>NC_139384.1:92205000-94645000 GCF_054392235.1 Sus scrofa | reverse complement strand
TTATAGTTAACTCGTTTTTATCTTGCTGCTTTTAGAATCCTGTCCTTAGCTTTAACTTTTGCCACTTTTAGTACAATGTCTTGGAGTGGCTCTCTTTGGGTTCGGCTTGTAGGGGGCCTTCTATGCTTCCTGTATCTTGATATCTGTTTCCTTTTTTAGATTTGGGAAGTTTTCAGTCATAATTTCTTCAAATATATTTTCAGTCTTCTTTTTCTTCTCCTTCTGGGATCCCTATTAGGCATAGATTGGCCTGCTTTATATTATCCAATAGATCTCTTATTTTGCTTTCATATTTTTTTATTTGGTTGTCTGTCTGCTGTCCTGATTGGGTGATTTCTATAATTCTGTGTTGCAAGTCACTGTTCATTCCTCTACATTATTCATTCTGTTCTTTGGTGCCTTTAAGTCAACTTGCATCTCTGCAAATGAGTTTTCTAATTTTCTTGGACCCACTTTATAGTTTCTAGTTCCTTTCTAAAGTAATCTTCATTAGTGTTCATGTTCTCTCTTAATTCCTTCAGTATTTTCACTATCTCCTTTTTGAACTTGGCTTCTGTTAGCCTGCATAGGTCTGTTTCATTTTGGCTCCTTCAAGGGAATTCTGTTCTTTTTTTTTTTCCCACTGTACAGCAAGGGGGTCAGGTTATCCTTACATGTATACATTACAATTACTTTTTTTCCCCTACCCTTTCTTCTGTTGCAACATGAGTATCTAGACAAAGTTGTCAATGCTATTCAGCAGGATCTCCTTGTAAATCTATTCTAAGTTGTGTCTGATAAGCCCAAGCTCCCGATCCCTCCCACTCCCTCCCCCTCTCATCAGGCAGCCACAAGTCTCTTCTCCAAGTCCATGATTTTCTTTTCTGAGATGTTCATTTGTGCTGGATATTAGATTCCAGTTATAAGTGATATCATATGGTATTTGTCTTTGGGAATTCTGTTCTTTTACTTGGGAATGGTTCCTGTGCTTCTTCATTTTGCTTATATTTTTCTTATTCTGTGAGTTTAGGGAAAACAGTTATCTACTATATTCTTAGAGGGCTATTTATATGTGGAGCTCTCCCAGGTAGCTTGTGAGGCCTTACTTTTTTTATTTTTTAATTTTTTTGTCATGAGGACTGCTTTTGGTTTGGATGCTTGCTGTCTCTTTCCTCACTATGTGCAGGCTATTATCTCCTTAATAGGGATTGTGCCATTTTATGGCTTGTAAATGCTTCCAGGGAGATGGAACCATGGGCAGGGCCTGTAGCCAGTTGCTGAACCCTTGACAGTGGCAAGGTGGGGGTGCAAGCTGCTCCTGGTTACAGGGCCCTGGGCACTGGCAGTGACCCTCAGAGAGGTGGAGGTGGCTTCCAGAGCCTTTGGCAGCAGTAAATCCAAATATGTATTTATACTGTCTTTTATAATATATGATTAGTTTTACTGATGTAAATATATGTATTTATATTTATGTATACTATCTTTATATGTATTTATACTGTCTTTTATAATATGTAATTAGTTTTACTGATGCTCTTTGTTTTTCCATTGGATTCATATTACCATTTGGGGTCACTTGCTTTCAATATGAAGATCTTCCTTTAGTACATTTTTTGTAAGGCAGGTCTGCTAGCAATAAATTTTCTCAGATTTTGTTTATTTGGGAATGTCTTTACCTTTATTTTTGAAATACTTGCTGGACATGTGATTCTTAGTTGACAGTTTTTTCTTTGTACAATTTGATTATATTATTACACTATTTCTGGCCTTCATTGTTTCTGATCAGAAGCAGGCCGTTAGGCTTCTTGGGGTTACCCTGTAAATGATAAGTCATTTTTCTCTTCTTTCAATATTTTATTTTTGTCTTTGACTTTCAGCATTTTTACTCTGTATCTGTTTATAGATTTCTTTGTGTTTATCTTTCTTGGAATTCATCAAACCTCCTTAATATGTAGATTAATATTTTTCAGTAAATTTGAAAAATTTTAACCATTATTTCTTTAAGTGTTTTTTCTGCTCCTTTCTCCTCTCCTCCTGGTACTTCCATTATACATGAGTTGCTGTGCTTAATGGTGTGCCACATTTCTGTGAGGCATTTTCATTTTCCTTCACTGTTTTCTCTCTTTTCTTCAGCTTGCAAAATCCCTCTAGACTTCTCTTCAGGTTTACTAATTCTTTCTTCTGATATTGCAAATCTGTTGAGCCCCTCTAGTAAATTTTTCTTTTCAGTTATTATACTTTTCAACTCCTTACTTCTTTTTGTTTTTTTAAATAAATTGTCTCTTTATTAATATTTTCTATTCTCTGTAATGTTGTCATCACTCCTTGCTTTACTTCTTTGATTATGGTTTCCTTTAGTTCTTTGAACATATTTAAATGGCTATTTTGAAGTCTTTGTGAAATCCAACATCTGGTCAGTCTCACAGGCTGTTTATGTTGCTTTTTTGTTTTTATGTGTGTCATACTTTCCTGTTTCTTTGCATGTCTCATAATTTTTTATCAGAACTGGACATTTTGGATGTAATATATCATAGCAAGTCTGTATACTGGTCCCCACCTTCTCTTAGGTTTGTTATTGTTATGTGTCTGTTTGTTTAGTTATTGGCTAGATTACTTTAGTGAAGACTGTTTTTCCTCATTATAGTAATAAACTTCTAATATTACACCACAGGGACCGAAGTCTTGGCAGGGCTCTCTCTCTTTCCCTGACCATACCTGTTAAGCTCCACTTGTTGCTACTTGACTATTCTATTGTTTTCAGCAAGGACCTCGGGGTCTAAATTGCTCCACAGACTCATAGTCAAATGAGTGCTCCTTTGAAGGGATCGTTCCCAATGTCAGGATTTGAGATTTATCCTAATCTGAGGAGGCTCTTCCCAGCTATCTTTTCCTGGTTCTTTCCTGAAAACTAACCAGCCTGCATTTAGCCTATGTGTCCAATGAATCTACAAATTTACTCCCAATTACTTTTCACCACAATCTCTATCCACTGTTTTTGACAGTGCCTCTGAACTTGAACTTCTCCATCTTCTGTTGCAAATGAAATAATTCCTTTTGGAAGAGTAGAAACTGTGTTTTAAGGCTTGCTTCTTTTCCCAAGCAAAATAGCTATGCCATGGCTCTGCAGCTGAGCGCAGGGACATAGCAACTTTTCTGTGAATGATACTCCTGCTTTAGGAACTGAGCATTTAGTGGAGGTGGGGAACACTAGCCTCATGCCTTTTCAGCTTGCCCCTCCTCACATGAAATCATCAGCTTACAAGCCAAGGTAAGTGTATTCAGAATCCCTGTAGTCTCAGTGGAATCATGCTAAAGGTAGAGCCTCTGTCTAACCAGCACAGGCTGGACACAAGAAAGGATTCCCCAACCTCTGGGCTTCATTTTTCCACAACTTAGACTTAGCAGCAGACAGCAGAGGCAGGGTGAGAAGTGCTGATGTCCTGCCCCTCGCAAGAAGGTAGCCCTCAGACTGGAAGCTGGAGGGAGAAAGAACGCTGTGCTCTTAGCTATAGCAGTCAAGTGGGGTCTCCATGTCGCCGAGGAGGGAGGAGGGGAAACAGTCTTGTTTCAAACACCATGAACTCTCACTTTTTTTTTTTTTTTTTTTTTTGGTTTTTAGGGCCACACCCGCAGCATATGGAAATTCCCAGGTTAGGGGTCTAATCAGAACTACAGCTGCTGGCCTACCCCACAGTCACGGCAACACCAGATCCCAGCTGCTTGTCTGCTGCCTACACCCAGCTCATGGTAATGCTGGATCTTTAACCCACTGATTGAGGTCAGGGATTGAACCTGCATCCCCATGGATACTAGTTGGATTCATTTCCACTGCAACTTAACAGGAACTCTGGACTCTCACATTTTTTAAAACCTGATTTTCATAGATATTGTGGAATAGATGTTTCCTCCCTTATTGCATGTTCTTATCACCATTTCCAGTGATATTTCTTTTTAAAAATACTTTATCCTTGGAGTGACTCCTCACACCATTTGTCAGAAGTCAATTCTAGAATGTTTATATTCAGTGTGATTTTTTATATAATTAGTTTAACTCTGTCATGTGGTAATTCTTTTCTGTTTCTCTTATCTCTTCTTTGTTCCTTTTTCATCTTTTTATGCTTTATCCCCTTTGTTCACTTATTAGCTATAACTTTTTATTTTGGTTGTGCTTTTAGAATTTATGGTATATATTTTTAACTTCTCACAATCTAGCTTTAAGTGATATTATACCACTTCATGTATACTCTGAGAACCTCAAAGTGGTATACTTCCATTTATCCACTTCTGACCTTTTTGTTTTCTTATATTTTACTTTTACATAATGTCATATACTCCATACTACCTCATTTTTAAGCACTGTTATATTTTAATGAGATTTAAATAATAAGGAAAAATACCTTCCCCCTTGTGTTGTTGGAGACCACTGAACAGCTGAACTCTGCAGAAGGAAAATATCTGTGGATGCAGAGTTCTAAAGTACAGGGTCTCCTTCAAAGACAGGATATCCATGTTATTCTATAAACAACTTAAACAACTGCACCGTGTCCTAAGGGTACCCCCTTTGATATCACTAAGAAGATAACCTCTTTATCATTGCCTAGCCTGTTCTTGCCCACTAATCTTGTCATCTTCTTTAATCCTACTAATACTAATCTCGTCACCTTTCCCAATATCTCATCACCTTTCTTAATAAAAGTCCTGTGGGCTGAAGCCTAGGCCCTTTGGTTCTGCAGAACAGATTGCCTCCTGGGCTCCCACTATCTAAATGTAAAGTAGTCTTGTGTGTTTTGTTACATGGGCCCATCCTTCTTCCAGGATTCCCCGTTGCCCTGCAGTGCTGGACGTGGTATTATGTAGTAACTATTTCTGTGCTTTTCTTCCTTTGTGTAGATCCTGATTTCTATTTGTTTTAATTTCCTTCTTCCTGGAAGATTATCTTTAATATTTTTTGTGTTGGAAATCTTCTGATAATGAACTTTTTTGACTTTTGCATGTCTGAAAAAGTTTATTTCACCTCATTTAAAAAATATATTTTTGCTAAGTATAGGATTCTAGGTTGAACGATTTTTCTTTCAGTACATTAAAGATGCAGCTCAACTGTCTTGTTATTTGCATTATTTCCATCAAGATATATATTGTTGTTCTTAAGTTATTCCTAAGTAATGTCTTTGTTGTCCCCCCCCCCCCCACGGCTGTCTTCAAGTTTTTTTCTTTATCTCTGATTTTAAGTAATTTTGATTTTAATGAGCATTGGTGTAGTTTTTTTCATGTTTCTTATGCTTAGGGGTTATTGAACTTATTGAATCTGTTTTTTGTTTTTTTTTTTTTTTTTGTCATTTCCCTAAATTTGAAACATTTCTGCCATTATTTCTTCAAACATTTTTTCTTCCCTCCCCTTTTTTTGAATTCCAGTGATATACATATTAGTTTACTTAGTTATCTCACTTTGATGATCTGTTAATTTTTTAAATTCTCTTTGCTCTGTGTTTTGTGCAGTTCCTATTGCTGTGTCTCTGAATTCACTGATCCTTTTGTTGGCAGTGTCTAACCTATTGTTAATCCCATCCAGTATATTTTTCCTTTCATACCTGTTGCAATTTTCATGTCTAAAAGTTTGAGTCTTGGAGTTCCTGTTGTGGTACAGCAGAAACAAATCCGACTAGGAACTATGAGGTTGCAGGTTTGATCCCTGGGCTTGCTCAGTGGGTTAAGGATCTGGCAATGCCATGAGCTGTGGTGTAGGTCATAGACACGGCTCAGATCTGGCATTCCTATGGCTGTGGCATAGGCCGGCAGCTGTAGCTCTGATTGGACTCCTAGCCTGGGAACCTCAATATGCCATGGGTGTGGCCCCCGCCCCCCAAAAAAAGAAAGAAAAGGTTTGAGTGGGTTTTTTTTTTTGTTTTTTTTTTTTGTTGTTGTTGTTTTGTCTTTTTAGAGCCGCACACACAGCTCAGGGAGGTTTCCAGGGTAGGGGTCTAATCGGAGCTATAGCCACCGGCCTACACCACAGCCATGGCAACTTGGGATCTGAGCCACATCTGCAACTTACACCACAACTCATGGCAATGCTGGATCCTTAACCCCCTGATCGAGGCCAGGGATCGAACCTGCAACCTCATGGTTCCTAGTCGGATTCGTTAACCACTGAGCCATGATGGGAACTCCATTTGAGTCTTTTTTATCTTCAATGTCTCTATGTAACTTTTAGAACATGCAGAATACGATTATAATTACTTTAATGTTCTTATCTGCTAAGTCTAGTATCTCCATCAGTTCTGTCATTTTCAGTTGATTGTCTCCTGCATGTGGATTATATTTTCCTGCTTCTTTCTAGACTGCTAATTTTTTAGTGGACCCAAACATTGTGAAATTTATCTTGCTGGATGCTGGATATTTTTATACTTTTAAAAATATTTTGGAGGAGTCCCTGCTGTGGTGTAGCAGATCGAGGATCAGGTGT
The DNA here is from genome assembly GCF_054392235.1 of Sus scrofa. Taxonomy (NCBI): domain Eukaryota; kingdom Metazoa; phylum Chordata; class Mammalia; order Artiodactyla; family Suidae; genus Sus; species Sus scrofa. The sequence continues at coordinate 94,638,558 of NC_139384.1, read as the reverse complement.
TGCTTCAGGTGCAACATAGGTCATAGCTGCAGTTTGTATTCAATCCCTGGCCTGGGAACTTCCATATGCCATTGGTGTGGCCAAAAAAGAATATATATATATATATATATATACATATATATATGTATATATATATATGTATATATATATATATATATATGTGTATATATATATATATAGAAGATTTGTACTAGAATATAGTTAAATTACATGGAAACAATTTCATCCTTTTGGATCCTGTTTTATGATTTGTTGGACAGGATTGGAACAGTGTTCAGTCTAGAGTTAATTATTTCCCACTACAGAGACAAGACTCTTCTGTGTACCCACCAGTGCCCCATATCAGTTTTGAGGGTTTTCTAGTACTGTAGGGAACAGGTGCTATTTCTGCCCTTTGTAATGCCTGAGAATGCCATTACCTCTAATTATTACTGGTGGTTCTTTTCCCAACCTTGTGTAATTACCTCACACACACAGCCAATTGCAACTCAGCTGAATACTTAAAAAGGATCCTCTGTGGATCTGCAGAGTTCTCTCTTTGTATTTCTTCAGTACTCTGTCCTGCAAACTCTAGACATCATGCCTCCCTAGATCCTGCCCTGTCAACTCAACTCAAAGAATCCACAGGCTTTACCTGGATTCCTTCTTCCTGCACCATTACCTGGAAACTCTCTCAAGGCAGTGAGCTAGGGCAATGGTAGGTAGAGCTCATCTTACTAGTTTCTCATTTCTCAGGAATGAGAATGTACTTTGTTCCCTGATGTTCCAATGGTACCTTGGAAACCACTGTTTCATATATTTATTTTGTCTGCTTTTGCTTGAATCAGGTGTTAGAGTAAATCTGGTCCCTATTACTTCATCATGGAGAGAAGCAGAACTTCACATATTTCAGATATATTTTAATCTTAATTCTTGTTTTGTCTTTCACCTCAGGATACTACCCACAAAGCCAGTGTTTTATTGAGTGGCAAAATTAAGGTAGAAAATGGTCAGATTTATCAAAACCCAGTCACCTGGCTTAAGGATCTTCTAGGAGGTGAAAGTTATGTGACCTGGAACTATGCTTGGAGTAAGGTGGGTCATTCACTCTTAAATTTATCTTTAACTTCATATTAAGATGTAAAGTTACTTTTTTTGTGCGTGGTCTTTTTGTGTTTTTAGGGCCACACCCACGGCATATGGAGGTTCCCAGGTTAGGGGTCCATTCGGAGCTGTAGCTGCCAGCCTACACCACAGCCACAGCAATGTGGGATCCAAGCCACGTCTGAGACCTCCATCCCAGCTCATGGCAACACTGGATCCTTAACCCACTGAGCAAGGCCAGGGATCAAACCCACGTTCTCATGGATACTAGTCGGGTTCACTAACGACTGAGCCACAATGGGAGCTTCAGAAAGTTACATATTTTTTGATGATAAAACTGTTTCCTTTTTTTTTAAGGAATGTGAAAGTTCTCCGAGCTAGTTTTGTCCTTGTGCATCCCTTCTTCAACATGCTACGTGCTTTCTCGCACAACTCCTATTTGCCAGAATTCCCCACAACAGGGTTGCACAGCTGTGTCTCTCCTTTCTTGTTACTTACCCAGTCTCTGAAATTTGAATCCCGATCTTCCCCTCTTATTCACGCCCCCCGCCATCCCCACAGTGATTGTAGGTCCTTGTGACTCCATACAGAAAATTTGGGACCCCTGGTGTATGGAGAATTTAGCCACTATGTTGTTAGCACTCTAATAAAATAGAGCAGAATCTTCCCCTAAAGATAAAAATGATGATCGAGGGGCCTGAGACCCACAGAAGTTATGGTGCACTTGAATGTTTGAGCATAGTCTTATCCCCCTCCCCAAAAGAAATATTTCTTTTTATTCAGACTTCTCAGATTTAATAGGCTCTCCCACACTTCTGTCCTCTGAGTTATAAGCCCAGTGTAACCACCAGTTCGAAGAGTGTTGATGATTGACACCATTGAGTTTCAGTCATCAGCCACCTTCAGATATCCATGGCAGCCCTTCAGGGAAAAGTCTTGCAGTAATTCACAGGAACATATGAATCATCAGACAGTCACCATTGCTCTTTCACAGAATTGCAGATACCTTCAGCCTCTACTGATCATTGCAGTAAGCCTCAGTGCACCAGTAAGAGAAGGCAGGTTCCTCTCTCTTTTTCTGTCCAACCCAGCTCTGCCCACCCTCCTTCCTAGCTCCTGATGTTGGTGTTTGTCCCTAAAGTCTGCATTCTGGTCTCCTAGACCTGTGTGGCAAGTGCCTTGAGAACGTGTTTCAGTTCCTTCACTTACATGAGCACATTTTTAATTTTCGGTGCTTTATAGTCTCTCTGTCCTCCTTTTTTCTCCCAATTTTTTTTTTTATTTCCCACCACTGGAGTCACCAGACCATCTCCTTTCAATTCAGCCCACCTAATTCTTTCCATGGATATATAAATCATATTTGCATGTTAGTGATTTTAATGTTTTGTTCATGGAAATTCCTTTGTATTACAGAGTTTCATAAATTTATGATAGATTATATCATGCTGAAACTGCATCTCTGCTCACAGCATATCTGTGGTATTAATTGCTGTAGCTTACCATGCCTCTGCCCAGGGATGACTCAGTCCTCCCACTCTTTTTCTCTATTGGAACAACTGCATTTCCTGTGTTTGAATAGCTGGCTCTGCCATCATTTGGCCCTCTCACTCTGTACTTAGATGCTTTATTTCCATATCACATTGTGTCTGATCTTATCTCATCAGCCTTGCCAATCAGAATCATATTGTTGAACTCTTATGTGGTAGTGAAGCCAAATGCAAATAGGGAAATTATTGAATGTAAGATATTCATACAGATTATCTGAGCAAGTTTCAGTTTTTAAAAATTGCTGTGTGGCTGTCATGTACTTCTAATAAATACCACAGGCTGAGAAATTGCACCAGCAAATTTGTTTACAATTTGTAAAAGCCTCTTTTAAAATTTAGCACAGTGACCTCTGCCTCCTCTTGGCTTGGGGTAACTCCTGAAGTCACAGTCACTTCTTTATGGTAGGAGCTTTTTGCTGCCTTGGTAAGTGTGAACATTTCTGATGACTAGTTCTGAGAGTGGTGATGGGGCTATAGAGACAGGCCTGGTTGGTTGTCAGGCAAGAAATGCCAGAAATTTAGGTCTCATCCTGCATCAGACGGAATGACAGAGCCACTAGACACGGAGATGATTAATACCTCCTGCCCAAGCAGCTTTGCCGAGGGAATCCTCATGCTCAGTCCACTGGGCATCACTCACTCCTTTTGCTCCTGAAGTGACCTAGTGCCTGTTCCCTTTGAGGCCTACTCATTACTGTCCTTCATTAAATCACTCCTATGTTGTGGAAAATAGGTTTTTTAACTCACTGGATTTTCTTAAAGCTGTGTTCTTTGTCTGAATTATCCCTAATAATATGTTTAGGACCTATGAGGACTCAAGACTTCTAAGACTACTCAGGTAAAATTTTACCGCCCTAATATTACCCAACACTAACTGATAAAAATACACTTTAGACTTGTTAGTGATGGCCATTCTGACAGGTAAGAGGTGGTCCTCATAGTAGTTTTGATTTGCATTTCTTAGTAATTAGTGATGTTGAACATTTTTTCATGTGCTTGTTGGCCATCTGTGTATCTTCTTCGGAGAAATGTCTGTTCAGGTCTTTTGACCATTTTTCAATTGGGTTGTTGGTTTTTTTGCTTTGGAGTTGTATAAGTTGTTTGTATATTTTAGAGATTAAGCACCTGTCAGTTGCATTGTTTGAAATTATTTTCTCCCATTCCGTAGGCTGTCTTTTTGGGTTTTTTTATGGTTTCCTTTGCTGTGCAAAAGCTTGTCAGTTTGATTAGATCACATTGGTTTATTTTTGCTTTTATTTCTCTTGCCTTGGGAGAATGACCTAAGAAAACATTTGTTTGGTTGATGTCAGAGAATGTTTTGCCTGTGCTCTCTTCTAGGAGTTTTATGGTGTCATGTCTTATGTTTAAGTCTTAAAGCCGTTTTGAGTTTATTTTTGTGCATGGTGTGAGGGTGTGTTCCAGTTTCACTGATTTACATGCATTATGACTGGGTCACTCTGCCAGTGGAAGTTGACAGAACACAGTAAATCAACTGTAATGGAAAAAATAAAAATCATTAAAAAAAAATAAAAATGTACTTCAGATATGCAGTATAGGCGAAGATATACAGAGCCTACACATTAATGAGTGTATAAGATGTGTTAGATATTGTCAGGGCATAATGTGAACAAAATTTTTCTTTTTTATATATACTTGCAGATAAATTTTATTATTTTTGAGGTATAGTTGATTTCATCTGTACAATATGGTGATTCAGAATTTGTATAGATTATGCTTCATTTAATTTTTTTATAAAATACTGGCTCTATTCCCTGTGCTGTATACTATGTCCTCACAGCTTTCTTCTTTTTTTATCTTTTTCTTTTTCTGTGTTTTTTTCTCTCCCCCTTTTGTGTATTTTATTTATTTATTTATTTATTTTATTTATTTTTTTTTTTGTCTTTTGTCTTTTGTTGTTGTTGTTGTTGCTATTTCTTGGGCCGCTCCCGCGGCATATGGAGATTCCCAGGCTAGGGGTTGAATCGGAGCTTAGCCACCGGCCTACGCCAGAGCCACAGCAACGCGGGATCCGAGCCGCGTCTGCAACCTACACCACAGCTCACGGCAACACCGGATCGTTAACCCACTGAGCAAGGGCAGGAACCGAACCCGCAACCTCATGGTTCCTAATCGGATTCGTTAACCACTGCGCCACGACGGGAACTCCCCTTTTGTGTATTTTATACATAGTAGTTTCTATCTCTAGTCCCCTGTGCCTATCTTGCCCCTCCCTTCATCCCTTTCTACTCTGGTAACTGCTAGTTTGCTCTCTATATCTATGTCTGTTTCTTTTCTGTTATATTCCTTTATTTGTTTTATTTTTTAGTTTCCACATATAAGTAATAAGATTGAATATTTGTCTTTGTCTGACTTATTTCACTTAGCATAATACCCTCCAGGTCCATCCATTTTCTGGCAAATGGCAAAATTTCATTCTTTTTTCATGGCTGAGAAGGATTCCATTGTACATATATATACACCACATATTCTTTATCTGTTCATCTGTTGATGAACACTTAGGTTATTTCCATAGCTTAAGCTATTGTAAATAATGCTGGTGTGGACATTGGAGTGCATGTATCTTTTTTTAAATTGAAGTATAGTTGATATGCAATACTACCTAAGTTACAGGTATACAATATGGGGATTCACAATTTTTAAACGTTATACTCCATTTATAGTTGTTATAAAATATTGGCTATATTCCTTGTGTTACATAATATAGCCATGTAGTTTATTTTATACATAATAGTTTGTACCTTTTAATCCCCTCCCCATCTTGCCTCTCTCCCCTTCCTTCTCCCCACTGGTGTCCACTAGTTTGTTCTCTGTATCTGTGAGTCTATGTCTTTTTTTTTTGGCCATGCCTGCAACATGCAGAATTTCCCAGACCACGGATTAAACCCATACCACAGCAGTGACCCAAGCTGCAGCAGTGACAACACCAGATCCTTAAGCCACTTAGGCCCCTAAGGAACTCCAAGTCTACTACTTCTTTTTTGTTATATTTACCAGTTTGTTGTATTTTTTAGATTCTACATATGTGATGTCATATAGTATTTGTCTTTCTCTGACTTATTTCACTTAGCATAGTTCCCTCCAGGTCCATCCATGTTGCTGCAAATGACATTATTTCAGTATTTTTTATGGTTGAGTAATACTACATTGTATATATGTACCACATCTTCTTTATCCAATCCTCTGTTGATGGACATTTAGGTTGCTTCTATATCTTAGCTGTTGTAAATAGTGCTGCAGGAACACTCAGGTGCCTGTGTCTTTTTGAATTATTGTTTTCTCCAAATCTATGCCCAGGAGTGGGATTGCAGGATCATATGGTAGCTCTATTTTTAGTTTTTTAAGGAACTTCCATGTTGCTCTCCATAGTGGCTGCACCAGTTTACATTCCCACCAACCATGTAGAAGGGTCCCTTTTTCTCTACACTCTCTCTAGTATTTATTATTTGTAGACTTTTTGGTAATAGCCATTCTGACAGGTGTGAGGTGATACCTGATTATAATTTTGATTTGCATTTCTGTAATAATTAGCAATGTTGAGCATCTTTTCATGTGCCTTTTAGCCATCTGTATGTCTTCTTTGAAGAAATGTCTATTTTAGGTCCTCTGTCCATTTTTCACTTGGGTTATTTGCTTTTTTGATATTGAGCTGCATGAGCTGTTTGTATGTTGGAGATTAGTCCTTCGTTGTTGCAAATATTTTCTCCTAGTCTGTAGGTTGTATTTTGTTTTGCTTATGGTTTCCTTTGCTGTGCAAAGTTTAATTAGGTCCCATTTTTTTTATTTTTGTTTTATTTCTGTTACCCTAGGAGCTTATTCAAAAAGATATTGCTGTGATTTATGTACTCTTTATTTATATATTCTTTAGTGTTATGCTTCTGTTTTCCTCCTGGAGTTTTATAGTATCTGGCCTTATATTTAGGCCTTTAATCGGTTTGAGTTTATTTTTGTATATGGTACGTAGAAAATATTCTAATTTTATTCTTTTACATGTAGCTGTCCAGTTTTCCCAATGCCACTTATTGAAGAGACTGTTTTTCCTCCATTGTATGTTCTTGCCTCATTTGTCATAGATTAATTGAGCATAAGTATGTGGGTTTATTTCTGGGTTTTCTATCCTGTTCCATTGATCTATATGTCTGTTTTTGTGCCAGGACCTTTCTGTTTTGATTACTGTAGCTTTCTGGTATAGTCTGAAGTCAGGGAATATGATTCCACCAACTCTGGTCTTTCTCAAGATTGTTTTGGCTATTCAGCATCTTTTGTGCTTCTATACAAATTTAAAAATTTTTTGTTCTAGTTATGTGAAAAATGCCATTGGTAATTTGATAGGAATTGTATTGAATCTGTAGATTACCTTTGGTCATATTTAACAATACTCTTAATGACAGTGTGGTCATTTTAACAATATTGATTCTTCCAATTCAAGAACACAATACATCTTTCTGATTCTGTCATCTTCAGTTTCTTTCATCAGCATCTTATAGTTTTCAGAATACTGGTCTTTTGTCTCCTTAGGTCGGGTAGGTTTATTCCTAGCTATTTTATTCTTTTTGATGTAATGGTAAATAGGATTGTTTCCTTAATTTCTCTTTCTCATATTTTGTTGTTAGTATATAGAAGTGCAGCAGATTTCTGTATATTGGTTTTGTTTCCAGCAGCTTTTCCAAATTCATTAAAGAACTCAAGTAGTTTTCTGGTAACATCTTGAATTTTCTATGTATGGCATCATGTCATCTGCAAACAGTGAGTTTGCTTCTTCCTTTCCAGTTTGGATTCCTTTTACTTTTTTTCCTTCTTGATTGCCATGGCTAGGACTTCCAAAACTATACTGAATAAAAGTGGCAAGAGTGGGCATCCTTGTCTTGTTCCTGATCTAAGGAAATACTTTTAGCTTTTCACTATTGAGTATGTTAACTGTGAGTTTGTTATATATGGTCTTTATTATATTGAGGTATGGTCCCTCTGTGCCCACTTGCTGAAGTTTTTTTATCAAAATGGATGTTGACTTTTATCAGAAGCTTTTTCTGCATCTATTGAGATGATCATATAGTTTTTATTCTTCAGTTTGTTAATGTGTATCACATTGATTGTTTTGCAGATATTTGGAAAGACTTGTATTCTTGTGATGCATCATGGTGTATGATTCTTTTAATGTATCGTTGGATTCAGTTTGCTTATATTTTAATGAGGATTTTTGCATCTACATTCATCAGTGATATTGGCCCGTAATTTCTTTTTTTTTTTAACATCTGCACCTGTGACGTATGGAAGTTCTCCCTGGCAAGGGGTCAAATCAGAGTTGCAGCTGCTGCCTGCACCACAGCCACAGCAACACCAAATCAGAGCCACATCTGTAACCTCTGTCACAGTCTGTGGGGATGCTTGATCCTTAACCCGCTGAGCAAGGCCAAAAATCAAACTTGCATCCTCACAGAGACAATGTCCTTATTAACCCACTGAGCCACAACAGGAACTTCTCAAAAAAAAAAAAAAAAAAAAAAATTTTTTTTTTTTTTTTTTGATGTCTTGTCTGGTTTTGGTATCAGGGTGATGCTGGCCTTGTAGAATGAGTTCAGAAGTGTTCCTTCCTCTACAAGTTTTTGGAATAGTTTGAGAAGGCTACATGTTCACTCTTCTCTAAATGTTTGGTAGAATTCACCTATAAAACCATCTGATCCTGGACTTATTTGTTCAGAGTTTTTAAATTACTGATTTAATCTAATTACTGGTAATTGACCTGTTGATTTTCTATTTCTTCCTGGTTCAGTTTAGGCAGATTATACATTTCTACAAATTTGTTCACTTCTTCTAGGTTGTCCATTTTATTATCATGTAGTTGTTTGGAGTAGTTTCTTATGATCCTTTGTATTTCTGTGGCACTGGCTGTAACTGCTCATTTATGATTTTATTGACTTGAGCCCGCTCCCTTTTTTTCCTTGATGAGTCTAGCTAACGGTATATCCATTTTGTTTATCTTTTCAAAGAACCAGCTTTTAGGTTCATTGATCTTTTCTACTGTATTTTTCTTTTTATCTCTATTCCTTTGTTTTTCTGCTCTGATCTTTACAACTTCTTTACTTCCAAGTATGGGTTTTGTTCTTTCTCTAGTTCCTTTAGGTGTTAAGGTTAGGTCGTTTCTTTGAGATTTTTTTCTTTCCTAAGATAGGTGTGTATCACTATAAACTTCCCTTTAGAACTGCTTTTGCTTCATCCCTTAGGTTTTCGGTCATTGCGTTTTTGTGTTCATTGGTCCACGGGTATTTTTTTTATTTCTTCTTTGATTTCTTCAGTGAACCAGTAGTTGTTGACTGGCATATTGTTTAGCCTCCATGTGTTTGTGTTTTTTGCAATTTTGTCCTTATGATTGATTTCTAGTTACATAGCATTGTGGTCAGAAAAGATGCTTGATATAATTTCAGTCTTCCTAAGTTTACTGAGATTTGTTTTGTGTCTAGCATTGATCTATCCTGAAGGATGTCCCATGTGCACTTGAAAAGAATGTGTATCCTGCTCTTTGGGGATGAAATATCAAAAGCCATTGTTTTTAATTATTGGTTGTTTGGGAAATGATAGATGACACTCAGGAGCCTTGCTGTTCTTCCTTCCATGGCAGGTGAAGAGGGTTTAACACACTGAGTAGGCCTGTCTGTAGCATTTTCATTACCAGCTTTTGTTTAGTCTGGGGTTCAGCTAAAAGGCTACCTAACCCTTCCAAATTCCTTAGGCTTTCTTCGCTCATTTCAATAACAAGCATTTCAATAAATGCTTGTCATCCCACAGCTTTCAGGATGTGCTAGACAGTATGCCAAAGACTTTTCAGATATTATCTCTCTTAATCCTCACAACAACCTAACAAGGTATAGTTACTCATTTAACAAATGCACAAACTGAGCCTCAGAGAATTTAAGAATCTTTCTTAAGAGCTGGGACTTCAGAGTTTTTCCCCACTGTTGTCAGGCACTATGTGAAGTACAAGAGAATAAAAATGAATATGGGGCGGGGGGTTCCCATCGTGGCTCAGCGGGAACAAAGTAGTGTCCAACTAGTATCCATGAGGATGCAGGTTCAATCCCTGGCCTTGCTGAATGGGTTAAGGATCCATGATCTGTGGTGTAGGTCACAGATGCAGCTCGGATCTGGGGTTGTTGTGGCTATGACGTAGGCCAGCAGCTGCAGCTCTGATTTGACCACTAGCTTGGGAACTTCCATATGCTGCAGGTGTGGCCCTAAAAAGACAAAAAAAAAAAAAAAAAAAAAGAATATGGAGTTCCTGCTGTGGCTTAGTAGGTTAAGAACCCAACTAGTGTCCATGAGGATGCAGGTTCAATCCCTGGTCTCAGTGGGTTAAGGATTCCAGTGTTGCCATGAGCTGTGATGTTGGTCACAGATGCGACTCAGATCTAGTGTTGCTGTGGCTGTGGTGTAGGCCAGCAGCTGAAGCTTCATTTCAACCCTGACCTGGGAACTTCCATGTGCTACAGGTGTGGCCCTAAAAAAAGGGGGAAGAAAAGGATTATAACACGGAATTCTATGGTAGCTTAGCAGGTTAGGGATCTGACGTTACCATTGCTGAGGCCTGCATCATGGCACAGGGTTTACTCTCTGGACCAGGAACTTCCAGATGTGGCTGGAAGAATTGTGTATAACACAATACAATGATTAAATATATTGGAGGAGCTTATAGTTTAATGGAAACACATTAATACATAATTTTATTTAAGTGGGAATAGAATGCCTTACCAGAAATATGAGCACCGAGGTTACTGGAGCCTAGAAAAGAATCTTTACTTGAGCTTTAGCAGTTATAAAAAGGCATCCTGGAGGAAGGGATGTTGGAGTTGAGACTTACTAGTTTAAACACAGTGAAGCTGGCTCCTGAAGGTGTATTATCAGACTGCCCTAGAACTAAGTCTGGAGAACACAAAAGACCCTTGGACACTTCTGGCAGGTGTTTGCCAGTCTGCTCCACTCCAGCCCATTTGTATGTAGAGATTTCTAAGCTCTGACAAAACAAAACTTTGATGTCTAGGCCAGAAGTGCTATTAATCTAGTCAGTTGTATATCTGCTTTGTTGAAAAGTATCATGATTTTTATGGCTTAATATTATTAGTGCAATATTACTTTTTTTAAGTTATCAAGTAATAGATGCTGGGTTAACAGTTGTCGAATAAGTAATGATTGAGAGAGTTAATGATCTATAACAAGAATCAACAATTTTTTTTTCTGTAAAGGGCCAGATAATAAATACTTCAGGCTGGGAATTCCTATCATGGCTCAGGGGTAACAAACCCGACTAGCATCCATGAGGACATGGGTTCAATCTCTGGCCTCATTCAGTGGGTTAAGGATCTGGTGTTGCTGTGAGTTGTGGTGTAGGTCGCAGATGTGTCTCGGATCCTGAGTTTCTGTGGCTGTGGTGTGGGCTGGCAGCTGCAGCTCGAATTCGACCCCTAGTCTAGGAACTTCCATATGTTCAGGGTGCAGCCCTAAAAAGATAAAAAATAAAATAAATAGGAGTTCCCGTCGTGGCGCAGTGATTAATGAATCCGACTGGGAACCATGAGGTTGCGGGTTCGGTCCCTGCCCTTGCTCAGTGGGTTAAGGATCTGGCGTTGCCGTGAGCCGTGGTGTAGGTTGCAGACGCTGCTCAGATCCAGCGTTGCTGTGGCTCTGGCGTAGGCTGGCGGCTACAGCTCCGATTAGACCCCTAGCCAGGGAACCTCCATATGCCGCGGGAGCGGCCCAAAGAAATAGCAAGAAGCCAAAAATAAATAAATAAATAAATAAATAAATAAATAAATAAATAAATAAATAAATAAAATACATACTTCAGACTTTGTGGGCATATGGTCTCTGTCAAACCTACTTGATTCTGTTATTGTGAAAGAGCAGCCATAGAGGTTAAGTAAATGAATGGGGATCACCATGTTCTAATAAAATACCATTTACAAAAAAGGTGGCAGCCCAGATTTAGCTGTGGGCTATAGTTTACCAATCCATAATGTATAGCAATCACTGCTTTGTCAGTTACAATTTGTAGAAGATGGGTGTATTTGCTTCTTATAAAATGTATGATTTTGAAATCTGTGTTTAATTATGTGCAGATAACATATCAGGGAAAGGAGCTTATAAAGTATGTGTCTGAGGAGTTACCCATGCCTCCAGACCCAGATGTGCTACCTCAGCAGCATCAGCCTTGTCTTTCAGGTATGTGCAGACCAACACCCATTTCTCAGGTGTGGGAAGAACACACTCAAATCTGAAAAAGCATTTCGCTTTTTTGTCTTTTTTTTTTTAGTTCAGGTGAAAATCATATAACATTCAAATAACCGCTTTAAACCGAGCAATTCAGTAGCATTTAGTACATTCATAGTGTTGTACAATCACCACTTCTGTGTAGTTACAAAACAGTTTCATCACCCCAAAAAGAAACCCATACCCATTCAGCAGTTGTTTCCCATTCTCCACTCCCTCCAGTGTTTGGGAACTACCAGTCTGCTTTTTGTCTATATGGATTTGACTATTCTCAATAAGTTATATAAACGGAATCATACAATATATGACCTTTTGTGTCTGGCATCTTTCACTTAGCGTAGTGTTTTCATGGATCATCCACATTGTAACATCTGTCAGTGCTTCCTTCCTTTTTAATGGCTTCCATTGTGTATATTCATACTACGATTTGTTTATTTATCCTTTGATAAACATTTGGCTTTCCACTTTTCAACTCTTGGACATAGTGCTGCTATTAACAACTGTGTATATACATATATATTTGTTTGGATACGTGTTTTCAATTTTTTTTTTTTTTTTTAGGGCTGCACCCGCAACATAAGGAGGTTCTCGGGCTAGGGGTTGAATCAGAGCCATAGCTGTTGGCCTACGCCACAGCCACAGCAACACGAGATCCGAGCCATATCCACAACCTATGCCGTAGCTTGTGGCAACACCAGATCCTTTAATCCACTGAGCAAGGCCAGGGATCAGTCCTGCATCCTCATGGGTACTAGGTGAGTTCTTAACCCCCTGAGCCACAGTGGGAACTCCACTGGTTTTTTTTTTTTAGGTATATACCAAGGAATGGAATTTCTATATCATATAGTTGTTCAGCAACTGAATCATTTTACATTGCTTCCAGCAGTTTACAAGCGTTCCAGTTCCCCCACCTCATCACCAAAGGTTATTTTCTTTTCATTTACAGCACTCTGTTTAAAGTCCATTTAACTAAAATCCAAAAGAATGACAGCTTCCCTCACAATTCCTTTCTCTGAATCTATGCTGTACTTACTTAGGTGGATTTTTTAAGTCTCATAAGAAAAGGAAAAAGGATGTTTTTTTCCTCCCTGCAGGCATGATTTGGTTAGTTTTCCATATTTTCTAAAAATAGATGCCAGAATAAATCTTTGCTACATAGTGTAAACTAATATACTTCATCTAATGGAATTAAGCTTCAGAAAACTGCAGTGAATGTAGTCTTTACCAGTCAGCAGCACACATAATTTCAAAATCTATTGGCAAGGACCGCGCACATTTCTGAAAAACAGACATAATGCATGTTATCTTTCCTTTCTCTGCTACAGTGCCCCCTCCTTTTCCCGCAATGTCCTGTCTTAGATTCGTTGGAAACAGTATATGAGGATAGGAGGTAAAAAACAGGGAAAGATAATTCTGTGATAACTGCATTCAGAGAGCCAAACAGGATTACTGTCACTCGGTCCCTAACCAGGGGGTTCCCAGGATTATTCCTTTCCTTACAACTAATCCCAGTAATTCAAAATGCTTTTCTAACGTTATAATGAATTCACCCTAACTTCTTAAAGTGCTTTGTCTTAACGACTGGCTTCGGAATAATATACATTTTCCCCAGTCTTCTAAGGACAGCCTCAACCTGTTTTTCATCATTTGGGGGAAACACATAAACTAAAACAATTGTGGGGAAGTTAAAGGGCTTAAGAAACTGGGAAGAGTTATTGTAGTAATTCATGGTCCTTGGTTCCTAACCCTGACTGCATATGTACCTGATCTTGGAGATGGGCCCAGAAACCTGAGTTGTTCTTGTTTGTTTTGTTTTGTTTTGTTTTTTGCTTTTTAGGGCAAAAAACACATGGAGATGCAGCACATGGAGGTTCCCTGGCTAGAAGTCAAACCAGAGCTGCAGCCACCAGCCTACACCACAGCCATAGCAACACCAGATTCAAGTCGTGCCTGTGACCCACAGCCACAGCCCAAAGCCAGATCCCCCCACCCACTGAATGAGGCCAGGGATCAAACCCACGCCTTTGTGGACACCAGTTGGTTCGTCACCTCTGAGCCACAATGAGAACTCTGAAACCTACAAGTGATTCTGAGAGTTCCCATTGTGGCTCAGTGGTAATGAACCCGACTAATATCCATGAGGATGTGGGTTCCGTCCCTGTCTTGGCTCAGTGGGTTAAGGTTCAGGTGTTGCCAAGAGCTGCAGTGTAGGTCACAGACATGGCTCAGATGTGGTGTTACTGTGGCTGTGGTGTAGGCTGGCGGTTGTAGCTCTGAAAAAAAAAAAAAAAAAAAAAGCAAAAGTGATTTCTTCTTATGTAGCCAGTCCAACTGTAGACTGAATGACTATAGTATCTGATTTCTCATATAAGTAATAATTTGAAAATTCTTGCTGTTCAGCCCTTCACTTTGATTCCAAGGCACACCCACTCTTGGGCTTGTGCTGCGCACACGCTCTCTCTCTCACTCACACACACACACAAACACACACAGAAAGGAAAGTCAAGCAAACCTTTTGTTCTAGTTTCTAACCTCAAGAACCAAAGCTGAAATATAGGTTCTACCTTGTATCAGAAAGGTTATCTGCTCCTCAGATTTTCTGGTTCTGGGCATGTATTTCTGACCCCAGCCATACATCTCTTTCCTCAGAGGGTTTGCAGTTCCCCTGCTAAGTGAGCATGAAATGAAAAATGGGTTCTGAATTGCTACTTCTGTTACCTGCAATATAAAGTTTCTTGTTACTAATTTCTCTCCAGAAATCCTGAATTTTCTTTCCTTTAGGTATCTCAGAAAATGTTAGTGCTAATTTGAGAACTGTGGAGGTGCCAGTATGCCAGCCGGCTTCTTGCTGCCTTGATCTGGACCTGGGAATCTATAGACAGGTCCCTCGCAAGCATTCTCTAGGTGGCTGTTGGGAGTTTTGTTTGAACATCTTTGATTTGGGATTCTTTTGTACTTGACGGAAATCCAAAGACCTGGCAAGTTAGAAAAATGTAAGGTCTCTCACCTTATTACAGGCAAAGCATTCTGGAGAGAAACCTTTTCCCACCTCTGCTTATCAAGATGTGGTCATGCAAGTCGTGGCCTTGACACTAACAAGACCATGGGGTCTAAAGGAAAAACATTCCATGTGGATTTCATGTCTATTTCAGATCAGGAATGTACCTGTTCTATGCTTTTGATGATCATGCTCTTCAGAATAGTGGTTTCGGGAATAAGGGGAACTAGGGAGAGCTGTCGACATTTCCCATAATTAGGATGACCAAGTATCTCCATTTGACAAGGGCAGTCCCTAGTCCAGCAGAATTACTAATAGCACTCCCTTTCCCTGTCAGATATGCCTTATTTAGATGACCCAGTATAGGAAACAAGCAAATAGCTATTGGAAAAAGTGAAATTTGGACAAGATTAAAAAAAAAGAGAGAGAGAGAAACTTTCAATCTTATTTACATTTTTCAGTTTATAGTTTCTAATATACTGTTCAACTAGATTGTTGAATCCTATGCATATCATTCTATATTATAAATAGTTACTGATTACCTAATCTTAACCCCCGATAGACTGAGAAAATCTTTGAGTTTGGAGAGATTTTTATGGGCTCTTCCTATTATATTCCCAAAGCCTGGCTGGCATACAGTAGCTTCCCAGTAAATGTTCATTGAATAAATGAATGAGTGAATGGAAGCATGAATATGATCCAAAGGAGTGCTTATTTTAAAGCTGGATTTACTTACAATTGACTGTTCTAATAGGAGGACATGCCTAGATCAGGCTATAGCAGAATTTCTGGTGAAGAACTCAACAGATGGTAAATGGGATTTTGGTTAGTTAATATCATCTTTCTCTGAGTTATCTCTTCTATCTGAAATTTCTGCCTCAGACTGTGAGGTCTAAGAGTGATGGCCCTTCGCATTTTCTCAACCAGAAATTTAAAAGAGAACTCTCTCTCCCTCCCCATCCTCCAGTTTACTTCTACATATCATTTTGGATTCATGGTAAGAAAATCCTGAGGCATGAAGATAAGTAATAAAATGACTTTCTTCCGTAAATCAGAGATGATGGAAGAGCTTTATTCTAAGTTCTACGCAAAAGCTAGTTAAATTGGCAACTCAAGTCAATGTTTTGTTGGACTCCATGGTGTTAAAATCTGGTATATCAACACATTTGAGGATTCATGTCATTTCTAATGAAAGATTTTAAACACACCCACACTAGCCTTTAAAAATGAAATTCTCCTGATGAGATGTTGATGAAATCCCTGAAATATCTATCTCTAAAGACCTTTTAAGCTTTAATATAGAGTAAGTCTGTGATATATTATCCTTTGAAATTTTCACAGCTTCCTGCCAAGTCTCTCTCCCCTCTACCCTGTTGTCTGTAGTTCCTCCTTTGTGTTATCGAGGGAATTCTCATTGATATTTCAGTATATATTAGAAAGGGAAAAATGAACATTCCCAAAACTTCTACCTAATTTGTGAACATTATGTATAGACATACTGATACATTTTTCACAAATTTCTTCAAAAATTCTGTTAATATAGATCACATTCCATTACGTGTCTGGAAAGTCAGTTTATAATTAGATGTTTACGTCCCTGTCTCCGTGGTACCAAGATGCTCAAGATACGTTAAGCTGAATGTATTCATCTAAAGAAAAAAAAAGAAGTAGCTCCTGAGGGCTTTCTTTTTCCCAAGCTACTATTTAATGCACACTGATTATATAATTTATAGTTTTCTTTCTCAGGACCTAACTTCACTTGTTCATTTGAAAATAGAACATGCTTTTTCAGGAAAAAAATAGACTCTTTCTTTTTTTTAATGAAAGTGGCCCTTGACCTACTGATAATCTTGAAAATAAATGACTTTAAAGAAAGAGTTTTCATTTCAGTGCTGTTATTGTGCTTCATTTCTCTGTAAAAGATATGTAATAGAACACAGACATTCACAGGTGCTTCTGTTTTATGTGGTTAAGAACTTCTTCAAGTTAAACACTCATGGAGGATAGATGGGTGCCTGATAACCGAGTGGAGGGTGTTTATTTCAGCTTCTATTTACCACTCTTGATTCTTTTTCATTATTTTAAGCATATTTTTTTCATCCTGGTATTTTATATTTACTGATAGGGGAGGAAAGAGAAGAAAACAAATTATCTGTGGTTGAGCAATTGCCACGTGCCACATGCCATGTGCCAGGCCCCTGCCTGATGTTTTTACATACATTACGATGTGTAGAAGCTTCTTTTTTTTTTTTTTTTTTCTTCCTTTTGTCCTTTTAGGGCCGCACCTGTGGCACATGGAGGTTCCCAGGCTAGGAGTCCAGTTGAAGCTATAGCCGGCCTACGCCACAGCCACAGCAGCGCCAGATCCAAGCCACGTCTGCGACCAACACCACAGCTCAAGGCAATGCTGGATCATTAACCCAGTGAGTGAGGCCAGGGGTTGAACCCGCAACCTCATGGTTCCTAGTCGGATTCATTTCTGCTGCGCCACAACGGGAACTCCAGGAGCTTCTTTTTAGTAGAATTCCAGGGTTCATGTCTACACAACAAAGACATAGAAAACCTTCAACATTTTGCCTATGAAATCACATTCCTCAAACCCAGTTCAGCTTAAGGAACAACCTATTAATTTCATTTGTCCCCTCCGTAATGTGGACTTAAATAGTTTTAAACTTCTAAATGTCATAGTCAAGTTTATTTCTTGATTCCAGTACAGTTTTCACAGATGGCTTTTGATCTTATCAATGTAAATATATGCCAAATCATTAATTTAGTTTTAAATAATTAAATCATGTAATACTCTATCACTGTATTTATCCTTTAGGAGTCTTCATTTATCAAAAGGCTTTGACTTGAACTTGTATTTAAAAGCCGTAATAAAAATTTTTCCCCAGTGTAACTAGAGCAAATACACTTTTACAGTTTATTAAAATAATTCTTAATCATTTTGCCTTTTGTATTATATTTCTGATTCAGAACCAGAATTCGTTTTCATTTCTGTCTAGAGTAAGTGACATTTCATTCCACAATCATAATGGAGTATAGAATGCTTAGTTTGTAAGCTTAGTTCAGAAGTCTGAGTTCAGTCATTTTAAAGTTAGTAGTAAACCTAAAATATCGGCTAGTCTTGGACCTGTTTTACAGATGACAAAACTGAGAGCCAGAAAAGTTAAAGTGAACCATCAGTTAAAATAATGAATCTGATTATTTTCACTTTTGATATATTAAGGAAAAATTCAAAACCAAAGGGAAAAGAACAGTAAAAGTTAAAACTATTTTTAACCTAACTAGTTGTCATTTTGAAGTACTGACTTGGGTGACTAGATAGCATGAGTAGGTGCATGAACCCATTGTTTTGCTTAGTAATGACTAGCAATTCAGTTTATGCAGGCTTGTGCAGAATATCTAGTATTTGGTGATATTACTTGAGAGAGATTTATTTCTCCCTACTTTGTCCATGAGCAAAATGGTTCTTTAGCTGTGCATTTCCTGTTGGAGATTAGTGACATCAGAAAGAGACAAGCCTCCAATTAAATGGCTGTCTTCGTAGTTGTACTGAGCTGCTGAATATGTTACTGTTTAGAAATTTTATTTGTAGATCTTGGAGTTCCCGTCGTGGCTCAGTGGTTAGCAAGTCCAACTAGGAACCATGAGGTTGCGGGTTCAATCCCTGGCCTTGCTCAGTGGGTTAAGGATCCAGCGTTGCCGTGAGCAGTGGTGTAGGTTGCAGACACGGCTTGGATCCCAAGTTGCTGTGGCTCTGGAATAGGCCAGAGGCTACAGCTCCAATTCAACCCCTAGCCTGGGAACCTCCATATGCTGTGGGAGCAGCCCAAGAAATGGCAAAAAGACAAAAAAAAAAGAAAGAAAAATTTTATCTGTAAATCTCAATGGCCACTGATTTTGCCTAAGGACTCTAACTCAAGTAAAAGTGAAAATTGAGAGAAGGGCTTTTACTTTCCAGTGGGATAAATGGGTGGTTTTCATAGTCCTGATGGAAAAAAGCTACAAGTAAATGTCCTTGGTTATCATTGCAAAGAATATGATTATTTGACCAAATAATAGATTAAGTTACTATCTCTCAGGATTCTAATTTGTCCTTTCCTCATTCACAAAAATTCTTTCAGTGATAGAACTTCTTTTTATCTATTTTTTTCCTTAGTACTAGTTGTATTTATTGCAATATTATTTGTTTATTTTTTAACAGTTTTATATATATTTTTTATTAAAGTATAGTTGGTTTATAATGTGTCAGTTTCTCTGTATAGCAAAGAGACCTAGCCATGCATTCCCTGTCTTATATTATCTTCCATCATGGTCTGTCCCAAGAGACTGGATACAGTTCCTGGGCTATCCAGTAAGACCTTGTTGCTTATCCACTCTAAATGTAATAGTTTGTATCTACTAATCCCAGTCCATCCCACTTAGAACTTCTTTTCAAATCCTCCTATTTTCTATTCTTCCTTGTTTTCTGTCCAGAGCTAGGATGGGTCTGGCCTCTTAAGCAGAACTAGACTTCTGAGCAGTAGTCCACTCAATCCGCCTCACAGTGAGGACTGGGAAAAATGACTAATAGATATTGTCAGACTGCTTAAGACTATATTGTGTGTTTGCTCCTGATATTATAGCATTGTCCCTATCAGTTCATATTGCTGAAGGATCACAACAGCTTAGTTTTTCTGAGATCTTTCCATGGAACACTAACAATTCCTAAAGGATCCATAGTAAAATCCTTTCCTATAAAGTACATTCAATGTAAACATTTTATACGCAGTATCTGAATCTTGCTGCTTCATTCCCTTTCAGCTCTCTACCTCCAACATGACTCTCAGAGCTAGAGTGGTAGCAGAACTTCAGTGTTGGGAGCTTCCCATTTAGAAGCAGGTCTTTTAGATGCGTCCTTCCCACAGTCCCTTAATCTCTTCCTATATCTCATCAATGGCCCAGAGCTTGGTAGGAGCAGTGAAGTTTGTAGTAAGAGTACAGAATCAATGAGGAAACTTTTGTTCACTTTTTTTTTATATTTAAGTGCCTATATGTTGTGCAGCATACTAAGTTCCTATTAAGTAACAGTGAATATATTGAGTATATAGATGGATTATTAAATCAAAAAATAAAATCTAAATCTCAGTTTCCTAACTGCTTAGATTTTTCCCTGTATTGCCTCACATGATTGTATAAGAATTAAAATTCTGAAAAGTGATGGGCAAATGTGCAATGATACTATTAGAGCACGGAAACAAATTATAGACTTATATTATGGACTGTTGTCATTGTTTACCTGGGCAGGGAGAGGGTTGCAGGAAGACCATACCTATGGGCCACATTTAGAGTATAGCAAAGGTAAAACACTAAAAACTCAGCTGTAAAAGCCCTGAAGCCAGGAAACATGCAGAGTGAGCCCAGACTAGGGCCAGAAAAGAGAATCTCAACTCTAGAACTGTGTCCTCAGCTACAGTAGTAGCAGGTTGTTATTTATTTCTCAGAAGACTGATAATACAACCCACAGTGTATTTTGACTTATTTAAAGTAGGTATCGTATACTGCATATATGTTTAATTTTTTTAAGAAAAGAAAAAAGCAAAGAGTTTTTAAAATATTACATACTGGCATTCATACTTTCATGTATGCTTTCCATTCGTAGATGTGGAGAAGAGGTCTGCTCATCTTCAAAAAAAGAAAAGTTAGGGAAGTTCTTTGGCTTTAACTTCGCTGAATGTTATTTGCCTGGAAAGATTCAAATAATTTGAAGCTATACTATTATATAGTAAGATAACCTGGCACTTGTATAGCTAACACAATTCAAACTGTGATCATAAATTTGAGATCAATTTGCTTTTTTTTTTTTTTTCTCTCTCTCTTTTTTTTCTTTAGGGCTACACCACAGCACATGGAAGTTCCCAGACTAGGTAGGGGTCTAATTAGAGCTGTAGCTGCCGGCTTACACCACAGCCATGATGCAGAGTCCAAGCCCTGAGTGCAACCCACACCACAGTTCATGGCAACGCCAGATCCTTAACCCACCGAGCAAGGCCAGGGATCAAACCTGCATCCTCATGGACACTAGTCCGATTCATTACCACTGAGTCATGACAGGAGCTCCCTCAGTTTTTGCTTTATTCTTACATTTCCTTATGTGAGGATTTCCCTGTTAATAAGGTCAGTTTTCTGTATATCTGGTTTTTGTTTTGTTGCCTACCCCATCCCTACATATTGGGAATTGTGGATAACAACAAAGAAATTTTGCATATGGAAGTTGTGGTCAGCCAAAAGTGCCAGATCCTAGCAGTACGGGCTGCAATGAAATAGGTGGAAATGCAATGGTAGATGGAGTTCAGAGATACTTAGTGCAGAAGAGAAGGAAAAGGCAGCAGAAGGTGAGAACAGGTGCTTTGTAAGGAGTGGTCTGCATTTCTTCCAGTCTGATCGTTATAGAAAAGAAGCTATTCTGTGAGAAACTAGAGATGGAATTCCCTTTGTGGCTCAGTGGGTTATAAATCCAACTAGTATCTGTTAGGATGTAGATTTGATCCCTGGCCTCGCTCAGTGGGTTAAGGATATGGCATTGCCCTGAGCTGTGGTGTAGGTCGCAGACACAGCTCGGATCTGGTATTGCTGTGGCTTTAGCATAGGCCGGCAGCTGCAGTTTCGATTCGACCTTAGCCTGGGAAAGAACTAGAAGATGATCTTAATACTGTTTTGTGGTGTGGTATGTATGTTCCTAGAACTTCATGTCCATGGGTTTACCCAGAAAGTGGCGCTTTCTGTTACCACAGAGCCACTTGCAGTTTTCCAGTCCTGCGATTTTAGATAATTTGGAACTATATTATGCTGACAATGAACTTGAGGGGATGTAGGGGTGGGGTTTTAGCTGCCATAACCTCTGTCCCTTTGAAAGAGAAGCCATATGAATGGCCATGAGCTTAGACTATCAACTAAGAATGTCAAGTCTTGCGAGTGTGTTGTGCTAACCTTTGAGAAAGTTATAAGTCAAAACTATCACACTCTACTGACTTCGGTAATAAAATCAGCTCTGCTTTAAATAAAAAATAGGAGGCGGGCCTAAAATGGTCCTGTTCTCACAATTTATTACAGCCCTTAAGGGAGAGGGAGAGCCCAGATTCATCTCCAAGCAAGCCAGTTTAGAGTGCAAAGCAAATTGAATAACGCCTTACAGTTTTATAGAAAGCTTTCACATGTGTGTTATTTTCTCATGTGACAAAGGTGAATGATGGAAATGGTAAGGGAAAAGGGAAAAAAGCTTTAACATTAGCATGGCTTTGTTGAAAATTCCACTTCTGGGAATTAATAGGTTAACTAATATCCATCTGAAAAGGCTGTGTTTCAAAATTTTATTATATCATCTAAAGCATCCCAAGTTTGGGTCACTCCACTTCCAGCATGTCAGTTGGGAAGATGGGTAGGTTGCTTCCTCTGGAGCTGCTGCTTACCATTCTGCAGTGTTGCTGGGAACCTTCTCTGTGTGAGCACCCTGGTGAGAATTTCTGGTTACAGAAAAGATGAAGCTCATCAGATGCTCCTGGCCATGTCTTAAAAGTGCTGATATTTAGGTGTGTGCTTTTGAGGCAAGGCCCACTCACTGGAAGGAAACAGTAGGTTTTTTGTGGCATACCAGTTTATCCTTGCTCTGATGAAACTAAGCTAAATATTAGCAAAACAAATCTAAATTATTGTTTAAAACCTTGTTTCCATGAGTTTTTCCCCAGAGGAGAGTGCTTTCTACTCCCAACTTCTGTGGGATACTTTGTTTCAGATAGTTAACAAAATAAAGCTGCTAATTAGGAGATTATTATGTCTACACATGGACCATGTATAAAAAAGTTAAAATTCTTTGGGTTGTAAGTAACAGTTTAAAACCCAAATTTGGGAGCATTCCTGTCGTGGCTCAGCAGAAATAAATCCGACTAGCATCCATGAGGACACAGGTTTGATCCCCGTCCTTGCTCAGTGGGTTAAAGGATCCAGTGTTGCCGTGAGCTGTGGTGTAGGTCACAGTTGTGGCTCAGATCTGGCGTTGCTGTGGCTGTGGTGTAGGCCAGCGGCTACAGCTCCTGATTTGACCCCTAGCCTGGGACCCTCCCTATGCAGCAGGTACAGCCCTAAAGAGACCAAAAAAAAAAAAAAAGAAAATTCTGGCTTAACCCCCCACCTCCGACCGCTAAAAAGAAATTTTATGGACTCATGTACGAGAAAGACTAGGAATAGGTCTTTAGGCTTAAGCCTATTTCAAATAGCATGACTGAGCACCCAGTTTCCCTGGTTTTCCATTTCTCGGCTCCATCCTAGCAGCCTCTCCTCTCATCATCCCAGAGCTATATGCTTCCAGAGCTGAGTCCAGAGGGAAAGAATTTGGATGTGACTTTCCCAGAAGGCGTAACAAAGATCTCATTGCATCTCCTTCACTCTGAATGGGTCATGCTCCTACCCTGAATCAGTGCCTTGGCTCAGATCTAAACAACTCAAGAGGTTGATGTTGGAAGGCAGAGATATCAAATAATATCCCCTGAACTGAGAAGGAGCTTTAAGACCAAAAATAAGCAGGTGATTCCATAAAGTGCAGTTACAACGTTTATTGTGGGTCAGATGTTATAAGCCGGAAGGATCAGGAGGAGATGACCCAGGAGCATTCACAGCTGCACTCTGTACCTTCAGAAGGAGCCAGAGGGGTTTAAAGGGACCAAAGCTAAAATTAGAATCTGAATACTAGGGAGAAGCATTTCATCTTCA
Organism: Sus scrofa; assembly: GCF_054392235.1. Taxonomy (NCBI): domain Eukaryota; kingdom Metazoa; phylum Chordata; class Mammalia; order Artiodactyla; family Suidae; genus Sus; species Sus scrofa. Next base: position 94,614,906 of record NC_139384.1, on the reverse strand, counting down.
CAACTGGTAGGCGCCTGCCATTTTTCCTCCTCACCCTTCTCCAGGGGTCTCATGACTATGAACCAACCATCTGCGTCAGCAAAAGGCACTCTTCCAGCTTTCATATCAGATGAAGGCAAGGGTGAAAGTAGATAGGGAGCCAAGCGGGCTTGGGTGCATTCCTTGTGAGTAGCACAGTCCTGCCACAAAGGGAGAGTTAGGACTGCAGGCCTAAGATGGAGCTGACAAAGTGGAGGCCGTGTGGTTCAGCCTCGCAGCTGAGAACAGTTCCACCAGAAGTTCATGGCCCAAGTGTGGGGGAAAGGGATGGTCCTCCAGAAGCAAATTAGGGTGGGATCTCCGTTAGGAGAATTAATGTGTGCTGGGCATCAGAAGCCCCAGATGTCCATGCCCATGCGTACATGCGTACTGCTTAGAATTGTAAACAAAGCTTTGGGGCTATATGGTATGTCTGTTAGCTGAGTGATAGTGCTTATAGTCATCTCCAAGAAAGGAATCTCTGAGACTATCAGGGAAGGTTAAAGAAGCCAGTTTTAGATTCATCGACTCGATTGGCAGCGCTTAAAGGGACCCTGTTGATCATCAAACTCTCTTACCTCTCAGAGGAGCTATGTCTAGAGAAGTCACATAAGTTGCCCGAGATCACAACCAAGTTTATGTGGCCTAGAAAACTGATCATCCGCCTTTCAGCCTAATACTCTTTTACGTAATAAATATTGAGAGCCATACCAGCTAGTATTTATTGAGCGTTTGCTCTGTATTAGGCAGTAGCCAGCCATTTCACATGCAGTATCTCACATTTAATCTTCACAACTGTTTTATTCTCGATGTATTGCAAATTGAGGCACAGAGAGGTTTTGTATACCCTCCTAAGCTTCAGTTATCCTTTTTGTGCCTTGGTGGTTTAGACTGCAAATAGGCTGCTTTCTTCCAAAATTGATCCGTGGTGATTTATAACTTTATCTTGTGTATAGAAAATGGAGTGAGTGAAGAATGATCTCATCAGAAGGCCTGTTTTGCATGCTCATAGACTTGACTAGTCTAGGGTTTGTAGTTAGTTAATTAAACCTTATTTTAAGAGGAAGTTTTTAATTTATTGATACTTCTTTAAACAGGAACTTCAGGAGGGTCAATGCAAAGCATTCCACAATATCTTCATATAAATGAAATACTGTTAATCAGCGATCAAGAATTTCTCCCATGCCATATAATGGATAAGCATTGGAAGTTCTATGTGGAATGTGAGGAACTAACATTCTGAAGCCTTGTTGTCTTAATAATGTGTTAGGTAATTGTTCATATTATTAACCAATGTTCCTGTTTTGTCTCATGTGGGCTGGTGAACCTATTTAACACACACTTTATGAGTTGCTGCTTAAGATATGTGTTTATGTTGCAAGAAAAAATACAACTCTTCAACTATTGTAGTAAGATTAATAATTTTTTGCCATAGAAATAAAAGCATTTCTGACATAAACCGCATTGACTTTCTGGCTTTCTTTTAACTAACATAAACTTAAAACTAATCTTTAAATCAACACCTTTGCTTTTACATAAATAAGTTGTTCCTTGTGGGAAGTAAGGATACAAATACAAGTGATCACTGGTCCTGAAAAGTCTCCAGTGAAGTGAATCTACTTAAAAAGAAAAGCCCATTTACTTGGAATTTATCTTGACATCAAAATGTGAAATTATGAAAGTTTTAAGTTTCATAAAATGTAGTATAGATAGAATTATAGCTGTGCTAATAAGTCTTAGAACAAAAAATGAATTGAGTGTGGATTTAACAGTTTTATAAGCTTTCTTCATAAAGGTCTGTCTCAATCCTTTGATAGCCATCTTACTCTTCTCTGCCATTCCCCCGATTCCCAAATACACTCATTAAATCTGTGGCCTAACTCTATACGTTCTCCCTCATTTGGTTAGAGAAGTCAAAGTTGCAATAAAAATTACTCTAGCAAGTACTAGAATTGGAGGAAGGGGGAGGAGCAATATGGTGCTGCTTTTTGATATTTTCTCAATTTAAATGTACAGAATCTTAAATATCTTTAGAAGGCACAAGAAAGTTGTCAACAGCTGTCTGAGGAAAGAACAATTATGGGACCAGGGAACTGAGGGGAAAGGACTTTTTGAAATTGGTTCTGTATATGTGTTCTCTCTATTCAGATAAAAATTGTAACTACCTGGAAAGAGAGCACCTGGAAAACGAGCACCTGGAAATGTTTGCCTATTAATAAAACTGTAAAGATAGATCAGTTTGGTTTTTTTTCCTTTAAAAGTCCATTGAAAATGTTTAAGATAGAATGACCCCACGTGTTGTAGTGTCTGAGAATTGATGAGAATTTTATTACCACATTATTTTCTTAGACTACCCTATTTTTCTAATTTTTGAGTAATCTACCCCATATATTTGGCTTTTATTACTTAAGGAGATATCTAAAACATGGACCAATTGGGAATACATGTAGTAACATGGGAAAATGTATATAGAAGTAAATGAAAGAATGTAAATTGTTAGACAATGTTTAATACAAATCTTGGTAGTATTAATTAAAAATTAAATACCTTTGAGCACATAGATAATACATGGTCATAAGTATACATATTTTTATGTGTGCTGTATCTACTTTAGAAGCTATGAAATGTATATTTGTATGTATAAGTGTGCATGCGGGGTGGAGGATGGCAAGTTAAAGGTCTGGAATGCTACAAATAAAACTTGGCAGTACCTGTCCTTAAAAGAGTTGGACTGGGAAAGGTGGAAGGATACTTGTACAGTTTGCTTTCACACACACACGTGTCTTTGTGTTTTATATCTTTTTTTCTTTTTAGGGCCACACTGGCGGCATGTGGAAGTTCCCAGGCTAGGGGTCAAAGCCGAGCTGCAGTTGCCAGCCTACACCACAGCCATGGCAACTCCAGATCCTTAACCCACTGAGCAAGGCCAGGGATCAAAACTGCATCCTCGTGAACACTAGTCAGATTTGTTTCTGCTGAGCCATGATGGGAACTCCCTATTTTGTGTTTTAAAAAAAATTTTTTTTTGTTGTTTTTGTTTTAGGGCTGCCCCTACGACATGTGGAGGTTATCAGGCTAGGAGTCAAATTGGAGCTATAGCTGCCGGGCTATGTCACAACCACAGCAATTCAGGATCCAAGCTATATCTGTGACCTACACCACAGCTCACGACAATGCCAGCTCCTTAACCCACTGAGAAAGGTCAGGGATTGAACCTGTGTCCTTATGGATGCTAGTCATATTCATTAACCACTGAGCCATGATGGAAACTCCAAAAAATATTTTTTTAAAAATAATTAAGAGCAGGTATTTCCTTTAATGATTGCAATTGACAGAAGTCTCACATTCTTAGTTTATAGTACAAGAAATCTTGCAATTCTGAGTTTTCATTTTAGCAACCAAATTCTTAAATTATCCAAGCCTATGTAGCATTAAATATACAAACTGCTAACTGATATAACACCTAGAGGAGGCATGTTGAGTATTGCCCAAACTAAACAACAAAGAGGTCTACTCCAAACAGAGTTGGGGTCCAGAGAGCTCTGTGAGAAGACTGGGCCATTTGGGGTTTTGGCTAGATGATTTGCCTGTTCAGAATTCTAAATGAAATATTCAAGCTTCCAGGCCCTAAGCCATATGAATATGAAGGATCTGCAAGAATATCTCATAATACAATCTTCTCTGATATTTGTATCCTTTCTGTAGAACTAACTTCTTGAGCATCTCCAGGATAATCCACACCCAACAAGGAAGTCTGTTCCCTTTCAGACAGGTTTTAGAAAACTGGAACCCCAGTGTCACAATCCTGTTAGCAGAAGATAATACTTCCTTTTAAGACTTGAATCATGGCACAGGCTTCTCCTGGCCCGATTGCTGGACACGTGCAAGCATCCGTCTTGTCCTTTTCCCCCCTAGTTCTCTTCCATTCATTCCCTTCGGCTTCCCCTCCCGAGTTCAGTCCTTTATCAGGACTACACTATGTGCAACCCTATCCCATTTCTCTCACCCCAGTTCTTTCCCTTAGGAAACCCTGCAGCACGCTGTGCCAAATTATTCTTCCCAAAGGTCTATTTTACTTCCCTGCTGCTGCTGCAAGAGGAAAATGTAGGCCCAACATCCAAGACCCCTACTCTCTGGTCCTGACCCAACCTTTCAGCTTCATCTCCAGCCTTTGATTCACTCTTAAACTCCTTTTTGAATCTTATTATGGGCTGAATGGTTTCAAAATTCCTATGTCGAGGTCCTAACCCCCAGTACTTGAGAATGTGACCATCTTTGGAGATGGAACCTTTAAAGAGATGATTAACTTAAAACAAGGCCTTTAAAGTAGGTCCTCATGCAGTCGGACTGGTGTCCTGACTTGAAAAACCTTAGACACACAAAGGGACCCCAGGGGTGCATGTAAAAGACCATGTAAGGACACAGCAAAACGACAGTCGTCTGCAAACAAAGAAGGGAGGCCTCAGGATGGATCAGCCCTGTCGACTCTTGGACCTTGGACTTCTACCCTCCAGAACTGTGAGAAATAACTTTCGGTTGTTTAAGCCACTCAATTTGTCGTATTTTATTATAGCTGCCCTAGCAACGAATACAGTCCCTGACTCTACACAGCATTTGTTTACACGACCAGGAATGTTCCCTCTCCTACTGTCCATCTATGTTTTCCTTATTCTTTGAGCCCTCTCCTCATATATGACCTCTTGTCTTGCTTTCTCATGCCAAGAACTTAATATTTACGTTTTGGTATTATTTTCTGTTCGGGGCTTATCTCCCTCAAGTAGCTGGAAAACTTGGTGAAGTCAGGTTTATGGCTTTATACTTTGTGTTTCCCATAAAATAGCTGTTTCTCTTTTTCTTTTTTCTTTTTTTCTTTCTTTTCTTTTTTTTTTTTTTTTTTTTATCATTTTAGGGCCACACTGGTGGCATATGGAGGTTCCCAGGCTAGGAGTCGAATCGGAGCTATAGCTGCCGGCCTACACCACTGCCACAACCATGCAGGATCCAAGCTGCATATGCAACCTACACCACAACTCACAGCAACACCAGATCCTTAACACACTGAGCAGAGCCAGGAATCAAACCCACGTCCTCATGGATACTAGTCAGGTTTGTTACCACTGAGCCACAATGGGAACTCCCCATAAAATATCTTGAACATACAAGATACTCAAGAAATATTAGGATGTTTTCAGGTATCAAAACAAAACCTTATTCAAAGTAGAAAATTTATCATTTCTTATGATAAGTCTAGAGGTAGGAAATTTGGGGTTGGTGTTAATTCTTTTTTTTTTTTTCTTTGTGTATTTTGTCTTTTTAGGGCCTCCCCCATGGCTTATGGGGGTTCCTAGGCTAGTGGTCGAATTGGAGCTGTAGCTGCCAGCCTACACCACAGCCACAGCCATGCTGGATCCTTAACCCGCTGAGCAAGTCCAGGGATTGAACCCTCATCTTTGACCACTGAGCCACGACGGGAACTCCAGGGTTGGTAAATTCTTTAACCCTACAACGTCATGACTGTTTCCATCTTTCTTCCAGCTCCCTGCACAATGCAAGATGGCTCTTCTATTACGAGCAGGTGTAGATGCAGGAACAGCATCCTTAGAAGAAATAAACGTTTTCTTCCAATGCACATCTTTTGGGAAAGAAACCTCCCTGAATACTGACATCCCCCCCACCCCAGAAGGTGCATCCCATTAGCCAGAATGGTACCATCTGCTCATTCCTATATCGGTCATTAGCCAGGGACGTGGGGCTGCCTTAATTGGCTGAGATAACTAAGTACATGGCCCCATGTAGGAGAATAGTTGGATGTACAGACTCTAGACCCTGCCAGTAAAAACAGCCATGTATATAAGGCAAGGATGTGGGTGGGGGATGGGGAGTGGGGTAAGAGCTAATATTTATTGGGCCCTTAACATACCAGTCAAAAAGCACTTCCTTTTTGTTGTTGCTGTTGTTGTTGACTGAGGTTTATTGAAAATATGATAGCATAGCAGAAAGATTCAAACGGCTGCACGCGGTGTTTTGAAATTCACCCCAACTATAGGATGAGCGATTTGCAGGTTGGACAGACTGCCAAAGTCCAAGTGTTTCAGCATCTCCTTAGTGTCAGGGTCTACTTTAGTGATCTCCTGATCCAGGGCTGAGACCTCAGGCATGTAGTTATCTCTCTTCTCTCTCCTCCTTCTCCCCTGCAGCTTGATGGAGATACCCCTCACGAGTCCTCCCTGAATCTGCATCATCAGATGTGTGACAGAGCCTGCGATCTTGTTGCAGAGCTTCTTGCTGGAAATAATGGCAGTCTCCTTGCACACGCTCTTGGTGGTGTGGAAGTCGTTGCCCAGGCTCGTGGAGTACTTCTCAATGATGACCCGGGCCACCTTCTTCACGGTCTTGGTGCAAACATGGCAGGTCCTTGGTAAAAGAGGAAAAAAGCACTTTCAAGGTATTGACTTACTTAATCTTTACCAACCCTATGAGGAGGGAAATACTATTAGCCCCATTTAACAGATGAGGAAACTGAGGTACAGGATGAAGTGACTTGGCCCAAAATCACATAGCTGCCAAGTAGTAGACCTGGGATTCAAATCTGGTGATCTGACTTCAGAACTCTTGCTGTTAGGTACCATGTATTTTTTCTCTCTCAGCCAGAAGTATCTGCCTGAATATATACGTTGTGATTAAAATTGTCAACATCATTCTTCGTGATGATGGCTCTACTGACTCCTGCCACCTACACAGTCTGAAGGAAGCAGTGTTGCTCACTTGGTGAATGACAAGCAGGACAGTTGGAGACACTCACTGGTAGAAAATAAAACACAAGTCTTACTGGATGAGTTTCAATATGGACACCTTGGGATCTGTCTTTTTCAACCTGGGGAATTCCAGGCATAAAGATGAGTAAAGCATTTTCATCTGAGATAGTGCCCAAACTCAATTTTCATGGAAAACTACTCTGTTCATTGAATGCATGTGCCCATAGGACTTGGATTTTAAGTCCCTTCAGATTCTCAAGACTGAGGGCTAAACACACATCACCTCCATATGTGTCTCTTTGGACCCCCTCATCTTCTATTTCTTTTCATTTCATTTTTGTTGAAGCCTACTTTGCAGAAGGAAACCATGGACATATCTTTCTTAAACACATAAAAGCCAATAAATGTGGTAATTTTCTGCTTAAACTCAGTCGTCCTGATGTCTCTGATTCTCTTACCTTCTAAATAAGGGGAACAAAATGTGAGGCCATGTCAAATCAAGTTGCCTGCATCTTAAAGTCCTCAGTGTAGGCTGCATAGTTAACTTCTAAATTCTTTGGACATGGCGTTCCCATCGTGGCTCAGTTGTTAACAAACCAGACTAGTATCCATGAAAACTCGTGTTTGATCCCTTGCTCAGTGGGTTAAGGATCCAGCGTGGCTATGGCTGTGGTGTAGTCCTGCAGCTACAGCTCTGATTTGACCCCTAGCTTGGGAACCTCCATATGTTGCGGGTACAGTCCTGAAAAGACAAAAAGACAATAAAAAATTAAATTTCTTGGACAAATTTGTAATTTCATATTCTTTCATTTAGGCTGCTTTGCCCAGGGACTAAAAAATAGGAACAGTAGATGCAAACATTTGAAGCTGTAGTGTAAATAGCAATACTTCTGAAGGTAAAAGCAGTTAACATTTGTTTTTCGCTATTTACAAGACACCTTGAAGTTCAGTGACGTGTGGCACTGTGGCTGAGATGTGAAGTTGGCTCATACCCTTCAAAGCTGGAGGCAAGGAAGTGGTAAAGCAAGTTACCCAGCTGGTAAGTGAGCCCCACCGGTCCCCCAACATCTTCATCTCTGCGCAGCTTTTTTGTTCCCTGTTCATTATTGCCTACTCAGTAACTGCCATAAAATGATTAAACAAAACAAAACAAAAAAATGTTTCTTTGGATAAAAATGGTCCCCCAAAAATGCTGGTGATGGAAACGAAGAGGTTTAAGAAAATATTTTGGAGTTCCCATCATGGCTCAGCAGTAACGGACCCGATCTGACTAGTATCCATGAAGTTTCAGGCAGCTGTAACTTATTTGACCCCCAGCCTGGGAGCCTGGGAACTTCCTTAAACCATAGGTCCAGACCTAAAAAGCCAAAAAAAAAAAAAAAAAAAGAAGGAAGGAAGGGAAGAAAAAATGTTGGTTCTCAAGGTCTTACAATAGCCTATAATGGGAAAGAACCTGAAAATAATAGGTATATACATATGTATAACTTGATCACCTTGCTATACACCTGAAACCCACACAACATTGTAAATCACCTATACATACATTTTTTTCCTTTTTTTTTATTTCTTTTTTCCCACTGTATAGCATGGGGATCAAGTTATCCTTACATATATACATTTTTTTCCCACACCCTTTGTTCTGTTGCCATATGACTATCTAGACATTGTTCTGGATGCTATTCAGCAGGATCTCCTTGTAAATCTATTCTAAGGTGTATCTGATAAGCCCAAGCTCCCAATCCCTCCCACTCCCTCCCTCTCCCATCGGGCAGCCGCAAGTCCATTTTCCAAGTCCGTGATTTTCTTTTCTGTGGAGATGTTCATTTGTGCTGGACATTAGATTCTAGTTATAAGTGATATCATATGGTATTTGTCTTTGTCTTTCTGGCTTATTTCACTCAGTATGAGAGTCTCTAGTTCCATCCATGTTGCTGCAAATGGCATTATGTCATTCTTTTTTATGGCTGAGTAGTATTCCATTGTGTATATATACCACATCTTCCGAATCCAATCATCTGTTGATGGACATTTGGGTTGTTTCCATGTCCTGGCTATTGTGAATAGTGTTGCAATGAACATGTAGGTGCATGTGTCTCTTAAGTAGAGTTTTGTCCGGATATATGCCCAAGAGTGAGATTGCGGAGTCATATGGAAGTTCTAGCTATACATACATTTTTTAAAAAGGGAATAAAAAGTTGATTCTTAAGCTAAATAAAAAACCAGGATAAATAAGAGTGGATGGTTAAATTTGCAGGTGCTCAGCTCTGTGCCACACATAATTCTATGTACAGTAATGCCAGGGCAGAGAGCCCTAAGTCTCTGTAATGGTGGATCTCCTTTTCCTTTAGGAGTCAAGCAGAATGACTTAAGTGCCTCAGTCAATGACTTAAGTCCCTCAGCTGATGGACAGAACAACGTCCACTCCCTCCCCTCACTTTAGGTGAACCATTTCTCTACGAGAATAGGCTCTCCCACTGTAGCTGCTTTTCTATAAAAGCCAGCTGGCCAGCTTGGCCCCTGGGCGTTGCTCTTGGCCACTCGTGCTGTCACCACTACCCCCGCTCGTCTGCCTCATGCTAATCTCACCCCTCCTGGTCCCTTCCCCAAAGCACCACCCACCCCAGCTGCCGTGGGGCAGGCTTCACTGAAGGCTTGATGGTGAAGAGTGATACCTGGCGAGTGCAGCAGACAACTTAAAACTGACTGGACATGACTCCTAGCCCAGAGGATTTCTCCTCCAGGACATTCTCTTTGGGTCCTTCTCTGACTGAAGCAGTGACAATGAACACAGGCTCTGGACTGACATCCTGGCTCCATGATTCACTAGGTATGGAGCCTCGGGACCCTCCCTAGGGCTCAGTCCATGTCTGTAAATGGAGCTACCAAGGTGCCTCTCTCCTAAGATGATTGTGAAGATTAAATAAGATAAACTGGGGGTTCCCGTCGTGGTGCAGTGGTTAACGAATCTGACTAGGAACCATGAGGTTGCAGGTTCGATCCCTGCCCTTGCTCAGTGGGTTAACGATCCAGCATTGCCGTGAGCTGTGGTGTAGGTTGCACACTCGGCTCAGATCCAGCGTTGCTGTGGCTCTGGCATAGGCTGGCTGGTGGCTACAGCTCCGATTAGACCCCTAGCCTGGGAGCCTCCATATGCCGCGAGAGCAGCCGAAGAAAATGGCAAAAAGACAAAAATAAATAAATAAATAAATAAGATAAGATAAACTGGGAGTTCCCGTTGTGGCACAGTGGAAACAAATCCGACTAGGAACCGTGAGGTTGCAGGTTTGATCCCTTGCCTCAGTGGGTTAAGGATCCAGTGTTGCTGTGAGCTGTGGTGTAGTTCGCAGATGCAGCTCCAATTTGGTGTTGCTGTGGCTGTGGTGTAGGCCGGCAGCAACAGCTCCGATTCTACCCCTAGCCTGGGAACCTCCATATGCCACAGGTGTGGCCCAAAAAAGACAAAAGACAAAAAAAAAAAAAAAAAAAAAAAAAAAGATAATCTGGCAACCCAGTGGCTGGCACATAGTGATTGCTCAATAATGATAGCTCTTGTTTTTATCAGGAGTAGGGTGCCAGGCTCCCTGCTTTCTCTGTAAACCTTTGATTAACAACCCTGCTGCACCACAGACACACACACACACATACACACACACACAGTATATCACAACCCTGCTGCACCACAGACACACAGACACACACACATACACACACACACAGTATATCCCTGTAATCCATAACAGCAGAATCTTTAAGAATAGTCTGGGCATCATTAATGCCTTAAGCTCCCCAAGGGATTATAATAGGCAGCCAAGCTGAGAACCACCTTTGTAAACTCTTTCCCCATCTCGCCCTTGGCTTTCTTTCCTGGGCCATGAGAGGAACTCAGTGTTCTCCTATGCTTTCCCTGTTGTCTTAGAAGCATAGCATTTGGGCTCTGTGACTCACTCCTGCCCATCTAGCCTATGCCCAGCGGGGCTTGGCTTTTCCACCATCAAAATATTACTGTAGGTATTTTCTGCTCTAGCCATGAAGTACAAGAGGTTACATCCAGTTCTTGCTTTAAATGACTTTTTTTTTTTTTTTTTTTTTTTTGGCTGCACCTATGGCATGTGGAAGTTCCTGGGCCAGGGATTAAACCAGGGGGCCTGAGCTGCTGCTGCGACAACACCAGATCCTTAACCCATTGCAACACAAGGGAACTCCTAAATGACTTTTTTTTTTTTTTTTTAAACAATAGCAAAAAACTACTAGAGTTCTTGTGGGGTTCTTTTTGTTGTTTGTTTGTTTGTTTTTTAGGATCACACTCATGTTGTATGGAGGTTCCCAGGCTAGTGGTCAAATCAGAGCTATAGCTCCCAGCCTACACCACAGCCACAGCAACATGGGATCCTTAACCCACTGAATGAGTACAGGGATCAAACCCAAAACCTCATGGTTACAGTTGGATTCGGTTCCACTGCGCCACAATGGGAACTCCTATAGTTCTTGACAAATCAAGTTTTGTGTAAATCCCTCTACACATACCTCCCAGACTAGGAGATCGAGGATTGTAGTTGCAGGACACAAGAAGCTGGACACCACTCAAGCACAACCTAGCAGTATACTTGGAGTACTTATAAAATATTTCTGTAGACCTTAAAAGTTCACCTGATGAACTTTTAAAACCAGGCTCAAATCTGGGCCACCCTGGCAAGGGTTCTGATTTCATTGATCTGGAGTCTGTATACATCATCACGCTGTAAATCTCCTTCCAGATGATTCCAATGAGCAGCCACTGACCTCTGGAATCTGCTCTTTTCACTCCCTTTTTCTCTCCCACCCACTATTAGTCATTGCATGAATCTTGTGTTTCCCATCCAGCCCCACTGAAAGAGTCACCTGAGATACTTCTTAAAATCTTAAGCTTCGTGGGCCCCACTCTGAGTCAGAATTTCCAGGGAATTTTTTTGTCAGGGGGCTTAGGTGATTTTTATAAGGTCAATGTTGGAAACAATACCTTAATCCAATTTAGCACCTTCTCAATTGGGATGCATTTTATTCATTATTTTACACATATTTAATGAGCAACTAATATGTGTTCAACATTGTTTTAGGTGCTAGGACTACAGCAAAGAGCACAACAAATTCCATGTCTTCATGGATATTATGCCTAGAGTATTTCTAGAGTAAACAAGCATTGAGTTTGATAAATTAATTAAATTCTGAAAAATTTAATTTCAGATAATGATAAATGTCATAAAGACCACAGATCAGGAGAAAGGGCTGGAAGGTGAGATTGAGGCCATTGATTTTAGTTTTTATTTTTTATATTTTTTTTCTTTTTAGCTGTGCCCACGGCTTGCAGAAGTTCCCAGACCTGGGATCGAACACATGCCACAGCAGTAACCAGAGCCACAGAAGTGACAACACCTGATCCTTCACCCCCTGAGCCACCAGGGAACTCCTAGGCCATTGTTTTTAATGGGAGAGTAATTGCATCCAGAGAACTGAGTGATGAGAAGCTGCTTATGAATTCCATCTGCAGCCTCACGTCATGTTTACTCTGTATGTCTCATGTCTCCTAAATTAGATGGGATTTTCTTCAAGGTCAGGGACAGTCTTTTATATTTTTGTATTCTTCCATAGCAACCAGTGCAGCATTTAGTATCAGCAAGAACTCAGTGAATCACACTAGATTCAAAAGGATTTCATCCTTAAATATACCTTGAAAGACTCAGCCAGCAGAGAATCTGGCAAGTTACCTGCTAGCTAAGTAAAGGAAAATCCAGGGAAATATATTAAAGCATCAGACATTCAGCCCAGGGCTAGGTTTCTCATTTGCTTCCAGTTGCTAGCCATAGTTACAGGTTCCTATTAGAAAGGTTCCAAAACATGCCAAGATAGAGTCTTGCACATGCCAAGATAGAGTCTTGCACATCTGTGCACATGCCTCCATGCTGGTCAGCCCAGGCCCAGAGCTTTGATTATCAGTTTCTGCTGGCTTACCATCTTTTGGTGTAATTTCTTGTCTTTTGTATTCAACTTCCCCTAAACATTTTACCAGTGTCTCTGCATGCCTTCAAGTTCCATTCAACCCATATTTCCTTAAGATAACCACTTGAGTTCTGCAGAATGTCTCTGGATCATATTATGTCTCTGAAGGCCAAAGGAGACTCTTTGATATATTAGAAAATCCTCAGAAGCTTTTGTGAAACCAATTCAGATGGCTGGGGAGGTTTTATCACAATTCCACTTTGGGATTCACATGGCAGGATTGCCTTGTTCTTCAGATGCTTTCCTTGGGGGCCAAGACCAACACAATCAGTACTGGAAGGCCGACACAAGAGGCAGCATCACTCAGTGGGGAAATTCCTGAATGAGGAATATTGAGACCAACGTGTTTTTCTCACCATTTCTGCAGCCGGTTTGCAAATTACTTGTCTTTGAGCCCCAGGATCCTTGGTTGTAGAATACAATAGTCCTTTCTCTGATAACACTCAGGATTATCGTAAAGACCAAATACAGTTAATGAAAGAGAGACCACTGTATAGCCTGCTAATTGCTGCAGAATTACAGCATACTGTTATTATAGTCAAAGCAATTCATCATGTTCTGCTCTCCCATATGGTAGATATTTACATCCTTTCAGCCTCTCATTTCTGCAGCGAAACTTCAGAAGTAAGATTCTACGAGGCACACCTTCCTCCTTGGAGCTGTGCTTTTGATAAGCCCTCCTTACTTACCTTTGCTTTTCCTACTTTTCCTTTAAGGCCCTGCTTGGATCCCCCTCCACGCTGAGTGAAATCCTTTAGTGGTAGCCTCAGTGACGGTGTCCTGTTGACTGAATTCCTCTGACGTAGCTGCCATTTGGCCCTAAGCAGCTGACTCGTAACATCTCCTATCTTGTTGGTTACTAATGTTCTGAGCGCAGAGGACTATCTCTGTAACTACAATGTCTCTGATTTATACCTCTTTGCATCCTTAGCTCCAGCAGTACATTTTCATTAACAGTGACTTTTGGGGATTGTATTGGGTTGTAGAGGGTACCCTCAAATTTCATATCTTTGCATATGTCATCAAGGTAAGATGAGGTCATATCGGACCAGAGCGGCCCTAAATCCAGTGTCTGGTATCCTTTTTTGTTTATTTTTGACGTGTGTGTGTGTGTGTGTTGCCATGCCTGTGGCATGTGGAAGTTTCTGGGCCATGGATCAAACCCACGCCACAGCATCAACTCGAACCACTGCATTGACAATGCCAGATCCTTAACACATCGGGCCACCAAGGAACTCTCAATGTCTGGTGTCTTTAAAGAGGAGAGAGATTTGGACATAGAGGAGACACAGGACAAGGAGCTCTGTGATGACAGAGGCAGAGATTGGAATGATTCAGTTACAAGCCAAGGAATGCCAAGGATTGCCAGCAACCACCAGAAGCTAGAAAGAGGCAGAGAATTCTTCCCTAGACCCTTCAGAGGGAGCATAGCATTGCTAACATCTTGATTTCAGGCTTCTAGCCTCCAGAATTGTGAAAGAATAAATTTCTGCTGTTTTAAATCACCCAGATTGTGATAATTTGTTACTGCAGCGCTGGGAAACGGTATACCCTGGGAATGCTAATACTAAATGTAGCAGAGCCCTTAGGGAGCTACCATCCAGCCAGGGGTATCCCTTCTGAAGCCTTGGGATGCTGATCAGAGCAAAGTTTTAAAGGGAGGAAAAAAGTAACTGAAGAGGACAAGGAGTGAGCTGAATATGGTCTGGGTAGAAAACAACCCAAAACAAAATTTACAAACTTTATATTTTTAAGATCCCATCATAGCAACAGTTTGCTTCATGACAAAAAGGTTGATCTGGGAGTTGGAGACAGGGGAGCAGGTGAGTGAATGGATAACTACTTTATGGATATGACATATTCAAAATTTACAAATCGACCCATTTGAGAGCAATGATGTGTGTATGGCTCTCAAAGTACCTCTTGCTGGAGATCACTGGAATCTATGCCCAAGCTGTTGATGACTGGTGGATGGTTTGGATTCCAGCCCTGGAGGCTTCAATGTCCTCAGCTGTTAACAGCATGGACAGGCCACCTGGGTCAGAGTTCTGGCTCTGCCACTTACTGGCAAGTTATTTCACCTCACTTGCCTCCCTCTCCTCCTCCTCTGTAAAATCAGAAGAAACCTGGCATCTCCCCCATAAAATTGTGAGGATTGAATGATTAATCTGAAAACAACGGCTTAGAACAGGGCTCACATGGATAATGGACTTCTTAGTGGTTTTTATCATCATCATCATTATCGTGTGCAGATGTGGGCGACCAGAATGGTGAATTACGTGAACTTTAATGACTTTTCCAGAAAGAGCAGGTCCCACTGGAGCAAAGGAGATGAGTGAGAGCAAAGCCGGCCATTTCCTTGAAAATAAATTCACAAAATGGATATTAAAATATCTGTTTTTTGGAACACAGGGAAATTTTTTCAAAAGGCAGGGTGGTCTCGAGTCTCTACTACTATGAGCCGACTCCAGATCCTGGGAGTCAAGGATGCGGAGTCCCCAGGCAGTACTCCCTCTTTGGGATTCACTGGGTCCCAGGGTCTAATTGGTTTTACCTGGTACTGTCTGGCTCTTCACCAACCCACCTGGCATACCGCAGGCTCTCAGTCAACACAGGTTGAGTCAAAAAGAAAGAAGCCAACTGGTGCATTTCCCTGGTGCACCCCCGGCCCTGTAAGGCTGCCTCCCGGAGAGCCTCAGGCCGCCAAAGAAGTGCGGGCATTAAAAGCACAGCATAGGGCATCGGCTTCACAAAGTGAGCATATTCACACGAACCCGCTACCAAAGCTGAGGCGCAGATATTGCCCAGCTAGTTAAGTAGGCGTGTGCATGCTTTCCTGCAACTATTGGGTGAGCAGAATGGGGACCGGATACCGCGCCCGCACAGCCCGCCACCCTCACCCCGCTTGAGGGTAAAGAGGAAGTTTTAGAGTGTCTGTGTGACATGTAGGCACAGGCTGAAAAACAACTTTGTACTCTTATTTATTAGGCATAAAGCTCCACCTTCCCACGCTGCTCCTAGATGATATCTCTCCATGCTGCGTGGGACACTGTCCTCGTCTTAACCAATGAGAGCGAGGCAATTTCTGCGGGGCCGAAGCCTCGCAGAGCCCGGCCTTGGGGGGAAAGCAAGGAGTCACGGAGGTGAGTTGGCTTTGTCACCGCCCTCTGAGCGACTTTGGGCAAGTCACTTAGCTCTCCAGACCCCGGCTTTCCTGCCTTTTAGTGCGGGCAGGGATCGAAACCTGGCTGACGCTCCTGACAGCGGCGGAGAGCGGAGAGCGGAGCGCGCGGCGCGCCTCTGGGAACTTTGTCTCGAGCGCGGAGCCGGGACCCCGAAGTGCAGGGGCGGGAGCTCCCTCTGCGGGAGCACGGCGGCGGCGCTCCTCCTTCCCCTCCACGTCACGGGGGCCGCTCGGCGCTCTCCCACCAACCCCCCGGTCCAGGGAGAGCAACTCCCAAGCAGGGTGCGCTGCCGAGGTGGCAGAGGAGGACCAGGAGGAGGAGGCGGCGGGAGCCAGTCGCAGCTGCTGCCACCGCAGCGGAGGGGCCGGGATCCCGAAGCGCAGCTTGTAAGGCGAGTGCGGAGCCGGGGTGTTAGGCTAAGAGAAGAAAATTTATTAAAGGGAAAGGAGAGCGTGACTGACACTTGAAAAGAGCCAGCCCCTGGCCCTTCTGGCGGGGCCTTCTTATACCCTGCGGATGGGAAATTGGATTCCCTGAAGGCGGGGGGGGGGGGGGGGGCGTTAGTTAATCTTTCGCCTGCATCTGGACTCTGGTGGTCACTAGTCATGAGAAAGTCAAAGGTGTCTCACGATAGGGTGGTCTCCTCATCTTGAGAAAGCTGGAGGTGTGTAGTGTCCCACCGGGGGGTGGGGGGGGGTGATCTCGTAGTCTTGAGAAAGTAGGCACCAGCGGGGAAATCAGGATGTCGCTTGAGCAAGGTGGTCAGTCTCATGGGTCACTGTGACCTCATATTTTATTTGCTAGCTCAGCACAAAGAGCCATTTTAACAATGAGCCCCCATGTAGCCCCTAACGCAACTGGCAGTCCCGCTGGAGCAGCCTCTGCGTCCGCGGGGACCCGGCGCTGGGGGCTCCCCTGCTCCTAAGTCGACTTGGCCACGCAGGCCCCAGAGCAACGTGCGCGGCTCCGGGGTGCGGGGCTCCCGGCCCAGCCGCGGGTGGCCGATCGCCCAGATTCCCTCCTTGCGACTTTCACTTTCCCGCTGAGGAAAACTTGGGCGCCTGGTCCCTCACGAGGTAGGGGAGCGAGGGGAGGGGGCGTCGGCCCTGGGGAGCCTCAACAGGATCACGGGCTGAGCCCTGGCCTGGCTGCGCGACCGCGGTGACTTCAGGGCCCCGCTGGCCGCTGGAAAGTTCTCCGAGGCCGGAGGGCTTCACGGCGGCCTGGGCGTGTCACCTGAGGGTGTCCTGGGAGACACAGCCACGGCGTCTGCACTCCGGGCTCCCTGGGCCAGGAGGCCGGGAGTGGCCGGGCGCATCCGCGCCAGGATTTCCCCGGGACTCTCCCGGAGCCGTGAGAACTCGGCCCCGGACGCGCCCTTTCCCGGGGCAGGGGTCTCACTGTCTCAGCCCTCCTGGCCACTTAGACCTGCCCAGGTGAGGGGCGCGCGGCCTGGTGGGGGGTGGTGGGGGAGGGGCGGGGGCGGGGCCCCCAAGGGGCCTGAGGAGCGAGTCCCGACGCTGGGTTTCCCGCACCGCCACCAGCCTCTCCGCAACGACAAGCGGGGCCGGGCCACGCTGCCTGTGGGCTGCTGCAGGTGAGTGGGCGGGAGCCGGACACGGTGCTCAGGAGTGGTCTGCTGGAGTGGCTACTGCAGAACCTGGTGGGAGTGGGGTGTCTCTTGGGGTTGAGAAGCTGAGAGGTGGTCCTCCAGGCCGCGCCCTCGGCAGGACGAGCTTCTGCACTTTTTTTAAGGTCAAGTTTTTGTGCCGCAGAGCTGGGCCTGGATGGGCACCCTGTGAAGTGGTGGCACCTCTTCCTTCGAGCTGGGAGGACCCGAGCCTGGAGGTCTGGCTGGGCTCTTGAGTCAGTTAACCACTTTAATTTAGGCTAAAGGTGGGTGGGTTTTGTTTTGTAAATTTCAGAAATAAGCTTTCCTGCCCCCCCCCCCCGGGGGGGGAGGTTATAGTCTGGGAAGCTTGCCATTTCCCCTTGCTGAGTGCAGGAGGGGTGGCTTTAGCCCTTAGGCATTTGTCTTTTCTTCTTAACCTTTAAACTGAAAAGCAGCAAATCAGAATTGGAGATGATAATATCTAATTAAGTGTTCACATGGTTTGGTAGACCGAAGTCACTGCTTCGGATCTTAACGTGCATAAAACATGTCCTTATTATTAAACCGCCTAACTGTCCCCTTTGGATAGCTTTTGTTGATGCTGTCTTGAGGCAGTAAAATCGTTAAATGTAAGTGAGGTATTGCAGAGAGCAGTTCCTGTGTTGCACTTTCTAAGAATCCAATCATATCTTACTTGTACCTGCAAAGAAACTATAGCCAAAAAA
Organism: Sus scrofa; assembly: GCF_054392235.1. Lineage (NCBI taxonomy): Eukaryota > Metazoa > Chordata > Mammalia > Artiodactyla > Suidae > Sus > Sus scrofa. Next base: position 94,596,578 of record NC_139384.1, on the reverse strand, counting down.
AAAAAAAAAAAAAAATCAGGTAGTGTTGCACTGAGTGTGCCTGAGGAAGACTGAAAGGAGAGTTTCCTTTGGGAGCGGGGCAGAAGTGTTCCTCTGAGAGGCAACATTTATAGCAATTTACTAAATGCCAATGTCTGCACAGAGGAAGATAGTCAATCACCATTCGTTGGGCACTAAGTCATGGTTGGCATTTGATGGCGCCACACTAAGTGCCCTCAGGATAAGGGGTGATAGTTACAAATTGACCTTGAATGAGGTTGATCATGGGAGTTGGGGCAGGTTAGAGACTGTTCATGGCTGGGGGGCTGTGCGCAGCTTCTGCTCCCTTAAGAACTCCTGACAGCAGGAGCCACCACGGTTGGGAGTGTGACTTGGTGACTTGGGATTTATCAAAGAAGTGTGTACTAGAAGTAAACTCTTAGCTCCAAAGGATTTCCTTCTTAAGTTCAAACACAGCATGAAAGCCACATGACAGTAAGACTCTGTGATGTCAGGTTGAAAATTCAATCCATCAATCCAAATTTAGTGAGCACTTACTGTGTGCCAGGACCACACTGGGCTGTGGGAGCGGGAGATGTACTGTAATTCACCGGTCTGGGGGAGGCAGAAAGCCTTCTTGGGGAGACTTAAGGTGAACCTGAAGAATGAGTAGAAGCTGCATAAACCAACAGGGAGAGGAGGAGGAGGAAGAGAAAGTATTCTCCGCCCAGGTAAGGGTGTATCCTAAGACCAGAGGAGGACAGAGCAGGGAGAGTTCAAGGACAGGAGACAATGTGACCTCTGCCAGGAGAATGGCACCAGGCTAGGTCAGCAGGTGCATGGGGTAGATGATGCCAGGTATTGGCACCATTTTGTGGACTTGATTCTCTAGGTGGTTTCACTCCTGAAAGTATCCTGATGAGTCTTATATTCAAAACAAATTCCAGGTGGATATGTCCCTAAAGTAGACATAGTTTGGGAGCAGGGTATGAGGGACCTGGGTTCTAGCCGAGGTGGTGGCAGTGAGGATGATACTAGTGGGTGGATTCAGGGCAGACTCTGTAGTGACTCCACTGGTTTACTGTAAGGTTTGAAAGTCTAGGGTGACTCCCTCTAAGTCTGAACATAAGCACTGGGTAGGCTGATGCTACCTTTTACCAAAGAGCGAACTGGAGAAGGGGCAGATCTGGGGAGAGAAGACACCTTTGATTTTGTTGAGTCTGAGCTGCTTTTGAGGCTCCTCAGTGGAAATACTTAATACTTGACTGGAGAGAGCAGACCCACCAGAGAAGCTGGGGGTTACCTATATTGCAATGTTTTTTGATTTTGTTTTGCTTTTTAGGGCCGCACGTGCAGCATGTGAAGTTCCCAGGCTAGGGGTCAAATTGGAGCTCCAGCTGCCAGCCTACACCACAGCCACAGCAATGCAGGATCTGAGCCACTTCTGCAACCTACACTGCAACTCAAGGCAACACCAGGTCCTTAACCCACTGATCGAGGCCAGGGATTGAACCTGCATCCTCAGGTTTGAATAGTTAGATTCATTTACACTCCATTGTGGTGTTGTTTTAAGCCTGGGGTGGACTCAAATGAGGAGTATCCAGGAAAAGGGCCATGTCTTTAATGGGGAGAGGTAGGAAGAAAACCAGGGCGGCAGTGCAGGTTTTCAACCAAAGCACATTGGGAATGGCACCCTCCCTGGTGCAGGTGTGTGTGTGTGTGTGTGTGTGTGTGTGTGTGTGTGTGCTGTGGCCATTGCATTCAACTCCCTGGTTGTGTGTGTGTGTGTGTGTGTGTGTGTGTGTGTGTGTGTGTGTGCTGTGGCCATTGCATTCAACTCCCTGGAAGCAACTCCTCCAGTGAGAGGCGGGATGGAGGGATGGCTTTGTGAAGATGAGAGAGCCTCACAGATATTTATATGTGAATGGGACAGAGTGAGCTGGAGGGAGAGGTTGAACCTGCAGGGTATCTCTGGACCCCCCTCCCACTCTTTGAGTGTTGTGTAAAGAAGAGTCTGGTGATGGAGTTCCTGTTGTGGCTCAGCAGGTTAAGAACCTGACACAGTCTCTGTGAGGATGCAAGATCGATCCCTGGCCTCGCTCAGTGGGTTAAAGATCCAGCGTTGCCATGAGCGTGTAAGTTGCAGATGCAGCTCAGATCTACCGATGCTATGGCTGGGGCACAGGCCAGCAGCTGCAGCTCCAATTTGACCCCTGGTCCAGGAACTTCCATATGCCGCAGAAGTGGGTGTAAAAAGGAAAAAAAAAAAAGGCTGATAGTGCTGCCATTCCGATGTCAAACTCATATACATACACGAACCGTCAACGTCTCATACACATGAACTGTCAACATCACTGAAACAATATTTCAAAGCCCTTATGATGGTGAAATTTGAAGTTTTACTTTGTAGATCATGCAAATTTAAAGATTAGGAGAAACATAGATAGAAATCATAAAACAGTGCAGCTCAAAATGGCCTCTGGTTCAGGCTCTGCCATTCCATAGCTTATGACCTTCTGGAAGTTTCTTGACCTTTCTGCCTTGGTTTCCTGGTCTCTAAAAGGGCACCACACACCTAAGGGGTATGTGTGCTATGGTACCTTCTGGTGGGCTATTGTGTGATATATGTACAAGGTGAGCATGTGTGCATTGCGTATGTACAGCATATGTGTGTCTGCATCTTTTATGCAGTGTTTGCATGTGTGCATTTTGGCAGGCATGGGATGAGTGCTCAATAAGCCTTAGTGCTGGTGGTTTTATTATGATAATATCATTTCCATCATTTCCAGATGTAGAATCTGAGACTCAGAATTTTGAGAAGCCGTCTAAGGCCATAAAGCCAAACAATGGCAAACTTAAGGATCCCATTTGCCTGACTCACAGGCAGGGTCGCCTCCCATCCAACATGTCAACCAGTGTCAGGGGCTGGATGCTGCTGAAAGTTAACTATAATAAAAGGACCTTGTCATTGCTCGTCAAAGTGCTAGAAGCAAAGCAGATAATATTAATGTTGAGGCGTATGGACTTTCCCCAAGCAATTTAGAGATGTATGTTTTGTATTAATTTGCATTGCTTTGCATATCATTTTATATGCAGTTCCATATGTTGGTAATTTTCCTAGTGGGATCTAAAGTCTGAAGCTTCTAATATATAAGATCAAATAAAATTAATCAGGAATCTAATGCAGCTGCTTCAAAACCTAATAGCCCGTCCCTGGGCATAGTGTGGTTTAGGGGACAGGATTGGGTCAGTATTTACTGTTTTAGAAGATAGTAAATACCATTTGATACCACTTAATATCATGGTATTTACCATTGATAGTAAAAACCAGATACCATTTGATAAAAGCAGGTCACTTCTTAATAGGTAATGAAGCTTGACTTGCTGAACACAATAGAAAAATACAGGAAAAGTGGAAGAAGACTAGAGGGAAACTGTTATGTAAAAGGCCAGAAAATGAAGCAAAAGCTGAAGTCTGCTTTATGAAGCTGAACTAATAAGAAACTAGTAAGAAACACTACGTGTCAAAAGTAGAACTTCTGCTAAACAGTATGACATTTTAAAAGGAGCATAATCTTAAATACAAATTGTGAGGTTTTAAAACCAATCCATTCTCCCTAATTTGGACATACTCTTAAATAGGCCATTATGTCTTAGTGAAATGTTAGAAATACATATATTACAAAACAAAATGTGGTCCCTGGACCAACCACATCAACATCTTCTGGGAATCTTTTAGAAAAGCAAATTCTGAGCCCAGCAAACCTGCTGAGCTATGACCTCTGCAGCTCTGTGATTCTCAACGCTGTCCATCCAGGACCGCCCTGATTTGGTTTGGGGTTTGATTTTGCTGCCTTTAAAAAAATCTTTTGGCAGTCTTATGCCAAACAAACTGGGACTCTGCTCCTGAAGATACAGTCCGCCAAAACACTGAGCTGTTCTCTCCAGATGCTCCTGTTAAGCCATCTGGTATGAGCGCAGTTAATTCCTTGGACCTAAGTGTTAGCCTGTGTATTTATCTCTGTTCAATTTCATTTTACTCAATCCAAGTCTATCCAGTTCTGTTTGAGTCCTGCTTCTGTGCTTTTTCGTGGAAACCTTTGAGACCTCTGCCAGTCTGTCTGCTGATGTCCTGGCGTGAGGAATTAATAACAATATGAGCATCTTTGTGTGAGGCCTTCCTCACAGTTAATGAGGCTTAAAAACTTGGCAACTTTTGCGATCCTTGTGGGGCTAAAATCAGAAGAATTGTCAGCGGTCCCATCGTTGTTCGCATTTAAATGACTGCTTTTCTGAAGTGCTCATCACGCGGTTTCTCCCTCGGAACCATGTGTTTCCAGCTCCATCCTCAGTGTCCCTCTTGGTATCATCGCCCTAGCACAGCAGCAGAAGCAGCTGGACTGTGACGGTTGCTTCCCTTGCCCTGGTGTTTATATCATCGGCTTGGGTTTCTTCGTAGGTGACCCAGAGTTAAGTTTCAGCTTATTTATGGTCAGATGGAGACAAATTCACAAATTCCAAAATAATAGGAAGCAAAAAGTGTGCTTCGTCACTTCTCTGCTTCATGGCCTGCCCCTCCCAACTCTAGAACTCAGGAGTTTTGTGCTCAAGTCCACATTTTGCCAAGAGATTCGGGGTTATTGGATTTTTTCATGTAAAATTCTGATCATACATGATTCTTAAAAGAGTACACTTTTTTGTTTGTTTGTTTTTTAGGGCCACAACTGCAGCATATGGAAGTTTCCAGGCTTGGGGTCAAATAGGAGCTGCAGCTGCCAGCCACAGCCACAGCCACAGCTGCAGCAACTCAGGATCTGAGCCCTGTCTGCAACCTACACCACAGTTCACAGCAATGCCCGATCCTTAACCCACTGAGTGAGGCCAGGGAATCGAACCTCTGTCCTCATGGATGCTAGTCAGGTTTGTTACCGCTGACCCACAGAGGGAACTACAAGAGTACACTTAAATAATTTTTTCTTCTGTGTAACATTAGAGTTATATTTTTTGTGCTTGGGATCATTGTGCTTGGTTGTAAGGATGAGACAGACCAGAATAAAAACAGGCCAACTGAAGTTCCTGGTGTGGTTTAGCAAAATCTGACTGGTATCCATGAGGACACAGATTCGACCCCTGGCCTAGCTCAGTGGGTTAAGTATCTGTCATTGCCATGAGCTGCGGTGTAGGTTGCAGACACAGTTTGGATCTGGCATTGCTGTGGTTGTGGTGTAAGCCAGCAGCTGCAGCTCCAATTCGACCCCTAGCCTCTTTACAGTATTTTGTGTCCATAATAGATTTACATCTTAAGAAAGAGTAGGCGATCTAGCTGATTAAGCTTTATTCTCATCCATGGTTCTGATGATCAAACTAGAAAGAAACAGAGGGAAAACCTAAATAGAAGCCTCACTTACATAATCACACCAAAAAAAAAAAAAAAAGTTTAAAAAGTCAAAAAACAGAACAATTTTATGGTAAGAATGCTTTTGAAGCATGGTTGCTAGAGCATGAAAATGCGCCTGGAATCCTGCTGTTACATCATTCATGATCCTTATCTAATAATTTGTAATCCTTATCTAATCCTGCTCAAGCCCTCTTCCTCCTCCCTCAGCCTGCATTGAAAGACCGGCCTTGAACCAAACTGCAAACCCCCAGTAAAATCCAAGCAATGTCCCTCTTCCAGGATGCTACCAACATCCCACCCCACTTTTTTGGCTGTGCTTGCAGCATGCAGAAGTCTCTGAGCCAGAGTTCTTGACCTGTACCATACCACAGCAGTGACAACACTGCTTCCCCACCCCCAAAAAAGGCACTATAAGGTATGTACACACACACACAGGTGTATGTAAGATACGTACACAAAAGGAGTCAAAGCAAGGACATGAACTAATATTTGTCCACCCAGGTCCATAGCAGCAACATTTGTGGTCCAAAAGATAGCAGCAACGCAAGTGCCCATCCACAGACAAAGGAAACAAAAAATGCGGTATATACACATGCAGTGTAATATGATGCAACCTGAAAAGGAAGGAAATTTTGGCTCATGCTGTAACATGGATGAAATTCGAAGATATGATGTTAAATGAAATAAACCAGTCACACAATGACAGATATGACACGATTCCTCTAGTACAGGGGTCCTAGACAGGGGCATTTAGGGTTCCGTTTTGTTGAATGGACGGAGGCTCATTTGGGGAAGATAAACAAGTTTTGTGGCTGGATGGTGGTGATGGTTACACTGCAGTGTGAATGTACTTAATGCCATGGCACTGAACACTTAAAAATGATTAAAATGTTGCCCATTGATCCATCAGGTCCACCTCCCTCTTCTGCCAGCTAGCCACCCCTCTTCCCATCTATCTTTCCAACCACTCACCCATCCATAATCTCTCCCAGGTTTATGGAATAGCTTTTCTAGGACAGACTAAAAAAACAGAGCCCTTTTACTGATTTTTTTTTTTAGTGGTTAGAATGGTCAATTTTATGTCATGTATATTTATTTTACCACCATAAAATAATGGAATATTTTTATGATCATCAACCAATTCATAAATATGGAACAACAAAAAAGTTAACCTTTGTGACAAAGAAGTAAAGCAGGTAACACTTTGAAAGGATGGATTATAGAGAGAAGATAGCAATGACACCAGGTTTCAAAAGATGTTTAAAACCATGCTCCTTATGTTCCCATCGTGGCTCAGTGGAAATATCTGACTAGCATCTCTGAAGACGCAAGTTCGATCCCTGGCCTTGCCCAGTGGGATAAGGATCCAGCGTTGCCGTGATCTGTGGTGTAGGTCATAGACTCAGCTCAGATCCTGTGTTGCTGTGGCTGTGGTGTAGGCCAGCAGCTCAGGTGCAGCTGCAATTCAGCCCTAGCTTGGGAGCCTCTATATGCCACGGAAGTGGCCATAAAAAGACAAAAAAAGAAGGTGCTCCTAAAAATGTGTCACCTGAGTCCTACTACAAGGCAGGGACTTTCAAAGGCTTTAAGTCCTGCCTGCTCCCCATTGCCCCTGATTCTCTCTTTAGAAAAGAACAGCTTTATTTTGAAAAGTTTTCAAACCAGTGGAAAGGTTGTAAGAATATTACAGTGGGCCCCCGTCTGATTCCCCCTTGACCATGAGAATGTAGAAGCCTTCGATGTGGCTTCTGCAGCAGCCTGCCCCATGGAGACCCCCGTGGTTGCCTCTGGAGGTGGAGTCTGCATGCAGGAGTGGGTGTGGCACATCGAGGATGAAGCCCTCCCTGTCTCTGGTATCTGGTGCTCTCCTCTGGCTATTGCTTGTTTAAATGCTCCTGACTCCTTACCCTCATGCACCGAAAATGCCAGCTGGCTTTTCCTGCTGCAGTACACCCTGTGCATGAGCTGAGTTCGTTGTCACTGTATCCATGTGTGTGAATGCCCCTGGCCCTCTTTCACAGATGTGGAGGCAGAGGCCTGACTGGATTCATGACAGCTTCTTAGTGCCATCGGGACTTAAATTCAGAATCTTTGGCTTTAAATTCCAGACTATTATATTGCACACAGAGGTAAAGCAGGAAGGTGAGATTGGCGGGGCTGGGGGTGCGAGTGTGTAGCGGGCTGGAGGGAAATGGGGTCAGGCAGGTGGAGGAGGAAAGAGGGTGGCTCAGAACTCCTCTTTGACACACTTCACCCTACATGGCACTGATATCTTTTTCTTGATCTATAACAACCTTATTACCAAACAAACTCTCAAGAAGGCAGCCAACCTGCAAGGTGACCTCCAGAGATTATATAGTGCTCCTGGCTAGAACCAGGCAAGAGGAGGTTTCCTATAAACTGAGTAGTGCTTACCTGAGTGAGGTCTGGTGGAGCAGGCTGCACACCTCAAGCCAATGTCAGAATTAAATTGGTAACTCTTAGGAGTTCGTGAGCCATGACAGGAACTCCTCATTTGAATTCTGGATAGGAGTCTTGGCAGGATCTTTAAAGAAGCCAATGAGGGGAGTTCGAGTCATGGCTCAGTGGTTAACAATCTGACTAGGAACCATGAGGTTGCAGGTTCAATCCCTGGCCTCATTCACTCCCTGGCCTCATTCAGGGGCATGTCTCTGCACTGACACTATAGGGATTCTCTTAGTAAAGAATAAAGGGAGGGTGGATGTTGGGAGGCAGTTGTCATCTCTACCAGAGGCATACTTAAAATCCTTGCCTACCGGATATATTTCTGAATTGTATCCCGCTGAACTCTGTCTCTTCTGGCCACACTGTTTGAATTGTAACATAATCTGTTTAGAAATCTGAAGAATTTGTTTTTTACTTTTGCATCTTATACAGTTGATATAAAAGTTTCATGAGATGTTTAGTTTTTAACAAAAAACCTTCTACTTTTTTTTATTACAGTAGCCAAAAATAAAACCTACATGTTGAGACCTGTTATCAACACCATTGCTAGAGAATATAACAAAAAAGACAAAAAAGAAACAGATTCACTGGTAGAAAGAACAAACTAGTGGTTACCAGCTGGGGGCGGGGGGGAAAATAGGGGTAAAGGATTAAGAGGTACAAACTATATATAAAATAAGTAAGCTACAGGGAAATATTATACAACATGGAATATAATCAATATTTTATAATAACTATAAGTGAAGTATAACCTTTAAAATTTGTGAATCACTATATTTGTACATCTGAAAATTATATAATACAGTAAATCTGCTATATCTCAATAAAAATTTAAAAATAATTTTAAAAACCCACATTACTAGAATGCATCCTTGTAGGAGATACCAGCTGGAGAACTTCTAGGAATCATTTTTCTTTTAATTTAATTAATTTATTTAGTCATTTTAGGGCCCCACCCTCGGCATATGCAAGTTCCCAGGCTAGGGGTTGAATTGGAGCTGCAGCTGCCCACCTACACCACAGCCACAGCAACGCAGGATCTTTAACCCACTGAGTGAGGGCGGGGATCAAACCTGCGTCCTCATGGATACTAGTCAGGTTCCTTCCCGCTGAGCCATGATGGGAACTCCTAGGAATCATTTTTAGATTTAACTTTGGGTAAGGCATTTTATATGACATCTCTGCTTTTGAAATTCCTATTTTAGCAGAATTTCCCCAAGCTCTGATGATTTTATTTGTTCTACCCCCTTTCACTTAATTTTATTGTGTTTCTATGCACACAAGCTCTGAGGACAATACATACATTTTACACCAAGAAATACAGATCTTGAGTCAATGGTGACATCATGACAGCATTGTGTGGAATTTTTTAGTGGAAGCGCAGAAGCGTATTGAAGTCTTCAGCTCCGCTCCCCAACATGTTGGCAGAACACAGAACACAAACAAAGGAGCTTTTCTGATGATTTAAAACTGAGTGTGTCTAATCCATTCATGGAGAATGTGCCCTGGCCTTAAGCCATTTCTGCCATCTGTACCCTTAGTTCATCTCTCTCTATCCCTGTACTGCCTCTGTGATGTAGTTATAGGCATTAGAGATCCTGCTTTAAATGCATGTGGAGAAATTAGAGTTACTGTACCTCCTCAGCTGCAGCATAACCTTCAAGAAATTCATTTTGGCCAGTACACAGTGGAGAGCTAGCATGTAATACCAAATAAGTGCTTCCAGGAATTTTATTTGGCAGGGTTGGGGTGGCCATGGGGTAATCACATCACGCAGACCTTGAGTAGAGAAAGTTTTTTGTTTCCTTCTAGTGCACTCAACAAGCATTTTTTAAAAAGGTGGTGGTGGTGGATTGGGGTGGGGGGCAGTTTCCATCGTGGCTCAGCAGAAACGAATCTGACTAGCATCCATGAGGATGCAGGTTTGATCCCTGACCTTGCTCAGTGGGTTAAGGATCTGGCGTTGCCGTGAGCTGAGGTGTTGGTCACAGACACGACTTGGATCTGATGTTGCTGTGACTGTGATGTAGGCCGGCGGCTACTGCTCCAATTAGACCCCTAGCCTGGGAATCTCCATATGCCTCAGGGGCGGCCCTAAAAAGACAAAAAGGAAAAAAAAAAAAAAAGACATAAATGTTTTTCAATTCAGGTTTTCTTCTCGATAGGAAAAAAAAAGTCAAAATAGCAGGTTAACCCAACATTTTAGAGTTAGAACATATAGCATAAACTGTGTATCAGTTCTGTATTGAGTGGCTAAGTATGGATGGCAAAGAACATGAGAAGGGAATGTAACCTCCATGTTTATAAAGCTTGGGAGACGAAAGATTCAACACATTGTAATAAACACCTTTTTTCTAACCTTGTTTATCTGCAAAGAAAGAAATATTTGATTTAAGCTGTTGCCATCAGAGCTAAAATTTGAGGGCATAGTTATTTTTAAAATCCACCCCTCTTTATGTTTTTCTGGAAAACCTCAGTGTATTACAACATAGTGAGGTCACAGATTGTTACAAAATAACACTTTTCATTCAGTAGGATCAGTTCTGCTGCCTTTGACTTCCCACTAAAGACTTATGAGCCATGTGTATAGCCTTGCACAGAGAGATACACAATCAGCTTTTGAGGTTTGCCCTGTGGGCTGAATGAAACGAAGCCCGGAACCAAGTTCGTTGTCTTCTCATTGGTGCGACTGTGAATTCCGCACTTTTTTTGCTCCATTGCTGCAAGCCCAGGTTCCTGATGACCTTGAGGGACCGCCTTGGGGTAGAGACATCCTGGTGTGGGTTGCTTCTTTCCCGTGGGAACTTCAGTGACCCTATGTATCTCCCCAAACCCCAGAGACTTCAGCCAAGTTACTAGTTGGAGGAATTATTATACTAACGAGGTGACTGGTAGACTGGTCTTCACATCCAGCATTTTGAATCAGATCTCTGTTCTCAAATCTTGCAGGTAAGGTAGACCTTTGTTCAAGGAAGGTGGTAGCCATTGTCTTTGTGCTTGTAAGTGGACGCCCACTGCCTGTAGGGGAAACTTTCAGTCATGACACATTCTGCAGGGGTCTCAACCAGAGCCCCTTTGGATGAGGGGCATCTGCTTTCCCTAAGTGAGACGGGTTTTTCTTTTTCTTTTTCTTTTTCGGGCTGCACCGGAGGCATATGGAAGTTCCCAGGCTAGGAGTCGAATCGGAGCTGTAGCTGCTGGCCTGCACCACAGCCACAACAACGCAGGATCCAAGCCACATCTGTGACCTGTGCCACAGCTCACAGCAACACCAGATCCTTAACCCACTGAGTGGGGGCAGGGATCGAACCCGCATCCTCATGGATACTAGTCAGATTCGTTTCCGCTGCACCACAGCGGGAACTCTGAAACCATTCCTCTTGTAGAGGTCCTAATACCTGACTTCTCCACGCCGCGGTTTTTCTTCCATAGCCATTTCGCATGCATTATGTCATCGCGCCTTCATAAGAACACTGTGGAATAGAACAACCATTACCCCACTCAACATTTGAGAAATAAAGTCCTCTACAAGATTAAATGACTTGGCAGAGTCACTTGAGACATTTTTGGTGACAGAACCCAGATAGAACTTGGGTCTTCTGAACAACTACCCTGAGCCAGTAGGTATGTATGTGTCTGTGAGGCCTGTCCCAGAGACAGAAATAAACAAGTAAACAAAGTAACTGCTGTTGTGATGAGAGCTGAGAAGAAAACAAGGAGTGTCATAGGCAGGAAAGAGATTTGAGAAGGGAGATCAGAGAGCACTGGTAGCAAGGATATTTCTCCTACAACTTGAGGGATATGGAGGGGCCAGTCAGGCCAGGATTCAGGGAAATGATCTCCACGTGGGATCAGCAAGTGCAAAGGTCCTGAGGCAGGAAATAGCCTATAGCGTTATAGGAACCTGTAGAAGGCTGGTATTGCCTAAAGCTTAATGAGCAAGAAAAAAAAAAAGCAGGTGAAATTGGGGAGGAAGGCAGGAGCAGGAACTGGCTGGGCCTTTTGGCATGGAAGGATTCTTGACTTTCCTTTTAAGTGCAGTGAAACCCAAGTGAAAGGGTCTAGGTGTAAGGAGTGGGGGGTGATGTGATGGATGGGTTTAAATCATCCATCTGGGGAGTTCTCTCCGTGGCTCAGTGGTTAACGAACCCCCCTAGGATCCATGAGGATGCAGGTTCTATCCCTGGCCTTACTCAGTGGGTTAGGGATCTGGCGTTGCTGTGGCTGTGGTGCAGGTCGCAGATGTGGCTCAGATACTGCGTTGCTGTGGCTGTGGCGTAGGCTGTAGCTCCAATTCGACCCCTAGCCTAGGAAATTCCATATCCTGCAGGTACAGCCCTAAAAGGTAAAATAAAATAAAATAAAAAATAAAAGATCCATCTGGCTACAGTGCAGAGAATGGGTTAGAGGAAAGCAAGGGAGATTCGTGAGGAGGTTACTTCATATACAGGCAACGGCTCATGCTGGCTTTGATGAAAGTGGTTCCTGTAGCCTGGAAGGCGTTCGTGGCTCCCCCTACATCCCCTCCATTCTGGATGTAGAACCCACAGGGTTCTGCTGCCAAAAGATTGGAATGGCAGCCTCACGTTATGGTTAATAGCGTAGGCTCTGAAATCTGGCCACAGCTGAAAATCTGGCTCCTCCACATACTAGCTGTTGATCCTCTGTGATTCAGTTTCTGAATCTGAAAAGTAGGGATCATAATAGTAGCTTATTGCATGAAATTCATAAGACAGTGTAAATGGCACCAGAGCTTAGCAGGGACCATTAGAGAGAGAGAGTTGTGCTTCTGACTCTGGCAGCGTGAAGACTTGTGTTGACCTTGATCAGAACATCCTCACCTGAGGGGGCAGTAGAGGGTGCCCTCTGTCCAGTCCCTTGAGTGGGAGCACTTGGAGGTACAAACCCACATGTCATGGGGGGCCAAGTTCCCAGCATCCCAAGAGCGAAGCAATCTAATGATGGTGAGACCTCTGCTTCCCCTTTGAGAGAAGGAGGGCTTTGAACTCGGTCACCATTGAAGTCCTTGTCAGTTTTAGGATTTTGCTTTTAGGCTTCTTCAGGGATTACATGACAATTAATTCAGCTTTGATGAGGAAGACCCAGAAAAGTCGGTTCTGTTATTTCAATGTTTTTTTCCTATAGAAAAGTATGTCGAGGAGTTCCCTGGTGGCTCAGTGGATGAAGGGTCTGGTGTTGTCAGTGATGTAGCGTGGGTTCCATCCTCGGCCCAGGAACTTCCACATGCCCCAGGCATGCCAGAAAAATGAAAGAAAGGAAGGGAGGAAAGAAGGAAGGAAGAAAAGAAAAAAGAAAGAAAAGTATGTTAACCTCAGTTAGAAATCATTTACTTCCTAACAGTTCATAGACCTAGTTTAGAACAGGACTCATTCACTGTATACTGTGAAATGAAAGAAGCAGCAAAGACAGTGCCTGTTGAGTGAGACTTCTGGTTAAAAATAAGCCAGAACAGATATGTTTATTGAAAACAGTCTGGATGACATACTGTCCACAGAATGCGATGGCCAGGTGGTGGGTTGAGGATTAGCTTTGTTTTCTTTTTTAGATGCTTCTGACTTTCTGATTTAAAAAGAATAAAGAAAAGAAAGGGTTTACTTTTACAAACAGAAGACGGAAAACTTTTTTTTTTTCATTTTCAAGACTATAACCTCTCATTATTTGAGGACTGTTTGTCCTCAATTTATATTGTATTATTACTAACCCAGGCATGCCTTTCTTCTTACTGTTTACCTGCTCACACACAGTCTGATAATTATTTGCCTTTCGAAGTCTTCCCTTTAGAACAATGAGGTTGTAAGGTCATCAGGGCAAGAAACATACCATTCTGCTTCTTTGCTGACTTGCTCTGGGGGTGTTGAGGAAATGCATCTTGGTTGAATCATTCTCCCACGAATCATCTTACTCCAAGCCTTGGGTTTTGTAATGAGCATGTCATCAAGGGGAGAATCAATGGCTTTGTTGAAATCAAGGAGCTGCAGTAGAAGGACCTTAGCTTATTCAACTAGATCAAGGTTTTGTTTTGTTTTTTGTTTTGTTTTGTTTTTGGTGAACTTTATATTAGGGTTCTTAAGTTATTCCTCTTGATAAGACTTTAGAGGGAGTTCTCGTTCTGGGTCAGCAGTTAGCAAATCCAACTAGCATCCATGAGGATACAGGTTCGATCTCTGGCCTCGCTCAGTGGGTTAAGGATCCGGCGTTGCTGTGAGCTGTGGTGTAGGTTGCAGACGAGGCTTGGATTCCGTGTTGCTGTGGCTGTGGTGTAGGCTGGTGGCTGCAGCTCCAGTTAGACCCCTAGCCTGGGACCCTCTATATGCCCCAGGTGTGACCCTAAAAAAAGACAAAAGAGGGAAAAAAAGGCTTTAGAAAGAAAACCCTGACATTTCTAAATCAATACACTCCTCAAATCCTATTTTTCACACTGACGTGTAATGACACAAGCTTTAAGAACTTCCAGGTGGCCCACAGAAGAAATATTGTCCACATGGAAAGAGATTGCACCCAGAAAGTTTTCCAAAATAATTAGCAATTTTCAGCCCAAATTGTGTCCCTGGGCACTACAAGAACAAGTGAATCAGCGAATAGTCAGTGACAGGATGAAAGAGTAACTGAGGGCGGAATTTCTCAGGATGAGCGAGCTTTCTTTTCCTTTAGTGGATTGGGAGGTCTCCTATTCCCTTCCTTAGCACACAGACTGGTCCAGCCTCTGAAGAGGACCAGAATGTGTTCTTCACCCAGCATTCTTCCAGGCTGATTCTTCATCTAAATGAGGTCTCAGGACTTTAACTGTGGTTCGATGTTCAGTTCTGTTCCAGCTTTAGGACCATTAGCTAAAACATAGTAATGAGACGGCTTAGACAAGGACTGAAACTCTTATGGAAAATAAGGAGTATTTTTTTCTTTGTATTCCAAGAGACAGCATTGCCTGGAGGGTGGAGCAAGACACTCTGGGTTCAAGTTCAAAGCACTTTCTAGCTCTTTATAACCTTGAGCCATTTCTTAATCTCCACATGCCTCAGTCTCCTGCTTTGTAAAAGAGGGATAGAAACAGTACCTCCCTCATCCATCTGTAGAGGTGATGGAGTTATTACAGACAGAGTACCTAGAACAGCACCCCCACGTAACAACTTTTTTTTTTTTTTGGCCATGTGCATGATGTATGGAAGTTCCCGAGCCAAGGATTGAACCTGCGCCTCAGCCGGCAACCCAAGCTGCCACAGAGACAAAACCAGATCCTTTACCCACTGCATCACAGTGGGAACTCCGCAGCTTTTTATTGAGTGAGTCTACATTAATAATAATACTATTAGGGAGTTCCCGTCGTGGTGCAGCGGAAATGAATCCGACTGGGAACCATGAAGTTTCGGGTTCGATCCCTGGCCTCGCTCAGTGGGTTATGGATCTGGCGTTGCTGTGAGCTGTGGTGTAGGTCACAGACAAGGCTCAGATCCCACATTGCTGTAGCTGTGTTGTTGGCCAGTGGCTACAGCTCTGATTGGACCCCTAGCCTGGGAACCTCCATATGCCGTGGGTGCCCCCCTAAAAAGACAAAAATAATAATAATATTATTAAATTAATAAAGAGCATTACCTGGGAGCATTTAGGCATTAACTCTGAAACACTGAATTACCAGCAGCGCTTTTGGGGGCAATAGGAGATAGATTGAAAAGTAGAACAGTAAGCTGTAGGTCTTGGCAGGATTTTTAAAGAAGTCAACGAGGGGAGTTCCCGTCATGGATCAGTGGTTAACGAATCTGACTAAGAACCATGAGGTTTCGGGTTCGATCCCTGGCCTTGTTCAGTGGGTTAAGGATCTGGCGTTGCTGTGAGCTATGGTGTAGGTCGCAGACATGGCTCGGATCCTGAGTTGCTGTGGCTGTGGTGTAGGCCGGCGGCTACAGCTCCGATTCGACCCCTAGCCTGGGAACCTCCGTATGCCTCGGGAGCGGCCCTAGAAAAAGACAAAAAAAAAGAAGTCAGTGAGGAGGAGGAGTAAGAGGAGATGATGGGGACGAGGAAGAGGAGGCCACACCAGCATTAACCAGGTTGTCAGGACACAGACTGTGCCAAAGCACTTGGCATGCATTACCTCATTTAACCTCAAAATCCCTTCAAGGTAGATACTCTTATTAATAGATACTCTTATTAACAGCCTTTTACCGATGGGGACACAGAGATAGGGAGAGGTTGAGGTTGAGGGGCTCCTGCAGGGGCCTCCTACAAGCTGGAGCCCCGCTGTGTGACCAGAACCATAAGTGGCTGCCGCTTCCTCCCACTTAGCCTGGAACAAAGTCTGGTCTCTCGGCCACTTTATCCTTCCTCGTGACTTTCTAGCTCCTCCTTTGCTCAGAAGAGTGAAAGTCATTTCCTTTACATTGTCTGCATAAAATTCTATAGTGGATTCTTTTCTTTAAAAAAAATCAGCAGGTCCTTATAATATACTGGAAAGTGGGGAAAAAAAAAACCAAAAACCCACAAGATTTGGAGTCAGGTACACTGGCACGGGGGAAAGAAAAGGCCTGCCATGTGCTCTGAGGGGGAGCTCTGCGGGTACCTCCTTTCCCACAGACTCCAGGGCGCTCACAGCACTAGAGAGGGCATTTCTCATCCCCAGTTTGAGACGAGAAAACCAGGCTCGAGAGGGTAGTTTGATCAGTCTTAGAGCCACTGCTTCTCCAGGGATTCAGGCCCGGGGCCGGGGCATCCTGAAGCCCTCCCCCTGCATTCTCTTCTCTTCCCACCCTGAAGCTGTGGGAGCTTCTGGAAAGTCAGGCAGGCGTGTAGGGAGGGGGTGGGGCAGAGGCCACCCCATCTGCCGCACGGACAGAGGGTCCGTTGATCTTGGTGCCTCAGCTAAACCACGTTCAGGCCATTCCTCTCCATCTCCTTCCCGTGCACCCTTCTTGCAGCCCTGGGTCAGGAGGCATGTACGTCAGTGATAGTCGTGGGTTTAAAATCACTGATTAAGGAGCGGTCCTTGAAGAGCTGCTAATGGCTGTGGCCATTTAGGCCTGAACGCAATTATAACCACTTAGCTGGGGCCTACCTTGGTGCGAGCCTGCTGTTTCCTTTAAAGCTGTAAACAGTGCCTGGGAGGTGGGGGTGGGGGAGGAGGGGAAGAAGACGGTTTTGGGGGAAAGGCTTCATTCCAGATCCCTGTTGGGTTTTTATTGAATTATCCAAATAGACCTGAGCTGATGTAGTGGAAACTCCCCCCACCCCCTTTGCTGTCATTTCCTTCTTGGTTCCACTTCATCACTGGGCACCTGCACCCGTGTGGTGATGTCTCCACAGCAGGCCAGCTTCCTTGTCTGCCCAGTCAGGTGGGAGGGCAGTACCCCTTCTCCCAGGGGTGGGCACGTTTTTCTAATGTAATTGTAAGACTGTGCCTTGGCAGCAGAACACCTGTCTGCCCTCTGCCTGTGAGCCTTTAAGAGGGAAGGAGCCAGGGCGGGGTGTTTGCAGAATATGGCGTTGCTGCTCTGGTTTTTCTAGGAACCACATGGTCAGTGTAATTGCCAGCCTTAGCCCAGCCAGCTCCGGTCAGACCAGGGTCAGGCCTCTAGAGATCATTCCCATCCCTCCAAACCTGGGGTCTGTGGGTTGTCCACGGCCTGGGCTGCAAATGGCAGAGGAGGGAGGCAGTGCCACAGTGAGGAGCTGCCAGTCCCCTGCCCACCGCCACCCCTGGTGGCTCCTGGCCCCTGGTAGAACAGTGCCCTAAGTAACAACTCTTCATGGAGTGAGTCTACATTGATAATAATGATACTGGAGTTCCCATCGTGGCTCAGTGGAAACGGATCTGACTAGTATCCATGAGGACGCAGGTTCCATCCCTCAGTGGGTTAAGGATCTGGCATTGCCATGAGCTGTGGTGTAGGTTGCAGACAAGGCTCAGATCCCACATTGCTGTAGCTGTGGTGTAGGCCAGTGGCTACAGCTCTGATTGGACCCCTAGCCTGGGAACCTCCATATGCCACAGATGTGGCCCTAAAAAGACAAATTAAAAAAAAGATACCATTAACAAAGAGCATTACACGGGGGCATTGGGCATTAATTCTGAAACAATGAGTTTATGCCAGCATTCTCTGGGCTGGGAGGGGCCGTGGGTGTCGTTCAGAGGCTGTGCAGAGAAAAGCTGAGGCTGGGAATGGTGACATCTAACCTTCTGCACCCATGCTTTCCTGCCTTCCTGAGAAGGCCTGGAGCACACACTTCCTGACTCCAGCCTGGTGCCTAGACAGTCTGAGTTGAGCCCGGAGGCCCTGGCTGCCTGCCCAGAGAGGGGAGGTCTCAGGGCACCTCGGGAAGGAGAGGTGGCAGGTGCACTGGCAGGAGTCAGTGGGAGCTATCTCTGGGTCCCACGTCTGTGCTTCACCAGCCAGGGACGAGAGCTAATTCTACAGGAAGACGGGGAGAAAAGCGGGACAGCTCAGGTGCCTTGCGTTCTGATTTTCCTTCTATACCAGGCATCTTTAAGGGGCAAAGCTCATCTGTCTTCAGGAAGCTTTCAACATCAGGGGAAATAAGCAGCCCTTCAGTTCTGCTCTGTCCTAAATCCAGGTAAAGCCTCTTCACCTGTTCATCACAGCCGGAAGTGCCTTTGGAGTTCCCATTGTGAACTCAACTAGTATCCATGAGGACGTGGGTTCTATCCCTGACCTCGCTCAGTAGGTTAAAGGATCTGGCATTGCTCTGAGCTACAGTGTAGGTCACAGTCACTGCTCAGTTCCCTTGCTGCTGTTGCTGTGGTGTAGACCAGCAGCCTCAGCTCTGAGTCAACCCCTAGCTGGGGGCGGCCATAAGAAGCCAAAAAAAAAAAAAAACAGAAATGCCTTTGACTGAAAGCATTGGGGCAGAGGTGCAAGCCCTTGGGTGAGAAGGACCTTTTGTCAAATCTTAAGAAGGGCTTTTGGCCTCTTCCCAGCTCTGGTGAGAAGTCAGCAGCTTATCCCCAGGCACTGAAGCTTTTGTCCCTTTATGTTAGTGTGAGGATAACAGTCAGCAAAGATGTTGTCTGGACCTGGTAATGAGCACGGAGAGGAAGGGGTGAATTTGAGGCATATTTGTGAGACAGTTGTGTGGATGTATGGAAAATGGAAGCACTGGGCAGCTCTCAAGTTTCAAGCTTGGTCGTTGTGTGCATGATCTCACCATAAATTGAGACAGAAAACACAGGAGAGGTGAAGATGTCACGTTCCCTGACGGACCCACTGAGGTGAGTCTCGTGGGCTCTCTAGTGGAGTCCACTGAGCAACTGCGTATTCATGTCAGAAGCTTGGGCAAGAGGTGCAGGCTGAAGATGTTGGCTTTGTATGGGTGGAAGGTGAAATCCAGAAAGCAAGGAAGAGTTTTTGTGAGAAGAGCAGAAGTAAGCCAAGACTAGGACCCTGGGGAAACCCGCAGAGGAGAGGCTGAGGTGTGGCAGAGAGGACACAAGTGCTACAGGACAGTTCACTGTTGCTAAATAAGATGCTGTTCTTTGAAGGAGAGTAATTCAAGTGAAGGTAAATGAGAGTGTCATTCCCGGGAGAGCTTTTTCAGCCAAACTGTATAGAGGAAATTGACAAAAGTAAATCAGGTTCAGATTTCTTGCTAAGTCTTTCTAAGAAAATTGGGTACAATGATTATGCCATCATTTAAGATTTATTGAGATGTGTAGAGTTCCCGTCACAGCTCAGTGGTAACAAAACTGACTGGTATCCATGAGGATGTGGGTTCGATCCCTGGCCATGCTCAGTAGGTTAAGGATCTGGCTTTGCTGTGAGCTATGATCACAGATGCACCTTGGATCCTGAGTTTCTGTGCCAGTTGGTGTAAGGCAGCAGCTACAGCTGTGATTCAGTGCCTAGTCTGGGAACTTCCATTTGCTGTGGGTGCGACCCTAAAAAAAAAAAAAAGAAGATTTTTTGAGATGTGTAAGGAAATTGTGGTCTCCTCAGACCTTCCCAATTGTTAGTATTTGTGGGCTTTTCGTTGTTTTTGTCTTTTTTTTTTTTTTAGGGCCACACCCATGGCATATGGAAGTTCCCAGGCTAGGGGTCAAATCAGAGCTACAGCTGCCAGCCTACGCCACAGTCACAGCAACACAGGATCCAAGCTGCCTCTGCAACCTACACCACAGCTCATGGCAACACCAGATCCCAGATCCACTGAGCAAGGCCAGGGATCAAACCCATGTCCTCATGGATACCAGTCAGGTTCCTTTCCCCTGTGCCACACGGGGAACTCCCTCAGTTCTTAGCATTTGAACCTCTGGAATCAGCCCTCAGAGCTTGGCCAGCCCTCCTGTTCCTCAAGCCTTGGGGTAGGACTTCCCCGGATTTCCCGTTATCCTGCTCCTCCCCAAATAAGCCCAGGCAATGCCCTTCCCTTATTGAGTCTCTTTTTATCTGATAAAGTAATATTATTGTCTTTAATATTCAAATAGTCTGAAAGGCTCTTTGGTGATAAGTAAATTCCCTCCCTAACCAGACCCCTGTTCCTCAGTCCCTCCCACCCCGTTCTGCAAAGTAACTCCTCTTCCTGGGGTCACTTCTATAGAAATAAAGACATGGAAATACTGGCCTGTGGGTCAGATCCAGCCAGCTGCCTATTTTGGTAAATAAAATTGTATCAGAACACACCGCTAGTCACTCATTTACACCCAGTCTGTGGCTGCTTTCCCGCTACAACTGCAAAGGAGCTGTGACAGAGAAAAGAAAAAGTCTGCCAACACGTGCTCTTTGCATGTAGACGCCTGGGTATGTATAGTCTTTTTTAGACACACACGTGAGCTCACTGTACACTGGTCGGCATGTTGCTTATTTCTATTGCACAATCTGTGGTGAGGATTGTTCCACAAGGGCACGTGCAGATTCATCCTGGGCTTTTTTACCCAGTGTGGGTGTAAAAAATTTTTAATCAGTGCCCTGTAGGATGCTTCTGTGGTTTTCATGCTTTAGCCTGAACAGATGACATGGCAGGGAACCTCCTTGTTAGCCACCTTCTTTGCACACACATGAGCTCTTCTAGGTGGGTACATAAAACTGACAGATTTTGTCAAACTGGCCCCTCGCCAGCTACTCTCAATGAGTCCAGTTCTTGTCATCTTAAAGGCTAAAAATTACTAATCCCTGCAAGGAAATTGGGGCTAATGAAATAAATAAGGGAAATGTGCATGTTTACCAAATGTGTATAAATCTATACAAAATTTCACAGTATCTAAGATTTACCTTAACTCCTTTGGGTGGCTGTCCACTGCTCTTATTTATGAAGGTAGGGGTCATAGTCCATGCAGACAGCTGTAACAAAATACCACAGCCTGGGTGGCTTATAAACAAAAGAAACATATTTCTTACAGTTGTAGTCATTGGGAAGTCCACGATCAAGGCTTCAGCAGATTCTTTACCTGATGAGAGCTCAGGTGTCTTTCTGGTTGAGAGGCAACAAGCTTCTCACTGTGTCCTCACGTGCTATAAAGGACAAGGGGCTTGCTGGGGTCTCCTTTATATGACACCAATCCCATTTATGCAGACTCCACTCTGATGACCTAAAAACTTCCCCAAAGCCCACCTCCTAATACCATCATATAGGGGATTAGGTTTTCAACTTAAAAATTTTAGAGGGATGCAGACATTCAGTCTATAGTAGTGAGATTCCCTGGGCTTTACCCATTTGACTTCAGACCTAGATCTAATCAAGATCATTTTTTTTTTTTTTTTTTGCGTCAGGTGGATCATTTGCTCTTTCAAAGACCTATTGTCAATATCCAATTCTCTAGACCTCTGCTCAAACCAGAGCAACCCCTCCCCAAGATATACAATATATGTTTGTATTTCAGAGAAGCAGAATTACAATCAGTTAAAATACTTAGTATCTAGGAGTTCCCGTCATGGTGCAGTGGTTAACAAATCTGACTAGGAATTAGGAGGTGGCAGGTTCGATCCCTGGCCTTGCTCAGTGGGTTAAGGATTCGGTGTTGCCGTGAGCTATGGTGTAGGTTGCAGACGCAGCTCGATCCTGCGTTTCTGTGGCTGTGGTGTAGGCCGGTGGCTACAGCTCCGATTTGACCCCTAGCCTGGGAACCTCCATAATGCCGCAGGAGCAGCCCTAGAAAAGGCAAAAAGACTAAAAAAAAAAAAAAAAAAAGA
The DNA here is from genome assembly GCF_054392235.1 of Sus scrofa. Lineage (NCBI taxonomy): Eukaryota > Metazoa > Chordata > Mammalia > Artiodactyla > Suidae > Sus > Sus scrofa. Next base: position 94,574,585 of record NC_139384.1, on the reverse strand, counting down.
TACCTAGTATCTATATTTTAGGAGTTAACATTAATTTTCATTCTGCTCGGTAACCAGCATCTCTCAAAAGTAGGTAGAATTAACACAGGATCGGACAAAATGCAACCATTGTACATAGTTCCATTTCCTTACTTCTGGATTCTTTAAGGGCAAGAACCGTGTTTTCATCATCTTTGGGCCCAGCATTCTGCCTGGCACACGGTAGGCACCCAGTGGATATTGGCTGAACTGAACTAATTTTCTCATCATATTTCAGCTGAATTATTCCTTTGCTTTCCTACACAGAATGAAGACATTCAAATGTTGTTTTAAATACCACCTACAGCAGAAAGTTTTCATCCTGTTTCTCACCCTGTGGCTGTTCTCCTTGTTGAAGCTTCTAAATGTGCGAAGAATCCTCTTTCCACAGAGAGGCATTTACCTGGTTGAGTACTCGCTGAGCACCTCGCCTTTTGTGAGGAACAGATACACGCATGTGAAGAACGAAATCGAGTATGAGATTAACTGCTCGGCTGTCTATGAACAGGAGCCTTTGGAAATCGGCAAGAGTCTGGAAATAAGAAAAAGGACCATCATCGACTTGGATGATGACGATGTCGTGGCAATGACCAGTGACTGTGACATTTACCAGGCCCTCCGAAGGTACCATCAAAAGCTCGTTTCCAGGGAGGAGGAAAGCTTCCCCATAGCCTATTCTTTGGTTGTCCACAAAGACGCAATCATGGTTGAGAGGCTAATCCATGCTATATACAACCAGCACAACGTTTACTGCATCCATTATGACCATAAATCAACAGATACCTTCAAAGTTGCCATGAACAATTTAGCTAAGTGCTTCTCCAATATCTTCATTGCTTCCAAATTAGAGACGGTGCAATATGCACACATTTCCAGACTCCAGGCTGATTTAAATTGCTTGTCAGACCTTCTCAAGTCTTCAGTTCAGTGGAAATATGTTATCAACCTGTGTGGGCAAGATTTCCCTCTGAATTCCAACTTTAAATTAGTGTCAGAGTTGAAGAAACTCAATGGATCAAATATGTTAGAGACGGTGAAACCCCCTAGCACTAAAATGGAAAGATTCATGTATCACCATGAGCTCAGACAGGTGCCTTATGAATATGTGAAGCTACCAATAAGGACAAACATCTCCAAAGAAGCCCCTCCTCATAACATTGAGATATTTGTTGGCAGTGCTTATTTTGTTTTAAGTCAAGCATTTGTTAAATATATTTTCAACAGTTCCCTTGTGGAAGACTTTTTTGCCTGGTCTAAAGATACATACTCTCCTGATGAGCATTTTTGGGCTACCTTAATTCGGGTACCAGGAATCCCCGGGGAGATTTCTAGGACAGCCCAGGATGTGTCTGACCTACAGAGTAAGACCCGTCTTGTCAAATGGAATTATCTAGAAGGCCTTTTCTATCCCAGTTGTACTGGCTCTCACCTCCGAAGTGTGTGTATCTACGGAGCAGCAGAACTAAGGTGGCTTCTCAAAGATGGACATTGGTTCGCTAATAAATTTGATTCGAAGGTGGACCCCGTCTTGATTAAATGCTTGGCAGAAAAGCTTGAGGAACAACAGAGAGAGTGGATCACTTTGTCTTCAGGAAAGTTATTTATGGTTAAAAACCCCACCACCACATCGGAACACATGATGGAAATCAGGGTCTGATAAATGGAGTTACCCTGGGATTGTATGCAATACTGTGGCCAGTACCTTTTGAGTTTAACCTTCTCATGGTCTGAAAGATGTCTAAAATCCCACGCACAAGGGAGCGTGACGGGCCTTTGGTGACCCTTAGCCTGCACCCTTCGGGTGATTGGGTGGTTTTATGTTTGTTTTGCTTTGTAATCTCTCTGAATTAAATTGAGATTTTAAACCGTCGGTCATCTGATAGCTATTCAGTTCCTGCTCTATGCCAGGCACTTTTTTAGCCACATGTGGGAATTAAGTCCAAATGGTGATTGATAAGTTACACAGTGCCCTCAAGGAACAGTGGCTTTCCCCAATCGCACAGCAACCTTACGTTTTCCACACAACAGTCAGGGTTCTGCTGAAGAAGTGTTGGAGTGGGTGTGATTGTATCACCGTATTAACCGCCAGTTTCAGGGTAGTGTTTCAGCACAGTGGCCTACACTCCACTCGCCTCTTAACTCAGCTAGACTTTCCTTAACCATTAGAATATTAGAAGGAGAGACGATACTACCTCAGAGGAGCTCAAAGAATTGTCCGATTTCCTGCTTGCCAAAGCCAAACGTACCTCATGGTGCCTCACTCGTTCAGTGCAGGGTCAGGAGGCTCTGCCGACGGGGCATTTCTAGTGTATGAATCTTAGGGAGGTGGTGGGGGATGGGGACCGGGTACCTGAAGAAGAAGAAAGGGATCTATATGACTTGCCCATCACGTTACATGGTGGTGTCATGAATGGCCTCCTTTTTCATTCACCTGTTTCTCTAAAACACCTTTACTGAGTAAAAAGAAAAATGGATTAACTGTTTGAAAGCATCACATTCCAGAACATGGAACCTAAGTCCATTCCTGGATGTCATTATATGTGAGTGTTTTTACAGTGGAATCAGTATAATTTTGTTCTAGGAACTATCAAGCTAAGAGTTACTGAATTGTCTTGAAAAGGTTGTGTGAAATAAGACAGCTTTCTAAATTAATTACTATGGTCATTACAAATGTTTGCTGGAGTTCCTCAGTGGTAATGAACCTGACTAGTATCCATGAGGACACAAGTTCCATCCCCGGCCCTGCTGAGTGGGTTGAGGATCTGGCATTGCTGTGGCTGTGGTGTAGGCTGTCGGCTGCAGCTCCGATGTGACCCCTAGCCTGGGAACTTCCATATACCACAGGTGCAGACCTAAAAAAAATGTTTTCTTCTGCTGTCAGGTGAAGTCTACACATAAACTTATGAAAGCTCTAAGTTCATTGCAGTCTTCTCAGCTTGGAGCCAAGGGATAAAAAGCTAATTTTCCTAAGGACATAGCAAGAATATTCATTCATGACATTTTATAAAACCTACAACTTTGGAAACTACCAAAGGAGTCAAAAATACAAATATTTTCATGTACCTATTATGCCGAAAGCGAAATGGGACAAGAATGGGGTCCTTAGAACAGGCTATCCTATTTTTATGTCTCCTGGGAAATCATGGAACTGATGTCAGAATTTCTTAGTGATCTTATGTTTCAGTAACTACATACAGATGTAGTAATCAAGGCCAGTATGAGACTATGGAAAACTGAAGTGTTTAAATGTGTTTTTAAACGTCTGCTCTATGTGTGAAATGCCTTTTGCTTGTTTCTATCAAGTGGCACCACTTCTCGCTCCCTTTCTTCTTCTTATGAATTCATTTGTTCTCCCACCCCCCGCCCAGCCGCCCCCCGTGCTTCAAATGACCAGTTCATCAGTGTGTGTGACTGTGATAAGCTAATCACTTGATCCAAGAGCCTCCATTTTCCTGGTCTCTCAAGTGAGGACCTGGAGGTGTCCGGGCTCCCTCACACGTTTCTGTGTAAGAATCAATTGAAAGAGTGTATGAAGTGGTTTGAAAATGGAGAGAAACTGTTGAAATATCAGTGAGCAGTGGTTCTGTGAGGCACAGACCCAGCCCCATGGTGACACTTAACCAGGTACCTTTTCAAAATAAGAAAAGAAGCCATCATTTCAGAGGCAACTTCTGTAACCCAGTCCAGGTACTAAGAAACCCCTGTCACCACATCTGAGGTTCTTTTTAGGCCAATTAGGATTAGCACATTGGTCCAGTAGCTTAGATCAGGAGTGGAGGTAGAAATCCTTTTCCTACCATCCAGGCTTAAATACACAAAGTCCTGTTGAAATCTTGTGGGTTTTTTTTTAATGTTTGTCAGCATCAGTGTAAATGCTGAAAAATAAATATTGACATTCTGGCCTGGGGTCTTGCCTCCTGGTGAAAAACGAGTCTGTCCCTTGTTTGTTGGGAAGTTTTCCAGGTAATCACTTTAATGCCATATTTAAATGAAACATGGCACCAGGAAGAGGTGGCAGTGCCTTCCCCCACAGACACATTTCTCAAGATGCAACTCCTAATATTTCAGGGAGCTTGTCAGATTCTTCTCTTTTGCCTTGGGAATCCTGCAGAGTCCCTGCAGGCCTACACGCTGATTCTTCCCTAAAGCCTTTGCATAAATCATACCCAAAGGTTTTAGGGAATGTCCTGGAGCCTGTGTTTTATAACTACTCTTTACATAGTATTTATTGAATCTAGATTCTAAGTTATTTGGCAATGAGACCAGAACCTCAGAGTTTGTAAATTAAATTAGATAATAGTGAGAGAACGACCCAAATGTGTCTACAGTGTATGAATAATCTACTGTAAAATTGTAATATTTAAAGACTACCATTGCTGCTATTTGTAATGTTTTGGTTATTTTAAGTGAAATACATATATATATGATTGAAATATATATGATATATATATATATATGATCTTTAAATTTAGGGAGTTAAATTTGAAGACTTCTCTTGCCTTCCAGAATGTGAATATTGTACATACCTATATATTTTGACATATTGCAGAGAAAACAAAACGACAGTCTTCCTGGAGGATGTAGAATGAATGGACCCCATGTATGTTACAGCTGTTGTTGATGATGATGATGGATGAGCTTTGACTTTTATTAATATTTTTACCCACTGGTCTCTAAAACTCCTACTTTGTTTGGGTTTTGTTTTTTGCTTTTTTTTTTTTTTAACCAGTTTCAAAAGATGTATTTCCCATTGTATGAGTTTTAAATCAATATTCATGTTGCATTTTTATATTATGCTGCTACTAGATGTTAATTCTTCAGTACTGTAAAATAAAACATGCTCCCAAAACCACACCCCTGGAATTTCTGATGTTTCCTGTTCCGGGTTGTGCTCGTTGGACCCAGAGACTCTTTCAATTGAGGACAGTTGCCTGATATTTGAAGAGTGGCATTCATTTCCCTTCGTGGGGGGGGGGGGCAGTAATTCAGTGTGTGTCCTCAACACAGAATAGAAGCACACAACTCCTTTTTTTAATAGTGATTTTTATTTTTTCCATCATAGCTGGTTTACAGTGTGCTGTCAATTTTCTACTGTACAGCAAGGTGTACACATACATGTACACATTCCTTTTGCTCACATTATCATGCTCCATCCTAAGTGACTAGATGATAGAGTTCCCAGTGCTACACAGCAGGATCTCATACAAACTCTTTTTGTTTGTTTAATCTGCCAAAGTCAAAGACTCATCCAGGATTTCTGTCTTCATTCTCCTTCAGGTTGGTTTCCCTTCTAAAATGAATTTACCTAGATAAATATTCTTGTTTGCTTGTTTGCTTCGTGGAAGCTAGTTCTCATTAGGGTGGTCGAGCCGTCTCCCATCCCTCAGTCCCTGGAAACTCCACTATGTCTGAACCAGTATGCCTGCTTTGGTTGCCATCCTGGTGCACACAAGGTATCCTCAGTTTTGGCTGGTGGATGATTCTGGATGAGTTTCCCTCTGCCTGAACAATACCATCTTTTCCAGCTCTACGAAGCTGAGGGGTATTTGGCGTCATCGATCTCCATGCCCCACCCCTGCTCTGAAAATCCGCCCCATGGCCAGTGGGTTTTCTTCTGTCACCCTCTCTAAAGCCGTAAGAGTCACCAGCTTCCCCAGCCTGGCAAGGAATATGCATGTCACGTTCATTAATCACAATCTGTCTCAATGAGTAAAGCCATCTTAGAAAACTTCAACATGAAACAAATTAACATCTGCTTTAACCTAAGGTCTCACGGAGCTGAACAACTGTGCAAATCCAGTCATCTCCTGAAAGAATTTGAACTGTTTTGGCGGGGTTTGGGATGGGGTAGGTATATAGCATCATATTGAAGACCCATAAGCTTGATTCCCAGATTAGCAATTCCATATTTTACATCTTCCCCTGGGGCCTACAAATCTACATCTAAATTAGGACAACTGGGAGTTCCTGTTGTGGTGCAGTGGAAATGAACTGACGAGTATCCACGAGGATGCTGGTTCAATCCCTGGCTCCGCTCAGTGGGTCCGAGATCTGATGTTGCCGTGAGCTGTAGTGTAGTTTGCAGACACGGCTTGGATCCGTGTTGCTGTGCTGTGGCTGTGGCTGTGGTGTATAGGCTGGCAGGTGAAGCTCTGATTTTGATCCCTAGCCTGGGAACTTACATATGCCACAGGTGTGGCCCTGAAAAACAAAAACAAATTAATTTACGAATTAAAAAAATAAACTAGGACAACTGGCATCTAGTTTCATGAAACTTGATTATGAGGAAACCCTGGCAAGAGAGTAGATGATTGCAAATTTAATACTATTGGAAAAAAATTCCTATGATGATGCATAATAAACAGCTTGAGCTTTGCTTCAGAGACGGATGATCAGTGTGTCAACCCATGAGGGTGGATAAAAACCACAGGAAGACTATTCACCCGACCTTGGGTCTGGCCTTCACATACAGAAGCACCATCCATCCTGGGAGCATCTTGGACTGAATCATGCAGAAGACAAATAGCCCAGAAAGAATCTGAGAGAAAATCACAGCCCATGACCCAGGTAAATTTCCTTTTCTTTTTCTTTTTTTGTTGTTGATGTTGCCGTTGTTTCTTACAGAACAATAAGGGAAATGTCAACAAAAGCCAATTGTATTCCTAATTCTAGCATCCTGACAAAACCATTATACTTCTCTGACTGCTCTTCTAACTTTATCCGGATTCTTTTCTGGTCTCTTCCCACTGCCAATATATTTTCCATCACTACCATGTTGCTGCATGATCTTTATGGCCATCTAATGGTCATACCTTAATTCACTCAGTCCTTCCTTGATTGTAGGGCATTTAGATTGTAAACTGCTTTTCTCTCTCTGTCATAAATAACAGTGCTGTGAACAGCTTTCTACATAAATCTCCTTTCCTTGAATCACTTCCTTATGAGAGGAATGACAGTCCTGAAGATAATGGATTTTTTTTTAATTTATTGCTTTTCATAGATGTTGCAAATCATGCTCTCAAGGAATTGTATTGGACACTCCCATTGGTATATATCAACTACAACCTCAACCTATGTGAAATAAATTGTATTTATTTATTCTGATAAATGGCTATTCTGATTCTCAAAGGTAAGCAAAGACCTTTGCCTAAAGCAAGGAGTTAGCCTTTTCTTTAACCAGTCAGAGAAAGCATTTGATGTTTGCTTAGTGAAGCATTCTTTCAGAATAGTATTCTCAAAGGTTAAATTTTGATGACTGACTCCATTCTAGAAAGGATCTAAAGGCTACTAGTTCCTTGTAGTCTTCATCCTCCCCGGCTGCTATGGTTTTATTCTGAGCAGCAATATGATAAAATGTTCGTTCCCATCCTTCCTTTTGTAAACCAAAATTTCAGAAACAGAGACCTGATTGAAACAAGGAGGCATTTCTTACAGAGTTGTTAGGACTTTAGCCAGGAAGACGCAGATTCAAGAAGTATTTGAAGTGTGTTCCACTGGACTGCAAAACGGGGGAAGTTTATAAGGGCGAACAACCACGAGGTTATATATATTTGTTTGTCATGAATTAGGATTGAAGCTGGCAAAAAGTAAGAGTCTTTGTTAAGCAAAGATTGCTTGGGGTCTGAAATGATTATATAGTTGTGAAGAGAGAGGGAACTTTGAAACTACAAGGTTGCAGCTAGCAGCTGCTAATAGCTATTGTTTTAAAAATGGCTAGTGGTGGAGTTCCCATTGTCATGGTGCAGTGGTTAACGAATCCGACTAGGAACCATGAGGTTGCAGGTTCAATCCATGGCCTCGCTCAGTGGGTTGAGGATCTGGCATTGCCGTGAGCCCTGGCTCGGATCCCAAGTTACTGTGGCTCTGGCGTAGGCCAGTGGCTATGGCTCTGATTAGACCCCTAGCCTGGGAATCTCCATATGCCTCAGGAGCAGCCCTAGAAAAGGCCAAAAAAAGACCCCCCCAAAAAAAAAAGACAAAAAAAAAAAAAAAAAGGCTGGTGGTGTCCTTGAATTTGAAACAATTCAGAGAAAATTCAAGTTCTCTGTGATGTAGCAAAGTGTCTGAAACCACATCGACAATGCTCACCTGGCTACATTTTAGATGCCTGAGTCATATTTACTCTATTTTGATCTTTAAATGATCTTAAATATGTCATCACTTTCCATTAGAGGTGGCAAATGAGAAAACGCAGCAGTCATTGTGCGGGGCATCTGAGAATGCACTTCAAAGGTGACTTACCGAGCTTGCCTTCTTCCCATCTTCCTCACTTTTTCTTACTGCCTGGAACGTGTTTGTAATAGCTAGAATTTCAGCAGGCTTTTTTTTTTTTTTTTTTTTTTTTTTTGCTCCTCCCTATCCCCTGGCACATGGAAGTTCTCAGGCCAGGGACCAGGGATCAAATCTGAGCCAGAGCTGCAGCATATGCCACAGCTTCAGCAATGCTAGATCCTTAACCCACTGCACTGGGCCAGGGATCAAACCAGAAATGCCTCAGAGACAAGCCTCATTCACTGTGCCACAGAGGGAACTCCTCAGCAGGCATTTTAAAACCATGAGGATGTAAGTTATAAGGTGAGGATAGAATAAAAATATGGCCCTTGGACCATCCAAACGTACCTACCTCCAATCTTTTTTTGTGGATGACAAAAACTGACATGTACTTTAATCAACTGTTACCTCAATTCTCTATTGCTAACAATGGAACATGATCCCTGATTTATACAATGTTTGTCTAGGACAGTGCTTTTCAAATGTTGTGGTAGAGGGCTTGTTAAAACACGGAGTGCTTCTCCTTTCCCGGACTTTTCATTAAGTGGGGTGGGTTGGGGGAGAGGATCTTGAGAGGAATTTGCATCTCAAACAAATTCCCAGGTGAGGCTGTTGATATTCGGGACCACACTTTGAGAACCACTGTGAAGGTATCTTTCCTGAAAATTATTTCTTCACTGTTGTAAACATTAGGCCAAATGTGCATTTAGAAAGCACCAAATATTGCAGTAAACTTACATAGCTTCAGGAGTTCCCAGCGTGGCTCAGGGGCAATGAATCTGACTAGTATCCATGAGGATGCAGGTTCGATCCGTGGCCTCGCTCCGTGGGTTAAGGATCCGGCATTGCCGTGAGCTGTGGTGTAGGTCTCAGATGCAGCTCAGATCCCGAGTTGTTGTGGCTGTGGTGTAGGCCAGTGGCAACAACTCCAATTCGATTCCTAGCCTTGGAACCTCCATACGCCAAGGGTGCAGCCCTAAAAAGACAAAACAAACAAAAAAACCTTATATACCCTCAGACCCCCAAACGCTGTGGTCAGAATTCCAGAAATACTTTATATGCTTTGCTTATACGCTTTCTCTACATTGTTGAAAAGGTAGCTATCTCTATTTTCTGAATAATGACTAAAGTTGTTACATTAGAGGTCCTCCTAAAGTTATTTTCAACCATATTACTGCCCTCTTTGGAACTATTTTATAAAATGTATAAAAGCAAATGAAGTTATGGTGACGAAGTCTAAGTTTAAACCTATGTATTAATCATATTAAACAAAGGTGAGGCAGAATCTACCTGGATGGAATTTTTCATGAGTACTTTTTTTACTTTGTTTTATTTTTGACTATGTCTGCTGCATGTGGAACTCCCCAGGCCAGGGATCAAACCGGAACCACAGCAGTAACCCAAGCTGTTGCAGTGACAATGCTGGGTCGTTAACCCGCTGTGCCCCAAGGGAACTCCTTTTCATGAGCATTTTAATGTAAATGCGCCTGAAAAATTAAAAAGTTGAAACAGAGAGCTGTGTCTTTCAAACTTTTTACTGTTTCAAACCACTGGGGGAAATGCCAATGTAAAATAGATACAGTTATGTGTCATCTCAACAATGCTTCCAAGTTTTTATTTCAACCACGAGTGAACAACTCAAAAAAAGAAAAAAAGTCAACCAAGGAAACTCAGCAAAATGTATCTGCTGAAGGGAAATTAGTTTCCCCTCTCTTTTTAAGAGTACTTTTAATTACTTTTTTTAAAAAATTGCAGCATGGAATGTTAAGTTTCATTACAATCCTTTCACTCATTATTTTAGTCTTAATGGCTTCTAATTATTTTTTTATTCAGGGTTATTGTTTATCCAGTTTGACAGTCACTTTCACTACCGGTTGTTGAGAAGACCACTCATGCAGGAAATAAGGAATCCAACCTGGGAAGAGGTGAAGGGGACCCTGAGGCTGATGATGGAGGGAGATCCCAGGATCAGAGCTGGGTACCCCTGAGGGTGGCAACTGGTTCAGATTGCAATCGGTCAGAAAGCTTTAGAGATTTTTTTTGGAATGAAGAACATATAGAATACCTCCTAAATCTGAATGTATATATTTAGGGGCAAATTAGACCATTGGAGAACTAGGGATTGAATGGGATTGAATGAATGTCTATGGGAAAAAAACTATGAACTCAAAGGAGGAACAAACAGTTGTGTAGCCGTGGCTCAGCTGGAGATACTGTTTACATATCATATAATGTTAATCGTGTAACATTTAAATATTCATCTAATCAACATGACACTGTATACGTTATTGGGAATTCGAGGAAACAGAAGGGTGAATACGGGGTGACGAGTGTGGACATGTATCAATACATAACACCTAGGACTGAAACATCAAGTGTAGCAGTCTAAGAATAGCATTCAGATATATGCAAATAAACAACCAGATCAGGGAGCTGACGCTAGTTTCCTCCCAGGAAGGGAAATGGAGGAAAAGATAGAAACTGCTGATTTTTTTCCCAGCAAGCCTTGCACCTAGCTCCATAAACTTTAAAATAGAAACTGGGGCTTGGGAGTGGTGGTGGGGGATAAACACTGGGAAGGTAAAAGACATGATCTGTGATCAAAGACTGATTGTAATCTAATAGCTAGTGCATCTCGCCAGAAACTTGATAAGGGGCACTGACATTTCTGTCTGCTCAGCCCTTCTCCCTATTGGCCACCCTGAGTGTGTGTAGCGGGGGTGCAATTATAGGTCTTCACAGCCACAGTGATTGGTCGAAGGTGTGGGCACATGACCTCGACTAGGCCAATCAGAGTTCCTGGGACTTTTCAAATTCCTCCCAGGGGATAAGCACCTCTTGTTCTTCTTTGATCACAAAAAAGATCACCAAGGATATGGGCCTACTGGCCAAGGGCAGCTTTCTGCTCTTCCACCTGGACAAGTTTGTTCCAGCCAACAAAGTTAAGCTAATGTGCCAAAAAGGAACAGAGAAGAAATAGGGCAGGACAAAGAGAGTCCACAGGGTATTCAAGGCAGTGAATCCAGTCTTTGCTGAGACCAGCTCTACCCTGCCCTCTGGTCACAGCCTAGTTACATAGCCTAGTTACATCTTTCCTTTTGTTTATGCAAGATTGAACTGGGTTTCTCTCCATTGTGTTCATGAATTCTAATTGATACATAATCAAAAGCTATCAAACAAAACATTAAAATAATTTTATGATGGAAAGTTGCAAACACCAAAGTAGAGAGAAAGGCATCATGAATTCCCACATTCCTCCATCCAGCCTCACAACTATTAACATTTTGACAATCTTGTTTCATCTGTATATTCCTTCATCCTTTTTTTCTTAGAAATATTTTAAAAGAAAATCCCAGACGTTGTGTTGTTTCACATAGCCCCTGCACTCTACTATGCTTTATGCCCTGGTGCTGGTAAGATGTAGATAAATGTATATTTTGTTCTTATTTAAGCCACATGGAATTACTGTTTTTACAGATCAAAATATAGGTATTGGCAATAGTAGATGTCTTGACCTGATACCTCAATATGAATCTAACTGCTGACACTGAGTCCATTTTCAAAATTTCCCAATTGTATCAAATATGTCTTAGTATCCATCATTTGTTTAAATCAAGCTCCAGACAAGGTCTGCACATTGTTGGTTAAAATACCTTTTTAGTGTTCTCACTCTTATTTAGCACTCTTTTTTTTTTTTTTTTTTTTTTTTGCTTTTTAGCGCCACAGTGGAAACTCCTTTATTTACCACTCTTGAAGGAACCTAGAGAGGTAACATGGAATGGTTGACAATCTTCAAACAGGAGGAGTCGGAACAATCAGGTCTCAGCTCCTTGTTTGTATTATGTAATATACATGTATGTTGCATTAAATAATATACCATATACATGCGTGTATACATGTGGATGTGTCCACATCTCACTATGCCAGGCATGTTGCTCTTTGCTTCGCATTCTTTCATTTACCCTTATGAGGGGATTACCAGTATCACCTTTCTTTTGTTTTGTGTTTTTTTAATTTATTTTTAATTTTTTTGTTTTTTTTGCTTTTTAGGGCCTCACCTGTGGCATATGGAAGTTCTCAGGCTTGAGGTCTAATCGGAGCTGCAGCTGCCAGCCTACGCCAGATCCGATCTGCATCTGTGACCTACACCACAGCTCACGGCAACGCCGGATCCCTTAACTCAATGAGCAAGGCCAGGGTGGAACCCACATCCTCATGGATACTAGTCAGGCACATAGCACAGAGCCACAGCAGGAACTCCCATTATCTTTATTTTGTAAATGAGAAATCACTCCAGCTGACTTGCTGAGCATCGCTAGCTGGTAAGTGGCAGGGCTCAGGTTGGAATGCAGGCTGTGTGGCTCCAAAATCCAAGCCTTAGCCCCGGCATCCTACCTGTGCTTCATGCTCCAGTCCTAGTGAGCAGCAAAGGGTCAGACACATGCCTATTATTATTTTATTCCTTAAAGCACTGAGATCTTGTAGGGAAAAAGGCAACCAGAGCTGATGGAAGTCCACAGTGAGCCAGGGCTGAAGGACTGCATCCTTGTGGCCCCAGGGGAGTCAGGATTTGGGACCACCTGTTGCATTTCCTCTCACTAGTCACCCACTCGCAGGCACTTCTGTTTGAATCCACCAGCTTCACTGCTGTGCTCCTCCTCCCCCTCAAGTGACATTCTCTGGCTTCCTTGCTTCACCTCCTTATTCCCAGTTGTCATTCTTCTTGGCCTTGTGTCTTATTTGCTTTGCTGAAGCCTCTCCTGCCTGCTTCCATCCCCGGCCTCCAACTCTTAAAATTACAGCATATGCAATTATACTGATTTGACTCTGGTGGACCCTGAAGCTGATGGACCCAGTGTGGGTGTTTCAGACAAGAGCCCCCAGCCCCACCCCCACCCCGCCCGCTGGGTGATAATTCTCTCCATTTTGAATATATTATCCTTGGGGAAGCACAGCAGGCACACCATCTATGCGGGCTGCTTTGAACTTCTCCGTGGCCATCATATGATCAATAGGATGCCCAGTTCACTTCCCAGGGAGGTGGCTGCTTCGTGAGGACAACCAGAAGTGGAGGGATAGGAGGACACAGCGTCAGTGCTTCTCAGGCTTTTTTTCCTTATGGCTGCACCTGTGGCATATGGAAGCTCACGGGCTAGAGGACACTTTGGAGCTGCCGCTGCCAGCCTATGCCACAGCCACAGGAACACGGGATCCTTAACCCACTGAGTGAGGCCAGAGATCAAACCCGCATCCTCAGAGATACTGTGTTGGGTTCCCGCTGAGCCACAACTGAGCCACAACGGGAATTCCTCAAATTTTGATGTGCATACAAATCCCGTGTGGATCTCGTTAAAATGCAAATTCTAATTTGGCAGGCCTAGGGTAGGGTGCAAGATACTGCCTTTCTAACAAGCTAACAAGTGTTGCCAATGCTGCTGGTCGATGGACCACCCTTAGCGCAGCAAGCATCTAGATCACCGATTCTCAACACCAATTGCACATGAGAACTTCCTAAGGTGTTTCTAATTAAAGGAGAGCTAGATTCAGGGAGCTATAAAAGCTCCCCAGCAGATTCTAATGAACAGCCAGCATTGAACACTACTGCTCTGGAGGCTTAAGCAGCAGCAGGAGTTGGGTGGCCAGTTCGCTGAATCCTGGGCTGGATGGAAGAAGTGGGGTGACCCTAGGAAGGTGAGGCTTCTGAATTGTAAGGGTCCCCATCCTTGTGCTTCCTGCCTGTCCTTTCTGTCCCTTACCTTTTCTCTCCCTTTTGTTTTTCCCCCAACAATCCATCTAGTTTCTTTCTTTCTTTTTTTTTTTTTTTTTTTTTTTTGTCTTTTGTCTTTTTTGTTGTTGTTGTTGTTGCTATTATTTCTTGGGCCGCTCCCTCGGCATATGGAGGTTCCCAGGCTAGGGGTCGAATCGGAGCTGTAGCCACCGGCCTACGCCAGAGCCACAGCAACGTGGGATCCGAGCCGCGTCTGCAACCTACACCACAGCTCACGGCAACACCGGATCATTAACCCACTGAGCAAGGGCAGGGACCGAACCCTCAACCTCATGGTTCCTAGTCAGATTCGTTAACCACTGTGCCACGACGGGAACTCCCCATCTAGTTTCTAAATCCTCATCTCCAGTAAGAAAAAACGGAGCGAACTGAAAATCAACAACTCTTCTTAGGTCCCTCGAAGAACAGAGGTCCCAAGGCAGCCATCACCCTGAAAACTGGAAAGACAAGAAAATACAAAGAATCACAACTCACAAGGAAGACACGTCCCCGGCTGGAGCCACTACCCATGGAAACACTTGAATTGTAAGTGACAAATGGATGGAGGCTCAGGGTAGACTGACTTGGAAGTTAATTCCAAGGGCAGGGGTGAGGATGGAGGGACTTCTGGGGGACTTCTACTCTTTTGTTTCTCTCTCTAAGCCTCACCAGAATCTCAGAGCGAATTGGACATAAGTCCCCTCATGCTTCCAGCCAGTAGAGGGGTAAAGAAGGTGTGGCTTCCTGGAAATGAATCTTTCTGAAAAGGATGCTGGAATTAGAAAGCAACCTTTGAACTGAGCACCCAGTTTTTTATTATGTATACCCAATAGCACACAATCAGTGATGGGTTATTATATGCTAGATGCTAGGGATTGTGGATGAATAAGACTGACTTCCTCTCCTCCAGGAGTTAGTGGGCTAGTGGGAGATGCACGTGTGTAGTCAAGGATGCCAGAGATGGATCCTTGCTGCCCCTCACATCTCATCTCAGCTTCTTCCGTACTAAGAGAACTCTCCTTTTCAGCTGAGCACACGCCCCCCATGTTACTGAAAACTGGGCTCGCTTCTTAGTGGGTGTCAAGCCAAAAGATACAACCAATCCAAAGATGGGATGAATGAAGGATTTATCATTACTTGAAGCAAGGAGAACCCTGGAGATCTTTTCCAAAGCAGTGTCTCTCTGAACAGCAAAAATAGGGACATTTAAAGCTAAGGGTACATGCATATTCATGAAGCGGCTTGAGCAGAGGAGAATTCGGAATAGAAGTGGGGCAAGAGTTCTCTTCTGGTGCAGCAGTTTAAGGATCCGGCTCTGTCCCTGAGGCTGCTTGGCCACTGCTGTGGTTTGGGCTCCATCCCTGGCCTGGGAACTTCCATATACTGGGTGTAGCCAAAAACAAAAGCAAACAGAAAACCAGAATAGAATGGGGCAAAGGTCAATAGAATCCAGGCTTTAGTTGATTGAAGTCAGGAGGTTAATGTTCCAGATTTCTCCATCTGGGTGGATGGAGTTCCTGCAGAACTCGAAGATAGACGATTATAAATACCTCTTGAGGAGGACCTGAGACTCTGCTTTATCCCTGCACTTTTGCTTGATTGCCTTTTCTCTGTTCCTGCATTTCTTCATTGCCTTAAGATCATTAATTAGTAAGATCCATTCAAAGGCATGCAGTGTGGCCAGGCTTAGATCACAGAATGGCTTCTCTTAGGTCAGGAAAGCCATTCCTGATTCTCTTTCTTTGGGACCCTCCTAACTCAGTGCTTACCTGCAAAATAAAGTTTTTTTCATTTTGTTTGTCCTTTTAGGACTGCACCTGTGGCGTATGGAAGTTCCCAGGCTAGGGGTTGAATCGGAGCTGTAGCCACCAGCCTATACCACAGCCACAGCAATACCAGATCCTTAACCCACCGAGCGAGGCCAGGGGTCGAACCTGTGTCCTCGTGGATGCTGGTCAGATTGATTTTTGCTGAGCCATGGTGAGAACTCCCCGAATAAAGTTTATATTTCCCAGCCTCCCTGGCAGTGTAGGTGTGGTCCTTTGACAGAGCACTGGCCAGTGGGATGTAGTGTCCTGACATTGAGCACATGGCCAAGCCCTCACCCCAGTAACTATAAATATGACCTCATTTGAAGAAATGGTTTTGCAGAGGTGACTGAGTTAAGGATCTTGGGGTGAGATCATTCAGGACATGAGGGGCAGCAGCTCTCTGTCTCTGCTTTCCTCTTGTCTACTAGCTAGAAAGCAGATCAATAGCTGGATGAAGCAGACCTCGTAGACAATAATAATTAAGGTGGAAGCCTTAACAGAAAGTTGGCTTCCTGATGACTGCAAAGTTGCCAAATTAAGTCATAAGGACCCTGCTGAGTCTCTCTGCCTTGGTGGGGAGAAGTCTTTCCCATTCACCTTGGAGCAGCTGAATAATGTCCAAAAAAAAGAAAAAGCTGCAATAACAGAGAACAAACTTTTTTTTTTTTAATTGAGGTATAGTTGGTTTATAATGTGTTAGTTTCAGGTGCATAGCACAGTGATTCAGATATATATATATATATTTTTTTCCCCTTATAGGTTATTATAAAATATTGAATACAGTTTTTTGTGCTATAAGTATGTCTTTGCTGGTTATCCTTTTTTTTTTTTTTTTGTCTCTTTAGGGCCACACCCACTGCATATGGAGGTTCCCAGGCCAGGGGTCGAATCAGAGCTGTAGCTGCCGGCCTTCACCAGAGCCACAGCAACTCAGGATGTGAGCCTCATCTGTGACCTACACCACAGCTCATGGCAACACCAGATCCTTAACCCACTGAGCAAGGCCAGGGATCAAACCTGCATCCTCATGGATACTAATCAGATTTGCTAACCCCTGCGCCACGACAGGAACTCCAGATTCTTTGCCTTCCTAGTCCCAGGTATTTCCATCTGTTTTTCGTTTGTAGCCTCCTTCTTTATCTATGGACTCTTTCACTTACAGATTTCTGTTAATTCCTGCCAAAGGTGGCAGATAGATTTTGAGCAAGGAAACTTGGGGTAAAGACGGGGGTTGGAGCTCTGCGAGCAGAGACCTGGAGTAGCCCCGGTCACAACAGCAACAAACTGAGAGAGGAATAGCTGTCTAATTCCATGAAGCCTTTGTGATGTTGAAATCTCTGTCTCTCGTAGCAGCACCTTTAATGAACAAATATACCAGCTAACCACAATAAATCTGCTTCTTTTTAGGCCTCTTGTAACTATTCAAAAGAGAGAGCACTCTATCAGGCAAGTTCTATTTCACTTAGAATAAAATAACTCTTGGACATGTGTACCTGTCCAATCTCCCCACAGGCCACCCTGCTCCGGCAGGGCACAGGGTAGACAGCAGCCTTGCACGTCCGTTCTTGGATTCCACAAACACCTCGTGAGGATCTTAACGAGCTCGGTGTGCAATGAGCACACAGTGGCAAAAACCAGCAGTAGAGCCTGCCTTACAGCCAGCTTTTCATTTTTTTTTTTTTCCCTATTCTGCTTATAAGCCAATTTCTTTGTCAACTCAGAGCCTTGACCCATACTGTTGCCTCAGTCTAGGGCAAGGCTGTCCAATAGAACCTCCTGCAAGGATGGACTTGCTCTGTGTCTGTGCTGTTCAATATGGTAGCCACTAGCCTTACATAACTATCAGGTACTTGAAATGTGGTTGGTGTGTCTGAGAAATGGAATGTTTTTTCTTTTTAAAAAACTTGTATTGAAGTATAGTTGATTTGCAATGTATTTCTGCTGTACAGCAAAGTGGTTCAATTACATAATATATATTATTTTTCACATTCTTTCTCATTGTGATTGATCACAGGGTGTTGAATACAGTTCCCTGGGTTACACAGTAGGTTCTTAGGGTTTATCCATCCTATACATAATAGTTTGCATCTGCTAATCCCAAACTTCTGCTCCTTCCCTCTTCCACCTTGGCAACCACAAGGGTGTTTTTTATATCGGTTGTGTCTATTTTTATTTTGTAGGTGTGTTGATTTGTGTCATATTTTAGATTCAACATATAAGTGATGTCATATGGTACTTGTCTTTCTCTTTCTGACTTCACTTAGTATGATGCTCTCTAGATCCATCCATGTTGCTGCAAATGGCATTATTTCATTCTTTTTATGGTTGAGTACTATTCCATTGGATATATTACCACATCTTCTTTACCCAGGCCTCTATCACTGGACATTTAGGTTGATTCTATGTCTTGGCTATTGTAAGTAGTGCTGCTGTGAACATAAAGATGCAAGTACCTTTTCAAATTATAGTTTTGTTGGGGTATATATATGCCCGGGAGGGGGATCGTTACATCACGTGGTCATTCTGTTTTTAGTTTTTTGAGCAAACTCCACACTGTTTTCCATAGTGGCTGCACACATTTACACTCCCACTAAGAGTGTAAGAGGGTTCCCTTTTGAGAAACTGAATTTTTAATTTTACTTAAATTTAAACTAATTTACATTTAAATAGCCACATGACACTAGCTGCTTCTAGGATGGACAGTACAGATCTTGAGCCCCTCTACTCCCTGGGACACATGGCAGCTAACTCCTTCAGGAGGTTTTGGAAGGCAGTCATAAAGTTTTCCACACATCTCTAACTGAGAAATGGGGTCTCCCTCCCCTTTCCTTGAATCTGGTTGGACAGGTGACTGTATGACAGAAGGGGTTTTCATGTGACTTGTGAAGCTAGGTAAGAAGAGGCTTGCAACTTCTGCCCTGGTCTCTCAAGGTCATGTTCCTGGGAGATGGGCTCTCCGGAAGCTCCATCACAGAGCCTAGTCATCACACTAGGAGAAGTCGAAGACATGCAGAGAGGCCCTGGGGAGCTGTGTCATCTTTTGAGTCATCCCAGTCCGGGTACCTAACTTAGTACTATGGCTGCCATGATGAATAACCACCAACTTGGTGGCTTAAAACAACAGAAATCATTCCTTTGCAGTTCTGAAATCTGCCAGAAGTCTGAAGTCAAGGTGTCAGCAGATACTGCCGCCTTCTGAGTCACTAAGAGAGAAGCCGTTCCATGTCTCTGTGCTAGTTTGCAGTGGTAGCTGGCAAGCCTTGACAGTCCCTCGCTTGTCAACACATCTCCCCAGTCTCTGCCTCCATCGTAACGTCACTCCCCCTCCTTTCTCTCCTTAACTCTCTCCTTTCTCTTATGAGGACACCAGTTACTGGGTTTAGGACCCACCCTAAATCCAGGATGATTGCATCTCAAGGTCCTTAACTGTAATCACATCTACTAAAAAGAGCCTTGTTCCAGATAGGTCATATTCACAAGTCCTGGGGATTAGGATTTGACATTTCTCTGCAGCTACCCTTCAGCCTAATACACCCCAGCCAGTGTGTGTAAGGAGGCTTAGAGATGATTCCAGCCCCACTGGTTGAGTTAGTCCCAGACCCTCACATTTTCCTGGCCGAGACTCTAAACATGGTAGAGCAGGAATAAGCCACGATCAACCATGTTTTGTTCAAAATCCCAACTTATAGAACTTTTGAACATAATAAAATATTCTAAGCCACTAAGTTTGGGGTGGTTTATCATACAGTAATAGATAACTGGAGATTCCTATTCATCTTTTTTTTTTTTTGGCCACACCCACAGCATGTGTGAAGTTCCCAGGCTAGGGGTCGAATTGGAGCCACAGTTGCTGGCCACAGCCACAGCAACTCCAGATTTGAGCCTCATCTGTGACCTAAGCCACAGCTTGCAGCAAACCTAGATCCTTAAGCCACTGAGTGAGGCCAGGGATCAAACCTGCGTCCTCATGGATGTTAGTCAGGTTCGTTTTTGCTGAGCCACAACAGGCATTCCCCTATTCATCTTTTAAGTCCTGGATCAAATAACATTTCTTCAAAGAGGCCTGCCTGGATGCCTCCTCCAAGTCTCAATTACACTCCCCACTTTACTTTCCTTTCTGGCATATATCACAGTTATATATATCATGATATGTTTATTTTATTTTATTTATTTATTTAGCGTCTTTGCTTTTTAGGGCCACACCTGAGGCATATGGAGGTTCCCAGACTAGGAATCAGAGCCACAGCTGCCAGCCTACACCACAGCCACAGCAGCTTGGGGTCTGAGCCACATCTGTGAAGTATGCCACAGCTCACAGCAATGCTGGATCCGTGACCCACTGAGCAAGACCAGGGATCAAACCCTCATCTTTGTGGATACTAGTCATTCATTTCCACTGCACCACAACCAGAATTCCCTATTTTTATTGTTGTTACATTTTTTTATTTTTTATTTGTTTTTTGTGTATCTCTTTAGGGCTGCACCCATGGCATATGGAGGTTCCCAGGCTAGGGGTCTAATCGGAGCTACAGCTGCTGGCCTGCGCCACAGCCACAGCAACGCAGGATCCGAACTGCGTCTGTGACCTACCCCACAGCTCACAGCAACACCGGATCCTCAACCCACTGAGTGAGGCCAGGGATCTAACGTGCAACCTCACGGTTCCTAGTCAGATTTGATTCCGCTGCGCCACGACAGGAACTCTGGAATTCCCTATTTTTAAATTTATTTTTCTTTTTTAAATGTCTCCCCAACTAGACTTAAGTTCCGTGAGGCAGGGACCACCTTTGATTTCCTTCAGCCCTGTGTCCTCTGTGTATGCCAGGCACACAGTAAACACCCAATAAAGACTTGCTTTCTGTGACTGAATCTACAACTGACATTTCTTTGTCTTCTGAAACTGAGGCAGTTCTAGGAAAACATTGCTTATTTTGCCTTTTGGCTCTCAGCAGATTAAATAAGCTAGAAGGCAGCAAGTGGGAAGCAAAATGTTCATTTTCCAAGGTTCAAACATCAGTTCTTGCTGTTTCATTTCTTCACATTTGAATAATGGCTGTGGTTTTTTTTTTTTTTTTTATTGTGGTGAAAACAAATGAACCAAATGAACAAAAGACAGAGCTGATCAGATAGCCAAGCTATGAGAGAACTCTGCAATTTTGAAAAAAGCCCATCTGTAAGTTCACAGAATGAACCTTAAATGGTCCTTGTTTGTGAGTATGAACATTCTTCCATGAGACGACAGCTTAATCACACATCAAAAGGAAAAGACTCTTCCTGACATCTTCGTCATCATCTGTCGTGTTCTAGGAAATCCACGGGTACACATTTTTTTTATTTTTTTCTTGTAACATTAAAAAAAAAAAAAAAGAAACAGGACTTGGAACATTAAAAACAAAACAGAAAGGAAAAGCAAAACATACTAAGTAATACCAGGAATGGTCAGATAAAACTTGTAACCAGCTGTAACTTATAACTAGCTGTACAAAGGAGCATAGGAACAGAGCATACGGTAGATCAGGAGATGGTGGGAATTTTAAAAACGGAGTACAAGCAATTGGTACTTACCTTTGTCACTGTGATACACATCACTGTGGTGACTGGAAGGATTCCTGATGCTCCCAGGTACATCCAGCTTTCCCACTGTAGGTATTTTAATGTGACTTGCAAGACCCTACATGTGATCAGGTTCTGTGTTTTCTGATTCTGTGTTTTGTCTGGTTGCATCCATTAATCACAGTGCTAAACTAACACCCAAAGTTGCTTTTTTTTTTTAAAAAAAAGTATAGTTTATTTACCACATCGTGCCAGTTTCTACTATACAGCAAAGTGACCCAGTCATACATATACATACGTTTCCTTTCATATATTATTTTCCATCATGGTCTATCCCAAGAAACTGGATATAGTTCCCTGTGCTGTACAGTAAAACCTTACTGTTACCCATTCTAAATATGATAGTTTGCATCTACTAACCCCAAACTGCCAGTCCCTCCCACTCTCTCCCACCTCCCCCTTGGCAACTACAAGTCTGTTTTCTATGTCGTGAATCTGTTCCTATTTTGTAGATAGGCTCATTTGTGCTATATTTTATTTTATTTATTTATTTATTTGTCTTTTTGCTATTTCTTTGGGCCGCTCCCTCGGCATATGGAGGTTCCCAGGCTAGGGGTCGAATTGGAGCTGTAGCCAACCGCCTACGCCAGAGCCACAGCAACGCGGGATCCGAGCCGCGTCTGCAACCTACACCACAGCTCACGGCAACGCCGGATCGTTAACCCACTGAGCAAGGGCAGGGACTGAACCTGCAACGCCGGATCGTTAACCCACTGAGCAAGGGCAGGGACTGATCACGGCAACGCCGGATCGTTAACCCACTGAGCAAGGGCAGGGACTGAACCCAGCACCACCACCTGCAATTCCTAGTCGGATTCGTTAACCACTGCGCCACAACGGGAACTCCTATTTGTGCTATATTTTAGATTCCACATTTAAGTGTTACTGTATGGTATTTGTCTTTATCTTTCTGACTTAGTTCGCCATGAGACTCTCTAGTTGCACCCATGTTGCTGCAAATGACATTATTTTGTTCTTTTTTACAGCCAAATAGTATTCCATTGTATACATGTACCTCATCTTCTTAATGCATTCATCTCTCAGTGGACATTTAGGTTGTTTATTTGTCTTGGCTGTTGTGAATAGTGCTTCAGTGAACATAGGGGCACATGTATCTTTTCCAGTGAAAGTTTTGTTCAGATATATGCCCAGGTAGGATTGCTGGATCATATGGTAACTCTCTGTTTTATAGTTTTCTAAGGCACCTCCATACTGTTTTTCATAGTGGTTGTACCAATTTACATTCCCACCAGCAGTGTAGAAGTGTTCCCTTTTCTCCACACCCTCTCCGCATTTGTTATTCTTAGACTAATTAATGATAGCCATTCTGACCTGTGTGAGGTGGTACCTCATTGTAGTTTTGATTTGCATTTCTCTAAAAATTAGTAATGTTGAGCATTTTTTCATGTGCCTGTTGGCCATCTGTATATCTTCTTTGGAGAAATGTCTGTTCAGATCCTCTGCCCATTTTTCAGTTGAGTTGTTTGTTTTTTTGCTATGGAGTTGTATGGGTTATTTGCATATTTTGGAGATTAAGCCCTTGCTGGTTGCATCATTTGAAATTCATTTCTCCCATTCCGTAGGCTGTCTTTTTGGTTTTTTTGGTTTTTTTTTTTTTTTTTTAAGTTTCCTTTGCTGTGCAAAATCTTATAAGTTTGATTAGGTCTCATTGGTTTATTTTTGTTTTTATCTCTGTTGCCTTGGGAGACTGACCGAAGAAAACATTTATGCAATTGATGTCAGAGAACGTTTTGCCTATGTTCTCTTCTAGGAGTTTTATGGTGTCTTGACTATGTTTAAGTCTTTAAGCCATTTTGAGTTTTGTGCAGGGTATTGAAACTGACAGTACTAACAGCCTAAACCTAGCCAGAACACAGACTGGGACTTGAACGCCGGGACTTGAATCCAGCCTAAACCCAGATTGGGACTTGAACCCATGGTTTTAAATTAGACTCTCTCACCCTGTGTCTGGATTCTTTGAGGTTCAGGTTCTTCATGTCTCCATGGAGAAGAAATTCAGCGAGAGACAAAGCAACAGGCAAGAAATAGATTTATTAAGATAGGATCCTTGTGAGAGGTGCCAGCGGGCAGGCATGGAAGCTCTGCCCCAAGGATCCTGTGGGCTACAGTTTTATCATCCAAGGGTAGTGGGAGTCAGATAAGACTTCCTCTTCCTTTCTGGGAGTAGTAGTTCCTCCTTGGTATCCTGTAAGGTGTGTATTCAATCAAATCAGCAGAAGGGTGGTCCTCAAACTCTTGTCCTTGGTCAGAATCTGAATACAGGCCTCATCCCATCCCCCACCCAACGACCTGAGGCAGTTCTCTCCTCTCCACTAGTCAAGCAAGGCTGCCTTGTGCTGGTGGCTTTCTTGAGTGGTTATTAACTTAGAGTGATCTCCCAATGTCCCCTAAGTTTCCCCCTTTATCTGTGGTCCTTTCCTGGGACTCCTACAACTACCTGTGCCTATTCCATCCCTGTCAGTGTGAGGGTCTGTTCTAATTTCATTCATTTACCGGCAGCTTCCAGTTTCCCCAGCACCACTTGCTGAAGACACTTTTTCCCACTTCATCGTCTTGCCTCTTTGGTTGAAGATGAATTGACTATAGGTGCTTGGGTTTACTTCTGGGCTCTCTCTTCTGTTCCATGGTCCATATGTCTATTTTTGTGCCAGCAATGTTACGGCAGCTGCCCAGCAGCTCCGTGGCCGCAGTGTATCAGCTCTAGCGACAGCCCTGTGGCTATAGTGTATCAGCTCCAGCAGCTCTTTTACCTGGCAGGAAACCAAGGCAGCACTTGGAGAGGTGGAGAACTCAGGTGTATTACGCCAGCAGGCTCAGAGGAGGAGGAGACCGCTCTCTGGAGCCTGAACCCCGAGAAAGGGTTTCACAAGGCTTCATAAGGCCAGCTCTTCTTTTTTTCATGAGTCTGTGCTTGGCTGGTCGGACCAGAGTGAGAACAGGCAGAGTCGTAATTGCAGAAGCAACTTTACAGAAGCAGATGTGGGGGGGAGGGGTGGTGAGGGGCAGTTGGCTGGACTTTGCTTAGTCATCATGGCCGAGGTCTCTGCTTTCTTTTTATTGGGACATTTTCTCCTACAGTGTCACACGGTCTTGATTACACACCTAAAGTTGTCTACACCTCACTGTGACCTGGAGACCACACTCTGAACCACCTCCTTATCTAACCCTCATACACCAAGCCAATATTTCCCCTGCCCTACGTCACCCCAGAGCCAGTGACCAAACAGCCAGGAACTACCTACATTATTCAAACTAGCCACACCTTCGCTCTTTGTTTGGCTGGGGCTTGACGTCCCTGTAGAAACCTCAGTCAGGGCTCTGGCCTCAGCCTCTCCTCCACTTCTGTCACCTGACCGGACCTGGTTCTTCCCCAGCTGGCCCTGCATGGGGTGGCATGCACCACCCCCCAGGAGCTGGAAGCAGTACATTCTTTTTTTTATGGCATTAGCATTTCCATGTCATCACTCGGTCACCTTCATCAGTTCAAATCCCATGGCTACAACTACAGCGGATCAACCTTATGGCCTTTGCAGTCTCTGCTTCCTCTGCCGGGAATACTCTTCCCCCTTATCCATGTGGCTTCCTCTCTCACTCCACTGAAGTCTTGCTCAAATATCACCGCGTCCAAGCAGGCTTCCCTGACCACCTCATTGAACATACCAAACCCTCCCACCTCCAGATGCCTCTATCCCTTTCCCCTTTGCATGACTTTCTTTCTTTCCTTTTTTTTTTTTTTTTTTTTTTTTTTTGGCTTTTTAGGGCCACACCCACGGCACCTGGAAGTTCCCAGGCTAGGGGTCGAATTAGAGCTGTAGCTGCCGGCTCACACCACAGCTATAGCAACGCAGGGTCTGAGCCCCATCTGCAACCAATGAGGATCCGAGCTGCATCTGTGACCTACACCACAGCTCATAGCAATGCCAGATCCTTAGCCCACTGAGCAAGGCCAAGGATCTAAACCAAGTCATCCTGGATACTGGTCAGATTCATTTCTGCTGCTCCACAACAGGACCCCATACTTTTTCTTAACAGCTTTCATCACCACCTGACTCTTTATATATTTATTTATTTATTTATTTTCATCTGTACCACATGTCACATAAGTTCTGCTAGAGCAAGGCGTAGATATTTGTTTTGTTAACAGCAAAGTTCCTACTACTTAGAAAAATGCCTAGAATGCGGCAGGTGGAAAATATTTCTTGATTAATGATTGAATTTTATTTTTCCAGAGCACCTGGCCTATTAATGAGTCCATGAATGGTCAAAGTCCTCTTCACACTGATAACTCTTTTGATAACTTGATTATCCAGAGATCCATGAGAAGCTAGTGCTCTGGATCAATAAGATATGAATTTCTAAAAGTGAGTAAGTGGTTCAAAAACATATCCTGGGTCATTCCAGAGATAAAATCTCATGTAAGTGGGTTTGTGGCATCAATACTGGGGATTAGGACAAGTGAGCAGTTACTATTCTGAGATTATCTGGCCCTCTGCCATGTCTCTGAAAATCTGCCTGTCATTGGTTTTGGGCTCTGTGACTTGGTTGGGGGGCCGGGAAGTTGAAGAAAAACACTCTCCTTTATCATATAGGAGTAGCATCCTGCCCTCTCATGAGGTTGCAGCAGGGTCTAGGAAGCATCTTAGCAAAGGTTGGCCCAATCACCCTTCAGTGGGTGCCAGGGGCTTTTCCTACAGACAGAGCCTAAATTGCTTATGTCTACAGTAGCAGCTCTTCAGTCGTACTTCCCCACTCAGTCCTAGGGTACACCCATCACTGGCAGTCTTCTCTCCCGATGGGCGCAACCACTGCCAACATACTTCAGAGGAAAGCTGCAAATCACAAGGTGCCTATAATGTTGTATCTCAGATCAGTATACCTGTAGGTAAAGAAAAAGGAGGTCTAGGAGTTTCCTGGTGGCACAGCGGGTTAAGGATCTCGCATGGTCATTGCTGTGGCGAGGGTTTGATCCCTGGCCTGATAAAGTCTGCATGTCATGGTTGCAGCCAAAAAGAAGAAGAAAAAGTTTGGTCAATGATGACCAAAACTACAGATGCTTAAAGAAATAAGGGAGAGGAGGAAAGGGAGAAAGGCAGGAATTTTAGCTCTCTGAAAGACAAGGCAGCACATGTTTCTCATTGATATGCCCCAGGGCCTCAGTGACAAAAGCCCCCAAATAACTTGCATGCAGACTGATCTCAGGCTGATCTGCTATTAACTCAGAACTACTTCCCTTTACTAACCCAAATGCTATCATGCAGAACTAATATTTATTCAATTTTTCTCTCCTCACGGAGTTGAATGGCATTATCAAAGGCTATTGACATGAAGAAAGAGAAAGGAGAATTGGAAAATAAAGAGTTTGTGGGTCTCTCAGACCGACAGGGGACAGCGCTCTAACAGGCGGAACTCGGCAAGCTCTGGTCCTGGTGGGTCCAGGTCAAGGTCTGTTGGCACCCAGCCAGGCCATTTGTTTACATGCTATCTGTAGCTGCTCTGTAACCCAGGAGCTGACTGGTTGCAACAGAGATGGCCTGCAAAGCTGAAAACATTGAATATCTGGCCCTTGACAGAAAAAGTTTGTTGATCTTTGGTAGCTATTAAAGGAACAGGGTGACTCACCAGGCTATCATCACTGTCTGACGGAATTATTTCTGGGGACTATGAAATGCCCATTGCTTTGACCTCCTGTTTATCAAGCAACCTTCTAAAGGTGATGAGACCTCTGGAGCATGTTTCTCTGTGAAAGAAAAGAGAATGTGCGGACGTGGTACATGAATTTCCATGCATCCTGGACAGTTGTCTTTCTCAGTATAAACTATCAACTTGGCCTTTGGGTGCAGTCGCTTATAAATTCACTTGGTAGATCAGTTTTCAGGGGGGCTTGTATCCCCCTCCTTTTTTTTTTAAATGAAAGCAAGTTTATCTAGAGATAAAATATTTCATAGGCAAAACGCAGAGGATCTCAAGTGAGAGAGGCAGAGCAGCCCTTTGTGTTAATTCCAGAGCAGCAGGGCTGGGGGGCCATCCTCTGGACCTGAGCTGACCCCACAGAGCCCGAACCCCATGCTCTGAGCTCACACAGTGTTCACACTCCCATTCCTTGGGGGACCAGGGAAGAATTGGTGCCAGGAATGGGTTTGGTATTTGTGAACTTCAATTTCTAGCCCTCTTTCCCTTGTAATTATTTTTTGTTTTGCTTTATCGAAGTTACAGGGTTACAACAAAAATAATCATCACCTCCTTCAAGGTCCTCCTGATGTCCTGTTCCCACTCCCCATTTTCAAATCTTCTTGTTATTTTTTTCATATTTGCCTTCCTAATTCTAAATAACATGCTAAATGCTCTTTGCAGGACAGTCAGATTGCATGAATAATGAGATCTCCTCCCTCCCTCCTTTTTCTCCAATTTTTTTTAAAACAATTTCTTGGAGTTGTCCTACTCCCTGACCTGCACTGAATGATCTCCGGGGCTGCTGGACAGCTGTAACCAGTGTAGCTTCCCTCAACACTGTTTCCTACCACTTCCTGTTTCCCCACTCCCCCCCGCCTCGCTTTTTAGGGCCACACCCACAGCATTTGGATGTTCCCAGGCTAGAGGTCCAATCGGATTTACAGCTGCCAGCTTATGCTACAGCCACAGCAACACAGGATCCAAGCTGCGTCTACGACCTACACCACAGCTCACGGCAACGCCGGATCCTTAACCCACTGAGTGAGGCCAGGGATGGAACCCACAACCTCATGGTTCCTAGTCAGATTCGTTTGCGCTGTGCCACAACGGGAACTCCTGTTTCCCCATTTTCTAGCCCCGAGTCCTAAATGCACTTTGGATCTGGTGTTGCCATAGCTGTGGCATAGGCTGTACCTACAGCTCCAACTCGACCCCTGGACTGGGAACTTCACTATGCCAGGTGTGCAGCTGTAAAAAGAAAAAAGCAACAACAACAACACACCAAAAAAAAAACCCAAAAAACAGAGAGAGGGAGTTCCCTGGTGGTCTAGTGGTTAGGACTCACTGTTTTGACCACTGTGGCCCAGGTTCAATCCTCAGGTTGAGAACTGAGATCCCACTTCAGGCCACTGCATGCTGCAGAGAAATTAGGAAATATGTCAAACAGAATGAAAATCCACACATGAACATTTGTGGGACACAGCTCTAACAATGCTTTAAGGGAAATTTATAGCATCAAATACTTTTTAAAAAAAACAAAGGTCTAAATCAGTGTTCTACATTTTCACTTTAAACTAGAAAAGGAGAGGTCCCTGGTGGCTCAGCAGGTTAAAGACCCAGCAGTGTCACTACTATGGCTTGGGTTGCTGCTGTGGGATCCCTGCCTGGAAACTTCCACATGCCTCGGGTGTGGCAAAAAAGAGAGAGAGAGAGAAAGAAAGAAAAGGAAGGATAAATTAAATCCAAAATAAGCAGAGAAAAGGAAATGAGTCATCAATGAAATAAAAAGGACATGGGCAAAGAATTGAGAAAATCAATAGACCTAAAAAATTGGTTCTTTGAAAAGTTCATGAATGAGGCATTTCACAGCTATTGAAAGGTAGGTTTCAAGGTGTTTCTTAGTCTCACCTTTGCATTTTTAAAAATCACCTGAGGAACTTAAAAAACCAAACAAAACCCTGATACTGGGCTGTGCTTCTGACCAATTACATTATCTCTCAGGATTCTAGGAATTGCTTTCCCAGTGGTCAGGTCTGAGGGCCAGTCTTGAGAGATGGAGCGAGGCCCTACCCTACCCCCCGTGTGTCAGGACCCATTTGGGCTGGTCAGAATCTCTGGAGTAGAATCCTCCAATCTCTTTTTTTGTGTCTGGCTGCTGGTTTTCTAAGAGCCAAGCAGGAGGAGGAGGCTGGGGTCTCTGCAATTTGTGTGCACATCTCACCCGTTTCAAAACGGTGTCTCAGCCTTGCTTGAGTCCCCTAAGTCAGTGCTCTAGGATTGGGTTTTTCCACCAAGTTGAGTCCCTGCCAGGTGGCAGAAGAAGCAGTCATCTGCTGTGCTGGGGGAGGAAAGGAATCTGGGAGCCTCCCTGATTCCATGCAGTCAACCAATCTTCCGATGTTCAGCCTTAATTTGCACCCGTGCTTTCACTTTCCTAAGGTTTTTCACAGTTCTGAGCAAATGAACTTCTTTCCTTCTGGCTTCCCCAGCACAGGCTTGGGTTTTGTTTTCTTTGATCCGATAAGTCAGTTAACATGCATTCTTCTCTTTCCAGCTTCCCCAGACTTCTTTCTTCTGATCTATCTTGTGTCTTTCCATTCTCTTGGACCTTGTGATTTATGGCTTTTTTTTCCCCCTCCTTTCCTGTCATTTCAGTGGGACTTCAGAAGATGGTGGAGACAAAAGTAGGTGTTTCATCTGTGAGGTTTAGTGAGAAATTTTCCAAAGCCTTTTTTTTTCAATTGTATGAGAGTGTAGTTGACTTACAAAGTTGTTAGTTTCAGCTGTACAGCAATCAGTTATATATCAAAGTCTTTTTTAAAAATCAGAGTGCATAATTATGACAATCACTTTCAATTTAATTACCTTCACAGGAGTGTAGAATGAGAGCGGTATTCGTATCTGGGGTTTAAGAGTGCTAGTGCAGGTGTTCCCGGCGTGGCGCAGCAGAAACGAATCTGACTAGGAACCATGGAGATGCAGGTTCAATCCCTGGCCTCACTCAGTGGGTTAAGGACCCTGCGTTGCCATGAGCTGTGGTGTAGGCTGGCAGCTGTAGCTCTGATTGGACCCCTAGCCTGGGAACCTCCGTATGCCACAAGTGCGGCCCTAAAAAGAAAAAAAAGAAAAAAAAAAAAAAAAAGAATGCCAGGACAGTATAAGGGCATAGTTTTCCTGCTGGGATTTAAAATGTGTAATTTTTCTCAAGTCTCTATGTGACATGAAATTGGCACTCTAAATCCAGTGCTTTTAGAACTGATTGAAAAGATGATCATAATTTGCTGGGAGCAGTTGAATCTTCCTCGCTGGAATTCCTTGGTGGCCTACCAGTTGGGGACTTGGTGTTCTCACTGATGTGGCTTGGGTTCGATCCCTGGCCTGGGAACTTCTGCATGGCATGGGAAAGATAAAAAAAAAAAAAGAAAAAACCTCCTCATTGACAGCCTCGTGTATTTTGTCCTTCCGTAAAGCCTCTAGTGGTACTATTCCAATAGGTTGTATTGACCAGAGTAAAGATAGAATATTTAAGTTATCCTTTTCTCACTTGGAAGTTATAGTAGTCATGTCCCTTCCTGGATGACAGAGAACATGTCCCTACTGCTCTACTCTCTGTAGGTTTTTGTTTGTTTTTGTCCTTTTAGGGCCTCACCTGAAGCATATGGAGGGTCCCAGGCTAGGAGTCGAATTGAGGCTACAGCTGCCAGCCTACACCACAGCCACAGCAATGCAGGATCTGAGCCGCATCTACAGCCTACACCACAGCTCATGGTGATGCTGGATCCTGAACCCACTGAGAAAGGCCAGGGATCGAACCTGTGTCCTCATGGATACTAGTAGGGTTTGTTACCACTGAGCCATGACCAGAACTCTGTGTTTTCCAAAAATTAATCATTTCAGTAAATTTTCCCCAGGTCACTTTGACTTTCCAACATCCCCTGTGAGCCCAAATTTGAATTCCCTTTTCTCATAAAGGAAGAATAGTAAGTAGAAATCAGCCTCCCTCAGCTAGGAAGGTCTCTAAGGTATGTGTGCTTGCTCTGTACTCTAGAAAAAGAACGTTAGCCACATAGATGAATGCTCTGTTCCTACTCTTGTTTGACACATAGGATATTGACAGCTCATGGAGCCAGAGAGGGTCTTAGTCACACATGATTTGGAGAAATACTCATGTTCTTATTCTACCTCAGCATTTTCAGGAGTTCCCATCATGGCTCAGCAGTAATGAACCCAACTAGTATCCATGAAGATGAGGGTTCGATCCCTGGCCTCGCTCAGTGGGTTAAGGATCCGGCATTGCTGTGAGCTGTGGTGGAATTCACAGGTGTGGCTCAGATTCCTCGCTGCTATGGCTGTGGCATAGGCTGGTGGCTACAGCTCCGATTAGACCCCTAGCCCAGGAACTGTCATATGCCACGGATGCAGCTACTAAAAAAAAAAAAAAAAAAAGAATTTTCATTCTTTTGGCCTTTGCTCAAAAATAGCCACATTTAAGGGATAAAATAAACTTTCAGCTCTTCATGAGTAAGCCCGATCTGAAACAAATTTAGTTTTAAGTTACCAAAAAAGACATGCCATTTTAAAAAAATGTCAACTCACAGAAAACAACTGAATTTTGACACTTCGCTTTTCACATGTGAATACCCTTGGAAACATCAGCACCGAACTGTCTGATGCTGTCCCAGGCATGCGAGCTCAGAGGGGCAGTTAACAGCGGCAAACACTGACTCTTGGAAGTAAATCTACACTTGAGAATTACTCTTGGGGCAAGTGAGGTCAGTTTCGTTTTCTTGCCTCAAGAGACCGGTGTTTAATGTTTGCTCTGTGACTCTAGGAGAAAATATCACCTTTCTTTCCTGTACCACAAGGCTCCGTTGCCTCATGTATAAAACATACAACCGTTCCTTTAGGTAACTCCACCAGTAAGCATTCAATTCCACTCTGCATTTCCCCCCTCTTTGTTATTTTAAGAAAAAAAAATTTAGAAATTAAACATTGACACGGCAGACTGTAGTGTGGCACCCGGGAAAGAGCCCCACTTTGGGAGTCCGGATTTTGTGATTCTTGTCCTGATCTCCTGACGGGTGTGAGCAAGTCCCTCTACTTTTCTGGGCTTCTAGTTCTTTCACTTGTTTGAAAACATTTTTTAAAAAATGAGTGGGGGAGGAGTTGGAGGGAAGACGTTAATGGCTAATCTCCAAGGTCCCTTCAAACTTTAACATGCTGTTCAAAAAAAAAAAAAACTTTAATACACTGTAATTTGGAGTTCCCTGGTGGCTCAGTGGGTTAAGGACCTGGCATTGTCACTGCTATGGTGCAGGTTCAGTCCCTGGCTTGGGAACTTCTGCATGCCATGGACATGGCCAAAAAAAAAAAAAAAACTAATTTTTGCTGTGTAAGCCAAGGAGTAGATAGATAGATAAGGATAAATAATAGTAGTAAATTTTGCTTCTGGCTGCAAATATGGGAAAAAATTACTTTGTCTTAATTATTTAGATTTTTTTCATAATTATTTGGCGACAAAGAGCCATTGGTGAAGTGGCTGTTCAGGGATAGCATCTCTTCCCTGCCTACCCTACCCCCAGTTCTCTAGGGGCATAACTGACATAGAATAAACTCTACATAATTAAAATGTACAATTTGATGAATTTTGACCTTTGTGTATATCCATGCAACTATCACAACTCTCAAAAGTTTCCTCCTTCCTCTGTGTAACCTCTCCTTCCTGACTTCCTCACACTCAGCAACCATTAATCCGCTCTGTCACTATGGATTAGTTTGTATTTTTTTGAATTTTATATAAAATAGAATCAAGGAGTTGCCGTCATGGCTCAGCAATAACAAACCCAACTAGTATCCATGAAGATGCAGGTTTGATCCCTGGCCTCGCTCAGTGGGTTAAGGATCTGGCATTGCCACGAGCTGTGGTGTAGGTCACAGACGAAGCTTGGATCTGGCGTTGCTGTGGCTGTGGTGTAGGCGGGCAGCTGCAGCTCTGATTCTACCCCTAGTCTGGAAACCTCCATATGCCTTGGGTGCTACCCTAATAAAAAAAGAATCAACAGTGTGTACTCTTTTTATCTGACTTCTTTCACTTAGCATAATTATTTTGAGATCCATCTGTATTGTAACATCATATCAATAGTTCATTTCTCTTATTCTTGAGTAGTATTCTGTTGCATGGATGTATCACAAGTTGTTATCCATTCACTTATTGAAGGGCATTTGGTTTTTTTCCAGTTTTTGACTATTACAAATAATGTTGCTATGAATGTTTGTGTAAAAATCTCTGTATGGACATATATTCCTTTTTCTCTTGGATAAATACCTAGAAATAGGATGGTTGGATAGTATGGTAAGTAAATGTTTAATTTTCTTTCTTTTTTTTTTTTTTTTTAAGGAAGCTGGCAAGCCATTTGCAAGATAGTTATACCATTTTACCTTCCCACCAGCAGAGTTTGAGCATTCCAGTTCTTCATCCAACACTTGGTATGGTTACTTTTTAAAAAATCTTAGCCATTCTAATAGGTGTGTACTGGCATCACATTATGGTTTTAATTTGCATTTCCCTAACAATAGTCTATGTGTTTATTTCTGTATATTTTCTTGGTGAAGTGCCTGTCCCTGTCTAAAATGTTGCCCATTTCTTTATTGGATTTTCTTTTCCTATTATTGAGTTTTGAATGCTCTTTCGGTATTCTGGAAAAAAGTCTTAACAGATTTGTGGTTTGCAAATATCTTCTCCAGTTTATGGCTTATCTGCTCATTCTCCTGATAGTGTTGTTCAAAAAGAAGACATTTTTTATTTTGATGAAATTTAATTTATAAATTATTTCTTTTATAAATTTTGCTTTTATTTATTTTTTTTGTTTTGTTTTGGTTTGGTTTTTTTGTTTTGTTTTTTTGTCTTTTTTGCTGTTTCTTGGGCCACTCCCGCGGCATATGGAGATTCCCAGGCTAGGGGTCTAATCTGAGCTGTAGCCACAGGCCTACACCACAGCCACAGCAGCGCGGGATCCGAGCCGCGTCTGCAACCTACAGCACAGCTCACGGCAACGCCGGATCTGCAACCCACTGAGCGAGGCCACGGGTCGAACCCGCAACCTCATGGTTTCAGGTCGAATTCGTTAACCACTGAGCTACGACAGGAACTCCAATGAATTTTGCTTTTAGTGTTGTATCTAGAAATCACAAAGACTTTCTACATTTTCTCCCAGACACTTTTTGTTTGCTTGTTTTTCCTATCAGGAAGTTTGTTTGTTTGTTTGTTTTTAAATGTAGTTTTATATTTTACATTTAGGTCTATGATCTATTTTGAGTTAATTTTATATACAATATGAGGTAAATATAAAAAAATTTATTTTCTTTTGGCATATGGATATTCAATTGTTCTGGCATCATTTATTTAAAAAGAGTACCCTTCTACACTGAATTGCTTTCACAGCTTTGTGAAAAATAAGTTGTCAATACATGTGTGGGCTTATTTCTGGTCTTTTCATTCAGTTCCATTGGTCTCCTTGTCTACCTGTGTCATTATCACCCTGTTTTGATTACTGTAGCTTTATAAGGTCTTGAAATCAGGTGATTTAAGTCCTACAATTTTTATTCAAAGATTGTTGGCTATTTTTGGTGCTTTGCATTACGGTATGAATTTTAGAATCAGTTTGTTAATTTCTAAAAAAGCTTCCTGGGATTTTGGTTGACAATGAATCTATAGACTGTGGAGAATGACATTGTAACTGAGTCTTCAGACCCATGAATGCAGGTTATCTGTCCTTTTGTATCTTTTAAATTTTCTTTTGGAATTCCCTCTGTGGCTCAATGGGATCTTAGGATCACTGGGATGCAGGTTTGATCTGTAGCCCGGAGCAGTGGGTTAAGGATCTAGTGTTGCTTCAGCTGCAGCTTAGGTCACAACTGTGGTTTGGATATGATCCCTGGCCTGGGAATTCCATATGCCACAAGGCAGCCGAAAAAGAAAAAAAAATTTTTTTCCTTCAGTAATATTTTGCAGTATACAAATGTTGAACATTTTTGTTAGATTTATCAAGTATTTCATATATATATATATATTTGCTATTGTAACTGGTATTGTTTTTAAATTTTTCGAGAGCTGATTATCCATTGCTGATATATAGAAATATAATTGATTTTTATGGGTTGTACATATATGTCTTGCAACCTTGCCCAACTCCTTTATTTTAGTATCTTTTTTTTTGAAGATTACACTGGGTTTTCTACAGATCATATTATGTATAACTAGAGTTTTATTTCTTTCCAATCTGGATGCTTTTTATTTCCTTTCTTTTTTATTCATTTATTTTTTGCCCGTTTGCACAGCTCTCAAGGGCAATGTTGAAATGAAGTGTTGAGAGTGGTCCCCTTTGTCCTGCTGTGGCCAAAACTCGTCCTCTTTCTACTGGTGCTGAAGAGAAATGCAGAGAAGAGTTTGGGGCAAAGGAGAAAAAAATAGCTTTACTGCTTTGCCAGGCAAAGGAGGCTACAGGAGGCTACTGTCCTGAAGGCTGTGCCCTTCCTTGTCTCCGCATCCCCTGCCTTCCCTGATTAGCAACTGTTTGAACTGAGTTGTGAAGGGATGGAGGCTGAACGAGGCCCATTTCCTAAAAACAAGAAACCGGGATGGGCGCAGAAAGGCTTGTGCCCAGAAGCCCCACAGGGCCCAGCTTTGTTTCACTAGTCCTGATCTTAGGAAGAAAGTACTCAGTCATTCATCAAATATGATGTTTGCTGTACGTGTTTGTAAGAAGAGTCTTTTGCCAGGTTAAGGAAAATTTCTATTCCTAGTTTGCTGAGGGTTTCTATCAGGAACGGATGCTGAATTTTGTTAAATGTTTTCTTCTGCATTGACTGTGGTAAGCAGTAAAGTTGCTTGGTTTTTAGTTTTGTCTATGTGATGAATTGCATTGATAGAGTTTGCAAATGTTAAACCAATCTTGCATTTCTAATATCTCTTTAGAGTTTTTTTGCCTCTGTGTTCATGGGGGATGTTAGACTGTCGTTTTCTTGTCATGTTTTTACCTGGTTTTAGTCTCAGGGTAATGCAGTCTCATAAACTGAGTAAGTATTGTCCTCAACTTCAATGTTTGGGGAAGAGTTTCTGTAGATTGAAACCATACTCCTGCTTGGGTGGGACTTGAGCCTGGCCCAAACTCAGTTTGGGACCTGAACCCCCAGGCTGGGACTCGACCCCGTGATCCCTGATTTAGGAGGGGCCAGAACCCACTGTCTTTTCATTGAAACTGCTCACCTGGTTTCAGGACTTACTGAAGGTCAGATTCTTTTGTCTTTATGAAAAAAGAATTGAGCGGAAAAAAGAATTGAGCGAAAGGCAAAGTGTCAGCCAAAGAGCGAGTTTATTAGCCTAGCCTCTGAGAGATTCAAGCAGGCAGGTGATAAGGCTCTGCCCTGAGGACAAAGAGTGCTTTATTTTTAGAAATAAAAGAAAAATGGGGAGAAGACCACTTTCTTCCTCATTCTTGAACAGACATCAAAGTTTATATCAGCAGTTCCTCCTTTGGGTCAGCATGGTGTAACCGGGACTGTCATGGCACTATTTATAGCATGTGTATATTTTAGCGAAAGAGAGCTAACATAGTAAAATATGGTAATTCATCTCAGATTTCAGGATAATGTCCCCTTTTACCCAGTTTTTCCCCTTTCACCTCTATCTATCCCTGTCTTGCCTACATGCAAAAATGCTACTCTTCACACCGTCATGAAGTCATGCTGACTTTGTGTAACAGGATTCAGACCCCATATCTATTGTCGTGTGTTTTAACTGTCAGGACTTGGGGCTTGAGTGTGTCTGCTGCTTAGATGCACCTGGTCTTCCTTTAAGATAGAGGAGATTGTTGCTAAGTTACTGGATTCTTCTCTTGGTCCTGAGCTTGCAGGAGTCTCCCAAACTCCCTTAAAACTCCCTTTCTGTCGTTAATCCCCTGGTGGGATTTTTAAACTATTTAATTATCCTACCATGTCCCTATCAGGATTAGTATTCTTAGAGTCACGTTAGAGTTCTGTAGGATTAAATATTCCTTAAATGCTTGGTAGAATTTATGAGCAAAGCCGTCTGGACCATGTTTAACTATAGATTCAGTGTCTTTAATAGATACAGGGCTAGTCAGGTTATCTTTTTTTTTTTTTTTTTGGCCATTTTTTGAGGCCTGTGAAATTTCCTGGGCCAGAGACTGAATCTGTGTCACAGTAGTGACAACACTGAATCCTTAACTGCTAGGCCACCAGGGAGCTCCTATCTGTTTTTGAGTGAGCTTTTTTGTGTATTTTTCAGAGAAACCATTTCAACTATAAAATTATTCATAATATTCCACTATTTTGTGTTTTTTTACACAAAAATACACACAAATATTCCACTTTTTTGTGTATTTTTCAAAGAAACCATTTCAGCCATAAAATTATTCATAATATTCCACTATTATCCTTTTAATGTCTATAAAATCTGTGGTGATATTACTTTTATTATTCCCAGTGTTAGTAACTTTGTCTTCTTTCTTTTTTTCCTATCAAAATCTATCAATGACATACATTGATCTTCCCAGAAGTTTGGCTTTTGGTTTCATTTATCTCTACTTTTTTTCTAGTTCATTGATTTCTGCTCTGACATTTATTTCCTTCCTTCTGTTTATTTTGGGTCTCACTGACTCTTTTTCTAGTTTTTTTTTTTTTTTAAGATGTAAGCTTAGATCACTGATTTGAAACCATTTGTTTAAAAATCTTCTTCTCAGTGAATATTAATACTTAGTGCTCAGATTTTCCCCCTAAGTGCTATTTTATTGGCATCCTATATTTGATATATTGTTTTTTTTTTTTCAGTTCAATTCTCCTTTTGATCTCTTTGATTCTAGTTATTTAGAGAAGTGTTTAGTTTCCAAATACTTTGTGATTTTCCAGGGATTTTTCTGTTATTAATTTCTAATTTAATGTGGTCAGGCATCACACCTTAATCCTTTTTTTTTTTTTTTTTTCCCAAAGCCTTAGGGAATTTTCTTATATACACCTGTTGGTCAGTACTGAGCTGAAACTCAGGAATAACCCTCTACAGATCTCTAGATTTCTTCTGTTTATATAGCTTTCTCATCTCTGGTCCTCTGTCCTGCAAACTGCCATTGTTGTTGTGGTCCATGCACGGGTTGGAAAAGAATTTCCAGAATCAGAGTGGAGTGAAAAATAAGATGAGTTTGAGATAAGAAACAATGCCAGCACAGTGGGCTGACTTCCTGATGATGAGGGAAAGCTCATGCCTAGCACATGGTCCAGTCTGTTTTTATAGCCCAGGGACAAAGGCGAGAGGGGAGGTCTTAGGGTACATTTGCTAATTGGTGCAGGATGTATACTTTCCTCTAGGGTTGGGGAGAGAGGCAGGCCAAATACCTTTCCTTATATGGGGCAGGAGGGATGTAGGCCAGGCTGCACAGGAGGGGCTCAAGAACTCCGTAACGATTGCAATGGGACCAAAGGGGCCACAAGGGGCTAGTAAATTTTATCCTGACAACATTGATATCCCGAGACTCCTTGAGTTTATCTCATGGGAGAGGCCTTGGAGTCACACAATTGTCTCCTCAGAGTCTTAGCTCTGTCACCTCAATTTAGGAAGTCTTCTGGGCTCTGTCTGGATTCCCCATCCTCATTCCACAACCTGGAAACTTTTGTCAAGGCAAAAATCTGGGGCCATCAGAGGGCTCTCAGTTTTCCTCCCAGCTGCTTACGTGTCACCGTTTTTCACTGCCCGATGTCCCAGTGTCTTGAAACCTATTATTTCATATATTTTGTCCTCCCTCTTTTATGTTCATTTCAGGGAAAAGGGTAAACCCAGTCCCTGTTACTCCACCATAGCCAGAAGCAGAGATCCTTGGGGGCAGGATGGTTAGCTTCTTTATCTTCTTCTTGAAGCTTCCCCTCCTGCTTGGAGCCTAATGATCCTAAAATGACTCTGTCACTTAGCCTTATCTTTATATTTAAGGTACAATTTAATGCCAGCCATGCTGGTCCATTTCATTACAAGGGCAAATATTTTCCCGAAAAATCCCTAGCAAATTTACCCTTCTATCTCACTGGCCATAATGAGGCCATTCTTGTCTGTGAGCCTGAGAAAGCAGGAAATAGAGCACATGCATCGATAACTAGCAGGTTCTGGCACTGAAACAACTACCAGTGTCTTCCACAGAAAGTAGCGTCAGCATCATTGCCCTGAACATAGTCCACAGAGACTTTTTCTGACAATTAGCTGCTTTCCAACCTGTCTATATCTGATAAAAAGTTCTTGTGTCCTGGGGGCCCTGAGTGACATTCTAGTGCTCTCTAAGGGCAGTTTCTTACCTCTCTAAGGGCAGAGGTCTTTGAAGCTTTAAAATATCAGACCAAGGAGTTACCATTGTGGCTCAGTGAGTTAAGAACCAAAAGTAGTGTCCATGAGGATGCAAGTTTGATCCCTGGCCTTGCTCTGTGAATTAAGGATCTGGTGTTGCCACACGCTGTGTCATAGGTTACAGATGCAACTCAGATCCTGTGTATCCATGGCTGCGGCTGCGGCGAAGGCCAGCAGCTACAGCTCCAATTTGACTCCTAGCCTGGTAACTTCCATATATGCCACAGATGCAGCTATTAAAAAAAAAAAAAAAAGGAGTTCCCATCGTGGCACAGTGGTTAACGAATCCGACTAGGAACCATGAGGTTGCGGTTCGGTCCCTGCCCTTGCTCAGTGGGTTAAGATCCGCCGTTACCGTGAGCTGTGGTGTAGGTTGCAGACGCGGCTCGGATCCCGCGCGTTGCTGTGGCTCTGGCATAGGCCGGTGGCTACAACTTGGATTCAACCCCTGGCCTGGGAACCTCCATATGCCGCGGGAGCGGCCCAAGAAATAGCAACAACAACAACAACAACAACAAAAAGACAAAAGAAAAAAAAAAAAAAAAAAGATCAGACCAAAGAGAAACCATCAATTAAACTGCTAATTGTTCAAGCCTCTGTAGTGAGGTTTTCTGTTACTTGTTTCTAAATAAGTTAAAATAGCAAGTGGACATACTCTCCAAGTGAAATCTGTTTCACTAACTTCAAAGTTGACTTCGGGAGATTTCTTACAGTCCACCTAACGATCCATTGTTTTGTCTGTTCTGTTTGGTTGGGCTCAGAGGTGGTGAGGGAGAGTGGAGAGCTGGTAGCTCCCAGGCTTCTTCCAGCAGTCATGACACAGAAGTGCCAAGTTCTATAACACATTGATGAAGCAATTCAGAAGCCTGCAAGCCTGCCTTGGAGGCATTTTATTTGACCAGGGAGGCATCCTTCTGTGCAACTGCTTGGGTTTTCACGTCTGGGTCACTGGCAGAGCCTCCAAGAACCTAGATGTTAACTTTACCAAAGAAAGGAAAAAGCAATGATTTTTACACCAACATTTTAAGTTCTAAGATTGACTTAAATGTGTCAGGAAAAAGGGAGAATGGTTCTTATCTTCACTTAGTAAAGATGGATTTGACCTCCTTCACAGTGTAGTCAGGTAAAGATACTTATTAAATGAAGAGAGTCAGATATTCTCTCTTCCCTGGATATTCAAACTAATTCTCCTTAGAGCTTAAATTTTTTTATGTTTGTTTGTTTTGTTTCATGAAGCAGTTGGATGAATTTTCAGCAAAATGGGCTGCTTAGGCCAACCTGGCTGAGAAAGATTCTTGAGCCTAGAGTGTCCTAAGGTTTGGGTGGTTAAGCATGATCTCTGCAACTGAGCAGGGTCTTTGGAGGAAAGGCCTGGGAGGGGTACCTGGCTTAGGAGAAGACTGGAGGAGAGAGGTCTAGCTTGGAGGGTAGTACCTG
This sequence comes from Sus scrofa, assembly GCF_054392235.1. NCBI lineage: Eukaryota > Metazoa > Chordata > Mammalia > Artiodactyla > Suidae > Sus > Sus scrofa. The sequence goes on along the minus strand of NC_139384.1, from coordinate 94,533,577 downwards.
GCTAGAGAAGGGGAAAAATAGGACCAGAGGAGAATTAACAAGCGTTCCATAGAACATTTCTTCTTATATGAATAAGGGTGGGCTAAGTTATGCTGCAGTGACAAACAATTCCAAAATCTCAACGGCCTTAATACAACCAAAATTTACTGCCCTGTCATGCAAAATCCTTTGTGGGCCCAGGCAGCTCTCTAGGACAGTTGTCCTCTGCATGGTGACTGAGTTGTCCAGGCTGTTTCAACCTTTTGGACATTCTATCTCAACTTAAGGCCTTCTCCGTGGTTGCCTGAGTGGGGCAAGAAAGAGCAGGAAAAATCACAGATGAGCGTTTGATTGTCTCAGCCTGGAAATGATGTGTGTGCCATTCCATTGGCCATTGCACCTAGGCACATGGCCCTGTCCAACAGCAAGGATGACACAGACTGAGAAATGCAGTCTTTCATATGCCTGGATAGGAAAGGAGCCAGATAGTGGGAGACACAGTGATGTCAAATAGACTAATTTGGAAAACTTCTCTTAGGGAAGAATTCTATGCCAAGTTGGCCCCTGGTTCAGAATTTCTTTCCAGAAGGGCTTTAGGAGCAGCCTTATGGTTGGAAGAGGTGTTAAGGGACTTATTTTGAAACTGCATGTACATAGCAATTCAATTCTATAGATTGAATATTTATTTTAGGCAACTTTGGAGGATGCTGATGGAGGCTGTCAGTGAGCAGAACCTCCCCACCACCACCTCTTTCCCTTTCTCCTGGCTTGTCACTCACAGTGCCCGAGCTGCAAGTGCTTGAATGCAAGTGTGATGCAGTGAGCATGGGCACCTTTGGTCCCAGCCAAAACCCCCAAAGGGTGGGCCAGCGATGGGCTTTCATGGGCAAAAAGGCCTGAGGAAATGGTACAGGCCCCCATGAGACATTGGCTGCCACAACCTGGCACCTCGGTCTGTGCTGATACCTTGTTCCAACCTGTGTTTCCTACAAGGATCAGCCCTTGCACACCTTGCCATTCTAGTAATGCGTCTTCTCGGAAGAAGCCAATGGAAAAGTACAATCAATAGATTAGATTACCACTGCTGCTCTTGGAGCTCACCTCCTGTTAGGAGTGGAGCTGTGCTTTTGTATCTGAAAGAGCAGAAGGGCTGAGTAGCCCTCAGCAGGGATGTGACAGCGAAGCACTCAACCCAATCAATGAACCAGGAAAAGGGCGCCCAGGAAGACCTGCAGCCAAACGATTCACAGCCCCTCCATGCTGGGAGGCTCTTATCTGTCTAGGGTATCAAATCAAATCACAGAGGGCCTAGTGACTCTGAGGGTTTTTATCATCTGAGACAGACATGCTGGCTCTCCAGGTGGCATCTTCAGCTAGTTTCCAACCCTCTAAATATGGCGACCAGATATTGGTGTGGTGCTTTGTCTTCTCAAGGCTCAGTTTGCTTTGCACATCAAACTGGGATGTTTTTCAGGTCTGCCTAAGAGAAATTAAGAGCAAATAAATTTATCTTTTGTGTTTCTTTTGTGCTGGTCCTCAGATAAGCAGATCTTCTCCCTTCCTCTAAGCTGACGTACCCAGCACAACCCTCTCTGGTTATCATTCCTAGTCTAGAAATTTTCTCTTTAAACATCTCCATCTTAGTGCTTACTTCACCAGCACAGATACTAAAACTGGAAGAATATAGAGAAGATTAGCCTGGTCTCTGAGCAAGGTTGACATGCAAATTCATGAAGCGTTCCATATTTTTTCAGTTAAAGGATACACAAAACAATCAGATGTAAAATACGGTACCAAAAACAGAAATCATGAGGTTAGGAGAGTACAAATGCAGGATATTTAAAATGCATTTGAAATTAAGAGATCAGCAGCTTAAAACAATCATATATGTAGGCTGCTGTGCAAAAAGCTCACAATAAGTGCAAACCACGCATCTGTAATATTGGGAGTTCCTTGGTGGCCTAGCAGTTAAGCATCCAGAATTGTCTCTGCGGTGACTCAGGTTCAATCCTGGCCCGGGAACTTTTGGATGCTGCAAGTGTGGCCAAAAACAAACAAACAACTATATATATCTATAATAAATATATACACACACACACATGAGTGCAAATATATACCAAAGATAGTCATCAAATCACAAGAGAAGAGTAGAAATATTTCTGACTTAGTTTCATTCCCTCGTCTGTATCTGTTAATCTGAAAATTATTCTGGCAAGTGGATGATAATTAACAAGTTTTCTGCCTCATCAATGAGTTAATTATTCAACTCAATTTTAATTCTTCAAATATATTGATCGATCCCATTTATCTATGTTCCCCCCGTATTTATATGTATTTAAAATATAAACCATTTTAAAAACAAAATGTGAGGTGTAAAATATTCTGTTGGTGCCCTGGCCGGGGGGGTAGAAAGGAAAACCAGAGAAATATTCTTGTCAGGATTCTCCATCTATTGCAGTATCAAATATGATTCCTTAAAGTCATCTGTGCCATAAATGACTCCCGCCTCCTCTGCAGCTACAGGAGGAGACCCAGCTCCATCTTTTTCCAAACCTCTTTTTGTTCATTAAGAGAAGGTGCATCTTAAAGCCACATTCTGGAATTCCACTACTTTTCAAAACAATAATCAGGCCTAAAAACTTACTCTCCTGGTTAAGAAAAAAAATGGAGAAAGGAATGAGAAGAGCTTTACCTAAAGGCAATTAAATAGGAGCATAAAGCATGAACCATTCCCAGTGCTAGTGACCAAGGTGCAAAAGACCCCAAACACAAGAATTGGTTCAATAAAGAAGAGTCGGTGGGCTGTGAAGCAAAAGTAATTCAAAAAAATCTTTAGATTGGATGTGGAAGATTGAAATTCAAACTTTGATTATGGTACCAACAAAAAAAAAAAAACTAGTGAATGAGTATATATGCTCAATATACATATAATATATATGCTATTAACCTTTACTAAGAAAAAATTCACCTAATGTATTTTTATTTTACCTCAAAAGTTGTTATAACCAGTGATGCATCTTCCATTGATAGTGTCTCAGAATTGAGAGACTATGGTATTTCTTTTTGCAGAGAATGCTGTTCCCCAATCACTGGCCATCAGGATCCAATGGGTCCTGGTTCTAAAAAACTGTCGCCATTTCTCGGGAGTTCTTGTTGTGGTGCAGCAGAAACGAATCCGACTAGGAACCATGAGGTTGCGGGTTCGATCCCTGGCCTCACTCAGTGGGTTAAGGATCCAGCATTGCCGTGAGCTGTGGTGTAGGTCACAGATGCGGCTGGATCCTGCGCTGCTGTGGCTCTGACATAGGCCAGCAGCTGTAGCTCCAATTCAACCCCTAGCCTGGGAACCTCCATATGCCATGAGTACAGCCCTAAAAAGCAAAAAAACAAAAACAAAAAACAAGAAAAACAACTGTGGCCATTTCTCAAGTTAGACAAGAGAAAATAAATGACTATGGCCTGAGGAAATTTCACAGTTAGAAATATGTACCACAATCACTAAGCCATATTACTAATTTTAGTAGAATTATCTCAGGACAAGGCACATGCTTTCTTTTTTTTTTTTTTTTTTTTTTGTCTTTTGTCTTTTGTCTTTTTGTTGTTGCTGTTGTTGCTATTTCCTGGGCCACTCCTGCGGCATATGGAGGTTCCCAGGCTAGGGGCTGAATTGGAGCTGTAGCCACCAGCCTACACCAGAGCCACAGCAACGTGGGATCCGAGCCGCGTCTGCAACCTACACCACAGCTCACGGCAACGCCGGATCATTAACCCACTGAGCAAGGGCAGGGACCGAACCTGCAACCTCATGGTTCCTAGTCGGATTCGTTAACCACTGCGCCACGACGGGAACTCCCATGCTTTCTAATAATTAAAAACAAATAGTCTTCAAGTAAATTGGAGCACTGCAGAATCTTCGAGTCTAAAAGACCTGAGAAGGGTTCACTTCCTAATTCCTCTATCCTTTCTATAAAGCCCCTGAGTGTTGTAATAATGTCTATGTAGATTCTAGTTGCCTGCAATTTTCTTAATAGGCTATGCAGGGCAGTATGCATTTCAGCTCAGAAAAAAATAAATAAGGCCCAAACTCTCTATATCAGTTATATCAGTTGTGATTATGTTTGACTGTGAATCACAGAGACCTAAAATAAAATATCGCTGTAAAGAAGGCAGATAGAAAGTGTCTGTGTTATTTGGCAACCTGGCTCTGTAAAGTCTTCATGGACCCAGGATGCTTCCATCTTTTTTCTTATAACCCATGTTGGTGGCTGGAGCTCCAGCCATCACATCTGCATTCCACTTCGCAGGGCAGAAGACAAGTAAAGAAGAGATGAGCAAAAGGCACATGGTATCTTTTGCTCAAAGAACATTCCCAGAAGCTGCCAAAAGATGTTTGAACATATATCTGTTGACGAGGATTTAATCACATGGTTGTGTGGAGCGTCATGGGACAAAGAGAAATATTTTTATTCTGATGGGCTGGAGTGCAGCTGAAAATGGGAACTCCATTAATATGAAGGAAGGGAAGAATGAAGAGTGAAAGGAAAATAGCATTCCCTGCAAACCTTTAGCTAACCCTATTAAAATTGGTGGTTTGTTAGGTAATTGAAAAAGTCGGGGAGTTCACATTGTGGCTCATTGGGTTAAGGACCCAATATAGTTTCCCTGAGGATGAGGGTTCAATCCCAGGGCTTGCTCAGTAGGTTGAGGATCTGGCATTGCAGCAAGCTGCAGTGTAGGTCCTGATACATCTTGAATCTGGTGTTGCCGTGACTGTGGCGTAGGTTCCAGATGCAGCTCTGATTGGACCCTACCCTGGGAACCTCTGTACCCCACAGGTGTGGCCACAAAAAGAAAAAAGAAAGAAAAGTCAGTTAAAGCAGAGAATCACAAAAAAAAAAAGACATATACATCAATGATGTTTATTGTAAATATTCCTTGCAACTTCTACCACATCAAATATGTCCATTCATGAGAATCAGTCTTGCATTTACTTTTTTTTTTTTTTTTTCTGTCTTTTTGCCTTTACTAGGGCCGTTCCCTCGGCATATGAGGTTCCCAGGCTAGGGGCTCTAATCGGAGCTGTAGCCGCCAGCTTACACCACAGCCACAGCAACATGGGATCCTTAACCCACTGAGCAACGCCAGGGATGGAACCCGAAATCTAATGGTTCCTAGTTGGATTCGTTAACCACTGAGCCACAACAGGATCTCCAGTCTTGTATTTTCTAAGTAGCTTTCACTTTGCCTTCTTGAATGAGAGGCAGAGAAACAAACAACCCAATCAAAAAATGGGCAAAAGATCTAAATAGACATTTCCCCAAAGAAGACATACAGACGGCCAGTAAGCACATGGAAAGATGTTTGACATCACTGATTATTAGAGAAACACAAATCAAAACTACGAACTATCACCTCACACCAGTCAGAATGGCCATCATTAAAAAGCCTATAGGAGTTCCCGGGGTGGCGCAGTGGTTAACGAATCCGACTAGGAACCATGAGGTTGTGGGTTCCATCCCTGTGGGTTAATGATCTGGCGTTGCCGTGAGCTGTGGTGTAGGTTGCAGACGCGGCTCGGATCCCGTGTTGCTGTGGCTCTGGCGTACTAGGCCGGTGGCTACAGCTCCAATTCGACCCCTAGCCTGGAAATCTCCATATGCCATGGGAGCGGCCCAAGAAATGGCAAAAAGCAAAAAAAAAAAAAAAAAAGAAAAAGAAAAAAGCCTACAAAGAGGAGTTCCTGCTGTGGCACAGTTAGTTAAGGATCCATTGTTGCCGCTGCTGTGACTCAGATTCAGTCCCTGGCCCAGGAGCTTCTATATGCCTCGGGTGTGGCCATAATAGGAAAAAAAAAAAAAGCCTACAAATAACAAATGCTGACTAGAAAGAGTGTGGATAAAAAGGAGCTCTCCTACTGTTGGTGGGAATGTAAATTGGTGTAGCCACTAAGGAAAACAGTATGGAGGTTCCTCAAAAAAACTAGCAATAGAATTACCCTATGACTTAACAATCCCACTTCTGGGCATATATCCGGACAAAACCTATCATTCAAAAAGATGATGCACCTCTATGTTCATAGCAGCCCTGTTTACAATAGGGCCTATTGTTACATGGTAACAACCTAAATGCCCATCCACAGATGAATGGACAAAGAGGATGTGGTGTAAATATACAAGGAAGTATTAGCCATACAAAGGAATGAAATAATGCCATTTGCAACAATGTGGATGGACCTAGAGATTATCATACTAAATGAGGTAAACCAAAGACAAATGCCAGATGCTATCACTTATATGTGGAATCTAAAATATGACACACATGAACATATCTATGAAGCAAAAACAGATTCTCAGACATAGAGAACAGACTTGTGGTTGCCAAGGGGGTAGGTGAGGGAGGGATGGATTGGGAGTTTGGGGTTAATAGGTGCAGACTATTACATATGGAGGGGATAAACGATAAGGACCTACTGCATAGCATAGGGAACTGTGTTCAATATCCGAGGTAACTTATAATGGAAAAGAATATCACCTGTGATGGAGGATAATGTGAGAAAAAGAATGTATATATTTGTGTGACTGGGTCACTTTGCTGTACAGGAGAAAATTGACAGAACACTGTAAACCCCCTATAATGGAAAAAAAATCATTTAAAAAATAATGGAAAAATATACAAAAAAGGACATATATATACCTATAACTGATTCCCTTCTCTGTACAGCAGGTATTAACACAACATTGTAAATCAACTATACTTTAATTAAAAAATATTAAAGAGGAGTTCCCGTCGTGGCGCAGTGGTTAACGAATCCGACTAGGAACCATGAGGTTGCGGGTTCGGTCCCTGCCCTTGCTCAGTGGGTTAACGATCCGGCGTTGCCGTGAGCTGTGGTGTAGGTCACAGACGCGGCTCGGATCCCACGTTGCTGTGGCTCTGGCGTAGGCTGGTGGCTACAGCTCCGATTCAACCCCTAGCCTGGGAACCTCCATATGCCGCGGGAGCGGCCCAAGAAATAGCAACAACAACAACAATAATGCCGAGGGAGCGGCCCAAGAAATAGCAACAATAACAACAACAACAACAACAACAAAAAAAATTAAAGAAATAAGTCAAAACATAAATAAAGACAAATCTGGAAGGAAAGAAAAAAAAGAAAAGAAAAGAAAAAGAAAAAAAGGCAGAGAGCTTCCAGGTTGGTGAGCACATGGAACTTCTGGGAGAGTATTGAGCTTGGAAAGGACATGGAAGCTCCATGCCCTGTCCCCACACCTTGTCCATCTGGCCATTCCTGAGTTACATCCTCTCATACTAAACCTGCAGTCTAATCTTTTACAACTGCTTCGTGTAACTGGAAAAAAACACCATAGACACCTTCAGCACCTCTCGATGCCTAAAAGCAGAAGGGGACATCTCACATATGGCAGAAGGTTTTAAGTCTCATTTCATTTGTCTGATTGGAAAACTGAACTGTAAGAATCAAGATAGCTAGGACAAGGTAAATGAGCTGAGAGCAGTCCTTTGATCCTGGACAGTTGTAGCATCGGGGACAGGAACCCCTTTCTGACTCAGTGCGGGTGGGGGCATGCCATCAGCAACCTTACAGGAGACAAAAGCCAAAACCAAGGTTTGATGGTGAAGATGGGGGAGTAGGGGCTGGCAGCTGCATCCCGACTTATTTAAAAAATGGGCTTTATGCTTTCCCGTCATGGCTCAGGGCTTAGCAAACCAGACTAGTATCCATGAGGATGCGAGTTCGATCCCTGGTCTTGCTCAGTAGGTTGGGGATCTGGCATTGCCATGAACTGTGGTGTAGGTCACAGAGGCACCTTGGATCCTGCGTTGCTGTGGCTGTGGTGTAGGCTGGCAGCTGTAGTTCTGATTCAACCCCTACCCTGGGAACTTCCATATGCCATGGGTGTGGCCCTAAAAAATAAGAATAAAAATAAAAAACGGGCTTTGAAGTTGAAAAGAAGGACAACAGCTGATGCTGAGATCTACTAGTGACACACCTTAGCTGTGAAGGAACTCCATCCAAATATCTCAATTTTTGGAATCTGTTTCATGGATTATTCACCCATCCTATGTGAAATTACAAGTGTTTGAAGACTCATAAATACAAATTAGGGAATATATAAACCTTCTTGATAATGGAGTTAAATGCTTATAAGCTAAAAATTGAAAGTGCATGGATATTCTGTTGTTTCTTTGCTTTAAAAGTGTAACTGTCAGGTTTGCCTACATCTCCATGGATACAAAGTGTATTTAAATAATATATTGTACTTACTTTGGCAGCAAAAAGCAAATGCGTCTCTTTGAGGGGAAAAAGAGAAGCAAGAACCTAAAGATCTTGAACACACTAAGGACATGATTCTGTAGATTTCTACAATACCCCCAATCCACAGTTGTCTCACCCTCACCTAATTCTATAGGATCTTTTTAATGATTTGGGTTTTGGGTTAATTTTTTGTCTTCTGTCTTTCCTAATGATTTAACTTAGCTTTCACAGAAACAACTCCCTTTTATACTCACATTGTCCGTATTTAAGTGATATGTCTAAGGAGAATGTCAAAATGGAACATTTCCGTTATCTTAATTTTGACCGAAGCCCCAAAACTGGGAACAAAGGATATTAAGTGTGCATTTATTTTATTTTATTTTTGTTTGATTTTTAGGCATTGCACTTGCAGCATATGGAAGTTCCCAGGCTAGGGGTCACATTGGAGCTACAGCTACTGGGCTAGACCACAGCCACAGCAACTCAGGATTTGAGCCACGTCTATGACCTACACCACAGCTCAGGGCAATGCCAGATCCCAGACCTACTGAGCCAGGCCAGGGATCAAACCCACATCCTTATGTATAGTAGTTGGATTTGTTTCTGCTGTGCCATAACAGGAACTTCCATACATTTTAAAGAGAGGACCAAGACTGTTCTTGCAGGGTGTGCTAAGCTGTGTGGCCACCATAACTTAGCTCAACCCTAATATCCAGGCTTCACAAGAGGAAGACGCTATTGAAGAAGGTGGATAGAAGGAATTTCTTTGACACTAGGGTCAGGGAATTCTTCAAGTGAACTTCTAGAAGAGCAGGATGTGAATCCTTGGAGCTAAGGATCCCCAAGACAGGAAGCTAGACTTGTGCCCAGAAAAGTTTAAAGGCAAGAAACTGCCCTTTGCTGCAGAAAGAGGAGAGTGTGCTTCAGTGAGCATGAATGTACTTCCAACATCATGTGCTTCCACCAATGTCAGACAAGCATGTTTCCCACTGGCCAGAGTGGGAACTTGATCATCTTGAAAGGGCCTTGCCCAAGACACCTGCCCACCAGGGCAATATACCCATCAGAAGTTGGAGCTGAGTGGAGAGTCATAAATGGCCAATAAGAGAGTTGCCTGTACCAAGGAATGGTGAAGTGGGAGGTCCATGCAGCGCTGGTGATGGTGGAACCCACAAAAGCACCCCAGAGAGAAAGAGCAAACATCTGGGCATCTGCCCCTCAGGAGCACTGGTGCCAGACTCTAGTCACTGGTCACACGCATTCCTTTCTGCTTCTCTGCCCACTTTCAACCCTGTGTAGCCAGAGGCAGCACAGTGAATCGGAGAGGAGGCACGAATGAGTAAGACAGAGGAATAGGAAGAATCCAGCCATGCCTCTGATGGGATTCCAAGCCTCAGTCAGGCCCAAGCTGGAGGAGGAGGGGAGGCTTTGATAGTAAACGGGTCTGCATTTTTGAATCAAGAGTGAGGTTATTTATTAAGGTCTGAAAGTGAGTAAGAATGCGAACGGGATCTGCTGGAGAGACCATCCAACAGCAGGAAGAAAAAACTTAGACACAGTATATTTGAGAAAGAAAAAGGTTGTTTTTTTGTATTTTGTGTTTGTTTTTTTACGATTGCACACACTGAATTCTTACCCAAGAGATTGTACATGTTTAAGGAGGTTACATAATGTTAATACTTAGTGCAACAGGCACAAGCAGTTTTGGAAACAGTTACAAATGATTGCTGGTAAGCTGCAGTTAAATTAGTGGGAGTGGATGACCTCAAGGGCTGTGGAGCGAGGCCAGGACACTCAGAGGGAAGTGTTTGACAGTGGGAACTGTGAGGGGTGAGCAGCTTATGTGGAGGGTGTAGATTTCACTATCCCCTCTTTTGAACTCTTGCTTCCTTTTTTTTTTTTTTTTTTTAAATCGAAGTATAATTTCCCACCATGGTTCAGTGGAAATGAATCTGACTAGTATCCCCGAGGTTGCAGGTTCGATCCCTGGCCTCCCTCAGTGGGTTAAGGATCCGGCATTGCCAAGATCTGTGGTGTAGGTCGCAGATGTGGCTCGGATCCCGTGTTGCTGTGGCTGTGGTGCAGGCTGGCAGCTGTAGCTCCAGTTGGACCCCTAGCCTGGGAACCTCCATATGCCCTGGAGAGTGGCCCTAAAAAGCAAAAAAAATTAAAATTAAAATTTAAAAAAATGAAATAAAATTGAAGTATAAGTTCCTGTCGTGGCTCAGTGGAAACGAATCTAACTAGTATCCATGAGGTCGCAGGTTCAATTCCTGGTCTTGCTCAGTGGCTTAAGGATTTGGCATTGCTGTTGCTGTGGCACAGGCCAGCAGCTGCTGCTCTGATGCAACCCCTAGCCTAGGAACTTCCATATGCCGCAGGCATAGCCCTAAAAAGACAATAAATAAATAAATAAATAATAAAATAAAATTGTAGGTGCTCTGCAATATTGTGTAAGTTACAGGTGTACAATGTAACAGGTCATACTATTTAAAGCTTATATTCCACTTAGAGTTATAAAATATTTGCTGGAGTTCCCATCGTGGCACAGTGGTTAACGAATCTGACTAGGAACCATGAGGTTGCGGGTTCGGTCCCTGCCCTTGCTCAGTGGGTTAACGATCCAGCGTTGCCGTGAGCTGTAGTGTAGGTTGCAGACTCGGCTCGGATCCCGAGTTGCTGTGGCTCTGGCATAGGCCGGAGGCTACAGCTCCAATTGGACCCCTAGCCTGGGAACCTCCCTATGCCGCGGGAGAGGCCCTAGAAAAGGCAAAAAGACAAAAAAAAAAAAAAAAAAAAAATTGCTATATCCCCCACGCTGTACAATGTTTCCTTGCAGCTTAATTTATACCTAATAGTTTAAACTTCTTAACCCCTGCCCCTGTATTGCCCTTTCCCTCTCATCTGTGAGTCTGCTTCTCTTTTGTTATATTCATTAGTTTGTTGTATTTTTTAGATTCCACTCATAACTGATATCGTACAGTATTTATCTTTCTCTGTTTGACATATTTCAGTGAAGATAATGCCCTCCAAATTCATCCATGTTGCTGCAAATGGCAAAATTCCATTTTTATGGCTGCATAGTATTCCATTGTGTGTACATGCATGTGTGTGTGTGTATATGTGCATGTGTGGCACATCTTCTTTACCCATTTATCTGTCGATAGACACTTACGTTGCTTCCATGTCTTAGCAATTGTACATAATGCTGCTATGCACATGGAGTGCAGGAATCTTTTTGAATTAGTGTTTTTATTTTCTTCAGATAATTACACAGCAGTGGAATTGCTGGCTCATATGGTAGTCCTATTTTTAACCTTTTGAGAAACTACCATACTGTTCTCCATAGTAGCTGCACCAATTTACATTCCCACCAATAGTGTACCAGGGTTTCCTTTTCTCCACAGCCTCACCAACTGTTGTTATTTGTGAAGTTTTTTTGGGTTTTTTGTTGGTGTTGTTTTGATGATAGCCATTCTGACAGGGAACACTTGCTTTTCAGAGACAAGCCCACTTAGAATAAGTCCAACATAAAAAAACATGAAAAAAGAAAAAAGGCAAACATAAAATACTGGTACTTCCATGCAATGAAATCCTAACGCTTCAGAAAGGATTTAAGAGGCCATTTCAGTTATTAAAGTTGAGTGAGTAATAAGGGCATAACATTTATCCTCTTTTGTATATTTGAAACTTTTCGTGATAAAAAGATTTTGTAAGAAGTTGTCTATCGTAATAGTTATTAACTCCTCTTGGGTCCCTCCCTCCTTTGATGAAAGCTCAGGGCCCTCTCCACAGACAAATTTAGGTAGACCCATTCATAAAAAAATTTGCATACCACTTGGAGATCCCACAAGAATCCCTGGTTTCTGTTCCTTCCTACTTAATTTACAAACAAGGACGCTAAATTCTGGGAGGTGAGAGGATTTGCAAAAAGTGATGGGAGGAGTCCGTGGCTGGAGAGCTACTGCCTGCCTCTTGCACAGCACATTCTCAAATCCTTCCACCAGAAAGACAGGGAACTCCCAGAATGGCGCACAGTGTCTTGGGGAGCATCTTCTTAAGGAGCTGCGGGGTATTTTTATCCATCTCATCTCCCTGACTTCCTTATTTCTATAAAGGAAGCCTCCATTGCTCTTGTCCCTTCCTCTTCCCCACTCTCCAGATCCCATCAATCACTAAGTCCTGTGTCCCTGGCTCTGCACCAGCTCATTACCTGACCCCCTTTTCCTTTCTCGCTGGCCTCCCAAGTCCCAGCGTTGCCTACTCTTCGGCAGCTACCTCCTCACTCACCTCCTGATCCCAAAGAGTCACCAGCTTCACCTCCCCAAAGCCTCCCTCTCACCATGCTTCTGCCTTGCTCAGAAACTAACTATAATCCCTTGCCCAAGTGAGGGTCCTGAAGCCCAGAGCATGACATGTCAAATCCAAGGCTACACAACTGGTGACAGGGACCCGGGAACTCCAGAACCCAGGCCGGCTCATTTCAAATGTAGATGCTAGATAACTGGCATCAGGACCAACTGTGGAGTTTGATGAAAGTGTTGATTTCTGGGGCCCTTCCCCGGATGACTTGGAATCTCCAAGAATCTGTATTTTTGAAAAGCTCTGAATATAAGTCCAAGGACTAGTTATATTTGGGAATGACTTCACTGTAGAAATACACATGGTGTTAGATAACCAATGGGTTGATTGAAAACCCATTCATAGGTTCTTATCCATGTATTGGTTATCTCATACTGCATAGATTAGTAAGAGTTTGTTTAGACATTATTGCTACTTTATCATATGCATTGTTTGTCAAAATAAGCAGCCTGCATGTGATTGCAAATCCTAAAGTTCAGAAAAGGATGCCAGTGACTGGTGTTCCTTTGTTTGAAAGGCTGCTAACATGGCTGGGCTGTTTGGCCATACTTATTCTTCTTCGAGTTATACTTAGCAAGGGCTAAAGCAACAACCCATGTTTCATTGCCACCTCTGTAGAACTGCTAAGCCCACATCTGAATCCTGAGCTTTGTCCCTTAACAACAATTCCCTGTGAATCAGAACACATGGCCCTGAACCTCTTTCCACAGATGTTTTCTTAGCTAGACTCATCTTTCCCTTTTTCCAACATTCAGACCCTTCCAATGAAGGAAACACCTAACAGCCTATACACCCATCCTACACCAACGTCCACAGACCATGAATTCCACCCCTAATATGTTCAAGGCTTCAGAGGAAGCTCAAGGGTTCAGGGAGGATAAAATAAAAATAGATGGGCAGACTGAAAATGAATGGAGTGCTGAAAGGGAGGCGGACACCCATCGCCTTCGCCCTCTGGTTGAGAGCAGCTTGTCCCCAGACATGTTTGGTGCATCTTGGGTTCTCCGTGAGGCTGGTTGATCCAGCTGAACTGAATGACCAGTTAGATGCTTCAGATAAACTCTGGGTCTCCTGGGCATGAGGAAGTTCTTTCCAACTTCTGGTAGACTTCTGTCCTCACACCTGCATGACTAGCCTATCTGTGAAATAAGAGTAGGGATCTAGGGAGCCCAGCCCATCAACACATAATTAAGGGAATTGACACAGCAGTAGATTACACAGGGCATAAGGGGACTTTCTTGTTTTGTTTTTTTGTTTTTCAAGGCCGCACCTATGGCATATGGAAGTTCCCTGGGTTGCCTTTGAGTTACAGCTGCCAGCCTACGCCACAGCCACTGCAACTCAGGATCCAAGCCACGTCTTCCACCTACACCACAGCTCATGGCAACACTGGATCCTTTACCCACTGAATGAGGCCAGGGATTGAACCCACATCCTCATGAATGTTAGTCAGATTTGTTTCTGCTGAGCCACAAAGGGAACTCCATGAGGGAACATTTTGAGGTGATGGAAATATTCTATATCTTTTTTTTTTTTTTTTTTTTTTTTTTTTGTCTTTTGTCTTTTTGTCTTTTGTTGTTGTTGTTGTTGTTGCTATTTCTTGGGCCGCTTCCGCGGCATATGGAGGTTCCCAGGCTAGGGGTTGAATCCGAGCTGTAGCCACCAGCCTACGCCAGAGGCACAGCAACGCAGGATCCGAGCCGCGTCTGCAACCTACACCACAGCTCACGGCAACGCCGGATCGTTAACCCACTGAGCAAGGGCAGGGACCGAACCCGCAACCTCATGGTTCCTAGTCGGATTCGTTAACCACTGCGCCACGACGGGAACTCCGAAATATTCTATATCTTGATTGAGGTGGTGGTCCCAAGCCACATCCACTTGTGAAAATTCATGGAACACTACCCTGGAAAAGAGTAAATTTTATTATGACTGTATCTCATACTGCAATAAAACTGATTTGAAAATTTCCATTAATTAAACACAATTTAATTGAATACTTGTAAGATTAGAAAGTACCCAGAAAAGTTATGAAGAAGGTTAAGAGGGAAGCAAAGAATAATAAGATTTATTTTCTTTTAAACTATATATAGCAACTTCAACATATTTTGAACGATTCAAATAAATATCAGAAAGACAGACTAATCTTGAGATTAGTGTAAGTGTAAGATTAGTGTAAGAAATGTTAATTACTTACACTTCTCTGTTTTCTTACTTTCTTGTTTATTGTCTTTGTTGCTCACTAAATTTTTGACTCTACTAGGATTGGGTGTTTTTTGGGGTTTTTTTTTTTTTTTTTTGCACTAAAATCTCATCTGTTGCTTGCTCCATTTATATACTTACTTACCTGAGGCCCAGTCAGGATTGAATAAGTATTGAGTGGTACCATATGAAACTGCAGCTTCTAGAGATAAACAATAGCCGAATATTAGCCATTTCATCTGGCTCAGTCTAATATTTGTTGAACAGATGAAATTTCTCCCCATAAGTTATTGATTTCTAGAGAAATCATAGAAATGCACCCCCAGTATTATAAAATTGTTGCTACCAATGTTATAAAATTTGCTTTTGAATGTTGCTGATTTGTTTCTGCCAGAATTTTCATAGACGCCAAGAGATTTCCCAGAATTCCTTTCTTTTTTATTATGCACACCAGTGTCTTATATTGCTGGAGTTTTAGAAGTTTATCCCATCACAAACTCCACTGTCTCCAATGGCAACATAAGTCTATTTTCTGTCACTCTGTCATGCCTGAAATTGGAAAGCTGGCCACCGTTCTATACTGTCTATTGAATTCATCAAGGAAGTATTTAACGTCTGTCACAAGCCCGGCTGTGGTATTAGCTATCAGGATAAAAGATGAATAAGGCACAATGTTCACTATCTAGGAGCTCAAAGTCCAGTAGCAAGTTAATATTTGACACAAATTTATCTTTCCAGGCATCAGGAGAAAGAAGGTGATAAGTTCCATAAATGAGGCATAAGGTGTTACAGGATAGCCTCATGGGAGAAAGCAATTAGATCCCTATATCACAGACAATATGAAGTCCATGTGTAATAAAGATAGACATACATTTAAATGTGGCCATGCACGTCTTAGGAGAAAATAGAATGCCTTCATAATTTAGGTCTTCTCCAGGAAGCCATGACAAAATCCGAAAGTATTAAATGAAAAAAAATTAACATAAAACACTTAAAATTTCTTTGCAATGAAGGGCAAAATTCAGAGACAAATGACAATTCTTTGACCCAGCAAATTTGTTTCAAGGAATCTATCCCATAAATACATTGCACAGATATATGTGACGTTTACTTATTTTCAGTGTTGTTGATAATATAACTGGAAACCACCCGAGCATCCAGCATACACTAGGACATGCCCACAATAGAGGGCTGGGTGGCTGGAAAACAGAATGAGGAAGACCCCTATGTACTGACAGGGGCCATCACCCGCAGATCTACAGTGTATCTTAAGGGAAACATCAAGTGAAAAACTAAGGTCAGAGCATTTTTTTAATCATTTGTTACATTTTATATAAGAAAAGGAGAGAAAAGACTCTAGAGGCATTTTTGCTTCACTTTTAAAGAACAAGGAAAATGCTTTCCTATAGGGGATGGGAAGGAACAAAATGAAGGAATAGAGGTGGGAATGAGACTTCGCTGTATTTACCATTTTTTTTTAATTGAAGTATGGTTGATTTACAATATTGTGTTTATTTCTGCTGGACAGCTGAGTGATTTAGTTAAACGTTCTTTTTCATGTTCTTTTCTGTTAGGATTAATCTCAAGATACTCAATGTACTTCCCAGGAGGACTTCGTTGTTTACCCCTTCCCTATGTAATAGTTAGCCTCTGCTAACCCCAACTCCCAACCCTTCCCTCCCCCACCCCCTCCCCCTTGGCAACCACAAGTCTGTTCTCTATGTCCATGAGTCTGCTTCTTTTTCATAGATAGGCTCCTTTGGGTCATATTTTAGACATATAAGTGATGTCATATGGTATTTGTCTTCCTCTGACTGACATATTTCACTTGTATGACAATCTCTAGGTTCATCCATGTTGCTGCAAGTGGCATTTTTTCATTCTTTTTTATGGCCGAGTAATATTCTGTTGTGTATATATACCATGTGGTTGTAATCCATTCCTCTCCGGTGGACATTTATGTTATTTCCATGTGTTGGCTATTGTAAATAGTGCTGCTATGAACACAGGGGTGCATGTATCTTTTTGAATTATGTGTTTACCTTTCTTACAATTTTGACTTGGGAATCATAAAATAATAGTCTCAAATTTTAATTAAAAATTTTAAAATTTTGATTAAATTAAATTAATTTAATTTAATTTTAAATTTTTAAATAAATTAATTTAAAATTTTAATTTAATTAATTTAATTAAAATTTTAATTAGGAGTTCCCGTTGTGGCGCAGTGGTTAACGAATCCGACTAGGAACCATGAGGTTGCGGGTTCGGTCCCTGCCCTTGCTCAGTGGGTTAATGATCCGGCGTTGCCGTGAGCTGTGGTGTAGGTTGGAGACGCGGCTCGGATCCCGCGTTGCTCTGGCTCTGGCGTAGGCCGGTGGCTACAGCTCCGATTAGACCCCTAGCCTGGGAACCTTCGTATGCCGCGGGAGCGGCCCAAGAAATAGCAACAACAACAACAACGACAAAAAGACAAAAAAAAAAAAAAAAAAAAAAAAAAAAAATTTTAATTAAAAAACTAAAGAGATAAATGACATTCTAGGGAAACTACATAAAGGATTAATAGCCATGTTTGGCCTGAATGTTTGTGTCATGGATGCTGTTGACTATGTTTTTGTCCCCTTCAAGATTCCTATGTTGAAATCCTGAGCTCAGTGTGATGTTATTAGGAAGTATAGGAAGTAATTAAGTCATGAGGGTGGAGCCCTCATGATGGGATTAGCGCCCTTATAGGAAGAGACACTGGAGCTTGTGCACTCTTTCTCTCCTTTCCCCCTTCTATCCCTCTCTCCCTCCTCTCTTTCTCCATCTCTCCCTCTCCCCCTCACTTTCTCTCCCTCTCTTCCTCCCCTTTCCCTCTTTCCCTCTCTGCCATGCAAGGACACAATGAGAAGCCAGCCATCTGCAAACCAGGAAGCAGACCTCACCAGACACTGGATCTGCCAGCACCTTGATCTTGGACCTCTTGGCCTCCAAAACTGTGAGAAATGAATATTTGCTGTTGAGGTCATCCCATCTGGTCTTTTTGTTTGTTTGTTTGTTTTTTTAGGGCCACACCCACAGCATGCGGAGGTTCCCAGGCTAGGGGTTGAATCGGCGCTGTAGCTGCTGGCGTACCTCAGAGCCATAGCAACGCAGGATCCCAGCCACATCTGTGACCTATACCACAGCTTACTGCAACACCAGATCCTTAACCCACTGAGCGAGGCCAGGGATCAAACCCACATCCTCATGGATGCTAGTCAGGTTCTCTAACTACTGAGCCATGATGGGAACTCTGAGGCATCCCATCTTATAGCAGCTCAAACTAAGAAAAGCCATAATAAATAAATGTTTTCCACAAATCAATAAGAAATTTCAATCTAATAGAAAAATTATCCAAGACCCTTCTGTGTGTTTCCTCTACTCTCAATACTCTACTTCTGGCATTTCTGATCACCAAAAATGTGGTAATTTTTTCCTACACCAAGAAATCCTACAACACCAGCCGGATGTTCTACAATATAACTCAATCCTGACACTATCTACCTGAAGATAACATCAGATCCCATAAGGTAAGTGTCCAGTCCCACAAAACTGCCCCCCCACACACACTTCAGATGCTATTCACAAGTCCAGTTTGGTGATTCAGTCTCCAGCCCTCTAATCATAAAGTTGGTTCCCCTGGCAACAAGCCCACATCCTACAGGCCTTCCTAATTCATCCTTTTTTTTTTTGGCCATGATCATCTCCATGCAGAAGTTCCCAGGCCAGGGATCAAACTCACGCCACAGCAGTGACAATGCCAGGTCTTTAACAACTCAGCCACCAGGGAACTCTGAAAAGGCACCCTATTAACATGAAGGGTGGATGAAAGGGGCTTGTTATGAATAACAAAGGCATTTTTACTGCTCTTATTACTTAGGAAATTCCAAATGTTTTAGGCACTCTGTGCCAGAAATGAATACCAAATTTATTATGTCATAGTATCACAGATATGAACAGATAGTTTATAGAAGAAAAACAAATAGCAATTAATACACACAACACTACCATTCTCAGTAGGGACCAAAAAAAATTCTAATTAAAACAATAAATATTTTTCCAAGTTCCCGCTGTGGCACAATGGGATCCACAGTGTCTTGGGGGCGTTGGAACGTGGGTTGGATCCCCGGCCAGCACAAGTGGGTTAAGGATCCACTGTTGTGGCTGCCACAGCTTATGTCACAACTGTGGCTCAGATTTGATCCCTGGCCCAGGAATTCCATGTGCTATGGGGTAGCAAAACAAACAAACAAAAAACTTATTTTTCATGTGCTTCATTATTGTAAATTTAAAAGGTTGATAATATCAGTGAAGAATGAGAAGACAGGGAAACAGGAACTTTACAACTGTTGGTATAAGTATAAATTGATCGAGCCTTATGGGAATATCTTCAAAATTCCAAATCTAGGAATTTACACCAAGCACACCTTTACAATGAACAGCAAGAAATATGCTGCCAGGTGCCCTTGTGGTACAGCAGGTTAAAGATCTAGTGGCTCTGCTGTGGCTCGAGTCACTGTCGTGGTATGGGATTGATCCCTAGCCCAGGGAACTTCTACATGCTACAGGAGTGGTCAGGAAAAAAAAGAAAAGAAAAGAAAGAATATACAGCAATAGTGTTTGTTTCAGCAATGCTTGTAATAGTAAAAATTGGAAACAACCTAAATGTTTAATATATTATGAACAGCCATACAGTGGAACACTAGGTGATTATTATAAGGATGGGGGAGCTCTAGGAGTTCCCTGGTGGCCTAGTGGTTAAAGATTTGGCATGGCTACTGCTGTGACTCAAGTTGGATCCCTGGCTGGGGCATTTCCACATCCTGCAGATGTGGCAAAAAAAAAAAAAAAAGAACGGAGTGGCTCTATATATATTGACATAGAAAGATATTTAAGATATGTTATCAAGTACACAAAGCAAATTACAGTAATTTAGGATCACATTTATATGAACCAAAGCATTAATGATTTTATTCTATGTGTGTATAGGTATATGTACACATGAATATATGTGTATACACACATGTATATGGAAAAATCTGGTATCAGAGGCACCAAACATTAATCATGGTTATTTGGGGGGTTGTATAGCCTGTAATTCCATGTCATTAATTTCTTTTCAACAAACCTGTTGTATTCCTTTAAAACCATAAAAAATATTTTAGGAGTTCCTGTTGTGGCACAGTGGAAACAAATCTGACTAGTATCCATGACAGTGCCGGTTTGATCCCCGGCCTCGCTCAGTGGGTTGGGGATCCAGCATTGTCGGGAGCTCTGGTGTAGGCTGGGAGCTGCAGCTCCGATTCGACCCTTAGCCTGGAAACTTCCATATGCTGTGCGTGCAGCCCTAAAAAGAAAAAAAAAATTTTTTTTAAACTCCAGTTGGAAAGATTAGAGTCCACCCCGTGGGAGAGCTGACATTTCATGCCATCAAAAACTCTGAGCTGAAGAAAACTTTAAAAAATCATCTAATCTTGTGGTTTTCAAATGCAAGTTTTATTCTAACTGCATCAGAAGCACCAGGGGAACTTTTTCTAAGAGCCTTTTTTTTTTTTAAAACAAAAAAACAAAACATATTCTGCAGGTGTGGCAAAAAAAAAAAAAAAAAATGGGGATGGATTCCTGGTCTTCATTTTCCAGAGCTTGTGATTGAGAATTTTTGAGGTGAGGCTAAGATACCCATATTTTATTTTTATTTATTTTTTATTTTTTTGTCTTTTTGCCATTTCTTGGGCCACTCCCACAGCATATGGAGGTTCCCAGGTCTCATCAGAGCTGTAGCCACCGGCCTTCGCCAGAGCCACAGCAATGCAGGATCCGAGCCACATCTGCAACCTGTACCACAGCTCACGGCAATGCCGGATCCTTAACCACTGAGCAAGGCCAGGTATCAAACCCGAAACCTCATGGTTCCTCGTCGGATTTGTTAACCACTGAGCCACGACGGGAACTCCAAGAAACCCATATTTTAAAACAACCTCCAGGTGACCCTGGTACCAAGCCAGGCTTAAGAACCATTTATTTCAACCTCCTACCCCATGCAGTAACCTTCTTCTGGGAACCTTAGTGTAGATTCCTTCAGAGATGAATAATTTTTATATCTGAGAGAACCTTCTAGAAAGAAGAGGCTATGTTTCATTCACCAGGTATAGGTGGGTCTTCCTTGCCCCTGCAAGATCTGGGGCAAAGGGGTTTAAAGCCTAACAATTTTATTGCATGTTCAAGTTCAGAGTCTTCCTCAAGACATCAGCAAGTTTCAGAAAGGGGGGCAGACACCTTCTATTGTCACAGGGGTTTTGCCTCCATGTCATGCTCTAGGCTCCTGTGTCTTCACATAGTGTCTTAGTCTTGTTCAAGCCCTTCCTCTGTGAGCACCGTGTTTGGGGGCTGGGGCACCGGATGGCGTTTATAAGACAGCTGGCAACGGCAAATCCACCAGCTCCTTTGCTATCACTTTCCCTCCCCCTCTGCTCCAGGCCCAAAGATTTCACAGTCTTCCCCCTGCCCCCCAAAGTTTTTCCCACAGTTACAACCAAGACTCAACCCCTCACCTCATTCAATTTCCTGCTCAAATGTCATTTTCTCAGAAAGGCCTTTCCCAACCACTCTGTCACCCATTTCTCTCCTTGGCTTTGCTTTTCCTCAGGGCACTTCCCATAGGCTGACGTACTGTATGTTTGTTTGTGTGCTGGTCTATTGTCAGCTCCCCTCTGGAATGTGTACCCCATGGGGTCAGCACTCCATCTGTCTGCTATATGCACTGCCCTGTCCCCAGTGGCTATGACAGCACCTAGCACAGAAGTTTGAGCACCCAAAACTGTATACTAGAGTTCCAGTTTTGGCTCAGTAGGAACAAATCCCACTAGCATCCATGAGGACGTGGGTTCTATCCCTGGCCTCATTCAGTGGGTTAAGGATCCAGCATTGCTGTGAACTATGGTGTAGGCCAGGAGCTGCAGCTGCAATCCAACCCTAGCCTGGGAACTTCCATATGCCACAGGTGTAGCCCTAAAAAGACACACACACACACACACACACACACACACACACACACACACACAAAACTATATATATATATACACATTTTTTTATGGCCACACCCACAGCATGTGGAGGTTCCCAGGCTATGTGCCAAATTGGAGCTGTAGCCACCAGCCCATGCCAGAGCCACAGCAACACCAGACTGGAGCTGTGTCTGTGACCTACACTACAGCTCATGGCAACACCAGATCCTTAACCCACTGAGTGAGGCCAGGGATTGAACCTACAACCTCATGGTTCCTAGTCAGATTCATTTCTGCTGTGCCACAGCAGGAACTCCCAACAACTATATATTGATTGGAGTTCTTTTGTGGTGCAGTAGGTTAAGGATCCGGCATTGTCATTGCAGTGGGTTGGGTCGATACTGTGGCACAGGTTCCATCCCAGGCACAGAAATTGCTTCCAAATGCTGTAGGTGTAGCCAAAAATATTTATGAAAAGATAGATAGAAGGTAGGTAGTTGGGTAGGTAGATAGAAGGTAGGTAGGTATATAGCAGGTAGATTGATTGATTAATGAGGGAGGCGAGGAAGGAAGGAAGGGACATTGTGTTTGTCCCAAATGCATCCTGTCCTCCTGGATCTGCCTCTATGCCATTCCCCCTGCTTCCCTCTTCTTGCTGGCTTTTCTTCTCCCCCTCTCCCTTTTCTATTTATTCCTCCTTCTCAGAAACACAACAGATTCCTCTTCTTGCTTCTCTTTTTTTCAAAAATAGACTTTATTGCTTAGAGCGGTTTTGGGTTCACAACAAAATCGAGCTCCGGTTTCAGAGATTTTTCCCCCCACCCCCTGCGCCTATGTGCACAGTCTCCCCACTGTCAACATCCCTGTCCCCTTGCCTCCTGATAGGCGTTTCCCTCACCTCCTCTAATCCTTTAAAATCTGATGACATTTCTGCTCCAGCAATCTCCCCAGCACAAATAAGATGTATCAAGGCATTTCCTCCAATTATAGACGATTTTCTCCATGAGAAATTCTGTGCCAGAGATAAAGAAATGATGTTTATATTCATAGTCACTGAAAATCCCTTCCTCCGTAACTGCCACTGGATGACCTCAGTCTGTCCTTTAGAAGCAGAAGAGAGCATGTCTATGGTCTGTTGCATGGCCACCCTGGCTGAAGATGCTGCTTCTGCCTAAATTCCATGGTTGCCCATTCCTGGTTCCTTATTGTTATGGTTCTGTATGTGACTTGCTATCCAGAACTTTTATCCATTTTTCTGATAACTCTACCTGGAATCCTCTGGCTCCCAATGCCCTTCTTAAAAGGTAGCAGACATACCTGAACACGCCCCAGGTGTAGCTTAAGCTGTGCCAGAGGACACTGGGGTTATTACTTTCAAAGATGTGGCTATGATACCCCTTTAATGTACAAGCTGACTGGGAGCCAAAAATGTGCCTCTGCTTCTCCTGACCTATCCTATCCCAGATAGTTGGGATTTTATCGACATGCATATTTGGGTCAGAGATTAAACAAAGATTCAGATAAAAGCATGGAAATCATGCTTCTCATCTCCCTCAAATGATCATCACCCAGTTCTAACATCAGTGCCCAGATACAGCCCAATGGGAAATGCAAAGCTTTGTTTTCCAGATGCAGCAGCTGTCTATTCCTCCAGCAGTGGTGCTTTCAGAGAAAGCTACTGTCCCCAAAGAATCCTCTGATTAAACTCCCCAAATGAAACCTCTCCTGAAAATACACATCAAATATGCTAGCAGTTGCTTTCAATAATTTAATTGGAGCAGTATACTGCTAGTCTCCAAAAATAACTTCTTTCTGAGTCAGGCTCCCTTCATTTCTTCTTTGAGGCAAGTTTGAGATGCCTAAAATCATATTCACTTAGTCTGGACTCCATTGTCATCAACTGGTATAGCTCACTTTTTAAACATTTATTAAGTTTTTGGTTGCAGCATATGAAAGTTCCTGGTCCCGGGAGTGAACCCAGGCCAGGGATTGAATCCATGCCACAGTAGTAACCAGAGCCACAACAATGACAACACCAGATTCTTAACCCCCTGAGCCACTAGGGAACACCTGGTATAACTTTTTTTTTTTTTTTTCTTTTTTTTTTTAGTGCCACACACACAGCATGTGGAAGTTCCCAGGCTAGGGGTTGAATTGGAGCTACACCTGACCTACACCATAGCTACAACAACACAGGATCTGAGCCACATCTGCAACCTACACCACAGCTCACAGCAACACCAGATCCCTGACCCAGGGAGTGAGGCCAGGGATTGAACCTGCATCCTAATGGATACTAGTGGATTCATTTCTGCTGTGCCGCAGTAGGAACTCCCTGGTATAGCTCATTTAAATGCATGTCTGTGAAGGCTGTTTGGAGCAAAAATCTGGACTCATCTATCATTCTAGATGGTCTTTGTAGTGGAGACAAACTGGAGCATGGGCTGAAAAGGCAGATTTTACCCAGAGCGGGCTTCGCTTGACACAGGCCACGGATTGGGCTTTCCCACCCCACCCCCCATCTAACTTTATGCAAATGCAAATCCAAACAAGCTTTCCGTCAATAAACGCAGACACTGTCAGTCAAGGGTGATTTTGCTTTGGCTTCTTTAGAGTTAAATGGATTATATAAAAGACCTTTAGATGACACTTCCAGCTTTGAAATCTAAAAATGTATGATTCTGGAAAAAAGTGTCAGTCTTTTGGAAATTATTTGCATGAGGCTTAACTCTGCATAAGGAGCTTTGAGAATATAGAAGGGGATTGTGCATGTTCATGTCAGAACCTTTCACTTGGGGGTAACTTGAAAGACAGGTGGAAATAAAAGTAAAGATAAACAATAAAGAAGTATATAATACCTCCTCTCCATGTGCCCCTCCCCCAAAAAAAACCTTTCAGAAAAGTAAGTTTGCTTAGATGGCATTGGACAGGGCATGAGAAGGCAAAAGGAAAATTGTATCTTGTGAGGCAGAGAAATTGTTCTATAATAGCTCTGTATTGTTAACAAAGTTTAATGAATAGTGTTTAAGTAACAGGAGTAACAAATGAGTCACTATAATCATTACTCTTTGATACTTAGGGGGTGCCAGCAGAGAGCTTTGTACCAGAAAACTACACAGTATCACTTTTCTCAAAGAGAGAATTTATAGCGTTATCTACCAGAAAAGGCAGAGAGAGTGGGTACAATCTGTGAAATTCTGTTCACTGAGGGCACTAAAATTCCTCCTGATTATGGGCCACTTTGTTTGCAAAGAAGCACTAGTAAACTTTGTCCTGAACAAATTCCACAGTTACTATCTCTACCTTGTGACCCTTCATCTTCTTGGAATTTTCATCTCCTACCAGGCCAAGGGACATGGGTTTACAGGGCAGGAAGCTGCCAGGGCCTGGTTCTCCCTCTTCCCAAGTCGGCCATCACCATGACTTAAGTTGAATTCTAGGGATGCTAATGCTGCAAAGACCTGCCCCCGTGATGCACATGGGTACCAGACAGACACAGATGCTGGCTGTAGGGGCACTGCTAGCTCTGAGCAACCTTTTAAGAATGGAGTCCAAGGTTGGAGTTCCTGTTGTGGCTCAGTGGAAATGAATCTGACTAGCATCCGTGAGGACCAGGTTCGATCCCTGGCCTTGCTCACTGGGTTAAGGATCCGGCATTACCGTGAGCTGTGGTATAAGTTGCACACGCGGCTCAGATCCGGTGTGTCGCTGTGGCTTATGCTGGCAGCTGTAGCTTCAATTCGACCCTTAGCCTGGGAACTTCCATATGCTATGAGTGTGGCCCTTTAAAAAAAAAAAAAGGAGTTCCAGTTGTGGCATGTCTGTATAGTTACTTCCTGTGTGTTGGGTCCCATGTCAGCTGAAGGCTCCACAAGAGCGAGGCCACATCCAGTGTTGATCACCTCTCTATCCCCAGGGCTTTTTTCTGCATGTGGCACCTTGTTGGTGCCCAGTTACAAATATCATTGAATGAATGATTAAAAGGACAAATGGAAGGTGGGGAGAAACTTGTGACCTCAATGTACCAAGGAAGTATATTATCACCATGAGCTCTAAATCTTATGGTTTTTCCCTTTACATATATACTGTCTTAGTCTATTGAGGTGGCTATAACAAAATACCATAGACTGGATGACTTATAAACAGCAGAAAGGTATTGCTCACAGTTCTGGGGTCTGGAAATCCAAGATCATGGTGCCAGCATAGTCAGGTTCCAGTGAGGGGCCTCTTCTTGGTTGCAGACTGCCAGCTTCTCATTGTGTCCTCACATGGCAGAAGGGGCTAGGGGGCTCTCTGGGGTCTCTCTTATAAGGACCCTAATCCCAATCATGAGAGCTCCATCTTCAGGACCTAATCACCTCTCAAATACCCAATTTCCTAATACCATCACCTTGGGAGTTAGGATTTCAACATGTGAATTTAGGGGAATGCAAACATTCAAACTTCAGCATGTAATGGACCCACAGTAGCCAATTTATGAGAGCTTGATTATGCTTTTTCAACTTTTTTGATGGTGCAAAGGTGACATGCCTTCAATAGAAACTAAACTTCACATTTTGAATTTTGATCTTTTCTTCAGTTGGTGATATGTGTTGTGATACCCTGGCATGATGATTAAACAAGTGATACTCTTAAAACCATTCTGTGCACACACAACCACTCTGTTTTTGTCTTTAGTACAGTATTCAATAAGTTACATGAGTTGTTTAATACTTTATTATAAAATAGGATTTAAGGTAGATAATTTTGCCCAAATAATGTTAAGTGTTCTGAGAATGCTATGATGTTCAGTAGGTTAGTATTAAATGCATTTTCAACTCACAATATTTCCAACTTATAATGGGTTTGTCAGGATATAACCCCATCATAAAGTCAAGGGATACTAACTATGGAAGTGGTGGAAAAAGAGAAGTGGTCTGTGTACCTTACAGGTAAAAAGTTCAACCCCCAGGTCAGATGCTATTGGTCTGAAATGCAGTTTAGTCCCTTGCTAACTATACAACCTGGGGCAAGTTACATCAACTCTGCTTCTTTGGTTTTCCAATATGTAAAATGGGGTTGAGATTGGTACTTAATCCTATCACCCATGGGGCTACATGAGATAATGCTGGAACATAATAGGCACATAGTAAGTGCTCAGTAAATGTTAGCTACTGTTATTATTATAGGAAAGACCCCAGATCCTCGAAGCCCTCTTCCTCCTGATCACTGTAAATTGTGTAGACGCATGGAACTTCATCTGGCAGCCTGAAGATATTTTAGAATGGGCCTACAGTTTATAATGAGAATTTTCTCGAATCAGTAATCTATGGAAGCTACTGAGGAGTGAGATTTAAGAAAGAAAGGTTTTTTTGGTTTTGTTTTGTTTTTGCTTTTAGGGCCGCACCTGTGGCATATGTAAGTTTGTAGGCTAGGGGTTGAACTGGAGCTGCAGCTGCCAGCCTACGCCACAGCCACAGCAGCATGGTGTCTGAGCTTGTATGAGACCTACTCCACAGCACATGGCACCACCGGATCCTTAACCCACCAAATGAGACCAGGGATTGAACATGCATCCTCATGGATACTAGACAGGCTCGTAACCCACTGAGCCACAATGGGAACTCCCAAGAAAGCAAAGTATTTTTGTTATATTTTATTTGTCATTTTAAAAAGTTTACTGGAGTATACTGGACTTCCAATGTTGTGCTAGCTTCAGGTGTACAGCAAGGTGAATCAGTTATACATATATCCATTCTTTTTCAGATTATTTTCCCATAGGCCATGAGAGAATATTGAGTAGATTGACCTGTACTATATAGTAGGTCCTTATTACTTATCAATTTTGTATGTAGTAGTATGTATACACCACTTCCAGCCTCCCAATTTATCCCTCCCTCCATCATTTCCCCCTGGTAACCATAAATTTGGTTTCAAAATCTTTGAGTCTGTTTTGTGAATAAGTTCTTTTTATCATTTTTATTAGATTCCACATGTTTGCAATCTCATGAGATATTTGTCTTTCTCTGACTTACTTCGCTTAGTATAATAATCTCTAGGTTCATCCATATTGCTGCAAGTGGCATTATCTTGTTCTTTTTTATGGTTGAGTAATATTCTATTGTACATATGTACCACATCCTCTTTATCCAGTCCTCTGATGATGAGCACTTAGATTGCTTCCATGTCTTGGCTATTATAAATAGGGCTGCAATAAAGATTGAAATGTATGTATCTTTTTGAATTATGGTTTTCTCTGGATGTATGCCCTGGAGTGAGATTTCTGGATCATATGATAGTTCTATATTTTATTTTTCAAGGAAACTCCATATTGTTTTCTATAGTGGTTGCACCAATTTACATTCCTAGCAACAATGTAGGAAGGTTCCCTTTTCTCCATACCCTCTCCAGCATTCATTGTTTGTAGACTGATGATGGTCATTCTGACTGGTTTGAGGTGACACCTCATTCTAGTTTTGATTTGCATTTCTCTAATAATTAGTAATGATGAGTGTCTTTTCATGTGCTTTTTGGCCAGCTGTCTGTCAGGAAAGGTATTTTTAACATGTAGTCCCAAGGAAAGTACCTATAAACTTGGGGTAAAAAAAGAAGATATATTCAAAACATCCCCAGATAAATTTTCAGGAGAAAAATATGGCATGTCTAGGAGTTCCCGTCATGACTCAGTGGTTAACGAATCTGACTAGGAACCATGAGGTTGCAGGTTCGATCCCTGGCCTTGCTCAGTGGGTTGAGGATCCGGCGTTGCCGTGAGCTGTGGTGTAGGTTGCAGATGCGGCTTGGATCCCATGTTGCTGTGGTTGTGGTGTAGGCCAGTGGCTACAGCTCCGATTTGACCCCTAGCCTGGGAACCTCCATATGCTGCAGGAGCGGCCCAAGAAATAGTAAAAAGACAAAAAAGAAAAAAAATATATATATGGCATGTCTAGAATACAAAAGCCATTTTGGGGTGACCTCAATTCCTCCCATTGTCCATATCCTGGGGGCTCTTAGCCTATGAGGAAGATGGGATCTGGGCCAATGTCCCCCATGTTGCTTGCTGAGTGGGTCTTACTCCCCATTAATGAAGGAGGACTCCCAGAGGGATGGTCACTTCAGCTCAAGTGCAGTGCTGAGATGTTGGAGCAATCCCTGAATTCTGACCCTATCTCCATTTTGGCCCAAGGTGCCCCAGCCATGACGTCATAAACCTGTGGGAATTCTCACCCACTGCTGGTGAAAACACGCACTGCTGACGAATCACATTTGTCCTGAGTTCCCTGGATTGGCTGCATCCTTACACCTGAATGGTGGGTGTGCTTGCTCTCTCTCCCCTTTTATTTATTTATTTATTTATTGTCTTTTTGCCATTTCTTGGGCCGCTCCCGCGGCATATGGAGGTTCCCAGGCTAGGGGTTGAATCGGAGCTGTAGCCGCCGGCCTACACCACAGCCACAGCAATGTGGGATCCGAGCCACATCTGCAACCTCCACCACAGCTCACGACAATGCCAGATCCTCAACCTACTGAGGAAGGCCAGGGATCGAACCTGCAACCTCATGGTTCCTAGTCAGATTCGTTAACCACTGAGCCATGACGGGAACTCCTTTTTTTTTTTTTTTTTTTTTTTTTTTTTTAACTTTGAATAAGTAGGAGGCCCAGTACTGAGCACAGCTAGTGATAGACACAGGAGTCATTCATTCCAGTGAATAGGCAGGATTCCAGGATTCTATCTACCTTATTTGTGTAAATATGAGCAGAATCAGTGTGATATTCAAAGACTCGTAGAATGAAAAATATAACCAAAGAGAATTATTGAGATAGATCCAAAATGCTGACTTGCCCCAGAACAGATACCTGATTAGTTCATGCAAAAATGCAAATATTCCAAAAAAGGAAAATAAATAATAATCCTAACTTACATTTATTGAGCAGTTCCCATGCACCAGGCACTGTGCTAAATGCTTTACACAAATCATCTCACATAACCTTTACAACAGACCCATGACCATTGTCGTTTTACAGACAAGGAGACGGGCACAAAAGGCTTGAGCCTGTGTGCTGAAGGTCATACAGTGGTCAGTGAAGGTGCCAAGATGGAAAACCCGGGCAGCCTGGCCTCAAAGTCCACCCTCTCTTCTATCACCCTGAACAGTCTCCCCAGTTGCTTCTGTAATATTCATTCATCCTCCAACAGTTTATGCCACATGCTATGGAGAAATTCCCACAGGTTTATGACTTCATGGCTGGGGCATCTTGGGCTAAAAACAGGCTCATTCAGACACAGATTGGGTCTTCAAAGAGCCAGCCATCACGAAGAGATGTTAAGTCCTATGCAGAAATGTTAAGAAGCATTTAAATAGAACTTCCTATGTTCCAGGTACTACTTGAAGCACTTTATGTGTATTAACTCACTTAAGCCTCAAAGCAAGCTTTGTGCTGGATACTATCATGATCTACTCATTAGAAATGATGCAACTGCTAAGTGCCTAAGACCACACAGTTAGGGATAAGGCTTGTATTTGAACCCAAGTTCTTAAAGGCATAAAACTGTTGAGCAGCCAGAAATAAGGATTAAGCCAGGGGTGTACAATGCAGATGTGGCCACTTAGCACTTAGTCATCTTCCAAGTGTGTTTCTTCAGCCAATGGTAGATTCACCCAGCACTTTCTTCATTCTTCCTACTGTGCTTCACTTTAATTTATTCAATGAATGTTTCCTGAGCACCTGCAGCATGCAAGCCCAAGAAAAGTCTGCCAGGACAGAATGATAAAACATCCAAGGAAACAGAGAAAGGAAGAGGAGCTTTCAAGCCAGACTAAGGAGGTTAAAGTGGTTTGGCACAGGATTCTCAAGGATGGGTGGGAAAAGGCCAAGCTGACCAAAGGAAAGGCATTCTAGGCAGAGGGATAATCATATCAAGATCCAGAGGAGTTCCCTGGTGGCTCAGCGGGCTAAGGATCTGGCATTGTCACTGCAGTGCTTCAGGTCACTGCTGTGGTGTAGGTTTGATCCCTGGCCCCAGAACTTTCTCATGCCATGGGTGCAGCCAAATAAATAAATAAATAAATATTTTTTTAAAGACCCAGAATTATGAAGGAGCATAGTATCCAGAGAATAATATGGAATTGGATGCCGTTAGAGCATTGGATGAAAG
Source organism: Sus scrofa (assembly GCF_054392235.1). Lineage (NCBI taxonomy): Eukaryota > Metazoa > Chordata > Mammalia > Artiodactyla > Suidae > Sus > Sus scrofa. The sequence goes on along the minus strand of NC_139384.1, from coordinate 94,502,598 downwards.
CATGACCTACAGGAAAAGAATAATGGGTGAGAAGGTGGGGAAGGTCCTTAAGTGACAAACTACAGAATTATCAATTTTCCCAGCAGGCCACGAAAAGCTTTTGGAAAAGTCTAACCAGCACAGGGAAATTGTCCAATTTGTACTCGAGAACTCCAGGAGGTAGGATGTGAAGGACGAATTGGAGGTGGGATTCTGGGTAGGGAGGTCGTTCTGGCTGTTGTAGTGAGTAAGGAGCTCTCAATAAGGCTGAAGAAGTTTAGGGACCTTGCCTAATGTTGTGCTGAAATTGATTTATTCTGTGTCTGGCATTTCTATGGTGAACCCAAACCAGAGAATGCATGTGGGTTTTTGCAAAGAATTAGCTGAACCTATATTAAAATGGCCATATCTTCTCATATTTTATCAGAATGTGTGTCTTCAAAAGGAGTCACCAAACTCATTCACATAGGCTGTGCTACCACAAAGTGTGGGAGGCCTGAGTACGCCCAGGTTGAATTCTTTTGTTGGCAAATCTTGACACACAAATAGCGTGGTGCCTTCTGTTAACGAATCAAGACCCTCTACTTACTTATCAGCTGCCCAAGTGAATTCTTCCAGTGATTTTCTCCTATTTAATTTTGTTTTTAAATGTGTTCAACTTCTGAATCCGGAGATCAAAGTGGCACAAGCAGACATCACATGCCCCTCAATGTGATGCAGTAGGAAATCCAGGATACCACCTATGAAGGCTTCTTATCGGAGTCACTCTCTCTCTAGATCTAACCAGCAGTGATAAATGCATGGACTAGAGGTACAAGTAGCCTTAAGGAAATATTTGGCCAAATCTAGAATGTGGGACATTCTACAGGACAAATGATCAGCTTCTTCAAAAAATTGGTGGCATAAAGGAGGTAAAAATAAAGGATAATTGCTATGGAATAAAAGAGACTTAAAAGAATAACAGCCCAACACCACAATTAAAACATGAGCAAGAAAACAAATTGTGAAAGACATCTTTCCCATTTGGGAGTTATATTAAGGAATTACTGGTTTTGTTACTTGTCATTAATGATGTAGTGTTTACATTTTTTAAAATGTTCTATGTGTTATATTGAAATATTTCAGGTGATATAACATGATACATGAAATAAATGAAATGAAAGAATCCATTCAATTAAAGTGAAAGAAGGAGTTACCCCTGTGGCACAGCAGGATCGGCAGCATCTCTGGAGCACTGGGACGCAGGTTCAATCCCCTGCCCAGCACAGTGGGTAAAGGATCTGGCATTGCCACAGATGCAGCATAGGTTGCAGCTGAGCCTCAAATCTGATCCCTGGCCCAGAGCTCCATATGCCACAGGAGAGCCAAAAAAAAGAATGAATGACTGGCAAAATGTTGTAATTGTTGGTTAATGAATACCTAAAGTAAATCATACTTCTGCATGTCTTAAATTTTCCGTAATAGAAATGTTGTGCATGTGTTGTGTGTGTTTTAATTAACTCTGCTTGCTTTTTTTTTAGATTTTTTAAATTAAGACATGGTTTATTTATAGCATTACATTAGTCTCAGTGTACGACATAGTAATTCAAAACTTTTATAGATTATACTCTATCATTATTATAAAATATTGGCTATATTCCCTGTGCTGTACAATATATCCTTGAAGCCTTTTAATTTTATACATAATAGTTTATGCCTCTTAATCCCCTGCTCCTGGAGTTCCCGTTGTGGCACAGTGGTTAACGAATCTGACAAGGAACCATGAGGTTTCGGGTTGGATCCCTGGCCTTGATCAGTGGGTGAACGAGCCGGCGTTGCCGTGAGCTGTGGTGTAGGTCACAGACGCGGCTCGGATCCCGCGTTGCTGTGGCTGTGGCTAGGCTGGTGGCTACAGCTCCAATGAGATCCCTAGCCTGGGAACCTCCATATGCTGTGGGAGCAGCCCAAGAAATGGCAAAAAGACAAAAAAAAAACAACAAAAAAACCCCAAAAAAACAAAAGCTAGGCTGGTGGGCTGGTGGCTACAGCTCCGATTAATCCCCTGCTCCCCACTGGCACCCAACCAGTAGTTTGTTCTCTGTATTTGTGAGTCTGTTTCTCTTTTGTTATACTCACTAGTTTGTTGTATTTTTTAGATTCCACATAGAAGTGGTAACATACAGTATTTGTCTTTGTCTTATTTATTTCACCAAGCATGGTACCATCTAGGTCCATCCATGTTTTGGCAAAGGGCAAATTTTCATTCTTTTTTTTTTTTAACTGAGTAGTATTCCTTTGTGTGTGTGTGTGTGTGTGTGTGTGTGTATGTGTATACTGTATCTTCTTACACATTCATCTGTTGATGGACACTTAGGTTGCATCCATATCTTGGCAATTGTTATCTTTTTTTTTTTTTTTTGGCTACAATGTGTAGCATCTTGATGTGGGATGTAAGTTCCCAGACCAGGGACTGAACCCAGGCTTCTGTGGGGAAAGCACCTACTTCTAACGATTAGGCCACCAAGGAACTCCCTTTGGCACTTGCAAATAATGCTGCTATGAACATTGAAGTGCATATATCTTTTTGAATGACCATTTTTATTTTCTTTGGCCATATACCCAAAAGTGAAAATGATGGATTATATTTTGCTTTCATTTGTAAATTTTTTTTTTTTGGTCTTTTTGCCATTTGGGGGGCTGCTCCCGTGGCATATGGAACTTCCCAGGCTAGGGGTCCAATCAGAGCTGTAGCCGCCAGCCTACACCAGAGCCACAGCAATGCAGGATCCGAGCTGCATCTGCCACCTACACCACAGCTCACGGCAATGCTGGATCCTTAACCCACTGAGCAAGGCCAGGGATCGAACCCACAACCTCATGGTTCCTAGTCAGATTTGTTAACCACTGAGCCATGATGAGAACTCCTCATTTGTAATTTTTTTAGGAATCTCCATACTGTTTTCCACAGCGGCTGCACCAGTTTACACCCCCACCAGCAGTGTACAAGAGTCGTCTTTTCTCCCCATCCTCACCAGCATTTATTTGTGGTCTTTTTTTTTTTTTTTTTTTTTTTATTTTTTGCTTTTTGCTATTTATTGGGCCACTCCCACAGCATATGGAGGTTCCCAGGCTAAGGGTAGAATCAGAGCTGTAGCCACCGGCCTACACCAGAGCCACAGCAACGCGGGATCCGAGCCGCGTCTGCAACCTACACCACAGCTCACGGCAACGCCGGATCGTTAACCCACTGAGCAAGGGCAGGGACCGAACCTGCAACCTCATGGTTCCTAGTTGGATTCGTTAACCACTGCGTCACGACGGGAACTCCCTATTTGTGGTCTTTTTGATGATAGTCATTCTGACAGGTGTGAGGTGATATCTCATTGTGGTTTTGACTTGCATTTCTCTGTTGATTAGCAGTGTCATGCATTTTACATGTGCCTATTGGCCATCTGTATGTCTTCTTTGGAAAAATGTTTATTCAGGTCTTCTACCCATGCTTTGATTTTTTTTTTTTAATTGAGTTGATGACCTATTTATATGTTTTGGATACTAACCCATTATTGGTCATATCATTTGCATCTATTTTCTCCCCTCCAGTAGGTTGTCTTTTCATTTTGTCAATGGTTTACAATGATGTACAAAAGCTTTTAAGTTTAATTGGGTCCCTTTTTTTACTTTCGGTTTTGTTTCCTTTACCTTGGAAACAGATCCCCCCAAAATTGCTATGATTTATGTCAAAGATTATTCTGCCTATGATTTCCCCTGGGAATTTTATGGTTACCATTCTTACATTTAGGTCTTTAATCTATTTTGAGTTTATTTTTGTATATAGTGTGAGAAAATGTTCTAATTTCATTCTTTTACATGTAGCTGTAGTTTTCCCAGAACTGCTTCATGAAGAGATTATCTTTCTCCACTGTTTATTCTTGCCTCCTTTGTAATTGACTATAAGTACATGGGTTTATTTCTGGGCTCCCTATTGTGTTCTATTGATATGTGTGTCTGCTTTTGTGCCAATACCATACTGTTTTGATAACTGCAGCTTTGCAGTGTTGTCTTACATCAGGTAGTGTAACACTTCCAGCTCTCTTCTTTCTCAAGATTGTTTTGACTATTCAAGGTCTTTTGTGTTTCCATACAAATTTTATAATTATTTGTTCTCATTCTGTGAAAAATTCTGTTGGTATTTTGAAGGGAATTGCATTGAATCTGTAGATTGTCTTGGATAGTATGGTCATTTTAGCAGTATTAATTCTTCCAGTTCATGAACACAGTATATCTTTCCATCTGTTTGTGTTGTCTTCAATTTCTTTCATCAGTAACTTGCAGTTTTCCAAGTCAGTTCAGGTAGGCTCTTCAGGTAGGCTTATTCCTAGGTATTTTATTCTTTTTGATGTGGTTATAAATGGAATTATTTCCTTAATTTCTCTTCTTGGGAGTTTGTTGTTGGTATATAGAAATGCAACTGATATCTGTATATTAATTTTGTATCCAGCAACTTTACTAAATTCATCGATGAGCTCTAGTAGTTTTTTGATGGTGTCTTTAGGATTTTCTAAATATAGTATTGTGTCATCTGCAAACAGTGACAGTTTTATTTCTTTGTTTCCAATTTGGATACTTTTTCTTTCCTTTTCTTGCCTGATTGCTCTGGTTAGGATTTGCAATACTATGTGGATTAAAAATGGTGATAGTGGGCATCCTTGTCTTATTCCTTATCTTAGAGGAAATGATACAGGCTTTTCAACATTGAATATGATGTTATTTGTGGTCTTATCGTATATGGCCTTTATTATGTTGAGTTATATTCCCTCTGTTCCCACTTTCGGGAGAGTTTTTATCATAAATGGGTGTTGAATTTTGTCGAAAGCTTTTCCTGCATCTATTGAGATGATCATATGGTTTTTATTCTTCAGTTTATTAATGTAGTGTGTCACATTGAATGATTTACAGATATAGAATCATTCTTGCATCTCAGGGACAAATCCCACTTAATCATGTTGACCCTTTTTAATATGTTATAAGATTTGGTTTTATTTTGCTGAAGATTTTTGCATCTATGTTTATCAATCATATTAGCTTGTAATTTTCTTTTTTTATGCTATCTTGCCTGTTTTTGGAATAAAGGTGTTACTGGTGGTACTCATAGAGTAAGTTTGGAAGCAGTCATTCCTCTGCAAATTTTTGGAATAGTTTGAGAAGGATAGGTGTTAACTCTCCTCTAAATGTTTGATGGAATTCACCTGTAAGTCTATCTGGTCCTGGACTTTTGTTTGTAGGGAGTTTTTAGCTACTGATTCAATTTCATTACTGGTAACTGTTCTGTTAAGATTTTCTTATTCTTCCTGGTGCAGTCTTGGGAGATTGAACATTTCTAAGAATTTGTCCACTATTTCTAGCATTTTATTGGTATATAGTTGTTCATAGTAGTCTTTATGATCTTTTGCGTTTCTGTGGTGTCAGCTGTAACTTTTCCTTTTTCATTTCTGACTTGATCAATTTTGGGCTCTCTCTTTTTTTCCTGATGAGTCTGGCTAAAGGTTTATCAATTGTGTTTATCTTTTCAAAGAGTCAGCTTTTGGTTCTATCAATCTTTTCTATTGTTTTTTTGCCTCTATTTCATTTATTTCTGCTCTGATCTTTATGATTTCCATCCTTCCACTAACTTTGGGTTTTATTTGTTCTTTCTCTAATTCCTTTAGATATAAGTTTAGGTTGTTTATTTGAGATTTTTCATATTTCCTGATATAAGTTTATATCTCAATAAACTTCCCTCTCAGAACTGCTTTTGCTGTACCCCATAGTTTTTGGGTCATTGTGTTTTTATTTTCATTTGTCTCCAGGTTTTTTGTTTCTTTTTTTCTTTTTTCTTTTTCTTTTTCTTTTTTTTTTTTTTTTTTGGTCTTTTTAGGGCCGCACCCGTGGCATATGGAGCTTCTCAGGCTAGCGGTCCAATTGGAGTTGTAGCTGCTGCCCTACGCCAGAAGGACAGCAATGCGGGATCTGAGTTACGTCTGTGACCTGCACCGCAGCTCATGGCAATGCCAGATCCTCTTAACCCATTGAGCCAGGCCAGAGATCAAACCTGCATCCTTATGGATGCTAGTCGGGTTCATTAACCACTGAGCCATGACAGGAACTCCTCCAGGTATTTTTTTAATTTCTTCTTTGATTTTTCTAGTGAACCATTCATTGTGTAGTAGCATATTGTTTAACCTCCAGGTATTTGTGTTTTTTGTAGCTTTGTTCTTATAGTTGTTTTCTGATCTCATAGTTTTCAGAAAAGATATTTGATATTATTTCAATTTTCGTGTTCAAATTTCATGTTTCATGTGCCCTTGAAACATATATTCTGCTGCTTTTGGATGGAAAGTTCTCTATATATCTTGAATTAGATATATATAGTTATACATAGATATATATAGTTCAATATATATATATAGTTCTATAGTGTTATGTACATTGCAAATATATATATACATATAATTCTATAATGTATGTATATATACACATATATAATGTGATATATCCATTGATATACTGTCATTTAAGGCCAGTGTTTCCTTTTGATTTCCTGTCTGGATGACCTTTCCATTGATGAAAGTGGGGTGTTAAAGAAGTCCCCCACTACTGTGTTACTGTCAACTTCTGCCTTTATGTCTGCTAATATTTGATTTATGTATTTAGATGTTCCTGTGTTGGGTGTGCGCACGCACACACACACACACAATTTTTATATCTTCTTCTTGGATTTGATCCCTTGATCATTATGTAATGTCCTTTGTCTCTTGTAGCAGTCTTTGTTTTTAAAATCTATTTTATCTCATACAAGTGTTGCTAGTCTGGCCTCCTTTGGATTTCCACTTACATGGAATACTTTTTCATTCCTCTCACTTTCAATCTGTGTGGGTCTAGATCCAAAGTGAATCTCTCACAGGCAACATACATACAAAGTCTTGCTTTTGTTTCTGTTCAGCCACTCTATATCTTTTGGTTGAAACATTTAGTACATTTACGTTAATGGTATTATCAATATATGTGTACTTATTACTATTCTGTTAATCATGTTTGGGTTTGTTTTTTGTTTTTGTTTTTGTTTTGCTTTTTTAGGACCGCACCTGTGGCATACGGAGGTTCCCAGGCTAGGGGTCCATTTGGAGGTACAGCCGCCAGCCTACACCACAGCCATGGCAACACGGGATCCAAGCCACATCTGTGACCTACACCACAGCTCATGGTGACACAGGATCTGAACCACGTCTGTGACCTACACCACAGCTCATGGTGACACTGGATCCTTCACCCACTGAGCGAAGCCAGGGATTGAACCCTCAACCTCATGGTTCCTCGTTGGATTCGTTTCCACTGCACCACAATAGGAAGTCCATATTTGGGTTATTTTTGTAGTTTAAATAATTTCTTGGAGTTGCCATCGTGGCACAGCAGAAACGAATCCGACGAGGAACCATGAGGTTGAGGGTTCAATCCCTGGCTTCGCTCAGTGGGTGAAGGATCTGGCGTTGCCATGAGCTGTGGTGTAGGTCACAGATGTGGCTTGGATCTGGCATTGCTGTGGCTGTGGTGTCGGCCAGCGGCTACAGCTCCAATTAGATCCCTAGCCTGAGAACCCCCATGTGCTGTGGGTGTGGCCCTAAATAGACAAAAAAAAAAAAAATTCTTTCTTCTTTTGCTTTCTTCATTTGTAACCAAACCATCTTCAGTTTAGTTTAGTTTTGGTAGCTCCCGTGGCTTCTGGAAGTTCCTGGGCCAGGAATCAAACCCACATCACAGCTGCTGCCTGTGCTACAGCTGCAGCAACACCAGATCCTTAATCTGTTGTGCCACAGGGAACTTCCAACTATCTTTAATTTTATGCTTGGACTTCTTTTAGTCTTTTTTGTGTATCTAGTGCCAATTTTTGGTTTGTGGTTACCGTGGGGTTTCTATCTATCAATCAATCAATCAATCTATATGATTATTTTAACTCACTGATTTCTTAATTTCAAATGCATTTTAACAACCCTGCATTTGTACTCTCCTCACCTCACAATTGCTGATTTTGACATCACATTTTATATCTAATTGTTTTGTGTATCCCAGGACTGTTTATTGTGGATATAGATGATTTTACTACCTTTGTCTTTTAAGCTTCCTAATAGTTTTGTACCTCCTTGTTTACTGCCTTTACTGTATATTTGCCTTTATTGGGGAGCTTTTTTCCTTTCATAATTTTCATGTTTCTAGTTGTGACCTTTTCTTTTTTAATTAGAGATGTCTCTTTAACATTTCTCATAAAGCTGGCTTGTTGGTGCTGGGTTCTTTTAGCTTTTACTTGTCTTTAAAACGTTTGCTCTCTCCATCAAACCTGAATGAGAGCCTTGCCAGGTAGATTTTTGTTTATTGCAGATGTTTCCCTTTCATCACTTTGAATATATCGTGCCACTCTCTTCTGGCCTGCAGAGTTTCTGCTGAAAAGTCAGCTAATAACCTTATGGGAATTCCCTTGTACATAACTTGTTCCTTTTCCCTTACTACTTCTAATATCCTCTATTTTTAATTTTTGCCAGTTTTAATTACAATGTGTCTTGGTGTTGTCCTCTTTGGATTGATCCTGTTTGGGACTCTCTATAGTTCCTGGACTTGAATGATTATTTCCTTCCCCTGGTTAGGTAAGTTTGCAGCTATTATGTCTTCAAACATGTTCTCTGCCTCTGTCTTCCTTTTCCTTCTGGGACCCCTATAATGCAAATGTTAGTCTACTTGATGTTTTCCTGGAGGTCTCTTAAATTGTACTCAATTCTTTTTATTCTTTTTTCTTTTTCCTGTTTAGCATCAATAGAGATTTCCACTGCTGTGTCTTCCAGCTTGCTGATCTATTGCTCTATCTCTTATAGTCTATGTTGATTCCTTGTAGTGTATTTTTCATTTCAGTTATTATATTCTTCATCTCTGTTTGGTTGTTCTTTATTTTTCTAAATCTTTGTTAAAAGCTTCTAACTTTTTTTTTTTTTTTTTTTTTGTCTTTTTAGGGCCACACCCATGGCATATGGAGGTTCCCAGGCTAGGGGTCAGATCAGAGCTGTAGCCACTGGCCTACACCACAGCCACAGCAGCGCAGGATCTGAACCATGTCTGTGACCTACACCACAGCTGACAGCAATGCCGGATCCTTAACCCACTGAGTGAGGCCAGGGATCAAATCTGCATCTTCATGTATGCTAGTCAGATTCATTTCTACTAAGCCACGACGGACACACCAAAAACTTCTAACTTTTCACTCTGTTTATCCATTCTTCTCCTGGGTTCTTTGATTATCCTTACAGTCATTACCCTGAACTCTTTCTCAGGTAGATTTCCTATCTTCACTTCACTTAGTTCTTCTTCTGAAGTTTCATCTTGTTTCTTTATTTTGAACATGTTCCTGTCACCTCATTTTGCCTACCTTACTATTTTTATTTCTATGCATCTGGTAGGTTGGTTATATTTCCCAGCCTTGGGGAAGTGGCCTCTTATAGGAGACTCTTATGCTTCCCAGCAGTGTGCTCCCTCATGCTTACTAGAGCTATATGTTCTAGGGGTCCCCCCTGGCAATCCGGACTACCTGAGTCTTTCTTTTGTGACATGCTGACTACTGTGAGTGGTCTGGTGGCTTGGCTGGCCCCTGTTCCAGTGGGTTGCCAGGCTCTATCTTGTGCAGAGGCTGTTGGCTATTGCTTGACAGGACCAGGCCACAAGATAGCTGGCTGAAGAACACCATGGCACCTTAGAACTAGTGCTGGCTCACTGGTGGGTGGAGTTAGGGTCCAAGAAATCCCAGAGCTGATGCCCACCCATTGGTGGGTGGAGCTAGATCCTCAGGCTAGAGCTGGACCACTGGCAGGTAGAGCCAGATCCCAGATCTACTTTCAGGGCTGAGTAGTTCCAGAGTTGGTCGAAACACTGGGGGGTGTAGCCAGTTCCTGACACAGCTGACTGCAGTGTCTGAGTTGTCCTGAAGTTTTTATTGGTGGTCGGTGAATTAGTTGCATTCCTACCACTCTTAACATGATTGGTATTTGTATATTTCCTTGCATTTCTTTTCTTTGCACACAGTTGATTGTCACATAACTGGTAATCATTTTTTTATTTCAAATTTTATTCTTATTTTTTCACATAATATCTCATAGCATCTTTCGTGTTATTACCTAGACTTCATAACCGGTAGCATGCCAGCTCTTGAGAGGTGACCATGAGTACTTCTTTCTAATTATATATTCTTGAAATCAGTCCTGTTGGGAGTATTTAAACCATAGAAATCAGCAAACATTAGACATCAGATCTCCTCCTGCCCCGAGGATTTTAGTAGTTAAACATTTACCAGAACATCACAATTTATAACCATCATTTTTTTTTAGGGCCACACCTGTGGCATATGGAGGTTCCCAGGCTAGGGGTTGAATTGGAGCTATAGCTGTCAGCCTACACCATAGCCACAGCAATGCCAGATCCAAATCATGTCTGCAACCTACACCATGGCATCGCCAGATCTTTAACCCACTGAGCAAGGCCAGGGATCGAACCCACGCCCTCATGGATACTAGCTGGGTTCATTACCGCTAAGCCACAATGGGAACTCCTATAACCATCGTTTTTAATGGTCATCAAATAGCCTTTTGAATAGATGTATAATAGTGAACAATTATATGATATTTATTACTTGCCAGATACTAAGTGCCTTACTCATTTAGCCACTTAATTCTAACAACAGAACCTATCAGATGGGTGTTATTATTGTCCACATTTTGCAGATGAAGAAACTCAGGTAGAAAGTCACGATATAAATTGCCCAATATCCCACCAGTAATAAATGGGAGCAAGCTGGAGAGCTGAGATTTGAACTCAGGAGTCTTACTGCAGCATCTCAGCCTCCACTGTGTTCTGCTGCTTTGTACCTCCACTGCAGTCACCAACTGGGCATCTGCCCTCTAAGACCAGCACCTCTGTTTCATGAGCCATTCACTGAGTGGGTAGAACTGTGGGGCAGCATCCCTCGTCATCTTCCTGCAGCCTGACTGAATGCCTGCGGAGCCCCGCCTCCACCAGCACTGTCCATTACCTCTCACAACACCACCCTGTGGTCCAACAGAGCAGATGCATCAGTCTGCACTGCTGACACCATCCTCCTGGGGTTACTTTCAGGACTGAGTTGGGTTCGGGAGGGATGCTGGCACACCCCAAGCTGCAAGGGCCATAATGACCTTGAGGCCAGGGAGATATATTTTTTGTGAGGGGGCGGCAAGGACTCCATGGGTGACTTCTTTTTCCTGTCTCAAGGGTCAGCAGTGTTATAAGCTCCTGCAGAGCAGTCAGGAGCACCAGACAGGATTCTATTTCTGGTGTAGCTGCTGAGTTGCCAGGTGATACCAGGGCAAGTCATCTGACCTCAGCAATGATCCTTTTACAGAATAGAGGCATCATAAGACCCAAGTGTTTTCAGAGCGCTCAGAAGCTGTTGCAGGCAAGATGCTGTGTGTGCAACTTAGCTGCCTACAGACTCTCTCAGGGAACAGCATTCACCCTCCTGGGGGCTGAAAGCCCCAGGATGCCTGTTCTGTGCTCACGTCTTCGTGTGATAAGTGGGAATTGTGGCAATGAGTGGTCAGTGAAGTTTTGCCAGCCCATCTTTGAAGAAGGGGCTCACATGAAGTCAAGACCATTTCATCAAGAAGCAGGAGAGAAGAAATGTTGTCTCAGAAGATACTGGGGTTTGATTATCATATAACTAAAATCATCACTGAAACAGAAAAATGTCCCCTACATGTAAAGCCTCACAATACCATAGGGATTCAATCAATATTTATTGAATCAATGTCCTTGTCACTCTAAGTACAAGGGAGGAGGTCTTGGAAGCATCTAGGTCCTGTCCAGTTTAGGATTTTCCCTGTTCTTTAAACTCTCTAACCCATTAAATACCAAATAGGGATTCAGCCAGAATTAGAACATAGTCACCAGAAAAATCTCTGGCTTTTCTCTGACACTGCTTCTGAGAAAGGAATTCAGTGTATGTAAATAGATGAAAGAGAGAAAAAGGAAGAGAAAGAAAGACAAGGTGTAGAGGATTTGAAGAAATCATTTACATTTAGGATTTTCTTGCCTCTCTGTACTCAGATTCTCTTGAGTGCCTTTAATTTAAAAGAAAGAAAAAGAAGGCGTTCCCGTTGTGGCACAGTGGTTAACGAATCCGACTAGGAACCGTGAGGTTGCAGGTTCAGTCCCTGCCCTTGCTCAGTGGGTTAATGATCCGGCGTTACCGTGAGCTGTGGTGTAGGTCGCAGACGCGGCTCGGATCCTGCGTTGCCGTGGCTCTGGCGTAGGCTGGTGGCTACAGCTCCGATTCGACCCCTAGCCTGGGAACCTCCATATGCCGCGGGAGCGGCCTAAGAAATAGCAAAAAAAAGACAAAAAAAAAAAAAGAAGAAGAAGAAGAAGAAGAAGAAGAAAGACCTGGGAGCTCCCTGGTGGCTCAGCAGGTTAAGGGTCTGGCATTGCCACTGCTGTGAATCTGATTACTACTGTGGTATGGGTTTGACCCTTGGCCCCAGAACTTTTGCATGCTGTGGACGCAGCCAAAAAAACAAACAAACAAAAAAGCACTGAATGCCTCTGTGATTCCAGATTACTCCCCCAAATCAGAGGTGCAGTGAGGGCTGAGATGCAGACAGAAGTTGAGAAGAAACAGAGGATTTGGGTAGTGAAAGGCAGCTCTCCCAGCCTCCCTTCTGGAAAACATCAACCAATAGAAAGAAGATGTGGGTGGAAAATGGCCATGCAAATAAAGTCCACGTTGCATGACTTGGTCTGCAGATGTTTGAAATCCTGTACGATTTCTCCAGCCAGATACATTCTCTATTATTTTTGCCCTCTGAAGCCTCATAACAAATATGGGCCCTTGTTGAGGCTTATTTACCCTCAGGGTGCTCTCAAGTGAGGAAGAAACTTTATGAAGACAGTGACTTTGTACTTGCCATTTCTTTTTCAATGAATAACTCAAAATAGAGACCAAATCTGAGCTCCCCTACAGTGCAGTGATGAATTTCACAATGATATGTATGAACTCTGCCATCTTGTTCTTGTCACAGGAGCCCTGACACCCAGGGCTTCTCGACGTGTCCACCAAATGATGCTCTCAGGCAGTGAGACAGCTGGCACAGCTTTCACAAGAGGACTCCAGCAGAATCCCGGGTCATCAATTAGTCGTAATTGGCAGGGCAGACCTTTGACTGCAGCTAATGGCCTGAGGTCTCCAGGATTCAATTCACCCTGCCCTCTGCCCTCTAGCAAGCCTGTTTCTGTGTTTGATAGTGGTTTTCTACACATCATCTAGACAGCACATCACACTGTTGCCCTGGGCATTGTAATAGCACAGTGGGTTAGGTTCCAAACCTCTGGCAGCATTGTAGTTCTTGATGTGATTTAATGGAGAATAACTGGCTCCAGGCTTGATCCAGGGAGATGGCCCATCCAACCCCTTAACCTTAAGGGGGGTTTTCGTGGAGGCTGCAAGGCACAGGAAAGCAGGCAGAAGAAGCATAATTCTCCGCCTGCTATTGGGGCAGGGAGAGAAGCATCAGAAGCATCCTGAAGGAGTGCAGTTCTTTTATGAGGGGGACAGTGGTGAGCCGCTAAAATATTAATGGCTATCTAGCGGGTCAGCAGGTCAATCCAGCGCTATTAGCCAGCAGCGTAATTGGTATCCGCATAACTCTCTAATTGAGTGCAGGGATTTTCTCCTGTGTAACCCCCTTTGAACTAGAGAATATTCTCATCTGGAGGTGGAATCCTTTCTCCACTGGCTCTTTGTTCTCTTCTCTGAGGACTTAGTCTGTAAAATTTCAGTCTCCTGCTGTAGCATCCACACCTTTTCAGAATCGGAGTAGAAAGTGCATTACTTGTAACAGTGCATGCGCGCGCATGCGCACATTCAAACGCAAAAGGAACGCTTCAAAACGGCTTAGGGATGCTTCCAATTTGAGTCTAGTTCTTTTCTTCCTCCTCCTTTTTGGTGTTAGTATTGCTCAAGACTACTACATTCATTCTGTAACTTATAAGTGGGTCCCCACTCACCGTGAGAAGCACTAATCACGTGCACACTAGGACTACTTCCACTTATCCTCTGTGTTTTCATTGACCTCTAGGTTTTACTATTTCTTGTGCCAATTTTTACATCTGTTCACTATTTGAAAATAATTTAGCTTGTCAATATTTATGCGTACCTTTAAAAGTTCCTCAGCAGATCCTCAAAACATGTCAGTATTTGATTTCATCTCTGCTACTTCATTTCTTGTCTCTGCCCCAAAGCCATTACGATATCAGAAACAGTATGAAAAGATAGACAGCAAAGTGTTAACAGATTCTCCCTCAGATTATAAGTAATTTTTAAAGTCTGTATCTTCTTTTTATCTTTCTTTTTTGGGGGGAGGGGGAGCGCACCTGCAGCATATGGAGGTTCCCAGGCTAGGGGTCCAATTGGAGCTGTAGCAGCCAGCCTAGGCCACAGCCACACCACCGCCACAGCAACACCAGGTCTTTAACCCGCTGAGCAAGGCCACAGATGGAACCCGCATCCTCATGGATACTAGCCAGAATCCTTACCCTCTGTGCCACTGTGGGAACCCCAAGTCTGTATCTTCTAATACATATTATTTATTTAAAAATAGTCCAAGTTTGGAGTTCCTATTGTGGCTCAATGGGTTAAGAACCCATAGGGTTCAAGAGGATGTGGGTTCAATCCCTGGCCTGGCTCAGTGGGCTAAGGATCTGGCTTTGCTAGAAGCTCCAGTGTAGGTCACAGATGTGGCTAGGATCTGATGTTGCCATGGCTGTGGCATAGGCTGGCAGCTGCATCTCTGATTCAACCCTTAGCCCAGGAACTTCCATACACGCAGGTGTGGGCATTAAAGGAAGAAAAAAAGAAAAAAGAAAAAAAAAAAAAAACGGAAAAAATACAATAAAATAAAATACTTAAAAAGTGCAAGTTTTTATACTGATCATCGCCTTACTTTATTAAAAGCTACTAGAAGTTCCTGTTGTGGCTCAGTGGTAATGAACCCAACTAGTATCCACGAGGATGCATGTTCCATCCTTGGCCTTGCTCAGTGGGTTTAGGATGCCACATTGACGGTGAGCCGTGGTGTAAGCAGCAGGTGCAGCCTGGATCCTGCGTTGCTGTGGCTGTGGCATAGGCTGTCAGCTAAAATTCCAATTTTTTGACCCCTAGCCTGGGAACTTCCAAATGCTGAGAGTGCAGCCCTAAAAGGACAAATAAAATAAAGTAAAAGCTCCTAGAGCTTTTTTCAAATGCCGTTAAATTCTTCTCATGATCTTAAAATTTTTTACTTTCTTAAGTCATTTTAAAATTGCAAGTAGAGGCCAATCAACAACCTCTGACACTGTAAACCAGCTATAATGAAAAAAAATAAAAATCATTGTATAAAAAAAAAACCTTTGAAAGACATCAGTGTTTTATAATGTTTGTTTCTTTTGCCATCATTTTCTTCTATTCTCATAGCTGTCTTTCAAGTCTCTTAAGATAGTTAATTATAATTAAATATCAGTTTGCTAGTGTTGGTCTTTAAGAATAAGCTCTTCATCTGGCTGAAGGAGTAGGATACCTTTGCTCTAAGTCATGTATTAGGTAACAGGTCATTTGTCTTCCCTGAGGATTCACATCAGCAAAGCTGTCAAACCTCCAAAATAATAAATTGTGTTTGTGTTTAATCTTTGTCAGATAGGGACTAATTTGCTCATTATTAGTTGGACATTATCAGTAATATTTTTTTAAGTGGATACAGTCTCTGGACTTCGTATTCCCCTTCACTATAATTCATTTCAATTTGTAGATAACAGTTGGCCATTGTCTGTATATTTCTTTGTGGTTTGAGGAAGTTATGATCACTTGGGGCCTCTGTTAAAATAAAGGCATGAACTACAACCTCTGGGCATTAGTGGATCAAGTTAAATTGCCAACCTGCAAATATACGCATGTTATGTCATCTCTGACCCAGGCTTCAAGACCTCCAAGGGGAGTTAGGAAAGCGAGGAATTGGAGGTATAGGGTGGCCCCCTTTCAGGGCTGTGCTGCACGTCTTCCTTCATTCACTCCCTTTTCCTGTTGAGCACACTCTTGCTACCTTTCAACCCTTGGAAGCTCTCTGCACTCAGGTCCTGGTTGCAAAGGCAGTTCGTTGAGCCTGCCCAGACCCAGTCAATCAAGATCACCTTATGCCCCATCTTTGCCAACATCAGACTTTACCAACTGAAACAGTAATGATGGGAGTTCCCTTCGTGGTTCAGTGGTTAGTGAACCCAACTACCATCCATGAGGATGCGGGTTCGATCCCTTGCTTTGCTCAGTGGGTTAAGGATCCGGTGTTGCGCTGGGTTGTGGTGTAGGTTGCAGCCCTGGCTTGGATCCCAGTGTTGCTGTGGCTGTGGCATAGACTGGCGGCTACAGCTCCGATTGGACCCCTAGCCTTGGAACCTCCATAGGCCTCAGGTGTGGCCCTTAAAATACAAAAAGACAAAAAAAAAAAAATAGTAATGACACTCAATAAGCTAAATGTGTTTTTTCAACTACACTTAGTGATGGAAGTAGAATGTAAATGAAGGTCTCTCCAAGTAGAGTGTTTAAATAAATGGTCAGAATTTTCCATGTTCTTATTAGAACCTCTCCCCTTAGCCCTCATTCCTTTCTCTGGCTGAGCACTCAGCACCGTCGCACTGTTCCCTAGGCCTGGTCTCTATGTATTTTTTTAATTAATTTATTTATTTATTTTTATTGTTATTTCCCCATACAATTTTTTTTAACTGTACAGCATAGTGATCCAGTCACACATACATGTACACATTCTTTTTTCTCCCATTATCATGCTCCATCATAAGCGACTAGGCATAGTTCTCAGTGCTACACAGCAGGATCTCATTGCTAATCCCTTCCAAAAGAAATAGTTTGTATTTGTTAAGCCCAAGCTCCCAATCCATCCCACTACCTCCCTGACCCCCTTGGCAACCACAAGTCTATTTTCCAAGTCCATGATTTTCTTTTCTCTGGAAAGGTTCATTTGTGCCATATATTAGATTCCAGAAATAAGTGATATCATATGGTATTTGTCTTTCTCTTTCTGACTTACTTCAATCAGTATGAGAATCTCTAGTTCCATCCATGTTGCTGCAAATGGCATCATTTTGTTCTTTTTATGGCTGAGTAGTATTCCATTGTGTATATATATCACATCTTCCTAATGCAATCATCTGTCAATGGACATTTGGGTTGTTTCCATGTCTTGGCTATTGTGAATAGTGCTGCAAAGAACATGCGGGTGCATGTGTCTTTTTTAAGGAGCGTTTCTTCCGGATATATGCCCAAGAGTGGGGTTGCTGGGTCATATGGTAGTTCTATGTATAGTTTTCTAAGGTACCTCCGTACTGTTCTCCATGGTGGTTGTACCAGCTTACATTCCCACCAACAGTGCAGGAGGGTTCCCTTTTCTCCACACTCTGTATTTTTCTCTCCTCTAGTTCTCAGGCTTTCAGAGCTGCTTCCCTCTTTCATGTATGTTTATCTGTCCCATTTCCATTTTCTCAGTATTCAGCTTATCTGAAGATGATCTTAAGATCTGAGCTGACCACACCTAGAGCTGTTAGTGTGATGTGGCAGAGATACAAGTTGCACGGGAGTACACACTCTGCTTGGTCTTATATGGCTGTCCTCCTCATGTACAAATGGCTAATGCTGCAGTTCCCAACGTGGCTCAGCAGTAACAAACCCAAATAGTATCCATGAGGACATGGGTTCTATCCCTGGCCTTGCTCGGTGGGCTAAGGATCCAGCATTGCTGTGAGCTATGGATGCTGCTTGGATCCTGTGTCTCTGAGGCTGTGGTGTAGCCCAATGGCTATAGCTCTGATTCGACCCCTAGCCTGGGAACTTCCTTATGCCCTGGGTGTGACCTTAAAAAGGCAAACAAACAAAAAACCAAATAGCTAATGCTCTATGGCCCTGCTCACAATGTAGCTATTACAGAAACACCCATTAAGGAGAACCGTAGCCTTTAATCAATAATGGGAGCCCTTCCCCCAGAGGGAATGGAGGAAACAGACCAGAGAACAAAGGGCACAAGAATCCAAAAGTGACTTGACACCTGACACCGTAGTCACACAGTGGGGCCAAGCACCTTCTGGATCCCAGAAGTGGTGACCAGTTGAAGCGCTCGTGGAGGGATCTTTGGTTTAACCAGCTAGAACTGGTTTGCTCTTTCAGATGTCCCCAGAGGATGAGAGGAGCCAGCAGAAATCAATTGAATTTGTTTTGTGGTGAAAGTTTCCACTGGGAAATGACCGCTTTGGGTTCCTACCGGCTTCAGCAGGGGAGTTAATTGAATTATTATCCTGCTGGCTGGATTTCAACAGTGGATGCCTTGAATCAGCAAGGCAGTTTCAAATGTGTTCAGCTGAAAACAGAATTAAGACCTTCCCTGCCCCCATTCTCTAAAAGTGACCCAACCCAGGGCCATTAACCTTCCAAACCAACTTCCACGCTGGATCAACTTCCATGGGAGCTGCATGAGGGACACAATTTCCTTTGGAACCTGATGGAGAGTCATTGGCTGTTTCATTCAGTTCCTATTGCACTGAAAGAGCTCTGTTGCTGATACTTGAATTAAAAAACCCAGGGGAGCTTCCCACCAGTGAGTGATAAGGCATGTTTTATCTTCCAGAAGCACAAGCAGTAAATGGACATGTGACATCTGCTGGTTACGCTGTCGCTGATTTGTATCTGTTATACCTCAGAGTCAGCCCAAGGTTATGCAGGGACCTCTGGCAGTGACCTCCACCAAAATGGTCTTGGTCTATAATGATTTCTTGTCTTATCACCATGAAACAGGACTCTTTAAGCTCGTTTTTCCCAAGAGGTGTTATGAAAAGAGGCAATAACAAAAGAGCACACCAGACAAACTATGCCATGGTGTCTCCTATTTTGTGAGAAAAGTTTCAATGGCAGGGTCACTAGTTGACGCAGAGTTTCTGACCAGGATGTATAATGGCCAGCTGCATAAATGATGAAGCAGAGGATGATGGAGAATATTCTATTGTCTTAGTTTCCTGTTGCTACTAGAACAAATTACCACAAGCCTAATGCCTTAAAGCAACACAAATTTATTATTGAAACTGAGTCCTCCCTAAAACTGAGTTCCCTTGCCTGAGTCTAGTGTTAACTTCTCTATCTGAAAGTTTATTCTCTTTTTTGCCCCAACCCTTTTCCCCTTAGGATTGAGGATTACCAAAAAAAAAGGGGGATTGAAACCAAACAGAATCCTGCAGGGCCCTCCCACGTACAGAAGTTCCTCTGGGTCCCCTGTTTCTTGTTTGTAGAAAAAGGCTTTATCTCCTTGGACTTTGAGTTCCAAAAAGCAGACTTAAGCAGTTAGTAATTAGAGAAGTGAGGGAATGCAGAAACAAAGGAAAAGCAGTCAAGGAGCAATAATTCAGCAATAAAACAAGAGTCCTAGGAGTTCCTTTCATGGCTCAGTGGTGAACGAATCCGACTAGGAACCATGAGGTTGTGGGTTCGATCCCTGGCCTCGCTCAGTGGGTTAAGGGTCCGGCGTTGCCATGAGCTGTGGTGTACATCGCAGACGCGGCTCTGATCCTGTGTTGCTGTGGCTGTGGTGTAGGCCAGCAGACTCAGCTCTGATTATACCCCTAGCCTGGGAACCTCTTGTGCTGTGGGTTCAGCCCTAAAAAGACAAAAGCAAAAAAAAAAAAAAAAAAAAAAGGACATTCAGGTCTTTTAGCACGAGCTGTTCTTGCTTGATACCTGCAATAACTGCAGTATTTTCCTTCCCCACAACCTAGTGTCAGCAAACTGACTTTGTGGTGCAGGGTGTGAGGGGACCCAAGTCCAGTTTGGTAACATTATCTTACAGCCCTAGAGGTCAGAAGTCTGAGATGGGTCTTGCAGGGCTAAAATCAAGGTGCTGGCAGAACTTTGTCACTTCGGGGGGCTCTAGAGGAGCATCTGTTTCCTTGTTTTTTTTCCTAGCTTCTAGAGGCTTCCTTCCTTGGTACCTGGCCTCCAGCTAGCAATCCCATCACTCCAGCTGCTTCTCTTGTCACATCTCCTCTGACTTTTCTGTCTTCTTTGCCTTGGAAGGACCCTGGTGATTATATTAGACCCGCCACACAATCCATGATCATGTCCCACATCCTTAATTCAAGATCCTTAATTCAAACACATTTGCAGGGGCTCTTTGCCGTGTTGCATAGCTGCAGGTTCTGGGAAAAGGGTCATATCTTTGGAGAAACAGTATTCTGCCTACCACACCTATGAAGGGCATGGCTGCTTTTCTCTCTCGGGGTTAGAGTTGTTTCAAATTCCTTTTGCCATGGGAAGACCAAACAGCAATGCAGATGTGGCCCCCCAGAGATGCAGAACCCCATCTTCCATCATCAAAGGCAATTTTAGGAAATGGCCGTTTTAAAGGACTATAAAGATAATGGCACCCCCTGGTTGAACAGATGGCCTCTGGGCACAACTCTGAGACAGGTACAATAACAGCTTCGTGACTAGGAAGGAGGGGGAGGAGGGGTGGGGTTGGCGTGCAGGGCAGGATGGAGGCGTTGGAAAGGTAAAATAGCCTCCGAGTAAAATGTTCAACTTGAATGTCTGCTGAGTTTCTAAGTTGTTGGGAAAACCCCACCAGGGAGAAGTCAGCCAGGCTTGAAAAACAAGACTTCCTCTTGCTGAACTGCCCTCCCCACCCTGAAAAGTTGAGATGGAGCAGTGACTCAGAGAAACGTGGCAAAATTGAAGGCGTACGGGCTTGGGAGACAGATAGCTCTATGTAGCTTGGAGCACATGTCCTCATCTTTCTGTGAAATGAAAATATCGGCTTCTTAGGGCCAATATTAAGATGAGACACAATATATGCAAAAGCTTTGAGAATACTGGTTGGCTTGTGGTAGGTGCTCAGAATAGTGCCATTATTGCTTTTGTTGCTGTTAGTATCATCTTCATCACCAACATCATCATCAGACTAGGGAATGGAAATTGGAGTCAGTTAAGTCCTCTAGGAATATTTGTCACATTGTTACAACCACTAGACATTTGGCCAAACCAGGTGAGAGAATTTGAGGGCAAGAATGATAAAGAAAAATGACTCTCTCTTTCCCACTCCCTGTGCCCTCCCTACCCAGATGTCTCTCTAAAGAAGGCTTTCAGATATCTTCTTAGGCTCTAAACCGGGGGATGGGGGCGGGGGGCAGGCAAGCACTGTAACACTCTCAGCCTTGAAGATGCTGAAATTAAGCCAGCGGGGAAGGAATTTAATTCTGCAAATTGCTGGCTGGATTACGCTCATTGTATCTGTCTTCCTGCATATTTGGAGGTTTAAGAGGCTCCATTGTCCCCTCCAGTGTTGAGAACACATTGACATAAGAGTCATACACTCTTTTCCCCATGGGGGCCCTGTGTGCAATGGCTGCAGAGTCGGCCTCCTTGGGAGTGTATTCAGTCTGTTGCCTGTATGGGTTGCCCTAAGGGCCTTGGAGGTAGTCCTTTCCAGTGGATTCGTGTCTGGCATGCCATCCCCAGTCTCGCCTCCAGACAGGTATGCCCAGTGCCTTTGAAAATCCCCAAAACAGTGGTGAGGCTCCATATTGGCCAAGTTGTAGTGTCCATCCACACCAAGCTGGACAAAGAGCATGTGATTGAGGCCCTAAGCAGGGCCAAGATCCACATCTCCAAGAAGTGGGGATTTACTAGTTCAGCATATATGCATTTGCTAACATGGTAGCAGAAAAGCAGCTCATCCTGCATGGCTGTTGGGGTCAAATGCATCCCTGATTATGGCCTCTTAGCCAAATGGCGGGCCCTGCATTCATGAGAGCCTTGGTGCTATATCTCCTCCTTATGCCTACCAATAAATCCTACTTTCCTGTCAAAAAAGAAAAAGAAAAAAGTCGACCAGTTAGAGCTCAAACTATCACTGGCAATGCAGATGGGAGATCATGCCTTTAGATCTACAGTCTCTGGGTTTACCATCTATTTACCCCAGTGAGATGGACTTATCCACCCAGGTCCTGGCGTACCTGGACAAGCCAGGGATTCCTCAAAGTGCTGGCCCTTGACTCTGGGCTGGCCAAAAACAGATTACAGTGCCTACATCCTAGAGACATGCTTGCTCCCCAAGAAGCTGACAGGCCATGCTTAGTTCCTTCCATAAAATTCACCAATCAGAAATTCCACCTCCTCCCTTGGGCAAGAATGGGAGAGAGGTGATAAAATAGGCCAGATGAGTTACTCCAGCAGGAATTCCTTTCTCTGCACCAAAACCCGAGCCCTGGACCACTTGCTCTGGGGGACGCCAGCTACCAGTCATTCCTAAGACTCTCGAGCAGCCCTCCGGGTGAGGAACGGAGGCCTCCTGCCAACAGCTGCCATCACTGACTTGCTAGGCTTTGGGGTGGGGGGCACTTTGGAAGTGGATCGTATATCCCCAGTCAAGCCTTCAAATGCTGGATCCTGTTGTGAATGATGGATTTTATCAGTTTGGCAGATCAAACCCCCGTTTGATGAGCAGCCAGTCAGTGAAACAGATACCTGACCAATTGAAAATAGAGGAAGGGGAGACAGTTGATGTGTTATGTAGTAAAAATGAGGTGTCTGTTAAAAAGAACACCTGCTACTTGACCTCAGAATTCAGTTCTATAGACAAAGATACATTCTCAGGTAGAAAGCTATAATTTGGTCCCACCATACCCTTCCAACTAGAGTGTCATTTTCTCTCATCTTTCATTTTTTCTTTTCCCACTTCTTTATGTGTCTGTGTAAAGCATATCACATTTGTTTGGGGGTTTTTTAATTTTTTTTCAGTAAATATCCAGTGATATGTTTTGATCAGCATCAAATGGACATGGGGTGAAGGAAAGATGTTTTTGTGAAAATAACCCCTTTATTAATGATATACTAATAAACTTTTATCTTCAAAATCTTTATACTTTTAATAAAGCAAGTGAGGGGTTTAGGATAAGTACTGACTCCTCTAGGACCACAATGTCTTAAATCCCAAAGATAAAAGCTCAAAGAAGTAATAATAAATTATGCTGGTTTCTTATGCTTTGAGTTTATGCATGTCGGTTTCCAGGGCAACAAACTCATCATCTTCCACCGATAGGTGAGAGACACATGACCTTGACTGTCTAGACCTGGAAACAAAAAGCAAACAACAGGAAAGTCAACATCAACTCTGGAGGTCCCCTAGCAGTATAACTGAAAGGATGCTGTATGAAACAGAGAAACAGTCAAGGGGAAAAGGATGTAAGAGAAGAAAGACAACAAGGAAAGAAGAACTATAAGGGAAAAGAATCTGAAAAAGGATGGATATGTGGGAGTTCCTTGGTGGACTAACGGTTAAGGAGGTGACCTTGTTCTTGCTGTGGCACGGGCTCGATCCTGGCTCAGGAACTTTTGTATGCCACAGGTGCAGCACCCGCACCCCCCCCAAAAAAGAGGGTGTTCCCATTGCGGCTCAGTGGGTTAAGAACACAACATAGTGTCTGTGAGGATGCAGGACCTTGTTCAGTGGGTTAAGGATCTAGTGTTACCACAGGCTGCAGCATAGGTCACAGATGCAGCTTGGACCTGCTTTGGCTGTGGCTGTGGTATAGGCCTGGCAGCAGCAGCTCTGCTTGGACCCCTAGCCTGGGAACTTCCATATGCTGTGGGTGCAGCCATAAAGAGAGAAAACCAATGGATATGTGTATAACTGAATCACTTTGTTGTACAGCAGAAATTAACATAACATTGTAAATCAACTATACTTTAATAAAATGCTTTAAAAATAAAATAAAAACAAGGACCGAAGAAGATAGGTGAAAAAATAGCTTTTACCTGACTCTCTACCACATGCCAGATAAATATTCCTGGCACCACTTTTGGAAAACCACCTGATTCTGAGGACCGGCCACCATTGTTTTTTAGCAGGAATGTGATGGATGGGATAGGATAGGATAAAGGTGTGTCGACTGGAAAAAAAAAAAAAAAAAGCACAACCTTAAAGTTGACTATTATGTTATATTTGTTGGACAAAACTGATGACTTAAGCCCAGAACACAGCATCTCAGATAACTCTGAGAGACTGCTCCAAAGAATCAAGTGTGGGAGGCAGGATATATAGGAATTTTTGCAACATAGACAAGGTAGTCAAAACATCAAAAGATTACTGTTTGTGGAGTTCCTGTCATGGCGCAGCAGAAATGAATCCAACTAGGAACCATGAGGTTGTGGGTTTGATCCCTGGCCTTGCTCAGTGGGTTGCGGATCCAGCATTGCCATGAGCTGTGGTGTAGGCCGTAGACATGGCTCAGATCCCCCGTTGCTATGCCTGTGGTGTAGGCCGGCAGCAATTCGACCCCTGGCCTGGGAACCTCCATATGCTGCAGGTGAGGCCCTAAAAAGAAAGAAAAAAAAAAGTTTACTGTTTTTTCATTTGTTTTTCTTTTTGTTTGCTCCCACAGCATACAGAAATTCTCAGGCCAAAGACTGAACCCACACCACAGCAGAAAACTGAGCCAATGAAGTGATGATACCAGTTCCTTAACCCACTGAGCCATAAGGAAACTCTAAAAGATTACTGTTAATTAAAGAAAACCAGACATCTGAAGTTAAGGAATTAGTGCCTTTCTAAGTGTGGAAAGATGCAAGAGTCTGGGCTCACTGAAATTCCTTTAATATGCCACTCAGCTGCCTGAGCCCAGTACCCTAAGTTTTCTTATCCTGCGTCTCCTGGGCGGGCACTGTTGGGGGTAGTTACAGTGTCTGATGGCTGCAACATCCTTTGTTTACTGATGTGGCAGGTGGCCTTTTTAGTTCAGAGATGTACTAAACCTTTGATAACTACACACGGAGTTCGCCCATCACCAAAAATGCTATAAAGCCAAAAAAAAAAAATGGGGGGAAATATGACTTGACTAGAAAACATCAACCATTTAAGCCATTGGCTTAAAATGTACTTTCTTGTCTTCCATACTTTCGTTCTAAGAAAAGAAGACCAGTGGAGGGTTCCCGTTGTGATGCAGTGGAAATGAATCTGACTAGTATCCATGAGGATATGGTTCTATCCCTGGCCTCGCTCAGTGGGTAGGGGATCTGGTGTTGCCATGGGCTGTGGTGTAGGTCGCAGACACAGCTTGGATCCTGTGTTGCTGTGGCTGTGGTGTAGGCCGGCAGCTGTAGCTCCGATTGGACCCCTAGCCTGGGAACTTCCATACACTGTGGGTGTGGCCCTAAAAAAAGCAAAAAAAAGCAAAGACCATTACTATGGGACCAATAATAACAATCAGTCTTGCATGTTGTAAGTCTACTTATTTGAAACCCAAAATATTTTGTGTCTTTAAATAGAGGCATACTCTAGCAGCACCTACTCTATTTTATCTAATTCCTCACAAGCGTGTATACACAGTACAGCCACCCAGTTATGATGGTTTAGGAAGATGCCGCTATGTTCTGCTTATAAAGCCTTTAGACCTCACAGCCCAGCACACCAGGTAGTGCATTCATTTCCCTGAATTTCCGACCCGCAAGTCTGTGCAATGCAGTGCCTGCCTTCCTCCTAAAGTCATTCCAATAGATGCTTGAGGATGGCCTCTGATGAGAACTGGTGCTTGTAAATGATGTGTTTCTCCCATTGTCCTAGTTTGGGGCCGCTCAGTGCAGCTCCGCTCGCAGGTGAGACTCTGTGAAACCAGATGCAGGCCCTCTCAGCTCGGAGCCCCTCAGGCCTTCCAGAACAGCAGAACCCCTCTGTTCATGCTGAGCGTGGATTCCAGCCCCTCACTGGGTTGTTCCTCTGTTACCAGAAGAAGGAAGGCTGTTGGAGCAGGAGAGAGGCCTTCAAGGACAGACATTGCCTCCCTTCTAGCCCCCCCTGGGTGGTGGAGCCCCTTCGGGACAGCTGACTCTTAGGCCCTCAAGGTAAAGGTAGTGCAGGTTTCTGGCCTGTGGGGGACCCTGCCTTTCACCTGGGCCCCCACCCACCTCCTCAGATGGAGTAAGAGAAAGGGAAGAGTTTCCTCCCTCTCCCCACTTTCTCTTTCTTGTTCTCCTCCTTATCTCCCCACACGCAGATACACAGACACAGACACACACACATACACACATGTACACACTCACGCATGCACCCTGTGATGTTAAGATATCATGAGAAATTTATGTTTGGTCTTCTTGCCTGTTTCTGGCAGGAAGCTTCTAAGACCCTTCTAACTTCCTGAGTGGCCGGGGGGGGGGTGTGTGTGTGTGTGTGTGTGTGTGTGTGTGTGTGTGTGTGTGTGTTGGGTGGTGTGAGAGCAGCCTCTTTTGTTATTCATAGTAATCCCATACCTGAGTTTATGCTACTAAAGTGACTGTTGGGGAGGATGGGGGCTGGTTGCCAGAGGAGGCAACCACAAGATTAAAAGGTTGGAACTTTTAGCTCTACCCCTCATTTCCAGAAGGGGAGGGGGACTGTGGATTGAATTTGTTACGAATGATTAATGATTTGCTCAATTATGCCTATGGGGTGGGACCTTCATAAAAACCCTAAATGACTGGATTCAGTGAGCATCTGGTGGATGGTAACTAGACTTTGAAATGTATAGAAGTATTTGTTGACCGAAAAAAAAAAACCACCACGTAAGAGCTATGAATTGAGTTTTATTCAGTGTCTTATTCAGGACTATAGCCTGGGAGATAGCCTTTTCTACAGCTCCAAAGAATACTCTGAAGGCATAGCGGGGGAGCCAATATACAGATGAATTTGTTTAGCTGGGAAATACATGTAGACAAGCATACATCTTGGAAAAGATCACTGCCAATCACAAAAACAGGTATCTCAAGTTAATGATTTTAATGCTTAGCTATGTATGGGAAGATGCAAGAATTTAGGGTATTGACATTCTTCTGACAGGGAAAACTGAATATAGAACTAGTGTATGATCCAGCAATCCCACCCTTGGGCGTATATCTGGATAAAACTTTCATTCAAAAAGATACATGCACCTGTAGGTTCATAGCAGCGCTATTCACAATGGCCAGGACATGAACCAACCTAAATGCCCATGAATGGATTAAGATGGATTAAGATGTGGCAAGGGTATGTATGTATGTATATAGGTATATATACCATAGAAAACTACTCAGCCATAAAAAAGAACAAAATAATCCCACTAGCGACAACATGGATGCAACTAGAGAGTCTCATACTAAGGGAAGTAAGAAAGAGAAAGACAAATACCACATATCACTTATATATGGGATCTAAAATATGGGACAAATGAACCCATCTACAAGAGAGAAGCAGACACATAGACATAGAGAACAGACTTGTAGTTGCCAAGGGGGAGGCGGGAGGGAGTGGGATGGACTGGGAGTTTGGGGTTAGTAGATGCAAACTATTATATTTAGAATGGACAAGCAATGAGGTCCTACTGTATAGCACAGGGAACTATACCCAGCCTCTCTGGATAGACCATGACAGAAAATAATAAGGGAATGTATGCCTATGGATGTTGGGGTCACTTTGCTATACAGCTGAAATTGGCACATTGTAAATCAACTATACTTTAATAAAAAAAAAATTTATAAAAAATTCTTCTGAAGTTTTCTTGTTGTAGCTCAGCAGGTTTAAAACCCATCTAGTACCCATGAGGATGTGGATTCAATCCCTCAACTCACTCAGTGATTTAAGAATCTGGTGTTGCCACAAGCTCTGGCATAGGTCACAGACGTCCCTTGGATCTGGTGTTGCTGTGGCTGTGGCGTAGGCTGGCAGCTGAGGCTTCAATTCGACCCCTATCCTGGGAACTCCATATGCCTTGGGTGTGGCCCTAAAAAGAAAAAAAAAATTTCTGATAAGGATAGAGAGTTCCTGCTGTGGCACAGTGAGTTAAGGATCTGCTGTTGTTTCTGTAGAAGCTCTGGTTGCTGTGAGGTACAGGTTCAATCCCAGCCTTGCTCAGTGGATTAAGGATCTGGTGTTGGTGCAGCTGTGGTGTAGGCTTAAGCTGCAGTTTGGATTCAATCCCTGGCCCAGGAACTTCCATCTTCAGCAACTGTGGCCAGAAAAAAAAAAAAAAAAAAAAAAAGATAATCACACAGCTAGAAATCCCACTATAGGAAGAAAGAGAGGAACTTTAGGAAATCACTGTAAGCTAGACACCAACCAAGAAATGCCCAAAACATCTGGCAGCTAAGCAACAATCAGAACATTTTGTTTTTCATTTTTTTGTCTTTTTGCCATTTCTTGGGCCGCTCTCACAGCATATGGAGGTTCCCAGGCTAGGGGTCTAATCAGAACTGTAGCCGCCAGCCTACACCAGAGCCACACCAACGCGGGATCCAAGCCGAGTCTGCAACCTACACCACAGCTCACGGCAATGCCAGATCCTTAACCCACTGAGTAAGGCCAGGGATCGAACCCGCAACCTCATGGTTCCTAGTCAGACTCGTTAATTGCTGCGCCACGATGGAAACTCCCAATCAGAACATTTGGAAACTTAACAGACTTACTTATGCCACTACCGTGGAAAGATGGATATAAGACCTGTTTTGGCCTTGTGGGTCAGTAAGATATTGGACCTTGAAAAATTGCATTTTTATGCGTAGACTACACAGGAATTTGGGGGAAAGGTGAAAGAAACTAGGAGAAAGGTGACATTATACTGAAACCTGAGATGAATCAATTACCATATTTTAGTATATGTTACTGCCTTTTTGCTAATATACGAATGATTTCAATAGTCCCATGAGGAGTTCCCTGGTGACTCAGTGGATTAGGGATCTAGTATTTTCACTGCTGTGGCTTGAGTCTTTGTTGTGGTGGGAGTTTCATCCCCGACCTGGGAACTTCTGCATGATATGGGTGTGGCAAAAATAAAATAAAATTAGAAATAAATAGTATCAGAGTTCCCGTCGTGGCGCAGTGGTTAACGAATCCGACTAGGAACCATGAGGTTGCGGGTTTGATCCCTGGCCTTGATCAGTGGGTTAAGGATCCCGCGTTGCCGTGAGCTGTGGTGTAGGTTGCAGACATGGCTCAGATCCTGCATTGCTGTGGTGTAGGCCGGCAGCTACAGTTCTGATTAGACCCCTAGCCTGGGAACCTCCATATGCCAAGAGAGCAGCCCTAGAAAAGGCAAAAAGACAAAAAAAAAAAAAAAAAGAAAAAAGAAAGAAAGAAAGAAATAGTGTCATGATAGTCCCAGTTAGACCATATAGGGTTAAAGGAGGAGCTAAGAATGTCAGCCTTTAAATCTACCCCCAAATGAAGAATACAGTGGTCTTCTCCCCTCCCCACTTTCTCTCTCTCTCTTTCTTTTTTTTTTTCTTTTGTCTTTTTAGGGCTGTTCCCACAGCATATGGAGGTTTCAGGCTAGGGGTCGAATCAGAGGGTAGTCGCTGCCCTATACCACAGCCACAGCAACACCAGATCTGAGCTGCATCTGAGACTTATACCACAGCTCATGGCAACACCGAGGCCAGGGATCACACCTGTGCCCTCATGGATACTGCTCAGATTTCTTTCCACTGGGCCACGACGAGAACTCCCCTCCACTTTTTCTTTAATTATAAAAATTTAGCCCTCTTTGTTAAGGATCCAGCATTTTCACCACAGCAGCTCAGGTTGCTGCTGTGGGACAGGTTTGATCCCTGGCCTGGGAACTTCCACATGCCTTGGGTGTGGCTAAAAAAGCCAAAAAACAAAGCACACGCCCACACAAACAACATAGCCCTCTTTGTTCTCAGGGCTGCGTTCCCCTGCCTGCCTGCTTGTATCCCCCACAGCAAGCATCCTATGCTAAGAAACTCACTCTTTGCCTGCACTTTGCCTCTCAGTGAATTTTTTCCTGCACCAAGACAAAAAGAACCCAAGTTTCAGTAAGTCCTGAGACCAGGCTGAGGTTTCAATCAGAAGATTTTGTGTTCGAGTCCCCTCCCAAATCAGGGGTCGTGGGTTCAAGTCTCAATCTGAAGGGCAGCTGGGTTAGAGTCCCATCCAAGGAGTGAGGTTTCACTTCCTTAGGTATGCATTTTACCTATCTTGGAGCCTATGTATCCATACACAGCCTGCTTCATCCTGAATTCCTTTCAGGGTATACGGTAGGTCTGTGACGGCAGCAGTTAATGACTTGATCCTTGTAGACCTGCAAAGGCAGGCAACATTTTATTGTTTATGTGTAACAGGAACTAACATAGGGTCTACAGGGAAGTTATACTTCCAAAACAAACAAACTCATAGAAAAAGAAATCAGATTTGTGGTTACCAGAGGCAGGAGTTAGGGGAGGGGGAATCAGAGGAGGGCAATCAAAAAGCACAAACTTTCAGTTATAAGATAAATAAATGCTAGGGGTGTAATGTACAACATGATAAATAAAAGCAATACTGCTCTGTGTTACATATGAAAGCTGTTGGGAAAGTAAATCCTGAGTTCTCATCACAAGGGAAAATTTTTTTTTCTGTTTCTTTAATGTTGTAACTATATGAGATGATGGATGTTCACTAAACTCATTGTAGCAATTATTCCATGATGTGTATAAGTCTAATAATGATGTTGTAAACCTGAAACTTATATAGTGCTTATGTTGATTATATTTCAATAAAACTGGAGGGGGAAAAAAAGAGAGAGCATATGGTGGCTAGGAAGGAAGAGTCTACAAGCATTCAGATAACCTGCATTTCATAGAGTCATACTATCTTTTGTGTGTGTGTGTCTTTTTAGGGCTGCACCCTTGGCATATGGAGGTTCCCAAGCTAGGGGTCGAGTCAGAGCTGTAGCTGCCAGCCTGCACCACAGCCACAGCAACTCGGGATCCGAGCTGTGTCTGCGACCTACACCACAGCTCACGGCAATGCTGGATCCTTAACCCAGCCAGGAATAGAACCCACATCCTCATGGATACCAGTTGGGTTCATTACCGCTGAGCCACTGAGGGAACTCCAGAGTAATATCTTTATTTTCATATACTTGAAAATAAAGAAATCTCCTTTTCCCTGCATTCCTTTGTGCTCCTTTTTTGATGATGTATTTCTTCAGCTGCAAGGTTGATATGTTAAATACCAACTTAAAACTCTGTGTCTTTAATTAGCATAGTTAAAAAATAGAACGGCTTTTCTTGATGTCTCTTTCCCTAAACACATCTACAAGAAGGAAATCAGATCTACAAGAAGGAAATTCTCATTTCTACAGGGGTATGGATCTTTGATTATTTTGTTTTAGTGGCAGGGCTTGATACATTGTTGGCACTCAACACTCATGTACTCTGTCAGCAAATGAATGCATTCAAGAGTTGTCAAGGAATTCCTGATGTGGTGCAGTGGGTTAAGAATCTGACTGCACTGGTTCAGGTCACTGCAGAGGTGTAGGTTCAATCCCTGGCCCAGCACAGTGGGTTAAAGGATCGGGCCTTGCCACACTTGTGGCATAGTTCACAGCTGCGGCTCGGATTCAATCCCTGCCCCAGAAATTTCCAAATGCCACAGTTGCAGCCATTTAAAAAAAAAAAGTTGTCAAGCGTTTACTTTCCATTATTCCACTTGTTTGTTTGTTTTGTTTTGTGTTGGCTTTTGTCTTTTGGTTTTTGAGGGCTGCACCTGCGGCATATGGAGGTTCCCAGGCTAGGGGTTGAATTGGAGCTGTTGCCGCTGGTGTATGCCACAGCCCCAGCACCAGGGGATCTGAGCCAAGTCTGCGATCTACACCACAGCTCACAGCAACACTGGATCCTTAAGCCACTGATCAAGGCCAGGGATCGAACCCACAATCTCATGGTTCTTAGTCGGATTCGTTTCTGCTGCGCCACAACGGGAACTCCTACTCCACTTGTTAAAATGACCTGGGGTTGTATGCACACAGTATGTTCTTTTCACCACCTAAGTCCTTTTCGGGTATTGCTTTAGCCTTTGCATGCATTGGGAGTTCAGTTTTGAAAATTTTTAAATTTGAAAACCAATTTTAAATTCCGTTTCGCGAGGTGAATTCATTTCAGTGTTCCACTTCTTTTTTCTTACTGTGACTTTTTCAGTCATGAGTTCTTGATTTTGAGTATTGCTCTGGTGGTTGGAATTTGCATTTGAGTCATTTTTTTCAGTAAGGAGTCACGACTATGTTGACTGAAATAAAAAATGCAATGTGAGAACTATGACTTTCAGTTTTATTCAGTGACTTAATGAGGACAATAACCTGGGAGACGGCCTCTCAGGTAGCTCTGAAGAACTGTTCCAAAGAAGTCGTGGGGGCAGATTTTGTGGGATTTTGGTAAAATGGTACCTGCACCCAAGCACACCTCTCAGTAGAAGCTTCCTGCTAGTCACAAAGAACAGATGTTCAGTTAATGATTTTAGTACTTTTCTACGTATGGAAGATGCAAGAATCCAGGTTCACAAAAAACTTCTCCTAAAATATTTTTCAAGGCGTATTGTAAGTCAGCAACTGTAGTGCCTAGTGACTTGGTTCTTATAGAGCTACATTTTATATGTAGTTCTAGAGAATTTTCATTTTACAATTAGTAGATTTTAAAAGCTCAGGTATATTTAAGATTTCTTCTACAGTGGTTTTCAAATTATTTCGCTTGTGTAATCTTTTTTTTTTTTTTTTGGTCTTTGCGGGCCACACCTAGGGGCTATGGAGTTCCCTGGCTAGGGGTCGAATAAGAGCTACAGCTGCCGGCCTACCCTCTCACACATTTTTAAATTAACATATTGGCTCAGTTAACATATCTCATCATGGCTTAGTGGTAATGAACCCAACTAGTATCCATGAGGATGAGGGTTTGATCCTTGGCCTCGCTCAGTGGGTTAAGGATCTGGCGTTGCTGTGAGCTTTGGTGTAGGTCACAGAAGCTGCTCAGATCCTGTGTTGCTGTGGCTATAGTATAGGCCAGTAGCTGAAGCTCTGACTCGACCCCTAGCCTGGGAATTTCCATATGCACGGGTACAGCCCTAAAAAGCAAAATAAATAAACAAATTAATAATAAAATTAACATATGAAGGTTTATATTACAAGTTTAAATAGCCACAAAGTATATATTTTCCAACATAAGGTATGTATAATATGTTTTCAATGAGATTATCCCTTTACCGGTTTTGTTTTTATTTTTTGTTTTAGCCATGCCTATGGCATGTGGAAGTTGCTGGGCCAGATATCAAACCTGCACCACAGCAGCCACCTGAGCCGCCATAGTGACAATGCCAGATCCTTAAACCTCTTCACCACAAGGGAACTCCCCTTTACTGTTTTTAAAGTAGCCAATGGAATCTGAATATCATAGCAATTTGATATCTACCAATCTCCATTTTAAAAATGCATGAATAGGAGTTCCTGCTGTGGCTCAGTGGGTTAAGAGCCCAACATAGTGTTTGTGAGGATGTGGATTCAATCCCTGACCTCACTCAGTGGGTTAAGGATACAGCTTGCTGCAAAATCACAGAAGCAGCTCGAATCCAGTGTTGCAGTGGCTGGGTTGCAGGACTGCAGGTACAGATCTGATTGGAACCCCTAGCCTAGGAACTTCCATATGCCATAAGTGCGGCAGTAAAAAAGAGAGGAAAATTTTTTAAAATAAAAATACATAAGCAGATTTCCCTTGCGGTGCAGCAATTTAGGTAGCTGGCATTGTCACTGCTGTGGCTCAGGTTTGATCCCCAGCCAGTGAACTTCCACAGGACACAAGCCCAGTCAATAAATAAATACACATGAGCAAGCTCTTTGACATCATTCCTTTTGTCTTTGAACTCATATTTCCATTCTCATACAGAATTTAGTCCTAATAAAACTTGTGCTTGAAAATCTTTTATTGGTCATTTTATTTTTCTCTGCAATAAAAATATGTGTATCAGTTGAATTTTATTAATTGACAAGTGACAAAAACATTAATATATTACAAATTTTAATTAATGTTTTTTGCCTTTTGTCCTTTTAGGGCTGCTTCCACGGCATATGGAGGTTCCCAGGCTAGGGGTCCAATTGGAGCTGTAGCTGCCAGCCTACGCCACAGCCATAGCCATGCCAGATCCAAGCCGCATCTGTGACCTACACCACAGCTCACGGCAACACTGGATCCTTAACCCACTGAGTGAGGCCAAAGATTGAACTCGAAACCTCATGGTTCCTCGTCAGATTTGTTTCCGCTGTGCCACAACGGGAACTCCCAATTTTGATAAAAAGAAAAATGCATATTGGAAGTGCATCTCTTGAAGAAATGGATGCAGTTGCTTTTTCTTACCCTCAGCTCATGTCTTTGTGGAAGAATGTTACTTATTGCTAGAATAAGATAGTGTTCAATTCTCGCCTATATTTGGTGTTTATAGATAATAGCACTGAGAAACTTTATTCACACAAATATGTTTAAAATTATGAAAACAGGTTTCTTTAAGAGCAATATCACTCAATTCTGTGAATTACTGAGTTTTATGCCAAAATGAACATAGTAAGCTATTATTGAAAGCTATTTTAAATTATATTCATCTATTTGTCGCAAGTAAAAAGCTGGAAACCACTAGATTGACAAAAGGATTTTTAAATTTGGTTATTAGGACTTTCCTCAGTGGCTTAGTGGTAACAAACCTGACTAGTATCCATGAGGATGCAGGTTCAATCCCTGGCCTCTCTCAGTGGGTTAAGGATCTGGTGATGCCATGAGCTGTGGTGTAGGTCACAGATGCAGCTCAGATCTGATATTGCTGAGGCTGTGATGCAGGTCTGCAGCTGCAGCTCTGATTTGACCCCTAGCCGCGCAATTTCTATATGCTGCATGTGCAGCTTTAAATAGAAAAAAAATAAAGTAATTAAATAAATAAGTAAATAAATTCAGTCATCAGACTCATTCATTTTTTTGAAAATCAGCACAAATATTTCAAACAGCTCTTTTTTTTTCTAGCTCAATACAACTCATGTCCCCCAGGTGAAGCACCATAAAACAATGCTCTTTTTTTTATATAAAGTAGGAGAAGGGGGATTTTTTTTTTTGGGGGGGGGCTGCACCCACATCTGGAAGTTCTCAGGCCATGGGCTGAATCCAAGCCATTGCTGTGACCTACACCACAGCTGCAGCAGTGCCGAATCCTTAACCCACTGCTCCAAGCAGGGGATTGAACCTGTGCCGCTGCAGTGACCCAAGACACTACAGACACAACACCAGATTCTTAACCCACTGCACTACAGTGGGAGCTTGTATCACATTTTAAATTTCACATATAAATGATAGCATATGGTATTTGTCTTTTTCTTTGCGGCTTACTTAATTTAGCATGATACTCTCTAGGTTCGTACATGTTGCTACAAATGGTATTATTTCATTCTTCTTATGGCTGAGTACTATTTCATTGTATAAGATATACCACATCTTTAACCATTCCTCTGTTGATGGACACTTAGGTTGCTTCCATGTCTTGGCTATCGTAAATAGTGTTGCAATGAATGTTGAGCTGCATGTATGTTTTCGAATTAATGGCTTGCTCTGGATGTATGCCCAGGAGTGGAATTGCTAGATGATATTATGGTTCTTTTTGTTCTCATTTACTTTAATTTTTTATTATTTTTAATTTTTTTATTAAAATTGATTTACAGTGTTGTATCAATTTCTGCTGTACAGCAAAGTGACCCAGTTATACACACACACACACACACACATTCTTTTTCTCCCATTATCCATCACGTTCCATCACAAGTGACTAGGTATAGTTCCCTGTGCTATACAGCAGGATCTCATTGCTTATCCATTCCAAATGCAATAGTTTGCATACACTAACCCCAAACTCCCAGTCCATCCCACTCCCTCCCCCCTCGCCCTTGGAACCACAAGTCTCTTCTCCATGTCTGTGAGTTTGTTTCTTTTCTGTAGCAAGGTTCATGTGTGCTGTATATTAGATTCCAGCTAAAAGTAATATCAGATGGTATATGTCTCTCTCCTTCTGACTTACTTCTTTTAGTATGAGAATCTCTAGTTCCATCCATGTTGCTGCAAATGGCATTATTTTGTTCTTTTATGGCTGAGTAGTATTCCATTGTGTGTATGTACCATATCTTAATC
The DNA here is from genome assembly GCF_054392235.1 of Sus scrofa. Taxonomy (NCBI): domain Eukaryota; kingdom Metazoa; phylum Chordata; class Mammalia; order Artiodactyla; family Suidae; genus Sus; species Sus scrofa. The sequence continues at coordinate 94,466,537 of NC_139384.1, read as the reverse complement.
CATTCATCTGTCGATGGTAATTTAGGTTGTTTCCATGTCTTGGCTATTGTGAATAGTGCTGAAATGAACATAGGAGTGTATGTATCTTTTTCAGTGAAAATTTTGTTCAGATACATGCCCAGGAGTGGGATTGCTAGATTGTATGGTAGTTCAATATTTAGGTTTTGAGGAATCTCCATACTGTTCTCCACAGTGGCTGTACCAATTTTCCCTCCAAGAGTGCAGGAGGATTCCCTTTGGAGAAGAGGGCTTTTGAAAGAGGAGGAGAGAATCCTGGCTCTCTCATGGACATCTTCTCAGGCAGATGTGTTGTAGGAAAGGGTTAATAAAAACATTTCCATCAGACTACCTGTGCCCAAGGAGAACTTGGAAATTTTCTCACACTAGATTTAGAAGCTGGTGAGTTCTAAGAGTGTTTCTCAAATATTTCAGGGGCATATTTGATAAAATATGTTGGTATATTTAAAGAATATCTTAATTTTTATGGTCTCATGTTTATTCCTATAGTTATCTTCTATTCATGATAAGCAATCCTGGTTTTTGTTTCCCATCAAATGTTTCCTTTTTAAATAGCAATTTACATAGGTATAAATCAGTTAAAAATTTAAATAGTGGGGATTTCCCTGGTGGCCTAGTGATTAGGATTAGGCACTGTCACCACTGTGGCCCGGGTGTGATCCCTGGTTAGGAGCTGAGAATCCTGCAGCAAGTCACTGTATACCACATCCAAAAACAAACAAAAACAAACAAAAAACCAGACCTGAGCATGCATGCACACACACATACACACACACACATGAATCAATGCATGGCTAAAGAAATAAGTTAATTAAAAAGCAATGACAAAAAATTAAAAAGAAAATTAAGATGATATATATATATTTACGGCAAAATTTTTAAGGTGATATGATATTTTGATATTATAAGAAATAAATATTTTGGTCTCTATCCCTGGCTCCTGGCCAGAGTTCCTAAAACCTTTGTAGTTTCCTAAATGACCTTTTATTCTACTATTTGGTCTTTGACTTGGTCCCTGCTACAGGGCTTCTTCATCCCTTGAACTTTCTTGGGTGATAGGAGTGTCTTTTTTTCTAATAAGGTGACTCTTGGGGGGCTCCTGTATCTTCAGGATGGGGACTGGTCCCTGGTAGGACTAAGCTATGATTAGAAGCTTGGGATTTTCAACCCCACCTCCATTCTTTGGGGAGGGTAGAGAGGCTGGAGATGTAATTAACAATCGATCAGGCCCATGTGATGAAGCCACCATAAAAAAATCCCTAAACTCTGGCATTTGGAGAAATTTCCAGGTTGGTGAACACACCCGGGTGCTAGGAGGAGAGTGCACCTCATCTCCATGGGGACAGAGTTCCTGTCTTCAGGTCTCCTTGGGACCCCACCATGTGGATCTCTTGTTCTGACTGTTCATCTGGATCGTGTATCATATCCTTCTATTGATAGAACATAAGTGCTGGCGAACATAAGTGTTTCCCTGAGTCCTGTGAGTCATGGTAGCAAATCATCAAACCCAAGGAGGAGGTTGTGGGAACCTCCATTTATAACCATCAGTCAAAAGTACAGGTGACAACTAGGACTTGCTGTTGGTGTCTGAAATGGAGGCAATCTTGTGGGTCTGAGCCCTTAAACTGTGGGAGTTGACACTAACTCCAGGTAGTCAGAACTGAACAGAATTGTAAGATCTCCAGCTGATGTCAGAGAATTGATCATTGTGAGGAAAAAAACCCAACCTATATAATGTCAGAAATATTGTGATTATGAGCAAAGAAAGAAATGGGAATCCTATTCTTCACTACTGGTACCCAAACGACCAAAGCTTGAAAAGTACTAACCTATAAGAAAGATCGCATCCAGCCCAAACACTGTGATTCTAAGTTCTGGCAGTAAGAATCCACACTTTGGTGTTCTGAAGATTCAATCTCCTTGCAACTAGGAGACGAGCAACCCTGCTTCTTGGACAGTGTGCTATTTATGTCCTAAGGGGATGGAGGGTCCCATTCAGCACTGATTGACAAGTAGAATAGCCTCCATCAGGCTGGATGGCCATCGCTTATACATCACCCCTCCCTTCTTCCGAGAATCATACTCTCTTCCTTTGTGGCAACTGTTCCTTTCTCCTCTTCCTCTGTGGCAGTCCTGGTCTGGGGCTGTGCCTTAGTGTGGGTCCTTCCAAAAGGACATAGTGAAGCAAGGCTCTGGGTGTGAGCAGCGTATTTGGGAGGAGATCCCAGATAGCACTGTGTGCAAACAGGGAAGTGGGGCAGGAAGAGGGAAGAGTCGTCAAGAATATATTGTCACAGGGAGTTCCCATCGTGGCTCAGTGGAAACGAATCTGACTAGTATCCATGAAGACACAGGTTCAATCTCCGGCCTCACTCAGTGAGTTAAGGATCCGGTGTTGCCCTGAGCTGTGGTGAAGGTCACAGACACAGCTCAGACCCTGAGTTGCTATGGCTGTGGTGTAGGCCAGTGGCTACAGCTCTGATTCGACCCCTAGCCTAGGCCTGTTCCACAGGTGCGGCCCTAAAAAGACAAGAAAAAAAGGACCAAAAAAAAGAGTATATTGTCACAGAAACAGACTCAAACAAAGAACAAACTTGTGGTTGCCAAGGGGGAGGAGGGTGGGAGAGGGATGGAGTGGGAGTTTGGGATTAGCAGTTGCAAACTATTACATGTAGAATGGATGAACAACAAAGTGCTAATGGATAGCACATGGAACTATATTCAGTATCCTTTGCTAAAATAAAATGGAAAAAATATGAAATATTCTTATATATTTAATTTATAGATAACTGATAATATATAGCTATATAATATATAGATAACATATAATATATAAATATATGAATCAGTTATATATATATATAAAACCGTGTATCAGAAATTAACACAACATTGTAAATCAACTATACTTCAATAAAAATTTTAAAGATTAAGATTTTTTTTAATTTTTAAAAATTTATGAAGCTTTTTAAAAAAGAGCACATTGTTGGAGTTTCCGTTGTAGCGCAACAGGTTGTGAACCCAACCAGTATCCATGAGGATGCGGGTTTGATCCCTGACCTCGTTCCGTGGGTTAAGGACCTGGCATTGCGGTGAGCTATGGTGTAGGTCACAGAAGTAGACTCAGATCTGGCATGGCTGTGGCTGTGGCATAGGCAGGCAGCTGTAGCTCTGATTTGACCCCTAGCCTGGGAACTTCGATATGCATGAATGTGGCCCTAAAAAGCAAAAAAAAAAAAAAAAAAAAAAAAGGTGTACATTGCCAAGTGGGTTACTGCTGTGGATATCTAGGTTTCAGTCCCACTGGGGATCCTCTGAGAAACTAGAGCATACTTCAGAATTGTCCCACCAGGAGGTGAGGTGAGGAGCTGGGGTATTTATCTCCCAACAACCATCTATCATTTGTCTAAGGATGCTCCATGCATCTTAACTCTCTGCACCCGTGGTCTTCTGCATATGCAGGGTGAGCATGCACTTGAACCAGAGAGATGGAGGGAGCTGTAGGTGAGTTCAGCAGAAATCTTCCAGGGACTTTCAGGGCAAGTGTGAAGGAATATGGGCCTTCAGCATCTGCTACAAACTGCCAGTCAGAACCATAGCACCTTCTGCCAATGAACAATTGGTCCAGGCTAAGCATATAAGATCTGGGTCAATCCTAGTTATTCCTGTAGATCTTTTTGAATTTTCGCTGAGAGAAGTAAGGCTTACCCTCTGATATCAGTGATGAGAGAAGAGATCCTGGGAGCTGCAGGTAGGTAGGTTTCCAGTCACACGGAAGAAGCTGACTTGACAGAATGAGGCTAATGCAGAAAGGGAAGCAGAGATGAGAAATTAGGGGGAGTCCCAGCTGCACCCAAGGCTCTGGTTCTGAGGGTCCTTGAGGCTCATTTTCCTCAGGCCTCCAGTTTATATCTATAAGTCAACAAGTTTCTTTTTTTACCAAACAAGTCTAACTTGGATTCTGTGACTTGTAACCAGAAAAGTCTTGACTACTTTTGAACCACCCCTTTTCCAAAAATATTTCTCTTTTTTTTAATAATGATTTTTACTTTTCCATTATAATTGGTTTATAATGTTCTGTCAACTTCTACTGTACAGCAAAGTGACCTGGTCACACACATATATATACATTCTTTTTCTCACGTTATCCTCCATCATGTTCCATTATAAGTGACTAGATAGGGTTTGCTGTGCTAGACAGTAGGATCTCATTGCTTACCCACTCCAAATGCAATAGTTTACATCTGTTAACCCTGGACTCCCAGTCCATCCCACTCCCTCCCATTCCCCAAAAATATTTCTCTGGTCTGCCACATTTCCTCCAACTCATCCAAAAGAGAGCCACTCACTTCAATTAAAACATTGCCCCTCCAGAAATCCACAGCAATGTTAAAATACCCTCGAATACATTTAACGTCAAAAACCAAGAGGAAAAAAATCAGACAAACTCATAACTCTAGAACAACAAAACAAAGTACAGTTGGATCATGTATGAATTAATAGATGGTTTCTAAGGACGTCAGTTAAATCTCTAACCCAAGGCATTTTGTCATAGCCTTCTCCATAAATCCTTCAGACTTCTAAAGAGACACTCTTAATTTAAAAAACAAGTGCTAAGGTTGGAAAATAAGAGTTGGACAATGTCAAGCTACCATAAATAGAAAGAAACAGCTCGGAGTTCCCGTCGTGGTGCAGTGGTTAATGAATCTGACTAGGAACCATGAGGTTGCAGGTTCGATCCCTGGCCTTGCTGAGTGGGCGTTGCTGTGAGCTGTGGTGTAGGTTGCAGACGCGGCTTGGATCCCGAGTTGGTGTGGCTGTGGTGTAGGCTGGCAGCTACAGCTCCGATTGGACCCCTGGCCTGGGAACCTCCATATGCCGCGGGAGCTGCCCTAGAAAAGGCAAAAAGACCAAAGAAAGAAAGAAAGAAAGAAGGAAGGAAAGAAAAAGAAAAGAAAGAAAGAAAGAAAGAAAGAGAGAGAGAGAGAGAGAGAGAGAAAGAAAGAAAGAAAGAGAGTGCATCCAGCAAAGCCTCAGTCATAATCCACCTACTTCAAAACCAAAGTGTTTCAAATTAAAGCCTCTTAAACTGCACCTCCCTTCAAAAGTGAAGGAGAGGAACACGTGGTATCGGGCACACGGGAACCTTCAACTGAGATATAAACTGACATAAACTTAGGAAAATGCTGTGAAGAAGGAGAAATACTTGATTTCTTCCTCAGTACTGAAAGAGGAAAGAAAAACAGGAGCAAATATGGTAAAAGTGCGTAAGGGTTACATAATGCAAGGCTAAGGATCACTTTTTTAAAAAACGTTTTATTGTGCTCTTTTTAAATTTAATTTTTATTTCATATTGGGGTATATTTGATTTGCAATGTTGTGTTAGTTTCAGGAATACACCAAAGTCATTCAGAGATATACTTATAAGAATCTCCTTCAGATTCTTTTCCCATATAGGTTGTTAAAGAATACTGAGCAGAGGGAGTTCCCATCGTGGCTCATCTGAAATGAATCTGACTAGTATCCATGAGGACACAGGTTCAATCCCTGGCCTCAGTGGGTTAAGGATCTGGCATTGCTGTGAGCTGTGGTGTAGGTCACAGATGAATCTGGCGTGGCTGTGGCTGTGGCATAGGCCGGCGGCTACAGCTCTGATTAGACCCCTAGCCTGGGAACCTCTATATGCCGTGGGTGTGGCCCTAAAAGGAATATTGAGCAGAGTTCCCTGTGTTACACAGCAGGTCCTCATTGATTATCAGGCTAAGCGTCTTTCTCATAAAGGCATGGATCTGGAAATCTTTTCTCACATTTATTCAGGCATGTCCTGATAAATACAAAGCAAAACCTATGAATGAGATAATGATACAATCTGAGTAATCTAATAAATTATTCAGATTTATTATTCAATTCTAATTCCAGAGATTCATGGATGTTAAAGTTAATTCATGTATATAAGAGCTTTTTTGAAATAAAACATAGACTACTATATATAGATTACTTTTTTAACACAAAAGGGATTCTCCTTTTTTTTTTTCAGAGAAAATTTTTAACGGCGGGAATGTTTCCTGGTTTGTGTATGAGACACAGTATATTATTTCATTCTAAAAATGCATATGAGGAAAGACAGTCAAAGGTTTTTTTACTAATAAGAATTCTTGCTTTTATATTTGCAGCAAAAGCATGTTAGAAAAAATTGCATATTGTTATAATGTGGGTTTTTTTTGTTTGTTTTTTGTCTTTTTGCCATTTCTTGGGCCACTCCCGTGGCATATGGAGGTTCCCAGGCTAGGGGTCGAATCGGAGCTATAGCCACCGGCCTACGCCAGAGCCACAGCAACTTGGGATCTGAGCCGCGTCTGCAACCTACACCACAGCTCACAGCAACGTCGGATCCTTAACCCACTGAGCAAGGCCAGGGATCGAACCTTCAACCTCATGGGTCCTGGTCAGATTTGTTAACCACTGCGCCACGACGGGAACTCCATATCATGTGTTATTATAAACGGGAACTCCATATCATGTGTTATTATAACACATGATATTGTATTTTAATGTATACTAATGTACATTAATGATATTAATGTATCAGTGTTTTTGCTACATTTAAAGAAAACAGTGAGAGTTGAAATACAGATAAATGTAGGCCAGAGTCTGAGAAAATAAATGGGTAGCCTGTAAAGTGGCCAAGGGAAGAGAGTTAGGGGACAGAATGAATGGAGGTTTTTCAATTCTAAGTGGCTTCGGTTCCCGTGCTCAGTGTGTGAAAAGGTATGTGAACAAGCCAGCCTGTGGGAACAGGGGCAGCTGAAGAGCACCTGATCTCTCCAGTGAGGGAACAGAACATGCAACTCCAGCTCATTATCTGGACTTAGTGTTTCCAGGTCCTCAGGTTTTTTTTCAAAAGAAGATGGAAATCTGGATTTTTATGTTAACTCAACTCTCTCATGACCAAAACCAAATATGTCTATAACCTGTGACATATTCAGGTATCCAGTTTTGTGGGAGGGGGTTAAAAATGATGGTGACTTTATATAAAATCAGCCTTTCACCATAAACAACAGGGAATCAGCAAACTACAGGGCAGAGGAATCCAGTGTCTCCTCTCCATGAGTAATGCTTTATAGGAACACAGCTACACACACTTGGTTACATTGTCTGTGTTGCTTCTGTGCTACAGTGGAGCCTCAGAGGTTTGCTATCTAGCCTTTCATAGAAAATTTTGCCAACCAGGATAATAATTTGACCTTCAGAAGATCTGAATTTGGTACAACCATTATGGAGAACAGTATGGAGGTAACTAGAGAACTATCCATAGAACTACCATATGACCCAGCAATCCCACTCTTGGGCATATATCTGGATGAAATTTTCCTTAAAAAAGACACATACAGGAGTTCCTGTCGTGGTGCAATGGTTAATGAATACAACTAGGAACCATGAGGTTGCGGGTTCGGTCCCTGCCCTTGCTCAATGGGTTGACGATCCAGCGTTTCTGTGAGCTGTGGTGTAGGTTGCAGATGCGGCTCGGATCCCGAGTTGCTGTGGCTCTGGAGTAGGCTGGTGGCTACAGCTCCGATTAGACCCCTAGCCTGGGAACCTCCATATGCCATAGGAGCAGCCCAAGAAATAGCAAAAAGACAAAACAAAAAAACAAAAAAAAAAAACCACATACACCTACATGTTCATTGCAGCACTATTCACAAGAGCCAAAACATGGAAACAACCCAAATGTCCATCAACAGGTGATTGGATTAGGAAGATGTGGTATGCATACACAATGGAATACTACTCAGCCATAAAAAAGAATGACATCATGCCATTTGCAGCAACCTGGATGGAAGTAGAGACTCTCATCCTGAGTGAAATAAGTCAGAAAGAGAAAGATAAATACCACATGATATCGCTTATATCTGGAATCTGATACACAGCAAAGAAGAACCTTTCCACAGAAAAGAAAATCATAGACTTGGAGAATAGACTTGTGGATGCCAAGAGGGAGGGGAAGGGAGAGGGATGGATTGAGATTTTGGCATTAATAGATGCAGAGTATTGCCTTTGGAATGGATTAGCCATGAGATCCTGCTCTATAGCACTGGGAACTCTGTCTAGTCACTTACAATACAGCATGATAATGTGAGAAAAAAGAATATATACATGTATGTGTAACTGGGTCACTATCTGCACAGTAGAAAATAAATAAATAAATAAAACTAAAATAAAAAGATAAAAGTGATTTTGAAAAAATTCAAAAAAAAAGATCTGAATCTGTTATGTTGAATAATATTCTAAGAGGATTCTACTAGATTTTATTGTCAAATTACTTTAGGGGATGGAGTTCCTGTTGTGGCTCAGTGGTTAACAAATCCGACTAGGAACCATGAGGTTGCAGGTTCAACCCCCGGCCTTGCTCAGTGGGTTAAGGATCTTGTGTTGCTGTGAACTGTGGTGTAGGTCACAGACATGGCTTGGATCCCACGTTGCTGTGGCTCTGGTGTAGGCCGGCGGCTACAGCTCCAATTCGAACCCTGGCCCGGAAACCTCCATGTGCCGTAGGAGTGGCCCAAGAAACAGCAAAAAAAAAAAAAAAAAAAAAAAAAACTTTAAGGGAAAAAAAAGATTTTTTTTCTCAGAATATACATTTAAAATAATTGTTTTGCATTAAAAATTTAACTCAGTTGAGTCTGATAGGAAGTGGTTGGTAGGAACATTTAGTAAAATTTCTTTCCCAGATTTATTGATTTCTGTAGATCATAGATAAGTGTGTTGAGAAATATGGAAGTTCCCACTGTGGCTCAGCAGAAACAAACCTGATTAGTACCCATGAGGAGGTGGGTTCGATCCCTGGCCTCACTCAGTGGGTTAAGGATCCAGTGTTGCCGTGAGCTGTGATGTAGCTTGCAGACACAGCTGGTATCCCACGTTGCTGTGGCTGTGGTGTAGGCTGGCAGCTGTAGCTCTGATTTGACCCCTTGCCTGGGAACTTCCATGTGCTGCAGCTGTGGCCCTAAAATTTAAAAAAAAAAAAAAAAAAAAAAAATAGACCAAGCAGGAGTTCCCGCTGTGGCACAATGGGTTAAGGATCCAGAGTTGTCTGTGCAGTAGCTCAGGTTGCTGCTGAGGCTCGAATTTGATCCCTGGCCCAGGAACTTCCATATACCATGGATGAGGTCAAAAAAGAAAAAAAAATAGATTAAGGAGATAAAAAAAAACAAGCACATACTGTATAGCACAGGCAATTATATGTAATATCCTATAATAAACCATAAGGTAAAGGAATATGAAAAAGAATATATATATACATATGTATATGAAATAAACTAAGAAAACAGTAATAAATAAAATCAAATGCCTTTTCTATGATTATGCAGAAAAGGTAAACCTAAAGATATTATGCATCATTTCAGGTAGCTAAACCTTAAAAAAGAGAAATTACTTAGCTTGCACCATCTAGAGGTGAAAAATATAATTCCACACGTACCTAACCAGAGTAGAAAGGTAGTACCCTGCCTTGGTCGTTTTGAGGTCTGTTTGGCATCTGTTAGGAAGTGGTGGGCAAGACTGGTGCTGGCTGGCAACGAAACAATAGCTAACACATCCTCAAAATGAACTTCTGAGTAGAAGGATTTTCTAAGAGTAGTCTTCATGGCACTTAAATGTTCATTCTTCAGCTTCTGTTACTTGCAGTCACTTATTTTCTTATATGATGTTCAGTCAAAATAAATTGGTTTGGGTGTTTTTTGCTTTTTTTTTTTTTTAACCTGAATGCCTCCTTTTGGCTCATCCTGAAAGAATTGAAGAGTATATGTTTTGGACATTCTTGTATATATGTCTTTGAACATTTTTGTCTAATCTTAACAGGTACCTTCATTGTAGGTAAAGTCTTTGTAGGATTTTTATAATAACGCATATGTGCTTTCTCCAAGCTAGTTTGTGTTTGAATCCTACTATAAAGAAAATAGCTCTGGGAGTTTCCCCCGTGGCTCAGTGGTTAACGAATCCGACTAGGAACTATGAGGTTGCGGGTTGGATCCCTGGCCTCGCTCAGTGGGTTAAAGATCCGGCATTGCTGTGAGCTGTGGTGTAGGTCACAGACGCGGCTCGGATCCCGTGTTGCTATGGCTGTGGTGTAGGCCAGCAGCTACAGCTCTGATTAGACCCCTAGCCTAGGAACCTCCATATGCTGCGGGAGTGGCCCTAGAAAAGGCAAAAAGACAAAACAAAAACAAACAAACAACAAAAAGAAAAATAGGAGTGCCCGTTGTGGCTCACTGGTTAACGAATCTGACTAGGAACCATGAGGTTGCAGGTTCGATCCCTGGCTTCGCTCAGTGGGTTAAGGATTCGGCATTGCCGTGAGTTGTGGTAAGTTGCAGACTTGGCTGGGATCTGGTGATGCTGTATCTGTGGCATAGGCCAGTGGCTATAGCTCCAATTGTACCCCTAGCCTGGGAACCTCCATATGCCGTGGGAGCAGCCCAAGAAAAGGCAAAAAAAAAAAAAAAAAAAAAGAGGCATGTCTAAAATACAAAAGCCATTTTGGGGTGTCATCTTCTGCATGAAGATGATTGTTGGTGTGATTAAAGAGATATAGACTAGTCTTACAATCCCTTTGTGAGTTTTTGTTGGCTTCCAAAAGAAAATTTTGAAAATGACATAATTTTATTGTTTTAGGCTGATTTCCTTGCATTGTACAACTAGAAAGCAAAGTTTTCTTGTTGTTGATCCCAAACTAGATGTTGTAAGATTTGTGTTATTCTACTTTGCCCTCCTGCATTATCGTGACCTGTTCTAGCCAATACTTAACTCTTTATAAACCCTCCCTCCCACCTCCCCCTCTACAGCCATAACCATTTAGCCTCTCTTCTCCAGGGGCGGTATTTGCCTTTTTAAAATCTCAGCTCCAGGGAGTTCCTGTTGTGGATCAGTGGAAACAAACCTGACTAGGATCCATGAGGATCCTGAATTGATTCCTGGGCCTGCTCAGTGAGTTAAGGATCACTGTTGCTGTGAGCTATGATGTAGGTCACAGACACAGCTTGGATTTGGCATTCCTGTGGCTCTGGTGTAGGCCTGCAGCTGCAGCTCCGATTAGAGCTCTAGCCTGGGAACCTCCATATGCCGTGGGGGCAGCCCTAAAAAGCCGAAACAGAAAGAAGGAAAAAGAAACATCCCCCACAACCAAATTTTTCAAAAATACTAGGACAGCAGAACCTCTTAAAATATAAGTACTTTTTGTTTTATTTTATATCAGGAAAAAATACAAGGTACTTCCCCCTCCCCAGTTTTATTGAGAAATATTATTTATTTATTTATTATTTATTTTGCTTTTTAGGGGCACACCCAGGCATATGGAGGCTCCCAGGCTAGGGATCAAATAGGAGCTACATATGCCGGCCTATGCCACAATCACAGCAAAGCCAGATCCTTAACCCACTGAGCGAGGCCAGGGATCAAACCCACGACCTCATGGTTCCTAGTCAGATTATTTTCTGCTGCACTATGATGGGAACGCCAAGAAATAATTGACATAAATTTAGGATAAACTGCATAATGGTTTGATTTATATATATCATGAAATGACGACCACAGTAGGTTTACTTAACAACATCTTTTTTTTTTTCCCCAATGTACAACATGGGGACCAAGTTACACACACATGTATACATAGTTTTTCCTCCCATTGTTGTGTTACGATATAAGTATCTAAACATAGTTCTCAATGCTACACTGTAGGATCTCATTGTAAATCCATTCCAAGAGCAATAGTTTGCATCCATTAACCCCAAGCTCCTGATCCTTCCTACTCCCTCCTTCTTCCCCTGGGCAGCCACAAGTCTATTCTCCAAGTCTGTGATTTTCTTTTCTGTGGAAAAGTTCATTTGTACTGTGTATTAGATTCCAGTTGTAAGTGATATCATGGTATTTGTCTTTCTCTTTCTGACTTACTTCACTCAGGATGAGTCTCTAGTTCCATCCAGGTTGCTGCAAATGGCATTATGTCATTCTTTTTTATGGCTGAGTAGTATTCCATTGTGTATATATATAACACATCCTCCTAATCCATTCATCTGTTGATGGACATTTGGGTTGTTTCCATGTCTTGGCTTTTGTGAATAATGCTGCAATGAACATGCAGGTGCATGTGTCTTTTTTAAGGAAAGTTTTGTCCAGATATATGCCCAAGAGTGGGACTGCTGAGTCATATGGTAGTTCTATATAGTTTTCTAAGGTACCTCCATACTATTCTCCATGGTGGCTGTACCAGCTTACATTCCCACCAACAGTGCAGGAGGATTCCCTTCTCTCCATACTGCCTCCAGCACTTGTTATTTGTGGACTTATTACTGATGGCCATTCTGACTGGTATGAGGTGATATCTCATGGTAGTTTTGACTTGCATTTCTCTAATAATCAGCGATGTGGAGCATTTTTTCTTGTGTTTGTTGGCCATCTGTAGATCTTCCTTGGAGAATGGTCTATTCAGGTCTTTTGCCCATAACATCGTCTTATATAGATACAATAAAAAGAAAACAAAAACGCAATTTTTAAAGTTATAAATGTTATGGGATGAAAATTTAATACCTCTGAATCTCCTTCCTCATCCTCTCCCCCAAATTTTATCATACTTTTAATTATATCAGTACATGTTTGCATCATTATTATAATATAAGTATTGTTCACAGCAGAACCGATTAGAATATTGTGATTATGTGTCCTTTCTTTTTTTAAGTTGAAGGTTCTATTGACCTACACTATGTAAGCTCTAGTACACTCCTTAGTGATTCAGTATTTCTACACATTACACAATGATCACTACAGTAAGTCTAGTTACCCTCTGTCACTATGTAAAGTTATTATAATATTATTGACTGTATTCCCCATACTGTACATTTCAACCTTGTGGCTCATTTATTTTATAAGTGGAAATTTGTGCCTCTTAATCTCCCCCACCTATTTCACTCATCCTCCCCTCAACCCATAAGAACTTTTAATATCAGGAATAAGTGTCAAGAATGTGTAGCACAGCATGCATCAGCGTGAACCAGAGCAAAACCTAACACCTAGGAAGTTCTCGTCGTGGCGCAGTAGAAACAAACCCAACTAGGAACCATGAGGTTGTGGGTTCGATTCCAGGCCTTGCTCAGTGGGTTAGGGATCCCGTTTTGCAGTGAGCTATGGTGTAGGTCGCAGACATGGCTTGGATCCCGCGTTGCTGTGGCTGTGGTGTAGGCCGGCGGCTACAGTTCTGATTGGACCCCTAGCCTGGGAACCTCCATATGCAGCGGATGAAAAGACTAAAAAAAAAAAAAAACCCAAAAAAAACCCACCCGATATTAATACTCTTCACTAAATACAAATGTTTAGATCTTTAGTCAATAAACTCGTGACTTCATTTGGGTAATTTATGCACATTTTTGGCCATGCCCACAGCATGTGGAAGTTCCTGAGCCAGGGATTCAGCTCACATCACAGCAGCTTCCCAAGCCACTGCAATGACAACACCAGATCTTTAACCCCCTGTGCCACAAAGAAACTCCCACACATATTTTTATAGCTAAACATGATAAACAGTTTTTTGTCTTTTTTTGTCTGTTTTTTTTTTAAAGGCCGCACCCATGGCATATGAAGGTTCCTAGGCTAGGGGTTGAATCGGAGCTCTTGCTTCTGGCCTACGCCACAGCCACAGCAATGCGGAATCCAAGCCGCATCTGTGACCTACACTACAGCTCATGGCAACTCCAGATTCTTACCCCATTGAGTGAGGCCAGAGATCGAACTGGAAGCCTCATGGTTACTAGTTAGGTTCATTAACCACTGAGCTATGATTAGGAACTCCATGATAAACAACTTTAAAGGTGATTTGACTGTTCTCATCTTCTTTTATTCTCTAGAGGATGAGTTTGAACCCAACCATTTTTTTTGGCTTATTGATATAGATTACATATTCATACAACTATAAAAACTAGAGAAATTGTTTTATAACTATTACTATTATTTGTTTCCAAGGTGGAAACAGTAATTTTGCAAAGGTGTTTGCTGACTTCAGTAACTGTTCATGTGCTTTAAAAATATGTGTATAGAATATTTAATTATAAACTGATTTTGCTAAACTCTTTGCTATTGTAATTATTCTTTTTCTAATATACCATCACTTTTTACCTACTTCAATAACTCTCCTTTCAGTTTTCTTTCCTTATTATATATCATTTTTTTTCATTATACAATATTTTATCTGTGCCAAATATATATTGTGTATGTAAGTCGTAATAACTGAGCATTGTATTCACCAATCATTTAAGAAATTAAAATTACCAATGTTTTTGATGTTCTCTGTGCATTTCTATTTGATCTTTTTATTTTTTATTTTTTTATTTTTATTTAATTTTGTTTTGTTTTTGTCTTTTCACGGCCGCACTCGCGGCATGTGGAGGTTCCCAGGCTAGGGATCTAATTGGAGCTGTAGCCACCAGCCTACGCCACAGCCACAGCAATGTGGGATCCGAGCCACATCTGCGACCTACACCACAGCTCATGGCAAGACCAGATCCTTAACCCACTGAGCGAAGCCAGGGACAGAACCCACCTCCTCATGGTTCCTAGTCAGATTTGTTTCTGCTGTGCCACAACAGGAACTCCTATTTGATCTTTTTAGTTGATCACCTTGTATTTATGAATCTCTAATTTTCTTTATAATTTTGCCCCATATGTTTGTGACCTAAATAATAGATTTTTAGTTTAATATTATTTTTTTTTGTCTTTTTTGTCTTTTGCTGGCCACACCCATGGCATATGAAGGATCCCAGGCTAGGGGTCTAATCAGAGCTCTATCCACCAGCCTACGCCACAGCCACAGCAATGCCAGATCCAAGCCGTTGTCTGCAGCCTACACCACACCTCACAGCAACACCAGATCCTTAACCCACTGAGCGAGGCCAGGAATCGAACCCGCAACCTCATGTTCCTAGTTGGATTTGTTTCCACTGCACCATGAAGAGAACTCCATAGTTTAATATTATTTAAAACTTCATATCAATGGTTTCATTCTGTAACATGTTCTTCTCTTTCATTCTGTTCTATTTCACTTATTACATGCATAAATATGGTTCATTTTTACTGCCATATAACATTTCCCTTGTATCTGTATTACAAGATATATCCATGCTCTTATTGATGTCCATTTTTTTGTTCACATAAACACCACTTTAGTGCAAATTCTTACCTTTTTCTCCTGTTATGCACATGCAGTATTTTCTCTAGGATCCCTGGAATGGAATTTGAGGGCCTTATAATATACCAACCTTCAATTTTATTAACTTGCGGTCTAGTCACCCTCATCACTCTAGCCAACAGACATCCAAATACCAATGGGGGAGGCTATTTCAGACTAGCCAGCCTCCAGTTATCCTGCCCACCTGACCAGAGAAGCAGGTACAATTCAAACTAGATAAGCCAAGCTCAGTCCAGACCAGAATTACCCCTTCCAGTTGATTCCAGATATATTAAGTTTTGAAATTTTTTGTTATGTAGCAATAGATAACAATGAACTTAGAAATCTTTTAAATTTCAAAAAATAAAAATTGTTGTTTTAAGACATCTGTGATGTTTTTTAATTTTTTTTTTTTTTTTTTTTTGCTGCATTCATAGCATGTGGAAGTTCCTGGACCAAGGATCAAACCTGTGCCACAGCAGTGACCTGAGCCACTGCAGTGACAATGCTTGACCCTTAACCTGCTGCCCACAAGGGAACTCCTTTTTTTGATATATGTTATTGCTTTGAAGCTTGATTTCATTGTAGTCAAAGAGCATAGATTTCATAAAACTGAGTCTTCGAAATAGGTGAGATTCTCTCTATGGTCTAGAATGGGAGTTGGCAAATTGCACCCTGTGAGCCAAATGTATCTTGCTGCTTGTTTTCATGAATAAAGTTTGGTAGACAGCCACATTCATTTATTTACATATTGGCTGTGTCCATGAAAGCAAGAATTGGGTAGTTGAGAGACACTATGTTTCTCCAGGTCTATGTATTTATTATCTGGGCTTTATAGAAAAGATTTATCAAGCCCTGACCTAGCACATAACTGCTTCATTTGTGTTAAATATGCATATTCCTCAAATCATGGGCATTGAGTTTATATATTTTATGAACTTGTTTAATTGCATTCTTCACATCTTCTATACATTTATTAATTTCTTGTCTACTTAAGAGTTGTTGAGATGGGAGTGCCCTGGTGATCACAAGGGTTAAGGACCTGGTGTGGTCACTGCTGTAGTTCGGGCTCAATTCCTTGCCTGGGAACGTCCACGTGCAGCAGGCATGACAAAAAAAAAAAAAAAAATTCTGTGTTTAAGTTTTTGAGGAACTGCTAAATTTTTACTTTTATTTGGCCACATCCATAGCACACCTGGGAAATTCTTGGGCCAGGGATCAAACCTGTACCATAGCAATAACCAGAACCACAGCAGTGGATCCTCAACCTACTGATCCACTAAGGAACTTCTTTTTTATTTTTATTTTTGTTTGGGACTGCTAAACTTTTTGAGTGAATGTAGCATTTTACATTCCAACCATGGGGTTTTAATTTCTCCATATCTGTCAATATTTGCTATGTTCTTTTTTCCTTTTTTTTTTTCAAGTAAGAGCCATCCTAGGGTGTGTGAAGTGATATCTCATGGTGCTTTTGATTTGCATTTCCCTGATGATTAATGATATTAAGTATCTTATTGGCCATTTGTATATTTTTCTTTAGAGAAATTCAGTCCTTTGATTATTTTTGAATTAGATTGTTTTTGCTGTTATTATTGAGTTTTAGGAGTTCTTTATATGTTCTAGTTATTAACCTCTTATTAGATATGTGATTTTCAAATATCTTTCTCCCATTCTGTGGGTTATTTTTTCACACTCTTGATAGTGTCCTTTGATGCACAAAAGTTTAAAATTTTGTTGCAGTCTAAATTATCTTTTGTTTTGTTTTCTGTGTTTTAGGTGTCATATTCAAGAAATCATTGCCAAATCCAATGTCATGAAGACTTTTTTTGCCTTTTGTCTTTTTATGGCCGCACCCACGGTATATGGAGGTTCCCAGGCTAGGGGAACCTCCATATACTGTGGTGTAGACTGGGAGCTGCAGCTCCCAGTCTACACCACAGCCACAGTAACACCAGATCCAAAACATGCCTGTGACCTACACCACTCCCAGGTACATATCCCAAAGATTTGAAAACAGGGGCCCAAAGAGATACTGGTGTGCCAACGTTCATAGCAGCATTATTCACAATAGCCAAAATATGGAAACAAATGAAGTGTCCATCAACAGATGAATGGAGAAACAAAATGTAGTATATACAAACAATGGAATATTGCTTAGCTGTGAAAAGGATTGAGGTTCTGATGTATGCTACAGCAAGGGTGAACCTTGCTTGCTTCATTATGGATGAATACATTGGTGATACATGATACAACAGGGTAAACATCACTCTACATTAAAAAGCCAAACGCAAAAGGACAAAGATTATATGATTCCACCCAAGGTATCCAGAATGGGCAAATCCATAGAGACAGAAGGTAGGATTGTTATTTCCTGGGGCTGGGGAAAGAGAAGTTGTTTTCTAGGGGCAGCTGTGGAGAGAGGAGTGGGGAGGTGTTGCATGATGGTTAGAGTTTACATTTGGGTGTTAAAGTTTATGTTTCAGGTGATAAAGTTTGGATGATAATGGTGATAGTTATACAATGCTGTGAATGTACTTAATGCCACCAAATTGCACACTTAAAAATACTAAAATTTTAAAATGTGGTACAGTGGTAAACTTCACGTTATGTATATTTTACCACAATTAACAATGAAACCAAACAGTTTCATTGGATCAGTAGGTTAAGGATCCAGTGTTATCACTGCTGTGGCTCTGGTCACAGCTGTGGCTCCAGTTTGATATCTGCCCTGGGAACTTCCACCTACCTCAGGTGCGGCCCCCAAAAAAGAGAAAGAACAAAACTAAACAAAACAGGAGTTCTGTGGCATACAGGGTGGGCGAATGCCTTAGGGCAGTTACCATCTTCAGCTAGTCTCTCTGGATCTGCTGAATCTCTCTGGATCCCTACCCTTGCTTTATTTCTCTTACTTTTACCTGCTAAGCCATGCATTTGCAATATATATAAAATGTATTTATTTCATTTTATTTAGCATTTATAGGTATTTATACAGCGAAGCATTTTTTAGGATATCTATCATATTTCCAGAAATGTAAATATTCCCAGCTTATCTTTTAAAATTCCACTGAAGTCCCATTATGCTTTTTATCACATACACACATGCACACACACACACACACACACACACACAAAACATTTATTAAATATGTTGTTAGAGTTTTTTTTTTAATCGCATGGTACCAAAAAGTAAGTATACAGTATGCTTCAAGTTGTGTTTCAGTAAAGAGGGACAAGTAGATGTTTGTGTTCACTTTTACATACTTCTAGAATAATATTCATTCCTTATTAGTTATTACAAGATATTGCGTATAGTTCCCTATGCCATACATGTTGGTTATCTATTTTATATGTAATAGTTTGTATATGTCAATCTCAACCTCCTAATTAACCCTCCCCCCTTTCCTCTTTGGTAACCATAAGTTTATTTCCTATGTCTGTGAGTCTCTTTCTGTTTTGTAAATAAGTTCATTCATATCTTTTTTTTTTAGATTCCACATATAGCAACATCATATAATAGTTGTCTTTTTTCTTTTTGCTACATTTACTTTGATAATCTCTACATCCATCCATGTTACCGCAAATGACATTATCTCATTATTTTTATGGCTGGGTATTATTCCATTGTGTATATATATGTGTGTGTATACCACATCTTCTTTATCCATTCATCTGTTGATGGACATTTAGGTTTCTTCCATGTCTTAGCTATTATAAGTAATGCTGGTATGAACATAGTGGTGCATGTATCTTTTCAAATTATAGTTTTGTCTGGGTATATGCCCAGGAGTGGGATTGCTGGATCATATAGTAACTCTATTTTTGTTTTTTAAGGAACTTCCATACTGTTCCCCATAGTGGCTCTACCAATTTACTTTCCCACCAGCAGTGTAGAACATTTTTATATTGCTTGAATATTTTACTGTGTGTGTATTTAATTTTAAAAATCTACCTAAATTTTTAAGGGAGGGCAGTCTCCTACTTCTAGTTTCTGCTGAAAATGCATTAAATAGTATATCTTTTGTGGCAAGTTGCAACCACACTACTTTAGATTCATCCAGCCTGGAGTTCCTGTCATGGCACAGCAGAAATTAATCCAACTAGGAACCAAAAGGTTGTGGGTTTGATCCCTGGCCTCACTCAGTGGGGTAAGAATCCGGCGTTGCCATGAGCTGTGGTGTAGGTCACAGAGGCAGCTCAGATCTGGCATTGCTGTGGCTGTGGCGAAGGCCAGCAGCTATGGCTCTGATTAGACCCCTAGTCTGGGAACCTCCATATGCTGTGGGTGCAGCTCTAAAAAGACAAAGGCAAATCAACAACAAGGGAAAAAACTGCAAAAAAACAAATGCATGGAGACTAAACAGCATGCTACTAAACAACCAATGGATCAATGAAGAAATCAAAGAGGAAATTAAAAAATACCTAGAAGCAAATGACAACACAGACACGAAACTCCAAAATCTATGGGATATAGCAAAAGCCGTTCTAAGAGGAAAGTTTATAGCAATCCAAGCCCACCTCAGGAAACAAGAAAAAGCTCAAATAAACAAGCTAACTTTACATCTAAAGCAGCTCAAGAGAGAAGAACAGACAAGACCTAAAGTTAGTAGAAGGAAAGAAATCATAAAGATCAGAGCAGAAATCAATGAAGTAGAAATGAAGAAAACCATAGAAAAGATCAATGAAACAAAAAGCTGGTTCTTTGACAAGATCAACAAAATTGATAAACCCTTAACCTGACTTATCAAGAAAAAAAGAAGATTCAAATCAATAAAATTAGAGGAGTTCCCGTCGTGGCGCAGTGGTTAATGAATCTGACTAGGAACCATGAGGTTGCGGGTTCGGTCCCTGCCCTTGCTCAGTGGGTTAACGATCCGGCGTTGCCATGAGCTGTGGTGTAGGTTGCAGACACGGCTCGGATCCCGCGTTGCTGTGGCTCTGGCGTAGGCTGGTGGCTACAGCTCCAATTGGACCCCTAGCCTGGGAGCCTCCATATGCCCTGGGAGCGGCCCAAGAAATAGCAACAACAACAACAACAACAAATTTAAAAAAATAAATAAATAAAATTAGAAATGAAAAAGGAGAAGTAACAACAGACATCACAGAAATACAAAGGATCATAAGAGACTGCTATATGCAACTATATGCCAATAAAACAGAAAACCCAGAAGAAATGGACAAATTCTTAGGTACCATCTTCCAAGACTAAACCAAGATGAAATAGAAAAAATGAACAGACCAATCACAAGAAATGAAATTGAAACTGTGATTAAAAAACTTCCAACAAACAGAAGTCCAGGACCAGATGGCTTCACAGGTGAATTCTAAATAAGTAAACTGCTTATTTTAATGTACATGAGATTTAATAAAAAAGAGTTCAGTTCTAAGTTGAATTTTGAATGGCCAAAAACACACATGAAAAGATGTTCAGCATCACTCATTATTAGAGAAATGCAAATCAAAACCACTTTGAGGTACCACCTTACACCAGCCAGCATCGTCAAAAAGTCTACAAACAGGGAGTTCCCGTCGTGGCGCAGTGGTTAACGAATCCGACTAGGAACCATGAGGTTGCGGGTTCGGTCCCTGCCCTTGCTCAGTGGGTTAAGGATCTGGCGTTGCCGTGAGCTGTGGTGTAGGTTGCAGACGAGGCTCGGATCCCGCGTTGCTGTGGCTCTGGCGTAGGCCGGTGGCTACAGCTCCGATTCAACCCCTAGCCTGGGAACCTCCATATGCCGCGGGAGCGGCCCAAGAAATAGCAACAAAACAAAACAAAACAAAACAAAACAAAACAAAACAAAACAAAACAAAACAAAAAAAAAGTCTACAAACAGTAAGTGCTGGAAAGGGTGTGGAGAAAAAGGAACCCTACTGCGGAGCCGAGGAAGGGAGCTTGCCTGAACTGTACAGTTCCGAGGGCAAGCTCCTGAACAGGAAAAGTGGCCTGTCTGAATGGTGCCATTCCAAGGGCAGGTTCCTAAACAAGGGGATACCTGCCTGTATGGCACAATTCCAAGGATAGGCCCTAGAAGACAATAAGGCTCACCCACTGACCTTGGTGGGGAATTAAATTGTACAGGAAGCAATTTCCATTTTGCGTTGCTGAGTGGGGATTGTTCCATGGATGACTTAGTCTTTTCTGTTATTCACTTGCTGTTCAGTTTTCCTCAGCCTTTCCTGATTATTTACTTATTATTCTTATTTTCCTGTGGTGATTTGTGATTTAACAAAATTACAACAATAATATAATAAGAATTTCATCCTGAAGGACTTTCCCCTATTCAAATCCAACTTAATTAAAACATAGTGTTTATCTACTAACTAGTTATACAGTAAACTTTAGAGTTAGGATTTTAATGAGGTTCATAGGAGTTAGACATATATTATTCTTGATCAAAAGAAACTTAGCTATGAGTTTTGTCCTTGATTTTGGAAGGTTATAAGTGAAAGCTAGTTAAGCTGATTTATATTTTCTTATACTGTTTTCCTGCCGTAACGCTTTAAAGATAAACACTAGTCTAAAATACAAGATTTGTGAATGCCAAATTCTTGTGTCTGTGACCTCTTCAACTTGTAAAAACTGGCTGGCCATGAGACGATTTGTACTGAGTCTCCTCATTTCCAGTTGTACTCATTAAGTTTAGTTAAGTTGAAGATTTTAAAACATGACATATTGCTGTTGTACCATGTGATCAAAAAACAAAATCTAAAGTTAACCAATGTACTTTTAACACTATGATGTAATCTGTAGTTAAAAACTGTCTATATAATCAACCACTTATGCCAATAAAATTTGAGCAGTCCAGCACCCTGAAAGAAGGGGCAAAGAGGCTGTCTCCATGTGCATTCGCCAACACTGTCCCTCTCCTTCGGGGAAAGTGCACTCCCTGACTGCCGGAGCTGGCTCTGGCACCTTTTTTTTTTTTTTTTTTTTTTTGTCTTTTTGTCTTTTTTGTTGTTGTTGTTGTTGTTGCTGCTGCTATTTCTTGGGCCGCTCCCGCAGCATATGGAGGTTCCCAGGCTAGGGGTCGAATCGGAGCTGTAGCCACCGGCCTACGCCAGAGCCACAGCAACGCGGGATCCGAGCCTCGTCTGCAACCTACACCACAGCTCACGGCAACGCCGGATCGTTAACCCACTGAGCAAGGGCAGGGACCGAACCCGAAACCTCATGGTTCCTAGTCGGATTCATTAACCACTGCGCCACGACGGGAACTCCTGGACTCTGGCACCTTATTACACTGTTGGTGGGATTGTAAATTGGTGCAACCACTGTGGAAAACAGTATGGAGAAAACGAAAAATAGAACTACCATTTGATCCAACAATCTCACTCCTGGGCATCTATCCAGAGAAAACCATGACTCGCAAAGACACATGTACTCCGATGTTCATTGCAGCACTATTTTCAATAGCTAAGACATGGAAACAACCTAAATGTCCATTGACAGAGGAGTGGATTGAAAAGATATGGTACATAAATACAATGGAATATTACTAAGCCGGTAAAAGGAATGAAATACCAGCATTTTTAGCAACATGGATGGACCTAGAAATGATCATGCTAAGTGAAGTCAGTCATACAATGAGACACCAACATCAAATGCTTTCACTGACATGTGGAATCTGAAAAAAGGAGAGGATGAACTTCTTTGCAGAACAGATACTGACTCACAGACTTTGAAAAACTTATGGTCTCCGGAGGAGACAGTTTGGAGGGTGGGGGAATATGCTGTGGTTGTGGGATGGAAATCCTATAAAATTGAATTGTGATGATCATTGTACAACTATGAATTTAATAAATTCATTGAGCAATAAAAAATTAATTAAATAAAATAAATTTAAAAAAATAAAAAGACAAAAGACAAAAAAAAAAAAATAGATTCACCCAAACTTCTCCTTTAGGGAACTATTTTAACCTCAAACTTTAACCTTCCAGCTTCACAAAGGAGCCTGAACAAGATGCTGAGGGCTCATCTGAGTCAGAGGAAAGATGGGCAGAATCATCCTGCTCTCTGTTTCTTTATCTGCTCACTAGGCAGTGCATGTCTTTCTAAGATACAATCTTAGATTCTCATTAGAGAGGAAATGAATGACCTTATCAAACCTCTCACATCCTCTTTGGTGGAAGTACACATTTCCCTGAAAGGATGTATCTGAAACTGAACTGATAACAAAAAAATACTTTTTTGGGTTTTTTTCTTTGTCCTAAAATATTTTTTAATTTTTTTATTATACTTAATTTACAATGTTCTGTCAATTTCTGCTGTACAGCAAAGTGACCCAGTTATACATTTATACACATTCTTTTTTCACATTATCCTTCATCATGTTCCATTACAAGTGACTAGATATAGTTCCCTATACTATACAGGAAGATCTCATTGCTTATCCACTCCAGATGCAATAGTTTGCATCTACTAACCCAAACTCCCAGTCCATCCCACTCACTCCCCCTTGGCAACCACAAGTCTGTTCTCTAAGTCCATGATTTTCTTTTCTGTGGAAAAGTTCATTTGTGCCACATACTAGATTCCAGATATAAGTGATATCATATGGTATTTGTCTTTCTCTTTCTGACTTACTTCACTTAGTATGAGAGTCTCTAGTTCCATCCATGTTGCTGCAAATGGCATTATTTTGTTCTTTTTATGGCTGAGTAGTATTCCATTGTGTGTATGTACCACATCTTCTTAATCAATTCACCTGTTGATGGACACTTAGGTTGTTTCCTTGTCTTGGCTATTGTAAATAGTGCTGTGATGAACATATGAGTGCATGTATCTTTTTCAATGAAAGCTTTGTGCAGGAGTTCCCATTGTGACACAGTGGAAAGGAATCCAACTAGGAGCCATGAAGTTGCAGTTTTGATCTCTGGCCTTGCTCAGTGGGTTAAGGATCAAGTGTTGCTGCGAGCTATGGTATAGGTCAAAGATGCAGCTTGGATCTGGTGTTGCTGTGGCTGTGGCATAGGCCAGCAGCTGTAGCTCTGGTGAGACCCCTGGCCTGTGAACCTCTGTATGCTGTGGGTGTGGCCCTGAAAAAAAAGAGCAAAAAGAAAATAAAAAAGGAAGTTTTGTCCAGATATATGCCCATGAGTGGGACTCCTGGGTCATGTGGTAGTTCTATATTTAGTTTTCTGAGGTACCTTCAAACTGTTTTCCATAGTGGTTGTACTAGTTTACATTCCCCCCAGCAGTGGGAAAAGGGAACCTTCTTCCCTTTTTCCACACCCTCTCCAGCATCTGTTATTTGTGGACTTATTAATGATGGCCATTCCGACTAGTTTGAGGTGGTACCTCATAGTAGTTTTGATTTGCATTTTTCTGATGATTAGTGATGTTGAGCATTTTTTCATTTGCCTGTTGAGTATCTATGTCTTCTTTGGAGAAATGTCTCTTCAGGTTTTCTGCCCATTTTTCAATTGAATTGTTTGTTTGTTTTTTTTCTGTTGAGTTGTGTGAGTTGTTTCTATATTTTGGAGATTAATCCCTTGTCGTTGCATCATTTGAAACTCTTTTCTCCCGTTCCGTAGGTTTTCTTTTTGCTTTTTTTAATGGATTCCTTTGCCATGCAAAAGATTATAAGTTTGATTAGGTCCCATTGGTTTATTTTTGTTTTTATTTTTATTGCTTTAGGAGACACTTTCAGTTTTAAGTGATATCTTTTTCTGTAAATAAAAATTAATATTCATTGAAGTAAATTTGAGCTATTAGTACTAGCATAGAAATAGCTCCAAAATATACAATGAAAAAACTCGTTTTAGAATAATATGATATACATAGTACCACTATATATTAAAGTAAAGCCCAAACTAGTGTTTTGTAGTAAGAATATATCTGTATATGGAATTCCCTGGTGGCCTAAAAGTTAAGGATCTGGCATTGTCACTGCTGCGGCATGGATTTGATCCCTGGCCTGGGAACTTCTGCATGCCTTGGGAATTTTTTGAAAAAGGAAAAAAAAAAAAAGGAGTTCCTACTGGGACACAACAGATTAAGGATCTGGCATTGTTTCTGTGGCAGCACTGGTTCCATCCTGGGCCTGGCCAGTGGGCATTGCCACAGCTGTGACATAGGTTGCAGCTACAGCTCTGATTCAGTCCCTGGCCTGGGAACTTCCATATGCTGCAGGTGCCTCTGTAAAAAAGAAAAAAAAGAATCTATCGATATTTCTGCTATGATTCTTTAATATAATATTCATTGTCTAGATTTTGGTAAATACAGAAAAGTTTAGATAGAGAAATTAAAAATGAAGCATAACACTTCCTAACAGAAATAATTCCTGTTACCATACTGGTAGATTTCCTTCCCCTTTCTCTGTCTCTCTCTGTCTCTTCCTCTCTTTCTGTATCCTTCAAGTTTCTGTCACATGTATGTATGGATATAGATACATATGTTTATAGATAAGTGGATTACAGTTCTAATTCCGCTTTACTCTCTTAGCATTATAAGCGTGCTTCCATGTTATCATATAATATTTTTCTATAATATAATAAATATTTCTTGGTAAAGCAATTTTAAGTGTTAAGTAATATTCCTTTATGTGGAAATATTTATTTAGCCATATTCCTATTTTTGCACTTTTACCTTTTTTTTTTTTTTTTTGTCTTTTTGCTATTTCTTGGGCCGCTCCCTCGGCATATGGAGGTTCCCAGGCTAGGGGTCCAATTGGAGCTGTAGCCACCAGCCTACGCCAGAGCCACAGCAACGTGGGATCCGAGCCGCGTCTGCAAACTACACCACAGCTCACGGCAACGCCGGATCGTTAACCCACTGAGCAAGGGCAGGGACCGAACCCGCAACCTCATGGTTCCTAGTCGGATTTGTTAACCACTGCGCCACGACGGGAACTCCCCACTTTTACCTTTTTTATTTATTTATTTATTTATTTATTTATTTATTTATTTATTTGCTTATTGGGACCACACCCACGTCATATGGGAGTTGCCAGGCTAGGGGTTGAATCAGAGCTACATCTGTCGACCTATGCCACAGCCTCAGCAACACGGGACACAAGCCGTTTCTGTGACCTACACCACAACTCACGACAAAGCTGGATCCCCAGTCTACTCAGTGAGGCCTGGAATTGAACCCGCATCCCCATGGATACTAGTCAGATTCATTTCCCCTGTGCCACAGTGGGAACTCCCACGTTTCCTTTTTAATTGAAATCCTAACGTGAAAAAATTTTCTCTATCTGCAGTCATTGCCATTAGAATTTTTTTTCGAAGTAGAATTACTGGTCAGGAAATGTGAACATTTCAAAGCAATTTTAAGGCCTAATTTATTAATGGTTGTGTCAATGTACATTCCCACCATAGGAAAGCCTAATGCCTATTTTCCTCATCCCAACACTGGGCATAACGCTCTTTAAAATTCCATACTGGAGTTCCTGTTCTGGCTCAGCAGAAACGAATCTGACTAGCGTCAGTGAGGACATGGTTTTAATCCCTGACCTCACTCAGTGGGTTAAGGATCCAGTGTTGCCGTGAGCTGTGGTATAGGTCGCAGGCACAGCTCAGATCCAGCCTTGTTTGTGCCTGTGGTGCAGGCTGGCAGCTACAGCTCTGATTGGACCCTTAGCCTGGGAACCTCCGTATGCCATGGGTGCGGCCGTATGTAGACTAAATAAAGAAAGAAAATTCTGTACTAAACACGCACGTGCACAGACATACTCCTTAAACGTCTTTAATTACTATAGAGATATTGAAAAACATTAGATATTTGCTATCTGTATTTCTACATTTTTAACACTCAACATTTCTACTATTCTCCAAATAACTATCATCATTTCACTTCTGATTATGTTTTTCTAGGTGCTGAGAGATGAAGTACACAGAGTGGCCACAAGAGGTCCCTAACACACAAATCATATCCAAATGCGCTGGGTTCCAGTCCCAACAAATCAGCATGTTCATTGGTGGACAGGTTCATTAAATCTATTCTTGGAGCCTCCAAACAATTGTCTTGGCCTCATGAGAACAGGCCTTCTGAAATTAACAAAAATTATTGACGAGAACCAGGGACAATAGCTCAGTAATTCTGAAAGCTAGGTTGAACTGTGCACTCCACCTCCACCCTCCTTCACTCTCTATCAAAATCTCCTATAACTTGACTCCTCTTGACTCACTCTCAAATTTCAAAAGAAATATAATCACTTGAAGGCTGGGATGCCATTTGGTCATTCACTTGATTGTCCAACAAATATTTATCACTCTATATTTAACCAGAAAAATGATGGGCTTTTCAAAGTTTATCAAATTTGTTGATTTTTTCTAAGACCTAGTTTTTGACTTGTTGATCTTCTCTGTTGTTCTCTTCTCTGTTTCATTAATTTTCTTGCTAGTATTTACTGCTTTCTCAATTCTGTATGCTTTGGGTATAGTGTGCTCTTCTTTTTCTAGTTGCTTAAAGTGGAAGAAGTGGAAGTTTAGGTTGTTGTTTTGAGATCTTTCTTCTGTTTCTGCTGCTTTTTTTTATGGATGCATCAGCAGCATACAGAAGTTTCTGGGCCAGGTATTGAACCTGTGCCTCAGCAGCAACCCAAGCCACTGAAAGCTGGATTCTTAACCCTCTGTGCCACAGGGGGAACCCCTTCCTTTTTTTTTTTTTTAATCATCTTTGAATTCCTTTTTTCTTTTTTCATTTTTGGCTGCACCCACAGCATATGGAGAATCAAATCCAAGCTGTATCCGCAGTCTTATGCCTCAGGTGCAGCAACGCTGGATCCTTAACCCACTGCACCAGGTGGGGAATCTAACTGGCAAGGCCACAGAAACAAGCCAGATCATGAACCCACTGCTCCACAGCAGTAACTCCTGGATTTTTTCTTTTTTTCATTGAAGTGTAGTTGACATGCAATATTCTATATTACAGGTATACAATACAATTTACATTTTTTTTCTTTTCTGTAAAATTTTGTATTATAGTTGATTTACATTGTTCTGTCAATTTCTGCTCTACAACAAAGTGACCCAGTCATACATCTATACATATTATCTTTCTCATATTATCTTCCATCACGTTCCATCACAAGTGATTGGACATAGTTGCCTGTGCTTTACAGGGAGACTTCATTGTCTTTTGGCTTTTAAAAATGTATCATTGTATATGTGCACCCTTGACAAATATTTATTGACTATTGAATATAGAGAAAGCATATTCCAAGGACTGTCTTAGTCTCCTCGGGCTGTCATAGCAAAATATCATAGGCTAGGTGGCAAAAGCAGTAGAAATGTATTTTCTCACAGCTCTGGAGGTAACAAGTCCAGTCTACCTGGTGTCTGGTGGGAGCCTCTTCCTGGCTTGCAAACGGCTCCCATCTTGCTTTGTCTTTGCATGGCTTTTCCTCTGTGCAAGTGTGGGGTGATGGGGAGAGCTCTCTGGTACCTCTTTTTTTTTTTTTTTTGGTCATTTCTTGGGCCACTCCCACCGCATATGGAGGTTTCCAGGCTAGGGGTCGAATCAGAGCTGTAGCCACCGGCCTACGCCAGAGCCACAGCAGTGTGGGATCCCAGCCGCATCTGCAGCCTACACCACAGCTCACGGCAACGCTGGATCGTTAACCCACTGAGCAAGGGCAGGGACCAAACCCGCAACCTCATGGTTCCTAGTTGGATTCGTTAACCACTGCGCCACGATGGGAACTCCTGGTACCTCTTATTAAGAGGACACTAATTCTATTTGACCAGAGCCCACACTCATGACCTCATTTAACCTTAATTACTTCCTTACTCCAATTATACTTATGCTAGGAGTTAGAGCTTCAACTATGAATGGGGGAGAGGGAACACAAGCATTCAGCCCATAACAGGTTGTGACGTCTCTATCAATCACTGAGGCATAAGGTTTGCCCACTTCCACTTATGTAGGAATTCATGGTGCAAACCCTGCTTCTGTCTCTTTGTGCTTTGTTTATATCTTTTGGGATTTCTACCATGGCTGGATGTATGAGATAAGGACAGGAAGGGAGATTCAAGAAAGTTTTATTTCCCTTTTGGTTTGGAAAACTTTTCTGGGAAATGAGGCTGAAACTTTTAACTACTTTAAAGGACCTCCCCCCCCTACACACACACACACTGAAGCATCATCTCTCACTTTCTGGCTTCTTCTCTAGGAAAGCAGGTTGTTAAACACATATGACATGGACTACTGTCTACATCCATCTACTCGACAGAGGAGCACCAGTTCCAAGTAGGGCCGGATTCATTCTTTTTGAACACAGTGACTGGTGACACATGCCCTGAGAACAGAGATGAGGGAAACACCGCCTCTACCCTGGAGGAGCTCATCGCCCAGAAAACCAGTGACAAGACAGTCATGTGAGAAGTGCCATCAGCGATAGAGGTAAACTCCAGGAACTCTAGGAGAGAAAAGACCCAGAAAATGGAAGACCCAGATCCAGAAAAGACCCAGACCCAGTTGAAGCTGAAGAAAACTAGGGTCAAGCTTGGAAGGAGAGGGGAAAGGCAATTCAGGTAAGGCTCTTATAACAGGTCGCCCACCTGGGCAGGAGAACTGTGGGTCAAGGTGAATTGTGAAAGGTAGGACGTGCTTGTCTGGGCACCCATCTCCACTCTCTCTGGATGGGATGATTCCTCAACAGGTTATCTTCAGATTTTTATCAAGATGGCAAAAACCTTATTGTTAATTAAAAAAACATAGGTTAGGAGTTCCTATTGTGGCTCAGTGGTTAACCAACCCGACCAGCATCCATATGGATGCACGTTCCATCCCTGGCCTTGCTCAGTGGGTTAAGGATCCAGTGTGGCCGTGAGCTGTGGTGTAGGTCGAAGATGCGATTCAGATCCCATGTTGCTGTGGCCGTGGTGTAGTCTGGCAGCTGTAGCTCCAGTTCGACCCCTAGCCTGGGAACTTCCATATGCCATGGGTGTGGCCCTAAAAAGCAAAAAATAAATAAATGTAAGTAAAGAACATAGGTTACAGTAAGATGACACATTCCAGCCCCAGAGGAGTCTGTGTAATCCTCAGAAAACTGGAAGAAAATGTACCTCTTCTAAACCTCCTTATCATGTATGCACATATCCCCATGCTTTATGTTATAAAAGAATTAAACTGAATTAAGCTGAATTGAATTTTGCAATTCACCAAGTTGCTTGTACCAGAAACCTGACCAGGATACTGCCCTCCCTTCTCACCATGTGTCCCACCTGGAGAACAGTTATAAGGCTGCTGGTTTGTCCTTGATAACGTACTTGCTCTGTTACACCAGCTCTGTACTATTCATTTCTGTTTGGTTAAGGCTCTCTGTTTGGGCTTCTTTTACATGTAGCCAAACGCAATCCCAATGCAGTTGTTACTGCAGCAATGCCAGTGGTGAAGCAATGAGAACCCATCCCCCACTCCAAACTAAGGCAATGAAATGAAGCTATAGGTGACAGGTTAACTTGTAAGATATGGAGATCACGTCGTGACGCAGTAGAAATGAATCTGACTAGGAACCATGAGGTTGCGGGTTCAATCCCTGGCCTCGCTCAGTGGGTTGAGGATCCTGCATTGCCGTGACTATGGTGTAGGCCGGCAGCTGTAGCTCCGATTTGACCCCTAGCCTGGGAACCTCCAGGTGCTGTGGGTGCAGCCCTAAAAAGCAAAAAAAAAAAAAAAAAGAGTAACATATAAGATACCAAGGATTAATAGGGCTTGGGATTAATTGAATCCCAAGGAAGTATCATCAGAGAGATGACTTCCCTTCCTCTGAGTTCCAGGACCATGTATCCCATTGCCTTCCTACTTCTTTTTTCCTACCCAGTGTCTTTCTTTCTCCCAGCATTTACTCTTCCCCATTTTAAGATTTTTTTTTTTTTTTTTTTTTTTTTTTTTTTTTTTTTTGGCCATGCCTGTGGTATACAGGACTTCCCAGGCCAGGGTTTGAACTGGAGCCACAACAGCCACCTGAGCCACAGAAGTGACACCACCAGAATCTTTAACCTGCTCCACCACAAGAGAACGCCTTATGTGTCCTTGTTCAGGGACCTCTGTGTAGTACACACCCTGGCTAATTTATTTTCAACTCCAGGTTTCAGGCCAAATGTCATTTCTTCAGGGAAGCCTTCCTTGATACCACCCCAGTGCCCAGTAAAATCAGGAACCTGATTTTAAGTCCTGGGTTTCTTTCATAGAACCTTTTCCATATATACTTATGTGATTGTCTGCTATCTTAAGTTCCATGCAGTAGGATTCCTGCTCATCATTGTCTCTCCAGGGTCTCTAGTGTGCCTGCCCACAGTGGGCAGTTGATGGCTATTTTTAAAATTTTTATTAGGAGTTGCCGTCGTGGCTCAGTGGTTAATGAATCCGACTAGGAACCATGAGGTTGCATGTTCGATCCCTGGCCTTGCTCAGTGGGTTAAGGATCCGGTGTTGCCATGAGCTGTGGTGTGGGTTGCAGATGTGGCTCAGATTCTGAGTTGCTGTGGTTCTGGCATAGGCTGACAGCTACAGCTCTGATTAGACCCCTAGCCTGGGAACTTCCATATGCCTCAGCAGCAGCCCAAGAAATGGCAAAAAAAAAAAAAAAAATTATTAATGTATGTATAGTTGATTTACAATTCTGGTAAATTTCTGCTGTAGAATGAAGGGATTAGTTTTATATGTGTGTGTGTATATATAAATATATATATAGTCTTTTTCCTCTTCTTTCCCATTATTGTTTATCACAGGACATTGAATATAGTTCCCTGTGCTATGCAGGAGGACCTTGTTATTTATCCATTCTATATATAGTAGTTTGCATCTGCCAATCCAAAATTCCCAGTCCATCCATCACCCACCAACCCTGCCCCTCGGCAACCGTAGTCGGATTTCTATGTCTGTGAGTCTGTTTCTGCTTTGTAAATAAATTCATTTGTCATATTTCAGATTCCACATAAAAGTGATATCATATGGTATTTGTCTTTCTCTTTCTGACTTCCTTCACTTAGTGTAATAATCTCTAATTCCATCCATGTTGCTGCAAATGGCATTATTTCTTTTTTATGGCTGAGTAGCATTCCATTGTGTATATATACCACGTCTTCTTAATCCACTCATCTGTTGATGGACATTTAGATTATTTCCATGTCTTAGCTGTTGTAAGCAGTACTGCTGTGAATATAGGGGTACTTTCTTCGAGTTATAGTTTTCTCCACATATATGCCCAGGAGTGGGATTGCTGGATCATGTGGCAACTATAGCAACTCCATTTTTAGTTTTTTGATGAACCTGCACACTGTCTCCATAATGACTGCACCTATTTACATTCCTACCAACAGTGTAGGAGAGTTTTCTTTTCTCCATACATCTCCAGTATTTGTTATTTGTAGGTTTTTTTGTTTTATCTTTTTAGGGCCACACCTGAGGCATATGGAGGGTCTCATGCTAGGGGTCCAACCAGGGCTGCAGCTGCCGGCCTAGACCACAGCCACAGCAACGCCAGATCTGAGCCACGTCTGTGACCTACACCACAGCTCACAGCAGTGCTGGATCCTTAACCCACCGAGCAAGGCCAGAGATTAAACCTGCATCCTCATGGATGCTAGTCAGATTCATTTTCCACTGAGCCACGACAGGAATTCCTGTTATTTGTAGATTTTTTTAATGATAACCAATTTGAGGAGGTACATCCTTGTAGTTTTGATTTGCATTTCTCTAATAATTAGCGATACTGAGCATTTTTCATGTGGCCATCTATAGGTCTTCTTTGGAGAAATGTATATTTAGGTCTTCTGCTCATTTTTTGATTGGGTTGTTTGGTCTTTTGTCATTGAGTTGTATGATTTGTTTGTATATTTTAGAAATTAAGCCCTTATCATATGCTTGCATCATTTGCAAATATTTTCTTCCAGTTCACAGATTGTCTTTTTGTTTTGTTTATGGTTTCCTTTGCTGTGCAAAAGCTTGTAAGTTTGCTTAGGTCCCATTTGCTTATTTTTGCTTTTATTTCTATTCCCTTGGGAGGCTGACCTAAGAAAACATTGCTACAGTGTATGTCAGAGAATGTTTTGCCGATGTTCTCTTCTAAGAGTTTTATGGTGTCATGTCTTATATTTAAGTCTTTAAGCCATTTGGTGTTAATTTTTGTGTAGGGTGTGAGGGTATGTTTTCAGTTCATTGATGTACATGTGGCTGTGCAACTTTCCCAATATTCTCTGCTGAAAAAGACTGTCTTATCTCCATTGTATAATTCTTGCTGATAGCTATTTGCTGATTACAAAAAAAAATAGAGGGAAAAAAGAGGGAGTCTGGGATGAATATCAAGCTTCTGGCATAAGCAACTAGGTGGATTGTGAAATTCAGTTCAGTTCAATTCCATTTAATTCTCTTATGAAATAAAACATGAGGATATGTGCAGGCATGAGAAGGCGATTTAGAAGAGGTCCATTCTCCTCTGGCTCTCTCAGGATAGCCACAGGCTCCTCTGCAGATGGAATTTGCCATCCTGTTAGAACATGTAGCACACTGAGGCAAAAATGTTGTGTTAAGGCAGAATTCCAAAAGGCCAGGCTGACTCTGCTCCTTTGGGGGAACCTATTTAGATTGTTTCTAGAAGGAATAATTCCTCAAAATGTTGTCTTGAGATTTCAAGAAGTTGACAAAATGTTCTTGATAATTTAAAAAAAAAAAATATATATATATATATGCGGAGTCCTGTCGTGGCACAGCGGAAACGAATCTGACTAGGAACCATGAGATTGGGGGTTCAATCCCTGGCCTCACTCAGTGGGTTAAGGATCTGGCATTGCTGTGAGCTGTGGTGTAGGTCGCAGACATGGCTCAGATTCTGCGTTGCTGTGGCTCTGGCGTAGGTCGGCAGCTGTAGCTCTGATTTTACTCCCAACCTGGGAACCTCCATATGCCACAGGTATGGCCCTAAAAAGACAAAAAATAAAAATAAAAACATAAATTCTATTAAAAACAATATGGGAGTTCCCATAGTGGTTCAGGGGAAAGGAATCTGACTGGTATCCATGAGGACACAGGTTTGATCCCTGGCCTCACTTAATAGGTTAAGGATCCGGCATCTCCATGAGATGCAGTGTAGGTCACAGATGCGTTTCGGCTCTGGCATTGCTGTGGCTGTGGCATAGGCTAGCAGCTGCAGCTTCAATTCAACCCCTAGCCTAAGAACCTCCATATGCCACAGGTGCAGCCCTAAAACAAACAAACAAACAAAAAGATGTTAGGAGTTCCTGCTGTGATGCGGTGAGTTAAGAATCTGACCTCAGGGGTCTGAGTCACTGTAGAGGTGTGGGTTTGATCCCCCGCCAAGCACAATGGGTTAAAAGATCCAGCGTTACCATGGTTGCAGTGTAGGTCACAGCCGTGGCTCAGATTTGATCGCTGGCCCAGTAAATTCCATATGCTGCAAATGTGGCCATAAACATAAAAACAAAACAACAATATGTTAAAAATAACTGAGGCAAAACATAAAACCATGATTCTTGAAGTTCCTTCATGGTTCAGTGCGTTAATTGCCACAGCTTTGGCTCAGTTTTGATCCCTGGCCCAGGAACTTCCACATGGCATGGGCACAGCCAAAAAAAAAAAAAAAAAAAAAAAAATTATTATTCTCATTCAGAAACAAAACGAACATGTTAAAGATTACATTTCATTGAGAATTAGGGAGTCGAGCAAATATTAAAATTGGTTCAAAGGAAAAGTCAAAGAACAGGCACATTTATATGGTGGGAATGTTGCAGTAAAAGTGCAAATGCAGGCAAATGAACATCTTCCCCAGTGGGGAAAGGAAGTCAATTGAAAGTCTGTTGCAGAGTTCCCATCGTGGCTCAGTGGTTAACGAGTCCGACTAGGAACCATGAGGTTGCGGGTTCGGTCCCTGCCCTTGCTCAGTGGGTTAAGGATCCAGTGTTGCCGTAAGCTGTGGTATAGGTTGCAGACATGGCTTGGATCCCGAGTTGCTGTGGCTCTGGCATAGGCCAGCAGCTACAGCTCCCATTAGACCCCTAGCCTGGGAACCTCCATATGCCGCGGGTGCAGCTCAAGAAATGGCAAAAAGACAAAAAAAAAAAAAAAATCTGTTGGATAGGACAGAATGTGCATGCCTATAGACATGTGCATGCCTAGAAAGATCAATTTGCAATTGTTATCTTCGACAAAGTACAGAGGTATAAAATAGCTCCCACAGAATTAGCATCTGGGGGAGTTTCCACTGTGGTGCAGTGGGTTAAGGATCTCATGTTGTCTCTGTAGTGGCTCAGGTTACTGCTGAGGTGTGGGTTTGATCCCCAGCCCAAAACTGGGCACACTGAGTTAAGTATCCAGCCTTGCCATAGCTGTGGGTAAATGTGGATAGCCCTGGCCTGGGAACTTCCATATGCCCTGAGTGTGGAAAAAAAAAAAAAGAGTTAGTATCTGGAATGTGGAAGGGTGTGCTATGGTTTGCCTTTGAAGCATGCATTTTCTCTGCATGTACATACAACAAGCCATGAAGGCAGTACGGTTCCACACTGAGAATCCACTGTGTCTGCACAGACTTTGTGTGGTCCAGTGAGGGCTGCTTCTCGGGTGTCCCATAATACGTCTCACATTTCTGGTAGATGTAGGAAGACTGAAAGGGCCCTGACATTTCTCCTGAAACATATGCATCCCATGCAGGAACAAGGCACTGACTTCCTTATTTTAGACTTTCTCTCTCTTCTTCAGGAGCCAGTGGAGGGGGGCTCCTGTGGCGTGTGCAAGTTCCCAGGCTAGAGGCAGCTGAAGCCGCCTGCCACAGCCACAGCCATAACAACACCAGATCCACATTGCATCTATGACCTGTGCTGCAGCTTTCAGAAATGCCAGATCTTTTAACCCACTGAGTGAAGTCAGGGATCAAAGTGCATCCTCATGGAACTAGTTGGGTTCTTGCTGAGCCACAGTGGGAATTCTGCGACTTTGTTATTTTTTAAATGGCTTTATTAAGGAATAATTTACATGCTGTAAAATTTTCTCACATTCACGATTCAACAATGGTTAGTAATATTAGAGTTCTGTTTCCATCACCGCAATGACTGCAGTTTTAGAAATTATCATCAATCCAAAGAGAACTTTCACTCGCATTCGACATCAAACCCTGTTCGCATCCCCGCCCCAGACAGTCACAAACATTCTCTCTCTTTTTTTTTTTTTCCTTTTCTAGGGCTGCTTCTTGCTGCATATGGAGGTTCCCAAACTAGGGATTGAATTGGAGCTGTAGCCGCCGGCCTACACCACAGCCAGAGCAAAGCAGGATCCGAGCCGCATCTGCGACCTACACCACAGCTCACGGCAACACTAGATCCTTAACCCACTGAGCAAGGCCAGGGATTGAACCCACAACCTCATGGTTCTAGTTGGATTCATTAACCACTGCGCCACGACGGGAACTCCATCTTTTTTTCTTTATAAGTTTGTCTCCTCTTGATATTTCTATGAAGGGAATCAGACAGTATGTGGTCTTTCATGCCTCACTTCTTTCACTCAAGATAATAATTATTATTATTTTGGCTACACCCATGGCATATGGAAGTTCCCAGGCCAGGAAATGAGCCTTGGCACAGCTGCAACCTACGCCACAGAGACAACACCAGGTCCTTAACTTGCTGTGCCACAGTGGGGACTCCCTCAACATAATTATTTTTAAGTTTGCCCATTTATCAGTGGTTCAAACCTTTTTATTTCTGGGTGACTATCTTGTTGTAAGGCTATAACACATTTTGTTTATCCACTCATCAGCTGATGGGCATTTGGGTTGTTTTCACTTTTTTACTGTTATGAATAAGGCTCCTATGAAAATTCATCTTCAAATATTTGTGTGGAAATAGTTTCATTTCATTTGGGGAAATACCCAGGAATGGAATTATTAGATCATGTGGTAAACATATTGTTTAAAAATGTTCGTCTTGGAGTTCCTGTTGTGGATCAGTGGAAATGAACCTAGTTAGTACCCATGAGGATGCAGATTCAATCCCTGGCCTCCCTCAGTGGGTTAAGAATCCAGCATTGCTGTGAGCTATGGCATTGGTCGCAGATGTGGCTCAGATCTGGTGTTACTGTGGCTATGGCGTAGGCTGGCAGCTGCAGCTCCAATTCATCCC
This sequence comes from Sus scrofa, assembly GCF_054392235.1. Lineage (NCBI taxonomy): Eukaryota > Metazoa > Chordata > Mammalia > Artiodactyla > Suidae > Sus > Sus scrofa. Next base: position 94,429,237 of record NC_139384.1, on the reverse strand, counting down.
TGAGCCTGGGAACTTCCATATGCTATAGGCACAGCCCTAAAAAGCAAAAAATAAAATAAAATAAAATATTAAAATAAAAATGTTGGTCTTATTTTTATTCATGTACAGTGAAGCCAATGGATCAAGAGAAAATTTCCATTGAAAAGATAGTCTGGGAGTTCCCGTTGTGGCGCAGTGGTTAACGAATCCGACTAGGAACCATGAGGTTGCGGGTTCGATCCATGGCCTTGCTCAGTAGGTTAAGGATCCAGCGTTGCTGTGAGCTGTGGTGTGGGTCGCAGATGCAGCTCGGATCTGGTGTTGCTGTGGCTCTGGCATAGGCCAGTTGCTACAGCTCCGATTAGACCCCTAGCCTGGGAACTCCATATGCCACGGGAGCAGCCTTAGAAAAGGCAAAAAGACAAAAAAAAAAAGAAAGAAAGAAAAGATAGTCTGTTAGTCACAATTTCTAGGAATAGGGGACGCACCAACCAGGCAGGGCCACATAGGGAGGCACTGGAAACAGAAAGAGAAAACGTGGGCTAGGACTTTATTGTGGCTTCTGCAGAAAGGTACAGGCATGGCAGGGTAAACAGGTTTAGAATGGCTGTTTTAAATAATTCCAGTGGGCACTGGGCATGGGGTTTGCCCCTAGCTGTCTGTTACCTGCCACTGATGTGATTAGAGCAGGAGAATAGCAGCTCTGTGTGCAGTGCTTCAAGAAAGGAGTGGGAAACTCTGCCCAATATTTTGTGATGGTCAATGTGGGGAAAGAATCTGAAAGAGAAGGTGTGTGTGCACATCTATAGTTGAATCCCTTTGTTGTTCAGCAGAAGTTATCATAATATTGTCAATCAACTATACGTCAATAAAACTTTAAAAAATGAAAAAGAAATATTTTAAATGTTTAAAGTTAAAAAGAGAAGAGTGGGACTGGGCTTGAACTGGTTGGTTTGCATGTGAAAGGTGCCCATCTGGGGAGCTGTTTACTCTCTCTAGAAACTGGCTGGATGAATTGGCTAGGAGAGCAGACCCCCCACCTAGGGTCTGCAAAAGACCCCAGATGTCAAAACATCAGAGTAAAAAGACATGCTTTGTACACGTTTCACTTTTCAAGGAACTACCAAACTGCTCTCCCAAGTGGCTAAGCCATTTTACATTGTCTCAGCCATGTATGCCGGTTCCGTTTTCTCTACCATTTCACCATTTCTGCAGCCTGGAAGAGGGCTCTCACTGGAACCTGACTATGCTGCTACCTGACTTCCAGCCTCCAGAACCGGGAGAAATAAATTGCTGGGTTTTTTTTAAAAGCCACTCAATTTATAATACCTTGTTATAGCAGCCCAAGTAAACTAAGAAAAAGGGACTTGGAGTCATTTAGAACTGTGGATGCCTCTAGAATCTACAGGGGCCTTCCAGCTGACAGACAGCAAAGAGTCAAGGTCTCTTCAGTCATAGGGCAGCAAGGAAATGCCTTCTACCAACAGCATGAATGCACTTGGAAGTAATTTTTCCTCAGTCGAGCCTCCAGATGAAAATGCAGTCAGCCAGCACCCAATTGAAGCTTTATGAGAGTCTGAGAAGACTAGCTGGGATTCCTGATCCTCAGAAACTGTGAGATAATAATGGTGGGTTTTTTTAGTCATTATGTTCCTAGTCATTTCTTTTTCTTTTTTCTTTCTTTCTTTCTTTTTTTTTTTTTTTTTTTTTTGGCTTTTTAGGGCCGCACTCTCTGCATATGGATGTTTCCAGGCTAGGGGTCTTTTTGGAGCTATAGCAGCTGACCTATGCCACAGCCACAGCAATACGGGATCCAGGCCATCAAGCCACCAAGCCACATCTGCAACCTACACCACAGGTCATGGCAACGCCAGATCCTTAACCCACTGAGCTAGGCCAGGGATCAAACCTGCATCCTCATGAAGGCTAGTCAGATTCGTTTCCACTGAGCCACGACGGGAACTCCTATTCATGGTAATTTCTTACACAGCAATAGAAAACATATATTTTTAATGTTAGTATGCAAATACCAATATTAGGAGTGTGATTTACTTTATTATTTTACTTTAATTCTAATCTTATAGTCAAAAGATACCTATAAAACAATTGTATCATTTAAACAAACTGGTGTTCTTATTTTATTTTTTTTATTTTTTATTTATTTATTTATTTATTTTTGTCTTTTTGCTATTTCTTTGGGCCGCTTCCGTGGCATATGGAGGTTCCCAGGCTAGGGGTCTAATCGGAGCTGTAGCCACCGGCCTACACCAGAGCCACAGCAATGCAGGATCCGAGCCTCGTCTGCAACCTACACCACAGCTCACGGCAACGCCGGATCGTTAACCCACTGAGCAAGGGCAGGGACCGAACCCTCAACCTCATGGTTCCTAGTCGGATTCGTTAACCACTGCGCCACGACGGGAACTCCTGGAGTTCTTATTTTAATTCAGCCAACTGAGGTCGGATATCAATCTATCAATCAGAGATTTTTCTTTACTTGGGACTTGGAGTTTGATTTTTTATAATTCACTAATGGGACATTGTGAGACATTTTATACAGTTCTGTACCTTAAAGGGAATGTCTGGGGCTAACACAGCCCCTAAACTTAAAATACCCATTTTCTGGTTTTCTGTCTGATTTGAATCTGTTATCCCACCTCACTCTCCATGTAAGTTGTAGCCTTTTATTTATTCCTTGTTTAGATGGTGTGGGTTCTTTTGGCTTTTACAAGATATGGTAATGTCTTTCTGCCAACCAATTAAAGGTTGTTTTAATAATACTGCACATGATTCTTCTCATATATATCTTATTCTTATTAATCCTCTTTGAACTTGGAGTTCCCATCATGGCGCTGTGGAAACAAATCCGACTAAGAACCACGAGGTTGTGGTTTTGATCCCTGGCCTTGCTCAGTGGGTTAAGGATCCGGCGTTGCCATGAGCTGTGGCATAGGTCGCAGACACAGCTCAGGTCTGATATGCCTGTGGCTATGGCATAGGCCAGCAGCTATAGCTCTGATTAGACCCCTAGCCTGGGAATCTCCATATGCTGTAGGTGCGACCCTAAAAGGCAAAACAAACAAACAAACAAAAGACCGAGAGAACTTGATCATACAGTAACTTTTCCTTTTTTTTTTCCTTTTTTTCAGGTCATAATTCACATACATATTTAAGTGGCATTTATCTGGATTCTGCATATTGCAAACCAGAAGCAATAAACTTTTGATAAACCCCAAGATGAAAAGATAGAATAAAATGAACAGAAGAAAAGGAACCTGATGTAAGTGAATAAGAACAGGGTAAAGCAAAACCAACCAATAAATAATATTCTTGGAAAAACAATAGAAGATTTTTCATCCACAAAAGAAAAATAGGATACTGATACTATGAAAAAGATAAATAACAAAAAACATTTGAAAATTTGAAAAATGTGAAAGCTGAAATAAAACACTTTGGTAGAAGAGTTGGAACGTCAAGCCAGGAGTCAAAGTTATCATCCAGGAAGTGGAAGAAAAAGACAAAAGGATAGAAATAGAGGAGTTCCTGCTGTAGTGCAGTGTCTCTGCAGCACCAGGACACATGTTCAATACATGGCCCGGGACAGTGGGTTGACAGATCCAGCTTGCCACAGCTGTAGCTCACATCTGATCCCTGGCTGGGAACCCCATATGCCATGGGTCAGCCAAACAAGAAAAAAAAATAATTAATTCCAGGAAAAAAATAAAAATTCGTACAAGATACAATACATAATTCACTGGATCATCACTAAACTATATAAAAAGACAAAATAATATATTGACTCTGATCTATCTAGAATTTTTTATTCTGAAGGAGAGGTAAATAGGAGGTGATAATAACGATAGATTAAATTATCATCTACCTAATAGGAAGTTAATAGTTTCAAACTGATAAATCAAGAAATAGCAATATAGCCCAAAAACTACTTGAACTGATTAACAAATTCAGCAAAGTAGCAGGATATAAGATTAACATTCAGAAATCAGTTGCATTTCTGTATACTAACAATGAAATATTAGAAAAGGAATACAGAAATACAATACCTTGTAAAATTGCACCCCAAAAAAATCAAATACCTGGGAATACACCTGACCAAGGAGGTAAAGGACTTATATGCTGAGAACTATAAAACATTAATCAAAGAAATTAAAGAAGACAAAGAAATGGAAAGATGTTCCATGTTCCTGGATTGGAAAAATTAATATTGTAAAAATGGCCATACTACCCAAAGCAATCTACAGATTCAATGCCATCCCTATCAAATTACCCATGACATTTTTCACAGAACTAGAACAAACAATCCAAAAATTTATATGGAACCACAAAAGACCCGGAATTGCCAAAGCAATTCTGAAGAACAAAAACCAAGCAGGAGGCATAACCCTTCCAGACTTCAAGCAATATTGCAAAGCCACAGTCATCAAAACAGTATGGTACTGGTATCAAAACAGACATACAGACCAATGGAACAGAATAGAGAACCCAGAAATAACCCCTGACACCTATGGTCAATTACTCTTTGACAAAGGAGGCAAGAACATAAAATGGGAAAAAGAAAATCTATTCAGCAAGAATTGCTGGGAAAACTGGACAGCTGCATGCAAATCAATGAAACTAGAACACACCCTCACACTATGCACAAAAATTAACTCAAAATGGCTTAAAGACTTAAATATAAGACAAGACACCATCAAACTCCTAGAAGAGAACATAGGCAAAACATTCTCTGACATCAACCTCATGAATATTTTCTCAGGTCATTCTCCCAAGGCAACAGAAATAAGAGCAAAAAGAAACCAATGGGACCTAATCAAACTGACAAGCTTTTGCACAGCAAAGGAAAACAAAAAGACAACTTACAAAATGGGAGAAAATAGTTTCAAATGATGCAACAGACAAGGGCTTAATCTCTAGACTGTATAAGCAACTTATACAACTCAACAGCAAAATAGCCAATCACCCAATGGAAAAAAGACCTGAATAGTCCATTCTCCAAGGAAGATCTACAGATGAAAAAATGCTCCACATCCCTGATTATTAGAGAAATGTAAGTCAAAACTACCATGGGATACCACCTCACACCAGTAAGAATGGCCATCAGTAATAAGTTCACAAATAACAGCTGCTGGAGGGGGTGTGGAGAAAAGGGAACCTCCCTGCACTGTTGGTGGGAATGTAAGCTGATACAGCCACTATGGAGAACAGTATAGAGATACCTTAGAAATCTATGCATAGAACTACCATCGACCCAGCAGTCCCACTCTTGGGCACATATCCGGACGAAACTTTCCTTAAAAAAGACACATGCACCTGCATGTTCATTTGAGTACTATTCACAAGAGCCAAGACATGGAAACAACACAAATGTCCATTGACAGATGATTGGATTAGGAAGATGTGGTATATATATATATAGTGGAATACTACTCAGCCATAAAAAGAATTCCATAATGCCATTTGTAGCAACATGGATGGAACTAGAGACTCTCATACTGAGTGAAATAAGTCAGAAAGAGAAAGACAAATACCATATGATATCACTTATAACTGGACAAATGAACTTTTCCACAGAAAAGAATGTGGCTGCCTGGTCGGGGGAGAAGGAGGGAGTGGGAGGGATTGGAAGCTTGGGGTTAACGGATGCAATTTATTGCTCTTGGAATGGATTTACAATGAGATCCTGCTATGTAGCTTTGAGAACTATGTCTAGATACTTACATCGCAAAACAACGATGGGAGGAAAAATATGTATACATGTATGTGTAACTTGGTCCCCATGCTGTACAGCTGGAAAAAAAAAAAAATTAGCAGTATAGGAGTTCGTTTATGGCTCAGCAGGTTAAGGACGGGGCATTGTCACTGCTGTGGCTTGGGTCGCTGTTATGGCACAGGTTTGATCCTTGGCCCAGGAACTTCAATATGCATCAGATAGAGCTAAGAAGAAAAAAAGGTAATAGCAGTATAGGAGTTCTTGTAGTGGCACAGCAGAAAGAAATCCAATTAAGAACCATGAGGTCATGGGTTCAATCCCTGGCCTGGCTAGGTGGGTCAGGGATCCGGCATTGCCATGAGCTGTGGTGTAGGTTAAAGACATGGCTTGGATCTCTGACGTTGCTGTGGCTGTGGTGTAGGCCGGCAGATGTAGCTCTGATTAGACCTCTAGGCCAGGAACCTCCATATGCCACTGGTGTGGCCCTGAAAAAAAAAAAAAAAAAAAGAGAAATAGCAATATAAATATATTACTTAGAAATTTGAAAATAAATGTCAGATTTGGGGGGGAAAAGCTAAGTTATTTCAAAATAGTTGTCTCCAAGGAATAGGGGATAGACGTTTTCATTAAGACCTTTCAATATTATTTTGTGCACCTGCTATGTGTCAGGCATGCGCCTTCTTCTCCTTAAGACCCCAATTGTCAGAGTCAGTTCACTCCCAAAGAGCTGCATGACGATGCCTTCCATTGCTTCTCTCAAGACCCTGTTCCATCCATCACTGCTTTTTTCACTTCCATCCTCAGTCAGTCTGGCTCCCTCCAGTGGCTTCTTTCCCTTTGCTGTATCCAAGAACTTCCAGTTGGCAAACTGACTGGCCAATTTGGCTTCATTCCCTGGATTCTGATCTCATTTCTTGGCACAGAGTATCGTTGGAGTGATATCCACGACTAATGAGCCCTCCTCGGGACCAGCTCCAGGACCTTCCACGTGGGTACTCGTCAGGCTCATAACGCCAGCCCTACCTGCAGTGATGGGCATGTAGAAGCCAGAGGTATAGTAACTGCAGAAAAACTAGGAAGGAAAGAGTAAAGGATGACACCAAAAAATGGCAGGGCCGTTACTGACAGGGGGAACCCAAGAGCAGAGCATTTGGTGAGGGAGGGAAGGAATATGATACATTTGGCTTTAAACAAATTGAGTTTGAAGACTATAGAATTGGGTAGTAATCAGGGTAAAATGGACAGTTAGTTGTGATCCTAGAAACAGTGGTATCTAATGGGAAAGGTTTTGGTGTTAACATATACTGGATTCCTGGAGTTCCCGTCATGGCTCAGAGGTTAACGAATCTGATTAGCATCCAGGAGGATGCAGGTTCAATCCCTGGCCTTATTCACTGGGTTAAGGATCCAGTGTTGCCATGAGCTCTGGTGTAGGTTGCAGACACGGCTCAGATCCTGCGTTGCTGTGGCTATGGCGTAGGCTGGCAGGTACAGCTCTGGTTAGACCCCTAGCCTAGGAATCTCTGCGGAGTGTGTGGCCCACAAACAAACATACAAAAACATATACTGGATTCCTATTCTGACTCCACCATTTACCGACTTGGCTAATTACTTCCCTGAAGTTCCATTTTCTCATCTGCAAAACAGGGATTGTATCTTGATTAGAAAGCAAGCGTGGGAGTTCCCATCATGGCACAGTGGAAACAAACCCGACTAGTATCCAGGAGGATGCAGGTTCGATCCCTGGCCTCGCTCAGTGGGTCGGGGATCTGGCATTGCCATGAGCTGTAGTGTAGGTCGCAGATGCAGCTTGGATCTCGTATTGCTGTGGCTGTGGTGTAGGCCAGCAGCTACAGCTCTGCTTTGGCCCCTAGCCTGGGAACTTCCATATGCCGCAGGTGTGGCCCTAAAGAGCCAAAAAAAAAAAAAAAAAAAAAAGACGTCACCAAGGAATCAGGAACTATTTTTTCATGGCTAGAGTATGAGGCCGAGATCAGAGATGTCAGGACGGAAGCTCAATGTTCTGATTGCAATAGTGCGAGAGATCAAGAATGAGGGGCTCAGAGTTCCCGTCGTGGCTCAGTGGTTAATGAATCCGACTAGGAACCATGAGGTTGCGGGTTTGATCCCTGGCCTTGCTCAGTGGGTTAAGGATCCGGCATTGCCGTGAGCTGTGGTGTAGGTTGCAGAAGCGGCTCGGATCTTGCGTTGCCGTTGCCATGCCTCTGGTGTAGGCCAGTGGCTACAGCTCTGATTAGACCCCTAGCCTGGGAACCTAGAAATGGCAAAAAAGACAAAAAAAAAAAAAAAAGAATGAGGGGCTCAAGGGGTGCCTGAGGGAGGGGGTAACGAAGGGTAAGAGAAATGGAACAATTTAGGAAACACTTGGGAGGTAGAGCTAATGGGATACTGGGGTTTATTGGTTTGGGAGTGGGAGTGTGGCAGCTGATGTTAATGCTCCACCTGTATGCATTTGGATCCCTTTCCCAAGCTCCTGCTGTGCATTCACTTCCAACAGCCAACCCCTGCGAGGAGAGCCAGGCCTATCTGGGGTTACGCGTCTGGGGAAGAGCCAAAGCAAATGACTCCTGGCACCGAAGCACACCTCCTCCAGCTTCCTTGCTCCTGGTCCAGGCTCCTCTCAGGTAGGACAGTGTCCAGACTCTTCCGTGGAGCTGAGCCTAAACTGCCCTCCAAGGGACTTCGTTTGATGTCAAACACTTGCTTCATGTCCTTCTCTTCCATGTCTCTCTTCCTCATTCCCTTGCGGTTTTTTTCCTAGCGACACTTCCTAATTAGTCATTTTCACAGGAATCCTCATCTCAGGATCTGCCCCTGGGGAGTCCATCCTAAGACAGTGTGATGGTCATGTAGGCTGCGTGGTCATTGTTCTGGGCACTTGGGAAGGCTGCACTTCCTGGCCTTCTGTGGTTGGGTGGTCAGCTCTAGCCAAGGTGATACGTGTTGCTTCTGAGCTGAGTATTAAGTCTCCAAGAGGCAACCCTCAGAGCTCTTTTTCCTCTGTTGTGATGACCAAGAATGTTCCAGATAGTGGCTGCTCTCTCAGCCTGGAACCTAGATGCTCTGTAAGAAAGCAGAGCAGAGCTCTGGGCTCAGGGCTCGGTAATCAGAGGAGAAATAAACTTCCACTGTGTCAAGCCACTGAGAGTCGGGGATTGTTAGCAATATAGCAATGCAACCTAGCCTATCTTGACGGATATAGAGAATAAGAAAAAGAGAAGAGGAGTTCCCGTCGTGGCGCAGTGGTTAACGAATCCGACTAGGAACCATGAGGTTGCTGGTTCGGTCCCTGCCCTTGCTCAGTGGGTTAACGATCTGGCGTTGCCGTGAGCTGTGGTGTAGGTTGCAGACTCGGCTCGGATCCCCTGTTGCTGTGGCTCTGGCGTAGGCTGGTGGCTACAGCTCCGATTGAACCCCTAGCCTGGGAACCTCCATATGCCGCGGGAGCGGCCCAAGAAATAGCAAAAAGACAAAAAAAAAAAAAAAAGAGAAGAGCCAAGAATGACTAAGATTTCTGACTTGGGCTATGGGATGGATGGAGTTAACATTCTTTGGGGTTGAGAAAGGAGGAAGAGCTGGATTTATGTGTTTGTTTTTTTAGGTGGGGAATTAAGTGCACTCTTAGACATTTTTTGAGTTTGAGATTCTTGTGGAAATCTGAACTGAGATGTTAAGAAGACAACTGGTTCTGCATCTCTGGAAAGTGATCTCAGCTGGAGACAGATATGTGGGACATAAGCAGCAATTTAGGAAAATAGGAATAGAAAATCAGGACCAAGGAAAAAATAGAATGCATAGGTGCTAATGATAAACGTGAACACAGATGCTATGATTAAAATAAAAAAAATTTTTTGATTGAAATATGGTTGATTTACAATGTTAATGTCTGGTGTATAAGCAAAATGATTTGGAGACATATATATATGTGTGTATTTTCATGTTCTTTTCCATTATGGCTTATTATAAGATATTGACTATAGTTTCCTGTGCTATACAGTAGGACTGTGTTGTTTATATATTTTATACATCGTAGTTTGTACCTGTTAATCCCAAACTCCTAAAATATCTCTCCCCTACCTCCTTTCCCCTTTGGTAACCCTAGGTTTGTGTGTTGTGTCTATGAGTCTCTTTCCGTTTCATAAATAAGTTCTTTTGTATCATATTTTAGATTCCACATATAGGTGATATTATATGGTATTTGTCTTTTCCTGATTTACTTCATTTATTATGACAATCTCTAGATCCATCCATGTTGCCACAAACGGCATCATCTCATTCTTTTTTATTGCTGACTGGTGTTCCATTGTGTATATGTACCACGTCTTCTTTATTCATTCATCCGTTGGACATTTAGGTTGCTTCCATGTCTTGGCTATTATAAATAGTGCTGCTGTGAACATAGGGGTGCTTATATCTTTTCGAATTATAGTTTTGCCCAGACATACGCCCAGGAGTAGAATTGCTGACTCATATGGCAACTCTATTTTTAGGATTTTTTTGGTTCTTTTTTTGCCACACCTGAAGCATGTGGAAGTTCCCAGGCCAGGGATCAAACCCACCCAAGAGCAGCAACCCGAGCCACAGCAGTGACAATGCCAGATCCTTAACCTGCTGAGCCACAGGGGAATTCCCTGAGGAACCTCCATACTGTTTTCCGTAGTGGCTCCATCAATTTACATTCCCACCAATAGTGTAGAAGAGTTCCCCTTTCTCCACACCCTCTCCAGCATTTGTTATTTGAAGATTCTTTAATGATGGCCATTCTGATTGGTGTGAGGTGGGACCTCACTGGACTTTGGATTTGCATTTCTCCAGTAATTAGCACTATGGAGCATCTTTTCATGTGTCTATTGGCCATCTCTGTCTTCTTTGGAGAAATGCCGATTTAGATCTTCTGCCCATTTTTTGACTCGGTTGTTGTTTGTTTTTGTTATTGAGTTGTAAGAACTGTTTGTATTTTTTGAAAATTAAGCCCTCGTCTGTCACATCATTTGCAAATATGTTCTCCCATTCTATAGGTTATCTTTTTCTTTTGTTAATGGTTTCCTTTGCTGTGCCAAAGCTTATACATTTGATTAGGTCCCATTTCTTTATTTTTGTTTTTATTCTGTCACCGTGGGAGACCGACCTAAGAAAACATTGCTGCAATTCATGTCAGAGAATGTTTTGCCTGCATTCTCTTCTGGGAGTTTTATGGTGTCATGTCTTATATTTAAGCCATTAAGGCCATTTTGAGTTTATTTTTGTGTATAATGTGAGGGAGTTTTCTAACTTTATTGATTTACATACAGTTGCCCAGCTTTCCCAGCACCCCTTGCTGAAGAGAATGTCTTTTCTCTGTTGTATATTCTTGTCTCCTGTGTTGAGGATTAATTGACCATAGGTGTGTAGATTTATTTCTGGGCTCTCTGTTCTGTTCCATTGACCCACATGTCTGTTTTTGTACCAACACATGCTGTTTTGATTACTGTGGCTTTGTGGTATTGTCTGAAGTCTGGGAGGGTTATCCCTCCAGTTTTGTTCTTTTTCCTCAGGATTGCTTTGGCAATTCTGGGTCTTTTATGGTTCCATGTAAATTTTAGAATTATTTGTTCTAGTTCTGTGAAAAATGTCATGGATGATTTGTTAGGGATCACATTAAATCTGTAAATCGCCTTGGGCGGTATGGCTAATTTTTTTGGCTGCACCTGTGACATGCGGAAATTCTGAAGCCAGGAATGGAAACTGCACTGTGATCATTGTACAACTACAGGTGTGATAAATTCGTAGAGTAATAATTTAAAAAAAGCAACAATGACAAAAAAAACAAGGTTGAAATAAAGTTCATATATTGCTATTGGTTGAAAGAAAGAAAGAAAGAAAGAAAGAAACTACACTAAGGTTTGGCCTCGCACCACAGCTGCAGCAATGCTGGATCCTTAACCCACTGCACCACAGGTGGGGAACTTCCTAGTATGGCCATTTTAACATGACTGAATTTTTTTTTTTTAGCTGTACCCACAGCAGATGAAAGTTCCCAAGGCAGGGATCCCAAGCCGATGCAGTGACAACATGGGATTCTTAACCTGCTGCACCACAAGGGAATTCCTATGATTGAAATTTAAATTGGGCATTAAGCTTCCTGGCCAGGGAAACAAAGGACACTTATTCTAATACAGGACTCTCACTCTTGGAAAGGAATAAAGTATATCAGTTCCTTCAAAAAACTAAAGTTCTAAATGTCTTCTTCCCATTTCCATCAGAGTAGTTTCTGAATAATACGGTTTTAGAGAAAAAATTTCATGACCCTCAGAAATTTGGAAAACTATGGGTCATCTTCCCTGAGCATCATTTTTCTTTTTTAATTGAGGAAGAGTTGAGTTACAATATTGTGTTAATTTCTGCTGTGCAGTAAAGTGATTCAGTTATACATATGTATACCCTTTTTAAAATCTACATTCTTTTAATTTATGGTATCATTGCTTTGGGGTAGAATTCTGATAGAAATTGAATGGCTGAAAATTCAACGTATATTATCTGAGGAACTTCAAATGGAAGAGAATCCCGGGGTATCTTGGCAAAGTAGGCTTTTCTCCAGGAAGCAGCTTTGAAACTTTCCCAGTATCTATTTTCACGATCTAAGTTGTCCTGTGAAGTTACATTTTGTGGCTTATAGCCCATCTTGATCGTGAGTTTGGACAGTGCTGCTCTGTATTTGCCAGCATCTCCGATGAATAGTGATTACTACTGCTTTTGTAGCCACAAAACTTTCCCAACAAGCATTATAATGTCTTCAATAGAGCAGAAGGGAATAATTGACCACAAAGGGGCCTAGAAGTGATTTTAATCATGGAGAATGACATTGCAAGATGACTACAATACATAGCTAATGTGATGTGTAGGATTTTCTTTCACAGAACAGCCAACCCACTCAGTTCACTGAGCAGACATGGTCATTCATGCTATTTGTTGGGGTCTAGTAAGTTTTATGAGAGTGAAAAAATAATTCTGGCATATATGTAAAATATCAGCATTTTTGGGGAAAGAAGCAACCAAAGGAAAGAAAATGGAAAAAAATCGGAGTTCCCGTCGTGGCGCAGTGGTTAATGAATCCAACTAGGAACCATGAGGTTGCGGGTTCGGTCCCTGCCCTTGCTCAGTGGGTTAAGGATCCGGCGTTGCCATGAGCTATGGTGTAGGTTGCAGACGCGGCTCGGATGCCACGTTGCTATGGCTCTGGTGTAGGCCGGGGGCTGCAGCTCCGATTAGACCCCTAGCCTGGGAACCTCTATATGCCGCAGGAGCGGCCCAAAGAAATAGCAAAAAGACAAAAAAATAAAGAAAGAAATAAAAAAAAAAAGAAAGTGGAAAAAATCATAAAAAATAGGTATGTATTTTACCATACAAGAACCACCAATACCTGCTCGGTAAGATGCCATGATAAAAGTCCTTTTGTGTAGTAACTGTTAATTAAGTCAACTAAAGCATGTTTTTGGTATTCATGATAATGTCTAAAAGGAAAACCACACAGTACCTTAAAACATCAATGCAATGATTTAATTAAGTGTTCTTCTTGTTCTCCCAACTATAATGGGTTCCAGAGTGTTTGACAGGAAACTTCAATTGTAAAAACACTCATAGAATTGGCAAAACATAGAACAGGTATAAAAAGCCAGTGGTAGGAGTTCCCGTCATGGCACAGTGGTTAACAAATCCGACTAGGAACCATGAGGTTGTGGGTTCAATCCCTGGCCTCGCTCAGTGGGTTAAGGATCCGGCGTTGCCCTGAGCTGTGTGTAGGTTGCAGACGCAGCTCGGATCATTTGTTGCTATGGCTCTGGTGTAGGCAGGTGGCCACAGCTCCAATTAGACCCCTCGCCTGGGAACCTCCACATGCTGTGGGAGCAGCCCTGGAAAAGGCAAAACGACAAAAAAAAAAAAAAGAAAAGCCAGTGGTAGGCACAAAAAACACAAACCATCGAAGAAAAGATTAATACATGTAGATATTAAAACTAAAAACGTCTATTCATCAAAAGATCCTATAAGAATAGTCAAAATCTGGCCCCACACAGTGCATTAGGGATCTGACATCAGATCTAATCCCTGACCTAGGAACTCCATATGCTGCAGGGTGGCCAAAAATAATAATAATAATTATTATTATTATTATTTTCATCAAAACCTACTGATAACAGTAATCAAGGTTTATATAGTGCATCTTAGATATGAGGCACTGTTCTAAATATGTTAACATATTTGCTTAATAATACTTAATACGTAGTAACAATAATACATACTTGCTTAATAATATCACCTTCATTTTACAGATGAGGAAATTGAGGCACAGGGGATTTTTTTCCTTATTCTTTTTTTTTTAATTGAAGTATAGTGGATTTACAGTGTTTTGTTCATTTCCAGTGTACAGCCAAGTGAGTCAGTTACACATCTATATATCTATTCCTTTTCAGATTCTTTTCCCTCATAGAGTATTACAAAATATTGAGTATAGTTCTCTGTGCTATAGAGTAGGTCCTTTTTGGTTATCTATTTTGCATGTAGCGGTGTGTATATCTTAATCTCATACTCCTAATTTATCCCTCTTCCCTCTTTGGTAACCATAAGTTTGTTTTCTATGTCTGTGAGTCTGTCTCTATTTTTTATATTAGTTCATATATATATATATATATTTTAGATTCCATGTAAGTCATATAATATGATATTTGTCTTTCTCTGTCTATCTTATTTGACCTAATATGATAATCTCTAGGTCCTTCCACCAAGGAAATAATGTCATTTGTAGCAGAGGTTTTTTTGTTTTGCTTTGTCTTTTTGTCTTTTCTAGGGCTGCACCAGAGGCATATGGAGGTTCCCAGGCTAGGGGTCTCATCGGAGCTGTAGCCACCGGCCTATACCACAGCCACAGCAACTTGGAATCTGAGCCATGTCTGCGACCTGCACCACAGCTCATGGCAATGCCGGATCCTTAACCCACTGAACAAGGCCAGGGATCGAACCCAAAACCTCATGGTTCCTAGTCAAATTCACTAACCACTGGGCCACAACGGGAACTCCTTTTTTTGTCTTTTAAGTGAAAGACAAGGAAAATATATCCAACACACACACACACACACACACACACACACACCCTCACACACAGAATTCCTGCAAAACAATAAAAATAACCCAATAGAAAAATGGGCAAAGGGTATGGATGGAAGAGGAGGCCCCAAGAGGCCAATAAATGAAAAAGACGCATAATCTCAGAAGCAATCCAAGAAATAAAATGCCTAGTAGAGCAACGATGCTGCAGCATTCCCAGTGTATCCAACCTGCAAACAAGACTTGACAACACTGAGTTTTGGTAAGAATATAGAACTGGAACCTTATTACACCGGTGGCAGCAGAAATTGTCAAGACCGCTTTGAAGAGTGTTTACAGGAAATTTCAATTGTAAAATCACTTGACCTTATCTAGTAGAGTTGAACAGACTCACCCCTTATGAGTCATATACTCTAGAAAAACAAGCTCATGAGCATAAGGAGACATAAGGCAGGAATGCCCTCTGAACAGGCTAGAAAATGAGAAACATCTTAATTTCTACCAATAGGAGATAAACTGTCATTGATTCATCCATCGCTGGACCAATACATAGCAGTGAGTGTTAATGATGGGCGTCTGCCAGCCTGTCTCTGTGACCCTCCCAGCTGCCCCTTCCTCACTGCTTCCTGGGCTCACCAGCCCCTTCTCTTCACATGGGCTTACTGTGAACAAGGCAGATACAATTAATTGTCTTTCTATTTATTAAATGACCATGTTTCCCCATAATTTCTCCCTCAGATTACCCAATATTTTTTCTTTTCAGTTGGAGTGTCTTAGAGCTCCTGTTGTGGCTCGTGGTTAACGAATCCAACTAGGAACCATGAGGTTGCAGATTCGATCCCTGGCCTTGCTCAGTGAGTTAAGGATCTGGTGTTGCCATGGCTGTGGGGTAGGCCGGTGGCTACAGATCCAATTCGACCTCTAGCCTGGGAACATCCATGTGCCAAGGGTGTGGCCCTAGAAAAGATAAAATAAATAAACAAATAAATTGGAGTGTCTCTAAAGTCTTCGATCACATATTTATACCCACTTGCGCGTTCTCCTCTGGAGGGCTAACAACCTCCGCAGTGTACATGGTTTGCCTGTTTTATTCTATGGCACCCTTTTTCTAAATCACTGGGTAAGAGACATCTGACTGTGGCTTCCATATAGAAACAACACCATTATGTGTGCTGAATTTTGAAAGCTGATTAGAGTTTGCCTAGCAGACTCTGGCAGGTAAGGGCATTCCAGCTGGAGGAAGGAAACGAGATGAATGCACAGAGATGGGGAACAGCCAGATTGTTGCAGGATCTAGGAGCAGTTTATGGAGCTCTCAGTGTGGCTACAGCAGTGTCAAGGCCAAGCCCGAATATGAGTGTGTCAGATGGGACGGAAGCTGGAGGGCTTTGTGTCTCCAGGCGGAGGGGAGCACATAAAACAGGCATTCCGCTTCCTTCCTGGACATTCACTCTTCTTGCTTTTACTTTTTTTTTTTCTTTTTTCTTTTTTTTTTTTTTGCGATTTCTTGGGCCGCTCCCTCGGCATATGGAGGTTCCCAGGCTAGGGGTCGAATCGGAGCGGCAGCTGCAGGCCTACGCCAGAGCCACAGCAAAGTGGGATCCCAGCCCCGTCTGCAACCTACACCACAGCTCACAGCAACGCCAGATCCTTAACCCACTGAGCAAGGGCAGGGATCGAACCCGCAACCTCATGGTTCCTAGTCGCCTTCGTTAACCACTGAGCCACGATGGGAACTCCCACTCTTCTTGCTTTCACACTCCTTCCCCTAAACTTTTCTCATCATCACCGTTACAAGTTGTGTCAACATACTGATCTTGAAAACTAATTGCTGAGGTGACCCCACTTTGGAGGAAGGTGATCAGGAGAAGCACTCTTTTGGTCCCCACTTCCTTGGATATCTCTGAAAGGTGGCTGGCTGAGAGGCGTGGGCAGTGACCTGACCACGTGGGGCTGGGACAACATGCTGAGAGCTGCCACTAACCCAATTTGCGATGTGCCCAGCAAAAGGTCTTAGGCAAAGGATAATCCAAAACAGCCCACGCATACGAGAGCAGATACACACGCCTACACACACATATACTTCCGTGTGCATATAGATTAATAGACACACTGTATTTAGAGGCCTTAGGTGGAATTTCTAGAAATGTATCAAATATGTATATAAATACACATACAATGGCTGAGTTTACTGTACTCACACACACACACAAGGTGTGATATATCTATATGTACATATACATATACATACATACACATGCATGTATATACATATATACAGCCTGGTATGTGTACACATAAAGAATATGATATATATGTGTATATATAACGTATGTGTGTGTTACTGAATAAATCACACAAGTTAGGTTCTGCTGCTCACTGCTTACAGAAACCAATTACATGCTCACAAATGATGAAGAAAAAGGTGGCTCTAATCAGAAAGCTGGCAACCTGGGGAGATAGTGGCCTCAGCATCCTCCAAAAACCACCTCTGAAGATTCTGCTGGGCCATGAAAGCTTTTAAAGGGAACCAGGGAAGTGATCTCCGTTAATCATTGAGATGGGGGTGAACGTCACCATCCCCCAGGGTGTGCAGGCTTGTCCATGCCTCAAGATATTCCTCTAGATGTTATCTTGTTCACACAGTTTGGTCAGAGTTTCTTCAGGAGATTACTGATGGGGAAGCTAGGGAAGAGATCTGATCATCTGTTAATTACTTATTTTTCATTGTACTTTCTTTTTTTTCTTTTTTCTTTTTTTTTTTTTTAATTTTTGGCTGCCTAGCAGCATATGGAGCTCTTGGGCTGGGATCAGATCCAAGCCACGGTGGTGATCTAAGCCACTGCTGCAACAATGCTGGATCCTTATTGTGCCAGGCTGGGGATCAAACCCACATCCCAGCACTCCTAAGATGCTGCAAACCCCCTTGCACCCACAGGAGGAGCTCCCATTTGTATTTCTTTGATCTAGGGAAAAAGCCAAAAATTAGGCAAGGTATTGTGTGATGAAAAGCTTTCATAGGTTTGCTTGGGCTTGGGTGCCTGGTTTAAGTGAGTAATCATATAGCTTTGCCAACATGATAAGAAAAGGGGCTTCCTACTGAGGACAGTTTCCTGTAATGAGCTGCTTACAAATCCCCAATGGTCAGAACATCATTCCATTTCCATGGGATTCTCAAAGTGATAGATGTCAACATGGGTCTGTAGCATCTCTTTGCTGACAATTTTAGTTATGCTCTTACATATATGGGCAGAGCAAGCTTCAAGTATTTTGATATCCACAAAGATAAGACTAGTATGACCAGCACCGTGAAGTTAGCTGTTTCCCACTGTGCAGTGGCAGTTAGAGCATTTGTAAAACCACTCAAGAGTGGGCATCAGACACTGAATCTTTGACTCTTTTGTCAAAATCATTACCTGCTTGATTTTGTACTTGGGGGGAAGGTGGTTTGCAGTGTTCTGCTCTGTTCCATATATGTATATGTATTCCTATATCTATATATTAATATACTGTATATAGGGAGAAACAAACAGTTGGAGAGAGAGAGGCAGAGAGATGGAGAAACTGGAAAGATCGCTACACATACTATTAACAGTGGTTCCCTCTGACGGCAGATTGGAGGGGGGGACTTTCACTTCCTGTTCTGTACCTTTCAGTATTGTTTGAATTTGATACACTGATTTTGTAATATAAAAATCTTCAAAGCATAAACATTTAGAGAATATTATGTAGATATAGGCTAATAATGAACATTTTTAGTATAAATCCCTGATGTTCTATGGAAATAAGAGAGCTGAGGCAGTGGTGTGAGGTAGGGATTGGGAGTGGTGGGGGCTGCAGAGGGTTGTTGGGGACATGGCTTGGATCGTCAGTGTCAAAAAATAAGACACATGAACACGGGCGATCTCGATAAGGCTCTTTACTTCTGCAGAAGGGCATGGGTGCTCAAAAAGCTCGCAAAGAGGAAAAGACCCTCCCTATTTATCCCTAACGCAGGTGATGTACCTGTCCCCTTCCCATTGGTCAGGTCAGGGCGCACATTCTTCTCCAGTTAGCTAATTTGAAACAAATTGTTACTGGGAGAAGAGGGAAAGAGGAGGGGGGTCGCAGGAAGTCCCATTTCAGTGGAAACTGGAGCAAAATGGAGTAACCACAGTTTCCTTTGATAGAAAAGACATTATGTTACTTTCCACAGGGTGGAGGAGGATCAGGCTGGAGATGTGACAGGAGGTCATTGCAGCAGACCCAGAAGAAGATGAGGTGTGGATTACATGCCTCTCACTGCTGAGGCTCTGCTCCTGTTCCTCCCCAGATTGGGAGTCTGTCCCAGCCCCACCTCGCCACCTTCTGAAATTCCACTTATCTTTCAAGGCTGAGCTCAAATCCTAATTTCTTCATAAAACCTCCCCAATCCCAGTCTTCTTATTGAGTCACCTCTTCAGTGGTCCCATGGCATGGGAGTTCCATCATGGCTCAGCAGAAACGAATCTGACTAGTACCCATGAGGACATGGGTTCGATCCCTGGCCTTGCTCAGTGGGTTATGGATCCATCATTGTCATGAGCTGTGGTGAAGACCACATACTCGGCTCAGATCTGGCGTTGCTGTGGCTGTCGTGAAGGCTGGCAGGTGTAGTTCTGATTCGACCCCTAGCCTGGGAACCTCCATATGCCGCAGGTGTGGCCCTAAAAAAAGACCCAAACTAAACAAACAACAAAAAAAAACCAGCCTCAGGATTCTAGCGCATGGCTTTGTAGGTCATATTTTCTCAGTAAATACTCTTTGAATGAAAATCATTCAAAAGAACTATATCTTGAGATAGAAATCATATCTCCTTTTTTTCCTTCAGTTGATGTCACTTATGATATACCCACAAATTTTTTCCTAATTTTATTACACTTCAATTAAAAAAAAAAACAAAAAACCTAGGAGTTCCTCTTGTGGCTCAGCAGGTTAAGAACCTGATGTGGTGTCTGTGAGGATGCGGGTTTGATCCCTGGCCTTGCTCAGTGAGTTAAGTTTCCAGCATTGCTGCAAGCCGTGGTATAGGTTGCAGATGCCGCTTGGATCCCATGTTGGCTCTAGCTGTGGTGTAGACCTGCAACTGTAGCTCCAATTCAACCCCTAGCCTAGAAACTTCCATATGCCATAGTTTCGGCCTTTAAGAAAAAAAAAATCTTGATTGGAGTTCTCTTCTGGCAGAGCAGGTTAAGGGTCCCAGGGTTGTCATTACAGAGGCTCAGATTTGCTGCTATAGTGCAGGTTTGATCCCTGGCCCGGAACTTGCTCCACATTCTCTGGGCATGGCCAAAGAGAAACAAAAACAAAAAAAAACTGATTGTAATGGCTGCATACCAAAAAATAAAAGCTTACTTTCCTAAACAGTATAATTTAATGTTGTACATATCAGTGTTGACTTTATGGAATTTCAACCTTGTCTCCTCATAAGAATCATGGGAGGTAGTGGATTCCCGTTGTGGCTCAGTGGTAACAACTGACTAGCATCCATGAGGACGCAGGTTTGATCCCTGGCCCTGCTCAGTGGGTTAAGGATCCAGCGTTGTGGTGGGCCTGCCTACAGCTACAGCAGGGATTCGACTCCTAGCCTGGGAACTTCTGTGTGCTGTGGGTGTGGCAAAAAAAAAAAAAAAAAAAAAAAAGCAGTTTCAGAGCTACTTCCAGAGATTTTGCCTCAATGAGTCTGAGCTTAAGCCTTTTTTTAAAAAGCAATTCAGGTGATCTTAGCATGTAGCCAAGGTTAAAGTTTAACTGAGGTAGTCTATCCCCAAGGGATTTCCTTTGAACTCCTTTACCAGAAGGAGATCAAAGACTTCGCATGGGTTCACTTGTGGCCAGTCTCACTTGGCCTTCTGAATGAGTCTCTGCGTCTTCCTCATTTCCATCAAAATTCTAACAATATTTAAGCCCCCATCCATTTAACTCCTTAACACCCACACAGGAAAGGAGCTTTTTTCTTATTTCACTTTGTAAAATCTTGGCTCATAAGTTTGATAAATCATAATGTATTTTGTCATTTCTCTTTGACAGTTCATTATAAATGTCTTTTAAATAACTCTTCCAACTTTATTTGATCCGATTTTCAAAAATGCACTATTTAAATAAAGACATACTGCTATATATAAGCACAAACACACATACATATATGTACCCCCATATCTACTGTTCTATACCTTGCTTTTTTCTAAACTTCTTCTGGTATTTTTGAAATATGTGGAAGAATACATATAAGAAGTAAATAGTCAGTAAATAAAAGCATAAATCCAAATGGCCAATAAATATTTAAAAATATCCTTAATCTCATTGAGGTTAGATAAATGCATATTCAAACAACAGTAAGGATACATTTTATAGCTACTATCCTGTCAAAAGTTTAAAAGTCTGGCAGGGGGTAGTTCCCACCATGGCTCAGTGGTTAGAGAACCTGACTTGTATCCATGGGACGCGGGTTCAATCCCTAGCCTTTCTTTGTGGGTTAAAGACCTGGCGTTGCCATGAGCTGTGGTGTAGGTCACAGACATGGCTTGGATCCTGCATTGCTGTGGCTGTGACATAGGCCAGTGGCTTCAGCTCCTATTGGACCCCTAGCCCGGGAACCTCC
The DNA here is from genome assembly GCF_054392235.1 of Sus scrofa. Lineage (NCBI taxonomy): Eukaryota > Metazoa > Chordata > Mammalia > Artiodactyla > Suidae > Sus > Sus scrofa. The sequence continues at coordinate 94,407,812 of NC_139384.1, read as the reverse complement.
ATATACCGCAGGTGCAAGCCCTAAAAAGACAAAAGACAAAATCGTAAATAAAAGTCTGCCAAGAGAAGGATACAGAGCAATGGAAAGTTAAAATTCTACTGACTTAAGTTAGTACAACTGATTTGGAAAACAGGTCGGCAGTATTTCATGTATTAGTCAGCCATAGTCATAATAATGCTATGTAAAAAACAAACCAAACCAAACCAAAACCACTCCACATAAGCAAATATTCCTTTAAAAAGACAGAAAAGAGAAATGAAAGGAAATGAAAGAAAACACTGGTAAGCTGAACTTCATCAACTGATTATTAACAGTATTAAAAGGGTAAAAAGAGAATCTACAAAATAGGAAAAGACATTTACAATAATATATCACACAAAGGATTATATCCAGAACATATAAAGAACTCCTGGAGTTCCCGTCGTGGCTCAGTGGTTAGCGAATCCGACTAGGAACCATGAGGTTGCAGGTTCAATCCCTGCCCTTGCTCAGTGGGTTAACGATCCAGCGTTGCCATGAGCTGTGGTGTGGGTTGCAGATGCAGCTTGGATCCTGCGTTGCTATGGTTCTGGTGTAGGCTGGCAGCTACAGCTCCAATTCGAACCCTAGCCCGGGAACCTCCATATGCCACAGGAGCAGCCCAAGAGATGGCAAAAAGACCAAAAAATAAAAATAAAAAATAAAAATAAATAAAGAACTCCTGCAAACCAGTAGGGAAAAGAAAAAGAGAAAAAAATTAGGCAAAGACTTGAAGAAGCCCAAAAGTGGCCAATAAGCATATAAAAGATGTTATTCATCAAAAACATGAATAGTTTGAAAGTAAAAGGATGTAAAAATATACCATACAAACAGCAAAGGAAACTGAATTGGCTCCATAAATATCAAAGTAGATCTTAACACAAAAAATGTCACTAAAGATAAAAAGTCACATTTTATAATGATAAAAGGATCAGGAAGATCTAACAGTTATACACATAATACTTACCTAAAAATGAGCACCAAATGAAGCAAAACTTGACGGAGCTGAGTGGAGAATTAGACAATTCAGTGATAATAGTTAGTCACTCAACTTTCAGAAATGGATAGAGTAAAAAGAAAATCAGCAAGGTAATAGAAATTTTCAACTATACTACTTTATCAGCCAGATTTAATAGATACATGCAGAATGGTACACCAAACAACAGCAGAATACGCATTCTTCTTAAGTGCAAACGGAACATTCTTCAGAATAAGCTATATTTTAGCCCATAAAACAAATATCAATAAACTTTGAAAGATTGATATCATATAAATTATATTTTCTGATCTCAATGATGTGAAATTAGAAACTAATAATATAAAAAATTTTGGAAAATTGGAGTTCCCGTCATGGCTCAGTGGTTAACGAATCTGACTAGGAACCATGAGGTTGTGGGTTCGATCCCTGGCCTCGCTCAGGGGGTTAAGGATCCGGCATTGCCATGAGCTGTGGTGCAGGTTGCAGACACAGCTTGGATCCCGTGTTGCTGTGGCTCTGGCGTAGGCTGGCAGCTGTAGCTCTGATTAGACCCCTAGCATGGGAACCTCCATATGCTGCAGGAGCGGCCTTAGAAATGGGGAAAAAAAAAAAATTGGAAAATCAATAAATATGTGAATATTAAACAACACTCACTGGTGAATTCTACAAAACTCTTTAAAGACTTAGTATTGATCCTTCTCACACACTGCCAAAAATAAAATGAAAGACTTAAAAAAAAAAAGATGAGAGACTACTTCATAACTCATTTTATGAGTTACTCTGATAACAAAGTCAAAAAAGACATCATAAGAAAACTGCAGACCAATATTATCTCTGTAAAGCTGGTTTAGTGTTGCTGAATTCTCATAGCTTTTGCTTATCTGTGAAGCTTTTGATTTCTCCTTCAAATCTGAAAGAGAGCCTTGCTGGATAAAGTAATCTTGGTTGGAGGTTTTTTCCTTTCATCACGTTGAGTATATCATGCCACTCCCTTCTGGCCTGCAGAGTTTCTGCTGAAAAATCTGCCAATAACCTTATCGGGGTTCCCTTGTCTGTTATTTGTTTCTTTTCCCTAGCTGCTTGAGAGCAGAGCAGGGCCGGTGCGCAGCAACCAGATGGCGCCCGCCCATAGCCCCCAAGGCCATGGCAGGCAGGCTGCTGCGGGCACAGAGATGGCGCATAGGTTGGAGACTGCAGCCCTCAAACTCCAAACTGCTCTCAGCACCAGGTTCACAGGCTATCACCTCTGAAACTGAGTGCAAATCCTCTATAAATACTGGAAAGCCAAATCTAGCATCACATAAAAAAGATTATAACCGGAGTTCCCGTCGTGGCGCAGTGGTTAACGAATCCGACTAGGAACCATGAGGTTGCGGGTTCGGTCCCTGCCCTTGCTCAGTGGGTTAAGGATCCGGCGTTGCTGTGAGCTGTGGTGTAGGTTGCAGACGCGGCTTGGATCCCGAGTTGCTCTGGCTCTGGCGTAGGCCGGTGGCTGCAGCTCCGATTCGACCCCTAGCCTGGGAACCTCCATATGCCGCGGGAGCGGCCCAAGAAATAGCAACAACAACAACAACAACAAAAAAAAGACAAAAAGACAAAAAAAAAAAAAAAAGAGATTATAACCATGATCAAGTGGGATTTATCCCAAGAATGCAAGGTTTCATTTTTGGGATAAATGCAATATCAAAAGCAATGCAATATGAAAGTCAATCAATGTAACACATGATATTAATAAAAGAAAGGAAAACCACAGGTTCATCTCAACAGAAAAAAAAATTGACAAAATCAAATACCCTAGCCTGATAAACCACTCAACAAAATAGAAGGAAACTTCCAATGCCTGATAAAGTGCATCCATGAAAAACCCCGCAGCTGTCATCACACTTAATGGTAAAAGACTGAAAACTTCCCCTTAAGATCAAGAACAAGACAGAGCTATCTGCTCTCATCACTCCTCTTCAATGTTGTACTGGGGCTTCTAGCCAGAACAACAAAGCAAGGGGAAAAAAAAAAAAAAAAAGGAATCAAGTCTGGAAGGGAGGAAATAAAACTATTTCTATTTGTAGATGACATGATTTTATACATAGAAAACTAAAAAAATCCAGAAAAAAGTGATTAGAGCTGATAAACAAGTTAATCAGGAGTTCCCCTTTTGGCTCAGTGGTCATGAATCTGACTAGTATCCATGAGGACTCGGGTTCGATCCCTGAGCTTGCTCGGTGGGTTGGGAATCCGGCATTGCCACAAGCCCCAGCGTAAGTCGCAGATGCAGCTTGGACCTGTTCCTGTGGCTGTGGTTAGGCTGGCAGCTGAAGCCTGGATTTAATCCTTAGCCTGGAAACCATATACCATAAATGTGGCCCTAAAAAGACAAAAAAAAGTTAATCAGAGTTGCAGAACCCAAGATCAATACACAAAAGTCAGTTTTATTTCTAAACACTAGAAATGAACAATCTGAAAATTGAATTAAGAAAATAATTTCAGGAGTTCCTGTCGTGGCGCAGTGGTTAACGAATCCGACTAGGAACCATGAGGTTGCGGGTTCGGTCCCTGCCCTTGCTCAGTGGGTTAACGATCCGGCGTTGCCGTGAGCTGTGGTGTAGGTTGCAGACACGGCTCAGATCCTGCGTTGCTGTGGCTCTGGTGTAGGCCAGTGGCTACAGCTCCAATTCAACCCCTAGCCTGGGAACCTCCATATGCCGAGGGAGTGGCCCAAAGAAATAGCAAAAAGACAAAAAAAAAAAAAAAAAAAAAAAAGAAAATAATTTCAGGAGTTCCCATCATGGCTCAGCGGAAACAAATCTGACTGGCATCCATGAGGACGCAGGTTCCATCCCTGGCCTTGCTCAGTGGGTTAAGGATCTGGCATTGCTGTGGCTGTGGTGTAGGCCAGCAGCTGTAGCTCCAATTTGACTCCTAACCTGAGAACCTCCATATGCTGCGGGTGTGGCCCTAAAAATACAAAAAAAAAAAAAAAAAAAAAAGAAAGAAAAAAAGAAAGAAAACAAAAGAAAGAAAGAAAAAAGAAAATAATTTCATGTACAATAGCATCTGAAAGAATAAAATTAAGGAAGTACAGGTCTTGTACAATGAAAACTCTAACAATGTTTTTACAAAAAAGTTAAGAGAGGAGTTCCCTCATGGCTCAGTGGGTTAAGGATCTGGCATTGTCATTATTGTGGCTCTGGTTACAGCAGTAGTGTGGCTCTGATCCCTAGCCCAGGAATTTCTGCATGCTTCAGGTGCAGCCAAAAAGTAAAATAAAATAAATTAAAAAATAAAAAGAGTTAAGATCTGAAGAAATGAAAAGATTTCCAGTGTTTACATATTGAAATACATGATATTGTTAAGATAACAGTACTCCTGAAGGTGATCTATAGATTCAAGGAACTTGTATCCAGAATTCAACCACCTTTTTTACAGAAATGGACAAACTGGTTATAAAATTCTTGTGTGTTTTGCTTAGGGGTAGTGATGGCAAACTATGCTTAGAGACTGAGATTGTCTTGCCAATATTTATTTATTTGACACAGATTTACAGTAGGAATTATAATAACTTTGCAAGCCAGAAGGATAGAGGAAAATGCCTCTGAATAAGCCCATAAAGCAATAATATACTCCAAACATGGAGTTCCCATTGTGGTGCAGCGGAATGGAATCTGACTAGGAACCATGAGGTGGTGGGTTCAATCCCTGGCCTCACTCAATGGGTTAAGGATCTGGTGTTGCTGTGAGCTATGGTGTAGGTCACAGACAGGGCTTGGATCTGGCATTGCTGTGACTGTGGTGTGGGCTGGCAGCTGTAGCTCCGATTGGACCCCTAGCCTGGAAACCTCCATATGCTGCAGTCATGGCTCTAAAAAGCAAAAAAAAAAAAAGAAAGAAAAAAAGAAATAACATACTCTAAACAAATTAATGATACTGTTGTTCCAGGCAAGGTGAGATAAAAGGAATATAGTCCAAATTTAGTTCAAGGTGTACCTTTATACAAATTGGTTCTTAGGAGAGTCAGCTTAATCAACCAGGAGCTAACATCCAGTTGCCAGTAAAACAAAACTGAAAAGTCCCCTGTTGCTGGAACATGTTGCTAGGGAACCACAGCACTGGCGTTGGCTGGCAAGATGATCTTCTTGGGGCTGCTACATGGCTTTTTCCATTGCAGATAAAAGAGTTGCCTTTGCCATGACTGAGCTAATGTCCTAAGGTCTTCAGTGGGCTATTTAAATCAGCAAAGAATGGCCTTACCCAGATGAACACTCAGAGGTCATCCTCACAAACTCTGGGTGTTTAGAGTCCAAATGCCCCCTTACCATAGTTGCTTCTTCATACGTTCTTATCAGGGGACCCGCTGGTCCCCTCAGCAGCTGAGCTATTGAGAGCTTATTTGCCTTTTTTTTTTTTTTAGGGCCATACCTGCAGCATACAGAGGTTCCCAGGCTAGGGGTCAAGTCAGAGTTACAGCTGCTGGCCTACACCACAGCCACAGCAACTCAGGATCTGAGCTGTGTCTGCGAACTATACCACAGTTCACAACAACGCCAGATCCTTAACCCACTGGGCAAGGCCAGAGATTGAACCTGCATCCTTGTGGATACTAGTCTGATTCGTTTCCGCTGCGCCACAATGGGAACTCCTAACTTCACTTTTCAAAACAACTTCAATTTTGGAGTTCCCACTGTGGCATTACGGGATCCATCGGTGGCAACCTGTGAAGGCTAGGATGCTGGTTTGATAACCAGGTGGACAATGTGGGTTAAGGATCCGGTGTTGCCACACCTGTGGCTTAGCTCATGACTTTGTCTAGGGTCTGATCCCTGGCCTGGGAACTCCATATGACTCGGGGAGGCCAAAAAAAAAAAAAAAAAACCCTACATTTTTGTCATAATCAAGTAGATTTTAAAACATATCAACCCACTACGCAACAACGTGGAAAGGCAAGCAGTCTTGAAACTACCAATATCCATCAACAGGAGAAGGGGCAAATACACGGTGGCATTTTTATACAGTAGAATTTCACATAGAAACCAAAAAGAAGTCTTCTACACTCAACAACATGGACCCGTCTCACACACATAATGTTGAGCCAAAACGTTAGACAAAAATTTCATACTATATTATTCCATTGACATGAAGTTCAAAACTAGGCAAATCAATGGTGTCAGAATGTTTCAGAATGATGCTTACCTCTGGGAGGGGGAATGAGGGAGCCTATGGACAAGTTGGGAATGTCCCCTTTCTTGATGTGGGGGTGTGTGATCAGGCTGCCCACGATGGCTGTTCTCTTGCTCTCTGTACCTCCCTGCTTGACCAGTGCCTGCTTCCACTACACCTACTCAAATGACTGATCTTCCTACATACTTGCCTCTGGCATCAGCCAGTGATTGTTCTAATCTTTAGATCAGACCATTTCTATCTTTTTTTTTTTTTTTTTTTGTCTTTCTTGCCATTTCTTGGGTCACTCTCATGGCATATGGAGATTCCCAGGCTAGGGGTCGAATTAGGAACTGTAGCCGCTGGCTTACACCAGAGCCACAGCAACTTGGGATCCGAGCCGCGTCTGCCACCTACACCACAGCTCACGGCAACGCCGGATCCTTAACCCACTGAGCAAGGCCAGGGATCGAACCCGCAACCTCATGATTTCTAGTCAGATTTGTTAACCACTGACCCACGATGGGAAATCCAGGACCATCTCTATCATGAGAGCTTATCAAAGGGGCGGCGAGGGTCGTGCCACTGGTTACTAGTGCCACTGGTTACTAGTTTCCCTGGTAACCAGTGAGTGGACCTGACCTTAATTCCCCCTATAACTGATAACCTCCCCTGCCCCTAGTAGCAGAGACTACTGCCATGTCCTGCTTGCCATCCGTGGCACACACAGTGGGGTGTTGCTGCAGGACCTTTTTCAGACATGTAAGATCCCCTATCCATTAAACTGCTGATGTCTCTCTTGCTGACTCTGGGCTCTTTCTTGAGGCTAGTGTTGAGGCTGGGCAGTTACAGGACTCGCAGACCTGCAGAGTGACACCCAGCAGGGTGGTGGTTATCTAGGTGTCTATACATTAAAAATTCATCGAACTGTATGATTAATTTTAGAGACCTTATACACTTCCCTGTAAATGTGATGCCCTAGTTCAAACAAATATTCGAAGTTTAAATCCTGTCACTTCGTCTCCTCTCAGTTTTTCTGTTGTGTGAATAATCACAACCTCTATAGAGTTTTGGCTTTTGTTTTTATTTTTGGTTTTTTTGGCTGTGCCTGTGGCATATGAAAGTTCTGGGGCCAGGGATCGAACCCCATCTGCTGCAGTGATAATGTCCCAATCATTAACCGTAACCTGCTGTGCCACAAGAGAACTTTTTTTTTTTGGTCCACAAACATTTAATGAAGGTGATTCCTATGGTGCTTGTTCAAAATGCAGCTTCTTTGGTCCCATTCTAGATGTCCTGGATAGGAATCTTTAGAGAAAAGAGACTCAAGATTGTGCCTTTTTAACATGAAGCGGGAGAGCACAGGGAGCCTGCACGCTGAAGGCCAGCCTAGCCCCCACCCCCAGCGCCAATCAGTTCCACTGTAACATTTGCAAACCAAGGCCAAGCTGAAAAATTGAGAGACATTGTGTATTGTTTCAGCCTTGCTGTGGGGGTAGCAGAAAGCTGTCCCTCTTCTAAGCCTCAGCAGGACATGCCTTTCATAGCCGGATGTGCCTTTGTTTGGAATGAGGGTTCATCTCTTTTTGCTCCTTTCCAATATAAAAGAAATCAAGTGATTTGCCCGATATCCACCCCCCCCAAGTCATCCTAGCTGAGCCGGAGTATTCGGAATTTCACAAGTTTTTGTCTGTCTGAATTTTGGTTTTGAAGTTGGAGTGTAGGAATCTCTGCTTTATGTTTTCTTGATGACAACTATTGCTTGCACATGCATATTTTTACTTTGAAAGCACTTTTAGCTGTAGGTTAGAATTTAGTTGTTACTCAGGTCCCTCATTCTAGTAACTAAACTGGCATAAGAAGAGCCAAATGATAATGTTGCCGCCTTCTACTGTGTAGCTTTTTTTGTTTTTTAAATCAGTAAATGAAGCTGCCGGTGATATTACCAAAACCAAAAGGGTCTGCTTACCCGCACCTTAAAGCCAATCCACTGACACTGGGTTGTGGTGAAGGAAATTGCAGCATTTATTATAAAGCGCCATTCAAACAGTGTGGGATAGCTAGTTCTGAAAAAACCCAAACACCCTGATGGCTTTCAGCCAAGTATTTTTAAAGGCCAGGTGAAGTGGGGGCGGGGGGAGGGGGGGTGGAAGAGTCAGGGCATGTGATCAGCTCATGTACAGTTCTCTGATTGGTTGGTGGTGAGGTCACAGGGCCCTGTCACAAGGGTTAACATTATCTATCCTTAAGTTCCAATAGGCCCCGGGGCGCTATATGCTTCTGATCTTTGAGTCTTTAACATCTTTGGTGGAGGTTTTAGCATCTGTAAACAACTCAGGAAATGTGCATCAGATCCTATTATCTAGGTACTTCAGAGAAGAGCTATGCAGAGGATATGGGGGAGGGGGCTGGTAGAGTCCTGCTCCTTTATATCACCGGAACTCTAGAGGGGTAGAGGGGGAAATCCACCCCCGCCCCAGCATCGTCGACCACCCTGAGCTCCATTCCTAAAGCTCTTACTATTATTTCAGATGTCCCCTCTTGGATGTTTCAGAGCACCTAAAACTCAACAGAGCCAAAATGGAATTCATGACTTTACCTCCCAAACCCTCTTTCTCCAGCAATGCCTATTTCAGTAAGCAGCACCCATGGCTGCCCTTGGTTCAAGCCAGAAACCTGGTGATCTTGATCATTTCTTCTATTACTTTGTCCATTCTGCCAAGTCCTGTTGATTCCACTTCCCACCTTTGAGCTTTAGAATTCATGTTTTTCCTTCATCCTCACTGTGACCTCCAGAGCAGACTGTCGTCTCTCACTGGATTAACTAATCAGTGCCATAGCTGGCTCCCTGCCTCCAGTCTTATTTTCTCATTTTCCACATTGCAACCTGAGAAAGTCTGCTAAAAGGCAAATGTGGTTTGTCACTCTGAAGCTTAATTTTTTTGGGTTTTTTTTTTTTTTTTTTAGGGCCCCACCTGCAGCATATGGAGGTTCCCAGGCTAGGGGTCCAATTGGAGCTGTAGCTGCTGGCCTACACCACAGCCATAGCGGCACCAGATCTGAGCCGCATCTGCCACCTATACCACAGCTCAGATCCTTAACCCACTGAGCGAAGCCAGGGATCAAACCTGCATCCTCAGATTCATGAAACTTAAATTTTTTGTCTCTATCTTGCTTTTCAGAAGGAGACCATGACTGACCAGGCTTTTTTAGAGGAATAACTGGTCCTGCCTGTTTTTCTGGCCTCATTTCTTGAAACCCAGCACTCTGCTAAAAGCCTCGTCTGTCTTCTCAGTTCTGCCGTTGCTCTACAGGCACATCCACATTTTTTGTTGGTTCTGCCTGTCACATGTGTCACTTTATCACATCATAGGGCCTATCCAGCGCAGTGTCTGGCATGACAGACTTTTTTTTAGGCCACCCTGAGGCAGATGGAGTTCCTGGGCCAGGATCATATCTGAGCCACATTTGCAATCTGCAGCAATGCTGGATCCTTTAACCAGCATGCTGGGCCTGGATTGAACCTGTGTCCTGGTGCTATAGAGATACCCCTGATGCAGTTGTGCCACTGTGGGAACTCTGTGACAGACTTTTTGAAAGATACATATTGAGTTAATAAAGGTATAAGGTTGGGTGAGAGGTTTTTAATATAAATATTTTCTAGAACCTAGGATATGTACTAATTGAGAAGCAGCATAGTTAAATCTGTAGTCCAGGGTCTAAAGTCTAGAGTAATTCAGGACAATGGTCAAATTCCTGCTTCACCACCCTGGGTCAATTTCTTCACTTCTCTAAACCTATTTCCTCATCTTTGAAATAAGTATAGAGTATTTACCTCAGTCTGAAGATTAAACAAGACAACTTAAGTAAAATATTTAGTGCAATGTCTGGCACATAAGAGTTTAATAAATGTAACCCAGCAACAATGACAGCAGTGATCCTGATACTTTGCCTCCAGATGGGTGGTCCACTTTGCACGAAACCTGAAACCTATTATAGAGGAGTAGCTGTTTCAGTAAGCCCTGAGGTTGCTATCAGTGATTAAAATAATACCTTTTATTGCCTAGCAATTTTCCTATAGGCACTCATGGTATAATTTATATTTTTTGGCTTTCTTAAAAAAATGTTTCAGGGAGTTCCCGTCGTGGCTCAGTGGTTAATGAATCCGACTAGGTATCATGAGGTTGAGGGTTCAATCCCTGGCCTTGCTCAGTGGGTTAAGGATCCAGCATTGCCATGAGCAGTGGTGTAGGTCGCAGACACGGCTCGGATCCTGCTTTGCTGTGGCTGTGGTGTAGGCCAGCGGCTACAGCTCCGATTTGACTCCTAGCCTGGGAACCTCCATATGCCGTGGGAGAGGCCCTAGAAAAGGCAAAAAGACAAAAAAAAAAAAAGTTTCAGTGACATCTTCATGCACATAACTTTCTTCTTTTTCTCATTCTTTTGAAATTTTTTTATTTTCTTGTCATTTAATTATTCAATAGATACCTTAGGAAATACACTCAATGAGAAACATTAGATTATGTTTAATTTTTCTTCTTTCTGAAAGGTCCTGTTGTGGCTCAGCGGAAATGAACCCGGCTAGTATCCATGACGATACAGGTTCTATCCCTGGCCCTGCTCAGTGGGTTAAGGATCCAGTGTTGCCTTGAGCCACAAGGAGAACTCCTGTATGTTCTTTCATACTTGGCATGGTGATTACTCTGGCCAATAACTTGTTTCTAGACTATTATAGTCACTTGTGTTCCTTCCTTTCAGTGATATTTGAGACTTACTGAGGTCATGTTTGAAATGTGTAAAATCAAATGCCTTTTTTTTTTTTTTTTTGTCTTTTGTCCTTTTAGGGCCACACCCATGGCATGTGGAGGTTCCCAGGCGAGGGGTCTAATCAGAGCTGAAGCTGCAGGCCTATGCCACAGCCACAGCAACTCGGGATCCGAGCTGCGTCTGCGACCTACACCACAGCTCATGGCAATGCCGGATCCTTAACCCACTGAGCAAGGCCAGGGATTGAACCCACAATCTCATGGTTCCTAGTCAGATTTGTTTCTGTAGCACCATGATGGGAACTCCCCAAATGTGTTTTATGATTAAGTATAAGATATTCTTTTCCTGGTCAGGGAGTAGTGTGTTTTCTTCATCAAATACTAAATAGGTAAATAAAGGGGATACTGCTTTCTGCAAAATGTGGTTACTTAAGACTGTAGCAAAATCAAAGATGACCAACAACAAGGTCCTATTGTGTAGGGCAGAGAAATATATTCAATATCCTGAGATAAATCGTAATGGAAAAGAATATTAAAAAGAGGAATTCCCATTATGGCTCAGTGGTAACAAAACCGACTAATATCCCGGAGGGTATGGGTTTGATCTCTGACCCTGCTCAGTGGATTAAGGATCTGGCATTGCCACAAGCTGTGGGATAGGTCACAGACATGGCTAGAATCTGGCATTGCTGTGGCTGTTGTGTAGGCTGGCAAATGTAGCTCTGACTCAATCCCGAGCCTAGAAACTTCCATATCCTGCAGGTGTAACCCTAAAAAGCAAAATAGTAATAATAAATAAAAATAATAAAATATATAGATAGATATATGTATAACTGAATCACTTTGTTGTACAGCAAAAATTAATACAACATCGTAAATCAACTATACTCCAATTTAAGAAAGGAGTTCCCTGGTGGTCTAGTGGTTAAGGATCCAGTGTTGTCACTGCTGTGGCATGGGTTTAATTCCTGGTCTCAGAATTTCTGCATGCATGCCATAGGTGCAGCTTCCGAAAAAAGGAAAAGAAACTAAAAAATCAAAGAGTAGCATCTGTATAGTATGTGTACTATAGAAGAGTGTTCTTTTTTCCAAGCCCTATCAAGGAGACAGTGTTTAATCTGGAATTTTAGTGAAAAATTCATTTGTTGGCAAGTGACAGAGAAGGCTGGAGGTAGGCAGTCTGGAATCGGTGTGGTAGCTCCACAGTGTCATCATTGTTGCATGTTCCTATCTCTTGGCTCTGGCATTGAAAACACATGGAACTCATTCTCATGGTCAGCTCATGGTTACAAGGTGGCTATTCTGATCCCAGATGTAAGTCTCTATTTCAAGCAAGAAGAGGGAAAACGTACAAATGGTAAAAGGCAAAGTGATAGCTCAGTGTGTCTGTTATCACAAAACCAAAAGCTTTCCAGGAAGCCATACCAGATAATCTTCTGCTTACAATTCACTGGCCATAATGATCATAAGCTGCAAGAGGAGCCCGGGGAGGAAAATAGTTTTGGTTGCCACGCTGAACAAAACTGAGTCTGGCAGAGAAAAGGGGAAAATGGATGTTGACCAGGCAACTTGCAGTATCTGCTGCAGACGTAGATATGTATGGGTGTAAATATGTAATCTGCCATGTGCAGTGGATTAAGGATCTGGTGCTGTCTCTTCGGGGCTCTGGTCACTGCTGAGGCTTGGGTTCCATCCCCAGCCCAATGAAAGTGGGTTAAGGATCTGGTGTTGCTGCAGCTGAGGCATAGGTCCTAGCTGTGGCTCAGATTCGATCCCTGGCCTGGGAACTATCCATATGCCATGGGTGTGGCAAAAAAAAAAAAAGGATGTAATTTTTCTTTAGTGATGTGAAAAACACCATGTATCCTTTCTTTTAAATGGAAACTAAACTTACCAAATACTCTGTGCTTAAACTTGTATCTCATATTAGATCAAACCAAACCAGAAGAGCAAATGTAACTGGCCTTCTCAAACCTGTTATTTCTCTTGTTCTTTGAGTTCTTTTTTCCCCTCCCTCCTTTCTCAATGTTTGGTGACACTCAGGAATTTGAAATCAGCAGATAGTAGTAAATTTTGACAAAGGAAACCCCCATCAAAATACTGCTTTTAATCCTGAAAGCATTCCTGTGACATACTTTATATACTTGAGGAAGGAATAAGACATTCTGAGATATGGAGTTCCTTTTCTTCTGGTGTGAGTAGGAAAAAAAATTCCCCTGTGCCATGGCTAACACTATTTGCTAACTAGTTAACTAATGGCCAGTTCACAGCTCACATTTTAGATCTAGAAGTCCCTTGGCTACCTCAGTCGTGTCAACCGTCTCACTGTGATTTTACGAATTTAAAACACATATTGTATATATTGGATTCTAATTCTATGCATTTCAGTCTAATGGAGGGTCAAAGATGGTGATGACCCTCTTTTGAGGAAATGCGTTTCTTCCATTCACTAAATAAATATATAAATAAAACTTAGAGCTACACTGGAACCTGAAAAAAAGACAGCAATTACCCTTAAAAGATGTGAAGAGTTTTTTTTTTTTTTTTTTCTTTTTTTTCAAAAGCCAACAGATTAGGAGTCTCCACTGTGGCTCAGTAGTAACAAACCCAACTAGTATCCATGAGGATGTGGGTTCAATCCCTGGCCTTGCTCAGTGGGTTAAGGATCCGGCGTTGCTGGGAGCTGTGGTGTAGGCCAGCCTCCCTAGTCTGGGAACTTCCATATGCCACAGGTGCAGCCCTAAAAAAAAAAAAAAAACGAAAAGAAAAAAAGAAAACTAACAGATTATACAACTTTGCTTTATGTATATATAAATAGGCAAAAGTCTTACAAGTTTTCTTTGCAGGGGTTTAGTTCTCTCTTCATGTCTAGGAAAATACTAATGGATCTAAGAAATCATTTAAACCTGAAGGCACTGGGTATTTGGTATATTTGAGGGCTTCAAAAGCAAACTTTAACACTATGACCCAGGATTTTGTGCCCTTGAAATGCAGGCTAGAGCACTGGTTATGGGAGTGTGCTCCTGAGCCATACTGTCAAGGTTATTAGTTGTGTGACCCTGGGAAATCAATTAGCTTCTCTGTGTGCCTCAATGTCAGGTAAACTGGGGATAACATACATATCTTGAAGGATGGTTATGAGCATTAAATGAGTTAATTTCCACAAAGAAGTTCATAGTGTGCCTGCCAATTCGGTAATAGTCAAAAACAGTCGTTACAATTACCAGTACAATGTAAGGGCTCTTTTCTGGGTTATTCACTGTTTTTTTTTGTTTGTTTGTTTTTTTGTTTTTTTAGGGCTGAACATGTGGCTTCTGGAAGTTCCCAGGCTGGGGTTGAATTGGAGCTGCAGCTGCCAGCCTACACCATAGCCACAATGTGGGATCTGAGCCGTGTCTGCGACACACTAAAGCTCATGGCAACACCGGATCTTTAACCCACTGAGCAAGGCCAGGGATCAAACCTGCATCTTCATGAATACTGGTCGGGTTCATTACTGCTGAGAACTCCCTTCTGGGTTATTTGTATGCGCAACTTCCAAAGTCCAGTGTTGTGGCAAGATTCTCTTAAGATGGTTCTGTTCTCTTTTGTCACATACTAAAAATGCAAGAACTCTTAACATGCAGTGACATCACTGGATTCCTTAAACCCAATGCGTTGCAAGAGAACTCCAAAGAGTCATTTTTTGGTTCTTTACCCATTAAGAGCTTATGGATCCTCAGAATATGGGTAAACACACAAGCAAGTATCTCAGCCAAAACGGAAAGTCAGAACAGCCACAGCAATGTCAGATCTGAGCTGCCTCTGCAACCTATGCCTCAACTTATGGCAACACCAGATCCTTACCCCACTGAGTGAAGCCAGGGATCAAACCTGCATCCTCATGGATAACAGCTGGGTTTTTAACCCACTGAGCCACAATGGGAACTCCTTCCTGTTTTCTTTATTTTTTTTTTCTTCTTTGAATGATTTAAAATTTTTTTCCATTATAGCTGGTTTACAGTGTTCTATCAGTTTACTACTGTACAGCAAGGTGACCCAGTCACATACATATATACATTCTTTTTCAGTTTTCTTTAATTAACAGTAGTCTTTTGATGCTCAGACTACCTGGTCTTTGTTGGAAAAGAAAAAACAAAAAAACAGCACCCTAAATGTTCTGGCTTTTCCCTTACCTCTTTGGAGCAGTCCCTCAAAGCTATCTCAGAGGCTGCCTGCTGGGCTTGAAGTCCTCAGTTTTGTCTGCCAAATAAAACATCATTCTCAACTTTTAGGTTGTGCATTTTTTTCTTAGTTGACACATGGATTTCAAACGTTATGAAAAGTTGCATTAGCTATTTTTACTCTAAGGCCCAAGGCTTCAACATCTGTGGTCTGGTAGCCAAAAGAATATCTTCCCAAAGTGGCAGTTGTAATTACCCTGGGACTCCTACTTACACACAGCTCTAGAAACATACATTCAAAAGTTATCTAACTTCATTCATTCATTCAACATTTGCCGTAGGGAGTTCCTGCTGTGTGCAGCTAGCTGGGGTCTCTGCAGAGGTGTGGTGGGATCCCCAGCCCTGCGCAGGGGGGTTAAAAGATCCTGAGTTGCCACAGCTGGGCCATAGGTAGAAGCTGTGGCTGAGATTCAGCCTCTGGCCTGGGAACTTCCAAGTGCCCTGGGTGTGGTGATAAAATTAAAAAAAAAAAAAAAAAGATTTGCTATGGATAGAAACTATTCGAAATTCCAATTCATTGTTAAATCCCACTAAAAATGGTATTTGATGTAGAACATTTAAGATTTTGGCTAATTAAATATTACAAATTAGGAGATCCCATCATGGCTCAACGGAAACGAATCTGACTAGCATCCAGGAAGACGCAGGTCCAATCCCTCGTCTGGTTCAGTGGGTTAAGGGTCTAACGGTGCCAAGAGCTGAGGTGTAGGTCGCAGGCAAGGCTTGGAACTTGGCATGGCTTGGATCTTGGTGTGGCTGTGGCATAGGCCAGTGGCTACAGCTCCTGATTTTACCTCTAGCCTAGGAAACTCCATATGCCCTGGGTGTGGCCCTAAAAAGACAAAAAAAAAAAAAAAAAAAAAAAAATTTACAAATTAAACATAACAGATGTGACGTTGCTTCTTATGAGGCAGAAAAGTCTATTTGATGAAAAAAAAAAGAGTAAAATTTCTATCAAAAAGTATTTTTTGAAGTATTTATTGAATTCCTTGATCATTACTAAATTCATGAAAGTTTGGTACTATGCTAAATATTTCTGAGAAATTAAACAATTTCAATTGTACTGGTTAAACTGGGAAAAAAAATGCCAGGGTTCTTGGATGATGCGTTTATTTTCCAAAGTTTATGGATAACAGTAAGTTAAAATTACTCATACAATTCTGTTCCTCAATACATATATTAAACATTTAAACCGTGGCGTGCATTACTTTAAAGCAATCTACCCTGCTTTAAATACTTGGGTTTTCTTCCTTGGGAGTGTAATTAGCAAAAGGGCCCTGGGCGCTGAGGCAGAGGAAATGAGTTTGTAGGATTGGGGGAGGAAAGGAGGGTGGAGTCAGGGATAGTTTGCCAGTTCTACATTCTGAAAGGGCAAAGAAAATTTGGTGGTTCCTTATTATCTCAAGATGGAAGTCTGGGCTCTTGGGCTTGTCCAGATTGTGAAGCGGGCCCTCGACCTCCTTTTCCCTTGCATCCTCCTGGGCGGCAGTGGGTTTAGGAGGGAGGTGGCAGGCGGGGGCCCCCGGTCTTTGCCCCTGCCTCCCTGAACCCGGCCGGACTGGCCTCGCCCACCCTGGGAAAATTCCCGGAGGTCCCGCCCCTCGCTTGAGGAGAACTCCGAGACGCGTGCAAACGGGATTCTGCGAATGTTGACATTAAAGGAATACGCAAATTCAGCGTCGTGGTCCCCGCAGCTTACTCGCACCTATTTTTATACCTAAGCCAAGGTCACTCTTTAATACTGGGCCATTGCCTGAGCTGGGGCGACGCGCTCTGCCGAGCGGGGGCGACCCGGGCGGGCAGAGGGGGCGCGGGTGGCGGGGCGGGGGCCGCGTGGCGTCCCCTGGCCGGCCGAACCCATACCTGCCTGGCGCCCGCTTGACTAGCGGCCCGGGAGGGAGGTAGGGCGGCGTCCTCGGGGCCGAGCGCGGCGCGAGCGAGAGGGCGGGGGGATTCGCGGTGGGCGCGGGCGCCGAGCGGGCTGCAAAGGCTGGAGGCGCTGCGGCGCGAGTGCGTCACGCCGGCGGAGGGCACGGTGGGCTGCGGCCGACCCGCCGACGAGGAGCCGGGCGTCTCAGGCGAGGGGCAGGCGGCCGTATCCGCCCCGGCAGCCGCGAGCGGCGCGGCCCGGGCCCGGCCGGTGGTCACCAGCGAGCAGCCGCCGGCTCCATTCATTCCCTCGGCTCCGCCTCCTTGCCTGGGCTCCGGCTGCGCGTCCGAGGTGAGTGCGCGGTCCGTCCCGGGCGGGGGCCGCGGGCCGCGGCCGAGGCTGCCTGGTCTGGCCTCGCGCCCCGCCGGCCCCGGCCCCGCACCCCGGCGCTCAGCAACGCGGGCCACCAACTGCGGGCAGCCCCGAGGACTCGGCCGCGGCGCAGGCCCACGCCGGCCGCCCGGGCCCGGGGCGCGCGTCCAGCTGCGGGCGGCGGGCCCGCTTCCCCCGAGGGGCGTGCGGCGCTCCCCCAGGTGCGCCGGCCTCGGCGCCAGCGCCACCATTTTGTGTGAGGGAATGCCTCCTTCTTCGTCCGCCGGCCTCGGCCCGCTCCCCAGCCGCTGCCGCCGAGCCCACTCCCCTCCTTCCTCTCCCACCTGGAGCCCGTCCGCCCAGGTCGGTCGCTAGGCGTGGGGGAAGCGGACCTGGTGGCAGGTGGAGCGGAAGCGGTTAGGCTTGGGTTCTGCCACGCAGGTGGCCTCCAAAGATGCTCTGACTGCCATCCATACCTTTAAACACTTTTGGAGTAGGTGTTGTATAGATTCCTTTCTCGAATGCAGGTCATTGCAATTTCGTTCTAATTCTTCGCTGCACCTTATACAATTTTTCGAGGCCTAAATCCTAGGAAGTCGTTGGGTGAAGCTTTGGATTGTTTATGGTTCAGGAAAGTGGATTACATTTACTCCCATTATTTCCCTTTGGGAGTATCTCACTGACTTTTCAGCTTTTGGATCTTGGTAAGGGTGCTTACCTGTAGGAGATTCTAAAATAACTACGACCCCTTCCCTCTTTGGGATATACTTTCAAAACCTCAGAATGCTCTCGTGAGGATTTTTGAGGGGGGAAGGACAGGTTGGTAAGACTACCCCAAAGGACAAATTGTAATTGTGATTCAGAGCTGTTATACATTTTATCATTTTCAAGCTTCCTGAGCATTGGGTAATTCTTGTTTTATCTCATCACCTCGCCAATACACTTAAGTACCTAGTAGATTATACTCTTTCTGGCCATTTGTATTTTATCACTGCATCACAGACAGGGATTAAAGTCCGGAATGGTGGCTGTTGCATAATACACACATTTGAGCCCTGGAGGGAATTCACCAAAATGGATCCGGGTTTGATGTGCCTGGTAGTATCTTCTGCTGGCATTTATGTATGCCTGTACAAAAGATGTGCAGGTTATCTTTGCAAACTATATTTTGCTTTTCTCCTACAAGAGGAATGATTTTAGGTGACTAATGGACCAGATGAAGTTTTTGGTCTATCGACAACTCAAGTTTTTGGTTCACAAAATTCTTTGCTTGTTTTTTGAGGGGTTTGGGGATGCGGGGGGCGAGCCCCGGGAATGTGGTGATGAGAGGAACTTGGGAAAAGTCCATCTGTGATAAGACTTGCAGTATTATAAACAAAGATAAAGTATCAGTCTTTCATGGGAAGCTTGTAGCATCAGGATGGACTCCTCTCTTTGAATTTATGATGAGGATTGTTTCAGGGAACTTATATGAGTAGCAACATTGGCCTGCCCGCTTGAGTGATTATAACCTAAGATGCTTGACCTGTGGATTTTAGGTTCTAACAAGTTCCAAATTAGCCTCACCTTTGACATAGTATTGGAATCTACAATATACTTCAAACAAAAGGCTTACTTTGATTTGGAGAAAACAGAATATTTTATAATTAGATCGACTTGAGAGTCATCCTCTTTATTAAATGTACTCTAAACTTTTTTCTAAGTTGCAGACTCTTTGACTTATCCTCTCTGCAAACAAGTGGTTCCGTATCATGTACCACCCCTAGCAGAAATGTCCTGCTGCTTCTTAATGACATGGTCTGTGGGGAGAATTAATGGAGGTGAAAAGGACCTTGGACATTGAGAGATGAGATGAGAGAGGATTCTTGTTTTAGAGAGCTTAAGTAAGTAAGTAAAGGTTGCCTGCTCAGGGTTGCATGTGCCCTGACTGGACCTATCATAGAGATTGTTCCTGCCAGCGAGTTCAGCGTGGAGTCAAATATCTTTATATTGACTCTGTTCATACCCATGTTAGAGGAGTTCACTGAATTGGTACTGTTGCATTTAATCTGAGTTTGGAAGCGATCTTGGTCTGCTTTTTATCTTTAACATTGCTTGAGACTTTGAGCATTATTATGAGAAATTGAAAAGGGGGGAAAAAAACTAACTCTTTTCTCCTTAGCTACTACCTTATTAACTCCTTTAAGCCTTTTGTGTGTATTAGGTTCAGTCATCTGCCTTAGAATGCACAAAGATTGACTTGGTAGGGGTAATTAGACTAAAAGTATCGGGCATCCAGGCAGATGTTTGAAAAGTAAAAGGATTCTGTAGAGAGGATTGTTAATTGGGTAGGAAGGTAAACAAAACCTTCATGTTTCTTCCATATCTAAGACTCTATGATTCTAAATTGAAAAAAAAAAAAAAACCTGCTTGATTATCCTTACAGTGATTTTTCTCTTAGCACACCATTAGGCTTCTGATCTTTAGTGTATTTAACCCTGAAGTTAAAGTTCTAAATTTGGTATGCTTCATTGGTAGTAGAGGTACTTCATAGTTCTTTGCAATAACAACAGTAAAATTACTTAGGGTTGTATTTTTTCCTTTCAAGGTTGTATTTATTAAGGAAAAGGTGTGATGATTTTAAAAAAATCAGGGAAAAGCTAGGCAGTTACTAAAGGCATGATAAAATAATTGTTACACTCAATGAGTTTTAGAGCTGGTATATGAAACTCTAAGGTTTATCTGCTCTGTAGAGGAATCTGCTCATCTAGTCCAACCTTTGGGTCAAAAAGTTTGTGACCTAACTTTTTTTTTTTAAGAATATGGTATTGTTTCAGTGACTAACTGCTCCAATGAGATGTTGGTTTCAGTTTACACCAAAGATGCATTTTATTCACTCAGTAAACACTGAGTGTCTATTTTATGTTACTGGGTACAAAAAGAAATAGATCTTCACCCTCATGGTGTTTATAGTTTAGTGAAGTATTGTGGATTAAAATGTTAAAAAATTCCTGGAGTTTCCTGGGTGGCTCAGTTGGTTAAGGATCCGGCATTGTCACTGCTGTGGCCCAGGTTTGATCCCTTCCAAATGCTGTGGGCAAGGGCCAAAAAAAAAAAAAAAAAAGAGAAAAATCCTTAAAATCTAAATGCACAGAGACTTTTGCAAATACATATTGAGAACAAATCAACTTAGTAAATTGTATTTTTTTAGAAAGTGCCAGGTTAGAGTTCTCTTGTGGCACAGGTTATGGCTCAGGTGTTGCTGCTGCAGTGAGTTCCCTGACCTGGGAACTCACACATGCCTGGCATGGCCAAAAAACTCCACAAAAACAAACAAATGAACAAAAAAGTGCCAGATTGCATGTGGGGCCAGGAGGAGGGGGTGAGGGGATGCACATCAGTGGATTGTGCAGAGAGGGTTCATTTGCTGAAAGAAACTGAGGAGGGAAAGAAACTAAGAAATAGAATGGAGAGAGTGTTGTCCAAGGAGGGAGAGAAGCTTTTCAATGGCAGAAAGTAGTCAATTGGGTCTGGTCCATCCTAAGGATAAGAGTGGTGAGAATGAATATAATCCCTTGAATTTGGGAGTTGAGAGGAGTAATATCAGTGGAGAGAGAAGGGGAGGAGCCAATTTAGGAGTGAATAGCTGTGGAGAAAAAGTCATTGAGCTTGACTTTTTGTAGTACAGTGATTGATAAAATAATAAACTGTACTTAAAGAATTTTATAGTCTAAAATCTTTACACACATGTTCCAGTGCTTATATTAATGTAGGGGAAATGCATGGTTTTTTGCAAAATTGAAAGGAATTCAGGTCGACCCCTTTATAGCTTTTGGGGATCCCAGACTATCTTCTAATTTTAGATCTGGTCTTATTTTCTATTAATTATTTATGAACACGAGTGGAAAATAGAGCTATTTTTAGCACAAAGTAGTCACATTGGAAGTCTTGATATTTAGCTTTGAAAATATCTAAAAGTACTTGAGGGAGTTCGCGTTGTGGCTCAGCGGTAACTTGAGCCTGACTAGTATCCATGAGGATGCTAGTTGGATCCCCTGCCTTGCTCAGTAGGTTAAGGAACTGGTGTTCCCACCAGCTGTGGTGTAGGTCACAGGTGCGGCTTGGATTAGGCATTTCTGTGGCTGCTATAACTCTGATTTGACCCCTAGCCTGGGAACTTCCATTTGCCACGGGTGTAGACCTAAAAAGAAAAAAAAGTACTTGAAACTAATTTCAAGGCTGAGGAGGTTTTTGATCCTTTTTTCTAAAGTATGGAAAAGAAAGTGGTTCTGAGTAAATTCTGTTAGGAGAATACTAACTTCTACTCTCTGAGTAGCATCTCAGAATGGCAACAACAACAAAAAAGATGTAATTTTATTTTATAGAATGATTTTACAGTTTTATATACAAACAACCACTCAACTGAAGTCTGTGGACTCTTGGCTCTTCTTTCTAGAACTGGCTTAGATGGAGATGGTTCTTTTGCTTTATTTACAGTGGGGCAGAGAGATGTTACTCCAACCAGAGTTGGAAAGTGTTAACTGTCAATAACAGTGCTCTTAGAGCAGCTGATTGGTTGGTTTGTGTTTTCATGTGGTGTGATGCATTTGTGGGTAGAACTTTTTTTTTTTTTTTTTTTTTTTTGTGGACCCACCTGCCGCATATGGAGGTTCTCAGGCTAGGGGTCGAATCAGAGCTACAGCTGCCAGCCTATACCACAGCCACAGCAGCACAGGATCCGAGCTGTGTCTGTGACCTACGCCACAGCTCATGGCAACACTGGATCCTTAACCCACTGAGCGAGGCCAGGGATCCAACCCGCAACCTATGGTCCCTAGTCGGATTCGTTTCCGCTTCATTTCCTGTGGGTAGAACTAATTGTTGGTTTCCAACATGCCATTGTCTTTACTCTTTAGAGATGTGTAGAATAAATTTTCATCTGCATATTGGCTCTTCACATACTTCAAGGGTAATTTTCTTGCTTCCCTTCCAAGACTTTCCCAAGACCTGCTCCCACCGATTTCTCCCAGTTCCTATTTCTCATCTGTTGTACCGTGTGGTTTCCAGATCCTTTGCCATCCTGGTCGTTTTCCACTGGAGACATTCCAGTTTTTCAGTGTGATTTTTCTTAAAATGTGATCATCCGAATGGAATAAAAAACTGTGGGTGCTGTCTGGCTCACAAAGTGGGCAGGGATCCTCTTCCATCTCTGCACCTGGACAGTCGGAACCCTAATAATGAAGCCCTCTTCTGGGGTCATCTTGATTTAACTTGAAAAACTGGCTCATAGTTCATATTAAGTCTAGTACTATCGGAATTTTTTTTTTTTTCTTTTGTCTTTTTACTGCTGGACCTGCGGTATATGGAGGTTCCCAGACTAGGGGTCTAATTGGAGCTGTTGCCCCTGGCCTATGCCAAAGCCACAGCAACGCCAGATTGGAGCCACGTCTGTGACCTACACCACAGCTCACGGCAACGTCAGATCCTTAAACCCTAGCAAGGCCAGGATTCGAACTGGCAACCTCATGGTTCCTAGTCAGATTCGTTAACCACTGCGCCATGACAGGAACTCCTAGTACTATCTGAATCTCATGGTCTTAGTTGTCTCTTTCCTTAAGCAGTGGGTAATCAAAAAAAAAAAAAAAAAAGGTAATGCATCTTAGCAAATTTCATTTTTTTTTAGCTCTACTTTGTAGTAATTTGTTAAAGAAATATATGGTAAGCATTTTACGTTGTCAGCTTTTACATTTCCCTTTTATTTTTTAACTTTAGAACAGTTCCCTTTACATTTATCATATAGCACACATTTAAAAATTCTGAAGCTGGATCAGAATGATTAGAATAAGCATCTGAAGTCTGAATAAAGGGTATTGTGATATTTAAAAAATCGAATGCCTAAGGAGTGACTGAACAATATGCTTGATACATTTTTTGATAATTGTGTACTCAGATACATTATGGGTTATGTGGGCCCTTTGTTCTGACCTGGGAGTCTGGCCACCATGCTAAATGCCTCTGGAGACAGATTTTGCTTAGCTTTATTTATTTATTTTAGGGCCCAACCCGCAGCACGTGGAGGTTCCCAGGCTAGGGGTCAAATCAGAGTTGTAGCTGTTGGCTTACACAGCTGCAGCAATGAGGGATCTGAGCTGTGTCTGGGACCTACACCAGGGCTCATGGCAACGGCCAATCCTTAACTCACTGAGCAAGGCTAGGGGTTGAACCTGTGTCCTCCTGGATGCCAATCAGATTTGTTTCTGCTGAGCCATGATGGGAACTCTCAGATTGCTTAGCTTTAGAGAGGGGCTGATTCTGCCACTTAATAGCTGTGTGAACTTGGGCTAGCAGTATACCTAACCTTTCCACACCTGAGGCCGCTCATTTGGAGAATGGATGTACAAATACCTGCGTCATGGGTCATTTTGAGGGATAAATGAGGTAATATGTGTAGAGTGCTGAGCATAATGCCCCAGGCAGGGTAAGCAGCAGTAAGTGATAATTCTGTTATCATCGAAAAACATGCTGAGTTACCAAAAAAGATTATAAATGGATTTGATGACACCACCCCTTTGTAAATTAAGACTTTTTTCCCTGTTTTCTTTCCCTAAGTAATCAAGCATGGACACATGAACCTGGTAGGATAGATGAAGAAAAGTAAATTGCACTTCTGTGATAAGTATGGTAAAAGAATTCCGACCTATGATGTTTTATCCTCAGTTTATTTTCTCATAAAAAGTATTTATGAGAAGCTCATGAGTTTGTCAGCTTGTCTCCCTTTATTTCTACCTATTAATCCATCCTACACACAGCTGCTGGGTAGGTTGTCGAAAAGCATAGCCTTGGATGTTTCTTTCCTGCTCGGGATCTTTAAATTGCCTCCTGCTCTGTACCAAATAACATCCAAACTCTTTAGTCTGGTATTGGTCTATCATTATTTTTGTTTGTTTGTTTTTTTAGGGCTGTACCCACAGCATATGGAGGTTCCCTGGCTAGGGGTGGAATCGGAGCTGTAGCCACAGCCATAGCAATGCCAAATCCGAGCCACGTCTGTAACCTACACTGCAGCTCAGGACAATGCCAGATGCTTAACCCACTGAGCGAGACCAGGGATCGAACTTGTGTCCTCATGAACGCTAGTCAGATTCATTTCTGCTGAGACACGATGGGAACTCTGGCCTATGATGTTTTATCCTCAGTTAATTTTCTTAGTGTACCTACCACTACTTTTTTTTATGTACTTAACTCTTGGTAAATCCAGCTACTTGCCATTCTCAGCATGCTTTCCCATCTTCTTAGAGGGCCTCCCCTTTTATCTCCTCGTGTTGAAAACTGTCTATTGCTCTTCCTCTAGCAGCAGAACGTCACGCGTGTTTCCTCTGTGGTAGCTCTTTCTCCTGGCACCAGTGTGTGGTTTATTTATACAAACCTTTGTTCAGTCATTCACTTACTTAGTTTATAGGTACCGAAGCCAGATAGGAAGGCAGTTACTCCTCTCTCTTTTTTCCCCTGGGCTTGCTGCCAGTGAAAGGTAAGAAAACAGTTTCACTTGATCTGGGTGAGCATACCCACCTGAGTTTGCATGAAGGCTGTGGCTCAGAGGGCAGAGTTTGAGAAGCCTGAACGAGAATGAGGAATGTCAGCTTGTGGTTCTGAAGCTGCAGTTTTTCTAAGTTGAGGTGATCCTCTGCAGATAATGGCGACCCTTGGTTACACTTCTTTGTTATGTAGTGAAAATAAATAGGGAATGCAGTGAGATAGTGGTTGTGGTGGTGGCGGTGGTGATAGTGATTCAGCAGAATATTTTGTAAATTGTATGCCAAATTAAGCACTGAGTTTCATTTTTTGGTCTTGTTTTGAGCTAGAGATGTATTTCGTTTAATAATATCCATCTTGGTGGTTCTAAATGAGACATATTTCTCTGATGTTTTATGTCAAAGATACCCACAATCCCGTGGAAACGAATCCGACTAGGAACCGAGAGGTTGCAGGTTCAGTCCCTGACCTCGCTCAGTGGGTTAAGGATCTGGTATTGCCATGAGCTGCCGTGTAGGTTGCAGTTGCGGCTTGGATCTGGCATTGCTGTGGCTGTGGTGTAGGCCGGCAGCTGTAGCTCCGATTGGACCTCTAGCCTGGAAACCTCGATAGGCTGCGGGTGAGGCCCTAAAAAGCAAAAAAAAAAAAAAAAAAAAATCCACAACAATATGCATATTTTTAGACTCCTATTTTTCTTTTTTCTTTTTTTTTTTTCTTTGACTTTTTAGAAAAGGCAAAAAGACAAAAAGTACCATTTTAATATATGTTCAAAGTATTAGTTTTTACCCTTGGAATTTATTCCCTCCTCAGATCCTTTTTCTATATCTGTTCAAGTAATTTGCCTACAGTCACACAGCTGGTAATCCTGGCAGTTTGTCTCAAGATCTTGTTCCCTTAACTAGTCTTTTCCATACCCTACCTTTGAGGTGAAAAAAATTCTATGCCGTATGACGGGTTCATTTTTGTAAGTCCTAAAACACACCAAATGTTTTACCTTAGTAAAACATTAGTACCTTAATGTCTAAATGATTTCTTAGATCTAGAACCATTTTTCTGGAGATGAAAAAGGCATTAAACCCTTAGAAAGCCAACCGGTAAGATGTCTCTAATACGTGTAAGCAGTCTTATACCATCTTAGGGTTCTAAGATGCTCTGCTTTCAGACATAGTGTAGTGACTCAAAGAAGAGAATGCAGAGCCGGAGGGTCTCAGTTCAAATCCTAGCTTTGCTGCTTACTGTAGTGTGCCTTGAACACGTTATTCTGCCACTTTGTGTTTGAGTTTCCTCATCTGACGAATTAGACAATTAAATTACCCGCTTCATGGGTTTGGGACTTAAACTGTCCAGGGCTACGAGTGAAACGTTTCGCATAGAACCAGTTTCACATAGAACCAGGCACGTAGTCCACTGTTGGCCCAGTGGTTGTTACTTCAAAAGATGATTTTCTTTTTTTCTGAAAATAAAAAGAGGTAACAGGTATGAGCCCTGTTTAATTTCCTACCTACTCTGTTACCTGTAAACGTCTAGGCAGTCTCACCTATCAGTAATCAACTCTTTCTCCTTTCTCAGAGGGCAGAAAAGGATTTGTGAGCAGGTTGAGCCTACCTGAGATGTGCAGTCTGCTCGAATGGTTTCGTTTTTGTCATGCTCAGAATCTCTGCTTCAAGAGTGGAGAAGGATGACTGTAGGAGGTTCTGGTCTTGTGTAGAACAGGAGGGAGAGGGGAATAAAAGGTGAGTAAGGAGAGAAATGGGTTTGGGCTGATGTGGTGCTGGGGCTATGTTAGTTAGGAAGGGACATGATGTTAGAAAAGAGACAAGGGGAGAATTAAGAGAAGAATCATAATAAGGACCAGAAACAGGCTTTTTGTGTAAAAGGTTGAGAGCATTGCAGATTACGTTGCCTGGATACCTAACCTATTTTCGGTGTTGGGGAAACAATCAGGAGAGGTAGGATCATGCCTTGGATTGGCTGAGATCATTATTTTTCCTTTGAGAACTCTTTGAGCTCTAAAATATCCACAATTTTGGGGGGAATCTCCTTTTCCAGAAGCCCCTCAAATAATAGCAGTGATCTACCAGGATCTTGAAATCATTTAGGAATTTTCCCCCTTTTTAAGAAGGTGATTGAAATCCAGCAGTTAACCTTAAACAGGGGTAAAAAGCACTATAGGAATTTGATTTTTTAACTCTTGCTCATATTTTTCTTTTTTTGTTAAGGGCATTCATTCCTTCAAATACGTAATTTTTCAGGAAAAAGGGATGAAATTATTAAAAGATGGGTGTAAAATATAGCTGGTGGGCATCTTAAGAGTACTTATGTAAGAGGTGTGAGTATTAAATTTTTAGACAGGTTAGCCAGGATTAATGACCATGCCATTTGCTCAATTTATAAATTAATTTGGACACTTTTTTACACTTCATTGTCTATTCTGTGTAAATTTTTTGATGAGTTAGTTCGCTTAAGGTGGCATTAAGCTTTCTCATTCATGTTGAATCTGGTTAGGCCTTTCGGTTTATCGCATGGACAGTAGCACAAAGACCTTGACAAAATTTGATCTGACAGCTTTACCGTTACATAACATAGAACAGAAGCTTAAAAACAACAACAAAAGGAGGAGTGATTTTTCCACAGCAACCTGTATTTCTCTCTAGAACCTTAGCATCTTTCTCTTGCCTCTCTAAACTAGTGGAACCAGCATAAGGCTAGTAACTGATACAGTCTTAAGTTAACCACTTAAATAATTGTAAACATTCAGGGGTGAAAAGGCTCTTAGGATTATCCTGTCCAGTTTCATCACATTACCAGTGAGAATACAGAAGCCTAAAGAGGGTGAGTGACTTGCCTAGGGGTCACAGAGCTGGCTAGTGGTAGAACTGACCTGGAGCCAAGGTCATAGGATTCCAATCGGAGTGCCCTTTCTGGGGTAATATGCAGATTGAATATTTAATAACAAGGTAATTAGTGCAGTATTTTTCAGAAGGAAATTTCATATAGCCAAGACAAAGACCGTGATGCTTGATTTTGCATATTAAGAGAATTATACAGGACTGTATATCTGATTGGATTCATAGTCTTCTAGCTTCACTAGTGGTCTGATAATCTCTAAAGCTCCATTCTTCATCTGCTGAATGGAGCTCATAGTACCTTATTGTTTATTAAATGCAACAGTCTCTTTAAAATCTGGTATGTGGTCACTTCTCAGTAAATATTACCTGCTTCTATTACTGATTTATGATAATCTGTACTTCTAAATACTAATGTGATTATTTCACCAATAAAATGTGGCACTGAGAGTGACCATTAATCAAATTAATGGATTTAAGGACAAATTTAAAAACAAATACTTTGGAAGTGTTATGTGTATGTATGTGTCTGGGCCTTTGGAATTATGGAAATATTTTCTATTTTTTTGTATTAAAAACTAACACTCTATAGTTTTTAAACTATATTCAGAAATCACAACTTTTAACTTTTTAGAAGATGGCCTGGATGTGAGATGAGAGAGAAGACAATGAAATAGTTCTTTTTGTAGTGAAGAAGAAATACATTCATACTTTAAGGAGTTCCTACTGCGTTTTTTTTTTTTTGGTCTTTTTGCTATTTCTTGGGCCGCTCCTGCGGCATATGGAGGTTCCCAGGCTAGGGGTCCAATCGGAGCCATAGCTAGCCACCAGCCTACGCCAGAGCCACAGCAACTCGGGATCCGAGCTGCGTCTGCACCCTACACCACAGCTCACGGCGACGCCGGATCGTTAACCCACTGAGCAAGGGCAGGGACCGAACCTGCAACCTCATGGTTCCTAGTCGGATTCGTTAACCACTGCGCCACGACGGGAACTCCTCCTACTGCGTTTTAACAGGATCCACTGTATCTCTGTGGCACAGGGCACAGGTTCTATCCCAGGCTAGCACAGTGGGTTCAAAGACCTGGCATTGCTGCAGCTGTGGCTCAGATTTGATCCTTGGCCAGGGAACTTCCACATGCTGTGCCCCCCCGCCTCCCCCTCCAAAGTACTTTAGATCCATGGTATTAAAATCAAGTCAAATGTATCTGGAAATTGCCAGATTTCTAGCGCTCTAGGGCTAAAGGTTTTCACTATAAACTGCTCTTAAGGGGCCTTGCATGTGAGGCAGTACCGGGTGTTCTGCTCTCTCTTAGGACTGGCTTGGTGTCAGATCCTTGCCTGGATCTGAGGTTGGCCACCACTCTCCATGTGACTTTGGGGAAATGATTAACCTCTCCATGGTTACTTTTCTATAAAATAAGAATATTAATTGGGTCCACCACATATCTTTGCTACAAGGCTTGAATGAGAGAATGACGTGCTTTTAGTACAGTTTTTAACACATTCTGGCACTTACTAAAAGTTAGCTTAAAAAAAAAAAAAAGGGGGAGTTCCTGTTGTGGCTCGGCAGAAACAGATCTGACTAGTATCCATGAGGATGCAAGTTCGATCCCTGACCTTGCTCAGTGGGTTAAGGATCTGGCGTTGCTGTGAGCCGTGTTGTGTAGGTCACGACGTGGCTCGGATCTGGTGTTGCTTGTGGCTGTGGCGTAGGCCAGCAGCTTACAGCTCCAATTTGACCCCCTAGCCTGGGAACCTCCGTATGTTGTGAATGTTGCCCTTAAAAAACCAAAAAAAAGAAATCACGTCTTCTAAGTAAAGGCTTTTTTTCCCTCCAGTTATGCCCTTTATGCAAATTTTAAAGTATTTAAAAGATCAGATTTCAGGATAACAGGATTGTTTCATTTTGTGTGTGTGTATATATAAATAAAAGAATAATCTTCAGCTAATAATAAAAATAAGCCCAGAAGCGATGATTTTTCTATTTAAAAACCTCAATCTAAAAAGATTTAAGACTGGGAGTTCTGTCGTGGCGCGGTGGTTAACGAATCCGACTAGGAACCATGAGGTTGTGGGTTTGATCCCTGCCCTTGCTCAGTGGGTTAATGATCCGGCCTTGCCGTGAGCTGTGGTGTAGGCTGTAGACGCGGCTCTGATCCCGCGTTGCTGTGGCTCTGGCGTAGGCCGGCAGCTACAGCTCCGATTGGACCCCTAGCCTGGGAACCTCCATACGCCGTGGGAGCGGCCCAAAGAAATGGCAAAAAAAAAAAAAAAAAAAGACAAAAAAAAAAAAGATTTAAGACTGAAGGATAATGAGTTTCTCTTTCTACGCTTTAATTAGTTTAGTTGTGTTCGACTTGCCTTTGATCTGTAGCAGTTGTCTTCTTGTGGTAAGCAATCCTGTACTTAATAGTGTAGTGTTTTCTAAAGTGTGCTGACATACTGCTGATGAATTAGGAGATGTTTTTAATTGGTACTCAGGTGGATATTTAAGTTCTGGTAGAAATTTTAATGCTGATTGGGAAAATACATAATATAATTTAATACATCAAGTTGGTGGTTTCATAGGTTTTATAATTTATTAGAGTGAATAAATGTTTCTAAAATGGTAAGCTGAGATTCTGATACATGCTACAGTGTGAATGAACCTCAAGGCATTGGCAGGGTGGACCCCTACATGACTCTTTTTCTTTTTTCTTTTTCTTTTTTTGCTTTTTGGGGTGGCATTAGCAGCATATGGAAATTCCCAGGCTAGGGGTCAAATCGGAGCTACAACTGCTGGCCTATGCCACAGTTACAGCCAGCAACACCACATCCTTAACCTACTAAGAGAGGCCAGGGATTGAACCTGCATCCTCACAGATACTAGTTGGATTCATTTCTGCTGTGCCACAGAGGGAACTCCAATACATAACTCTTTCTAAAAGATGTGTTAGGTGAGAAACCAGGACCTTTAAGTCTACTTAATATCCTAAAATTCTCTGATTTGGGCTCTGCCATTGAGTTCTTCATTCAGGTGACCTAGTTTGCCTATTCAATAGATTTTTTTTTTTCTTTTTAATAATAATAGCAACAAAAAATAAAAAATATATTTTAAGCATGACATTAGTGTTTAAAATCTTTTAAGAAAGTTAATTTTGTAATAGTATATGAAAAGAAAATCACCCCAAACTTGCTGTTCTATCATTCTTTTTCCTTATGTGTCCATTTTGTATTCTTTGTCTAGAATACCATATTTTTATGTGATTGTAATCAACTGTGTTTTTGTAGATCAAGTTTTTGACAGCAGTCTTCAAATATTAATTTACGTTTCATCCTTTAAATCATGATTACTCTTAACAAATGAAAATTTTATGTTTCATTCATACCTTATTTTGGTAGTTAATATTCTAGAGTCATTTGTGTTGATTTAAGGGGAATACTGTGATATTAATCTTTGCTAAACTTGATCTAGGCAGAGGTATGGTGTATTAAATGTCTTTGAATGTTTACTTGGATACAAAGCTGGGATCTTGTCTAGGAAAAGAGGAAAAACAGTTAAAACATTCTCTTAACTAGTGTCCTCATTATGCTTCTTTCCTCACTGTTGACTGTTAGCTTTGTGTTTTTAGTTTTGTCTAAAATTTTACTCTCTATTACAATTGTTAGATCTGACTGTGGAGCACAGTGTTGTATTTCCTTGGTTTGCTTTGGCTTACTGACTTTGATAGGGATGTAAAGATTTGCCAGCTAACAAATAAGCTTCCTTCAGTGTAGAGCTACTATTTTATGATCCTTTTCTAACTATAACATTTTAATTTAGATAAGCTCCTAGTTCTCTCTTGAAATGCGTGTTTTTTCCCTTTTTAATAAGTTGGCTGGAAATCCTGTGGTATTGCTTTCATAAATTTTTCTTGTGTTCTCCTTTTATTTATACATTTATATTTATTAATAGATGGGCTGAATATATGTGTTTTATTTCTGGGTTTTGAAATTTTAAATTAAATAAATTTAATTAAAAATATATACATATTTGTGGGAGTTCCCATTGTGGCTCAGTGGTTAATGAATCCGACTAGGAACCATGAGGTTGCGTGTTCAATCCCTGGTCTTGCTCAGTGGGTTAAGGATCCGGTGTTGCCGTGAGCTGTGGTGTAGGTTGCAGACACAGTTCGGATCCCACGTTGCTGTGGCTCTAGCATAGGCTGGCAGCTACAGCTCCGATTCGACCTCTAGCCGGGGAACCTCTATATGCTGCGAGTTCGACCCTAGAAATGGCAAAAAGACAAAAAAAATATATATCTATATATCTATATATATATCTATATATCTATATCCGGTGTTGCCATGAGCTGTGGTGTGTAGGTCACAGACTCGGCTCAGATGCATGTGATGCTATGGCTGTGGTGTAGGCTGGCAGCTATAGCTTCTATTTGACCCCTAGCCTGGGAACTTCCATATGCCACAGGTGTGGCCCTAAAGAGCAAAAAAAAAAGTTTATTTCGTTGTATCTTCAAAATTCAGAAGAATATATATAACTGCAGCTTGCTATTTATTTATGTCTGTTCTTTTATGTGTTTATCTCATATTTCCATTAGATTTTCTCTGCCTTGTCTATTAATAATTTGGTTGTGATAAAATAGATTTTTTTTTTTTTTGCCTTTTGTTGTTGTTGCTATTTCTTGGGCCGCTCCCGAGGCATATGGAGGTTCCCAGGCCAGGGGTTGAATCGGAGCTGTAGCCACCGGCCTACGCCAGAGCCACAGCAACGTGGGATCCGAGCTGCGTCTGCAACCTACACCACAGCTCACGGCAATGCTGGATCGTAACCCACTGAGCAAGGGCAGGGACCGAACCCGCAACCTCATGGTTCCTAGTCAGATTCGTTAACCACTGCGCCATGACGGGAACTCCTAAAATAGATTTTAAGGTCACTTTAGAGAAAAGTAGCTTTTCTCAGTTCGCTTTTTTTCTGCTTTTCCATTTATTTACAAATTTTTAATAATTAAAATTGAAAAAGTTATTAGCAGAGCTATTAGGCTCTGTAGTTTTATTTTGGGTAAATATAAAGTAGGTAACTTTTAAAACATGATTGTCTATGCTAGCTTTATTCATACCTCCTTTAAGAACTAGTAGGTCAGGAGTTCCTGTTGTGGCGCAGCGGTAATGAACCAGACTAGTATCCATAAGGATGTGGGGATGGATCCCTGGCCCTGCTTAGTGGGTTTAGGATCTGGTGTTGAGTGAATTGCTTTGCTGTGCCTGCGGTATAGGTCACAGATGAGGCTCAGATTTGTTGCTGTGGCTGTGTTGTAGGTGAGCCACAGCTCCAATTTGATCCCTAGCCTGGGAACTTCCATATGCAGCAAGTGCGGCCCTAAAAAGTGAAAGAAAAAAAAAAAGAACTGGTAGATCAATATATTTTTTTTGTTTTGTTTTTTATCTTTTTAGGGCTGAACTGGCGGCATGTGGAAGTTCCTAGGCAAGGGGTTGAATCAGAGCTACAGCTGCTGGTCTACACCACAGCCACAGCAACAAAGGATCCAGGCTGTGTCTGTGACTACACCACAGCTCACTGCAATGCCAGATCCTTAACCCACTGAGCAAGGCCAGGGATTGAACCTGCAACCTTGTGGTAGATTAATATTTGACACAGATAAGATTAATTAATTAATTCTTGGCCATGCCTGTGGCATGTGGAAGTTCCTGGGCCAGGATCAAACCGATGCCATAGTAGCCACCTGGGCCACAGCAGTGACAGTGCTGGATCCTTAACCTGCTGCACCACAAGGGAACTCCCATAAGTTTATTTATTTATTTTTTTTGTCTTTTTTTGCTATTTCTTGGGCCTCTCCTGCGGCATATGGAGGTTCCCAGGCTAGGGGTCGAATCAGAGCTGCAGCCACCGGCCTATGTCACAGCCACAGCACTCAGGATCTGAGCCGCGTCTGCAACCTACACTGCAGCTCACGGCAACGCCGGATCGTTAACCCACTGAGCAAGGGCAGGGACCAAACCCACAACCTCATGGTTCCTAGTCATATTCGTTAACCACTGCGCCACGACGGGAACTCCAAGTTTATTTTTTATTTAACTTTTTATCATGGAGATTCAAGAATACACAAATCAGGATCCTCTCCTCTGTGCATCTCATTGATACGTCCCTTAAGTTTCTTTTGATTTACATTCGTTTCTATTCTTTTCTTTAAACTCTATACTATATATTTATTGAAGAAACTGAATTATTCTAAATTTGACTGGCTGCATACTTCAGATGCCATTTCACATGTTTGTCTAATGGTTTGGTTAGATTTGGGTCTAACCAAGATACATTAAGATACATGTAGTATCTGCTTGTCTTAACTTTTAGTAAGATTGATAAGTGTGTATGCAGACCTATATCAATCAAATGAGTGCATATATTCACTCAAATACTTGTGCAGTAAGGTCACAGGCCAAATGCCCATCATTAGTAGAATGGGAAATAAGCTGTATATGTGAGTGGCGGAATATTACATAGCAATAAAAGGGAACAAATTAAGTGATAGATCCAACACCACTCATGTTTCTCACAGAAATAATGGTGAGTGAAAAGAGTTGACGCACTAGAGAGCATACTGTATGATTTCAGATATATAAAGTTAAATGCACAAAATTAATTTCTCTTTTGAACATAAACTCAGTTTCCATAGACATAAGGCAAATTTCTATGTCTTGTTCCATTGATTTATTTATAGGCCTGTATCACATAGAAGTTTTATATTTGCCTGTATTATAGGAGTTTTATAA
Source organism: Sus scrofa (assembly GCF_054392235.1). Lineage (NCBI taxonomy): Eukaryota > Metazoa > Chordata > Mammalia > Artiodactyla > Suidae > Sus > Sus scrofa. The sequence continues at coordinate 94,373,304 of NC_139384.1, read as the reverse complement.
TATTTGGAGGGGGAGGCCACACCCACAGCATGCGGGAAGTTCCCAGGCCAGGGATGGAACCTAAGCCACAGCAGTGACAACACTGGATCTTTAACCACTAGGCCACCAAGGAATTCTTACAATATGTTTTAGTAGTTAAGATGGCTGGAGTCTTTCTCCAATCATTGCTTTGCCTTTTTAGGATTTTTTCTAGCTATTTTTGCATGTTATTTCAAATTAACCTTGTTATCAGTTTGTTTGTCTTCAGGAAAAATAATCCTAAAGACATTTTCGTTAGGATTGCATTAAGTTTGTAGTAGAATCTGACTAGTATCCATGAGGATGCAGGTTTGATCTCTGGTCTCGCTCAGTACATTACGGATCGGGTGTTGCCGTGAGCTGTGGTGTAGGTCACAGATGCGGCTCAGATCTGGTGTGGCTGTGGCTGTGGCTGTGGCGTAGGTGGGCACCTGTACCTCCAGTTCGACCCCTAGCCTGAGAACTTCCATATGCTGCAAGTGCAGGCCCAAAACGCAAAAATAAATAAATAATTAAAAAAAATTAATAGGCTATTTTAGAGGAAACTACCACCTTTCTGATTCTAAATCTTCCTTGTTGGTTGTCTTCCCTGTTGTTTACTTTGCTTTTTATCAGTCATGTTATTTTATAGTTTTCCTTATGTAGGTTTTATATTTTCATTGTCAAATTTAAGTCTTTTTAAAATTTTGCCATTGTAGGAGTTCCCGTCGTGGCGCAGTGGTTAACGAATCCGACTAGGAACCATGAGGTTGCGGGTTCGGTCCCTGCCCTTGCTCAGTGGGTTAACGATCTGGCATTGCCATGAGCTGTGGTGTAGGTTGCAGACGCAGCTCGGATCCCGAGTTGCTGTGGCTCTGGTGTAGGCCGGTGGCTACAGCTCCGATTCAACCTCTAGCCTGGGAACCTCCATATGCCGCAGGAGCGGCCCAAGAAATAGCAACAACAACAATAAAAAAAAAAACAAAAAAAAATTTTGCCATTGTAAATTTGGTCTGTTCTATTTTTACTTTTTTTTTTCCTATTTATTATTTCTTCTTCCTAGTTGTTATATATGAGGGCTTGATTTCTGGATGTAATTTTATATCCTGCCATTTTACTACATTTTCTTAATATTTGGGATAATTTTTCCATTGATACAGTTTTTTATTTAAATGTATTCTTTGCAGATTAAGGTGGAGATAGTCTTCCCTCCCCATAACCGACCGCCAGTTGTTAGCCTCTACCTGCTTTCTCTTGTCTAATTGCATTGGCAAGTTCTTACATAGTGTTATACATTAGTGAAATCCTTATTTTTCTTGACTCTAGTGAAAAAGTCTGTACTGTTTCCCCCTTATTATGGTGCTGGCTTTTTTTAAAAAAATAGTTGTATACATGAGACATAATAGTTTACACACTATAACATTTACCCATTGCAGCTGTACAATTTAGTGATTTTTTAGTAAATCCATAGGGTTATGCAACCATTACCACAATCTAGTTGTAAACATTTCTTTCTTTTTGTTTTGTTTTGGTCTTTTTGCTATTTCTTGGGCTGCTCCCGCGACATATGGAGGTTCCCAGGCTAGGGGTCAAATCAGAGCTGTAGCCACCGGCCTATGCCAGAGCCACAGCAATGCGGGATCTGAGCCGCATCTGCAACCTACACCACAGCTCACGCCAACGCCGGATCCTTAAGCCACTGAGCAAGGGCAGGGACCGAACCCGCAACCTCATGGTTCCTAGTCATATTCGTTAACCACTGCGCCATGACAGGAACTCCACTTCTTTCATTCTAAACAATTCCCTTATGTCTTTTTACAGTGACTTCTGTGTTGACAGGTATATAAGGATATATTTGTGTGTATGTCCCTTTATAGTTACTTTTATGTTGACAGGTATATAGGGATGTATTTATGTGTGTGTTTATATCCTGTACCTGTCAGGATATTTATTCCTATCATTTTAAGGAATGATTTATTTTTAAAAATTGAAGTCTAGTGGGTTTACAGTATTAGTTTGAGGTGTACAACATAGTGATTCAATGTTTTTATAGGTTATACTCCATTTAAAGTTATTACAGGAGTTCTGGTTGTGGTGCAGCGGAAACGAATCTGATTAGGAACCATGAGGTTGCAGGTTCGATCCGTGGCTTCGCTCAGTGGGTTAAGGATCTGGCATTGCCGTGAGCTGTGGTGTAGGTTGCAGACGCGGCTCGGATCCCGAGTTGCTGTGGCTGTGGTGTAGGCCGGCCGCTACAGCTCTGATTAGACCCCTAGCCTCGGAACTTCCATATCTCGCGGGTGCGGCCCTAAAAAGACAAAAAAAAAAAGTTGTTATAAAGTAATGGTTATATTTCCCTGTGTTGAACAATATATCCTTGTAACTTATTTTATACGTGGTAGTTTTTACTTCTTAATTGCCTACCTCTGTCTTGCCCATCTCTTTTTCTCTTTCCCCACTGGTAACTGCCAATTTTTTCTTTATATCCATAGGTCTGATTGTATTTTGTTGTATTCATTTGTTCTATTTTTTATTTATTTTATTTTATTATTATTATTTTTTGTCTTTTTGCCATTTTCTTGGGCCGCTCTCGCAGCATATGGAGGTTCCCAGGCTAGGGGTCGAATCGGAGCTGTAGCCACCAGCCTACGCCAGAGCCACAGCAACGCGGGATCCGAGCCGCGTCTGCAACCTACACCACAGCTCACGGCAACGCCGGATCGTTAACCCACTGAGCAAGAGCAGGGACTGAACCCGCAACCTCATGGTTCCTAGTCGGGTTCGTTAACCACTGCGCCACGATGGGAACTCCCTGTTCTATTTTTTTTTTTTAGATGCCACTTAAAACTAATAACATATACAGTATTTGTCTTTCTCTGACTTAGTTCACTAAGCATGATACCTTCTAGGTCCATTTCTGGTTTTTTTTTTTCTTTTTTTTAAAAGGAAAAATTTTATTCTTTTTTAATGTCTTACTACTCCATTTTGTGTGTGCGCGCGCGAGTGCGCGTGCTTGCACGCACCCCCCATCTTCCTTTATTTATTTGTTTGTTTATTTTCAACCTTGCCCATAGCACGTGGAAGTTACCAGGCCAGGGACTGAACCTGATCTACTGCAGTGACAGTGCTGGATTTTTAATCTGATGCACCACAAGGGAACTTCCACATCTTATTTTATTTTTGTTTTAGTTTAGTTTTGCTTTTTATGGCCGCACTTGTGGCATATGGAGGTTTCCAGGCTAGGGGTCGAAGTGGAGCTACAGCCATTGGCCTATGCTACAGCCACAGCAACGCAGGATCCAAGCTGCTTCTGGGACCTACATCATAGCTCACGGCAACACAGATCTTTAACCTACTCAGCAAGACCAGGATCCTCATGGTTCCTAGTCGGATTTGTTTCCGCTGCACCACAACGGGAACTCCTATTTTATTTTATTTTATTATTATTATTTTTTTGTCTTTTTGCTATTTCTTGGGCCGCTCCCTCGGCATATGGAGGTTCCCAGGCTAGGGGTCGAATCGGAGCTGTAGCCACCGGCCTACTCCAGAGCCACAGCAACGCAGGATCCGAGCCGTGTCTGCAACCTACACCACAGCTCATGGCAATGCTGGATCGTTAACCCGCTGATCGAGGGCAGGGACCAAACCCGCAACCTCATGGTTCCTAGTCGGATTTGTTAACCATTGCGCCTCGACGGGAACTCCCCTATTGTATTTTATTTTATTTTTATTTAGTTTTATATTATTTGCCATGTCTGTGGCATGTGGAAGTTCCTGGGTTAGGGATCAAATCTGCACCACAGCAGCAACAAAACTGGATCCTTAACCCACTAGGCCACCAGGAAACTCCACACTACACCTTCTTTATGCATTCATCTGTTGATGGACACTTGGATTACTTCCATATCTTAGCTATTGTAAATAGTGTTGCTGTGAACATTTGTGTGCATGTGTTGTTTCGAATGACTCTGTCTGTTTTCTTTAGATATATATCCAGGAATGGAATTGCTGGATCGTATATTAGTTCTGTTTTTAGTTATTTTGAGGAACTTCCATACTGGTTTCCATAGTGGCTCTGCCAATTTACATTCCCACCAACAGTGTACGAGGGTTTCCTTTTCTCCATATCTTGCCAACATTTGTTATATGTTTTTTATGGCAGTAGCCATTCTGACAGGTGTGATCAAACATCTCATTGTTTTGACTTGCATTTATCTGATTATTAACCTGTTGAGCATCTTTTCATGTGCCTGTTGGCCATTTATATGTCTTCTCTGGAAAAATGGCTATTCATCTCTTCTGCCCATTTTTAAATTGGTTTTGTTTTTGTTTTTGTTTTTTTTTTTTGATACTGAATAGTAAGAGATGTTTATGTATTTTGGAGATTAACCCCTTATTGGTCATATCATTTGCAAATATTTTTTTTTCCATTTAGTAAGTTGTCTTTTTGTTTTGTTGATGTGCAAAAGCTTTTCAGTTTAATTAGTTCCTGTTTATTTTTGTTTTTGTTTTCTTTGCTCTAGGAAATCCAAAAAATATTACTATGATTTAAGTCAATGAGTATTCTGTTTGTGTTTTCTTGTATTTAGGTCTTTAATTCATTTTGAGTTATTTTGTACATGTTATGAGTAATTGTTCTAATTTCATCCTTTTATATGTAGTTGTCAAAATTTCCTGGTTCTTCTTGCCTCCTTTGTCATAGATTAATTGGCCATAGGTTCATGGGCATTCTTATTTCATTGCTTGTTTTTTGTACATGTGAATGTTTAGAAGTTTCTTTTTGATATTGATTTAAATCAGCAGGCTCAGTTTGTAGACTGTTGTGGCACAGTCTGTCCTTACAATAAAAAGCTGCACTAGTACAATAAAAAGTTTTTTTCTTAGTAAAGGAACATAGCATTTCATATTCTGAAACATTTTGTCCCATGTTGTTTGTTAAAGAGGATGGCATTCCCTGTGGATATGCTGGATAATTGCAGTCAGGAGGAATTGGAAAATTCTGCTGAAGATTACATGTCAGATTTAAGGTGTGGGGACCCTGAAAATCCTGAATGTTTTTCTCTTCTCAATATTACGGTAAGGCATCCTGCAGTGATTTTTATCAGTCTTTTCACTTGAGTGTTATGTATCCTTTTGTTATTACCATTTTAAAGTATTAACTAAGCACTTTGAAAGTTTGGACAGAAAACTTCAGTAAAATGGATAAATATTGATTAATTAGTATCAGAGCATGGTCAAGTTTTAAAAAGATAAACTTTGTAGGCTATTGCTTATTATTTGTGTTGCGCCTTTAAAATTGTATGTAAGTAGTTTACCAGTTTTGCTAAGACTGATTACCATATTTGAGCTAACCCAAATTTACTATTGATTTGGAATTTGTGGTTTTAGACATTTTTTTAAATTAAAAAACCAGAGCATTTTTGTGTCACAAATCTTCCTTTCCCCAATATATTACAATAAAAAATTCAATTAGTGATCTGAGATATATTTTTTGGGCTGCACTTGTGGCATGTGGACATTCCCCTGCCAGCGTAATCTGAGGCACTGCAGTGACAACATCAGATCCAACCTGCTGTGCCACAGGAGAACTCCAATAGAGATATATTTTGAAGGAAAGATCATTAGACTTGAAATTATTAGAATTCTAGTCTGAATTTGATGATAGACAAATTCTCTAACCTCTCTAGGCCTCAGATTTTTCTTCAGAGAAATGATATTTATTTAAAGGATTCTCTGAAGTTTTTTCCAGTGTCAGTATTTTGTAATTCTCTGAATTGCAATACTGTGTGTAGATACGGAATTAATGTTGAATTAATGAAGGCAGAACCAGTTTATTTTTATTTTTTTGGCTCTTGAGGGCTGTACCTACGCTTGTGGATGTTCCCAGGCTAGGGGTCCACTTGGAGCTACAGCTGCCAGGATCCATGCTGTGTCTGTGACCTACACCACAGGGATCGGACCTACAACCTCATGACTTCTAGTTGGATTCGTTTCTGCTGCACCACAATGGGAACTCTGAAGGCAGAACAAATTTAAAATATTGAATATATCTCACTTTAAAAAGGAATTTACTCCTGTCTTTTACTAAAAAGTGGAATTTTTGGAATTCCTGTCATGGTGTCTGAGTAGGAACCATGAGGTTTTGGGTTTGATCCCTGGCCTTGATCAGTGGGTTAAGGATCCAGCATTGCCATGAGCTGTGGTGTAGGTTGCAGACACAGTTTGGATCTGATGTTGCTGTGGTTGTGGTGTAGGCTGGCAGCTGTAGCTCCTGTTGGACCCCTAGCCTGGGAACCTCTGTATGCTGCAGGTGTGGCCCTAAAAAGCAATAAATAAATAAATAAAATACATTTTTTTCTCCCTTAAGTGGTCTAAATAACATAAAATTTTTAAACAACTTGATGGGTCATATCATGCTTTTTTTTTAAATTCAAATGCACAGTAATATTTATTGAAGTAGACTTTCAATTTTCTCCTAAGATAGTAAAAGTACTGCAAAAGTGAGGTCTACCTGATTTACTCTTTTTTGTGAGACTAGAAATATCTCCTATAAAATGAAATTACATAATTAGTATTAATGTATGTTTAAAGTTTTGGTAGAAGCATGCTGTTTTTGTCTGACTTTTTACTGTCATTTCACTAATCTCTAATCATTTTTCATTTCAGATTCCTATTAGCTTGTCAAATGTAGGCTTCGTACCTCTTTATGGTGGAGACCAGACCCAGAAAATTCTTGCTCTTTTTTCACCTGAGGACTCACTCACAGGTCTCTATTTTGCTTAATCTTATAAATTGAGGAATTAAAAAAAAATAATTAGAAGTTTATTGAAAGATAGTTACATGAAGGAATTTTTTAAATGACACTTTATTTTTTCTTTTTAAATTTAGGGCCACACGCACAACATATGGAAGTTCCTAGGCTAGGGTTCAAATTGAAGCTGCAGCTGCCAGCCTACACCACAGCTACAGCGACGCTGGATCCGAGCTGCGTCTGAAACCTACACCACAGCTCATGACAATGTGATTATTCAACAACAATCCTTAATGCACTGAGCAGGGCCAGGGATTGAACCTCATGGATTCTAGTTGGGTTTATTACTGCTGAGCCACAGTGGGAACTCCCAGGAATTTTTAAAAAGAAAAATTTTCAAACTGTAAATTTAGGGAAATAAAATTCTCAGTCGCTTATCATTAAATGTTTAGTGAGTGAAATAAAATAAAAATGGTATAAATGGGGCCACATTGTATTGTAAATTATGAGTATATTTAAAGGCACCTGTGTAAGCCTTAACAAATAGTAATATTGTATAGCTAAGACCTACATGTTAATAACCATGTATTCTCTTTTAGCTGTGGCACTTTACCTTGCTGATCAGTGGTGGGCTATTGATGATATTGTGAAAACATCTGTCCCTTCTAGAGAGGGGCTTAAGCAGGTAATAAGATCCTGTAAATTTAAAAGTATTTAAGAGGCCGTTTCACCATATGTTCCCCATAAACAGTGACAGGTTTTGAAGTTGTTGAGCTCTGTTCCACTTTAGTATAACCAGGTTATGTTAAACCCATAGAGTTTTGTTGTTATGGTGACACTGGCACTTAGACTGGGCTGCCTTGATTTTATATGAAAGTGCCTGAGAACTGGGGAGGCAGAATGAATATCTGTGGGTTAGTTGAGCTGTAGTTACATCACTTTCAGCTTCTGATTTTCTTTTTGATTGGGAAACAGCTTCTTTTCTCTGTTTGCTTAAGTTCACTGTCTCTAGAAAAGACTGACCAGGAAACTTGCTTATCTCTAGGGTCTTTTTGGGTGGTCTCTTCAGGATTCCAGACCAGTGGAGTGGGAGGAAGCTCTTGAGTAGTGTTCTGTAAAACATGGTCCTTTTTTTTCTGTTCCAGTCACAACTTCATCAGTTACTTAGAGGAAGACATAGTGGGTGGGCATGTTCTGCAGCCCCAGTGCTAAATGGCAGGACCAGTCTGTAAAGGCAGAATTAAGGAACAAAGAAAAAGATCTAACATGATGAAAATAAATTAGCGAGAAAGGTAAAGTAGTTATCTGTGGGTTTAGAAAATTGACTGTACTTGTATACCATGAAGATCAAACTAAAACAGCAGCACAGGTGAAAAAGATGGGGCTTCGTTCAATTAGAAGTGAAATCAAGATAAGCAAAAAAGCTGATAAAAACCTTAAGATTACAGGGAAAAGCCCCATCATCTTCAGTGTTTGTATTTTTGTAATATCTGCAAGCCCAACATGAAGAGAGATCTTGGCGATCTGAAGCAATTTCAAGGGAGAAGACTGGAATGGCATGAGTACCCCAAATTATATTTAATTAGTCTTTTCCTTTGTTTAGCTTTGGTATGAAACTTAAGGGCATGTCAGGACTGTCTTTCAATATTTGTAGACTGTGTGGGTCCAGAATATCCAGGTATGGTTTTGGAGAAAGATTTCAGCTCAGTATGAGGAAGAGTTCTATGCTGGTCAGAGCTGTTCAAGAAAGCCATGGGTTGCCTTGTAAACACGTGAGCTTTGTCATTTCCTGTGGTGGTTGGTGTTGGAAACCCACTACCAGGGAGGCTTTGGAGAGTAAGGTGTGTATGCCTAATGCTTTTTATCTCCCTTTACCTAATTAATGGACATTGTTGTTTTTCTTAAAGGAGACTTGAGGCGGAGGGAACAGATTTCATGGACAGACTCTTGTTTTTAGCAGTGAAAGATGCCCTTGGGGAAAACCCCACTGTTCGATGTCAGACAGTTGATGAGCGGGTCCCTGTGACCATGTGGCCCTGACTTACAGGAATTGGGCTTCTGTTTCCATTCTGTGATCACCCTAAGTTTTGTTTTCATCAGACTTCCCTCCTGCCGCTGTCATCCCTCATCTGGTCTGGCAGAGGGGTGTGTATGTGTGTCAGGGGAGACAGGTACTCCTTAAAGTTAGACAGCAAAGATACAGCTGTAAAATGACCATTTTTACTTGGAAAAGATGAGATTCCTTCCCCAAGAGCATAATTATGGCTTTGTTTATCAAATGAGACAATTGTTTTTAAAGTCTTCAGGGGATAACATGAAGTCTTTTTTCCCTTTTTCCTTTATTTTTTAAAAAATGTTTAGGCTGGAATGGGTGCAAAAGAGTTGAAGCACTAGAGATGGAGGGGCAGCAGTTAGAATAGGGGAGACCTGGGGTCTGGGCAGCCGGAAGCAGAAAGAAAACACTCCTAAAGAGGAGGTGCTGGGGATTGGTATATTGAAAACCTCTTTTGCCTGTTTTAGAATTTTGGTGGAGGCATTATTTCATGCATAAATGTTGTCTATAGAAATGGGTTGTTTTGGTATGAAAGACTAGTCTTATCTTTGTGATAATAAAATGGCTTACAAATCATTTTGAATGTATTCAAAGTGCTTTGAATGTCAGTAAGAGGTATGGAAGCAGGGAGCAAGGTAAACTGCATCTCTGAATTGATGCATATTATAACTGTTGTGCCTGGTGTCTGACTCTCTTTGTAGGTGAGAACTCTTGGGGAGAGAGTGGTTCTGTATGTTCTCAATCGAATTATTTATAGAAAGCAGGAAATGGAGAGAAATGAGATCCCATTCCTGTGTCATAGCAGTACTGATTATGCTAAGATTCTGTGGAAGAAAGGAGAGGCCATTGGGTTTTATTCAGTTAAGCCTACAGGTGAGTCTTTAAAAGTTATTTAAAATATATATTATGGAAACCCAGTCTTTGGACCCCAACTGTATCAATGTCCCTTTTAAATTACTATCTAGAGTACACATTGAGATGATTTTACTCAGTATTTCTTGGGCGTACTTTGATTCTATAAGTGAGGATTTGTTAGGAAAGTCTTGGAAAAAAAAAAAATCAACCGTTTGACAGAGAGGAAGATTTTCCACTTGTGGGGGGAGAGTTGTATATTGAGCCTCAAATTTGTATGTCATCTTTCCCTCCCAGGTCCTTCCCTTTAGTTAAAGGTTCTTGTTTTACTTTGATTCCTGCTGCTGTCACTGCTACTGGCTTCCTTAAATCCTTTGTGTACCTGTGGACCAGATGCATAGCCTTTTTCTTCCAGTGCATTTGATTCTGCCTGACATATCAAAGGCAGCTTTGCTAATCACCATGGAAAACAAAGCACTTTAATATATTTAGAGAATCCAAACAGCTTTGAAATCATTAATCTTGTAAAGTTTGGATTTCTCATTCCTTGTTCTATCCTATTCCTGAAAGACTAGTGCAGCTTCGTCTTGTTTTGCCTGTTCATCCTTTTCCCCAGAGCTCCTGGAGCCAGACAGCTCCAACCTGCTTACTCCATGTACACACATACCTCACCCCTTAAAACCACCACATAGCAGTGTTGGCCTTGTTCTGTACCTTGACCGAAAGATCTTTCACAGAGAACTCTCACATTATTTTTCTGTCATTTTTTTTATCTCAGACTTTCCAAATGTAGCTCTTTTGGTCAGATACAGTTGAAAGATCATATCAAATTCACTGCTGAATTGAAGGGGACAGTGTGACTAATACCTTAATCACATAACTAGGACATATTTAGGATGAGAATTAGGACATGTAGTCAATAAAAGGAAGGTCACTTTTTCTAAAGAATTAAAAAACGGTGGTCTGTAGTTCTAAATGGTTTTGCTGTTTAGTAAATACTTTAGTTCTCCATTAATATGCTGTTTTATTCTTGTGAAAATTTGAAGTAGAACCAATGATTTATGTAACACCAGAAAGCGATCATACAGAGGCAGAATAATCAAGTTTATTCAATGGAAGCTTAGCGCTGCCTTGTGTAAAAAGCATCACTTTGTTGTTAAAATGTTTTCGTAAGTTTGGGGCTGGAGTCTGGTTAATTACTTTGTGCTTTATTTTATACAAGATAATTGCTCTGGGAACTGAAGGCTTTTGGCTGCAGCAGAGTTTCCACCTTGAAACTAGCTCATAGACTTTTGCAACACATATGAATTTATACTTTTTTATTTATAGCTTCTTTAGATGAACTACACACAGTGAGTAAAGGGCAGAGCATTCCCCTTTCAGTATCTCTGATCGGTATTTGATTCCAGGACTGGTCTCCTCTTTGTTTTATTTGTATTTGGGGTTCCTCCTCTTCTCTGGACCTGGCTTCTCTTTTTGCTTGTTCTGGTAGTCGACTCGATTTTCTGTGCTTGAGCTTCCGAGTGCTGCTTGTCTCTCCCTTTTAGCACCTTCCATACCTCTCTACTAATGGGCTTACATCCTTAGTCTTTATTTCACTTCTTTCCCACTGTAAGCTCTGGCTCTCATCTACCAGATAACAAAGGAATTAGTTGTGCCTTTGAATCAGTAACCATCTGATTCATTCCTGAAGTATTTTTTCTACAAAGGAAACCCAGACATAAAATATTTTGGAAAAATTGTCCAAAACAGATATTGAAACACTTTGTGATAGAAGTGTTCCTAATATACATACCAGGAAAAAACTGTACCAGAAGCAAAGAGATAAAATCTTTATGGCATACATTTGTTGTTGAATGAAAGCCTTATGGAATCACCTGTTATGTATGATTTTTGAATTAAGTAGCAAATCAACATATAGGGATATTGGTTGGAACATTAAAAATAGCCTTGATGTTATAAGGATACTATTTATGAGGTCAGCTCCTTTAGAGTATATTGAAATTCAAGAAACTATATGTATTTCTTTTTTTTTTTTTGCCTGAAATAAAGACATTACTGTGAGGGATTTATAGTTTGCTTGTTTGTTTGGTTTTAGGATTAGGTAGATGTCAGATCATTAGAAATAGTTTTTAGGAAATCATTGTGTGCTACCTGGCTCATAACCCTAAGGGAGCTGGAGGAATTGAGGAACATCACTGTGACAAGATTTTCTGGTACTTTCTACCGTTATTAAGCACTTATATCTAAAAAAAATAAAAAATAGGAACAGGAATAATGTTGAACCTGTCTTATTCTGGTAGTAAGTAATATTCATTCATGGACTCATAAACCGAGAAGAAAAAAAAGGTAAGCTCCATTTATTTCATTTAAGAGATGTTTTCAGTTTTCCAAATGTATAATATACGTGTGTTTTGATCCATCATGTACTGATATCAATTATAATGATAACTCAGAATTTCTTTTGGTACTTAGAACCTTACGGTTACAGGAAATTTAAAAATATATATTTATATACAGTTATGTTTTTGCAGAGAAGAATGATTAGAAAATCAGTATATAATCTGGGTATAAAAATACATTACATCAGGAGAGCAGTCTCTAGTATGAGCATCATAGAAGTTTAAGGGAGAAAAGAAGAATGTGAACTTTTTGAGGGTTATGCAATGGTTAGTTCAGTAGTAAAGGAGTAATTTGTTCAATGGATGATGACAGTTAATCAAATTGGTGATAGTTTTTAGGGGCCATTTAATACATTTAAAAGAGGATTAAAAAGGATGATGTAATAGTTTTAATTTTTCTTTTTTTTAATTATTAAACTTTTTTTTTTTGGTGTTTTGTCTTTTTAGGGCCGCACCTATGGCATATGGAGGTTCCCAGACTAGGGGTCAAATTGGAGCTGTAGCTGCCGGCCTACACCACAGACACAGTAGTGCTAGATCTGAGCTGTGTCTGTGACCTACACCACAGCTCATGGCAACACTGGATCCTTAACCCACTGAGCAAGGCCAGGGATTGAATCCGAAACCCAACGAACTAGTTGGGTTCATTAATCACTGAGCTACGATGGGAACTCCCAGTTTTAGTTTTTCTTTAACCAATATTGTTTGTTAATTGAAAGGGGAAAAATAGTAAATTTACATAGAGAATCCTGGCAGAAACAAATGCTAACTAATAGATTATGATTAACCTCACCAGTAAGCATCATTAGAGACCCTGATTTATGTTATACTGAGGAGGGCATGACATCATTTCTGTGGTATTTTTGCCCGAAATGCATAACCTCAATTTTCTCTTGAGAAAACATTGGACAAAGCCAGACTGAAGGTTATTTTACAGAATAACTGATCAGCAACCTCCCAAAATGAGATTTCAGGATCATGAAAGATAAGGAAAAATGGAGGAATTATTGCCAGAGTTTAAGGAGACATTAAAATAAATGCAGTATAGAATCCTGGATTGGATTCTGAAACAGAAAAAAAGGACATTAATTGAAAAACTGGTAGAATTTGAATAAGGTAGTTTATGTTCACAGTATTTTATCAGTGTTGATTTCCTGATTTTGATTAGTGCTTTGTAAGATTTTAATGTTAGGGAAATGTAGGTGAAATGTATATGAGAATGCTTTTTGTATGTTTTTGTAACTTTCATTAATTCTAAAGTTATTTTTAAAAAGTTGTTAGAAAGTTAATACTGATAAAATGTTAGAAATTACATCCTTTGTAATTATTGACACTTAAGATGGAAATTTTAGATGTTATCAAAGATATGTGAATGCATGGTATGTATTTCAAAATTATTTAACAGTTACATGAGCAAAAAAGTTTCGAATTTGGCCAAGAGAAAAGATATTCTAAAGAGAGCAGTATAAATGGTTCCCCTGGGAACAGTCCCAGCTCATCATCAGCAATCCCCACCTTGCACTCTCACCAGCTTTTTAACGTCTCATTCTTAACTGTGAACGATAAGCTTAGGGAAAGCTGCAAATAAGAAAGATGGAGATCAAAACAAAGAATAAAAGCAATGTGGCAGTTCCCGTTGTGGTGCATCAGAAACGAATCTGACTAGTATCCATGAGGATGTGGGTTTGATCCCTGGCCCCGCTCAGTGGGTTAAGGATCCCGAGTTGCCGTGAGTTGTGTGTAGGTTGCAGGCATGGCTTGAATCCCACATTGCTGTGGCTGTGATATAGGCTGTGGCTGCAGCTCCAATTTGACCCTTAGCCTGGGAACCTCCATATGCAACAGGTGTGGCCCTAAGAAGCAAAAAAATAAAAAAATAAAAGCAATTTGGAAGGGACCAACAATGCAAAAACAAAACAATTCAATATTTTTAGAAGGAAGGGGAGTTCCCATCATGGCGCAGTGGTTAACGAATCCGACTAGGAACCACGAGGTTGCGGGTTCGATCCCTGCCCCTTGCTCAGCGGGTTAAGGATCCGGCGTTGCCATGAGCTGTGGTGTAGGTCTCAGACGCGGCTCGGATCCCGAGTTGCTGTGGCTCTGGCGTAGGCCGGCAGCTACGGCTCCGATTCGACCCCTAGCCTGGGAACCTCCATATGCCGCGGGAGCAGCCCAAGAAATGGCAAAAAGACAAAAAAAAAAAAAAAAAAAAAAAAGAAGGAAGGAGTAGTTATTCATGAAATGAGAACAAGATAGGTTTAAAGAATGTTCATTGAGCTCTTGGAAATTAAAAACTTAATATTAAGAAAGATAAAGTTGATGCTGATTAGGAAGGAGAGTAACCACAACCACCACCACAGCAAAAACTCCTAAATGATTGAAAATAGTAAGGAGGGAATTCCCGTCGAGGCTCAGCAGAAACAAGTCTGACTAGGAACCATGAGATTGCGAGTTTGATCCCTGCCCTTGCTCAGTGGGTTAAGCGTTGCTATGAGCTGCGGTGTAGGTCGCAGACATGGCTGGCATCTGACGTGGCTGTGGCGTAGGCTGGAGGCTATAGCTCCGAATGGACCCCTAGCCTGGGAACCTCCATATGCTGCGGGTATGGCCTAAAAAGCAAAAAAAAAGAGGAAATAGGAAAGAAAAGATAAAATTCAGAGGAACAATCTGTATAGTAGATGTTTGAGAAGGAGAGGACAGAGGAACTGGAAGGGAAGAAATCATCAAAGAAGTGCTTCAAGAAAATGTCTCAATTGTAGAACTTACATTTCCAAGTTTAAAAGGACCCATTGAACCGCCATCACAATGAATTAAAATAAGCCCATACTGAGGGAGATGACTGAAACTTTAGAACATCTGGGATAGAGTAAAGATTTTGTAAGCTTCCAGAGTGAAAGAGAATTTATAGAAAGGCTCAGCGGAAACAAATCTGACTAGGAACAAGAATCCTAATGTTTAGATTTCTCAGAAGCAACACGGAATACTAGAAGAGGAACAATGCCTTTAAAATACTGAGAGAGGGAGTTCCCGTCGTGGCGCAGTGGTTAACGAATCCGACTAGGAACGATGAGGTTGCCCGTTTGATCCCTGGCCTTGCTCGGGTGGGTTGAGGATCCCAGCGTTGCCGTGAGCTGTGGTGTAGGTTGCAGACATGGCTCGGATCCTGTGTTACTATGGCTCTGGTGTAGGCCGACGGCTACAGCTCCAGTTCAACCCCTAGCCTGGGAACCTCCATAAGCTGCAGGAGCGGCCCAAGAAATGGCAAAAAGACAAAATAAATAAATAAATAAATAAAATAAAATAAAATACTGAGAGAGAATGTGTAGATGTATGTGTGACTGAATCACCTTGCTGTACAGTAGAAAATTGACAATGCTGTAAGCCAGCTGTGATGAAAAAAAAAATCAGTTAGAAAATAGAGAAAATGATTTCCAAAATAATTCTATACCCAAATTAAAAATGAAGTATGAGAGTAAAAGAAGGAAACTTCTATATGGTCAATTAAAAAAAATTAAAAAAAAATTTTTTTTTTTACCTTCTCATGCACTGTTTTTCAGGAACCTGGTAGAGCCTGTGCTCCACTAAAATAAGGAAGTAAATCACAAAAGATAGCAGATCAGGAAAATAAGGAGAGAAAGACTGCCAAATCACAGCTGTGTAATACGGTTCTGCAGCTGCTCTGTCCACAGTGATAGCTACAAACTTTATGTGGCTATTTAAATGAGAATTAATTAAAATGAAATAACATTTAAAATTCAGTTTCTCAGTCATACTAGCCGCCTTGTAAGTGTTCAACAGCCATAGGAGGCTAGTGGCCACTACATTGAACAGAATAGATAAAAACATTTCCATCATTGCAGAAAGGTTTTTTGGATAGCACTTTTCTAGAGATTTACTAATCCAGATTGTAGTAGGTCAGAAAGCTCTGGGACATCAATTCAAGAGTATGAAGTAGCTCATGTGTTTGTACTTTTCGAGATAAGTTTTACAGTTATGGGAGACTTTGGGGGTTAAATATAAATGTAATACTAAATAGTGGTAAACTATTAAGGCAAATCAAAAAGCAGTGCAGGAAAATAAAAACAGTCATGGTATATACTACATGGCTCAGTTGTCAAAAGTGTGTGTGTGTGTAATGTAAATACTGAAAATTGATCTCACCAAAATTATAAATTACTATATTGGGGTAATAGGGCAGACATGTATAGGAATCGTGGTTATGGTGGTATTGGGAGTGGCATGTGTGAATGCATAGGAGAGCTAAATTCTCATCTTCCATACTGGGAAGTCAGCTGATTATACCTTAAATGGAAAAATCAAGAAATAGTAAGTTATTTAGAGATGTGAAAGCAAGATCAAAATGTTTGTTCTGGTGCATGGAAAGTGTGTTTGGATCAGGGAGGCAGTCACAAGACTGCTTTTTTCTCAGCAAGTCCCAGAGAGTTGTACTAAACAAAGTACATGTAAAACTTTGATTAAAGACAAAAAAGTAGTGAACATTGTCAAAAATGGAACTATACCCAGAGTTTGATCAGTGTCTACCACAAAACTAGCTGAAGTTTATAGAGCCTCTCACGGCCTATGATGATCAGGTCCACCTGTTAAAAGGACTGTGCTAAACAAGAAAACTGCTAATGAAAAAAATCTCAGACAGGTTTAAAAGTAAAACCACTTGTTAATTCAGTGGAAGTTTTGTTAACTGTCCTATGTCAAGAAATAGAAAAGATGGAATTCCCGTCATGGCACAGTGGTTAACGAATCTGACTAGGAACCATGAGGTTGTGGGTTCGATCCCTGGCCTTGCAGTGGGTTAGGGATCTGGCATTGCCGTGAGCTGTGGTGTGGGTCACAGACAAGGCTTGGATCCTGTGTTGCTGTGGCTGTGGTGTAGCCTGGCGGCTACAGCTCTGATTAGACCCCTAGCCTGGGAACCTCCACATGCCTTGGGAGCGGCTCAAGTAAAGGCAAAAAGACCAAAAAAAAAAAAAACCCAAAACCCAAAACAAAAAGACATAGAAAAGATATTAATGTGTATAAAGCAAATATCACATTTTAGTGTAGACAAGCTGAGAAAAAAAATTGACACTATCATTGGGTGCTATTTGGAAAATGTTCATTATTATTTGGCTTTGACTGTGAACCGCCTTGATCCAATTTGAAGACTTATGTTTTGGAAAAACTGCAATAAAACAACCATATGTGGGAAACACCGTTTAAACAACAGCTCCTTAAAAATCACTTTATTGACTCACTAATAAAGGGATTTATGATCAATACCAGGGGACATAGTTTTTCTAATTTCAGTTCGAGGTAATTTATAGTGGAAGCTTCCCCCCCCCCCCCCCCCATTTGCTAGTTAGCTTTCCTTAAACTTTCCAGCTTTTTCCCTGGAGCTATAGCTAAGATTTTACCTTCTTTTTTGGGCAGGTCACTCACTCTCTATTCATTGACATTCAGATTTCTGATCCTTTTGTTTTAAGATTATTTTAAAATAATAGTGAGGATTGATAGTACATATAGCTAAAGGCAAAACAGCAGAAATGTGTATTTGGGAAGAGCTGAGGTTGTATTTTAGGGCTTTAGACTGTCTAGTTTAATTCTTAAGGCACAGAGTGGAGGCATGGGGGAGTTCCACTCTACACTTTGGTTACCTGAAATGTATTTTGGGGAAATGAGGTGGGTGGGTACTTTGTTTTCAGGTCAAGTTTTAGCCATCTCAGAAAAGCACATGCTGGGAGTTCCCTGGTGGCGCAGTGGGTTAATCATCTAGCATTGTCACTGCTATGGCTCAGGTCACTGCTGTGACATGAGTTTGATCCCTGGCCCTAGAACTTCCACATGCCAAAAAGCACATATTTCCCAATAAGGTTTTTGTTTATTGGGGAGATAGGGCTGAGTCCATTCTCAGTGGAGACCCAAAGAGAATTGGTCATGGGGTCAACCTTCATCACACCAGAAATCTAGTGGATGAGACAGAAAACAATAGTTGCCTAATCAAAATTGAGTTTGATAAGTACTGTATTTGAGGTATCAGCAATAGCAGTCACTGAAGAATGGAGCAGTTAATTTTGCCTGGAGGAAGGCGTCACTGAGAAAGTGATATTTGGAGTTCCCGTCGTGGCGCAGCGGAAACGAATCTGACTAGGAACCATGAGGTTTCAGGTTCGATCCTTGGCCTTGCTCAGTGGGTCAAGGATCCAAAATTGCTGTGAGCTGTGGTGTAGGTTGCAGACGTGGCTCGGATCTGGTGTTGCTGTGGCTGTGGTGTAGGCTGGCAGCTACAGCTCCGATTAGACCCCTAGCCTGGGAACCTCCATATGCCGCAGGTGTGGCCCTAAAAAGACAGAAAAGACCAAAAAAAAGAAAAAAGTGATATTTAAAAATGGCTTTGAAAGGTAAGTAGGACATCAGTAGATAGAGAAGGGGAAAGAAAAGGAAAACCCGTAGTAAACATATGAATGGAGTATAAATATATGAAGGCACAGAAGTTCAGGGTGTATTTGTTACACCACCTTGAACAAGCTGGTGAGACTGCAGGGGTTGTAGAGTGGGGAGAGGTGAAGATGGAGGTCCCCTTGTGAAGGTTCTTAGATGCCATACTGAAGGTTGAAACTTTATCTTGTTGCAAGGCAGCTATCATAGAATTTTATTTAGGGGCAACATGATTAAATATTTTACATGATTTTTTTTTAGTACTCGGTGATGGATAGAGAAATTGTATTCTGAAGTCAGGGGAAGTCAATTAAAAGAGCTCTCTCAGTAATCCAGGTGAAAGAAGGACCAACACTAGGAAAGTGGAAACAGGTTTGATGGCGATTTCTGGATGGACTGAGTGGGGTAACTCCATTGTGTGTAGGAAGGAGAGGAGAGGAACCAGTGATGAATCTTGGTTTTGGCTTGGGACATAGGCGGGAAGCTGTTAATAACTAAGGTTGGAAATATTGGAGGAGTGGGTTTAGTAATTGTTCGTGTGTATGTGTGTCTTTTTAGGGCCACACCCATGGCATATGGAAGTTCCTAGGCTAGCCTTTGAACTGGAGGTTTGGTAATTTGTGTGTGTGTGTCTTTTTAGAGCTGCACCCGCGGCATATGGAGGTTCCCAGGCAAGCTTTTGAACTGGAGCTGTGGCTGCTGGCCTACACCACAGCCAGAGCAATGCAGGATCCGAGATGCATCTGCGACCTACACCACAGCTCATGGCAGTGCCAGATCCTTAACCCACTGAGTGAGACCAGGGATCGAACCCCCTCCCCTCCCGTCCTCATGGATGCTAGTTGGTTTTTTTTACTGCTGATCCACAACGGGAATTCCTGGGATTGGTAATACTTAAGTTCAGTTTTGACATGTAAGTTCTGTGTTCCTATGGGACATATACGTAGAAATACGTGATTACAAATGTAAGTTGAACCACATGGGGGAGGTGTGGATATTTATGTGGGCCACAGAACTAAGTGTTATCCTGAACTGTGGATGAGATCAGTCAAAACTTGTGTAACCTGGGTATGTGTGTTTGTGAATGTTGGTGTTAGGATATAAGGTACTGAAAGTAGCCTGAGATAATCAGACATAACTGTGGTGGGAGTCTGTCTGCAAAAGGTATTATCTGCTGAGATGCGATTGATTTCCTGAAAGTTGAAAAGGAAATGTTAATCTACTGGAGATAAGAGAAGGCAGAAAGTTAGCTGAGGCTGCTAGCTGTCTACCAAGTATTTGTGTTTCCTCTTCTATATTGTCATTGGCCAGCAGCTGTCCAGTTGTGGATTGTTTTTCAGTCTCTTTCACAACCAGATGCGACTGTGTGACACATTCTCCCCCCAGTAACGGAGAAATGATATGTTTGACATCAGATCAGAGTAGTTACAATGCCTTCCTTTTCCTCATCTGTCTGCTCAGTGCAGAGGATTCTGAAGACTTAGGGGATGGAGAAGCCACAAGATAGAAGGATCCTGAGCTAGTGTGTTACTCTGGTGGCCCCCAGTGAACCATGCATCCAGTATTTATGCCCTTGTATAGCCTGCTTGCGTCTGTGCTGCCCTGTAACTTGCTTTAACCAGTTTCTACTTGGTACTCTGAAAAGCTCTGCCTTAAGCCCCTCGTGAGGTGAGAAAGTTCAGGCAACTACACTGAAGAGGACAAGGCACCTGGCTGGTGGGCCCGGCAGTGATTCTAGTCAGCAGCAGGCTGGCTACTGCTGTGGGAGTGAAGCCATTTGGACCTTGCTATTCCAGGGGCCCATCTGATACCATAGGGGAGTTCCAGTGAATAATGAAATAATAAATTTTGTTTGAAGCCAGTATATTTTGGGCTGGTTTGTTAGGCCCTAATAGATAACTGAAAAAGTTCTTGGATGATTGTGAGTCAGAAAGTCATCCACTCAAAAATCAAAAGTGAAAAATTAACAATTCAAGTAGAAAATAGACAGAAGACATGAAGAGAGACATTTGACCAAAGAGGATACGCAAGTGGTGAATAATCATGAAAATGTTCAACATCATTGCCCATAAGGAAATGTAAATTAAAGCCAGCAGATGAACAGTTAAACAAATGAACTATATAGTACATTCATACCACAGTATATTACTCAGCAATAAAAAGAATGAACTAGTGATATATGCAGCAGTTTGGATACATTTCCATAGAATTATGCTGAATGAAAAAGCCAATCCCAAAACATTATGTTATGAATCCATTTATATAAAAGTGGGGGGAAAAAACTCATACAGGAACAACCATGTGGGACTGTTACTTAAAAATGAAGCATTTTTTAGGCTAAACTTGCCAGATTTGGCTTGTTAATACCAGCTAATGTTACCTTAACTGATTTATAAAGTATGAAGACTGTAATGAGAATACTTGCCTAGTGGTATATGACAGGGTCTCTTAAGTAAAGGTAATCACATTACTCATGTAGAATTCACTTTATGGTGTGGCCTCTGGAGACAGTCACACACTGATGGCCTCAGAAAGCACCAAGCCAGATTTTATGAAGGTGAGGAAAGGCCTATTCCTGGTTGGACGAGGAAGAAATGATGATTCCATGGAAAGAGAGAGCCACTCGATTGTGTGAGAATATCTCTTCTTGAATTTGATGCATAGATCCTGAATGGTCAAAAGTTATTCATTTATTCAAAAGTTAAACGTACCATATCAGTAGGGAAGGAAGGGGAGAGGGGGAGGAAGGTGAATGGGAGAAAGAGCAAGAGGGAGAAATTGAGAGATAGTAATAACAATTTTGTAAACTCGGTTCTCATGGAACTTCCATTTAAGGGGAGGTGATAGGAAGTCCCTGGTGACCTAGCGGTTAAGGATCCAGGGTTGTCACTGCCATGACTTGGGTCACTGCTGTAGCATGGGTTCGATTCCTGACCCTAGAACTTCCGCATGCCACAGCCAAAGAAAAGGGGGATGGATAGTGATGAATAGACAAATACACAATATGCTCTCAGGTGCTATGAAGAAAAAGTGGATTTAAAAGAATAGAGAGTAATGTTCTGGGAGGGTACTGTTTGAAATAGAGTGGTCAGGAGAAGCATCCCTGAAGGAAGTGAGGGAATGATGCCGTATGTGAAGTTTCCAGAGAAGAGGTTTTCAGGCAGAGAACTGAAAGGCCAAAGCCTTGAAGCAGAAGCAAGTTCAGGGTGTTTCGGAAACAGCCAGGAAGCCAGTGGGGCCAGAGTAGAGGGGAGTGAGTGATGATGGAGAGAGGCAGGTCTCCATATCCTGACAGGTGTGGTAGGTCAAGAAGTGTCTGAATTGCATTCTGTGGGTGACGGGAATCCGTTGAAGGGTGTTGAACATGGGATAACACAATACGATTGGCTTTTTAAAAAGGTAGCTCTGCTGTGTTGAAAACTACAGAGAGCTATGTCAGGATTAAGAGCTAAGCTAGCTAAGAGGCTATTGGTAAAAACCCCGGTGAGAGATGGTGGTGGCTTGGACAGAGGAGACAGAAATAGAAGGCATCATATTTGAGATAAATGATGAAGTTATTGCTGCACTGTTTCTAATGGATGAGCTGTGAATGAAGAGTCAAGGATGAGTTCTCAGTGTTTTGCTCTAAGCAGATGGTAGGATGGTGATGTCATTTCCTGAAAAATTAGTAAACTGGGGAGGAGTAGGTTTGTGGAGTGTATAAAAAATCTGATTATAAGTGGTTTATTAGAGTCACATGTATAAATTATTTTGTTTTATTTACATTTGTACAGCTTTATTGAGGTCTAATTATATACCGTACAATTCACCCATGTAAAGTATACAATTCCATTATTTTTTATATTCACAGATTGGTACAACTATCACCATACCCAACTTTATTTTATTTTTTATTTTTTGTCTTTGTAGGGCTGCACCCGTGACATATGGAAGTTCCCAGGCTAGGGGTTGAATTGGAGCTGCAGCTGCCAGCCTATGCCATAGCCATAGCAATGCAGGATCTGAGCCACGTCTGTGACCTACAACCACAGCTCATGGCAACACTGGATCCTTAACCCACTGAGTGAGGCCAGGGATCAAACCATTGTCCTCGTGGATGCTACTCAGATTCATTTCTGCTGAGCCATGATGGGAACTCCCCCATACTCAATTTTAGACCACTTTTGTCATCCCCAAAAGAAACCCTGTACTCATTAGTAGTCACTCTCTATTCCCTCATGGATACTAGTCAGATTTATTTCCCTGGAGCCATGACAGGAGCTCACTCCATTATGGTTTATTACAGGATATTGAATAAAACCCTGTGCTATAAAGTAGGACTTTGTAATTTATCAATATGCTAGTTTGCACCTGCTAATCCCAAACTACCAATCCATCCCTTCCCCACCACCCTCCTCCTTGGCAACCACAAGTCTGTTTTCTACATCTGCGAGTCTGAGAAAGAGACTCTTTTGAGTATGCCTTTGCCCATTTTTAAATTGGGTTATCTTTTTTTTTTTTTTTTAATATTTTCACCCCAGCTTTATTGTGGTATAACTGACATAACCAAAAAATTGCCCATATTTGAAGTTTACAGTTTAATGTGTTTTGACTTATGTGTACAGCTATGATAACATCACCACAGTCAAGAATAATGAACATATCTGTTATTTCCAGAAGTTTCTTTGTGCTACTTTGTAACCATCCCTTCTCTTTATTTGTCCCCAAAGCAGACCCTTCTCTGCTGTCTATTATTATATATTAGCTTACTTTTTCTGGAAATTTATAAAATAGAATCTTGCAGTAGGTACATTGCGGGGGGAGCTGGGTTCTTTTAGTATAGTTATTTTGAGATCCATCCTGTTATAATTCGTATATCATCAGATTCACTCTTTTGAAATGATTTTTTTTTTTGTTTTTTTTTTGTTTTTTTGCCATTTCTTGGGCTGCTCCCACGGCATATGGAGGTTCCCAGGCTAGGGGTCGAATCGGAGCTGTAGCTGCCAGCCTACACCAGAGCCACAGCAACTTGGGATCTGAGCCGCGTCTGCAACCTATACCACAGCTCACGGCAACGCCGGATCGTTAACCCACTGATCGAGGGCAGGGACCGAACCCGCAACCTCGTGGTTCCTAGTCGGATTCGTTAACCACTGCGCCACGACGGGAACTCCTGAAATGATTTTTAGTATATTGGGAGTTGCATAACTGTCACT
This sequence comes from Sus scrofa, assembly GCF_054392235.1. Classification (NCBI taxonomy): domain Eukaryota; kingdom Metazoa; phylum Chordata; class Mammalia; order Artiodactyla; family Suidae; genus Sus; species Sus scrofa. The sequence continues at coordinate 94,349,622 of NC_139384.1, read as the reverse complement.
ACTGTCTAATTCCAGGATATCACCTTAAGGATTCCTGTACCCAGTATTCATCACTCCTCATTTCTCTTACCTTGGAAACCACTAATCTATTTTCTGTCTGGATTTTGTGTGTGTGTGTGTGTGTGTGTATGTATGTGTGTGTATGTGTGTGTGTCTTTTTACCTTTTCTAGGGCCACTCCCAAGGCATGTGGAGGTTCCCAGGCTAGGGGTCTAATTGGAGCTGTTGTTGCCAGCCTACGCCAGAGCCAGAGCCACAGCAACATGGGATTCGAGCCAAGTCTGTGACCTACACCACAGCTCATGGCAACGCTGGATCCCCAACCCACTGAGCAAGGCCAGGGACCAAACCTGCAACCCCGTGGTTCCTAGTCGGGTTTGTTAACCACTGCGCCACGATGGGAACTCCTGTCTGGATTATGTATTTCAATTTTTTTTTTGGCTGCGCCCATGGTAACTGTAGACTACAGTATTGTTGACTATAGCTGTAATGTTACCTAGCAGAACTTAACTCATTTTTCACTATTGAAGCTTTAAATTCATTGATTAACAGCTCATTTACCCCTCACTGTACTCTTGATAACCATTGTTCTGCTCTCTGCTTCTATGAGTTCGACTGTTTTAAATACCTCATATAATTGGAATCATGCAGTATTTGTCCTGTAGCTGGCTTATTTCACTAAGTATAATATCCTCAAAGTTTATCTGTTTCATCACATACTGCAGAATTTGCTTTTTTTTTTTTTTTTTTTTTTAAGGCTGTATATTATTCTGGTGTGTGCATGTATCATATTTTCTTTAGCCATTCATCCATCCATCAGTGGATATTTAGGTTGTTACCGCTTCCGGGCTGTTGTAAATAGTGCTTTAATGAACAATAGATTGCTAATATCTCTTTGAGATCCTGATTTCAATTATTTTGGATAAGTATCCAAAAGTGGGATTGCTGGATCATATGGTAGTTCTGTTTTTAGTATTTCGAAAAACCTTCACACTATTTTTCATAGTAGCTGTACATTTTGCATTGCCATTAACAGTATACAAGTGTTCCAGTTTTCCATGTCTTTCCCAACATATGTTGTCTTTTTTCTTTTTTTTTGATGTACTCAGTTTGGCAGATATGAGGTGATACCTCATTGTGACTTGATTTGCTGTTTTCCTGATAATTACTGCTATGGAATATTTTTCTGTACCTATTGGCCATTTGTATGTCATTGGAGAAATGTTTAAATCCTTAGTCCATTTTTATTTTTTTATTTTATTTATTTTTATTTTTTTATTTTTTTGTCTTTTTGCCTTTTTCTAGGGCTGCACCTGTGGCATATGGAGGTTCCTAGGCTAGGGGTCTAATCAGAGCTGTAGCCACCGGCCTACGCCACAGCCACAGCAACTCGGGATCCGAGCCATGTCTGTGACCTACACCACAGCTCATGGCAACACCGGATCCTTAACCCACTGAGCAAGGCCAGGGATCAAACCCGCAACCTCATGGTTCTTAGTTGGATTCGCTAACCACTGCGCCACGATGGAAACTCCCCTTAGTCCATTTTTAAGTTGGGTTTTATTTGTCTCTTTATTATTGAATTACAATTATTTTTCATGTATTCTAGATAAAAATTCCTTATCATATATATAATTTGAAAGTATTTTCTTTTTGTGGGTTACCTTTTCACTTTCTTGATGGTGCCCTTTGAAGTAGAAAAGTTTTTAGGGTTTTCTTGTTTGTTTTTTAGGGCTGCACTTGCGGCATATGAAAGTTCCTGGGCTAGGGTTGAATTGGAGCTGCAGGTGCCAGCCTCTGCCACAGCCACAGCAACACCAGATCAGGGCTGCATCTGCGACCTACACCGAAGGTAACGGTAACACCGAATCCTTAACCCATTGAGCAAGGCAGGGATGGAACCAGCATCCTTATGCGTACTAGTTGGGTTCTTAACCACAACAGGAACTCCAAGTTTAAAGTTTTGATAAAATTCAGTGTATCTACTTTTTTTTTTTTTGTCTTTTTGCCCTTTCTAGGGCCGCTTCCGAAGCATATGGAGATTCCTAGGCTAGGGGTCTAATTGGAGCCGTGGCCACCGGCCTACGCCAGAGCCACAGCAACTCCGGATCTGAGCTGCGTCTAGGACCTACACCACAGCTCACGGCAATGCCGGATCCTTAACCCACTGAGCAAGGCCAGGGATCGAACCTGCAACCTCAGGGTTCCTAGTCGGATTCGTTGACCACTGCGCCACGACGGGAATTCCCAATGTATCTTGTTTTTATGTGTCACTTTTGCTTTTGTTGTTGCAGCTGAGGAGGCTTTTCCTAACCCAAAGTGATGAAGATTTACTGCTTTTTTTCCTTCTAAGAGTTTGTAGTTTTAGCTTTTACATTTATATTTATGATCCATTTACAGTTAATTTTTGTATCTGGTCTGAGGAAAGGAGGTCCACTGTCATTCATTTGCATGTGTGGATATCCAGTTGTCCCATTCATTTGAAAGGACGATTCTGTTTCCATAGAGTTGCCTTGGGACTACTATTGAAAATCAATTGACCATAAATAGGAGTTCCCATCGTGGCTCAGTGATTAGCAGACCAGACTAGCATCCATGAGGACGTGGATTTGATCCCTCATCTTGCTTAGTGGGTTAAGGATCCAATGTTGCTGTGAGCTGTGGTATAGGTCGCAGACATGGCTCAGATCCTGAGTTGCTGTGGCTCTGGCACAGGTGGTTGGCTACAGCTCCAATTGGACCCCTAGCTTGGGAACCTCCATATGGCATGGGTGTGGCCCTAACATGACAAAAAGGAAAAAAAAAAAAAAGAAAATCAATTGACCATAAATAACAGGTTTTGTTTTTGGAACTTCTGTTGATCTCTGTTTATTTTTTTAATTATTTATTTATTTATGTTTAGGGTTGCTTCTGCAGCATAGGGAAATTCCCAGGCTAGGAGTCTAATCAGAGCTATAGCTGCTGGCCTGCACCTCGGCCACAGCAATGCCAGATCTGAGCCTAGTCTCTTAAACCTCACACGGATGAGATATTTTTAAAAGTATATTCACAGCAAAAAGATTGCTGACCAGCATTTCTAAAACAGATGTATCCATTTAGTCCTAATCCATGGCCCTTAAAATCTTGGAGAAATAATTCACTTCTTTGCTGTCATTAAATAGCTAAAAATGAGACTGTACTCACTCAGGAAAAATGTAAAAGGAAAAAGGTGTTTGTTCAGGTGCTAAGGTTGGAATTAGGTGCTTTGTGTATTATGTTATATCCAATCATCAAATACTCCTAAATTTGAAAACTTAGTAGTCAATGAGCTTCAAAGTTGTGCAGGTCTGTGGACAATGACATGTATTCAGATATATAGTTCATCAAATGGTAATAGTTATATTACCATTAAAATGTAATCATATTAAAATGTAAAAGATGTATAGCTCTTATCATCTTGTCTTATATTGAAATGTAGAAGATGTATAGCTCTTATCATCTTGTATACAGTATATCTAATATCTAGAAAGTATTTTATATTATGCAATTTATATATATTTCTTTAACATTTTAAATGTAAGAAAAAGTGGGTGCGGCCCTGAAAAGACAAAAAAAGAAAAATTTATCTTAGAAACACTTAACTCATGTTCTCTAAATGTATATACATATATGGCCCTTTAAATGTGAAAATTGTTGGGTTTCTGTTTTATGACTACAGGAAGCATATGTGCCTCGTTTCTTACCCAAAGTTACCAATTGCCAGTTCTTGATACGATGTTTGTAAGAAAGAAATACAGAGGCAAAGACTTTGGCCTTCATATGCTGGAGGACTTTGTTGATTCCTTTACAGAAGATGCACTTGGCTTGCGGTATCCACTGACCTCTCTCATGTACACAGGTAATTAGATTACATTTTTGTAAGTTATGGTTGTCTCAGTGTCACTTCTGATTTGTTTCTGCAAAATATTATAAATGTACATAGATCAGTATTAAATAAATCATATTCTTTGGCTTTCTAGGGCTTAATTTTGCAAATATGCCTTTAACTTACATATATGGCATTTTGTGGGTGTGATAGCTGTTTTTTAAAAAAAAGGAAATATAATCCACATACCATAAAATTCACCCTCTTAAAGTATACAGTTCATTTTTTAAAAATTATATTCACAGCTATGCAATCATATTCACGCTCTAATTCCAAAATATTCTTATTAACCCGCAAAGAAATTTTGCCCCAATTAGTAGAATTCCCCCATTCTTCCATTCCTGAGCAACCACTAATTTGTTTTCTCTCTTTTGGAGTTACCTATTCTGGACATTTCATACAAATGGAATTGTATGATATAATTACATTGAAAGCCCTTTGTGTCTAGCTTCTTTGGTTTTACATAAATATTTTCTTTTTTCTTTTTATTTTTTGCTCTTTTTGGCCCCACTTGCAGCATTTGAAAGTTCCCTGGGACAGGGATCGAACCCAGGCCATTGCAGTGACACCAGATCCTTAATCCACTGTACCACAGGAGAAGTCCCCTCAATGCATTTCTTAGACTTTTAATATATATGTGTATATCTGTCAACAATGTCAGATTGCTTTACATATTTAGAAACATTTATGTAAATGATATGTACTATATGAATTCTTCTGTTGTTTGCTCTTTCTGCTCATCTTTATGATTATGAGATTCATTCCTGTGGATTCATGTAGCTCTATTCTTTATCTATGCTGTTTAGTATCCATGGTGTGAATATATTGTGTTTTAAAAACTATTAGTGGATCTATATTTGCATTTATGTAGAGGCCATAGCACTATTTTTTTTCTTAAGTAAGATTTAACCTTGGAAAGTAATTTATTTGATAACATTTATAAAATATAATTTACCGTTGATTTTAATCAAACATCAGATATTTATTTCCACTGAGAAAATATTTTTGTTCTAAGTTTCCTTCCCCTTTTTAATATGAAAAATCCAGAAAACAAGGAGCAAATATTGCATGCCCATCTGGAATCATATTTCTCTCTGGACCCATACATGAGAATGGAACAAACCTTGTATAACCTTGGATAATCTAAAAATGGATTTTCCTCTTAAAATATAATTATGGTTTTACTGAATTTGGGAAAAAATGCAAACACATATACTGCAGGCAGAATCTCTTATCCCTTATCCTTTTCTAGGATTCTAATGATAAATAAATTGAATACCAAATTAACCAAAGGTGCATATGTATTATGTAAGATATTCACTCCTATTTTAGTCATTGTATGTCAGAGAAAGGACTTGGTATGGCCGGCTGGTTTTCTCCAGCTTTCCCTTCCTAATAGGTTTGGAAAATACAACCAGAAAACATGAGAAATACTGTCAAATAGATGGGAAAAAAGTGAGAGAATGGTATCCTGGTGTCCTAGTGTACAGTGTCCAGATGAACAAATGTTAAGACTTTGCCATATTGGTTTTCATTTGTTTTTCGGGAGACCTAAACAAAACACTGTGAATACAGTTGATGTTCTCTTTGGATGCTGCCCTAATTCCATTCCCGCTTCCTCACCAGAGGAAAGTGTGTTCCTTCAATTGGTGTATCGCCTTCCCGCCCATGGTTTCATACTTCAGTCTGAGTCCATAAACACTCTGAATCTTTAGTTAGTATGATTTTCTATTTTAATAAATGTATATACAGTTTTTTAGGTAATAATTTTAGATTTATTTTGTATATATTTATATTTAAAGAGTTACATTAAATTTTGACACTTTCAAAATATGGATATAACTTAAATAGCATGGAAGTTCCCCTCATTTGCCCCATCAGAGGTGTTACCTGAAAACTGGGGTCATCTCTTGGTGGCTGTTAAGCCAAAAGACATTAACATGCCAGAGAGTAGAAGAAGGAAGGATTTATTCTCTGCAGTAGTGTCTCCTAAACAGTTTTCTGGTGATAAAAGATGTATAATATTTATCACTTTAACCATTTGTAGGGGTATAGTTCAGTGGCATTAATCATGTTCCCAGTGCTGTGCACCCATCACGTTGATACTAAAACATTTTCATCATCTCCAGGCTGAACTCTTGTACCCTTGAGACAGTAATTCTCCTTTCTCCTCTCCCTCCAGTCTCTAACTTTTTTTGTGCTCTCTGTCATGAATTTGCCCACTCTACACACCTCACCTAAGTGAATTTATATAGCATTTGCCCCTCTGTATCTTAGTTCACATAGCATGATGTTTAAGGTCCATTCTTACTATAGCATAAAGCAGAATTTACTTTCTTTTTATGGCCGAGTAGATTTTTATTGTGTGAACAGATCACATTTCACTTATCTATTGGTGGATGCTTGGGTTGTTTCTACCTTTCTGTGTTTCTATGAATAATGTTGCTGTAGATATTGGTGTGCAGATACCTGTTTGAGTTCTTGCTTTCAATTCTTACGGATGTAAACAAGAGTGGAATTGTAGGGTTATAATTCTGTGTTTAACTTTGAGGAATTGTCGAACTATTTTCCACAGAGGCTGCATCATTTTGTTTAATGTGGCTTATTTATTTATTTATTTTTGGCCGTCCTGCTGGGTGTGGAGTTCCTGGTCCAGGGATCAGATCCAAGCTGCAGTTGTGATCTGTGCTGCAGCTACGGCAATGCCAGATCCTTTAACCCACTGTGAGGGGCCAAGGATCGAACCTGTATCCTGGTGCTGCAGAGATGCTGTGATCTTCTTGTGCTTTAGTGTAAACTCCTGTTTAATGTCTTTTTAAACTTATAAAATGACATCATTTTGCAGTATAGATTTGTTTTTTTACTTTTTTTTAGATTTATCAATGTTGATTATACGTAGCTTTAGTTTAGTTGTTGTAGTTAATGTATAGTATTTTATTGTACACGTGTTATAATTTATTCATACATCCCCCAATGATGGGCACTTAGCTTGTACTCCCACCCCAGTTCAAAAACAGTCCTGTAATGAAAATTGTACATGTCATCTTCTGTGTATGTATAAATCACTGTGGTATAAACTAGAATTGGATCATAAAATACTCCTCTTCAACTTTCCTAACCACTTTAAAATCATTCTTAAACCAGCAGTGTGGGAGTTTCCGTTTCCCTTATGAATGCTTATTGTTATCTCATGGCTGTCTTGCTGTTTCATCTTATATTTCCTTGGCAGCTAAATTATCTTTATCTTTGTTTAGTGACCATTCACATTTCATTATGGGTGAATTTCCTGTTCATAACTTTTGCCAGTTTTTCTTTGGGATTGTTTTGTTTTTCTTATTCAATTTTAGGAATTTATCATGTGCTCCAAATACTAATCCTTTATTTTATAATGTCTCCTAATCTTTGTCTTCATGGTATCTTTTTAATATAAACCATGTAGTCCAATAAAGCAGCCACTAATATAAATTAAGATATAAGTTAGTTAAAATTAAGTTTTTTTGTTTTTTTGCTTTTTAGGGCTGCACCCATGGCATATGGAAGTTCCCAGGCTAGGGATCGAATTGGAGCTACAGCTGCTGGCCCACGCCACAGCCACAGCAATGCAAGATCCAACACCACAGCTCATGGCAACGCTGGATCCTTGACCCAGTGAGCGAGGCCAAGGATCGAACCCATATCCTCATGGATCCTAGTTGGGTTCGTGTTAATTGCTGAGCCATGATGGGAACTACAAAACTAAATAAAAATATAAATTCAGTTCTTCAGTAGCTACATATGGCTAGTGGCTACTGTATTGAACAGTGCTGGTCTCGGCCATTTTCGTCACTACAGGAACTTCTGTTGTATAGTCCTATGTAGAAAGTTTAAGACTTTTTTTTTTTTTGCCATTTCTTGGGCCGCTCCTGTGGCATATGGAGGTTCCCAGGCTAGGGGTCTAACTGGAGCTGTAGCCATCATCCTCAACCACAGCCACAGCAGTGCGGGATCTGAGCCGTGGCTGCAACCTACAACACAGCTCACAGCAACGCTGGATCCTTAACCCATGAGCAAGGCCAGGGATCGAACTCGCAACCTCATGGTTCCTAGTCGGATTCGTTAACCACTGAGCCATGACGGGAACTCCAGAAAGTTTAAAACTTTTGACAGTGAGGTTTTCATAATATTCCATCATGAATTGTGATTTTTGTATCTTTTATAAGAAATCCTACAGAACCCTAATATCCTGGGTGTATTCTCTTATGTTTTCTTTAAACTTTTTTTTTTTTCTTCCTTTTTTCAGCTGCAACTGTGGCACATGGAAGTCCCCCAGCCAGGGATTGAATCCAAGCTGCAGTTGGAACCTATACCACAAGCTGCAGCCAGGCCAGATCATTAACCCACTGCTTGGGGCTAGGGATTAAACCCACAGCACCACAGAGATAGCACTAGATCCTTAATCTGCTATGCTGTAGCAGAACTCCTTTAAATGTTTTGTTTTTAATGATAGGTTTTAGACTCCATCTAGAATTTATATTTGTGAACGATGTTAATGTGAGGTCTACATGACCTTTATATTCTAACATCATCATTTTATTCATTTATTTATTATTGTTATTTTTTTTTACTTTTTCCTATTTCTTGGGCCGCTCCCAAGGCATATGGAGGTTCCCAGGCTAGGGGTCGAATCGGAGCTGCAGCCACCAGCCTACGCCAGAGCCACAGCAACACCGGATCCGAACTGCATCTGCAACCTACACCACAGCTCACGGCAGTGCCGGATCGTCAACCCACTGAGCAAGGGCAGGGACCGAACCCTCAACCTCATGGTTCCTAGTCGGATTCGTTAACCACTGTGCCATGACGGGAACTCCCTAACGTCATCATTTTAATCGTTTATTCATTCTCTACTGAGATTTAATGCCTCCTCTGTCATTTGCCGTGTTTCTTGTGTATGTGTCGTTCTTTCTGGGTGTGTTTTTTTCTCTCTGGTATTAAATTTTCTTCTTCCTCTTCCTTGTCTTCCATATCCTTATTGCAATACCAGGTTGTTCTAAATTATTGTGCCTTTTTTTTCCGCTCTTTTCTAGGGCCGCTCCCACAGCATATGGAGGTTCCCAGGCTAGGGGTCTAATTGGAGCTGTAGCCGCTGGCCTATGCCACAGCCACAGCAATGTGGGATCCAAGCCACATCTGGGGCCTACACCATAGCTCACGGCAGTGCCAGATCCTTAACCCACTGGGCGAGGCCAGGGATGCTGTAACCTCATGGTTCCTACTCAGATTCGTTAGCCACTGCACCACAACAGGAACTCCAAAATTATTGTTCCTTTATGATCATTCTTGATATCTGTTAGGGTAAGTCTTTCTCTCTCTTTTTTTTCTTTCAAAATTATCCTGAATATTATCCCCCCCCTTTTTTTCTGCTTTTTAGGGCTGCACCCACTGCATATGGCAGTTCCCAGGCTAGGGGTCGAATCAGAGCTACAGTTGCCAGCCTACATCACAGCCACAGCAACGTGGGGTCCGAGCCACATCTGCGACCTACACCACAGCTCACGGCAACGTTGGATCCTTAACTGACTCAATGAGGCCAGGGAATCAAACCTGCGTCCTCATGGATGCTAGTCAGGTTCGTTTCTGCTGAGCCACGATGGAAACTCTGAGTTGGGCAGTTTTAATTTTCATCTTCTGTTTGCCCAGTTGATTTTTGGGATTTTTTAGAAAATTCTTGTGTTTTTTAGCCTGCAAGCAGTACTTTGAAAAGTATCCAGGAGACCATGAACTCCTTTGGGAAGTTGAAGGTGTTGGACACTGGTACCAGCGAATACCAGTCACCAGAGCATTGCAAAGAGAAGCACTTAAAATGACTGGTAAGAATGTTTTCAGTTTGGACACAAGTCCAGCTTAAAAGCAGTGCTTAGTGGTTGTGTCTTATAGTCCAGTGTAGCGGTACATTGTAATGTGATCTCTCCAGTAGCAGATCTTCTTCTCTAAAGTTTGAATTTTTGTTCTGTGTAACCATTTGTATCAGTTATAATAGGAGGACCTAGAATAGCCTAGGAGAATGTAACAGTCCAGTAGGAGTTGTTGGGTCAGAAAGAAACAGATAACTCAGATAGACAGATAACTCAGCATAGACTAGGTTTTAGGGGTCAAAGGTGGCATCCAGTCTTCTGCATTCCTCCTTGAAGTCACTAAGTAGAGATAACTAATTAAGACTCTTTGCAATTGCAGGGCTTTATTTTAAGATGTTGATGACAGGGATATCCTAACACCTAGATTTTTCAACACCCTGTTTAGGCTGCTCTTGAGGCATTTGTAAAAATCAGTACAAAGAGTGTTATAAAACCAAATGCTAATTGGGTTACAATTTTAAAAATTCTTTCACACATAGCAGTTTCTCAGAATGAAGCTAAAAGACCTGTGCCTGGAGAGTATGCGCTTGCATCTGTTCCAGAATATGAAGTAGGAACCGAAGACAATCAGCCAAGTGAGATGCAGCTAACTGTAGGTACACTGTGTTTGCTATAGGAAATAATAATAATTTTGCTGGTTTTTTTTTTTTTTTTTTTTGTCTTTTGTCTTTTCTTTTTGTTGTTGTTGTTGTTGTTGTTGTTATTGTTGTTATTGTTGCTATTTCTTGGGCCGCTCCCGCGGCATATGGAGGTTCCCAGGCTAGGGGTTGAATCGGAGCTGTAGCCACCGGCCTACGCCAGAGCCACAGCAACGAGGGATCCGAGCCGCGTCTGCAACCTACACCACAGCTCACAGCAACGCCAGATCGTTAACCCACTGAGCAAGGGCAGGGATCGAACCCGCAGCCTCATGGTTCCTAGTCGGATTCGTTAACCACTGCGCCACGACGGGAACTCCCTGGTTTTTTTTTTTTTTTTTTTACCATTTCTTGGGCCACTCCCGCAGCATACGGAGGCTCCCAGGCTAGGGGTCGAACCAGAGCCACAGCCACCGGCCTACGCCAGAGCCACAGCAATGCGGGATCAGAGCCACATCTGCAGCCGACACCACAGCTCATGGCAATGCCAGATCCCCAACCCACTGAGCAAGGCCAGGGATCAAACCCGCAACCTCGAGGTCCCCAGTGGGATTCGCCAACCACTGAGCCACGACGGGAACTCCATAATTTTGCTATTTTTAAAAAATTGGTTCAGTTCATATTTAATTTTAATTTTTTCATTGTCATTGATCACTCAGTAAACTTACATAATTTGTACTGTGTTAGATATTTGGCATTTTCCGTTAGTTGGTTACACAAATGAATATAGAAGAGAATAAAAATGTGTAATCTTAGTACCTTAGATATAGCAAGTAACATTTTTGTGTATATACTTAATGTGTATTATAAAACATGTGTCTGCATTCATTTTATTTTATTTTTTTATTTTATGCTGTTTCTAATTTGTTTTTCTCTGTTAACAGAATATTGAAAGCATTTTTGATGGCTTTACTGTTCTAAAACATGATCGTTAAATAGCACATTATCCTGTTGGAGGAAATACCATCATTTTTTCCCTTAATATAGTATACTTAAGTTCTTTATAAGTGGCCCAGCTGTGAACACATTTATCCATATTTCTTTGTGCAAATGTAATTATTTCCTTGCACAGATAAATTTCTAGAAGTGGAATTAGTAATATGTCAAAAGTTAAGAAGTTATTTTGGAAAGTTTGAGGCTTTATATGTTAGGACTTTGTAGAATGTAATGTACTTTGCAAACACTAGGTCACCTGGAAGCAGAAGAGTAGGTCCCATTACTGAATTTGTGAGGATTTACCAGGTACTTTTCTAGAATCTACTTGATATTACTTAAAATATGCATTCATTGATGGGTTTCTAGAAATCTATTTTTATGCAGTGTTCTGTCGTGATGGAGTTTATGACAGTCATTTGTCGTATACACAGATATCTGAATGTATTTTTAGTGAGTGTTGAGTATGTCTACTTAGGTGCATCTTCATTCAGAGACAAGTGCTTTGAGGAGTTATTTGTGCCTCTTTTCTCTTAATTAGTGTGAGTATTGACTTACGTAAACATTTTTAAAAACATTTTTAAGGATAATAATAATGCAATAAAAAATCTAGTTCAATTTTTTTTGTTTTTCTGTCTTTGGAATTTCAGACTTCACAGTAAATAATCCCTTGTTACATCGTATTGCAGTCTAAAGTCTTCAGATATGCTCAGATTCATTTAATGTTGATCAGAAACCATAAAACCAAGGAAAGTAGAAAAATTACTCTTTTCATACATGTAGTGAGAGCAATGATTTAATATTAAGCCAGATAATTTTATTTTATTTATTTTTATTTTTATTACTATTATTTTTTGCTATTTCCTGGGCCACTCCCACGGCATATGGAGGTTCCCAGGCTAGGGGTTGAATCGGAGCTGTAGCCACCGGCCTACGCCAGAGCCCTAGCAACGCAGGATCCGAACTGAACCGCATCTGCAACCTACACCACAGCTCACGGCAACGCCGGATCATTAACCCACTGAGCAAGGGCAGGGACCGAACCCGCAACCTCATGGTTCCTAGTCGGATTCGTTAACCACTGCGCTACGACGGAAACTCCTATTTATTTTTTATTTTTTATTTTTTTGTCTTTTTGCCATTTCTTGGGCAGCTCAGGATCCGAGCTGCTTTTGCAACCTACACCACAGCTCATGTCAATGCCGTATCCTTAACCCACTGAGCAAGGCCAGGGATCGAACCCACAACCTCATGGTTCCTAGTCGGATTCGTTAACCACTGAGCCACGACGGGAACTCCTAAGCCAGATAATTTTAAATATGTCGTTTCAATGAGAATATATTGAAATTGCAATATATTATAAGGTTAGCAGCATAAATTAGATTTTCTTTCATTTTAAGAATTCATAGTTCCATGTTACGTTAATATTTTACTTAATTCAAGGAAATATTTCTCTAATTAAACTGTATTTCCTCTTTTTATAAGTAACTAAAAGGGGAAATGATTTTGTTTACTTTAGCTGTGTATTTTTTCCAGTTTTATTGAGGTATAATTAACAAAAGTTGCACATATTTAAGGTGTACACCGTCATGTTACATAATAAATGCCTGAACTAAAGCATTGGTAATAAAAGAGAGGGGGCAATATTTTTTTATTTTTTGTTTTTTGTTTTTGTCTTTTTAGGGCTGCACCTGTGGCATATGCAGATTCCGAGGCTAGGGGTTGAATCGAAGCTGTAGCTGCTGGCCTATGACACACCCACAGCAATATGGGATCCGAGCCTTTTCAGTGACCTACACTGCAGCTCATGGCAGTGCCAGATCCTTAACTCATTGAGCGAAGCCAGGGATTGAACTCACGTCCTCTTGGATACTAATTGGGTTCGTCAACTGCTGAGCCACAACGGGAACTCCTTTGAGAGGGGGCAATTTTGAGAGATTCGTCAGAGTCCGTGTTGACAGGCTTTGTGGTTGATTAAATGAGGAACAGGAAGAAGTCATTATTGCCTCACAGGTTTTTAGTTAGAATGGCATACTAACTGTTACTGCCATTAACCAAGACAGAGAATAATATGGGGAGTTGAGTTTGGGACGGGTTGGATGTGAAGTTGAGTGGTGTAGCCACTGGCTAGATATTTCATTGGAAATAGAGCTTTGGAAATGAGGGAGAAAGTTGGGGAGATTAAATTATATATTTGGATTCATCAGCGAATAGATGCTGAAATGGTAGGTAAAATTATACAGGAAGAGGATGTGGACTGAGAAGAGGAGGTAGCTGAGGACAGAACACTCAGACTCCATTGTATATCACTATAATGTGTTAGATGGCTTCATAAGTTCTTAGGCTTATAATAAACAGGCTACTTACAGATGTGATAAATTCATTTGAGTAATTAAAAAAAATAAATAAACAGGCTACAATAAAGCCTTTTTATTTCTTTTTTCTTTTTTTTTTTTTTTTTTTTTGTTGGGGGTCCACACCTGAGGCATATGGAAGTTTCCAGGCTAAGGGGCTGAATTGGAGCTGCATTTGCTGGCCTATGCTACAGCCACAGCAATGCTGGATCCAAGCCACATCTGCTACCTACAGCGCAGCTGACGGCAACAGCAGGTCCTTAACATGCTAAGCCAGCCCAGGGATCGAAACTTGCATCCTTGTGGGTACTAGTTGGGTTAGTAACCCGCTGAGCCACAATGGGAACTCCTGGCCTTTTTATTTCTTAATTGATGATGGTACTATTTGAAAAACCTTTTAAAAGATTTTCTTTGACACTGAGTGAAATAGATCCATAGAGACCAAAAAGGATCTAAAGCTGGTTTTAATCCTTATCTCTATTTTAGATTGATTCTTTAAAAGATGCCTTTGCAAGCACTTCTGAAGGTAAGAAATTCAGCTGGTCTGTCAGTAAGTGTTTGAGACAGAATTAAGTGTGTGTTTGTGTGTGTGTGTCCCTTCGAAGAAATGAAGCTTATCCAGCTCTAAAATCTATATCTGGATTCTAATAGCACTACTACCACTGCTTTTGGTGTATAAACAGATAGGTAAGCTCTGCTACCTCTCTCTCCCTCATTTTCTTACCTGTAAAATAGGCCAGGAATGCCTGCCTTGTTTTTTCCCAGTATTATTGGGGGAGGATATAAATGCAAAGCTCAAGGGAACACAGAAATGTGAGGAGTGAATATTGACAAACTTATTTGATAATTTATTTTAATTTTTTTTGGGGGGGGTCTTTTTGCCTTTCCTAGGGCCACTCCCTAGGGCATATGGAGGTTCCCAGGCTAGGGGTTGAATCGGAGCTGTAGCCGCCAGCTAAGCCACGTCTGCAACCTACACCACTGCTCACGGCAACGCCGGATCCTTAACCCACTGAGTAGCCCAGGGATTGAACCTTCAACCTCATGGTTCCTAGTCAGATTTGTTAACCACTGAGCCACGACAGGAACTCCTTTTTTTGCTTTTTAATGATTTTTATGTTTTCCATCATAGCTGGTTTACAGTGTTCTGTCAGTTTTCTGCTGTACAGCAAGTAGAAACATACATATGTACCTTCTTTTTCTCGCATTATCATGCTCCATCCTAAGTGGCTAGATGTAGTTCCCAGTGCTATACATCAGGATATTTATAATTTAGAAAAAGACACATGATTTCTTAGCTTGATGTGTGAGGGAAGAAATGTGTAATGATGGGGATATAGGTAAACTTGCTTAGTTCTTCCATTTCTTTGTATTTCAGTGGGTAATCCTGTTTATACATAATCAACTATTTGTAATTTTGCTGGTTTTTTTTTGCCTCAGGTCATGGTAAAACACCTGTTTCCACTCGTACTCGAAGTAGCCATTTAAAACGGCCAAAGATTGGAAAGCGATTTCAGGATTCTGAATTTAGCGGTTCTCAAGGGGAAGATGAAAAGACTCCCCAGACTTCACCTACAGCTTCAGTAAACAAGTATTGTTTATTTTGCTCTCATTATTTTGTTTACTCTTATTTTCATATTATTTTTAAGGTGAAATTTATTTTAAAAATTTTATTAAAGTATAGTTAATTTCAATGTGCCAATTTCTGCTGTACAACAAAGTCACTCAGTTATACATTAAGGTGAAGGTTATTATATTGTTTGTATAGCACATGACCTTGGTATAGATACTGGTATTTGAGTTCTACAAGATTATTGATTACCCTTGCTAACTGTCACTTTGACAGTGTTATAGGGGAAGTTGCTTGTGAGATAATGGAATAAAGATGATTTAAGAGTTTCCGTTGTGGCACAGCAGAAATGAATCTGACTAGTAACCATGAAGTTGCTGGTTCGATCCCTGGCATCACTCAGTAGGTGGAGAGTCTGGCCTTGCCATGAACTGTGGTGTAGGTTGAAGATGCAGCTCTGATCCTTTGTGGCTGTGGCTGTGGTGTAGGCTGGCAAGACTGGCAGCTGCAACTCCGATTCGACCCCTAGTCTGGAAACCTCCATATGTGCGGGTGTGGCCCTAAAAGAAAAATAAAAGATGATTTAGTTTCTTCTATGAAAATCCAATATTCTAATGATTATATTATCCCAAATGAGTCATTATTGTCAACTTTGAAAATTTTTTTTTTGTCTTTGTACTTTTTAATGTATACACTGTTTTTTTTTTAAAAAATACTATTTGCCATCATAGTCTGTACCAGGAGATTGGGTATTGTTCCCTGTGCTATACAGCAGGATCTCATTGCTTATCCCTTCTAAATGTAATAGTTTGCATCTATTAATCCCAAACTCCCAGTCCATCCCTCCCCTTCCCATCTCCCCCTTGGCAACCACAAGTCTGTTCTCTATGTCTGTGAGTATGTTTCTGTTCTGTGGGTGGTTTCATTTGTACCTTAGATTCCACATATATGTGATAATCATATGGTATTTGTCCTTCTCTTTCTGGCTTACTTCACTTAGTATGATAACCTCTACTTGCACCCATATTGCTGCAAATGACATTGTTTCATTCTTTATGGCTGAGTAGTACTCCACTGTGTATTTGTACCCCATCTTCTTAATCCATTTATCTGTTGATGAACATTTAGGTTGCTTCCATGTCTTGACTATCGTGAATAGTGCTGCTATGAATATAGGGGTGCGTGTATCTTTTTCAATGAAAGTGTTGTCTGGATAGATGCCCAGGAGTGGGATTGCTAGATCGTCTGGTAGTTTTATATTTAGTTTTTGTGGTGGTTGTACCAACTTATGTTCCCACTAACACTGTAGGAGGGTTCCCTTTTCTCTACACCCTCTCCAGCATTTGTTATTTGTAGACTTACTGATGATGGCCATTCTGACTGGTGTGAGATGCTATTTCATTGTAGTTTTTATTTTCATATCTCTTAATAATTGAGCATTTTTTTCATGTGCCTACTCTCTATCTGTATGTCTTCTTAGGAGAAATGTCTATTTAGATCTTCTGCCCATTTTTAGAGTTTTTGCTGTTGTGTTGTTAAGGTTTTTTTTTGTTTTTGTTTTTGTTTTTGTTTTTTTTTTTTTTTTTTTTTTTTTTTTGGTCTTTTTGCTATTTCTTTGGGCCGCTCCCACGGCATATGGAGGTTCCCAGGCTAGGGGTCACATTGGAGCTATAGCCACCGGCCTACGCCAGAGCCACAGCAACACGGGATCCGAGCCGCGTGTGCATCCTACACCACAGCTCACGGCAATGCCGGATCCTTAACCCCACTGAGCAAGGGCAGGGACCGAACCCGCAACCCCGTGGTTCCTAATTGGATTCGCTAACCACTGCGCCATGATGGGAACTCCTGTGGTTGTTAAGTTTTATGAGTTGTTGGTGTCTTTTGGAGATTAAACTTTGTCAGTTGCATCTTTTGAAACTCTTTTCTCCCATTCCTTAGGTTGTCTTTTTATTTATTTTTTTTTATGCTTTTCTTTGCTGTGCAAAGCTTTTAAGTTTGATTAGGTACCACTGGTTTATTTTTGTTTTCATTTCTCTTGTGTGGGAGACTGATATGTAGAAACTTTTGTGCTATTGATGTCAGAGAATATTTAGTCTATATTCTCTGCTAAGTGTTTTTTTATTGTTATTACTATTTTTTTGTCTTCTTAAGGCTGCACCTCTGTCATATGGAGATTGCCCAGCTAGGAGTTGAATTGGAGCTGTAGCTGACGGCCTATACCACAGCCACAGCAATGCCAGATCTGAGCCATGTCTGTGACCTACACCACAGCTCATGGAAATGATGGATCCTTAACCCACTGAGCAATGCCAGGGATCGAACCTGTATCCTCATGGATGCTGGTCAGATTTGTTTTCCTGTGAGCCACAACAGGAACTCCTCTGTTAGGTGTTTTATGGTGTCATGTCTTATGTTTATATCTTTAAGCCATTTTGAATTTATTTTTGTGCATTGTGTGAGTGTGTGTTCTACTTTCATTGATTTACATGCAGCTGTTCAATTTTTCCAGTGCCACTTGCTTAAGTCTTTTTCCCATTTCATTTATTTTTATTTTTTATTTTATTTTTGCTTGCTTTTTTAAAGGGCTATAACCACGGCATATGGAAATTTCCAGGCTAAGGGTTGAATCAGAGCTACAGCTGCCAGTCAACACCACAGCCAAGGCAATTCAGGATCTGAATTGTGTCTTCAACCTTCACCACAGCTCACGGCATCACCACATCCCTGACCCACTGAGCAAGGCCAGGGATCGAACCCACATCCTCATGATACTAGTCAGATTTGTTTCTTCTGTGCCACAACGGTAACTCGTTTTTTCCCATTTTATATTCGTGCCTCTTTTGTTGAAGATTTATTGAGTGTAGGCATCTGGGTTTATTTCTGGGCTCTCTATTTAGTTCCGTTCATCTGCCTGTTTGTTTTTGTACCAATACCATGTTGTTTTGATTAGTCTAGCTTTGTAGTACTGTCTGAAGCCTGGGAAAGTTATGCCCCCTGCCTCATTTTTTTCCCCTCAGGTTTGCTTTGGCTATTCTGAGTCTTTTATGTTTGTTTCCATATATATTTTTATTTAGATTATTTATATCTGGTGTATTGTATCCACCGGCCTACACCAGAGCCATAGCAATTCAGGATTCGAGCCGCATCTGCGACCTACACCACAGCTCATGGCAACACCAGATCCATAACCCACTGAGTGAGGCCAGGGATCAAACCCACAACCTCATGGTTCCTCGTCAGATTCGTTAACTGCTGAGCCACGAGGGGGACTCTGGAACTCAGTTTTTAATTTCACTTTGTTTTAATTCCATTAAATAATGACACATGTCTTGTGGCTGCTGTCTTGAACTATGCAGTAGTTCTAAACTACAGGAATAATAGGGGCAAAGGCAGAAAGCTAGGAGGAGTGTTACTAAGGATTACTGATACATAAGGCAAACAGCATCTAGTAGGGGAGAAAAAAGTAAGGGTCTGATCATGTTAGGCTTTGGAAAGGAGGTACACTTTATCCTCCAATCTGTAGAGAACCATCAGAATTTTCTGAGCTGGATTGGCACAGGTATTAGAAACTCAGCTCTGAAAATCTCACTAAAGAATATAAGTATGGAGTTCCCATCATGGCTCAGCGGAAATTAATCTGACTAGTATCCATGAGGACGCAGGTTCGATCCTTGGCCTCTTTCAGTGGGTTAAGGATCCAGCGTTGCCGTGAGCTGTGGTGTAGGTCACAGATGTGGCTCGAATCCCACATTGCTGTGGCTGTGGCATAGGCCAGCAGCTCTGATTCGACCCCTTGCCTGGGAACCTCCATATGCTGTGGGTACAGCCCTAAAAAGACAAAAAGATAAAAAAAAAAAATAAGTATGTACTTCGAGTCTGAAGATGAGTTTGGAAAAAGTTAAAGTGTCCAGATAGAATTGGGCCTAAAGTAAGAAGGTGAGAGAGGGAATGAATGTTTGAAAAGATTTCAGAGGTTGAACTGATCCATATCACTTATTGTCCAGACAGATAATTTTTTTGAAATTGAAAGGGGCTTTATTAATACAGGCGTACCTCAGATGTTGTGGGTTCACTCCCAGACCACCACAATAAAGCAAACATCCCAATAAAGTGTGTTACATGAATATTTTGGTTTTCCAGTGCACATAAAAGTTATGTTTGTATTATTCTGTAGTCTATTAAGTGTGCAGTAGTATTATGTCCAAGGAAAAAAGTGTATACCTTAATTTAAAAATACTTTATGGAGTTCCTGTTGTGGTGCAGTGGAAACGAGTCTGACTAGGAACCGTAATGTTGTGGGTTCAAGCCTGGCCTCACTCAGTGGGTCAAGTATCCAGTGTTTCCATGAGGTGTGGTGTAGGTCACAGATGTGGCTCGAATTCTGTGTTGCTGTGGCTGTGGCGTAGGCTGGAAGCTGTACCTCCGATTAGACCCCTAGCCTGGGAACCTCCACATGCCTCGGGTGCGGCTCTAAAAAGAAAAAAAAAAGAAAAAAGAAAGAAAAAAAAAAACAAATCCAAAACTTAATGGATTAAAAAAAAAAAGTGTTAACCGTCATCTGTGCCTTCAGTGAGTTGTCATCTTTTCGCTGGTGGAGAGTCTTGCCTCAGTGTTGACGACTGCTGATTGACCAGTGTGGTGGTTGCTGAAGGTTGGGGTGGCTGTGACCATTTCCTAAATAAGATAGCCACGAATTTGTCACACAGATTGACAAATTCTGACTTCCTTGTACTAATTTATCTGTAGGCTATGGTGCTGTTTGATAGCATTTTACCCACAGTAGGCATTCTTTCAAAATCGGGGCCATTCCTTTCAAACTCTGCTGCTGTTTTACCAACTAAAGTTACATAATATTCTAAATTCTTTGTCATTTTAATAGTCTTCATGGTGTGTTGAGCAGGATGAGATTCCATCTCAAGAAATCGCTTTACTCACCATAGTAAGCAACTCCTCAGCCATTAAAATTTTATCATGAGATTGCAGCAATTCTGTCACATCTTCAGGCTCCACTTCTAATTCCAGTATCCTGCTGTTCCCACCACATCAGCAGTAACTTCCTCCACTGAAGTTTTGAGTCCTTCAAGTCATCCATGAGGGTCAGAATCAAATTCTTCCACACTCCTGTTTATTAAAGTTGTTATTTTGACCTCTTCTCATGAGTCATGAATCTAGTGGCATCTAGAATGGTGAATCCTTTCCAGAAGATTTTCAGTTGACTTTGCCCAGATCCAGCTGAGGAATCATCCCTATGGCAGCTATACCTTATGAACTTTTTTTTTCATTTATGGTTTTTATTTTTTCCATTACAGTTGGTGTTCTGTCAATTTTCTACTGTATAGCAAGGTGACCCAGTTATACATACATGTATACATTCTTTTTTCTCACATTATCATGCTCCGTCATAAGTGACTAGACATAGTTCCCAGTGCTACACAGCAGGATCTCATTGCTAATCCGTTCCAAAGGCAGTAGTTTGATCTATTAAGCTCAAATTCCCAGTCCATTCCACTCTCTACCCCTTCCCCTTGGCAACCACAAGTCTCTTCTCTAAGTCCATGATTTTCTTTTCTGTGGAAAGGTTCATTTGTGCCCTATATTAGATTCCAGATATAAGTAAAGTCATTTGGTATTTGTCTTTCTCTTTCTGACTTATTTCACTTAGTATGAGTCTCTAGTTCCATCCATGTTGCTGCAAATGGCATTCTTTTGATCTTTTTTATAGCTGAGTAGTATTCCATTGTGTATATGTACCACATCTTTTTAAGCCACTTATCTGTTAGTGGACATTTGGGTTGTTTCCATGTCTTGGCTATTGTGAGTAGTGCTGCATTGAACATGCAGGTGCATGTATCTTTTTCAAGGAATGTTTTGTCTGGATATATGCCCAAGAGTGGGATTGCTGGGTCGTATGGTAGTTCTGTGTATGGTTTGCTAAAATACCTCCATACCGTTTTCCATAGTGGTTGTACAAATTTACATTCCCACCAGCAGTGCAGGAGGGTTCCCTTTTCCTCACACCCTCTCCACATTTGTTATTTGTGAACTTATTAATGCTGGCCATTCTGACTGGTGTGAGGTGGTACCTCATAGTAGTTTTGATTTGCATTTCTCTAATAATAAGTGATGTTGAGCATTTCTTCATGTTCTCGTTTGCCATCTCTATATCTTCTTTGGAATAATGTCTATTCAGGTCTTTTGCCCATTTTTCCATTGGGTTGTTGGCTTTTTTGCTGTTGAGTTGTATAAATTATTGATATATTTTGGAGATTAAGCCCTTTGCAGATGCATCGTTCGAAACTATTTTCTCCCATTCTGTAAGTTGCCTTTTTTTTTTTTTTTTTTTTTTTAATGGTTTCCTTTGCTGTGCAAAAGCTTGTCAGTTTGATTAGGTCCCATTGGTTTCTTTTTGCTTTTATTTCTGTTGCTTTGGGAGACTGACCTGAGAAAATATTTGTAAGGTTGATATCAGAGAATGTTTATCCTATGTTCTCTTCCAGGAGTTTTGTGGTGTCTTGTCTTACATTTAAGTCCTTAAGCCAGTTGGAGTTTATTTTTGTGCATGGTGTGAGAGTGTGTTCCAGTCTCATTGATTTCTATGCAGCTGTCCAGTTTTCGCAGAAACACTTGCTGAATAGACTTTCTTTTTCCCATTTTATGTTCTTGCTTCCTTTGTCAAAGATGAATTGACCATAGCTGTCTGGGTTTATTTCTGGGTTCTCTATTCTGTTCCATTGGTCTGTATGCCTGTTTTGGTACCAGTACCACACTGTCTTGATGACTGTGGCTTTGTAATATTGCCTGAGGTCTGGGAGAGTTATGCTTCCTGCTTGGTTTGTGTTCCTCAGAATTGCTTTGGCAGTTCTGGGTCTTTTGTGGTTCCATATAAATTTTTGGATTGTTTGTTCTAGTTCTGTAAAAAATGTCCCAGGTAATTTGATAGGGACCTTACGAACTTTATTTCTTAAATAAGAAGACATGAAAGTTGAAATGACTGCTTGATCCATGGGCTACAGAATGGATGCTTGTTAGCAGGCATGAAAACAACATGGATTTCATCGTATATCTCTATCAGAGCTCTTGGGTGACCAGATACATTGTCAATAAGCAGTCATGTTTTAAAAGGACTTTTTTTTTTTTCTTCCTGAGCAGTAAGTCTTAACAGTGGACTTAAAATATTAAGTAAACCATGTTGTAAGCAGGTGTGCTGTCATTCAGGCTTTGTTGTTCCATTTTTGGAGGATAGTCAAAGTAGATTTAGCTTAATTCTTAAGGGCCCTAGGATTTTCAGCATGATAAATGAGCATGGGCTTCAAGTCGCCAGATGCATAGCACCTAGCATGCCCTTTGAGGCATTGATGCCAAGCCTTGACTTCTCTCTAGCTCTGAAAGTCTTAGATGGCATCTTCTTCCAATAGAAGGCTGTTTTGTCTGCATTGAAAATCTGTTGTTTAGTGTAGCCACCTTCATTTATTGTCTTAGTAGATCTTCTGGATAACTTGCTACAGCTCCTCCATCAGCACTGGTGTGGTACGGGTATGGAGACAGCTTCTTTCCTTAAACTTCATGAACCAATCTCTTCTAGCTTCACACTTTTCTTCTGTAGCTTCCTCGCCTCTCTTAACATTCATAGAAATGAAGAGAGTTAGGGCTTTGTTCTGGGTTAGGTTTAGGCTTAAGGAAATGTGGCTGGTTTGATCTTCCATTCAGACCACTACTTTTTCTTCATATTAGCAATAAGGCTGTTTTGCTTTCTTATAATTTATGTGTTCACTAGAGTAGCACTGCTAATTTTTTTTTTTTTTTTAAGAATTTTTGTTTTGCATTCACAGCTTGGCTAACTGTTTGACACACGAGACCTAGCTTTGTGTCTGTGTCAGCTTTCAACTTGCTTTTCTCACAAACTTTAATCATTCCTAGCTTTTGATTTAAAGTGAGAAACATGTGACTCTTCCTTTCATTTGAACACTTAGAGCCTTTACAGGGTTATTAATTGACCTAATTTCAACACTGGTGTGTCCCAGGGAATAGGGAGGCCCAAGGAGAGGGAGAAAGATGGGGAACGGCCTGTCAGTTGCAGTCGTCAGAACACATACAACCTTTGTCAGTTAAGTTTGCCATCTTATATGAGTGTAGCCTGTGGTGCCTGAAAACAATGAAAATTGTAACATCAGTGATCACTAATCACAGATCACCATAACAAATGTAGTAATAACAAAAAAAGTTTAAAGTGTTGCAGGGATTACCAAAATGTGACACAGACGTGAAGTGAACAAATGCTGTTAGAAGAGTAACGCCAGGAGTTCTGTAGTGGCTCAGCAGAAGTGAATCTGATTAGCATCCATGATGATGCAGGTTTGATCCCTGGCCTTGCTCAGTGGGTTAAGGATCTGGTGTTGCCCTGAGCTGTGGTGTAGGTCACAGGCTTGGCTCTGATCTGGTGTTCCTGTGGCTGTGGTGTAGTTAGCAGCTATAGCTCCGATTGGACCCTTAGCTTGGGAACCTCTGTGTGCTGTGGGTGTGGCCCTAAAAAGACAAAAAGAAAAATAAAAAAAAAGCAAAATAACTCCAATAGACTTGCTTTAGTGTGGGCTTGCTACAAACCTTCAGTTAGTAAAAACACAATATCTGCAAACGGCAATAAAATGAGAGATGCCCAGAATTATTCCACTGCTGGGATAAAAGCTGTGAACTAGACTGTAGTAGGTAAGCTGAAAAATACGTTTATTTTAAGACAGTAAGATCCAATCAGTATGGGTAGTGTAAGAGAAAGATCTAGCTTACAAAATTGAAAAGATGGAGATTGAAGTGGAGAACATGGTGGGAATGAGAATATACCTGTAAGAAGATGAAGAGATGGGTTGTTGGACTTGTAAAATTTGAAGTTGTTACTGAAAACACTTAGTTGATTATGTGAACTTTATTAACAGATTCCTCATATTTTATATTCCTCTTTAATAAAACAGGAATGGTTTTCTTTGGTTTTCTAGATTGGAGTCTACGGCACACACATCAGAGAGCTCAGAAGAATTCTTGGAAGAACCTGAACAGAGTGTGATTGACTTTGAGGATGAAAGTAGTGATAAAGATGTTCGGCCAGCACCAGAAGCCCAGCCACAGCTGGAAAAGCAAGATGGTGAAAAGGTATGAGAGTCACCTTTAAATACAATGAACGGAGTGAATTTTAACTTTCTCCATCATGTATTATTAGAAAAGTGTAATGATATATTGTTTTAGACTCTTAGTAGAAATTGTAGTTAATATTGAAAAGCATACATGTTTGTTTTAAGCAAGGTCAGGTAGTGGAGGTTAAAGTTACATATATTTTTTATTTCAAACTGAGTCTATAAAGTTTTTTATCTTACTGCAAAGATAAAAAAGAGGATGTTTAGAAAGTAATGTCTCTCAATGTGTTTAAATACAAAGAGTTCCCATTGTGGCTCAGTGGATTGAGAACCCGACATATCCACCAGGATGTGGGTTTGCTCCCTGGGCCTCAATCAGTGGGTTAAGGATTAGGCATTGCCATGAGCTGCAGTGTAGGTTGCAGATGCGGCTCAGATCTTGTGTGGCCATGGTTGTGGCATAGGCCGGCAGCTGCAGCTCAGTTTTGACTTGAGCCTGGGAACTTCCGTGTGCCACAGGTGCGGCCCTAAAAATAAACAAGCAAAACAAAAAACTAAAATAAAATAGAAATTAATTTGAAGTTCCCTTGTGGGTCAGCAGGTTGAGGATCCGGCGTTGTCCCTGCTGTGGCTCAGGTTGTTGTGGCGTAGATTGGGTTCCTGGCCTGGGAACTTTTGCATGCCGTTGGGGTGGCCAAAAAATAAAAATGAAAAAAAACGAAAAAAATACTTAAGAAGTGACACAAATGATGTGACTATAAGAGGTTTACCTTATAAAACCAGTTAGAATGCCTTAAGTAAGGTCCAAGAAGCCCTCAATTGAACCCCTATTTTGGAGAGAAGAATATAATTAGTTGTCCAGAAATACATGTATTTATTTAACTACAGTTGATTTATAAATTCCTGGAAAAATAAGTTCATTTTTTTTAAACACTAGAAAATAGGAAAATCCTTTGTGACTGAAACTCTTCATTTGGCTTGATTTCTGTAGCGTCTTAATTATTTTTCCCTTTCTTTCTTATTTTTCTCTGTTTCCTGCACTTCTTTCTCTTAATATCTTCAGTCCTTCCTGTAAACCCATTCCTTATTTCTTTTTTCAAATGCGCTTAAGTTCTTTAAAAACCTTTTACCTGTTTGTCAGGTCCTGCTAGGAGCTAAGCAAACAAAACTGCATTATCCATTTTGTTTCCTTAACTTGCTCTAATTTAGGTCCTCTTTCCTCTATTTTTAAATGGAAATTTTTTTTCTTGTAGAAAATTGAGAAATAAACATATATTTTACAAAGGGGATTATATGCTTCTAGATGTTTATGGGAATGTATATTTATGCTGTTTTTTTCTCTTTTATTAAAGACCCATTTCTTTTGTTCAACAATACACTGAGCACCTACTCTTGGAGGTCACCACTGACACTTTCATTCAGTACCATTGGCTTTTCTTACCTAGACTGACAACTGTGTCTTCCTCAGGATTCTTTGGTTTCTTGGTTTCCTGTCTGAAGTTTTGTTCTGGTTTTATTTATTTGTTTTTTTGAATGTTTCCCCCTGTATTTGTGGACATTCTGGAAAACTTAAGTTGTTGACTTTCTGCTTCTTGGTGATGCTCTCTCTTTTGAAATTGCATCCAGTCTGATAGCTCAATTTTCATCTTTGTGGGGATGACCAATAACTGTAGATTTTGAATATCGATCCAGGCTGTAGTCCCCTACTGTTACTGCCTTCTGAATATTTCAGTTTAGACAGGTGTCTTTATCACCTTAAATTCAACATGTGTGTTCTTTGCTGTCACTTCTCAGTGAAGCCCTTTTTCCTGTTTCTTATTTGTCTTTCTGTACTCAAAACTTGAAGCACTGAGTTTTTTTCCTCTGTTGCTTTTCACTTGTAGTCACCAAAATTCTGCTCTGGTTTTTAAGAAAAACTTTTGTGATGTAGTTTCTTTTGCTTCTTTTTAACATTTCTTCTACCCTAAGCAGATCCTTTTGTGAGTTTTATTATAACTTCCTTCTGTGTGCTATTTATTCTTTATACTGTGTGGCCAGATTAACTTTTCTAATTATTTCTAAGGTACTGACTTCGATATCTCTCAGGAAAATGTTCCTTATATGATTTCAGGGGTCCTATGTAATCCAGCCAGATCTGTTTATTAAAATTTGAGTGCATTTGTGTTCCAATTTTTAAAATGGTAATAAAATAAAATGACCTCTAGTTATTAGAATATCTCTAGGATTATTTAGAAGTATTAGACACTAGGTGGAAGTCTTGTAAATTGAGGAAACATTGAAGGAAGAGTTTCAGAAATTGGAGAGTTTGTGTTATCAAGTTGCTTTCCCATATTTTAATCTGATTTATGTTGAAAAATGAGCCTGTGTTGACTGGACAATAAGTTAACTGAGACTGGGGCACTTTTCTCCTAGCAAGAAGCTGTGCCCACACTCAGCATCTCCCAAGGCCAGTAGCGCCTTCTCCCCCAGGTGGGGTGAATTGTAACTTCCTTCCCACAGTCCCCACAGGTTCCAAGTGCTGAACAGCCAATGTGTTCTCTAAAGAGCTGCCACCAAATCTAGGCTTTACCTGGTAAATCTGGCACCAAATCTAGACTTTACCTGGTGCCTTTTTATTGAAAGGGTGCTTCCTGTGATTACCCTGTAATTAGGAAAAGCAAGAAAGAGTTAGGTTCCCTTCCCCGAATCTCAGACCCACACTGAGTCCACAGAGCATCCTGGTCTTGTCCTCTCTCCACGAGAACAGGGGCAGTTGGACCCTGAGGGATTCTTTTCTCTTATCGACTTTACTCTTCCTTACCCTGTGCTCAATAATGTGGTAGAATGTAGAGTCCTGGTGCATGACAGGGAGGTACTGAGAATGGACCCATCTTGCCTGACAAGTGAGTTAATCTGTAATTGTGTCCTGATTTTTTTGCCCTCGATGGTGTAGGAATCTGAATTAGAGCCTATGAATGGTGAGATAATGGATGACACTCTTAAGACTTCACTTATAACAGAAGAGGAGGACTCCACTAGTGAAGTTTTAGATGAAGAATTAAAATTGCAGTCTTTTAATTCCAGTGAAGACTCTACAAATCTTGTTCCACTGGTGGTAGAATCTTCAAAACCCCCTGAGGCTGTTGCCCAGGATAAGGTAATGGGGAAATAACCTAATTTTTTATAGTTAAAGTGGTCCAATGTTGGGGACTTGGCCAGGGCCATGTACGATATATATTTTCCTCTACTTGAACATGTACAGACTTTCTGCAAAATTAAACTATATTGGTATTTTAAGAAGATGTAGTCAGTAATAATTCAAATCTTTGTAACTTCATTCATATCTGGCTTTTGGTGACAAAATGAGTTTGGTGACAAATCTACTTTATAGATTTAGGAAATGCTTAGAAAAATGGATAAAGCATTATTCATCAAGTATTTGAATACTTATTGTTTACATAGTCTACAACCAATACAGTCATTTTCATTTGTTTTAATTGAGAACAGATCATATTAGCGGGGAAAAGTAGATAGAGTGTTTTAAAAGAAATTTAATTGTTTATTTTTAGTGAAATATAGTTGATGTATAATGTTACATTAGTTTCACATGTATTACATAGTGATTTGGATTTGCACACATGAAATGATCACGGTAAGTCCAGTAACCATCTATCCCTGTACAGAGTTACAATATTGTTGACCATATTCCTGTGCTGTATATTATATCTCCATGGCTTGCCTATTTTATAGCTGAAAGTTTGTACCTCTCAATCTCCTTTACCTGCTTCAGTCCCCTCACTATCTCCCTCCCCTCTGGCAACCACCCATTCGTTCTCTTTGAGTCTCTTTTTCATTTTTTTTTTTTTTTTTGTTGTTGTTGTTGTTCTGTTTTGTTTTTAATTTAAAAACAATTTTTTTAATTTTAATTTTTTTTCTTTTTATGGCCACACCTGCAGTATATGGAAGTTCCTGGACCAGGAAGTCAAATCAGAGCTACAGCTGCAGGCCTGTGTCACAGCCATGGCAACACTGGCTCCATAACTCACTGAGTGAGGCCAGGGATCAAACCCACAACCTCACAGAGACAATGTTAGGTCCTTAACCCACTGAGCCACAATGGGAACTCCCTGTTTTATTTTTTAGAGTCCACATGTAAATGAAATCAGTTGGTCTTTGTCTGACTCACTTATAAATTAAGCTTTTTTTTTTCCCCCATTTAGTATGATAATCTCTGGGTCCATCCATGTTGTTGAAAAATGGCATCATTTCATTCTTTTTTATGGCCGAGTAATATTCTGTTATATATATGTACCACTTCAAAAAAGAAATTTCATTTTTATTTTTGAATATTTTCATTTAAGGCTAACAAACTATTGTATAGCATTATTTTATTAGTGTCTCACATAATTATATGACTAAAGTTTGCACTGCCCTCACCTGACACGTAATAGTCAGCCTCAGTGGGATGGCACAAGGTAAAGTCCCAGGATTCTTGGTTGTGGCACCATTAACACCAACAAAGTAAAATCTGAATTGATTTATGGTCTTGAAGTATCTTAACATGCCTTAAGTACTCTTTGAGGTAATATCATTACTTTTATTGTACCTTTAAATTAAGAACTTAACGTATCCATATTACAATCTAAGACTCTTTTGCAAAAGTTGAGCTGCGTTCAGAATATGAACACACATGATTAACAAAAGTAATGAGTACTGAATTCTTTAAAATGCATTCAGGGTCATTGCATATTAGCGGCTGAGAATAATTTACGTAAGAACTAGATTGCAAAAGTTGTTCATCGGGCTTTTTGTTTTTAGACCTCACATATAACTGACTCAGAAATGTTGCTAGATGAAGGCCCATCTGATGACAAGGGGCACAGTGAGGAGAAGCTGCCTCTAGTCTCACGGAAGAAAGCCCATTTTGGGAGTTCAGACAATGTTACTACCATCCCAAACGAAGAACGGTCCGACAGTGGTTTTCCAAACTCTGTGATAGCTGAATTCTCTGAAGAGTCCATCTCTGAAAATGTGTCGCCCAACACGACTTCCTCATTGGAAGATCAGGGTGAGGAGGGGGTCGCTGAGTCCCAGGAAACATCCACGGCTCTTCCTCAGAGTTCTCTGATAGAAGTCGAACTCGAAGATGTGCCGTTTTCGCAGAACGCGGGACAGAAGAACCAGTCGGAGGAGCAGTCTGAAGCATCTTCTGAGCAGCTGGATCAGTTTACACAATCAGCAGAGAAGACTGTGGATAGCAGCTCCGAGGAGATCGAAGTGGAAGTGCCTGTGGTCGACAGGCGGAATTTAAGAAGAAAGGCCAAAGGGCACAAAGGACCTGCCAAGAAGAAAGCCAAGCTGACTTGAATGAAGAAGAAAGGCAGATGATAAATCCTCCTCTTTGTAACCTAACTGTTGTTTTTAAAATATGGCAATTAATAAATAGCATGGGGCATAGGACAAAAATTCCAAATTTTCAATTTGAACTTATTTGTGATGCCGTTTCCCACCCCACCCTCCCCAGTAGGACCTAGGAGTCACCGTTCTTTTTAATTTTTCAGGCTATTTTGTGTAAGTACAATTTTTTTAATTTTTATTAACCATGTTTCAATTTTGGGAAACCAGATCATACTATATTTTCTTTAGCAGTTGGGGATATCTGACCCTTAATATTTCAGAAAATATAAATGAAAATACTATGAGAGTCATAGGGTTTCCATCAATTGTAAGGATCACTGAAATCTTTTATACTAAGGGTTTTAATAGTAAACTTGGTGAAGGTTCTAGAAGTTTTATCTTAAATATCAAAACTAATCACTGTTTTTTAAATTGTAGGCATGCTTAAGCAGAAAGGTCAGTAAATTAGGATAAATATAACCTCAGCTAAATGAGAGCACAAATTCGGAAATCTATGGTCAGAGGTTCATGAAGGTGGTATTTTGGCCTCTTAATTCTTAGCTGAGGTGCAGTTTCTTCCTTTGACTTCAATGGCTGTGGAAAGATCCAAACAAAAGCTGTTTCCAGCTCACTCTTTACAACATCTGATGTTAATGGCACCACTAGAGATTTAACTCTGGCATGTAGGCACTAGTATTTAATATTTCATTTGAAGCTGGGAACTGTCTTTTCGTCCTCTTCCAGCTAACATGCGTAGTACTTTCCACAGGTGAGAACCCTTCCTAAGGCTTCTCCTTAATCCTGCCACTGCCTTTATTCTAGAATCTTCTTTATATTCCCCTCCGCTTTCTTCCACTTCGCTTAACACGTGGAGTAGTGATTCCTGTGAAAAGATCAGCCTGCCTGTCAGCTTATGCCCTTGGCTTCCATTTCTTTTGGTAGGTTTGAAACTGCGCCCCCAATCTTAGACCTGGATGGCAGGAAAACCTGCCCGAGGAGCAGGTCTTAACCTATGATTGTAAGAACTTAAGTCAGGTTGGAGTCTTGTTTCTCCCTTTGGGCTTGACCTGTTTTGTGAGGACAGGTTCCAAGCTATCCTAGGTGAGTACATTGTGTTGCTACAGCAAAAGGCTTTGCCTGGGAAAACTAAAAACAAACAAACAAAAAAACTCAATTTTTTTATTTTTGTATAGCAGTTTATTTAAAAGTGAATAAAATGGTTATTTTTAGAATCCGAAGCGAATCTTGAAACAGCCCTCCTCTTTGGAAGTATTATGTGTACTCAGATTTTCATTTAAGTTTGAACTTTGAGACCATTATTTTTTAAACTACTTGGTCCTTACATGAAAAGAAAGGTGTTAGGACTTTTCATTGTTTGAGGTGCTAAAGATTGATGTTAAAGGTTTATTCAGTCTGCAGTTGTGATGTCATTAAGTTTTATTTTGAGATGTTGGCATATTAGAGATTTAAAGTTGAGGTAAAATCTTCAGCAGGCAAAATAGCAAACCCTCCTTATTCACATAAAATGTTGAATATTTGTATCCCCTACATTTTCTTTGTTATTGGTCAGAGGTAAGCCAGATTATTTCATTCTGTGTGAAAATTAAGCACTTGGGCCATTTGTTTTCTTAACAGATGCTAATCAAGTGAAAGAATAAGTGTGACTAATACTAGTGTATCTATGAAATGTTTATGCTGTTTTATACATTTTGTGAGCAATTTTTGTTCATACCACAATTAGGGAAATAAAGATGTAGTAAATTCTTAACCTTTCCATTTTTAATTTCTTAAAATAGATTTAAACCCCTAACGTTTAGATAGTAAATTTTTTACTTGGATTCTTCCTTGTTCTCTTTAAAATACTTTTTTTTTTAGTTTAAGACTGAGCTCACTGACAACTCTTGATGTGTGAATATAGCCTCTGAGTTTACAAAAAAGAAATGTTGACTTCATACGTGAGCACTGATGACTAACAGTATCAATTTATACTTGGTAAACTTGTTTGGTAAACAGTAAGTGCATTTTAAGCAATTTTAAAACTTTGGGTTCAGCACACAAGAAAATTTTTGTCATATATTTTCTCGGGCAAAATGTTTTAGCGTTTATAGATAGTAGACAAAAAAGTTAGGTCCCATGGAACAACCTATTGTTCAGTAACAATGGGTTCTAATAATGAGTACAGAATTTGTAACAAAATTTATCCTCAATAAGGAATCTAAATAAAAATCTGATTACTTCTACTTTTTGCAAAGTTATTAGAAAAACTCTTGAGAATTGCAGAGGACTGAAATTTGATTTCAACCAGGTAGTCTAGTTGAGTGTCCAGTCACATTCTAGAGTCCTTTGTGAACTGTTTTTTTGTTTAGAAGTCTTATTCGTGGAGAAGGGCGTTCACTTCGGTTTGTGTAAATACATATATATTTCCTTGTGTAATATAAAGCAGACAGATACTAGCAGAATTTTAGTTCTACTTTCAAGTTTAAATTATTCAATTGCTAGATATCACAGAAATATATTTAAGAATTTATTATAAAGTTCCTCTACAACTTTTAACAGTGAGAGGGTCTATTATGATTTTTTATAAAATCAAATAGCATGACAGAATGTCAATCTTCTACTACTTAAAATGTGTCTATATTCATGGTGTTTCCATTCAGTGCAGAGAATTCTGGCAAGGATAAAAATTACTAGTGATTTAAAATTCACTTTTAGCTGACCACCAGAACATCACCTAAAATGGTTTCAGTGACTTTAGAAAAATACCTTGAAGGTTTATGATTGCATCAATTGAGCCTTTACCTGGTACCTACACATCTGCTCTTACATTCTGCTTTACCCTTAGGGATTACCTTCTAAGGTTTGGTCACACCAGCAAACTGAAACAGATCTTAATGTAAATAAAGAATTTATACTGACATTACTCATCTGTATAACAGTATTTTAGAAATTTCTGCCTTGTATGTCCACTAGTAGCAATATGGTGTTTAAAGTGTTATCCAGTCTTTTATGGGTGTGATTAGTTACACAAATGTTTGTGCTTCTGTTTATACGACGAGTATCAAGCTTTATTTGTACAAGATAGTTAACTTGCTTATTTCTGGTTCTGAAAAATAAGCTAACCTCAGTTCTGTATCCAGTGCTTATTACCTTTAGTTGATTTTTTTTTCTTTCACCCTCCAAATACTTGTCATTCACACATTACCCATTTTTATTAGTGGCAAAATCATTTGTTAAAATCTAATTGTAAGGAAGGCTCAGTTTCTGTTATCCTGAAATAATTGTATCGTAAAGGATAGTTATTCCCAAGGAACTAGCCTTGCTTTTCCTAAGTGTCTCTGTATTCTAAAACTTCTACTATGTTTATAGAATTTAGAAAAGATCTTACATTATTCAGAATGGCAAGACTTAACCTAAGACGTTTGTTTTCTTGGTAGTTTTTACGTTTAACAGTAGTGATTAAATCTATATTTTGTGATTGTTTCCTGGTGTTTTGAAATTCCTTCCCTTTTCCTTAATTTCATTGGTGAAGATATGTTGAGATGTTGAATTTGTTTAGACACTGATTTTGTTAAAGGCACAATTAATCACATTGGTTGTACTTTCAAGACAGAATTTAACAAATAAACAGAATTTAAAGCAATTAATGTGATTATAAATCAATGTAATATGGACATCTTAAAGCTCAAAGTCACAAACATAACTCAGATCACAGATTTGCTTTTGACAACTCTAAAACATGGCTTTTAAAATATTATTTAAGTAACTATAAATACATTTCTCTTTAATGGTGTAAGTGCAGTCTTTTTAAAACTATTTTACCTAGAATCATTTAAACACATTTTTACCATTTAAAAATATATACTTGGGAGTCCTGTTATGGCTCAGTGGGTTACAAATCCAGCTAGTATCTATGAGGATGTGGGGTTCGATCCCTGGTCTCACTCAGGGGTTAAGGATCCAGCCTTGCCGTGAACTGTGGTGAACATTGCAAACGAGGCTCAGATCTGGTGTTGGCTGTGGCCAGCAGCTGTAGCTACGATTCTACCCCCTAGCCTGGGAACTTGCGTATGTGGCAAGCGTGCCCCTAAAAAGCAAAAACAAGTTGAAACAAAAAACCCAAGTTTAGAATATAGAAAATGCTAAAATTGTAAATATTGCTTTCATGTCTTGAGTAGAAAATACAGTTTCAAGTATAGAATATTATATATGATGAATGAGAAGGGGAAAATGTTTAAAATACTAATTTCCTTACTGTAAGAAGTTAAGGATTAGTTAAGCAGTAAAAAGTTGTCTAAGTTCTGAACTTTATAGTGTAATGTGCCTTTGTTCATATACTCTGTATTTTCATTATAACTTTGTGTTAATGCTGTATTAATTTAGGATTAATAATCTGTGAGGTGGAAGAGACCTCAGGTAAGGTCTTCGATATGGGTTTATTGGCCTATCCCTCACATTTCAGTGTGCACGAACCTTTATGATAAAAGATATTTTTAATTACAGCTCTGTACTACTCAGTACCACTGATGAATGCAGATACTGAAGAAGTAGGGTAGTTCTGTAGCTGATTTTTTTAATCATTCAGTTTCATAAACATCTTAGACACTAAATAGACACAAAAGACCAATTTGTAAAACGAGGCTGTTTTAATTTTTTTTTGTAAACAATAAATAGTTTTCTTGATGACAGCAGACTTGAAAGGCTGACTGGTAGGATTCAGAAACATGAGACTAATAGTTTGCTGATGGTGTGTAGTCTTCATTAATTACAAGCAGTTGTCTATATTCAATTGCTGTCAAACCAGTAAGACTGCATTTATGCATCCATCATTTTCAGGATTGTTGGTAACCTGGGCATATTTTCCTAAGGAAAACAAGACAAAGAAGAGGGATGTTAACTAATAAAAATGAACTTTAAAAAATACATTTAACCTTTGCCCAAGGTATTTATAATTACCACTTTTTTAAATGAACAATAGTAGTATACATAAGATTTTATAAAATGAAATCACTCAAGACCAAACTTGAGTTCCAAATACAATTTTTATATAAATACTGTTTTTACAAATGGTGGTCAGCTCCATTCTGTTACTATTTTCTATTAACAAGCTTTTGCAAACTGACCTGAGCACAGCTACATTTCTACAAAATGCTTACTAGAAAAAGCATCTAAGTATTAAATAAGTTTCAAATCACTCCAACAACCTATTTTAAAATTGAGGTCAGCGAACATGAGTATGTACTAATGACTCAGGAAGATTCAGTCAAGTGGCTATAGTGGGTATTCTTACAAAGAACATCAAAGTTTAGAAATATGAGTACTAAAAGCAAAAAACTAATGAAAAGAATTAAGATTGCTACATGACTCACATTTTACGTTTTAATTATTACTGAAATGAGTGTGGCTATGTTGGATGTATGCCTTCCCTCATTCATGGTTAATTTGTATTTTCTTCCAATATTTTTCAGTTACAGTTGTTTAACTTCCCATCTGCTTTCCTCATAATTGCTTTTTAAATAAACAGCATAAAAAATATCTAGCAATGCAGTATACCTTATGTAACTTAAACCAGTAAACTAAGAAAAACTGTATTCACAACTACTTTCTACAAAAAATATTCTTCTAAAGATTTAAATTTGATTCACATCAAGTTTAATTACATTAAAATTTGCCATGTACTTTATGTCAGCTTGAAAATTTCTACCTCAGGACTGTAACACCAGCAGCCCCATGTTCAAAATTTTACTTACCCCATATGACCTTGCCTCCTTGTGTCACAAGGCCCAACTCACTCACGTTCACCTCAATGACAGTACCTTTGGTGATAACCCCCAGAGTTGTATACAGTGGGGAAGAGGGATTCTTCTTTACCCCAAGTATTGGCAGGCAAAAGGTGGCTTTCAGTTCAGGGTGTGTTACATGGGCCTTCTTGAAACGTAAGCCCTGATAAGGCAAATACAAGAACATGTTGAGTTGAAAATGTTAACAGTGATGAATAATGATTCTTTCTGCTGATCTTTCCCAATCATCTCCCTACCTTATCCCCTAAAACAGGATTGAATAATACCTAGATGAACCTTAAGGGATCAAAGGAAATACTTAGAATTAGTTCTACAGACTAAAAATCGGACAGTTATAGGAAAGTATGTGGGGGAAAAACCCCAAACATGGACTCCTGAAAACCAGAACCTAGCTACCTAGTGTCATACTCAGGTTCTCCTCTGTCCGCATATGCGTACTTACTGAGGACTTGCTGCATGCCAAGCACTATGCAAGAGCTCACCAACTGCGAATTAAATGTGATAACCTGGGAGTTCCTGTGGTGGCTCAGCTGGTTAGGAACCTGACTGGGTTCTCTCACTGGCCTTGCTTGTGGGTTAAAGACCTAGCATTGCCCCAAGCTGCGGTGTAGGTCAAAGATGTAGCTTGGATCTGGTGTTGCTGTGGTGTAAGCTAGCAGCTGTAGCTCCTATCTGACCCAGAGCCTGGGAACTTCCATATGCCACAGGTGTGGCCCTAAAAAGAAAACAAACAAACAAAAAATAAAGAGTCTTGGGAAGATAAATATTCAAATTTGAAAAAAAAAAATAAACATACCCTTAACAACTCCCCCTATTTTTTTTTTTTTTAATGCCAAAACAAGGATCAGCAGGTTAGAGGACTTGTTCCCAGGTTAAGAGGCTTGAGGATGGAATCAAATTTATCCTGATTTCAAGTCTTTATATATTTCAGTCACCTTCCATGATGAAAAAGACAACTTCCTTTGTGTTGATTGATGGTTAATACTGGTCTAAAACTGGAGAGCCCAGAGACGTCTCTGTTACAGACCTCTCAGCTTCACCCAGTCACCTAGATACAGTCTTTTGGGGCGTAGCACTTTAGAGGCCACAACACTTTGCAGTCTCTTAAATTTGATTTTTGCCTGTATGGGGGTAGGGGGCAAATAGCAGTAACTCAAATTCTTAGTAACAGAGTCATTAATTAAGTTTATATACTATTCAGAATGCCTTATAGTTCTCGATTAGAAGCATATCTGCCAAGCTACAGAAAGCCTAGAAGAGCTTAACTAGCATACTCTCTCCTTGTGGAGCTTGGGAAGATTAAGAAAAACATATTCAGAAGATTATGAATATGAAATCAAAACAAGGGGAGTCCACGATGGAATCCAGAGATGGGTGAACATTTTCTGTAAATGAACATTTTATTTTAGGCTTTGGAGGCCACATGGTCTTACAAATACTCAAACTCTGGAAAACAGCCATAGACAGTGT
Source organism: Sus scrofa (assembly GCF_054392235.1). NCBI lineage: Eukaryota > Metazoa > Chordata > Mammalia > Artiodactyla > Suidae > Sus > Sus scrofa. The sequence goes on along the minus strand of NC_139384.1, from coordinate 94,312,561 downwards.
GTAAATGAATGGGCATGGCTGTGTTCCAACAGAACTTTGTTTATAGAAGCAAGCTGTTTGACAACATTTTAATCCACTGAAAATTATTCAGTTTGAGAGAGTAACTGCCAACTTTCCCCTCTGATTCTTTGTTTTCCTAAGCAGGCTGATATCCAGTTGAGAGATTAATTCAGTCTGTTTAAAGGGATTCTGCAAAAATCTATCTTCACTTATATTTGGGGAGGTAAGGAGATTGGTTTTTGACCATCACTGCTGTCAACAGAAATTAAAGTCCCATTTTACTGTTATATTCTCTTTTTTCAGTGATTGCGTACTAAGTATTTTCAAAAGCATTAAGATTCTTTCTTTAGTAACCACAATTAAAAAGCAAGAATAGCCTAAAAACATCTTTCAGTTTTAGGAATTTCAGGAAAATGTCAAGTACTTGATCCACTTTAACCCAGGACCTGATATTTTAGCCACTGCACTCTAGCAGGGACTTACCATTGGCCTAATGAATCTTTCATATTTAGGGGGTTTTCGAGTAAAGCCGTCTCCAACAAAGCAGACTTTAGTGACCATCCTTTTCCAGGCTTTCTTCTTTCTCTTTCCCGTTCGAATAACTTTTAATACTTCTGTTTCTCCCTGGGCTCGAACTTTGGGCAGAGGGACTTCCCATTTTCCCTAAAATAGACCACAGTTAAAATTTATATTGTTAGTAAAAGATAGATAATGAGTATACAAAGTCCAATATTTTTTAGTTGTACAAAGTAGCAGATTCCCTATTTTTCTTAACCAAAAAGATTTTGGCTCAATTGTTTTCTAGAGGTGTGCACTGTCTCTTCACAAGCCCCAAATTAGTTCGAACTAGTTAAGTTTACATATGATGAGTACATTAAGTGATTTGCTTAAGCTAAAATCTTAATGCCTTGTTGTGGACAACAAATACCACCTGTAATAAGGCAGTAATTTCTCTAAGCAGTATACATGCTTGCTACTAAATAGTTAATAGTGTAAAACTGGAAGAGTGTCTCCATTTCTTTAACATATCTTTGTATTTCTGCCATGAATGGATTTTTATATTATGTTACTAGTAATATAAAATTGTCACCTGCTATTTTGTACCTGCCTAGAATGCAAATTCCATGGAAAATGTAAGCAGTGCAAGGCAGTGGAAAAATCACTGGAGCTAATATTAAGGTAGAGTTTCTAGAAGCAACTCAGATAGGTGCCTGTGAAAGTGATTTCCAACCTCCTGGACTTCAGCCTTTCCATCTGTAAAATGAAGGCGTTAAGTAGATAACCTCTAAAGTTTCTTTTGATGCTGAAATTCTACCATTCTAATTTTGATAATTACATACCAAAAAACAAGCAATAAGATATTTAAAACCAAATTTGCAGACTAAGTTTTTTAAACTCATGAATATGATACAGCATATTCTGCGGCTACCTAGATTTCTGTCATCCATAGGTGTTTAAAAAGAGTGTCTATGTCTTTTTCTCTGCTTTTAGCAGAATTTAACTTAATTTCACACCAAGTGCAACCCAGAAGTATTTTCTTTTTCTTTAATCTGAATTTTGAGAGTTCCCTGGTGATCTAGTGGTTAGGATTCCATGCTTTCACCACTGTAGCTTGGGTTTAATTTCTGGTCTGGGAACTTGAGATCCTGCATCAAGCTACTGCATGCTACAGCCAAAACAAATAAAAATTGCTCAAGTTTTATCTAAGTCAAAGCACTTACGATGCTTTCCACTATCCTACCAGTTATGGCAATGAAGGGCCGAAAAAGTTATCAATATAAAAAGCTGTTTTAAATTTTTTTTTTCTTTTTTCTTGGCTGCGCCCACTGCATATAAAAGTTCCCAGGCCAGGGACTGAATTTGTGATGCAGCTGTGACCTATGCCACATATGAGGCAACAGTGTATCCTTACTCTACTGCACAGGCCAGTGATCAAACCCATGCCTCAGTAGCAACCTGAGCCACCGCAAAGACAACACTATATCCTTAACCCACTATGCCACAGTGGGAACTCCCTAAATATTTTTTTAAAACTAAAGATGCATGGAATTCTAAAAAAAAAAAAATTTTTTTTGGAGTTCCTGCTGTGGCACAATGGGATGGGCTAGCGTCTCTGGAGCACCAGGATGCAGGTTCAATTCCCAGCCCAGCATAGTGGGTTAAGGTTCAGGCTTTGCTGCACTTGCAGTTTAGGCCACAACTGCAGCTTGGATCTGATCCCTGGCCTGGGAATTCCATACGTCCTGGAGTGGCCAAAAAAGAAAAAAAAAAAATTTCTTTAAGTGCCACTGAATGTTCTGGTGATGAGAAAGCACTTCTTTAAATTATGTAAACATTTTATTAAAAATAAAATTTACAAAGGCTTCAACATCTAAATAATACAAAGAGTTGGACTTCAATTTTCCATTTAACTGAAGAAACAAACCAAGAACCTCAAATTTGAATTTAAATGATTCTCCTGAACAAGAACAACAAAAACAAAGACTTCAATTTTTATGGCTTACCGCTTTCTCTTTTCGTTTTTGTTTAATCATATTAGAAAGTACTTTAGCCCGAGACTGTCCCTCTCTGTCCAGTAGATATGCAGGTACTGCGCCTTGTGGAGTCTTTTCATCATTCTTCTGTTTGGTGTTTCTCTTTTCATGCATCTTAATACTACCAAGAAAGAAAAAGATTCAAGATTATCAGTTTTAATAACTATTACTCAAGAGACATTAACTTGGTACAACAAATAAATGATCACTTACGTCTTTTTCATTTGTATTTTCTCAGCATGGCGCTGTTTATGGTAGAGCTTAGCTTTCAGACCAATCATCTTTTTTGCCTTCTTTGAACGTTCATGGGCCTCTCGACCTTCCTTCTTCCTCTTTTTCTCATGGTAATCCAAACGATATCCATAGCGCTTACGGTGTAACTCAATATATTCATTTTGTGGCTATAATGATGAAAGAAGTGTTACTTTTTAAAAAAATTAATGACAATTATTCTAAAATATTTTCTCTTGAACAGCATAAGAAGTATAGAAAGTCCTATGGCATCCACTGTTCACTTGATTAAATTAATCTATTAATCCAATTCGCATGATGTAGGTTACATAAATTTTGATCCTGGATAACATGACACATCAGGATTAACATCTGTAATAATCTCAGTGGAAGTTACTGTGAAGGGAACTGTCTGAAATCCAATGGACCACAAATGGGACGATCTGATGCCAGAATCTCTCTTTTCTGAACATCAGTAACCTGGCTTTTCAATACCATCATTATTTGTATACTTTATTTGAAAATCTAAAATGTTATTCAGGTTTACTGAAGCATAATTTACATACATACAATGAAATGTGCCCTTCTGAGGTGTAGGTATAGAGTTATATAAGTTTTGACAAGCTGTACAGCTCTGTATTACCACAATCAAGATTAAAAATATTTCCAACACTCCTAAAATTTCCCTTGTCACTTTGAAATCAGTCCTCTTTTCCCACCTCCAACCTGATACCTATTGTTCTAGTTTTCCTTTTTCCAGAATGAAATGTAAATGGAATCTACAGTACAGACTTTTGCATCTAGTTTCTTTCACTTACCCCAAGGCTTGTCAGATTCCCTCAGGTTGTTGCACGTATCCTATTTCAACCCCTGTTACTGACAAGCAATCATTGGAGGATATACCACCATTTGTTTATTCATTTGTCAACCGATGGATACTTTGGCTGTTCTCAGTTTATAGTGAATAAATATTTGCACATAAGTCTTTCTGCAGACCTATGCTGAACTGTTTTCAAGGTGGCTGTATTATTGCTACGTTTCATTAGCAATGTATGGGATCCCTTTTTGCTTTTTAAGTGCATTTTTAATTTCACATGCCAATTTTGTTTTATTTTAAACACACCACCAGAGTCCATTTGTATTTTAAGACTAAAAAATAAAAGGTGTATACCCGACTCCAGCACGGAGAGTAAGTAACAATCAACAAAGTACTACGTTATCAGGTGTGGTGTTTTCAATATCATCGCTATTTGTACATTTTTACTTCTGTCACATAAACTTCGCAGCAACCGTGAAAAAGGTATGTGGAATGCCATTTTGTAGAGAAAAACATTAAACACAGAGCAGAAACAAAGTCTCTGGCAGTCTGTTGCGGCCTGTAAACCTGGCTCTGCAATTCATTAGCTGCTAGAGCTGAAGAGTGATGCGCGATTAAAGCCCGATTAAAGTGATTCCTATAGAGGAATCACAAGTCTCTGGCACTGATGGCCACACAACTTTGGGCGAAGCCAGGAATTTAACACAGTGAAACCTGTCAGGCTCCACAGCTCGTTCTCTGGTAAAAATTCTACTCTGTCCCAAAAGTGAAGTTTTCGCTGCACAGAGCGCACCTCAAAGTCCACCCTCATTCCTTCAGCAGCACCTCACTTCCGCCTACCACCCCTCACCGCCAGCCCGAGCCCCTGGGCCCCGCCACCTCTGAGGCTCTAGGACAAGAGTGCGAGTGCCGGAGGCGACCTCCTCACCATGGTGACGGCCGCCGAGCCACCCGGCGGAGCAGCGGGGACGAGAAGAAACTCTTAATTTTCGGATCTCAGAGATTCACCAGCCGACTCCACGCCGGCCGCGACAGGAAAGGGTCGCTTCTAGAACGACCGACCTCACAGAAAGCACAAAGCAGCCGTTCCGAGCCGTCGTTCTTCAGTTTCAGCTCGAAGGGCGGAAGTTGCTGGCCGGCGGCATTTGGGAGAGGTACCGCCGGAAGTGGTGAAGTGCCACGCCTGTGGAGGCGGAGCAAAAAAGGTTGAGGTTCCATTCACCGGTATTCCGGCGTTCAGGCAGGTAGGAGATAGTGACGTGAGGCCTTTGCAGGCGTGAGTGCCACCGGCACCTCTGCTCTCACCAGCCCGGCGGGGAAAGGCGGAAATACGGAATGCGACCGAATGCCAGGTGCGTACCGGGCCGCTTATTGCTACTCCAGCGTGCCTAGGACTATGCCCCACAGTGGCCACCGGCGACCTTCTAGGATGCTATAGCCAGGAAAATATGAGGACAGCAAGGTCTCGCCCTTATCACTCCCCAGCCCTGTGTCCGCCCACGTGTAGGCTTTTCTCTCTTTTAAGCGAGAGCGACTGATCTTTGCTCCTGTCGGCGTGTGTAATGTGTTCATGATTGAGAAGAATGACGAGGAATGAAAACTTATTGTAGAGGAAAGTAAAATTACTGGGTCTCTACTGTCAGAAAAGACAACGTCCTGTTTTCGGGGACTAATTTCTGAAATCCTGAGGACTTTTGGTGCACAGGACGATGTTGAGTGGATTTGTTTTAAGAAGATCCCTTCTTTTGGGGAGCTGATGGTAGTGGAGAAAACTTGGAAATGTATTTGGCATGAGTAAATATAAGTTCCAAGTGTTATGAAGCACAGAGAAGGAAGTAAATTTGTAGGAAATTAGCAAAGTCTTCTAAGCTGGGCCTTGAAGATCAAATAGAAATTTACCAGGTGTGTGGCATTGTCAATTCCAGGACTGCTTTCAGGCAGTGGTGTCAAGATGTCAGAGCATGGTGTATCTGGGGAATTTTGGTGGGAGTTGCTGGTATAAGGTAGGGTACAAGGCTGTGAAGGTAGTTTGGATCAGATTTGTTATATTAAGAAACTTTACAAGAGTTCCCCCTGTGGTGCAGTGGGTTAGGGACTTGACTGCAGTGTGGGGTGGCCCTCTGAGGCTACGGTTTTATTCTCAGCCAGTCATGTCACTGAGCATGTCCCTGTGGGGCTCCTGGGCACAAAAGCCTTTCTCTATCCCCCCTTTCTTGTTTTTAGGAAATGGGCCTCATTCAGCCTCCCCTGATTCTCCCTAAGTTCCAAGGGACAGGTTCAGACAGTTGATCATCAGGGAAGGAAAGGGATACAAAGACAAGGGAGGAGCAATCAAGAAACATTAGCCTTGGGGCAGGATCCTGGTTCCCTCTCAAGGGATACACATAATTATATAGGGATCTTATATACCGAAGAGAAAAGTTATATTCCTTCCGCTTTTTTTTAGAAGTGAATACTTTAAAATTGAACAGCTTAAAGTCCTTCCTTGTCCTTCTCACTGGCTTGATTGCATTCTGAACACAGTCACCTGTAAGCTAAAGATTAGGCACCCTGAGCACAGTTGCCTGTGGGTTAAAAATCATTAGCACATGGTGTTTTTTTGGAACTTTTCCAGTTTTAATCTCTGATCAATAGTGCCTTAAAATTTTTTTTGATTGTACTTGATTTACAATGTAAATATGCCCTTTTTGCAAATACTGTTATTTTAGGCAATAACCCAGAAGACCACCATCATGAGCCCCTGATGTCAGCTTTGATTCCCTCAAAGAAAGAAAGAATTCATGTCTGCCCCAATCCTGATTCCTATATGAAAACCTGTTTTTCTCCTTTTTACTATAAAACTCCCCCAAATTCTTCCTAACGGGGGGGGGGGGGCACAGTCTTTAGGGCATTAGCCTGCTGTTACCCTCCTTCGCTTGGCAAAGCAATAAAGCTGGGTTTTTTTTTTTTTTTCCCTCCTTCACCCACAATCCTAACTCCACGTTTCTATTCGGCAGTGGCAGACAAAGGCCGAGTTTGGCAGCAGTCACAGTGGGTCGAAAGGGTCCAGTGTTGACGCAGCTGCCGCATAGGTCTTAGCAGGGGGCTTGGAGTCAATTTCTGGGTGCAGCCAAAAACAAACAAAAAAGCTTTACAGGTTTTTAAGTGGGGAGTTGATGAGATGAGGTTATTTAATTGAAAGGTATAGGTCAAATATAGATTAAAACAGTATTTCCCACTTGAGTGATCTGAGTACTACCTTTTTAAGACTGACAGCTTAATGTCACCTGTGCTATTAATTACTTAATAGTTTTCCTTAAGTTCATTTTTTTTTTTTTTCGGTCTTTTTGCTATTTCTTGGGCCGCTCCTGCGGCATATGGAGATTCCCAGGCTAGGGGTCGAATCGGAGCTGTAGCCACCAGCCTACACCAGAGCCACAGCAACTCGGGATCCGAGCCGTGTCTGCGACCTACACCACAGCTCACGGCAACGCCGGATCGTTAACCCACTGAGCAAGGGCAGGGACCGAACCCGCAACCTTATGATTCCTAGTCGGATTCGTTAACCACTGCACCACGACGGGAACTCCTTAAGTTCATATTTTAATGTAAATAACTTTAACATCATTGTAAGCCGCACTTATCTACAGAATCACAGATTTTGTTGGCTGTTTTTTCTAACATTTATTTACTAAGTGATTTTTGGGGGGGGGGTCTATAACCTAAAGTAATTATAGGTGTTGACTTTGGGAAGCAGCGTTGGAGTAAGTTTTAAAAATGTTTGGTCTAGGAGTTCCCGACGTGGCGCAGTGGTTAACGAATCCGACTAAGAACCATGAGGTTGCGGGTTCTATCCCTGCCCTTGCTCAGTGGGTTAACGATCCGGCGTTGCTGTGGCTCTAGCTGTAGGCTGGCAGCTACAGCTCCGATTCGACCCCTAGCCTGGGAACCTCCATATGCCGCGGGGGTGGCCTAAGAAATGACAAAAAAAAAGTTTGGTCTATAGGAATGCTTCATACTGTTAAAAATGATTCAGGGAGTTCCCGTCGTGGCGCAGTGGTTAACGAATCCGACTAGGAACCATGAGGTTTCGGGTTCGGTCCCTGCCCTTGCTCAGTGGGTTAACGATCCGGCGTTGCCGTGAGCTGTGGTGTAGGTCGCAGATGCGGCTCGGATCCCGCGTTGCTGTGGCTCTGGTGTAGGCCAGTGGCTACAGCTCCGATTCGACCCCTAGCCTGGGAACCTCCATATGCCACGGGAGCAGCCCAAGAAATGGCAAAAAGACAAAAAAAAAAAAAAAAAAAAAAAAAAAAGATTTAGAACTTCAGTTTTGTTTATGTGGGTTATAATCAACGTTCAAATATTGGAAATTAAAACATTTTAATTAAAAAAAATTTTTAACAGCTGCACCTGTGGCATATGGCAGTTCCTGAGCCACGGGGCTAATCAGGTCTGATCAGAGCTGCAGCTGAGCCCTGTAATGCAGCAACATAGGATCCCAGGTGCATCTGACCTGCTCCTCAGCTTGGGCAATGCTGAGTGCTTACCCCCCTGAGTGAGGTCAAGGACTGAAACCACATCCTCAGAAAAAATGGGTTGGGTCCTTAACCTGATGAGCCACACATCAGGTTAAATGTTTTAGTAGTTCATTAAAAATAATGTATCAAATATTAATGTAAGTAATACAGTTTTATGAAAACTGCCTACATTTTAAAAAATGATTTAGTTTTAAGGGTGTTTTACATTGCTTTACAGTTTTACAAGTCTTTTTAATGTCTGCCTTAATAGAAACCAGCTTACATCTGCTTCTGTAATGTGTTACTTATTTGTTTTTGGTTGAAGTGTATGAAGAAATAGTGTCTTGCCTTATGTCTAAGTCTTTAAGCCACTTTGAGTTTATTTTTGTGCATGGTGTGAGGGTGTGTTCTAGTTTCATTGCTTGACAGGCAGCTGTCCAGTTTTCCCAGCATGACTTGGTAAAGAGACTTTTTTTCCCCCCATTTTATATTCTTGCCTCCTTTGTCAAAGATTAATTGACCATAGGTGTCTGGGTTTATTTCTGGGCTCTCTGTTCTGTTCCATTGGTCTATATGACTGTTTTTGTACCAGTTCCACACTATTTTGATTACTGTGGCCTTGTAATATTGTCTGAAGAATAAATGTCTTTAAACTAAATGTGCCCGATGCTAAGATCATAGAAGAGGACTTGTTGTTGTGTATTTTTTACGTGATTTTATTTTTTCATCATGATAGAAAAAACAGTATATACAGATAAACCAAAAGTTGTACTACGAATGAAAAATTACCAAGTTAACATGTAGATGCTTACCTTTCTATACTTATTTCTCTTTTAAATTTTTACTTAAAAATGCGCTTTTGTTCGTATGCTGTATTTTTGTAATTTCAATATATCTTTTTCTACAATGTATTCATATCTTAATTAAAGGATGTTGAGATAATATGGGACATTTTAAGCTTGAGAACCATATTTCTCATGTTTAGTTTGTTTACATTTTCTGAATAATGCATTGACCTTTTGATAGCTAAAAATACTTTAAAAAAGTAATGCATTTTTACCATATGTATTGCATGTGCTTTACAAAAGTTTATGCAATACATAAACTTAGTTTTATAAGTTTTTATATTTCTTATATTTCTTTATTTTTTAATATTTTTTATATTTCTTTTTCAGAGAATAACAGTTGAGAGGGCCAAGATGTCCAACCTGAGAATATTTGCAGTGAATCATAAGAAAATATCCAGCTTGCACATTGACGTAAGCTTTTCTTGTAAAATTAATTGTACTTCAGCAGCGTCAGTTGCCTGACTTCCCTGAAGGCCTTGTATATCTCATATACTAGTATATCAGCCGTTTCTTAATGGGGAGTATGGAAGAACCTATAATCAAATATGCCTTATCCTTTATTAGTCTGTAAATTCATTTTGCTGCTTTAGAATCACCTGTGCAGCATTTTGAGACTCTATTCCATTAGTGGCCCAAGGAGTTACACACTTTTTCTTCAGTGTTTTCATTTGTGATGCTTTCAGACTACACTCCCTGTGACAGATGATACTGTCTTACCCTGGTCATTATGAAGTGAAAATTTAGATAGTTTGTGTCTCTACTCTTAAAACTGTACTTAGGATACGAATGTTTTATTGCCAGAGACTTCAGTAGCTCATATAGAGGTAATAGAGAAGACATGGTTAGACATTCAGTGACTTAATGAAAGAAAGATGGTGGCAGCCCCAAATCATGACATACACTTACTCAACAGTTCCAAGTGTATTGGCAGCCATTAAATGTGTCTCTAGTGGTCTAGGGACAAATTGATGGAGAATGTTCAACCTCTATGTGGGAACATTAGGAGAAGATACCTAGGAAACTTATAAAAATGCTAATTCTGGAGTTCTTCTGTGGTGCAGTGGGTTAAGGATTAGCTTTGTCACAGCACCAGCTGGGGTCGGTGCTGTGGCGAGGGTTCGATCCCTGGCCTGGGAACTTCTGCATGCTGCAGGCATGGCCAAAAAAAAAAAAAAAAACAGTTGGTTCCTAGTTCCTCCAATATCCCCCTTACTCTCGTTTCCCAAATGTTTTTACAAAAAGCTTTCCAGTTGATTCTAATGTGTAGCCTCTGTTATAAATCTAAGTGAAAACACCTAATGGTTTCAGAGTTCATGACCCCCACCAGCTCTTAACAGCTTTAAGGGAGAACCCAGGAGTATCCAGGATGAGTGACCTTATTTAACCTCCTGACTCTCTGGAAACTTGAGGGTCGTGATTCTCAAACTGCAGCTATCAGAATCACCTGGGGATGCTTGTTAAAAAAAGATTATTCGACCCTATCCCTAGAGTTTCTGATTCTCTTGTCTGGAACAGGTCCTGAGAACTTGTCTTTCAGATAAGATTCTTTTTTTTTTTTGTCTTTTTGTCTTTTTGTCTTTTGTTGTTGTTGCTATTTCTTGGGCCGCTCCCGCAGCATATGGAGGTTCCCAGGCTAGGGGTTGAATCGGAGCTGTAGCCACCAGCCTACACCAGAGCCACAGCAACGCAGGATCCGAGCCGCGTCTGCAACCTACACACAGCTCAGGGCAACGCCGGATCCTTAACCCACTGAGCAAGGGCAGGGACCGAACCTGCAACCTCATGGTTCCTAGTCGGATTCGTTAACCACTGCGCCACAACGGGAACTCCCAGATAAGATTCTTATAATGCTAATGCTGTAGGTCTAAGAGAGCCATCATCTAAGGTCAGCTCAAAAGAGCAAATCAGCATTCTCATAGTATAATTTTGTGTCATGCTTGTTAAAAGAATTGGAGTTATTAAGTTGAGACTACTTTATAGAGATTGAAATTATTTTGTCCTCTGACAAAACATAATTATGATGTTAAAACTATAGTAATAAGTCATGGTAAAATAAATTTAATATCAAGTTTCTTTTTCCCCTCACTAGAATGTGTGTTGCTCTAAAATAAGAGCAAATCTAAGAAGATTAAAGCTACATCTGCCTCATGGAAGAAATTATAGTTCCCTACCAGGTACACATGTTAGCTTTTTCTCGTTTACATAAACTGATTGCTTGCTTTCTCCTTTCTCTCTTTCTCCCTCTCTATCCCTCTCTCATTTGCAAGCATCTCCCTTGTTAGAGGTCTCCAAACATTTTGAAAGTAGTGGCTCTGTTTTGTTTCTTAGCCTTTCTCTCTTTCTCCCTCTCTATCCCTCTCTCATTTGCAAGCATCTCCCTTGTTAGAGGTCTCCAAACATTTTGAAAGTAGTGGCTCTGTTTTGTTTCTTAGCTATTTCCTTGAGATTATTAGGAGTTGGAGTATTCTGATGCTAGGAGGTGATACCAGGAGACTTAAGCTCCTCACCTGCTAGTCATCCCCATGAATGAAAGAAAGGGAAGGGTAAACGGCTTGAGTAGCTGGCTCAAAAGTTTATAGCAGGTGAGTCTACTTGTAGACTGCTCTTGTAAAATGTTGATTTTCCTCGTTCATTTCTGGTTTTTATACTAAGGGCCGCACCCGAGGCTTATAGAGGTTAGGGGTCCAATTGGAGCTGTAGCTGCTGGCCTGTGCCACAGCCACAGCCACACCAGATCCAAGCCGCATCTGCAGCCTACACCACAGCTCACAGCAACGCCAGATCCTTAACCCACTGGGCGAGGCCAGGGATCAAACCTGCAACCACATGGTTCCTAGTCGGATTTGTTTCCACTACGCCACAACGGGAATGCCCTCCCAGGCTATTTTTAAAGGTGTTGCATCCTTAGAATTCCTGAGGGAAGGTAGGTTCCAAGTTGTACAGAAACATTATCAGCTGATATGAGTATCACTGTTAGCTCTTCAAGGCTTGATGATGTAGAATTATAGGACTATGCTTTTTATTTATTTTCTTATTTTTGTGTGTGTTTTTTTTAGGGCTGCACCTGCTGCGTGTGGAGGTTCCCAGGCTAGGGGTCGAATCAGAGCGGTAGCTGCCAGCCTATGCTACAGTGACGGCAATGCCAGATCTGAGCCGAGTCTACAACCTACACCACAGCTCATGGCAGCACCAGATCCTTAACCCACTGAGCTGAGTGAGGCCAGGGATCGAAACTGCAACCTCATGGATGCTAGTCAGTTTCACTTTCACTGAGCCATGACGGGAACTCCCCCGGACTGTGCTCTTTAAAATTTTTTTTTCAGAGTTCCCGTCGTGGTGCAGTGGTTAATGAATCCGACTAGGAACCATGAGGTTGCGGGTTCGGTCCCTGCCCTTGCTCAGTGGGTTAACGATCCGGTGTTGCCGTGAGCTGTGGTGTAGGTCGCAGACGCGGCTTGGATCCGCGTTGCTGTGGCTCTGGGTAGGCCGGTGGCTACAGCTCCAATTCGACCCCTAGCCTGGGAACCTCCATATGCCGCAGGAGCGGCCCAAGAAATAGCAAAAAGACAAAAAAAAAAAAATTTTTTTTCATTTTGGTTCAAGATCTTAAGATTCTTGTTATAAACATTAATTCCACTTTTATAATTCTATTTAGTTATTATATAATTGTAGAACATGGCAGAGATTGGGGTAAATCTATCTATATCTAAGACTATCTAGAAATGAATGTTTAAAAACTTTACCTTGTATTATTGCCATCCACAGCCTATTATTTAGAGATTGCAAGAAAATAAGTTTTAGGTAAATGAGTTTCATTTAGCTTGAATTTTACCTTAATTGGAATTACACTATTTGCTTAAAATTATTTTAATTTCTTTTGTTTGTAAATTAATGGAAAATTTCTTTAAATTTCACAGTTTAACACTTTTTCCATTAGGTATAATAGGAAATGATGTCAAGTCCCTTCATTCCATCATCAGTCCTCCTATTACTAAGTAAGTACTGTCACTGATACTGTCTTTTCTAGAGGCTTCCATGAAAAGTAAGAGCTTTCTCACAAAGGCTTAGTTCAGCATTTAGTGAATGCTCTAATTTCTGTAACCTTCAGTTCTAGCTAATTAACTATAAATAGGTGTTGGTATATATCTTAAAAGCTATTTTTTTGTATCAATTGAGTGCTAAACATTTTTAATTTAGCAACAGCACATTTTTCATGGATATAAATACAAGATATTCACAAAATTGTAGTTAGTTCTTTTGTAACTTAGCTGTTTTGTTAGACTAATGTGATAGTGAGGTTTTTCATTTTTCCAGTTTTTACACTATTTTATAAACTATTGAAATAGTAACCAACTTTGAAATTTGCACAACAGATATTTTGGTTTTATAATTTTAGTAATGTTCACAATGTAATATATGTCATCTTTTCCTCTTTTAAACAGAATCCGTAATATTGGAATTATGGCTCATATTGATGCAGGCAAAACTACCACCACAGAAAGAATACTGTATTATTCTGGATACACAAGATCACTGGGAGGTTAGAATGATTCCTCCTCTCCCTACCCCACTGCTTCATTAGAGAAAATATTGGAAGATAATTTGATTAAGAAGTCAACCTAGGGAGTACCCATGTGGCTCAATGGATTAAGGATCTGGCACTGTCACTGCAGTGGCTGGGGTTGCTGCTATGGTGCACGTTTGATTCCTGGCCTGAGAACTTGTACATGCTGTGGGCGTGGCCAGAAAAAAATGAAGTCAACTTAGGAGTTCCCACTGTGGTACACCGAGTTAATGTTACACAAGTCCCCACTTGTCTCTGGGGTTGCTGGTTTGATCCTCTGCCCGGCGTGGTGGGTTAAGGATCCAGTGTTGCAGCACCTGTCACGTAGGTTATAGATGGGGTTGAATTCATTCCCTAGCCCAAGAACTTCATATGCTGCAGGTGCAGCCAGAAAAGGGGAAAAAAAAAATCAATCTAGAAGATCTCAGGTGTGGCATGGAGGCACTGAAATCTAAACCACAACATAAGGTAGTTGCAATACTCATCAAAGAGTCTTTTTAGGTTCAAGTAAACATTCAGACTCACAAAACTATCTGGGCTACAGTATGTTTGTTTTTGTACCAGTGACAGTCTTTTTTTTTTTTTTTTTTTCCCTTTAGGGCCATACCCACAGCGTATGGAAGTTCCCAGGCTAGGGGTTGAATTGGAGCTACAGCTGCCGGCCTACACCACAGCCACAGCAACATGGGATTCAAGCTGTGTCTGCAACCTACACCACAGCTCACAGCAATGCTGGATCCTTAACCCACTGAGCGAGGCCAGGGATCGAACCCACATCCTCATGGCTCCTAGGGAGGTTCATCAACTGCTGAGCCACAAAGGGACTCCCCCAGTCTTGTACCAGTACCACATTGTCTTGATTACTGTAGCTTTGTAATATTGTCTGAAGTCTGGGAAAGTTATGCCTCCTGCTTGTTTTTTGTCCCTCAAGATTGCTTTGTCAATTCTGGGTCTTTTATGGTTCCATATAAATTTTTGGATTGCTTGTTCTAGTTCTTTAAAAAATGTCACGGGTAATTTGATAGAGATTGCGTTGAATCTGTAGATTGCTTTGGGTAGTATGGCCATTTTAATGATACTAATTCTTCCAATCAAGGAACTTGAATATCTTTACATTTCTTTGAATCCTCATTAATTTCCTTGATTAATGTTTTATATTACGGTTTTCAGCATATAAGTCTTTCACCTCCTCATTCAGGTTTATTCCTAGGTATTTAGTATTTTTGCATGCAATTTTAAAAGGTATTGTATTTTTATATTCCTTTCGTAGTATTTCATTGTTCCCATACAGAAATGCAAGGTTTCTAAATGTTAACTTTTTATCTTGCTACTTGCTGAATTCATCCATCAGGTTGAGTAGTTTTTGTGTGGAGTCCTTAGGGTTTTCTATATATATAGTATGATGTCATCTGCACAGAGTGACAGTTTTACCTCTTCCCTTCCAATTTGGACATCTTTTATTTCTATTTGTCTGATTGCTGTGGCTAGGACTTCCAACACTATGTTGAATAAAAGTGGTGAGAGTGGGCATCCTTGTCTTGTTCCAGATATTAGTGGGAAGGCTTTCAGCTTTTTCCCTTTGAGTATTATATTGGCTGTGGGTTTGTCCTAAATGGCTTTTCTTATGTCAATGTATAGTCCCGCTGTAGCCACTTTGGTAAGAGTTTTTATCATGAATGAATATTAGATTTTGTCAAATGCTTTTCTGCATCTTTTCAGATGACCATATGGTTTTTGGCTTTTCTTTCATTAATGTGATGTATGACATTGATTTACATATGTTGAACCATCTTTGTGAACTTGAGATGAATGCCACTTGGTCCTTGGTGTATGATCTTTTTTTATATGTTGTTGGATTTGGTTGGTTACAATGTTGAGAATTTTTGTATCTATATTCATCAAAGATACTGGCCTATAATTTTCCTTTTTGGTAGTGTCTTTGTCTGGTTTTGGTATGAATGACGGTAACTTTATAGAATGTCTTTGGAAGTATTCCTTCTTCAACCTATTGGAAAAATTTAAGAAGGATTGGTGTAAGTTCTTTGTGTGTTGGGTAGAATTTGCCTGCGAAGCCATCTGGTCCTGGCCTTTTGTTTGTAGGGAATGTTTTTATCACATACTCAATTTCATTTCTAGTGATCAGTCGGTTCAGTTGATGTGTTTCTTCTAAATTCAGTTTTGGCGGCCTGTGAAGTTGTCCATTTCTTCTAGGTTGTCAAATGTGTTGACATGTAATTGTTCCTAGTAGTCTCTAATAGTTTTGTTTTTTGTTTTTTATTTCTGCAATATCTGTTGAGATTTCTCCTTTTTCATTTCTTATTTTGTTTATTTGAATTCTTTCCTCTTCTTGGTGAGTCTGGCCAGAGGTTGGTTAATTTTGTTTACCCTTTCAAAGACCTATCTTTCGTTTTTTTAATTTTTTTTAAATCTCTGATTTATTGTTTCTTATCTTATAATTTCCTTCCTTCTGCTGACTTTAGGTTTTGTTCTTTTTCCAATTCTTTTAGGTCTTAGGTTAAGTTATTGATTTCAGATTTTTCTTCTTTTCTGAGGAAGGCCTGTATCTCTATGAACTTTCCTCTAAGAACTGCTTTTGGGGCATCCCATAGATTTTTTAATGGTTCTGTTTCCCTTATCATTTGTCTTGAGGTATTTTTTAATGTCTCTTTTGATTTCCTTATTGACCCATTGGTTTTTTAGTAGCATGTTGCCTAGTCTCCATGTAGTCAGTTTCTTCTCATTTCTTTTCCTGTGGTTGATTTCTAGTTTCATGCCATTGTGGTGAAAGAAGTTACCAGAAATAATTCTGTACTCTTAAATTTGTTGAGGTTAGTTTTGTGCCCTAGTATGTGGCCAGTCCTTGAGAATGTTCCACGTGCACTTAAAGAAATTATATTCTGATTTTTTTGGACGTAATGTACTGAAAATGTCAGTTTAACTTTTCCATTGTGTCATTTAGGATCTCCATTGTCTTATTAATTTTCTGTCTAGAGGATCTGTCCATTGATGTGAGTGAGGTGTTAAAGTCTCCTACTATTACTGTATTCCCATCAATTTCTACTTTTATATCTGTTAGTATTTGCTGTATGTATTTGGGTGCGCCTATTTTAAAGGCATATATATTGACAAGTATAATATCCTCTTTTTGAATGGATCCTTCTATCATTAAATGGTGTCCTTCTTTGTCTTTCTTTAAGGCCTTCATTTTAAAGTCTATTTTGTCTGATGTGAGTATTGCAACTCCTCCTTTCCCATCTTTTCCATTAGCATGAAATACCTTTTTCCATTCCCTCACTTTCAATTTAGGTGTCCTTTGTCCTAAGGTGAGCCTCTTTTAGGCAGCATATTATATGCTCTTTTTTTAAAAATCCAGTCTGCCACTCTATCTTTTGATTGGAGCATCCAATCCATTGACATTTAAGGTAATTATTCATAATTATATATTTATTGCCATTTTAAACCTTGTTTCCAATTGATTCTGTTTCTCCTTTGTTCCATTTCTTTTTGTTGTTGGGTGATACACTTGTGTCCTCACCTTTTTAGTTTTTGTGAATGTATGTTTGGTTTGGTTTTATGGTTGCCCTGAATTTCCAGTATGTTAACCCCTTCCCATACCTGCTTGCTTTAGCTTGATAGTCAAACAGGCTCACACCCATTCTAAAAAAAAAAGAGTCCAGATTTCCTGACTGTCCTTTTCCACATTTTATGATTTGTGATGTCCTTTTTAACATCTTTGTGTTTATCCTTTTGCCCTTCCTTGTGTTTATTGTTGCTTTTACAGTAGATTTTTCTTTTTTCTTTTAAATCTTTATGCTGGCTTAAGTAATTACTTTCCAGTAGTGATTTTGTCAATCCTGTTTCTTCTTTTTTATTTAGAGGAGCCCTTTCAGTATTTCTTTTAGAATGGGTTTAGAATTGCTATATTCTTTAGTTTTTGTTTGTTAGAGAAATTCTTTATTTCTCCTTCTACTTTAAATTATATTCTTACTGGCTAGAGTATTCTAGGCTTCAAATTTTTCCCTTTTAGAACTTTAAATATATTTTGCCACTGTCTTCTGGTTTGTAGTGTTTCTGTAGAGAAATCAGCTGCTGGCCTTATGGGAGTACCCTTATAGTTAAGTCTTTTTTTATTTCTTGCAGTCTTTAGAAACCTCTCTTTTAACTTTTGCCGTTTTTATTATAATATGTCTTGGTGTGGGCCTGTTTGAGTTCAACTTATTTGGGACCCTTTTTGCTTCCTGTATCTTGATGTGTCTTTCCTTTAGATTTGGAATGTTTTCAGCCGTAATTTCTTCAAATATATTTTCAATTCCCTTTTCTTTTCCTTCTCCTGCTGAAATCCCTATTATATGTATATTGGCCTGCTTTATATTATCCCATAGATCTCTTATATTGCTTTCCTGGTCTTTCATTTGGTTTTCTTTTTCTTTCTTTCTTTCTTTCTTTCTTTCTTTCTTTCTTTCTTTCTTTCTTTCTTTCTTTCTTTCTTTCTTTCTCTTTTTCTTTTTCTTTTTCTTTTTCTTTTTTAAATTTGTCTTAGGGCTGTACCCACAGCATATGGAGATTCCCAAGCTAGGGGTCAAATTGAAGCTGCAGCCACTGACCCACACAGCAGCCACAGCAACACCAGATCCTAGCTGCGTCTGTGACCTACACCACAGCTCAAGGCAACACCAGATCCTTAACCCACTGGTTGGTTGAGCCTCCGACCTCATGGATACTAGTCACATGTGTTTCCAGTGAGCCACAATGGAAACTCCACTATCTCCTTTTTGAACTTGGTATCTGTTAGACTGCAGAGGTCTGTTTCGTTGTTGGCTCCTTCAGGTTAATTCTCCTGTTATTTAATGGTTACGAGCTTCTTCATTTTGCTTATGTATTTTTCTTATTCTGTGAGTTTAGGGAAACCAACTACTGCAATATTGGAGGGCTATTTAAATGTGAGAGTACCTCTGGGTATTTTGTGAGGGCTTACTATTTGTTTTTAGGGTGCTGAAGTGCTTCCAGGGAGATGGAGGCAGTGGGTAGGGCTAATAGCTAGTGCCTGGTTGCTGGGCCCTTCACAGTGGCAAGGACCCATGGGAAAGTGGCTCAGGCTGCTCCTAGTTGCAGGGCCCTTGGAGGTGGCGCTGACCCTCAGGCAGATGAAGGCAGCATTTGGAGCATTTGGCAGGGGCAGTGGCAAGGCCTGTGTGTTCCTAGAGGAGTGAGAGCAACAACAGGTGGTACTTGGTTGCAGTGCCCTTCTTTATGCTGATCTCTGAGGTGACTCTGGCTGTAGGTGGTTCCTGTTCCCTTGGTTGTGGGCCACACCCACCTCTGGAGTCTGAGATGACTGATCTTGCTCCCACCGCCTGTAGACCATGCAAGAGAAGTCCTGTTGGAGTTCCCGTTGTGGTTCAGTGGTTAACTTATCTGACTAGGGACCATGAGGTTGCGGTTCCATCCCTGGCCTTGCTCAGTGGGTTAAGGATCTGGCGTTGCCGTGAGCTGTGGTGTAGGTTGCAGATGTGGCTTGGATCCCTCATTGTTGTGGCTGTGGCATAGGCCGGTGGCTCTGGCTCCGTTTTGACCCCTAGCCTGGGAATCTCCATATGCCGTGGAAGCAACCCTAGAAAAAAGGCAAAAAAACAAAACAAAACAAAAAATTCTCTTAAAAAGAGGAGTCCTCTTGTGCTTATCCCACACAGGATGTGCCACCACCTGTAACCCATGCAAGAGGTGCCTTGCTGCCTGTAGCCCCACCTTCCAAGAGTTTGCACATGCAGGAAAAGATATTCCTATGATGGTCCACCCCTCCTCCTCTTGCCCTCCCCATCAATGGCACCTTGCCTCTCCTGCAGCCCCAGACCTTCTTCCTGGTTCCCTCAACTGTGGTACTCAATCCCCAGCCTGTGGCACACCACTCCCTAGCTCCCCAGGCTGTCTCCACACCACTGGCCCTAGTCCTCTTTCCAGAACTGACCTCTGTAGCCTGAGTATCAGTGCCCAGCTCCCACCTGAGTGTTTCAGGCTGTGGTGTCTGGGGGCAGTGGCCCAGTGGTCTGTGGAACTCTCTTTCTGCTTTGCCCTCCTCAGCGCAGGTGCTGTGCTTTTTTCTGGGGTTTTGCAATCACCCCATCTGTGCTGATCTCCATGTCAGGAGGCTTCCCAGGATCTAGGTTCCTTTCCTCTTTGACGATTCCCTCTCAGGAGTGCTAGTCCCATCCTGATTCCCTTCTCTCTCTCTCTCTTTTTTCCTTTTGTTTTACCTAGTTATATGGGTGGTTTCTTGCCCTTTTTGGAGGTTTAAGGTCTTCTGTCAGCATTCAGTTGCTAATAAGTGCAAATTGTTCTACATGTACATTTTTTTTTTTATTTTGATGTTTTTGTGGGAGAAGGTGAACACCACATCTTGTTCCTCTGCCATCTTGATCTTTCTAGTCATTTCATTCTTCTAACAACCCAGCAAGACTGGCTTTATTAGCCTTATTTTCCATACTAGGTTAAGTAACTTGTTCAAGATCATAAAGAAGTAAGTGATAAAGTTGGGGTTTAAATTTGGTCTGTCTGTACTCTTTTATTTTTTTATTTTATTTTTTTGCTTTTTAGGGCCAAACTCCCATGGCATATGGAGGTTCCCAGGCTAGGGGTCCAGTCGGAGCTGTAGCTGCTGGCCTATACCGCAGGTACAGCAACACAGGATCTGAGCCACGCCTACACCACAGCTCACAGCAATGCCAGATCTTTAAGCCACTGAGTGAGGCCAGGGATTGAACCCGAAACCTCATGATTCCTAGTTGGGTTCATTTCTGCTGCACCACAACTGGAACTCCTGTTTATACTCTTTGATCACACTACTCTGCCTCCTGTCAAGGGATCAGGTGTGAGGAATGTCAGATAAAGTTAAACTAGGAAAAAAATGAAAAAAGTATGTTTCAGTAAAATTAAAATAGTTAAATTAATCTTAGTTTTTGCAGAAAAATTGTTTTTATGGAAAAATTACTCCTGCTAAAAATAGCTTTTTCTAGAATGTTGATTTATTTAGAGAAAGATTTAAGGGATCTAAATATTAAACCAAATATATATATACATATTTAAAATTTTTTTGTTGTTGTTTTTTTAGGGCCTCACCCACCACACATGGAGTTCCCAGGCTCGGGGTCGAATCAGAGCTATATCCGCTGGCCTATACCAGAGCCACAGCAATTTGGGACCTGAGCTGCATCTGTGACCTACCCCACAGCTCAGGGCAATGCCAGGGATCCTTAACCCACTGAGAAAGGCCAGGGATCGAACCTGCATCCTCATGGATACTAGTTGGGTTGGTTAACCACTGAGCCACCACGGGAATTCCAATGAACAGCTTTTCTTAAGCAAATTAAACTTTGTTGGATAGATATCAAATACCGATAAAATACCCTTGCTACTAAGCCTAACTACATCATCTTTTTCTTGGTTAGATGTTGATGACGGAGATACAGTGACAGATTTCATGGCTCAAGAGCGAGAACGAGGCATAACTATTCAATCAGCTGCTGTTACATTCGATTGGAAGGGGTATAGAATCAATCTAATTGATACACCAGGTATGGTTCTGTTTTAGCCATGCAGAGGTGCTGTATTCTTTGAGGTTTTTGTTTGTGTATGTTTTTGTGTGTTTTTTAATGGTTGAAAAAACCCAAACTATAGATCATGAAATTCACTGTCTTAACCGTTTTTAAGTGTGTAGTTCAGTAGTGTTAAATACACTTAGATTATCGTGAAATAGATCTCTAGAACTTATCATTTTGCAGAACTGAAACTCTATACCTGTTAAACAATGACTTCTTAGTCCCTTCCCTCAACCCCTGGTAACCATTATTTTACTTTCTAGATCTATAATATTCACTACATTAGATACCTCTTTTAAGAAGCAGCATACAGTTTGTCCTCTTGCGACTGTCTTTTTTCACTTAACAGTTTAAGATTCATCCATGTTGTAGCACATGATAGGGTTTCCTTCCTTTTTCCTTCTTCTTTAGTTTTTCTTTGCACATATATAACACATTTTGGTTTTTTTGTTTGTGTATGTGTTCGTGTTTGCTTTTTTAGGGCTGCACTTCCAGCATCTGGAATTTCCCCGGCTAGGGGTCCAATCGGAGCTGTAGCTGCCGGCCCACGCCACAACCATAGCAACGCCAGATCTGAGCTGTGTCTTCAACTTACATCACAGCTTAGGGCAACGCCAGATCCTTTAACCCTCTGAGCGAGGCCAGGGATCAAACCCGCGTCCTCATGGATGCTAATCAGAATTCATTTCCTCTGAGCTGTGACTGGAATTCCCCACATTTTGTATACATAAAAAATGTTGTGTGTATACCAGTCATCCATTGATGGATATTTGGGTTACTTCTACCTCTTGGCTGTTGTGAATAGTGCAGTTATGAATATGGGGGTGGAAATATCTCTTTGAGATCTTCTGTTGAATTGTTTTGGGTACATACCCAAGTGTGGGCTCTCCTGGATCATGTGGTGGTGGTTTAAAGATTTTAAGTGATGTATTTCTCATCTTTTTCTTAGGTCATGTGGACTTTACTTTGGAGGTTGAGCGCTGCCTAAGAGTGTTGGATGGTGCAGTGGCTGTGTTTGATGCCTCTGCTGGTGTAGAGGTAAAAAATAGTGCCCAAGTAAAGTGAAGATAGAACAACATAATTTTTTAAAAAATAGAATATATCAGATTGGTTTAATCATAACCTTTTATTTGGTAAGTTCTTATAAATCAAATTATGGTTAAAGGGACTTGGAATTGAATGTTGAGCTATGACCTATATATACTGCATATGAGATTCTTCACATATAATAGGAAAGTAAAGTTTGCTTTCCTATAGGAAATATGAACACTAGTTTTGAGAACTGTGAAGAGCCTGAGATTTCATCTTACTTTCAAGCCAGGAAGTTAGTGTGCCATAGTTTTATGGATTCTGACAGAGGACTTGAGATTCCTGAGTCAGAGACAAAGGACTTTTCTTAGTCATTGCAATAGCAATATCTGAAGTCTCAGCATTTACTTGTGTTGGTTCCCCAAGCCCTAATTCCCATAGAGTTACAAGAGGGAGGTCAGGTACCAGCTGTACATGCAGCTGGAACTCTGTGCTTAAAGAAAGCAGGTATTGTATAATGAGCAGTAAGCATGCCTGCTCTTTGCTCTGGAGGGAAGCATCTTCCAGTACTGTAAGCCAGCCTACTTTTTACTCTGGAGGGAGACCCTGTCTCTCTTCACTATACAAACGTCTTTGAAAGGATAGTCCAGAACGGTCAGTGCCTTTTCTAACAAAACATGCAGAAATGTGAGTGACCCTTGAAGAAATTTCTCCTAAGACTTAATATTAAAGCTCCTTGAATAAATCCTGAGAATGAGTTTATTTTTATTTTATTCTATTTATTTGTTTATTTTGTCTTTCTAGGGCTGTACCAGCGGCATGTGGAGGTTCCCAGGCTAGGAGTGGAATTGGAGCTGTAGCTGCTGGCCTACACCACACCACAGCAACGCCAGATCCAAGCTGCATCTGAGACCTACACCACAGCTCATGGCAGTGCCGGATCCTTAACCCACTGAGCAGATCCAGGGATCGAACCTGTGTCCTCATGGATGCTAGTCAGATTGGTTTCTGCTCAGCCACGATGGGAACTCCCCTGAGAATGAGTTTATAATAAATTATTGCAACTAGGGTCAGTTATTAGCTGATACCTTGTTTGTCATGTAATCTGAGGATTGACTCTATAGTGAATATAGAACCCACATTAGTTCTCCTAATCTTTAAATTGCTAAAAGGATACTTAATTAGGTGATCAAAATCAAAATCCCCCCAAATGGGACAAGTGGACACCATGGGCCTCTTGATAATGATGCACTAAGAAGGGTACAACGTCACATATGTTGTATTCCTGGCAAAAATTTTTTTTTGTCTTTTTGCCATTTCTAGGGCCACTCCCACGGCATATGGACGTTCCCAGGCTAGGGGTCTAATCGGAGCTGTAGCCACCGGTCTACGCCAGAGCCACAGCAACTCGGAATCCAAGCCGCGTGTGCGACCTACACCACAGCTCACGGCAATGCCGGATCCTTAACCCAAGGCCAGGGATCGAACCCGCAACTTCCTGGTTCCTAGTCAGATTCGTTAACCACTGCGCCATGACGGGAACTCCCTGGCAAAAATATTTGATCCAAACCAGGAGAAAACAAATAGATCTAAGTTGAAAGACGTCCTGCAAAACAGCTAGCCAAGACTTTTTAGAAATTGAAAGAAATGTGGTAATGTAATGAAAATGAATAATTGAGGTTGGAGGGAAGCTGGAGAATTGTTGTAGATGAAAGGATTCTAAAAAGATAGGAAAATTAAATGTAACATTCTCTTCATCTAAATCCTGGATCAAAAGGAAAATATTAAAAGAACTTCATTGGAAAAAATCAGAAATTTAAGTATGGACTGTATTATTACATTAAAGTATTGTCAGATTTTTCTGAACATAGTCTCTGTAATTGATTTTGTTGGAAAATATTCTTATTCTTAGAAATGTGTGCTGAAGTGCTTAAGATTGAAGCCATGGTATCTGCAACTTGCTCTCATGGTTCAGCACCCATCCACCCACACATGCATGGTATTAGTTTGGGTACTTTGAGCAGTAGATGCTAAGATGGGATTAGATGTATAAGGGATTTATTGGGGAGAAAAGACTGTGAAGAATAAGGGAGAAAAGAGCGAAGTGGGAGGGAGTGTTCAGACCACAGGGCCGGCTGACACCTGTGAAGGAGGAGGGGAGCGAGGGGGGGATTGGGCAGGAATCATCTCAGGCTGCAGCACAGTTAAAAACGGGTTTGGCTCTATTCATGGGGAGTCCTCAAGCCAAAGTTACATGTTAGAAAAACCCATGTCTTGTGGAAACACACCTAGGTTAGTACTTCTGCTGAGCTCAGTCATTAGCTAGAAACAGCCCCCAAGAAGCTGGGCCTTGAGAGAACAAGATGGTAGATCTGGAAGAGTAACAGTTGTAGCCATCAGTTGATCATTGCTCTTCATGTAGTTCCAAATGGCACGTTTTCACAGCTGCCACACACATGATGTGTGCATATGCATGTGTTTACAGGGAGTGAGAAATGGCAAGTGTGACAAATATTAATATTTGGTGAATCTAGGTGAAGAGTACATAGATATTTACTGTACTATTCTTTCACCTTTTTTGTAGATTTGAAGTTTTTCAAAATGAAAAGTTGGAGGGGAAATAATACAGTTACTGAAAGCCCCACCTGAGGACCCCTGACAATGACAATTGCTTGATAGAAAGCCTGACACTGATGTCTGAGGTTGACTATATACTATTATTTCTGTTCCTTTGAGTCATTTCACTTCCTAATGGTTGTATCCTTCCTGTCATTATAATTTCTTGACATAAATTTGACACAGTCATTCAGACAGATTGAATTATCTATAAGACTGAAATATGTTCAAATAGGAAGTTTCTGAATTTGTGAAGCAGGAGGCTTTTATTTGCTAAAACAGTAGGTGAGCTTTTAGCTAACAAGTGGGATGATGGGAGTTTTATTTTTTAATATGTTTTGTTCTTGTGAAATTTATAATATATCCCCCCCCCCGCCATACATACACATGAATTAGTTTGAGGTGGATGATGGTGTTAAGCTAAATTTACGTACCTTCTATGGGAAAGATATTTTCACGGTCTTGAGAGGAGGTAGGTGACGATTTCTTTGAGAATACACAAGCGTAAAACAAAGAAAAATGATTCATTGGCCCCTTCAAAATTATGTATTTGCAATTAAAGGGGAAAAAAAGGCAAGCTTAAGCTATGAAAAAATTGTAATGTTAGATAAAATATTATATGAATGTTAAACTTCTAGAGTGCAGTAACACTTGATTATGTAAAGAATGTCATTGTTTTGGGAGTTCCCGTCATGGTGCAGTGGTTAACGAATCTGACTAGGAACCATGAGGTTGCGGGTTCTATCCCTGCCCTTGCTCAGTGGGTTTTACGATCTGGCGTTGCCATGAGCTGTGGTGTAGGTTGCAGATGCGGCTGGGATCCCGCTTTGCTGTGGTTCTGGTGTAGGCCTGCAGCTGCGGCTCCGATTTGACCCCTAGCCTGGGAACCTCCATATGTCACGGGTGTGGCCCTAGAAATAGCAAAAAAAAAAAAAAAAAAAAGAATGTCATTGTTTTATTGTCACAGCATATGAGTATGCCTAAGGACTTAAATCCAGACTATATGAAGAACTGCATATCAATAATAAAAACTAGCAACCCAATTAAAAAATAGACAAAGGACTTGAATGGCTACTTCACCAAAGACATGTGAATGGCCGGCCATTAAGCACATGAAGCTCAGTCTCATTGGCCGTTAGAGAAATGAAAATTACAAAGAAAGACCATTTCATACCCGCAAGAATAGCTAAAGTTATTTTTTTGTCTTTTTAGGGCTGTACCTGTGGCATTTGGAGGTTCCCAGGCTAGGGGTCTGATTGGAGCTGTTGCTGCCAGCCTATGCCACAGTCATAGCAATGCAAGATCCAAGCCGTGTCTGTGACCTACCCCACAGCTCAGGGCAATGCCAGGGATCCTTAACCCACTGAGCAAGGCCAGGGATTGAACCCTCAACCTCACGGTTCCTAGTTGGATTTGTTTCTGCTGCGCCACCACAGGAACTCTTTTTTTTTTTTTTTTTTGAAAAGGCTAAAGTTAAAGATGGCAAATCTTGGTTGAGGGTGTGGAGTAACTGAAATTCCTGTATATTGTTCGTGGGACTATAAAATATTATAACCGCTCTGGAAGACTATTTGGCAGTGTCTTTTTTCTTTTTTATTAAATAATTTTTATTTTTTCCATTATAGCTGGTTTACAGGGTTCTGTCAATTTTTTACTGTACAGCAAGGTGACCCAGTCTCACATAGATAAATATATATATTCTGTTTCTCACATTATCATGCTCCATCATAAGTGACTAGCTAATAGTTCCTAGTGCTATACAGTAGGTGGCTGTTTCTTATATAGAGTTAAATATACACTTGATCTTTAACCCAGCAATTCTACTCCTCTGTCCAAGGGAATGAAAACACTTGTGCACCAAAGATTTGTTCAGAGTATTTATAGCAGCTAAATTCCTAGCCCCAGCCTAGAAACAACCCAAGTGCACATCCCCACATGGATAGAGGAACTGGCACATTTATACAAAGGAATTCAGCAATAAAATTGAATGAACTGGTATACCCAACAACATGAATGAATGTCAAAAACATGTTGAGTGAAAGAAGCCATGCTATTTATATGACGTTTAAGAATAGGCAGATTGAGTCTATGGCAACAGAAATCAAAACAGGTAGTTCTGGGGAGTGAGACATAAAAATCTTTCATGTTCTGTATGTTCTGCCTCTTGATTGGAGTAGTAATTATGCAGATATATACAATATCAAAATTCGTTGAGTGATACACTTAAAATCTATATACTATTGACCATTGAACAGCATGGGTTTGAAATTGTGGGTCCACTTATACATGGATTTTTTTTTTTTTTTCTTTAATGGGCTACAGAACTACACAATCCATGGTTGGTTGAATCTACAGATGCAGAACTGCAGATAGGGCCAACTGTAAAGTTATAAGTGGATTTTTGACTTTGCAGAGTTTGGCACCCCAACCTCTGTGTTGTTCAAAGGTCAACTGTATTTTATTATATACATTTTACTTAATAAAATAGATGACAAACTGGCTTCTGTTTTAACTAATGTCTTCACATTAGGCTTTTAATGCTCCACTTGAGGGCTTTGGGGACTCCCCTGGGCAAACTATATTTAACATGTACAGAAAGTGGAATTAAAAGAAGCCAAGCCAAATGGAGACTCATGTGAGAATTGCAACTTAGAAATACAGGTATTGGCTTCTTTTTTTTCCCCCTTAAATCCTCTTCAGTTTATATGAATATTCAAATATTCAGAATAAAATTACATAATTTTTTTCATAGTAACATTTTTATAGTACATACCTATTTTTACATCACAGCTGTCTGAATTAAGGCGAAAGATTCTATTTCACAGATCAGAAAACTGAAGAGTTCAGTATTATGTGATGTGCTAAGTAAGGTGGAACCAAACAAAAAGGTCCTGTAATTTTTTTTTTTTTTTTTTTTTGCCTTTTCTAGGGCAGCTCCCACGGCATATGGAGATTCCCAGGCTAGGGGTTTAATCGGAGCCATAGCCACTGGCCTACGCCACAGCCACAGCAACACGGAATCCGAGCCTCGTCTGCGACCTGCACCACAGCTCATGGCAAAGCTGGATCCCCAACCCACTGAGCAAGGACAGGGATCGAACCCATAACCTCATGGCTCCTAGTTGGATTTGTTAACCACTGCGCCACGACGGGAACTCCAAGGTCCTGTAATTTTTGGTTAAGTCCTTTTTCTGTGACTCCCAGTACTTTTCAGTTGTTAATTCTCTGAGGGAGTTCACCCAAAGTATTATTCTCAGTTTGAAGCACAGTCCTCTGTCATACATGATCATTTTCTTAGCTATTTTAACCTGATAGAATTAGAGTGGGCCTACAGGTACTAGGCCTAATGCAGTGGCACTAATTCTATTTTAGAATAGGACCCAATTTCATGTTGTTATAGGTTCTTAGGTCTGCTTATTCCATGTGTAGTAACATAGTTGCTTTTGTCAAGTAAGTGGTTTATTTTCCTGATCTTTGCTTTAGGCACAAACTCTCACAGTATGGAGGCAAGCTGATAAACACAAGATACCTCGAATCTGTTTTTTAAACAAGATGGACAAAACTGGAGCAAGGTATTTAGAGTGTTTCTTTGGCTTATCAAAGTAAGAGTACAATTTGAGCTTTTAATGCACTATAACCTAAATTTATTTATTTATTTATTTTTGTCTTTTTTTTTTTTTTTTTTTTTTTTTTGCTTTTTCTAGGGCCACTCCTGCAGCATATGGAAGTTCCCAGGCTAGGGGTCCAATCAGAGCTGTAGCCACCAGCCTACGCTAGAGCCACAGCAACGCAGGATCCGAGCCGCGTTTGCGACCTACACCACAGCTCACAGCAACGCCAGATCGTTAACCCACTGAGGAGGGCCAGGGATCGAACCTGCAACCTCATGGTTCCTAGTCAGATTCGTTAACCACTGAGCCACGACGGGAACTCCTATAACCTAAATTTATAAATAGCTATTCCTTGTAAGGTATACATATTCCATGGAATCCCAATTCATTCCCATTTAAAATAAATTTCCAAGCAGCCAACTCCTAGGTAAAGTTACAGAGTGGGGTTAACAGAGAGCTGGTAGATGATGAATCATTCTGACAGAGTGATTCTTGCTGATTGCCTGGTTCTGTTTTGAGCTGTCCTTTTATTGCTGAATGTTTCATTGCCCCCCCATCATTGCTGACAGTAGAGGGTAGAGAATTATTTCCTGTAGTTGCCTCAGAGAACAGTGTTCTTCCTTGTCTCCTCATTGTCTATACCTGGTCTCAGTGACGGGACACCAGGAGAGGAGAACACAGATGTTTTGAGACTGGCATATAGGCAAAAGAGGTAATGCTGAGATGTGGTGATAATACTCCAAACTTAAAGACTGGTAATTGAAAATGGATAGGTTCTTCTGAGAACAGAATTCAGAATTTAGAGTATCAAGAATATATGAAGGATTTGGAGAAAATGTGGAAGGTGGTGAGAACTAAGATACAAAGAAATCTCGGGGAATGTGATACAGAGAGATCCTGATGTGTGCTATGAGAGTGGCAATGAGAAAACAAACTGTCTTTCCTAGAACCACACAGTATGTTTTGTGTTTCTGTACCTCTCTCTACAGTAATTCTAGGGCTGCTGGATTAAAGGACCTTTGTTTTGATTAGTAAAGCATAGCAGCCTTCAAAGTGTGCTAGGCTCAGGTTCTGACCCTTTTCTGTTTGGAGTTCCTTGAGGTGGATGGAAGTTCTGCCTATACTGATTGATAGCACCGGTGACAAGGAGGAGGGAGATGACTAATGATGACTGAGGGAAAGACATTGGGAGCAGAATGAACTGCATGTTTGTATGAATCAGCCCATGTGCCAAAGATGGCATGTGTGCCCTAAAGTTAGCACGGGAATGAACAGCACAGCATATGATATGAAGAATGCCTAAGGTAAAAGTATAGGAAAATTAGTCAGGTTGGCTCTTGGAAGAAAGTGGATAGCGATGTGTGATAACAAATGCAGTTGTTAGGAGAAAGAATCTCTGACTTGTAATCATGAATCTTGCATTTGAATCCCAACTCCAGTTTATTATCTGTGGCCTTAATCAATTCCTTCAACCTTAACCTCAAACTCTAGTTAAATGAAGCTCACAATAATGTAAACTCTAAATACTTGTGTCAGAATATTACTTGTGTGTCAGAATTATGGTAGAAACTCAATCACTGTTATCTGAAATTAATGTTAAAATTTTAGAGAAGATGTTATGTGGAAAACTGTTAAGTGGTGACTGTTAGGGACAGTAAAAAGGGTTATAATTTTAGAGAACATCCTGAAGTCCTGTTTTAAGAATCTTAACATTTTTAACTATTTTACTTTCTACAGTTTTAACTATGCAGTTGAAAGCATCAGAGAGAAGTTGAAGGCAAAACCTTTACTTTTACAGGTTGGTTGATTAATTTTTGGTTGATTAATAGAAACAGCTCCTCAATTTCCTCATAAACTTATTTTACTGTGATGAATACATTTTTGAA
The DNA here is from genome assembly GCF_054392235.1 of Sus scrofa. Taxonomy (NCBI): domain Eukaryota; kingdom Metazoa; phylum Chordata; class Mammalia; order Artiodactyla; family Suidae; genus Sus; species Sus scrofa. Next base: position 94,282,337 of record NC_139384.1, on the reverse strand, counting down.
GGTGTATCTCAGATTCCTTTTCAAAGAAGTTAGGATATAAATAAAAATAGACATAGATTATGAGACATTTGGGAGGAAGTGGGGGAAAGATAAGTTTTATTACCAGTGCAGTTCTATTGAGATCTGATGATCATTTAATAAAATGTTACTCTCACTCTGGACTTACAGTTACCAATTGGTGAAGCCAAAACTTTCAAAGGAGTGGTGGATGTAGTAAACAAAGAAAAACTTCTTTGGAATCTCAATTCAGATGATGGAAAAAACTTTGAGAGAAAACCCCTCTTGGAAGTGAGCGATCCTCAATTGCTGAAGGAGACAACAGAAGCAAGGAATGCCTTAATTGAACAAGTAAAAAAAATACTTTGAGTTTAAAATTGCAGAAATATTTAGAAACTTGAAGAAAGATTTATTGTGAAGTTTCATATAAAATTACGTATGGAAAATGCAAAGTGTAATGAATAAATACAGTGAACACTATTATAATTACCACCCAGCTTGAGAAATAGAATATTATTAATACTCCTGAATTTCTTTTTTTCTTTTTTTGGTCTTTTTGTCTTTTTTAGGGCCACACCTGTGGCATATGGAGGTTCTCACGCTAGGGGTCAAATCGGAGCTGTAGCCACCAGCCTACGCCAGAGCCACAGCAACGCGGGATCTGAGTTGTGTCTGTGATCTACACCACAGCTCACAGCAATGCCGGATCCTTAACTCCTGAGCAAGGCCAGGGATCCAACCTGCAACCTCAATGGTTCCTAGTTGGATTCACTAACCACTGAGCCGCAATGGGAGCTCCTAATAGTCTTGAATTTCTGTGTGCTGCTTTCTATTCTTTCTTCTCCCTTCCACTAATCATCTAGCCCCACCACCCTGCTACCTTAATTGCAGTGTTTATCTTTCATTTGCTTTACTTTATTACAGATGTGTATGATATCTAAAGAACATAGTTTTTCATGTTTTTGAATTTTACTTAAATGGAATGATACTGTTTGTATTTTATTACATTGTTCATCATTATATTGGAGATTATTTATGTGGTACGTGCGGTTATACTTGATTCATTTTCAATATTGAATAATGTTCCAGTATATGATTTTCCTACAGCTTATTGTCTGTTCTCTTGTGGATGGACTTTGAGGTTGTTTCCTCTTTTTTGCTATTATAAAAAAGGTTGCTGTGAACGTCTTAGGAGGTATCTTTTTGTGCACATGTGCAAGAATTTACTAAATCTAGGAGTGGAATTGCTAGGTCAAAGGCTATGTCCATCTTTTACATTAGCAGGTGTCAAATTATTTACAACATTTTTTTTTTTCTTTTTACAGCTGCACCTATGTCATATGGAAGTTCCTGGGCTAGGGGTTAAATTGGAGCTGTAGTGCAAGCCTATATTACCACAGTCATGGCAACACCGAATATGAACTGCATCTGCGACCTATGCTGCAGGTTGCAGGAATGCCAGATCCTTAACCCGCTGAGCTAGGGCAGGAATCAAATCTGCATCCTTACAAACACTATGCTGAGCCACAATGGGAACTCCTAGAAATTTTTTAAACAGTTTTTTATTTTCTTTTTTCTTTTGTTCTTTTTTTTTAAAAAAACCTATAGTTTATGTACAGTGCTGTGCCAATTTCTGCCCTATGGCAATACAGTCATACATATATATGAATACATCCTTCCATTATGTTCTATCTCAAGGTATTGGATATAGTTCCCTGTGCTATACAGTAGAACCTCATTGCTTATCCACTCCAAATGCAGTAGGTTGCATCTACTAACCCAAACTTGCAGTCCATCCTACTCCCTCCCACCTCTCTCTCTCTTGGCAGCTATAGGTCTGTTCTCTATGTCCATGAGTTTGTTCTGTTGTGTAGATAGGATCATCTGTGCCTATTTTAGATTCCAGATATAAATGATATCATGCAGTATTTATCTTTCTATTTCTGACTGACTTAGTATGAGAATCTCTAGTTCCATCTATGTTGCTGCAAATATTACTTTTATACTTTTTTATGGCTGAGTAGTATTCCATTGTTTGTGTGTGTACCACATCTTCTTAATCTATTTGTCTGTCGATGGACATTTAGGTTGTTTCCATGTCTTGGCTGTTGTGAATACTGCAGTGAACATAGGGGTGCATGTATCTTTTTCAATTGAAGTTTTGTCTGGATATATGCCCAGAAGTAAGATTGCTGGATCATATGGTAGTTCTGTATTTAGTTTTCTCAGGTACCTCCATACTGTTTTCCATAGTGGTTGTACCAGTTTACATTCCCACCAACTGTGTAGAAGGATTCCCTTTTTTTTTTTTTTTTTTTTTACACCCTCTCCAGCATTTGTTATTTGTACACTTACTAATGATGGCCATTCTGACTGGTGTAAGGTGGCACCTCATTGTAGTTTTAATTTGCATTCCTCTAATAATTAGTGATGCTGAGCATCGTTTCATGTGCCTGCTGGTCATCTATATGTCTTCTTTGGAGAAATGTCTGTTTAGGTCTTCTGTCCATGTTTTGAGTTGTTTTTTTGTTGAGTTGTATGAGTTGGTGTATTTTGAAGATTAAGCCTGTGTCAGTTGCATCGTTTGCAACTATTTTCTCCCATTCTGTAGGTTGTCTTTTTGTTTTTGTTTTTTTTTTTATGGTTTCCTTTGCTGTGCACAACTTTCAAGTTTGATTAGGTCCCACTGATTTATTTTTGTTTTTATTTTTATTGCCTTGGGAAACTAACCTAAGAAAACATTCGTATGGTTTATGTCAGAGACTGTTTTGCCTACGTTCTCTTCTAGGAGTTTGATGGTGTCTTGTTTTATGTTTAAGTCTTTAAGCCCTTTTGAGTTTATTTTCGTGCTTGGTGTGAGGGTGTGTTCTAGTTTCATTGCTTGACATGCAGCTGTCTGGTTTTCCCAGCAGCACTTGCTAAAGAGGGTATCTTTTTCCCATTTTATATTCTTGCCTCCTTTGTCAAAGATTAACTGACCGTAGGTGTCTGGGTTTCTTTCTGGGTTCTCTCTTCTGTGCCACTGGTCTGTATGTCTGTTTTTGTACCAGTACCACACTGTCTTGATTACTGTAGCTTTGTGATATTGTCTGACGTCTGGGAGAGTTATGCCTCCTGCTTGGTTTTTGTTCCTCAGGATTGCTTTGGCAATTCTAGGTCTTTTATGTTTCCATATAAATATTTGGATTGTTCTAGTTCTATGAAAAATGTCCTGGGTAATTTGATAGGGACTGCATTGAATCTATAGATTGCTTTGGGTAATATGACCATTTTAACAATATTTATTCTTCTAGTCAAGGAGCATGGAATATCTTCTCATTTCTTAGAATCCTCATTAATTTCCTTGATTAACGTTTTATGGTTCTCAGCATGTAAGTCTTTCACATCCTTGGTCAGGTTTATTCCCGGGTATTTGTTTTTTTGGGGGTGCAATTTTAAAAGGTATTGTATTTTTATATTCCTTTTCTAATATTTCATTGTTAGAATACAGAAATGCAACCGATTTCTGAATGTTAATCTTATATCCTGCTAATTTACTGAATTCATTGATCAGGTTGAGTAGTTTTTGTGTGGAGTCCTTAGAGTTTTCTATATATAGTATTGTGCCATCTATATAGCTTGAAAATTGTACCTTTTCTCTTCCAATTTGAATACCTTTTATTTCTTCTGTTTCTCTGATCGCTGTGACTAGGACTTCCAATACTATGTTGAATAAAAGTGGTAAGAGTGGGCATCCTTGTCTTCGTCCAGATTTTAGCAGGAAAGCTTTCACCTTTTCTCTATTGAATATTATATTGGCTGTGGGTTTGTCATGAATGGCTTTTATTATGTTAAGGTATGTTCTCTGAAAAGAGTTTTTATCATAAATGGATGTTGGATTTTGTCAAATGCTTTTTTTGCATCTATTGAGATAATCATGTGGTTTTTGACTTTTCTTTTTACATTACATTGTTTGATTTGAATAAGTTGAATCATTCTTGTGACTTTGGGATGAATCCCACTTGATTGTGGTGTGTGGTCTTGTTTATATGTTGTTGGGTTCGGTTGGCTAAAATTTTTGTTGAGAATTTTTGCATCTGTATTCATCAGACATTATAATTTTCTATTTTGATACTATCTTTTGTTTTGGTATTTGGGTGATGGTGGCTTTATAGAATGTATTTGGGAATGTTTCTTTTTTTTTTTTTTTTTTTTTGTCTTTTGTTGTTGTTGTTGTTGTTGCTATTTCTTGGGCCGCTCCCGCAGCATATGGAGGTTCCCAGGCTAGGGGTCGAATCGGAGCTGTAGCCACCAACCTACGCCAGAGCCACAGCAACGCGGGATCCGAGCCGCATCTGCAACCTACACCACAGCTCACGGCAATGCTGGATCGTTAACCCGCCGAGCAAGGGCAGGGACCGAACCCGCAACCTCATGGTTCCTAGTCGGATTCGTTAACCACTGCGCCACGACGGGAACTCCAGGAATGTTTCTTTTTATTCATTTTTTTGGAAGAGTTTAAGAAGGATGCGTATAAGTTCTTCATATGTTTGGTAGAATTTGCCTGTGAAGCCATCTGGTCCTGGACTTTTGTTTGTAGGAGTATTTTTATTACATACTCAGTTTCATTTCTGGTCATCAGTCTGTTCAAGTTACCTATTTTTGATTCAGTTTTGGTAGGCTATATATCTGTAGAAAGTTGTCCATTTCTTCTAGGTTGTCAAATTTGTTGGCATATAATTGTTCATAATATTCTCTCTTTTTTTTTTTTTGTATTTTTGCAGTATCCATTGAGAGTTCTTTTTCTTCATTTTTAATTTTATTTGGGTTCTCTTTTCTCTTCTTCTTGGTGAGTCTGCCTAGAGGTTTGTGCTTTGTTTATTACCCTCTCAAAAAACCAGCTCTTGGTTTTATTGATTTCTTTTTTCTTTTTCTTTTTCTTTTCTTTAGGGCCACAACTGTGGCATATGGAAGTTCCCAGGCTAGGGGTTAAATTGGAGCTACAGCTGCCAGCCTACACCATGGCCACAGCAACATAGAATCCTAGCCACTTCTGCAACCTACACCACAGCTCACAGCAACGGCAGACCCTCAATGCATTGAGTGAGGCTAGGGATCAAACCCATATCCTCATAGATACTCGTTGGATTCATTTTTGCTGAGCCACAACAGGAACTCCCTCTATTGTTTTTTTTTTTTTTTAATCTCTATTTTCTTGATTTCCTCTGTGATTTTTATGATTTCCTTCCTTCTGCTGACTTTAGTTTTTGTTTGTTCTTCTCATCTGATTCTTTTAGGTGGCAGGTTAGGTTGTTGATTTGAGATTTTTCTTCTGTCTTGAGGAAGGCCTGTGTTGCTATCAACTTTCTTCTAAGAATTGCTTTTGCAGCATGCCATAGATTTTGTATGGTTGTGTTTTCATTTTTGTTTGTCTGAAGGTATTTTTAATTTCCTTTTGATTTCCTTGTTGACCCATTGGTTTTTTAGTACCATGTTGTTTAGTCTCCATGAGGTCATTTTTTCTCTTATGATTGATTTCCAGTTTCATGCCATTGTGGTCAGAAAAGATGCTTGAAATGATTTCTGTACTCTTAAAATTTGTTGAGGTTTGTTTAGTGCCCCAATATGTGGGCAATCCTGGAGAATGTTCCTTGTGTACTTGAAAAGAATGTATATTCTGGGCCTTTTTTTTGGATGTAATATCCTGAAAATATCAATTAGGTCTAATTTTTCTGTTGCGTCATTTAGGATCTCTGTTGCTTTATTAATTTTCTGTCTAGAGCATCTGTCCATTGATGTGAGTGGGGTGTTAAAGTCTCCTACTATTGTGTTCCCATCAATTTCTACTCTTTTTTTTTTTTTTTTTTTTTGGGTCTTTTTAGCTATTTCTTGGGCTGCTCCCACGGCATATGGAGGTTCCCAGGCTAGGGGTCTAATCGGAGCTGGAGCCACCAGCCTACGCCAGAGCCACAGCAACGCGGGATCCGAGCCGCGTCTGCAACCTACACAACAGCTCACGGCAACACCGGATCGTTAACCCACTGAGCAAGGGCAGGGACCGAACCCGCAACCTCATGGTTCCTAGTCGGATTCATTAACCACTGCACCACGACGGGAACTCCAATTTCTACTTTTATGTCTTTTAGTATTTGTATGTATTCGGGTGCTCCTGTATTAGGGGCATATAATTAGGATATTAAGTGTAAATTCCTCTTTTGAATTGATCCTTTTATCATTAAATTGTATCCTTTTTCTTTATGGCCTTTGTCTGATATGAGTATTGCAAATCCCACTTTCCTGTTATTTCCCTTCCATTAAATATCTTTTTCCATCCCCTTTCAATTTATATGTGTCCTTTGCCCTAAGGTGGATCTCTTGTAGGCAGCATATTGTAGGCTCTTATTTGTTATCCAGTCCGCCACTCTGTGTCTTTTGATTGAAGCATTCATTCCATTGACATTTAAGGTAATTATTGACAAATATGAACTTACTTCCATTTTAAACCTTGTTTTCCAGTTGATTCTGTGTTTCTCCTTCCTTTCTTTTTCTTTTTTGTTTGGATGATTTCCTTTTATACTTGTGTCCTCTTCTTTTTGTTTTTTGTGAATGTATTGTTTGATTTTGATTTGCGGTTGGTCTGTTTTTCTTTTTTTTGTTGCACTGCACCCATGGCATATGGAAGGCTAGGGGTTGAATCAGAGCTGCAGCTGCTGGCCTGTGCCACAGCCACAGCAATGCCAGATCCAAGCCATGTCTGCAACCTTCACTACAGTGCATGGCAACACCAAATCCTTAAGCCAATGAACGAGGCCAGGGATTGAACCCACATCCTCATGGATACTAGTTGAGTTTGTTACCACTGAGCCACAATGGGAACTCCCGCCCTGTTTTTCAAGTATGTTAACCCCTTCCTGTATCTGCTTGCTTTAGACCGATAGTCATATAGGTTTAAGCACATTCTAAAAAAAAAAAGTCTAGGAGTTTCCATCATGGCTCAGTGGAAATGAATCTGACTAGCATCCATGAGGATGCAGGTTCGATCCCTGGCCTCGATCAGTGGGCTAAGGATCTGGCATTGCTGTGGCTGTGGTGTAGGCTGGCAGCTGTAGCTCCAATTCAACTAGGAACCTCCATGTGCTTTGGAAGTGGCCCTACAAAGCAAAAAAAAACACTAAAAAAAAAGTCTAGATTTTCTTACACCCCTTCCCCACATTTTATGCTTTTTTCGCTATCCTTTTTTACATCTTCATGTTTATCCTTTTGCTATTCCTTGTGTTTATCATCATTTAACTCAGCTTTTGTCTTTGCAAATGAATTTTTAATTTTCCTCTGCTCCTCATGATTTCTAGTTCCTTTTGTAATCTGTGTTACTGTTGCTATCTGTTCTTAATTCCTTCAGTATTTTCATTACACCCTTTTTTAAGGGTGTGTCTGTTAAGACTTCAGAGGTCTGTTTCATTGCTTTCTCCTTCAAGGGAATTCTCCTTTTCACTGGGAATGTTTCCTGTGCTTGTTAATTTTGCTTATATTTTTCTTACTCTGTCAGTTTGGGGAAGATAGTAATCTATCGTAGTCTTGGAGGGCAATTTATATGTGGGAGTGTTCCTGATCCATAGGTATTTTGTGAGGGCTTACTATTTTTTTTGGCATGAGGGCTGCTTTTGGTTTGGAAACTTGCTTGTCTCTTTTCCTTAGTGTGTGCAGGCTGTTATCCTCTTGACAGAGGTGGTGCAGGTGTATGGGCCTGGGTGTGTGCCTCCAGGGACGGGGGGCAATGGACAGTGCTGGCAGGCAGTGCCTGACAGCCAGGCCTTTGGCAGTGGTAAGGATCTACAGGGAGATCGGGGTGGTGGGCTGTTCTTGGCTACAGGGCCCTGGGCAGCAGCAGGGACCCTCAGGGGCTTTGCCAATGGCAGTGGTGGAGTCTGTGTTCCCAGGGAAGTGAGGGCAAAGGGCAGTGCTCAGTTTCAGGGCCTTCTGCTGTGGTAACCCCTGATGTGACTTGGGCTGCAAGCAGTGCCAGTTCACAGGACCTTTAGTGATGGGGGCTATGCCCACCTCAGGAGTCCGAAGTGGCCGTGGCAGTTTGCACCAGCTCTCCTAGACCGTACAAGAAGCACATCACTGCCTGAGAGCCTAGGTGTGAACTGAGAAAGAAGTTTCTGTGGTGGTCTCACCCTTCCTCCTCTCACCCTCCCCGACAGTGGCTCCTTGCTTTCCGTGAAGGCCGAGGCCTCCTCCTGCACTCTCTGGGCTGTGGCAATCCACTCCCTAGCCATGGCGTCCCACTCTCTAGCCTACTCAGGCTGTTTCGACACAGCCACCTTTAGTCCTTTCCCTGGAACTGACCTCTGTACCCCGAGTCTCAGCGCTCAGCCCCTGTCATGAATATTTCCGACTGTGGTGCCCTTTGTCTGTACGGCTCTTTCTCTGCTTTGCCCTCCTCTGACCAGCCGCTCTGCTTTGCTCCAAGGCTTTGATGTTAGCCCTCTGTTCAGGTTGATCTCCCTTCAGTTAGGGGGCCTGCCATGGTGCTAATTTCTTGCCTCTTTCACAGCTCTCTCTCAAGAGTCCTTGTCCTGTCCTGTTTCCTTTTTTTGTTTTCTTTTTCTCCCTCTCTCTCTTTTTTTTCTCTACCTACTTTTGTGGAGGGTTTCTTCCCTTTTTGGAAATCTGAGGTCTTCTGCCAGCATTCAGTAGCTGTTCTGTGCAAATCGTACATGTAGATGGGTTTTTTTTTTAATGTGTTTGTGGGAGAAGGTGAGAGCCATGTCCCATTCCTCCACCATCTTGATTTCGCCTCTAAACAATCAATTTTATAGTTTATAACTCTGGACTTTAGCCACCTTCAAAATTTTAATAAAGAAATAGTAGCATTGTTAATATTTATAAGATCTATATGGTATTAGTAGTGTATAGAGTAATAAGTAAATATATATCTTTTTTTTTGTTTGTTTTTTGCCATTTCTTGGGCCGCTCCCATGGCATATGGAGGTTCCCAGGTGAGGGGTCTAATCGGAGCTGTAGCTGCCGGCCTATGCCAGAGCCACAGCAACCCAGGATCCAAGCCTCGTCCGAAACCTACACCACAGCTCACAGCATCACTGGATCCTTAACCCACTGAGCAAGGCCAGGGATCAAACCCACAATCTCATGGTTCCTAGTCAGATTCGTTAGCCACTGAGCCACGACAGGAACTCCAAGTAAATATATATCTTAAATATAGTGCTAGAATCTTATGGTAGAGAAAAGCCTGAGTCTCAAAACTCATTGCTGTGGCACAGGTCGCTATTGGGCTAGGGTTTGATCCCTGGCCTAGGACTTTTGAAGCCAAGAAGAGCAAAAAAAAAAATGGATCCTCTTCTCATTAATTTTTTTGCCCACCTTTTGTATGAAGTTATTTTTGAAGTGATCTTTTTCCAATTTTAATATATAGTCATCATTAACGTTATCATTTAACGTAATGTTCATAGTTATTTACTTTTTTTTGGTCTTTTTAGGGCTGCACCCGTGGCATATGGAGGTTCCCAGGCTAGGGATCTAATCAGAGCTACAGCTGCCGGCCTACACCACAGCCACAGCCACACCAGATCTGACCTGTATCTGCAACCTACACCACAGCTCACAGCAATGCTGGATCCTTAAGCCATTGAGCGAGGCCAGGGATCGAACCTGCGTCTTCATGGGTGCTAGTCAGATTTGTTTCTGCTGAGCCATGACAGGAACTCCTCATTGTTATTTTTTATTAATGGATAGTAGTCATCAAAGACTTACTGTGATCTAGCTTAAATGCCTCACATATATTAATTCTCATAACAGCCTGCTGTATCCCCATTTCATAGGTAAGGAAACAGTCTTTGAAAGCTTAAATAGTTGTCACACAGCTCATAAGCAGCAGAACCGGAATCTGATTCCAGGTCTTTCTCAGTTAAGAGCCAGAGCTCTTACCTGTACTTGCTGTACTGCTTCTCTAATTTGGAGGGACATAAAGAGAATACAAGTGGCATTGACATTTATTAATCAGTAATTGTGTACATAATTGCTTCCAACTTTGAGGGTTTTTGTTTTGTTTTATAAAAAAGGGCTATCAGAATAAACCTAAGTGATTTTTGTCGTCTAGTTGAAGAGCCAACACACACTTGAATGCATATTTCATTCACGTTGTTTTGGGACACGGTAGTATATAATGAAAACAAAGAAAATTTGAAACTATCAGTAGATAGTTATGAAATGCTAATTACAACGAGTACATACAGAGGATAAGACGGCATCACACCTGCTAGGATAGTTACCATTAAAAAAATAAAAAACTGGGAGTTCCTGTCATGGCTCAGCAGTAATGAATCTGACTAATATCCATGAGGACATGGGTGGTATGGGTCACAGGTGTGGCTCAGATCTGGTGTTGCTGTGGCCTGGGCCAGTAGCTATAGCTCTGATTTGACCTCTTGCTTGGGAACTTCCATATGCCACAGGTGCAGCCCTAAAAAAAAAGACCCCCCCCAAAATTTTAAAACCCCCAAAAACACAAAACACAGAAAATTAGTGTTGATAAGGATGTGAAGAAATGGGAACCCTTATGCATTGTTTGTAGGAATGAAAATGGTGCAAATACTGTGGAAAACAATATTATGATTCCTCAGAAAATCGAAAATAAAATTATCATATGATCTAGCATCTCCACTTTTGGGTATATCCAAAAGAATTGAAAGCAGAGTCTCGAAAAGGTATTTGTACATGAATGGTCGTGGCAGCATTATTCAAAATAGTCAAAAGATGGAAGCAGTCCACATGTTCACCACCAGATGAATGCGTAAACAAAATGTGCTACATACATACAGTAGAACATTATTCAGCCTTGGGAGTTCCCGTGGTGGCTCAGCAGTCACAAACCCGACTAGTATTCCTGAGAACATGGGTTCAATCCCTGGCCTCGCTCAGTGGTTAAGGATCCAGCATTGCTGTGAGCTGTGGTGTAGATAGCAGACACAGCTCATATCCATGTTTCTGTGGCTGTGGTGTAGGCCAGCAGCTGCAGTTCTGATTCAACCCTTAGCCTGGGAATTTCCATATGCTGCAGGTATATATATATATATATATATATGTATATGTATATATATATATGTATATATATATATATATATATAAAACACATATGTATATGTTAATTATTCAGCCTTAATAAGCAAGGACTTTTTTTTTTTTTTTTTTTAGGGCCACACCTGTGGCATATGGAAGTTCCCACTCTAGGGCTCAGATCAGAGCTACAGCTGCCAGCCTACACCATAGCCACAGCAATGCCAGATCCGAGCTGCATCTGCAACCTGCACTGCAGCTCCTGCACTGCATCTCAGGCAATGCCAGATCCTTAACCCACTGATCGAGGCCAGGGATCAAACCTGCATCCTCATGGATCTTAGTCATGTTCATTACCACTGAGTCACAATGGGAACTCTCCGGAAGGGAATTCTGACATATGCTACAACATGGATGAAATTTGAGGACATTATGCTAATTGAAATAAGCCAATCATAGAAAGACAAACACTGTCTGATCTCACTTACATGAGTTAGCTAGAGTGTTTGATTTTATAAAAACAAAGTAGAATGATAGAGCTGGGGGAGGAGAGAATGAGGAAGGGTTGTTTGATGGGTGTAGAGTTTTGGTTTTGTGATGTGGAAGAGTTCTGGAGATTAGTTTTACAACAATATGAATATACGTAATGCCACTAAACTTTTCACTTAGAATTGGTTAAGTTGGTGAATTTTATGTTTCTTATATTTGACTACAATTAAAAAATTTATAATTAGTAAGATTAGTGTGGACTAGAATCAGTTGCCTTTGTTCTAAAGGTGAACCATGATGAAAATAATACTGATTATATACTTACTGTATGTTTTGGAAACATAATTTGAATTGGTAATTTAAAATTCACAGCAGCCCAAATGGGGTAAGTAATAGTATCTCCATGAGTAACAACGATAAAGAAAGATGATGTAACTTGACCAAAGTTATTTTGAACAAGTTTATAAGTAGTGGAGCCATTTCCAGACAATTTAACTCAAGAAGCTATGCTTAACCATCATATTTGCAGCTTTTTGAGAGGATGATTGAGTACATTTCTGCTGTAGTTAGCTTGTTTTTTGTTTTGTTTTTTTTTTTCTTTTTGCCTTTTCTTGGGCCGCTCCCGTGGCATATGGAGGTTCCCAGGCTAGGGGTCTAATCGGAACTGTAGCCGCCAGCCTACGCCAGAGCCACAGCAATGCGGGATCCGAGCCGCATCTGTGACCTGCACCACAGCTCACGGCAACGCCGGATCATTAACCCACTGAGCAAGGCCAGGGATCAAACTTGCAACCTCATGGTTCTTGGTCAGATTCGTTAACCACTGAGCCACGACGGGAACTCCTGTAGTTAGCTTTTAAATGTGTTTTTTTCTCACCAAGTTTGACTTTTTTGCTCCCTTGTACCATTATAAACTTTTGAAACTCTTTTATTTCTATTGTAAGTTAAATTCTGTCATATAGGAAGATGATTATGAAAAGAATGTGAATTGGATAATTGCGTTTTTATTTTTGAAATAACACCTCGGTACTCTAAACTTAAACTTATTACCTCAGTAAGAATTCTTTGACTGTCTTAGGAGATCTGGTAAACATTCAGAATATTAGAGGACTACCAAATGAAACTTTTTTTAATGAACTAGGCCCCTCAAATTTATCTAAAAACAGTACCTCGTTTTGTATATTATCATTGGTTGTAAGTTGTGGGTTTTATTGCTCTTGAGCATTCCTAGTAGTAGCATTTTATTGAGGTGTTTTATCTGACTCTGACTTTGCATGAGTTTAGGGAACTCAGGAGAGCATATCTTCGGTCTCCTTTTGCCTCCAGGAATGACAGATTCCCATTTAGAAAAAATAGAAACGGAAAGATAGGCCCCAGACTGAGGGGCACGGTTTAAATTTTCTCCCACGAGATCCCAACATTCCAGGTCCGCAATACCCTCGCCTGGAAAACAAAGTTTATATTTGATCACGGCTTCTAACAATTCCTCTATTTTAGGCTCTGCTACCTGAACCTCTGACTGTCTTAACATACATTTAAGCAATTGAATATAGTGTTTAGTTTCCTGTGATTGATTCTGCCCCATTGTTATCCTGGTTTAAAGTTTCTGCTTGCCTACTCGAGGTGAGGTCGACTCCATCCTCGAGTGCAAGGCTACTGTTTCTGCCGTCTGTAGTTTCACCTTTTCCTGCTTGTGGCAGACCTTCTCTTCCAGCCCCACGTTGGGTGCCATTCTGCTGTGTCCAGCGCTGAAGGGAAACAGGGAATCCTGGAAGAGGGACAGTGCGGCCTAACAGAACACACAAGACTCTTAAATTTAGAAAGTAGGGGACCAGGAGGCACTCTGTTCCGCAGAAAAAAGGCCACTAGGCTTTCACCCCTATCTTTTTGTTAAGGAAGGTGGTGAGATTATTATTGATGGCAGTAATGAAGGTGACAAGATAAGTGAGCAGGGACAGGCATAGGCAATGATTCTCTTCTTTATAATATCAAAAGGGGGTATCCTTAGGACCTAGTGCAACTGTTTATAGAATGACATGGTTAATGCAAGTCCTTCATCTTTGAAGGAGACTCTGTGCTTTAGGACTCTGAGTCCAGTTATTTGCCTTCTGCAGAGTTCTGCTGTTTCATGGTCTCCAACATCCTTTCCTTTGAAAGAAAACTCGTGTTTCTTTAAAAGATGTGAAGAGTTGCTTGCCCTGCATAATTAGATCATGTAACTGTCTTGAAATACTTGGATAGTATATATTTGTGGTATGTAGACTTCAGAGTTGTGACACTGAATGCAAGTTATAGAACTAAAGCCTTTCTTTATAGGTTGCAGATTTGGATGATGAATTTGCTAACTTGGTTTTAGGAGAATTTAGTGAAAATTTTGATTTACTACCAGCTGAAAAGGTAAATTTTATTTTTCATTTACTTTGACTATATTTTACTTATTGGATGTGCTTTGATTCTATCATGGGTGGTTTTTTTTTTTCCTTCAACTTTGCATTCCATTATAAGATGCAGACTTAAGTTTAGGAGGACGCAAAGAAAGTTACTGCAAATACAAGTATTTAAATAATGGCAGTGATTTACTCTTTTCAGATAGGCATTACAAAAATAGAAACTGGAACTTTTTTCTTATAATGAGTCAGGATAAGGTAGTTGTTCATTTTCTGCAGCCTTTTCATTGTGATCATTTGCCTAGTTTTAGGTAAATCAGAGATAGATTTTTTTTTAATTTACTCATTTTTTTCAGGCTACTACAATGATCATTTTTTCTGAATCTGTTTTAATAAGAAGAAACTCATTCCAGGTCTTCCCTTTTTTAGTTTTATTTTGAAATACATTAAACCAGAGAATAGGCAAGTAAAATACTGATAATATTTGAGTTATGACAGATTTCTTCAAGGCACTTCTGGTTTTTTTCTGCCAGACATCTCCCAGATGAAAAGTGTTTTTAAGGGGTAATGTACATAACGGGGTTCAAGATGAGCCCAGCAAATTCACGTGGCTCTTCTTCATGAAAAGAATTAAAGGAAAATACAAGGTCTGTAGATTAATTTCAAGCCATTTGAAGTTAGAGGTGCAAAAAGTGATTTTTTTCTTTTAAGTGAAATTCCAGAATTTTGAATTTTTTTTCTTGTTTAGTATTTGAATGCATAAATGTGATGTTTCTTATGCCCCATAGTCACACAATGTGATTTCTATTTTTTTATTTTTTTTGTCTTTTTGCCTTTTCTAGGGCCGCTCCCGCGGCATATGGAGGTTCCCAGGCTAGGAGTCTAATCAGAGCTGTGGTCACCGGCCTACGCCAGAGCCACAGCAACACGGGATCTGAGCAGCATCTGAGACCTACACCACAGCTCACGGCAATGCCAGATCCTTAACCCACCGAGCCAGGGATGGAACCTGCAAGCTCATGGTTCCTAGTCGAATTCGTTAACCACTGCACCACGATGGGAACTGCCTCTATTTTAAAAGAGCTTACAATCTAAAATGAAATTGACCCACCACCTCTCTTATTAATAGCTTACAAGCACACCTAAGCTTTTTTTGGTTTTTGAGGTCTTTTTAACATTTTTTTTACTTTGATATCTCACTTTCCTTTGGCTTTTATTTAATGTGCATTTAATTCATTTGAAGAAACTGTAAGTCATGTGTCTAATTTCCAACAAGTTCCTCTATTAGACTATCAGAATTAATCACAATATTCAAGAATTATGTTTGTGCACCTCCTTTATTTTAAGCATTTCTAATTTGTGGTGATTTAGCAATATTTTTATAGGACTTATTGTCATGCTCATATGAATATTACATTCTAGTGGGTGAGTTGACAGTAAACCAATAAATATGCATCTAATATACCAGCTAGTGGTTAATGTTACTTGCAATGACAAATGAAGAATAAGGCCGTAAAGAATGATGGAAGTGTGCTGAGGAGTGCTGTTGATTAGGGAAGGCATCTAATTCCTTTTTTTTTTTTTTTTTTTTGTCTTAGGGCTGCACCCGTGGCATGTGGAATCCTTGGCTAGGGGTCCAATTGGAGCAATAGCCGCCGGCCTACGCCAGAGCCACAGCAATATGGAATCTGAGCCATGTCTGTGACCTATACCACAGCTCACAGCAATGCCAGATCCTTAACCCACTGAGCGAGGCCAGGGATCAAACCCGCATGCATCCTCCTTGGATGCTAGTTGGGTTCGTTAACCGCTGAGCCATGACTCGAACTCCCTAATTCTGAGGTATTTTGGCTGAGACCAGTAAACAACACGTTAAACACTTATTTATACCTCTGCCTTGTAGCTACAAACTGCAATACACAGAGTAACGCTTGCTCAGACAGCAGTGCCTGTGCTTTGTGGAAGTGCCCTGAAAAACAAAGGGGTCCAGCCCTTGTTAGATGCTATCACCATGTATTTGCCTTCACCTGAAGAGCGCAACTATGAATTTTTGTAAGTATGCAAGTGCATAGATTAAATTCTTGAAAAGCCTTGAAAAAGACAGGTAGGCAGTAGATCTTGTTTCACAAAGAGTAGTTGAATTACTGCTTTTTAATTACATTGTTAAAGGATATTATTGTAAATAATATAATATGGAGCCGTAGTAATTTTTGCCTGAAAGGGACATTTGTCATCTCTTGTAACCTGCTGTGTTCACAGAGGGACCTAAGAATATGTGGCTCTTTTGCTGTGTAAAAGTGTAAGTGTTGATCCTGCCATTTTAGTTGAAAAATAAAAAAGTAGTATACTGGGGATGTTTGCTAAATAATTTATAGATATGTTTATTCTAAATTTCAAGATTTTTCATAGGCTTAAAATATTTTGTGACTATAAGGAAAGGTCCTTTGTTTTACTGTTGTTTTACAATTGTCCCCTAATAGCTTTGTCCTTGGTAATAAATCCTCTAAAAATCTGAGTGAGTTGCATGCAACATGGCACATAAGAGGTAGACATTCATCCTCTTAGCTAGGACCTTAGTCACTTTTCATACCTCTCAATTGGAGAGGCAATATGGTGAAGCATTAGGAGCATGGACGGTGTACTCCCTGGATTATGGACCATGTGCTACCTGGGTTGACATCTCAGGTCTTCCAAGTTGCTTAACTTCTCATCTGTAAGAGGCAGAGAATAGGACTTCTCATAGGATTGTTAATAAGAATGAAATGAGCTAAAATTTATAAAAGCACATAGAACACTGCCTAGTATATGATCAACTCTGTATAAGGATTTGTCAAAGTTAAAACTTGGAGAGAACAGTAGTAAGATTAGAGAAACTCTGTAATAGAAGTGTCTAACCTACTTTGAGTCATGGACTCCTTTGCAACTAATGAAAATGTAGAGCTTTTTTCAGAAAAAATGTACCTATGTACAAAATAGGGCAATTTCAGAGAGATTTAAACTTTCTGAAACCTGTCATTGAATACCAATTTAAGGGTATCATTCTCTAAGTGTTGGCTGTGTAAGTAAATAAATTCAAGTCTGTAGTGTAGATGTATGCAGCTGTGCAACTGAAGAGAAAGTCAGAGACAGTGAAAGCAGTAATTGGAAAGTACCTATTTGTTCACCCCATGTAGGGTTTTAAGAAGTGATGGCGAATTCCTGTCATGGCTCAGTGGTTAATGAACCTGACCAGTATCCATGAGGATGCAGGTTCGATCCCTGGCCTTGATCAGTGGGTTAAGGATCCAGCATTGCCATCAGCTGTGGTATAGGTCGCAGATGTGGCTTGGATCCCGAGTTGCTGTGGCTGTGGTGTAGGCCAGCAGCTACAACTGATTTGACCCCTAGCCTGGAACCTCCACATGCCTCAGGTGTGGCCCTAAAAAGACAAAAGCCAAAAAAAAAAAATAAATAAATAAAGTGATGTGATGTTCGTAGGTATGTTTTTTGAGGAGGGAAGTCTCAGCAAGAATTATTTGCTGGAGTTCCCGTCGTGGCGCAGTGGTTAACGAATCCGACTAGGAACCATGAGGTTGTGGGTTCGATCCCTGCCCTTGCTCAGTGGGTTAACGATCCGGTGTTGCTGTGAGCTGTGGTGTAGGTTGCAGACGCGGCTCAGATCCCACGTTGCTGTGGCTCCAGCGTAGGCTGGCAGCTACAGCTCCGATTGGACCCCTAGCCTGGGAACCTCCATATGCCGCAGGAGCGGCCCAAAGAAATAGCAAAAAGACAAAAAAAAAAAAAGAATTATTTGCTAATAGGGGTAATATTTGGAGGAGATTCCATTGTTTTTAGTTTTGAGGAATTAATGGTATGATCGCTATTAAATAATTTAGTCCAGTGGAGGAAGAGAGATACATAATACATTATTTAGTAGGCCTGGGTAGCAAAAGTAGATTTGAAGAATCTTTGGAGGAAAGCAGGGTTAGGTTTGTGTGGTGATTCTGACCTGATCTATATAGATACTTAGGAAGTGTATTTTAACGGCTTTTCTGGAATTTCTCCTTAATTTTATTTATAGGCAGTGGTATAAGGGTGACTTATGTGCATTGGCATTTAAAGTTCTTCATGACAAACAGCGAGGACCACTGGTTTTTATGCGCATTTACTCAGGCATGATAAAACCCCAGTTGGCCATCCATAATATTAATGGAAACTGCACGTAAGTAGAAACCTAGGTTATTTTCTAAAGCTTCACTCATTTCTGTAAATAAACTTTTACTAATACAAATCATGGTTTTACAGGGAGAGAATAAGTCGTCTGCTTTTGCCATTTGCTGATCAACATGTAGAAATTCCTTCACTGACTGCTGGTAACATTGCTTTGACTGTTGGGCTTAAACATGTAAGTGACCAAATGGTTCCTCTAGGAAGTAACAGCTTAAATGTTTAATTAAAAGTAGGTTTTGTCTTTGTTTTTTGTCTTTTTAGGGCTGCACCTGTGGCATATGGATGTTTCCAGGCTAGGGGTTGAATCAGAGCTATAGCTGCTGGCCTGCATCAGAGCCACAACAACACAGAATCCGAGCCACATCTGCAGCCTACACCACAGCTCACAACGATGCCGGATCCTTAACCCACTGAGCGAGGCCAGGGATGGAACCTACATCCTCATGGATACTAATCAGGTTCGTTATCACTGAGCCATGATAGGAACTCCAAAAGTAGGTATTTTGTAATAGCAAAATCCGACAGACAATACAAAAATGATCAGTATTGGAATAATGAATATTGTAGCATCTTTATCAGTATGATTGAATCTCAAGAAAAGTAAATTGCACGGGGTTATAAATAGTATGGATTGTATTCATATAAAATTTAAATCCGAGTAAAATAATACAATATTTATGGTTATATACATGTTTTAAGTTTATATAAAATAATGAGTATCCTGTTGGGGTTTTTTTTTCCATCTGGATTATTGCAGAAAATTTAACTTTATCAGGTAAAAAGTGAAGATATTTCCCGAGGAAGGCTTCGTAAGGGGTAGGATTTTTTGTCTCTTGTTTTGCTGAATGAATTTTGGATATAGTTTGTATGTATGTGTTGTATTGTTAGATTTTATTACATCAGTATTTTGAATAGAAATCTTTTTTTTTTTTTTGGCCTTGCCTGCAGCTGGATAGAATTTCTTCTACAAGTTTAATTAGCTTTACCTATGTAAATTTATAGTCAGCTTTATGAATTTGTCTCTCTTTCAAGCTCTGATGAAAAGATGGTGCCACGTTAAAATTTTTCTTTGGTGGAAGCTGAGTGCTTGCCAACAGCTTACTTTGACCCATGGCATCTTGTTTGCTTGCAGACTGCCACTGGAGACACCATCGTCTCATCCAAGTCCAGCGCGTTAGCTGCAGCTCGTCGAGCCGAGAGGAAGGGAGAAAAGAAGCATAGAGAAAACAATGAAGCAGAGAGGCTTTTATTGGCTGGGGTAGAGATTCCAGAGCCTGTGTTCTTCTGTACCATAGAACCTCCTTCAGTGGCTAAGCAGCCAGGTACAAATGGTCTTGGTGTATCAATTAATAGGTGGTCTGATAATTTAGATAAAATAGTTACGTAGTTAACTGCTAAAGATTTTTTTGCCTCATTGAGTTCAATTTTATCAGTATTTATTGGTATTTTTTGTGATGGCCTACTTTTTTATTTGAGATGTCTTCACTTTTACAAAATTTCATTTTTTCTTGTATCTTGGCCGTTTTTCTTTTATCCTATTTATACTCTTGCTCCTATGGTGCTAACTATGGGATTCTAAGTAATTGACCTTAGGATTGCCCTCCTATTATATTAGATTAGATAGTAACCAATTCATAACTTATTCAGCTTCCCATCATCATTTAAAAAAATTTTTTTTTCAAATTAATAGACTTTATTTTGAGGGGAAGCTTTAGGTTTACAGAAAAATTGAGCATAAAAGAGTTCCCATATACCCAGTCAAAACCCTCCCCTCCCTAGTTTCCCTGATTTTTTTTCTAATTTTATTGAAGTATAGTTGATGTACAATGTTGTGTTAATTTCTGCTATATAACAAAGTGATTCATTTATGCATATACACATATCCATTCTTTTTCAGATTCTTTTCTTGAAACAGATTAGCACAGGGAACTATTTCCAGTATTCTGTGATATAGAGCAGGTCCTCGGCCAATCATTCCGTAAACCACAGTGTGCATAATGCCAACCCAAAACCCCCAATCCATTCTCCCCTCCATATGTCCTGCTTTGGTAACCATAAATTTGTTTTCGAAGCGTGAGTCTGTTTTTGTTTTGTTTGTTCATTGATATAATTGTTTTAGAATTCACATATATGTGATATCATATGGTGTTTGTCTTTGTCTGACTTACTTCACTGAGTATAATAATCTTCAGGTCCATTCATGTTGCTACAAATAGCATTATTTCATTTTTTTATGGCTGAGTAATATGCCATTGTATCTGTGTACCACATCTTCTTTATCTATTCCTCTGTTGATGGACATTTAGGTTGCTTCCATGTCTTGGCTATGGTAAATAGTGCTGCAGTGAATATTGGGATGCATGTATCTTTTCAAATTACTGTTTTCTCTGGGTAGATGCTCAGAAGTGGGATTGCTGGATAATATAGTTGTCTTATTTTTAGTTCTTTTAAGGAACCTCCATACTGTTCACCATAGTGGTTGTACCAATTTACATCCCCACCAACAGTGTAAGGAGACCTTCCTTTTCTCCACACCCTCTCCAGCATTTATTGTTTGCAGACTTTCTGATGATAGCCATTCTGACCAGTGTGAGGTGGTAGATGTTCATTTTTTGATGTTCATAGTTTTGATGTTCATTTCTCTCATCATTAGTGATGTTGAGAATCTTTTCATGTGCCTGTTGGCCATATATCTTCTTTGGAGAGATAGCTATTTAGATCTTCTGCCTATTTTTTGGTTGGGTTGTTTGTTTTTTTGATATTGAGCTATAGGAACTGTTTGTATATTTGGGGAATTAATTTTCTGTCAGTTGCTTCATTTCCAGATATTTTCTCCCATTCTTTTGATTTTCTTTTTCTCTTTTTCTCTCTTTGCTTTTTTCTTTTATCTCTTTCTTTTTCTTTTTAATGATTTCCTTTGCTGTGCAAAAGCTTTTGAGTTTAATATAGGTCCCATTTGTTTATTTTTGTTTTTATTTTTATTACTGTAGGAGATGGATTCAAAAAGATATTGCATAAAAGATATGACATAAAAGACTTGATTTATGTCAAAGAATGTTTTATATTTTCTTCTAAGAGGTTTATAGATCTGATCTTACATTAGGGATCCAATCCATTTTTTTTTTGTCTTTTTAGGGCCGCACCCACGGCATATGGAGGTTCCTAGTCTAGGGTCGAATCAGAACTACAGCTGCTGGCCTACATCACAACCACATCAACATCAGATCCGAGCCGCGTCTGCAACCCACACCATAGCTCATGGCAACACCGGATCCTCAACCCACTGAGTGAGGCCAGGGATCAAACCCACAACCTCATGTTTCCTAGTCTGATTCATTTCCACTGTGCCACGATGGGAACTCTGGGATCTAATCCATTTTGAGTTTATTTTTGTGTATGGTGTTAGAAAGTATTCTAGTTTCATTTTTCTACATGTAACTGTCCTGTTTTCCCAACATCACTTATTGAAGAGACTTTCCTCCCCTATATGTTCTTGCCTTCTTTGTCATAGATTAGTTGACCATATGTATGTGGATTTATTTCTGGGCTTTCTATCCTGCTCCATTGATCTATATTTTTTTTCGTGGCAGCACCATACTGTTTGGATAACTATAGCTTTGTAATATAGTCTACAAAGTCAGGGAGCCTGATTTCTCCAGCTCCATTTTTCTTTCTTAGGATTACTTTGGCTATTCAGTCTTTTGTGTTCCCATACAAATTTTAAAAAATGTTTTGTTCTAGTTTTGTGAAAAATGCCATTTGTAATCTGATAGAGATTATGTTGACTCTGTAGATTGTCTTGGGTAGTATAGTCATTTTGATAATATTGATTCTTCCAGTCCAAGAGCATGGTATATCTTTTTTTTTTTTTTTTTTTTGTCTTTTGTTGTTGTTGTTGTTGCTATCTCTTGGGCCACTTCCGCGGCATATGGAGGTTCCCAGGCTAGGGGTTGAATCAGAGCTGTAGCCACCAGCCTACGCCAGAGCCACAGCAACGCGGGATCCGAGCCGCGTCTGCAACCTACACCACAGCTCACGGCAACGCCGGATCATTAACCCACTGAGCAAGGGCAGGGACCGAACCCGCGACCTCATGGTTCCTAGTCGGATTCGTTAACCACTGCGCCACGACGGGAACTCCAGCATGGTATATCTTCCCATCTGTTTGTGTCTCTTCAATGTCTTTCATGAACATCTCAATAGTTTTCAGAGTACAGGTCCTCTGCCTCCTTAAGTAGGTTTATACCTTGGTGTTTTATTGTTTTTGATGTGATGGTAAATGGGACTATTTCCTTAATTTCTCTTTCAGATCTTTTGTTGTTAGTGTATAGAAATGCAAGAGATTTCTGTGTACTAAGTTTGAATCCTGCAACTGATTCACTGATGATCTCTAGTGACTTTTTGCTAGAAAATCTTTGGGATTTTCTAGGTATGGTATTATGTCATCTGCAAGCAGCGACAGTTTAATTTCTTTTGCAGTTTGGATTTTTCTTTTTCTTCTCTGATTGCCATGGCTAGGACTTCCAAAACTATGTTGAATAAAAGTGGCAAGAGTGGACATCCTTGTCTTGTTCCTGATCTTAGTGGAAATTCTTTCAGCTCTTCACTGTTGAGAATGATGTTGTTATCTGTGGGTTTGTCGTATATGGTCTTTATTATGTTGAGGTAGGTTTCCTTTATGCCCACTTCTTGGATGGTTTTTATCATAAATTGGTGTGGGATTTTGTCAAAAGCTTTTTCTGCATCTCTTGAGATGATCATATGGTGTTTATTCCTTAGTTTGTTAATGTGGTGTATCACACCAATTGATTTGTGAATATTGAAGAATCCTTGCATCCCTGGGATAAATCCCACTTGATCATGTTGAATGATCCTTTTAATGTACTGTTGGATTTGGTTTGCTAGTATTTTTTTTGAAGATTTTTACATCTATGTTCATCAGTGATGTTGGCCTGTAATTTTTTTTGTGGTGTTGCTGAGTTGGGACCAGGGTGATGGTGGCCTCATAGATTGGAAGTGTTCCTTTCACTTCAGTTTTTTAAAAGAATTTCAGAAGGAAGTGTTAACTTTTCTCTAAATGTTTGATAGAATTTGCCTGTGAAGGCCACATCCAGACTCCTCACTGTGGCCGTTAAGGCCCCACCACACATCTCCCTCCTTACCTGATGCTACTTTCCTTTTGCCCACCAATATCCAGCTGTACTGCCCTTCTTGTTTCTTGAGTAGAAACCGTTCCTTGCACAGCCATTTCCTCTGTCTGAAACTCTTCTACTTCAGGATTTTACCTAAAAGGTCGTTCTTTTTGGTTTGCGTCTTTATCCAAATTATCCTGGAGAGGTCCTCCCACGTTACCCAGTCTAAGTCATCTTCCATCGCTCTCGTCACCTTGTTCCATTCTCTCCAAACATTTCTGGTTGTTTGAGATTTTCTTTTTCAAAGTTCATTTGCTCGTTCATCTATTTTTCCCACTAAAATATTTTTCCCACAAATATGAAGATATTGTTTATCTTCCAGATTTGGATCATGCATTGAAATGCCTTCAGCGCGAAGATCCCAGTTTGAAAGTGAAGCTAGATCCTGACTCTGGACAAGTATGCACATATTACTTAATCCTCAAAGTTTTTGAATAATAACACTGGTATGTGTGTGAGACAGAGAGAGTGGTTAAGTGCATATATCCTAACCTTTGACTGGCCTCTGCCTCTAAAAAAAAAGCTTTCTTTTTTCAGTTCTCTTGTAATTTAAATTTCTGATTATTATGTTGACTGAAGTTAAATTCTCCTTAGTTCCTCAGTATAATTATACCTCACTTATTTAAATAATCTCCAACATTTCTGCATTATAGAATACAGCCTTTTGTGGGATTTTGAAATAAGGTTCAACCCCAAGATAAAGCCTTGAGACCCTTGTGCTAAAACTTATAGAAGCAGCTTTACTAAAGGGAGGATGCTATCATCTTCATGATGATAACACAGATAAAATGGGTGAGAACTGAAACTGAGAGATTACAGCCTAACAATGTGGGAGGAAACAGAGTCATAAAGATACAGGACTTTACTGAATATTATAGTACAGTAAAAGAACAGATGTTCATTCTGTATCTTGTTTTTAGGAGGGCAGGATATAGTTTATGTAAGATTATAGAAAAAGTTACTTTAAAAGATGGTAAATTTGTCTTTAAAAAGGATAAACTGATTAATTTGAAAAATATGAAATACTTTATTTTCCCAAAGTCCAGCTAAATGAGGCAGCAATTTAGTTTAATTGGTCCTTGCTTTTTCCCTAAATAATCCACTTCTTTAACTTTATATTAAATCTTTAGCAATCGTGCACCAATTTTTTGTTGTTGTTCCTTATAATTACATTTTTATTACAGTGAAAGGGTATGAATCAGAACTAGCCAAAAAAAGATGCATATGTGGCAAAGTCTGGGAGAGTTCTAAATGCAGAGTTTTCTTCAACCTCAGAGATGTGTTACCCTCCTGGCATAGAGTATCGCCTTTCAGGGAAGCTGACCCAAGTTTTTGGTGTCCAGGGTTTTTACTGGAGTAGAGTCACATACTGCCTATGTGGTTGACCTTTAATCTCTAGTGCCTCCTGTAGGATTAGGCTACTACCTTTACTCTCTAGGTTGTAAATGGATATGACTATTCCAAAGCCTACATCATAAATCCCATTGTTAGACTATCTGGTGGACGAAGGCCTCAGACAAGAAGACACTTCTATCAGACAGCATCTCGGCCTAGAGATAACTTGCTGGTAGCTGAAGGCAGGGGCCAGATCTCTCTTGGGGTAAAGTTAATTTTTTACTGCACAGATGGCATATGAATAAGATGGGGCAATCAGGGATTCCTTGCACTGTACTCTTTCATACACGAAGACCTTCAGGAATAACCACTGTTGCTTTAAAAAAAAAAAAATGTTTTGATGCAAATTTGGCTGTTCTAACAAGGACCCAAATAACATTGGTTCAAAGAAGATAAAAGTCAATTTCTCTATAACATCAAGGTCCAAGCTACTCTGGAAATTCTGAGTGCCCCCAGAACTATAAGGTACCCAGAATGGTTGAGAAATAGCCGCATAGGAGTGCTTGACCAAGGGGTTAGTCCTCCCATTTATAAGATGTTGCCCTCATTCATGTTTCAAGAAGGCTACATCTTCATTAAGAGAAGGGCTGTAGCTACCCTTTCCTTAAAGACATAACACAGAAGTTGGCAACAACATTTATACTTATATTCTGTTGGCCAGAACTTAGCTCTGTGGTTGGGAAGTGTAGTTCTAGTTAGATGTTACCCAACTGATAATTCAGCTATCAAGGAATAAGAGAATCATCTCGTAATTCACTGTTAATTGCTTTATTATTTCAATCAAAAAATTAAAAAACATTGTTTTACTGCTTTTAAAAAATTATAGAATGGAGTTTCCATTGTGGCTCAGCAGGTTAAGAACCCGACTAGCATGCATGAGGATGCAGGTTTGATCCCTGGCTTCGTTTAGTGGGTTAAGGATCTGCCATCGCCTAGGTTGCATAGGCGGCTTGGATCTGATGTTGCTGTGGCTGTGGTGTAGGGCCAGCAGCTGCAACTCCGATTCAGTCCCTAGCCTGGGAACTTCCATGTGCTGCAGGCATAGCCCTAAAAAGAAAAAAAAAGAGTAAAAGAAAATTACAGAAGAAAGTTTGTAAGTAGTGAAAGATAAAATATATTGATACGCCTTTTTTTTTTTTTTAAAGCTTTTTAGGACTGCACCTGCAGCACATGGACATTCCCAGGCTAGGGGTCGAATTGGAGCTACATCTGCCAGCCTATGCCACAGTCCTAGCAATGTAGGATCTGAGCCACGTCTGTGACCTACACTGCAGCTCACAGCAATGCCGGATCCTTAACCCACTGAGCGAGGCCAGGGATCAAACCTGCTTCCTCATGGAAACTAGTCAGGTTTGTAACCTGCTGAGCCACAATGGGAACTCCTGTATCAGACCTTTAATAGTATTTTGTGATAAACATTAAGTTTTTTCTTTGATCTTTGTTCTCTTCCTCTTTCAACCAGACTATCCTTTGTGGTATGGGAGAGTTACATATTGAAATTATTCATGACCGAATCAAGAGGGAATATGGACTGGAAACCTATCTAGGACCCCTGCAGGTAGCATACCGCGAGACCATCCTAAATTCAGTTCGTGCCACAGGTAAATACAACATTTAGACTTCACTGGTTTTGTTTCTGTCTTTCTCTCCAGTATCTGTTTTCTAAATCTCTTCGTTTACTTTTGTGTAAAGCAAGTTTAGTGTCTTCCATCAGTGGAGACAGGTTTTATGTTGTGTGTTTTTGCTTTTTAGGATTTGTTTTGTTTTAATCATAGCCCTATTTCATTACCACTCATTACATCCTATTGGCTGAGCCACTCATCAAGCAAGTGTGCAGTGGGATGAGCCATGTTAGTAGATGCCTTATCCCAGCCCTCACTACCAGAATGAGGTTTTTTTTTTTTTTTTTTTTTTTTTTGTCTTTTTGCATTTTCTAGGGCTGCTTCCGTGACATATGGAGGTTCCCAGGCTAGGGGTCTAATCAGAGCTATAGCTGCCGGCCTGCGCCAGAGCCACAACAACATGGGATCCAAGCCGTGTCTGCAACCTAAACCAGAGCTCCCGGCAATGCCAGATCCTTAACCCACTGAGCAAGGCCAGGGATCGAACCCACAACCTCATGGTTCCTAGTCAGATTCCTTAACCACTGAGCCACGACAGGAACTCCCATGAGTATTAGAATTTGAAGTCAGTGTGTTATTTTTACTCTACAAAGTGTGGAATATGGGCGTAGGGAAGATGAAAATGGATGAAGGTGATCAAAAGGTATAAAGTCCACTTACAAGATAAGTAAGTACTAAGAATGTAATATACAACATGATAAAGATAATACCGCATACATTATAAATGAAAAAGTAAATCCTAAGAGTTCTCATTACGAGGAAAAATTTTTTTTCTCTATTTCTTTATAACATTTTATTTGAGATGGTGGATGTTCACTAAACCTCTTGTTGTAATCAATCCATGATCTGTGTAAGTTAAATCATTATGCTATACACCTTAATTTATACAGTGCTATCTGTATGTCACTTATATCTCAAAGTTAGAGATATAATTAAAAAAAAATTAAAAGGTGGAAATTTCCACTATTTAATAAATATGGTAGTCCTATGCTGCTCATATTCTTGAGAAAGTGCAGTTTTTATATTTCTGTCCCGACTGTAAGAAATCATTTTTTTCTTACATACAATAATTTCTTTCATCTTTTTTTTTAGGGCTGCACCCATGGCATATGGAGGTTCCCAGGCTAGGAGTCTAATTGGAGCTGCAGCTGCCAGCCCACACCACAGCCACAGCAATGCTGGATCCTCAACCTACTGAGTGAGGTCATGGATTGAACCTGCAACCTCATGGTTCCTAGTCAGATTCGTTTCCCCTATGCCATGACAGGAACTCCCCTACATATAATTTCAATTTAATTCCTTTAATCAAAAGAACATGATAATTATTACTCTTGCCCCACAGAAAACACGGATACGGTTTGTGAAAAAAATACAGGAAATTTTGTAATTAAGAGAATTTCAGTCACGTAAGAGATGTTTAAAAGTGTAATCCACATAGAAAAACTTGTGTGATTGCCTGCCTCAACACATTTTAACAGTAAAACAGCATTAATAGGTGATTGAGAGCAGGTTTTTGAATTTGGTAAACAGAGAAACAGATGCTTTGTTGGTAGAACATTTACTCTGACATTTTAATACATTGTTGTTATTTTCTTCTGCTTTATTCTCCACGAGGCCTTGAATTTGTTTACTGTAATTTTGCCAGTTATGGCACTTTGACACCTTTCCAGCACAAATCTCTGAGATTCTATATTCAATTTGTTTATAGATGCCTTAGATAGAACTTTAGGAGACAAACGGCATCTTGTGACTGTGGAACTGGAAGCAAAGCCACTTGAAACATCATCCCTTCAGCCAGTGATCGATTATGCCCAAAGCGTTACCCAAGACCTTTCGCAGGCCTCTCAAGAGGCCGTTGAAAACGGCATTCATAGTGCATGCCTCCAAGGTAAGGTACCCAAATCACAGGAAGCCTTTAGTATCACACGCAGGGATTTAATCCCTATTCTTCTTTTCTAAGTTTGGTAGTGGTTTCTCTCTGTCTTTTCCCATCATTGCATATGTCACACCTTTATAGTTGTACTACAGTCCTTGGATGTTTTGTCCTTTTCAGTCTTGTGTTCACTTTGCACTTGAGTTTTGGAGGTTTCTACTGATACATCTTCCAACGCAGTCTCTTTCCTGAACTATGTCCCATCTAAGCCCATGAGTGGCTTTCTTCCTTTCTGTTACAGTGTTTCTAATCTCAAGCATCTCTTTTCGTTTCTTTCTTAGGACTTTTCTCTGCTACCACAGCTCATCTGTCCTTGTGTGCCCTCTACTTTATTAGCGCCCCAGCATACTAATTATAGTTGTTTATATTCCCAGTCTGATCATTCAGCATCCCTGCCATGTGTGGTTCTGATGTTTGCTCTGTGTATTCAAATTGTGGTTTTTGCTTTTCAGTGTGCCTTATCATTTCTCCTGGATAGCTAGATATGATGTACTAGGTAAAAGGAACTACTATAAACCGCCTTTAGTAATGTGAGGTGTGGGGGGAGGGAAGCAGTCTGTGTTCCTGGGATTAGGTCTCGGTCTTCTAGTGGGCCTGTGCCTCTGGACTTAGAACTGTGCAAGTATTACTCAGTTTTTTTCATCCCCCTTAGGTAGGATAGGATGGCCAGAGTAGACTGGAATTGGGTACTTCCAAGTCAGTCAGGCTGTGATTAACTAGTTTTCTGAGGGCATGCCGTGTTAGTAACAAGTGCCTTGAAGTATTTCAGAGTGGATTACTTTCCCCACCCCCTGAATATCTGATTTTACTCTGAGAACCTGCTTGCGCTCCTAGAGGTAAATCTCACAAAATTGTGCCCCTTCCCACTCCCAAGACTGGGACCCCCCCTAGAGTTTTGAACTCTGACTTGTCCTGCAGTCACCTGTCTGTCCCTCTAGTCTTGGGGGTAGTGGTTTGCCCTTTGTCTTCCCATTTCTTACCAATCCAGTAAGAGTTGTTGCTTTTTATTTATTGCTAGGACAGAGGGATGACTTCCAAGCTCCTTATGTGTGGAACTGGAAACTTCACCCGGGGCATATGGAGGTTCCCAGGCTAGGGGTCAAATCGGATCTATAGCCAACAGCGTACACCACAGCCACAGCAACTCCAGATCTGAGCCGTGTCTGCGACCTACACCACAGCTCACGGCAATGCTGGATCCTTAACCCACTGAGCAAGGCCAGGGATCGAACCCGCGTCCTTATGGATACTAATCACATTCGTTTCCGTTGAGCCACAATGGGAACTCCTCTGCCTATGTCTTTACATTTATCACTTATTCCTCATTGTATATTGAGTCCTAACACAAAACAATTCTTCTCCCTTACATAGGACCATTGCTTGGATCCCCAATTCAAGATGTGGCAGTTACTTTACATTCACTGGTAATTCATCCTGGTACCTCTACAACTATGATTTCTGCTTGTGTCTCAAGATGCATGCAAAAGGTATGCAAGTGTCCCAATCCCTTTTTGCTTTAAGCTGACTCTCTGGACAGTAGTGTACTACTGATCCACAGACAGCTGTGCTCGCAGTGCCTGACCTTGTTTTTATCGTTGCATCCTGAGCCTTATAGTCAACACGAGTTTTTACTGTAGAGAATCTTTAATTTCTTAATCACTAGGATTTTACTCAAAAGAGTATCTAAGAAATTACTGTTTAATACACAGATATTAAAAACTTCAGTGCTATCTCTGCTTTCCCCATCCTGGGTACACAGCCATTAGAGGCAGGCTTGGTAGATTTGAGTAAAAGACATTTTTAGGGTCAGCTTGGCCCAAAATAGGCTATAATATAAAGAATATTGAAGGTCTAATGTTAGTTCCAATGTAGAAGTTCATGTTTAGTAAGTCCTGCTGAATGACAGATCAGATAAGCATTTTCCTTTTCTGAGCATAAAGGAGTCTGATCTTGGTGTGGTTACCTGGGATATGTCCTTGAGTATCTTGCCCAGTTATTTACTGGAGCTGGACTAACCCCCAGGACCTCAGGGTGATGAATGCTGATTACGTGCGTTCTCAGTGTGGGAATATTCTAGTTTTCTGGGTGACTGATTTTACATTAACACACTTGGTTTTATAACTATTGTCTAGTATTTTGGACTGTGTTTGAGACTTGATTTTCCCATAGCCTTATCTGATTTCATAGTTATAAAGTTAATTTAGACACCCTAAGCCCTAGACTTAGGGAGGCTGAAGTTTAATGGCTTTTTCATGTAAGTTCAAATTCATATTTCTTAACGAGTTTTTTTGATTTAAAAAAACCTACACTTTGAAAAATTATTTGGAAGTTTTCTCCTGGCACAATGGGTGAAGGATCTGGTGGTGCCACAGCTGTGGCACAGGCTGCAAATGCAATGTAGTTTTGATCCCTGGCCCAGAAACTTCTATATGCCACAGGTGTAGCCACAAGAAAAATTATTTAAGTTTTGTTTTCCTAAGCATATAGTTAGAAATCTCACCTGTGGTCATGATTAAATTGTTGAAAATATTTACCTTCCAGTAGTTCTTAAGAGTTTTTCCTGACATTGGTTTTAATATTGAAATAACAGTAACCTGAAAGATGATGAGATGTTTCTCAATTAACCCAAAGCCCCAGGGTATGGGCCAGTCTTCAAAATCTGATCATAATAGGAGTTCCCTGGTGGCCTATTAGTTAAGGATCTGGCATTGTCACTGCTGTGGCATGGGTTCAGTCCCTGGCCTGGGAACTTCCACATCTTGTGGGTGTGGTCAAAAAAAAAAAAAAAAGTCATAGAGGAGAATACTCTTTAATTCATTAAGTAAAATGCTACCAATAGAAGTACTGTGGCTCCTGTTAAACTTCATCTAGTGGGGAAGCTTCTTCCACCTGGAAGAAGTTAATAATGCTTCATATATTTTTTTGTGGAGAAGCTATTTTTGTAACTAGGCGGTGGTGCCGTGGAAAAAGAGGACTAAGGACAGACCCGGGAGCACATTATGTCCCGTTCACTAACAGAGAACTCTGCTCTTTCCTTAGTTGTGGCATGTTCCCTCTTAATTTTTAACTCTTTCCCACGTTAGTGTGTTGTTTCTAAAAGATACTATGTAAAGCAGCACAAAGCTTTTGGAAAGAATTGCAGAAATACCGAGGATATGTTTAGTTGTTTACTGGTACCTGTCATTTATTAGTAATCTTTTCATTCAAGGACTATTAGATACTTTTTCTATAATTCCGTTGTTTCTATTGTTAGGGATCTCAAAGGCTTCATCAGCTATGAAGAACTGAGAGATTACCATTTGTTCATACCATAGCTGTTTTGACCATGTATGTGTGCTGTGTTTTTTGAAGCTTCTATGATAGAGGGCATCATATACTGTTGCTTTTACTAATTTGACCATTTTTCATGATAGTGAGGGTAGGAGGCAGGGAGGAAGGAGGAGGTGGTGAAAAAGCATTACTTGGCAATATAGGCAATGATAACACCCAGTTCTAAAGCCCTTGGGACTTTATAAGTGAGTAAGTGGCAAGGGAGCAGAAAGACATGATCAGCCAAACCCAGAGAAAGCAGAGGGCACTTTCCAGAGCCCTGGCTATTTTATCTGGTTTCCATTCCTAAGTAAATTTATTACCTCCACCTGACAAACAAAGGCTTAGAATTTATAGGAAATTGTTTACTTACTTTTGACTCTGACAGGCTGGAGCAGTAGGCTAGATAGCTTTTATTTTTTTTTTTTTTTTTTTTTTTTTTTTTTTTTTTTTTTTTTTTTTAATTTTATTTTCCCACTGTACAGCAAGGGGGTCAGGTTATCCTTACATGTATACATTACAATTACAGTTTTTCCCCCACCATTTCTTCTGTTGCAACATGAGTATCTAGACATAGTTCTCAATGCTATTCAGCGGGATCTCCTTGTAAATCTATTCTACGTTGTGACTGATAAGCCCAAGCTCCCAATCCCTCCCACTCCCTCCCCCTCCCATCAGGCAACCACAAGTCTCTTCTCCAAGTCCATGATTGATTTTCTTTTCTGAGGAGATGTTCATTTGTGCTGGATATTAGATTCCAGTTATAAGTGATGTCATATGGTATTTGTCTTTGTCTTTCTGGCTCATTTCACTCAGTATGAGATTCTCTAGTTCCATCCATGTTGCTGCAAATGGCATGATGTCATCCTTTTTTATGGCTGAGTAGTATTCCATCGTGTATATATACCACATCTTCCGAATCCAATCCTCTGTCGATGGACATTTGGATTGTTTCCATGTCCTGGCTATTGTGAATAGTGCTGCAATGAACATGCGGGTGCATGTGTCTCTTTTAAGTAGAGCTTTGTCCGGATAGATGCCCAAGAGTGGGATTGCAGGGTCATATGGAAGTTCTATGTATAGATTTCTAAGGTATCTCCAAACTGTTCTCCATAGTGGCTGTACCAGTTTACATTCCCACCAGCAGTGCAGGAGGGTTCCCTTTTCTCCACAGCCCCTCCAGCACTTGTTATTTGTGGATTTATGAATGATGGCCATTCTGACTGGTGTGAGGTGGTATCTCATGGTAGTTTTGATTTGCATTTCTCTTATAATCAGCGATGTTGAGCATTTTTTCATGTGTTTGTTGGCCATTAGATAGCTTTTAAAATCAAACCCACCAGTAGTTAGTATGGTGCTTACAAATGCCATCCAAAACCCATTTACCACCTTGCCTGATGTAATGGTGCATCTGCCTGGGACTCCAATAATCCTTGTACCTCTGCTGCTTCCCCAGGTTTTGTTCACTTCCTATCCACCCCTACGGTGTTTTAGCTCTTTCCTTTCCATGTGCTTGTTCTTCTTGGCCTTAGATATCTGTTCAGAATTTTAGATTCCAATCTTTTTTTTAAAAAGGAGAATGTGCTTCTAAATTTAGTGTCTTTTTTAGCTATCCCCTTTATTTCTCTTTTTGGTTGCCTTGACTTGTAGCACAGACTATAAGCATCAAAAACAAAACAAAGTTTAAATATGAAGAAATGTCTCTGAAGGGGCAAACACATTTTTTTCCCTTTATCTCTGGGCACATGTTCACAGGTGCTCTTTATATTCAGAATTTGCCAAGCATGCCCTTACAACACACCATACAAGAGGTCTGGAGATATATTGCTGTTATCATGCATGTATAATGAGTGAAGTTTTGGATTTTTTAAAGCAGGCTTGCATCTTTTTGCTAAAGGTTTGGGTTTAGGGGTATGAACAATATTTGTTTTTATGCATCTTACCTTTGTAACAAATTTGATCTGCAATTTAAGGAAGAGGGGTTAACATTCAGTGATTTCTTTATAGGCTCTGAAGAAAGCTGATAAGCAAATTTTGGAGCCCCTGATGAATCTCGAGGTTACAGTACCTAGAGATTATCTCAGCCCTGTCCTAGCAGATCTGGCACAAAGAAGAGGGAATATTCAGGAAATCCAGACTCGTCAGGACAACAAAGTTGTTATTGGATTTGTTCCCTTAGCAGAAATTATGGTAGGTACTTTGTGACTGAAAAGTACTCCCCCCCTTTTCTCATATCAAGGGTACATATATATATGCTTAGCAAAAAGATAATAAGTAACACCTGAAAGAAGCATCAAAGCTCTGATGCAAAGTTTTAGTCATTGGGAAATGTTGTGACTTTGGACATAAATTGCTGGGAGTCCTTTCCAGTCCACCACAAAGGTTGAGGTGAGCTGTACCAAAAGGTGCCACCAGCCGAAACGACCACTTTTCCCATTCCAGGCACTTATCTTACTTCTCCTTTTGCGCACTTTCATGACCTGTCCTGATAATGGACAAAAGATCTGGAGGGAGAGAGACTTAAGGCTTAATTTTGCTGAGAAAACTGACTTAAAATCAATTATTTTGATTAGGGTTATTCTACTGTGCTTCGGACGTTAACATCAGGCTCGGCTACTTTTGCCTTAGAGCTGTCTAATTATCAAGCCATGAATCCTCAAGACCAAAGTACGCTGCTCAGCCGGAGAAGTGGCTTGACCTAAGTACATGAGGTCCTTGGAGAGAAACGCAGGAGCACCCCTATCTCCTTCCAGTGAGAACAGTTTAAATGATAGAACTTGCAAATGGACAGTGGCACAGATGGTGAAGGTTTGTATATCTATGCAGTTATTATTGTCAGTAGTCAAGATTCGGTCCTTTAGAATATATTGAGTAATAGCACAACGTTTTAGCTGGTTGATTTTAAGCTTCTCTCACAAGAAAGGTGTCAGTCTTTATATATAATAAGACAGAGGTTTAATCAACAAAAAAGATATTTTATTCAAAAACATGGTATTACATTCATATTGATTGTAGTACAGATTACTGTGGGCTTCTCCCTCCTCTGTTTCAGCTCATTTTTACATTCTGTGCTCATGGTTACAGTAGCCAGTAAAGAGAGGTTCTGCAGCTATTCCTCGCCTGTAGGACAGATAAAATACAAAAGATGTTTTTGGTTGATGTAACTCATCTCTTGAGGAACTTAGTAGCTCAACTCAGAATCACTAAACCATACCAATAATTATTGAAAAAAACAGATGAAAGTCCAAACATGTTCTCCTTGGAGGTACTGTTCTCTCAGCTACAAAAAATAGCTCCCAATTTCTCTTGATTAAATCACTCTTTCTGTTTATATTAGCTAATACTAAATAAGGTCAAAAACCAGGCTGTATTTCATCATAGCCTAGCTTGAAAAATGAATTCGTCTTACCTGACCATTCTGCAGCGGTGAATGGTTAGTCTGCTGTAGGCATCATGTATGTCTCGGACATCTTTATGACTCCAGAGTCTCTCACCAACAGCACTTGCTCGAGGCCTAAAATTTAAATCACATGTCTCCCAACACAATTTAAATGCATTTTTTCTTAAATAGGCAAACCAGATGCTTGGGAAATTCCTAGTGGATAGAAACGCAAGGCTTAGGCACCTTAATTCAAATATTATCACTTAAATTTCATACCATAGTCTTGGAGTAAGGTTGGTTGCATCCACATATTCTCCCCATAGGCAAGCTTCTCCGCCAAGGACACGCTTTCTCTCTTTGTCAGAACCTACATTAAAACCATTGTTAGGAAGTTGCAACTTGAGGCTTATGTATGAGGCAATGCTGATTTCTCTTGTTATCCTAGGGTGACAATTTTTTCTCCTGTGTAGTCAACAGGACCTTGGGAGATGTTCATGGGTATGGCACAAAAAAAAGGTGAGAAGCTATTCCCACACTGAACCAGTAGCCAGTATATGTCAAGTAAGAGGGTGGGCCAGTGTTAAAGATACCACTGTATTTTGGTTTTATGCAAACTTATTTGGACAGCAGAAACCTTTATCCCCTGGTTGCCTGTGTATAGTATGGCAGGGACTACTAGTAACCACCACTCCTGCCTTCAAAATCTTTCTCTTGGTATTAAAGAGACTAAGTATCTAATACTTTGTCTTAGAGTAATTATGACTTTTTGATTCTCAGCAAATGCTTTTTTAGAGGAAGAGTTATGTAAATTCCTAATAGGCCTACAATTTTTTTTTTTAATTAGGGCCACACCCAAGGCTAGTGGAGGTTCCCAGGCTAGGGGTCGAATCAAAACTGCAGCCTAGGAATTCCCGTCGTGGCGCAGTGGGTTAACGAATCCGACTAGGAACCATGAGGTTGTGGGTTCGATCCCTGCCCTTGCTCAGTGGGTTAATGATCTGGCATTGCCGTGAGCTGTGGTGTAGGTCGCAGACGCGTCTCGGATCCTGCATTGCTGTGGCTCTGGCATAGGCTGGCGGCTACAGCTCTGATTAGACCCCTAGCCTGGGAACCTTCATATGCCGCAGGAGCGGCCC
The DNA here is from genome assembly GCF_054392235.1 of Sus scrofa. NCBI lineage: Eukaryota > Metazoa > Chordata > Mammalia > Artiodactyla > Suidae > Sus > Sus scrofa. The sequence continues at coordinate 94,246,231 of NC_139384.1, read as the reverse complement.
AAGAAATGGCAAAAAGACAAAAACAAAAAAAAAGAAAAAAAACCTGCAGCCTACACCACAATGCCTGATCGTTAACCCACAGAGTGGGGCCAGGGATCAAACCCCTGTCCTCATGGATACTGCTGACCCACAGTGACAACTCCAGTTTTGAAACTTTTAACAGAATCCTGTTCCTCAAAAGAAATTTTATATAAAAGTCTAGTGTACAAAACTAGACAAAGAGAACTGCTCTATTATGAAAGGGGTTTGAGAGCCTGGAAATCGCTGAGTAGGACGAGATCCCTGCTTAGGTATCATACCTGAGAGATGGAGCTCAGGAGATAAGAGGTTAATGCAGTCACGTGTCTTTAAATGTTGAGTGATAACAAGTCTTAGTAAAAATGGAGCTAAAATCTAAGGGAAGTTCTTCCATAAAGTTTAAAACAAGACTGAGGTCAGTCTGTTTAAGTATACACAAGCAAAATCAAGGATCAAATTTGAAAGGAAGGATAGTTAGTAGGCAGTATCTAGGAAGGATTTCCTGGTAGGAAGATAGGGGAAAAAACCTAAAAATGAAGTAATGATGGTTGTTGCTTCACTTACCAGGAAAATCTTGAGGTTCCACTTCATAGTAATTCTTCCAATCTTGTCCATAACTGATCAAGTCTAAGTACCATGGAGCAGAAAGGATCACAGGGAAGCCAGCTTTCGTAATAAGACTTTGTTCCCATTTATAGTCTTCTATTTTCCATACCTGAACTACTGTGCCGGGCATAAACTGTTAAAATTGCAATATGTATTATTAGGTCTAGCAACTACAGTGGAAAAAAATTAAAAGTTCAAAGGCACTGTAGCTAAGAAAGTAACTTAAGATCCTTGAAAAAAGCAACATTTCCTCCTTTCCTCTTAATGTCAAACACTATTTGTTATAGGGACTTAAAATTATCCAAAAATAAATATCCTGAAAGTTGGATATTTAACTTTTGTCCATATGTGATACCATACAGGTATAATGAATTAAGGCTTTAGTCCCATTTCTTCTGTATTGTTTTATCTACTTTAGAAAATTGCCCTAGAGGAAAAAGAATTCTATGTCAGAAATGCCATTTAAAATAACAGCAATAAAGACATAGTTGTTCTGCCCTTCTGAGAAAGGGAATGCTCTTCACAGCCCTTCAATTTGTGATTCATGAGATAGTCAGGATAGGCACTAAAGAATGAAGTACATGGAAGAAATGCAACAGATACCCTATCACTGGTCTCAGCATACAGCTCTTGCCTAACAAAAGCTTAAATTAATAAGTAAGCTCATTGCCCCAACATTATGAGGATAGCCTCATTAGGGTTCTGGCCATGTAAGATGTTAGAGTATTACATCTCTCACATATCTTCAGAATCAAATTCAGTCTTCATTTGTCTCACCTTGTCTCTGCCATCAAAAGCCTCTTGCCAGACTATGGGTCTCTTCTTCATGGCTGAAATCATATTTGAAATCCTACCATTGAAAAAAAATCACAAAGTTATTCCAGATCACAAAAGCTTACTGATATGTCCAAGGGATGCGCATTTTATACCAAGGACTGCAACACGGAGTAGTGCCTTTCAGATCTAGCTTTACAACAGATCTAGCTAAAGTTGGGTGGTGGCCCACTTGGGTCCTTCTTTCTAGCACATGGCTCAGAACCTGACCCAGCAGATGAGTTTGTTATTTGCTGAATGAATGAGCTACACATGCCCCAAAGACAGGTAGATATGGCAACTCCGAAGAGTGTACAAAAGCAGTGTTTGGTGATCTCATGGGTATCTTAGAATAAAGGAAACTAGAAACCAGCTTGAGATGTCACCTAAATAACTTCCAACAGTGGTGACAACCAATCCACAGTTTTTCCCTGATATTCAGACAATGGCAGGTGCTCTGCAGGATAATAACAATTAGACTATCACACAAAGAGCTTAACGGGAAAAAGCTAGAATCTAGGCTTGTTCGATGCATGGGTTCACAAACTAGAGTCTGCAGCCCATTTTTGAATGGCTCAGGAGCTAGGAATGCTGTTTATATTTGTAAAATATTGTTTAAAAAGAATATAAAAATACACGAACATATATGCCCCAGAAAGTCCCCAATATTTATTATCTGGGACTGCCCCCCACCTTTTCTTTTTGGGTCTGGGGCATACGGAGTTCCTGGGCTAGGGGTGGAATCAGAGCTGCTGGCCTACACCAACAACAACACAGGATCTGAGCTGCATTTGCAACCTTAATCCACTGAACGAGGCCTGTGATCAGACTTACACCCTCACGTTCACTAAGTTGGGTTCTTAACCACACTGGGAACTCCCACTGTCTGGCCCTTTACAGGATGAGTTTACTGCTTCCTAGTATAGAGTAGCACTGCCCAGTGTAACTTTCTGCAGTGATGGAAATGTCCTTCTGTACATTCTGACATGGGAGCCACTAGCCTCATGGGGATGTTAACTGAACACTTGAAATGTGGCATATGGACTAAGGAACTGAATTTTTAATTTTCTTTAATTGAAATAGGAACAGTGGCTGTGGCTCCTGTACCAGACAGGATATGTATAAAGTAAAAGAGAAGCTGCTGGAGTTGACAAAGGGAATGTGTTCTAGGGGCTGGATGGTGACGAAGAATTGCAGGCTTAAAGTCAGGGTTTTGCGTTCTTGTAAAAGATGACTGCTGTCCTATGTTTCAACAGTTACTGCAAAAGGATCCGAGTCACCGTGTTACTGATTTAAAGAAAAGAGTGGCTACTGCTCCCTCCTTTATGATTTTTCATCTATGTATGACAAAGAGTGTAACACCTTTACTTTGGCAGTGGGTAAAGAGAAAATGAGAAATTAAAATAGTACTAAGTAACAGCTCAAACTCCTACAAAAGGCACTGATGAAATAAAAACAGAAGGAAGCTTTTAAGTAACTTACTTGAACACGTAGAAAGATTGGAGTTTAGTGAAATTTTTGCTAAAGCCTTTTTCCTGCATGAACTGCAGGATTTCTGAATTGGATGCCCTTAAACAAAAATAGTGATGAAAATTTCAGTAAAAGTTTAATATGCCCAGTATTCTTAAAGCAACATATACCCCTCACATTATCTGTACAGATTTTAAACTATTAGGTTTGTAGAGAGTAAAGTAAGCTTAAAAACTTGAGATATCTTAGTTTTCCACTGCAAAACAATTTTATATGTAGCCTTTTTTTAACTCTCCCGTTTTTTTCTTCATCTTAATTCTCCTTCCTAAAATCTTTTACCTTGTCACGTAACCCGTATGTACATTCTGCAAAAATTCACCATCTCAGGAGTTGTGCTGCCAAGTTAAAACCTTACAGATGTTACCCCCTCATCTTCCCCTTTCACGTGGAGACCTCTCTACCTTACTTCGTGTGCCACAGTTCAAAAAAGTTTTAACAAGTGGTCGTACCAACAATCAAAGTCTACTTCATCTCCTCCAATATGAATGAATTCATCTGGAAACACGGTACTAATTTCTTTGAAAAATTTAGACAGGAAGTTATAAGTTGTATTCAAAATAGGGTTAATAGGTCCAAAAGTCCCAGAGAGAACTTGTTTTCTATAACATGGCGTCAGGAGGTCTTTCTGGCCTGGAGGAAAACATGAAGAATTGTTGTAAAGAAGTATTTTCCGTCACAAAGAAATGGCTTTGCATGATTATACTACTTTATTTTGTGGAAGCTCTAAGAGACTTTATACAAAGATAAGCATGTTTACTAAGAATTACTATGTCATTTCTTCCAAATAAAAGAGAGAATTGCTTCCTGAATACTATCTCTGTACCCCTCTCTTCCCTTCCATCAGCCTCTCTCTGAATTTTACCCATTTCAGATAATTATTTCAAATATTAATGACTCCGAGATCTTTCAACTTGCTCCAATCCTTTTTCTTGAGCTTCAGTCTTTAAGTTCCCTATCGAACACAATTAGACATCCTAGCTTCACTTCAAATACGACCTAATAAAAACCAAATTCTCTTCCCCGATCTCCTCCTGTTGCTTTTCCTGATTTTCTTATTCCAGTAGGCCAGTCCTCCCTCTCCTCCTGGAGTTAGTCATTTGTCAAGTTCTGTGGAGTCTATTTCCAGAACATCTCTCAGTTCTGAATATTATTTTCCATCCCTGCAATCAGCATTCCAGCTAGGACCTTCCATCTCTTTCCCCTTCCAATCCACCACTTGTATATACATTTCCCTGAAGTGTGGTGCCTATCACACCCCTCAAACTTCCACTGGTTTTCTTGTGTCCTGATGAAGCCCACACTCCTCACCAGGGCCCTCTACACTGTATTTCTTCAGACTCACTTCCCACTCTTCATGTCTAATGATACTTATTTAACAATTATAAATGCTAGGTGTGCTGCTATGTGCTTTACATTCATTCATTCTTTAGGAGTTCCCGTCGTGGCACAGTGGTTAACGAATCCGACTAGGAACCATGAGGTTGCGGGTTCGATCCCTGCCCTTGCTCAGTGGGTTAACGATCCGGCGTTGCTGTGAGCTGTGGTGTAGGTTGCAGACTTGGCTTGGATCCTGCGTGGCTGTGGCTCTGGCATAGGCTGGCAGCTACAGCTCCGATTAGACCCCTAGCCTGGGAACCTCCATATGCCGTGGGAGTGGCCCAAGAAATGGCAAAAAGACAAAAAAAAAAAAAAAAAAAAAAAATTCATTCATTCTTTAATCTTCAGAAAAGATTACGTGATAGCTACTGCAAATATCTCCACTTTAAAGATGGGAACACTGAGAACGAGATGTTCTGTAACTTGCCCAAGGTCACTCAGCTTCTAAATAGCAGAAGTGGGATTCAAACCCAGGCAGCTGAACTCCAGAGCCAGTTCTCTGCCACCCTACCCTACCTCCTACTTTTTTTTTTTTTCTTTTTGCCTTTTCTAGGGCCGCTCCCGTGGCATATGGAGGTTCCCAGGCTAGGGGTCGAATCGGAGCTATAACCACTGGCCTACACCACAGCCACGCAGGATCTGAGCAGTGTCTGCAACCTATACCACAGCTCATGGCAACGCCAGATCCTTAACCCACTGAGTGAGCCCATGGTTCGAACCCGCACCCTCATGGATACTAGTTGGATTCGTTAACCACTGCACCAGGATGGGAACTCCATACCTCCTACTCTTTGCTGTGCTGTACTCCAAATAAATGCCTTTCCTGTTATTCCCTCTACCAGATTGACGTCATTCATGATACTGTGTAGTTCACTTACTACCTTCTAGTTGTAACCATTTTTGATCATCCCTTATCCCTTGTGATTATGCTTCAGGCAATGCCTAGGTAAGAGTGACTTGCTCCCCACAGACACGTAATGGTTACTGAATTACAATTATCAAGAGTACTACCTTCCTACAAATCGCAGGAACAAAAGGAGCAAACATAAACACCAAGTCAAGAGATGCAGGACCGCAAATGTTCACTTTTTGCAACTCAAAAATCCACTCCTTACCTTTTCCCCAAGACCGTGAATGGCCAGGGGTATCAAATTCTGGCATGACCCGAATCCCTCGTATTCGGGCATATTCAATCACCATCCGAACATCATTTGGTGTATAAACATGAGACAAAGAATAGCTTCCCTGTAAAAGTCACATTTATTAACATTAAAATGTACGAAGTGTACTTAGACATTATTTACAGTTCTGTTTGATATCTGCTGGCAGATTTTTTCAAGGACCACAAAGTATTAAATAGTTCCATGTGATGGTGGATGACTCATTTAAATTGTTTACTGTATCTTAATAAGCTCTCAGCACACTTTGGGTTGATTCTGGATGTACTGATGGAACTCTCTCTACCGGCACCTCTTGTTTCAGGAATGTCTACCATCACGCTATTTCAGTCTCAGGTAATCATACAGCAGAGAGCAATAAAATGTTTGACTCCAAAGTGAAAATTCTACTTACAGTGCTCTTATCAGTTTTAGAATCAAAATTCACACATTACTATAAAGCGTAACGTGCTGTCTTTCAAAATTACTTTAATTACTGTTAACTTTAAAAAATCCCCCCGACAATGCTCTGATAAGTGACTTGATGATGATGATTTTTTTTTTTTTTTTAAAGATTACCCTTGATCCTTTTAATGGCCCTTAAAAAAATCAGAACTCAATATTGGTGGTAACTAAAGATAAAGGTCCATTAAAGGTGTTACTGTGGCACATTTCTCAAGGTAGAAATATATAAATATATATATGTGTGTTTGTATACATTTATATGTACATTGTATACATACACATTTACAATAACATTATGATTTTAAAACCGTAACAGTTTTGTGGATCTAAAATGCTCAGACTCAGCCTATTTAAAAAAAATCTAAAACCACAAATATCTAACTTTTACATTTAATTTTATCCATAAGAAACACTTAAGCTGCAAACTTCTAAAGAAACTATACTCCAGAATTTTGTATACAGACATTTTTAATAGGAATCACTCACCTTACTGCTTAGTAGAGGAAAATTGATGCTCTGATAAGGGAAAGACTGGTCATCAACTATGTGCCAGTGGAGAACATTAAACTTATTAAAAGCCATGGCATCCTGGAAGCAAACATGTTAAAAAATTATATACCTTAAAACCACAGTGAGATTATCATTTCACATTTGTCAGAATGGCTATCATCAAAAAGAATGTAAATTCTGGCTAAGATGTGGAGAAAAGGAAACCCTTGTACTGTTGGTGGGAATGTAAATTAGTGCAGCCACTGTGGAAAAGGGTATAAAGGTTTTTCAAAAAACTAAAGTCATAACTACCACATGACACAGCAATTCCACTCCTGAGTAGATATCTAGAAAAAAACAGAAACACTAATTCAAAAACATCCAGATACCTCAATGCCCATAGCAGCATTATTTACAAATGTTAAGATATGGAAGCAATCTAAGGGTCCATCAGCAGAAGGAAGGATAAGCAGTATGTGGTATGTCTATATACAATGGAATGCTACTCAGCCATAAAGAATGAAAATTTGCCATTTACAACAAGGTGACTGGACTTGGAGAGCATTATGCCACACGAAATAAGGCAGAGAAATGCTGTATGGTAATACTTTTATACAGAATCTAAAAAATAAAATTTGTGGATACAACAACAACAAAAAGCAGACTCACAGATACAGAGAACTAGCAGTTACCAATGGGGAGAGGAAAGGAAAAAAATTACATACCATATATATTATACAATCTAATTTACTGATCTACATCTAGGATTGTTTCCAATGTTTCTGCTTCCTTTTAAATTTTTCTTTTTAGCAAGGAAAGGATGTAAAGTATAAATTATTTATCTTAAATATTTATATGGCATGTTGGTCTTCAAAAAGCCTATGCAGGAGTTCCCGTTGTGGCTCAGTGGTTAACAAATCCGACTAGGAACCATGAGGTTGCTGGTTCAATCCCTGACCTTGCTCAGTGGGTTAAGGATCCGGCATTGCCGTGAGCTATGGTGTAGGTCGCAGACGCGGCTCAAATCCTGAGTTGCTGTGGCTCTGGTGTAGGCTGGCGGCTACAGCTCTGATTGGACCCCTAGCCTGGGAACCTTCGTATGCCGCAGGAGCGGCCCAAGAAATGGCAAAAAGACAAAGGTCTATGCAGAATTCATATTTATTTTAAACAGTTCTAGCTTTGCCCTAAGTGGAGGGAAGCTTAAAATTCCAAGAATTTAGAGGTTAGGGAAGAATGGATAATACTTCTTGGTTGCTACTACTGTGTTTGGGAACAGCAGAGGGAAAGTGAGACATAATTCCCACAATTCTGAGGTTGGCGTGCCAGCCCTTCCTTACAGTGCTCATTAAAAGTGTCATAAGTTCTGAGGGAAACTGACATTGATTTTATAGATACTCTGTAGGAAGAAACAATATGTATCTAAGAGTATAAAAGACTACATGACAAAGATAAAAAATCATAAGGGGAAGGATTTACCCTACCTGACAGTCAAAACTTACTGCCTCCATTCTCCTTTATCAAGGCTGAAGAGATTTGCTGATGCATTTTGGAAATAGCTTATACACAAGGGAATAGTCCAAAGAAGTAAATGTAAATATATTGAGAATAATGGCAGGATTTTCACTGTCAGACAAGAGAGTCCCTCATGGATCTTAATAGAAAACGGATTAGTACACTTTTATATATGGGCTGGATAGTAAATATTTTGGTTTTGTGAGTCAGATGATTCCTGTCAAACATGATCTGGCTGTTCGTTACTGAGATGCTATACAAACTAATGGATGTGGCTAGATTCTAGTAAAAACTTCATTAGTGAAAACAGATGACGAATTAGATTTGGTCATTAGGATATATAGTCTGCCAACTCCTCACATGGACAGATATGAAAATAGGTAAGGATCGGTGGGTATGTGACCATATAAATGTGTAAGGACATACATATATTTCTAGCTCTGTCACCTGAGACCAGGCTTAGGAGCAGTGGGTACTTGGCAGCCCATATTTTGCTTTAATAGTATCACACACTATCCAAAGGGTTCCCTGGAGAAAAGTCTAGTTGGGAAAGAGCCTAGAATCTCAAAGACAGAAGGGCACCTGTCAAAAGGATGCAAGAGCCATCTGGAAGGAGTAGGGCTGGCCATTGCTGAGACAGTTTGACCGTTAAATAGGAAGAGCAGCCAATTATAACCCACTAGTAAAACAGCAATCCCCGAGTGCATACTAATAAAAAATAATGAATGCCAACTAATAAATGGAATTAGAAAAGTCACCACCTGGCATCCATCTTACTAATAACTGATTTAGGCAAGAATCATTTGCGTGTGCAAAAACTAAGGGGGTAAACACTGGAGAAGTGACCGGAATGGAGAAGTGACTGGAATTTTTGCAGTCTCAAAACAGTACTTAATTCTTTATTAATAAGTACAAAATACTTTTATTTTTGTCTTTTTTTTTTGGCTATTTCTTTGGCCGCTCCTGCGGCATATGGAGGTTCCCAGGCTAGGGGTCGAATCGGAGCTGTAGCCACTGGCCCAAGCCAGAGCCACAGCAACGCGGGATCCGAGACGCGTCTGCAACCTACACCACAGCTCACGGCAACGCCGGATCATTAACCCACTGAGCAAGGGCAGGGATCGAACCCACAACCTCATGGTTCCTAGTCGGATTCGTTAACCACTGCGCCACGACGGGAACTCCCCAAAATACTTTTTAAATTAACTTTACAATAGAGAAGCCCAGCAGATGACATCTTAGCCAAGTTATGAATTCACATTACCCATAGTGGAATAAAGCACTGTGCCACTGCATCTGCACAGAGAACAGAGCATTCCTGGCCAAAAATGCAGAGCCTGAATTGAATCCTGTGGAAAACAGGCAAGCTGAAGGGTATTTTATTCTACAAAGTAACGGGCCTGTGCTCTTCAAAATTGTCATGGTCTTGAAAGACAAAAGGTTAATGGTTCCAATTGAAGATGGCTAAAGAGACATAACACAAAACTTGATCCCATATCCCATGTTGATGCTAAGCTTATAAAGACTATGGGAACAAATGACAAAATCTGAATGAGGCCTGTGGAGTAGGTCGTAGTATTATGTCAATTTCCTGATTTTTGATGGGTGTATTGTACTTATTGAGATAAGTGTTATTTTGTGGGAAAGCCAAATGGAAATATTAAGGGGGTATTAGGGCATCATATGTGCAACTTGCATGAATTAGAAAAAAATGTTTAAATAGAAAAGAGACTAAGGCAAATATGATACAATTTTATAATTAGAGGGTCTGGGTAAACAATACATAGGCATTCTTTGTACTCTTTTTATAACTTCTCTGTAAGTTTGAAATTACTTCAAAAGAAAATAATATCCGGAGTTCCCCTTGTGGCTCAGTGGTTACCAAATCCGACTAGGAACCATAAGGTTGCGGGTCTGATCCCTGGCCTTGCTCAGTGGGTTAAGCATCTGGCATTGCCGTGAGCTGTGGTATAGGTCGCAGATCTTGGATCCCACACTGCTGTGGCAAAGGCCGGCGGCTACAGCTCTGATTAGACCCCTAGCCTGGGAACCTCCACATGCCGCAGGTGCAGCCCTGAAAAAGACAAAAAGACAAACACACAAAATACCTAAATTTACAGAAATTAAAACCATCTGTACTAGTCCAAGCAGATAAATTGGTAACTAGGATAGACTGAGAGTCCAGAAACTGACTTGTGTGTTTATGGGAGTTTAGTATCTGCTAGTCATGATATGAAGAGCAGTGGGGAAATTATAGGCATATCTTGGAAATACTGCGAGTTCAGTTCCAGACCACTGCAATAAAAGCAAATACTGCAATAAACGAGTCACATGAACTTTGTTTCTCAGCATGTATAAAAGTTACGTGTATACCATAGTGTAGTTTATTAAGTGTGCAAACCTATTACATTTAGACTGGATAAGCAGTGAGGTCCTACTGTACAGCACAGGGAACTGTATCCAGTCTCTTAGGATAGACCATGATGGATGATAATATATGAAAGGGAATGTATGTACATGTATGACTGGGTCACTGTTGTACAGTGGAGACCGGCACATTGTAAGTCAACTATAATTTTTTACGAAAGATAAAAAACTTGCAGTTTGCAATGTAAAAAATACAAAGAGCTAGTAAGTAAAAGAGGCTTACATTCATTAGAAATCAAAGTACAATCGACAACAAAGAGACTTTATCCCCGGATTAGCAAATAGGGCAAAGGTATAGCCCCACTGTTGGTCACTGGTATGCCCTCCCTAGAAGGCAGTCAGACAGTGTGGACCAAAGACACAATGTACCCAAAGATGAAATATATATATCTTTTAAGCTCAGAAACTCACTTGTAAGAATGTATAGTCAGAAAGTAACCCTTATGAGTATGCAAATATTAAGCTTACTCTGCAGTGTTGTTTGTCATGCTCAATTAACCTAAATGTCCATCAAATTAACACTGGTTACATACATGTCATTGTATACAGAGTGGAATGGTCAATGCTTAACATGATGATCCAGGAAAAACATATGCTTTCATTAAAACAATGCCCCAAACTTGTTTTTCTTTTTCTTTTTTTTTTTAAGGGCGCAAAAGTACATTAATCCCATTAAGTGTTTTAAGAAGTCACATTATGATTTGGTCAAGATGGCAGAGTAGGAAGACCTGGAGCTCATCTCCTCCCATGGATCCACTGAAATTACAACTATTAACAGAGCAATTTTTGATAAGAATGACCTGAAAACTAGCAGAAAAGATTTTCCCAAACTAAACATACAGAAGAAACTCCAAGGAAATAGGTAGATGGGTCAAGACCTACCTCCATGGGTAGGCAATCCACAAATAAAAGAGGATATCACAGCTGTGGAGGTTCTCCGCAGGGGGTGAGGGATGTGAACCCACATCAGGCTCCCCAGCCTGGGGGCCCAATGCTGGGAGCCCCCTAAAACATCTGGCTCTGAAAGCCAGCAGGGCCTGCATATGGGAGAACTGGAGGGCTGCAGGAAACAGAGAGTCTGCTCTCAAAAAGTACATGTAAAACTTCATAGGCTCCAAGTTGCAAGACAGAGGCAGTAGTTTTTTTACGAAGTCTGGGTCAGACCCATTTACTCATCTTAGCCTCCCAGAGAGGCAGGAGACCACTGAGACTGCTCCTAAGGACAGTGACACTGGCAGGAGCCATTCTGAGGAGCTTGTTCTGCCATGAGTACACTGGTGGTGGCAAGAGCTGTTCTGGAGTCCTCAAAATAAAATAATAAATAAGCCAGCTATATCATAAATAAGCTATGGGAAGGTAACACACAGCATAAAGAACCTGGTCAATGCGAGATAATAGCTCTGAATGGGGACATGATTACTAGACTAATTGTGATCATTTCACAATGTCTGCTAATGTAAAATCACTACTGTTAAGATATTCATGTTTAAGTCTACAATAAGATAAGTGGGACATAAAAATTAATATCAACCTTTGATAAATGAAATTATAGGATCACTACTCATTTTATGCATATCTACTTTCCCACTTTTTACACTGAGCACCTATTTCATAAAAAATTATAATGTCTTTTGGAGGAAAAAATTCAGTTTTACTATACATGTAAAAATAATTTTCTAGTAACGGTGTGTTCATAAATGATCAGATGAAGGTACACGAAAACGTGGAAAAGCTCCCCGCCCCTAAACATTGGCAGCGATGATGAAGGTGAACCAATAAAAAGTCCACAAGAGAAAAGCATTATTGTACTTTTGCCCCCAACTCCCACCACCTGAGGTTCCATATTCCTATGGAACACTTCCCTCTGTATAGAGCTGCTCTCAGATTCCTTTCCAGACCACTTAAAAAAACAGTAAGTAGCGGTCACAAAGTTAAAAGACATTAACTAGAGGTACAAGGACCCTGTATTCCTACCAAAAGTCTAGACCCATGATGTGTATACACAGCCAACGGGCAGTATTAAAACTGAGTCTCTTAACAAGGCTGATACTTTGTTGAGCCCCGCCCGCTCCCCCCCCCAATACAAACAGAAGGGTGATTCCCTAGGGGAGCCTCCACTTCTCAGCAGAGGAACTATACTGCCCAGGGGAAGGAGAGAAGAAAGCCCAGTGTTTCTGTTTAGTATACGGACAATGAATCCCCTGTTCCAACCTGCACAAGAGCAGATGGAACCAACATAAAGTAATAACAGAAAAAGATACAACCTCAGAATAGACGATGGATTAAAATAATTACCTACCAGAGTTTTAAAAATGGTCTTTACTGACAGGAAGTGTCGCCCTGTGTCAATTAAAATTCCTCTATGAGGAAACCTCGGAAAATCTATAATTTCGGATTCATTGACGGTGAACTAAAAGACAAAATAAAATTTTGATTTATTTTTAGAATTTTCTCTTAATTTGAGCTCAATGAACTCTATCTATGCAAGTACTGCATACAAAAGTAATTTAGGACAAAAAATATAAAATACACAATTATCACCTAAGATGAATACTTGGGGAGAGGAAACATTCAACAATGTAAATAATGCAATAAACAGCTAAAAAATTTACATTTTTTCCTACAGTATTATGTCTACCCACCAACAATAGTAGTAACATATAATCATACTTACAGTCCCATAAGAATCTTGATAAATTAACTGGCTAAAGGTCTCTAAACCTAGCAAAAATAAAATTTATAATTTATTTAATTAATTTATAAAACCAACAATAAAAGATGTACTATCTAAACACAGAACCATAATCAGAAAAAACAAAACTATCATGTTACATATGTATATACCTTGTACCATAGTTTCTAACATCAAAGTTCAATTTAAAAAAAACCCTGTTGGAGTTCTCTGGTGGTTTAGGATCTGGCATTGTCACTGCTATGGCATGGGTTTGATCTCTGGCCTGGGAATGTCTGCAAGCCATGGGTGCAGCCAAAAATAAAAATTGAAAAAAAAAAAATCCCTTTTTCGAAGTTCCTGTCATGGCGCAGAAGCAAATCTGACTAGGAACTATGAGGTTGCAGGTTTGATCCCTGGGCCTTGCTCAGTGAGTTAAGGATCCAGCGTTGCTGTGGTGTATGCCAGCAGCTGCAGCTCCATTTCAACCCCTAGCCTGGAAACCTCCATATGCTGCGGGTGTGGCCCTAAAAAGCCAAAAAAAAAAAAAAAAAATCCCTTTTGCCATCTTATAAAAATGTCTTACCTCACTGTACCCACCCATATCCCAGCTTTTGTCTGAATGATAAACACACCCACAAAAATAGTGATTTAAAAAAAAACAAAATACTAGTCCCTTAATAGCATTAAAAGAATTTTTATGATAAAATATCACAGGCATGTTAGAAAGTACCTAAACTTAATATAGAGCAAAGAAGCTCAGAAACACCATGAAATTATAAATAAGGCCCAACCTAATGTTTTATTCACACCCACAAAGACTATCTTCTGACCCTGTTTTATTCAAGAGGACTGTTCCCTATATTACAGGCCAATTGCTCTATCTGGTCTTGACTTTACCAAAGTTTATCATTCTAGCTGACAACTATATTGCCAAGGAAAATATTAACTTAAGAATATAGGCATAACTCATTTTATTGCACTTCACTATACTGCATTTCACAGATACTGCATTTTACAAATCAGATTTTTGGCAACCCTACATTGTCAGATGATTGTTTTTCTAGCAATAAAGTATTTTAAAATTAATATATGCACACTGGCTGTTTTATTAGATCACTTAAAAGGCCACAGTTGAGTCTAAATATATCTTTTACATGCACTGGGAAAACAAAAAATTTGTGACTCGCTTTATTGAGATAGTCATTTTTTTTGCAGTGGTATGAAACCAAACTCACAATATTGCCAGGTTTTACCTGTAGTTCAAAGTCAAATAGAAGAGAAGATGTGACAACATTATCACAGAAATATAAGCGATCACAAGATACTACAATAACCAGTTATACTGCAACAAATTTGACAACTTAGAAGAAATGAATAAATTCCTAGAGAGAGAAAACCTACAAAGACTGAATTATGGGGAGTTCCTGCCATGGCTCAGTGGAAATGAATCCAACTAGCATCCATGAGGATGTAGTTTCCATCCCTGGCCTTGCTCAGTGGGTTAAGGATCCGGCGTTGCCATGAGCTGTGGTGTAGGTCACAAAGGCAGCTCTGATCCTGCATTGCTGTTGCTGCGGTGTAGGCTGGCAACTGTAGTTCCAATTTGACCCTTAGCCTGGGAACCTCCATATGCCACAAGTGTGGCCCTAAAAAGACCAAAAAAAAAAAGAGACTGAACTATGAAGACACAGAAAATGTGAGCAGACTGATTATTAGTAAGAGATTGTATCAGTTATCTAAAATCTCCCAACAAACAAATGTCCAATCACTGGGCTTCAGTGGTGAATTATACCAAAAAGATATTTTACATCTCAAGACAAAGAAGAAACCACAATGAGATGGTAGGAGGGGCACTTTCACGATCTAATCAAATGCCATAACTGCTGGGTGGGAGACCTACAAGCTGGAAAAAAACTGAATTGAAGAGCTTTCTCTCACAGAATGAGAGTTCAGAGCTCCATATCAGGCTCCCCAGCCTAAGTGGCTGGCACCAAAAGCAAGAGTCCCTAGAGCAACTGGTTTTGAAGGCCAGTGGGGCTTAAGTGCAGGAGCTCTGCAGGACTAGGGGAACAGAGACTTCACTCCTGGAGGGTGCACACAAGGTTTCCCATACACTGACTGGGACCCAGGGAAAAGCAGTGACTCCATAGAAACTATGGCCAAATCTACCTGCAGGTCTTGGAGGGTCCCTGTGGGAGGCAGAGGTCAGCTGTGACTCACTGGGTACAAAGAGACTGAAGACAGAGAACTCAGGGAATACTCACTGGTGTGAGCTTTCCTGGAGGTTGTCATTTTGGCACTGAAACCCTGCTCCCCCACCCCTCCACCCCAACAGCCTGCAGGCACCAATGCTGGGAGGCCTCAGGCTGAACAACCAATAGGGTGGGAATACAGACCCACCCATCAGCAAACAGGATGCCTAAAGTCAGCCTGAGCCCAAAGGTGCCTCTAAATACACCCCTGACATGGCCATGCCTGCCAGAGGGACAATACAAAACTCCACCCACCCAAGGGCAGGCACCAGTCTCTCCCACCAGGAAACCTACACAAGCCCAAGAACCAACCTCACCCATCAGGGTGCAGAAACCAGAAGCAAGAGAAACTATGATCATGCAGCCTAAGGAAGGAGACTACAAAGTCAGACAAAATGACATGGCAGAGAAATATATTCCAGATGAAGGAACAAGATAAAACCCCAGAAGAACAACTAAGAGAAATGAAGATAAGTAATCTATCTGAAAAATAATTTAAAGTATTGATAGTAAAAATGATCCAAGATCTTGGAAAAAGAATGGAAGCACAGACCAAAATGATTCAAGGGATGTTTAACAAAAAGCTAGATTTTAAAAGAGAGATGAACAATATAATACCGGAAATGAAAAACACACTAGAAGGAATCAAAAGGAGAATAAACGAGGCAGAAGGACGAATAAGTGAGATGGAAGACAGATTGGTGGAAATCACTGCCATGGAATAAAAAAAAGAAAAAAAGTGAGGACAGTTTCAGAGACCTCTTGGACAATATTAATAAACACATTATCATTAACATTATAGAAGTCTCAGAAGAAAAGAGAGAGAGTGAGCCTTAGAAAATATTTGAAGAGATTACAGCTGAAAACTTCCCTAATATGGGAAAGGAAACAGTCAAGTTTACTAAGTACAGAGAGTCCCATACAAGGATAAACACAAGAAGAAACATACCAAGACACATATTAATCAAATTGATAAAAAAAAGACAAAGAAAAATATTAAAAGCAACAAAAGAAAAGTAATAAATAACGTACAAAGGAATCTCCATAAGGTTGTCAGCAGAAACACTGCAGGCCAGAAGGGAGTGGCTTAGTACATTTAAAGAGATGAAAGAGAAAAACCTCTAAACAAGAGGACCCTGTAAACGGGATTAAGATGGCAGAAGGAAGGACTGGAGTTCACCTTCTCTGATAAAAGCAACAAGATTACAACCAACTACTGAATAATCTTCAACAAAATAGACTAGATACTATCAAAAAACATAGCCTACTCCAGAAGACAAAGAGGAGGCCACACTGAGATGTAGGAGGAGCAACCCCATCCCTGCTGGGTGGGTAGCCCACTGACTGGAAAGTAACTATATTGCAGAGGCTCACCCATGGGAGAGAGAGTTCTGAGCCCCATGTCATGTTCCCATGCCTAGGGATCTGGCATTGAGAGGAGGAGCAACCAGAGCATTTGGCAAGGAGGGCCAGTGGGGCTTGTGCACAGGAGCTCTACAGGACTGGGGGAAATGGAGACTCCACTCTTGAAAGATGCACATAACATTTTATGTGCAGTGGGTCCCAGGGCAAAGTAGAGACTCCATAGAAATGTGGGTCAGACCTGCTTCAGTTCTTGGAGGATCTCCTGGGAAAATAGGGGGTGACTGTGGCTCATCATGGGGGAAGGAGGTTGGAGGCAAAGATCTCAGGAATGATCATCAGTATGAACTCCTCTAGAGATGGCCATTTTGGAAAAATCCGGCCCCAACCATCAGGGCTGAACAACAAACCAGGTGGGAACACAGCCCCACCCATCAGCAAAAAGGCTGCCTAAAGACCTCCCAAGCAAACAGTTGCATCTAATCACTCCTAGAGACAAAGCCCAAACCACCAGAGAAATAAGAATCAGTTCCATCTACCAGAGGGCAGGCACCAGTCCCTCCCATCAGGAAACCAGCAAGCCCCTCTACCAACTTCAGCTACAAGGGGGACAGACAGCAGAAGCATGAGAGGCTACAACCCTGCAGTCTACAAAAAGGAGACCAGAACCAAAATCTACACAAAATGAAAAGGCAGAGAATTATGACTCAGATAAGGGAACAAGAAAAAACCCAGAAAAACAGCTAAGTGACCTGGAGATACCAACCTCCATGAAAAAGACTAGACTAATGATAATAAAGACAATTCAAGATCTTGGAAATAAACTGGAGGCAAAGACTGATAAATTACAAGAAACAATGAGCAAAGAAATAGAAGATTTAATTTAAGGATTAAGCAAGAAGAGATGTAAATACAGTAACTGAAATAAAAAATTCACTCAAAGGAACCAAGAGCAGAATATAGGAGATAGAAGAACAAAGATTGAAAGTGGAAGACAGACTAGAGGAAATCAGTGCCATGGAACAGAAAAGAGGAAAAAAAAAAAAAAAAACTGAAAAGAAATGAAGGCAGTCTAAGAGAACTCTGGGACAGTGTTAAATGCACAAACACCTGTGTTATAAGGGTGCCCAAAGGAGAAAAAAGAAAGGCCCAGAGAAAATGTCTAAAGAGGTAATGGCTGAAAACTTCCCTAACATAGGAAAGGAATCACTCGCTGAAATCCAGGAAGCACAACAAGTACCACACAAAATAAACTCAAGGAGGAACACCCTGAAACAATTATTAATCCAACTTACCAAAATTAAAAACAGAGAAAATATTGAAAGCAGCTAGGGAAAAGAAACGAATCACACAAGGGAACCCTGATAAAGTTATTGGCTGATTTTTCAGCAGAACCTCTGCAGGCCAGAGGGGAGTGGCATGATATACTTAAAGTGATGAAAGGAAAAAAACCTCCAACCACAATTACTCTACCCAGCAAGGTTCTCATTCGGATTTGAAGGAGAAATCAGAAGCTTTGCAGACAAGCAAAAGCTAAGAAAATTCAGCACCACTAAACCAGCTTTACAACAAATACTAAAGGAACGTCTGCAGGTGGAAAAAAGGCCACAACTAGAAACAAAAATATTACAAATGACAAGGCTCACCAGCCAAGGCAAATATATAGGTAGGAAAGGTAGGGAATCATCCACACACAAATATGTTAACAAAACCAGAAATTGTGAGGAGGGTACAAATGCAGGAGACTGGATATGCACATGCAATTTAGAGACCAACAACTTAAAACAATCTGTATATATATAAACTTCTATATCAAAACTCCATGGAAATTGCAAACAAAAAAAAATCCACCATAAATACATACACAAATAAGAAAAAGCAATCCAAACACAACACTAAAGATAGTCATCAAACCACAAGAGAAGGGAAGAAAAAAGACCAAAAAAAAAAAAACAAACAAAAAAAAACCCCAAAACAATTAATAAAATGCCAATAAGAACATACATATCAAAAATTACCTTAAATGTAAATGGACTAAATGCCCCAGCCAAAAGACACAGACTGGCTGAAGGTTTACAAAAACAAGACCCATATATATGCTGTCTTCAAGAGACCCACTTCAGTTCTAGGGACACATACAAATTGGAAGTGAGAGGATGGAAGAAAATAT
Organism: Sus scrofa; assembly: GCF_054392235.1. Classification (NCBI taxonomy): domain Eukaryota; kingdom Metazoa; phylum Chordata; class Mammalia; order Artiodactyla; family Suidae; genus Sus; species Sus scrofa. The sequence continues at coordinate 94,227,379 of NC_139384.1, read as the reverse complement.
TCCATGCAAAAAGGAATCAAAAGAAAGCTGCAGTAGCAATACACATATCAGACAAAACAGACCTTAAAATAAAGAACAAGAGACAAAGACATTGCATAATAATCAAAGGTTCAAACCAAGAAGAAAATATAACTATTGTAAATATAAATTCACCCAACATAGGATCACCTCAATACACAAGGCAACTGCTAACAACCTAAAAGGAGAAATTGACAGTAACAAGATAATAGCCCACTTAGAGCAATGGACAGACCACCCAGACAGAATATCAACTAGGAAACACAGGCCTTAAATGATGCATTAGACCAGATGGACTTAAAAGATATTTATAGAACATTCCATCCAAAAGCAGCAGAATACACATTCTTCTTAAGTGCACACAGAACATTCTCTAGGATAGAGCACATTCTGGGACTGTGTCAAGTTTCAGTAAATTTAAGAAAAGTGAAATCTCATCAAGCATCTTTTCCAACCATGATGCTATACAACTGGAAATCAATAACAAGGAAAAAAAAACCCGCAAAAAACACAAACACATGGGAGACTAAACAACATGCCACTAAAAAACTAATGGATCACTGAAGAAATCAAAGAGGAAATTAAAAAATACCTAGAGGCAAAGGACAACAAAGACACAACAATCAAAAACCTATAGGATGCCGAAAGAGTAGTTTTTTGTTTTTTTTTTGTCTTTCTGCTATTTCTTTGGGCCGCTCCCATGGCATTTGGAGGTTCGCAGGCTAGGGGTCTAATTGGAGCTGTAGCCACTGGCCTACGCCAGAGCCACAGCAATGCAGGATCAGAGCCGCATCTGCAACCTACATCACAGCTCATGGCAACACCGGATCGTTAACCCACTGAGCAAGGGCAGGGACCGAACCCACAACCTCATGGTTCCTAGTCGGATTTGTTAACCGCTGCGCCACGACGGGAACTCCCTAAAAGAGAAGTTCTAAGAGGGAAGTTTATAGCAATACATTTCTGCTTCAGCAAACAAGAAATGTCTCAGGAGTTCCCGTCGTGGCGCAGCGGTTAACAAATCCGACTAGGAACCATGAGGTTGTGGGTTCGGTCCCTGCCCTTGCTCAGTGGGTTAACGATCCGGTGTTGCCATGAGCTGTGATGTAGGTCGCAGATGAGGCTCTGATCCTGCATTGCTGTGGCTCTGGTTTAGGCCGGCGGCTACAGCTAAGATTCAGCCCCTAGCCTGGGAACCTCCATATGCCGCAGGAGCGGCCCTAGAAATGGCAAAAAGACAAAAAGACAAAAAAAAAAAAAAAAAAAAAAATGCTAGAGCTCATCAATGAATTCAGTAAAGTTGCAGGATACAAACACAGAAATCTCCTGCATTTCTATACAGTAACAATGAAAGAGCAGAAAAAGAAATTAGGGAAATGATCCCATTTACTACCGTATCAAAGACAATAAGATATTGAGGAAATAATCTACCTAAGGAGGCAAAAGACCTGTCCTCTGAAAACTATAAGATGCAGATGAAAGAAACTGAAGATAACTCAAACAGATGGAAAGATATACCATGTTCTTGATTTGTAATAATCAATATTGTCAAAATGATTATACCACCCAAAGCAATCTACAGATTCAATGCAACCCCTATCAAATTAGCAATGGCATTTTTCAGAGAACTCAAAAAGCTTTCTAAATTTGTATGGAAATACAAGAGACCCAAAATACCCAAAGCAATCCTGGGAAAGAAAACAGAGCTGGAGGAATCAGGCTCCCTGACTTCAGATTACAGTACAAAACTACAGTCATTAAAATAGTAGGGTGGAGGAGTTCCCGTTGTGGTGCAGCGGAAGCAAATTCGACTAGGAACCATGAGGTGTGTGGCTTCAATCCCTGCCTTGCTCAGTGGGTTAAGGATCTGGCATTGCTGTGAGCTATGGTATAGGTTGCAGACATGGCTCACATCTGGCGTGGCTGTGACTGTGGCTGGCAGCTGTAGCTCCAATAATCAGACCCCTAGCTTGGGAACCTCCATATGCCACAGGTGTGACCTTAAAAAGCCAAAAAAAAAAAAAAAAAAAATGTAGGGTGGAACTCCCATTGTGGCTCAGAAGTAACAAATCCAACTAGTATCCATGAGGATGTAGGTTCAATCCCTGGCCTTACTCGGTGGCCAGAAAAAAAGAAAACAAACAAACACAGTATGGTACTGGCATAAAAACAGACATTTAGATCAGTGGAATAGGAATAAAAAGCCTAAAAATAAACACTAGTCTACAACAAAGGAGACAAGAATATACAGTGGAGAAAAGGCAGTGTCTTCAGTAAGTGCAATATGTGGTGTTGTAAAAACAGAACAGCTACATGTAAAAGAATCAAATTAAAGCACTAACACTATACACAAAAATAAACTCAAAATGGATTGAATCCCTAATATGAGGCCAGATACTGCAGAAATCTTAGAGGAAAACATAAAACACTCTTTGACAAAAAACACAGCAATTATCTTTTTGGATCTACCTCCTAGAGTAATTAAAAGTAAAAACAAAAACCACAAAAGAAATGAGACTTAATTAAACTTAGAAGCTTTTGCATCACAAAGGAAACTACAAACAAAATGAAAAGACAATCCACAGAATGGGAGAAAATATTTAGAAATGAAGTTATTTACCAACAAGGGATTAATTCCCCCCAATATACAAACAGCTCCTGCAGCTGAGTAACAAAAAAATGAACAATCCAATCAAAAACATGGGCAGGAGATCTAAATAAACATTTCTCCAAAGAAGACATACAGAAGGCCAACAGGCTCAAGAAGAGAGTTCAACATTGCTAGTGATTAGCTTATCATAATCATTCTCATTGCTAATGAGAGAATCGCAAATCAAAACTACAATGAGGTATCTTCTCACACCAGTCAGAATGGCCATTATCAGAAAGTCTACAAACAGGAGTTCCCACGGTGGCTGGTGGCTCAGTAGAAACCAAACTGACGGGTATCCTTGAGGACACAGGTTCAATCCCTGGCCTCGATCAGTGGGTTAAGGATCTGGCATTGCCATGAGCTGTGGTGTAAGTCAAAGACACGGCTTGGATCCAGCATTGCTGTGGCACGGCTGTGGCTGGTGGCTACAGCTCTGATTCCACCCCCTAGCCTGGGAACCTCCATATGCTGCAGGTGGGGCCCTAAAAAGACAATAAAAAAAAAAAATCTACAAACAATAAATGCTGGAAAGGGTGTGGAGAAAAGGGAACCCTCTTACAACTGTTGCTGGGAATGTAAACTGGTACAACTACTTTGAAGAACAGTATGGTGGTTCCTCACAAAGTTAAAAACTGAACTACCACATGATCCAGCAATCCCACTTCTGGGCATCTATCCAGAGACAACCCTAATTCAAAAAGATACATGATCTCCAATGTTCACTGTAGCACTATTTACTGTGGCCAAGACATGGAAGCAACCTAAACGTCCATCAACAGAGGAATGAAGATGTGGTACACATACACAACAGCCATAAAAGTGAATGGAAAAAATGCCATTTGCAGCAACATAGATGGACCCAGAGATTATCCCACTAAGTGAAGTCAGACAGAGAAAGACAAATATCATGTATCACTTATATGTGGAATATTAAAAAAATATACAAATGAGCTTATATGCAGAACAGAAATAGGCTCAGAGACTTTGAAAATAAATTTATGGTTACCAAAGGGGACAGGTGGGTGCGGGGGATGAGTCAGGAGTTTGGGATTAAAATATACACACTATTATACATAAAATAGATAAATAACAAGGACCTACTGTATAGCACAGGGAGTTCTTTCCAATGTTCTGTAATATCCTATATTATTATCTGAAAAAGAACGTCCATGTGTGTAGACAGATAGATATATACAACTTTGCTATACACCTGAAACTAATACAAAATCATCTGTTCTCCAATATAAAATAAAAAATATATTAAGGGAGTTCCCATTGTGGCTCAGTGGTAACGAATCCGACTAGTATCCATGAGGACATGGGTTTGATCCCTGGCTCTGCTCAGTGGGTTAAGGATCCAGTATTACTGTGAGCTGTGGTGTAGACTGCAGATGCAGCTCAGATATAGTGTTGCTGTGGCTGTGGTGTAGGCCAGCAGCTACAGCTCCAAGTAGACCCCTAGCCTGGGAACTTCCATGTGCCACAGGTGTGGCCCTAAAAAGCAAAATAAGTAAATAAATTAAATTAATTAATTATAAGAAAGAATATTAAATATTCTCAAGCTTCCCACAAAATATACAAGGAGGGGAGTTCCCGTCATGGCGCAGTGGTTAACGAATCCGACTAGGAACCATGAGGTTGTGGGTTCGGTCCCTGCCCTTGCTCAATGGGTTAACAATCTGGCATTGCCGTGAGCTGTGGTGTAGGTTGCAGACGTGGCTCGGATCCCGAGTTGCTGTGGCTCTGGCGTAGGCCGGTGGCTACAGCTCTGATTCAACCCCTAGCCTGGGAACCTCCATATGCCGCGGGAGCGGCCCAAGAAATAGCAAAAAGACCAAACAAACAAACAAACAAAAACAACAGACAAGGAGGGAACACTCCCAAACTCATTTTCTGAGGCCAGCATTACTATGATATCAAAATTAGACAAGGACATTACAAGAAAAGAAAATTATAGGCTGGTATGCTAATGACACAGATGCAAAAATCCTCAATAAAACATCAGTAAACCTAATTTAAAAATATACTGAAATGATCATATAAGATACAGCATTCAGAGATGTAAGGATGGTTTGATATCTGCAAATCAAAAAACATGACTCACCACATTAACAAAATGAAGCATGGAGTTCCTACTGTGCCACAGTGGTAGTGAATCCAACTAGTACCTGTAAGGATGCAGGTTTGACTCCTGGCATCATGCAGTGGGTTAAGGATCTGGCATTGCCATGAGCTGTGGTACAGGTTATAGACTGGGCTGGGATCCTGTGTTGCCGTGGCTGTGGTGTAGAATGGCAGCTGCAACTCCAATTTGACACCTAGCCTGAGAACTTCCATATGCCACAGGTGTGGCCCTCAAAAGCAGAAATAAAAAATTTTTAATGAAGCATAAGATCATAAAAATCATCTCAACAGATGCAAAAAAAGTGACAAAATTCAACATCTATTTACGATTAATACTCTCAACAAGGTGGGTTCAGAAAGAATGCACCTCAGCATAATAAAGGCCATTTATGACAAGCTCACGGCTAATATCATACTTAATGGTAAAAAGCTGAAAGTTTTTCCTCTAAGATCAGGAACAAGAAAAGAATGCCCACTCTTGTGACTTCTTAAAAACAAACTACTGGAAGTCCTAGTCAGAGCAATTAGTCAAGAAAAAGAAATAAAAGGCATCCAAATCAGAAAGGAAGTACAATTGTCACTTATTTGTACATGACCTATTATGTAAAAAACCCTAAGGAGACCACCAAAAACCTGTCAGAACTAATCAACAAATTCAGTAAAGTTGCAGGATATGAAATCAATATACAAAATTCTGTTGTATGTCTATACAACAATAACTAGGAGAAAGATAAATTAAGAAAACAATCCCACTTATAGTTGAATCAAGTTGAAAAGACCTCTACACTGAACACTTTAGGACACTTATGAACAATACTGAAGACATACATAAATGGAAGATTTTCTATGCTCATGGATTGGAAAAATTAATATTGTTAAAATAACCATAGGCCCCAAAGCTATCTACAGATTCATGTAAACTTATCAAATGGAATTTTCCACAGAAATAAGCAATCCTAAAATTCTTACTGAATCAAAAAAGATCACAAATAGCCAAAGCAAACTTGAGAAAGAAGAATAAAGCTGGAGGCATCATGCTCCCTAATTTTAAACTATATTACAAAGCTATAGCATCAAAAGAGTATGGTATTAATATAACAACAGGCACAAAAATCAACAGAAGTTAACAAAGGACACAGAAATAAATTCATGCATTTATGGTTAACTAATTTACAACAAAGGAGCCATGAATATACAATGGGGCAAGGACAGTGTTTTCAATAAATAGTGTTGGGGAGCTTTCATCATGGCTCAGTGGTTAAGGAACCTGACTAGTTAGTATCCATGAGAACGCGGGTTCAATCCTTGGCCTTGTTCAGTGGGTTAAGGATGCAGTGTTGCCATGGGCCATGAGTTGTGGTGTAGGTCACAGACACAGCTCAGATCCTGAGTTGCTGTGGCTATGGAGTAGGCCAGTGGTTACAGTTCAGATTCGACCCCTAGCCTGGGAACCTCCCTATGCTGTGGGTGTGGCCCTAAAAGGAAAAAAAAAGTAGTGTTGGGAAAACTGGACGGTTGCACGTGAAAGAACTACCACTCTCTAACACCATACACAAAGAATAACTCAAAATGGACTACAGACTTGAACCTTAAGTATGGATTAGAAACATCAAGCTTCCAGAAGAAAACAAAGGTGGTAAACTCTTAGTTTTGATAATTTTGGGGTGTGACACCAAAAGCAAAAATAAACAAGAGGGACTACTTCAAAGTACAAAGCTTCTGTACAGCAAAGGACCTCATCAGTATAATGAAAATGCCATCTACTAAATGGGAGACAATACTTGCAAATCATTTATCTGATAAAGAGTTGATATATAAAGAACTCACCCAACTCAATACCAAAAAACCCCCCAAATAATCCCATTAAAAAAATGAGAAGATGTAAATAGATATTTTTTGAAAGAAGACATATAGGCAACAGATATATTAAAAGATACTCAACATCACTAACCATAAGGGAAATGAAAAAAAAAAAAAAAACTACAATGAGGAGTTCCCTGGTGGTCCAGTGGTTAAGGAGCTGATGTTGTCGCTGCTGTGTTTCAGGTTCAATCCCTGGCCCAGGAACATCTGCATGCCATAGGCATGGCCAAAAAATAAGTGAGTAAAATAAAATATGAAGTAAACATGCATTTTAAAAAAAATCCCAGGAGCTCCCGTTGTGGCGCAGTGGTTAACAAATCCGACTAGGAACCATGAGATTGTGGGTTCAATCCCTGGCCTCGCTCAGTGGATTAAGAATCTGGGGTTGGGAGTTCCCGTCGTGGCGCAGTGGTTAACGAATCCGACTAGGAACCATGAGGTTGCAGGTTCGGTCCCTGCTCTTGCTCAGTGGGTTAACGATCCGGCGTTGCCGTGAGCTGTGGTGTAGGTTGCAGACATGGCTCGGATCCCGAGTTGCTGTGGCGTAGGCCAGAGGCTACAGCTCCGATTAGACCCCTAACCTGGGAACCTCCATATGCCAAAGGAGCGGCCCTAGAAAAGACAAAAACAAAACAAAACCCCAAAGTGGGGAAAAAAAAAACCCCACAATGACATATCACCTCACAACTGTTAAAGTGGCTATTATCAAAAAGACAAGAAATAACAAGCAATTGTGAGGATGTAGAGTAAAGGGATCCCTTGAACACTGTTGGTGGGAATATAAATTGGTGCAGCCACTATGGAAGACAGTATAGAGGTTCCTTTAGAAAGTAAAAACAGAACCTACCACATGATCCAGCAATTCCACTTCTGGGTATTTATCCAAAGAAAACAAAACCACAAACCTCCTAAATATAAGCACCTCCATGTTCACTGCAGCATTAATTACAATAGCCAAGATATGGAAAGAACCTGTCCAAATACTTGGTAAACATTATAGCTATTTTCATGTTATTCTTTGAAATAAGATCAATGGATGAATGGATAAAGATGTGTTGTGTATATGTGTGTGTGCATACACACACACAAAAAAAAGGAATATTATTCAGTATAGTAAAAAGGAAGTCTTGCTATCTGAGACAACATGGATGGAACTTGAGGGCATTATGCTAAATGAAGTAAAATCAGACAGAGAAAGACAAATACCAAAAGATCTCACTTACATGTGGAATCTTAAACAAAAACCATCACAATAGCCAGACATGGAAGCAACCTAAACGTCCACTGATGAATGGATTAAGAAGATGTAAATATATATACACACAATAGAATAGTACTCGGCCATAAAAAAGAATGAAATAATGCCATTTGCAGCAACATGGATTGAACTAGAGACTCTCATACTAAGTGAAGTAAGTCAGAAAGAGAAAGACAAGTACCATATGATATCACTTATCTGAAATCTAATATATAGTACAAATGCACCTTTTCACAAATATAACCTCATGGACTCGGAGAATAGACTTGTGGTTGCCAGGTGGGAGAGGGAGGAAGTGGGGTGGACTGGGAATCTGGGGTTAATAGATGCAAAGCATCTGGAATGGGTGGGTAAGCAATGAGATCCTGCTGTATAGCACTGGGAACTATAACTAGTCACTTGTGATGGAGCATGATGGAGGATAATGTGAGAAAAAGAATGTGTGTGTGTGTGTGTGTGTGTGTGTGTGTGTGTGCGTGCGTATACATGTGACTGGGTCACTTTGCTGTACAGGAGAAAATGGACAGTTGGACAGTTCACTGTAAACCAGCTATAATGAAAAAATAAAAATCATTTAAAAAATAAATAAATAAAACTTAAGGCATAAAGCAAAAAAAAAAAAAAAAAAAAAATGACAACAAAAAAAACAAAACCAAACCAGGCCCATAAAGAATAGATTGGTAGTTATGAGAGTCGGGGGCACGGGGTGGGGCAAAATGGGTGAAGGGGGTCAAGAAGTACAATCTTCCACTTATAATTAAGTTCTCCGGATGTAAGGGGATGGCATGGTGACCTAGAGTTAATGATACTGTGTTGGTCTATTTATAAGTTACTAACAGTAAATCTTAAAAGTTCTCATAAGAAAACCACTTTTTGTCTATGTTTGGTGATGGATGTAAACTATACTTATTGTGGTACTCATTTTGTAATATATACAAATATACCAAATCATGATGTTGTACACCTGAAATAATATAATGTCAATTATACCTAAAAAAAAAAAAAAAAAAGATGATACAGGAAATAGGGAAACGAAAATTCAAAGGCATTTTTGCTATGCCTCCTTCCTACCCCCAAATACAGGGCCATATCATGAAGCATAACTTTGAAATTTTCTTTTAAGTGGCAATACATTCAATTATCCCTTAGAGCACATTACTTTGAAAGTGTGATGGTAAGCAGAAAATAAGGACTTCTTGGACTATATTTATAATCATGAAATGCTCTCAAAAGGTCTTATCATTTTGATATGCATCAGAGAAAACATCAATAAAGCTCTATTGTCCCTAACATGCCCCAGACAAGACAGGCAGATTAAACTGATAAAAGTTTAAAATCACATAACATACATAAATGATTTAGATAATAATGTTAGCAGCTACATTTGTGGTAAATATCTATAACTATTTTCATGTTATATTTTGAAACAAGATCATAATCATACCATTATGACTATAAAATACACAGTATTAACAATGATGGTTTTATTTGAGATAACACTCAACCTGAGTCAAATCCAAAGCCTTTATTTTTAATTACTGCAACTTTGGTTGACTAACTCACATTAAAGAAAATTATCCTGGAGTTCTCGTTGTGGCTCAGTGGTTAACGAATCCGACTAGGAACCATGAGGTTGAGGGTTTGGTCCCTGCCCTTGCTCAGTGGGTTAAGGATCCGGCATTGCTGTCAGCTGTGGTGTAGGTCGCAGACATGGCTCAGATCCTGAGTTGCTGTGGCGTAGGTCGGCGGCTACAGCTCTGATTCAACCCCTAGCCTGGGAACCTCCATATGCCACGTGAGTGGCCCTAGAAATGGCAAAAAGACAAAAAAAACAAAAAAAAAACAAAAAAATTAATTAAAAAAGAAAAATAAAATAAAGAAAATTGTCCTTCTCCTTTTTAAAAACCATACCCGACGTGTAGGTCAGTACAATAAAATCTTATTTACTTAAGAGATAAAAAGCAGCTTTTGAACAGCAAAAACAAATGTCCCAAGGCCCAAACTTTGAAGTTCAGACTCAAAGTCACAGGAAAAGCTTTTAAGGTTCCCCTCTGACCACTGCCTCCAACCAGTCCAGAGTCTATTTTTATCTTTTCCCACTGTCCCTGCAAACTTAGTTCTATTTCTAACTCCACAGGAATTTCAAATGGGGGACAGGGTTTTAAAACTTTCTTTGCTATTATGGTACGTGTGGATGGCTCTGTTCCTGACCCTGGATTTTTACTAGTCTCCTAGGATCAAACCATTCCTGGCCAAGAAACAGCAGCAGAATGGTTCCATGTCCCAATAGATTCAGATGAAAACTGCTAATAAAATCAAGTACAACTCCAAGAAGAGACACTGGAGAAGAATGGGAGTGAGTCACTAAGGACTCTCCCCTGAGGGGGCACATGCCCTTATGCTATACCAAGGTCATGAGCATCTTACCACATCAAGCTGAAAATATCACCACTACAGGGACAATTAGATATGTTTTATTGGGAAAATGATTTTTCTCTTTGCTATTAGGCCTCTGCACTAAAAGGTTAGTTTAGAAAAAAATACGCATGAACTTTTGTTTGAATAAATAAACAAAATGAACGAAGGGAGATGCTTACTCCTAAAGGGAGCAAGTGATGAAATGAAATCCCCTAATCAGAGCAGGTTGGGGCCATTTATAACCATAAACATTATAGTCCCGAGAACATCAATGAATTACAGCATTATAAATGTAATAACCTTCAAGCATTTTTAAAGGTCAAATGATCTGTCTCCCATGCATTAGTGGCATATATTTAATGAAAATCCCTTTGGAAATACCCAACAAATCATCCTATAAAGGATCCAAGGAAGCAAAGTTTTGCTATGCTTGATTTCCCAGAGTGACAGCTGAAATATTTTTTATACTAAAAAATAACAATGAAACTACATAGAACTTACCTCGCAAAGCTCCCCAAACTGTGTTGGCCCTGAGCAAGGCCTCTGGTCCTTTTACATGTAAAACATCTGTATTGAAGACAAAGAAAAGTTTCTTGTGTGGTGATAGATGGTGACTAGATATACTGCAGTGATTATTTTAAAATGAAAAGAAATAGCGAGTCACTATGTTGTGTAAACCAGAACTAGCATGGTGCCGTAAGTCAATCATACTTCAAAACCAAACAAACTCATAGGAAAGGAGATGAGGTTTGTGATTATCAGGGGCGAGTGATGGGGAGAAGGAACTGGATGAGGGCAGTCAAAAGTTACAAAACTCAAAAAAAAAAAAAAAAAAAAAAAAGGAGTTCCCGTCGTGGCGCAGTGGTTAACGAATCCGACTAGGAACCATGAGGTTGCGGGTTCAGTCCCTGCCCTTGCTCAGTGGGTTAACGATCCAGCGTTACCGTGAGCTGCGGTGTAGGCTGCAGACACGGCTCGGATCCCGCGTTGCTGTGGCTCTGGCGTAGGCCAGCGGCTACAGCTCCGATAAGACCCCTACCCTGGGAACCTCCATATGCCGTGGGAGCGGCCCAAAGAAATAGCAAAAAGACAAAAAAAAAAAAAAAAAAAAAAAAGTTACAAAACTTAGGGTTCGGCGTTGTCACTGCTGTGGCATGGCTTTGATCCCTGGCGCAGGAACTTCTGCATACTGCAGAGTGCTACCAAAAAGATAAAAAAGGTACAAACTTCCAGTTATAAATAAGTACTAGGGCTACAATGGACAACATGAGGAATAGAGCCACCACTGCTGTATGTTATATATGGAAGTTAAGAGAATAAATCCTCAGAGTTCTCAGCACAAGAAAAAAAATTTTCTCGTTTATTTTGTTATCTGCATGAGATGATGGATGTTCACTAAACGTACTGTGATAATCATTTCATGATGTATTTGACTCAATTCATTATGCTGTACACCTAGACTTATACAGCACTGGAGGTCAATTCTATCTCAATAAAACTGCGAGGAAAAAATGTGGTTTTTTTGGTTTTGGGTTTTTTGTTTTGTTTTGTTTTGTTTTTTTAGGGCCGCACCCACAGCATATGGAAGTTCCCAGGCTAGGGGCTGAATCAGAGCTGTAGCTGCTGGCCTACACCACAGCCATGGCAACATGCAATCTGAGCTGCATCTGTGACCTACACCACAGCTCACAGCAACACCAGATCCTTAACCCACTGAGCAAGGCCAGGAATTGAACCTGTGTCCTCACGGATGCTAGTCAGATTTATTTACTGAATCATGATGGGAACTCCATTCCTAGACATTTTTATACATGTAAGTGTAACAAGAAAATACAGTATCATTTTATGTGCACCTTCCTGTGTGTAGGTTGGTATGTAACTGGTACCCTCCTGTACATGTTATTATACAACTTCCTTTATCCAACTCAGCAATTTAACCTGGCAAGTTTCTATCTGTTCTTTGTAACTGCTTCTTTATTTTTAACTGTTGCAGAGTATCCTTTAGTGTAGATTTAGCCATTCTTCTGATGATGAACTTTTAGTTGTGCTTCCAATTCTTCAATGTTGCAGGCAAACTGCATGGAACATCCCTAATAAAAGTAATTATTCCTCTACAGTAGAAATTAGTCCACTTCCGGTGTTGAAGGTATGCATATTTTTATATTTAACTGATGATGCTGCTGTAACACTTGTCACTTCCTCCACGATTTCCTCATACTCTGGGACAACAGCTGGTATCTTCTTTCCTGTATGTTATGTTTATGTTCATCATCATAAACTAGTTCATCCTTCAACCAGAAAAGTTCACAATCAGCGTGTCTCACAAAGCTTCCCTTTCACGACAAAGCAGATTTGCCAAGTTGAATGGAAAATAGGATATAACTCCCCAGAATCCAAATACTCCATTCTGGGGAATTTACAATATGTCACTGTATTGCAGCCAGATTCCTTGGTAGTTTAGTGACCATTTCTCAATTCAGACTGCAAAGCCTAATTCACACAGTGTCTGAGTGTTGGCTGTCAGAGACAATCACATGGCTAATGCTGGCAAATCATCCTGTTTCTTGTCTAAGAACAGCTACAAAACTACAGAGAAGTGACTTTTTTTTCAAAGAGATGTATTAAGAAATCTCATCTAGGAGTTCCCATCACGGCCCACTGGGATCATACATGACTACTATCCACGAGGAGGCAGGTTCGATTCTCGGCCTTGCTCAGTGGGTTAAGGATCCAGCATTGCCTCGAGCTGTGGCGTAGGTCACAGACACAGCTCAGATCTGGCAGTGCTGTGGCCAGTGGCTACAGCTCCGTTTTGACCCCTAGTCTGGGAACATCCCTATGCCATGGGTGTGGCCCTTAAAACAAAAAAAAAAAAAAAAAAAAAGAAGAAAGAAAAAGAAATCTCATCTATATCAAGAGGATGAAAAGAGGTACTTAACCATCTATGAGGCAGTCTGAGGACAAAGGAGTCACTCTTTTCTCTAAGATAGTTTCCTTTCTATTTTTACACCCAACTCACCAGTCTGCTGGCTATGCACTAATCTACCACCCATATCCTGATAATGCTCTTCTTCCACTCCTTGGTACAAGTCCACACTGCCAGTCAGTATGCCCTATGGAAAAGGCCTGCCCACTTGTTTATTCCTCTGGAACAACTGAGGAAAAGCCTTAGAGAATAATGTTTTAGGCAACCAAAAAAACAAAACAAAACAAACCCATGTTGCTAAATGCTGATTATGTTGTCAACTGATATAAGTGAAAATGAAATATAAACAAAAGTGAAAATAAAAAGCTTCGCCTCTCCCAGTTCTGTATTATCTTTGTGTCAAATTAATTATAAATACAGATCTTGGCTCTAAGCATAGACTTTATCTTTAAAATAAACTACCCAGAAGTCCAGACATAGGGGATAAGCCGAGTTGAGTTATGGCACATCCATATGGTTGGCAAAACATTACTTAGCCATTAAAAATGCTGTCACACATAATTCCATTTGCAGCAACATGGATGGAACTAGAGAATCTCATACTGAGTGAAATGAGCCAGAAAGACAAAGACAAATACCATATGATATCACTTATAACTGGAATCTAATATCCAGCACAAATGAACATCTCCACAGAAAAGAAAATCATGGACTTGGAAAATAGACTTGCGGCTGCCCGAGATGGGATAGGGAGTGGGAGGGATCGGGAGCTTGGGTTTATCAGACACAATTTAGAATAGATTTACAAGGAGATCCTGCTGAGTAGCATTGAGAACTTTGTCTAGATACTCATGTTGCAACAGAGCAAAGGGTGGGGAAAAAAAATATATAACTTGATCCCCTTGCTGTACAGTGGGAAAAAAAAAAAAATGCTGTCACAAAAAACACTCCGTGAAATATACTTACAATGCATTGTTATGTAATAAAGAAAAATACCAAAACCACATGCAGAGAATTACCCCATTGTCATGCCACTGTTTATTGTGTGCTTATATTTATATCTATGTAAAATATTGAAATGTATTACTCAGCAAAGAAACAAAAATCTGAAATAACCGTGGTCCACTCTGAGTGCTGGGGTCACGTGTGACTGACTTCCTCCTCTTCACTTACTGTACTTCGAGATTTCCTACAACAATTATGAGTAAGTTGTACCATCAGACTTTAAGAGTCATTTTAAAAACAGGAATTATAAACTCAGTGGCCAAGAGCTCACAATAGTTCATGGCGTGGGACCAGCTTCCAGCGCTCGAGTCTGTAACAAGCAGCTGTGAATATAATCCATTCGCATAACACAGGTACTCACAGGACTCATTTGAAGAGATGCTGGGGAAAGTGTCACACTCCGACTCCACGTGGACTTGAAGCTGCTGCAATTCCGTGCCAAAACATAACTGGTAAGAGCCTTGATGCCACTTGTAGAAACCAAAAATAAAGTCATAATATCTGTGTGAGAAAAAAATTCAAATACATTTTTAAGGCACTGTAGCCAAGTTGCAGATACATATGTGGTGGTGGCCACTGTCGCTGACTCCTCAAATCCCTGCTACCTCATATTAACCCAACTAGAGGCTCTTGCCCCAAGCTGTATATCAGACTCACCTGGGGAGCTTTTCACAAACACATACTGATGGCCAGACCTTCAGAATCACAATCTCTTGAGAATGTGATCCAGGCACAAGACATTTAATTACTTTATTTATTTATTGGCTGTGCCTGCAGCATGCAGGAGTTCCAGGGCCAGGGAGTGAACTGACACCACAGGGGCAGCCCAAGCCACGGCACTGATAACGCCGGATCCTTACCCCACTGAACCACCCGCAAACTCCCCCCTCATTTTTTTTTTTTTTTTTTAAGGTGTAAGAATTTTAAAAGTCCCCCTGCCACGGTTCCCAGTGACTCCTAGGAAGGCCCCGTTAAAAACCAGTAGTAAAACCAACAATCCTGGGTGCGCAGGCCAATTCTGACCAGTGATGCGGCGGATGTAGAG
The DNA here is from genome assembly GCF_054392235.1 of Sus scrofa. Taxonomy (NCBI): domain Eukaryota; kingdom Metazoa; phylum Chordata; class Mammalia; order Artiodactyla; family Suidae; genus Sus; species Sus scrofa. The sequence continues at coordinate 94,212,069 of NC_139384.1, read as the reverse complement.
AAAGGTGAGACAAAGCTTTCTCTTCTAAGTGAGTACATTATGGTATCTGGACCAGCTGCAGCCACACAACAGATGGCAGAGCAGAGATGGAAAGAATAAAGATTCCCTAATCACGCCATTGAGGCACTTGGCCAACGAGCCCTGAAATTCTCCCTGCTTTTGGACTTAACATGTGAGATAACTGTTGTTTTGTTTTTTTTTTTCCCCTTAAGCCAGACTGAGTCAGGGTTCCTGCTACCATCTAACAAAAGTATCCTAGCTAATACAAAAACACCCCAAAAGGTCACCAGACCATAGAGTTCTCACTATGGCCTTGAAAGCTGACCTTTTGCTGATACCCAAGTATCAGAGAAAGAGGATATTAAATAAACATGTGAAGGTGCTAAAAGATAAACAGTCACGCAGGCCTCAAAGCAATTGGTGAAGTGTTATTTAATAGATTTGAATAAGCCGAAAGTTTGTGTATGCTACCTATATGTAAGAACATCCTGTGTTTTTCTAGGGAAGTAAGGAGGGCTGGGAAAATTCCAAAGACCTTGATCCTAAGTGTATGGAAGTTAACCAGCAAGAGACAGTGGAAAGTGCTGAGGGCCTTTTTCATGGCGAAACCGGACAGACTCAAAAGGAAATTAAAGCGCTGAACTGTGTGCTAAAAAATGGTTAAGCCAATCTTCTGAAGTCTATTTTACTCCAATTAAAAAATTTTTTTACTATTCAGCCATTAAAAAGAACAGAATAATGCCATTTGCAGCAACATGGATGGAACTAGAGTCTCATACTAAGTAAGTCAGAAAGACAAATGCCATATGATATCACTTATATGGAATCTAAAATACGGCACAAATGAACCTACCTACAGAACAGACACAGACTCAGACATGGAGAAAAGACTTGTGGTTGCCAAGGGGGAGGGGGAGGGAGTCAAATGGATGGGGAGTTTGGGGTTAGCAGATGCAAACTATTACATTTAGAATAGATAAGCAATGAGGTCCTGCTGCATAACACAGGGAAATACGTCTAGTCACTTGTGACCAAACATGATGGAAGATAATATGAGAAAAAGAGTGTATACATATGCATGTATGATTGGGCCACTTTGCTGTAAAACAGAAACTGACAAAACATTATAAATCAACTGTAATAAAAAAATTTAGGCAGTTCCCAATGTGGCACGGCAGAAACAAATCTGACTCGTATCCCATGAGGATGCAGGTTCGATCCCTGGCCTCATTCAGTGAGTCGGGGATCCAGCATTGCCGTGACTTGTGGTGTAGGTCGCAGACGGATTCCGTGTGGCTACGGTGGAGGCCAGCAGCTGTAGCTCCGATTCAACCACCAGCCTGAGAACTTCCATATGCTGCAGGTGTGGTCCTAAAAAAGCAAAAAAAAATAAAAATAAATAAATAAAAAATAAAAAATTTAAGAGAACTAAAGCTGCCAGCAGCTTTGAGATTTGAGTTAGGTGCTGGCTTGTTCCAAGTAAGGAAAATCTTGGCCCTGGATATTAAACTCTAACAGAAAACTCCAAGAGTTCTGAGGCAGTGGTGTTCAAGGTCTCTGGGTTAATTTAGCTTTTCAGAAACTGAGGGAGCAAAGCTATTCACTGGTTAAAAAAAATGAGTAACTAGCATGTGACAGATCTTGTTCCAGAAGCTGAGGAAGCAGCGATGCACCAAACAGTAAGAAACGTACATATACTGTTTCAAAGCAGAGTTTGAGATAGAAGCTGGGCTCTTTAGAGACAGGAACCAGGAGATTCTGAACCAACTGGGGCCTAGGCTACATGTGTTCCCCAAGGCCTAGAGCTTCTGGAACACCGTCATCACCTCTAAATCACGCTTTTATTCTGAAGTGATACTGCCCCTCCTGAGTTCCTAGAATGCTCACCTGAATGCTTTCAAGTCTTAGCCACACGGGCTAGGCTAATGTTTTATAACCTGCTTCCTAACAATGCAGGGTGCAATTAATGCTGCTTCACACAAAGGGCACCAATTAGGCAAACTCTTCCGATAATTGCCTGCACGTCCTCCTCGAGATGCCAAGCCTTGTTTGGACACCACCTCACAGCTGATTCAAGTTAACCACTGTTCCTGTACATCCTCCATGCTTTCTTGCCACACTCCTATCCCTTCAGCTGATGACCGAGTCCCTGTTTTACTAGCAGTATGGCACAGGAGGAAAACCCAATTTTGCAGAGTGAGCCCCGAAGCAGGTACAGCGTGTTTATTTTGAAAAGATCTCCTAGTCAGGCATGATCTTCCACTAGATGACCTTCAGGGACTTTTTCCTCCTCAATAGCCCAAGGCAACCAACTGCCTAGATTTGACTTCTTCACCCAAATTCTAGTCCTGACACGTTAGCAGATTCAACATCAAAGGCTTCTTACAGTATGCATCTGAAATGAGACTAACAATGTACACAACTGAAGGAGAAAAACCACCTCTGCCATCACCATCTTGAGTCTCCCCGCCTAAGCTCCAGGCCCACCTGGGACCAGCAGGTGCTATTAAACTCGTTTTGCATTTTCCCATCAGCTGCCTGTATTCTGCAGGCACAATTAAGCTACAATGACTACAAGGACCAGAGGCCAAAATCCGAGGGAAGAAAGGGTCAGCATCAATTTATAAGCCTCAGGGTACCACAAACCTTCAGGACAGTCCTGCCCAGGCAGGTCTCAGAGTGAGGGCACAGCAGGTGGCATGGTGAAATAGCTTCTGAAGTGCAATCTGCCTTGTGCATGGTGTAGTCAACAAAATTAGCGCTATGGCACAACACTGTAAATCAACTATATTTCAATTAAAAACAAGCTAGCGCTCTGGGCTGCCTCCTCACTACACTGTTCACCCCATGGCCAAAGAGGCTGCAGATATGAGGGCTTTGGAAATCTTGAGATGCTCAAGAACTAAACAGGAAGCTGGGAGAAAAGAACACCAATGGTTCTGGAAAACGAAAAAGAGAAGGAGATACTGCAGGGACCATATCAAAGTAGTTAGGTGAAAATATCCAACATTTTGCCTGAATAGAGAATTTGGAAGGGAAGCCAAGTTTCCAGCAGCGCCCCAACCTGAGGATTTTCTGCCATCTGAATTGTTAGCTGACTGGCGGGGCGGGGCGCGCGGAGGTGGAGACGGTATAGCAACTTGCAAGCAACTTTGGGGAACCCCAAGCTTTAAGCACTCAACTTCCTCCTAGAACTCCCTTCAAATAAAATGCCATCTCCCTCCTTCCTCTCCATCCACCCCAGTCTCCCCTCCCACGGGGTCGGGGCTACAGACTCTGACCAACCTACTCTTTCCATTCAGTATCCCCAGTGCAAACCAGGACTCCAGAGCACCAGGAAGGAAGTCCCTTAGGAGGCAGGAGGGGAAGGGTATAGAGCCTGGGTTTCAGTCCGTGTAGGTTCGAGCCGGCTCTGCTCTCTTCTAGACCTGTAACTTTGGTCAGATCACTGGCCGGCTCCGAGACTGTGCGAGTGATAAAGAGGAGCTCCAACGTTCCTCCACTCGCCCCGCGCCTGCACTGAGTCCCGGGGTAGTCCCACCGCACCCCCGTCCTGGGGTCCCCCCGGGGTTCCCTCCACGCCCGTCTGCCCGTCAGGAGGGCTCACCGCCGAAACGCTTCCTGAAGGATTTCGCAGGAGGAGCCGGCTTTGGAAGTGGGGCTGTGGCCGAAGAAAAAGTTGTTGGGAGAGAGGTGAAGCGAGCGCGGGGATATATCCACGGCAAAGGGCAAGGGCCACAGACCCAGGCTCTCCGCGCCAGAGGTGTCCCTGGCCCACCCTTTCGGCACCACCAGAGCCGCCAGCAGCGCCAGGAGGCCGGGTAGCCACCTCCATCCGTGGCGCTCCATAGCCATCCTACCGCTGTCTGCCGGGGCTGGCTCGGTACCTACTTCCCACCCCCAGACGGGAAGGAGGGAGCTTGGAGGGCGCAAGTCACGGAATCAGCTGACTGTGCGCCCCGCCCCGCTACCGCCCCCAGGCCAGTGAGGCCGCCCCTGGGGCCACCGCTCCGCCCTGGCTACGCCTCCAAGCCAGTGGGACCGCCTCAGGGGCCGGCGCCAGTCTCTGGCTCCCCTCTCCACTCACCCCCAGCCGGCTTCCTTCTTCCAGGCGCAGAGCTGGATGCTGACCGCCCTCCGGCTTGCAGCAGTCGGGCTCTTCTTTGGGACACTGGCCTCGTGAAACTGGAGAGTGCCCGCCACAGAACATCCAACTTCCTCCCACCCTACCACCAGATAAACTGCGTGGTTATTTGCCCCACAGTCTGGACTTTTCTATAACACAGTTCACCTCTAATTATTAAAGCTTCCCATCACAACGCCTTACGGCAGAGTTTTGAACAGATGGGAAGTTAAAAATTAGGCAGAAGAGGAGTTATCGTGGCTCAGTGGTTAACGAATCCGACTAGGAACCATGAGGTTTTGGGTTCGATGCCTGGCCTCACTCAGTGGGTTAAGGATCCAGCGTTGCCATGAGCTGTGGTGTAGGTTGCAGAAGCGGCTGGGATCCTGCCTTGCTGTGGTTGTGGTGTAGGCCAGTGGCTACAGCTCTGATTAGACCCCTGGCCTGGGAACCTCCATATGCCACATGTGCAGCCCTAGAAAAGGACGGGGGGACGGACACACACACACACACACGTACACACACGTTAGGCAGAAGATACTCTGTGAGAGAATGTGCGATAGTGAATCTTTCAATTTAGAAATAATATCGTAATTTATAAAGTTGTTTTATGCTTGTCCCTGAGGTCTACATGGGCTTTCTTATTTCTTGTTATGCAACTTCCTAGATCTTTTTTTTTTTTTTTTTTTTTTTTTTTTTTTTTTTTTTGTCTTTTTAGGCCACACTTGCAGCATATGGAAGTTCCCAGGCTAGGGGTCCAACTGGAGCTATAGCAGCTGGCCTACACCACAGCCACAGCAAAGACAGATTCAAGCCATGTCTGCGACCTACACCACAGCTCACAGCAATGCCCGATCCCTAAGCCACTGAGTGAGGCCAGAGATCGAACCTGCAACCTCATGGGTTCCTAGTTGGATTCATTTCCGCTGTGCCACAACAGGAACTCCTAGATCTTTCATTTCTTTGTTGCCAATGTTAATAAAACCCCTCCTGACCCTGAGTTTCCCCCAGAAATTATAAAAGAATGAGGAGACCTTTAGGTATTGGCCTGGAAAGATCTTCCCACCTATTGCATATTCTACCGACCTCACCCCTACCTCAAACAGCGTGGAAACTCAGCTGCCAAAGTCTTCCTCGTAAAGCATAAACTAGGCCTTGCCACTTCCTTACTCAATACATGTCAAAGGCTTCTTTCCCACTGTCCCCAGGAAAAAATACAAGTTCCTTAACCTGATCTACATGGTATGGCAGAATCTGGCATCTGCCCAGCTCTCTGACTACATCACTTCCCTGTTCCCTTTGATTACCCTGTTCCAGCACCCTGGCCTTCAGTGACCTGAATCCACCGAGCATTTTCCTCCTTCACAGCCTGATCTAAGGTGTTAGCGAAGTAGGGAAGGGAAAGAGAACGAGTGCAGCCTAGTGTCTACACTGACAAAGAGGTTCCCCTTTACCAAACTTTAGTCAGGCTCCCCTAAGCCCTCTTCTGCACTAACACAACCCAGTTCTAGCAAGAATCCTGATAAGGAGCCCACCACCCTTGGTATCCAATCACCCTGGCCTCCTTCAGCAAGCACCCTATTAAGCTGGTTTGGCAAGAACCTACCCTAGTTTGATGTCTCCTTCATAAGGCTTCATTCACTGACCACCCTCCTGTCTGCTCGCTGGCTATAAATTCCCCAGCTGTCTTTCTTGTATTCAGAGTTGCCCATTCTCTCTCCTTTGTTGTGATTGTCTGGATACCTATTGCAATAGTCCTGAATAAAGTCTTATGGTTTTAAAAAGTGTCAGAATAATTTTTTCTGCAAACAACCTACCCAGGAATTCCCTTGTAAAGCAGTGGGTTAAGTACCCGGCACTGTCATTGCAGCAGCTGGGGTCACTGGCCCGGGAACTTCTGCATTCTGCAGGTGCAGCCAAAAATAAAAATAAATAATAAACAACTTATTCATACAATATTTATAGATCAGTTAGCCATGAGGAGTGAGAGGGAAGGGAGCATTTAGGAAATTTATCATATTTCTAGCTCAGGCTTGTGGATAGATTATTTATCAGTCATTTAAGGCTTAGTCGCAGAGAAGAAAATCCACTCCCTGTAGTTTGAACAAAAAGGAATTAACTACAGAATATCAAGTAGCTCACAGAATCCTGTACCTGACTCTTGGCTGAAATTCCCTGAACGACTGATCACACTGTGACTAGAAGCCAACCACTTATTAGAGAAGGCTCTACTACGGCTGCTAACTCTAGAATCACCCCCATTTGGCTCCAATCTGCACCAAGAAAAGGGAAACTGCATTCACTGTCTCTGTCCCTGCTTAACTCACTTCTTAATTCCACTCTCAAGTAACTACGTGTAATGACAGAAATGAAAATGGAATCTCAGCAGCAAAGGAGTCTGGGAAGGGTAGTTTATACTAAAAGGAAGTTGAAATGGATGGATGCTGAGTAAGCAAATTCAGCATCCTCACAGAATATGACATAATCAATTGAAATGGGTGGACAGCCAAGGACCCAGGCAGGCAGGTGGGCAAAACAGCCTAACTCCTGAGGAAGTGTGGGGAGCCTGTGTGAGGGAGGGAGGGAGCTCCTGTTACTGGATGTGGATCTCCCCTGATCTCATAGCATATCCGTAAACAATCCTAAAATATTTGCACATTCTGACACTGCAGTCATGGAAACAGACTGAGCGCCACTTGGCACAGTAGTACTAAACTGGGCTCCCCAGGAAGGCAGGAGGGTTTGGAGTTAAATCTGGTCCAGCAACTGGAAAGCATTTCTCCCTATTTTGCTCAGATTAGCCTTAGAAACAACTGTCTCACTCCCTTATCTGTTACCCAGTGCAACCTGGTGGGAACCCCAGCTCTCCTTCAATATTCCACGTCCACCTTCCTTGATCGATGAATAATAGTTCTTTAATGTGACTGTTCATTTAATCTGTTCATGCAGACCAAGTACCAAGATGCTAAAAACTAAAACCCAAAAACCCCTCAAATCCATCTGGAAACATTTTGGGAACCAAAGGCTGCTGTGATGCCACAAAATGCAAAGATCCACAAGAAGGTAAACTTGTAAGACTTCTGAAACCACAATTTCCAGATTGAGGGCAAAGGTCATGGTGGCAATTACACATCTCCTACCTCTCCTAAAAATGTGTCTATTTTATCCTCTTCCCATTATCCCCAATTTCTCATGGAATGTGAGATGTCATGATGGAAGAATTTGAAGTGGGACTAAGAAATGTAATGACCAAAGAACTTGATTTGATGTATGTATAGATATGAACCAGGGCCTGTCAGAGGACAACTCTTAAGTGAGAAGAAATGGCACTAGCTACCCAGTTCAGGGTTTGCTAGGAGGGCACTGCTGCCAGGCCTGCGTGTTAGCCTGTCCTGCCCTTCACATGAAGAGGTCTAGAGAGAGATGAGGAGTTTGTCTTTGGGAAAGTCAAGTTCTTGGGGGTTAGGAACTAGCATTTGGTCTGTATGTAGCTTCAGAGGCTGGGAGGAACCAAGACATAGAATGAGGGTTCACTTCTTGATAGGACTTGTAGGCAGCTGGCACTCATAGAAGTGCTCTGGACAGTGCTGGTGAAACCACGCAGGTCCCCGAACCCCCACCCCCCCACCAGTACAAATCCTTTCCCTGTCCCTCATTTCTTTTTTCTTTTCTTTTTTTTTTTTGTCTTTTTGCTATTTATTGGGCTGCTCCCGAGGCATATGGGGGTTCCCAGGCTAGGGGTCTAATCGGAGCTGCAGCCGCCGGCCTACATCACAGCCACAGCAACACGGGATCCAAGCCACATCTGCGACCTACACCACAGCTCACGGCAATGCCGGATCGTTAACCCACTGAGCAAGGGCAGGGACCAAACCCGCAACCTCATGGTTCCTAGTCGGATTCATTAACCACTGCGCCACGACGGGAACTCCCCTGTCCCTCATTTCTTATTTGTAGAAAATAGATTTCATCCAGCCTCCTTGACCTTCCCTGAGGAATAAAGGGCAGATTCAAAAACAGTTGCTTATCAGGGAAGGGAGGGAATGCAGAAATAAAGGGACAGTGGTCAAGAAACAATAGTGCAGAGACGGGGCAGGGTCCTGGTTCCTTCTCAAGGAATACACATAACAACATCTTTGAGTTCTTCCGCAGGAACTAAGCCCCACCTCCTGCCCCCTAAGTGGAGGATGGCAACTTCAGGCTGAGCACCAGATTCCTGGAGCCCTGCCGTGCTACCTCCCCACCAACCACTCGGAAGAACGTCTGCACACAGTGGAAGATAATGAAGCCTCTGAGAAAAGCAGAATTCAAAATCAAAGGACACGTTTTGCAGAGAAAAACACAAAACAAGACAAGCTGTTGGAGGAGGCACGCTGCTAGGCTCTTGGGATGTCCCCTCCCCCCAAGGCCTGCAAACTGTTTCCTATCTCCGACAGGTAACCCTGCCTGGGCTGGGTCCAGCCTCTGAATACATCACAATCAAGGCATTTTATGGCTGGATATCAAAGAGCCAGGCCCCATCCCTCTGTGGAGCAATAGGACTAGTTGTCCGTTCTCTGGTTTGTCCCTGTCCACCCCACTCCTTATGGATGGTGGATGTCATATAACCTGAGATCATTTAATGTTATCCACTGTAAACCGCGTCTTGTGTGCCAGTTAGCATTTGAAGACCCCTAATCAGGAACCCACACTTCAGGGATGATTAGCGAGCCTCCGAAGTGTTGGGGACATGGCTCGGATCGTCAGTGTCAAAAAATGAGACACATGAACACGGGGAGATCTCGACAAGTCTCTTTACTTCTGCAGAGGGCTTGGGCGCTCCAAAAAGTGCATGCGCTCAACAAAGGACCCTCCCCTATTTATCCCTAATGCAGGGGATGTACCTGTCCCCTTTCCATGGGTCAGGTCAGGGTGCACATTCTTCCCGGTTGGCTAATGTGAAACAAATTGTTACCGGGAGAAGAGGGAAAGAGGAGCGGGGGGTCGAAGGAAGGCGGAAACCGGAGCAAAATGGAGTAACCACGATTTCCTTTGATGGAAAAGACATTATGTTCCTTCCCACACGAAGTACCCTCATCAAGAAGAGAAGCTCCCGAAGTGGGCATTTCAATAGTGGGTTGGTTAATGAGCAGAAGTAGTGACTGGAATGATTCCCCACTGAAATGCAGAGTTGAAATCTGCGGCTGTCTGGGAAGACTGCCCACACCCGAGCCAGGATGAGGAACCAGCCAGCCCAGTTCAAAGCCTTTGACCTTCAGACGTTCACTTGACCTTGGACTCTTCCAAATTCCTGTGCCCAATGCCTCCTGACCCAACGAGTAAATTGGTTAGTCTGGTTAAAAAATAATTGTTCCTCCTTGAAGTGAACCTCTCAAGCAAAGAGCTAGCTGGAATGCCGGAAGGGGGGGGGAAACCTTTCCTCCACTCACAAGAGTGCACTGTACGATCATTTTTATACCTGCTTGATAATGAACACTGGAGCATTTAGCAGAGTTTGGTCTCAGACTCCCTTTCATTGCAATAAACAACCTGGTAGCAAAGTTGTCAGGGGCAAGAGGTATGGTCTCCAAGCTCTCTGTAATGCCAGAGGCTACTGGCATTTACAAGAATAATGAAACAACAGGTAAATTGCCCAACACTGGCTGGCTTGTGAACACATTGGCTTGGGGCGGTTTGCAACATGGCCCTTTTCACCTAAAAGCACATTCCTGTGATACCCCGAGATCTCCTACATATGTGTGTGAAGCAGACACAGATGCTAACTTCAGAGATGCGAAGCTAAAAAAGGATTTCCCTCCCGGCTCAGTTCCCTATTTTGATTGACAGGTGGACAGACTGATGGCAGGAAGTTGCCTTCTAATTAGCTGCAGTGACTGTGGCTGCCAGGGCCAGCTTGCTATTGTCCCAAGGCTAGTGCTCTGCAGGTTCTGACAGTGTCAGGGGCATGGGGAGGAAAGGGGGGTTGGATACCTGCCTGGGGAAGGGGTAGGGGAAGCAACACCTGCTCTCCTGGAACCCGATCCCAAGGTCTTTTTGAGGACAAGACTTCCAACTGGGGCCAAGTGAGAATTTTGTTGCCTGTAAACAATGAGAACCAGGCCTCCTAGGCCATTTTCCTGTCACAGTCAACTTGACCTACTATTATGGAGATTGTTCCAATTATGGGCACAACATTTGCATGTGAAATGAACAACTAAGTGCTTGCCTGAGAGGCAATTTTTGCAAATGAAGCTGGGTGTTAACAAAATTGGGTAGTTTGTCCTTTGTTGGGATTATCTGTGACCCAGTGAGTTGACAGCCCTCCTCAATCACTGCCTTGTAGCCTGGCATAAATTACTTGTCCCTCAAATGCTTCCTATGGCTTGCAGACGAGCCCCTTGAAATAAATGGGCTTCAATCACCAGTTTCAACAATTGTCCTGTCTCCAAGTAATAAAACATCTGGAAAATTGGGCTCAATGGATAAAACAGTTCTCTATAATAAGTATCTGGCATCCTTACAACTCCGTATAATACATTTTTTTTTTATGACCAGATGTGATACTTCTGAGTTATGAAGAACAGAGGCATGTTGAGTCATGCTTTTTATTGCATTTAAATGCAAGGTATACTTTCATAGCTCCCTGGGGAAATGCTATCCCATTGATTGGGAATTGTTGATGTGTCGGTTTACAAACTTGAAAAGTAAGCGAATCGCTCAGAAAATTGCAGATATAATTTAAACAGTCATTAAACTGGACACTCACAGGGAACTGGCTGAAGAAAAAGAATTCAGTCTATAAATTTTACCTTCTCTCCTAGTGGATTTGTTCCATGGGCTTTGATCTTGCCATCGTTTAAGTTCTTATCTGTCTTCTGTAATATTTACAGCTGTATGAAAAAATGATTTCATCAAACTTGCTGTTCACTTCTTCCCAATTTCTCATTAAGAAAGCTTAGCTGGTAACCCACCTGTGTAGTCTCCATTTTATAGGCCCTTTGTGGGGTTCCGACAAGATGTTTTCAACATGTGTGTGTATGGGGGGAGGGGGACGGAATTATTTAGAACACTGTCCACTAGGCTACTATTCCAAAAATCTCCCAGAACACACCACCACCAAAGACACACACACCCCTCCATCCACCCACACACGTAAACATGCACGCACATTTATTTTAGAACGTCTGGAAAACAAAAGTACAAGAAGAAAACTAAAAAATCATCTGTAACCATAGCCAGCTATTACCACAGCTTACATAGGTGGTATTTTTCATTTTATAAGATTACAATGCTGCTCTATATACTATTTTGTCATCTCAAATACCACAAACATTTTTCCTTTCATTAAATGTTCTTTTAAAATATAGGTCGTTGGAGTTCCCGGCGTGGCACACTGGAACCGAATCTGACTGGAAACCATGAGGTTGCAGGTTCGATCCCTGGCCTTGCTCAGTGGGTCAAGGATCTGGCGTTGCCGTGAGCTGTGGTGTGGGTCGCAGACGCAGCTCAGATCTGGCATTGCTGTAGCCACTGGCTGATTCGACCCCTAGCCTGGGAACCTCCATATGCCACTAGTGTGGCCCTAAAAAGACAAAAGACATATATATATATATATATATATATATGTAATTTTTTTTTTTTTTGTCTTTTTCTATTATCAGGCCCACATCCGTGCTGGATCTTTAACCCACTGAGCGAGAGGCCAGGGATGGAACCTGAGTCCTCATGGATGCCAGTCAGGTTTGTTAACCTCTGAGCCACAACAGGAACTCCAAAATACAGGTCTTGATGGAAAGACCATTTTTATTGAACTAGTTTATCTGAGGACATTGGGAATTTTTAGAAATGTTTACTAATATTGTTACGGCAGATACCCAGCAGCCCTGCACTGCAGTATATCAGCTCTGATGACACCCCCGTGGCCTTAGTGTACCAGCTCCAGCAGCTTTGTGGCTGTAGTGGATCAGCTCTTTTACCTGGTGAGAAACCAAGCGAGCCCTTGGAGAGGTGAAGAACTCAGGTTTATGACGCCGGCAGGCTCGGAGGAGATCGAGCTCCAGAGTCTGAGCCTGGAAGAAGGGTTTCATAAGGCTTTTATGGGCTACGTCTTCCGGGTCCAAGCTTGGCTAGTTGGATTGGAGTGACATCCGGCAAGGTAGTCGATGTGGAAACAAATTGACAGAAGCAGATGTGTGGGGGAGGGGTGGTTGGGACAGTTGGCTAGACTTTGCTTAGTCACCATGGCCGGGGTCTCTCCTTTCTACATTTTTATTGGGATATTTTCTCCTACATTCCCCCCTCTTGATGCTTTTTCACACTTTTGGAACAAGCATCAACCTTCCTGGTCCTCTTGGCCCAGGGGCCAATATAAGTGTAGCCCAGACATCACCACCGTTTGTAGCTTTATAGATTCTAGGCGTGAGGAGACAAACTTGACAAGACAGTTCAGGATACAGGGGCCAAATGTGAGGGCCATGAAGAGCATGAGGAGGGGCCCAGCCAAAGGCATGAGCCATGCCACCCAACTCCAATAGTTACCCCAATTTAACCAGGATTTATCTAATTCTTCCCTTCTCTTTGCTATGTGTTCTTTTAGTTGTTGGTCCATGTTTCTGACTATTCCAGATCTGCTGGCATAAAGACAGCATTCTTCATCAGGCAAAGTCCCCCCTTTTCAGCAGTGAATAAGTCCAGTGCTCTCCTGTTTTGAAGGGCCACTTCTGCCAGAGAGTCTACCTAATCCTGTAAGGCTGCTAGGGAAGGGGCTACTTGTTCCACTCATCTGTGAATTCTTTAGATAACTGATGATAATAAGCAGTGAAGGATGCTATTCCTCCCACTCCTGCTCCTGTCCCTGCTGAAATTCCCAAACCAGAATTTGCATTGCTGTCTTGTTCTGCCATGTGCCTCTATGGGCACCATAAGAGACTGATTCCCAGGGACAATATCTGTTTGAGGAGTGACAAAGGCTAGTGTGCAGGTCCCTGTCCAATTAGCAGGGAGGCACTGGTAAACATCTGTTAATCCTGTCCCATCCCATAGATCATCATCCCAGTCTGTTGCCCCTGGAGTAAGCAGCAGGGTGAGTGTTAGCAGAACTATGATTCCCTTAATCCTTTTCACTGACCCATTATGAACAGGGATTCTAGTAAACTGACAGTCAGATACATCACACAGATGAGTAGCCGAGCTCCCTGTCCCCATTCTGAAGGGGATACTGCATATAGCCCCACTCCAAATATAAGGGCTATGGCAATTTCAATTACCAATATTCCCCACCAGAGCATGAGTTCAGTTCAAGTTTGCATGGAGATCCTCTGGCCTCCACTTGTACAAACCAACCAACTTCCAGTATGTGGCTGGGGCAGTGCTGTAGATTCCTCAAGTTTCTGCCATGTGTAGACTGGCCAGCTTCTGGGTGTGACCAGAGCAGGGCCTGCCATCTTCCGGTGCCAAATATCTCTGGAACTTGATCTGGGGAGGGGGGCGGTTCTCAGGGTGCCAGACAGCTTCCCAGTTATCTGTGTCAGTGGTGGGAGCAGCCTTCTTTATTCTGGTGTGATGATCCATGGGGTAATACCTGTAACCTTTATAGCAGTTGGGGTTGCTATGCGACCCTTAATTCACAAATGTTAACCAACAGCCACATCAAAGAATGTATCGAAGCCCATGTTCCTACACTGACTACCTGAGTTAATATTCTGCCTCAATTCCCCCTGCGAGTTGGAGACTCTAACTGTGGGGAAAAGGGGCGAGGACTGCTCTGACTTCTTCCTGCTGAAAAGGGGCTTTGTTAGGGAAAGCAGTTAGGTCTCCACTCATGGGACGGTCAAGTGGGCTTTGATACATTGCTTTGGGTACTCCTTCTATCAACATTTGAAGGTTGATAGCTTTTAATCAGGATGTAATGAAGCAAGAAATACAGTTAATTATACAGGGTCTGAATAAAAGGATATGGTGAAGAAATATTTTCACCAGGAGGAGGAGGTCATCTGGTTCCACAGGGCAGCTCCAAAAGCTGGAGCTGGATAGGACAGCTCATGAATCTACTGTTGAAGATCTAGCAGGGAATTAGACACATTCTGTGAACTATCAGGAATACAACATTTAGATTTTATAACAGCACAGATAACTTGTATGATTTTTCTGATTTCTCTGGCTGGTTATGACATATTTGTATGCCTTGGTCAACATGTAATTGAAAGCTACCTTATGTCCTTGTGAGCAGTATGATTTATGGCACCACATTACTTTTAAAGTTAACTTACTCAAATATATTCTAGACAATCCCCACCATGCACAAAATTCTTTTCTCAGTGTCCACTTCCCATACACCTTTTATCACTTTCGGTATCCATATTAGTCTGTCCCTTATTTTCCAACCAGAGCAGTCAGCTGAAGATAGACTTTCTTTTGCCTTAATAAAATGCAGTTCCATCCCTCATTCCTTCTATATTGAAAGCACACACATTCTACTTTTCTAAAGCAACCACAGACTATCCTTTATAATGTCTAAAAACACATGTTTTTCTAATGGAGACCATTCAGGGTGGCACCGATCCTATTGATTAATTATTCTAAATACCTTTAGTTTCTGTTTAGTAACTGATGTCTCAGTGTCTCATTTGACTTCTGTTAAACCTAGGTACAATAAGATATTATACCTAATGTTGACAGCTGTAACTACATGTGTTTTAATTAGATCAGCAAACTTCAATTCTAATTTAAGGTATTAATACTGAATATTTCCCAGTTTACTTGAACCTAAAATTAATTCTGGTCAGTTAGTTACCTTCCATATTTTGAGAATTTATATATGCAAAGCCTTAGTCAAGGAAATGCAGAATTAAGGCATTTTTTAAATGTGATATAGTAATCCATGCTGTTGTTTCTGGAATTTGTGAAAGAAAAGTGTAGAGATTGGGCACCACTGGATGTAATGAGACCAGTGTCTCATTTATTAGATGGAGGTCTTGTACTAAGAACCAATCCCTGTTAAGTTTTTGCACTCCCAATATAGGAGTGTTACAAGGGCTGTTACATTCAATTAATAATCTGTTCTCTTATGCTTCCTATAATTGAGATAAGTCCCTGTCATGCCTTGGGTCTCAGAGGATACTGCTTTTGGCAAAGAAATAAATTCTGGTCTTTAAGACTTATTTCCACCAGCTGAGTATTCTTTTCTCTTCCTATGTTTCCTCCTATGGCCCAGATTTCTGGATCAATATATACTTCCATCCAAGGCAGGCATAAACCTTGATTAGGCTCCATTGCCATGTGAATTGAGGATTTAACCTCTTACAAAATATCTCTTTCTAAAAGAGGAGTTGGACTCTCTGGAACAATCAGAAAGGCATGAGAGAAGAAAATGGATTCCCAGTCACAACTCAAAGGTTGTGTAAGAAATTTTGTAACCGACTTGCCAGAAATATAAATGTGGCAGATTCATGAGGGAGGGGCCCAGGATTGGAGAGGAGGACTGAAAAGTGGCTCCCATATTCAGGAGGAAGTCAATGGGCTGTCTTCCTATATTTAGAGTCACTCAGGGCTCCTGAGTGGTGATAAGGACAGGAGCCATTATGGAAATGTCCTGTCAGCCTTGATCCTGGGCCTGAGGGGGTTAACCCCAGAGACCTTCGTCTTCGGGGCAGTCCCTCTTCCAGCAATCTCCCCAACACATGGGGCATGGCCTAGGTGCTGTGGTCTGAGGCTTGGGGCATTCCCATTTAAAGGGTCCCTCTTTTCCACAGAGGAAACAGGCTCCAGGCATAGGTCTCTGCCCTAGTCCTCTCACCTTGGAAATTCCCAGGTTGACTCCCTGTAGGGCCATAACTAGAGCCTCAGCCTTTTCTCTGTCTCTCCTCTTGTTCTCCTTTCATTCTTCCTGGCCCTGATTATAGCATACTTGAGTTGCTTCTCTGAGGAGGTGCTCCAGGTCCTGATCAGGGCCAAAAGCCAAGTTTTGGAGCTTTCTCCATATATCTGGCACTGATTGAGCTATGAATTTATCCTTAAGAATTATTCGGCCCTCCATTGTTTCTGGGTTCCCTGATGTATATTTTCTCAATGCCTTTCTGAGTCTTTTTAAGAAAGCTGATGGACTCTTGTTCCCCTAGTAAACCTCCGATAGTTTTTAACGGGCTTTACTCATGAGGCTTTTAATCCCTCAACTATACAAGTAATAAAATGATTTCTATGCCAATTGTGGTTATCTCCCTCATCAGCTGATCAATTGGGATCCTTCATAGGAACTGCCTGACACCCTGTGGGGAATCTTGTTCATTCCTCTTCTAATTTGCCTCTGGCATTTATAGCATCATTCCATTCATCTCCCCTAGCTCTGAGCAGTTTTGGAGACTTTATGTATTTTTTTTCCCTTATAGTCCATGTCTGTTTTCATAATAACATGACGTCCTTCCAGGCTAACTCAAAGGACTGCATGAGACCCTGAAAGACCTCAATACATCTGGGTCATCAACAAATTTTCCCAAATCTGTTTTTATTTGCCTTAAGTCCTGAAGTGAAATAGATGTATGGACCAGTATTTGGCCCCCATTCTCTGTTTGCTACTTCTTGTAAAGGGAGTAGAGAGAGATATAACTTTGGCACAGGCTTGGGGGGAGGAGGAGCCTTGAGCAGTATTGGAGAAGGCTGATTAACTTCTGGCTAATTAGAGAATGGTATTATGAGCTAGTGAGCCTTCAGACAGCCATTGCTCTCCATCTGACAGATTATATAGTGGCCAGGCTTTTGTGCAAAAGAAAATTAAATGTTTCTTTTTCAGAATCTCAGGGTCAAACTTTTTCCAGTTCTTCAAGGCACATGTCAGAGGAGTTGCTATTGAGCCGAGCACCAGGCTTGAGGATGTGGCTCCCATCCGAAAAAGAAAAAAACAGCATCCAGCGCCTATTGTCCTTTCTTGGCTATGTGAGGGTGTCCCATCTTTTATATGGAGCAGCTAGATACTAGTGGTCAAATGTCCCATCCGACCTCAGGCTGACTGGAATTAACAACACTTTACCAGCGCAGCCTCTCTTCCCATCATCCCTGCCCATTGCCTGTCTCTGGACAGAGGTAAAGAAAACCCAGGCATACAGACCCTGCCCTGAGTTTTTGAATCCTAAGATGCTCACTCTGACATGCCCTGTATTAACATTAGGAAAGTTTCTAAACCACAGTTAATAGGTAAATTGGATGAACCAGCCATCAATTACTCCGACCAGGGTGAAAGTAAACAGCAAAAAGCAAAACTGACTATGCCGAGGCTCTGAGGCTAAACACTTGGCCTAAGTTGGATGAATAGTAGCTATGAACTCCTTTTCCCCCACAGGCCTGGTAACAACTCAGGATGGTCTTAACATCTAGAGGTCTGTTTCCTTTGCCCCCACAGCTCTATTTGAGGTCATGGCAAAGGAAATGATGAAAGATCAGGTTAGTTTTATACCATAATCTTCAGAAAATCCCTTTTTGAAATCTTTGATCACACAGTCTACAACCACAGGTTTAGACTTGGGTGAACCCATGGTGTCTTTATGTGGATCTTTTCTATGGCCTGATATTATGAGACCTTCTCTGACCTCCTGGGTGGTATCCCCAGTAGCTTTGCCTCCACCACTCTTGAAAGCAAGACAGATCCCACTCAGCTTGCTCTGTGACTGGGAAGAGCACCTGCTTTGTTGCAAGTATCTCCAATCCATCTGGGCCCCCGGTCTCAGGAAGGCACTCTCAGACAAGTTCTAATGTTTTGGGCAGAAAGGACAGGGGACCTTGTACCCAATCCTTTCTATACCCTGAACTGAGCCAGGGATGACAGGCTTGTCTCCCTGACTCAGATCCTGGGCCTCCATGAACTGACAAAATGGGCAGTCCCATGGCTGGTTTAGAATCTGGGCCGGGAGTTCCTGGAGGCCCAGGGGCAAGGCCAAGTTAGATCATCTCCTTGGAGGAATTTATGGCCCACATGGCGGGAGCACACTGGCTCAGGGGCTTCTGGGTTAGGTCCCACCCCATGTGGGCACCCTGTGCTGGTGTCACAGACAAAACAAGGGAGGGTGCCCCCTTCTCAGAAGGTGGCCATTCAGGTGTCCGCCTGATTGCCCCCATCTCAAGAGTTTAGGTGCCTCTTAGCAATTGGCTGGTTTGTATAATCCCTGAACTTGGAATGGACTCGCAGGGAGGGAAGAGAACCCTCAGAGTCCGCTGCAGCCATAAGCCCTATGAGGTCACCACGTAACTGCAGGTTAGGACCCACTCGGACTCCGTAGCCACTAAGACCGTGGAGCCACAAACTCGAACCTGAAGCGCAAGCGAATCAGGCCGCTCATTCACTCTCACACACTCAGAGGTTATCACAATGCCTCCCACCCCCTGGAAGTCCCTAACTAGTAGGGATCAAGCACAACTTTCAATCAGCTACACCTGACAGTTGCTCCACCCAAGCAAGAGGTTCCTCTGCTTCCAATCTGGAGCACGAGGACTGCTGCTCTGGTCAGGCACAGCTTCTGACTGGGAGTGTCTCCCTCAGGGGGTGATCAGTCCTCTCTTCTGCCCACTGGGGCAGGACCTGACTGGGGTTTGCCCCGGGGCCTTACCTTGTCCGGATGCCTTTCTGGTGAGTTGGTCCATCTCTCCACTGAGTCCAGTCGGGGTTTGGTCACCCAGGAGTCAGGAATGCCGCTCACGAAGGAGGACCCAGAATACCATTGGGTGGCGCGCTGCCTCATTCGGTTCGAGGCTCCCCGGCTCCTGGCCGGCCTTACCTCTGTTCCGGTGGCTCAAGGGGCAAGAACTGTTGGAATCTCGCTGGGGCCTCAAGTTTATGCCGGCGGGCTCAGAGGAGATAGTCAGTCTGATAGTTTGAGCCCGCCTGCATAATGATAGTCAGATAGTCAGATGGTCTGATAGTCTGAGCCCACCGGCGTAATAAACTTGAGTTCTCCACCTCTCCGAGTGCCGGGTAAAAGAGCTGATCCACTACAGCCACAAAGCTACCGGAGCTGGTACACTACAGCCACGGGGCTGTCGCCAGAGCTGATACACTGCAGCACAGGGCTGCTGGGTCTGCCGTAACACTATAAGCAGTCTATGGTAAATGTAAAAAAAATATTTTCAGGAGTTCCCGTTGTGGCACAGCGGAAATGAATCTGACAAGGAACCATGAGGTTGAGGGTTCAATCCATGGCCTCGCTCAGTGGGTTAAAGATCTAGTGTTGCCGTGAGCTGTGGTGTAGGCTGCAGATGTGGCTGGGATCCCATGTTGCTGTGGCTGTGGCGTAGGCTGGGGTCTACAGCTCCGATTAAACCCCTAGCCTGGGAACCTCCATATTCAGTGAGTGCGTCCCTAAAAAGAAAACAAAAACAAAAACAAAAATTTTTCATAGATCCCTGATTCTTTCCTAGAAATAGAACTGCTGGATCAAAGGGTATGAGCTTTTATTTTTAAGATTTTATCTGAATACATATGGTCCCAAGTGTTCTTCAGAAAAGGGTGTAATGATGTACGTGGTACCTGCCCATCCTGAGTTTTCCTTGTTGCAAGCACTCTGGGTGCTCCCATTAGTAACGGTTCCATTAATTCTCTGTCGGCTGTTAAAAATTGCCATTGTTTCCTTAATTTGATATTTGCCTTTTAACTTGGATGATGGGCTGGAAAATATTATTCGTTTTACCAAGTTTTTTTTCCCCCTCCCTCTACCCTTATTTAAAAGTTTTAAACTTCTTTCCTCTCAATCTTTTCCCTTATGGGATCTTCCTTGGCTTTTAAGCTTTCCCACCTTGAAACCAGAATCTAGACTTAGGCTTTTCTTAAATTTGTGTTTTTCTAGTTCTTTAATGGTTTCATTTCTACATTTAATATCAATATACCCAAAACTAATGGGTGTACTGGATGAAGTAGGGACTAATTTATTCTTTTTCCAAGGGGTTCACAGATTGTATCAGTACTATTAATTCAATATTCCATGTAAAAGTAATTCATTCTTTAAAAAAATCAAAAGCAGAAGTTGTATTATTTCTTGATCTAGGTGTTTATTAAATATTATCCTCACAGATAATTCACTTTTTTTTTTTTTTTTTTTTTGGTCTTTTTGCCATTTTCTTGGGCCGCTTCCACGGCATATTGAGATTCCCAGGCTAGGGGTCGAATTGGAGCTGTAGCTGTCAGCCTACACCAGAGCCACAGCAATGCAGGATCCGAGCCACGTCTGCGACCTACACCACAGCTCACGGCAACGCCTGATTGTTAATCCACTGAGCAAGGGCAGGGATCGAACCCGCAACCTCATGGTTCCTAGTTGGATTCATTAACCACTGTGCCATGACGGGAACTCCTCACTTATGTTTAAGTTTCTCCTTAGTCTTTCAGCCTGAAAATAGAATTGATCTATATTTTCATGGATTGCAAATGACAGCTCCGCCTGACTTTGAACCCTTGACTCCTAACACTTCCGCTTAGACTTTTTTTTTTTTTTTTTTGCCTTTTCTTGGGCCACTCCCGTGGCATATGTGGAGCTTCCCAGGCCAGGGGTCGAATCAGAGCTGTAGCCACCGACCTACACCACAGCCACAGCAACGTGGGATCTGAGTCGCATCTGTGGCCTACACCACAGCTCTCGGCAACACCGGATCTAGACATGATTCTTTCTAGTTTTGCTCCTAACTTGCCCATTATATTTCAGAATAATACATATCTCTGTGGTGTAAGGACTTAAAGTCTTAAGCCTAAAAGAAGTCATACAGCACATACAGAAACAGCTCATCTTTCCAATTGGACAATTGACTCTAGGTCTGCAACAAAGCCCAGGTGATTCTGTGGGCTTTACTCAATGGTAAACCTGCAGAGAAGCTATGAGCTTAAAGTGTGTGCCTTAAAATGAACTTACTTTGTTAATATTTGTAAGTCGGATTGAGGAATTAAAAAAAAAAAAAGCGGCAGTGGTGGGAGGAGAAATTATTTCAGTAGGCCTCAAAATGCTCCATTTGGATTTATTTCATTTTGGCTGTACCCAGGGCATGCAGAAGTTTCCAAGCCAGGGATCAAACCCACACCACAGCTGTAACCACAGCCACAGCAGTGACAACATCACTTAACCATTTTAATAATTGTGTAGCCTTAGGGAAATGGTTTAACTTCTGCTAAGTGGCAGTAAAATAATGTTTGTTTCTGCCCTAGGACCAGATACTTCACAAAAGGTAAAATGTAGCTAGGAAATAAATTTCTGGAAAGAGGTACTAACTTCAGTGGTAATAAAAAACACGTAAATTAATATAGTAATGAGATGTGATTTTTTTAGTGATAAAGAAATTTTTTTAAAAACACCCAGTCAGGGAGTTCCCGTCGTGGCGCAGTGGTTAACGAATCCGACTAGGAACCATGAGGTTGCAGGTTCGACCCCTGGCCTCGCTCAGTGAGCTAAGGATCTGGTGTTGCTGTGGTGTAGGCCGGCAGCTGTATCTCCGATTTGACGCCTAGCCTGGGAACCTCCACATGCCTCCAGTGCGGGCCTAAAAAGTATATATATAAAATGCACAGCACAAAGACTAAAAGAAAAACTTATGGGGACACGGTGTAGAGCATGTTAACAATGGTTGATAAAATTGTTTTGTATATTTCAAAGTTGCTAACAGAGTAGATCTTAAAAGTTTTCATCACAAGAAGAAAAAAAATTGTAGTAGTGGCACAGTGGGTTAAGGATCCAGCGTTGCCACAGCTGTGGTGTAAGTCACAGCTGCAGCTCAGATTCAGTCTTTGGCCTAAGAATTTCCATGTGCTGCAGGATCAGCCAAAAAAGAAAAAAAAATTGTAACTATGTGTCATGATGGAAGTTAACTAGACTTAGTATGGTGGACATTTTGCAATATACATAAGTACTGAATTGTTATGTTGTATATGTGGAACTAATATAATGTCATATGTCAATGATATTTCAGTTACAAATTATTTTTAAAAAAGGAAAGGTCAACATCACGGCAGTTTTCCTTGGTGTATGGTGAATTTTCCCCCTTGTTTCTACTTTTCTATATTTTCCAATTTTTTGCAATGTACATATGTACATTTTATACTCATCTAAAATGAATAAATGAATATTTGTTCTTTGACCAAAAATATATGATTAGGAAAGGAGAAATCGGTTCCTTTCACAATCGTAGGGTTCCCCCAAGTTTTCAATGGGACCGTCATAAGGGAAAACATGTTGTGGCCATGTCTTGTGGAGTCTAAAGTGCTTTTACACGCATGTAAGATATTACAATTGTACAGGAAGCTGAAGAATTCTGCTGAATTCAAATCTCGGAAGTGCATTTTGTGAGGAGCCTCTGCGGTGTGTAGAATGAACTCTCCTCCCACAATGTAAAATGATCTGCTTTCAACTTTTTTTTTTTTTTTTTGCCTTTTTTGTCCTTTTAGGGCCGTACCCACGGCATATGGAGGTTCCCAGGCTAGGGGTCCAATTGGAGCTGTAGCCACCGGCTTACATCACAGCCACAGCAACGCCAGATCCGAGCCATGCCTTTGACCTACACCACAGCTCACGGCAACGCCGGATCCTCAATCCACTGAGTGAGGCCAGGGATCGAACCCAGCATGTTGGCTGCTGCAGCTTCAGGCATCATGGGCTGTGGTGGAGGCAGGAGGAAGAGGAACAGAGGCGACATCAGCCATACTGGTCTCTTTTAACAGAAGAGCAAGACACTTCCCAGCAACCTCCTAGCAGGCTTCCTTTAATATTTCATTGGCTCCAATGGAGTCACACCTTAGCTAAGAGGGAGGCTGGGCAATCACCCATGTGGCTTAGACCAACTGCCACTCATTACGTGGGGCCTGGCACACTGGAATAATATCGGGGCCTGGGGTCGCTTTGGGCCTGATGTGTGGGCCCAGGCAGGCCATGGGTCTCTGCACCACATGTGCCCCCTCCTCCTGCTTCCTTTCAGATGACCCTCGTCGCCTTGACAAAGGTCAGAGCCTCTCCTCTCCCTGTGCTTCTTGCTCAGGTAATGTGGCGACTGCCTGCCTGCCTTCAGGCTCCTCAGCTCCTTCTCCACTCCGTCAGCTCTGACAGGGTATGGAGAGGGTCTTTCCCCTCCCGCCCCTCATCCTCAGGGTGAAAAAGAACATTATTTCTAAGGTAAAAGTCTTTGTCTTCGGAGGTATGATACTAAATTTCAGATATTTATCAAGCTTTTAAGGTCTCAATTTCATTTATTCTCATTAAGATGCAAACTTCCTGGGGTGAGGAAGAGCCTTCCTGCTTGGCTGACAATAAGGCAGTGTCATCTTTTGCTAAAAGCCCCTAGTATAGAATTCAGCTTTACCCCATGACTGAAAAGAGAAAGGGGGCACAAATTTAGCATGATCCTTGGTGTTTCCCAGAACAGGCAGCTCCAGGATCCCCACCCCACTTTCTCTCTGTGTTCCCATCTACTCAGTGCCTCTGTGTCTTTCTGTGGCCCTTTTTTCTTTCTGCTTCCTTGTCACCTGCTGTTGGGGACCTCGTATGTATGTCGTCTATCGCCTTGTGATCTGTGTTCAGAACTGCCCGTGGCTCTCCCTGCAGCCTTCCTGTAATTTTTTTGAGGGAGGCAAGCTGCTCATCTCTTCCCAGCCCTGCCTCCTCACCTGCTCTGTCCTGGGGGTTCTGGGCTTTCCAGTGTGTTCTGAGGTTAACGTGTCCCTGGTCTGCTGGGCAGAGACAAGCCAGGCACTTCACGTCTTGTTCTCAGTGTTGCTCTGAGTGTCATGAGGTCTCAGGCTGGTGACAATTAGGTTGAAAAATTAATACTGTGCTGAGAAACCATTTTGAAATTCTTGGCTTTTAGAGTACCTTGGGAATTGCTGATGCAAATATTACTTAAAAACCAGACAGGTTTCTTTCCTCTTTTAAAAGTCCCTTTCTGGACTTCCTATGTGGCTCACAACATAACTACTCGGCGTTGCTTCTACAGTGGCTGTGGCTCGACTCCTGGCCTGGAAGCTTCCATATGCCGCAGGTGCGGCAACTTGTTTTAAAAAAAAAGTCCCTTTCCTCTATGAAAGCTTTTTTTTTTTTTTTTTTTTTTCTGTCTTTTTGCCATTTCTTGGGCCGCTCCCATGGCATATGGTGGTTCCCAGGCTAGGGGTCGAATCAGAGCTCTAGTCATCGGCCTATGCCACAGCCACAGCACAGCAACGCATGATCTGAGCCGCGTCTGCAACCAACACCACAGCTCACGGCAACGCCAGATCGTTAACCCACTGAGCAAGGGCAGGGATCGAACCCGCAACCTCATGGTTCCTAGTCGGATTCGTTAACCACTGCGCCACGACGGGAACTCCTATGAAAGCTTTAAATACAACATAAAGATGTATGAAAGTTACAGCTAAAATACACCATGTTGCATTGAATTGGAACACCTTAGAGCTGAGCATCAGTCTCCTTATGGTGCGGGGATGGATCCAGAGTTGGCTAAATTGAGAGGCTTGCAGGCAAAGTCCCCAAGACTGTGTTCACTTCTGACACCAACTGCAAGTCGGTGGGAGGAGGTTCCTCAAACCACCCTCAGGTTTGAAAATGCACTAAAAGGAAGGACTCGCAGAACTCACTGAAAGCTATTATAGGCGCGGTTATGAACGATCACTGGAAAAGGATACAGATTAAAATTAGCTGAAGGAAGAGACACATAAAGCAGAGTCTCAGAGGGTTCCCAGAGCAAAGCTGCTATCTTCGGGCCAAGTGACCCCCCTGGCATTGATGTGTGACAAAACACACAGACTCCTGCCAATCACGGAGCTCATCTGAGCCTTGATGTTTGGAGGTTTCACTGGGGCCCCATTACACAGGCACGGTTGACTGACCAAAGGCCCATGAGCTGATCACAGCTTCCAGGGCTACTGACACTGCGTGACCCAATGCTCCCATCTGAAGTCTCAAGGCTGGCCTTTCTGGCCTGGCCAGCTCCCACCCTACAACTATGGGGTGTGGCTGGCCCTAACCTAAGATCTGCTCTGTCCAGGCTCTGCCCTATCAGGAATGACACAGATTATCTCCCAGAAGCCATGGACAAGGGCTGGACCTCTCTTTGGGCAAAGCTGAATTCTATACTAGCAGGATGCTTTGCTTCTTACTCTCACTAATATTGCCATCACCGTGGGGTGGTGCCACCAGGAAAATGCAGAGAGGCATCCAGGACACCCTGGAGGCAGCATTTGTTAGTTGTTGCTGGCATATGAATACAGTCTCTTGGGGCCCATTTCTTTCTCATCAGAAATGCCCTAAAAGGAGTTCCCACTACGGTGCTGTAACAGGATCAGCAGCATCTTTGGAGCGCTGGGACGCAGGCTTGATCCTGAGCCCGAAATAGTGGGTTAAGGATCCAGCTTCGCTGCAGCTTCAGCTTAGGTCACAACTATGGGTCGGATCTGATCCCTGGCCCGGGAACTCCATTTGCTGTGGGGCAGCCAAAAGAGAAAACAATTTAAAAATTTTGAAAAAAAAGAGAAATGCCCTAATAACACTGGGGACCACACATACCAGAGCTCCTAGTGTTGGTACTCCCCAAGGCTCCAAGACATTAGAGATGCTAGATGCTGAAAAGCCACGGCTCTGGAGTCTTCGGTGTTTCAAGACACCAGTGCCCTGGGGACTCACAGATACTGGACATTTCTGGAAGCAAATGACCAGCTCTAACTAGGTCAGAGTCTGAGAGAATGCCGCAACTGGAGATGTAGGGACACAACGACTCAGGGGATTCAAAAAGACCAAGCAGACTGAGCTAGAAACTGGATGGGAAAACCTGGACTTTATATATAACAGACAGGAGGGGTGGAGGACCCCACACAGCACAGGAAGCCAAGAGTCAGTAACTAAAGCAGCCGAAAGGGCACAGAGAACATGGGGATTAGTTAGAAAACATGTGACTACACGATTAGTACCAAGTTTCAGAAGGAAAATACATTCTTCCTTAAGTGAAGGATTTATTAGCCTTTTAATAAGATGTTGATGAATAATTGCTATCTATTTGTTTAACAAATATATACCTTTTTTTTTTTTAAAGGGCCACACCCTTGGCATACAGAGGTTCCCAGGTTAGGGGTCTAATTGGAGCTGTAGCCACCGGCCTATACCAGAGCCACAGCCATGCTGGGTCTGAGCCACGTCTGTGACCTATACTACAGCTCACGGATCCTTAACCCACTCACTTAGCGATGCCAGGGATCGAACCCACAACTCATGGTTCCTAGTCGGATTCATTTCCACTGCACCACGACGGGAACTCCACATTTAACAAGTATTTATTGAGCATTTGCTACTACCATGCAATATTCAAGGTGCTGAGGATTCGGCAGAGAGCAAAACAAAGTCCCTCCCCTAATGGAGATTGCTTCCTAATGGGAGATAAAAATAATAAATAAATGTATACTTTAAGGGGGTGGTAAGTGTGAAGAAAAGTAAATCAGGGCGAAGAGATGGAGAGAGAGGAGCCTGTTGTCCTTGATCAGGAGCTCAGGGACAGCCTCACTCATCAGGCGATACGTAAGCAGAGATGTGAATAAAAAGAGGGACCTGGTCATGCGGATCTATCTATGGAAATATGTTCTAGGCAGAAGGACAGCGATGCAAAGGTCCTGAGGTTGGAGAGGGGTTGGTGATGAACTAGGTAGCCAGTGTGGCTGGAGGGGAGACGAGTTCAGATAAACAGGGCTTTGTGGTTGTAGAAAGGAGATGGGAGCCACCGAAAGATGTCAACTGTCAACTTATGTGACAGGGACAACAGAGGTTCATGTCACACACATATACACACGTCCCTCCCCATCCTCAGTCTGGGTTCTGTGTTGCCTCCTAGTCCCATGGTCCGAGGTAACTGTGGAAGTGCCCTAAAGGGAGCTGAGAGGTTAAACTGACTCAGAAAGGATTCAGAGTGACCACGGAAGGAAATGAATTCTGGAAGACTCGAGGGGTGAGGGTGGTCGGCAAAGGGGCAGCAAGGGGACAGAGAGGGGGTGCCGAGGGAAGTCTTTGGGGGAAGAGCCATTTTAGGGGGAGCAGCTACTGAGAGGAGGGAAACTTTGGAACAAAGATTTTAGAATGCTCTCCTGGGAGTCATGCTGCTTCTCCAAGAGACTCCTTACATTACGCTGCAAGGCCTTTTTGCGGTTGGATTTCTGTTTCTTTTGGACACAACACTAGCCAAGACCAGTCCCAAAGCGGCCCAGCTGTATTCGGGTTTCATGTCTATTTATAGTTTCCATGAAGTGATTGATGAACGAGCTATTTAATAGCCTTTTCTAGTCAACTCCAAATGTTTTCGTTTTCCTTGAACAATTGGGAAAAAAAACCCCAAAACCCCTCTGTGTCGCTTTAGTTATGTAATTGTCACATGCGACAGGTAACTTCGGTTAGAATCTCCAATTTGCCACTGAGGTCATGTTATCTCAGGAAAGTCAACTGCTGTTTCTGCATGGCTTATCCGTAAATGGAGATAATGCTAAGAAATTTCTACACAGAATCTGGAGAATTAAATGATACTGTGCATGTTAAAAAATAATGCAAATGACAGTCATCTTTTCAACAGATCAGTTTTCTTCTAATTAGCACTTTGGATACTAACATGTGCTCCCTAAATATATGTTATTTATAAGAAATAATTAAAATGAAGGATTCTGTACATTGTCAACTTAGTTGTGCATAAATGTCAGTAAGCAGATTGATTTGGTCAGAAGACAGAAAATGTGTGCATCAGAGTTTAGCAAATTTCACCCAATTGCTGGAATCTCTTTTTTTATCCTTCCTAAGTCAAGAAAGACAGAAAATGTTGTTTCTCTCATATTTCAAGTATGCAGTCTGAGAATGCAGTTTCCTGATTAACAATCAAAATAAGGACTTCCAAACTATAACTTACATATCTCAAGTTACATAATGAAATCACAACTTAAAAATAAACAGTAGTAAGATACGCATATCCATGGGGAAGAAAATCTATTATGTAGAAGTTTTGGAAAATAACACATAAAGCAGCAAATGTAATCATTGGTACAAGACTGGCTTTGCTGTGAAAAGCAGATTTGGCTCCCTTAAAAAATAACAAACTGATCCCCCCCGCTTCAAGTCATTTGCATTTAATAATAGGGCAGTACCTAATTGTGTGAATTAGCATAAATACTGATTGCTGACTGGTTCTAACTGGCTTTGCTACACAATAATGAATGCAGATTCTTATAGGTGTTGAGAGATCAACGTCAATAAATGAAAACTCTATCCAAACTTTAAAAAAAATGAATACTTTATGGGTTAGTATTTCTAAGCTTATCTGGATATTGGTTAGAATATTCTTTTTTTGGTCCTTTTGCCATTTCTTGGGCCGCTCTCTCGGCATATGGAGGTTCCCAGGCTAGGGGTCTACTCAGAGCTGTAGTGGCTGGCCTAAGCCACAGCTGCAGCAATGTGGGCTCTGAGCCTCATCTGCGATCTACACCACAGCTCATGGCAACGCCAGATCATTAACCCACTGAGCAAGGGCAGGGACCGAACCTGTAACCTCATGGCTCCTAGTCGGATTCGTTAACCACTGCGCCACGATGGGAACTCCATGGATATTGGTTAGAATATTCTTAAAAGAATATATCACATCATGTTCATATCCCAGCCCTTCTTGGTGCTGGCACAAACAAGCATGTCATCTTATACCCTTAGCTTTTTTTTTTTTTTTTGGCTGCCCCCATGGCATATGAAAGTTCCTAGGCCAGGGACTGAATCTCAGCTGCAGCTGCAACATATGCCATAGATGCGGCATTCTGAACCCTTAACCCTCTATGCTACAGACCCTTATACCCTTACTTTAACAGATGCTTGGTGCTGTTGAAATTGGAAAGGGGACCCTGAGCCAAGGACCCACTTTCTGTGGCTTTGCAGTGCCTCACCACACCCATACCCTCCCAGGGAGGGCTAGAACCTCCACTCCACCCCCACCCATGGGTTTATGGGCTCAAGACCAGATAGCTGGTGTCCATCACCAGGACCTTTAACTCCACCCCACTTCGGCATCTGCACAGCAGCGCCCCCTATGCCCACTCCCCCAGTTGTCCTGGTAAAAGGCACCAGGCACTGCACTCATGGATTGTGAAGACCCCGATTCCTGCTTCCCTGCTCTCTCTACTTAGTCCAGACCTCAGATATCTCTTGCATTGGACAGAGCTGTCGCCCTGGCTCTGGCCCTTGCCTACCTCCTCCTACCTGTGTAGCTAACTCCGCACACAGCAGCTGGGGTGCTCTCTACAATATATGTGCCATTGTGTCTCTCCAGGTTAACCTTTCAGCGTGGCTGCATGTGCCTTGCAGGAACTCACCCCTCTGTGCCAGTTCCTCCTCTCCATCCGCTAAACTCCTATCATTACACTCACAGCTCAGAAATCACCTCCTCCTGGAAGCCTTTGCTTATCTCCCCAGAGGGTCTGTCATTCTCTTTACATTCTATGCAATGTACTTATTTGTTGGATCCCCTTAATTAAGGAACGAAGGCTAACCTCATCTCCAAGGAGCCGCAGTCCCAGGGAATTGAAGAGTGATTCATATAATTTATGGGGATGTCTTTGTGAGATTTTGTGCTTATGGACAGCTTTGATAATAACGTGTCTGGTCAGGCCTAGCAACCCAGCATCATGGGCATCACCTGGAAGCTTTTTAGAAAAGTGGAACCTCTCTTCTTGCCCTAGACCTTCTGAATCAGAATCTGCAATTGAACAAGATCCATTAAGGGATTTGTATGCACATTAAAATTTAAGAAGCACTGGTGTGAGGCTTATTCATATCAAGAGTTTAAATAGGGAGTTCCTGTCTTGGCTCAGTGGGTTATGAACCTGACTAGTATCCATGAGGATGCGGGTTTGATCCCTGGCCTTGCGCAGTGGGTTGAGGATCTGGTGTTGCCATGAGCTGTGGTGTGGGTCTCAGATGCAGCTCAGATCCTGCATTGCTGTGGGTGTGGTGTAGTGCAGCAGCTGCAGTTGAGATTTGACCCGTGGTCTGGGAACTTCCATATGTCACAGATGTGGCCCTAAAAAGCAAAAAGAGTTTAAAAAAAGTATGAAATAATGTCATTTGCAACAACATAGATGGACATGGAAATTATCATACTAAGTGAAGTAAGTCAAATACTGTATGATATCACTTATATGTGGAATATAATAAAAATGATACAAAATAACTTACAAAACAGAAATGGACTCAAAGATTTCAAAATTAAATAAATTTATGGTTTACCAAAGGGGAAACTTAGGGAGGAGGAATAAATGAGGAACTTGGGATTAACATTATACACCACTATGTATAAAACTGATAACCAACAATGACCTACTGTATAGGGAACTATACTCAATATCCTGTAATAACCTTTATGGGAAAAGAATCTGAGAAAAAAATGGATATATGTATAACTGATTCACTTTGCTGTCCACTTCAAACTAATACAACATTGTGAGACAACTATACCCTGATAAAATTTTTTAAAAAAGGAAGCACACACTACTGGCTCATTCCAAGGGACAGATGTTTTAAATGGCCCAGATTCTATACATGTGTTGTCTTGGGCATGAGCATGAGCTGGCCATAGCTGGCACCACAGGCATGTGCCTGAGTGAGGCAAAGGGAGCTTCGCCATGGAAAGCTGGGTGGGCTCACTGCCTACACTTTGGAGCCACCCAGGCTAGTGGCTCCAGGATATATGCCATCTTTATCTTTTGTTGCATAAGAAATTGAGATGTTTGGCACAAGGTGGCCTTATGATTAATTTGGAACCCCGAAACTAACAAATTATTGTAAATCAACTGTACTCCAATAAAATTCAAAAATGTTTTAAAAATAAACATTTTTTTTTTAATTTAAAACTTCATAAGCTCAGCAGGTTATGAAACCAACTAGTATCTATAAGGATGTGGGTTCAACCCCTGGCCTCACTCAGTGGGCTAAAGGATATGGAGAGCTGTAGTGTAGATTGCAGATATGGCTTGGAACCTGCATGGCTGTGACGTAGGCCTGCAGCTGCAGCTCCAATTTGAGCCCTAGCCTGGAAATCTCCATATGCCGCAGGTGCAGTCCTCAAAGATTAAAAAAAAAAAAAGAGAAAGGGAACCCTGTTCATCGTTGCAGTAAACGTAAATTGGTGTGGTCACTGTGGAAACAGAGTGAAGCTTCCTCAAAAAAATTAAAAATAGAATTACTTATGATCCAGCAATTTCACTTCTGTGTATATATCCAAATGAAATAAAATCACTGCCTAGAAGAGATCTACACCCACATTCACTGCAGCATTATTTATAATAGCCAAGACATTTGAATGAAGAAAGAAATAGGGAGTTCCCATCGTGGCGCAGTGGTTAATGAATCCGACTAGGAGCCATGAGGTTGCGGGTTTGGTCCCTGCCCTTGCTCAGTGGGTTGACGATCCGGCGTTGCCGTGAGCTGTGGTGTAGCTTTCAGACTCGGCTCGGATCCTGCATTGCTGTGGCTCTGGCGTAGGCCGGTGGCTACAGCTCCGATTCGACCCCTAGCCTGGGAACCTCCATATGCTGCAGGAGCGGCCCAAAGAAATAGCAAAAAGACAAAAAAAAAAAAAAAAGACATATATATGTTTCAGGCATAAAAAACATTGAGGGCATTGTGCTAAGTAATGTAAGTCAGACAGAATAAGACAAATACTGTATGTATGATCTCACTACATGTGGGAAAAAACTCACAGAAACAGAGACCAAATCTGTGCTTCTTAGGGGCAGCAGAAGGAGAGCGTGAAGATTGGGAAAAGGTGGTTAAAAGTATATGTTTCCAGTTATAACAAAAATAAGTTCTGGGGGTATAAGGTACAATATGATGGCTATAGTTAATAATATTGTACCATACATTTGAAAGTTACTAGGAGAGTCAATTTTTTTTTTTTTGGCTTTTTTAGGGTCACACCTGTGGCATATGGAGGTTCCCAGGCTAGGGGTCGAATTGGAGTGGTAGCCGCTGGTGTACGCCACAGCCACAGCAATGCCAGATCTGAGCCGCATCTGTGAGCTACACCACAGCTCATGTCAGCACCAGATCCTCAACCCTCTGAGTGAGGCCAGGAATCAAACCCACAACCTCATAGTGCCTAGTTGGATTCATTTCTGCTGCACCATGATGGGAACTCGGAGAGTCAATTTTTAAAATTCTCCTCACAAGGTAAAAATTGTTCTCTGTATGAAGTGATGGAGGTTAACTAATTTTAACATGGTGACCGTTTTGCAGTATATATTTATATCAAGTCATTATGTTGTACACCTTAAACTTACACAATGTTATGTGCCAATTATATCTCAATAAAACTGAAAAAAATTTAGTTTTTGCCAAACCAGCAGATTAGGAGCTTATAATAAAAATCAAGTCCTAGTGTAGAAAAATAAAATTACATTTCTTGTACTTCTAAGTTTGTGTCCTAAGATTCACTAATTATTACTCAAGTATATGGACTCTTTTCAAGGTAAAAAATTTTGCAGAATGTCTCTAAGCATGAGAACTGCTGTGATTTTAATACCTATTGATTAAGAAAATTTGGGAAGGCAAGAAGCCAGTCACTCCACTCTGTAATCAGGAGTTGCTTGATTGCTGCACAGGCGGATTCCCTGATAGGTAGGCACACAAACTTGGAAGAACACAGGTTCTAAATAAGAAAGTCTGGGGGAGGAGTGGGATCAAGATGGCAGAGGACTAGGACACGGAACTCATCTTCTCCCACAAACAGAGACAAAAACCATCCTGCTATGTGTAGAACGATTCACACAAAATATCTACTGACCACTGGCAGAAGACCTTAGACTTCCAAAAAGGGCAAGAAATCCTCCACAAAACTTGGTAGAACAAAAGGAAAAAGAGAGAGAGAGAGAAGAGGAAAAAAAGGAATCAGGATGGGACCAGCACTCCTGAGAAGGAGCGATGAAAAAGAAAAGGAATCCACACACCCTGGGAGGCCACCTACTGACAAGGAGATTGGCTGGGATGGAGGGACCTCAAAGGCTCAGAGAAAAGCATAGGAGCCAATTTAGAGGAGGGCAAAGCAGAGAGCTACACAGACAATCAATGCCACTGCCCAGGGAACCACAGTACGAAACACTCAGGTGGGGGCTGGGAGCTGAGATTCAGGCTGCGGAGGTCAGCTTCAGGGAGAGGACTGGGATTGACTGTGTGGAGGCAGCCTGGCAGGGGCTAGAAAATGGTGTACCACAGCCAAGGGAGTGTAGGAGGAGGCCTAGACCTGCCAGAAAACAAAGGACCATTGCTGAGAGTGGGAGAGGTGGAGGGGTGGGACCGCCATAGGAAAGTTCTTTCTCTGAACATGTGCAGGTTCCCAAGTGGCAGGGTGCCTCTTGCATGGGCTGTAGGGGCAGCTGCAAACTGTGGCAGCCACTCGGACTCTAAAGGTAGGCATGGCCCAGCCCGCTAACACTAAGGGTCCCATGGCCATGCACTGCCTGCGGCCCCAGGCATCTCAGAAGTTGCTGGTGTGGAGGGCCCTGCAACCAACCTGTTTCCATTGACAAAGGCTCTAGGCACAACCTCCACCTCCACATTGCCACTGCCCAGGGCCCTGCAAGCAGAAGTAGTCTGATGCCCCCACTTCCCCATGGGTACCTGTCTCTGCCAAGGATTTGGTGACCAGGTGCCACCCACTGCCCCAAGCTCCCTGGAAGCATGCTCAGGCTGTATACTTTCACACCCCCGTCAGGGGGATAATAGCCTACACACACTGGAAAGAAACAGTAAGCATCCAAACCAAAAGCAGCACTCATGCCAAAAAAAAAAAAAAAAAAAAAAAACCAAAAAAACAAAAAAACAGTGAGCCCTCACAAGCTACCCAGGGATGCTCCTGCATATAAATAGCCCTCTTTGACTATAGTAGATAATTGTTTACTCACAGAATAAGAAAAATAGAAGCAAAATGAAGAAGCACAGGAACCATTCCCAGTTAAAAGAATAGGATAAGTCACCTGAGGGAGCAAACAATGAAACAGACCTCTGCAGTCTAAAAGATGCCAAGTTAAAAAAGGAGGTAATAGAAATACTGAAGGAATTAAGAGCAGATATAAACAGTAATACAAATTACTTTAGAAAGGAACTAGAAAATATGAGAAGCCAAGAGAAATGAGAAAATTCATTTGCAGAGATCTAAGCTGGGTTAAAGGCACTGAGGAGCAGAATGAATAATGCAGAGGAACAAATAAGTGACTTGGGAGATAGAATAACAGAAATCACCCAATCAGGTTAGCAGACAGAAAACCAAATGAAAAAACATAAAAGCAGTATAAAAGATCTACGGGATAATAAAAAGAGGGCCAATCTATGCATAACAGGGATTCCAGAAGGAGAAGAAAGAGAAAAGGGGATTGAAAATATATTTGAAGAAATTATGGCTGAAAAATTTCCAAATCTAAAGAAGGAAACAGATATACAGATACAGGAAGCAGAGAAGGCTCCAAACAGACCCACACCAAGATATAATAAAAATGGCAAAAGTTAAAGATAAAGATAGGTTCTAAAGGCAACAAATGAAAAACAAAGAGTTAGCAATGAGGAATCCTCATAAAGCTATCAGCTCAGTTCTCTACAGAAATACTACAGGCCAGAAGTAGTGGCAAGATATATTCAAAGTTCTAAAAGGGAAATATTTGCAGCCTAGAATATTCTAGCCAGCAAGAATATCATTTTTTGTTGTGAGCCACACGGGAAGTCCAAGAATATCATTTAAAGTCGAACAAGAAATAAACAATTTCTCCAACAAACAAAAGCTAAAAGTACAGCAATACTAAACCCACTCTAAAAGAAATACTGAATAGGCTCCTCTAAATAAAAAAGAAGTAAGAAGAAATACGATGGAGGAAATCACAAATGGAAAGTAATCACTTAAATAAGTCAGTATAAAGATCTAAAAGGGGGAAAAAAAGGCAACGGTAAACAAAAGGAACAGCAAAAAGAGAAACATGAAGATGTTAAAAGAGGACATCAAGATCATAAAATGTGGGAGGACAGTTAAGAAAATCTGGACTCTTTTTTTTTTTAGAATGTGTTTGAGCCTGTACTATATGACTATCAGGCTAAAGCAAGCAGATATAGATATACTGGAAATCCAGGGCAATCACAAAACCAAACCACACAATACAGTCACAAAAACTAGAAAGAAGAGGACACAAGCATAAAATAAAAGGAAATCATCCAACCAAAAAAAGTAAGGAACAAAAGAGAAACACAGAATCAAGTGGAAAACAAGGTTTAAAATGGCAATAAATACGTATTTATGAATAATCCCCTTAAGTGTCAATGGACTGGATGCTCCAATCAAAAGACAAAGAGTGGCGGAGTGGATAAAAATAGGAGCCTACAGGAGTTCCTGTCATGGCTCGGTGGTTAACGAATCTGACTAGGAACCATGAGGTTGCAGGTTCGATCCCTAGCGTTGCTCAAAGATCCGGCTTTGCTGTGAGCTGTGGTGTAGGCCAGCAGCTACAGCTCTGATTGGACCCCTAGCCTAGGAACCTTCATATGCCATGGGAGCAGCCCTAGAAAAGGCAAAAAGACAAAAAATAATAATAATAACAATAAAAATAGGAGCCTACAATATGTTGCCTAGAAGAGACTCACCTTAGGGCAAAGGACACATATAGACTGAAAGTGAGGGGAGAGGAAAAGATATTTCATGCCAATGGACAAGACAGGAAAGCAAGAGTTGCAATACTCATATCAGACAAAATAGATTTTAAAACGAAGGCCATAAAGAAAGACAAAGAAGGACACTATTTAATGACAGAAGGATCCATTCAAGAAGAGGATATTACACTTGTCAATATATATGCCTTTAACATAGGAGCACCCAAATACATACAACAAATACTAACAGACATAAAAGAAGAAAATGATGGGAATACAATAACAGTGGGAAACTTTAACACCCCACTCACATCAATGGATAGATCCACTAGACAGAAAATCACTAAGACACAGAGACCTTAAATGACACAATAGAACAGTTAGACTTCATCAACATTTTCAGTATATTATATCCCCCCCCTAAAAAAAAACAAAAAACAGAATATACATTCTTTTCAAGTGCACATGGAAGATTCTCAAGGACTGACCACATACTGGGGCAAAAAACTAACCTCAACAAATTTAAAAGTATAGAAATTATTTCTAGTATCTTCTCTGGCCACAACAGCATGAAACTAGAAATCAACCACAGGAAAAGAAATGAGAAAAAACTGACTACATGGAGACTAAACATCCTACTAAAAAACCATTGGGTCAATGAGGAAATCAAAAGGGAAATTACAAAATACCTCAAGACTGGAGTTTCCAGTTGTGGCGCAGCAGAAACGAATCTCCATGAGGATGTGGGTTCAATCCCTGGCCTCGCTCCTTGGGTTGGAGATACAGCATTGTCACGAGCTGTGGTGTAGAGTGCAGATGCAGCTAGGATACTGTGTTGCTATGGCCATGGCTCAGGCCAGCAGCTGTAGCTCTGATTCATCCCTTAGCCTTCCACATGCTATGGGTGCAGGCCTAAAAAGCAAGCAAGCAAACAAACAAACAAAAAACTTGGAGACAAATGATAATGAAAACACAACCATTCAAAATCTAGGGGATGCCCCAAAAGCAGTTCTAAGAGGGAAGTTCATAGCAATATAGGCCTTCCTCAGAAAAGAAGAAAAATCTCAAATCAACAACTTAAACTACCATCTAAAAGAATTAGAAAAAGAAGAACAAACAAAACCTAAAGTCAGCAGAAGGAAGGAAATCATAAACATCAGAGAGGAAATCAATGAAATAGAGATTCAAAAAACAGGATTGAGAAAAATCAATAAAATCAAGAGCTGGTTCTTTGAAGGGGTAAACAAAATTGACAAACCTCTGGCTAGACTCACCAAGAGAGAAAGAACCCACATAAACAAGAAATAAAAAAGGAGAAATCTCAATGGATACTGTAGAAATAGAGAGAGAGAGAGAGAGAGAGGGAGAGAATATTATGAACAATTATATGCCAACAAATTTGACAACCTAGAAGAAATGGATAACTTTCTAGAGACATACAGTCCGCCTAAACTGAATCAAGAAGAAACTGATCAACTGAACAGACCAATTACTAGAAATGAAATTGAATATGTAATAAAAACACTCCCTAGAAACACAGGGCCAGGACCAGATGGCTTCATAAGAGAATTCTACCAAACATACAAAGTAGAACTTATACCCATCCTTCTTAAAACTTTTCCAAAAGGTTGAAGAAGAAGGAACACTCCCAAAGACATTCTATGAAGCTACCACTACCCTAATACCAAAACCAAAGATACAACTAAAAAAGAAAACTATAGGCCAATATCTTTGATGAATATAAATATAAAAATTCTCAACAATATTTCAGCCGATTCCAACAACATAAAAAATATCATACACCATGACCATGTGGGATTCATCCCAAGTTCACAAGGATGGGTCAACATATTCAATGTAATACATAAAATTAAGAAAAGAAAAAGTCCAAAATCACATGATCATCTCAAAATATGTGGAAAAACATTTGACAAAATTCAACATCGATTCATGATAAAAACTCTTACCAAAGTGGGTATAGAGGGAACATACCTTTACATAATAAAAGCCATTTATGACAAACACACAGCCAATATAATAGTCAATGGAGAAAAGCTGAAAGCCTTCCTGCTAAAATCTGGAACAAGACAAGGATGCCTACTCTCACCACTTTTTATTCAACATAGTATTGGAAGTCCTAGCCATAGCAATCAGACAAAAAATAGAAATAAAATACGTCCAAATTGGAAGAGAAGAGGTAAAACTGTCACTCTATGCAGATGACATGATCCTATATATAGAAAACCTTAAGGACTTCACACAAAAACTACTCGACCTGATCAGTGAATTCAGCAAAGTAGCAGGATACAAGATTTACAGTCAGAAATCAGTTGCGTTCCTGTATACTAACAATGAAATTTAGAATAAGAATAGAAAGAATATCTTTTTAAAATTACACCAAAAAAAAAAAAAACCCAAAAGAAACCTAGGAATTAACATGACCAAGGATGTGAAAGACTTATACACTGATAACTATAAAACATTAATCAAGGAAATTAAAGAAGATTCAAAGAAATGGAAAGATATTCCATGTGCCTGGATTGGAAGAATTAATATCATTAAAATGGCCATACTACCCAAAACAATATACAGATTTTAATCACTCCCTATCAAATTACCCACGACATTTTTCACAGAACTAGAACAAATAATCCAAAAATTTATATGGAACCATAAAAGACCCAGAATTGCCAAAGAAATTCTGAAGGAAAAAAACAAGCAGGAGGCATAACTCTCCCAAACTTCAGACAATATCACAAAGCCAAAGTAATCAAGACAGTATGGTACTGGTACAAAAATAGACAAACAGACCAATAGAGAACCCATAAACAAACCCAGACACCTATGGTCAATTAATCTTCAACAAAGGAGGCAAGAATATAAAATGGGAAAAATAGTCTCTTTAGCAAGTGGTGCTGGCAAAACTAGACAACTGCATGTAAATCAATGAAATCAGAACACACTCTCACACCATGCACAAAAATAAACTCAAAATTGCTTAAAGGCTTAAACATAAGACAAGACACCAGAAAACTCCTAGAAGAGAACATAGGCAAAACATTCTCTGACATAAACCATACAAATGTTTTCTTAGGTCAGTCTCCCAAGGTGAGAGAAATAAATCAAATCAAACTTACACTCTTTTGACAGCAATGGAAAGCATAAAAAAATGAAAAGACAACCTATGGATGGCAGAAAATAGTTGCAGATGATGCAACCAACAAGGTTTAATCACCAAAATATAGATTAACTCATGCAACTCAACAACAAAGGAAACAACTCAATCAAAACAGGGCAGAAGACCTAAATAGACATTTCTCCAAAGATATACAGATGGCCAACAAGCACATGAAAAAATGCTCAACAACTACTATGGAAAACAGTATTGAGGTTCCTCAGAAAACATAGAACTATTATATATGATCCAGCAATCCCACTCCTGGGCACATGTCCAGATAAAACCTTCCCTGAAAAAGATACATGCACCCTATTTTCATAGCATCACTATTCACAATAGCTAAGACATGGAAACAATCTACTGTCCATTGATGGATAAATGGATTAAGATGTATACACCATAAAAAGAATGAAATAATGCCATTTACAGCAACATGGATGCAACTAGAGATTATCATACTAAATGAAGTCAGAAAGAAAAAGACAAATACCATATGATATCACTTATATGTGGAATCTAAAATATGGCACAAATGAACCTATCTACAAAACAGAAATAGACTCACAGACATAGAGAACTGACTTGTAGTTGCTTGTAGTTGCCAAGGGGTGGGGAGGGAGTGGGATGGATACGGAGTTTGTGTTGGCAGATGCAAACTACCACACTGAGAAAGTATTAGCAGTGAAATCCTACTGCAAAGCACAGGGAACTACAGCCAATCTCTTTGGGTAGACCATGATGAAAGATAATATAAGAAATGTAAGGTGGGAGTTCCCGTCGTGGTGCAGTAGTTAACAAATCCGACTAGGAACCATGAGGTTGCGGGTTTGATCTCTGGCCTTGCTCAGTGGGTTAGGGATCAGGTGTTGCTGTGATCTGTGGTGTAGGTTGCAGACGCGGCTCGGATCCCGAGTTGCTGTGGCTCTGGTGTAGGCTGGCGGCTACAGCTCCAATTAGACCCCTAACCTGGGAACCTCCATATGCCGCAGGAGCAGTCCTAGAAATGGCAAAAAGACAAATAAATAAATAAAATAAAAATAAATTGAAAAAGAAAAGAAATGTAAGGTGTATATATTTATGACTGGGTCACTCTGCTGTACAGCAGAAACCGATACAACATTGTAAGTCAGTTACACTTTAATAAAAAAGTAAGAAAGTCCAGGGTCTAGAGTTTGCCATTTATTAACTGTGGGCTCCTGGGCAAGTTAAAATACATTTTTACCCCTCTTATTAGCAAAACAAGGATAATGATAGTGTATCTCTTGAAGGATGACTAAGAGTATTTAATCTACTCTGTAAGCCATGGTTTGACCATAAATGGACATGAATTATTATTTACAGATGATACATGTATGCTGTATTACCTATGGACTTAAAAGTGAGCATTAATTTAATTTTCATGTAGGCTCCTCACTCCAGGCTTAAGTACCAGACTCAGTAAGATAATTTAGAATTAGACTTTTAAGGGAATTCCTAGTCTGTCTGACATAAAGGCAGTGTTACAAAGGCAGGTGAATGGATTTACCTATGAGACCACAGGCCAGGAAGATTTGCGCTGGCATGACAGAATTAACAACCCACTACTTAGTGTGATGCTTTCCCACCAAGAGACACAATCTGGTTTTTTTCATTACCCAAAGTCTTATCATTTCTTGCACCAGTGAGTACAGACCAATTAATCACCAAGGAGCAGAAATAAATGATCTCCCCTTGGGTAACTTGCTCCTTGGGTGATTTAACACTTCGTCTCTCAAGAGGAAAAGCACAGAGATGCTGGTTAGTTTACAGTTGAAATGGACCATGCTTCCTGGAATCTCAAGTTATTTGCAAAAAGGTTCATTCATCACACGCTGATGATGAACCTTCTTTGGAGGTTTGGGGGAACTTTCTTCTAATTCATGGCTCTGAATGTTGTCCTATTTCTTGAGGCATCCAGTGAAAAACTCTGATTAAACAAAATATTCTGAAAATGGGGTTTTCCATATAAGGTGAATTATCTGGGTTTAGTCTTTGCTGAACATCTATTTCACATGTTCTATTAGACTTTCTTGACTTAGCAAGTATAGCACAAAGAGCATACTTTGGATTTTTTTTGCAAGATCGGTGGGAGAGTTATTCATTCATTTTTTTCTTTTCCTTTTTTAAATTCGTTTGTTAAACCATTCATTTATTCATTCTACAAAGATTGTTTTATTACTGAGTGCTGGGCTAGGGACTAGACACACATTGGAAAAAAAGACAAAGGCAGTCTGACAGTCTAATGGGGGCCAGAAGAACCTGTGTGGAGGCTGCAACACCACCACTTAGGATCTCTGGGATCCTGGGCAAGGGATTTATTCTCTTGGACTCAATTTCTCATTAGGAAAATGGGCCCAATACCATAACATCTAGCTTTCCAGAGACAATCAAGGATTACAGAGCATGGGACACTCTAAAAACTGAAGTGCTCTATGAAGGGTCATATTATTTGATGCGTGAGAATCTTGCACTGCTTTATGAAAATCATTCTAAATGGTCCAAACATTAGATCGTTTAAAAAGAAGCCATTTCTATCGTGATTCTCTGTTGTATTCAAAACAGCATTTCTTTCTTTCTTTTTTTTTTTTTTTTGACAGATCCTGAGGCAGGTTTATTTGTACAAACAACACAGGACACCAGCCCCGTATAGACAGCAGCCCAGGAATCACACCAGTCCTTCTGTCCTCACATTGGCAGATAAACACCTCTATTGTGGAGCTTTTGTGGGGGCCTGGGCATCTTTGGGAGCCGAGGCTGGAGGAACTGGAGCTGCAGCTGTACCTTCAGCTGTGGCCTTGGCCTTGGACTGAGCCTTGGCCTGGGACTTTGGCCAGCAAAGCTTGAGGCCCTTGGCGGTGCGGGCATGAGCACGTTTCCCAAGTTTGGGGTGAGCAATGTATGCAAGTCAACTGAGCTTGTGGCTGCTACCCTTTGGGATATTAGGCTTGACCCCCTTGGGTTTTACAAGAGCCTTGATAGCTTCAGCACGTGCACTCATGGCCTTGGCGTTGTTGGCCTACATCTTCTTTAGGCCCTTCTTGTTGTGCTTCTTGGCAAAGCGCATATTCCACAGGAACTTGGAGTCCACCCCCTTAAGAGATTCATATCGTTGTGATCGGGGTTTCTTGATGCCGTTTCTGTGCCATTTTCGGGACTGATTATGCGTGGTGCACCTAGTGCTCACCCGGCTCGGCCCCAAAACAGCATTTCTTGGAGTTCCCCCTATGGCACAATGGGATCAGCAGCATTTCTGCAGTGCCAGGAAGCAGGTTTAATCCCCGGGCCTGCACAGTGGGTTAAAGGATCCGGTGTTGCCGCAGCTATGGCATTGGTTGCAACTGCGGCTGGGATCTGACCCCTGGCCTGGGAACTCCATGTGCCACAGGGTGGCCAAAAAAGAAAGAAAGAAAAAAAAAGAGCATTGATTTGGAGGAAACTATCTGGTTCAATTCTTTCCTTTTGCCAATGAGGAAACCAGGGCCTCAGGAGGTGGACCCTGTTAAAAGTAAAACTGAGGCATATTTAAAAATTTAAGAGAGTTTATTTGATTGAAAATCGATTTGAATTGAGCCACCTCCAATCTAGCAGATGGATAGGACCACTAAGGAGCTGGACAGAATGGAAGACTTTTATAGGCAGAAGGGAGCAGGAACAAGCAAGCTGTACCTGACAAAGGGCAGGCTGGATATTGCAGGGTTACTTTCCTCTAGGGGATGGCAGGGCTGTCAGACAGATGACTTAACTAGTGCTGATCAGGTGACTCCTGATCGACTGGTTTAAGATTCCATTTCTGGGAGAGCCAAAACTGTAATTAAGTTCACTTTGGTGATACGGGGCTCATTTTGGTGATATGCGGCTTGTCTTTTTTGAATAACTGGGACTAGGCCTCAGGGCACTCTTGCTCTGATCCAGTTCCTATCCCTCACACTTACGTGCTGGACCTGCAAAACCTCTGAGACTCACTGACAAAGGCTAGTAGCCTGTTACCTGATCCTGGGCTATAAAATCTCTCCACTGGCATCTGACTTCAGGAAGAAGAATATAATTATTGCTCCTTCAACCATTTCCAAGAACTGCTGATTTTTATCGTGACATTTAAGCTTGTGTAACAGGCAGAGTTCTGGCCCCCATGATCTCTGCCCTCCACTGTCATGCCTGTGATGATGTTGTTTGTATTAGGTAGCAAAAGAGACACTGTAGATATAGTCAAGGTTACTAATCAACTGGCCTTCAAATAGGGAGAATATCTTGTATTATCCAGGTGGACCCAGAATAATTAGAAGAGCCCTTAAAAGCAGAAAAGGTGGACAGAAGAGGAAAATGGACAGATGCAGCAGAAGGGGGAGTTGGAGACCCTAAGCACGAGGATTCACTGCAGCATCACTGGCTTAAAGATGAAAGGGGTCACGAGTCAAGGAAATGGAAATGACCATCTTACAACCTCAAGAACGAAACTGTCAATAACCCGAATTGAGTTTGGAAGCAGAATCTTCCTCAAAGCCTCTTTTTTCTTTTTTTTTCTTTTTTTTTTTTTGTCTTTTTGCCTTTTCTGGGGCCGCTCCCGCGGCATATGGAGGTTCCCAGGCTAGGGGTCCAATCGGAGCTGTAGCCACTGGCCTATGCCAGAGCCACAGCAACTCGGGATCCGAGCCGCATCTACAACTTAAACCACAGCTCATGGCAACGCCGGATCTTTAACCCACTGAGCAAGGGCAGGGACCGAACCCGCAACCTCATGGTTCCTAGTCGGATTCGTTAACCACTGCGCCACGACGGGAACTCCCTCTTGGAGCCTCTAGATAAGAGCACATGGACTGTATAGCCTTGGGAAGCTCTGAGAAGAGGATCCGGTTGAGCTGTTCTGTGCTGGTGCTTCTGATCCACTGTGAGATAATAAAAGTGTTTTTATTTTATTTATTTTTTGGCCATACCTGCAGCATATGGAAGTTCCCAGCCTAGGGGTAGAACTGAAGCTGCAGCTGCCAGCCTACAGCACAGCCACAGCAACATCAGATCCAAGCTGCATCTGTGACCTACACCACAGTTGACAGCAACACCAGATCCTGAACCTACCGAGCGAGGCCAGGGATCAAAGCTGCGTCCTCATGGATCCTAGTTAGGTTCGTTACCGCTGAGCCACCACGGGAACGCCTGAGTATTTTTTTTAAAGTGACATTTTAATTTTTGTGGTTGACTTTTAAAAATTCCCCATACCAGTGAAAGTAGTAAGTGCATGTGGATGCACAATCAGCATAGGACCAGAGGAAAGGCAGCAGGCCCCTGCCCCCCATTTCCAGCCCATTCTGCAGAGGCAGCCACATGGATGGTTTCTGTTTTCTGTTCTGCAGCTGTACCCCACATCTGTCAGGATTGCCTTTAGATTGTACATTCTTACTTCTCAACCTGAGATATTTCTTACTGATCTGTTGTCCAAAAGGGACATATTTTCTTGTGCTTTGCATGTTTCCTCTAAGTTCAGTATAGGAAAATGTTATATTAATCACCTTAGTAAGTTGCTTCTAGACAATTGAGGTTTTCTATGTTTGGATTCTTTAAGGAGGGAAAGCACCATTAACATTTTCCAGGAGGTTTGATACCTACTCACTGACAACATCCTTCCCATCTGTAAACCACTGTCCAATATAAAGATTTCAAACTTTAGCATAATCTGTGTATCTTAGGCTTTTAACTATAACATCACGGTTGCTCAATAGAGCCAAGAAGTTCAATGCTTCCTTTATTTCCTGCTGCATTTTTCCCCCAAATCCTTCCAGGACACACAGAGCTCCCCTAGATATTTGGACTGCAGACACTGAAGCGGGCAGGGGTGTGACTCTCCATATTTGGTGTTTAATCATAGCTGGGAAACAGACTTCCTTCCAAAGGTAAGAAACAATGTCCGAACTAAATTTTAAAAAGCAATTTGATTAGGACATTATTTTGCTTGTGTACTTCTCTTTAGTGGATAGTGTGCCAGAATGAAAGAATGGTCTTGTAAGATATTTAATCAACTATGGTTAAAGGGTAAAAACAAA
Organism: Sus scrofa; assembly: GCF_054392235.1. Classification (NCBI taxonomy): domain Eukaryota; kingdom Metazoa; phylum Chordata; class Mammalia; order Artiodactyla; family Suidae; genus Sus; species Sus scrofa. Next base: position 94,167,108 of record NC_139384.1, on the reverse strand, counting down.
TTTTTTAAAAACGGTGTAATTTAATCAGTTGATTCCAGCTTCTCATTTGTCACACCTTTATCAAGCCTGTCAACATGAGGCAAAGCAAACCAAGCAATTCTCTTCTCCTCTTGTAAATTCACTGTGTAAGTGCCAGGTGGCCAGAGTTGGCTTTCCAGGGGATGCCAGAGCAGGGGACCTAGCTAATCAGGAAAGTAGAGGAGGCTCGGTAGGTCAGTGGTTAGGAACTCAACTCTAAGTAGGATAAAACCCACCGTGGGTTCTGGCTTCACCTTCTGTCTTTTAGAGTTGCTATCTGGATTAAGTGAAATGGCCATATGTAGTGTTTAGCACATGATAAGACAAAATAAATGTTAGGAATTCTCATCATTCTAATTAACTTCAAGACAAATGGGTCCCTATCCAGGAGCTCTGAGACCAACTTATACAGCGTTGTATGCAGAAGGGGCTATGGCACTGGATTGCCCGGTCTGTCCCGAGCAGACAGATGGCCCAGCTATGCCCTCTGCTTGCCAGTCTGCTGAGCACAGAAGTGGCATCATATTGCTGCAGACAGGCCAGCCCACAAATCACACTTGGCATTGCTCATCTGAATCATAAGCTTCAGGGCTATCTATCCGGCTTAAAGGCTCCATACCATGTTCACTTTTTCCTTTATTTCTTTTTCTTTTCTTTTTTCTTTCTTTCTTCTTCTTTTTTTTTTTAGGGCTCCAGCCATGACATATGGATGTTCCCAAGCTAGGGGTCAAATTGGAGCTACAGCTGCTGGCCTACAACACAGCCACAGCAATCCAGATCTGAGCCACATCTGTGACCTACACCATAGCTCATGGCAACACTGGATCCCTGACCCACTGACGGAGGCCAGAGATGGAACCCGCATCCTCATGGATACTAGTTGGATTTGTTTCCACTGTGCCACACCAGGAACTCCCCATGTTCACTTTTTCTTTTCCAATATCCTGTGTTTTTTTGTTTGTTTGTTTTGTTTTGTTTTTTAAAACTTAAAAAGCATCATATTGAGGTATGATTAACATACAAAAAGCTGTACATTTTTAACATACACAACTTAATGAGTTTGGGACTCAAGTATATATGCATGAAACCACCATTGCAAACACAACCATTCAAAATCTATGGGATGCCCCAAAAGCAATTCTTAGAGGGAAGGTTATAGCAATACAGGCCTTCCTCAGAAAAGAAGAAAAATATCGAATCAACAACCTAACCTGCCACCTAAAACAATCAGAAAGAGAAGAACAAACAAAACCTATCATCAGCAGAAGGAAGGAAATCATAAAGATAAAATCAAGATTCAAAAAATAATAGAAAAAAAAGACCAGTTACAAAATTTATAAGCCTCTGGCCAGACTCACCAAAAAGAGCAAAGAAAGAACTCGAAAAAAAATAAGAAATGAAAAAGGAGAAATCTCAATGGATACTGCAGAAACACAAAACACCATAAGAGAATACTATGAACAATTATATGCCAACAAGTTTGATAACCTAGAAGAAACGGACAACTTTCTAGAGACATACAGCCTGCCAAAACTGAATCAAAAAGAAATAGATCAATTGAACAGGCCAATTACTAGAAATGAAATTGAATATGTAATAAAAACATTCCCTACAAACCAAAGTACAGGACCAGATGGCTTCACAGGCGAATTCTATCAAACATAGAAAGAAGAACTTATACCCATCCTTCTTAAACTTTTCCAAAAGGTTTAAGAAGAAGGCACACTCCCAAAGACATTCTATGAAGCTACCATTTCCTTAATACCAAAACCAAAGTCAACACTAAAAAAGAAAACTATATGCCAATATCTTTGATGAATGTGGACACAAAATTCTCAACAAAATTTTAGTCAACCGCTTCCAAGAACATATAAAAAAAGATCATACACCATGACCATACAGGATTCATCCCAGGTTCACAAGGATGGTTCAACATATGCAAATCAGTCAACGTCATACACCACATTAACAAAACAAAGTCAAAAACCACATGATCATCTCAAAAGATGCAGAAAAAGCATTTGACAAAATCTAACATCCATTCATGATAAAAGCTCTCACCAAAGTGGGTATAGAGGGAACATTATCTTAACATAATAAAAGCCATTTATGACAAACCCACAGCAAATATAATACTCAATGGAGAAAAGCTGAAAGCCTTCCTGCCAAAATCTGGATCAAGACAAGGATGTGCACTGACTTTTATTCAAAAATAGTACTGGAAGTCTTAGACACAACAATCAGACAAAAGAAATAAAAGCTATCCAAAGTGGAAGAGAAGAGGTAAAATTGTCACTCTATGCAGATGACATGATACTATATATGGAAAACCCTAAGGACTCCACACAAAAGCTACTCCAGGGAGTTCCCACTGTAGTGCAGCAGAAATGAAGCCAACTACTATTCATGAGGATGAGGGTTCAATCCCTGGCCTTGCTCAGTGGGTCACGGATCTGATGTTGCCATGAAATGTGTTGTAGGTCACAGATGCATCTTGAATCCCATGTTGCTGTGGCTGCGGTGTAAGCTGGTGGCTATAGCTCTGATTTGACCCCTGGCCTGGAACTTCCATGTGCCATAGGTGCAGCAATTAAAAAAAAAAAAAAAAAAAAAGCTACTTGAACTGATCAATGAATTCAGCAAAGTAGCAGGATACAAGATTAACATTCAGAAATCAGTTGTATTTCTGTATGCTAACAATGAAATATTAGAAAAGGAATATAAAAATACAGTACCTTTTAAAATCATACCCCCCAAAAATGAAATACCTAGGAATAAAACTGACCAAGGAGGTGAAAGACTTATATGCTGAGCACTATAAAACATTAATTAAGGAAATTAAAGAGGATTCAAAGAAATGGAAAAGTATTCCACGCTCCTGCACTGGAAGAATTAATATAATTAAAATGGCCATACTACCCAAAGCAATCTACAGATTCAGTGCAATCCCTATCAAATTACCCATGACATTTTCCACAGGACTAGAACAAGCATCCCCAAAATTTACATGGAACCATAAAATGCCAGAATTGCCAGAGAAATCCTGAGGGAAAAAACCAAGCAGGACCTTTTAGACCTCAAGACACTATTACAAAGCTATAGCAATCAAGACAGTGTGATACTGGTACAAAAAAAGACATATGGACCAATGGAACAGGACAGAGAACCCAGAAGTAAGCCCAAATACCTATGGTCAATTAATTTGCAACAAACGAGGCAAGAATGTAAAATGAGAAAAAGTCTCTTTAGCAAGTGGTACTGGGAAAACTGGGCAGCTGGATGTAAATCAATGAAACTAGAACACATCACACCATGCGCAAAAATAAACTGAAATGGCTTAAAGACTAAATCATAGTCAAGACACCATAAAACTCACAGAAGAGCACAGAGGCAAAACATTCTCTGCCATCAGCTGAACAAATGTTTTCTTAGATCGGTCTCCCAAAGCAATAGAAATAAAAACAAAAATAAAACAATGGGACCTAATCAAACTGACAAGCTCTTGCACAACAAAGGAAATCATAAAAAAACCAAAAAGACAACCTACATAATAGGAGAAAATAGTTTCAAATGATGCAACCCAGGGCTTAATCTCCAAAATACACAAACAACTCATACAACTCAACAGCAAAAAACCAAGCAACCCAATTGAAAAATGAGCAGAAGACCTGAAGACACACTTCTACAAAGAAGACATATGGATGGCCAGTAGGCACATGAAAAAATGCTCATCATCACTAATATTAGAGAAATGCAAATCAAAGCTATAATGAGGTACCACTTCACACCAGTCAGAATGGCCAGCATTAGTAAGTCTACAAATAACAAATGCTGGAGAGGGTGTAGAAAAAAGGGAACCCTTCTACACTATTGGTGGGAATGTAAACTGGTACAACCACTATGGAAAACAGTATGGAGGTACCTCAGAAAACTAAATATAGAACTACCATATGACCCAGTAATTCCATTCCAGACAAAACCTTCATTAAAAAAGATACATGCACCCCTTTGTTCATTACAACACTATTCACAATAGCCAAGACATGGAAACAATGGTACCTATACACAATGGAAAACTACTCAGCCATAAAGAAGTACAAAATAATGCCATCTGCAGCAACATGGATGCAGTTAGACTCATACAAAGTGAAGTCAGTCAGAAAGAGAAAGATAAATACCATATAATATCACTTATATCTGGAATCTAATATCCAGCACAAATGAATTTATCCACAGGAAAGAAACAAACTCAGGGACATGGAGAACAGACTTGTCTTGCCAAAGGAAAGGAGGAAGGAGTGCTATGGACTGGGAGTTTGGGGTTAGTAGATGCAAACTATTGAATTTAGGGTGGATAACAATGAGATCCTGCTATATAGCACAGGAAAGTGTATCTAGTCACTTGTGATGAAACCTGATGGAGGATAATGTGATAAAAAGAATGTGTACATATATATATGTGTGTGTATGTATAACTGGGTCACTGCTATACAGCAGAAATTGACAGAACATCATAAATCAACTATAATAAGAGAATAAAAATCATTTAAAATCTTAAATTATATATAATTAAAAAATCTTAAATTATATATATATATATATATATATATATATATATATAAATATAACTGGGTCACTTTGCTGTATAGCAGAAATTGACAGAACTTTTTTTTTCTGTCTTTAGGGCCACACCTGCAGCATATGAGGTTCCCAAGCTAGGGGTCGAATCAGCTGTACCTGCCCACCTACATCACAGCCACAGCAACACCAGATCCGAGCTCCATCTGTAACCTACACCACAGCTCACGGCAGCGCCAGATCCTTAACCCACCGAGCAATGCCAGGGATCAAACCTGTGTTCTCAAGCTAGTCAGATTCATTTCCGTTCTGAGCCACGACGGAACTCGTCACAAGCTTTTAAATCAACTCTTAAAAAAAAAATCACTGCGACCTTGGCCATAAACATATCCATCACTTTCAAGTTTCCTCCAGCTCTATTTATTATTATAATTTTTTGATAAGAACATTTAACACAAGACCTATCCTCGAGGCAAAATTTCAAATACACAATACAGTATTGTTAACTCTGGGCACAATGCTGTGCAGTAAGTAGATCTCTGGGGACTTAATCGTCTTGAATTTTGTGCGATTCTTCTGTAATTGGTTCTTTAGCCAGAAGAGGGCACTGTTGCTTCACCCAAATTCTGCACTGTGATCCTCCATCTCTGTTCTGCACCACAGGATGCAAGGTATACATACATCCTATCCTGGAGTGTTTGTCAGGGAGGAGTTTCCTTTCTTAGGTGGGGCGAGACCTAACCTTTTGTCTGTAACAAGAAAATATATACCAAACATACTGAGACACTTTGCAATATTTGTTAAGTTCTGAAAAATTGTGTATGGCATTTAAAAAATACACAACTGAAGCAGAAAAGAAAAGTGATTAAGTGCCTGGCACACCACTGTCTGAAAAATCAGAGTGTAACTTGCTGCTCTTGCTCATTTTGGGCATCACAAGGGGCCCAGAAAAGGTGCAGAAGAAATTTACGCACAGTTTTGGGGAACCCAGGGATGTTTCCTTGCACTGTGTCAACACTGAAAGCCTCTTGGAAAAAGTCTTTGTGAAAAGCAAGGAGCTGCAATGTTGACTCTCCCATTCTGCCTATGAGGTTTCCCTTTTCCTTTCTTGGCTGGTGCTATTCTGAGCCACTTTACTATTTTTAACAAGGCCAGTTTTTAATGAGGCAATCAAGGCTTTATTTATAATCCTTGGGTGAAAAATGGCATTTGAAGAACACCCTTTCACAACACAGGGCAGTCTGTGTTGTCTTAGTTCTTTACTAGACTAACAGTCTAATAAGGGTGTCAGAAATGGAGCTCCTTTTCTGTCTGTGTTTATGTTCTTTTCCCCCTTATTCCTCTCGTGTTTCCCTATATGACTTCTTTCCATGGTTTCAGAGTTGGAAGGAGGTCTATTCGAAATGTAAGTACACTGATGGCAAGCCAAGACTACACAGTGTAGAATCACAGTGGAGGAGTTCCCTGGTGGCCTAGCTGGTTAAGGACCTGGCATTATCACTGCTGTGGCTCAGGGTGCTGCTATGATGCGGTTTCAATTCCTGGCCAGGGAACTTTGCATACTACAGGCATTGCCAAAAATAAAGAAATCACAATTGAGTGCTGGAAAAACCCGTAATGGAACTGGAGACTGATGCCTACAAGTGAATATTTTCTGGATGAAAAGTGAGTTTCTTCTGCAAGTGAATATTTTCTGGATGAATGACAAGGTGAATGAATCAGTGGACAAATAAATGAATGAAACCACAACTTCTCAGGTAATTGTGAGTATGAAAACGGATTTAGAAAACTCCATTGAATATACATAATTTTAAGTTACCATTTCTTCCTATTTCAGCTTTTCCAAATATCCTCAAATAAAGAAATAACAAGTTTTCCAGCTTCATTTGGGACTTTATAGTGACTGCTTCAAAAAATTACTTATGAAGCTAAGGGAAACTTGTGACCCATAAGATGTATGTGACTTTAAAACACAAGGAGAAACAGTGTTTCTTAAATGGGAACTTAAAAACAACACACTCACCAGCATCTCTTTCTCCCTTTTCATTCGTTCTTCCTTCTGAAATCAGCTTCCCGATTTCACCCTCCTGTCTGAGCAGAGCTCTACACAGTAAGTGAAGTGTGTGCCCACAGAATGCCGTAAAAATCCTTTGAATATTCATTCATTCAAAGGTACCAGCTCTTGGACCACAAAGGTCCCTTCTTCATGCCCAGACATGCTCAGACTTGGCATCTTGCCCTTGGAAGCAAAGCCTATAGGCCAAACAAAACCTTCATTTTCACTGCTCAGAACAAAGGTCAATTCTTTAATGTAATTACTTAGAACAAATTAAGAGTTTAGATCCAGGGACCTTGGGGCACCAGAAATCATGGACTAAAGGAGGAAAATGGTTTAAGGTACCCCTGGGCTATGAGAGGCCACACCCCACAGAGGCCCGGTGTGATTCTGACCCATAGAAGTGAGCTCTTCCTGGGCGCCTTCTACCCCTCAGCCAGATCTTCAGGGCAGGAAAAGGCAGGGGCCTGTATTCCATGGATGCTCTGTTTTGGCCTGTCTTCCAAATACAGCTAGCTGATTTTTAACAACGTGGTTTCTTAATACCTTTCCCTTTCAGCAGCTTACTGTTGTTGTTTGTGTCATTTTACTTGGCCACACCCACCGCATATGGACGTTCCCAGGGCCAAGGAGGGAATCCTAGCTGCAACTGTGACCTACGCCACAGCTGCGGCAATGTTGGATCCTTAACCTGCTGTGCCACAGGGGGCACTCCTCAGCAGCTTAATTTTTAAGGGGATGGAGAGTAAAGAACTGTTTCTCCATCATTAACTGAAGAACGGTGGTGCCAGGACAAATGAAGATACTGTTAGTAAGAGGTGGAAGGAGGCAAACGTAATTTGAATGAATTTGAGCTTTTCTTCCACAATCTGTCAACGTCCTTGGCTTGAGAGAAGCAGAGCCTCAGATAAACGCCCCTAAAGGAATATGTAAATTCATTCAAGACCGAAAATGTCCTTTAATTTAGCGCTATGGGGCAGACAGCGGAGACTTTTATTTGAGAAAGTTCCTAGGAAACAGGCATAGGGTTCAAGGAATATCATGCTCCTTAAACAGTCTACAATAGAATCATAAAAGGAACCATTACAGAGCCCTTACCTCTAGCCCAGAACCGTTCTTCATGCTTTACATATGCTAATTTATTAAGGACCCCAACAACCCTCTGAGCTAGGTACTATTGTACCGCAAACTGGGAAGCTGAGGCACCGGCCCCCGCCCTGCCCCCCCCAATCCAGCTAGTAAATGTCAAAACAGGAATTCCAGCTTGGTTTTAGACTCTCTACACTTAACTGCTAAAAATGAAATATTATGTGGATGCACAAAGGTTAGAATTTAAGTGCTAAGTGTCATTTTCTCTAAGTGGTGGGTTTACGGTTAATTTTTTCTTTTACTTTTCTGTTTTTTTTTCCCCCCAACTTTCTACTACGCATTGCTTTTGCAATCAGAGAGAAAACAATAAAAGCCTGACCCTAAAACTTATAACCTGCAACGGCTGTGAAGATCACTGTTTTGAAGGGCCGTGGAGGAGAAATAATAGAAGCAGCCGAAATGGCTTGATTTACTAATGACTGGACCTTATGGAGGAATGCTGAGGAAAGGTGCCTCAGAGATGTCCCACTGCAGTCCTGTAAGCAGCCAATAAACTATCTACCCCTGGCAATGCCACCTGGGGCTGTGGAAAGTGACAGAGTCTCAACAGAAGAATGAATTCCCCAGCTCTGATGACCCTGCATAGAGAAGATCAGCTGGATGGTGGTGCCCAACACTGAAAAGACACAAATACCCTCTCACACCCAACTTTCCATGAAATGTCATTATACCAAAGTCCACTGTATTCACACATACCAGCAAGGAGCAACTGGCACTGGAAATTTAAAAGTCACACTAGAATCCAACGGAATTCACAAAATACACGTAAAGTGATAGTACCTATTTAGGAAGCAACCAGAAATTTAAAACATGACCATGCCAATTTGGATACAATTCTAAGAATACTCTCAAAGTGTATCATGAGGTATTTAAAACAAATACAGTTAAAAAGACATAACTGCAAAAGGTGGTAAACCAAAATTTAGGCAACTATCATTTTAGACCTCTTGTTTGTCCCCAGAGAGACAAATAACCGACCAAGACAATGCTGATAACCTCCTGCATTGATTTCTTATCCTTTAAATAAATAGCCAGATTTTTTTTTTTTTTAAGTTCTTCTTTCTGAAAGAGGATTGCTGGTAGGAACTGAGGCCTCAATTTCCTAGATTTGCATCTCTGTGTTAGGATGAAGAGTTGAAGCGGGCATTGCACTGAACACTTCGGGCTCCTTCGAGAAGCAAGGACAGCTTGCCTGGCCCCTGCAGTGCTGGCAAGAGAAGGCCTGCAGCTCTCACCCTCCTCAGAACCATCTCTGTGGAACATGACCATGCAGCTCCGGCCCCTTTCCTGGGTAGCCTGCCTCCGGTAACTGAGATGGTAATGCAGCCATCTCAAAGCCTGGCTTTCTTGCCTTACCTGGGGACAACTCCACAGGGCCTTCTTCAGATCGAGAGCTCTGCCTGGGGCCCGCCGAGGCCTTGACTGAGACTCCATCCCAGCTCAACTGCAGCGGCTGCCCATCCTGCTTCCCTCACTTTCCTTCCCCAGGTGTTGATCCCAAGACGTGCGCATGCGCGTGCACATTCTGCTTCCCTCACTTTCCTTCCCCAGGTGTTGATCTCAAGGTGTGCGTGTGCGAGGCGGGGGTGGGAGGTGGGCTGGGGCACGACCTTGACACCAGGGGAGGAAGAACATACGTCTTTGACCCTCGGCCACTCTGACTCTACAGGCCACACAGCCTTGAGGCCCATCTCACAGATTACATGAGGAAGGAAAGCTGTGCTGTCTTCCACACACACATACACACACGCAGGAAGAAGAGCAAAGAACAAAGAGGACACTTTGGGAAGACTGGCAGGGAATGTGTCTGAGAGATGCGGGTGGGGCTTCGGGGGGACCACAGGAGGCAGGATGGCAGCTGCTTAGCCCACTGTTTGGTCTAATCCCCGGAGCTGTCCTGTCCCTGGTCCTGTGGTCGCAGCGTGTTAATTAAATCATTCTCATTAATTCAGCCCGGGTGTAAATTAGGAAGGAATGAAGATAAATTAGGTTCGAAGGCAGCTAATACATTTAACCCCATGCTGCTTATTTTGCAGCCTAACAAAATCACGTTGTTAAGGGAGATAACAAGGCCAAAGCCTTGGGCACAGCTTCTTAATAGCATTAAAAACAAGACCTTGGTTTGGTGTCACAAGACAGAGGCGAAGACCAGCTCCCAGGGGCCCAGGGGACCGGCCTAACATCTTGAGGGAGGTGGTGGCCATTGTACAACACACATGTCTGCAGTATTTCCCAAGAGGTTTGTGACTCATATCTACAAGGTCTATGATCCTCCGGTTTGATCACAAGTATGTGTAGAGAGTTCTTCCTGTACAGATACAAGCCTTGCTCACCTTTTCTTCCTGTAAGTGAAGTGATAAGAACTACCTTTAGGATTGGCTGAAAGATGCTGGAGGAATAACAGTGTGAGTTGCTGTGATCACAAATACACCAGCCTGCAAATCACTTTCAGCTGTGAAATAAATATTAGCAACTGCCCACAGACCTGCAAACTTTTCATACTTTGACTCAAGCAAACCAGTGCATGGCTTGGGGGAGGTCACTGGTGGCCCACTCCTTTGCCTAAAAAGCAAGTTTAGTTCCTGGGCCTCAGCAAAAATGGCTTCCAGTTTTTATAACCCAGTTAATAAATAATTCTTCCCCCTGCCTCCATGTTGCTTACCACCCTCAGGCAGATGAAGCAAATGTGTACTGTCACTGAATACCTTTAAGATCTTTCTGGCTACAACTCCCTCCCCCCTTTTCTTTCCTTGCAGCATAGAAAGGTGGCAACACTAGGTAGAACAGGCGCAGGAAAATGGAATCCAGGAACAACGATCCAATGGCTACAGGAGTTCACTCCTTTTCCAGCCCCCACTTGCTTAGCAAAGCTATTTGCAGAGACATATAAACTTTGCTGCTCCCCCTGGTTAATGACACTCTGCAGTTTCCGGGTGGTAAAGATGCAACAGAAACAGATGGCCTATTCCTGGCTCAGTGGCTTCCTGTGGCAAAATCCCTAGCCAACCAACCGAACTGAGGATATGTTTTATTCCTAGGCAGGATCATCACGGTACAGTTCCAGGTGGATTAGGTAAGTAACTGAAGGAAGAAGGAAATACTTCTCTTTAATGAGAAAGCGTGTTAATTTATACAGACCCCCCCCCCCCAGTCCCAACCCCTTCCCCACCTACCAATGAAAGTCTTTAGTAGGACCAACCTGCTAACCTTTGACCCACAACCCAGACAAACAAAGAGCCTGGAGGAAGTGCCTTAAGAGGCTGCACTGGTCAGCTTCCCCCAAACCTTGCCACAGGCTCTAGAAACATGTTTTTAAAAGACATGTGCAATAGCTACACGTTTTTCCCTCCGGGCTTTTCAGCACCCATCTCTGGTGTCTACGGCGGTGTTTCTATCTGTCTGGTTTTTGCTGATTTTATCCGTATCTTCAGAACTGGGCATGCTTGCCGACTCCCCCTGTCCAACCTCGCAGATGGCAGAACCCTTGCGTGGGTCTGACCGGGAACTGATCTGGCCTCTCTGGCTTTGTGAAGCAGTCTTGAGCTGAGACTCTGCATAACAAATTAAAATATGAAACAGATTTGTAAAGGCTCGTGGTGAGGCTGAGGAGTTAATGCTAACAAAGGACTTCAGAGGGCACTGTCTTTCTTTGTTTGCAAGGAGCACAATTTTTCGGGAGGGATCCTGAAGTGGGATGAGAATAAAGGACCGACAGAGTCTCGGTTTCAGCAGTCTTCAGACTCAGGGTGTGCCAGGCGGGCCTCTTTAGACTGTTTAAACCATTTCTGCTTCTGATATTTAAAAGAAAGCTGAGAAGTGGGGGAGTGGGGAGAGAAAATTCCATCGTGGATCCCCACTCTAGCCATAGGGCTGGGCCACTGCAAGAGGCTCTCCAACTGGATATGTCACATCTTCCTGGGCCTCAGTTTGCTAACCTGCAAAACGAGGGGGCTTGACCGGTGATCTCTACAGTTCATTCATATACTTTACTCCAAATACCTAGTAAAAAGAAAAACAAGCATTTCAGCTCCCAGGGGAAAGACAAGCCCTTGGTCCTAAGATCAAAAATGGGTTTCATAAATAGTGATGGCCGTTTGAGATTAGTTCTCTAATCGCCTTCTTTCTCGTGGCATGCGGCTCTTCAAACGTGTATGCTGAACCATCTCTTTGCTGAACTAATCAGCGATAAAACACAGGAAGGGACCCTGTCTGAGAGGGCGATTGAGGCTTTATCGCTACGGAGAGAAGGCGGCGTGGCCGCTCCTTGGAGTAGTTCGCTTTGAATCAAGCGGCCGCGACGATTGGCTGCGAAGCACGTGGTAGCCTACCGGACAGCGCCGGGTTGTTGCTGCCTGGGGCAGAGTCCAGCGGCGGGAGCCGCACCCGCGGGGGCGTAGGGAGAGAGGGAGGGAGGAAGTGGGGGGGAGACGACAGGGGCTCGAGTCTTCCTGGTCCCTAGCCACAGAGAAACCCTACAGGCCGGCTTTGTCCAACCTGCAGTGTCCCCCAGAGTATCCAAAATTGTGTCCTAACCCAGCCACTGTCCTCCCTCCAGGTGTCCCATTCACTACGCGGGCTCTGCGCGCTTAGGACGCGTGCCGCGGACACCCAGCTCGCCCTTCGGCGCCCTTTCCCGAGCATCTCGCAGGCTCTCGCAGCGTGGGCCTCACAACGCGGAGCTGCGCTCCCTGGTCTTGGGTCCCTCAGCACCCCTCTGGGCCAGAGGCGCAGACACTCCGATCTGGGAAAACTTGTTTTAATCTCGGTCCCCAAGGGCTGCAGCTGCTCAAGGCTGAGATTCTGTGTCCGCTTTGTCTCTCTCCCCTTGCCGCATCCCCCTCCCCCGTTTCCTCTCTCGATTAACTCCCCCGACAAGCTCTCCTCCGGCTCTTCTTTTCCTCCTCCACCTCCTCCTCCTCCTCTTCCTTCTCCGCCGGCAGTATTCACGCGCTTCCCTCCCTCCCTTCATCCCTCCCTCCCCTGGTGTCACTCTTTGCCTACGCGATCTCTCCCCGCCCCTCCCTCCCCTCCGCGCCGCTTATAGCTGGGCTCTGGGCCGCTGGGCGCCGACTGCTCCGGCAGCTGGAGAGAAGGCGGCTCGGCAGTGGCGCTGCTGAGACCGGGTCGAGACGCCAAGCAGCCGCGGCGCGCACGGCGCTTTCCAGCTCCCTCCCCCGAGTGCACAGCCCGCCTCCTTCCGCGGTGCCTGCAGCCGCGGGCCCACTCTCCCCTCCCGAGAGCACTCAGAGAGCCGCTCCGCGGGTGGCGGGCGCAGAGTCCGCGGTGTGGGGATCTTGAGGCCGCGGCGATCTGCCCGCGGTAACCAGCCCGCGAACCAGAGCCCCATGCGCACTCCTTTCGCCCCGGCAGTCGCTGTTGCTCCCTGGGGTTGAGATCGCTGCTTCCTCGCCTCCCCGCCCTGTGACCGAGGCAAGAACCCAGCTGGTTGTGTGCTGTGGCCGGTCGCCACTGCTGTAAGTTTCCTCTACCGCCGCGTACCTGTTGCGGGCGCCGCGGGTTTCAAGGGCTGCCCGGCCTGCGAGAGTGTGCTCTCGCAAGGGGGGTGTGTGCGCCCCAGAGCGAGAAACTCCGACCTAGGCGGCGGTGGCGAGATCTTCTCCCGGCGGAGACCGGGTGTCTGCCACTGCCCTCCCGCAGCAAGCAGAGCCGGGCATTGCGGGAGGGGCCTCCTCCGGCGGCGCGCCGCCGGGGCGAGCTGCTGGAGCTGCTGGCGAGCGAAGAGCTGAGCCAGGGTACGATCCATCCCTTCTCCACGCAAAGAGCGCTTGCAGGGGGGCGCGGAATTGCTGGTCCACGTTGCATCCTTACCCGCACAGGGAGCATCGGGGCCACGCACAGACACCCCTCTTGAGAGCGTTAACCGCGGCCAGATATGTGTAGGAAATGAATGAAAACTGGTTTCTGAAAAATGTTTCTTCTCATGCAGATATTTGGCCTGTAGTGTTAACATGATTAGTTTCGAAGAATAGGAATTGGGGGGCAGGGCGGAGATGAACCATTGAACTTGATCGGTGTGTATTTTGGTGTCGCCCTCACAGGCATGGCCACCTTGTGTTATTACAAGTGTTATAGAGGACTGTATGACAAAATGCTTTTCTTGTTTATAGTCTCTTTATAATGTTCTTCCGTTGTTAGCAATAACGTAAATGCCGGAGAAAATCTGCCCGGTTTGTCCTTTGATTGCACTCAGATCAGGTTCAAAACTCCAAGACATGTGATGGGCCACTAAGTATTGCAGAGGCAGAGAGCCTGGTTAAGGAGCATTAAGTGAACTGAAGTTACTGTAACTAGAATCCCTTTTGATGTTCAGGATAATAGCAGCCCTTTTCTCCTTCTTTGTACAGGCAGGTTAAGTATATGTATGCGTTTTTTTGGCCACTTACTTGGCATGCAAATATTATTTCTCTGGGGGCTTAAAAAATGCCAGAGGGATGATTCATTTTATGTTGAAGGTGTGTTTAATGACTGTATACATGGCTTTTGCTGTTTTCATGTTTGGATATTTTAAAGCAGAGAGCCCATCATTTCCCTTGTCTCTTCAAGTTTACCCTTTATTGTAATCAAATGTTGCTGAAGGATGGTTGGATTTTCACTGTGACACACTTCTGCATCTGGATGGCATCCCAGATGACAGGCTAGACTCTTCCTGCTGGCTTTAAGAACCTACCTGGGAAATACAGGAGCGTAAACACGGCACACAGATCCTACATACCAAGGTCGTCTAAACTGTTTTCTTAAGTGTGGACCTGGCTCTGCGTGTTCTCCACTGCTCAGGGAAATACCTTCTGGGCTGGGTAGGTGTGATTCCAGCTCAATGTGCAGGTACTTTGGTGCTTAAGGCATCTTGTGCCTTATTCTTCAGTCAGAGCAGCATTCGCTCTTAGCTGAAAAAGAGGCAGCTTTTAAAAAATTTCCTGGAACAATTTTGTTAGCTTCAGGTGTATAGCAGAGAGAGTTTATGTATGTTCTTTTCCCATATAGGTTATTACAGAATATTGAATATAGTTCCCTCTGCTTGTTGGTTATCTATTTTATATATAGTAGTGTATGTATTTTAATCCCAACCTCCTAATTTAGCTCCTCCCTGGCTCCCACTATTTCCTTTGGTAACCACAAATTTGTTTGCTATGACTGTCTCTTTCTGTTTTGTAAATAAGTCCATTTTTATCTTTTTTTTTTTTTTTTTTTTTTTTTTTTTAGATTCCGCAGATAAACGATATGCGACATTTGTCTCTCTGTCTGACTTACTTCACTTACTGTGATAATCTCTAGGTCCATCCAAAGGAGGCAGCTTTTGTGGTTGCTTTGCAAGCATTGGCTTAAAAAAGAAAAGCATAGCTACTCATTTGGAACATTTGCAAGTTTCTATATAAGGCATAGGAGAGTATTTATACCCTCTTTTGAGGTTTAGGCTTGAAATCTTCCTCAAAGTACTTCAGATTGAATGTACTACTTCAAATAATGACTGTAGCAGTAGAACATTGGGGATGCGAATGCATGTTTTAACACGTTGGGAACCTGGTGCATCCACAGAGGGTCCTGCTTGCTGGTTGCTCTTCAGAGCACTGGGCACTGTAGAGGCTTGGCTGCTGTGGGGGCGATGCTTGACTCCTCACCATTTGTCACAGCCCAAGTCACTGTAGAGACTGATGAGTGCTTTGTAAAGTCTTCTAACACCAGAGCCCTGGGGCTTTGTTTATTTTCTTCTGCTAAGCATGTTTACTCGTAATGAAGTTACATGCCCTAAATAAAAGAAAACAAGTTGCAATTCCTAATAGTATGATGCCTCTGTGTCAAAGGCAAGAGAGGCACCTGCCTCTGTTGTTTTTTGTGCCTGTCCTGCCTCTGCTGGTCAGGTTGAAGGAAACAAGGAGGCCCTGGATTTTAGCTGGGCTGTATGGACTGCCTGTTCTGTGTTTGGAATAGATACTGTAACCACACAGTTTAGCCTCCTGGGATAAACAGCTTGGTTAGGAATCCTTTGACAGTAGGTTCTTGAAGCCTTTATTCCTTTGAAATAACAGAAGGGTAGGTTAAAGGGGACGGTGGGGGAGGAGTTCCCACTGTAGTGCACTGGGTTGAGGACCCAACTGCAGTGGTTCAGATTGCTGTGGAGGTGTGGGTTTGATCCTTGGCCTGCACAGGGGGTTAAAGATCAGTATACTACAGATTGCAGCTGTAGTATAGCTCTGTGTGTGTGTGTGTGTGTGTGTGTTGATTTAGATAAAGCGACATTTGCATTTTGAACTCCCTGTATGCAGGTCAGCGTTTGCAGGTATACAAGAATGATTCTGGTGATGTGCTGTTTAATCAGGAGAGAGGGGTGGATACATCCTTTGTTTTTGCATCTGGTTTTCTAAGAATTAGTTTAAAGCTGGGAGGATGAAAAACCCGAACTCCTGAGTTCATTACTTTTACAAAAATACTCTTCCTTTTATGTGCCCCGATCTTCATTTTGTAAGGTGTTCAGAGCAAGAAAGGTGGGTGGTGATTATGGCCAGGATCTCTTCTGTGTTTCCATGATAGTTTGCTGATCAATATATAGTTGTGTTTATACTGGGGCTCTTTTAGGACTGTGGTGGTGGAGCTGCCTGGTTAGAAATGATTTGTAACACTAAATGGAAGTATGGTCACTTCAGCAGTGGGCCTAAGCAAGCCTGCAGATTTACTATTACATTTCCCATTTACTGTGTAGGCAGGGGATATATACTGGGTCTTACCAAAGGAATTCTTAATGGGATTAATTAATAGATATTTGTCTGACACAAGGCTTTATGTTGCATAGGGCACTAAAGCCTGTGCCCATCCCAGCATTATGAGAGCTGGAGGCCTGGCATTTCAAGTGGCCAGCAGTGAATCAGCTGGACTAGGGCAGGGAGCTGTGAGAATGAGACCTCGCTCCTCTTAGCTTTTGCTACTTCTATTCTCAAAGACTTCAACATCCTCAAAGTTGGCAATCAGGTTTTCCAAGACAGACCTGCCCTTAAGCAGTTTTTTGTTTTTTGTTTTTTGTTTTTTTTTTTTAACAATGTATAGTTTCAATAGCTCAACAGGTAGCTTGTCTGTGACTTGGTATAGGCCGGGCCATCCATTATACAGAACAGGAGGCAGCAGGGCCGACAGCCAAGTGTTCTGTTTTCTCTGTCCAAAATGACTCTTGCTTTGGTTTGGCTGTTCTGAGCACCAGACGCGTCATGTTCAGTGGTTTGGTTTTGTTTTTCAGGAGTGGAAGCAAAATGTCCGTCAGCGTGCACGAGAACCGCAAGTCCAGGGCCAGCAGCGGCTCCATTAACATCTACCTGTTCCACAAGTCCTCCTACGCCGACAGCGTCCTCACCCACCTGAACCTGTTACGCCAGCAGCGCCTCTTCACCGACGTCCTTCTCCATGCCGGAAACAGGACCTTCCCTTGTCACCGGGCCGTGCTGGCAGCGTGTAGCCGCTACTTTGAAGCCATGTTCAGTGGTGGCCTGAAAGAGAGCCAGGACAGCGAGGTCAACTTCGACAATTCCATCCACCCAGAGGTCTTGGAGCTGCTCCTCGACTATGCCTACTCCTCCCGGGTCATCATCAATGAAGAAAACGCAGAATCCCTCCTGGAAGCCGGGGACATGCTGGAGTTTCAAGACATCCGGGATGCGTGCGCTGAGTTCCTGGAGAAGAACCTGCACCCCACCAACTGCCTGGGCATGCTGCTGCTGTCCGATGCGCACCAGTGCACCAAGCTGTACGAGCTCTCCTGGAGGATGTGTCTCAGCAACTTCCAGACCATCAGGAAGAATGAAGACTTCCTCCAGCTGCCCCAGGACATGGTAGTGCAGCTCTTGTCCAGTGAAGAGCTGGAGACTGAAGACGAAAGGCTCGTGTACGAGTCTGCGATTAACTGGATCAGCTACGATCTGAAGAAGCGCTACTGCTACCTCCCGGAGCTGTTGCAGACTGTGAGGCTGGCCCTCTTGCCAGCCATCTATCTCATGGAGAACGTGGCCATGGAGGAACTCATCACCAAACAGAGGAAGAGCAAGGAGATTGTAGAAGAGGCCATCAGGTGCAAACTGAAAATCCTGCAGAATGATGGCGTGGTGACCAGCCTCTGTGCCCGGCCCCGGAAGACTGGCCATGCCCTCTTCCTGTTGGGAGGACAGACGTTCATGTGTGACAAGCTGTATCTGGTCGACCAGAAGGCCAAAGAGATCATTCCCAAGGCTGACATCCCCAGCCCCAGAAAAGAGTTCAGTGCATGTGCAATTGGCTGCAAAGTGTACATTACTGGGGGGCGAGGGTCTGAAAACGGTGTCTCAAAAGATGTCTGGGTTTATGATACCCTGCATGAGGAATGGTCCAAGGCGGCCCCCATGCTGGTAGCCAGGTTTGGCCATGGCTCTGCTGAACTGAAGCACTGCCTGTACGTGGTCGGGGGGCACACTGCTGCCACCGGCTGCCTCCCGGCCTCCCCCTCAGTCTCTCTAAAGCAAGTAGAACATTATGATCCCACAACAAACAAATGGACCATGGTGGCTCCCCTCCGAGAAGGGGTCAGCAATGCCGCGGTGGTGAGCGCCAAGCTCAAGCTGTTTGCTTTCGGAGGTACCAGTGTCAGTCACGACAAGCTCCCCAAGGTTCAGTGTTATGATCAGTGTGAAAACAGGTGGACCGTCCCGGCCACCTGTCCCCAGCCCTGGCGTTACACGGCAGCAGCTGTGCTGGGTAACCAGATTTTTATTATGGGGGGAGATACCGAGTTCTCTGCCTGCTCTGCTTATAAGTTCAACAGCGAGACTTACCAGTGGACCAAGGTGGGAGACGTGACCGCAAAGCGCATGAGCTGCCACGCTGTGGCCTCCGGAAACAAGCTCTATGTCGTCGGAGGGTACTTTGGCATTCAGCGGTGCAAAACTCTGGACTGCTACGATCCAACCTTGGACGTGTGGAACAGCATAACCACAGTCCCGTACTCGCTGATCCCTACGGCATTCGTCAGCACCTGGAAACATCTGCCCTCTTAAATGCAGCGCATCCTAAAAAGAGTGAGCATGAGGTAAGAGTCAGGTTAGCTTGTAAGTATCCGCAGAGCGGAGCTGGCCATGTAAACTCATGCGTGGAGTGAGACGCACTCCATCTAGCCCATTCTGTAGAAATACTACAGAAACTATACAAATAAAAGCACATCCCAGAACTTCTTTTTTTTTTTTTTTTTTTTTTTAAAGGGTCGCATCTGCAGCATATGGAGGTTCCCAGTCTAGGGGTCTCATTGGAGCCACAGCTGCTGGCCTACACCACAGCCACAGCCACGCCAGATCTGAGCCGTGTCTGCAACCTACACCACAGCTCACGGCAGCGCTGGTTCCTTAACCCACTGAGCAAAGCCAGAGATCGAACCCGCAACCTTATGGTTCCTAGTCAGATTTGTTTCCATTGCGCCACGACAGGAACTCCTCATCCCCGAACTTAAACACTTATGTTGACCACGGCTGCGTCCCCCAGAACATAAGCCAGTGGTCCTCAGCCTTTACTGAGCCTCAGAATCTCCCAAAGAGTGCTTCAAAACCTGCCCATCCCAGAGGCTAGGTTTCATTAGGTCTCAGTGAGACCCAGGCATTCGTATTTTTAGAGAGTTTTTCAGTGATTCTAATTACCGTCAGGTTGGAAACCCTGATCTGTGTTTAATGCCAGCTGATGTCTGCTGAGCCCTCCCAGAGTGCCTGCCACTGGCTTGTGTGTTTCTCATGTATCATTTCATTCAGTCCCCACAACAAACCCGTGGGATATTATTACCGGAGCCCTTTATAGATGAAAACACCTGATGTACACAGGGGTTAAGTACGTTGCCCAAGGTCATAGGGCTTAGCAGGCAGAAAAGTTGGTCAAGACATCAGCCTAGACCCTCTGGCTCCAGAACATAAGCCCTTGAGCCTTAAGCCGAACTTCCGCCTAACTTTACACTGGTAGGGCCCCAGGAGATAAGTGTCGATATTTCAATTTCACTTCCTCCAACCCTTTTTGGAAGGAAGTAGGCTTTGACCAATCGAATGGCTAAAGTAATTCCTAGTGTATTTCCTTCAAAGTTATTTGTTAGCTTATTTTAAATGTTTCTCCTCCCAAAAAAAAAAAAAAAAAAAAAGCCCCCTTAGAGCATGTATGAATTTTCCAGAAATCTCAGTCTGGCCTTGTGGAAGGTTGCACCTGCATTGTATAAACGGATCTAATGTGTGGACACACTGAGCCATCTAAACTGCCCGTACTGCAGCTTTTCAGAGTTAATCAGTCAGGCTGACCCTATTGTTAGGACGAACAAAAGTTGTGCTTCTGTGTCATATATCTGAGTACATAATGGTTGTCTTGTGTACTTAAGAGTATATAATACTCTCGGCTGAAATAATTAATAGGCCTCCCCAGTTCAGGGTTCAGGAAGCTAATGGCCGCTGTGCTGCTGTGAAAGCCTTTTCAGGACGGGCCCTGGAATCACTTCAACCTATCTTAAGTGCAGCACAGAGCATACGGCATGGGTTGATTTGTTTTAGTTGCTCATGGGCTCATCACTAACAAGAAGAGAATCGAATTTAAAAATCTGCCTTGGAAGATCTGCCGTGAAAACAAACTCATGACTGGGAAAGGTTCGGCTCTATGTTTCCTAGGATGTTACACACCTTTGAAGGGGACCACCTGCCAGCAAAGAGGGGTTTCAACTCATTTGTCCTTTCTTTCCTCATCTCTTACAGCTCATTTAGAAAACATCAGTGAAACTGGCCTCCCTTTCACATGGGGTCTGTTTCTTTCTTCTGTTACTTCCTTCAGCCTGATACAGTTAGACCAGTTCTTAGTAATAGAGTATTTACCTGGACAGAAACTCCTTTAAAGGAGCAGGAGCTGTCAGAACCATCCTCTGGGGAGCAAACAGGGCTAACGGTGGCCCGCACCAAACTGGTTTTTGCAGCCTTGCTGGCATCTCAGTAATCCTGAATAAACAAATGCTCTGAAAGGGGTTATTTCATTTGCAATATGAATGCATTACTCAACTCTCAAGCAGGTTTAAAGAACCTTCTAGGCAAAAGCATCAATTAACAGCACACTAAATTGGGTGTTAGTCCTCAACTGACTATATTTGCATAGGAGAGCCTTAAACATTGCCAGCGGTGGTGGTGGTACATCAAAGTGGCAGCTGGCTGGCATCCTTGGAGCCAGGTAAGGAAGTTGAGGCAGAAAGAGAGGGCCCTGGTTGTGGCTTTAAGCTGTAGTATCTGGACCTCTCTGCCCTTCAGAGCTCTCTTTTGTCAAATGAGTGAGTTGAATTGTGCTTTTCTTAAGCTCTATCCCAGTTCAGACTTGGGTGAATCAATCAATGTGGGGGGGGGGGTGAACATACCTTCTCTGTGCATGGCACATAGGAAATCATCAATACTTGTATTAGTTTTCTTTCCTCTCTTCAGTTTAGCCCTTAGCTGGCAGTGGAATTAGCTTTGTGTGTCGTGGGAAAATGAGATTTCTTTGACTATTATCAGAGAAGCTGCTTGTTATCTTTATACTTCGTTTCTGGTACCTCCTTTCTCAGCCCAGAGTGAGTATGTTGGCAAACACTTGAATTCACCCTCTCCCGGGTATTTGAACCTAATCAGACACATCCGGTCCCTGGGAAGTGGAGCAAATAAAGTGTTAGGTTATATTCGAAACAACATCCCCTCCGCCCTCGGTGCTGTTAGCCCGGGAGTCAAACACAGAACAAGGAAATTTGACAGGGCCAGGTTCGTCTTTTTAAAGGGTGGTGTGGGCCTGATCAAAGACACTTTTCCGTGGTTTCTGGACAGGGAGAATGTTGGTTTAAATTTCTAAAGTTTACTACACACAAGATAGTATTAAAACACTTAACACTGGATGGAGTGATTGAAAAGAGGCGTTGTATAGGTATCAGTTCTAAGCAACAAAAGCTTCCCAGACATGGCTTTGCCCTCCAAACGTAGGTGCTAACTGAATTAATACAGTGTTAACAAAATGTTTCCCTGGGTCTTAAAGCTCAGCCACCAAGGAAAGAGTAACTGTCTCCTGCTGCTCTTTCAGCTGGTGGGAGGGAAAAAAAAGGAAATGACTTTTGCCAATGCTCCATTTTCATGATGCTCTGTGTCCCTGACCTGACAGCATCTGGATTTTGATTTGCTCTGTTTCCTCTCTTTTTAGAGGTGTTTTTGTTGGAGGCGGGGGTTGTTTTTTGTTTTGCTGTTGGAGTAGGCAACATGTTGAAATTCCATATTATTGCAAGATAACATTCTTTTGGCCTAATGTGGATGTATAGGTTACAAGGAAGTGGGGGTGGGGGGTGACACCGCGGTCTGAGGAATGCCTTGAGAGTTTGAATCACTGCTACAAAACTGCCAAAAGAAACAACTCATGAAATGAATCCAACTTCGGAACACACTTGAGCAAGAAGAATTCAATGCAAGTGATGAGTGTGGCGCCTCCTGATTTTCCTTTGTCTGTATTTCGACTGACAGCACTGGGGCTGCAGGTTCCTATGCTAGGGCTGGCACTGTGTTCCAAGAACAGAGAGGGTGAGCGTTTGAAAGAAAAGCCCTCTGCAAAAATCTCCCCCCGTACAATTAGGCTTAACCCAATGGGAAGGGTGGATAAGTGTGAGGAAATGCCAGGTCCCATGAGACATGCAGACTTGGCACCTTGAATTTAGATTCACATTTGACGTGGGTAGATTCTATAGATAATTACACTGCCTACCACAGCCCGTATCTCCCAAGCATGGACTGATGAACTTTGAAAATAAACTCCAGCCCTGGGCTGATGAGATGAGGCCTGCCATGCTGTCATGTGAAAGGAAGCGAGACTGATTTCTGCCATAATGAATAGCAGGGCTGCATTTAAATAAAGAGGATTAATATGTCTGCCTTCTATATGGTGAATAAATTTAATTTGGAATCCTTTATGGTAAATGGGCTAAGGGGGTGGGGGGTTGGCCCAGGAATCTCTTGTGATCCTCTGGTGATCACTTTACAGTGGCTCTGTTTAACCGTGGAGAGGAATACTGAATGTTGGAAGCAGAATATGGCAACTCCTAAGAGTATCTAGATGTATAGCTTGAATTTGAACATGGATATGTTTAGGAAAGAAGTGCAGCTCTTTCCTTGGATGCCATTATTTTTGTTGGTCTATCTGCATGTCTGAATGCACACGTGGGAGCATTCAAGGCCAGAACTTTAAATATCTGCACATACCCACTGAGTGTGTACTGAAGACCTTGAGAAACAGTAGTGACCAACTCTGTCCTGCATTTGAATTTTTTTTTTTTTTTCAGATTTTTGAGACTACTACCAAAATATGTTTCCTTTTCTTCCCTTTTAGCTGACTCCATCCCTGCATGATCAAGATGAGATTTCTACTTTGGAGAGACCAAACTGAATGAAGAGAAAGAAAAGGAAAAAAAGAAACGAAGTTGCTACCAGACCAGAATCCAATCCATTGCACCTTGTAAATGCTTCTAACTGGACATGAAGGAAGGGGGTGGGGGAGGGGGCGGGGTTTCAGCGCCAGTCGCACAGGGTTTAAATATGAATGAACAAACCTGTGATCTCGTCCTTGTCTTGTAATTGTGGATTAATGTCAGCGTTCATCAGCCCCTCAAAGGGAGAGACAAGCCAGCCCTTTTCCTGGGTTGTTCCATATTCAGCATGTGATTTCCTTGGGCTCCACCATGTATGTGTAAAATTTGAAATGGTTGTCACCTCTCTCTGAGGAGCCAGCTTGAAGCCTCCACACCAGCTGCTGTTGGAGATGGAAAGCTCAACTGTGGGGCCAGGAGGGAAGCTGGCTGGGCTGGCTGGGGCCTGACGAACTCTGGGCTCTCCCGTAACCTCTGAGGGGCTGTGCTCCCCAGAAACGTCTCTGGACAATGGGGACATTGTTGATAGCTGTTTGGTAGATGTTCTTTTCTATTTATAAGTGACTTTGAACTTTCTCTTGGCTGGTAAGAACTTTGTTCTAGATTTAGCTATTTATTGTTTGAGGCCTGCATGCCGAAACAGTGCTTACAGTTGCCCTCACGTGTATGGACTATGGGAACTGGTTGTATGTTTTGCACAATTTCGTGACTGTTGTGATGTGCTTTGCTGCACAAAAGTGAAAACGGGGGGTTAGAATTAGGAGCATAACTGGAGGGGGGGTTGGGGGGGATTTTGTAAATGTCAAGACAGGGAAGGATTACAAGACGGAAAGTTAAGTTACATCCTAGATGTGGAGAAGCATGAAGGTCATTTTTTCTTAGACTCACCAACTTTTCCTGGGGTTTCGTGGGCTCTGGTCATGCCCATGGCTCTAGGGGCAAAAGGGAAGGCTTCTTTCTGCCCTCCTCCTCCTTGTCTGATTCGCTCCTGAAATTTGGAAAGGACCAAATCACTCTGCAGTTTTTTTCCTTTGTGTCGTATCCTGAAATCTTGGAAAATTCTATAGAATGGTTCTGTATATAGGGCACAGGTAGAGGCATTGTCCCAAAGTTTATTTATTTAATCTATTTATTACCTTATGCGAATGCTTTGCCATAACCACAGTTAACAGGGAAAAAAGACAAAAACCCACACAACTCTCACAGACAGAAATTAATTCACTGACGGGATTTGCTTGACCTGACTTCCTTGTTCTCGCTCTCTGCTGTATGATATAACAAGTGCTAAAAGTTCTCCAAGGCAATATGCACATTGGTACAAAGGATACTTTAGTGCTCCCTCTTAGGGAAGTCCCTGAAAAACTCTTTGGTGCACAAAAGGGACGCCTATGGCCCCCAAACACCAAAGAACTTTAAGCAGTGGCCCCAACTGAGAGGCTTTCTGGGGGAGTCATGAATCAGTTGTGAATACATTCTTTGCTCGTTCCAAGTGCTTGTTGACTAAACATGTGCCGTGATAGGTGTTAGTGGTAGACTCACAGAGATGCTTCCTCAGGTGTCCGGGAAGCCCAGCATTTGCAACTCGCACGGCTTTTCGTTGCTGTTTCTCAAGTCACTGTGTTTTCGAAACTAGGGTTTAAGACAAATAAATAATCTTACATCTTGGTGTGTTTGCATTGTCTAATGACATACATCCTTCAGATCTCTCTCCACCTGAATAATTTAGACTGATTGTACGTGTCCATCTGTGCCATGGATAGGTGGGCTATAGTTGGACCAAAATAAATGAGACTTTGGAATCAAAGGATCTCAATACTTTCTGGCAGTCAGTCCCTCGCTCCTGGATGTGTTCTGAGCAATGCAAATGTCTGTACCCTGGCGGCATAGTCGGTGTCCTTAATATTGTAGTATTTACAGCCCTGTATGGTTTATGATGCAAAGCTGCCAAGATGTGGGTGTCACTGTGTGGCTTCTGAAAGCGGGGTGAATTTTCTGCAGCTGGTTCAAAGTTGTGGTGTGTCCTTGAATCCTCTCTTAATTGCTGTGTGTGAGCCAGAGGGAGCTGTGATCAGGGTGGGCCCCCAGCCTGCAGGGAACTTTCTGGACTCTCTGCTCTTTGAATTGATGGAGGCATTTGGGCTCGCTACTTGACCATTCTCACCCTGTGAAACGTCCCGCGCTTTGAAGCAAATACAATTCACAGCACAGTGCACACAAAAACCTTGGCATAAGACAGAGAAGGTTCTTCTTATTCTGTGGACTGGTTGCTGTGGAAACAGATAACAAAGGGCAGCCTTCCACTTCTGGTATAATTGTGTAGCCCCCTTTTCTCTGGGCTTGACACCTGTCTGAATAAGAATGATTAGAGCTGAATAATATCCTTCTCTTGGTTATTGAATATGTGGTTCACGTACAAAACTCTGTGTAAGTTGAAGAAGTGTTCGTGTTCATATGTACTTGTTTGCTACATTTTTGAGGTTTTGTAAAACTGTATTTTTTTTTTTCACAATGTGAAACTGAAGGTCAAATAAATTATTAGAGATTTTCTCTTCATCGTGTATATGGGTCTTTATTTGAATATAGTTTTAAGCATTGAAAACTTGTGCTTTTGTGGTTTTAATCCAAAGTTGAGTCATTTTAAATTTTCCTGAATGTCCTCTATTTCACCTTTTAGTCATGTACGTTTATGAAAGCAATTTCGTACATTAAATAATTGAAAATTTTGGCCTTTTAGTGTACTTAAGCAAAGCAAAATTTCTCTGGGTTATTGATAGCTTAGAATATAAAAACTAAGGTAGGCTACAATGTTAAGATAGCATACTTAAGAGTTCCCTTGTAGTGCAGTGGGTTAAGGATCTGGTGTTGTCACTGCTGTGGCACAGGTTCAATCCCTAGCCCAGGAGTTTCCACATGCTGTGGGCGTGGCCAAGAAACCTTTTAAAGATAACATAATATGTAGTTAGTTTTTGCACTCTGCATGTGGGTTATATTTTGACAGGAAAGTTGAGAGAGAAGGGGCTGGAATTCAGCCTTCGTTTCATCTCATGTCGCCTTAGAAGTCATTTAAAGTAAGTAGAAATAAGTGTGTATTATTTCTCTGAAATGGCAAAGAAAACTAAGATCAACCCCTCTGGTACACTTAGGTTCTTCCAAGTTGAAAGCCGCCATCCCAGCTGGCCCATCTTAAAGCTGGAGGAAGCTTCTCATTCCCACCTCGTGATGGCTTGGTGTCACAGTGAAATATTCATTATCATTTAGGTTGGACCCCTTGTTATTTTGATGTGCATAATATTTCTTGGATAGAAAATAAATACGACCTAATTAGACCTCTAGGAGAGCTCGCAAGTAGGCAGAACGCAATTACCGCTCTTGGACTTTGACCAAGGTGACAGAGCAGATGCCTCAGGTTTTACAGAAGAATCATTCAGTTCCATGCTGGGTGAGGCTGGTCTAGAGCCAAGCTTGTAGAACAAGCGACTCTGACAAGAGTCCTCAGATGTCTCAATGCACAGTGCTGATGACACAGGGAAACCTCATTGGTGACACCAACTATGACACCATATGACCAGGAAGAGGGGAGAGTTGGCAGTTAGGAGTGGACACATGACACCTGGATGTGGAGGGAAAGCCTGGATGGCAGCCCTTGGAAGGGTTGAGAATAATTCCTGTAGAGATGATTGGGAACTGACTTTGATTCTCTGCAGTTCTGTCTTTCTGTCTTGTCTTTTCTTTCTTTCTCATGGTTACTAGTCGGATTCATTTCTGCTGAGCCATGGGAACTCCCTGGAGTTCTTTTTCTTAATCATCTCATTTGGGACATGTAAACAGATTAAAGAAGATCCTTTAAATTCCTAATTTTCATTCATTTGGAAATTTCATTCAGACCTCATATTGCCCTGAAGGGTGGCTGTATTATTTCGGACTGCCTTCTGCTATATGTATTAGGAATCTGGTCGTGGTGAAATATTTAGAGACTGGGGTCCAGGGCTGAGACTGTCCTCCTACAAGGCCATCGGGGTCCAGGGCTCTTCTTTCTTCCTTTTTAAACTTTTTTGACCACGCCCACAGCATGAGGAAGTTCCCAGGCTAGGGATCAAACCTGAACTACAGCAGCGACCATGCTGGACCCCTAACCTACTGAGCCACCATGGCACTCCTACCTTCATCTCTTTTAATTCTCAGAACAAATGCAGGTAAGTGCAGAGAGTTTCTTAACATCTCTAAGCCTCAGCTCCTTCCTCTGTAAAATAAGGATGATTAATAGTTTCCATCTAATAGCAACATTTAATAATATACATTTAAGCACCAAGCCCAGTGCCAGCACACGGTAGGTTCTCACTAATTTTCAGCTCTCATTTTAAAACATGTTAAGCATCTGATAAATCAAAATCTGAGTGCTTATTCTGGGCGAGGGGTTGTATTAGTTTGGCATGTCCATCACCTTAATTCATCCTCACAGTAACCCTATGAAAACAGGCACTGTTATTACCCCCATTTCGTAGATGAAGAAACCGGTTTTGAGAGATTATTTCACTTGCCCAAGGGAGTGGTGAAGCCTGGATTTTAAGGCACGCTCTCTGACCTGTCCAGGAATGTGGAGGACAGTGATTCACAGGGCTGAGCCTGACTGTGGGAAACCCAGGGCTGTCCACATCCATTGTGTCTGGGAACACTTGACTTCTTCTTCTTTTTTTTTTTTTTTGCTTTTTAGGGCCGCACCCGGGGCATATAGAAGTTCCCAGGCTAGGGGAAGAATCAGAGCTGCTGGCCTACACCACAGCCACTGCAACGCAGGATCCAAGCACACGAGGACTAAAGACGCCCATGAAAGAATCTACCCAGCAACTCAAAATAGTTCTTGACAACAAGTTTTTGAAATTTTGACTGTGGAGAATTTTAGTATCAGTGAAGGCCCTGGATGGTTGTTGCATTTGATAATTTATTGAGCTGTATGCTCAGGCTCTATGTACTTTTTGGTTCGTATAATGTTTATTGCCTGAGAGATTGAATATATAAACGGACAATGGCCAGAGCATAATAAAACTAGAACTCTGCAGCAACCAGCCCAGGAAACCAACCCATTATCTGCTATAAGCAGCCTTGGTGATGTCCGCCTGCAATCTACAAGTCAGACTTGCAGGAAGTCGGATCACTATTTCTGGCAACTGGTCCAGGAAGCCAGACAATAACCCCGTGTAACAATTGGCCCCAAACAGCCGGGACTTGATTAATAACTTCCAGCTTCCCTGATTTTTGTTCTTGCTTCCAACCTGGGACCAACCAGAAAAAATCAAATATGCCCCCGTAACCATCACATAGGATGTCTGCTCCTCGTTAGCCTGCCTCCAGCTTCCCCAGGCTACCAGCCTCCAGTCAGGGCAAATCTGAAATCCTGCCTTTTTTTTTTTTTTCCCCCTCCCACTATAAAACTTTCCCACTAATGTGCCTGCCTTTGAGTCTCTGCCAAAACCCAAGTGACAGTGGCCGACTCCCCTCCTATAATAAGCTCTGAATAAAAAGCCTTTGCCTGTTTCCATTGGGTCGGGTTTTGTTTATTTTGACAAATATTTGTTCAAAAAAATTAAATATTTCAATAAAACGATTTGTACAAATGAAGTGGGAACCACCATTTGGGGTTCTGGGCAAGCAGGGATTTCAAAAGGGTGTTATTTTCATCCCGAATGTCAGAGTAAAATGAAATGTACACGATACATATAATATGAAAAAAAAAACGGACTTTGAGTTCATGGGTTTGAGATCAGGGCATCTGGTTTGGCAAAAGGAGAGCAGTTGCTTTGTTTGGGAATATTTTGAATAAAGTGAGAACACTTAAGTAAGTTTTACAGCCATGTTTGCAGTGCACATGAACGTATGAATAAATGCAAAAACTTAGCAGTTAATTCCTGGTCTTGCCTGTCACAAATCTTAAGTGCTTTGCCTGTCTGACACATACTCAGACAAGCCATCTGTCCTGCATTTGCGTTTAATCATAGACAATGAATTTTAAAGCTCTGTTATTTGTCAGACCTTGGACAACAAAGCGCAAGACCTACCTCTCAGAGGGGAAGAAAAAGGGTACGTTGAGGCATGACTAGGAATTAAAAGTAATTTGACTAAGTAAATCACAAATCTACCATAATCTTGTCCAGCTCTGCTTAACAGCCCAGCTTGCTTTCTTGCTTTGTGGTCTGAGGGAAACCAAATGAGACCAAAGTTTTTACCCCTCTCCCTCCCCCCACCATCCTGTCTCCTTGGCAACCATAATCTTTATCTGTGCAAAGATGGGGGACTGCATCGAGGAAAGGCAGTTGGAGTTTCGGCAAAGTCTCTCACAAATCCTTTCCTTGTGTTATCCGATGATTTGCTTTATTACCAAAAGTGAATTTACACGCAATTTTTAGATGTTGCTGGGAGTGTTTATTGCATGTCCTCCAAAGGCTGAGGGTACTTGCTAACATTGTAACTACAAAGAAGAGGAACTCAGCAGACTCAAACTAGGCACCTGCAAAGTGAGAACTAAAATCTCTGAGTTTATAATTCATGGATTCACAAGCTCTAAATTGCGAACACCCAAGTCCAGCTCAGCCACCCACACATATTCTGGCCAAGGCTGTTGCTACGAGGAGAATCATTTCGAGAGAACAGATCTCAGAATTTTGCAATCAAAGGTCTGCTCTGAAGGGAAGGAAAGGAGAAAGAGGAAAAGACTGAAGAAAGCCCTAGGGCGATGGACCACCTCACGCCCCTTTCTGGCTCTTCCTGAGAGTGAACCTGTTCAAGAGATGGATGGGGGTTACTCAGCACCCCTTTTCAAATCAAAAATCCCTAAGCTCCATTCTGGGGACTGGTAGTTATTTATCTGCTCACATGAATCAGGCTACTCTGAAGGGTGTGGGGGTTAGGAATGCTGCCCGGCTGTACCAGGGAAGCCTAAGGGAGGGGGGGTGCCGGAGTGGGGCTTGAGGAGGAAGGCGCACCCAGAGGGATGCTGGAAGTCAGGAGGCCTGTCGATGGGGTAGCAGCAGGTGGAAGAAGAATGAGAAAGGCAAATATTTAAAATATTGCAGTTGCGGGGGAGGGAAGGATGAACCAGCAGAATATTGAAGATTTTTAGGGCTGTTCTAAAAATCTATTCTGTATGAGGCTATAATGGTGGATTCATGTCATCATACATTTGTCTAAACCCACAGCATATATAGCACGGACAGTGAACTCTAACGTGAACTACAGACTGTGTGATAATGATGGATCAATGTAGATTCCTAATAGGTATAGGTTATAAAATATGGACCACCCTGGTGGGGATGCTGATAGAGGGGGAAGTTGTACACCATGTGGGGGTAAGAGAGGGTGTGGAAACTCTGCACTTTGCACTCAATTTTGCTGTGAACCTAAAACTGCTCTAAAAAAAAAAATGTTTATTTGGAGTTCTCTCGTGGTGTAGTGGGTTAAGGATCCGACCTTGTCACTGCTGTGGCTCTGGTCATTGCTAAGGCATGGATTTGATCCCTGGCCCTCATGCCACAGGTGTGACCAAAAAAAAAAAAAAAAAAAAAAGAAACAAAGAGTCTTTTAAAGGATGTCAACTGTTTACTAACAAGAAATATTAGAAAAGGAATATAAAAATGCAGCAGCTTTTAAAATCACACCCGCAAAAATTAAATACCTAGGAATAAGCCTGACCAAGGAAATGAAAGACTTATATGGTGAGAGCTATAAAACATTAATCAAGGAAATTAAAGTGGATTCAAAGAAATGGAAAAACATTCCATACTCCTGGATTGGAAGAATTAACATAATTAAAATAGGGTTACCCAAAGCAGGAGTTCCCATGTGTGGTGCAGAGGAAACAAATCTGACTAGGAACCATGAGGTTTCGGGTTTGATCCCTGGCCTCGCTAAGTTGGTTAAGGATCCGGCGTTGCTGTGGGCTGTGGTGTAGGTCGCAGATGAAGCTCGGATCCTGTGTTGTTGTGGCTGGGGCACAGGCTGGCAGCTGTAGCTCCAATTTGACCCCTGGCCTGGGAACTTCCATGTGCCATGGTTGTTGCCCTAAAAAGCTAAAAAAAAAGAAAAAAAAAAAATTACCCAAAGCAATCTACAGATTCAACACAATCCCTTATCAAATTACCCATGACATTTTTTTAACAGAACTGGAACAAGCATCCCCAAAATTTATATGGAACCATAAAAGACCCAGAATTGCCAAAGCAATCCTGAGGAACAAAAACCAAGCAGGAGGCAAAGCTCTCCCAAACTTCAGACTATATTACAAAGCCACAATAATCAAGACAGTGTGGGACTGGTACCAAAACAGACATAGAGACCAATGGAACAGAATACAGGACCCAGAAATAAATCCAGACACCTACAGTCAATTAATCTTCGATAAAAGAGGCAAGAATATAAAGTGGGAAAAAGAGAGGCTCTTCAGCAAGTGGTGCTGGGAAAACTGCACAGCCGCATGGAAATCAGTGAAATTGGAACACACCCTCACACCATGCACAAAAATAAAACTGAAATTGCTTAAAGACTTTTTTTTCTTTTTTTTGGGGGGGGGGGGTCTTTTCAGGGCCGCATCCGAGGCACATGGAGGTTCCCAGATTAGGAGTCTAATCAGAGCTGTAGCTGCCTGCCTACACCAGAGCCACAGAACACCAGATCCAAGTCTTGTCTGCTACCTACACCACAGCTCACAGCAATGCTGCATCCTTAACCCGCTGAGCAAGACCAGGAATAGAGCCTGCCACCTCATGGTTCCTAGTCAGATTTGTTTCTGCTGTGCCATGACGGGAACTCCTGATATGGCTTAAAGACTTAAACATAACACAAGATGCCATAAAACTCCTAGAAGAGAATATAGGCAAAACATTCTCTGACATCAACCAAACAAATGTTATCTTAGGTCAGTCTCCTAAGGCAACAGAAATAAAAGCAAAAATTAAACAATGGGACCTAATCAAACTGAAGCTTTTGCACAACAAAGGAAACCATAAAAAAAAAAACAAAAACAAAAAACACAAAAAAAAACAACCAAAAAGACAACCAATGGAACAGGAGAAAATAGTTTCAAATGATGATACAAACAAGGGCTTAATCTCTAAA
This sequence comes from Sus scrofa, assembly GCF_054392235.1. Lineage (NCBI taxonomy): Eukaryota > Metazoa > Chordata > Mammalia > Artiodactyla > Suidae > Sus > Sus scrofa. The sequence continues at coordinate 94,134,802 of NC_139384.1, read as the reverse complement.
ATACACAAACAACTTATACATCTCAACAGCAAAAACAAACAAACAAAAAAACCCAACAACTCAATTGAAAAATGGGCAGAAGACCTAAATAGACATTTCTCCAAAGAAGACATACAGATGACCAACAGGCACATGAAAAAAATGCTCATCATCACTAATTATTAGAGAAACGCAAATCAAAACTACAATGAGGTACCACCTCACACCAGCCAGAATGGCCATCATTAATAAGTCTACAAATAACAAATGCTGCAGAGGGTGTGGAGAAAAGGGAACCCTCATACACTGTTGGTGGGAATGTAAATTGGTACAACCACTATGGAAAACAGTATGGAGGTACCTTAGAAAACTAAATATAGAACTATCATATCATCCAGCAATTCCACTCCTGGGCATATATCCAGACAAAACTTACGTTGAAAAAGATCCATGCACCCATATGTTCATTGCAGCATTATTCACAATAGCCAAGACAGTGAAACAACCTAAATGTCCACTGACAGATGAACAGATTAAGAAGATGTGGTTTACACAATGGCATATTACTCAGGCATAAAAAAGTACAAAATAATGGCATTTGCAGCAATGGGGATGGAACTAGAGACTCTCATACTAAGTGAAGTAAGTCAGAAAGAGAAAGACAAATACCATATATCACTTGTATCTGGAATCTAATATATAGCACAAAGGAACCTATCTACAAAAAAGAAACAAACTCATGGACATGGAGAACAGCCCTGTGGTTGCCAGGCAGAGGGGGAGGGAGTGGGATGGACTGGGAGTTTGGGGTTAGTAGATGCAAACTACTTCATTTAAACTGAGATCCTGCTGTATAACACAGGAAACTATATCTATCTAGTCACTTGTGATGGGACATGATGGAGGATAATGTGAGAAAAAGAATACACACACACACACATATATGTATAACTGGGTCACTTTGCTGTACAGCAAAAATTGACAGAACATTGTAAATCAACTTTAATAAAAATAAATTTTAAAAGGATGTCAAATCAGTTAATCTAATAAGATACAGTAAGTCTGTGTGTGTATATATGTCTATGTGAGTGTGTATATATATATATATATTTTTTTTTTTTTCTTTTTCTTTAAACTGTTACCCTGGGTGGACTCCAGGTACTCTTCCTTCCATTCCTGCAATCACTGTCCCAGGACTAGGGATCAGGCCATCCTAGTGGAGGCTCAGGAAATGGAGTCAAAATCAGGCTAAGTAACTGGGGAACCAACCGTCAAATTATAACATTGCCGCTAGGAGGATATGTCACAGGTTCCAAGGTACAAATTTACAATTCACAGTCAGAACTAGTCACTCATAAGTTCATGACAGTCTGTATTTTGGCAAATACCTATATGTGAATATCTGCACTCACAGTGGAGATGCTGATTTAGAGATTTTTATCTCTGCACATTTTTTTTTCCTCCACAAGAACTTTATGTTTGAAATTTAATTGCTGTAATATATCTTTATTTCCATGCTCAGATATTTCTCTGGAGCACAATGCTAACTTCATTAATGGTAGTATGGGTGTAAAAAGCCCAAAGGATTAAAAATTCATTTCATTGGTCATTGTTTTATCTGCTGGAGAAAAAAATATAAACAATGGGTTTCCTGCTATGGCACAGTGGGTTAAGAATCTGACTGTAGTGGCTTGCGTCACTGTGGCAGCATGGGTTCGATGCCTGGCCCCGCACAGTGGGTTAAAGGAGCTGGCATTTCGTCAGCTGGGGCTTGCATTCAATTCCTGGCTGGGGAATTTCCTTATGCCATGGGTGCCGCCGTAAAAAGAAATAAATGAATAAAAAACAATCAGAGAAGGAAGATATGATAATCCCACGTGGAAACGGAGAAATGTTCGGAGATAAACCAAACATTTGGGAGAAACAATGAGTCTTTCAAAAAGCTGGCGGAGACTGATTAAAGATAGCTGAGGGAAGCAGAGCGTATTTTTTCCCTCGGATGACAGGAGACTGGCCTTGCTGGCCTGGGCTAGGGCAGGCTCCTCAAACTTTCTGTGAAGAGGCACCTTCTGGCCTGGGGATGGAGTTCAGGTGGGGCACAGAGGCTTGGTGGAAGTGGGTAACACTCCTGGGTGACCTTTGCTCCTAGCAAACCAGAGAGAAGGCTGTGGGGCTGATGAGTCTAGGGTAGTGACTGCCTGGACAACCTCTGAATGGCACTCACAGCTTCTCTTGTCCTCCAAGGACCACGTCCACAGGCAGAGAGCCTTAGTGGCCCAAGGGCTCTGGGCTGGCACTGCCGGTACCCTGATATGCCTCATTCACTGAGGTACTCAGGCGGGGTGGTGAGCTGTCCTAAGCGGATCCTTTCCTGCCTCTGAGAGCAAGGGATGGGCTGGACTCCTCCTTTTGCAGCTCTGAGAAAATTTGGAGGGGCTCTTTCAGGGCCAGAGAGGAAAGGGGGCACCTGGAGGTGGGAAGCACCGGCGGCTGTAATCATGCCTGGAAACCAGGGGCCAGGGAGCAGCCCTCGGGAGTGAGCAGAAAGGGGGCAACAGAGGGGGAGTGGAGAAGCCCCCCTCTCCCGGGCTTCGGCTCACACATGGACCCCCTTGTTCCCTGTCACCTACGACACTGGAAAGAGCCTACAGAAAAGACAAGAGAGATGAGCAACCGAGCAGCTGGTGCCTCACTACCAAGGAGAAATGTTAATGTTTAGCAAAGTGCTTTCTCTCCGCCGCTCCCATCCGCCGCCCCCATCCCGCTGCCTTGCTTCACAAGGGTCCGACCTGGGCCACAGTCTGAATGTCCTCCCCGCCTTCTCTGGTCGTCGCCCCCTGTCCTTCACAGGCCTTGCTCCTGTACGTCTCTTGCTGGGCTCGTCCTGTCCCGAGGTCTGCCCCTTGGAGGACCCAACTCCCTCAAGAGCATTATTTACAGCTGAAGACTAAGATTGCAATCATGCCCTACCTGGTCCCTCGCTCCGTGGCCCTGTGGTTTCAGGTGGGCCGGGCAGGCGTGGGAGCAGGTGAGAGAGGGTTTAGGAAAAGGGATGAGAGCCTCACCCCCGCCCCCGGCCCCATCAGGCCCAGCCTTCGGTATCTCCCTTTAGGAGGGACAGTTCCTTCACTTTCTCTTTTATATCTGGGGAGACAGCTAAAGGTTTTTGGAAACGTCCTCGCATTTGGCAACAATCTGCCTGAGCAGAGTGATATGATTGCTCTGCTCACAACTAAGCTGCAATTTTAGGCAGAATTTTCAGAGCCTCTCAGCATCCCAAGACTGGGGAAAACTTGGCTGGTGATTTCAGGCTGTAGAACATCTGTTTATTTCATTTTGTTACAAGTCACCTGGGCAAACCGGCTTCCTCCCTCTGCCCCACAAATAAGCTGACATCCAATTAGAACATTCTGGTTAATAGCAGCAGCAATCATCCACACACAGTCTCCAACAAAGCCTTAAAAGGAAAGACACATCTCCATGTTAAAACCAAACCATTCTTCTTTGAGCTCAGATAGGCTATTTGCTAATGTCTTACCAGCTCTCAGGGCTTATTCTCTGAGGAAGAAGCAGCCTTGGTTTCTTTGAGAAGAGACAATTCCTTTTATCCAGGGGTTTTGAACAAAAGGATTTGGGAGCCATTTAATGTGCATTTTACAATAACATGGTTCTCGAATAGCAGCACAGCCCACTCCTTTCTGATTGGTTTTATCTTTTGTCTTTTTTTTTTTTTTTTTTTTTTTTGACGGCTGTACGCGCCGGCATATGATAATTCCCAGGCTAGGGGTCTAATCGGAGCTGTAGCTGCTGGCCTATGCCACAGCCACAGCAATGCAGGATCTAAGCCAAGTCTGCGACCTACACCGCAGCTCACGGCAATGCTGTATCCTTAACCCACTGAGCGAGGCCAGGGATGGAACCCGAAACCTCACGGTTCCTAGTCAGATTCGTTTCTGCTGCGTCACAACGGGAACTCCCTGATTGGTTTTAAAAGCATGACTATTGCATCTATTCAAGATTTTCCAGTGGAGACCTTTGAGCATTGTTATGAGAGATATGCTGAGCACACCGAGTTCCATGGTTATGTCTTCTGTATTTTCTCCCTAAACTGCTGCAGTGTGACTCAGGAACAGCATGTTGATTGAATGCAACTGCAAAGACCTTAACAGCTTTGGAAGCAGTAGGAAGCCCACACTGGTCACCTTCGGTTGCTTAAATATCCTGACCCTCTAGCAGGTGTCTTTCTTCAAGGTGCTGGCATACAGATTTGGAAGAAGACCCAAGGACAGCCCCCTGGGAGAGACAATAAGTGGGATGTCCATGTCTGGATGCCATCGGCCAGGCCCAAGAGGACATAGAGGTCTGGGCTAGTAAGCAGCGTCCCCATCCTGCCATAGGCACCCGGAACAAACCCCACGGAGCAGGGATGGCTGAGGGTGCTCTCAGCTGGGGCCCCACCGGAAAGCTGAAACTTCCCTTTCAGGGCTCCTTGGGATTTTCTCTCTCTCTCTCTCTCTTTTTTTTTTTTTTTTTTTGTCTTTTTCTAGGGCCGCTTCTTGCGGCATATGGAGGTTCCCAGGCTAGGGGTCGAATTGGAGCTGTAGCCACCGGCCTACGCCAGAGCCTCAGCAACTTGGGATCGGAGCTGCATCTGCGACCTACACCACAGCTCATGGCAATGCTGGATCCTTAACCCACTGAGCAAGGCCAGGGATCGAACCCACAACCTCATGGTTCCTAGTCGGATTTGTTAACCACTGCGCCACAATGGGAACTCCAGATTTTCTCTCTTTACCCCAAAGACGAAGCTTTCACAATAGCCTGGGATCAGAGCTGATTACCAGTCTGGGGTTTATAGTCAACCTTGAATCCTGACTCTCAGCCTGTGCTTCATTTTCTGTGGTGACAATTAGAGCTCATTAAAAAGCTGACACATTGTTTTCAGCCTTCAGTGTGTCTCTGTGATTCACATAAAAGTTTTAAGGAAAGAGGAGAAGAAACCATATTAGTCACAGGGAAAAAAAAAAAGTTTGGGGCCTCCCTTTTGGCCGTAAAGTTGTTTGTAATTGGAGAGTTACTGAATGACTTCCACTAAGAAGAGCCTGTTGAGATGTTAACAGCAGGAGATGAAGTTAAGCCTGGTGAGTGTGTCTCCTTCACCCACTGAAAGTGTCATTGAGGAGCTAAAATAGAAACACTGACAGCCACAGGGCTTGATGTGAGCTCATCCTTCGAATTTAATGGAAGGATAGATGACAGATGATAAAGAATACGTTTTTTTTAAATCTGGAAAAAGTTGACTGGAGAGTTTTATGTGGCAGCTTGATAAAAAATATTTCAAACTTTTTACCAAAATTAAACTAAGTGACTTGAGCTGCTCCCTGTATAGCACGATGCCTAAATCTAGATTTATTTAAATAGTAATAAATATTCAACTTATTTAACCTGATAGTCATAGTTCCAGATGGGAATATTTTCCAGGGAATTAAAAAAAAATATTTTTGGAGGTGAGGTTTGGGTGGCACCTGTGGTCTAAGTGTCCACAGACATGTACCAGAAGCCCAAATGGAAGATGATGGGAACAGGTTAGCTTGCCCCCGGGAGGTAATTTTTTTAAACCACCCAGCTTTTGGGAAATAAGAATCAGGGTAGATCTTCAGTGAAGTCATTGTGTAACAAATGTTTGAAAGCCTTTAAGAATGACTCATGTTTATAAGCTGATAAGCAATAATTGCTTGAAATTTGTGACATACCTTTCCACAGAGACGGTGTTATCCTTGGTGGATGAACTTCCTGTGGTGGCCCCTAAAGTTTTATGGCCTAAATGGAGCTGACCCATAACCACACTTGCTTGGATTCTGATAAATTTGGTCCCTGGATGGAGTAAGGAAGATCAATCATATTAATTAATCTGCAGCTTGAATTTTTTTTCTTTTAATATATCACTGAGTTCTTTCCATGTGAATATTCTTCTAATCTTGTTCTCTTTTCTTCTGGAAGTGGGTTGGGCATCAGGACATTAGGAATATAGTAGGCACCCTGGCCAACCTTTATCATTTAATCGGCAGAGATATCAAAACAGAAACAGTCCTAGTTCTTTTCTATTTCACATTCCATTGCCCTCCTCAATCCAAGCTGCCTAATAAACACTTGTACTTCACTTCTAACTCCCTTTTGGGGTTTCCTTTGCCAGTTTAGACCTGGGACTTCAAGCACATTTGAATGAATGGAATCAGAAAATATGTTTTCAATGACTTGGCTATGGGCAGAATTTCTTTTCTTTTTTTGCAGGGGGTGGGTGGGCAGAATTTCTTAATACAATCTCTCATAAACATTCTTTTACAGAGTATAGTCTGTTGACCAACAACTCCGACCTCCAAGCCACTTTTCTTGATATCTTTGCAGTACGTTTGATACCACCATTGTGGTTTAGCCTTGGCATTGCTGAACCTCTCACATTGATGTGCCAGGATTTGTGTCAATCAACATTATCATAGGATGTAAGATGTTCAGCAAAGAACTGAAGTGTTGGGCAGCAGAGTAGATGTGCAACAGCACAGTATGAGAGAGAAGAAAATGTGTGTGAAAGCATTTACCTAGGTTCACTGGTGGAAATTACGTAGTCTTCCTGCCTTTAACAGCAACTTGATTTTTTTTTTTCTTTTTTTTGTCTTTTGTCTTTTTGTTGTTGTTGTTGCTATTTCTTGGGCTAGGGGTTGAATCGGAGCTGTAGCCACCGGCCTACGCCAGAGCCACAGCAACGCGGGATCCGAGCCGCGTCTGCAACCTATACCACAGCTCACGTCAACGCCGGATCGTTAACCCACTGAGCAAGGGGCAGGGACCGAACCCACAACCCAACCTCATGGTTCCTAGTCGGATTTATTAACCACTGCGCCACGACGGGAACTCTGATTTTTTTTTTTTTTTTCAATTGAAGTGTAGTTGATTTATAGTGTTGCATTAGTTTCTGGTGTATAGCAAAGTGATTCAGTTATACATTCATGTTATTCTTTTTCATATTCTTTTCCATTATTGTTTATTATGGGATATTGAATATAGTTCCTTGTGCTATACATTAGGACCTTGTTTTTTTTTTTTTTTTTTTGTCTTTTTTGCTATTTCTTCGGGCCGCTCCTGCGGCATATGGAGGTTCCCAGGCTAGGGGTTGAATCGGAGCTGTAGCCACCGAGGACCTTGTTTTTTTAAGTATTTCACATATTAGTTTGTATCTGTTATTCCCAAACTCCTAATTTATCCCTTCTCCACTCCTTTTCCCTCTTGGTAACCCTACGTTTCTTTGTGAGTGAGTTTTTGTTTCATAAATAAGTTCATTTGTGTCATATTTTAGATTCCACATATAAGTGATATCACATGGTATTTGTCTTTCTCTGACTTACTTCACTTAGTATGATAATCTCTAGGTCCAGCCATGAGCAGCGTGAATATTTTGACAAAACTTCCCTCTGAAGTGCAAATGATATGTTGAACAAATACATGTGCCATTTATTTTCTGACTCTGTTTTTAGCCTTGAACTCAGTGACTGGAGTAGAATCATACACATATTTGTTGATGGATGAAATGGAAGTTGAGTGAAAGAAAGCATTTCTTTCTTTACCTTCTTTCTTGGGCATTCAGGCTCCTTTTATATTGAGGCAGGTCCTAATTCATGAGCGTAAGGCAAATGGCATTGCTGCTGTAATAGGGACGCCTGGTTTAACCTAGCTAGCAAACGCCTGGCATTTTCCTAGCTTGCAATTACATCAGCCTGTGTCTCTGGAAGCAGAGGATGTTCTATTATGGAGTGTCTTTAATCTGGAATGTCTCTGTACTTGAAAACCATTATTACTTTAATCATCACCACGCCCCTAGGAGGAACCAGAGGTGGAAAGTATGACCTGCATTCTGGCGTTTTACAGATGAAGGAGTTGAGGAAGTGATGCTGAGTGACGGCACAGCCTCTAATACCTGGACAACCTGGAGGTAGTACGCCAGCCCTGAGGAACAGGGGTCATATTTTCTGATCTGTGTTTCTGTGTGGAACATCCAAGCACTAAGAGAGCTGATGACCCTGTGGCACCCGGAAGAGTTATGTCAACTGTTGATTTGAAGGGAGCCGCAGGACCAGGTCAATAATCCTCCTTCTGGTTTTATCGATCCTCAAGGAAACACTTACCTGGCATGAGCCAAAACTGAGTTTCTTTTCAAGGAACTGGAATCATTGGTTTGGGGCTGCCTGGGCAGAGGCACAAACGTAGAGCTCGCTGGTCTTGCTTTTGGATCGTCCGCCTCTGCTGCCCCTGCGGCCAGCGAGCGCTCTCTCCCACATGTACACATAGACCATCCACAGACACACACAGACACATGCTCCAGCTCTGCTCTGGCTTCGGAATCTCTTTCAGTTGACAGTTAAAGGAGAGCTACCACCATGTGATATTGAGAATTATATTAAAATGGTATTTCATCTAAAGATATCTCAAAGGATGAAACGCCTGCTGCTGTTGAGCCCAGTTTTTTATTTCCTCAGGCACTTCGTGTCCCTCAGAGAGCTAAAGAGGCCCTTGGCTGTTCACACATGTGGCTGCATGAATGTAGAAAGGGCATGCACTGCTGGAGTTTGCAGGTTGCATCATACATAGCAAGGGCTGACGGAGGGATACAGGGCCTGGGAGGTGGATGATCTGGGGGAAATGATGCTGATGGGAAGTGATGCTATACAGGACACTTATTTTATTCAAGTGCGTGAGGAGGCGTTACAGAAGGTGTCAATATGAATCTTGGTTACTTGCAGCGCATCTGGAGCAAGCTGTGTTCCTGTCCGAAAGGAGAGGGTCTGGAGGTGGAGGGAGCCTGAAGAACCTGAAAGGATCACCTAGTCTGAAGGTTCTCATGCCCATCAGATATACAGTGCCTCTTGTTTATTTATTATTATGACAAATATTTTGTAATCGCCCCCTTTACAATCCTAACTTAAAATGGCCAGATAACATACCACCCAAGGCCATTGTGATGCTCTGCTTATGTCACAGTTTAGCTTCCTCAAGAAAGAGAACCTGAGATAGCAGGAGAGGGCAGGGAGTACACAGGACACACGATCTCAGGATCAGCTCATGTCAGAGAGACAAGCAGGACTGGGCAGAGGCAGAGATGGGCTGTACTTTGATGCAATCCTACAAATGACTCGGCACATCCCACAGGGAGCTCTGGAGCAGGGGTGATCCTACAGAACTGTGCCAAATTGGAGTCTTATTATCACTCCCCCACCCCGGTCCCCGGTGACCAATCAGTGGACACAGGCGGTGCCTAGGGACCCTGGCAGAGGCAGCCCTCTGGAGTCACAGTGACAGCTGGGAGAGGGTAGGGGCACTCAGCTGGGGGCTGTCAGGTCAACACATTAACAGTTGAGAAAGTCCTGCAGTGGAGCTTGGCTCAGGGCACACAGGGTGCAGTGCCACTTGTAAGAGGAGGGAAAAATAATAGGAAAATAACATCATAAAAACACATGCATTTTATTTCGTTTGTTTGCTTTGGCCTTGCCCACAGCCTGTAGAAACTCCAGGGCCAGGGACTGAATCTTCCCCTCAGCAGCAACCAAGCCCCGGCAGTGACAACACTGGATCCTTAACCACTAGGCCATCAGGGAACTCATCATGTGCATTTTTGGTATGACTCAACTACAAGATATTATGAAGTAGTTCCATGTTGTTGGGGTTGATTTCCGTTGTTGATCCACAGCTATTTCTCATGAATTATTTTGGGCTGAAGAGAAAAGCAACACTCGAGCATTGTCAACACTTTTTCTTTAGAGTTGGCATTTTGAAATAAGGGCCAGGGAGGTCTATCTGTATCTAGACTTGAATGCAGCAGTTACATCTGCAGACTGTTACATTGTCATTGGAGATGCACAGAAAGGGTCATCAATTCTTGGTCAAATTCCAAACAAGACAGGTATTTGCCCACAGTGGTTGCAGCTGAGAAAAATCCAAAGCATATTTAATCTGTGAAAAAGTAGTTTGTATTTATATGTTAAATAAAGTTAGACCTTAGGCTCAGATCTTTTTATCAAGTTTTTCACGTACACAATTGGACAGTCATTTGAAATTAGGGCGGGGTAATGGGGGAATTCTGTTTACCACCACTGGTTCCATTCACTAAATGCTGTTGGGGCCTCCCAATTAGTGCAAGAGTCAAAAAATACTACCATGAATATCCATATTTCCCCAAAGGGTATTATTTCTTTCTTTGAGAAATGAGTTAGTCAACCCTATGCCTCTAGCGTAAGCACACCTGTTTCCTCCACTCAAGGTTTTGCAAAGCAAGAGATGTGGCAATCTCTGAGAGGCTCCTATTCCAGCAAAGTGGTCCCAGTTAAAGAGCCTGCACGGGGCTCTGCACGCATGGGGTTGAGAACAAAGTCACACCCAGGATCCCGTGGCCTTGAATGCCAGCCTCTGAGCCTCTCCCACAAGGCCCGGGGACGTTGCCCTCAAGTGTTTGACACCCAAGTGGAGTGTCAAAGCCCTCATCTGCTTTATCCACAACAAACCAACATCCAGGAAGGGCTGCATGCCTCTTGGGCTCCCTTTACCCAGCAAAGGTCTTGTATTGCCCATTGGGGATTCACCTGCTTCTTGTGGGAAGGCTGAATTGCAGGAGAGAGAAATCTATCGCATGGGCTTAAATACAAGCCAAAGAAATGGTTGTTTTCTCATGGGCTTGATTTGACCCTTAGGGGGAACCAGCTCTGTGTATTCCTTTCCTCTTACATCTCACAGCCAGCCCCGTAAGCACCATGGAAGCGCCCTGCCTGAAGGCAGTGATGAGGAAAGTCAGGCCAAGGACCAAGGAAATGGGATTAGAGAGAAGGGGAAAGGATTCTAAACAATAGCGATGCCAATTTGGAAATTGAAAAGGGAAGGCTCTAATGTGAATTATTTTACACAGAATGTTTTATGCTAATTCGAATGATAGGATTTAATCTTCAGGTGCTTATGCAGCAAAACTGCTGACACCAGTGATGGCTCAGTCTGCATAAGAAATCACAAGACTCTCTGAGCCTTAGTGTAATTGGCATCCAGAAGAGTCCACGCGAGAAGATGGATGTGTTTTATCTGCGCACCTGAGTAACATACGGACAAGTGTTAGTCATTTGTTTATGAATATTTTCCATTACTCCTCCTCTCCCAACATATGGCAAACATTTCTTATTGTTTTGCTCTGTCCCCTCTTCAGCGGGCTGCCAGAAACAGCCACGCGTATCTTTTTGTGCTTTTGCTGATGACTTTTCTGATGCACTGGGTTCCTTCTTGTGATGAGAATGAAAAATTATTTGTCTGCCAAAGACATGAGTTCAATGTTGCTGAGATGCCCAAGAGTATTTTTTAAATGAATAATCAATCACACTGCTGATTAGACCTCAGAAAGTGAGCATCTTCGGAATTTTCAAACAAGTGCGTGTTGACATAAGCCCCATTCTATACTCCCAGGATTGCAGTGTGATAATATTCTAAATTGTGGTATTACACCTTTGTAGACTTCAGTAGTTCACATCTCATCAGAAAAAGCAGTGCTCAAAATTATGAGCACACTTCACTGTAACAAAACTTTGTTAAATATGACAGGGTGCAGCCTGATTAGTTCTAGTTTGATCTCAATTTTATGCAATGTTTCTTAGTTTTTGAAAAAAAATAAAAGCAATACTGGGTATTGGAGTTTCAATTAAGGACTCAGAATTTTTTTTTTTTTTTCAAGTGCACATCGAGAAGCAGGGCCACACATTTGGTGATATAGTTTAAGCAAGGCGCACCTGCTCTTGGATGACCCCACACCAGGACCAGTATATGCAGATGAACCTGGACTCCCTCATAGTAGGTGCTGTTAAATGCATTATGTTTATTCCCAAGGACATTCTATTCGCCAAAGCCTCCTCCCTACTTTGGTTTTCAGATTTTCCCTTAAATTCTTGGAACTATGGACTGATATGGATAGATGCATAACGGCAATTCTCTAGTCCTGGAGATGAGAGAAGCTTGCCAGTTGGAACCCTCCCCAAGCAGGTTAAACCCAAATGAGTGAATAAGAATTGTCATCAACCTGAACGCAATAAACACGTGCAATAAAAATGAAGGAGGCTCAGAAACTAATCTGAAGGCAATTCCAAATAAGGATTCTTAAGAAATGTTTTCTGGGGAAATAGTGCACAATTTTTCAAATAGTTGTTTTTAAAAATAAATTACATGCTTGCTTTATTTGACAAATAAAAGGTCTTCATTACTTAAATAAAAAAATATCCAACCCTCAATTTTCTATGCTTCTAAGAAAAAGAATATCATTTGTACTTGAGGCTGAAAACTCAGCCAAATATTTTATTGAACTGGTGATTAAAACAAAAGAAAGAAAATTAAAGTTTATCTTTTCTTTTTGTCTCTGACTGCATAGTGTGTGTGTGTGTGTGTGTGTGTGTGTGTGTACCTTAAAGTAAGGGGGCAAGCTATAAGAACTTAAGCAAGAAAAGACATAAGTCTGGTAAAAAGATACATTGTAGAGTTAGTCTCAGGGTAGTTGGATTAATCTGAAATAAAAATGAACGGTGTTTAAATAGTACCTCACATGAAAAATTGCATTATCTGTGTTATGGTCATAGTTTAGAGTTAACATCACAAAAACAAAAAGGTTCCCTATGTCAAAAATTTTAAGGCGAAATCTGGGCAATTTTTTCCCCTAAAGCATAAAAGAAGGCTAATCGACAAAGAACATAAATAGACAATCTATCGAAGAGAAATCAAAGAGAAATTACAATTAACTACAATTAACACAACAATATGGGAAAATGATCAAGCACACAGAAATGCAAATTAAGATACCATTCATGCCTTTTTTTTTTTTTTTGCCTAACAAATTAGTGAAAGTTAAGAGGGGGAAAAAGAGAGGAAGAGAGAGAGAGAAAGAGAAAACCAACAAGTGCGTTCTAGGACAAGTGCTTTCATACACTGTCAATAGGAGGTTAAATTGACACACTATTTTTTTTTGGTTTGTTTTTTTTTTTTGGTCTTGTGGCCATTTCTTGGGCCGCTCTCGCGGCATATGGAGGTTGCCAGGCTAGAGGATGAATTGGAGCCACAGCCGCCAGCCTATGCCAGAGCCACAGCAACACCAGATCCGAGCCGCATCTGCAACCTACACCACAGCTCAAGGCAACACCGGATCCTTCACCCACTGACAAGGCCAGGGATCGAACCCGCAATCTCATGGTTCCTAGTCGGATTTGTTAACCACTGTGCCACGATGGGAACTCCAACACACTATTTTAAGACTCAATCTGGACTATAAATTTTAGGGATCTTGAAAAGTTCATACCTCTGACTCAGTTATGTCGCATCTGAGGGTCGGATGGAAGGAATCTTAGTTATTATTATTATTTTTTTTTTTGTCTTTTTGCCATTTCTTGGGCCGCTCTCACGGCATGTGGAGGTTCCCAGGCTAGGGGTCGAATTGGAGCTGTAGCCACCGGCCTACGCCAGAGCCACAGCAACGCGGGATCCGAGCCACGTCTGCAACCTACACCACAGCTCACGGCAACGCCGGATTTTTAACCCACTGAGCAAAGGCAGGGACTGAACCCGCAACCTCATGGTTCCTAGTCGGATTCGTTAACCACTGCGCCACGACGGGAACTCCGAATCTTAGTTATTGAGAAAATGTCAGGTTAAAGGCTCGTGAAAGCCCTAAACGTCCAACAGTAGAAGACCAGTAAAGTAAACAATGGCACATACACTTGATGGAATATTGTGCAAGCATTAAATGTAATGTTTACAAAACGTAAGTCATAACAGAGGAAAATGTTTATGATCGAAAGTTAAATAAAAATTAAGCAGCTCTCCGAGTCATGTGTGACGTATTAAATTGGTTACATGAAAAAGACAGAAAAGTAAAACCTGATATGACACATGAGAAAAAAGATTGAAAAGAGATACCCCCAAATATAAACCAGGATTTTCATCTGAATGGTGATTTGAAAGATGGATCATGTTTTCCCCTTTCTCATGTTCTTTAAACAACAAAGACTGCTTCTAAAACTATCAATGTAAAAACTGTCAGTCATAACATGTTATGATTGCAGGCTAAGTGATAAGGCTCCTATTCTGTATCAGAGGGAAAGTCCTACCATGAAGGGAAGTGGATGAATTTCCCAAAACTCTGGTTGTTGACATAGTTTAAACAAAGCTGTCACAATAAAACATGAGGTATAGAATTGACAATTCTTCAGTTATATTTATCATTTTGCCCATGTGAACCTCCAAGGAAAGGGTTTTTATTCTGCATTTTTACTTTTTGGTTGCCTGAAATGGTTCCATGGACCAACCATTGAGCCACCATTTCCCCTGTCCTGTGTGAGCTCAGTTTGACTCAATCCTGTCCACCAGCCCCTCCTTCTCTGGCCCCTGCCTGGTGTCCCCTTCTCATTACCAGGGAAACCTACCTCCTGGATGCTCACATGCTGGGACAGACCACTCCCTGGCCATTCTGAGTTTAATTTCTAGTGACTCATTATTACCTGTCTACATAAAGGCCCCGTTTCGTCAGATCTGATATTTCTTGTTCTTTGAGAATTATGCCTGCCGCTACCAGTAACAGCAGAAGTTATAACTATATCTTAAAAATCTTAGCTACAACAGGCAAGCTGCACTGGGAAATCTTCAAGCTTTGGGAGGAGAAAAGCTTTATTTAAAACAAGAACAACAACAACAATAGTTTTGAAAACTCCTTTTGCAATGCCTGACTGGAGAAAAGACGGGTTTTGCCCTTCCCCTTTCTCCAAGCTAATAATGCTTAACCATGCTGAAGATCTCAAATTAGCATCACTTCCTCATGGCTGCTTTTCTTGACTCCTAAAGTAGGACAGACCCTCCACTTCTCATGGTGGGCTGTTCTTTTCCTTCCTGGGATTTCTAAGTACTACTGCTAAGTATTAGTAATTAAAATGCATACTTGTAAGTATTAGTAAATCTTCCTTTCCTGCTGGACTCTGACTCCATGAGAGCAGAGTCCTTATCTATTTTATTTATCATCATGTTCCCGGTGCCAAGAACAGGAGCTTGGAATGCACTGGGTGCTGAGCAAATATTTGCTTAATGAATGAATGTTCCGGTGTGATCTACTAAAGCAGAGAAAAATGGTTGGCACAAACTCAAATAGGGCTGGACTTGGAAACACAAATACCAAAAGTTTTATTATTTTTTCTTTTTTTTTTCCTGAAAGATTTTAATTTCATATACACCCACACACAATCGCCTATCATTGCTCTAGCGTTGAGTTCGAGAAGTTTGGTCTTGGCTTTGAGTGTTTGAAAGTGATGAGTATGTGGTTTGGTTGGTTCCTTTGCAGCCGTTTGGAACTCCTCCAGAAGTGTAGGCTAAATATTCCTTAGATAACTTTACCTACTTGAATTGTGCTTTTGTGTAAATAAAGTTTAGTACAATCTAAGAAATGCGCAGGGAGGCATTCTGCCACTTAGCCAGTCTGTGAATACGGAGACCCCTAAGTCCTTCTTTCCTGAAGTTCACAATAAATCTATTCTTCTGCCACCTCCTTGCCTTTTGTAAAAGAGATTTTTTTTTTTTTTTTTTTTGCTTTTTAGGGCCTCACCCGTGGCACATGGAGCTTCCCAGGCTAGGGGTCCAATTGGAGCTACAGCTGCTGGCCTACGCCAGAGCCACATCAATGCAGGATCGATCTGAGCCACATCCGCCACCTACACCACAGCTCACGGCAATGCTGGATCCTTAACCCACTGAGCAAGGCCAGGGATGGAACCCACATCCTCATGGTTACTAGTCAGATTTGTTTCTGCTGAGCTACAATGGGAACTCATGTAAAAGCAAAATTTTTGGAATTTATCTTACAGGCACAAATTGCCTTGTAATTCTTTGTACTTAGTTGGTAGCTACTGAGCATGTACCTACAGAGCTTAACTATTACTAGATACTGTAATCATGCAAAGATTTTAATCTTTCAAATTAGATCTCACCTCCACACTGGGGAAGGAAAGGAAATTTACAGGATAATTAGCTCAGGGGCTGGTCGGCACTTCCAGGGATTGTCAGGAAGTGTATGCATGAATGGTTTTAAGGTATTATTTATTTTTTATTAAGTGCCTTTTATTAAAACTACCCTGCATGCTTTGCATCGTAGAAACTGGAGAAAAATGTCTTTTGCAAGCTGAGGCAGCCCTGCCTCTGCAATGAACATTGGACAGAGGGTGGCATATTTTAGGGTGGTGTATTCTGCTATCCTTCTGGGTAAAGAGTCAGTCTTCCATGTCTAACAAGGGAGCCAAGTCAAATACCAGGAATTCTCTGGTGGCCTAGTGGTTAAGGACTCAGTGTTGTCATTGCTGTGCCTCGGGTTCATTCTATGGCTGGGGAACTTGCACATGTAGGGGGCATGGCCAAAAAAAAAAAAAAAAAAAGATTAAAGAAAAGGGAACCATTGTTATGCTTATGCTGTATGAGCTGGTTTCACAGAAACTTTGGGAAAGAGAGTGTTGAGTTGCAGAGCTGCCTGCCCTTACCCCAGACTGGAGCCAGCTCCACCTTGCTCTCTGGAGCAACCGTGCTCAACTCTTTTCACCAGCACATTCAGTGGTATCATATTCATAACTTGAAGCTGGCTATATTGGTGCTAGTTACACCAGAACAATCAGCCAATGCTACAAATCAGGGCTTCCTCCATCAGACAGGTGGTTACACATTTACCATTACCTCCCCACCTGCAGTTGAGAAGCCCCAGACCCACACGGGTGCTCCGTGAATGCAGTTTCCCCCCTTCCTTTTAGCAGCAGACAAGAGAAGTGAGACCACAAGCCGCTATAGTGGTATGTGGGGCTGGAGGAGCATCTGGCTACTGATCTCTGATAAATGTGGCATTTTTCAGGGGTTGACCTACAAGAGTGAGGAGGATGGAGAGGAATGTGGCCAGGATACGTGGGTAAGTGGAAAAGAGAGGTACTCCCACTCAGCATCAACTCTTACGAGTGGGAGATGGGCTGGGACAATCGATTTCTTTTGGGAAACTGTGGACTGTGTTCCGGGCTTTGGGAAGGTTTGGAGCAACTCCTTTTCCAGAGAAGTACTTTTTTTTTTTTTTTGTCTTTTGCTATTTCTTTGGGCCGCTCCCGCGGCATATGGAGGTTCCCAGGCTAGGGGTCGAATCGGAGCTGTAGCCACTGGCCTACGCCAGAGCCACAGCAACATGGGATCCAAGCCGTGTCTGCAACCTACACCACAGCTCACGGCAACGCCGGATCCTTAACCCACTGAGCAAGGGCAGGGACTGAACCCGCAACCTCATGGTTCCTAGTCGGATTCGTTAACCACTGCGCCACAATGGGAACTCCCCAGAGAAGTACTTTTTAAAAGGCAACGAACGTAGTAATTTTTCAACTCGGCAATCTCATTAAAAGTCCTAAGCCATCCTTTCATTCACTGTGATAAAGAGAATCATCGGGATGACCTTCTCTTGCCAATCAAAAAGTGGTACTGGTTTGTAAATAAGTTCATCTATATTATTTTTTTTTTTTTAGATTCCACATATCAGTGACGTCATATGGTATTTGTCTTGGTCTCACTTGCTGCACTTTGTGTGAGCTTCTCTATAATGTCCCTCAATGATATTTCAATAAAAAGAAAGTTACTGAGATCTTCGGTGACCTGTCCCGAAGTGGGGACCGTAGAGGTTCAGGAGAAAGACCAAGCCTGAGCCTTATTTCACCTCACTGGGCCAAAGCTAACATAGAGAAAATGGTAAGATAAAAATGAATCCCTGGGCAATTTGATATGTGCTAAAAAACTCTTCAGTGGGGTTTAGAGAAGGGAGGGAGCCCAGGAGGCAGATCATTCTTAAAGACCATGATCGTGGAGCCTTTCTGAGCCCCCCTGCCTGCTGAAGGATTTCTTATATTATTATGAGCTCCATTAACATTGTCAGTAAAATTATAGGACGGCTAATAGAGATCCAGAATCATAAATTCTTTACTATGGTTATAGACTCATTCATCCTTAGAGCTGCGCTCCAAAGTGGATGAATGCCAAGTATTTTAAATCCCTGCTTTATACTCACTGAGAGCGTCAAGTTCAGTACTTTGTCTCCAGCTTTTTATCATGTCAGTAGCAGAGCCAGGGGGAAAAGAAAACAAAGCACAAGTCTCCGCATGGGATCACTGGCTCTAATGAAATAACTTGAAGAGCCATATCAGATTTGAAGATGGCAGCCAGCCTAGAGAAGTCCCAAATGTCTGAGGAGATGAGGACAACCAGAGAAGTGATGTGTGGACTTGTTGGATGTGCACATATCCAGCAGGCCCAGGATTTTCATCTGTAGATGGTCAGACAATAGGGAGGTATGTGGACCATGTATGGAAAAATTGGACCTGTCAAGATAAGTTGAGATTAGGTGTGCACAGG
This sequence comes from Sus scrofa, assembly GCF_054392235.1. Taxonomy (NCBI): domain Eukaryota; kingdom Metazoa; phylum Chordata; class Mammalia; order Artiodactyla; family Suidae; genus Sus; species Sus scrofa. The sequence continues at coordinate 94,116,361 of NC_139384.1, read as the reverse complement.
GCTTTCGATCTCAGCAAGGAGCAATTCTAGGAATGTTTTAGAGATAGTGCCAGGCAGGCCAGCTGAGGAAGTGGCTGTGGGAACTCAGTGTAAGTTCAGGGGTCAAGGACAGCTTTTAGACCTGAGGTCTTGGGAACAAATTATGGAAAAGAAAGAAAGCAAACAAAAAAGATATACATTTTTTTTTCCAAAGAAGAGATTTCATTAGAATAACATCCGACTATAAAGACAGGAAGTATTGGTGTGTTCTAAAAGTGACAAGAAGATAAACAGAGGAGAAATGGACATTTAAGGAAGGTAAAGAGCATCAGATTTACTAAATATTATTTGGTATCTGGAAAAAAGGGAGGTTCAATGTCAAAGTGGAAAAAAGGATAACGAAGCCTAGACTAACTAGTTCAATATTGAACAGCTATACATTTTAATCCAACTATTCAGAGAACATAGGGTAGAGCAAATTTCTAAAATTGTGAAATGTCACTTGTTGCCTGTCACACTGTGGTGCAGACAGGTCAGGACAGCCAGTCTGACCAAACGATGCTCTTAGGATGGTTCTTAGATTTAACAGACTTGCTTTATCCAGAAGACAGGGATTCCAAACTTGCATTCCTTCCCTTCTTCATTCTTCATTCATCCAACCTCCCATTTATTCACTTAAATATTTATTAGGTTCCCCCCCCCCCCCCGTGTCAGTCTCTGTGGTGGATTTGAGGACATGGAGATATGTAGGCCACCTAGCACAGGCTCTTGAAGTCAAGTTGACAAAACAAACAGATGACTTGGAAAATATGTAATTACAAGATAATGTAATGATGTAAGATAAGAAAGTTCAGAGACGATCACACCTTTTTTTTTTAATTGAAAAATATGACATCTTGTTAGTTTCAGGTGTACTGCAATGGTGCCCTGACATTTGCATACAGGCTGAAATGATCACCACGGTGAGTCTAGTATCCCTCCGTCCCCATACAGAGTTATTACAGTATTCCTGACCTTGTGCTGTATGTTACATCCCTGTGGCTTATTTATTTTATTACTGAAGGTTGAAAGGGAACTTCATTTCATTTTGGAAATAATGTGTTGCTTGCCCTGTGTTGGAGAACAATCCTTGTCCTTTGCCCTGCTCTGTGGGGACTCTGAGGGCAAGGGAAGGCTATGTTAGAATCACTCATCATTGTGCAGAGATGGCACAGATGTGACAGGGAGATAGGAAGCTTGCATCTGCAGGATACTTTTTGTTGGAGAAGCTCTCATTTTCTCTGCATTCAACAGAGCTAGATATTGAGCATCCCTGTGGTACGAAGGCCAGCCTTCTTCCTTATCTCATGGGGCAGCTCTTGCCAGCTGGCCTTTCTATTTTGTACTAATGACATATGTCACCACCAGACACAAAGGCAAAATACACAGTTGAAAAGTCACAGGTTCAATCAATAGGTTATCTTGTTGGGTTGATATCAACAAAGAAATTTTATTCATCTTGGAATTGAAAAGGCATCTTTTCATTCAGTGAATTAACTGAATTGGAGGTGTTTGCGTGCATGTGATGGACAACCAAGTACACTTTTAGAAATCTGGTCCAAGGAAAGCCAAGACAACACTTGTATGTATTCTGGAAAGACATACCATGTGAAATACACATAGGAGATTGGATTGGATTTGTAGCATGAATTGTTGATACAGGAAGACGTCCTTTACCATGGTTTGTCTCAACTTCTGGTCCAGCCTCTAAATAACTGACCTCTTTCTACACACTTTGTGGTATGAGGCATATGTCACCAATAAGGGCCAAATCAGGAATGATTTCTCTAAACAGAGGCTGTTTGTATTCATCCAAAATGATGTTAAGAACTGAAGCAAGCTTGCAGATAATTCAATAGAAAAATATCCGATCTGCACATCTGGATATTATAAGGGAAGTACATAGACATCTTAGGGGTCTGGCATTATCTTCACAATTGCTTCAGTGGTTTATTTCCGCACCATGTAAATAAATATGGTCAGGGTAGATTTGACCTACTGCTCCAGAACTTTTTTTCTGCCAGGGCATCTTGATCACCATTTATGCCCAAATGGCTGCTGTGAGCCATGCAAACAGGCTTCAGCACAGAACTGCCTGAAGTTCATGTTTACAGTAAGATATGTATTTATCTAGCTTACATTTTATGGCAGCAGGGTGGAGGGGTAGCTGTGGGAGGTTGGAGAGATGGAGATTATTGGGGCGAGATGTAAAATGCTCTCAAGTTACCCCTTGGTGCTGCCCCTCTCCTAAGGTCAAAGCTTGGGAAAAAGAATACTATGGCTCTCTGGAGAGAATCCTAACACTATTAGCCTATTAAAAGGTTCTGAAGCCTGTTCTACTATAACTCAGCACCTCTCAAACTTAATTTGCTGCGGAGACCAACCTCCCCCCACCAACTTTGCTTCCCTTCCCAACTTATACTGACTTACTTATACTGACATCCCAAGGAAACTGGGCTTCTTAAAACTCATTTGCTTGGGCCCTCTCAAAAGATTTTTCAAAAACTATGCACTCTCTTATAAACCTTTGAAGTAACATCTAAAAGTCTTCATTCTGGATTTAAACGAGTTGGCTCTTTGTTAGTAGGAGGTAGAAAATGTGAAGCACATTGTAAATTGAATAAGATGAGAACCGACTGTAATTAAAATAAACATTTTAGGACAGATTTGACAAAATAGATTTTAAGTAACTTCCTGACATGCTGCTTGAATCAGAAAGAACTTGAACCCAATTTTTATCTGGAGGTTTTACCTTTAAAACGTTGATAATTCCAGGAAAGTTCCAAAAACATTTAAATGATCAATGTCACTAATCTATACTGCACTGAATATTCTGAATTCAGAACCTCCCTCAAAGGTCAAGTTTCATCCTTAACGGAAAGAACCAGGAGGACAAGGAAAGACAGGAACCCCATATGTTTAAGGTGCCTTGATGAATCATTAGCCCGCTATTGGAAGATTTGTTATAGGTGAGGGGTATGGCTTTCATTTTCAAGAGTGATTCTGGTTATTAGGCAGTTTTAGTAAAAGAACATAGAAGTTGAGGATCTAGAAATTTATTCCCCTCAAATAATCCATTGAGCGTAGGTACCTCTGAAAATTCTTTGTAGATCTCTAGGGATGTGAGTGCATCTATTTGAAGACCTCTTATCACAGAACACCTTTCTGGGTGTGGCTGCCATTGCCTCGAGTAAAAATACCTGAAATGGTCTCTTGCCTAAGTCTCCTTTTGTCCCCCATCCAGTTACTTCCAAATCCTTCTCTCCTATAAAATAAAATGAACTCATCAAACAGGTGGGAAAGCCCCTCTACAATATGCTCTTTGCTGACCTCGAACTATATCCTCCTCTCCTGTCCTTCCCACTGCCCCCTCCCCCGCCAACACTGGGACCCCTGTGCTCCAGCCCCAGGGATCTCCAGGCTCTTTCTTAAACATGCGCTCCTTCTTTCTCCCACTGCATCCTTGTTCTCTCTGGGCATATTATTCTCCAGATATCTGCTTCTCCCACCTATTAAGGAAGTGCTTATTACCTTCGAGGAGGGTTTATCACTCAGTGTCTCTCTCCCTTTGCCCTATTATCATCGTGTCTTTTGTTTGTACCTTCAGGACATTTTCCATGTCTGCGTGACTTGTATTATTGTTACTTGGACAAGTGTTCATCTTCTCAATCAAGGTCAAGTCTCTGAGAAGTAAGGACTATTCTGTATTCAACTGTGTACCTCCCAGCCCCTAGCATAGGGTTGGTTAAATGTTGATTGAATGATCCATCTAACTGGTTTAAAACTCATTTGGGTTTTTTTAGGGGGTATGGGTAGTACATGGGGTTGCCGAGGGGGAATGTTGCTCTTCCCTGTCCTGGGGAGCCCCTGTCCATGGGGTTTGCCATTTTGGCACCAGCCATACCTTAGGAAACCAGTCTGTGCTCCCCACCTACCCTCACTGCAATGGCGATGCAATGCAGGTGATGTGCAAGCTGGTTTATATTTGTGGAACTGCTGTGAAACATGCAGGGCTACCCTCAGATTATACTTATTTACAAAAACCAGTAAGTATCTCCTTCAGTTGAAAGAAAACATTCTGCATACCCAAAGTAATTTAGGTAAATGAAGACCTTAGTTTTCCTTAAAGGGACTAACAAAGAATTTCAGTCCCCATTGTCAGTAATGTCTGTGGGGCAGGTCCCTAATCTTTTCTTTTTCAAATTTCCTTCAAAGGATGGTTAAGGAGTCTTTAATTAACTATTAAAAGGGTGTTCTGACATGGGGGACATGATTTAGAAAATCCTTTTAATTACTGGAACCAGATTTTCTCCTGATGTGTAAATACTAGTTTACTCCTTGCCCAAATTGGGCTTTAATTAAACTAAGGGTTGGGGGGGGGGCGCTGGGGACCTGAATACTGGAAATTGCCTTAATTTGCATCAGCCCCAGTTTCAATGACCTTGGCTTATGGGTGGGGATGAGACACTCTTATGGTTTATTGTTTAACTGGAAAATCAAGCAAAATGGGATTTGCTTTCCATACAGGAACTCATGGAAATTAGACACACCCTTGCCACCTCAGATTTATTCAAATGCCCTTACTATAGGATTACCACGGGGTCCCTCCAGTCTTATGAGTTTATGAACCAGCCATGCATTTCTTTTATTTTTCCCCCCTCCGGATACATGACTCAGGCAAAACCAGGCTTTTGGCTCTTGTGGCGAGGAAAGAAAAACCAGAACTCCCGCTACCCCTCACTCAATAGAATGTTTAACATTCACTATGGTGCAGAGTTTGTTGAGAAAATAAGGTACATGTTTTGTCATTCCCCGTATGGATTTCAGTCAACACATGGAGGTGTTTGAAATGATCTGCTAATCCAGTTTCCTTTCCTTGAGCCATCTGGTTTGAATTCTGTCTACCTGCTTGGAGTGCACCAGTCTCGTCTGCATGTACATATAAGGAAGTCACAACTCATTAACAGTTTAGGGAAAATCCCTGTGGAAATAGACAACTTTACTATTGTGGTAGGTTTCCTCTTGGGAGCAAATTAGATAGGACTTTGATGTAAACCAAAGAAACGTGAGAGTTTTTGGAAGACAAGAGTGCCCCCCCCCCCCAAAAAAATCAACTGACTTAAAAGCTTTTAAGTGCGAACAGTTATTTCATAACATCAGCTCACACACACCGTGGCTTAGCTGTAAGTGGTCAAGTGATGAGCAGAACATAGCCTTACTAGCTTCATGATGGGTTCCTTGACCTAATTTCAGGAATGAGCATCCAGTAAAAATACAATTAATGGATAATAATCCTTTGACAGGCACTTATCATTGGTTGAGCTGATGGACCTACTCAATCTTCTCATTGTCTCCTTTTGAGAGGCTGGGAAAGCTCAATACCCCTTCTCCAGCCTCCCTTGAAGCTGTGTCACATGTTTTGGCCAATGAGTTGTAAGTCAAAGCTTAGTACGGGCTTCTGGGAAGTATTTCTCTCTCCTGACAAAAGGGAAAGCCATCACTGGATCTACTTCTTTCTCTTTCATGGATCCTGAAAGGGAGATTGAATGTGGATGTGATGTTTAGGGCACTGACAATGATCTTATCACCATGAGGGAAAGCCTTTAAAACTTGCAGACATCAGCCTGAACTGGAGAAGGTACTGGACCAAAACCAACAGCTGCCTCCCTCTAGGTTCCTTCCTATTTAGTTAAGCCACCTTATTGGTTACTTGCAACTGCGAGAACAATGTCATTGAGCAGGACCCTATGGGGCCTTTCTGGGACAGACTCTTCCCCCATGTCTGCTGTAGTTCCTCTCTGTTGTGCTTAGAGAACAGAATCTGAAGCACATTTCCAGAGTTGTTCTAAAGGTGCTAAAACCCCCACCAAAGAGAAGACTTACCTACTTGATGACCAGACCTACTGGAGCCTGAGGATTGATCATGTTAACCCCTGTGATACCACCCTGTTACCTCACCATTAGTCCCGTCAGAGAATTGCCCACGAGCTGATCACCTGCTCTGCCAACCCCTCCCTCACCTGGCTTTTAAAAATGCTTTGCTGAAAGCTATGGGGAGTTTCAGTGTGTTGAGCCCTGGGCCCCTTGCTTTGTGTCCTGCAATAAACATTGCACTTTCTTTCACCACAATCTGGTGCCAGTAGGTTGGCTTTACTGTGGGTGGGCAAGCGGACCCAAGTTCAGTAGCAGCCAAACTAATGGATTGATATAAATCCTATCCACTTGTATCTGCCTTGAGACTGTCTTCCTGAGTTGAAGAACTCAGTCACCCTTCCTCCCTCCACTGTGGCTCCTGGGGCCTCCCCTGGGTTGGGATATCCATGCAGGCCTGGGAGGTTGCCTTTGAGTCTGAGCACAGAATGGATGATATGAGTGGATGTTGAAGGAGTAAGTCAAAGACCCAAGAAGAAAGATTAAAGATGATTTCCCAGCCTCCAGTACACACATGGGGAAGTGATCCAGTAGGAATGTTACAGTGAACAATAAGGAGTTCCCGTCGTGGCACAGTGGTTAACGAATCAGACTAGGAACCACGAGGTTGCGGGTTTGATCCCTGGCCTTGCTTGCTGGGTTAAGGATCCGGTGTTACCGAGAGCTGTGGTGTAGGTTGCAGATGCGGCTCGGATCCCGAGTTGCTGTGGCTCTGGCATGGGCTGGTGGCTACAGCTCTGATTAGACCCCTAGCCTGGGAACCTCCACATGCTGCAGGAGTGGCCCTAGAAAAGACCAAAAAAAAAAAAAAAAAAAAAAGACAGAAAAAAAAAAGAAAGAAAGAAAATGGAAACTCAGCTCCTCATAGATTATTTGCAGCACCCGGCCCCCATCTCTATTCACTCAGACACTCCTCTGCCTCTACTGCTCTCTTCCCACTGCTCCCGCACCTAGAATCTCCTAGTGAGGTCAATGCAATGGTTTATTGGTTTATTTGTTTATTTGTCACGGCTGACCTTTGATTCCAGTTTACACCCCCTTCTCAATTCCCCCCCATCTTTCCATTTTTCTTAAGTACTTTCCCTCATCTCCCCTGGTCTCATCTTACACAGACTTAGTTCAAAGATGCATTCAAATTTATAGTGTCTGACATGTTAGCCGAAAAAGAAAATCTCTGGTGATGAGGAAATAAAAAGAGAATCCTTAAGAGCAGCTGCAGATGTTGCATTTCCTGATTTAACGTAGAATATAATAGCTAAAAGAAAAGAAGCTGTCATATACATTCTTATGTTTCCTGACTGGATTTTTTTTTTTTTTTTAAATTGCTTCCTATTGACCTAATATACAGACTACAAGGGAAAAGAAGGCTACAAAAATCTGTGTTCGTTTTTTTGGCTTTTCCCTTGAGGTGAGCAGCTGAGAGACAAAGGATCTTTTCTAAGAGGAGTTTTTCCTGTGTCCTGGAAAAAATCCCAAAGACAGACCCCAGATTCAGCAGGTCAAAGGGCCTGCTTCACCAGAGGCACAGCTTGGGCAGGAAACGGTGGATTTCCTCTTCAGTGGGGACCTCTCCCAGAGCAGGGCAGGTTTGGGGGAGGGGAGGCAGCTGTTCTGACCACTCAAGCCCAGAAGTTGGATTGGGGGTGACGACTCCTGAGCTGAGATCCGGTCCCCAGGTTTATGAGGATGGGAGGAGGCGTCGCCTCTTGTTATAAATCCATGTCCGCCGAGGCAGAGAGGCCGAAAGAGGAGTTTTGGTAACTCCGCAGAGCCCGTGGCTGAATGCCTGGGAGACAGTGATTCCTAAAATGCCTGTTGGTATTTCACAAGACGGGTAGCTCTGTGAAATGCTGTTTCCTTGGCCAAGTAAATCTGAAGAAACACTGAAAAGTAAAGTGCAATATATTTCCTCACCATCGTGGTTCTCTGAGAGGAGATTTGGGGTCCAGTATTCCTCACATTTACATGATGGCAAACTGCCTTTTTCATTTTGGTGGAGTAGCGAAGTGTTCCTAAAACAGCAAAGAGCTCCTCCCAGCGAGAAATCGGTTGCTAGGATCCACCTGCCCTCCCCTCTTCCATCTTCCTCAGCTACGTCCGACCCTCTGTAAGAAGGGCTACCTCTACTTTGGCCACTTGGACTTGACCTGTTCCTAGTCCAGTTCTGCACCTTAGCAGGAACCAAAGTGGGACACCATCTATGCAATACCCGAAGACCCTTCTGAAAGAACACGGTCTTACCAGAAAGAATTTGGACACCGAATACTTGTGCTGCCCCAACTTAGTGGCAAAGCACCGGAGACCTTTTTGAAGGGGAGGTAAACTTCCGAGAATATGGTACTGTTTACACAGGCACAGGAAATGATTGGCAAAACTGCAGCTGTATTTTTCAGAGCCTCACAATTTACCCATTGCATTCGTGTAGAAAGCCCATCGCTTCCCCCTTTGTGTTTGGTCTTGAAACAAACCCTTGGCTAATTCCTTTGTTGGGAGAGAAAAGAATTTGAAAATGATTGTTCTTTTTAAAAGAAGAAATTTCTTTCCTTCTTTATACTTATTTATTTATTGCCAGCTAGCATGAAACAGGTTTAAGACTCCTATTCTTTTTAATATCCCTTAAAGCCCTCCACAGGCTGACAGCTTGCACATTGAGTTCTTTAGTCCAGAACTCTTTTTGAGTCTAAACCAATGTTTACCGCCACCCCTTGCACAGCCATTCCAGGATGCGGCAGAGGCACTGCAAATTTGTCACTGTTAACTGCTGTCCTCCATCCTGTGTTGCCACCCTGACTGAGGGTACTGCTGTCCATCCTCCATCCTCTAACCCAGGCCAGCACCTGGGATGAATCCTTCTTTCTTTCTCTCTTGAGACTGACTCTCCTTGACTCTTGGCATCCAATTGTCAAGCTTCCTTAAAAGAGCTTTTGAAAATGTCTCCTCTCTCCCTTGTCTTTCCCCTGGTTTGGCAAAGACAACCCATCCGGCAACACCTGACTCTCCCCACCTCTCCTGTCATCGCCTACCGCCCCTGCCTCACCCTGTGTTCTACGCACACTGACTTCTGGACAGTTCCCCGACGCCCTCTCTTGTTTCGCATGGCTCTGTCTTTGCCCGTTTCTCTTTCTTCCAATGACTCCCATCTCTGCCACCCCCCTGCCCCCGCCCCCACCCCGCTTCTTTGCCTAATGAGCTCTACCCCACATCTGAGGGCTGAGACTTCTATTAAGCTTTTCTCTTTTTAAGGCCATCCCTCAGTTCTGCAGGAAGAAATGGCCACTCTCACTTCTGAGCCACCACTGTCCCTTCATCAGAATCCTTGACTTTTCCATGGGCATGCAGCATTGTGAGAAATAGTACCTGCTGCTTATTTGGGGGGTGAATTGCTATGCAATAAAAACGAAGGGGGGTGCAGCCTGGCAGGGAATGGGTGCTTAACAAGGGTTCAGAAGAAACAAGTTGTGAGTATCTGAGGGTATTTGATTTTCCTGTATGAGATGAAGAAAAGAAGGTAACATTTGGTGATCAAGTTGCCTAACTTCGAAGTTGGCTAATGGAGAAGAGAGTCCCTGCAGGTGTGCCAGGGACGTAATCATTCTGCCTTTGCCATCTTGGAACGTTCGGTAGGCAGATGGCAGTGGCCTGCCGCTCTGCCAGGGCACTTTGGCATGGACTTTTTTTTTTTTTTTTGTCTTTTCTAGGGCTGCACCCAAGGCATATGGAGGTTCCCAGGCTAGGGATCGAATCGGAGCTGTAGCTGCTGGCCTACGCCACAGACACAGCAACTTGGGATCTGAGCCACGTCTGCAACCTACACCACAGCTCACTTAATCCACTGAGCAAGGCCAGGGATCGAACCCGCAACCTCATGGTTCCTAGTCGGATTCATTTCCATTGCTCCATGATGGGAACGCCCTGTATTTGTTCATTCTAAGGCAACCCCCTTCTCCATCCACATCCCCCTCTTGCTCTCATATCCTCAATCTCTCCCATTTCACTGGCTCCTGCCACTTTACCTGTGAAGACGCTCAAGACTTTCTCGCTGTAAAGAATCTTCTTGCTTCTGCTACGCACCCAGTCAGGCTACTTCCACCAAGTGACCTGAAAATAGGTCTCCTCTCTGGGCCTCTGATTCTCATTCCTACTGCAGCCACTTCGATCTGGCTTCCATCTCAGCTCTTCCATTCACTGCTCCAGCTAACGTCAACTCTGACCTCCAAACTGCCCCCTTCAATGGAAAGTTCATTCCTTATCTAATTTGCCGAGGCTGCTGCCATCAAAACTCCTCCAGGGGAGAGGAGGACAAGATGGCGGAGGAGTAGGGGGACACGCTCGCCCTCTCCCACAAACACAACAAAAAAAGCACATCTACAGAAGAAATGACTCGCACAGAACAACAACCAATCGCTGGCAGAGGAACCTAAACTCCAATAACGGCAAGAAGTTCGTGACATTATTGGGCAGAACGGGAGAAAAGAGGAGAGTGAGAGAAGGTGAATCCGAGCGGGACGGGCGCTCCCGAAAGGGAACTGCGGAGGAGAAAGGGATCCCGCACCCTGGAAAGTCTCCTACCGGGGGAAAGATCAAACGAACCGGAGGAATCTCCAGATGCAGAGAAGAGTGTAGCAGTAAGTTGGAGTACGGAAAAACGATCAAGAACCCAACGGACCATCTGAACTACGGGCACAGTCACCAAAAAATTGAGACGCCTGGGTGGGGGCTGGGCACCGAATCCTCGGCTCCAGAGGTTAGTCCCCGGGAAAGGGCCGGGGGACGCCTGGGTGGGGGCTGGGCACCGAGACCTCAGCTCTGAAGGTTGGTCCCCGAGAGGGGGCCGGGGGACGCCTGGGTTGGGGCTGGGCACCGAGACCTCGCATCCGAAGGTTAGTCCCCAAGAAAGGGCCGGGGGACGCCTGGGGGGGGGGGCTGGGCACCGAGACCTCGGCTCCAGAGATTAGTCCCCGGGCTAGGGGGGCGGGGAAGAGCGGAAACTGCTTGGGAGGTCTCTAAACCATTTGACGGGGCAGAGACTGCCTGGGAGACTAGAAAACAAAGCTGTCGCAGAGGAAGGGAGCAATACTCTAGGGGCGGGGAAGTGGAAAGCCGCCTCAGAGGGAACCTGGGAGAAGAGCCTGGTCTGCGCCCGTGCTGGGGAGGGGAGAGAAGAAGGGGTGGGTCCCCATAGAATACCCCCCACGCCACAACAAGCTTACAGGCCCGCTAGCTAGCAGAAAGCTGTGCTTCCCAGTGCATTCCCTCCCCCCACCCGCGCCACCCCCTACGCTCTCGCCGAACCTGGGGCTGCCTGCCATCCAGGAGGGCTGGCCTCAACAATTGCCTGAAGCCTACCACCGCAGGGGCTCTCCCTGCACAGGCCTGCTTGCCCTTTGGAGGGGCTACACTTCCACTGAGCAGCACCAAACACCACCAGCCCCCTAGAAAAGGCCTGCAGCCCAGAAAAGCTAGAACAAGCCTAGCCAGGCCGTGAATAGATCGACCTAATTCTCTGACGGTTTTTCTGAGACGGGCTCCCCCGGGGAGGAGCCTCTTGAGTCTCCAAGGGCCTTGCTACACGCCCAATACCCCAGGGGGTGCTAAGACCTAGTGGACCAGCTGCATAGGACTGCCAGCTCCAGGCAGGACCCCCTGCAGCCCAGAAAAGCTGCAACAAGCCTGGCCGAATTGGGAAAAGATCTCAGACGGTCTTTCTGAGTCGGGCTGTCCTGGGGAGGAGCCTCTTGAGTCTCCAAGGGCCCTGCTACCCGCCCAAGACCCCAAGGGGTGCTGAGACCTAGTGGACCAGCTGCATAGGACTGCCAGCTCCAGGCAGGACCCCCTGCAGCCCAGAAAAGCTGCAACAAGCCTGGCGGAATCGGGAAAAGATCTCAGACGGTCTTTCTGAGTCGGGCTGTCCTGGGGAGGAGCCTCTTGAGTCTCCAAGGGCCCTGCTACCCGCCCAAGACCCCAGGGGGTGCTGAGACCTAGTGGACCAGCTGCATAGGACTGCCAGCTCCAGGCAGGACCCCCTGCAGCCCAGAAAAGCTGCAACAAGCCTGGCCGAATCGGGAAAAGATCTCAGGCGGTCTTTCTGAGTCCGGCTGTCCTGGGGAGGAGCCTCTTGAGCCTCCAAGGGCCCTGCTACCCGCCCAAGACCCCAGGGGGTGCTGAGACCTAGTGGACCAGCTGCATAGGACTGCCAGCTCCAGGCAGGACCCCCTGCAGCCCAGAAAAGCTGCAACAAGCCTGGCGGAATCGGGAAAAGATCTCAGACGGTCTTTCTGAGTCGGGCTGTCCTGGGGAGGAACCTCTTGAGTCTCCAAGGGCCCTGCTACCCGCCCAAGACCCCAGGGGGTGCTGAGAACCAAGTGAAATCTGCTACCATCGTGGGGTGGACCTCCCAGTCCTGTCTGCCCTCAGGAAGTCCTCCTTTGCTTCAAAGAAACACTGTTAGTCCCATCAACACTCCAGAAAAGCCACACTGCCTCAAAAAAAGATTGACCAACAACGACAGCCCTCAGGAAATATTCCAGGGCAGTGACAAGGCAAACACTACCCGATAACGGAGAGTACAACTCCCTCAGGAGAAAGAAGACAACAAGCAAGATGAAGAAGCTGAGAAACCACCCCCAGTCAAACCAACAGGAGAACTCACCTAAAACAGTCAACAATGAAACTGATCTCTGCAGTCTGACAGACCTGGAGTTCAAAAGAGAAATAGTGAAAATACTGAAGGAATTAAGAGAAGATATGAACAGCAATGCAGATACCCTCAGAAAGGAGCTAGAAAATATAAGGAGGAGCCAAGAAAAACTAGAACATTCATTTGCAGAGATGCAAACTGAACTAGGGGCAGTAAAAACCAGAATGAATAATGCAGAAGAACGAATCAGTGATATGGAAGATAGAATAATGGAAATCACTCAATCTGGTCAACAGACAGAAAACCGAATCAAAAAACTGGAAAGCAATATAAGAGACCTATGGGATAATATAAAACGGGCCAATCTACGCATAATAGGAATTCCAGAAGGAGTAGAAAAAGATAAAGGAATGGAAAATATATTTGAAGAAATTATCGCTGGAAACTTCCCAAATCTAAAGGATACTGGATTCAAGATACAAGAAGCACAGAGGGCCCCAAACAAACTGAACCCAAACAGACCCACACCAAGACACATCATAATAAAAATGGCAAAAGTTAGTGATAAAGAGAGGATCCTAAAGGCAGCAAGAGAAAAACAGAATGTTACCTACAAGGGAACCCCCATAAGAATATCAGCTGATTTCTCTACAGAAACACTACAGGCCAGGAGGGAATGGCAAGAGATATTTAAAGTGCTCAAAGGAAAAAATATGCAACCTAGAATACTTTATCCAGCAAGAATATCATTTAAAATAGAAGGGGAAATAAAAATTTTTCCCAACAAACAAAAACTTAAAGAATACAGCAACACAAAACCCAGGTTAAAGGAAATATTGAAAGGGCTTCTCTAAACCAAAAAGAAAGGAAGGAAAGGGAAGAAAAAAGAAAAGAAAAAAAAAAAAAGAAGAAGAAGAAGAAGAGGAAGAACTAGGACTGAGGAAGATACAATCAGAGAGCAGTCACTCAAATAAGCCAGCATACAGATTTAATCATGAACATGCTTCAAACAAAATAAAATTAAAAAGAAAAAAATAAAAGAGTCATCAAAACCATAAAATGTGGGCAAGGGATGTTAGGAGGTAAATAATCCTTTTTGTTTGTATGTATGTCTCTCTTCTTAATTTTAATATAATAATGAAGTGTTTGAACTTACAGGACCATCAGGCTAAAACACACAATTATGGGAAGGGGTTAGCATACTTAAAAAACAGGGCAACCACAAGCCAAAACCAAATATTGCATTTGCAAAAAATGAAAAAAAAAATACACTCAAGCAGATAATAACAGGAGACCATCCAACCAAAAAAAAAAAAAAAAAAAAAAAAAGAAGAATGGAGAACCATAGAATCAACTGGAACACGAGGATCAAATGGCAATAAATAATCATCTATCAATTATCACCTTAAATGTCAATGGACTGAATGCCCCAATCAAAAGACACAGAATGGCTGAGTGGATAAAACGGCAAAAACCTTCAATATGCTGCCTACAAGAAACTCACCTTAGGACAAAAGATACATATAGATTGAAAGTGAAAGGCTGGGGAAAAGTATTTCATGCCAATAGACATGACAGAAAAGCAGGAGTTGCAACGCTCATATCAGACAAAATAGACTTTAAAACAAAAGACATAAAGAAAGACAAAGAAGGACACTATTTAATGATTAAGGGATCCATCCAAGGAGAGGATGTTACTATCATCAACATATATGCCCCAAACATAGGAGCACCCAGATACATACAACAAATATTAACAGACATAAAGGGAGATATTGATGAGAATACAATCATAGTAGGAGACCTAAATACCCCCCTCACATCAATGGACAGATCCTCTAGACAGAAAACCAATAAAGCAACAGAGATCCTAAAGGAAACAATAGAAAAGTTAGACTTAATTGATATCTTCAGGACACTACATCCAAAAAAATCAGAATACACATTCTTCTCAAATGCTCATGGAACATTCTCAAGAATCGACCACATATTGGGACATAAAGCGAATCTCAATAAATTTAGGAGCATAGAAATTATCTCAAGTATCTTCTCTGACCACAATGCCATGAAATTAGAAATCAACCATGGGAAAAGGAAAGAGAAAAATCCTACTCCATGGAGACTAAACAACATGCTACTAAAAAACCAATGGGTCAATGAGGAAATCAAGAAGGAAATTAAAAACTATCTTGAAACAAATGATAATGAAGACACAACCTCTCAAAATCTATGGGATGCTGCGAAAGCAGTGCTCAGAGGGAAATTTATAGCAATCCAGGCCTTTCTCAAAAAAGAAGAAAGATCCCAAATTGACAACTTAACCCTCCACCTAAATGAACTAGAAAAAGAAGAACAAAGAAGTCCTAAAGTCAGCAGAAGGAAGGAAATTGTAAAGATCAAAGAAGAAATCAATAAAATAGAGACTCAAAAAACAATAGAGAAAATTAATAAAACCAAGAGCTGGTTCTTTGAAAAGGTGAACAAAATTGATAAACCCCTGGCCAGACTCACTAAAAAGAGGAGAGAAAGAACCCAAATCACCAAAATTATAAATGAAAAAGGAGAAATCACAACGGATACAGCAGAAATACAAAAAACCATAAGAGAATACTATGAACAACTATATGGCAATAAGTTTGACAATCTGGAAGAAATGGACAATTTTCTAGAATCTTACAGCCTGCCAAAACTGAATCAAGCAGAAACAGACCAACTGAACAGACCAATCACTAGAAATGAAATTGAAGAGGTCATAAAATCACTCCCTACAAATAAAAGCCCAGGACCAGATGGCTTCACAGGTGAATTCTATCAAACATATAAAGAGGAATTGGTGCCCATCCTCCTTAAACTCTTTCAAAAGGTTGAAGAAGAAGGAATACTCCCAAAGACATTCTATGAGGCCACCATCACCCTCATTCCAAAACCAGGCAGAGATACCACCAAAAAAGAAAACTATCGGCCAATATCATTGATGAATATAGATGCAAAACTTCTCAACAAAATCTTAGCCAACCGAATCCAACAACATATCAAAAAAATTATACACCATGACCAGGTTGGGTTCATCCCAGGTTCACAAGGATGGTTCAACATACGCAAATCAATCAACATCATACACCACATTAACAAAAAAAAAGTCAAAAATCATATGATCATCTCAATAGATGCAGAAAAAGCATTTGACAAAGTTCAACATCCATTCATGATCAAGACCCTCGCCAAAGTGGGTATAGAGGGAACATTCCTGAATATAATCAAAGCCATTTATGATAAACCCACAGCAAATATAATCCTCAATGGGGAAAAACTGAAAGCCTTCTCACTCAAATCTGGAACAAGACAGGGATGCCCACTCTCACCATTGCTCTTCAACATAGTTTTGGAAGTCTTAGCCACAGCAATTAGACAAAAGAAATCAAAGGCATCCATATAGGAAGAGAAGAGATCAAACTGTCACTGTATGCAGATGACATGATTCTATACCTAGAAAACCCTAAGGACTCAACCCCAAAACTCCTTGAACTGATTAATAAATTCAGCAAAGTGGCAGGATATAAGATTAACATTCAGAAGTCAGTTGCATTTCTGTATACCAGCAATGAAGCATTAGAAAAGGAATACAAAAAAATGATACCTTTTAAAATTGTACCTCACAAAATCAAATACCTCGGAATACACCTAACCAAAGAGGTAAAGGACCTATATGCCGAGAACTATAAAACCTTAATCAAAGAAATCAAAGAAGATGTAAAAAAATGGAAAGATATTCCATGTTCCTGGATTGGAAAAATCAATATTGTGAAAATGGCCATCCTACCCAAAGCAATCTACAGATTCAATGCAATCCCTATCAAATTACCCATGACATTGTTCACAGAACTAGAACAAACAATCCAAACATTTATATGGAACAACAAAAGACCCAGAATCGCCAAAGCAATCCTGAGAAACAAAAACCAAGCAGGAGGCATCACTCTCCCAGACTTCAAGAAATACTACAAAGCCACAGTCATCAAAACAGTGTGGTACTGGTATCAAAACAGACAGACAGACCAATGGAACAGAATAGAGAATCTGGAAATTAACCCTGACACCTATGGTCAATTAATCTTTGACAAGGGAGGCAAGAACATCAAATGGGAAAAGGAAAGTCTATTCAGCAAGCATTGCTGGGAAACCTGGACAGCTGTATGCAAAGCAATGAAACTAGAACACACCCTCACACCATGCACAAAAATAAACTCCAAATGGCTGAAAGACTTAAATATACGACAGGACACCATCAAACTCCTAGAAGAAAACATAGGCAAAACACTCTCTGACATCAACATCATGAATATTTTCTCAGGTCAGTCTCCCAAAGCAATAGAAACTAGAGCAAAAATAAACCCATGGGACCTCATCAAACTGAAAAGCTTTTGCACAGCAAAGGAAACCCAAAAGAAAACAAAAAGACAACTTACAGAATGGGAGAAAATAGTTTCAAATGATGCAACTGACAAGGGCTTAATCTCTAGAATATACAAGCAACTTATACAACTCAACAGCAAAAAAACCAATCAATCAATGGAAAAATGGGCAAAAGACCTGAATAGACATTTCTCCAAGGAAGATATACAGATGGCCAACAAACACATGAAAAAATGCTCAACATCGCTGATTATAAGAGAAATGCAAATCAAAACTACCATGAGATACCACCTCACACCAGTCAGAATGGCCATCCTTAATAAATCCACAAATAACAAGTGCTGGAGGGGCTGTGGAGAAAAGGGAACCCTCCTGCACTGTTGGTGGGAATGTAAACTGGTACAGCCACTATGGAGAACAGTTTGGAGATACCTTAGAAATCTATACATAGAACTTCCATATGACCCTGCAATCCCACTCTTGGGCATCTATCCGGACAAAGCTCTACTTAAAAGAGACACATGCACCCGCATGTTCATTGCAGCACTATTCACAATAGCCAGGACATGGAAACAATCCAAATGTCCATCGACAGAGGATTGGATTCGGAAGATGTGGTATATATACACGATGGAATACTACTCAGCCATAAAAAAGGATGACATCATGCCATTTGCAGCAACATGGATGGAACTAGAGAATCTCATACTGAGTGAAATGAGCCAGAAAGACAAAGGCAAATACCATATGATATCACTCATAACTGGAATCTAATATCCAGCACAAATGAACATCTCCTCAGAAAAGAAAATCAATCATGGACTTGGAGAAGAGACTTGTGGTTGCCTGATGGGAGGGGGAGGGAGTGGGAGGGATCGGGAGCTTGGGCTTATCAGTCACAACCTAGAATAGATTTACAAGGAGATCCCGCTGAATAGCATTGAGAACTATGTCTAGATACTCATGTTGCAACAGAAGAAATGGTGGGGGAAAAACTGTAATTGTAATGTATACATGTAAGGATAACCTGACCCCCTTGCTGTACAGTGGGAAAATAAAATTAAAAAAAAAAAAAATAAAATAAATTAAAAAAAAAAAAAAAAAAAAAAAAAAAAAAAACTCCTCCAGTTCTCTCTTTGAAGCCCCGCCTCCTCTTGGCTGCTGTGAGCCGGCTCTGTCCTGGCCTCTTCCTCCCCCTCTGACAATCTTCTCACATTTCTTCCCTCTTTTTCTCTCCACATGTTGATAGCAAAGCCTTCCCCATTCTTTGAAACCCAGCTCCATTTCTGTGTCTGCCAAAAAACCCAAATCCCATTTCAGTCCTTCGAAGGTCACTTAATTATTATTCTAGGACTTGATTTCTTTATCGTTGAGATGGAGATGCTAAAAAGACACTATTTCAGAGGTTTGTGTGGGATCCAATATAAAGAATTTAGTACAGTGTCTATCATTTGTGGAGGTCTTCATGCATATTGGTTCTTAGAAATTCTGTTTCCTGAGGTTTCCTTATGGCAGCAGGTTAAGGATCTGGCATTGTCACTGCAATGGCTCTGGTCACTGCTGTGGCACAGTTTCCATCCTTGGCCTAGGAACTTCCATATGCACAGCCAAAACCAAAAACCCAAACCGAAAAACCCTGTTTCCAGATGGAATCAATATCTTCATCTCACCCTCTTTATGAATGGCTGCTTCTCTCTGGATTGAGACATCCTGAGGTGGTTGGGGAGGGGAGAAGGGGAATTGGTTTACTCATCTTTGAATTCCTTTCCAGCCACAGTCATGTTCCCTGTCCCCAGAATTGCTTTCACTCACAGTGACAAATGCTGCATCATTTAGTACAGTGTAGTTGGTGCCATTCAGTTTCACTCACCAAAGCCACGTTTTGCTCTCTGTTGTGTGTCACACACTGCACTAGCCCTGGAGATACGTAAGTGCGTGGGGCTCAGTCCTTGGCCTCAAGTTGGGCGGGAGCTGGCTGGGGTACGAATTCCCACACCGCCACCCTGGCTTTGAGATTTAGGCTGATGACGACAGTGTGACTGGGTTGGTGAACTTGGGTTGGTCGAAGGGGTAGTTCAATGCATGGCCATGGTCACACAGTCCGGTGTGGTGATGGGCTGACTCTCCAGGTGGATTGTCTTCTGCACACACTAGTGACATCATCCAGGTGTGCTTTATGTCCCTGCAGCTCTTGCTTCTTCATGGGCATGAGGCTTCTACAGTTGACCAGACGCCTCCAGCCATCACATCTACTGTCCTAGGAAGTCTGGAGAACATGTCCCGGGTGTCTCTTTCCTAAGCAGCAGAGGAGAGTTTAGACTAGCTGACCTCTGGACTCCCTTCTAACCTTGAAGCTCTGTGATGGTCTAAAAGCCGCCCGGAATCAAAGGTCTGAGTTTCGGCGGCAGCATTCATGCTGGCCTGCCCGGCTTATTAGTGTTAATCAGTAAACGGGTTGCTAAGACAATATTTGAGAGGTGGATTCTAGTGGATTAAGGTGGAGGTGGGTAGAAGAAAGTGTACTTAAGGAGAACCGTAGTTACAGAGACACATAAAACGAGCCTGGCACAAGCCCCACCTTTCCCTAGAAGCCTTTTATGCTCTATGGGCCCTCAGCTCTAACAGCACACTGGCTTCAGAAAACATTCTGGACGTGGACCATGAGGAACCTCTGACCACACGGTTTCTCTTGCTCTCTTACAATAAGACATATTTGTTTTGTGGCCCCCAAGGAGCTTAGGAGCCGTGTCTTACATGTTTTGGGGAAATGCTCCATTTCCCATAGTACCTAGTTCATGTTGGAGACAGAGTACGTGTTTCATAAGAATTTTTTTTTTTTGTCTTTTTTGTCTTTTCTAGGGCTGCTCCTGTGGCATCTGGAGATTTCCAGGCTAGGGGTCTAATTGGAGCCATAGCCACCGGCCTGTGCCAGAGCTTCAGCAACACGGGATCCGAATTCTATGCGTATTTATGAGGTAGGATTTTGGGGGAGAATGAGTCTGTTGCTTCAAACACCTTTATGTTCTTCAAAAGGCTAAGAAACACTACTTGATCCATAGTCCTATTGCAGATGCTTTCTTGGGAATGATTTATCTGGGAGGAAGCACAGATTTTACAAGAGAGGGTAGGGATGGGCAGGCCTTGTGGCTTGGGGCCTCAAGCTCAAAGGTGAAGCTCCAATTTTGCTATTTAAAAAAAAAGAATTTATCCTTTATTATTTATTTATTTTTTAATTGGCTTTATCTTTTTTTTTTTTTTTTTTTTTTTGTCTTTTGTCTTTTTTGTTGTTGTTGTTGTTGCTATTTCTTGGGCCGCTCCCGCGGCATATGGAGGTTCCCAGGCTAGGGGTTGAATCGGAGCTGTAGCCACCGGCCTACGCCAGAGCCACAGCAACACGAGATCCGAGCCGCGTCTGCAACCTACACCACAGCTCACGGCAACGCCGGATCGTTAACCCACTGAGCAAGGGCAGGGACCGAACCTGCAACCTCATGGTTCCTAGTCGAATTTGTTAACCACTGCGCCACGACGGGAACTCCGGCTTTATCTTTTAAAGTGGTTTTAGGTTCACAGCCAAGTGGAGAGAAAGACATAGAGATTTCCCTGCCCTCCCCTCCCAAAGTCTCCCCTGTTGTCAAGAACCCCCATCAGAGTGGTACCTTTATTATTATGATGAATCTACATTGACACATCCTTATTACCCAACATTCATAGTTTACATTAGGGTTCACCCTTAGTGTTGTACATTCTATGGGTTTGGACAAATGTATATGCATCATTATAGCATCATACGGAGTATTTTCACTGCCCTGAACGTTTTCTGTGCTCTCCCTATTCGTTTCTCTCTTTCCACTAACCCCTGGCAACCACTGATTTTTTTACTGTCTCCATGGGGATTTTGTTTTTGTTTTTTGCCTTTTCCAGAATGACATAGAGTTGGGATCATATAATACACAGACTTTCCAGATTGGCTTCTTTCACTTATTAATATGCATTAAAGTTGCCTCTATATCTTTTCATGGCTTGATAGGTCATTTCTTTTTAGCACTGAATAATATTCCATTGTCTGTTTGTACCATAATTTATTTACCCATTCACCTGTGGAAGGACATCTTGGTTGCTTCCAAGTTGTGGCAACTATGAACAAAGCTGCTATAGACATCCGTGTGCAGGGTTTTGTGTGGACATACATTTTCAGCTTCCTTGTGTAAATACCAAGGCGTATGATTGCTGGATCATAGGGTGAGAGAATGATTGGTGTTGTAAGAAACAGCCAAATTGTCTTCCAAAGTGGCTGCACCTGTTGGCCTTCTCACCAGCAATGAATGAGAGTTCCTGTTGTTCCACATCCTCGCCAGCATTTGCTGTTGTCGGTGTTCTGGATTTTGGCCATTCTACTATGTGTGCTGTGGTAGCTCATTGTCATTTTATTTTGCCTTTTCCTGATGATGTATGGCTTGGAACATCTTTTTTGTGTGCTTCCTTGCCATCTGTGTATCTTCTTTGGTGAGGTGTCTGTTAAGGTCTTTGGCCCATTTTTAATCAGGTTGTATTCTTATCGTTGAGTTTTAACAGTCCGTTATCAGATACATCGTTTGGAAGCATCTTCTCCCAATCTGTGGCTTGTGTTTTTATTTTCTTAAGTGTCTTTCTCAGAGCAGAAGAATTTAAATTTTGATGAAGTCTTAACAACCCTCTCCTTCACAGATTGTGCTTTTGGTTTCATATCTAAAAAGTTATCATCACACTTACAGTCATCTAAGTTTTCTCCTGTAGTATCTTCTAGGAGTCTTATAGTTTTGCATTTTACATTTAGGTCTATGACCCATTTTGAGTTAGTTTTTGTGAGGTCATGCATGTGAGGCCTGGGTCTGATTCATTGCTTTGCATGTGGATGTCCAGTTGGTCCAGCACCATCTGTTGGAAAGACTATCTTTTCTCCATTTTATTATGTTCACTTTTGATCTTTTGAGTGGTGCACTTGTTCCACTTGTTCGTGCAGGCAGTTGAGGTTTTAGCACTAATATTGCCTCTAAATCAAAGTAGTCAATCTGTCTCCCCCATCCATATTAGCTAAATCTGAGGGTGAGAAGAATGACTCGAGGTCAAGGGTCCTCATTATTGAAAACCCTGGGCTTGACAAATCCTCCAGGACGGTGAAAGTCAATGTCAGGACTCAGAGTGGGCAAATCTGGGATGTATGTCCTCCTTTCTTAACAAGGATGATTTCTGTCAAGTTTACTTCGCCACCCATAGTTTAAAGACCATGGATACCATGTTGGATGTTTCTGTGAGCTCAGAAATCCTGTTTTTCTCTATTACAACCTCTTAATCAGTTGTAGTCTCTTTGATTAGAGAGATAGGAGGGGAAAAGATGTTTTTTGGGTATAATTGTTGAGAGGTGTATTTTTCTAATAATGGTACTGAGAAAGAGGTGGAGGAGAAGGGAAAGAAGTAGTAGTAATGGTTCTTAAGGTTTTACTGTAACCCAAGTACTGCTATAATTGTTTTGTGCATATTAAATCAGTGACGCCTCACATCCACATCATAAAGCGTCATGGTTATCCCCAATTTACAGATGGAGAAAACGAGGTACTTAGAGATTAAGAATGTGCCTGAGGGTAATAGCTGATGACTCAAAGTCAGATTCCAACACCGGCAAGCCATCTGGTGCCTTACTGATGTGGTGGCAAAGTGACCAGCTTTCCAAGAAGAGTCTCCAGAAGCACTGTAACATTGCCTTCACTCTCAGTGGTCTCTGGGCACAGGGCTCATTCATCTCACCACTGGGTGAGTGGGCTTTCTCTTGCCCCTGGTGAGTAAGGTGAGGAGAAGACCTACCTCTTCCTCCAAACATGTGCATGCTTCTCTTTAACCCTGGGGCACCCCTGTCGGGCACCTCATGTTGAATGAATAATGACGAAGAATCAATACCTAGGGGTCTCCTGACTTATTTCCCCTTTCTTTGTATAATATATATTCCCAGGCAAGATAATGTTTATGGTAGCAAAGCAAAATGGAAATCAGGTAATGGATGGTCAAAAGTCTCCCAAGAAGAAGTTTGGTAGAACCAGAAATACAGTTTAGCTGCTAATGGGCTAAATGGAACCCTCTATATGGAAGTTTCCTTTCATAGTAAAAAGAGATGATCTGAAAAGAACCATGATTTGAAATAATCGATTGAGAGATGCCTCCCACACGCATGCTTTAAAACCCACCCCCCTCCAGCCACACAGACACATGAGCACAAAACAGCAAGGCACCCAGACACCAGAACAGTGAGACAACCTGAGGGGTTGATAGCATAAGCAAATTGCCTCAATCTATCTAATAAGCTTTGAGGCTTAAGCAAATATCTACTCTGTGGTGAAGCCAGCCTTGCCACAACCAAAGTAAACATGCTCTGATGTTGACATTGCCCTCCAGGCCCATGAACTGCAGCAAAATGCCCCAAGTCCTGTGACCCACAGGGTGGGCTTTCCAGATGGATCCCTGTCAAGGAGCAGTAGAGCTAAGTTCTGAGTTGGTGGTGGGCTCAAGCTGACACCGAGTTGATGCCTTTCTAGAATCCCAGCCCTGAGGCTCTGTGTCTTGGCCAGGGATATTTGCACAGTGCTGGAAATACCCTCCCACTCTCCCTGGATTTCCTTCACCCCCACTTCTCCCTCACCCCTCCACTCTCCACCCCCAAACCTGCGTCATTCTGACAGCACTCTGTGGAACCGAAACAATGCAAGACTTTGGTTCTGCCTCCCACTGCTTGCCTAACTTCTAGCTTCTACATTTGGCCCGATGGAATAACAAGATTAAAAGCAGATTGTAGGACAGCAAAATGACTAAACCATTTTTCATAAAAGATAATTTCCAAAAAAAAAAAAAAAAAAAAAAAAAGGATTGCCTTGCCTGGAACAATTGTGACAATGAAGTGTATTTGGAATTTAGTATTATCCATTGCTTAGAAAAAGTGTGGTCATTGGCATGTGCTTGGAACAGAGGGTAGAATACACATATGGCTGATGCCTCCTCCTTTTGTGGACTGTGTCCTAGTCCAGTGAGCTTACGTCCACCATTTATGCCACTCTCACAGGTGGCCTGGGAGGCAAGCAGAATAGGGTCATTATCGCTATTTCACTGACAGGCATCTGAGACTGTGACTTGCTGAGGTTCCAAACCAGTGAGATGTAAATGGAGACTCAATATCCGCTCTGTGGCTGGGTCCTGCTGTCTTCCCAACACCCAGCCCTGCTTCAGTGCATGGTCATACAAATGGTTGCTTTTCTGCTCATTTCCAAGAATTCTCCACACCCCAGAGAAATCAAAGGCTTGTTCTCTTGTAGTTGACCATGTCAGAGCCTTCACTTGTCACAGATGAGGTGGATGGGCAGGAGAGCCTTCCTGGCCCTGTTAAATGCCACGCTCCCTGGTGGTCTTTGACTAGTGAAGAGTGAAGTGGTCTACAGGTCATTCCTGGCTCATAGGAACATCCCAGGCCTAAGCCAGGAACTTAAATAGTGGGAAAGAATTATGTGATTCAATTATACTATTCAGTTAAACGTAAGTAATTATAGTCATCTCTGTCCTTTGTAATCTTCTTAACCTTGTGGTATTTCCTGACTCTGACATACTTCGGTGTGATTATATCTATCAGCTGGGACGATGACTAATTCCTTTGAGCTCTTTTCTGTCTGTTCTTATTTGCGATGGGAAAACTATCTCTTTGTAAATCTGTGCCTAGAAGACCAATTTAGTATTACTTTAATTACTTTAATAGATGAAGCTTAACACAGTGCCTGGGACATAGTTAGCCCAGTCAATAAATGGTGCTTATAATAATCAAAAATAAAGTGGCTTTTTAAAATTTAGGGCCACACCCATGGCACATGGAGGTTCCTAGGCTAGGGGTCGAATTGGAGCTGTAGCCGCTGGCCTACACCACAGCCATAGCAACTTGGGATCCGAGCTGTATCTGTGGCCTATATCATAGCTCATGGCAATGCTGGATCTTTAACTCACTGAGAGAGGCCAGGGATTGAACCCGCATCTGAATGGATACCAGTCAGATTTGTTTCCGCTGAGCCATGATGGGAACTCCCCATAATAAAGTGCTTTTTGAAGTGCTCCAGTCACATAAGAACTTGGGAAATCTGGAAAGCTTTTCAAAAGTGGCCACATCAGAAATCCAAGGAAAAATAGCCAAAGGAATGGTTTGCCATAGCATCTTTTTAGGTATCTCTTTCACTTCATTTTTTTCCAGGAAAAAGAGAGATGAGGACTTCTCAAAATTAGCATTCACTTTGTAAATAACCACACTTTGGGATAATAATGTGAATACGCCCGCTTGATTGGAAGAGTTTGATTGTTTTCCTCTCATTATCCGATATTGATAAAATACCCCCAAAGGACCATTTCAAGCTGTCCATCCCCACTCAACTTCGCCTCAAAAAATATTCCTCAGAGGCTGGCCCCACCCACTTGGTCCTGAGTTTTCAGGACCAAATTTAGCGGGAAATTAACATCGAATTCTACGATCAGGTAAGGAGTGAAAACCTGGTGAACTATAGCCTTCCAGACTCACACTGTGTTTGTCTAGTTCCCGAATTAAATTCCATCTCCCTTGTCTTGAAACTACCTCGAGACTCCTGTAGCTGGTCTCACTTCGTCAAAACAGATAACACTGAGACAGAAGGAGACTGCATCTTTGATTTTAAGGGCAGGGCAGGGACAGCAATTCCCATAGGGTGCCAAAAGTAAGAGGGTACATTTTCTCAGTTCTAAACAATTGACTTTTAATAATGTACAAGTCAAAAGAGCACATTTTTATTACCGTCCTTTAATACACACTGTAATTTAATACAGTTGTAATACATTTTAATACAAGTGTAGCACATATTTTATTAATCATCCTTTAATACACATTCCATGAAAACATGGAATTTAATTCTAGTTATACTGTTGGCCTCCAACTCAGGCAGAACCAGAGGTATGTCTGTTTCCTAAGTTTATAACAATTTAGAATCATCTGAGCTTGCTCAGGATACCCCTGCAGGACCAGATGTTCCTACATTTCTTTTTTCTTTTCTGTCTTTTCTAGGGCCGCACCTGTGGCATATGGAGGTTCCCGGGCCAGGGGTCTAATCGGAGCTGTAGCTACTGGCCTACACCAGAGCCACAGCAATGCGGGATCTGAGCCGTATCTGCGACCTACACCACAGCTCATAGCAACGCCGGATCCTTAACCCACTGAGCGAGGCCAGGGATCAAACCTGCAACCTCATGGTTTCTAGTTTGATTCATTAGCCATTGAGCCACAACGGGAAATCCTGCTCCTGCATTTCAAGAGTAGATTCAAAGTAAAAATGATAGCTCTGAAAAAAGGGCAGACTGAACTTCTTTGCAGAACAGATGCTGAGTCACAAACTTTGAAAAACTTATGGTCTCCAGAGGAGATAGTTTGGGGGTGGAGGGATGTGCTTGGGTTGTGGGATGGAAATCCTGTGAAACTGGATTGTAATCATCATTATACAACTACAAAAAAAAATAAATACACACATAACACGGCTAGAAAAAAAAAAGATAGCTCAGTGATCGTCAACCTGAAGCAACACGATCGCTTGGCATGTTTACTTGTGATTAAAATTTTAAACAGTGAAACAGAGAGTGAACTGCCAGATCACTCCTGGAACAGATCACTATATATGTGGGAGTTTTTTCCTTTTTTCAAAAATTACAGTCATGCAAACTGGAAAGTATCCATGCCTTCACGTTTCCCTTTTATATACTTGAATGTGTTTTATTATTTTTTTTTCTAGGCATGATTAATATACAGGCAGCTTAATAAAAGAATATTTTCACTGTCTTTGTTTCTTTTTTGGCCATTATTCTTCTTGGGTTTATTTCATAACTGTTACTAAAGATAATTTTGTTGTATGGAGGAGAAGGGAGGGTGTTTAGGGAGGATCCACTTGATGTGCCCCATACTCCAGGCACGGCAGTGGGTCTGAGTTCGCTGTGCTTTCTGAACACTAGAGTTTAGACTGTGGACCATCTTTTCCCCCAAGGAGCCCGGTCCATCATCTGTCTTACTCAGTTCTCTTATTCTTAGCTGATTTCTCTGCGGAGATACCAGCATGCCTTACATCAAACCCACCAAGGTTTGACACTTGAAATGTCGATGACTGCATCTCCCTCATAAAAACATCTAGATGAAAAGAAATTCCAGTTCACCATCTAGATCTTCTGTTTACTCAAGGGCAGACGTCTGGTTGATTGACCACTTTTATCGGTGTAACGCTATGGTCAGTGTCAGACTGGGGTGCTTTTATCTTTCAAGTACATCAAGGGAGAGCAGTCATGCAGGTGTCATTCTTATCAGTAGATAAGAAAGGGCTACGTTTGGGTAAAAATGGGTTTCTGTAGTGCAAGCAGCTCTGAGCAGCTCTGACTGAAAGTCCTCTTTGAGCTCTGTTTATACCACGGCTGGTTTCAAGGAAAACTTGATTATAAGTGGGGCCTCATGCGGCCCAGTCCCAGAGTGGTTTAAAGAAACAATTGCTTAACAGAAAAAGAGTATAACTAATAGCAACTTTCTTTCTAACTTGACTCTAACTTGAGTCTAGAGAAACCACAAAGAGACAGAAGGAAATATACCCTTAATTTACGTCAAATTATCGTCAACATCTTGTCTTTCCGTTTTAGCCTCTCTTCAGGGACTGTGCAGAAAGGAGAGTCCTTTCCCGGCTGTCTTTCCCACTTTTAATTCCCATCCACAAAAATAACACCAACAACAACAAGCAAAAACTCACACACGGTGGGTCTAGCTCCTTTCCTGCTTTTCTTTCTGGTCTCCTCCATTTTTCTCATCTTTCTCCAATTTTCCAACCATTTCCCTCATTCTGCATCACAAAAGCACAGAAACCAGAGCTGGAGGAGCAAAAAATCCCTTTGGTTTTAGGCCCAGAGGAAAGAAAGGAATGTAGTAAACATACACATTGATGGCTTTGTCTCATAAACTTTCCTGGCTGGGCTGCTGTAGAAATGACACCTCTGTGACTGTTTTGCATAGTTAGATATACTGCCATGCAAACAATGGATTTGCTTTTGTCCCTGTGGTGTTTCTAATATGCCCCAGGGGAAAGCTTGACTTTGGACCTGTGGCACTATCAAAAACCATCCAAAGGCACAGGAAACTCTTAAGCCTTGAGATTGATGTGGACTGAGGGGCTGTAATAAGTCACGTGATTTGAGCTTAACCCAGCCTCTAGTCCTCCCCACCTAATGGTCACTCAGAGGCCTGTGTAAAGTGGTCCATTGGCCTCATCCAGTCATTGGCGGTCAACTGTCCATGACCAATGGCCCTATTGTTTGAATGGGAAGCACTGGCCGCTGAGCTGTGTGTTTCGTGTTTTTCTCTTGAATATGAGGCTCAGGTATTGCCTGGTGACAGGGGGTGGGGTGGGGGGGCTGTTTGGGAGAGAAAAAGCCCTTTTAAAATGTGAAATTACTGTTGGCTATTGCTCGTTTCTGGCCCCAGGGGACCAGAAAAACAAGCTCAGCCAGTGTCAAACTCCAAGAAGCGTGTGAAGCTGCATGTTAATGGCTCGGGCCGGTGGGTATAATCAATGACCAGAACAGGGCTTTTCCAGCTTGTTGTCGATTCTGAGGGAAAGTGGCATTTTCATGGCCTCTTGATTATTCCAGGCTGGAGAACATTTCAAACATGCTAAGGAAATCTCCTATTGCACTTTCCACCAGGCTAATCTTTCCAAGAGGGTGTCCAGTGTCATGTCGGGAGACGTTTAATCTTAGCGGCTGTGATGGCTTTTTGATCAGTGAACTTTTTCTTTTTTCCTTTTCTCCAATTTCATGACCCCGTTTACTAATTCACTTCCTAGTGTACACCCACTCTGTCAAAGGCAGTTTCAGATGACTGGCGCTTTGTCTTGATCAAAGCCAAGGAGAATGTTACGTTTGCTATGTTTCCTGGTTGCAAAGCAAGGGGGTAATTTTCAGGAGATAACAGAGAACCAGCCAGAATCATAATCCTTTACTTCCGTAGAGACAGGGAACTGACTGAGTTGTGTGCACCTCAGGAAGTCCCAGTGAAGAAATTATGGAAGGAATAGGAATTTGAGCACAGAATTCAAGACAAACTGATGCGACTTATTCCAGAGCTGGTATCTTCTTTCTGGAATCAGAGCATACTCTAGGAACTCCCTATAATAAAAATCAAATAAAATGGAGCAGATTTTTCCAATCATGTCTCCACTTTGATTGTTCTCTAGAGTCAGTGACCTGCACACTCCCTTACTGATCCCTGAGTTGGAGGGACTCGTGGGGCTGTGGTGCCCTTCTCCTCCCAAGAAAATCTCCCAGGTCAGTGACCTTTTATTCCTGACCTTTTAATCAGCTCTAGTGGGCCATGAAAACCAAAAGGCCCTTTCAGAATCCTGGGAAGCTTCAAGTCTCTTGAATCTAATTCTCTAGGGGAGTTTTACACCCATGTATTCAGGTCATTGATCCTGCAAAAACAGCCTCAAGTCATCTGCACAAGTCATTTTTCCAGGGAAGGAGGGCGTTTGCTGAGGAAGGGTGATGTCCCCAGATAACTACAGTCCTCTCCAAAGCCAGCAAGCTCCCTCATTCCCAAGCTCCTGGAGACTTGGAGGAGCTTTACTGATGCGGATGTGGACTGTCATCCTGGTGGAAAAGTTTGAAAGACTAATCAATAAGGTGCATTGTTGGAGCTCCCTCAGGGCTCAGCAGATTAAGGATCTGGCATTGTCACTGCTGTGGCTCTGGTTACAGCTGTGGTATAGGTTTGATCCCTGGCCGGGGAATTTTCTCATGTTGTGGACACAGCCAAAAAAAAAAAAAAAAAGTGCATTGTTGCTTACTTAGAGCCTTGCTGGAGAGCCTATGGGTAGCATGAGAGTCTTAACATAAGAAAGCAGTGGGTACCCACTTTCCAATGTGCTTCTGGCCCCACATGTTCTGAGCTTAAAATGATTTGGATGGAAGATGCACTACAAGCCTGACCTGCAAAACAAGAGCATGGCTGTTGGTCCAGTCTTCTTTAAGAGGAGCTCAAGGCTTGCCCGAAGCCAGAGGTCATTTCTATAAGACTTGACTAAATGACCTGTCATGTCATTTTTTAGAGAATGTGTGGCCTTCACCAATCAGGCAATTGTATTTTACTTAAGCAATTTTCCAAGACTTTGGTTGGGAGTTAATATACCTGGATTTTAACCCTGGTCCTGTCGCTGATTAGGCCATTGGATCTTGGACTCTTGAGTCTATCACCATTTCTGCATCTGTGACATGGGAACACTATTAGCTGCTTGCCTATTCCATAGGGTTGTTGCATTACCAACAACAGATGGGAAAATACTTTGGAAATAATGAAAGCAATTATGTCCATTGTATCCTTAGAATTAATTCAAACTTTTCTTGACAACATCTTGGGGGGAATGTTTCAAAAGTATGCTTCTCACTATGAAAATGATGCTTCTTCACTCCCTGCTTTCTTTCTCTTTTGGTCTGGGGTGGTGGTCCTGGTCCTGGTTGTGGCAAGGCTTGAAGTCTTTCCGACTTCAGTGTGATCTTGATACAGAATGTCTCTTTAACATGTTATTTATCAGGAAGAGTTATCTTTGAAAATGGATGAGATTTAGCTGTTGAGTGGCTGAAAAATAGGCTAATCCATATGGACATAATAATCCAACAACAGTTAGCTCTGTGTTTACAGCTTCAATCACCCTTTTATTGTATTCCACAACAGGATATTGAATGAACAGTTGAGGGTTTATGAAAACCTTTGTGAATTGCTCATCTTCCCTACTGCATGTTGGTCACCCTGCTGGGTGAGATGTGACTTAGGTTCTTTGCCTTCATTTTATCGACATAAGAGAACTGGAAAATTATTCAGTAAAGACATTATTAGTGGGAGAGCCATAATTGGGGCTGCATCACTGCTGGGCTTAGTGAATTAATCTTTGCCTGCATGGTGGGTAGATTCAATTTTAGTAAATGATTTGTGGCTCTCAACAGGTGATGGGTTATCTTTAATTTGACCAGATGGTTAAACCCGATTTCATTAAAATATGTGATTCTCTGATTCCCTTCAATCTTTGCCTCAGGCTTTTTCTTCTGTGCCAAACAAAATGGTCTCTTCATTGTTGAAAGTGCCAGCAAAAGCCAAAAGAGTTCTTCTGCTATAAATGGCATTGTGGCTCTACATATTCCTTTCATCCAATTGAGATTATGTGTTGTTTCATCATATTTCCTAATAATTCCTTTAAAAATCCATATGTAAATTTATTAGTAATGCACAAATACATTCTTATAAAATACTTCAATAATACGGGAAAATCAAAGCCATCTTGCCAAATTGTGCTATTATTCTCTTGCTAATGAATCAGACCCCCCACTTTCCCTTTTCTCTATGCATTTACATTTATATGTATATAGAAAAATATATCTTGTTTTGCTTGGTATATGAGTATACATATTTTAACACAAATGGGGTTATATTTGTTCAGTAACTTCCTTTTTTTCCTTAGTGTACTTTAGATAGCTCTTCAAGTCACCACGTAAAGATTTATATCATTCTTTTAAACTACTGGATGGTATTCTAAAAAAATGGATCTATAGTAGTTTATTATAATTTACTCAGACTCCCAATTTTTTAATCATAAAAAACAATTCTACAATCAATGTCCTTACACACATCATATTTGCAAGCGGAATTTTTTGATAGAAGGGTATGAAGAATTTTATTTTATGGGACCAAGGGAAAGGTAGTAATAAGTTACATATTTGCCATAGTGATGACCACCTATTTTGTTGGTGATAAAAGTGATGCTTGTTTCTGTTTCTGTTTCTATAAGCATTTCCTCCTGAGCCCCCTTTGGTGCTATACTTGTGTCTGTCTGCACCTGAAGACTTTGTCAGTACTTAAAATAGCTTTATCCCAGGAGCATATATGGCTTATAGGGGAGTGGATGCTCAATAGTAAAGACACCAAACAACATGCAGAGATCCCCAAAATGAAAAGTTTCTCTGGAAAAAGGAAAAATCTCCTTTTGATAAAGTTGCCCTGGACTTGGAGAGAATGTTTTGCTCTCTCCTTCTTATTTGGCAGAGGTGGCTGGGACAAGGCAAGAGTGAGACCAGGTCAGGTGGTGTCTTCTTTTCAGGAGCCAAGCTAGGCTAGGTGATGGAAGCAGGGGTGTCCTCCCTGGGTCCTGGGAGGTGTGGAGACCTTACTCAGAGGTCAATTAAAACATTTTCTTTTGAGATATAACTGACATCTAAGATCAGTATTAGGTGTACAACATAGTGATTGCGTATGTGTATGTACTGTGAAATGATCACTACAATAAGTCTGGTCTAGTTAACCTACATCACCGCAGAGTTACAAAGTTTTTAAAATTCTTATGATGAGCGTTTTGAAGATTTACTCTCTTAGCAATTTTCAAAAATACAATATAATATTATTAACTATAGTTACCATGCTGTATCTTACATCCCGGGGACTGACTTATGTGATGAGTGGAAGTTTGTACCTTTTGGCCCTCTTTACCCCTTTCACTCACTGCTGCCTCCAGCCCCCACCCATCCATCAACCACCAGTCTGTAATCTGTATCTGTGAGCTCAGTTTTTTTTTTTTTTCTCCTTAGGATTCCACATGTAAGTGAGAAACGACAGTTTTCTATGGCGTTCATTTCAGGGGCAAGACACCCAAGTCTCCTGGCAGCAGCCAAGTGGTGAGTCACATGGTCATAGACATCCTCTCTGGGAAAAAAGTAACACAGTGCTAAGGATGGTCCCTTCTCCCCTCCTGTTCAATGGATACCTTTTTTTTTTGTGTGTTTTCGTCTTTTTTTTTTTAGGGCTGCACATGCAGCACGTGGAGGTTCCCAGGCTAGGGGTCTAATCAGAGCTGTAGCTGCCGCCTACACCACAAGCCACAGCCATGCAGGATCCCAGCTGCATCTGCGACCTACACCACAGCTCATGGCAATGCCAGATCCTTAACCCACTGAGGGAGGCCAGGGATCGAACCCACAACCTCATGGTTCCCAGTTGGACTCGCTTCTGCTGCACCACAACGGGATCTCCTCCGATTGATACCTTAATTTATTTTTATATCTGATGAGAAGATTTTGGACGATGGAGTGGGTTGGGGGGCTCACTTTTTAAATAGAGGGATCTTGGCATAATAGGAAACCAAAGCACAGTGGAGAGCATATAAGGTGCAAATGGCAAAAGCAAGACAGTAGGTGATGATGATAATGAATAGCACACATGTATCTTCCTTACAATGGGCCAGCAACTGTATCTTGTTTTGCAGCTCTTTTAAACCTCTTGACAACCTTATTACCCCATTTTATAGATAGAGAAACTTATTCTCAGAGAGAGAGAGAGAGAGAGAGAGAGAGAGAGAGAGAGAGAGAGAGAGAGATTATATTCACACAGCTGGAAAGTAGAGGAGCCTGGATTTGCATCCAGAGTATGAACTCTTAGCAATGATCGTGATGATGCTTCTCTACCCTCTTGCTTCACGTGGTCCTCTGAGACAGAATTTTTTTTTCCCCCACATAGATTGATTGTCTGCCCCAAATCCCCACCCCTTTCCTCAGCTTGATGATCTGGGCTGTACTAACCACAGGAAAACGAAGGTCTCCAGGCTGTAAACTCAAGGGAAGGAGAGACCGATTCTGGTCCAAGTTAGCGGATGAATTCCTGTAGAGGAAAAAGGTGATTTCTTGAGCTATAATATCTTGATAATAATATTGCTGGAGTCTAACTCCTTTGGCAATGATTAGACTCCTCAAGTAAGCGTCTGCTATTATTTTGATTTTCCTGCTGGGAACAGAAGGTTCTGAGAGACTGACCTGAGAAGGCCAGTCCTCTTGACCATCATGTTTGTCCCTAAAGTAATAAATCAGAATTTGGGATTTGCTGGCCAATCTGTTGTCATCTTGGGAAATAGGACATGGAGAGCATCCAGGGTAAGGGGAGAAGGAAGAATGGGATATAGGGGAACATGCTTTTCTCCTCGGCCTGAAACATAGGAAGCCCTGTAGCTTGAAGACCAGTCTCTTCCTGGTCCAGAAGAAAGAGAATGGGTGGGAAGGGAGTAGGATGGGGGTGCTGCGGCTGCTCTGATTCCTGGGAGCTGTTGGTCGCTCTGATTCTATGGACTGGACTCGGAGAGTGACTCCACATTTATCTACCAGCTTGTTCTTTAGTTTCATATTATTTTAATTTATTTCCATTTCTTTCCACCCACTATTTTGACCCCCTTTGACCTCTTGCCATCCTCAGAGGACCTGAGTAATCACATGTGAAAACACATTTTCTGCAAGACTCCTGCCGGTGGAGATGCTGCACTTGGATGGGGAAGCTATGAGTGACTGATGGCTGTAGGGCCTTTTAAGGGCCACAGTGTCCACTGTTCATTTGTGAAAACTTCCTCTCCTGCCAGATTCCTGCCAGAACCAATGTAAATCAATGTGTCAGTTTCTGGACTGAAATAACTTTTTTCCCCTTTGGCAAAAAGAGCTTTTCAGATGGGGTTAGCCTGACCCTCCCTGTTCCCCCAGGGAAGTGTAATAGCAGTATGCCCTCTGACAGTGCGGAAGGAGATAATTGCTTCTTCACCGTGCCCCAGCCCTCTGGGATTCCGGGCTTGACCACGTGCAGGATGGAGTGAGCCGGGGACCTCCACCTCCAGGGCTGGCAGCCTCCGGGAACACCCTCCCCAGAACTGCATGGAAGCTCTGAACCTGGGCAGAAGGGCTCCAGCTGCACATGCTGGAAAGGGCCTGATCAGAGTGACCTTACTTCTTTTTTTTTTTTTTTTTTTGTTTTTGTTTTTGTCTTTTGTTGTTGTTGTTGCTATTTCTTGGGCCGCTCCCGC
The DNA here is from genome assembly GCF_054392235.1 of Sus scrofa. NCBI lineage: Eukaryota > Metazoa > Chordata > Mammalia > Artiodactyla > Suidae > Sus > Sus scrofa. The sequence goes on along the minus strand of NC_139384.1, from coordinate 94,081,438 downwards.
GGCATATGGAGGTTCCCAGGCTAGGGGTTGAATCGGAGCTGTAGCCACCGGCCTACGCCAGAGCCACAGCAACGCGGGATCCGAGCCGCGTCTGCAACCTACACCACAGCTCACGGCAACGCCGGATCGTTAACCCACTGAGCAAGGGCAGGGACCGAATCCGCAACCTCATGGTTCCTAGTCGGATTCGTTAACCACTGTGCCACGACGGGAACTCCAGAGTGACCTTACTTCTTATTCCTCTTCTTACATTCCACCCCCCACCCCCTAATTCGAACTCGAGGTCACACTTATGCTGGCGTCACATGAAATACAGTAACTTCTTTATTTTTCTCCTATGACCCAGGTAAGCCCTTTACGACCGATCCTGACATCTTTCAGGTGCAGGAGCAGACATAGGATGGAGTTTATCTCCTTGGTCAAGCCATCTGATTATTAAAGATCTTCCAAGCAGCGCTAATGTTGTCATAGCCACAAAAGATTGGATTGGATGGGATGAGAGTGTCCTTTTCTAAGATGAGAAAGCAGCTTGTTGGTTTAATTCAATTCCTCTCCCTTTCTCTCAGGGATCCTTTAGTTTTATCACAAGTCCAAAAAAAGAAAGTGGGACCATGTTTAATCTCTCAGCTGACCATTTCTTTGCAATTCCTTCAAGCCTTTACAATTTCCCATGATGTCCATACCAAGATCCATACCAAGATAAATGAAGGTGGGTAACAAGCCAACGGGGGCTGAGGCATCTGGGAGGTGACAGGGGTGGAAAGAGAGAGAGCTGGAAAGGAGCAATGCTGAACATGCAGACTAACCCATGGGCCTTGTCTCAGATTTAACAGCCAGTCACCATGATTTACAACCCAAGCTCTCAATTCCTTGCATCTTATATCCCCAAGACATGAAGAATGGAAGGAATGAAAATGTCATTTGTTTCTTACATTGATGACTTATAGGTTTTTAAGGAGGTTCTCTTGGACATCAGAGCAAGTTGCCCTTGACAGATGACTTTGCTACTGTATTTGATTTCAAGTTCCCACCAAGGAGTGCCAAACAAAATCTGTTATGTTTTAAATTGTCATATAATTTCTGCCCCCTTCCCTCTATTCCACCACATGTCCAACCAACCAATAAATCATGCCAAAGTCTTTTAACCACAGGCTTTTAAACGAAACAAGCACAAGGGACATTTTTCAAGCTCACATCTGGACCCATCGTTCAGGAAGAAGTTTACCAGGTAATGTTCCATTTTTCTTGACAAATCATGACATCCAGACCATTTGGGGGAGTATTCTAGAATGATCTGAGGTGGCTGCAGAGCTGCCTTTGCACCTGATATAGACAAACGACCTGTGCTGACACAAAGGGCTTTTAAAACTATCCAGTCACCCGCTGAGTCAATTGAATCATCAAGTTGGATGCTGCCTCCATCCAATGGTCCAGGTCTAGTTGATGGAGGCCACAGAACGAGCCTTCTGAGCCCCAGGAGACTGAAGATGAAGAGAGAAAGTAAAGGCAAAATTGGAATATCAGGCTTAGTTATTTTTGCTCATCAAGTTTTGTATTAGTCAATCTGAGGGGAATATTTTCTGAAAAAACATATTCTCATGTCTGAAAGTCACAGAAGGTAGTAAATGAGGATGCCATTTTTTTCCTCTTTCTTTTCTTCCTTCCTCCCCCTTCCTCTGTTCTCTCTCTCCCTTTCCCTTCTCCTTCCTCCCTTCTTCCCACCTTCTTTACCTCTCTCTTCACCTCCTTCCTTTCCTCCTCCCTTCCTTCTTTCTTCTCCCTTCTCTTTGTATCTCTCTCTCCCCCTCTTTCTTTTAGGACAAAGGATAGTTCTGAGCACACAGAAGCTGCTACATTGATAATTTTGGACCCTGCTTGATTTGACTGACAAGAACACCTGAGTCAACAAAGGACAGGTGACCCACTTGAGTAGTGGCCAAAGCAGGAGGCTCCACAGGACATTATCCTGTGCCGCTCTGCAGAGGAAAGAGAAATCAAAAGGTGGGAAGAAAATTCCAGAAGAACAATTTCAGCCTCTTGCTGTGCAAGGGAACAAAGGGGCTGAGAGCCCAATTGGTGGGCAGTGACATCCTTAAACCCCCAAGAGGGGGAGGTTTCCTAGGGTGGTTGTGGAGGTGGCTTCTGAGGAGATGCTATTTTGAACACAGAATTTATAACAGCTCTCTTCCTGTTTGGAGGGCGTTACCTACAGGGCCTTGGGCCTGATAAGGATTGTGGTAGAATTAAAAGAATCTCTTCTGAAACTAATAGGTTGGCTAACATCTGGCAGGCGTGGGGCACATGTGATTGGAAGGGAGCCAAAAATGTTGATGCGATGCATATTTTCATGGAAAGAGAGAGGGTCTCTACCTCACTTCTAGGTTTCCCTTTCTCTGGAGGCAACTTTTAATGTTTTAGAAACACAAAGAGCAGGCCTAACACCCACACATGTATATTGGTTTCCTGGCCTCAAGGAAGGGGTTTCTGGGTGTGGAAAGACTGGCTTTCTTGGGGGCGGGGGTCTGTGAAAAAGAACGTGCCTGTGGCATTCTAAAAATGTTTATCGGGGAACATTTCGAACACACACACACAAGAAGAGTATTGTGTAGTGACCCCCGTCCGCCCATCCCCGAGTGTCAGCGATTATCAATACAAGGCCGATTGTGCCTCCTCCATTCCCCATGCCTCCCCCACCGGCTCAGGGATTCTCCTGCTGAAGATCGCAGGCATCCTCTTTCCTCATCTGTAAATACTTCAGTATTCATCCCCTGAGGGCTAAGGACTCTCTTTTTTAAACGTACCCACAGTATCATTATCACATCTGAAAAATCCCAACACTAATTCCTTAATGTCATCCAAATTTCACGGGCTTTGATTTGACCGGTTTGGGCCGGCCAGGCTTGGGGAAGGGTCTCTGTGGCGGGTCACTGGGCACCATGTTAATGCTTCTATTATGTGGGGTCCACAGGTATAATTAAGCCTATGACCTTTTCAGACCCAGACCCAGACAGCAACTAATGAAAATGCAGAGCAGGCGCAAAAGAGAAAAAAAGAAAAAAAAAAAGAAGCCCTGACTTAGCAATTCCCCTCAGGCGACCTCTTTTCCTCCCGGTTCGTTATCCCTTGTCCAGTTGCTATTTTGGGATTCCCTTAGCCCATCCCAGTTCCTGCACCATCTAATCACTTGCAAACCATCACAGATGTTGGCAGCCCTGTTGTGTTTCAAAGAAAATATTTTTCCATTTCTAAGTTTGTCCCTTAGGTGAGAGTCATTGGACTCTGGGAAAGTTGCAGATTGGGTTGTAATTATGGTGTGGGGTCAGTGACAAAGATTTGGGGAGAACAGTAAGGTTTCTTAGAGTGAAGAGGGACACCAGTGAGGACAAGGAGGTCTTTGTTTCTGGCATAGAATCACTTCAGCCCTGCAAAAAAAAAAAAAAAAAAAAAAAAAAAAAAAAAAAAAGCGGTAACTATTGACTTCTGAGTCTAGAACTTTCTTGGGCGTTTCTGACAGAAGTTAATTGTGTTTACGGCTGGGGTGAAATGAATTTTTATTTCCAGTCCTCACGAGCCATGTGGATCACAAAGACTATTGTTTGGTTGGTTCACACTGAATGTTCTGAACTACAGCAATCAATCAAAAATTCTTCAGACCATTGTTTATGGGTTCCTTTGTTTATTCCTTCCAATTTTTAGGCACATCTTCTGATTTTAAAAATTATAATTGCCACAGGAATTGAAGTGGTCCAGCAACGGCTCTTTGTTTCAAAGTGTTAATTTGAAAGAAGCCCTCAAATCTTGCTCTCTTCCCTAGTTCGAGCTACATGGCTTGATAGGGATCCATCTGCCTCCCTAATCCATTAGGAAAGTGATCATATGATTACATTTCTGCCCAGGAGTGGTTCTATGCCTGTGCCATCACAGGGGAGACAGAGTTGTCTTTTGCATCTCCATGCTGGGCCCAGGCATGCATCTCTGGGGTCCCTACTCAGTCTGCCCTCCTCAGTAACTGTCCAGCAGGGTGCGACTTGACCCTTTTTGCATCAAAATGCACCCATGGGGTTGAATTTCCTCAAACCTTTGCTCTCTGTATGCAAATCTTCAAAGCAAATCAATTTTGCAAATTTAATGGCCAGCTCCTACCAAATGCAAGGTTGGCAGTAAGGTATGAGGACCCATGAAATAAATAAGACACAGATATTTGTCTTCAAGGAATGGGACCAACTCACAGACAGCTTAATCCAATCCAATCCAATGATCCGACCTCTTAAGTACCACTTGAATCTAGCCACATTTCTCTGTGGCCATCAGAGCCGTCATAATCACTCTTGCCCAAGCTACCATCACCATCATTCATGAGGACACTTGCAATAACTTCTATCTGGTCTTTGTGCATCCACCCCTGCCTCTGTATAGTCGTACATCCTCCACACAGCAGATGAAGCTAACTTTTCAAGATGGAAATGGTGATAAATAACTCCCAGGTTCCAAGGCAAAAGATAAAAACTCTGAACAAGCTCTACAAGGCCCCACCTATCTCTTTGGTCCCCTTTTGTCCATCCTGGCCACAGCCATCACCATGTCCTACAGCTGCTGCTTCCTCACCAGGCTGCCTCCCGCCACAGCTCTGCCTCACACAAGAAGTTCCCCTCTGCCTGGAGAACTTTTCTTTCCCATCTGCCTAATTAACTGCTATGCACCCTCAGCTCTCCATTCAAACATCCAAATATTGCTCTCCAGGGAATCTTCCCAGAGAACCATGTAGGATCATGTGCCTCTCCTTTGCAGCACCCACCACACTTGCCATTTTACTCTTCCTCTGTAATTATTTGCTATACCTCTGTCTCTCCACACCCACTGGACCATAAGCAGTGTGGAGCACAAGACAAGGACCATGGCGGCTCCTCTGCTACTGTAGCATCTATAGAGCCCAGCACAATCACTGGCACATACTTTGAGGAAGGAAAGAATGAGGCGAATGCTCTAGCTCAGGGGGAGAAGTCACCTTGGGAAAAGGTGGAATGGTGGCCCTAGAAATGGACAGGAGTGTTAAGAGAGAAATTGAGACACAGGAAGCATTTTAAGAGTAGATTTGAACAAAAACTTAAAGTGGGCAGCGACAAACAGGAAGTGACTAGGAGCACCTGGTCAACAGCAGGAGTGGGAGGAGAGACTTTTATAGAGAAAAGACAGAAACAAAGTAAGGACATTGCTAATTGGCTACAAGGTAAAGCCTAGTTGTTTGTGATTGGTTGTCCTTAGGTTTCTTTCAACTTCCTAGGTTCCAAATGCTTTCAGTTTTCGAATTTGGTTTGTTTCTGTAGGCTAAGATATTAGAACCACCTCAGTCTCAGGACCTCCTTGTTGGAAGGAGAGGGGACTTTAAGGAGGCAGAGTTGAGGGGATTTGGAAAGCACCAAAGGTAAGAAGGGCTTGATGATGCTTGTGAGTTTCCAGGCTTGGTGGCTGTTTCCTTGTCAGGCATTGTTCAGCACTCTTATCCCTAGAATTGTTCCACAAGTGAAGAAAAGGCTTTCTCAGACAAATACATTTGGAAAGTGTTTTAAGCTATACCTCCCTTTTGGAGTTTCACAATAGAAATTATTATATTAAAGGCTCTTTGACGTTACATAAAGAAAAGCTATGTGGGGAGTTCCCATCATGGTGCAGGGGAAACAAATCCAGCTAGGGTCCATGAGGATGTGGTTCCATCCCTGGCCTGGCTCAGTGGGTTAAGGATCTGGCATTGCCATGGGCTGCGATGTAGGTGGCAGATGCAGCTCAGATCCTGTGTTGCTGTGGTTGTGGTGCAGGTTGGCAGCTGCAGCTCCAATTCAACCCCTAGCCTGGAAACTTCTGTATGCTTCTTCTGTGTGGCCTTAAAAAGCAGAAAAAAGAAAAAAGAAAAGAAACAAAAGCTATTTGACTTGAAATTAGGAAGTCAGAAGGAAGGGCTGCTTGGTGGGTGGGGAGCAATGGAGGATAATTACCCTTTCTGATCTGTTGAGTTAAAATACCAGCAAATTTCCAAATGGGGATGTTAAACACATCATTGCAAATGTGGGTCTGGAGATGAGAGAGCAGATATGTGAAAAGGCTCCGAAACACACACAGGAGAATTACTATTCAGGCCTGAACATGTCAGTCTTTCACAGGAAGGAGCTTTTTGAAGACACAGCCCTTTAAGCCACAGACAAAATGTCTTGGAGGAAAGTTCAGACATGGAGACCGGATTATTTTGGACTAAGGGAGCATTTTTTTTTTCCTTCCAGTTTTAGTGAGATGTAATTGACATATAGCACTGTACAAATTTAAGGTGTACAGCATATTGATTTGAATTACATACATTATGAAATGATAATCATGGTTTAGTGAACATCTGTCATCTCATATAGATACAACATCAAAGAAATAGAAAAAAATTTTTTTTTTCTGGTGATGAGAACTCTTAGGATTTACTTTCTTAACAGCTTTCAGAATATAACATACAGCAATGTTAATTACATTCATCATTACATTTCATCCCCAGTACAATGTAAGCGGGCATTTTGATGAGACTCAGACTACTTGGCAGAGGGGCATGGTCTTCTGGTTGTCTACCCAATATTCTCTCTTTCTCTTTATTTGGGAAATGTATTATTTGGAATGACAGGTATTCCCAGGCTAATTTCCCCAGATTTCCTTGCTGGTAAGGGTAGCCAATAAAAAAGAAGTGGAAGTTGGGTGAGACTTTTGGTCAAGCTTTTAAAAAGTGATCTACTTGATACATCTGTGTTTATAGTAGGACTATTCACGATAACCAAAAAGGAGAAACAACCCCTGGGTCCACGGACATGAACAGATAAACAAAATGTGGTCTATACAAACAATGAAATATTATTCAACCTGAAAAATGATGGACATTCTGACACATGCTACAACGTGGGTGGATGGACCTTGGAGTCATTATGCTAAGAGAAATAATGCCAGTTACTAAAGGATAAATATCATATGATTCCACTTGTATGAGGTACTTAGAGTAGTCAGATACATAAAGAAAGTAGAATGATAGTTGCCAGGGGCTGAGGGAGGGGAGAATGGAGAGTCAGGGTTTAAAGAGTACATAGTTTCAATTTTACAAGATGAAAAGAGTTCTGGAGATGAATGGGTGATGGTTGCACCACAGTATGAATATAGTTAATACCACTCACCTATATACCTAAAATGGTCAAAATGGTAACTTTGATTATCTTTATACATACATCTTACCATAATAAAAAATGATTAAAAAATACTTATTAAAAAAGAGAGAGATCTACTTGACTAGGTTGGGTGCATTTGCTCCCTGCCCTCTGCCTTCGTCGTAGACGTGGTGATTGGTGTTATGGCAGCCGCCTTTGATCTTGAGGCAACCTTGAGTACAGGAGGAGGTGGCCCAAGCATAGCGACTGTGGAAACCTCATATATCAGTTTGGCTTTCTTACCTCTCTTTTGTGTAAAAGAGAAAGAAACCTCTGTCTTGTTCAAACTTCTCTTCTCAGTTTCAATTCTGTATAGCTAAACCTAATCTTAATGACCACAGTAGGCAAACACTCATACTTTTAGTTGTTGACTTATTATTTCACCAAACATTTATTGAACTCCACTATGTTCAGGGCACTGGGGATACAAGATGAAAGGAAAGGATTCCCGTTCTGCATACCCTTGCTTTCTCAAGGGAAGAGCAACAGCCAAGCTGCCATGGGCAGGCCAGTGAAGTCTGGCTGGTTCTTGTTTGATAAGCAGGAGAATTACACTTTTATGTAATTCTTTTTTAGACAAAACCTTTTTGCAAAGAATTCAAACCATAATAACTTTTAGGGGTGAGACTGTCAAGTTCTTGGCTATAGCGCACAGTGGGGTATTCGTTGCACTGCCTGTGACGGAGCTAATTCTATGTTACCAATTCCGCATGTATATTTATTCAATATTAGCCCACATTTTTTTGAGTGCCACTTTGTACTTGCAGTGAGCAGCAAGGAACAATAGGCCCAAGTGAAGCCACAGTGATGGATCTTATTGCAAACCACAGCTTTAAAAATTCCCCATTAAATGCCAAGATTCTTCACGGAGGGAAGGAACTAAGATGCCTATTGATAAATACAGACATTGGATGACCTCATCGCCTCTGTCTCCCTCTACCCGCCAGAGTGTCTCTCCGGGTCCCTGGGTAATTGTGACACTAACAGACTTCTTTGTGGACCAGTCATTAATTTTAATTTAAAAATTCTTGGAACTGCATCTGAACTCAAAGGATTCGACCAAGAATTATTGAGGGGTAAATGGAGAGTCATGCAGAAGTGACCTTGGGTAAGTCTTTTTTCTGCAAACCTCTGCTTCTCATCTGTAAAATGAAGTTGTTGGAAGAGGTTATTTCAGGAACCTTCCAGAGTTGACATTTGTGATGCTACTTATTGAGCTGCTTAAGTGAAATGACTTACTAGGACTTTTGAACAGTACCTTCCTGGAATGCTTGAGCCCCAAGTAACAGGATATTCAAGCATTCATTTACTCATTCATAGTTTCCTCCACTGAGTATTTATCAGGTGCCTACTGTGTTCCTAGGTGCCTGCTCTTAGGTGCTAGAATTGTCTAGATGCACATGACATAGTTCTTACTTGGAGAATCCCGGGGCTCACCTAGGGAGGCACGAATAGTGTAGGAGGTGATGAGAGGTTTAATAAAGGTGAGAACACAGAGGAGGCAATGGCTGCAGTAGGTGAGGAAAGCTTTCCCAAGGCAATTAAATGAGGAGATAATAGTCTTGAAAAAAAGAGTAGTATGTTCCTGATTGGAAGCTAGAGAGAGGATGAAAGGGGGCAGGTCATAAGGGAACTGTCATGCTAAGTATTTTAGTCATTTTCTGTTTGAGAATAATCAAAGGAATAATCAAATAAACATGGAAATCATCAAAAGTAGTTTCTAAAAACATCTGCTTTTAAGGAGAACTCAAGAAAAATCCAAGGAGTTGCTCATATCCATAACCTGGTGGAAAGTGACAGCAGAAACTGTCAGGGGGTCCCCAAGAAGGTTCCGTGAGGCTCAATAGATAATTACTCTCCCAGAGAGTAACATGACTTAACATGTCATAATTCAATGTCAAAATATTCAGCTTAGTTCCTTCATTTTCACTGTCACAGGAAAATGTGTTTTGCCAAGTGTTTTCATCTTCCACTCTCAATTTTCTTTCTTTTTTTTTTTAAATGAATTTCCCAACATTAACCTCAAAGCAGCATTGTCAGGTTTGAATGAAATAAGGGAATGTGAAAGTGCTTTTCCAACTATGATGTGTTACCAAAGAGTAGTGGCCAGTGTTATCATTGCTCCCATGACCACCCACCCCTTCTAGCTGCGTGAGAACATGGGCTAGCTGTCTTGCTCATGGCCATATCTGTTTCCCTAAGATGATGCTCCTGAATGAACAAATAACTGAATGAACAAATAACTCTATTCGGCATTTTGGACTTTCCAAATAACCATCACATCTGAAGATTTGCTCTCTGCACTCCATAGCACCTATGCCAATGACTCTCTGTTCTTCTGACCCTCTCTCCCTTCCATTTCTTCTCTTTTAGCTAATGGCTTCATCCACTGCCTTACAGAACACTAAAAAGTAACAGTTCCTGCAGTTCTTCCTCTTGAGCGAATTCTCTTCATCTGGAGTTTCTATGTCCTCCCTATAAACCCAAGCAATCTGGTTTCTGTCCCACCACTCAGCTGAAATGATTCCCAATAGTCGGTGTGAATTCACTGCTTGGAAAGCTCAATTATCTTTTTGTAGACTTTATTCCCTTTGACATCCTTGCCACACAAGACCCTCTGGTCACATCTGGACCCTTCAACTTTCATCCCTTGGCTTCTTGACGCTACTGCCCCAGGTATTCTGACTGCACACTTGGATATTCTTGTTGGTTTCCTTCCTTCCTTCTATCTGTCCCCATCTGTGAACCAAATTCTCGTTCCTCCCTCACCCTGTCTACACTGGCTTCGACCTTTTCTGTATGTCTGACACATGTGCCCTGCCTACTTTGAGCAGCATCAGGATTGTCTTCTCCACCTAGACACTCTGCTTCCCTGAAGGTCCAGCTTGCTGTTCCGTTCACCAGGGAGGACATTCTGTATTCCTGGTGCTTGGGACACACCTCCACCCCTAGCTAGGCAGACATCCCCTTCCTGAGGCTGGAGGGTAGCCGCTGAGGGGAGAGACATTGAGACATTCTCCTCAGCCTTCTCTTGGAATAGCTTACATGCTGCATGGCTTCTGGTCACATGACCTGCAGACTCACTTCTCTGGCTTTTATCTCACACTCAGACACCAGTGTACATGTCCTGTGACTTCCTGGATACTTCTATTAGAAGGCCCTGCCACCTCCTCAGACCCAACTCCACTAAAATCTCATCTACTTTCCCACACAATCTGAGGCACCCTTTTTACAATGCATGGCACCACCATTTTCCCGAATTTTTAAAATCCATTTTTTTTTTTTTTTTTGTCTTGCTGCATCTGTGGCAGGCAGAAGTTCCTGGGCCAGGGATGGAACCTGGGCCACAGCAGTGACAACTCTGGATTCTTAACATGCTAGGCCCACCAGGGAACTCCCTCATTTTTGATTTTTGGTTTTCAAATTCACCTCTGATTCCTCCGCTACTTCTGATTTGTGTCTGCTCAATTCAATCATACTAGATAAACTTTTGCCTATTTGTCTCTTCTCTGTAATATCCCTCGCATCTCCTCTTCTTTCCACATCCCCTCCATTTCCGTGCCCCTCCTCTACTCTGTTTAGGTCCTCATCTTATGTTTGCATGAAAACAGTACCCCCAGCTTTTTAATAGAGTGTGGGGTTTGATTCTGTATTTGGAGTTGGGCTGCTTTAGTTTGTGTTAAGGCTTTGCAACTTACCATGTGCTGAGGAGATTGTCCTTGTGCTAAATCCCTGGCCAGAAATGCATGACTTGCTCCCTTTCATGGCTCAAATCCTAATCCATGGATCGGGTCTTATAAGCTCTCATGTATTATCAATACCATTTTCTAGTTAGAAAAACATATCATACTCTGTTCATTCATTCAGTAAATATTTACTGAGTGCCTTCCTAGGCACTGGGGAAATAGTGTGGAACAGGGCATGGAATGAAAGCTTACATGCTGTGTGTGTGTGTGTGTGTGTGTGTGTGTGTGTGTGTAAAAGGAGTTAGCAATTACATAAACATATCAGCAACCAAGAAAAATATAGCGATAAGGGCTGTGAGGAAATTAAACAGTGATGGATTTGAAAGTGCTTGGTGGGCTATGTTGAACTGACCATATAGAAGGGATCTTCTCAGGAGGGAACATTTAGGCTGCGATCTGACTCACTAGAAGAGTCAACCTTGGGATGATCTGGGGCACGGCTTTTCTAGGTGGAGAGAAGAGCAAGTGCAATGCCCCCAGAATGGAACCAGCTTCGTGGTGGGAGGAATGAAAAGGAGGTCCATTTATCTGCCGGGCAGAGAGGGAGGCAGATAAGTAATGAAGGCTGTCAGAGGATCAGGCACAGCCTTGTAGCCTTAGGTAGGAAGTTTTAGATTGAAGTTTAGATGCGAAGATTTTGAAGATTTTAAGCAGAAGAATGATATGCTCCAATTTATTTGAAAAGCATCCTTCTGGCTGCTATGTGGAGAACTAGTGGAGGAACAGCTTGAGTCGAAGCTGAGAGACTGGTTCCGAGGCCATTGCAGGAGACCTGGGAGTGATGGTGGCAGAAGTGCTACCAGAAGAGAAGAGGACCCAAGCTGGGATATGTGTTGGAGATGTAGCTGGCAGCACTTGTTCATGGACAGATGTGACTGCAGAGGGGGAGGGAGAGACCAGGAATGATGGATGTCCTAGTCTCAGCTTGAGAAGCCAGTGGTATGAAGTGCACTTTATTGGGGTGAGGATGACAGGTCACTTCTGTAAGGGGACAGGGGTTAAAGTGTCTTAGAGGAGAGACAGGTCAGTATGGGCTGGGCTGGATGGGCAGGTTGGCTCCCTGGAGGAGCAGACCAGCTGAGCCTTGAAGGACAGTTAGGACAGCAGTGAAAAAGGATGGGTCGAGATCCTGGGAAAACCCAGGGTCTTTGTTCAAGGTGTTTGTTAGACCTCCACGAGGGGAGGGCATCAGGCAGGCGGGTCTGGGTCTGCACTCTTTCCATTCGTTCACCTTTCCTGTGTGCATTTCTTGTTTTACAACCTAGCGAGCCAGCCACTCAGGGTTGGGGATCGTGTCTCTCACAGTGCTAAGACAAAGCCCTCTCCACTGTAGGCTCTCAGCATTTTAGAATGAATGGATATATTTGATGAGAAAACTGAGGACAGAGAAACTAAAGGTGTTAAAACCAAGTCTTGACCGATTCGCACCAATGATTTTCTACACTCAACTTCCTTGGACACAGGCACGTGCTGAAGGGTTAGTACTGTGGAGGGGGAAAATGTAGCGTTTTGAAGGCCAGAATCCAACAGCCGAGGGACTTTGGGTAAAATCTCTGACGTTCTTCCATCCCCCAGACTTCCAAAAGCTCCCCTTTCCTATCCATAGCTGTGCTGGTTTTATGTTGGTCTGACTTGTCTCCTCATCTTTGCCAGAAGCTCCCTTTCTGCTCCCTGGGGGTGTTGGTTCACTGTTTCTCCCTTCACTGATCACTGGCTCCATTGCCTTAGGAATTCTCTTTCACCACCAAAAGCATTTAATCAGGCACCTGCTTAGCACTCCCTTGCTTGATTGGCTTTGAGGTTTCTGACAATTCTGAAATTTCTTTTGCATCGTGCCTTCTTGCAGAAATTGTCCCGGCTGTCCTGGTCATCGTCAGCATCTTCAGAGAGTTGGCAAGGCGATGGTGGACACCGCTCAGGCTCTGTGGCATGTGCTCAGATGTGGGTGCTCATCAGAGAGAATGTACGTTTTCTGGGCTCTCTGAGTCTTAGTGAGGTGTCTGTGAGCGATGCTCTGAGCCAGCTAGAGCTTGGTTCCGCTGCTGTGTGAAGTGAATGACTAACCCAGTTTTCCTAAAGCTTAGTTTTCTTATTTGTAAATAGGCTCTTAAATGCCGCTGTGTGGTGGTGTCAAAATGTAAATGAGATCACGTAGGTAAAGCCCCCAAGCACAGGACTGAAAAACAGACACAGATACAGTGAGAAAGGTGACTTTAAAATCTTTTCAATATGGGCAGGGCCCAGGCAGAAAAGAGAAAAGCTCTTTGGAGAATAGTGAATGCAGATGTGAAACTCTCAAGGCTGGGGCTATCGGCCTGATTGATTTCATGGGCATCTGATAAGGGCAAGGTAAAACTATTTCCCAGGACCCACTCCATCAAGAACAGGAAGGTACAGGAATTCTTTCTTCCCAGACGCTCCCCAAAGCAGCAACACAATGGACTGTTCTTTAGGAAGCTTTGCAGGCCAAGGCAGAATCTCTATAAAAATCCACTGCAGGTGGGGGGGGGCACTGACCACCCTGGGGGGTCAGGAACTGACTCTCAGAATGGTCTTCTCCGCTTCTCCTGGGCTGCTGGGGTCGAGGATTGCACTGAATTCTTCGAGTGAGCCTGTACTTTGGCAAAAAGCCTTTCCTCCTGGGTAGCTGAATAATTTTTAGATGATCCAGCTGGCATGTTAAAGAAACGTGCTAATGAGTCAGGAATGATCTTCTCAGGCTCCCCTACACCCCACTGGCTTGCTCAAGGCTAGAGAATTCCCCGGGAAGCCAGTGAAAGATTTATGAGATTAATCCCGGAAACGTTTTCTCCCCCTTCTCCATTGTTCTCAGCGGGGGGTGCCAGAGGCGGCGGGTTTGGGGCGTGAGGGGCGGAGAGGGCAAATTAGAAGGGGACAAAGACAGGACTCCTGCCTTTAAGGGAAAGCTGGAGAAAAGAGGGATGAAGGCGGCCAGCTAATGAGGATTCTCTGACAATGAAATATGCAAGATCCTTTTTGGAATGTGCCCGCCCGCAGGCCCCACAGAGCCTCCGAGATGAATTTGAGGAGGAAAGGAGTTGAGGACGCTGCGGGGGCGGTGAGGGGGGAAGCTCACTCCAACTCAGTGTTGGAAGGGGTCCGATGAATTAGCTCCTTGGTCTTCACACAGATACCGAGGGGGAGGGGGAAGAGGAGGGGGAGGGGGAATGGGCAAGGAGGTGGAGGAGGAGGAGGCTTGGGCCCCAAGGGGGTTCCTGGCACCCAGGGAAATTCCCTGTCTTCTCCCCTCACCTTGCTGCCTCTCCTTGGGGTGAGATGACCTACCTCACCCCAAGTTGCTGGAGAGCTTGCTGGTCTTTCTTAGAATTCAAGGCTCCTTTCTAGAAATTGAAGGGATAGGATTTGGGTCCCTGGGGGACCACCTTTGCCCAAGAGGATGCTGCTCTTGGGCAAAAAAATTCCTCCATGCGTTCCAACGATGGGTTTTATCCAATATGAAATGGCAAGATAGACTGACATGATGGGATTCCTTTGCTTTGGTTTCACTCAGCCACGGGCTGGGGGAACAGATATATCAGGCATGATTGAGCCTGATGGCTGATCCAAAAAGGCCTTGAATGTGCTACAACATTTAGGTTTCTTCTTCAAAAAAAATCTTTTATATACAATAGCCAAGACCTAGAAGCAACCGAAATGTCCACTGACAGAGGAGTGGGTAAAGATGTGGTACATATCCACAATGGAATATTACTCAGCCATAAAAAGGATGAAATAATGGCATTTGCAACCACATGGATGGGCCTAGAAGTGATCATGCTAAGTGAAGTTAGACAGTGAGACACAAATATCATATACTTTCGCTTATGTGTGGAATCTAGAAAAAGGATACAAATAATTTATTTGCAGAACAGAAACTGACTCACAGACTTTGAAAATCTTATGGTTACCAAAGGGGAGAGGTTCAGTGGAGGAGGGATGGACAGGGGGTTTGGGATGGAAATGTTCTAAAATTAGGTTGTGATTGGTTATACAACTCTCAATGTAATATAATTCACTGAATTAAAAAAAAATCTTTTGGTTGTAAGGAGGAGGGAAACTAGGCTGCTAGAATTTCACCTCTTGTGTCTTCCAACTGGAAACAGCCCCAAAGCACGCCAGCATTGGGAGAGGGGTTAGGCCCTGTGGAGTCCCCCCGTGGGTAGTCAAGAGATAAGCCACAGGGAAGGCCCTTCTCTCGATGAACAAAGATTCCATTCAGCATCACCTGTCCTTCCAATTTCAGGCAGTCATCCATCCTAAGACAGAGAGGCCTCCTAGAAGTAGTGGCGGGGGAAGGGGGGGCGGCTAACTTTCAGTTTGGTTGATGCCCTGGGGGCTCAGGGGTTGCCTTTCCACCAAATTCTATCTACACCCAGAGCTTTCCAAACACAGGTGGATTGGGTGGATTGTTTCACAGTAAAACAGAACTTTTTACAATTTGCTGTAACTACAGACAGTTTCGGTAGCAGAAAGAGTGTTCACACCACTTCCCTTCCAGAAATGGCTGAGTGTTTTCCAAAGGTCTCAGAAGATAAACTGTCATGTTTGCTAAGAAAAGGAGTTTGCCTGGATGAGTCCACCGTGGCCTTAACACTTGAATTTTGCGTATGTCTTTTTCTGTCTTGAACCTTTTAATACTCATCACCCTTAAAATTTTACAGGATCTAAGTTCTATACAATATGAACTTTTTCAGTATTTAAGTTCTATACAATTTAGATTTCAGTATTTATGTTCTATACACTATGTTGGGTCTTTCCGATAATATGAAATTTTGGGATGAGGTGTGTGTGTGTGTTGGGGCGGGGGAAGTAGGCCTAGGTATAGCTAAGAACACTCCAATTTGACTACAGGCTTCGGGTCCTGAGGGTCTGTCCCAGATTTCTGGGACAGTCCCAATTCTCAACATTCAGACCTGTGGTCCAACCAAGTATTTTGGTTTAGAAAATATGAAGTCTGCTCAGGGAAATAAGCAGGTGGTTTGTTACAGCCCTAGTTTGCATTTTATAAATTTGTTTATATGTAGAGCAGATCTTGGGCAGCCCTCCAGAGCACCAGCATCTCAATGATTTACATAAAGTCATGAAATTTGCCACATCACCCCATGTCAGGTCTATTTCCAATTTCTTGTCACCGGATTCAAGCTGAGCCTAAACAATCTATTTGATAAACCACCTCTGTCCATCTGACCAGCCCTAGCGATGAACACCTGTGATTAATCCAGGAAAAATTCAATTCAACACATGGGCACTGCCTGCTGGGTATACCCAAGTCCTGCCTGAGACAGGAGCTGGGCACACAGGGATGCACGACACAGTCGCCGAAGTGGGATGTGACAGCAGAACCCTTTTCACAAACTAGAAAGAATCATCATCGTCTTTTGCTAATGGGTCCTCCCACACACGTGGTCGATTTATCTTTTTTTTTTTTTTTTTTTTTGTCTTTTTGCCATTTCTTGGGCCGCTCCTGCGGCATATGGAGGTTCCCAGGCTAGGGGTCTAATCGGAGCTGTAGCCACCGGCCTATGCCAGAGCCACAGCAACGCGGGATCCCAGCCGTGTCTGCGACCTACACCACAGCTCATGATAACGTCAGATCCTTAACCCACTGAGCAAGTGCAGGGATCGAACCCACAACCTCGTGGTTCCTAGTCGGATTTGTTAACCACTGCTCCACGACGGAAACTCCCGATTTATCTTTTGGAGAAAGATTGAAGCGAGTTACCATATGAGAAGTTGAGCCAAAGGGCCCAGGTTCAAGATTTGGTTGTGAGAACAAAAATTTAAGTAGCGCTTTTGATTTCTTCTCATGAGATACCCAGGATATTCCAGGCCTTCTCAACAATTGGGAAAACCCAGAGAATTTAAAACAAAACAAGACAAACAAAAAACCCCGTGTCTTTTCCTTTGCTAACAGGAAACAGAAAAAGACTGATCTTTTAAAAAACAAATTGGAACTGGGTCTGCCGTGAGTTAGAATGACACTGCCGATGCATTTCCCATGGGCTAGTGAACAGCTACAGTTATAAATTACTTTCAGGGCTTTTCATCCCCCTTCATATCTTAAATAGGAGCTTGTGCTTCTTAAAACTGATTCAAGAAACAAAGCTACTGTATTTACCAACACTGGTGATGCAGCCAATCCCTCTGGTCTCTGTGTTTTGAACGCATGTGGGGTTTGCTTGAGTCTGAGGTAGGCTTAGAAGCAGAGGTTCACTCTTAGGATCTGTAAGGCAGTGCTGGAGGAAGGTTGAGCTGTGGCACTTAAGGCAAGCTTGTGGGTTTGAGCTGGGGCAGTCTTGACTCCTTCGGAAAGTATTCTGCAGGTATTTTCTTCTTGGTATCCTGTGGTGGAGGCAGCTGAGTCCCTGACTGCCCACACCTATACATGGGAGGAGCCTCTTTTCAGTTTCCTGGCTTTTCAGCAGACGCAAAATATAGTCAGGCATTTTTATTAAAAAAGAGAGAGAGAGAGCGCCCAGAATGCCCAGCATTCTCCCATTATTTGCCTATTTTATGTCTCTTCTAGGAAAACTCTGTTACATCACGGATGCCCAACAGTTTCTGGTGGGGAGCTAGTTTTGAGTTTTCCAAGTCATAGAATCCCAGATTATTCAGCCTGGATCCTGGTTTGAATTCTTTCATTTAGTTGCTGCGGCAACCATGGTCTGGAGAGGTGGGAGAACTTGTCTAAAGTAACAATGCCTGTGTTCATTTATTTATTTGTTAACTCATACATCAAGTAATTTTTGCACATCTGCTGTGTGCTAAGCACGGGGTATGTCATCGTGAACAAGGCAGAGAGGACCTCGTCCTTAAGAAGTTTATAGTCTGGTGGGGAAGATGGATGATAAGAAACTGAACATTACAAGTGGCGATGTGTTTCATGAGTTCAATGGACAGGTGAGGGGTGAGGAGAGCCTCTTGTGCAGAGTCTTCAAGGTAGGTCTCTGGGCAGTGATGTTTTAGGGGAAAACTGTTTAGGGGAGAGGAGCTGGGGTGTGTTGCAGGTGCATCACCAATAGCAGGAAATTATGGTAAAGAATTGAAGACAACCACAGCTCATTCCTGGTTCTCCAGCGGGAATCCCCTTTGGATTGTGTGTGGCATTAGTGCGTTATTATTCTCCAAGTCCATGATTTTCTTTTCTGTGGAAACGTTCATTTGTGCCTTATATTAGATTCCAGTTATAAGTGATATCATATGGTATTTGTCTTCCTCTTTCTGACTTACTTCACTCAGTATGAGAGTCTCTAGCTCCATCCATGTTTGCTGCAAATGCCATTATTTTGTTCTTTTTTATGGCTGAGTAGTATTCCATTGTGTATGCATACTACATCTTCCTAATCCAGTCATCTGTTGATGGACATTTGGGTTGTTTCCATGTCTTGGCTATTGTGAATAGTGCTGCAATGAACATGCAGGTGCATGTGTCTTTTTTAAGGAAAGTTTTGTCTGGATATATGCCCAAGAGTGGGATTGCTGGGTCATATGGTAGTTCTATGTACTGGTGGCTCTTTAATAATACTTTAATAAAAGTAAACCAGTGGGGTTTACTTTTAGATATTATTCTGAACTATTTCAGAGGTCCCTGCCCTCTTTTTTTTCATCTATTGTAGTGGAAGTGAAGGATTAGAGCAGGTGAGATTTCATTTAAAACACATATTCCATTGCATCATGACATGGAGAATGGAGGGAGTTCCCACACTAACAGGCTCACTGAATTATAATGGCAGAGTTTATCTATTGCTTATCCCTGAGTATAACATACACACAAGGATAACTCAACATAGCCCAACCCCTGATTGCTCCTCTTGGTCTAGAAATAGCCTCCCCATCCACTGAGCTCTGGACTGATTAGGACTGTGCACATCTGTCCTCCGTAATGTCTTGTAAGTTCCTTGAGGCTACAACGGTGTTGAATTCATCACCTCCAGCAAACCCAGCCACCAGCCTGTCACCATGCTCATTAAGAATTGCTCAGTAAATATTTGTTGAATGAATCATATGGAAGGACCTAAAAATCATCTTTAGGGAGAAGAGTTGTGAGAAAGGCGGGGCCACTTTTTTTTTTTAATGTTTTTTTCACAGTGGTTGGTATAAGGAGCCTATAATTATTACTGCGACTGGCAATCAAAAAAAAAAAAAAAAAAAAAAAAAAACAAAACCCAAAAAACAAACAAAACCCTGACTATCCTAGGGTCCTTGCTTCATTCCTCTGATGAAATCACTGGCTTGGTGACAAGAATATCAGGAGGACAGAGAACCAAACACTGAGCTATCTAACACAACCCACAGCAGGGCCATCATGGCATCATCCTGCTGGGATGTGAAGTCATGTCTGAGTGTTCCGTTCCCAGCACTGGACTGGCTTGGTCTCTGCTCCCAGTTCAGACAGTGACATAGACCCTGCATCCTGTCTCCTGACCCTGGGTCTCCAGGCTCCAAGCCAGTCCCACTTGAGGCAACTGGATGATCAGGCCCATCAGGAAGTACATGCAGCCCCAGGAGGTTCTAGTAAGTACGGGTCAACACTGCGTCTATCCTGGAAAGTTTGGGGGAGGGACTGTTCCCATCAGTGCAAACCTTTCCTCTACTCTGCTCCAACTCTGCTCTCAAGCAAAAGACAAGAATCGCATAAGAAAATTCCAAACTCTATTGTTCAAGGGCCACGTGCCCACCTGCAAACCAATACAAGTCACAGATTCCTATTCTTGCCCAAGCAAGGAACTTCCGCTGAAATGATGGTGCCGGGGGGGATGGTACAGAGGATAAAGGGGGCTGGGTATAGAGCCCAGAGGCACTGTGTCCCTGCCTTATGGGGCCCCTCCTGCTGTGTGAGCACTCCATGGGTCATATTCCTTTCACTATTTGAAGAAACATTTTTCATGACAAGAGAAGGGTTCAAAAACTCCAGAATTTGAGGTGACAATGCAAAGTGATTGCAGGTCAGAGGTGGGAGATGAAAATACAGATAATAAAAAGGATTAATGTCAGCAATTTGCTAATTGACTCTCTGCCCCAGGTCAACACACAGCCAGCAGCCAGGGAAACTTGACCGTAGTTAACTGGGCATTTGGGCCAGAGGCACTGAGAGGTGTCTATTATTTCAGGGAGGCTTTCTATGCTCTTGCTGAAGACTTCAGGAATGGCAGTCTTCCCTCCCGATCAGTTCTTCCTGAAGACACTGTACAGCTTGGTTTACTCTGGGTTTAACACCCTGTAATTACTATCAGATGAACAGAGTAATACCTATTATATTTCTTGCTACTTTCTTTCCCCTTGATCCTTACCTAAAATGTAAGACGAAAAGAAGAAAAAGAGAAAAGTAATCCAGGTAAGAAGGGCCCAGCACTATAGACTAGCAGTAAGGACCAAACCTCTATGATTGAAAAGCACTTACAGGTTATTGGATGGGAGTTGAGAATCACCAAGGGACCCATTAACTCTGTGTTTGGGGGATTAGCCATTCTGGTATTTACAGATGGTTTCTTAAAACAGTAGTGTTGGGGTCCACGCTGTAGGAGTAACTGAAGTGTTGATAAAAGGACTTCCAGAACAAATCAAGAATCCTAATGAAGATGCTGGAGGACGTGTGTGGGGCTCCAGTCTCTGGGCTAGCAACTTGGCACTACATTAATGGCTGGAGGAATCTAAGACTCACAAAAGATAGCTTTTAAAGGAAAAAAAAGACGCTTTTCTTAGAGGAACTAGTTTTAACAGTCTATTTGTCCTCTGAAGGTTGTTTTGTTAGGGCCTCTGTTGCCACTGAGCATACAGCTCTCTCAGGGGCCCACATCTCCCAGGATTTGTAGTTTGTGTAGGCCAGTTGGCTCTGGGCTGCATCTGAGAGATTTTAGCTTGGGAATCAAATCTTTTCTCTTGTTCTTGGTTGCTGCCTGCTTTTATTTTCAATTGCCTTGTGCAATTGCCAAGGTTATTTCCAATTGAGAGGAACTCCACTGCATTTTCTTTACCCGCCCCTTGCTGTAGTAGTTTGGTAAGTTGCTTCCTAGGGAATACATTTTGCAACTGGGAGGGTAGAGATCTGATTCTGAGGAGCAATTTGGTGTCGCTTCCAGAATCTGCTCACAGCCCTAATGGTAGTGAAACAGTCCCCAAACAGAAACCATCTTGGCTGTTTCCCTGGGCTGCACATTCCCATCTCCCAGGGAAATTAAGGGGCGGTAGCTGGGCTCTTCTTTCAAAGAATGCATAAAAATGAAATTACAAGTCCACACTCCCATTACTTGAACTCATAGAGCCCAAGAAAGAATTGGCAGGGGTTAAACCCATCTCATTTTATAGACAAGAAATTGAGGTCCAGTGAGGAAAAGTAATTCCTATCCCCTGCCCTCCCCGCATCCCCCCTACTGCCAGTCTCAAAGCTAGTTACCAGCAGACTGGGATAGAAACCAGGTCTTTTGATTTCTAGACTAGGATTTAACTCATTCATTAGAATTGTTGTAGTTTCAACCTAGATCTCTCCCAGAGAGGGTGGCTCAATTTTTATTTTGGTGTTGATTCCTTCATGGCTGTCTGGCTGAATTAATTATACACATCCAACATTTTAGAAATTAGGGTCTTTCTACCATCTGTGTCAGAACTATATGTTAAAAATTCAGACCCCTAGACTCTCCCACCCTTCAGAATCAGAATCTCTGAGAGTTGTCTTCAGAATCTGGATTTTAATAAGCATCCTTAAAAGAGTGTTATGCACTTCAGAACCACTTTAGCTGGCCCAAAGTCAAGTTAATGTATTTTATTGATTTAAAATGTTTACTTAAATGACAAAAGAAAAAATCATGGGGCTTCAAATTCAAATGCCTTTGTACGGCAAAAAAAGAAAAAAAGAAAGGGCAAACTACAAAATAGGAGAAAAATTTTGCAAACTTTATATTGGGTAGGGGTTGCTATCCAAAATATGTAAAGAACTTATACAATTCAATACCAAAACCACAAATAATCTGATTAAGAAATGGGCAGAGGAGTTAAAGACATTTTTCCAAAGAAGACATCCAAAGGGCCAACAGGTACATAAAAAAGGTGCTTAACATCACTGATCATCAGGGAAATGCAAATCAAAACCATGAGAACATATTATGCCACACTTGCAAGAAAGGCCATCATCAAGGGGACAAGAAATAGCAAGTGTTTGCCAAGATGTGGAGAAAAGGGAACACTTGAGTTCTGGTGGAGGGATTATAAAATGATTCAGCCACTATGGAGAACAGTATGGATGTCCCTCAAAAAATTGAAAATAGAATTGCCTTACCCAGCCATCTCACTTCTGGGTGTATATCTATAGGAAATGAAATTGAAGAGATATATGCACTCTTATGTTTTTTTTTTTTTTTTTTTTTTTTTTTTTTTTTTTTTGCTATTTCTTGGACCGCTTCCGCGGCATATGGAGGTTCCCAGGCTAGGGGTCGAATCGGAGCTGTAGCCGCCGGCCTACGCCAGAGCCACAGCAACGCAGGATCCGAGCCGCGTCTGCAACCTACACTACAGCTCACGGCAACGCCGGATCGTTAACCCACTGAGCAAGGGCAGGGACCGAACCCGCAACCTCATGGTTCCTAGTCGGATTCGTTAACCACTGCGCCACGATGGGAACTCCCACTCTTATGTTTATTGCAGGACTCACAAGAGCCAAAACATGGAAATGCTTAAGTGCCCATCTATGAATGGATGAAGAAAGTACAGTAAGTATATAGACACACACAATGGAATACTATTCAGCCATGAGAAAAAGGAAATTCTGCTATTTGCAACAATATGGATGAAACTTGAGGATATTATGTTGAGATAAGTCAGACAGAGAAAGATAAATATTGTATGATATCTCATACATGGCATCTAAAAAAAACAAACTCATAAAAGCAGAGGAAAATGGTGGTTATCAGGGGCTGGAATGTGGGGCAATGGGAGAGATGATGTTTAAGGGTACGTACTTGCAATTAGTAGATAAATAAGTTCTGGAGGTCTAGTACACAGTACAGTGATTATAGACAACAAAACTGTATTATAAGCATTGATCTTGATAAGAGAATAGATCTTAAAATTAGAAGTGATAAATACGTGATGTTAGCTAATGCTACAGTAACAATCAAATTGCAATATAAATGTACCACCTTAAACTCACAGTGTTATATGTTAAATATATATCAACGCAAATAAATAAATACTTAGTGTTTCTAAAATCACTAAGATAGGCAAAAAAGCTTTTAAAGGAGTGGTGTCTTACAATCTAAAGTAACTTTGAAGACATACTAAAATTTTCTTTCAAAACTTTCAGTTACTGAAGAAGTAAAAATTTTAATTTGTGTCTAAATTCAATTCCATAGCATTTAATTCTTTCACTGCTTAAATTTCTCTTTAGTGAAAAAGAAGAAATGTTGGAAAGCTTTGTTTTCTCAGGCCTTGGGCAGCCTTCAGTGAACTGCTATTTCTACAACTCAAATCCTGCCTTGCAGATTTTTTTTTAGGCCGTTTATTAGAAGATTCCATTTTTTGTTTTCATTTTCTGTGATTACCTCTACATTTTAATATCTATATTTATTCACTGTGAAATTTCCAACAAAAGCTAAAGTTATTGACTATATCTTGTTTCTGAAAGATTCCATGAATTAACTTCTTTCCAACCCACTGAACACACCCCTACCTTTCATAGTACTGGTATCTAGATTTTTATACTTATTTTTTAAAAACATAAATTCAATGGTTAATTATATTTAGCAACATTTTTAAATTCCATTTTTGTGTCTAGCATGTGAATGGTAACATACGTAGTCTTTTTGCATGAAAAATTATTTTTCTATGTTGTGAATGATAGTTGACTTGGGTATAGAATTCTTGGTTGATAGTTGTTTTCCCTCAAGGCCAGGGAAAGATTCCTTGGTTCTCTTTTGGCATCCATTGTGCATAAGAGTTATTTTAATTGTCATTTCTTTGCAAGTCATCTATCTTTTCTCTCTAGTGGTTTTGTTTGTTTGTTTGTTTGTTTTCCCTAAGCTGCACCCAAGGCATGTGGAAGTTCCCAGGCCAGGGATCAAACCCATGTCACAGTCGCAACCTGTGCCATAGCTGTGGCAATGCCAGATACTTAACTGGCTGCACCACAGGGGAACTTCCATCTGGTAGTTTTAAAGATTTTTCTCTTGTCTTCAGTGTTCAGTTTCATAATAAGATGTTTCTTGGTTACATTCATTATTACATATTCTTTTTGACATTTTGTGTAATCTTTTGCACAAGTAAAAGGATACATATATCATGTCCTGCATCCTGGAAAGTTCTCAGCCACTTTTCCTCTATTCTGTTCTTGGAATCCTATTAGACATATATTATGTCTTTCCTGCTTTTTAACTGCTATTTCATGGTTTTGCCCTTTCCGTCCTTAAGTCTTTATGCTACATTCTGGGTAAACTCCTCAGTATCATATTCCAATTCACAAATTGTCTATTATATTCAAGAGGGAATTAACCCTGCCTATTAAACTTTTCATTCAAGTACTATGCTTTTCACTACTGAGATTTCCAACCAGTTTCTTTTCATATTCACCTGTTCTTGTTTCATTCTTAACTTATTTTATTTTACAACTTACTCCTCATTTTTATTGCTATTCTTTCTTTTTCTCCTTTAAAATTCTAAAAAAAATCTGTATTTTAAATGAACTTTTAGATTATGCTATTATTCTCACTTAATCTGATGAAAGTCTCCCAAGTACTTATTTTGTTGGATCCCTTCTTAATGTTAGTTTTCTTTGCATGTTTTGGAATTTTAACTTTTATGATATACATCTGGAGTGGTAACAAATACACTTTTTCTCTTTTTCTCTTGTCATCATTTTCTGCTCACTCCTCCTTATCTAGCTATTTTGCAGTGGTTTCTGACTAGGCCTCAGGGCTTCAGTCCACAACCTGGTCTTGTGTTCATGTCCCTGGACTCTTTTCTTACGGTGATATTGGGGTATTGCTCACAGAGCCAGCTGGCAGTTTGGCCCCAGTCCTGGCCAGGAGATCATGCCTGCTTATTCCTGCTTTTCCAGATTCACATTTATTCCCCTCAGGTGGCAGTTGAAGCATTTTTTTGAGGCAGGAACTCCCTACCCCATTCAGGTTCTGTAACTGAGCAGGACCCTATGGACATTTCCCAGGACAGATTGCTCTCCCATATCCTCCACTGTGGCTTCTCTCTGAAGTACCTAGACAACAATATCTGATGCACATTTCCTGAGCTGTTTTACAGATACTAAAACCCCCACTAAATGGAAGACATTAACTACTTGATGACCAGGAGCATGTAGCTCCCTGCCTGCTATTGATAATGTTAGCTGCCCTGTTACCTCAACATCAACTAATGGGAGAATTGTGCATAAAGTGATCAAATATCCTGGGATGCCCCTCCCTCACTTTGCCTTTAAAAATGCTCTGCTGAAACCCTTTGGGGAGTGTTTGTTTGTTTGTTTGGACACAAGCCACCTATTACTCAGACCTGCATTAAACCCTTCTCTGCCCCAGACTCCAATATTTGGGTTTGTTTGGCTTCACTGTGCATCGGGCACATATACCTGTGTTTGGTAACAGTTCAAGCAGTAAGCACCAACCATCTAAGTCACCTTTGCTTCCCAGTGCAGTGGAGTTTTCTTGCCTGTCTCTGTGTGCCTCTAGAGCTACCAAGCTGACAGCTTTGTTCATTTACTATATTTTTCTGTTCAATGTCTAGTGCACAGGTATTTATTCTTTCTTTATGTGCATATGTGTATGCTCATGCTTTACTCCCCCCCTTACTGTATTTTAAATTTAGTCTTTTAAAATATGTTATCAACACTTTCTAAGTGTTTAGGGTAGAGGGAGTGACTTCAAAACATAAGCTTAAAATGCCATCTTGAGTCCCAAACTCAAGCTCATGATACTGGCTTTGAGATGTCTACCATTCCTGCTACTTCTAGATTGATGTTGTCCTTTGTTTCCCATATAATGTGAGTTACTCTTCTAATATGGCTTAGTGCCTGACAAAGCCTACTCATATAGATGAATTCTCTCTTAAGCGACTTTATGAAGCCCATCAGTGATTCACTTAGCAAGCACTTTTGTAATAAATTTGCAATATCCTTTAAAGAAATGGATCTGGAGGAGAGCCAGACTAATTTAGGAGAAACACGGTTTAAAAATGAGCAAATCATTCCCAAAAAAGCACACAAGATGACTATAGAAATATATTAATATGTTTTTCTATTTCTACAGATTAAACTGAGATCCTTTGCAGATAATGAAACAAACAGAAAATTCCTATGGGTTAAAAATCCCAACCAAGCTTTTGATGAGCTTTATTTGCTTTAGCCTAGAGAGAAAGTCATGATACAGGACTCAGTTATATCAGTGAGGAACCAGAAGTGAGACTGGATTTGGTTCTTGAATCCCCTTAAGTAGTGCAGTATACAAATCATGGAACAGCATGGAGACACATGAATTATGCAAGAATGTCTTAGAGATTCCCAGAGAAACCTCTACTTCCTTCATTAAGAATAGGTTAGTAAAGCAGTCCAAAAAAATCATTTTTGGCAAGTCACATTTTTTTTTTTTTTTTTTTTGCCATGCCCAAAGCATCTGGAAGTTCCCACACCAGGATACAAACCCACACCACAGCAGCCACCCAAGTTGCTGCAGTGACAATGCTGATCCTTAACCCACTGTGCCACAGAAAAACTCACTATTTTTTAAGTCTGAAACTCATCTACATTTTTTTTTTTTTGCAGCATTATGCTTGGTGGTCAGGTCACCAGGAGCCATTTAACTCATAATTGTGGAAGAGGACAAATAAACAATATCAGTTTGGTATGATAAGAGCTATGATAAAGATATGCAGATGAAGATCCCCTAAACATTGACTCTAAGGGTCAAAGACTTCCTAGAGAAGGTAATGGCAGAAGGAGATAATGGCAGGGCTAAGCCTACAAGGAAAAGTAGGAATGCATCAGGAAGAGTAGGGTTGGAAGAAATGGGTGGGTAGTGTGAGATGCAGTGTTTCAAGTATGATGGAAAGTAGGGTCATGGCATATGTAATTGTTACTTTTCAGTGACCAGCATCTGTATCATCTCCTTAACACCACACTGATTTCCTTGGGAAACTCACATCTCCCCATACCTCTTCCCCCTTGAGGTACTATTGGCAGGAGAAAATATATAGGTCCCTTCTTCCTACTAGAGAGCTGAATGGATCACATCCTCCCCTATCTGATCTCGGTACAACCATGGCAGTGAGCAGATCTATGCTATTCGGATGCTTTCTCTTAGAACTTTGCTCTTGATACAGGATTGGACAGAAGACTTGGAAGTCATTCATTGCAAATGAGGCATGCCTACTAGACTGCTCCCATTAGAACAGTCTTACTGTGCTTTTAGTCCCTCCTGAGTCTCAGTGGTTCCTACCCTGTCCAGAGCCTCAGCCCCCAATATCCTTTCAAGTAAATTCTCTTTTAACAGGAAAAGAATCTGTCTTGGAAGAGAGCAAGGAGTTTGTCATGGGCATTGCACAGCATATGCTGGGTAGCAGTTGACAAGCTGAATTGGAAAGTGTCTTAGATGATATACAGGCTCATGTCACCTTTGTCTAGGTATTGGGAAGCCTCTGAATGATTTTAAGCATGAGTAACTTCACCTTATTTTTGTGGCAGCTCTGTTGTGAATTATTTGGAAAAGGGTGGACAGAGGGACAAGCCTGGAAGTAGAGAGAACACTTAGGATGTTTGCAGTGATCTAGGCAAGACTCAATGATGGCTCGAGTCTCTAGGACTTGGATAATCCAGATGGGGGAGGAAAGGGAGAGAGCTGAATTCTTACTGTCAGGTGTGGGGGCTTGGCGGTAGTGGAGTGCATTCATCGGGGTCTCTAGAGATAAAAAGTCAGTATGAAGAATTGGCTTACATGATTTTGGAGGCTGACAAGTCCCACAGTCTGTCTGCCTGGGGACCCAAGGCGACTGGGAAAATAATTCAGTCTGATTCCAAAGTCCTGAGAACTGGGAAGCCAGTGGTGTAAATCCAGCCTGAGGGCAAAAGAGGATCAGATGGGATGTCCCAGCTCAATCAGTGGGGCAGGAAATAAAAGGGGAACAAATCCCTCTTTCCTTTGTCCTTTGTTCTGTTTAGGTCCTCAGAGCCCTGGATGATGGATGATACTCACTGTCTTAGTGCATTTGGATGCCATATCACGGACTGGGTGACTTAGAAAACCAGAACTTTATTTCTTACAGTTTTGGAGGCTGGGAGTCCAAGATCAGGGTGCCAGTATGATCTGGTTCTGCTGAAGACCCTGTTTGGGGGTTTAGACTGACAATTTTTGTGTCCTCACATGGTCAAAAGAGGCTGAGGAGCTCTTTTGTAAGGGCACTAATCGCATTCATGAGGACTCCATCCTCATGACCTTATCAGTGTCTCCAAACCCAACCTCCTAATACCATCACCCTGGGGGTTAGGATTTCAATATCAGAATTTTGGGGGTACAAACATTTAGACCACAGCACCCATCCACATTGGGGAGGGCAATCTCCTTTAAAGAATCCACAGATTCAAATGCTAATCTCATCTGGAAATACTGTCAGAGACATACCCAGAAATAATATTTAATCTGGGCATCCCGTGGAAAATTAACCATCTCAGTGTAGCCATCCTAAAGAGCGGAGCATAGGAAGATAGGTGTGTGTGTACTGGGAAGCTCAGTTGTGGTCCTAAGTGCTAACTTTGAGTCAGAACTTCTCCTGCTGCAGGGGCAGTGAGGAAACATCCATCTGCCAACTGTGCTGTCCATGGACCTGGTCCAGGTTGGCATTCCAGCTAGGCAAGCTTGGAATCTGTCTGAAAGGGGGGCATGGAGCCAAAGGGAGGGAAGTGGGTGTGGGGGTGTGTGGGTTGGTTGGAGTTCCAAGAAGTTCAGGTGTGAAAAGCCATACCTCCTGCCTATTTTTCAGTGCAGTTTTCAGGCCTCCCTTTCCTTTCCCCTGGGGGGACCCCAGGGTTAGCCTCTCTTGTTCCCTTTCCTTCTCTGCGCCTCTTGGCACCCAAGTTTCCAATCTCTCAGTGACTTTCTGAGAGGTTCCTGTGACGGTGGAGAGAGCAGTGTGGGTTTAGAATTGGACTAGGGCTCACACAGAAAGCATTTGGCTTCCTTGGTGACAGAAGTAGGGCTAGGAAGGAGAGCTTAGAAGTAACATCCTGGGTGCCTGTAGTTTTCCTATCATTGTGGAACTCATACCCTGAGATTTCCTTTCATGTTGGCAAAGGAGTTTCTGTGTCATACATTTTGAGTTGTACAGAACAAGGCATCCTGAAAGCAAAGGGATAGATTATAGTGAAAGGGCTCAGACTATGGAAGAAAAAAAGAACAACTTTCCTCTTTTTTTCTTCTCCATGTCCTTGGAAATGGGAAGCAGGCACTTTCTCTATAACCAAACTGGTCGGAGTAGGGAGGAACCTCTGGACTTTTCCATGAAAGGCTTTGATCCCAGGCAATGTTGTCATGTCAACTTTGGCTTATGGGTCTAAGAAGAATGTGAGGGGGTTGTAGACAGGGAAGGGAAAAGCCTACAGATAGTTGCATTTTCTCCAACCTTATTCTTCTGGGTCCTTGTCTCACAATTAATAACATGCTCATCGCTTTAAATTATATCTCTTTATGGCTTACATCCTTCCTTAGATTAAGAACTTCTTGAAGACATGATCTCCATCTGACACATCTTCTTTCTTTCCAGAGCCTTATCCAGAGACAGGAATTCACTGAGGACTCAGTGTTTGTGAACTGGATGTGAATGATTTTCAGAACCTCTTGTATTTCATGCTTCTTTCCCCTTTCCAAGCAGATGGCAAATTCTCTAAAAAATTCCACCTTTCAATAAAACAGTGAATCTTCCAAGGGACAAAAGAAAGGAGCCATGAAGGAAAGGATCTGAGCCCACACACCTGCAAGTAGGCCCAGCCAGTGTAACTATACTGTTATCATAACGTGCACGTACTTTGATGTTCATCTTTTTTTTTTTTGTATACGCTCTATTGCCCTTTCTAATTTCTCTTTAGATTCTTAGTAAAATTCTTTTGAAAACCCCAGCCTGTGTTGGCTAAACCAAAAGAGGAAGAAGAAAGGGAGCTTTTTGTACATTTAGATTTGAAAAGGAGACAGGTTAAGTGTTTGCTGTACCCTAAGGCAGGGATTCCTGATTTGGCAGTGGTGCCAGATTCTTTTGAGCATCTTATGAAGGCTATGCCAGAAGAATGGACATATGCAAAGTATTTTGCATTCAGCCTTGGGGAGTTCCAAGGTGCTGTGGATCCCAGGTTAGGAAACCCTGCTTTAGTAGGTGGGGGGCGAACTCCGGGAGAAAACTTCTGTTGGTTGGTGTCCAACCTGAATTCCTTTGTAAGCTCATTCTTGGGGGGTCTCTTGAGTTATTTTGTTTCATCAAGATCATTATGATCAATAGCTTACTTTTATTAGATATTTTTATAGCACATGATCTCACTTAATCCTGCCAACAACCTGAGGAGGTAATGGCATTATTTTCATTTTGAATGGGGAGGAACCTGAGATTTAGCAAGGTTTAGCGACTCAAGCCCTAAGCAATTTGCCCAAAGCCAATGATCCACATCCAGCCCATGCTCTTAATTCCTCTGCTGAGTACCTCCACCTGTTTTATTTTTTTATTTTTTATTTTTTATATTTGAGGATGAGAGTTATTTGCCCATCTCGGTTATTCAGAATGTTAAGGCGGCCCCCTCAGCTGTGAGGTGATCAGAACCATATACATCTGCATCTACTTCTGTGAGCCTCGTGTTCTTTTTGGGCAGATTTCTTTCTGAACTTCCAACTGTCATTCTTTTCTATAGTCTGGGCACACATTCCCTGTCTCAGCAGGGAATATTTTCCCGACAGTAAACATGAAAAGTTAAGTGATCTTGTCAGATGCAAAGAATATAATCTTGTTCTCTCAGCCACCATTAATTGAGCACCTACTATATGCCAGGCACTGTGTCTGTGTCTCAGCAGATGTGTGTGTGTTTATTGCTCATATCTTAGCGAGTGCTTCTTATGGCATTCATTCTTATGTGCATATGTACGGAGGTTCCCTAGATGTCATTCAATTGCTCATTCTGCCTCATTCTATTAAGAGTTGTCCTGCAAAACTTGGAGAAGATGATCTCCCGACATGGCTCCTAAAGCTTTTCTTTAAAAATCTTTAAAAAATTAAATCACTATTGGAGTTCCCGTTGTGGCGCAGTGGTTAATGAATCCGACTAAGAACCATGAGGTTGCGGGTTCGATCCCTGCCCTTGCTCAGTGGGTTAAGGATCTGGCGTTGCCGTGAGCTGTGGTGTAGATTGCAGACGTGGCTCGGATCCCGCGTTGCTGTGGCTCTGGCGTAGGCTGGTGGCTACAGCTCCAATTAGACCCCTAGCCTGGGAACCTCCATATGCTGCAGGAGCGGCCCAAGAAACAGCAAAAATGCAAAAAAAAAAAAATTAAATCATTATTATTTTTTAGGGCAGTTTTAGGTTCACAGCAAAGTTGAGAGGAGTGCATAGAGATTTCCCATATACCCCTGGCTACTTCCATTATTAACATCCCCACCAGAGTGCTACATTTGTTGCAATCGATGAACCTACACTGACACATCCTCATCACCCCAAATCCTTACTTTACGTTAGGCTTCAGATTTGGTGGTGTACATTCTGTGGGTTTGGACAAATATGTAATGACATGTATCCATCATTATACAGAGTATTTTCATTGATTTAAACATCCTCTGCGCTCTGCCTACTCATCCCTCCCCTCTCTGACTCCAGGCAACCACTCATCTTTGATGTCCCTATAGTTTCCATTGTTTTTTCCACAAGGTAGTATGTTTGGAATCTTACAGTTATGTGGCCTTTTCAGTTTGGCTGCTTTCACTTAGTCATATGCATTTAAGGTTACTCCACCTCTTTTCATGGCTTGCTAGCTCATTTCTTAAAAATATTTCATTGTCTGGATGTATCACAGTTTATTTATCCATTCACCTACTGAAGGACATCTTGGTTGCTTTCAAGTGGCAGCAGTTATGTATCAAGCTGCTATAAACATCAATGTGCAGGTTTTGGTGTGGACATAAGTTTTCCACTCCTTTGGATAAATACCAAGGAGCACAATTGCTGGATCATATGGTAAGAGTATGTTTAGTTTTGTAAGAATTGGCCAAATTGTCTTCCAAAGTGGCTGCACCGTTGGCATTCCCACCAGCAATGAATGAGAGTTCCTGTTGCTTCACACCCTCGTCAGCATTTGGTGTTGTCAGTGGTCTGGATTTTGGCCATTCTAAAGGAATACACTTGTCTCTCATTGTCATTTTGATTTGCATTTCCCTCATGATATATGATGTGTTCATTCACTTTTTTAGGAAGGTGTTCACCAGGTAGGATCCCACCCTTTCTGATGCTCCAAGCCTCTTCATCCCCCACCCCCGGCCCCAGGAATCCTATGCCATGTGTCCTCCATCCTTTGAGAACATACTGCCCATCCCTTGCACAGTGAAGAACAGGCATGCCCATGCTGTTCTTTTAAAACAAGCAATCTTATAAGACCTCATGTCATGTAAAATATAAACAAGAGGATTGTCCCAGTGTTTTGAGCTCACAAAGCCTATTTGAAGAAGCGGCTTCAATAAGTTGTTTTAGTTTGACAAGTTAATCTCTATTTCCCAGGGAGAACAGAGCTTTTCTAGACAGGACATATCCTTTTCCTTCTCATTTGTGCATGGTTCCAAAACCCAGCAAAATTCTCTGGGTGGTGTTCGTGCTATGTCACAAGTGCACAAAAAGTGGGAAATTCACCATCACTGTGGACATTGCCATCTTTCTTCTCAGTTAACGTGTGTTTTTCCAGTGGGAAGAATCCAGGACAGTGCTGACTGTACTTTTGAACATCCTTCCCCACGTAATGGGGCTCAGAAGACTGTGCTATTTAAATTTAAATACACGTTTTGCACACTGAGTGTTGATGCTGGCAGTGCCTTTGGGTGCAGCCATTTCCCAATCAACTTGTCAAAAATGAGGGCAAGGCTTTTCAAAGGGACCGAGTGGAGCTTTTGTAAATGCAAATGTGTGTATGGGCTTGGGACCGAGGGTGGCTGATAATTAATGATCTTTTGTGTGTTGCTCATTACGGGGGTCCACTCAATAAAAAACACATTGCCTCTTCTTTGTCAGTGACAGATACTCTTATCAGAGACAAGGCTCTCATTGTGCTAGCTTTTCTCTGATGGAAGAGCTGTGCCTGGTGCTGGTGGGGAGTGCAAGAGAGGGAGCCAGGGCTGGGGATGGCTCGCTTCAAACGCCATTTGAAAACCAGCATATTTTCTGGAATAATTATTGAGAAGGCATTTCACTTAAGACTGCAATTTGAGGTCCAGTGTAAGGGTTAAATCATGTATTCTTCTCTGTGGTCTGGAGTTTTTAAGGCGTGAACTTGCCAAGAGACTAAACACCCATCACCAGCTTTGTAGATGGTAGGGTTTTTTTTTTTTTTTAGAAATAGCAAAAGAAACATATTTCTTTCCATGGGCTTTCTGGAATTTCCTTTTTTCTTAAATTTAGATACAACTGAGAAAACTCTAAGGAATTCCTGGGCTCAAAAGAGAGCTTGTCTCTT
This sequence comes from Sus scrofa, assembly GCF_054392235.1. Classification (NCBI taxonomy): domain Eukaryota; kingdom Metazoa; phylum Chordata; class Mammalia; order Artiodactyla; family Suidae; genus Sus; species Sus scrofa. The sequence continues at coordinate 94,047,781 of NC_139384.1, read as the reverse complement.
CTAAAATAATGGCTGAAGAGCAAGATTCTTCCCAGGTGGGCAGCTGCGGTGGGGAGTGGGTCATGTTTTGTTGATGCCTTATGAGCAGCTCCAACTGGCAAGTGCTCACTTTTCCCCGGTGGCTAAGTTTTAAGGGGAGTTGGACAGTTCGAGATCTCTGAATAGGCTGCAAAACTGACATGAATGTTTGACGCTTCCGGATTAAAAATATTGCTAGAAGGTTCCTTTTACTGAAGGTATAGAAACACTGAAGCTCTCTGAAATGGGTTAATTATAAGGGCCCTTTGATGTCCCGTGTTTTCATATATAATCCAGCCTACCCAGCTGGATGACACGGCCTAGCTGCTTTTCTCAGTGCCTCGGTATCCTGATCTGTGAAATGGAGATACTGCCCGCGTCTGCTTCATGGAGGTGTGAGGGTTAAATGAGTTAATAGTTATAAAATATGTAACCCCTGGAAAATACACAATAGACACCGTGCCTTCCTCCTTCTCCTCATTTATCTGTCTCACCCTTCCCCACTTCTAGGTAATTCTTATCACCAGGCCATTGAGAATCCAAGTGATCTGTAGCTTCAAATAGTCTCAGAATTTTCCAAAGGGGAAAAAAAATTCCTTTGCAAACTGGATAACCGAAAGAAGATGGAGAAAGAACTTAACATGGAAAATTTTTCTTTATGCTTGCTGTCTGCCTTTCTTTTGTCCATCTGCACAATCTTGTGAGCTAGCACAGTTTTCCTGGCTTCTGCCCATAAGGTTGGCCTGGCCCAGGGAGGCAGGGAATGGAGGTAGAGGGCTGGGCAGGGGCCCTGGGCCTGACGCAGAGCATCTCTCTGTCGGGGCTCTGCTGAGCTGGGCAGGTCCTCCGCCTCCTGAGACTCTGCCCTTTCCTGTGAAGGAGAGGTTTGCACTAATTGATCCTCCGGCCTCCTTGCAGCCTGGATGGCCTGGGAGCTCAAATTCCACTGAGAACCTGGGGACTGCTTGTGTAATTAAATAACTCCTGACTGGAGACTTCCCCTGGGATCAGGGAGATCTAGGCTGTTGGTGCATTTTGGCTGCATCAACGCCTGTGTTTAGGGTGGGAGCTTCATCTAGCCTAGGGCTGTGGCCCTCATCACAGCTAGGGACTGTGGGCTACCTTGCTCTCTCCCTTCCCCATCCTGACTCCTTGGGATTTTGCACATATAAACAAAGTCAGAAATGTCCAATAAAGGAGTTGTGAGCAGGGCTGCAAAGCCTTGAGGGATTGTGATGGGTCCCCTCTCTGCCTGGGGAGCAGGGGTGGTTATGGAAGGCGTGGCCGACGGAGGTGGTGCATTAGTTCCCTTTGAAGCATGTTAATGATTTTATCCTGACTTGGGGCTGGCAGGGGGATGAAGAGGCCTCCCCTCAACAAGGAACTGCAAACTGGAATGGAGCTGGTGACTGGCCACTTGTGGTTCTGGGGCAGCTCTGGAGCAGGCCTGAGAGGTGGGTCAGGCCTGGGTGTTAGCAGTGATTCCCACCTTGGAGGGGAGTGGTTCACAGGACTTGGTCCTCCTGGCAGTGTCTGTGGTGTGGGCACAGGAGAGGGCAAGGGCCTACTTTTGGAGCCTGAAGTCCATGAGGGCGGTGGTTGCTTAGGATGGGAGGGTGGAAAACAAGCAAGGAGTTGACTTGGGAGCAAGGGACGTGGACATTCGATGAAGGCATCTGGGTCCACACTGGAGTAATAAAGGCCTGTAACCACGCCAGCCTTGTCCTTGGAGATCAGGAGGCCTGGCATGGGTCCGCTCACAGCCCCCCTTGCTCTTCCCATTTCTGCCTTCCTGTCCTGGCTCAGGGCTCTGTGCACCTTCCCCCGACATTCAGATGGAAACGCTGGATTCTAAGTTTCCCGAGAGACACTTTGATTTCCTTTCTTCCTACAGACAAAGAATCTGAGGCCCAGAGACCTGCAGAGAAGCCCAAGGTCACACCGCAGGGCAAGGACTAGAACCCACATCTTTGACCTCTGGTTCAGTCCCAAAGGGAGAAGAGGGAAGAGATTCAGATTTATTTAGCTCTTCTCTCTGCTCAGCTCTGTGCTCCAGTTACTAGGACATGGACTCTCTCCTTTAATTTCACTCTGTCAGGGAGGTATGACCATCTCGCTTTACAGATGAGGGGGTTGAGACTCGGGAGTGGTTAATCAACTTGTGTTGATCAACTGTGAATTTGATCAGACAGTTTCCCAGCCAAGTCTTCTGGGCCTTCACACTCGTACTTTCCTCTGTACCTTGAAACACAAATGTCAAGCATCACCCATGCTTATGAATCAAACCAACATCGAGCCTTTCTCTGGCTCCTCCCCTGTCAAAGCATCGCTAGTGATGATCCCATTCTTTTGCCTCCTTCTCCTCCTCCTCCTCAGGTGGGGAGGTGGGGTCATGAGTTTTAACTAAATTATGTGGTTTACATAGGACTGAAGCTAAAATTTTGCCTCCCTCTGCACACCTACCCCAAGCAAAGGTGTCTTCCATCACCTGGAGATATTTAGCATTATTTCAGCTGTACCATGATGATGCAGTGGCACTGGCAATAATATCCTGGGACAGAAGATGCTGAACATCTTTTTGTTTGTTTCTGCCTGCATGAGTTCTCAGGCCAGGGAGCCACAGCAGTAGCCACAACAGTAGTCAGAGCCACAGCAGTAACAATGCCAGATCCTTAATCCCCTGAGCCACCTGGGAACTCCACTGAACATCATTTAATATTCTGGTAGTTCTGCCCAGTGAAGAAATGTTCTACCTAGAATCCCAGTGGCACCGTGTTTGAAAACATTGCGCTCACTTAAATGCACATACTTCCCAAAGCCATTGTTATGATTTTTCATGCTAGAAATTGTGAATAGGAACAAGCCCTCAAGAGAACTGCTTTTGGTCTGGAGAGCTTTCTTGCTTAGAACATACTAGGTGATGACTACCCCAGGGCTGCTGTAGTTCAGAAAGAAGTTTGGCCGGAAAATAAATACAGCCTCATTACTTCTTAAAGCTTCATCCTCCTCGCTGTAAAATGGGAATAATTATAGCACCTATCTTATAGGGTTATTGTTTTAGTAAGTATGGGGGGGGGGTGCTTCTAAGTGTGTCAGCTTCAGTCCTAAATACAATGTAATCCTTTGCGCAGAAGCATTAGGACTCTTTTCTGAAATGTTCAACTGTGTGCTAAAATTTTGAAACTCTTCCTGGTGGTCCTACTGTTTGCCTAAATTTACAGCAGAAATGAAACATTTTGATGCCCTTAAAATAGCCATCTGCTCCTGGAGCATAAGAATTCCAGTAGACGTTGAAGAGTCGAAGCCATATCAGATCTGAAAACAAATACATCTGTTGACAGGGCTGCAGGCTTCAGTGAGGCCTCTGGGACTGGGTGGTCTGCACATCTCTTGCCCTCTGGAACCTGGGATGGACACGGGGGTCCCTGGGGTAACCCATCTGCACTCACCTCATGTTCTCTCGCCAGATAACCCTGGAGTAAGAATTTACACTGGCTCTTTCTCTCTCGCAGGGCTTTGGGAGGATGCTTATGAATCCCTCAGCTGGATAGCTGGGTTTAGGGTTGGGGTGGTTGTGCTTTAAAGAGTGAGGTCATCCTAAAGGAATGTGAGAAGTGCATCTTTGGGGACAGAGATTAAAGAGCGGGAAAGTGGTTAAGTGATCTGCTCCCTCTCAGCTAATGGCTAAAAGTTAACTTTTCACTAACTCCAGCCCAGAGGTTGATGACCTGGCTATACACACAGTTCTACTTGGGAGAAGAGCAAGTGGCAACTGTGGGAAGAGAATTTATCCTCTCTGCGCTCACAGCCCCTCCGAACACATCAGTTGCATTTTTAAAAACAGCTCCTTGTTTGTCATTCTTATAACAGGCACTGTGACAGAGGGTCCAGGCAGTACCCTCTACGTGATGATAAGTGCGAAACATCAACGTACAGACATTTTTCAGCAGTATTCAGTCTATAGAGGTCTGGCTGTATGGTGGACACTGTTCTAAAGCCTACGGGAGATGCAAAGAAGAATCAGGAGTGATCCCCTGGCCTCAAGGGATTCACCATATGGTAAAAGACCTAAGACACAAATAGGCGTGTTTCTCAAAGGGCTGCTCTCAGAATCACGGGTCTGTCACAAAAGAAGATCCCCAGGAGCCCAGGCAGATGGGACCCAGGAATCTGATTTGAAACCAGTTCATCGCTATTTTTTCAATATACACTTTGAGTAGTATTCATCTGGCTCTAAACTGGGGCACCAAGTCTTTGTTTCTGTGTCTATACAACCACTTGGAGGGAAGTTTCAAGAGATACTAGAGGAAGTATGTAGCATGTAGGTCTCAAGATGAGAAGTATGTGGCAGGTGTGTTTAAAAAGTGGAGGAATCAGCATTGAGAGGCAAGAAGTAGCTTTCTGGCAACCAGAGGAATCAATGAATACAAACCCAATGTTTATGGAATGCTTGGTTGAGCTACTGATGTGTCCATCATCAAGGCTTAGTCCTAATGCTTAAAAATTAAAAAAAATATATAGTCGATTTATAGTATTGTACCAATTTCTGCTGTACAGCAAAGTGACTCAGTCATATATCCATATATATATATATATATACACACACATTCTTTTTCTTGTGCTATCTTCCATCATGTTCCATTCCAAGAGATTAGATATAGTTCCCTGTGCATGCAGTAGGATTTCATTGCTAATACTTTCTAAACGTAACAGTTTGCATCCACTAACGCAAATTCCCCATCCATCCTACTCTCTAAAGCTTTTTAGCATGCTGGTAGGTCGGGAGGGAAATTCACACACAGCTTTGCTTCTCCACCAATTTTATCAATGGATGTTTTGCAAATTAAAACATGCCAGGAAATTGGCTTAATTTACATAGGCTTAATTTACACATGTCTGTCTTTGTGTGGATGATTTGGGTAGATTGGATACCTATTGGATAGAATAGGCAGTGACTCCAGGCTTGATTGGGGTGCTTCTGGTTAGGATGTTGAAGGCTAACCCCTTGGGCAAGAAGCTGAAAAAGTCTGAAAATTGCAAAGGGGAATTTGTAAAGCAAGAGACAGAGGTAGGAAGAGATACAGTGTGTTAGACGGAGGAGGCAGTTCAGGGAAGCCCAGCCTAGTCACCTGCAGTCCCCCTGTGGGGATTTCTGCAGTGGACCCAGGGCGTGCTATCCAGCCTGGGCTCAAGAGGCCAAGCAGGAGCTTCAGGAGTGGAAAATCTGGAAGAAAGCTTCTTGCTTTCTGTGACTGCAGAAACTCAGAGAATGCTCAGCTTAGGACTGAAGCAGAAGTAGAAGTTGCCACCTCAGGTGGTCCTGAACTCAATTGTGGAGGACAATGTCTTTTAGCTCAGCTAATGCCCTTGACCCTGAGACACTCTCCGACTGCACTAAAAAAGTCTTGCATTTTATATAACTAGTGATGGGATGGAGGAGTCTCGGAATAAGGGTGGGGTGGACTGGGGTGGAAATCTTTGGACAGACCCTTTCTAGGCCAGGGGCTGAGGAACCAACACAAGCTCCTGCTAGGAGGCACTTTGGTTCTGGTGCCTTTTTGGGGATTCTCTCTTTGGGGTTCCTGAGATGATGCCCAGGATCTGTGTAGAGGCCTGACTTATCCTGTGAGCTGACCCTGCTTACCCAGTCCTTGAGACAGTTGTAAATCTGGTGCTCCTGTGGCTGGAAAACAAAAGAAACCAATCTTGCCACTATGCTGACTGTGGACTAGACACTTTGGCTCAAGCTGGAACAAGCTGATCTTGTTCCTGGAACAGGCTTACCTGTTTTGGTGCCATGATAACTAGTTGAAGATTGAAAAGCATGGCTCTCACCTGGACGGTGGCTCTTGACCCACCTGCTGCTGGGCCCTGGGTTTCTTTCTGGTGCCCAGTGTCTGGTAAGGGGTTGTGGGCTCCATGGTGCTGGGGGTTCAACTTGGCAGAGTGAGTAAAGAGACAGTGAGGACTAGAGAGCCCTTTGCAGGGAACATCCCATGGGCTGGGGCCCCAGAGAGCTGTGTCTCAGCTCCACAGTGGCAGGATCTCCTGAGGAAGCCCTCTGGTCCCCGTAACCCCTGAGTTTAGCCATCCTTCAATCAGGCATTCCACAGGAGAGTCCATTGTGCCAGGAGAGCACCCTTATTCTCAGCATGGAGACAGGGGACCTCATTTATTTTTCAATAAGCACAACACACCAGGACATAGTTATCCAAGTAAATGTGTACTAGCCTTTTCAAAGTAGCTTCAAAGTAGACCGAAAGTTCTCCTGCCCCTCTGGCGTTTTCTCTGCGTAAAACTCAGTTGTGGGAAATCTCTCTACTTGGAAGGTAAATTGATTCTCGTAAATCATCCAAAGTCCTTAGGAGTCAGGTTCAGTGAATAAAGTAGGCAATCAAACAGGACTCAATTATAATATATTGCTATCCTGGTCTTTGTGCAAAATGGCCCTAAAAGCAATTACAACAGAAAATTCCAAGATGGTGCCAGGCAATGGCAGATCAGTTATGATGATTCTTCTAAGTGGATCCTTCCAAGACATGACAATGAGAAACTCATTGTTAGATCCGCTGGTTTAAAAAATAAGTCTGATTTCTGTTAACCTGACATGTAAAAATCACATGCTATGGCTGTCTTCTATCCTTTACTCCATAATACTAAATTTTAGAGTTCCTGTTGATAATTGCTATTTGTATAAAACAAACCTCTTTGCTTCTTTATAATGTTCTTTACACACATATAAGGGGATTGAAAAGACTGGCTTTGGACAAGAAGAATTGCTTTATGATTTCACCAGCATTAATGATTTTGTCCACACAAATTTGATAGACTAAGAGCCCGTCCTTCCTACGTGCAGACACCGTGAGGAGATATGAAACAAACAGTCTATATCAGCTGGGACGATCACTGCTTTAGCGACACTAGCAGGAGAGAAGCTCTATTTGAATAAGCCCTAATGTCACTGGAAAAATTATTTCTGTATTTAATGGTGCGTTTAGGTGCCTGAGCTCTCGAGTGCTTTAAAAAGATAACCCTTCTTCATGTCAAGAACATTCTAAATTTTTTTCCTTGGCATTTGAAAATTTCAAGCTATGGCTGTCTGTCCTTGCTCAGGGTACACACTCTTCAAGTTGGGCCGTTCAGCAAAATCCCAAAGATAAGATTTGAACGGATCTCTCCATTCATGTCATCACACAGAGAAGCTAAATTGCTGGGCTGCTTGATGAAAGCAGAGCTCAGTTCTCACTAAGCTGCATGTGGGTTTGGCAGATGCTTAGCTGGAAACCACCGAGGGCCTCTCATTGCTGCACACCCCATCCTGAACGCAGGATGCATCGTTTCTTCAATTTATGATGCAGATCTGTTTTTAAAAGCTCAAAGAGTTTGCGAGTTTCAAGTTCCCTTTTATCTCTGTCTCTTTTGAGAGACTGATTCAGAGTATGAATATGGATATTAGAGATTAGCCTGGATCATAGTAACAGAGGGCTACTGGCATCCAGGAGAACTGCTTAGGTTTTGGTTTAGTCAGTCACGTAAAGGGGAAAATTGACTCAAAAGCATCCAAGTCATTTCAGTTTTCTTTATGTTGCCTTGACATTTCACATGGAATTTTATAAAGAGGAGAGAAGCATTACTATTCTGGTGATACTCATAGTTACCATTAAATAAAAGCCAACAACATGGCTAAATGCACTGCCTAAAAATTGCACTATAAGGTCTGTAAAGAACCTGTATGGTTTAAAGCCTTTTTCCAAGGAAAATAAATTGTTTAGGGTCCATATATTTCTCAAAGTGTTCAGTTTACTTTATTAAAGTCCTTAAACTTAAGACAGAAATTCAGATGGGGAGCAAAAGGGCCAAATCGAAGTCAGAAAGGAGTATTTTACAGCGTATGTCGAATGTCGGCCTATTTAAAAAATGTTATTGAAAATATTATATAGGCAATATTAATGTTTTGAAACAAAAGTTACTTGTGATGTCACGATACTAGTGTATTTTTTCCATTTTTATGTATCATCTTCTAATTGTTATCCACGTACCTACTTATTCTTGCCTACTTACAGTCTTCTTAGATATACGATTTTGTAATCTACATTTTAATTTAGGATATCCATCATGGATGTTGGCTCAATTATTTGAGGATATTCAAATCGTTTAAGAAAATACCAGTGAGAGTTTTGAAACGTATGTGTTAAGCATACCTTACTGTGTGAGTAAGCTGGTAGCTTATGAGACACAGGCAGGGATCAGTGGGTGTGTCAGGCATGCAGATAATGAGGAGCTTGTGAGGCACAGGCAGAGTTCATAAGATGTAGTAAATGGTGGTAGTCAGTAAATTAGTAGCCTGTTAGACATGTTAGAAATTAGAATAGACTATAACAGAACAAACAAGAGTGTTGCTTTTCTTTTCTTTTCAGGGCTGCATCTTCATATATGGAAGTTCCCAGCCTAGGGGTCCAATCAGAGCTATAGCTGCTGGGCCTACATCAAGCCACAGCAATGTGGGATCTGAGTCACGTCCGTGACTTACACCACAGCTCGTAGCAATGCTGGGTCCTCAACCCACAGAGGGAGGCCAAGGATCAAACCCAGATCCTCGTGGATCCTCGTCGGATTTGTTTCCATTGCGTCACCATGGGAACTCCCAGGAGCATTGCTTTTTGATACGGAAGGACTAGAAAGATTCAGCCCTAAGGTTTGATTCCTCCTGGGCTGACATCTATGCCACCCTGAAATTGACAGCCATGATGGACCAACATGTGTTAAGCCTCAAAAATGAAAATAAAATCCATGGTGATTCAGGAGGCTCTTTGGCAAGTTAGAGCTCTTGACGGTGTACTTGCCCCTGTCTCTGAATAGAGCAAGGGCACATCTTTGGCTCACTTCAATTTGGGTCCTTCTCATCACAGCAGTAGCAGAGAAGTTTCATGGAGGAAAGAGAAAGAGAGAGAGAAAGACAAAGAGAGAGAGGGAGGTGTGGGGGTAGGGGAGAATATCTGGAATTCAGGTTGTGTGGTCCTTCCACCCCTCTTATGTCTTATTCTAAGTATGTTGACCTGATTCATCTAGTTCCCTTACATCTTTCCATGGGTTTAAATGAATGTCATAAATCATGCAACATGAGCATGTTCATTGGTCTGTAAGTCTTGCTATTCTGTGACTCTGGGAGAGCCTGCTCCATAGTACACTTGAATGGTACCATGTGACAAAGAGCATGGCGGTTTTATGTTGCTGCATCTTCAAAAGAAAAGGACAGTGACTCCACTTCTGTGTGACAAAGGAGGAAAGAATCTGTGTGAGCCGAAAGACAGAAGCTGACTGTGTAGCAAGAAGGGTCTTAAGAGAGCACAGTGTCTATAGGCATTGAAATAAATACATAGTTGTTGAATGAATGAATGTGTGCCAAGAGTTGGGCTGGCAAAGGAGCTGGGCAACTTGAAGGGAGGAGAAAGGTGAAGAGTTATTAGGGTTTTAAACTGGGTTTAAAGGGTGTAAGTTAACTGAGTAACATGTTTGTCTTTGGGCCACTTGAGCCAAAGATCCCTGGCTCTACAAGCTAAGAAGAGCAGACCAGATGCTCTTTGGCAATGGAAGGAACACAGAGAAGGGAAAGAGAGAAGAGCTGAGTGTCCCAGGAGCCAGATCTTCAAAAAACAATGGCCTCCTTAAAATTGCTATAATTTACTTTAACATACGCAGAGCAGACAGTGTGAACTCTGTGTGTGATTTGTTGGTTTTAATCAAAGCCTGGGGTAGATTAGACATTTGAAGTATGTCCCAGTCTGGGATTCATATTCCAGGGGTAGTAAATTAGCATTTGAAAGGTCCTAATTGGGAATACAGGCCCATTTCAATAAGGCCCATCTAGATCTGCTGAGGGTGATGTGTCAATTATTAGAAGGAATGTTAGAAAGAACTTTTTTTGCTGGAGGAATAATTACCATTGAATTTACATGCACTGGATAGAAATATACATTTGCACGGACAGAATAGAAGACTCTGGTGGGCCCAGAAACCTCATACCTTTTGGAGGGATATTCTTGGCTTAGAGCTGCAATCCAGTCCTGTGTCTGGTTACTTGATGGGGGTGGTGGTGGTGGTGGTGGTGTGTGGGGTCTGTGACTTGATCCAAATCGAATATCAGCTGAATCTAGACTATCTAGCTGCCATTGGATTGTTGCCTCATCTACCTAAAGTAAAGCAGGTATGTGTGGGCGTGCCTGAGGGAGAGAGGTAGAACCTTGCCTCATTACGAGAGCAGATTAGGTGACTCTTTGGGGCCTGCTTACTAATACATTTGCATGCGGGCTGACGCGTGGCCCGATACTTGCTGTTGTTCCAACGTATTGTCAAGAACTGCCAATGGCCTGAGACTCGACCTACTTGCAGGCTAACTAGTTAGCCCTGTGCAGCTTCCTGGATGCTAGCGGAAGACACAAGACTCTTGAGTCAGACACGAGGGGCAGTTTGTCACTCATAGCAATAGCAGTAGCCAGAGTGATAGGGATGGAATAGGCACAGGTAGTTGTACAAGTCCCAATAAGGGACCATGATAGAGGGGGAAACCTAGGGGATGCTGGGAGGTCATCGTCAATTAGTAATTGCGCAAGAAAGGCATCAGAACAAGGCAGGCTTGCTGGACTAGTGGAGGTGAGAGAAGAATTGCCTGTGGTCACTGGGTGGGGGATGGGATGAGGCTTGTATTCAGATTCAGACCAAGGGCAGGGGCTTGAGGACCACCCTTCTGCTGACTGAATACACACCTTACCAGATACTAAGGAGGGGCTACTACTCGAAGAAAGAGGAAGAGGCGGTCTTTTAAAACCCCACTCCCCTTGGATGATAAAAGGGTAGCCCACTGGATCCTCTGGCAGAGCCTCCTTTCCTGCCCGCTTGCATCTCTCACAAGTGTCCCATCCTAATAAATCTATGTCTTGCCTGTCACTTTGTCTCTTGCTGAATTCCTTCTGCGTGGAGGCATGAAGAACCTGAACCTCAGTGAGTCCAGACACAGGGTGAGTGATTCTAATTTAAAACTGTGGGTTCAAGTCCCAATCTGGGTTTGGGGGGATTCACGTCCCAATCTGGGTTCTGCCATTAGCGCTGTCTGTTTCAAGAGTATCAGCATTTTTGCACCTGTTCCTTGTGCCTCGATCCCCAGAGAGTGATGAGAGGGCCACATGCTACCTACACCTGGGGTGTGGATCGTGGCACAGGAGACGGAACCTGAATTTAGGGAAACCAAGCCTTTTATAATGGAAGTCAGCTCTGGAGAGAAACTCTGTCTCCCAAGACTATTCCCTGTACAAATCTTGAAAAGTAGTTGGGAACAAAGGGCTTGCACAGGAGACTTGCGGAATGTGAGAGCACCCTGGGGAATGGTCTGCCAACACTTTTCTCCTAGGGACACGTGTGGGGGAGGAGTCCCCTCGTCTTCACCATCTCAAATGATTGCAGTAACCCCATAGTCACCAATGAGGACCTGAGACATGTGGACAGCCAAACCATCCCAGCCTCTCTATGGTCCCCAAGCAAAGCTAGAGAAAGTCTCCCAGTAAAAAGGGGTGGGACCACCTGACTAGAACTCCTGGTTTTGTTCCCTGGCCCCGTTGAGGAAAGCCCCCCTCTTGTGTCTAGTGCAGCCCGTAGGCATGAGGACACTGGAGTCCGTCAGCTTTCCTTCAGCCGAGGAAGCTGCAGGGCCAATGCCGCCTCATGTTCCATGGGCTGTGTGACTGGGCAAGGAGGCCAGCCACAAGGGTATAGACGTCTACCTCTGTGTACTCAATTTTCTGGATTCTGTTTGGTCGACTCAGCTAAAAACGTGTGATCATGTTACCGGCACTGAAACTGTTTTACCGAAAGGGACAAAGTATGTAAAAGGAGTCTTAGTACTTGTAGCACCCAGAGTGAACGGAAGTGTACCGAGATGAATGAATGCTCAGGGGTGGTGGGGAAGGAGATTGAGAGAAACTAACGAGCCAAACAAACCCCTTTCTTGCCTGGTCTTTTTTTTTTTTTTTGTTTTTTGTCTTTTTGCCATTTTCTTGGGCCGCTCCCATGGCATATGGAGGTTCCCAGGCTAGGGCTTGAATCGGAGCTATTGCCACCAGCCTATGCCAGAGCCACAGCAACTCGGGATCCGAGCCGTGTCTGTGACCTACACCACAGCTCATGGTAATGCCGGATCCTTAACCCACTGAGCAAGGCCAGGGATCGAACTTGCAATTTCATTATTCCTAGTTGGATTCGTTAACCACTGAGCCACGACAGGAACTTCAATGTCTAGTCTTATGCATTCTCATGTCCCTAGTAAAGGTGCAGGCAGAGCTATCAGTACTGCAAAAGATAGCAGTCATTTTGGGAAGGGGAGGATGTTGTATGTTCTTACTGTTTGCAGCTGACTTTAGCGATCGACCTCTTTAAGGACTGGATCCTTGCAGAACACGAGGTTCTCAAGGCTCCCCCTCATAGTTTGCTGTGTCCACAGCTCAGCCGAGGACCCTGCCTTTGGCTCACAAAGCATCAGAACCACACTGTGGTAGAGTGTGAAAGATGGTGGCTTTGGGGCTGCTGAAGTGGGTTTGAACCCCATCTTTACCGCACTTCTGCTTGTGACCTTGAGAAAGTCACTCATCTTGAAACTGGGGCTTACCTTGGGATGAAGAGATGGGCCAGGCTTTGGATCAACACAACCCAGAATGCAGCACACAGTAGGCTGTCAACTAATCTCTGCCCCCGCCCCCCCCCCCGCCGCCGCCTTTTCCCTATGAAATATAGCTGCTTTGAATAAAGCAGGGCCTATTGTAGTCACAGGCCCTAGGAATTTGATGTGTTTGCTTAGTTTCCCAGAGGAAGAACTGTGGGGGTGTGTGGGTTAGCTGTGTGAGCAGGGAGGACTGTGCAGTGTATACAGCAAACCATTTATAACGATGTGGCTCGTATGTTTGAAAGCCAAGGATATGTTCCTACAAGGCCTGAGTATGTTTTTACAGCTCCACAAACCATTCATCCACCTCGGTAGGACTTTCCTAGGGCCAGTTTTAGAATTTTGATATTTTCTCTTTTCTCCTAAAAAAGTGATTTACATTGCAAAGCAGTTGCTGGCCTAGGCAGGCTTTGCAGTTGGTGCCCAGACGTTTCCTTGTTAACCATGTATTAAGGATGGGGGATCCAGCTTGGAGAGATCCTGAATTCGATGAATTTTGTTAAAAAATTCAGCTCCAGCCCCTTTGGGAACATAAAAATAATTGGTTTAAAAATATGTACATAAATCTATTTGTTGGGATCCCTGCCGAGATCTGGGGGGAACTTTGGGACTCAGGAAGGCTGGGAGTGGGAGTTTCTGGGGCTCTGGAGGGAGGGCTGGTCCAGGTGGGAGCTTGGGCCCTGGGTGGCGCAGAGGTTTCTGGGAGGTGATGGCTCTTGATGCTGTCTTTGGCTGCCAGGAAAAGGTACAGTTCATTCATTTCACAACTAACTTCTATCTGAACATGATGAGTACACCCGGGAAAAATTATGGCTTTTTTTTTTTTTTGCAAATTAATTTGAAGTCTATTCAGTCCTGTCATAATGAAAACTGCTCTCCATAATTGGGTCGAGAGTATATTTAACAAGCTCATCACTTGCAGGATCAGGAGCTGCCAAGTTCCAGTCATATCACTATGATGCTTGTCATTAATAATGCCCCATTTTCCAGATGAAAAAAAACAGAAAACCAGACTGAACAATGCCTTGAGCAAATCAAAGGCTGACCAGGGACTTGGAGCTTGTTACCTTTCCATGACTTGTTTGAGTTTATATATATGATATTTTTTCTCTGTAAGGCCGCACTCACGGCATATGGAGGTTCCCAGGCTTGGGTCGCACTGGAGCTACAGCTGCTGGCCACAGCCACAGCCACGTGGGATCCGAGCCGCATCTGTGACCTACACCACAGCTCATGGCAATGCCTGATCCTTAACCCACTGAGTGAGGCCAGGGATTGAACCTGTATCCTCATGGTTCCTAGTCGGATTCGTTTCCACTGTGCCATGATGGGAACTCCTGCGTTTCTTTCCTTCCCTGCTTTCCTCTCTCTGGCCCATTTGACTGCTGCTTATTTGGACACAGAGGCCAGTGACTTTCTCATGGTGAGCCTGCAGGACCTGCTTCCTGGGTGTGTGCGTGCTGCCACACCGGCCCCTGTGGGAGAGGCGCCCCACACTTGGTTTCTGCTCTGTGTGGCTTTCTTGAAATTCTTTATACTTTTTAAATAAAAAGTACAAAATGCCTTCATTTTGTACTGAGCATTGCAAGATAGTAGCCAGTCCAGATGGTCAGATTTAACGCTGTCCATTTGCCTATAACCCTGGCTAGGTAATAGGCTCTTTCTTCCTCCCCTCCTTCCCTCCATCCTTCCCCATCTGCGTCACTTTGGTACCCATTGGATGATATAGGTGGCCCTTTCCCCTCTCACAGCCTCTGTTGGCTCCCTTGGCAGTTTGGCCAACATGGGAAGAGCCGAGGGCTGGGAGTATACAATCTGGGTTTGACAAGGTGTTAGAATGTTCTCGTAATCTGGCTCCAGGAACACATGTGGAACTTCCAGGGGGGCTGGTGTCCTAGACTGAGCCATAAAGGTGGCAGTGTCGCCCTGAGGATGTGTACAGCCACTTCAGATGGTGTGAATATTTTCCTGAGTGTGGGGTGGTTAGAGGTGTTTCAAAAGTCAAAAGAAATTGTTCTGGATGTTGAGGTTCATGAGGACCCAAGGCTGTGGTGAGTAAAGACCTGTATTTAAGTTGCACACACAGAAAGGGGACACACAAAGAGGCATTTTGTCCTTATTTGCCCACATCCACGTACCCTTTATTTATTTAGTGACACCCCTTCTGGTACAGCTTCTCTGCTTCTCAAGCTATAATTGTCTAGGGTGCCTTCTTTAGACAGGATTTAAATTGTTTTAATTTTTATTTATTTTTAGTTTTGGCCGTGCCTGTGACATGCAGAAGTTCCCAGGCCAGGTATCAAAGCTGCACCACAGCAGTAACCTGAGCCATAGCAGTGACAATGCTGGATCCTTGACCTGCCAAGCCTTGAGGGAGTTCTGGATTTTTTAAAAAAGCATTATTTTATATTAGTGTATAGCTGATTCACAATGTTGTATTAGTTGCAGGTGTATAGCAAAGTGCTTCAGTTAAAGACATACCTATATCTATTCTGTTTCAGATTCTTTTCCCATATAGGTAATTACAGAATATTGAGTAGAATTCCCTGTGCTATACAGTAGGTTCTTGTTGGTTATCGATTTTACGTATAATAGCACTTGTATGTTAATCCTAATCTCCTAATTTTTCCCTCCCCCTCCCCTTTCCCCTTTGGTAACCGTAAGTTTGTTTTTTAAGTCTGTGAAAGATGGGACTTTTGAGTGGAATTTGAGTGGAATGTCAAGGTCAGTTTAGATTCCACAGTGTAGGAACTGAATTCCTGGTGAGCATGTGAAGGTCAAGGGGGGACCCTGGGCACAGTCACACACAGGTGCACACGCGCCTGTCAGCAGAACTTGACATTACAGGAGTCTGGACCACGAGATGGACAAACAGCACTGAGTGTGTGCACAGCACTGGGTGGTGCTTGCAGGAAGGGGCCAGTGGAGCAGAGTCTGGCCAGGACCCACGGCTACGCCTGGCCCCAGGCCTGGCCTTTGGCTAACACACGCAAAGGCGAGGGATGGGCTGGCTCACAGCCCCCAGATGCATTCTTCACCTTGGAGTCTGCCCTAGGACTTCTTTAATTTTTTTTCCTGCGATTTTAAAGATAAAAATTGGTCTTTTTATAAAAGCTTGGAAAATATGGAAAGCAATAAGAAAAATGATTCATAATCCTATAACTCAGTGACAATCACGGTCCTTCTTTTTTCCAGAGGTTTTTTTTGGTTTGTTTTTTGTAAAGGAGTAAATTCTCTGTGCATTTAATGGATGATTTTACATACAAATATCATATGTTCATTAGTCTCCTGTGTATGTGAACAGTCCTTAAGAAGGATTGTCTTTCTCAGGGGCTCCTTGTAAAAGCTATTTTGTGTCTCTTCTGACTAGATTTCTTTTTTGTTTTCATTGGGATGGAAGAAGCTGTCTATGTGTTTGGTTTGGTCTAATTGAAACTGACAACTGACTAAAAATCCCCCATCCTCTTTTTTTGGAGAGCAATTGTCATTCAAGTGTTCCAATAAAGTTTTAACTGCACAACCAGAACCTCTTAGGCTTGTAACCTGCCTGCGTTTGTCAGACTTAAATTTGTGTGGTTTGCTGAGAGTTTCCGGTGCCCCTCTCATGAATGGGTCCCGTGGACAAAGATCTCAGGCTGATCTTTGAGTGGCCAGAGGATTGGCGTCAGAGGGAGGAGTGATTTTCATGTGATATGTTTTTTCTTTTTGCTTTTTTAAAGTTAAAAATCAGTAAAGCCCTTTGTGTGTGTCTAGCTTAAAAGACAAGGGGACCTATAGTTAACTTGGGAGTTAAATTATAACTTAGTGCCATCTATGCAAAAACTTCAAAAAAAAAAAAAAGAAAAGAATCATCAATACCCTGACTAGGTGGGGAAGATCCTTTCTTATACACCTGCTCTTTTTACTTTCATCTGATAGCCCCTTCAACCTTTAAGGACCATGATTTGTTGTGCAAAATTGGGTGAAAATGACTATTTGGCTTTTTGTTTTGGTTTGGAACCTTTAAAGGTTCAGCTGGATTTTTTCAATTTAATGCAACCAGCATTTCAGCATTAGAGGCACCTCCTTGGCGAGGTGGAGGAGAGGAGAAGAAGGGTAGAAACCAAAGCGGAAGGCATGTGCCCTAGCTGGGGGACGAAATGGAATCTTATTCCTAGATATACATGATACATTCATGATAGTGATTCATTCTAATCACAAAACTGCTGTTGCCTTTCCATGACAGGGATGATGCTCATACGAAGGCATCTGACTTCGCCAGCAGTTTTCTCCAAGGGCTGAAGCTGCCCCAGAAACCCCGGGTCATCAGATTAAATATATTGTGGTCTCACCCCAGGTTCACTGGGGTGGCACCCTGAGGTCCTCTTAGTCATTTGGGGGTTCTGGAAGCCATCCCAAGGACTTTGGTCAGGATGGGCACCAGCAACACCTTGATGGGTTTTCTCCATCCCTTGCTTCCCCTGGGATTTCCCTGGAATGAGCAGAGTACCTGCTGCAGGCCTGTGGCTGCAGATGGAGAGAGGATGGCCAACTGGTTGTGGCCGAATCTGGTGCTGCTCCTGAGACTTCTACAAGGATGGGCTTGGACGCCTTGGCCACGGCTGTAAGGGTCTGGTGGGGTTCAACCCTTTTGATTTCCTTGCGGAATGAATGAGCATGAAATTGTCACAGTGCAGAAGTGAGAGGTCCTTTGGAAGAGCTGTTTTGTGTTGCTTCCAATTCGAAGCAGAAGTAGAATGCAGATTAGAGAATTTACCTCCATGTAGATAATGTGTAAAGTTCATAGGGACGATGTCTATTTTTTTCTTTTTTGTTATTGGTTATTACAAGATTTTTTTTTTTTTTGTCTTTTTGTCTTTTGTTGTTGTTGTTGTTGCTATTTCTTGGGCTGCTCCCGTGGCATATGGAGGTTCCCAGGCTAGGGGTTGAATCGGAGCTGTAGCCACCGGCCTACGCCAAAGCCACAGCAACGCGGGATCCGAGCCGCGTCTGCAACCTACACCACAGCTCACGGCAACGCCAGATTGTTAACCCACTGAGCAAGGGCAGGGATCGAACCTGCAACCTCATGGTTCCTAGTCGGATTCGTTAACCACTGCGCCACGACGGGAACTCCGGTTATTACAAGATATTGAATTCAGTTCCCTGTGCTTCGCAGTAGGACTTTGTTGTTTATCTCTTTTATTTTTTTGCCACACCATGGCATGTGGATGTTCCCAGGCCAGGGATCAAACCGATGCCACAGCAACCTGAACTGCTGTAGCGACAGTACTGGATCTTTAACTTGCTGAGCCACCAAAGAACTCCTATTTATTTTATACATAGTAGTTTGTATCTGCTGATCCTAGACTCCTAATTTTCACCCCCCTTCCCCTGGTCCCCTTTGATAACCATGTTTGTTTTCTGATGTCTGTTAAATCTGTTTCTATTTTGCAAATAAGATAATTTGTATCAAATTTGAGATTCCAAACATAAGTGACATCATATGATATTTGCCTTTCTCTGACTTACTTCACTTAGTATGATACTCTCTCAGGCCATCCATGTTGCTGCAAATGGCCTTATTTCATTCTTTTCATGGCTGAGTAGTATTCCATTGTGTATGTGTACCACAGCTGCTTTATCCATTCATCTGTTGATGGACATTTATGTTGTTTCCATGTCTTGGCTCTTGTGAATAGTGCTGCTGTGAACTTTGGGGTGAATATGTCTTTTCAAATTGGTGGTTTTTTTTTTTCTTCTTTTTTTTCTGGATATGTACCCAGGGGTGGAATTGCTGGATCATATGGTAACTCTATTTTCAGTTTTTTGAGAAATTGCAATACTGTTTTCCATAGTGGCTATACCAGTTTACAGTCCCAAGAGGTGTTTTTTTCTTTGCAAGAATCAAGTTGCACATTATTTTCTAAAGAAAGCATGAGTCTCCAATTCATTTTATCTTCCAGATCAAATCTTTTAGAGAACTTGCATATTCATTAAAAATTAGGCAACAATTATCCGTAAAAGTGATAATTGTGAGTCTGCCAATTATTTGTCTTTCTAAAACCAAACTTATAAATGCCACATTTGCATCTTGAAAAAAGGATATTATTTCTACGCATTTTGGGTTGTTATTCCTGTTGTTTTGGTTCTCTGCTCTTTTGGCAGGCTGTTTTGCTCTGATTGGTAGGCTTTCCCATTTTCACTGTTCCATTTTCAAATGTTAATCATTAGTCATTGTTCATGTTCCCTCCATGCTGCAGCCCAGAATATAGCTAGCTCTTAAAGGCTGCTGCTCCAGCAGTGGTGGGGAGGGGCTCTGGGTGTTCCCAATGACCCGGGGTCATGTCCTGTGTTGGAAAAAGATGAAAGGGTAGTCTAGTGGTCAGCCTCCAGGTCCTGGGAAAGGTAGACCCCTCCAGGCTATGCAAACTGAGAAGGAAGAAGGTCCCCATGCAGCTGTGGCTGTGCTCAGGCTGACAGGCCTTGCAGGTTCCCAGAAACCTCTTTGATTTGCTGCCCATTCCACATGATGTTTAGTAATAAACAGAGTTCAATGGCCAGTCTAGACAAACAAATCACGGCTCTGGCAAACCCTGGGTTCTGATGACATGTTATGTCTCTGCAATGCGGGGAGGAAGGAGCCGGCTTTGAAACTCGAAAGCAGTGTCTCTGTGAGCTCACAGCAAACAGAGAGGGGCTGGGATGGGGATTCAGACAAACAGACCCTACTCTGACCAAATTAGAAGGCAGTCCCCGCCTTGTGGCTTGTGAATTTCCTGCCCTGTCTTCCTCCAGGTGTGAGGACGCTGCCCTGAACGTGAGTGAAATGCGAGAGGTTGAAATATTCATCTTTCTGAAGCCCTCGGGGTAGTCGCGGCCACCTGCTTCCCGCCTGTAGCAGCTGTCCTGAACGGTTTTCACTTGAGAGATGCTATTTTTCTCTTCAAACAAAATATTTCATCAGGGTTGGATTTTAATTGAGCCAGGAAGCCCTCCAAGATATTTCCTGTCCCCTGGCCGGCTTTATCTGCTGTTTAGAGGTGACAAGAAATCTCCCAGCTTCCTCCTCTCTTTTTCCTCCTCCCACCTCATCTGTGCAACTACAGTGCCAAACCTTGGCAAGCCGTGTGTTATCAGCTTGCAGGGCACACAGTCAAATCCCATTTCTATTGGGGACTAAAACAGGAAAAATGCTAAGAAAAGGCTGGCTCACTGAATTCCCTGTGAAATAATCCCCAAGTGAAAATAGCAGCGCCTTTTTTTTTTTTTTTTGAACATGTGCTTCTTATAAATACAGACCAGGATGCTAAACTGTGTATAGTATAACCAAGAATGCTTAGAAAACGTGGCTGGTAGTATTCTTCTGTGAGTCTTTTTGGGCTGTTTTCATCTCGAAGTAATTCATTTTCAGTACTTATCAAGAGTTTCTTTTACAATTAGTTCAATACATTTTTCTTTGACTGCGTTGAATTGTTTACTCAATGTTAATGGTTCCTCACAAATATTTACTGAATCTCTCTGTAAACTGTCCTCTAAATTAGACCAGAAGGTTCAAAATGCTGACTAACCCCCGTTTGGTATCTAGCCTTTTAAGGTAATCTCTCCTCTGGTATCTGTGCAATTAACTGAGAGCATTTTAATAACACAATAATACTTGCTGTTTGCTTATCATTGAAAGGAATCCCCCCTACCCCACCCTGTGCATTTATTTTTAGGGAGACTAGAGTGTTAGGCAGCAGCAGAGGGTGATGCTAATAAAGACTTGAATTGCTGTGTGAGAGATTTTTGGTGGATGAGAAACAAGAATTTGCCGTATTTTGCTCGTATTTTGCGGAGAATTGAGGATTCTGGATACAGTTGCTGGATACGTGGGAACTGCTGGAGTGAAAGGTGTTTATATAGATAGCCATAAATCTACAAAGATGTTTATGTGTCCAACAAAATGTGTGGAGATGAACAAATGATCGGGGAGGGGGGTTTAAAAACTGATGACCTAAGCTTTACTACCTTAGTCTTTTCAGGAACAGATTTTGTCAGGGACATAAATTAATTCCTCTACAGACGAACCTTGGAAAAAGAAAGTGTGTTCATTGCATTATCCTATTTTAGTAGAGTAGAATTTCCATATGTAGTTTTTCTTAAGGAACAAAACACGGACAGTTCTATGTAATAATTTTAATTGAAATATGAAAGATGTATACCTGTTCCTATGCTAACATTTACCCCAGTTCTAAGTTGAAACTTTTAAGTGTTTAATAACTTAATGCCTGAATTAATTAGATTTCAGGGCTCAAGAACTGGATTAAATAAGGGCAGTTAATATATATTATGTGTATAGATGTGCTTGTGATACTCAAACTGCAGTTAATAGGATGGAAACAATATATACATGAAGCCATTTCTCAGTACGGCTTTGAAATTCAAGGGGTTCTTGTAATCCTTTGTGAAATGTGACTCAGGTAACTGCAGTATTTCAAAGCCAGAGGAGACTGGAGTTTTCCAGTCTCACCATGTTGATTCATTCATTTCTGCATTCCTTCAACCTACTAGGTGCTGGTCTCCTGGGGGCTGGGATGACAATGGTGAGGACACTGGGGAGAACTGACCTGATTAGAGCTGCATTTTGAAATGTGCAGCCTCATTTATTTTGAAGTTTTAAATATTCCATTAAACTCCTTCAACAGAACTTCTTCTTCTTTTTTTTTTATTTATTTCCAACTTTATTATTTTTTTTTTTTTGTCTTTTTGCTATTTCTTGGGCCACCCCTGCGGCATATGGAGGTTCCCAGGCTAGGGGTCGAATCAGAGCCATAGCCACCGGCCTACGCCAGAGCCACAGCAACGCGGGATCCGAGCCGCGTCTGCAACCTACACCACAGCTCACGGCAACGCCGGATCCTTAACCCACTGAGCCAGGGCAGGGACCGAACCCGCAACCTCATGGTTCCTAGTGGGATTCGTTAACCACTGCGCCACAACGGGAACTCCCAGAACTTCTTAATACCAGGAAAATTAAAGTGACATGTATTCAGTGATGGGACAATGGCTTAAATTTCCAAGGAGCTTTCTAATATTACCATAGTTTATATTATTTTGTATTGTGGAAGTAAATAAAGAACGAGACTCCACAGATTCCTCTCTGACTCCTTTTCCCGGATTTATTTATTGCTCTGGTGCAGGCTTAGGCTTTTGCTGGCTTAATTAACAGTTATCCAATAGGTAGAATTCACAAGCAGTTGAACTGAATCTCTACCTCAACATCCTATTCTCCTTGGGAACTGAACATTGAATCTTGAGGCTTCAAGGGAAATAGTCCTGTGAACGTGATGACCCAGTCGTTTGCAGCCCAAGATGGAGTCTTGTGCAGGGTTTGGCCTCCTCCTCTCCTCCCAGTGGTGGCATCTAAGTTCACGGGCAGGGGCTGGAAACACTCCTAGAATGGGGTGGGGGAGTCCTCTCCTTTCCTCCCAGTGGTGGCATCTAAGTTCACAGGGATGGGCTGGAAACACCCCTGGAATGGGGTGGGGGAATCCTCCGCTTGCTGGCCCTGGACTAGTACTCTAGGAGATGTCCTTGGCCCTCTGGTCCTTAAGGGCCACAGGCTTCAAGCCTTCCTGGATTCCACTGCTGTGTCCACATGGCCTTTCCCTACTGCTGTCCACTCCTCCCCTCAGGAGACCCCCTTCAGATCTGCCCGTCCATGCTGGGCTGTGGGAGAGGGGCTCTCCAGGGACACACCCCTTTCAGCCTTACCAGTTAGAGCACTGGCTGGTGAATAGCCTTTAGGAAAATTTGCAGCCCTGGGATGCCCTCAAGGAATTTCACTGGGGGAGAGTAGACCAGCAGGGAACACGACTGTTCTTCTCTCTAGTTTCTTGATACTCAGAAATAATTTCCTCTCTTCCCAGGGTAGAGAAATGTGCTTTTTCCTCCCCAAACCATTATTTATGGATGAGCTTTATATATAGATTCCTTAGGGCTTTGGCTCTTGATATTCAAACCCAAGCTTTTGAATCCCAGGAAGCCTGTATCTGTTAAAAATCAGGCTATTGTGCATCAGAAGGGTCTGGGTTTTCAAGACTGTTGTCTCTACTATGAGTTTAAAAAATTATTTAGGAATGTGGTGGCTTTATTTGTGCTCACTGCTTGGTGCCTTCCCCGAGACCATAAACCTCAGCCTGGAATTTAGGTTTAAAAGAGGAAAAATGGGGGGCAGGTAGGGAAGGTTATAAAGGAAGGAAAGTGAAAGGGGTAGTGATTAGAAAAATTGCCAAAGAGCAAAGCCTCCCATCAGGCATGTTTAAAAAATACCATCCCTCTACAGAAAAGAAACTCATGCACTTGGAGAATGGACTTGTGGTTGCCAAGGGGGAAGGGGAGGGAGTGGGATGGGCTGGGAGTTTGGGGTTAGTAGATGCAAACTCTTGCATTTGGAGTGATAAGCAATGAGATTGTGCTGAAGAGCACAGGGAACTATATCCAGTCACTTGTGATGGAACATGATGGAGGATAATGTGAGAAAAAAAATATATATAAATGTATGACTGGGTCGCTTTGCTGTACAGGAGAAATTGACAGAACACTATAAATCAACTGTAATGGAAAAAATAAAAATCATAAAAAAAAATACCATCCCTGCTGTACTTAGAACTGCAGCTTTCTCATAGATGCTCAGGTTTTCTTTATTCAGGGCACAGCATATGCTTCAAAGCTGTGATGTGCCACTTTGCTTTGTTTACAACTTTCTCAGCAAGGCCTTTATTGAGGTCACTTCTATATTGGGCCAACATTTATGACCTAATTTGCCCTGAAAACTATTTTTGTTTCTGCTTTCTATGCCTCCACAGTGTGTTGAAATTTGCCAAGGGTGAAATCTCACCTCCAAAGCTTTTTTCTTGAAAGCCCTTCTGAACATGAAGGAATGGATGATTTCAGCCCCTCTTCCAAAATCATCACATGCAATGTAACATGAAATGAGACCTGAACTGCAAGTTAGAATGGGGAGCGTACAAATGCCAGGACGAGTTTGTAGAAATGAGATTTTGTCAATTCAAATGATATTACCATTATCCGATTACCACTGGGGGGTCAAAGAACCTGTATATGAAGCCACTGGAGGCTCTATTGGCCCTCTGATAATAGCATCATTAAAAAGAAAACTCAATAGCAACACTGGTCTGGAACATGCCTGGTGCATAGAGGGTGTTCAAAATGCTATACCGACTGCTTGACTTCCCCTAGGTCCCTGTCAGCAGAGCCTGTGAGACTAGCTGAGCTGCCAGATCGTCCAACCACCTTGTTTTTCTGGGAAGAAATGGGAGGCACATGTCTTTTCCATACAGGGAAAGAGATGGGGTGTTGGTTCTTGTTCTGTGAGATTGGGTGCTAGTCAAACCCAGGTGCCTAGAGAAATTTTTTGTTGACTATTGGAAAGTCTTATTCACCCCATCATGTGGGACAGAGGTTTTCTGAAATCTCAAAGGATACTATGGGGTTTTTTACCCTTTCAATCAAGCACGGAGGGAGAATTACAGCGTATAATACCACGGAGCAGGGGGGCTGCCACACTCCATGCCTCTTACATGGAGAAACAGAGTAGGAGAACGAAGAGTGGCTGGAGTTCAAATGCTACATCTGCTGTTTCCTAGCTATTTGATCCTGCAGAAGTAACCTCTTTGAATTTTAGTAGCCATATCTGACATGGTAGAGTTGTTGTGAAGAAAAGATATTAATATATCAAGTACCCAGGAATCAAAGCTATAGCTTGTGTTTTAAATAATATTTTTTTTGCATTTTCCAAAGGTACAAAATTATATGACTGCATTGAATATGCTTTTTCAAACTGCAAGTCCTGCCACCCCTGCTACATTATTTGTCAGCTGCCCCTTCCCATTGAGAATTGCTGAATTAGACTTTTAAAATTGACCTTTGGACTCATCTGGAGTAGGAGCATATACTACAGAATATTGAAACATAATCAATCTGAATTCATTACCATTCATTACCCTTAAAACCATTTAGGAGACAGCTACATGCTTGGGGCACTGTCTTGATTGATCCACAGCCCTTGATTTCTGGCACCTTGCAAGCAGGGGTGGTTCTATGATAGGCAGGCACAAAGACTTGACTGGCCAGCTCAGGTTGCAGTTAAGGCATTTTCAAGGCACACAGGCAGAGGGAAGGAATACTTGGAATGTGGTGAGTAATGCAGAGGAGGGAGAATTGGGTGTGGAGATGGCAGATTGCACAAGCAGAGATTGGATTCCTAGGAACTGCTTCAGAGAAGAGGACACAGAGTGGGTTGGTCCACCTACTTAAGGATAAATCTGGAATTGGGTGGAATGATCAGATCACTGGGTTAATCTTTGTGATTTCAAAGATTAACAGAGTGGTGGACATCTTCTGATTCAATCCATAAATGAGATATTCTGCAGCTCATGTATCCTGACCCAGGGCTACAAAGAGAAATAAAACAATTTCTGTTCTCCAAGAGCACTATTCCTCTAGGATACGGTGTGTCAGGATAAGTGCAGTACAGCGTGTTGTGTATTTGGGAGGAAGTGACTAGCTCCCTTGCCGGGAGCTTTGCGGAGGAAGTGACATTCTACAGGTGAGGTCCAGAGAGGTGAAATCAGTTGTCCGAGAACACACAACAGAGGTGTAACAGGGTGGAGATTACAAACCAAACCCTCTGCCCTGAAGCTATGACTCCTTCTAGGCCATTTTGCTGATACCGTTTGTCCTAGAAAAAGGAGGAATCATGTAGGGCTGAGGGAGCCATGGGAAAGAAAGGGTGCTGGTCTGGAGTTTCCCGATGAAAAAACCTTGAGACTGGGGCTTGCTTGATTATCCTGGGACATCTAAGGGGAAGCTGAGAATGAAGCTCAGGCAGGGGAGAGCTGAGAGATGCAATGTCGATGACATCATTTGACTTCTTTTTTTTTTTTTTTTTACTTTTTTTTTTTTTATTTTCCCACTGTACAGCAAGGGGGTCAGGTTATCCTTACATGTATACATTGCAATTACAGTTTTTCCCCCACCCTTTCTTCTGTTGCAACATGAGTATCTAGACATAGTTCTCAATGCTATTCAGCAGGATCTCCTTGTAAATCTATTCTAGGTTATGTCTGATAAACCCAAGCTCCCGATCCCTCCCACTCCCTCCCCCTCCCATCAGGCAGCCACAAGTCTCTTTTCCAAGTCCATGATTTTCTTTTCTGAGGAGATGTTCATTTGTGCTGGATATTAGATTCCAGTTATAAGTGATATCATATGGTATTTGCCTTTGTCTTTCTGGCTCATTTCACTCAGTATGAGATTCTCTAGTTCCATCCATGTTGCTGCAAATGGCATTATGTCATCCTTTTTTATGGCTGAGTAGTATTCCATTGTGTATATATACCACATCTTCCGAATCCAATCATCTGTCGATGGACATTTGGATTGTACCATGAGATACCACCTCACACCAGTCAGAATGGCCATCATTAATAAATCCACAAATAACAAGTGCTGGAGGGGCTGTGGAGAAAAGGGAACCCTCCTGCACTGCTGGTGGGAATGTAAACTGGTACAGCCACTATGGAGAACAGTTTGGAGATACCTTAGAAATCTATACATAGAACTTCCATATGACCCTGCAATCCCACTCTTGGGCATCTATCCGGACAAAGCTCTACTTAAAAGAGACACTTGCACCCGCATGTTCATTGCAGCACTATTCACAATAGCCAGGACATGGAATCATTTGACTTCTGAAGCCAGTTCCACCCATGGACTTTTGCTTCCTCCAGTTTGAACTATGACATGCCACCCAAGCATCTTCACCTTAGTAATGAGTCACATGTAGCTCTTTTGACCGTGGCTCTGGCTGGTCGTTCTCTTGGGCTTACTAAAAGGACATTGTGGGGAATTAGTAGGACTCCTTTAAGACGGTAGATCCAGGGATGGGAAAAGGTTGGCAGGGTGCTGAGGAGTGCAAGAAGGCAGGAGAATTGGATGGAAAACTGGATGGATAGGTTGATGGATGAATCTCCTACCACTGTAAGGTACTCAGCTATAAGTTGCTGGTGAGGTGCTTTTGTCCAGTGTGTTGGGGATATCAGGAAGCCAGTGTGTGAGGGGCATGGAGAAGCCCTGTAATTCCCTGTCCAGGCTTTCTCTTTTCAACCATGTTTAATGTGAATGGCTCTGTCTGGAGCTATTGAGTGATGTAAATCTTGGAATGCTCAGAATGATGGGGACAACAGCAGTGCTTGGGATGTGGTTTTTGAAGACTTTCTGGCTACCAGGGGTGGCTTAAAGCCGTCTTCTAGCAGAAGCCACTTTAGGGGAAACTTGAAAAGAGTATGTCACTAGAGCAATGGAAAATACCCACCCTGTGGTTTTAGGGTTTAACGTTCAAATTGCATGATAGCGAAAGATTCAGAGATTGAATTAGCTGGAGTTAGACTGCCCACTAAATGCTATTCCTGTAATTAGATGATGAGAAGAGAATTCTAAAAGCTTCCAACTCAATTTCCTTCATTTAGGAGAGTCTCATTTAATTAGCCATGACCCTAAGGGAGCAGCCCGAGACAGGATTGACAAGAGAGAAGAACAAAAGGAAACAAGAAAATCTGAGACTGAGGGTAGTTAGCCTAATATATGTTCTTGGGGTTCTAATCAAAGAGATTCACAGCTCATTGCGTTCCCTCGCATTTCCTTGGTACACTAACCTAATCTGATCCCCTAGCTTCAGAATAGGAGAGCTAGTGAAATGCTGGAAACACGTTAGTTTAGAAAAGCTGCAATGTGGCTGAGTGTAAGTTGGTTGCCCAGCTGACAGCTGATGAGCCAGGGTCACTCTTAAGTCACAGGTCTAGAAGGAAATGGTTGGAAGAGCCCTGTGAGAGGCGCTGTTTTAGAAAGTGGTCCTGCTGGATGGCATGGAGGAAAGTTTGCTCTGCTGGTTCTTTCTGAAAGACTCAGGATGCTTTGTTTGTTTAGTCTAACAGATGCTTTGAATTTCATTATCTCATTTCCTGGGTGACCTGACTGCAGGGTGTGAGTAAGCAGACCAGGATGTCATTTCTGAGAAGAGCATCATTCATGCTGTTGGGGAGGAGGTGAGCTTCAGGGAATGGAACGCCTGGAACCACTTTCTTGAGACCATAATCGTCATCAGTTGGAGAAGAAGTCATCAAGTCTCTAAGTCAGAGGACTCCTCTTGTTTAGTCTGAGAGAAACTGAATTTCCAGTTTTGCCAGTGGGCTAATGACATGGCAGGGGTGGTGGAGAATCAGTAATTCCAGCACCAGTGAGTTTCTTCTGTGAACCCGAGTAGGACATCCCATTATATTGACTATCTTTGGAGCAAGTGACTCCCGAATAATTATTAAGTGACACTCTCCTCCCTTCCTCTTCTGTTATGTTGAGTTATACGGAAGGGAAGACAGTCAACTTTTTT
Source organism: Sus scrofa (assembly GCF_054392235.1). Taxonomy (NCBI): domain Eukaryota; kingdom Metazoa; phylum Chordata; class Mammalia; order Artiodactyla; family Suidae; genus Sus; species Sus scrofa. Next base: position 94,019,624 of record NC_139384.1, on the reverse strand, counting down.
TTTTTTAAAAAAAACTATAGAAATGTCCATTTCCTGTGGTTCAACCTAATCAGTAAAACCTAGTCATCAGGTGAGGTCCATGGATACTTTATTCTCTGAGACCATATATTGCCTGTTCATTTCACTACCATTCATTTGAACTCTCTGAAATAAGCCAACAGAGAAGTTAAAATGCTTGTTTCCTCTTGATTTCTCCCATGTAGCATTGCCAGCCTTCAGTGACTGCTTTGGCCTAAGTTGGCCTCCTTTTATGTCCTGCCGCCCTGTCTGGATAGCCGACCTCAGGTTCAGAGATTGCAGATTTATAACATGTCTAACTGTTGTTAACATGGAGGACTGTCCATCCATTAGCCCCTATTTTTGAAGTGATCACTGCTTTTGTTTTTGATTTGGAGAAATTTCTGTTATAAAGCTTTTGCTCACATTTTGTGTCAGCATCATCAAAAAGTTACATTTTAAAAAAAGAATATGGCTGAAGATTTTGCATTCAATAGATTATTTCTGGCATTGCTCATACACATCTTGGGTATCCTATCACAGGGATTGGCTATGTACTGCTTATCCTGTAGCCCATAACTTTGTTTCTGTATCCTCATATCTGGAATAAACTTTAGGTATTTTTTCTCATTTAAAAAAGTCCTACATATGTATTAAACTATGTAGCAGAGCCATAGAAGCCAACATAGACAACTGTCTAACCATATTGACAAAAAAAAGATGTATAATATTCATAGGTATAAAAACAAATGCTGAGTGGGTTCAAGAAATGAATATGAAAAATAAAAACTTAGAAAAAACTTGGAAACTTTTAGGGGAAAAATGGAGGAGATTACAATTTTAAGGCATTGGAATGGAGGGATTTCTTAAGTAAATCATGTAAGGAACATTTTAATGGCAAAATTTTATACAGTTGACTACATTGAAATTAGTAAACATCTATATGACAAAGATAAAGCTAAAAAAAATCTCAAACTTGGATTTTTTTTTTTCAATTCCTAAAGTTCAACAAACATTAAGTATCTGGAATATATAAATGTGACATCATGCCAATAAGGTTAAAAAATGGGCAAAACATGAAGATGTAGTTCATGGGAGAGGAAAGGCAAATGGTGGACAGCTGGAGAGGTGCCCAACCTCAGGAGTGACCAGGGAAGTGCCACGTAGAACAGCAGGGAGATGGACCATTTCGCATCCACCAGATGAGCCAACATTGAGAGGCTAGGCTCTAAGAAAACAGAACCTTGTATTCATTGGGTGAGGGCAGATTTTGCACTGTTATTTTTAAGTTGGTAATTCCCTATAAAGTTGAAGATATGGGTCCTCTGTAACTTAGTTATTTCACTTGCAAAATATTTACTCTAAGGCTGTCTCATAGATGCTCCAGGAGCACTGTCTGTAACAGTAAAAAAGTGGAAATGACCCAACTCTATTGACTTGCGTGGGGGGAGTTGGCCAATTATAGCCCCTTGGGTCAAGTCCAGCTTACTCTTGTTTCTGCATAGCTTGCAAATAGTTTTTACATTTTTTAATGCTTACAAATATCAAAGACAGGAGTTCCCATCATGGTGCAATGGGAAGGAATTTGACTAGGAACAATGAGGTTGTGGGTTTGGTCCCTGGCCTCGCTCAGTGGGTTAAGGATCTGACGTTGCCATGAGCTGTGGTGTAGGTTGCAGACGCAGCTCCGATCTGGCATAGCTGTGGCTGTGGCGTAGGCTGGTAACAACGGCTCCGATTAGCCCCCTAGTCTGGGAACCTCCATCTCCATAGGGCAGATGCGGCCCTAACAAAAAAGGTCAAAATCTCCCAAGGCTACAGAAATAAGAACGAAAATAAACCAGTGGCACCTAATCACACTGACAAGATTTTGCACAGCAAAGTAAACCAAAAAGAAAATAAAAAGATAACTTACAGAATGGGAGAAAATAGTTTCAAACGATGCAACGGACAAGGGCTTAATCTCTAGAATATACAAGCAACTTATACAACTCAATAGCAAAAAAAGCCAACCAACCAATGGAAAAATGGGCAAAAGACCTGAATAGACCATTCTCCAAGGAAGATATACAGATGGCCAACAAGCACATGAAAAAATGCTCCACATCCCTGATTATTAGAGAAATGCAAATCAAAACTACCATGAGATACCACCTCACACCAGTCAGAATGGCTATCATTAATAAGTCCACAAATAACAAGTGCTGGAGGGGAATGCGCTGCGCTGCTGTTGGGAATGTAAGCTAGTACAGTCACTATGGAGAACAGTATGGAGGTACCTTAGAGAACTATCCAGAGAACTACTATATGACCCAGCAATCCTGCTCTTGGGCATATATCCAGCGCTGTTGGTGGGAATGTAAGCTAGTACAGTCACCATGGAGAACATGGTGGGAATGTAAGCTAGTACAGTCACTATGGAGAACAGTATGGAGGTACATTAGAGAACTATCCATGACCCAGCAATCCTGCTCTTGGGCATATATCCAGACAAAACTTTCCTTAAAAAAAGACACATGCACCCACATGTTCATTTGAGCACTATTCACAAGAGCCAAGACATGGAAACAACCCAAATGTCCATTGACAGATGATTGGATTAGGAAGATGTGGTATATATACACAATGGAATACTACTCAGCCATAAGAACAAAACAATGCCATTTGTAGTAACATGGATGGAACTAGAGAATCTCATACTGAGTGAAATAAGTCAGAAAGAGAAAGACAAATACCATATGATATCACTTATGACTGGAATCTAATATACAGCACAAATGAACATTTGTTCACAGAAAAGAAAATCAGACTTGGAGAATAGACTTGTGGCTGCCTGGGGGGAGAGGGAGGGAGTGGGAGGGATCGGGAGCTTGGGGTTAATGGATGCAAACTATTGCCCTTGGAATGGATTTACAATGAGATCCTACTGTGTAGCATTGAGAACTATGTCTAGATACTTAGATAGCAACACAACAATGGGAGGAAAAAGTATGTATACTAGTATGTGTAATTTGGTCCCCATGCTGTACAGTGGAAACAAAAATTTAAAGGACAAAAGACAAAAAAAATTAAAGACAAATAATGTATTATATCATGTATAAATTATATGAAATTCAAACAGTGTTCATAGTAAAGTTTTTTTTAAAAAATTGAGGTATAGTTGATTTATAACAGAGTCACGTTCTATTGGAATGCAGCCATACACATTCATTTGTTTGTCATACTGGGGGGTGATTCTGATACACACTAAATTTGACAAATAGTGGAGAAGAATCGATATATTGTGGTAGATTCACACAATGGAACAGCATGCAGTAGTTAAAAATCAACGAAGTAGATCTATGTGTGTTAACATGGCAAGATCTTAAGTGGAAAAAAATTGCAAAGGATATGTATAGCTTGATGTTGCTTTGTGCAATTAAAATTAGTTTGTGGCTTAGAGGTATATATATAAGCAGCTAAGTTCTAAAACATGCATTTGAATAATATTAATTATAAAATTGTGGTTACTTCTAAAAAGGGAGGGAGGATAGAGAAGGAGCTAATTGTGTCTATTTTTTTATTCCTTAAAAATACAGACATCTGAATTAAATATGACAAAATGCTAATATCTATTAAATATAGTGAGTGAGTGTGATGGTTTTTATATACTTGAGAAACTCATAATTAAAAGAAAATTTAAAGCCAAACTTCCCTATTAAAAATTTTTGGGAACATAAATACTAATTATATATTTAGATATTAAAAGTGATCTATAATCCCAGCACCTGTATATAATTACTTAATATTTTGGTTTTTTTTCCTTTGAGATTTTTTTTTTTGGCCTATGCCTAGTAAAATAGTTTTAATAGCATGATATTTACAACTTTGTAATCTTGTTCTCTATTTAATATTGGTTTTTAGGAATTTTCCATAGTTATTCTAATTTTTATAATAACCACATTTACTCCATATATGTATAGCACTTTTTCTGATTTTTAACATGCTATATGTTTGCTGCAAAAATTTGGAAAATAAACTACGAAGAAAATCAAAACCATCTGCCACTGTAGCACTCTGATGCTATAGTATTTTATGTATCTCTCTCCAGTCTAGATTATTAGGTAAAAATTAAAGACACGAAGTAATAATGTATCAAGAAAATTTCCCCTTGATATTCATGTTCATGTGATTTTAAATGGCTCCATATTATTCTAGCATATATGGGTTAAGAAACCCAAATGCTCATGTAACCTATCTTCCTCTATTATCCTCTGACAACCAACCCTTTCCTAGATGAGCTGGGAACTTCTGAGTAATCTGCTGCTGATCTCTGCAGGGGCTGGGAGGGAGGAGCAGGTGCTGGAGGAGGTGGAAGGGGAGACTCCTGAGCTCTGAGAAGTGAGTAGGGGAGAGCGTGCTCTTGATTGTCACCCCGAGTGGGTTCTATATTGGTTGAAAGGCACTATTTATCTTCTTCCATCTCTGCTTTCTTCTGGACTCTGCAGGTGTGTAGCTGGGCAAACTTTTAGGGGCATAAAGTACTGTATGGTTCTCACCTTCATATTAAGGGGATGAGAGATAACTGTTGGGTGGCAAATATAAAGTGAAATCACAAAGCCTTATATACAAAAGGTACATCAGTGGTTATTCTACTCTAATTGCTTTTAGGTAATGGAGTAGCCCAAGATCACACATCTAACTTTTCTTCATCTTCCATGGTAAAGTCTCTTAAAAATTCTGAAATGTACATTTGTTCATATTTTGATATCCTTGAAACTGGGGTGGGTCTTGGAATCCCTGGTGTCTTAACTATTCCCATTTCAGGGTCTCTGAAATCAGGATGTGACTTAGAATCATTGACTTCTTAAGTTCAGTAAGATACAGTCTTTTAAAGCTGTGGTTTTAAATCTGGGCTACACATTAGGATCCTTTAGAGCACTTAAAAATATGTATAAAATGCCTCATCCTCAGCTCAGAGGTTCTTTTCATTTGGTTGGGGTGGGGGCCTAGGCATCTGTGTTAAAGACTCCTAAGAGTTGGAATGAAGGAAAAATGGGTCATCATAGCAATCAAAAATCTAGTAAGGATGACTCTGAATAAAGTTAGTGGAAGATCTGGCTTCCTGATTTTAGAGAAGTTCAGTCAGTTGCTTTAGGGCAAGAAGCAGTTGCACTTGGCTGGGAATCAACAGATCTGTCTTAGCTTTAACTTCTAGCATGATGGCCCCAGGCAGGGGACTTGGGCCTTTCCCAGCCTTGGTTTCTTCATTGGTAAAACAGCAGCATATCTACGTCACAGGGTTGTCCTGAGCCTTAAAAAAGGTACTCAGTAAAATGCCTGCCACATTTTAGGATACATGGTAGGTACTTGTAAGTGGAGGTTTTCTTGCCAATACTATTAATTTAAATTGAAAGTAGATTTCTTGAGCCAGGAAGAAAAAAAAAATAGAGCTAAGTATGGTTTAGTGAAACCTGTTGAACGCATTCCTAGTGTTAGGTTCCCCGAACATTTAATAGGGTAAAAATACATGGCAACAGAAGTGTCACAGTGTCAGCTTATTTTCTCCTATTTCACAAGATCATTAAAGGAATTGAGTGGAAGGGACTTACACTAAGAAACTGAAGTTTACATTTCTAAAATATTTCTAAATTCACCCAGCCACACTTGTAGAAAAAGGGGTCGATTTTCACCATAGCTAGTCATCACAAATGATAATGCGAACTGGGGGTAAATTCATGTCCCGGTACCAACATGGACCAACATTTCCTTTTTGGGGTTTGGTGAATTGTGTGCTTGACATTGCATTAAAATCAATTTCTCTATGTATCATAATGGTTTCCTGGGTTTGCTGAATAGATCTATAACAGCAGAGGCTTTTTCTACTACGAGGAAAAAATACTTTCCAGCTGCATTGCATTTCTGGAAATGGAATCGACCGTAACCACTGGCACCAAATGTTTAGCAGTCTGGACGCTGGTGGAGAGAAGAAGGGAGGAGTTTGTATCGCTCTCAGATCGCCTTTGCCACAGGGTGGTTATTATAATGTGATATTTCTGTGCTCGGAGTAGTTGAGCTTGTGGGGAAAGCCAGCACCCCAGTGCTCAGTGTCAAACCACAACCTGGAATTATGGCACCCATCAGGACCTTTATCTGGGATGGACGGGCAAGAGCTTTTCCAAATATAGCCAAGGCCTGAGTATCTGCTTGTGTGGATAACCCACTTTGTGGATTATTCATGGCCATTTTTAGGTCAAGCCAGGATCCTTTCCCCCCCAACTGTCTTGCCACCCACTATGAGTCTGTAAACTATCTTATCCATTCAGCTGGTATGTGCTGAGGGATTCAGCCTAATGCCAGTGCACTTGCATTTATTAAATGCCTATCTTGTGCCAAACTTTTTATTAGATCAAATCTTTATACAACTTGGTGACATAAATGGTGTTGTCTTGTTTTCCAGAGGAGGGAACAGAGATTTAGAGTTCGAGACGCTTGTCTAAGGTCATACCTAAGTTTCAAATGTATAATGACTTCTAGGATAACCACTACTTTTGGAAACTTAAGCCACAGAAACTCTCGATGAGTGCAAGGACTCTGAAATAATTAAAAAAAATCAATTTAATCTGGCAACTTTTAACCAAACGTTAACCAATCTTTTATATAAGACAGATGAAAAGGTTTTAACATTTGAGAGGGGAAGCAAGTAAATGAAATTCAAACAGTCAAAGATGATATGTTACAGTTACTCAGGTTTTAAAAATAAAATCAGTTGAACAAAATGGTTGAAGTGTTTTTGAGTTCCTGTTGTGGCACAGCAGGTTAAGGATCCAGTGCAGGTCAAAGCTGCAGTTTGGATTGATTCCTGTCCTGGGAACTCCCATACGCTGCAGATGTGGCTTAAAAAAAAAAAAAAAGTATCTTTATTGCTAGATAATTATTCTTTTAGGGCAGATTGTAAATATAGCTATTCCCCCCCCAATATATTTTACTTGATGGAGCGCAATCTCCACATTCTCTCCAGATAATGTGTCTGTTAATATTTCTGTTTAAAGCCATGTTACCCTTGCTCCTTGTCCTACTGTACATCATCATTTCCATAGCAACAAGGCAGAATGAGGGGTGGATAGCAACTGGTTCTTGAGAGAATGGAAATGAAATGGAAAGTTCCACCTGAAATAACAACATGCAAATCACTTTAGCATATGATCAACAACAAAGAAAGTGATGCTTTTTTGGGAAGACAGCTTATTTGGTTTTTGGAATGCACTCTTTTTTTTTTTTTTTTTTTTTTCCTGACAGCTTCTTTTTCTTGTTACCTTTCTCGCCTTTTTTTTTTTTTTTTTTGAGACCAAAATAAAATCATTAAAAAACAAAAATTCAACCTGACATTGCATGTGACTCAGTGGCAGATGTAGTGATTTGTGCTTCCAGAGATAGCTCTTGAGCAGAACACTTAGAAAGTCTTTTAATTGGGAAGTGAACTTGACTCTTGATTAAGCTAACTTCCATTGCCAGGATATAACTGAAGAGTGAGATATTCCTCTGAAGTGAGATTTCCTCAACTGTTTTGCTCTCAAGGACCACTGATATTTTTCCTTAGATCTTTCCAAGAGATTTTTAAAAACATACTCACATAATTGAGTTTCAATATTGGCCTATATGGTCTTAACTTGGAGAAATGTTAAGTTTCCTTTTGGGCATATACAAAAATCTCTTTTTGAAATATTGAAAATAGCTTTCAAAATAGAACTTCCCTCAAAGAAAAGCATCAGTGGTTAACAGAATAGAGTGTGTAAAGAGATATTTTGTGTTAAAAGAATCCTAGGACTGTTTTAAGTATCCTTCCTTGTACAACATGAAGCACAACATCAGCACTGCTTATCTCTTCTTGGAATAAATAAAAACACAGAAATAGTATTTTTTTAAAGTTGGGGAGATGCCTGTATATCTCCCTTTGAGGCTAAATAAAGTCATTTTTCACTGCTCTTCACTGCTATTATTTATGGGTGTTGCTCTGAGACATTTTCCCCTAGGTTCACATTTTCGGCAATCAAGGAACATAGAGTACATGTATAAAGCCCTCAAATGTTAATGATTTACCATCGTAACACTTCCTTTTATGTGACATACCGTGTAACTATCACATCAGCTGATTTCTCTCCAGTCGCACCCTGCCTTTGAGTGTCTTCACACACACCTTCCCCTGGGATCACGCCTGCGCCTGTGTATGGGAGTCCCATTCATAAAGCTCAGAGTCTCCGCTTCAAAGCTGCTCTATTCAATGAGATCCATGGCCAGGTCTCAGGATGAAGTCCTCTGGCCACTTGCTTCAGAATAATCTGAGGTGGCCAGGTAAAAATGCTGAGCCCCGAATCCAGACTGACTGATCCATTTCTGTGGGTGAGCTGGATAATCTGAATTTTGGATAGATTACCAGTCACTCTATTCCCTAATGCTTAGTGAAGCCCTCAGCTAAGGACAGTTGAGGGTGGGGGCTGTCCCTGGTGCTAAAAAGCCTTCAGGTCCTCAGAGGCATTAGCAGCCCTAACACCTTCTCTTCTCTTCCCTTGATCCCCACACGAACCCCTCCCCAGCTCCTGAACCTGACCCTGTCATCTGCCTCCTCACCAGGCCTTAAACCCTCCCTATTACTGCTTGTGATTTTTTTCTGAAAATCTTTTGAGGAATGATCTCATTTGCAAAACATGGGTTAGGAGTGGGTGTACGTGTGGGCTGGGAAGGGCTGAGGTGAGGGAGTTGGAGAATTTTGTGCTTTTGTCCCAAGAGCTCTGCCCTCAAAGGATGAGCTTGATTGCATTAGTTCTCCCTTGGGGTGGGAGTGGGAGTAAAGCTGGGAGATAGTCCATACAGGCATCTCCGTTGAGATGGACGCCCACCTTGATACGATTCGGGGGCCATGTGTTTCTTTAATAGTTTGATTCAGGACCACATGAATCCTAGCTTGCGTTTCCTGACAGTAAACCAAGTTGCAGATGAAGGAAAGTGACCCAGAAGCCTTGATGGATATATGGAGAAACCCGTTTGGTATTTTAAAGAAATTGAAGTATACTTGGAGTTCCCTGGTGGCCCAGTGGTCAAGAATCCAACATTGTTACTTCTGTGGTTCGGGTTAGATCCTTGGGAACTCCTGCATGCTGCAAGTGTGGCCAAAAATTTTTTTTGAATAATATTGAATACAGTATTATCTAAGTTACAGGTGTACAATGTAGTGAGTCATAATTTTTAAAGGTTATATTCCATTTATAGTTATTATAAAATATTTGGTTATATTCCCCACTTTGTATAGTATATCCTTATTTTAGACCTAATTGCTTGTATCTCTTCATTCTCTACCCCTACATTCACCCCATTCCCTTTGGGTTTTTGGAAATATATATTCATCAACAGTCTACAAGCGGGTAATTTTGAGCTAGCTTGAAAGAGGCTTTGATTCTAGTTTAACCAATGGATGTATCTGCTGTAATAGGAGCAGAGTAAAGGCAGTACCAGTCCATTTGGCATTGGTAGGAAGTTCCACACTGAAGTCTGCCTCTAGAACTACAGGTGAGACGTGGTATCTGCAGAGTGTTCCGTGGGGGTGTAGAGGTGGTCCCGTGAGTTTGGGATACGGTTGCAGGCATCTCTCTTCCTCCAGGACTGGGCTGGCCCTGGGCTTCGAGGCCAGGTGCCTGGATTGATATTGAGTAAATCACATGACCTTGCGAATTTCTACAACCCCCGCCCCCACCAAGTGAGTTCCTCCTTGTCTGTACTTTTACTGAAATTGCTCTGTCTCTAGTAAGTGCTGGCAAGAGCATCTAAGAAGCTCTGATGACCCAGGGAGGAGCAGCTGCTCAGCTCAACCGATCTGACACCTGACAGAGACCACACCTTGTGGGAAGGGGAGGTCAAATGGGGGCAGGAAAGGCCCTGGGTATAGGATTGATAATAGCCTGATCTGGGTGGGAGCAGGTGTTAGAGGAGAGCCCTGGGCCTCTCGGTAAAATGGGGAAAGGCATGTGGAAAACGTGGGAGGTAAAAAATGCAAAGTTGGTAGTAGCTATCCTGTCATTCACAAATGATTTATAGCTTTCTTAGGCATGAGCTCTTTTTCTTTTCTTTCTTTTTGGCCACACCCATGTCATGAAGTTCCCAAGCCAGGGCGTGAACCTAAGCCACAGCAGTGACAGTGCTGAATCCTTAACCGGCTGAGCCACCAGGGAACACCAAGCTCTTTCAGTCCTTCTGAGAACACTCTGGCTGTAGGGGTGGTTGTTATCCCCAGGTTACAGATGAAGATGCTAAGCCACAGAGAGGTAGGGGCTTGCTCCAGGCTAGCTGGGACTAGGACACAGGTCTTTTGTCTCTCCTCTGGCTTTTCTGTCCATTTCCTCCATCCTGCACTGTTGACTCATAGACTGAGAGTAACCCCAGACTGACTGCCTACTTCATAATGTTGCCAGGGGTCAGCCGAGCAAGGAATAAGTGATCAGAGAAGGAGGCTTATCTAAGAGACCAAACTTTTCCCTAAGGTTGACCTACTAAATGGATGCCTATGACCAGTGGTGTTTCCTTAGGCTGAGCTGCATAATGGGTCTTTAATGTGGGTAAGACAAGACCACCCAACTCATTTTTAACTGATGAAGCTGAAACCAGATCTGTAGAGGTGAAAGGCTTATGCATTAGCCCCAGGATAATAGATTTCTAGATGGCTGGAATCGGACCCCTGTCTGCCTCTGGCCAGTGATATTGACCAATAAACTGCTCTATGTCAATAGATCGGAGATAGAGTGCAAGTGAATGTTACATATAGAGAATAGCCTTTAGTCAGGGTCTTTTGTAATCATTTAATGTACCATCTATGCTTAAGACTCTCAGAGGGAAAATGTTCTGAGAAACCTCTTTGAATGTTTTCCACGTGACACATTTTATAAGAGGTAACATGCTAAAATTAAGCAAGGTGTACTTGTTAGAAGGAAAAAAAGTAAGGGCACTTTGAATGGTTTGAAAAGCGCTTGTTACAAATAGCATTGCCTTTCCAGGCGTCCTCTCCACAGATGTAATTTGAAAGCAGTGTTATGAGTGATGCACAAAAAGCTAGAAGAGTCTCCTTGATGTAGCTGTCATTTTTCTCATAGAGAAACACAATTATTTTCCAGTCTACTTTATATAAATGTAAATGTGTGTCTCTGAGAAGGTTACTCTCCCCTGTGAATTAATGTAGTCCATCTGAAAAGGACCGATGAATGGGCTACATGTAAATTATGACTTCCTGGGATGTTTCTTTGACATTCAATTGAAAGAGATGGATCTGGTTGAGATTGGTAATTGTGCCTCTTTCCCTGTGGGCTGTAAGCGTATTTGCATGGGCAGGAGATGAATGCAGAGGTGCAGGGGAGGGTGCCCTTGTCACTGGAGGCGAGTAGGTGACCTCTTCTATGGATGGTTTTTTGAAAAGTTGTTGAAAAGGGTCTGAAGCGTAAATTTTTAAAAAAATTCGTTGTGGAGTTTAGACACTGAATTTAATGTCCTCTGCACATTCTGAATATGGCACTATTGTGGGAAATCACCACCATGGTGAACGGGGTTGAAAGCCAAGGTAGGGCTCTGAGGAAGAAGCCAGCTGGGCTCAGTGGTGGTGCAGAGAGCCTTCGAGGCAGAAAAATGCAAAGTTCATCCCGGATGTTTGCGTATTTGTCAGTGGGGTTGCAGAGGTGGAAGGGATTTTATAGCAGCGAACCTGCGCCAAGAATCAGAATTGAGAGAAATCAAACAAACATAGCTCTTAGGTTTCCCAGGAAGAGATGGGGGACAGAATTGCCTATTTCACCGCAATATTTGTCATGCTGATCTGAAGAGTAACGTAATTGATTTAAAATGAGGGCAGCACGAAAGGCTTCAATCCTAGTATCAGAGAAAGTATTCCTGATTTCATTGCTTTTCCTCATGTTCAGTTTGCAGCTAGAATGATGCACGATTGCAATGAAGTGTTTTCTGGCTCTAAGAAGTGGCACAGTAAAGACACAACTTAGAATAGATTTACAAGGAGATCCTGCTGAATGGCATTGAGAACTTTGTCTAGAGACTCATGTTGCAACAGAAGAAAGGCTGGGGGAAAAATGTAATGTATACATGTAAGGATAACCTGACCCCCCTGCTGTACAGTGGGAAAATAAAAAAAAAAAAAGAAGTAGTGCAGTAAAGTGTTACAAAGGACTTTGCCTACTTTTTTTTTAAATTTTGGTTTCAGTATAATTTAGACAGAGATAAGTTTACACAGCTATGGATGTTCTCTTAACCTCTCTTCGCTTTGCTTTTCTAATTAAAAAAGGACAAAGCATCATCCATTCCTTCCACTCATCAAATACTTGCTGAGCTGCTTACTGTGTGCCATGCTCCATTCTGAGTGCTTGGAGAGGTTTATCTCCCTTAATCCCCACAAGCCTATGTGATAGCGCCTTAGGTCTGCTTCTTGAGATGAAGAGGTGTGTGTAGGAGGTTTATTGCGGAGAGCTTTTGAGATCAACCCCGTGTGGTGAAGGCAGTAAACTGGGAGGACAGAGTGGGCGGGAGGGTGGCACTGCCCTGGCTGCACGGAAGGCTCTGTAGATCCTACTGGGGACTGGGAAGGCCCTTTGGCATTGTTCCAGCCAGAGACAGGGGACTATGCTTTTATGCCCTCCCCCCCACCCACCAGTACCCCCCAGTGATCAGTGGAGGTCAGATGCCCCTTGGAAGGGATGTGACCCTGGGCAGGGCCATCTCTTAGCAGCTGAGAGCCCTCAGTTGGGGATGGCTTGCATGCATGCTGAAGTGGGGCTCTCTGGGTACCTCTCCACAGCAGTCAGCACAGGTATCATTCCCCTTTCTACAGAAGGAAGCAGAGGCTTCCAGAGTTTATTAGTTTGCCCAAGGTCACACAGCAGTGTGGAGAGCCAGGACGCGCTCTGTGCAGTCGGATCCAAACTACCATTTGCCTTCGCCTGCAAACCCGATCAGTAAACTAGTAAACGAATAAGACGCTTTTGGAGAGAAGTGCGCGCTCTGAAGAAAATGAAGTTAATCTACAGATGGCATGTCTGCTTCCTGATACCACCAAGTATTTTACCAAGTGGAAGGTGGTGACTACTGGCGGTTCAGGTTTTCTTCCTGGGCACACAGCCAGCTGATATTATCTGGTTTCTCTTTTGCTGATGCGTTCCTCTCTTTTCCCGGTCTGCCACTAGAACCTCTAGGTACCATACTCCTTCCCCAGAACTGTGGGCTGTGGTAGCCAGAGGGGCCTTGGAAACTGATGTGGAAGACAGCAGAGCTGCCATGCACCTGGGCCTCTCTGGGATCCAGTGGGTCAGAGAGCAGCTGACCTGGAGCCCTTACCCTGAGCTGTTAGTTCCATGAGCAAGAAAGAAACTTATTCTTTAAGCCCCAGAATTTCAGAGACTGGATATTTGTTATGGGAGCTTAGTTAACTCTCGTAAGTACAATGTATAAATTCATTTAAAATACTTTCTTATAAACAGCATAATCTACAGGTAGTTATTACTGGGGTAGCATGATGGTTCATTTTGTTGTGTCAACTTGGCTAGGACACAATGAGCAGCTATTTGGCAGACCACTGTTCTGGATGTTTCTGTGAAGATAACTTTTTTTTTTTTTTGCAATCAGATTAACATTAAATAGGTGAATTCTGGAGTTCCCTGGTGGCGGCTCAGAGGATTAAGGATCCAGCATGGGCACTGCTGTGGCTTGGGTCACTGTTGTGGCATAGGTTCAATCCCTAGCTCCCCCCCTCCCCCTGCCACAAAAAGTGGATTCTAAGTGAAGCAGGTTACTCTCTGTGAGGTGGGTGGGCCCCACCTAGTTAGTTGAAAGCCACACTAGAACAGAGCTTGAACTCCCCCAAGTAGGAAGGAATTTAGCCAACAGTCTGCCCTCCAGCTTTATCTGCAGCTTCTGCTCTCCCTGGTTCCCTAGCAAAGTGCCTTGGGACTTGAGCTCCACGTTTTCCTGAGTTTCCAGCCTACTCCAACAGATTCTGGACTCATCAAGCCTTTGCAATCATGAGCCAGTTCCTTCAAATAAATCTCTCTCTCCACACATCTGTTGTTTCGGTTTCCCAAACAACACTATCTGACCCAAGCAGTTGCTAGCATTTGAAGCATTCAAATGGGTAACTCCTACTTCAGAGAGGGTTGTAGCAACTTCATCTGTCATTATAGAAGACAAATTGGTATTATGGAATGTATTCAAGATGCAGGGCTGGCCGAAAAAGAGTTTTCAGTCCCCCTCACCCTTGTGAGAGGGAGCTGTAGGAATCAATCAGCCTTAGGCCCAGAACTGTCTTGGGCTGGACCGTGTGCTCCCCAGAGCACCGTACATCTGGTCCAGCCAGGGGTCTAGCTGACTCCGCTGCTTGTTTCCTCGTGCTTGCTTTTGAGTGAACCTCTAAAAAGAGGTTGCTGGGGGGCTTGAGGACAAAGAAGAGGACTTCACCCAGCTTGTAGGGGCAGGGGTTGTAAGACTGTTTTGTGTGCTTATTAACTGATATGGTACAGGTGGCATGTTTTGATATAATTCCAACCTGACATATGCATAGCCTCCTTCACCTTTAGTCTCTGAAGGCTGTCACTATTTCCCAAAAGAACTGACCATTGTTGCGTGACCGACTGGTTTGACTCAGATTGGTTTCCAAAGAAGAGAAAGTAATGCTGAACCAGCTGGGCATGAATGTGGACAGTGACTTCAGAGGACCTGGATTTGAACCCCAGATCTGCCACCCACTAGAGGTATGGCCTTGGTCAACACACTCTTCCTTTACACAGTTCCTTTGTAACGCTGGGACGATCACAGGAGCCAATGCCTACGACATGCTACTTAGTACTTACTTAGTACCCAAATAAGTGTCAAGAGTAAGTGCTAAGAAATATCACTGTTGGTAGTGAGCGGTCTATATAACAGAGGTTTTTGGGTAAGCAAAGGTTAACCTTTCCAGTACCCTTACAAAAAGCAAACAGTTTTGATAGAAATGTTTCGTTCTTGTTTTTTAATAAAGGGATTGAACAACGAGGAAACAATACTATCCTATGCTGCTAAGCAGTGAAGCCTCAAGGGTTTACTCCCATGGTGTGTGGAGAGAGTGGTAGTCAGATTCCTCGAACTACCTGAGACAACATTTTCTGAGCTGCTTGAGAGATGCCACTATGCGCTTTGGGATCTGAGTGTTCCACTTTTCAATTAGGTTGGGAAAGACTGGTATATTCATCTGCTCTGGCTGCCGTAACAGAATACCACAGACTGGGTGACTTGAAGAGCAGGAATTTATGTTCTTACAGTTCTGGAGGCTGGAAGTCTAAAATCAAAGTGCCTGTGGGGTTGGTTTCTGGTGAGGTCTCTCTTTTCAGCTTGCAGGGGGTCACCTTCTTATTGCAACCTCACATGGTCTTTGGACTGTGTGTGGGCTCTCCTGTTATCTCTTCCTCTTGTCTTTTTGCCATTTCTTGGGCTGCTCTCGTGGCATATGGAGGTTCCCAGGCTAGGGGTCCAATTGGAGCTGCAGCCGCTGGCCTATGCCAGAGCCACAGCAACACTGGATCCTCAACCCACTGAGGGAGACCAGGGATTGAACCTGCAACCCCATGGTTCCCAGTTGGATTCGTCAACCACTGCACCACAACGGGAACTCCTCTTCCTCTTCTTATAAGCAAACTAGTTCTATTGGATTAGGCTCTCATACTTATGACCTCATTCAATTCTCATTACCTCCTTAAAAGTCCAAATGCTCACATTAGGGGTTAGGGCTGCAACATATGGATTTCAGGGGAATGCAATGTGGCCTGCAAGAACTGAGTGTAAAACAAAATGAACTATGTTTCTTTCTTATAGGACTTTATTATCCTCAAGATCTACTCCAAGAGATCATATATTAGTGTTTCCCAAGCCTGGTTTTCTTTGAGATTCCATTTTAATTTTTAAGAGATCATTTATTAAGAATTTTGGAAAAAAAAAAACTCAAACTCTTACGCTAATAATCTTGTGTGTGTATTGGGGGTATAGTGAAGAAAGCTGAGGTGGGGAAGGCTGTTGGTTTTTATATTAAATATTATAGTTTCTTCTTTTTTTTTTTTGCTTTTTAGGGCCCCACCCATGGCATATGGAAGTTCCCAGCTAGGGCTTAAATTGGAGCCACAGGATCTGAGCTGCATCTGCAACCTACACTGCAGCTCATGGCAATGCTGTATCCTTAAGCCACTGATTGAGGCCAGGGATGGAACCTGCATCCTCATGGATACTAGTTGGGTTTGTTTCTGCAAGACCACAATGGGAGCTCCTAATTTCTTATCTTTGTTATTGGTTTTGATGTAGGTTTTTTGTTTGTTTGTTTTGTCTTTTCTAGGGCCCCACCCAAGGCATATGGAAGTTCCTAGGCTGGCGGTCTAACAGGAGCTATAGCCGCCGGCCTACACCACAGCCACAGCCACATGGCATCCAAGCCACATCTGCAACCTACACCACAGCTCATGGCAATGCCAGATCCTTAACCTACTGAGCAAGGCCAGGGATTGAACACGCAACCTCATGGTTCCTAGTTGGATTTGTTAACCACTGCGCATTGAGGGGAACTTCTGATGCAGGTTTTTATAACCATCCCCAAGCAGGCCAGTGTGATGGCCTCTTTCTTTCCCACAGAGAGCTTGTTGATCACAGCATACCTTGTGTCTTATCAGCTATTTGGCTGCTATTCATGCTCAGATACCCTTTCACTTTCCCTGGAAAGCTGAGGGTATATGACATCTAAATATTAATAAGTGGCATGTCGTATTTAGAAAGCTGTTCTTGCACTCCTTGAAAAAAGAAATGGTAATACTGAAATATTATGCTCTTGGATTGACATTGCTGTAATGTGACTGGCTCATTTGTATTCACGGTGGGCTTCAAAACAAGTATCCCAGTCCACAGATTTTTCTAATTAAATAGCTGGAAAAAACCATCTACCTCTATCTCATTTGAACTTTCTGGAATTGCTCTTTTCCTCTTCTTTTTAATGCATAAATAAAACCTTAAGATTTTAATTTCCCTGTGACTTTCCTTTCCTCATAAATACTACCTGTCTTGACATTTTTTTCATCAATTCATTTAAAAGGAAAGTTTATTACATGATCTTTGTGCTGCAGTGTTAAAAGCAAATTGTGATAATTCCCCATTATTAAGGAATTATTATTAATAAATACTGCAATGCATTGCTATAAAACATTGAAGCATATAATTTTCTTCTCTGCATTAAACTTCATTATATAAAAAATGTGAAGCTTCACTATTATTTGGTGGTTGTATTTATGAACATTCTTTCAAAGGCAGAACAGTGTGTTAGGAAAATGTAGCCTCTGAAGTTACAGAAACCATTTATTAGCTATTCCACCTTAGGGGATCTCATTTTTTAAGTCTGTAAAATGAGGCTTTTTGTGTGGGGGGGAGTGAGTTCATGTAGTTGCAATGATGAAAGGAGCTGAAAAAAAAGAGACTTTTTTCCCTAAAAATTTTGATGGATCATTAATTGACCAACTGATTCAAAAATCTTGAGCACCCACAATAACCCATGCAGGCATGTGTGTGTGGGGGGCATTCCTCTGTTTTGGGTGTTTAAAGTGTGTTTAGTTTTCGTGATTGTGTGTACAATAACCTTTTGGTATAGAACTCCTCTTAAATCTGATTATTTCAGTAGAGAAGATTCCTGGAAGTAAAATTACCAGGTCAAAGTGTATGGACTTAAATGTTCTATGCATGTATTTCATAAATGTTGCTTTCCTGAAAGATAACCCAATTTTCCTTCCTAACTAGGAGTTTGAGAACAGCCATCTCTCCATCTCTTACCAGTACTTAACAGCAGTATCTCATTGTTGTCCAAATTGCACACCTGTGGTTAATTATTAAGGCTAAACATTTTCTAATGAATTTATTAACTTGTTCCAATATCCTGAGAATTATGTAATTGTATATGCCTTTCTTTAGATGTTAACTGTTTGTCTTGTCAATTTATAGCAACTGTTTACATATTGCAAGTATTAAACCTTTATAATATTGTTCGCAAGTGCATTTCCTATTTATCATTTTAGATTAATTTTTTAACACCATTATCTGGTAGACAGATGTGCACATTTTTTTTGTGCACAAATACAAATATTAAATATGAGTAGTGGATGTGTAGGCATTTATTATATATTTTTTCTCCTTAAGGTGATTCTTAGATAAGACAAATTTAAAGTCATACTTGCTCACTAAAGATTTCTTTCATTTTATTTATACTTAGAAAGCCCTTCCATTTTTTCCTAGCATGATTTCATGAGAATTCATTTCTTCTCCCTTGGTGTTTTTCATGTAGTGCTGTAATTGTTAACTTGTCTATTTTCTTGTCTAGTAAGACTGTGAACTACAACTTTGTCTCTGAGTCTACCATGTCTAGCTGCTCTCATTAAATGTTGAGTAAAAGAAAGAACAGTAAGGACTCTAAGAAAGATATGCAAGGTTGCAGTCTGAGTGGGGGCCACAGTCTTGTTCCAAGGCTTTGGGAATGACAGATCTTCAAAAGAGGGAGCTCTGGGCAGAAATGACTTCACACACATTTTATGGTGTGGACTCGCTGAATTATTCAGAATATTTGACACCCCACCATGAATCCATGTCAGTCTCCTCCCAAACATACTCCTCCTCCCAGGACGTTTAAACAGCACATGCACCTTTGTTAACGATGCTGGATAGATCAAGAGTTAGGAAGAGACATACCACACCAGACCCTCCTGTGACCAACAGCATTGAAGGACAAGAGCTAAGCTTATGGTGTGACATCATATTTTGCATCAAAAAAGGCTTTGAAGTTAGTCTTGTCTTCTAAAAAGAAAGCAGACTTCTTAAGAGACTCGACCGACTGTGTTATTTGCACCTTATTTCCTGCAATGCCCAGAAAATTGCTGAATATCTATTAGATGCTCCATGAATATCAAGGGATTCTAATTTCTTTTTCTTCAGCAGATGCTATTTTAGAATTTTAGGTACAACAGGAGGAATTTTTTTTTTCTTCTCGGTTTTCCAGGATTTTTGTTTTTAACCACCTTTCTTTCTTTTCTTTTTTTTTTTTTATATATATTCAGGGCTGAGAATAAGTATTCTAAATATAATGCTAAGTCAATTGAATACACAGGCTATTTTTTCAAACTCTCATTTTGGATTCTTGTTTCAGCTCATGGTTTCCTTGTTATTTTATGTCACAGTTAGCTAAGAGTTGGTTAGACGATTCTTGTCTCATCTAAATTCAGCCCCATTTTCCTTTAAATCTGTGAAGGGACTTGTTAGATAAGGACCAATCTTGCTATCTTCTGCTCCAGGCTGGAGGCAGAGAGTAGAGCATCCACAAAAGACCAGGAAGAAAATGAGATGACTGAGCATGAGTGAAGCAACTTGGCGAAGAGTCCAATAGAAGGGATGCTCTGGGGTCTGAGAGTGTGGAGTTGCCATCGCTAAGAGGGCAGAGTGACATGGATCAGAAGTGCTGGGCAACACAAGTCATTGTTTGAGAGGCAACTTCTACTGAGATCAACCCCTGGCTATGCTGGCTGCTTATACGATGAAGAAAAGGAAAGGTAAAAATAACGTGCTTGAAGGCGAGCTTCCCCAATGGGACCTGCTGGTACTACGTCTTCACATCCTCTTTGCCACTTCTAACCACTGGTGTTTTTTGACTCTTCTGTTTTCAACCTTAGGTATACCCTTCCATAATTTTGCTAGAATTTTTTTTTCTCCAGTTTTTAAAAAATTGTGTTGAAACACACATAACAGAAAATTTATCACATTAATTTTTGTAAAGTGCTCAGTTCCATGGTATTAAGTACATTCATGGTTTTGCTGAATTTTCAGCACTAAAGATATTTCTTCAGGATTTCCTGCCTCAGGCCCATGAGGCCACTGGAAGGCAAAGAAGCTGGCACACGGGATTGTGTGCTTTAGCCTGAAAATTTTTTGTGCATCTTAAAAATTCGGACTAACTCCATTTGGATTTTCTTTTTAAAGAGTCTTAATTGTTTTTGTTGCTGCTGGTAGTGGTTTAAATGTGAGACTGAAAAATAAAACCTGGCTTTGTTGTCAAAGGGGATATTAAAGGAACTTCACTGGTGTGATCTAAAAATCTTTGGACCCTTAGGAATCGAACATTCATCCCACACCAGAGCCGGCTTTCTAAAGTGGTGCTCATTCCTGTGTTGGGAATTTCCAATCTTCTGACGTGTCTCCTAAAGGCAGTGCATGTCATCATGGTGTCCAGTGTGTCTTCCGCGGTGGTCCCAGGGACCCGTTGCAGGCTTCCAGGAAAGCCGTTTTCCCGTTCTGTGCCATGGTTCATCCTGCAGATAATGGCAGCATCTTGAATATCACGGAGGAGCCAAAGGAGTGATGAGATCTGTGTGAGTAGCACCCTAGAACTGTGCTGTCTTCACTTGGTATTGTCACATGGACTAGCCTTGCTTTGTTCTCACAAAGCATCTTGAGTACCAGGGGTCGTCAGTACTTTCTGGATGTTGATGATGTGTGTGGGTAGGAGGTCCTCGTGAATGGACGCGGCTGCTTCAATTTGCCATTTCCCTCCATTTACTCAACCATGAAAACAAACCCAGGAGTAAGCTAAATGGCACTCATAGCCTTCACTGCTGGCTTGGCACAACTTCTGCTTTGCCCCCTTATCCGTGGTTATTTGCAAACTGAAGAATAAGAAAAGGAGAGCCAGCTAAAGGTCTGGACAGAGTGTCATAGGTTGTTTCAACAAAAATCATTTAGGAGGTGTAGATTTCTAGTTTCTTCTGCCCATTCCTATTTCTCCTCTCTTCCTTCTTTCCTCCTGTTTTCCTAGGGCATAAAACATCCCACTGCGTCAACATTGTCTGTCTTTGGTAAATGTCAGTCTACTTTGTGGTCATACCAATCACACGTGTAACTGTTTCTTTGCAGGTGCATTTATTGATAAGATTTAGAGAAAGATACTCTGAAGTTGCTGTTTCTTATATTTGATGTGTTGTAGCTAGCAAATGGAGTTCTGGTTTTGGGTACTTTTCAAAATATGGCAGTTTGTACTTCATAATATCCTGCACTTAAAGAACATGATTACTGCTAATTATCATTTAGAAAAAAAATTTTTTTTGCTTGATTAGGGATTTTAACTATGTGTACTCAAATGTAGTGGGTCTTCATTATGTGCATTACTTTCTATTCCACACTGGCTTAAATATTAATATATGGAAATTTAGCTTCATTTGCCATACCTTTTGATGTCAGAAGCATAATCAGTGTAATTGGCTTAGATTGTTTTTTTCTCCTGTTTGTGTTTCATATTATCTAATGTCATTAGTGAGTTGACTACTGAGTGGGTAATCTGCATTTCAGAACTGCTTCTTGAGCACATTATTACCATTGATTTTGATTATTTTAATTCCCCTTCACCCCGGGCAGGCCCTCAAGCTGTGCCATATTATTCAAAGAAGTGCTTTCTTCCATTCAGCCAGCTCTGTCTTTCTGTTTCCGAAAACCCATCAGCATTTTGATAAATGCTCATGTTCTCGCTTGGTCTGGGGCGGGGTGGTGGTGGGCGGCTGGCGAGTTGATTTTCATAACATATGGCTGAGGGTAGGTGGTTCAAGGCTTGTGTGCCTTCCTTCTGAATGGTGGCTAACATGAGAGCTTCTGGTGCCCAGCGGGAACCTGGGCACCTGGCCTGGTCTGCTTGCCAAGACTGAGCAGGGTGCTTGAGGAGCCCAGAGTCTTCTCTGAGCCAGGGCTTCCCAACACCAGGACTCTGCCCTGTAGCTGGTACACAGCCGCCATACCTCTCTTTGCCCTCCTTGGGGCCTGCACGTTTGTCTTTTGCCCTCGGAAGATCATTGCTGGCCTCACTTAGGGATTGGAATCTAGCTTCCTTTTGGTTTTTGAGTGTATTCCAAAACTAACTGTAAAAAGAACCCCACATTAAAGTCTAAGTTTGGCTACGGTCAGCCACAGATTCTGCTAACCCTCTGGCTGGGAGGCTTGTGTTCTGTTTAGCTGGTGGTGGTTATTAAGTCATTTGTAGCTACACAGGATCTTGAAGTTTAGGGCTGCAAGGGAAAGGACCAGTGCCGTCTTTTATAGACAAGAAGACAGAGGCTTAGCGGGGTTGGCAACTGGCTTGAAATGACAGAGCCATTGAATGGCAAAGGTGAGTGGGAGAGTCCCCCTTTCCCAGGCAGAGCTCTTTTTAAAAAATTGAAGTATAGTTGATTTACAATGTCGTGCTAGTTTCAGGTGTACAGCGGAGGGATTTGGAGTTTTGGAGGTTTATATTCCATTACAGGTTATTATAAGATATTGGGTATATGCTTTTCCTTCTCAGTGGTACCTTGTTACTGGATGACCAGTGTAGCAACACGTTGTGCACACTTGCTACGCACACCGTCTGTGTGGGTGATTGGCAGCTATATAAGTGTAGCTGTAGTTCAGTGTGTTTTGGGGAAGGGCAGAGGTTTTATAAGGGAAATGCGAAGACAAAGAGTGTAATTAAAAGCTTGTGTGGATGTGTCTACACACATGTATGTGTTAGGGGTCTAGCAAGGAGATGCTGCCTGAATGTGGCCAAAGATGGCTTGGATTAAAGACTTTTCCTCTGAGGTCCCTTGTGGCTCAGAGGGTTAGGGGCCCATCATTGTCACTGCTGTGGCATGGGTTTCCTCCCTGGACTGGGAACTTCTGCATACTGTGGGCATGGCCAAAAAAAAGAAAAAAAAAAAAAAGTTTTTTCCTCCTTCCTCCCGTTAGGGGAAGCTTCTGGCTTCTCTAGTGCTGGAGGTGTGCAGGAGTTTGGGGCTGAGTGGTCTGAATTCCTTGGAAGGCACTGCCTGGGTGAGACCCCCCGAACCCCTGGCTAGTACTTTTCTCTATTGTGTGGCTTGACCCACGAGCCTGGAAGTGGAGGCAGCTTCCTTGTGGAGGCTAGGGTGGGAGAATTGGGCAGAACTTTTCTGTTTGAAGTCCTATAATAATTAGTTTAGAGCCCACCAAAGTGTAGTTCCTAGTGAATTTAATTATTGGAGGAATTCTTAATTATCAAAACGCTTTTTAAATGTTTTCACCGAGAAGCCTCCGGGGTGCATATTTTGGGCCATAGGACATTAGCGTCCATAACCAGCAGTTCTTCTAACATTTGGTTTAAGGTAATTGGGCTTCATCAAAGGAGGCAAATCTAATTGATCCAGGCAGTATTTTACTGCACATGTCTAGAAATGAGAGTCTTAATCCTAAGTAATCAGTTCCTGCTGTTTCCTCTTTGGGCCAGGCCTCTCCTTGTTGGCTTCTGATACAGGCAAGTGAGTTAATGTCCCTCCCTTCTGAGTCGTGTGGAGAACCTGGGCCCTGATAGACCCAGAAAGGGTCTGCCTCACACCACTTCCCTGTCAGTTCGGTAAAAATCATCAGGCGAGTGGGCTGCTTGGCACTGAGAAAACCCTGGACTGGTCTAAACCTTTGGAGACTGTGTTTTATCTGAGTTGCCAGGGAACATTCCAGCTGAGTGGACCTGGCCACCACGAGATGTCTTTCCTTAGTGAAAAGGACAGAAGGATGGACTAGATCAGTGACTGTTCGACACGTGGCTTTTGCTGCCCAATGAACTATCTGAAATGATTTTGAAAACTGACATAGAATTATCAACATTTCTTTCTGCCAAGTAAGGGCATTAAAAAAGGATCGTGATATCACCTACCATGACCACCACATGTAAGAGACAGTTTATCAATCAAGAATAGCCATTATGTTCAATGAGAAAAACCATTAAAAACTTACTATGATGTCCTTATTTTTCCTCATTTCACCAAAGACTGGTTAAAACTGGCATTTAACTACTGGGCCGAGGGACCTTTTTAGTGTCCCTTCTAGATAAAACGTTGACTTGAATTGAATAAGCATGAAAGGCTCCTTGGGTCATGGTGAAGGGTACATTCATTTCTTCCTTCTCAGCATCCATCTCTTTCCTTGGGTGTGTGCTCTTTCCCAACTCTACCTCCCGCTTCCTCCTCCTCCTCCTCTTCTGACCGTTTCCCAGGTAATCTTTCAAGGGCAGCGAGGCTGTGTGTCACTCTCATGGGTGCCCTTGTCCAAGGGGCTGGTTCTGTACAGAGTGGGGTCATAGTCTCAAGCCTAGCGAGAGCTGTCTTATGCAATATTCATGCTGCAGATTAAAATGTGAACCATCTTTGTTTTGATGGCATCACCAATTCATAGATGCTTTTTGGCTGAATCCTCCAATTAGTTGGGCCCCTACCAAGCCTTGAATATTTTTCTAATTAGTTAGTCTCTGCTGTAGGAGACTAAATCAAAAAACCTTTCTTCATTTAAGATATATTACGTCACTGACTTCTCTTCAACCTATGGGTCTATTACTCTGTCATGGAAATAGATTAATGGGCTGAAAATTTCATTGGAGCCTGTTTTCTCATGAATTTTGCTGATCGGCCTGCTTTTGTTTGGGCCAGAATTTGTAGTTACTGTAGGTCTGCTTGTTTTTCAATACTTGGCTTTCTAGTTTCAATAAAATATTTCCAAAGTATTCAAGATTTGAGGGCAATTAAAAGTATTTTCTATAAATTATACAAATAACCCTGGTTTTGATACCCGTAAAATCAGCTGGTTTGGCTTTTTGATAAAGATTACATTCGAGTGTTCCTCATTCAATTGGCTTCTAGGGAACTATTTTATTGGTTAAAATGTAACAAAACATTTTTATTTAGTACATTATATACTTGTATTCTAATCATCATGAAACAAAATACAGCAGATGGACATAGGCATCTCAATTTATTTGCACAGCTTTGACTGCAAAGACGAGCAAGTATCTTTTGACTGATGGAAGAGAATACTGCACAAATTCTTTAAAACTTCAGGTAGTTCTTTTGCTCTTTCTGTAAAAAATGTGATAAAATCTCAGCTAATTTAGGTACCATAATTCCTTCAAACATTTTGGCAGATCTTTTGTTAGGGACGGCTGTGGTATCTCTGGGGTGTTTAGGATCTCCTATGGCGGAAAGTAGAGAAATATTCAGGGGATTTTAAGGTCTTCCCATAAAAACATAGTGGCCCATTATAGTCTGAGTTAAAAGCCAACAAATTCATGGTGATTCTAAGACTTGAGCTTAGCAGTTTGAATCTGAGTAGCAGAGTTCCAGGAGAATGTGAGATCTTTTAAGCTTATGCAAATTCTGTATTTAAAGCATTGGGTTTGCATGAGGATAACCTACCAGCTTTGGCATCTTTGGAAGGGCTCTGCCTTCCCTCACCAGTGGTATCACGGACAGAGCATTGAACTTGGACACAGAGGCCTTAGGCTCAGGTCCTGACAGCCTCACCAGCCACTGGCTGGAGAAGGTCTCTCTCCGAGTCACAGTCTTCTCACCTGGGCATGGCCAGACTCCACTTGGGGTTATTGTGAAAATTAGAAGACATCAAGTAGAGAAAAATATTTCATGAGCTGTGGTGCTCCACATAAATATCAAGTATTTGGAATTGTGCTAATCCTGCCAGAAGAAAGTGTGGTTAAGAATTGGTGGGGTTGAGCACATACATCCAGAGCTCTGCATTATCACCTAGCAATGTATGGCTGCCACAGGCACGCTACACAGCCCACCTTGTCTGCCCTGCTATGTTGATTTGATAGCAGTTATGGGGCATCAGTCTTATCATGTAATTATACTCAGTCTTATACTGTCTCCAAGGGGACCCCTTGTCAGGATAGGTATAAACCCAGGGTCTGGAGGCTTGATGGTGATCATTTTGACCTCAAAGTGTAGGCTAATATACCTTGCAAGAGCTAGAGGTAAGAAAGTAAGAATTAAAAGCAAGACTTTTGCCTCAACGTGTTGCCTGCTTAGAGCTGGACCGGTGAACATTTGCCACCATGGCATCTGAGTGTGGAGACCCACGCTTTGTTCTTGGCACTGCAGAGGCAGGCTGCTGGGCTCCTTGGCGGCAATGAACTCCAGCATCTGTTGGGAGTCGAAGCATATATACTTAAATAGAGCTAGTTTCAACTTTTCACTTCCTGGTCATGAGGGATGAACAAACCTAGTAGTACTCTAGGTTTGCAGAAAGTCTTATTTTTCAAGCATTTGAGGTTTGGCTAAATTCTATGTGTGTTTTGCCAGCTTTCCTTCTTTAATAATTAGTATTAAACCCATGTGCATGAATGTGAATAGAAACTTAATAGCCATTTAAATATTTATTTACCCTTAATTCATCCAAAAGCTGTACTGAGTAAGGGCTGTTATATCTTATACAGAGTCTTTGAAGGTAGTTTATGAAACCGTTTCTTTTCATAAGATATAAGACCAACTTCATCCCTTCTCTCTCCACAGAGAAATCTGGATTAGGACAGGATCCTAATTCCAAAGCCATGATGCTTATGTCAGGGTTTGAACAACACGAAGTGAGTGCTCCCTCTTCTTAATTGCAGCTGAATTTGAGGCAGTTGTTTTGGTGAAATCCCTAAATGGATTTTTGAGAAACCACATGCTCTCTTAGAAAACATTATTCTCCATCACTAGGTCTTACTTTCAGTTGCCAGAGCATGGAAAAACAATTTCCGTGGCCCATCATTTTTTTTTTTTTTCTCCACATACAACACACAGATTAGTTCCAGGCAGCAGGAGATGAGTCCAAAGAGAAATGGTGATTTCCGAATAATTCTTAACCTTCTCATTGTCCACTAACCCATCTGTGTCTCTCTAAAGCTTTTTGCTGTACTAACTACATCAGCAATATTGATTTCAAGGAACAGGCATTATTTGTTAATGACAAAACGATGGTGTTATGTTGCTCTGGTCACAAGGTACTGTTCCATTCAAAACAGTTTGTTCTGGGAGGACAGTGGGAGCAGACCCAAGATTACAGATGTTAGAGCTGAGGGTGAGGGTGGGGGAGATTTAGTGATTGTCCAGTCAAGTCCCCCTGTTCTCAAAGGGTTTGAAATACTAAATGAAACAAATATAAGCTTAGGCATCTGGTAGGCATAGAATAAATGCCTTTGAACTAAGGCATTAATATTAAAGATCATGCTCTCTTTATGCTTGAGGAATTATAAGTATTAAATTGAAATGAATATGTAGAAAAGAAGCACAGCTCTTTAGTCTTAGGCCTTCCTCCGCTGTCCTTTGTCTACACAACAAAGCTATGTTTCCTTGAACTGAGAGTGAATTTTGTACCTCGCTGTCAGTTAATGTAATTCCATAAAAGTGGATTTCATAGAAGTGTTAGACTGGAGGACAGCAAATGGATCCCAGATCACTAGGTATTTGGTCACGACTTTTTTTTTTTGGTCTTTTTGGGCATTTCTTGGGCCACTTCCCGTGGCATATGGAGGTTCCCAGGCTAGGAGATGAATCGGAGCTATAGCCACCAGCCTACGCCAGAGCCACAGCAACTCAGGATCCAAGCTGCGTCTGCAACCTACACCAGAGTGCAAGGCAACACCAGATCCTTAACCCACTGAGCAAGGCCAGGAATCAAACCCGCAACCTCATGGTTCCTAGTCGGATTCGTTAACCGCTGTGCCATGATGGGGACTACATATTTGGTCATAATTTATGGAAGTGTTTACCTTAGAAGTTATATAATTTACATTTTTAAATTCCACTGTTTATTTTGAGGTAATTACAGATTTACATACAGTTATAATAATACAGACGTAGCCCCCAAAAGGCAGCATCTTGTAAAACTCTAGTTCAGTACCATAACTAGGAACTAGGATATTGGCATTAATATAGCCAAGATAGAGACTTTTTTTTTTTTTTTTAAGAGGTATAACTGACATTTAACACTGTATGAACTTCAGGTGTCCAACATAAAGATGCAATATTTGTATACATTATGAAATGATCACCGCAGTATATCTAATTAGCATCTGTCACCATAAATAGTTTTTTTTTCTTGTGATGAGGACTTTCAATATTTACTCTTGTGATGAGGACTTTCAATATTTACTCTTAGCAGCTTTCAAATATGCAGCACGGTATGATAAACTACAGTCACCATACTGTACATTATCACATCCCCATGACTTACTTATTTTAAAACTGGAAGTTTGTACCTTCGGGCTCCCTTCACCCATTTCACCCACCATCCACCCCTCATCTCTGGCAACCCCCAATCTCTTCTCTGTTATCTAGGATCATTTTATTTGTTTTGGTTGTTGATTCCGTATGTAAGTGAGATCATACAGTATTTGCCTTTCTTTATCTGACTTCATTTAGCATAATGCTCTCAAGATCCATCCATGTTGTGGCGAATGGCAAGGTTGCATTTGTTTTTAAATGGCTGAATAATATTTTGATGTATGTATGTATCACATCTTCTTTACCCATTCATCCATTTGTGGACCCTTAAGTTGTTTCCATAGCGCTGCAATGAACTTCGGGGTGCACCTATCTTTTTGAATTAGTATTTTCGTTTTCTTTGAATAGACATCCAGAAATGGAATTGTTGGATTGTATGGTAGTTCTATTTTTAAATATTTTGCAGAACCTCCATATTATTTTCCGCAGTGGCTGCATCAATGCGTTCCCACCAACAATGCACACAGGTTCCCTTTCCTCCACATCCTCACCAACACTTGTCATTTGTCTTTTGGATAATAATATAGCCATTCTAACAAGTGTGAGGTGATCTCATTGTGGCTTTTACTTGCATTTCTTTAATGATTAGTGATATTGAGCATCTTTTCATGTACCTGTTGGCCATTTGTATGTCTTTGGAAAAAAAAGTCTATTCAGATCCTCTGCTCAGTTTTAAATTTGATCATTTGTATTTTTGCTATTGAGTTGCATGAGTTCTTTATATATTTTGGATATTGACTCCTTCTCAGATATATAATTTACAAATATTTCTCTCATTCAGTAGGTTGCCTTTTCACTTTGTTGTTGGTTTCCTTTGTTGTGCAGAAACTTTTTTCTGTGATATCGTCTCACTTTTTTTTAATAATGATTTTTGTTTTTTCCATTATAGCTGCTTTACAGTGTTCTGTCAATTTTCTACTATACAGCAAGGTGACCCAGTCACATATACATGTATACATTATTTTTTCTTGCATTATCATGCTCCATCATAAGTGACCAGACATAGTTCCCAGTGCTACACGGCAGGATCCCATTGCTTATCCATTCCAAAGGCAATAGTTTGCATCTATTAACCTCACTTGTTTATTTTTGCTTTTGGAGTCAGATTCCAAAAAATCATCACCAAGGTGGATGTCAAGGAGCTTATTGCCCATGTTTTCTTCTAGGCATTCTATGGTTTCAGGTCTTATGTTCAAGTCTTTAATCCATGTGGAGTTAATTTTTGTGTATGGTATGTGATAGTGGTATGGTTTGAGGATACACTACTCTCCCCTTATCCATGATGTCTCTTTCCAAGATTTCAGTTACTTGTGGTCAGCCTCAGTCCAAAAATATTAAATGAAGAATTCTAGAAATAAACGATGCCTTAGTTTTAAATTTCATGCCGCTCTGGGTAGTGTGGTGAGATCTCCCATCATCCTGGTCTGTCCCACCCGGGAAGTGAATCATCCCTTTGTCCTGC
This sequence comes from Sus scrofa, assembly GCF_054392235.1. Classification (NCBI taxonomy): domain Eukaryota; kingdom Metazoa; phylum Chordata; class Mammalia; order Artiodactyla; family Suidae; genus Sus; species Sus scrofa. Next base: position 93,990,020 of record NC_139384.1, on the reverse strand, counting down.
ATGCCTTGCCCTTTAGTCACTTAGCAGCCCTCTGGGCTATCAGATTGTTTGGTATTGCAGTGCTTGTGTTCAGGTCCCTCTTATTTTTACCGAATAATGGCCCCAAACATAAGAGTGATGATGCCGGCAATTCGAATATGCCAAAGAGCAGCCATAAAGTGCTTCCTTCAAGTGAAGGCATGAAAGTTCTCAACTTAATAAGGAAAGAAAAACAATCATACACTGAGGTTGCTAAGATCTGTGGTAGGAACCCTACTGTCTGTGAAATTGTGAGAAGAAAGAGCAAGGTGCTAGTTCTGCTTTTGCAATCTCGAACTGCGGAATTACAACTTCAGTGTGTGCTAAGCGCTAAGATGGAAAAGCACATTTGTACACTAAGATATTTTGAGAAAGAGAGACCACACGTAATACTTTCACTACAGTATCTAAATTGTTCTATTTTATTATTAGTTATTGCTGTGAGTCTCTCACTGTGCCTAATTTATAAAATAAAGTAGGTATGTATGAAAAAACAGGTACTGTCCTTGGTTTCAGTCATCTCCTGGGAGTCTTGGGACATACTCCCCCCTCAGCTAATGGGTGATAATTGTATAGAATGTTTCTACCACCACAGGGTGCCCACGAGTTGTCCTTTTATAGCCACACCCTCTCCCCTCCTTCTCTAACCCCTTAACCTTTGGCAACTGCTAATCTGTCTTTCACTTACATGTTTTGTGTGTGTGTGTGTTTTTTAATTTCAAGAAGGTTACATTCATGGCATCATATAGTTTTTAACCTTTTAGGATTGGCTTCTATCATTCAGCATAAGTCTCTGGAGATTTATCCAGGTTGCTACATATATCAATATTATATTCGTTTTCACTGCTAGGTAGTATTCCACATTATGGATATAACAGTTTGAAGGATATTTGGGGTTCTAAGATTTCCATTTGGTTTTTCCTAATATTTTCTGTTTCTTTAATAAGGGTTTCTTTTCTGAGACTTTTTTCATTGGTTCTCAAGCATGGTTGTAATTTGCTCACTGTTGAAACATTTGATGATGCCTGCTCCAACATCTTCGTCAGACAGTTCAAACAGCTCTGCCATCTCACTGTTGTTGGCATCTGTTGATTATCTTCTCTCAGCAGTTTGTGGTCTTCCTGGGTCTTGGTACGATGAGTGACTTTTGACTGAAGCCTGGATGTTTCAGGTATTGTGTTGTGAGATTCTGAATCTTATCTCTACCTTCTGTTTTAGCTGGCCTCCTCTGATGTCACTCCAGCAGGTGAAGGGGAGAAAGCACCTCGTTATTAGCAGGTGGAAATCCCACTTTCTATACTGTGCCTCTAATGACACCCCAGGGCTCTCCTTATAACTAGGCAGGCATGGGGGCTGCAACACCTGGCTGTCTCCCTGGCAGGAGTGGGGTGGGGGTGTAGGGTCTTCACTGACAGCATGAGAGGGGAGGTGGTCATGATGCAATCATTGACTCTTCACAAGGTTACCTGGGCCAACACTCTTGCAGGGGAGGGAGGGCCACCTTATTACTGCTCACCTAGGGTTATGGTCCAGAGAATGGGGTTTGTTATCATTCAGCAGGAATAAAAGTCTTGCTTCCCTGGTTGGCACCTCATTTGGACCTCTATAAGATGCAAGTTTAGGCAGGCTTCCTGCAGACTTTGCTGGCATGGGTGGGGGCAGGGCCACCTTTTTTTTTTTTTTTCTCCTGTGGTATTAGGTTGGATAAGTGCAGTTATTGCCTAAAAGTTTTATCTTACTAGGGTGCCTCTTTCCTGGTCCTTTGGCTTAAGAGAGCAGACTCTTGTGGTTCTGGCTTGTGGATGCTAGTATTGCTGGGCTGCTTGGTTCTTCAGCTCCCAGTCTGAGATGGATGAGGCAAAAGAGAACTTGGGAAACTTAACCCCTATTTTGTTCCTTGGGTCTTGAACTCCCTAATGTTTTCCTTCCTCTATTTCCTAGTCTTCTGTGTTTTAGACATCAAGTTTGGGCTTTCTTTTGGTTGTGAGAAGGATAGGGAAAATTGTCTCCTCTACCTCCCCATGTTCACATTCTATTATTTTTAAATTGTAGTCAATTGTTATTCCCCCAATACATTTTTTTCTTCTGTACAGCATGGTGACCCAGTTACACATACATGTATACATTTTTCTTACGCTATCATGCTCCATCATAAGTGACTAGACATAGTTCCCAGTGCTATACAACAGGATCTCATTGCTAATCCGTTCCAAAGGCAGTTTTAAACAGGGAGAGATGACCTTGGCGTTGGAGAGTCAAAGTATTTTTTCATGATTCCTGTTGACTGGGAATCAACAGTTTTGTTTTTAACTCTTGGGCTTGAAGAGATTAATATAAACATTTAATATAACAGTTATTGCTTTTGAAACCCCCTCCACAGCCCCAACACTTGCCATGTTTCACTTTTCATTAGGGGAAATCATTTGCAGTTTGGTGCATTTTGGCCAGTCCTTCCAGAGGAAAGCACTGGGAAGTGTCCCAGCCTTGGGGAAGGCTCTTATTTTCTGACGGTTCCCATTATTTCTGCCATCCATGTCTTCAATCTTCATAGGCATTGTGGCTTACCAGCAATTTTATTTTACCACTCAACTCAGAAAAGGATTGTGCAGCAAAACATTTCTCATGAATAAACTTTGGGCCCATTAAAAATGATCATTATCCGGAAAACTTCTGGAAGACCAGTTTGTAACCCTGCTGTTTGCTTTGTCCTGAAAGCCTGTATTTACACATTCATACACACGCATATGCATGGACAGGGGCTCCAACCTAAAAATTGGCTGTTAGCATTCACGCTTTATTGAACCAATAAATTTTGAGTTTAACATTTTAGTCAAATTGAATGCCAAGTGTTTCATTTCAGGCTCTAGTGTCCATAGTGACAGGGCTTTAAATCTACTACCTCTGCATCTGGAGCTTGTTAGATGTTTATAGTTTGAAGGAGCCAAATGTCAACGGCACCTTTGGTCCATGGAGAGATTCAGTGGAACAAGTAGTTGCCCGGCCTCGGTGAGGCAGGAGCTGGCACCAGAGGGCTAGGTCCTTGCAGATCTGTGTTGTGTAAGAAAGGCCTTGGCCAGGGGGAGATTGCCTGGGCTTAGAGTTACATATTTGCTCGTAATTCGCCTCCATGGTACCAGGAATTTGTTCTTAGAGATAGGCATGACAAATTTGATGATGGAAGGACCAGCATAGTCTATCTGGAATAGCACCAACCAATGGCACCTCCTGTGATGGTGGAATGTTCTGTATCTGTGCTGACCATCATGTTGCTGCAGAGCACATGAAAGGTAGCTAGTGCAATGGAGGAACTCAGTTTTTATTTAGTTAAATATTAACATTTTAATTTGTTTTTTGGCTGTGCCCATGGCATGCAGAAGTTCCTGGGCCAGGGATTGAACCTGAGCCACAGAAGTGACAACACCTGATCCTTAACTGCTAGACCACCAGGTCACTCCCTAAACATTTTAATTTTTGATGGGCACATGTACCCACCTAGTGGGTACATGTGACCACATCTGGAGCCAAGCCAGGTGTGAAGAAACACTAGGAATCAGTTCCACTTTTACCCATAATTACCAGCATGACAATTTTTTATTTATTCACCCATTCATCTACCCACCAACCGCTGGAATGTATGTTAAGTGTTCCTACAGCAAGGCACTGAGATAACTGGACAATACACAAGCACTTGTTATTCCCAGTCTTCTTCCTGGTTCAAGATGCCCTATTGACCCAGCTGGGTCTTAAAAACATCATGAGAAGACGTGGACTGTGGATTCTACCTGAGCTGTGCCACCTCTTTGGCATGTTAATCTCTCTGAACCTTGACTGCTTCATCTATAATGTAAGATTAACAACCCCCCCCCACCCCGCGATGGTTAATTTTGTGTCACCTTGGCTGGACCATGATATCCCAGTACTTGGTCGATCATTATTCTGAATGTTTCCGTGAGAGTGTTTTGGAGGAGATTTATGTTTAATTTGGTGGGCTTCTGTAAAGCAGATCAAGCACCACAATGTGAGTGTGTGCCATTCCATCAGTGCGTCCCATTCTCAGGCAGACGGCCTTTAGACCATCTCTGTCAGCTCAGCTCTTCCAGCACATGGCCCTTAGACCACAGCTGAGACTTTTTCCTAAGGCTCCAGGTTATGGGTTTCCCCATCACACTTTAGACTCACCCAGCCTCCATGGCCATGTGAGCCAAGTATCCTGCCAGACTGCATGCCATGGGGAGGCCGTTACTCCCCAGGAGACTGAGCTGCTCTTGGGAAGTAGAAATGGACTCCAAGCAGACCGTCAACCACCATGGGCTACAACAGTGCTGCTCAGAATGCAGTCTGCAGACTGGGACTGCTCTGCAAACCTTTGTGCCCCATCAGGGATGCAATAAGTTTAGAACCTGAGGACCAGTATTTGGAAATTTACCTCTTGACACAAGAAACTTTATGTTCATTGAATCTAGTATTAAGAGTTTAGACTTCTATTAGGTCTTTTTATATCATTTTTTCCCACGTACTAATTTTTACTGTATTTTACAATAGTATCCGGCTGTGAAGGATTTTTTCCCCCCAGTTTAAGAATGAATGTGTAATCTACCTAGAATAAAAGTCACCCCCCCCCCATTTTTTTTGTCTTTTTAGAGCTGCACACCCGTGGCACATGGAGGTTCCCAGTCTAGGGGTCTAATTGGAACTAGAGCTGTGCCACGGCCTACGCCACAACAAGGCCACATTCGAGTGGCGTCTGTGGCCTACACCACAGCTCATGGCAACGCCGGATCCTTAACCCACTGAGCAAGGCCAGGAATTGAACCTGCATCCTCATGGTTCCTAGTTGGATTCATTAACCACTGAGCCATGACGGGAACTCCCCAAAGTCCCCCTTTATAGCGTTAATTTTGGCAAGTGTATGCAGTTTGGTAGCCATGGTCAAGATATAGAAAGTTTCTATCAGCCCCTAAAATGTTTTTCTGCCCCTTTGTGATCAATTCTTCCCTTTCACCACTGCAAGCTCCTGGCAGCCACTGATCTGTTTTCTACACTTCACTATACTTTGCTTTTTGCAAAAATACCATATAATGGAGTCATCTATTACAGAGCCCTTCAAATTTTTCATTTAAATTTTTTAAAAGCAACTAATTGACATAAAACATATTGATTTCAGGGGCACAATGACTTCATACTTGTATCCAATATGTCACCTTTTGAGCCTGGCTTCTCTTACTCAGCATGATACATTTGACATTTGCCCAGTGTTGTTGTGCCTGTTATTAGTTGGTTTCTTTTTATTGTAGGGTAGTATCCTGTGGACATCCCAGTTTGTGTTTCGATTCCTCAGTTAAGATACATTGGAGTTGTTTCTAGTTTTAGGCAATTTTGAATAAATCTATACCATAAATGCTTGGGTATAGGTTTTTACGTGCACATAGGTTTTTATTCCATTTGAGTAAATACCAAGAAGGGAATTGCTGAGTCATATGTTTAAATTTGTAATATACTGCAAAACTTTTTTTCAAGTTGGCAGTACCATTTTACATTGTAACCAGCAATCAATCAGAGTCTCAGTGCTATATATCCTTGCCAGCACTGTTATTGCTGGTTTTTAAAATTTCAGCTTTTGTAATAGGCTCTCATTATGGTTTTATTTACTTATTTTTTGGCTGTGTCCACAGCATGGAAGTTCCCTGTCAGGCATCAGACCTGCGCCACAGCAGTGACTTGAGCTTCTGCAGTGACAGCATCGGATCCTTAACCTTCTGGGCCACAAGAGAACTCCATCCTTCTGGTTTTAATATGTATTTTACTAATAATGTTGAGCATCTTTTCCTGTGATTATTTTACATCTGTGTATCTTCTTTGGTGAAGTGTCTTCTCATATCTTTTGCTGACTGAAACAAAATTAGGTTGTTTTCCTATCACGGAGTTGTGAGAATTCTCTGTATATCCTCGATACGAGTCCTTTAGCTGATATGTGCTTTCCTCGCAGGCTCTTTGTCTTTTCATTCTCTTAACAGTATCTTTGAAGAACAGGAGTTCTTAATTTTGATGAACTCTATCAATTTCTCTCTTCATGCCTCATGTTTCTGGTGTCATATTCAATTTTCTAGAAGTTTTTTTAGGTCTAGATTTTACATTTAGGTCTATGATTTAAATTTTGTGAAGTGTGGATGTTCCTTTCTCTTCCTTCCAACTTCTTTTCTTTGCATCTGACTATCCCAGTTGTTTGAGTGCTATTTGTTGAAAAGATTGCAAAAAATTTAAAATAAACCAACAGACAAACAGCGGTCCTTCAGCAAGGATAGCTAAGGTGCACTGACCTATCCAGCAGTTTCATTGAGCTGCTGCTCCGAGACCATTAGGATGCTCACATGTCCTTCGAGGGAGCCTTAGCTGCTCACCTTTCACTAAAAGTGCTCTCAGGCTGGATTAGGAAGGCAGAATGAGCTCAGACCTGATTAATCCAACAATAACTTTTTAGCTCTGTTTGGAAAATAAAAGGCATTCGCAGACAATATAAAGTTTTCTTTCTTTTTTCAGTCTTTGGACAATTGAGCTTGCAATTTTTCTTCCCAATGCATTCCAAATCTCTCTGACTGCTGGAGAAATTGGATAAAGATTTCCTTCTATCCTCAGTTTTATCACATACTGCTCTGTTCTAAATAGTTGGAAACAGCTGGATTTTTCATTAATCTGTGGGAAGCTTGGAAATTGCCAGAGGCTGGCAAACAACTCAAATCTATGTGTGAAATGCTACATCTAATTCCGGAAGAGAAAGCGTTACAGCTCAGATGGCACTGGTTAGGTCTCCTGTGGAGGGATGTTTGGCAGTAGGAGGTATTTCATTTGTCAGGGTGGTCGTGCTCCCATTTCTGGAGGAGAAACTGAGGACTGAGCTCTCATGTTGGCACTTAAATCATTAGGCCAGCCTATGAGTTGGCATGCGAATAACTATGCCATGGTTCCCATCGTAACCCAGTACTGGTGGGAAGGACTCAATATTGCTAGAAAGTACACTTCATCACAGGGAGATTAATCAGTTATTCTTGGCACTCTTAAGTTTGTTCTGAAATTGAGGCTAACTCAAAAGGGAGATAAGCATATTTCTCTGCTTCCTCTTTCATCTGCAAGGCTTTAGGCTCTATGGACTTCATCAGCTCATGACACGGTACAGTAACAACAACTAGATATGTTGATTTCAGAGTCTGCGGGGCCCTGTTGAGTTGTCTGGAAAAATCAGAAATTCTGTGTTCTAATTTGAGAATATTTCCCAAAGTGACAAAAGGCCGCATATTCTGGTTTGAACATCGGTGACTTTTTCCCTTGTCTACACAGAAAGGATCATTGTGTGACACTGAGAAGTCAGACATTGTTTGGTTAATTGAATGCTCCCGTCTTTGAGGTAGTCTTCAAATAAACTACAACTGGGGCCAAACCTTTCCTGTACCTATCTTAGAAGATTTGTTTGTTTTTCTTTTTTGGAATTAAATGTACTCAAACTCAAAGAGGGGGATTTGTTATGAGGACATGGAATGTGTCATGAAATCTGAGAGTAAGTGTTTTCTCCAGGAACCTCGAGGGACCAGTATAGTGGGATAACTCCTTTGTCCTACGGGAGCCTCGTTTTCCCATCTCTGCCTTTCTCTGGGTGCCCACTTTCCCTCCCTCTCACTGGCCTGCTCCCCTTCATTTCCTTTTGAACTAATATGGTTGTCCCAGACTCAGCTGTTTATCACAACTCTGTTTAGTTGCCCAAAGTAGACACATGAAACCCCTGAGAAGGCCCACGACCCCATGAGGCCCCTGCATTTCCCAGTCCTTTTTCCCGGCCAGAGTCCCCATCAGAAGGGATCAAGTTCTCTAAAAAGACATGTGGCACGTCAGGCAAGCTGGCCAACAGGCCAACTGCTCGACTTCCCTATGGCACGGTTACAGATACACAGTGGCGGAAGTGCTAAATGACATGAATACTGAGCACTGGAAAGAAAGATTCCCAAGTAGCTTTACTCTCAACTCTTGGAGTCACAAAACAGACCAAGGGGATGGGGAAGACTGTGTGACTGCAGCAGGCGACCCTAGAGAGAAGGGTTCTCATAGTCTGTCTCTATCTATGTTGGCTTTGCAGTGGCTTATACGGCAGAATTCATCAGATAACCATCTAAACTGGTTTAGCGTGGCCACTGTCTTCCTGGCAACTGGGACCTATACTGCTCACAGGGAATCATCATCAACCTCGTTCAGGTAACTAACTGGCACCACTAAATGGTGATGCTGCCTTCAGCATAGCATGGACCTTCTACAGACTAACCAGGAGACGTTCCTTGTAGAGAAAGAAGATGGGGGAAGACTGACAAAGTCACTTTATGACTTAGAATCTGTCCAAGTGGATTTGCTCTTCCAATAAACGAGTGAAAATGGCCTCATCACAGTCCTCATTCCACTGGCCTCTCCATTTGTAATTTTTCCTTTTCCATTGGTATCTTTTCGCCATTTGGAATCCTTCTTATGCCTTTGACAGGACAGGGGCTCCTGGGCCCTTCCTTACCAGGTGCTCTATTGGGCTGGTGTCTGCACATGTGGGCAAGGGTGCCACCCAAGAGGTACCACCTTTCTCTAGAGACAGTGAGGTAAAGCCCCAGCCATCCTGAGAGGCTGGATCTGTCAGCTGAGTCACAGAGTTTGATGGTGGGAGGAAAGAATGTCAGAGGCTGGAGAAGTCAAGAGTTCATGGGTGGCTACGTGTGTAGGAAGAAGTGGTGGGGTGCGGGGGAGATTAAGCAGCAACGGCAAGTGGGGGAACTCAGGATATGTGGAAGAGAGCAAGTCGGTGGGACTGGTGTCCCCTGAGGAGGGGAGGGGAAGAGGGGGCTGGTGTTCTAGGGGACGAGACAGTCTGTGCACCCATCTCCTGACATAGAATCCAACCTTTGATTCTAACCTGCTGCCCCCGCCACTGCCTGCCACGTGTTACTCATTAATCAGCTGGTATGGGAATGAGAGCAGCATGGTGGGAAGGGGCAGACAGGAAACATCCCTGGATGGCAGCTTTAGTCTGATCCTCCAGGGAGCCCTGGAGTCAAGCTTGACTTCAGCGTGTGTCCGACTCAAGGTGAAGAATTGGCTTCCACGAGCCTAAGCCTTTCAGTCATTGGTTGGACACTCCCACAGTGGGGTTCTAACTGGTTTCTAAAATCGGAGAGACCTTTCACAGCCTGTCTCTGGAAAGACTATCTTGTATAACTTAGTGCTCAGGTCTTTAAAAAGTGTTGACATATAGTACAGATTGTTTCCTGCAATATACTCAATTCATTCACGCACCAAACTTTCATTGGATGCCTTCTATGCATGAGAGGTGTGCCAGGCACTGGGAATGCATGAGAGATGTGCCAGGCACCACGGTAGTCCTGTTTTCTAGGTAGTTGAGGAGACCAAAAAAACCCATTAATTCTTAAATAATAGAGCTTAAGAGCTTAAGAGGAGGATGCCTGTCTTATAATGGACACACAGCTTTGGTGCCCTTTGATCAAACTTCCACACAAAACCAAAGAACTGAATTGCCTCTTTCCTAGACTTTTTTCATTATCTATTATCATCTCTTCTTAGCTATTGAGATAAAGTCAAATCAACCACAGGCTTGAAGAACAAGTTCTCCAGGAAATCAAGCTTTGAGGAAAAAAGGCATGAGTTCTCTATTTATTCAGTGAATTCTCAAAAAGTCATATTCTCTTTTCATTTTTTTAAGAGGTTCTTTTTTCTGCTGGACACTTCCTGGTGTCTTATGTAAATAGACAAGTAGATAAAGACATAGATGTTTATTAAGTACTTACTATGTGTCAGATACTATGCCAGATACAAGGAAAACTATCCCTACAGAAGACCCCTCTAGGGGGTTCTTATTAAGATTAGGTTTGGAAAAAAAGCTCATGAAAAATTTCCAGGCTGATTCAAAGACATGAAGTGTGTGTTTGTGACCTATCAACAGTTTTTTTTTTTTTTCTTTTTGCCATTTCTTGGGTTGCTCCTGTGGCATATGGAGGTTCCCAGGCTAGTGGTCCAGTCGGAGCTGTAGCGCCAGCCTACGCCAGAGCCACAGCAATGCAGGATCCAAGCCCATCTGCGATCTACACCACAGCTCACGGCAACGCCAGATCCTTAACCCACTGAGCAAGGGCAGGGATTGAACCCGAAACCTCATGGTTCCTAGTAGGATTCGTTAACCACTGAGCCACGACGGGAACTCCCAGAGCTCCTTTTAAAGTATGGGAAGTGCTTCTCCTGCACAAGGCTGTGAGGCTGGGAGAAAACTGTGCCAGCCAGGGTCTGTGTCTTCTCAGCACCCAGGCGTAGCATACCAACAGCCCTCCCAACAGGAGCCATGGAGGATTCCTGGAGTGGCCCTAACTGCTGCTCAGTCCATCCACTCCATCCTGCTTCCAGGCTCCATAGGAATGCTTTGGATAATATGGTAGGAAGCAGTGGGGTGGTGAAGGGAGAGGACTGCTGAAAACACTGACAGATTCTTTTCGTGCTCATTGTCATTAAAAAAAAAATAGAGAAAACAGAAACTTTGCTTTGGACGAGAGACAGAAAGTAGGTCACTAAAAGCTAGTCTGCCTTTCCTTCTTCATTGTATTTAGGGGAGGCAAGAGGGATTGTGAAAAGCTGGTGCTAAATAATTTTTATGATGGTAACCAGCCCTTTAATATTTTTTTCGCTGCGGGGGGTGGGGGAGCACCTGCGGCATGTGGAATTTCCCAGGCCAGGGATCGAACCTGTGCCAGAGCATCAATACCAGATCCTTAACTGCTAGGCCACCAGGGAACTCCAACCCTTTAATCTTAAAATTATAATGGTCATAAAAACACCAAGAATAGCCATAAAGAAAATGCTGACCCAGAGGCACATGTCTGAATCCCTTTCAAAGCAAACCTGAGGGAGTTGAATAGAGGGCTGGAGGGGGGTGTATCTGAAAGTGTGATCCCGGACTTGGTGCTCTCAGATTGAATAAAGATGAGTACAGCAAGGGAGTAAACCACCAGAATAGTCATGCAGCCAAGTCATGTCTTGATCTCTGTCTGTGAGATGCGGGAACCTCCACACATTGTGGGTGAAGTCAATCAGAGCCTGGTGGCGTTGTCAGCCGGAGTCAGCTCTGTGTCTGACCTTCAACTGTATGTCTAGAATCTGTGTCTTAATGTAAATTGGCTTATGGCTGTGTCTTCCCTTGGGGAATAAGCTTCCATTGGCCAGATGGCCGGCTGACCCTGGTCAAAGTAAACATATGGTAGGTTATAGCCGTCGTGCTCACAAGAATAAATACACCGATATAAGAGCCCACAGAACAAAAGGGTCAGTGCCATAAATAGCGAGCCTCTTTGACAGTGACCTCTTTGACAAGAGATTGCCGGGAAAGTAAAACTTTGGGGGAAGGGCTACTGAGAATTAAGGAAGAAGAAAACACATCATTGCATGCTGAGCACTGTAGACAGGGTATGGGGGGGGGGGAGATGGAGGAAAAATAAGGTCTGGATACAGATTGTCCTGTGAAATTGTTCTTTTTCATCTTTTTAGGGCTACACCCAGGGCATATGGAGGTTCCCAGGCTAGGGGTGGAACCGGAGCTATAGCTGCCAGTCTATACCACAGCCACAGCAATGCAGGATCTGAGCCACACCTGCAGCCTACAGCACAACTCATGGCAATGCTGGATCCTTAACCCACTGAGCAAGGGCAGGGATCGAACCTGCATCCTCATGAATGCTAGTCAGATGTTTCTGGGAACTCCCTGTGAAGTTCTTCTATGGTGGAATTAACAGTTGGGACAGCAGGATAGCTGTGTGTCCAGTGGCTTTGGTTAACTTCCATATTCTTTGGAGAGTGGTTGCCTTAGTTTGGGTTTCCTCAGAAGATGCTAAGGCAAGGATTAAAGTGCAAGTTGTTGATCGAGGGAACACCGGCAGGGGATCGGGGAAGCGAGACAGGAGTGTGAAAGGGAAATCCTTAATGAGTGTGTCATCAAGCAGCTGCCACGCTGGGTGACTGCACCTCACCCCCTCTGGGGAAGCTATGGCAGCAGGGGTTGAAAACAAACCCTCAGACTCATCCCACCCAAAGGGCAAGGGAACCAGGGTACATATGCACCAACTTTTTTGAGCCATGGATTAAGGACCACTCCTGGAACATTCATTCCACAATACTTTGTCTCCGAAGCAGTGAAGTGGGCTCCAGCAATGTGGAAGGACAAAGAAAGGCTGATGCTGCAGCTGGAAGCCTGGCAGGTGTGCATGGGATTGATAAAGGGTGAGAGGACGCAGGCAGCACACTGATAGCCTTGCAGCTATGCTTTTGCAAGGGAAAGACATTTATAGTGGGGATGGGAGAGCAGAGGACTCACATATAAATATATAAATACAAGTTTTTTTTTGAGGAAACTGGAACAGAGAAGTGCAGAAAAAGTTTAGAGTTCTATTTTAGAGGAAGAAATAACACCTCAAGTTGAGTAAATGCTTGCTTTCTTCCTGTCCCCCCGCCACCCCCTCCTGCCCAGTTCTTTCATCCCTATGGAAATGGGGCACAGCAAATGGAAGACCTGTTCCTATGACTAAATATTATTTGAAGACAAAAACACCAAGAGCTATTATTTGGCAACATGAGAACTAGCTCTAAGCCTACTTGAAACATGGGATACATTTTTGCGATAAGATCATAGGCTACGAAGAGTCAAACCGTTCTCCTGAAATAGGGCTCCTTGTGTTATGCCTGTTACAGTTTTATTGGGTAACGTGCTACACTGAATTATAACGAGAAGTATTTGTTTATTGGATTTACTTTATGAGCCAGTCCCTGGAAAGGGGAGCCTAATGGAGGTTGCACCTCCGTGTTGACAGAGCGCCTTGCCCTGGGACAATGTAAGTGAGGGTAACACATATTTTTACATGTCACAGGGCGGAGGAAGTGAGGCCAAGTAGGGAATGGGTTGGAGTATCTTCAACTCGCCCCCGAGAGAGCTCCATTCTGTTAAGAGGCACATTTGATTCCATGCTTCATGAAACTCAGAGGTCTGTGAGGGAGGGAAATTGAACAGCGAGGTGTCATAATGTAGGACCTCAGCCAGTGGCTGGTGGGACTCTCCTTGCTGTAGAGAAGATTAACTGTACTGTGATATGCCTAGGATATGCCTACTCCATGTTAACATCCTGATACAAATAGGAGAAAGGGACATGCCGAGCAGAAAGAAAGCTCCAAAGTTGGGGCCACACAAGGTGTGGGTGCTGTAATTAAGAACCAAAAGTCTTTCTGGGTGATCTAGACTTCTGTGAAGACCAACGCTGGTGGATAGGCACTGCCCAGAAACGTGAGCACCTAGCTCTGGAGGGGGTTCTCCCCTCGTCAGACCCCCATCTCGAGATGCTCAGGCTCTGACTGGCCGTCTGGGCCACAGTTCCCTCCTACCACATGACATCTCTCCTCCGACACCCCTCCTGCCAGCCCCCAGCCTGGAGTGCCCTCTTTGCCTTATCCCGGCTCTGACGTCCCATGCCAGGCTCTTCCTCCAGGCCTCCATGGGGACACTGTCCTTAACGGGCTTGAGCTCTACCTCCCCCAGGCCAGGCTGCCGCCCTCACCCCACTCAGGTGTTCTGGTCATTCAGTGCAACTCAGAGCAGATTTGCAAAGGCTCCTTTTGGAGAGACACGAACCTCCTTTAAGAAACCAAGCTGAACAACAGTAACAACGACCCCTGATTTAAGAACACTCTTGCATTTCAACTCAGCAGCTTAGCCAACGAGGATGAAATGTGTCAGTCCTCCTCCTCTCTCCCATTTTTAGACTTTAGATGAAAACAGATGGTGGGACTTAGGTGTGAGGCTTCAGCAGTTGACTGATGGAGAAGGAGATGCAGGCCCGTCTAGGTTCGCACCTGTGTGAGCGCGTGCCAGCCGAGGGGGTGAGGAGGAAGCGCAGAGCAAGGACAAAAAAATGACAGCCTCTTTTCTGCTTCTGTTTCAGTTTCTGATCTTCACGCCAGAGCCAGATGTCCTGATTAAGGAGCAAATGAAGTTTGGGAAAGAGCCAACTGATAGAAGATGCTTCTGTTGGACCAGGAGACTTCAAAAAAAAAAAAAATTAATCCAATTTTATGTAAGTGATTTCCTCTCCACCTGGTACGGCAGGAAATATAATCTCCCGGGAAGGACGGAGTTGAAGATTTTCCAGTTACCACTTTTTCCTGTGCTAGAGACAATTTTACTTCAAAGGCATAGACTAGGGGGAAGGTCAATGGATTTGACTAGCTGGTGTCCTGCACCCTTTCTGAGGAACACCTGTAGGGGGCAGCCCTTCGGGCAAAGAAAGCTTTCCCTGGGCCCTGTCTGCTGGGCTGGAGGGCCCTGTGCTAGCGGCAGGGGTGGGGAGCACGCCACTGCTCCCCTGGCTGAATCTAGCACAAAACAGGATTTGCCAAGCTGTGTTGAATGACATTCCAATGGAAAATGGAAGATTCCTGGAAGCAGCAAACCGACACCCCCCCAACCTCCCCCCCCACCAAGTTATTCTTGCTTTTAATCCTCCTAATGTGTGTCTTTCTGGGTGGAAGGGTCTAAGTAGAGACCCTCCCACAATCAGCACCTCCTCTAAGGGGTTCCCTCTGACTGTGCCATGTCCCAAATATTTGTGGGAGTTCCAATTAAAAGGAGAAACATTCTCTATCTCCCCCAGCTCCTGGCAGTACAGTGAGCTCTTACCTTCCAGCCTGGAATCAGGAAAATGCTATTTTGAGGAGAAAAAGTGCTTATTTTTATTGGGCAGGACTTGAACTGCATTTTAGTTTTTCCTTTTTAAGCCTAATCACTTCACAGTGACTGATGATGCCTGAAGCCACGGGTCCTGCTTCCTGCAGTGAAATGCGGAACTCTCCTTGCAGGTCTGGGCTTGCAGGAGGGTGTGCCCCACACTCCAGGCAGAGTTGCCCATACTGTACAGACAGTTGGGTCTTTGTTCAGAAAGGCTGACTCTCTGGAGGTAATGCTGCAGAATGGGACTGGGTCCCCTGCCGTGAGGGAAGGCCTTGCTCCTGTTACGGAAGGGACGGGAAATCCTTTTACCTCTTAAGGTTCCAGAACAAGAAGTGGCTGGGCCAGCTGGAGCCTAATCTCCTCCCCTCCTCTGTTGGTGGGAGTTAAGAACAATGAGGAGGGTGTCTTTGAAAACAGGTGGGATTACCAAAGGATTACACCAGCAGGATAGGTAAAACAGAGGGTCCGCGCCCTGCTGGACCTCTTGGCCAAGCTGGGGACCTCATTCCCAGGGGAGCAGCCTCCCCCGACCGATTCTTAGCCTCTCTTCTCTGAGGACCCAGCAGGGGAACAACAGGGCTGGTTTGCAGCCCCTGTTGTTAATTTTGAGAATTCTATTTGGAAAAAGCATGGATGATCCTTGTTTAGGGAAAATAAAACTAAATAGATTTTTTTTTATGAATTTTGGAAGCCTAATATTTTGTCATGTCAATCCCCCCACCTCATGCCAACCCTTTATATTTTTGCTCTAACAAGGATGATTTGGTGGAATGGAATAGAAAACAAACAAACCCTAAGTTGCCCTTTTCTGGAGGTCTGTGCAAACTCCCATGGGCCCTTCCCTCAATAAAGAGATGTCTAGGGGAGCTCAACTTGCCATTCAGCAGGGCTGATGGCCTGGGTCAAAGACCAATGCAGGAGAGACAAGGTGAGGCAGGGGTCACAGGAGCTCTGAAGGCAAAGGGAGGGGCCCAGAGTGAGCACGTGTGCACATGGGAAGCCTCCCCTGCTCTGAACACTAGTTATACTAGGTTTCAGTTTCCCCCGGAACTAAAATTTACCCCACTTACAGGGAAATAGGAAGAACAATGCATGATGGCAGCAAGGGAGCTGGAAAGCACTACTGCATAGTTATCTCCTATTAGAAAAGTCAGATGTAAGAAGACAAAACCAACCCCCCCACCCCCCCAAAAGCTCATACTGGCCCCTCCTGAGCCAAGCTATTCTTAGGTTACCTTGAGGAAATTAGGCTCTTATTTTGCAGAACTATCTTAGCATCATCCGTGTTTTCAATTACAAGTAATTTTGGGCAGTGTTCCCAAAGGGCTGGAGCCGGGAGGGCTGATCTTTATGTTCAAAGGCTGAGCACCTGCCTGAGAAATCTGGGAGCACAGGTTTTCTTCCCACGATGCCTTCTTCATGCAAATTAATCTATTAGCTGGTATGTGTGTCAGTTTATTTAGGAGCATGTGTGCTGACAATTGGTTTCTGACTGTAAAATATGGTCTTGAGGGAAGAAATGATTAATTGCCTGCTTTAAAGCATGTATATGTGTGTCAGGGTGTGTGTTTAATGACAGTCGTTATTAGTACGTGTGTGTCTACAAAACTTAAAGGTAAACTAAAGGCAAATGACCACTGAAAAATTGGAAGATGTGAATAAACAGAAAGGCTCTGGGCTTGTCTGGACCTTTGTGCCCTCGAAGGAATATCATTTCTCGCCAAGGGCACCATTTCCAAACAGAAAGTAGGAGACCATTCATGACAGAAAAAAAAAAAAAAATCCATCTCTTGTGTAATCCATAGGGTGACGTATGCCTTCTTAAAAACAGTAGAGGCTGCAAACATCTCAAGTAGGTCTATCTTATAACAAACATCTTTTTGTCTCTGCCTGTGTTTTTACTTTTAAAATGCTGTAAAGGTCTACAAAAATGTAATAAGGTCTTCATCTGATGTGGTCAGAATGCAGAGACTACCTGGTCCCTTGTAGAAATCTGCAATAACAGACCGGCTAACATCATTTTCAAAAAAGAAAATTCAGGCCATTTACAGTTATGAATTCTTGATTTTCCCCAATAAGGATCCTGACATAAAGGAAGCAAAATGACCACTGTTTCATTACAGAAAGGACATTTTAACATACAAGGCAGGCGGCATATGATCTTGGAAGGGTAGTGCTTTAAGTTGAAGAAACGTGTTGGAAGGTTTACTGCTGTCTGCCTTTATCTTTCTCATTTTGCTGCGGAAAGTGTGTGGGAGCCCCTCCTTTTCATAACTGAGTTGGATGCAGCACCTTGAGAGCTTCTGACCTAGGCATTGACACTGTGTAAGAAATATGACAGCAACATTGCCCACAGTCAATGAAAGGGCAGGGAAATGGGTGGGGTTTGGAGGAAGGTGGTCCAGGATGGGGTAGGACAGCCCTTATGAAGGGCTGAGGTTTCCTGCTCAGTGTATAGACACATTACTTCATTCAATTGCAATCTTGTTTCTAGAGGCTTGTTTCAAGTTATGCATGTTCCCAGGCTGTCTGCCCTGAGGTTCTGGGGCTAGTACCTTTCTATTTTTTTAAATGATTTTTATTTTTTCCATTATAGTTGGTTTACAGTGTTCTGTCAATTTTCTACTGCACAGCAAAGTGACCCAGTCACACATACATGTATACATTTGTTCTCACATTATCCTCCATCATCACAAGTGACCAGATATAGTTCCCAGTGCTCAACAGCAGGATCTCATTGCTTATCCATTCCAGATGCGATAGTTTGCATCTATTAGCCCCATGGGGCTAGCACTTTTATAAAGGTGGCAGGGGATAGCTGGTGGAAGAACGCTGAGACACAGAGGGGGGATGGAAAGCTGCAAAGGTGGGGGCATCGACTCTAGATTTAAAATAAGAGAAGGCAGTGATGCAAAAGGCAGGAAGGTAAAAGCCCTTGGGTGCCCAGAAGGGTAAGCAGATTGGGTGTGAGATGCAGCCAGGATCGACTATAGCTATAGATGAGGTGACAGGAAATCATCTAGCTTCAGTAAAGCAGATTCAGGGGTCAGGTAAAATCAGCTTGCAGAAGGTGCTGCCTGGGTTTTGAGACTAGTTGAGAAAGGGAAGCAGAGTTGTAGGAGAGCCCTCCTAGGAGGTAGCAGAGTGATGGAAAGAAAATATTAACTTTTTTTTTAAAACGGAAAGATGAACATACTTTCAATCACTCAACAAACATTTACTGGGTGTCTACTAAGTACTGAGGATTGTGGTAAGTGCCGAGGGATTTAAAGATAAAAGGAACAGGTCCTGCTCGTAAAATATTCTCAGTCTGAGAACTTTTGGAGGGAGCCAGAGTGGTGGGCAGATATTACTAAGGTTTTGGTATTAAGGGCTCTGCTCTCCAGGAGGGAAAGGCTGGGGCTCTTGCTGCACAGAGCAAGAGCATGCACCTTTATTGAGGAGGGCCACTGGTTGGGAACAGCATTATAGGGGTCATTGCTGAGCTGGGCTTTGAAGGATGATTAGGAGTTCTCCAGGCAAAGAATGGAGGAGTGGCCATGCAGGCAGAGAAATCAGTGGGTGCAAAGGAATGGAGGGATCTTAGTGAGTTGTACAGCTGGAGTGGAGAGCACAGTGAGGCAGGAGATGGCTTATGAGTTTCATACTATGGTGGGGACTTGGGGTTTTAGTGTGCGAGTCCATCAGGCGAAGGCAGCCAACTGGACAAAGCTGAGGGGATGACACCTGATGGAGAAGGGGAAGAGCAATTTTGAGGTGGGGAGGAGGAACATCCAGGGAGCTGGTGGTGGCTGGCCTGGATCTCCCCCTACCCTTCGACTCCATGGCCATCTGGCTGTGAGAAAGAGGCTGTGGAGGGGGAGGGCATCTGGAGGAGCCACTCAGGGGAATTCTAGAGAGAAATGAAAGACCTGCCATATTGTCATTATTTGCTATCCACAAAGACTCTCATTAGATATGTAACTGATTCTCACTGACACCATAGCCCCTACATCTGTTGTTCTGCTTTTAAATGAAGTACGATCTTCCTTTCTGATATCCATTTTCCGCAAAGATATCAAGTACCAGAGGCATGGCCATTCTGAACAGGAGCCAAGGTATATTGATTACATATTCTCTGTCCTCTTGTTGAAACTTGTTTATATTTCAGAAAGTCAAACATCCACCAACAGGAAGGACTCCACAGAACACCGATTACTACTATTGGTGGGAGGTTTCAGTGAAGAAAATCAGGACAAACACTTACTCAATTGTATTCCTATTTCTTTTTAAATCTTGAAAAGAAGAATGACATAGAAGAGATAGCATGATTGGTGCAAAAAGTGCTGAGTCTGGATTCCACAGGCTCAGGTTTTTGTTCGGGTTATACCGTTAGTCATCTGTGAGAATTTGAGCAAAGTTTATTCTTGGTGCCAATTTGGATTCATTTTTTCCTCCATCACACCCCACGATTAAAGAAATAGAGTAATAAATACACTGCAAGACTCAAGACTTTCAAGTCATGATTTTATAGATACAAATAAACAATTTCAGGAAATAGTTCTGCATTCTATTCCTTGGCCTAATTTATAAACTAAAATTGACTTAATGCATGTTTTATCAGCTCATGAAAAGTCATGTCTGCACTCAGGGGGCTTGCTAGTTGCTACCTAAGGGAAAAGGAGTAATGGGACCAGCATATGAGAAAAATCAGCCTTTGGAGAGTCAGAGAATCAGAGTGACTCACTATAGAAACACTGTGGAGAAACGGTAATGGTAAATCAGCACAGGCTTTGCAGAAGATGCCTGCTGTTTGCTGATATCATCCACAATGATTTTCACATGTAGGTGATTTGTGGCAGGTTTCCAAGTAAAAGAAAATTTGTGCGTGTTCTTCCATAAAAAAAGATCAAGAAAAAAAGAAGGTGGTCTTTTCAGGAGGGTAATAATGACGTGAAAAATCCTTTGCCTAAGTAAGTCATTTTTAAAGGAATTGATTTCATGGTGGACAGAATGATACTCCCTCCCCCATGCCCAGGATAACCATAGCCTGGTCCCTGGGAACTGAACCTGTTGCTTGACATGGCAAAGGGACTTAGCAGAGGTGATTATGTTAAAGGATCTTGAGGTTGGAGAGCATCCTTGATTATCCAAGTGACCTCAATGTAATTACAAGGTCCTTCCAGGAGGAAAGCAGGAATGTGGGGTCAGCAAGGAGATGGGACATTGAAGCAGAGGCTGGAGTGATGCCATTGTTGAGAGGAGGCCCTGAGCCAGTGAAGAAGCACATGGCCTTGAGAAACTGAAAAAGCCAAGACATAGATTCTCCACTGGCACTTGCAGCAGGATTACAGCCTTGCCAGCACCTTGGTTGTAGCCCCTTAAAGCCCATTTTTGGATGTTTGCTCTCAGGTGCTCTAAGATAAATGAAGTTGGTATTGTTTTAAGCCAGTAAGTTTATGTTAACTTATTACAGCAGCAAGAGGAAACTAATACAAACTTGCTGAGTGGTCCTGGTCCTCTGGGTTGTCTGCTCCTCCTGGGTTACAGACCCCCCTCTCTGTGCCTTTAGTTCACCCTCAGTGTCTTTCATAGCTCTGGCCACTCTTTTGTAATTGCCTTGTCATGATTGGTCTCCTCATTGGATGTGTGCCTCTTGAGGGCGGGGAGTTATCTTAGTCACAGCTGTGCCCCAGCTGTGGGGGCAGTGCCTAGTGTGGATGAGTAAGCTGGTGAAATCAGTGCCAAATGGGGTATTTGCAAACGGATCAAGAGTGGCTCAAAAAGGAAGTCGGTATGCCATTTCTGGCTTGGTAAGATCTGGGTGTCACCCTTTGATGGTACAACTGAAGGTGAAAGTGGGTTGTGAACAGATGTGAGAAGTGTGATTTTATCCCCAAACTCCTTGGTTCTGGCTACTTTCTTGCCTTATACTGTGGTCTGCTGAAGTCTGGCATGGGGCAGTTGGATTGTGGGTGATTGAACCCGACTGACCTATTCAGGGAAGATCTCTGCCAAGTCTTGTTCAACATACATGGCCCTGTGACCTGTGGGACGTGGTGTGTGATCCCTCCATGTGTTAAGTCCTCTTTCACCCTCTGTTCTGGGTCTCCTGTGGCTGCAGTCCTTCTGGAGACTCCACCTAACATCTACTCTCGAGGCTTGGGCCGGGACACAGCCCGCAGATGCTGCCTGACCTGTGGCACTAAGAGAGAAGTCTTTCCTGCTCTGGCACTGGTTGCACCTCTTTTGAGCCTTGGGCTGAACTCCCGTGAGAGCGGTCATTTCCATCACCAGGTTCTCCCTAGGGGTTTTGCTTCCCTTATCTTCTCTGGACCTGGACATTGCCTCTCAAGGCTGCACTGTAAATCCCACACTTTTGGCAACTCTAGACCTGTAATTCTTGTATTCCTGTGCCCCAGGATGCCATGGAGGGCCTGTTCTTCTATCCTTAGGAGTCCAGTTGTTCCTCCATATGGGAGCTACTAGCTCTGCTCCTCTCACATCTTCTCCTCTCTATCCTGGGTGATGGTATCAGAGAAGCTCTATTCAGTTGGACTCCAGCATTTTTCCCTTTGAGCACCAAACACCCAGGTGGCCCACCTTGAGATGTCCTGCTCTACCCAGCCTGGCTGTCTTTTCACCTGCTACCTAATTGCTGTTTGGGAGGTCATGCCATATGTTTTTCAAAGAAGTTCTTAGGGATTTTGAAGTTCATGACATTAAAAAGTAAGAACTTGGGACGTTTTGACCACAACTTCTGTCGCTCTGCTGGGTTAGCTGATGGTGACCAGGAGCTTTGCACTTCTTCTCTTAGCAGGCTGATGACAGCTCTTTCAAGGATACACACTAGGTTCAAAGAATGGTCTTCTTGGATGGAGGGAGGCATTTTGGTAAAAGCTAATTAAAATGACACAGAGGACATGAACCCCTAAGGACTGAAAGCTGGGAACTGAACAGATTTGTACCCCACATTCATGGCAGCATTATCCACGGCAGCCCAAGTGTGAAAGCAGCCCACATAGTAATAAGCTTCCAGACGCTGCTGTGGCTCCTGGTCTATGGACCAACTGTACTTCAAACCAGAGAAATTTCTTCCTTAACTGTACTGAGCTATTGGCAAACATGGCTCAAGAAATTTAAAATAATTGAGTCTCATTACAAAACACAGGAAACAAAAATGTAGGCTTCCACTCATCCTGAAAATCAGGAATGGAAGGAGGTAAAAACATTCTGCTCTTGAAGTTTGGCTCTCCAACTTGACCCTCTTTGTGTGTGTGTGTGTATATGTGTATTATATACATAGGCAACTGAGGAATTCCTAAGTCCACTGATTGCTGAATGGTTGTGGGTCATTTCAGAAAATCTGAGCCTAGACACAGGGGCAGGAAGGGTGGCATGAATACACAGAGTAAGAGCTTGTTTTTTAAACTTAGACAAGAGGTTGGCAAACTATGGCCTCCAGGCCAAATCTATTGCCACCTGTGTTTGTGAATAGAGCTTTGTTGAACACAGCTCCATTCATTTGCTTATGTATTGGCTGTGACTATGTTTGCCCTACAATGGCCTTGTAGTGTGTTATAGAGACCCCATGGCCAGAAAGCCCAAAAATGTTTACTCTCTGGCTATTTACAGAAAAAGTGGGCTGATCCTTGCTTTAGACTACTGTGCAGAGTTTCTCAAGAATTGAGATCCTTCACAAAAGGAATCTTAATCATCTTGTCTCATTTTAAAGATGAGGAAATGGATACCACATTCTCCCAGCTAGCTTAAATATTTTTAAAAAGATATGACAAAACTGGATGGAATTTTTAAGAAAAATCATCAATTATCAGATGTCCTTTGAAGAAAGCCAAACTGATGACAGTTTGGAAAATGAAAGGTGTGACAGTTATAGCGAGATTACTAGAAACTGAGCTCAACTGTTATTCTCTATTTCCACATAGGGAAGGTTTTGCAATTCTAAATGGGTCAGATGTTGGACTTAGGTTTCTAAGGGAGGTCAGGGCCTAGTGACCTTTAAAACAGGGTTGGGACAGCTGCTTCAAATGACTTAGGTGTAGCTTGACAAGCTTTCAAGGCATCACTCTAACTTGTCATTCATTTCCTCACCCCCAAATATCAGGAGGAAGGCAGGGACCCATGGCAGGGTAGAGCAATTTGGCATGCTGTCCCTCGTGTGTCAAGACACACAAAGTATTTCATTCTCTATACCCCTGGCCAGGCTGGAGATCATCTCGAGGCTAGTCAACTGCCAAACACTGGTTAGTCATCTGGGTTGAAGGACCCCTTCAACTTTCTGATTCTGAGAGCAGAGTGATGGAGCTTTCAGCTTAGCCCCTTTAAAAATATTTTCAGTGGTAATTGCAGGTGTAGATTCACTACCTTTTTGATTTGAGAACAGGAAAAATGACAACATTTCAATTCTTCACGGTACATGTCATAGCCTAATATAGTTGTTGCTAATTGAAGTCAGCTACACAATTGTTGGGTAGATTTTTTTTTTTTTAAAGGAGGTTCTTTCTTCGGGATGCTCTAAGCTCTAGCAGACTCACCTCTCTCTAGGCTACATAGAGAATGCATGGGTTAATATGAGCTCTGAAGAGGTAAGAGCTATATATTATTTAATTCCTGTATCTCAAGACCTAGAAGAGCTTTGCAACATTTTGAGTGGGATAAACATGTATGTCTTTTGCAGGGTTGGGGGCCTAGCAGATATGCATTCCATCTTCACAGTGAGCTACGTAGTATGGACAGTGAAGTGGCATATGACAAGGAGAGGCTCTGAGATACTGTGATTCTGAGTCCAAGGCACTCCTGCTCTTCCATCTGCATGTCAAGGTCATCCTAGTCTAGGTCCACTGACAGGTAGATATTGCTTAATCAGGACGTATCTGTCTGTTCACACTCATGTCCTGAGAATAACCCTGGAATTTATATTGAGCCTTTCATCTTTGAATCAGTGCTCTCATCTTTATGACTCACTTGTGAGGTATGAGACAGTTGTTTTAATTACCTTTTTTCCCCAGGTAGAGGGAGAAAGTGATGGAGAGATAGGTTCGAGGACCTTCTCAGGAACTCTGAAGGAGTCAGGACCCAGGTGGGACTGGAGCTGGACATTTTGTAACCCAATATTAAAGTGACATTTATTTTCTTTTTCCCAGGGCAACATTGGGTAAATGCAGCATGTTTTTATTTCCTTAGGACAGAGGTGCTTGCAGTGCTTCTCTTTTTTCCTAGCTTGTTTCAAATATGTTTAGATTCAGAAAGATGTGAATCAAAGAAATTGCAAAGCCTATATTTTCTAAAGTCTCTTCTAAAGTACTTTTAAGGCGTTTGGCCCAACTGCTGGATTTAATTTGAAGCTTAGAAGATAATCATCATCCTTACTCTTCCCCCTCAGCCTGGTTTTTCTTCCCAGCTGATTTTTCCTTAAAGTAACTATTAAAATGTCTTTGTTACAACTTACAGGCTTATGACGCCTGGTGATTCCAAGCCAAATCCAAGGCTTTAGGCAGATTACCTTCCCTCTGATCATCACAGAGGCCTTAAAGATGGACTCAGCAGCAATGGTTGAAAACTCAAGACTTTATAATTACTTGGAGGACAATGTAGAATGGCAATACAATGGAAAAACTGGTCTCTAAACAACAAGACCTATGGCGGTTGTACAGAGTGGGTGGAATAATCTATATTAGGTGAACGAATAATAGCAGCTTCCTGACCTGTCTCATTAGCATTTATCAAGCAGTTAATGGTCTCAGAACCCTTGGCAGTTAATCCATAAACCATTCTTTGTCGTTAAATATTCTGATCTGAGTTTTGCAGAAGAGACGTACCCAGGAGCTTTATGACTGGACTCAATGGACAAGACAGGAACCCACAGTTGACCTGGGTGGTCAGGAAAAGCCTGTTCCCTCAGGCAAGGGGCATACATTACTGCTGTTCCTCAGACTTTACTCTTTCAGACTACAAATTAAAACATAATAAAATTTATTTTTACTTATATTTAATGGAAACTAAAAGTGCAATTAATTTAAATCAGAATTAATCCTTGCCTTTGGCCAGCCTTATTTGGGAAGACCAAGCAGAATGTCACTTACACTAGGTGACCAGGGGTAGAAGGTCTTTTCACCATTCCCCTTTCACCTCACAGTTCTTATGATTCCTTTGACATGTGAATGCACTGGATTGGGGTAGAATCAGAATCAAAATGTATCTTGTTGAATTGCACAGAGTGGCAGTAAGACCTTGAAAATATAGGACACAACTTGCCAGAGCCAGAAAATCTTGTCTAATAGGGGTGGTTTCCTTCTTGTTGGCCATTGTGCCATGTTGTAGCTGTGAACTGTGGTAAATGTTATTTGAAGATGAAGTCAAGTATTTTCACCCTTGTCTCTTTCCCCTCAAAAAAAAAAAAAAATCCTGTTCAGTTATATTTTTACATTGATCATGGTGAGTCAAACAGATTTTGTAGAAAGTAAGACATGTATGGAATCAGAATCTACTAGATGCAATAAGATTATAGGTGAGTAACAACAGATAATTGCTAATACTGGAAAAAAGATTAAAATTTGAAAAACTTTATCCTACATTTATTTCTATCTGAAGCTTCTTTGACACACTATACTTTTAAAAACAATGTTACCAAGATAGTCTTATATGGTATAAACCGATCATGGAGACAATTCTGTAAAAAGATGCTGACCTTAAGAAATGAGAAGTTTCTTATTTTCTGAGCCAGTTTTAAAAATTTCCTTTACTTAGTATCAAGGAAGATATATCCACTGTTAATGATTCCTGACCATACAATGAAAACACTAATACCAGCTAGTCCCTAAGTGTTGGCCACTGTTCCAAAAGCTTTATTATTTACTAGAGTCAAGCTTCACTATAATCCTATGAAGAAGGTAGTGCTGGTATTATTCTCATTGTACAGATGAGGAAACTGAATCTCAGGCTTAAAATCACAGGCTAGGTCATACAACTAGGACATAGTGAAGTCAAGATTTGAACCTGGGTAATCCAGCTCCAGTGTGCTGATCATTGTACAGTCACCTAGCAAACCCCTGGAAGGAGGCGGCATTTAGTCTGGGGCTAAGATGGGCAGTTTCGAAGACATATCAAACAGTAAGAGGAGGTTGTCAGGAATTAACTCTTAGTGAAGAAAATAAAATGGAATTGGCTTACCAAGAGTATGAAGTATTACAGTAAGAATAATGACTACAGAGGTAACGCTTTGGCTTAAGTATATTATGAGGTATAAATGATTGGTTTCAGATTCTGTCATTAAAACTGTGCTTGACAAGGGGAAAGGGAAGAAGGAAGAAGAGTAGAGACAGGAAGAATGATGAAGCCAGTGCAGTCAGTATTTCCAGTCATTTAAGAATCTTTCCATGACCTGTGCCTGCAGCTCTGCTTCGATACACAGAAGATCCGCCTAAGTCAATGTTTCTGTCTTTAACCTATTTGCACTGTATACATGTGCAGTATTTGTGAAGTTGATTTCAGATTCTTGCATACTATATATCTGTTGTAATAATGATAGCATTTGAAATGAATGGTAATCACTTATTAAGAGCTCATTTTGTTCATCCTTTTAAAAAAATGCAGAGAGATTTTCAAAAGAAGAACCTACCCTGGATAGAATCTGAAACTGAGCCCCACTGATGTCTTGCTGATTAAGTCTTATCTATCAGAGCCAGGGATGAAAGGCACAGAGACCAGTCTCCTTCCTGTTTGTTTATTTCTTGGCTTTCTTGTCCTGTCTGTAGCTTTGCCCCCAGAGCTCCTCAACTATATTTATTTTCCATCTGCTTCCTGCTCTTTAGACAGTCTGAAGACAGCCTACTCACTGGTTGGCAGTCACAGAAGAGAAAAATATTGCAGGGTACGTAGAGCTCAAGGTAGCAGCAAGGAACAAAGGGCAGGAGTAAAGACCCTCACATGGTGGACAGATTCCATTTCAGATGGGGTTAAGGGTCTTTGGAATCAGCCAGGGCTGTGCATTAAGAGGAGTGTCTTGATGAGGTCTATTATTTTACTCACTTCCCCAGATATTTACTGAAGTCTTCTTTCCAGTCAACTGTAGCATCTGAACCGTCTCTGGGTTTTTAGTTTGGCCAGTGTTTACAGCTTTCTGGTTCTCATAGCCCAGCAAAGAACTAATTTATGTGTGAGTAGAAAGAGGAGGCAGATCACCACGATGGCCAATTTTTACATTTTTCCAAGTAAGGACATTAAAAACAAACTTATTTCTTCTTACTGTTGTTTCATACATTGAAAGGACAATGTAACCCTAGAGCGTAGGAAGCAGGACCCTCCAAAGTCCCACAGTCAACAACTATAAAGCCGTAAGTGTGTTTATAAAGATAGATTAAAAATTACTGAATGCAGAGCAGTTAAATGCACTTTTAGTTAAATCATATCACCTTTCAGATACATGTTTTCCTTGTTTCAAGTTTGTTGAAGATTTATGTTCTTTGATCTGAAGTGGAGCCCAAATGTCCAGCTTATGGGAACTGCATTTAAAAAATTATCTTTGGTATGGAAAATCCAGTCTCTCAAGATTTCCATGAAAATGGAAACATCATACCTGAACTTGCAATCTCCAGTGTGAGCTGGTACTTGGGGGTGCCCCAGGCTATAACATCATTTGGAACTGTGGTCACACTGGTAGTACGTATACACTCAGCCTTTGTTGGAGGTGTGGGGGCTCATTACTGAGAGGAGGAAAATGGGTGGGAGAACTCAGTTTGGCTTTGAGTGATTGGTGCTATTGAATGTGTCCCAACCTCAAAAACCCTATTTGGCAGTACCCAAATCCTGCAGTTAGTGCATCTGTTCTCCTCTAAAGACAGTCGGGGAGACATCTGTTGTTATTTGAATGTGCTGTTTGAGGACTGCACCATCCCGCTCATCGTGATCATTGCAGTTGTCTATGATTTCATTGTCAGTGATTTGAAGAGATCATGTAGTTTAATAGGTTGGCACCCAGGAAAAATGTTCTGCTGGCCCACTTCTTGACAGACTCCAAATTCTGAGTGTCCAAGAGAAGTTAAAAAACAAGAACCATGCCCCCAGCCGCTTCTCCTGCCCTCTCTCTGGGTTGCAGGAGAGCAGGCAGTGACAAATCAAGTGTCTGTCCAGTGGAAAGCATGTGCGGGGATGTAGGAAGCTCTCTCTACAAGAGGCAGGGTCATCTAGTGAGGGCTGTAACTTGGGCTGACAAGACCATCTGGGGGAGACTGATCTGCAATGGATGGTGCAGTTTCCATCTACTTCAGCCGTGGACCAGGATTTGGGAAGCACAAACTTAGATGTTTCTATGATTGAATTATGTCCCCTCAAATTTTATATGTTAAAACTCCTAACCCCTAATACCTCAGAATAGGACTTCATTTGGAAATAGTCATTGCA
The DNA here is from genome assembly GCF_054392235.1 of Sus scrofa. Taxonomy (NCBI): domain Eukaryota; kingdom Metazoa; phylum Chordata; class Mammalia; order Artiodactyla; family Suidae; genus Sus; species Sus scrofa. The sequence goes on along the minus strand of NC_139384.1, from coordinate 93,961,813 downwards.
GATGTATCAGGTAAGATGAGGTCATGCCTTTGACCTTGTCTCCTGGGCCATCATGGCTATGCTCTTCATTCTCTATTACCTCTAGGTGCTTGGCTGACATGGCTACGGGATGCCTCAAGGACAAAGGGGTACTCGGAGAACTGCCATGAGGAATGAGCTCATCTCCCCCTACTCTCCCTTAGGGTCTCCTGGCCCCATAGCTGTGCCAAGCAGCACCTGTGATTGGAGTAAGGTTACCCAGGCCACGTGGACTTGGATGTCTCTTGGTAGATTCCTGGGAGAATATTCCAGGTGTGACATGGTTAAACAGAGTTAAGGTCTCATGAGCTACACAGCAGAGATAGGAATGAGTGGGAAGAAAAAACTAGGCCTGGAGTTGCATTTTTCTCTCAGGAAAGGGTGTCCTAGGGAAGCATTGATTGGATATGACCAAGATGCAGAGCTTATAAACGTCAAAGAGCTCAGAAAGCATTTGTTGACCTACTGAATGTGCTTGGGAGAGGGACTCAAGGGCACCTCAGGCAGAAGGGTTCCCTAAGCAGGTATCTTCCATCGTGTCCAGGCTTTTAGTTATCCTTCTCAATGCCTGTAGTGGAAGAGACAGTGAGTACAGAAGTGGGAGCAGACAGGGGAAGATCAGGAGAAAGCTAAATAACGCACTGTTGGACCAAGATGCCACCTTTTTAATTGTCCAGGCATTCCTGATGATGTCCCGCCATCTTCCTCTGAGGTTAGTCTCTTTAATTATTCAACACAGAAGCTTCGTCAACATTTGGACTCCTTGGAGACAACCAGCAATTATCTCAAATTTGGTTCCCACTGCCATCCCTCCCCAACTTCAAAGGAAACTCATTACCAGGCTCTGAATTCTTCAAATTACTTTCCCCATCATCTCAAATGATGTCTATAAGTAGTTCATAATGAGGTCCAATCTCATCCTCTAGATTTACTAGAGAAGCTCACAGAAGATGAACTTGTGATAAAAATGATTTTAAGTCAGGGTGATTGCCTTCGGATTATTCTTTATAAAGATTTTATTTCTAAATAAAATCTTGGTTTGCTAAAATCTTAGATTTTATGTACATAAACTTTCAAAAATAGTGTATATAAACTTCTTCCCGACTTATTTGCAAGTTAACATCCAAAGGAAACCTCTCTCATAATGAACTCTTTTATAGCTTGCTGATGAATAATTAAGAAACACATATTAAACAGGAATGAATCTGATGAGCATGTCTCCAAGGTGGCTGGTAAATCTAGTTGCCTTTGTTTCTAGGAGACTATTTCCTATAATAGATCAAGATGTGCTTGAGACTTTCAGACTGTGTTGAGTCACGCAGCCCAGTGTTGCTTTGCAGGTTTGTGCTTGACATCAACAAAGGAAGTCAAACTGGAGAAGAGGTATGCACAAATGGGTGCAAAATTGTCAAGTTATCCTATTTCTTAAAAATCAGGATCCTTTTCAATGAATATTTACATTACTCTTTCTTCAAATTTTTAGATAAAGTAGGTAAGATTTTTCTGGATGTCGTCTTTATGTTGATCACAAAAGTCAAGCGCATCAGGCAGAGAGGCTGCGCTCCTGAGATCCTCATTGGTCTCCATCTCCTGTTTCGTGTTCTCATGGTCACCTGCATTCTTGGTCTCTCTCCTTTGGCAGTGGGGGTCCCCTTGGCAGCTATTCACTGTGGCTTCCCAGGTTCCAAAGCTGGGGGAGAGGTGGGAGAGTAGAGAGAAGTCTACCTTTCAGAATTTCAAGGTCTAAGAGTTCCCTGGTGGCCTGTGGGTTAAATATCTGGCACTGTCATTGCAGCAGATTGGGTCACTGCTGTGACACAGGGTTGATCCCTGGCCTGGGAACTTCTGCATGCCAAGGGAGTGCAAAAAACAAAAAACAAACAATAAAAACAAACCAAGGCCTGTAGGGATACTTATACCAAAACACAGGGATAGGGCTCATTGTGATCCTCAGAAGAGGCTATTGTAGGCTAGAGAAGAGGAATCCGATTTATCCCGGTGGTAGGAAGGGCAAGGGGAGTAAACTCCATCCATAAGGCAGAGAAATTTAACTCCCAACAGCATGATGCCTCTTATGTGTGTGAAAAAGATAGAGCTGGCCAAACAGTAGACAGAGAGATGGATCAGCAGATGGATGGAATCATATACTCAGGTTTTTGTAGATCTCATCCACAGGGGACTCTTGGATCTCACCAATTCCCTTTTGCACACAGTGGAGCTCTCATGTTCTGCTTCTTGTTCTAATTCTCTATTAGAGCCAGAAAAATCAGTTGGAGAGAAACGCCAAGAGAGTTTATATTTCTCACAACTGTGCAAGAACCAGGATTTAGAAAAAAGTTTTAAGATGATGCTATTCTACCCATAATATCCTCGTGTATTTCTCAGTGTGTCTTATTACCTATTTAGGAACAGGCAGTATTAATCAACATGCCAACTCTGCTTTGTAAGCACATTAATTTTTAACCCCCAACTCATGGCTCAGGTAAGGAATGTGGGTGTGCTTTAGAAACATACAACACTCCCTGGGTGCAAGTCAGAAGACACCAAAGAGGAGGAAGCGAGATACAAAGGAGTAAAAAAGGCGAGTCTAGGGCTCCGGTCACTTCTTCCTGTTCTGAGTGTCAGTGTGGAGGCAGCCTGCTGTGGGGCCTGGGCAGCCCAGTCAAGAGGAGAAATAGCACGAAAAGCTAAGTGAGGCCCAGACAGATGGGTGTGAACTAGGAAGGAGAAGGAAGCAAAGAGAAAGAAAAGAGGAATCTTGCTTGGCAGGTAACTCTAAAAACAGTTAATTTGTTTCTCTGACTTGTAGTTTGTGCATCAAACTGAGGAAGTCCCACTGTGCTTCTGGTCTGGCGGGGGTCCCCACTACATCATGGATCCCTGCAAAGACTTAGGCAGAGGAGCCCGAGTTAGACACGAAGGCAAGAAGGAAGAGAAAGGGGTCTTTGCTTCAAGCCCAACAGTATCCTCCTCACAAACCCTAAGTATTGCTCCTCCACGAAAACCAAACAGAGCAAGAGGAGGCTGCATGTTTTCTGAGTGCTTTGCTGGGTGCAGACACAAATGCACAATTTCTTTTGCTTTTAGGGGGTTCCCTTGTGTTTGGACCCTATTGATTCCTGGCCTGACAGAAAACCCTCTGGCAATCTGAATTCAGAGCACAGTATCACCTCCCTAATTGGTCCTAAGAGTTGGAAAGAGCTGTTTGAATCTCCATAAGGGTCTGAATATCAGAAGAAATGCGATTTTACTACTTTAAAGCCTCCATGGTAACTCAGTGAATGGCTCCAAGATGTTGCCAATAGAGGGCCTACAGGGGCTTAGAATTATTATTTTGTCAAAAACCATTAGTAGGTATTTGTATGTAGGAGATGAAAAGAAATCTACATGGCCAAATTCTCTAAGATTTATTAGTAAATGAGCATATCAGTTGAATGGAGGGGAATAAATCCCACTAGATGGCTGTATACAGTTTGCTTCTCCATGCACTTTGAAAAAAATTCCTTCTCCCAATGTTGACAACACTTCTGTTATTTTTCTTAGCAAGCCTCACTGGGGATCTTCAGGATCTGCACACTGTTTTCTTTTTTTCATGCAGGACCCAAAAATCTTAGTCTCCAACTCCTCCACCCTTGACCCTCTACAGTCCCCTGTATGATTTTGTTCTGCTCTTTGCCAATAGGGTTTGTGGAGTGGGACTTGGTTTTTACCTGTTGCTTATGTTCTCTGAAGACTAATATGCAATCAGCTGTCATTTGTTTTGAAAGAGATAATGGAAATGGGAGGAAATCATACATGTTCAGAAATAGAAAGTTAGGACTAATAACTCCAAATATTCTTTTCTCAAAAGACTCTTATAAGAGCCCTAATACTATCCCCTCTCTTCCTCCCTGGAGAAATACTTAGGGTCCCAGGGGAGAGGCTGCCTCTCTTCTCCTGGCCGTGGAGTCTCGTTCTGCTCCTAGGGTCTCAGCAGTGCTCCAAGGGTGCAGGGGGTCTAAAGTGGACCAGGGAGAGGGCTCCCTCCCAGTAATATCACCCTGTGCTCAGTGTGAGGCCTGGGCTCCACGGAGCTGAGGCATTTATTCCAACAGCCATCTCAGAATTTGGTCTTATTTGCTCTTCCTTACCTGGACCTGATCACTGGGCCAGGGCTGGTGCAACAACCAGGATGCCGCAACCTCATGCCACCTCCTACAGCTCTCTTTGAGCCCTTGGGCTCTGTTACTGTCTTCTTCCCTATTACAGCCTCCTTCCCATCTTAGATTAAGTGAGCTGCCTCCCAGAGCTCCTTGGACCTTCCCGAGAGTGGAATTTTGCCTGGTATTCTACTAGGCTGGGGCATACCCAGGTTGTATTCTCTCCAGCCTTGGGCGCAACATAGGGTAGTTTCTAGGAGGCAGCTCAGCCCACAGCCACCAGCCCAGACCCGGAGAGTTAAGCCGGCTGAGGATGGTGATGGATCCCAGGCTGAAGCTAAGCTCCCCCTGCACAGACTTGGTCTCTGGCATCTTGTTCTCAAACAGTAGTTTGATGATGTACCTGTAGGCTGTGCCCTCCTTTTAATTACCGAGCACAGGGCTCACCAACACCTCCCCGCGGTAAGAGGTATAAGGATGCTCTCCATGAAGGCCTGCAGAGGTGGTTGTGTGTCTCCCATGTCAGGGTCCCCTGAAGACTGCTGCCTGTTACCTTTGGTCTCTGCCCCATCACAGGCGCACCCCCTCCTTTGACCATGACCTGACAAACCACACAAGCATAATCTTCTATCGATGTCCGTTTATCTTCCCACAGACTCAGAATTTAGTTGGCTCTGAGTTAATGAGGCTTTCAGGATTTCAACCTTCACATCAAGATGGTGTGTGGCAAATTGCATGCGATTTAGGATGAAGTGGATTTCAACTATGTGACTATAAAAATACAATCTAGGCCATTCATAGCTTTAAAAAATTGAGGAAATTTCTCCTATGCAGCAAAAACAGCTTCAGATGTCATGAATGTGTTAGACATAGATAAGAGCCCATCTGAGAGGAGTAAAACATTTACCCTGGCAGCCATTAAGCATGCATTTGATTTAAAATCTGGAGTTAACTGTCAGTTTGCTTATGAAGTTCCTTGCTTTGGCTTTCGGCTTCCCAGCTTCTCTTCTATGACCTTTTTCTTTTGCTGTTTTTCTTCAAAACTCACCTATCATCTTTCCTAAGCCCACCCTGGTTTCAGTTTCCCCTTTCTTCAGAAGCCCTCAGAGATCCAACAAGGTAGTCTGTCTGGTGCTTGGTGACGTGGAGGTTCCATAAAGCAGACTATACGATTCAAGCCACATTTCCATCATTTCAAGCCACATTTGCATCCTACCCAAAGTGAGTTGATTTATGAGTCACTGTTTGGTAAATACTCAGAGAGCCTCACGTTAAATGCAAGATCCAGGTGCACAGTATTGCTGCTTCACTTTGCCTTCTGTAAAAGACCTGATTCCATGACAATATTCACTAAGTAACTAGCAAATAAAATGAAACACACTTCTGTCTCTATTTTAATAATGTACTATTCATGCATTTTTTTTTGAGGGGAACAAAGAATCATTGTTGTTACGTTGCTCTGCCAATATTAGGCTGATATCTTATTGCAGGCAGAATAAGGAGATAAAATGGCATGCCACAGAAAAACTGATGAGGTTTCTTTTCAAAACAAAGGAGAACAAAGCAAGAACACAAAATATGAAAAGCCAGGAAGTGGTTTGATGGAATGAATACAAATGTGAATACAGGTCCCTTGATTTTCTATTTCTTCCACTGTTATAAAAATCATACCCACATGTCTAGAGGAAAATTCACATTAGTTTCTTGATCTTATTAAAAAAAAATCTCTTGTTGTTCTTCTTGGGATGATCCTGTCCCTTATGAAAAACTGACCAAGATGTTTAACAGAGCAGAACCATTGCCAGTCATTTCTAGAGAGGGTTGAGCTACCAAATATTTTCCTCAAATCATAGAAAATTGCCACGTGTAGAGGCTACATTATATTTAGCTTAATTTAGGATTAAGCATCTGTAACTTATTGTTGGGACATCCAGAGAGTTTGTCAAACTCTAATGTGAATACCGTCTCTTCAGTCCCCTTGATATCACTCTGAAGAAAAGTTCTTCCAGTCCCATTTGTGATTTGATGGTGGCCGAAAGAACCAGTCTATAATTTTAGAGTGAAAAATTGAGGTCTTATTTCATGCATTGTTGACATGTTTTCACCCGAATTTGCCACAGTTGACCAAGGATTCAGACGGTGGTTACCCTTTAGGCTAGTTCATACACCAACCAGGATCCAGTAGACCCGAGGAGTGACACGGTCTCATAGTCCTCCGGCTTTGGTTCAAGACCAAGATGCCGTAATAACACAAGCCTTGGAAGAATTCAGGAATGGCCCTAATTTCCCCTTTTAGGCTTCCCCAGTAACATTCAAGTCGTGGATGTTGTGACTTATCTTTAAAATGCTCGAGAAAGGACATAGTGATCTTTTAATGATGGAATATAACTGAGGGGTTGAAAAGCCAAGGGAAATGTAACAGAGCTTGAATCTTGTGCTTAGAATCTTTAAGTCAGTTTCAGTTGGGTTTCTTAAAATAAGATCAGAGAGGGCTTCCTAACAGAGACAACATGAAATCTGAGCCTTGAAGAATGAAGATGATATTGCAATCAAGTTCAAGAGAAGATATTCTGGCAAAGGGCATACTGTAGATAAAGCAAAGAAGCATGGTGTGCTTCTAGGGGTTGGTGGCCCTAGAGGTATAGTCGAGGATAGAAAAGTTCTGCAAGATCTTTCTCCGAGATTTTGGCATTGACTTTATTCCTCCTGGAAGGCCTTCTCTGACCTCTAACACTGGAGTAAGTGCCTTTTCCTTGTGCTTTCAGAACCTTGTGCCCTTGTCCTAATGCATTTCTTCATGCACTATGTGCTTTTACCTGTTCTTGACTTCTGTTTTAAGCCCCTTACAGAAGGGACCTTGTATTGACCACTTTTGTCTTAATGCCATGGACAGTACTGCCATGATGTTCAATAAATATTTCTTGGATTGAACGAATAATGCAAGTTTTCCTTCAATAACGCCTTTCAAATATTTTAAAAGTCTTCACAGGCCTTAGACTGGCTAACTGTACTAAAGGCATAAAGTAACATAATAAACGTGGCTCCGTTTTGTAACTACTAAAAATAAAGTTTACTCTAGACCATTATAGAGAGAACAGAGTATAATTCCATTCAAAGGAATTATCAAGTTGCCAAAAGTTCCCCTTTCTAAAAGGATGTTACTTGTAAGAGGACTTGCCAGTCATCATTTGAACAGCTGTTTCAGAATGAGCAGAGCCCTTACAAGTTGCTCTGAAAAGACGATCTTGGAGAGAACCCTGGACTGGCAGTCAAAAAACTTGAGACCCAGCTCTTGAAATTACAGTGTGAACCCAGGCCAACTACTCAAAGTCTCTGATCTTCCGTTTCTTATCTGCACACTCAGAACCATCATACCAGTTCTGCTTACCTCGCAGCAGAGTTGTGAAGATCAATAAGATAATGTAGAAATGAGGTCATAAACTACAAAGGATTCTCCTTTATCAAAATGGTGTAAGAAATAAGCTGAACTGATCTCCTGAACCCTAGGATGTCTTTTGGCCAGTGGGTGAAAAACATATCAGACCTTAGGACCTTTGACATTCCACCCACTGATGGTACCCCGCCACCTCTTCCTAATCTGACAAGGAAAGGAATACGAATCACTGGTGGAGGAATGTAGGGTTGTAAAAGTGTGTCCTTGGCAGGAGACTTTATACTCTCTGGTATTTAACACCAGAGTCAGATTCCGCCTCCAGGTAGTTTTTGTGTAAAGCTTATTGATAGCGGCATGAAAATATCCAGTGACAGATCGTGGCCACGGGGACGTGGGGTGCCAGCAGGACAGAAGAGCACTGTTCTCCAGCACATTTCTTCCCTTCTCTGCTCCCTGCCAGGCTGTCAGAGGGTTGGTCCTTGCCAGCACGTTGCAGGCCTGGCCAGTTTTCCATCAAGGCCGTTCAGTCTAGGGTGGCAGAAAGACTGCCGTGTCCACTGGCCTTTTATCTACCCTGCCTGCTCTGATATTTCAAGAGGGTTTTGTCACTCCCTGGTGGGCCTTTGTTTTGGATTACGGTAGGTTTATTATCTTATTTCTACTAAACCTAGAGATCTAACGAGGATGGGTGTTGAACTTCATATACGAGGTACCATCAACTTTAAAGATCTTCTTTGAAATCAGTCCAACACTCAGGGAGGAGGACTCAAGTCACCCCATAGTTTGGACAGTCTCTAAACACACAGCATGCATATATAACTTAGTATTTGTTGAGAAAAAGCCAGATTTTGCTGAGTAGTGCTTTTCTGATATGCTCCATTTGAAATTAACGGGTGTGTGTGTAGGTAGATTTCTAATTCTCACAGGGAAATAGCTTCAAAATGCAAGATGTCCAACCAGTCAGGGCTGGACCACATGCTGCAGTTTCTGTATGTTCTGCTGGATTTGGTGACATGCGGGTCCTCTCCTTTACCTGGTGGTAAGTGGACCGGGAGACAGGAAGAGCAACGTTGAGTGTGAGTCACCCCGTATGTCGTAGCCTTGAGAAAAATTATTTGCAATTTCAAATACTTCTCCTTAAGATTCTGTCTCATTGATTGGGTGTGGTACATCTTTCAGGTGGCACGGTGGCTCAGTCGATTGCAGAATTAGAGCTTGACAGAGACGCACAGACTCTTGCATACATGCATCCAGACAGCCAGCACTGTTTATGGGAAAGTCACTGTGACAGACAGGCAATGGAGAACCTCCCAAGATTGATGTGCTCACACAGCAGAGCAGAGATTTTTTTTTTAACCTTTCGCATTCCTTTGAGAATCTAATAAAAAGTGTGGCCCTTACAACTGAGCAAGAAAATTCAATTGCAGGGGACTCATCGATTATCCATGGATGTAGTTTTTTCATTTTTTTTTATTACTCAAGTGAATTATCACATCTGTAGTTGTATAATGATCATAATAATCTGATTTCACAGGATTTCCATCCCACAGCCCAAGCACATCCCCCCATCCCCCAAACTGTCTCCTCCGGAGACCGTAAGTTTTTCAATGTCTGTGAGTCAGCATCTGTTCTGCAAAGAAGTTCCGTCTGTCCCTTTTTCAGATTCCACATGTCAGTGAAAACATTTGATGTTGGTGTCTCATTGTATGGCTGACTTCACTTAGCATGATAGTTTCTAAGTCCATCCATGTTGCTAAAAATGCTAGTATTTCATTTTTTGATGGCTGAGTAATATTCCATTGTGTATATGTACCACATCTTCTCAATCCACTCCTCTGTCAATGGACATTTAGGTTGTTTCCGTGTCTTGGCTATTGTAAATAGTGCTGCAAATGGATGTAGTTTTAAAGGGATTATTTTTCCCTCACCAGAGGCACAGATAAGTGAATGTGCCATAACAGCAGAGTAGCAAGCTCTTTCTGTATCCAGGGTGCTGTGGGATTGAAGAGGAAGGACCCCACTTCTCACTCAGGAGGTGGACTCTAGCCCCTCACCAACAATTAGTCCAGTGTGTGCTCCAAGTTGTTTGTCAACAGTGATGAATTTTCCCACCTTATTAGTGTTTTTGTGGTAGGTGTGAGAGAGGGCAAAAAAAAAAAAAAAAAAAAAAAAAAAAAAAATCAACAAGCATCCTGGCAAGAGTTCTGGATTGGGGTTTAAGAGTTGAGGATTTAGTAGTTTCTGATTTCACTGCTTTCGAGCTGTGTTAAATGGACACATTACTTAACCTCTCCAAATGCCCTTCTTAATCTGTCAAAGTAGAAGAGTGGTATCTTCTGCATCAGCCTCATGGCCAGGAAGGGGATCTTGTGATGAAAGGAAGCAGGGGATTGGGTGTGTGAAGCTGTCAAGCTCTTCATAAACTATCACGCCCTATATAAACATAATGTATTATTACTATACATATAAATACAGGTTTTTGAGAAACTGATAAAACTTGGTGAAAAGCAAGACCTCAGTTGTACCCAGGGACTTCCTGCAGCTCATAGGGATGGGAAAACACTCGTGGGCTGCTCTACAGAACTAAAAACTCACAGGCCCCATAGGGACAAACCATTTTGCAGCTTGATTTTGGAGACTGAGCCAATTAAGGAACCATGTTCAAAAATCTTGAAGGCATTGGCAAGAGCACCAAATTCAGAAGTTCAGAAACATTATAGAGCCAGTGGTTTGCTTACTGGACATGCACATATTTACTCTAATATGGAATTAAAAAAACCAGGAAACTATAAAAATGTTGTCAACATGTCCATTCCAAATCATCCAAGTCCCCCTTCTTTTTTTTGTGCTCTGGTTGAGGACTAGCCTAGGACTCAGCTAGCAGCCTGGTGTGAGGGTGTGGGGATGAGCACACCAGTCTCTGAAGCTTGAGTTCTGGATATGAGTCTGGATTCTCCCCAAATAGCTAGGGGCGGGGGGAGCGGTCAATGGACAATCTGCGACTCTTTATTGGGAAACAAGATAGTAATAGTCCAGATTGCCCTATCTCACTGGCTTGTTGGGAAGTTCCAAGTAAGATTTCTCTATGAAGAGCCAACTCTATAAAGTACTATTATGGCATGCATAAATGTGTTTAAAGAAATTATCGAAAGAGAAAAAGACACCATTTTACATTTTTACAGATTGGTGCCTAATTTGCTTCTTGGTTAAGCTCATGTCAGAGTGACTGGCTGCCTCAATTATGTTTGTGAAGGATGGATCTAGAAGTTTCTGATCAAAACATATAGGAGATCTGTCCCAGCTGTAGAGAAAGTTTTCCTTTGGGATTTTCATGTTTTATATTTAGCAGAAGAACCTTAATAGGTTTGACTTTCAAGTGCATCCTATCTTCTGTAGGAACAGATACCATACCCTCCTCTCCCTTGGCACATCTCCCATACGCTTTGACAGTTCTTTCTTGCCCTCCCTCTCCTTGCCCTTTCCATTCTCTTCCTCCCCACGCCCCTGCTCGCTGTGTATTTGCAGTCCAGAAGTGGCAGCTGCCCACACAGATGAATCCCCGTGGCTCAGTGGTGGCACAGCATCCATAGGAACCTGAGAAGAGCTAGGCAACCCCTGCTTTCCAACCCACGTGTTTGCGGCATGACCAGACCGGCTGATGAAGGACTTTTGCTCCAGTTCTGACACTTAGGAATAGACAGGGCAGAAACTGCCAGCTTTGATCCAGACCCTGGACATAAACGATGCCCAGCAGGAGCTATTATGGGCAATTGTAGCTCACTTCCTATTAACCCCCTTCCTGGAACCCTGCCTCTTACTCCAAGCTGGACATGCCCGGATCCCAGCCAGGCTGGATGTGTTAGGTAAACTCGAAAGACACTTTGAACTGGGAGCTTATTCTTTTATTCGCCAGACATTGACCATATACTAGATACTGCACTAAGTAATATGGGAAAACTTAAGATACGGTTTCTATTTTTAAGATGACAGTTTAGTAAGACAAACATGTACACAAGAGGCACACATCATATGTGACAAATGCTAGTTCAGGGCCAAGTGCTATGGGGGACCATGGGAAGGAGTTCCATTTAGGTTTTGGAAGGCCTGAGAGAAGATGGCTTTTTAATACATGCTGTGAAAAATAACTCAATTCTACCCCTCAGAGAAGACCATTAAAAAAAAAACAAAAACAAAAACTGAGGGTCAAATAGGACTGGAGCAGAGCAATCAGCGGGGTCAAATGAGGAGGAGGTGGGTGTTGGTCAGGCTGTAAAGGGGCTTGAGAACAACGCTAAGGAAACTGGATGCAAAAAGGAGCCAAGATGGATATTTAAAAAAATACTATTTTGAAAAACTCAACCTGCAGAAAGTCCATGGCAGGTGCTTACGTGGGTGAATGATTCCATTACATTCGTTTTGGATGGGTGCTCTGGGGCAGCGTGGAAATGGGCCAGTGGGTGAGGATGGGGAAGCTGTGGGAGGCAGGGAGACCCATGAGGCTGCTATGGCAAAGCCTCAAGCAAGAAGTGACGAGGGCCCAAAGGGGGCAGGAGTGCTGAAGAGCAGGGCATTAGGCTCGGTGGGGCCCAGGGTCTGGGTGGGTAGGAGTGTGGGGGATCAGCCATGATACTGATTTAACGGATGGGGTGGGGAGATAGTGATGCAGGAACAGTGAGCATCTCAGCAGGAAGCTTCCAGGGGAATGGAGAGTCAAGGCTTTCCACTTCGGATAGCAGCTCTCAGCCAGAATTTGAGCTCAAGTGCTCTGAGTTGGGACTGACCAGGGGCTGCGTTCAGAAGGCCTGTATCCTGGGATTAAACCTTCTGGTGTTTGAAAACAGCTACGCAGCCCTCCCTTAGCTTTCTCAGCACCAGAATAAAACCATCTCCACTCCTTTAATCTTCTCTCAAGGGCTTTAAATAACTTGGGTTGATCTGTACTGTTTGCCCACATCCCAATTAAAATGCAGAGCCCCAGGCTACAAACACTGGAATCTTTCTCAAGTTATACATATAATTATACATTTCATGTGTCCTGTGCACAATTCATTGGAGAGGATTGGAGTTCCCATTTAACATTTGTTATTAACTAGCTACATTTGCTGAAAAACTCATTGTTAATTTTTGTATCTTCCACTAAATATTAACTCTTGATAGTGTATTTACCAGCCCTGCCCCACAATTACTTCTCTCTCCTCAGGAATCTCTGTAGCAAGACTTCTCATGACTTTTATTGCAGAATTGCTGTTTGGGTACAGTTCCGGAGTCTGATTACATTAAGAGAGGGGATTCTTCTGGAAAAACATAAAATGAGGGAACAACCACATCCTGTCAGGAGTGTACTGGTGGTCTGGCAAGATCTTCTAGGAGGTCTGAAGATTGCTTTTACATTTGAAGAAAGGCTGTGCTAGTTAGTGTTTTGGAGAAGCTTTTTGTTAACATGGAGGGGAAAAAAACCTCCCACAACACCCCAACAAAAACCAGCCTGGGGAAGAGGCTGTTTATCTCAAGACTTTGCAATAGGAAGCATTCAGCAAACTGCCCGACTTAATCATGTCGTGCCTTCTGGAAACCTGGTCTGATGAGGGAATGGAAAAAAAAAATGTGGGACTTCTAGGAGGTTCTTGAGCTGTCTTCAGAGGGATTCAGAGACGTTTACTGCCTCATAGCATCATTAATGATCCTATAGGTTACAGCTGGGCAGACCCTTGCTCAGCTAGCTCCGCTACTCTAAGTGCCCTCCCACTGCCCTGGAGCCCCCAGAGGCAACTTCAACTATGAAGGTGCCTTCAACTTCTCCTTCCATGGACTCTGCTAGTTCTACTGCTCTGCAAGGCCTGGCTCCTTTGCCAAATGTACCTGGCATTCTGCCGACTCCCTAGTCCTTTCTGCTCCGTAGGGCCCTTCAAGGCCTCTCTTTCTTCTCTAAGCAGTTTTTCTTAGAGATTCTGATCTAAACCACAGTATTTTGATTTCCCTCAAGAATGATAAATAACTAGTATCACTCTAGGGGTGTAGGATAAAGGTAACTGCACTACCCATGACAGTTCTTAGGGCATTAAAGCTTAATTCTGCTATGGACCCCTGGTGGAGAAAGGCTTGTGGAAGCTTTCCATCTTAGGGGTGGAGAAGGGAGGAGAAACTCTGGTCCCTTCGATTATTTTCCTGTCAATGACGACATGTCTCTCAAGTATGCTAATTACGTTGGGACTCCCCTCGGATCTACCGAAAGCTTAGGTTTTTGGAAACTTTAGCCAGAAGAGATGCTCAGTGAGTTCTTCCATGCGTGCCCCTGTCCTGATGTGTGTCTTTAGGATAGCATATTGGGGAATTGCTTAAGTCAGGAAAAGTCAAGAGGAGGAAAATGCTAAGGGAGAAGAGAGATTGTCTTCCTGCCACCTTTAGAGCACTAGCCTCAAACATTCAAGGTCTCAAAGTGGACAAGGAGTAGGTTTACTCTTGTGCTTCAAAGGATGCACGTGTTAAGTAGCGGTAACTACTGAAACAAAGAACCCCCAAATCCCAAGGACTAGGCAGAATTAACTTCTTGCCCACCTCCGAGCCAGTGTGGGTATGTATAGGACTATCTATGTCTCTGCTCCATGCAGTCATTCAAGGGCCCAGGTTTTTCCCCTATCTCTAGGGATATTTCTATTCTGCTGACAGAAGAAGAGAGCAAGGACCACACTTAAAAAGTTTTCATGGGCCAGGCCTGGAAGAGAGAACACCTGGCCCACATTCCACAACTAGAACTTCTTCTGTAGCTACAGCTGCCTGCAGAGAGGCTGGCAATGTAGCCTCACTATATTTCAGGAAAGAGGAAGACGAAAAAAAGGCTGTTAGTAGTAACCAAAGTTTGGCTGTTTGGAGCCATAGATTTTGCCTTGAGATACTAATTACTTGAGAGAATCAACATGGTCCTCAATGGGCAACCTCATGAAAGACAATCATCACCAGAACGTTAACTAGAGAGCCATTTTCACTTCTGAGTTCTAAAGTTCCCAAATAGCACAGCAATTTCTTCCACCCTCCCCTCTCCCACTCTCCTTGTGAAAAATTCTTTAGTTTACGTTATTGAGGAAAGAGAGAGTCACATAGTTCTACTTTTCCTACAGCATGCCTCCTTCACTTTTTTTTTTCCTATAAGACCAAGTTAGAGCAAAGGTATGGAACTTGTTACTGAGCCCAGTTCGTTTTGCCTGGTGCCCAGCAAAAATACTGATACCCAGGTTTGCAGGGAAAAAAAGAGAGAGAGCGCGAGCGAGCGCGTGCTTATATCACAAAACAGCCAAGCAAGGAGATGGGAGAACAGACCTCAAAGCCAACGGGCTGGGGGTATTTATGGGATGACCAATGAGGCGCCAGGGCGGTCAGAGGCGCGGGGGCGTGGGGAATGGTGATTGGGAAAAGGTGGGGGCGTGAGAAGAGGTGATGAACAAAGGTGCAATAATTGTTCTCTGCGCAGGCGTAACTAGGCCACAGGCGTGTGCGCCGTCAAAAGGTCATGGAGCAGACAGTCGTGCATGCCCAGTTGGAGGGTCGGTGGTGCTATCCAGTCCTAACTGGCTCAGCTTGAACCAGACACAGCTGATTCTCAGTTGTTTCCTACGAAGTAGCTGGGAAAATCATCGTGTCTAGGCCACAGGTGGCTTGGAAGACATGCAAGTCTGAGAAGGGGTTTGCTCAGTAAAGGCAGGTGAAATGAATTTACCCCATGGTGTCCACTCACCCTGGGGGTCAGCAGAGCGGGTCTGAGGACCCCTTCTCTGGGGGCAGTGCTCTGGGGGTGGGAGAGATGAGCCTGTCCATTACTAGAACACATGCCTCTGGGTCAAGAAGTGACCACCAAGTCTTTTTGTACCAACAGAGCCAAAGTAAAGATGAGCAGAATTACTCTAAGTGTAACATTCTGGAAGCCTAGCATTTTGACATTGGAAGGAATGTTAGAGCCCATGGAGTCTAATCCTACTGTGTTGCCTGTGGATAAGGATAGAAGGGTCAAGCCCTTTGTCCTTAAGTTGCACAGCCAGTACTGGCCAAGCACAGTTAGCATCTGAGCTCCAGGCTGCCCCTCCCCCAACACAATATCAGGATTTCTCTGCCCTAATGATGGGATTCAAATGGTCTTGTCCCATCCCATTGATGCCATGACCTTATGGAACCTGCGTGGGAAGGAGCTGTGGGGTCTGCTGCTGCTCTGCTTTGGGCTCTATGTGGCCTTGGGCATGTGGAGGAGCTTAGGTTTCTCATATTATAATTATATGATAATTAATTACATTATAATTTGGATGAGAGCTGTAGTTTTCAAAGCACTTTTCATGTAGGGAGGCCCAGTATCTTCCGGAGCTCCCTTAGGGAGAAGGAATGAAGCTTAGCTACTTTAGGTATCAGTTTCTTGCTCACTTTTGTTCTGTGACTTTGAAATAGTTTGAAAACCACTGTGGGAGATAGTCTATGAGGTTCTTTCTGTCCTCACAATGTTACATCTTGTTGAGGTGTACTTTATGCATTTCATTATTAAAAAAACCAGTTTTTTCTTTTTAGGGCTGCACCTGCGGCATGTGGAAGCTCCCAGGCTAGGGGTCAAATCTCAGCTGCTGGCCTATGTTGTAGCTTGTGACAATGCCGCATTCTTAACCCACTGAGTGAGGCCATGGATTGAACCTGAATCCTCATGGAGACCATGTTGGGTTCTTAACCCACTGAGCCACAGTGGGAACTCCCATTTATGCATTTCATTATTAAGGCACTTTGTATAGGGGCTGTCTGATAAAATACCACCCAAAACTGTGAAAGTTAAATAACAAGCCAAAGTGTGCTACGGGTTGTCACAGTTGCAGATTCAAATGCCTTTGGAGTCAAGCAGAAGTACCACACAGAAGAGGAAACGATAGGTTATAGGTTATGGTCTGTGCCCTCCAATTTATATGTTGAAATATTAAACCCCTGTAGTCAATGTGACTGTATTTGGAAACTTGAGTTAATATGAAAGTGTTAAGGTGGGACCTAATCCAATAAGACTTGCGTCCTTATACAAAGAGGGAATTTGGATGCAAATACATACAGAGGGAAGACCATGGGGCCATACAGGATGAAGACAGCCAAAGAGAGGGGTCTTAGAAGAAACTAACCCTGCCCACACCTTGGTTGTGGACTTCTAGCCTCTGGAACTGTGACAAAGTAAATTGATATTTTTTAAGCCAGCCCATCTGCAGTACTTTGTTTTGGTAGCCCTAGCTGACTAATTCAGAAAGCAGTACTTGTGTGAGGAGAGGTGTGTGTATGTATGTAACACAATAGGGAGTGGTGGAGACTGTGGCCAGTTTGAGTGAGTTGGTCCTGGCTGAAAGGGGACTGTTCTTCAGCTCCAGCTGACTGTTGCCATGTGGGGATATGAGCTTAGTGTTGCCAGACGTTCTGAATTTTTAAGTGAAACAAGAATTTTTTTTTTTAAACTGTGAAGTTTCCCAGTTTTATGAGAACATGTGGACAAACAAGTCCTGTCTGTGGGCTGAATGTGACCTACAGATGACCAGTTTTGACCTGTGACTCCATGTTTAAGGAAACAACTTAGAAATGATGTCCTAAGGCAGGGCATGCCTAGAGAGTAAACATTAAGAGACAGAATATTGAATTAGGAGCCAGGACACCTGGCTGGCTTTCCTGGCCAGAGTGTCCTGCTGTGAAGACCCTGAGCCAGAACTCAGTTCCCACTCTTGTCAGGTGAGGAGACTGAACTAGTCCCTGCCAGCAAAGGTGACTGGAGATTTCAGGTCTGAGTGCCACACTCTGTAAGTATCAGGACTTATGTTAATTACCCTCCACCTGGCTATTTATCCACAAGTGCCTAATCTTCTAGAGTCACAAAGAATGAGATGGAGTGTAATTAAGGATTTAAGTGTGTAGAAGTGGATAAAATATCTCCATGTCTTTAAAAAAGTTGATCAAGCTGGAAAAAGATAAAAGAAAGCAGAAGAAATGGCTCCAAATGGATATCATTAAAAATACTGGCTAAAGAGGGGAACAACTTCACTCTTTATCAAAATTATCAGAATGCTTCTTTGAGTTGTCATTGCAGTGTTTTCTTGGCTTTTTTTCTTTTTTTTTTCTTTTTTGGTCAGCATTTCAAGGACTGTAGACATGGACTAATAATAAGAATTATTAAGCCCATACTATGTGCCAGGGACTTTACATAGGCAGGCATTTCTGTGGAAACAGAAAGTAACACTTCCCAGAAAATTTTGCTGTCTGAAAAGCTCGGTATAAGAAATAATAGGATTTCGGGGAAAATAGGGCCATTCAAATCTGATGCAACTCTGATGAGCCCAAACAATCATTGCTACCTGGGGAGGTCCCTTGGGCCACCTTGGCAGCAGATGGGTGGCTAGAAGCTGCCACAGGGGGGTATTAAAATCCACAAAAGCAACAAAGATGGGAAGCTGGTGACTTTTTATTAGACCAGCGCTGGCAGAAGTGAAGACAGGGCAAAGGCCATGGAGCTTCAAGTCAGTAGGACTACTGTCAAGGGGGCCAGAGGAGGCAGGACAACCTCATGCAAGCCAAGAGCTCAAGAGGCTGGGATATAACCACGGGGGGAGGTAGCCCAGGATGCGGGTGCTGGTTTTAGCTCCTTGGAACATAGCAAGAAGGTTCTTGCTGATGATGCAACAGCTGAACGAGCCCCTGACTCTTTCCTTTACTCTTGAAACTCATGGTTCCACTTCCTGGTATTCTGGTTGCTCAAGAGAACCCACCCATGTTATGGTGAAGACCAAGGTACAATTTTCACAGTGCAGTGTGAACCATAAATGTGCAAGTATGTGCAGTGTTAACACGTGGCTTTCACATTCTGACATCATTCCTCCACAGCCAGTCACAGATGGGGTAATTCGTGCTAGAGAAATGCACGTGGTAGCAGAACAGATGCAAGATCTTATTTCATCTTCACAACTCAAGGAGGTAAGGGAGCCGTGGTTCTGCCTTTCATGTGCCTGAGAATCACCTGGAGGGCTTGTTAAACCAGAATGCTGGGTTTCCTCCCCAGAGTTTTGGATTCAGTATTTCCGAGGTAGAGCCCAAGAATTGGTATTTCTAAGAAGTTTCCAGACAATACTGATGCTGCTGGCCCAGGACCACATTTGAAAACTACCGTCCTAGAGGAATCAGATAATTGGCCAGATTTTGTGACTTGCCTGACATTGCTGCTGGAATGGGACCCAAGGTGGGCCTAAGTCTTGAGCCTAATGAGGCTTGTATGCCTGAGAAATTGACCTTTGATGATCTATAAACACTTAGGAATGTGCTGGGGTTGGTTTCGGTAATTGTACTTAGCAAGCAAGCATGTAGCTCAGGCAGTCAGTGGGGATGGGCTTGTGGTCAGTAGTCATATAATGTAGGGACCTAGGGAATCTCTACTTTCACCTGTGGATATTCTGGGTGGTCTTTTGCTTTACAGGACATCCTTGTGAATTTTGGTATCATTTGTTATTGAAGAACTTACACCTAGTGTGTGTCTATGACTTTCTGCCAAGGCAGCTGGCAAGTGCACAGCCCCAGGATTTGGACCCAGGGGCTCTGATTCCAGTATCCATGTCCTTTGCCATTGGGATGCACAGCCCCCTAAAGAATTCCCTGAAGGAACCAAGTGGGGAGTCTATATGTGATGTGCTTATGTTCCACTTCCTTGAAAAAGTGTGGCTTGTTTCAAGGAGATATGAGACAAGGGGTTCAAGTTGTGGCTGAATAGAAAGCCCCAGTCTGACTTTCGAACCCCTTAAAAATTGATTTTACTTGCTTTAAGATATAAAATTTGTGGAGGCTTAATGGTAACAAATCTGACTAGCATCCATGAGGACACGGGTTCGATCCCTGGCCTCGCTCAGTGGGTTAAGGATCTGGTGTTGCCATAAGCTGTGGTGTAGATCACAGATGCAGCTCAGATCCTGCACTGCTGTGGCTGTGGCGTAGGCCGGCAACTATAGCTCTGGTTCAGCCCTAGCCTGGGAACCTCCATATGCCAAGGGTGTGGCCCTAAAAAGATTTTAAAAAAAGGATAAAATTTGTGGGTCCAAAGTGATACGGTATAACTGTAGACAGGAGAAATGTCCATTTTCATCCTGAAAAACTCTCAACTGCAGAAAGTTGTAGTTGATCACCTCATTAGGGTGCTGAGGTTATAGACTGAATTAAGAATAGAAAAAAAGTGTTGATTATCACTAAATGCCTTTAAATATTCCTGGAGGTGTTGCCTCACCCTGAGAGCATGACATGACAGAAGGAGCTTTGGAGACAGGCAAAGTGTGATTTGAATCCAAGCTCTGTCACTTACTGATGGTGTAGTATATTTCAAAAGTTCTTTGTCTAATCAGAGCCTCTGTTTCCTCTCACACAAGTGGTTTTAATAACATTTACTTCACTGAGTTATCAGGAGGATGAAATGGCTGCCAGCTATGCAGATATGCTTCTGCTGGCCACAGCGTCCTGAGACATAGACTAGCTATCTCTTTGATTTCCCTGAGTTGTCACAATTACCCAAGAAATTTCCTATCAAATGTGCTGGCATTCAACCTTGAAATTGCTCCAAAGGAGCCAGAAACCAGGCAGTAGTACGATCTCAAGAAGATGGAGGTGGAAGCCTGCTCAGAACTGGCTTGGTTGAGCCTCTGGTTCAAAACATCCTGAAGCTAGCAGTTTTCTCTCACCTCTTCCTAACATATATACAAAGACTTAAAAAAAAAAAAGAAAGAAAAGACAAAACTTATAATGACACCGAAAAATAACTAACCACCAAATTCCAGAATTATGAAGGAACTGACAATAAATACAGGCAGATGGAAAGGACCAAGAATAACCAGTGCATCTTACAGCTTCTGTCATACCTCTCTTTTGCCTTCACGATTTGGAGAGGCAGTGCCTGCATCAAGCAGAACACTCCCCAGTGCTGTGAGGGGAGCAGAGCGCCTTGCTTTCTGGTTTTTCCTCTCCTTCCTCCCACTCCCACATGTCCCTCCTTCCCCTTGTCCCCACTCAGGCTTCCATCTTGCTATATTTAACTCAGTATTCCAACTCTCAGAAGTGACAAGCAATGGCCTAAGTCCTGTGAAGGTGGAAAATATAACCAAAGGTGACCCCAAAGCATCACAACCTTGGATTACCCCCCTCCCCTGGTGTGCAGGTGGTACCCCATGACTGGCTTCTCGCCACAGAGAACGGTGAAGGTGATGGAGCTCACCCCTGTGGTTATTGGAGAGAGCCTCCTGTTGGCCTGGAAGATGGAAGCCACCTTGTTGTGAGGGAGCCACCTGCAAGGACCTGCGGGGCAGTCCCCACAAGAGCCAACAGAAAAGTGGGGCCCTCAGTCCTACAGCCACAAGGAATTGAATTCTGCTGACAACCTTTTGAGCTTGGAGGAGGACGCAAGATCCAGAAAGGACTACATCCTGCCCACACCCTGATGGCAGCCTTGCAAGAGCCTGAGAAAAGGACCCAGTTAAACTGTGTCTCAACTCCTGACCCACAGAGTCTGTGAGATAACAAATGTATGTTGTGTTATGTTGCTAAGCTCGTGGTTGTCGGTTGTGCAGCAAAAGAAAAGTAATGGAGTGAGTTACAGTCTATGAAGTGAGCATTGTGTGGGGAGTAGATTAGAGCCCTGGGAGCAAAGCATGATGGGAATTAGGATGACTAAGTGGGTTATCCGAGACCCACTTAGAGAGGGTAGAGGGAGGTCAGAGGGAGGTGCCACCTCAAGAGGACAGAAGTGCAGTCTGTGGGAAGAGGAAATTTGTTGGGGAGCTGTAAATATGGAAACCTGTCCTACAACTGTAAATCTGATAAGGAGATTCCATCACGGTACACGGGGCCCAACTTGTGGGGAGGGACAGAAAATCGGCTTTTTATAAACTTACCAGGAAACACCCAGGAACGATAAAGAAAAATGCACAAAATCTTAAAGATTGAAAAAGTCTTTCCAATGAAATATATTAAACGTTTTCAATAGATTCCCCTATAAATTAATGTAATTCTAATAAAATCTTAATGACATGTTATACAGAATTGGACGAAATCTAAATTATTTAGAAGGATGATCACTTCAGAATAGCTAATTATTTTTCAAAAAAGAACAGTGATGAGGGAGCCTTTGTCTTATCAGAAAATGAAATACAGCTTAAAACTATAATAGTTGCAATGGTATCATATTAGTTCAGTAATAGGCAGGCAGATATGGAATAGGAGAACACAGTTCCAGAACAGACCCAAAGATAGGTATGTGTATATCCTTGTGCATTTGTTTTGGTATATGATAAAGATTTAATTTCTTTCTTTCTTTTTTTTTTGGCTTTTTAGGGCTGCACCTGCAGCATATGGAAGTTCCCAGGCTAGGGGTCGAATCAGAGCTACAGCTGCCATCCTATACCACAGTCACAGCAACACGGGATCTGAGCCAAGTCTGTGACCCACACCACAGTTCACAGCAATGCCGGATCCTTAATCCACTGAGCGAGGCCAAGGATCGAACCTTCATCCTCATGGATCCTAGTCGGGTTTGTTACCCACTGAGCCACAAAGGGAACTCCAAAGATTTCATTTCTAATCACTGGGGAAAGGCTGGATAGTTTCTAAATGGTGCTGGGGAAAATGATCAACCAGTTGGGGCACATGATTTACATCACTACCTCATGCCCGTCTCACACAAAAATAACTTCTGATTAGTTTTACATTGAATTGTGAAAGATGAAAATGTATAGATTAAGTGCAATGGGGTGAAGAACTTTAGTGTCCTTGGGGGTTGAAAAGGCATTTCCAAGCATGACGCCAAAGCCAAGAATCATAAAAGGAAGAATTGTTAGAGCTGAACTCACGCACAAAAAGCTTGAAAGGCAAACAAGGAGAAAAGTATGTCATATACATGCCAGGTGTTGTTAAGCTTTGAGCTTTTGCTAATCAATTAGGAAAAGATAAGCAGCCAATAGAAAAAAAGGAGGCAAGATGAAAAAGCAACCACCAAATACACCAGCCTATGTGTTTGCTCTGCTCCATTACTTTTTTCTTTTCTTTCATATATCACGATTTTTTTCTTCTTCAGGCTTCCAGGAACAGCAACGTTGGGGGTATGACACTGCTGGTCAGGGTCCCAGTAATTTTTGTCTTTTTTTTTTGTTGTTATTGTTGTTGTTGTTATTGTTGCTATTTCTTGGGCCGCTCCTGTGGCATATGGAGGTTCCCAGGCTAGGGGTCAGATCGGAGCTGCAGCCACCGGCCTACGCCAGAGCCACAGCAACGTGGGATCCGAGCCGCGTCTGCAACCTACACCATAGCTCCGCGTCTGCAACCTACACCACAGCTCTCGGCAACGCCGGATTGTTAACCCACTGAGCAAGGGCAGGGACCGAACCCGCAACCTCATGGTTCCTAGTCAGATTCGTTAACCACTGCGCCACGACGGGAACTCCGGTCCCAGTAATTTTAGGAGAGGTATGGTTCTAACCATCTTTCTGTTGAGGTTCACATTCTTCCCTGATACCCAGGAATATCCAGTAAATGATCATCTTCTTTTATTAAAATAATCTCACTAAATGGAGATTTTTATACCCGCCCTTACTTTTACTCTAAAGAATGCATTCGTGACTAAAGCCCATTTTATTAAAAGAATTATTTTTCAAAATGGCTATGGTTTTATATATGTATGATTATAACTGGGAAAGCAATTCATGCTTCTTGTGAAGACATATGTGCTATTCAGAAAGATGTCAAGAAAACAGTAAAAATACCATTATCTTGCCTTCCAAGTAACCACTGTTTTCTTCGTTGGTGTGGGCACACAGCAATGCACACACATTCACACCAGCGGTTGTTTATTTATACTTTTACAAAAATGATATCATACTTTCTCCCAGTTTAACAATATATCATGTCTTTGTGTTAATCAATGTAGAGCTACCTCGTCATTTTAAATGATGCATATTATTCTTCAAAAGGAAGGTACCATAATTAGTTTAACCAGTCTATTACTGATAAAATTTAGAATTTTTTTTTTTTTTTTACCAGAATAAAGAGTCCTGTAATTGATTCCTTACATGTATTCTTGGCCTTGAGTCTGGTTATTTCCTAAGATTTTAGAACAAAGGTAATTAGTTGTCCTAGGGGAAGAAGGAGATAAGATGATCTGAGGCAGTTCCAAGATGTAATATTGCAGGAAGAAAATGGATGGTGAGTTTATCACAGTCACCAGCACCTGAATCTGTGCCCAGCCCAGCCCTATGGATACATGGGTTCCAGGGAGAGGTTCCAGAACCTTCCAACAGTGGGGCAAGGACAGAGAGGAAAAGCGAGAGCTGCCCTCCACTGCTCTGCTCCAGGCCAAGGTGTTGCCTTGTGGAATTGGAGCAAGACAGCCCCAAAGGGATCGGACCTGACTGGGTGCACATGTGGGGACCCCATGGGATCTCCACAAACACAGAGCAGGGGCATTTTCTGGGGCCGGGAGGGGCAGGTGGCAGTGAGGTTTGCATCATTACTCTTGCCCGATACTGTCTACACCCAGTGGAGGTGAGATTTGGAGAGAGCCTTGGTTATACTCTAATTCCATCTGGGTGTGTGCCAACTCTGTGTACCAAATCCTCAAACATACAGAACATATGTTCTTTTCTGTTTTTATGCACATACAGAAGCGTTGCCCTGTCTGTTGTTTTACAGTCTAAGAATGGTATCTTGGGGCTTATTCTACCTGTGTGTGTACTCAGAGCCCAGGAAGCCCTCTTGGGTTCCCTTGACAGCCATTGGCCAACTCAGCCACACGTGATTTAACTTTTCACCTCTTTGTTTAAAATTGGGCATGAGACTGGTTCTCTCAAATGAAGGCTTTGAGTGACTGGTACTTAGATAGAGATGATATCTTTTATCTTTGCACTTCTCCGCACAGCACCTTCCCACAGTGCAAGTAAGGAAGGTATTTAAACAATGAAGTGCAACCGAGACTCCAAAGCAGGGGAGGATGATGGGCACTGTTCACTGCCACCCCACTCATCCTCCTTCCTGCCCACTCTTCTTCCCCAGCAATAGAAGTCCCATTTCTTCAGGAGCTAGGCAGAGACCCACTGCTTAAGCTCCTTTCTCAGTCCCAAAATGTAAGTCATGATTAATCAGAACCAGTCACGACCCTGCCCTTTTGCTTGGGGATGGCTGAAGCTGGCACCTCCTGAAATAAGTTTCATTTCCAAAGAAAAGACAGTCTCCCCAGAAGACATTTTTCTCCTGCCCATTCTGCCTCCCCATTGTGGGAGGTGATGCCTGGAAGAGCAGTGACTGTGAGAGGATAAGCATGAGGATGCGAAGATGTTGGGTCAGCCAAATGTAGGAACCTAGGTCCCAGTGGGCTTTGTAAGTAAATGAACTCCTAGCCGTTGCTCACTTCCATACTCCCTGCAAAGTGAGAAAAATGAATTCCTATTTTTTAAGGCTACTCTAAGTTGGGTTTTCTGTTATTTCACCAAATGCATTCCTTAATGATACATGAAGTACATAAAACAAGAATGACTTGACCATCTAGAAGCACTCTGGAGCCAGACTGCCTGGCTTTGAATCCAAGCTCTTCTGTGCACTAGTTTTGTCATTTTGCCTGGGCTAAGGCTTCCTGTGCCTCAGTTTCTTTATCTGTAAAATAGTATGTACTACATAGATTGTGCAGTGTAGTTCAGAAGAAATACCAAAATGTCAGCTTGACTTCTTTATTGGGGGGGGGGAATCACAGCAGGACACAGGTGTCCAGAGTTGGAGGACTGTGTCTAGATGACTTTTAATGAAAGAATGCAAAATCTCTGCTAACATGTCATTTTAAGTAAACTTGGATTGGGGAATGGTTTATAAAAAATTTTCAACCCTTCTCATATTTATAATGTCCAAGTATAAAATTGTTAGTCCCCAGGATGGTCTAGAATAAATGT
This sequence comes from Sus scrofa, assembly GCF_054392235.1. Classification (NCBI taxonomy): domain Eukaryota; kingdom Metazoa; phylum Chordata; class Mammalia; order Artiodactyla; family Suidae; genus Sus; species Sus scrofa. The sequence goes on along the minus strand of NC_139384.1, from coordinate 93,936,320 downwards.
TTGGGATTTTCCACTCTCATAAAACAAAAGAACAGTGTTATTTCACATGTAAGTCCTAGGCTTACTTGGCTCTCATGAGGAGAGCCTGCCTACTTTTGTAACTACAGTTCCAAGTAAGCGCCTACTACTTTACATGGCCACCTTTTCTCTTAATATGTTATTTCTAAGAACATGATTTTTCCAGGCCTTTTTGTAACTGTGATAGCATTGGCATTTCTGCCTCTTTGTGACAAGTTGTGTCATTTAAAAGAGATGAGTCAGCAAACAACCATTTATGTCAATTAGGTGTCATGAGAAATACAAAGGAAGCAGAGACATGAGTCTTTGCTCCTCCTGTTCATAGTCTTGAACATTGGGCATCAGGGCACAAGATGTTCTGATTTTATAAGCAGGCTTATTAAATAAGCAAGAGGCATTGGACATTTATATCATGGTTGACCCCAAAACTCAGAGGTCTTCTTCTGCCACTTCTGATGAGCAAGTGGTCCCATGAAGAGAACAAGACAAAAGGCCCATATACATTTGTGCTTCTGAGTACACTTGGAATTGTCTCCTGGGGGCATCCAAGCTTCTGGCTCAAAGTAGTCGGGTTTATCTGCCAAGTAACCCTATGGCAATGCAATGTTAAATTAAGAAGTAAACTCAACATTCTCTCTGCGGTTCATTGCCTCCCTTGTGACTCAGGAGAAAGATAGGTCTGGATTTTGGCACAGCTGAGCATATGGGAGCAACCACAGGCCAACTCCTCCAGCATGCTAGTCCCAGCTTGGGTACCATTTGCCTCAGGTAGCAACAAGGATCCAGTAAACCCCCTTGTGTCACGTGGTAGTGGATTAAGAACTCAGATTATGCTGAAGTTATGACTCTGGGCTTCAATCTTATATTTTGGCTGGAGATGATGAAACAGTCACCATGTCATCTTTCTGTTTAGATTCACAACAACTTTCTGCCTTCTTATTTCACAATGACCCCATAGATGAGTAAGGAAACAGTCATTCCAGTGAGCCTACACTGGGAGTCCATCCTCGGGCAATAGGGCCCTGAAGGTCTGCTGAATCAGGGAAGAAGAATTTAAATATAATAAAACCCACTTCAGATTGAAATCCAGTGACCTGAAACCAGACATTTGTAGATAGACTCATGACATGTGGGAATCAGAAGGCAATTTAGCGATCTTAGCCAGTTGTTCTCCAAATTTAGCATCCCTCAGGATCGCTTGGAGGGCTCATCAAAATGCAGGTGAATGCTCAGTGTTTCTGATTCCATACGTTTGGGGTGGGGCCCAAGAACTTGCATTGCTCACAAGTTCCCAGATGACGGTGATGCTCCTAGTTTGGGTACCACACCTTGATTTAGGCACCTGTTCCACTTGATAACTAAGGAAATCAGAGCAGAGAAGTTGGGGGATTATTGAAAGTAATTGGACTGATGGTCCAAATAGAAGAGCTAAGGCTAAATTCAGTTCTTTGGAGTTTAGCTTCATTATTCTTCTTTCCATTTCACCTCTAAAGCCACAAATTTAGTGTATTCACAATAATATGTATTTGCTTGGGAACAATGGGACATTAGAGCCTCCAACTCTTTGCCTTCCCAAGAGGTGACTATTGATTTTGGAGAATCTTATAAACTTTTTATTGTCTCAGTTGCTATAAAATTGATTAATAATAGTAATAGCACTATAGGACTCATAGAGTGGTTATAAGGATTAAAATATAATATTATAGAACATTCTTAGAACTGTGCCTTAGAAACTGGTATAATTCCTATTATTAAATATTAATTATTTTCAATCAGTTGAAATATTTTCTGTTAGTAAAGTTTCACTCTATCTAGTCAAACTGGTTGGCATGAGGATAGTAAAGGTGATTAAGAGAAAAATTTTTGAGTGTGGCTAATCGTAGAGCAGGTGATTTAAAATAATTAGATTTTGGATCTTCTCAATTATCTACTCCATCCCTCTCTTGTTATGTGGGGAACAGAGACGTCATGCAGAAATGAAGTGACTTGTCTAAGCTTTTATAGCTAATTAGCAACACTGCCAGTTCTAGAACTCAGTGTAATTAATAGCTTTCTTAGTCTACACAGTATTTGTGAAAGTAGCATTAGAGTATCCACTTACAGGTTTGTCTCTGTTTCCTAATGTTGGGAATTTAGCTGAATTTTTTGGTTGACAACAGACGACCACTTCAGCATCATTTTGTTATTTGCCCCAATTGCCTTTTTCCTGAACTCTTTTTGTTGTTATCATTGTGGTTCTGCAAAGGGTAAAATGAGATGATTTTATTTGCATTAAGTTCTAAAATTACACAGAAGAGGATTTGAACCTATTCCCATTACTCCATACTTTCTCCCCCAGAGTCTTCCTTGTTTTGAGATGAGTCAAAGCCATTGAAAGCCAATTATTATTCAATTTAAAAATAGGCACTCATTTTAAGTATCTAAATTCCAATTTGGACAGCAAAAGGTTAATAGTGCAGAGAAAAAAAATTCCAGCAGCCCACAAATCTAAGCATAATTATGTATGAACATGAGGCTTTTATTGCTGTCAAAATTAATCACTTTTCAACTTCCAGCTGTTAAAACCCTTCTGGCGTCTCTCCAAGCAATTCCCCTACAGTTACTTTTCCTTCAATTAAATTCTGGTACAGTTCACAGGCTCTTGTTACATAAGCAGCAAGTTAAAAATGGACTTCTTGGGGTTTTCTTCTTCTTTTTTTTTTTTTCTTTTTGCGTAAAACTAGAAAATGACAGAATATGAAGTGTGTTTCTCTCACCCTTTCAGCCCAGCTTTTTACTTTAAGCTTCAAACCTAAAAAACAAGCAACGTGGGATTAAAGTCTTAGTCTTAGCGTTGATTACAAAGCACTTTCTCTGTGGGTCGTGATTTGTAATAATTTTTATTAGCCATTTCTCTCAGTTGTCCTCTGAGGTAAGTGAATGCGGTTATGTTTGCTCTCTACAATCCCACCCACTTTTCTCCCCCAGAAACTTGGCAGGAAATGCAGTTTACAAATCTCCTGCACTGGGTTTGGTCCCTATGTTATGCTACCGCTCAATTCCAGGATGGTGGTTACCCTTGCTGCTCCTTTAACTGAGTGTACAGGTCTGTCGTGGTGGGGGTACTCTTGGGAGGAGAAGCCATCTGAGGGGTCTGAAGCTGCCCAGCTTCCTGGAAGCTCCTGTGCTGGACTGCACCCTGGATTCCAGAAGCTGCGGCAGAGAGATAGGCTGGGCAGTGAAGGGCAGAGGTCCATGGCAAACCAGGGCCGTTGAGTTGAATATAACTCTTGAAGAGATTCAGAAATGGTCCCGGCATGTTGTTTATTTTGGTTTATGAGTGGAAATTAGTCCACATCTTTGCATCTACTTTGCTTAGAATGTGTCGGAAGTGCTGCCTTTCTACTTTTTACTCCTGCGATCCCCAAAGACTGGCCCTTGTCTTGACCACTTCTGTCTTCATAATGCCACGGCCAGTGCTTGGGAGATGTTCAGTTCAGATTCCTTGAACTGAATGAATAAGGCAAGTTTTCCTTCAGTAATGCGTTTCAAATGTTTTAAAAATGTTCAAAGGCCTTAGACTAGACTGGATAATTGTACCAAAAGCATAAAGTAACAAATTAATAATAAACATGGCTTTATTTAATAATTAAATGACTAAAAACAAAGCTTACTCTAGACCATTAGAGAGAGAACAGAGTACAATGCCAAGTGAGTATATTTTGGGATTCACCCAAAGGATTTATCTATCAAGTTGCTGAAAGGTCCCCTTTATAAAAGAGTTTCACTTGCAGGATGACTTGCCAGTAGAGGGGACCCGTCCTTATATCCTTGCGTCAGCTCTACGGGGATAGATGAGGGCTAAAGATTTGCTCAATGGGGATTGGGAGCCCTGATCCCTCCTACCTCCCCTGTGTATCAGGGCACAGGCTCTCCAACACTTTTGAGTTAGTTTAGCCAATTCCAATTCCCTGGCTTGTCTCTCCCAACCACCTATGATGGTGCCTCTTTGAGTTGTGGGGTGGCTCGTGCCTTCCCTGGCCACTCCTGTAAGTCCCTGTACCTTCCTCCCCTGCCCTGCTTCATGCTGGTAACTGTGTGTTAGCATGCCGTAGCGCACAGATGTCTCCAGTTTGCAGTCTCTGTAATTTCTGCTATCATCCTCTCATTTCATGCAAAATTACCATATTTCCAGAGGCTGATTCCTTCCTGAGCCTTTCTACCTGATAGTAACAGCTGGTGTGAGATCTGAAACCAGGCAGAGGGTATGGAGATGGCTTCATGGCAGAGATGAAAGTATAGAGGGACTGCATGTCAAAGGAATAGTAAAACTGCAACAAGTACCTCGCTGCACCTGTCTGTTTCAGCACGGACTCTTGGTTCTGGGTGACCTTATCTTTCTGTGTTTGGGGAGAGAAGCTGCAGACCCAGGAGACATCTTCATTGCGTTCTCATCATCCATATTCTAAAGTGGTTTGTGATTCAACACTTGGGCTTTGAAGACCTGAGCCTGTCATGCTTAGGATATTTAGCTAGATTCCTTGTCCAAACAAAAGCCTTGGTGGGCAGGGGGCTGGGAAGTCATGGTGTGAGTTCAGTGGGGCCCATTGCCCATCCATGCTCCACCAGCCTAAGAAATTGGCTCAAGACCCGAGCACCTCAGCAGGAATATGGAAAAGGAACAGATACACCAAGAAGTCATCAGTGTCTCTGTCTCTTGACTGCAGTTTGCACTGCAGGGGAAAAAAAAAAAATGTCTGTGCCCACCCTCTGTCCTTCTTTATAAATTAGCAGGTTAGTTTTCACCCTGGAGGGTGACTGAGCTGATTTACTCCAAGTAGGGTAATTTGGATAATCTTCCCAAGCCTGACTGGATGGCCTGGAGAGAAGTGAGTTGTCGAGGACCTGCTCTGACTCTGACAACCAGGGGCCAAGCCTCTTCCACTGGGAGGCTGCCAGGACATCCGAGAGACTGGATGGTGGTCTTGGCAGAAGGTCCAGGCCAGGAAGGATTGCTCATGAAGCTCTGCCCTTCTGCTCAGTATTTAATATACTTTCATTTTGTAGGGCATTTCTTAAAAACTGCCACATGCATCGTTTTGGTTAATTGGCTTATGTAACATATGCACGGATATTATTATCCAATATAAATACCTTGTGAGTATTTTATGTACTTGTTTCCTTAGTTTCATAGACTCTATGATTCTAACTCTAAACATCTCACTAAATTCTACCCAGTGGTAATTAAAAACAAATATATATGCAATCAACAAGTTGGGGAGAAGTTCTGTTTGGAGTTAGAATCACTTTGCAGTTGGCAAAATACAGTTACACTAATTTATATTGCTCTTATTCCATCTGCTTTCTGGTTTAAAGTGTCCTGGATTGCCTCAGACTCTGTGTATGCAATATTTTCCATTTACACAATTTTCCCGCATGGTCCATTTTATTTTTCAGGGAGCTCTTGAAAAACGGTAATTGGTTTGTTTCAGATTTGCAGAGCCCAGTTTTATGTGATAAGATTCCTAACCTTACAAATGGATGATGCAGCTTCAAGAGATGACCAAGGGGGAGATTTTGAGAGCTACAATGTGTGGCTCAGGGACTCAGTTCAAATTATGTCCACCAATGGATAGCTTGGAACAGCTGGTCTTTGCAGAGGCAGAGCCCATGCGCTGGTAAGCAAGTTTTCCAAGGCCTCTACCTTCTTACCACCACTCTCTGGTTGTGCTAAAATTGCATGCTGCCTATGTGCCTTCATGGAACTGCTAATTTTTTTCAGAGCCAGGGAGGCATGAATGTTTCGAAAGTTTTTTCTTCACTGCTCAGTTATGGAAGGACCATAGAGATGAGAGAATAGGTTGAAGACAATGGGAAAACAGTACCTCATTAAACAGCAACAACAACTGTGAGTGACGTCTGGACATGGCTTTGCTGCATAGTTAGAGAAGTCTCTGATTCTGGGCTGGGAGTGAGAACGTGGGAGCTGCCCTACCAGGACCTGGCACTTCTACTTGTTTATTTGCCAGCAGTTACAGGCACTCACTTCTGGTGACAGAACTGGGGAGGGAAGGTGGGGATGGAAACCTCAGCATGAAGTCTCTCAGCAGTTCTAGCCACATTGCTTGAGTTTTCAAGTGATAAAGAGGATTGTTCTGAAGCCACATTGGTAGGCTCTTTTCACGGCCTTAGGCATTATTTGGAAGACCAAAGATTTGAAGCTGTCTCCCCCACCCCGAAACATTAGCAAGGATTTTCTGTTTTGCCTCTGAGCACATGACCCCGTTGTTTCGGATAATTTTTAGCTTAACTGCCTTTGATTAAATTACAATGCCACCTTATATTTGAATTTGATTTTGCAGTATCCATGTAATTTTCTTAGATGTTTTCTTATCCCATACTCAAAGACTCCTGTAGGCAAGACTTAATTGGAGCCAGAAGGGAAGAGATGTTTATTTTATTGAGTGTGGGCATGTACATTAAGAGAAAAGTCCAGGGTCATGAGGCGTGTTGGTGGCAAAGTGGGGACTAGAGCCAGTGTCTCCTGCCTCCTGGTGCCATGCTCATACTTCATGAGGCTGCGGTGTTTAATGATGCTCTTGACTTGTTGGTGTCCTTCATGAAGATGGTTCTATTTGTGGAAATGGGTGGTACACTGAGCTTGCCTCAGTCAACCCTCACCTGTAGGTTGTCCTTTGGTTTGTGGCTGCAATAGCGTTTGTCCTGCCAGGTGAGTCCTACCGTGCCTGTTGGATTTTCTGGAGAGGCTATAGCTTCTGCTAAAAAGGAGCCTGTCCGGTCCTCTTTCTGAAGCCTTGCCAGTCTTCCAGTGGCACTCAGGTTACAGGAGTGTTTGGCTACTTTGCATTGCTTGAAGCTGTGCTTCTGGGTGTGTGGAAAGTGCATCTCTGGCTTCGCGGTAAGCACCTGCCCTGACTACCGCCCCGTACAAAAGCTGCTCACATACTGCTGTCCTTTCCTCCCCGTCAGCTCAGCTCAGCGACTGGGGAGGTGTTCAGAGATGGATCACTGTCCCTTAGCTGGTAGACTAGCTTTGTTCCAGGCAATTTGGTGTTGCTGTCTTGTTGGTTGATGGGCGGAAAGCTTGAGAGATGAGGCTGATTTAACCGGTCAAGGGTGAGTGTAGAACACCTCGGTTTTGCTCACTTGTGAAAGTGGTTTCTCTGCTTTTGACTGTGGTGAAGCGCTTGATGCTGGATCTACCCTACAACCACCCACAGGATGTGCTGACTTTCTTGAAGGTACAAAGAGTTGAAGATTACTTGTGTACTTTATTCTTCTCTCCATCCCAATGGCCAGAGCTTAACAAGAATGCCCAAGTATGTATAGTCTTTCCTTGCAATTTAAATCAATTGCTCATTAACTGACATACATGCTTCTCTACAATGGGCTCATCCTCTTGGTGTTTAGAAACATGACCTGGTTTTCTGCTTAGGTGGAGGATACCCGTTTGTTCCCTCTGTGTGTTTCCCGAGCTTCAGGCAAAATTTCTAACCTGGGATGACTTGTCTTTAGCCCTGTTCAATCTCTATTCCAGAGATTTCTTCTCTACAACTCCAACTCCCACTCCTTCTACGTCAAGTACCTCCCAGTTGCCCACTCTTCTTTGCTGTGCAGCCCCAGCCTGGTCTGCCTCTGAGAGCATCTCTGGGACATTACTGGACTTATTTCCTCTTGAAATTCACCCAACCTCTTCTCTTGACAGCCCTTCCTTTTCCGATTATGATAAATAATAGTTTACTTTTAATAAATGATCCCTTTAAAAATGATTCCCTTTAAAATAATTATCACTCTCATCACTATCACGTCACCACCATTTCCTCCTGACATGTGTCGGGCACTGACCTTTTGCTAAGTCTTGAGGACACACAAAAGCATAAATAGAATTTCTGCCTTGGGAGAGTTTATAGTCTGATTGCAGGAAAACAAGAACTATTGATAACTCATAGAGTCTTATTTCACTTCTAGAAAAAAACACTTATGCATTCTCATAGGGACATTATAGGACTATGATGCCTTAGCCCAGTGGTACTTGGATAAGCTAATGGGGTGAGAGAAGAGGTAGGAACCTTTACAATCACATCATCTACCTTTTACCTCTTCTCTCCCACCCTTTTCCAAGTGATGACCCTGTAAGCATCATAAACAGTCAAGTCACATGGAGTCAGCTTGGGGGTGGGCTCATCTGCTGCTGAGGCGATTCTGTTGGCGTTTCTACAACTCATTCTAAATTACCTATGTTGAGCGCAAAGCCCAGTGGAAGTAATGTAGAGGCTGTCAGAGCAGGGCTCCCGCCAAGCGGAGGCAGGATACAACAAGATGCACAAAAGCAGAAATCTTCCCATTCCTGTAACATTTCCAGCTGGAAAGCAAATCAGAGCTACACATTCCAGCTACGCTTAGGAAGCACTGAAATAGCCAAGTAGTAATCAGCTAGGTATGCTAACTGCAGCTCCAAATAATTCTGGGGTTGCCAGTGCCATATGCCTTGTAGGCCTCCCATTAACTGTGCTCACTTCTCTCTTTTTCTCCAAGGGCCAATTACTGGAGAAAGGCAGCATTTTTACCCCCACCTCCATCCCCAGCCCTTCAGAGAAAGGCTGGTACACACCAGAATGTCTGACCATTATAATAAGCCAGTAAGCCATTCAAATGGAGGTGTTGGAAGAATTGAGCCCTTGAAACATGGATTAAAGATTAAGGTTTATGAATGTAGAATTTTCATTAGTGCCAAGAGGTAGAAGAGGCCCTAGAGAGAGATGGCCATACATTCCACTTTAACTAGGATGCCCCTTATCCCAGTATAATTAATATTGCCTTTTTTTCTCCCAAACACACGCCATGTGGACATGCTTTATAGTAATTTTCGCCTTAAAGACTATCCATTTCATCTTTCAATTTGGCTCAAACTTAACACAGAAAGTACTTTTCTGCTATCTCCTCTGTCTAAACAAGTGATCATGTGTTTCTTTGGTCCATTGCTGCTGACGGGGAGCTCACTACTCTTCAAGGAATCTTCTCATGGTTAAGGCATTCTTGGTTCTGCATCAAAATCTTCCTTTCCCTATCCTTTGCCCTTTGATTCTAGTTCCTTCCACTGTAACAATACAGAACGAGCTTCTTTTCTCTTCCACAACATATTTTCCATAGTGGCTTATTTGTGGTATAGTTTTTTCAAGACATATTCATGTTTACTTAGATTGCTTTTCTCAACATTTCAAATTCCAAGGAGGCTGTCGTGATTTGGGGCTTCTGCATCTTAAAGACAAAAGCAAGAGTTTTGCTAGGCTCTGCCACTAAACCCCTGAGCAGAAACCATGCACATTTGTTTGGGGATTGTGGATAAAAGATAATGCAGGGGTTACTTACAAGGTAGCAATATCACCATCCTGTAGTGGGTTTTTTTTTTTTTAATGACTTTCATTATGCTATGAAAGTAGTTGGATGACTAATAATATCCCTAGAATTTTACAGGCAGGAAACAAACATAACATGAAGAAATGAGGCTCTCTTTAAGACTATTTTAAGCTGAGGTAGAAGTAGAGGTCACATGCCTTCTTTTTTTTAATGATTTTTTTTATGATTGTAAAATAATATAGGAGGATTGTTGGAGATTTAGAATATCTCAAAAAAATAAAGAGAAAGTCTCACTTGTAACCACCACCAGAGATAATATTCCTGTTTCTATTTTCACAGTATTTTCTTTTATTCCTTTTCCTATGTACATGTACTTGGTAAATATATAATTTAAGGAAATGAAGATATTGATAGTTTTCTCTGCTACTTTTCTATTAATATTGTGTAATAATCATTCTCCCACATCCTAAGTGAGGTTTAAAACCTCGTTTTATTGGATGCAAAACACTCAATAATATGCATTTTGCACTTTTTAGATTCTTCTCTTGTTAGACATTTAGGTTGATTTTAACTACTCTAGTGAGGCTGTAGGAAACAGCCATAAATCAGTGTCAACCTCACTGATGAGTTCCTTAGAAGAGACGCCTATAAATGGAGGTTCTGCTGAAAGTAATATGTTTATCTGTTTGGGCTGCCATAACAAAACACCGTAGACTGGGTGGCAATAACAATAGAAAATAATTTTCTCACAGTTCTAAAGGCTCCAAGTCCCAGATCAAGGTGCTGGCTGATTCCATTCCTGGTGAGAGCCCTCTTCCTGGCCTGTCAGTGGTTACCTTCTCACTGCATCCTTACAGGGCAGAGACAACGCTGGTGTCTCTCCCTCCCAGCCCTGTTGGATTAGGACCTTATCCTTATGAACTCATTTAACCTTTGTCACCTCCCCATGGGTCCCATCTCCAAATACAGTCACAACTTATGAAGTTTTCTTGCGGCTGCACCTGCAGCATGCAAAAATTCCCAGGCCAGGGATTGAACCTGCGCCACAGCAGTGACACAAGCCGCAGCAGTGACACAATGCCTGCCAGGTCCTTAACCCACTCACAAGGGAATGCCAACATATGAATTTTGAGAGGAACACAAATATTCAGTCCGTAGTAAGGATGCACATCCTTTTCATCCTTTTGATTTATGAGTATCAGTCAATTTAGGGTGAACCAATGGAGAGCTCCACCAGCAAGGTGGGGAGAGCTTCTTGTTTTAAACACATTCTTCTCAACATGGAGCATTATCATTAAAGAAAGAAAAAACCCGTGGCTAATCTGTTACTAGAAAAGCTATTGCTCATTGTTTTAATTTGGGTTTCTGTGATTCCTAATAAGGCAGATATTTTTCATATGCTTCTAGGTTTTCGCAGTTCTTATTTCATGAATTAACTCTTCAGGCTTTCAGTTGTTTATTTAACTTTGCTTAGCAATCTGCTCCTTTCCAGAGAAATGATAAATGACACCTGATGCTACCTAGTGTTTACTATGCACTAGTATTGAAGCCAAGCACGTCACACATAGCATTGCAATTCTCTGCCTTTTGTTTTAAAACCCCATCTCAGAGATGAGAGCCCTGCGACACAGAGAAATTAAGGCTTCCTGCAATGCAGGATTCACAGCTATAGACTCCAGATTATACCCATGTTCATGTCTCTGTTTTGGTTCTGTCATTGGTAGATTGAATTTCCTTTCCTTGTCCTCTATGTGGTGGTGATAAAAAGACTATCATAGCTGATAAAATATCAATAGATGATAAAAGTATATCATCTATTCTTTTGCCTTAAAAAGCAAACTTTTTTTTTTTTTTTTGGTCTTTTTCCAGGGCCACACCTGCGGCATACAGAGTTTCCCAGGCTAGGGGTCTAATCAGGGCTGTAGCCACTGGCCTACGCCACAGCCACAGCAACCCCAGATCCGAGCTGCATCTGCGACCTACACCACAGCTCACGGCAATGCCAGATCCTTAACCCACTGAGCGAGGCCAAGGGATCGAACCCGCAACCTCATGGTTCCTAGTCGGATTTGTTAACCACTGAGCCATGATGGGAAGTCCAAAGCAAACTCTTTTGATCCCGTCTCCCTTCTCCCCCTGTTCCGAGAAAGCTTTTCAAATTCAGCATGTTACTGATTTGATTTCCCACCGTCTATTTTACTGTCTTCAGTGATGACTTTATTTCTCTTATTGTACTTTCAGCCTCATCACCTCACCCAACTCCCTCCCCATCTGGGTTCACTGCCTTTGCCTTCCTGGAGCTTGTCTTGTCATTTCACTGCTCTCTTTCAGTTCAGCTTTTTGGCTTTCTGCTCCCGTTTCAGAGAAGCCAGGCATTCTTAGATCCTATTGAAGACACAGAAAAACATTCCATGGTATTTTCTTTATTTTCAGTAGGAAATTATTTTCAAAGGTGCGTTCATCTTCTTGATCTTTAGAATATTGTTTCCTTTCTCTGGAGTATTCACACTTTTTTCACAGGCCTCGTATTTAGTTTATTGTTTATTAATCCTTAGATCCGACAGGCTTGGATTTGGGGTTTGCCAACTAACAGACAACAGATTTTGCGGCTCTGCTGTACGGAAATGGGGTCCTTTCATTCCACTGCTTGAGTCTCTGACAGTCTGCAACTGAGGATGTTCCTGGAAATGTACATCTCCAGCATGCACTGAAGTTGGATTTCCAACAGCTTTTTCTCCTGCTAATAGAGCTTCAATGTGTGGGCCACACTCTGGGGGATGGAAAGCATCACGGTAGACCCCTTCCACTTCCTGCCTGTTGTTCACAGTTGTTCACAGGTTAGCCTCGCCAACCGAGCCAAGTTAAGGACAGGACAATGTCTTGAGTTTGAGATAATACGGGCTCGTGGTGGGTAATCAGAAGATTGAGTGGTTCCTTTATTTCACCAGTGGTTTTTGAACACTTACTGTACAGTGAGCTGTGCACCTAGCCCTCTAGATGCATCCCCTATTTAACCATCCCTCAAATGTGTGAGTTCAGGACTACGATGATACTCATTATATTTATCTGGAAAGTATGGCTTAGCAAGCTAGAATAACTTACAATCTAAAAAGAGAGAGAGCAGCTACTACACACACATACGCACATACAAACTCCAACACATCGCAGAATATATTAATTAGATCGTCTAAATGTTAGGGCTCAGATAGCAAACAGACTGCATTCCAGCCTCATAGAGAAGATGGATTTTAATAAAGTTCTACAAGATGAGTAATAACAATAGGGAGTTCCTGTCGTGGCACAGCGGAAACGAATCCGACTAGGAACCATGAGGTGGTAGGTTCGATCCCTGGCCTCGCTCAGTGGGTTAAGGATCCGGCGTTGCCGTGAGCTGTGGTGTAGGTCACAGACGAGGCTCGGATCCTGCGTTGCTATGGCTGTGGCGTAGGCCGGCAGCTACAGCTCTGATTCAACCCCTAGCCTGGGAACCTCCATATGCCATGGGTATGGCCCTAAAAAGACCAAAAAAAAAAAAAAAAAAAAAAAGACAAACTGGTAACTGGGTCACCATGCTGTACAGTAGAAAACTGATAGAACACTGTAAACCAGCTATAATAGAAAAAAATAAAAATCATTATATAAAAAAGATGAGCAATAACAATAATAATATTATTGAAAAAGGAATGGCACTGGTGGAAGAGGCAGGCAAGACCACCCTCAGAAGCGGAGGACCGTGTCGTTTAGCGAGAGTAAAGTGGTGCAGTAAAGGGGTTAGGACTGGGCACAGGTCATGGAGGACCTAGACTGTCGAGTCACACCTGGAATTTATCAATATCACAGAGAGAAGCCAATGCAGAGTCTTGGGGAACCAGGAAACGTTCCCAGGCTGTCCTTCAGCAAAGTGTATTTAACAGTAATATGAATATGGAAAAGGAAAGGGGCTGATGGCTGGGAGCCCAGGCAGCTGCAACCACAGAGCCCCACGGCAAAGAGTGACAATCTGCACAGTGGTGGGTGTGATGGGGACGGAAGGATGTCCACGCAGGCAAGAAACGTGGCAGAAAGGCCAGGCAGTTGTTCTGTGGGGGAATAAGGTGTTGGGAATGCTTCTGATGCTGAGAGTCGCCAACATACATTCTGGCGGTTTCAGTGTCTAGAAGGAAATGTTGAGCAAAAAGTTACAATGTGAAGAACTTGAAGTTAAAGAGGATACCTGGCCAGCCGTCCCTGCCTCCGCAAATTTCCTGCTGGACGTTCATATGACTACACACTTTCAAGAATGAAACTCAAAAATAGCACAGAAAGGAAAACTCAATTGCCACAATGTGGAAGGAATTTCCACCAACTCCAGAATGGCTGAAGGTGGATTCAGAGAAACAGCGAGTGGCCAGGCTGTCCTTGGTCTCCCAAAGCAGAGAAGCCCACACGTGGCAAGGAAGGCAAGGTGGCCCCTGGCCCTTCCCCCATGTCTGTCCTTTTTCAAAGGCTCAAAGTCAATGCCAAAAACTGGATACTGGTCCCTGTACAATGCAAGTGTTTCTTTTAAGGTACCAGAGTAACATGCCAGTCATCTGTTCCCCATCCTGTCATCTCCCACTAATCCCATGTCACCCAAATTTTCTATCACAGCCAGTTTGTCTTTTTTTTTTTTTTTTTTTTTTTTTTGGTCTTTTTAGGGCCATACCCATGGCATATGGAGGTTCCCAGGCTAGGGGTTGAATCAGAGCTGTAGCTGCCGGCCTACGCCACAGCCATAGCAACGCAGGATCCGAGCCTCGTCTGTGACCTACACCACAGCTCACGGCAACGCCGGATCCTTAACCCACTGAGCGAGGCCAGGGATCGAACCTACCACCTCATGGTTCCTAGTCGGATTCGTTTCCGCTGTGCCACGACAGGAACTCCCTATTGTTATTACTCATCTTGTAGAACTTTATTAAAATCCATCTTCTCTATGAGGCTGGAATGCAGTCTGTTTGCTATCTGAGCCCTAACATTTAGACGATCTAATTAATATATTCTGCGATGTGTTGGAGTTTGTATGTGCGTATGTGTGTGTAGTAGCTGCTCTCTCTCTTTTTAGATTGTAAGTTATTCTAGCTTGCTAAGCCATACTTTCCAGATAAATATAATGAGTATCATCGTAGTCCTGAACTCACACATTTGAGGGATGGTTAAATAGGGGATGCATCTAGAGGGCTAGGTGCACAGCTCACTGTACAGTAAGTGTTCAAAAACCACTGGTGAAATAAAGGAACCACTCAATCTTCTGATTACCCACCACGAGCCCGTATTATCTCAAACTCAAGACATTGTCCTGTCCTTAACTTGGCTCGGTTGGCGAGGCTCTCAGTACCAGCTGCACTCTCCATTTTTCTTGAGCACTGCCAGCTGGGTGAGGGGCAAGGAGGGAACAATCAAATGGAACGACCATTAGTGAAGACCGCAGGCACTGAACAGCTGGATCATGTGAACACACAAGTTCCACTGAATCTCTAGAAATGCATCCATCATAGGATGGTGGCAGTGTGTGGCGGGGGGTGGGGGGGTGGGGGAGAACTTCGACTTGAAAAGAAGCCAGCATGCAGAACAAACCAATTCTTTTAGAGTTGGATTTTCAAAAAGAGGTTCCATCGCCCTCTGGACAGATGGCAAATTCAAGGGTAAACGGACCTCTGTGTTTTATTGCCATCCTTAGGAAATTGGAGAGTTTTGTTTTGTTTTGTTGCTTTGAGCAGCTTAATAATAGTAATTGCTCCAGGGATGGGGTCTGCCCTTGCTTTCCCCATGCAATCCTGTGCCCCCTAAGGGCGTGTGCGGCAGGTTCCCAGAGTGAATATTGCAAAACCCACTAATAATGGTCCTTCTCAGGTAACAGTTTCTGGTATAGCATATCTTGGCTTAATATAGTCTAAATACATGGAAGTGTAATGTGGTCAAGGTGACACACGATATACTTTTGTCTTTACTTCTGCCTTGGTTCTTGTGGTGTCAGAGTCCAAAATGAATTAAGATGACAAATCCTTAGCTAAGGCAGCGGAGAAGCCACCAAGGTACCACACAGGATTTAGCATCTTGTTCTCAGGAGAGGAGGCCCAGGGAAGGTGAAGCATAAACAAGGCAAAGAACCCTGGATGCAGAGCTAGGACTCAGTCCTAATACTTCAGGAGGGTGAAGCCCATGAGACCTGGGCCCAGCATTTAATCACCGTGGGCCTTATCCATTAATTAGAGGGAATTGGGCCACAGGGTCCTCCAGGAGTCTCCCAAAAATGAACTTTTTCAAATTCAAAGATTTCTCAGGGTGAGAGAGGAGTATATTGTAATGGTTAGGTCTCTGGAAGCAGCAGGTTTGGTCTTGAATCCTGATGAAAGCCCTTTGTGGCTGAGATATTAGACTGCGGCTGACTCACCCTGGGCCTGTTTCCTGATCTGTGAGTTGGGGATACCGTTACTACTCTTAGTGTATCACTTTAGGTATGTGGCTGCTCAATAGCGTATTAGGGACAGTGGCGCTTTCTGACAACTTCACTGCCTTGATTTTTCACCTTCCTATTTGTGGCCTTGTCTTGTGAGACAGCTGTGGTTTCTCCAGATGTTGTCTCCATTCATGATAGGAAGCAGGGGTTGGCAATGGGAGGTGACAGGAGGATAAAAAAAGAAAACGGAGCATAGAGCGAAGGCCCTTATTCGGGGGCTGCTTCTCCCTTTTCTTCAGAGGAAACCCTGTCCCAAAGCTCCCAGATGAGTTCTTCTATGTTCTCAGTCAGAACAGGGCTCCCCGGCCCCTCCTCAGTGAGGGGAGTCGGCATAGTCTTCTTCAGCTTCTGTCGTCATGGTTATAGGAGAAGGGGTGGGGATGCTTTGCGGTGAACTGGCCAACACCGGTGTGGGTGCCACACCACCCCACAGTGATGTCAGGATGTCGCCAGGACTTGAGCGCTTGGCACAGAGCCTGACCCAGAGCCAGGACTTGATCCCTGTGAGCCCTCACTCTCTAAGAACCCTTGGCACTGATTCGGCCTCACCCCCAGTGGTCTTCAACCATGTAGTACATGAATTCAGAACCATTGATATTTGGTCTTAGAAAGTTATTGGACTCCTGTCCCTTAGAGAAACGCATTCCTTTCCTGTGCATGCTTTGCTCATGCCAGCTTCAGTATGTGGTCCAGCCGGTGAAACATCGTACAGCTGTGGGAGGAAAGCTGAGGAGCGGGGTAGGCTGTGATTGTCCCGGATGAGGTGTTAGGCTTGCCCGTGGCCCTCCTTTGACTCTGGCAAAGCTACAGGGAATTCTTCAGATATAGGTTGCCATGCTTTGCCCTTGCCCCTTCTACCCTGGCTTTAGCAGTTTGGACCAGAGAGTGGTCCCTGCTTGACTCAAAGGCAGCCAGTGGAGGCTGCAGTGAGATTTCTGCCTGATGAGAAAGCTCCGTAGAGGTGGCAATTAATGGACACAACGGCCTCTCTGCCTTAGAGTCGCTCTCTGAAGACGAGATTCTAGAGAGGTCCAGAGGCCAAGGGGCACATAGAGGGGACAAGTAAGCACATGCCATGAGGACAGGAGCTGAGTAGGTGGAAGCCAGGAGGTAGATGGACAGTGTTGTCACAGAAGCTGCAGAAGTTGAACAGAGGGGTTGAGTTATGATGGGAGCAGCAGCCCATACTGTGAGTGTCTGGAAGGCCAGACCCTGAGCTGCTGCTTTGCCTGAGCTTGCTGGAGCACCTCCTGGATCCTGGGGCATGTCCAGTTGTCCTCGGCCGGGGCCATTGCCTTCTTTGCTCCCCATGTGTCCCATTTGGGGGTCAGTCAAGAAGGTGTCCCACCCTGGCAGCAGAGCCTGACTTGCAAAGGAATTCAGACAATTTAGACTACTATACAGGGTGCTAATCTGTCCCTCATGGAGTCAGAGGGTGACTCTGGCCGGTCCATCCACCTCCCACACCAGCTGCCCATCAGCAGGCAGCCACTCCCACTCCCATCGGGGTGGGGATCGGGGGAGAAATCCATCTAAGGACGGGCCTTGAATCTGCTGTGCACAGGCCCAGGGGCTCATCAGCTGGGGCCCCAGGACCTGCTGACCTCCTGTGGGCCGACAGGGAGCCCCTTGGCCACCAGACTCCAGCTGCATTTACATAATCCTCCCTAGGCTGCCGCTTATGTACGCCGATTATTTGATTGACTCTACATTGCGCGACTTACTCTGGAAGAGGTTAAGAAACAACAGGCTTTTGGCTATACCCTCTGGCCTGTTTTGTTTGGTCTTGTTGGCTTTAAGGATTTCATGCAATTTTGTGTTGCTGCCAGTTGTCTCCCTGGGTGTTTTGCACAAGCAGCGCCTTTTTTTCCCAAGAGGAGTGGGTCTTCCATGGGAAGGGGAGGACCTTAGCCTTCAGGGACCCACACGTGGGTAGGGTGTTCAGGGCCCCCCAGGTCAGAGAACTTAATGCTGGCGTCTGGTCTTCTCCCTGGGAGAAGTGGCTCTATGTGCTTGATTGGAACAATCTCGTTACGTCTGGCGGCTCTGACACAAATGAACACAGAATCCAGTTTTCCTGACATCTTGGCTCGGCCGGTTTCCTAGGAGGGAGTTGTGAAGCCACATTTCATCTCCATTTCCAGGCATGTGTCTTCTTTATTTATTAGCTCGCAGCTTCTGCCATTTCTTACGCTGCTCCCATCCCTCTGTTATTTATTGTTGACACATTTCCCTCCCTCCCTTTCAGCTTTCTCCAAACTTGGTAAAACACCCAAGTTATGAAATGTTTCTCACACGTGCCTGGATGCGCCCCTCATGTTGTGAGCAGTGTGGAGCCCCGCAGTGGGGACTCATGGGGGGGAGGGTTCCGTAGACTCTCTGTCCTCCATCTTCATTGCAGTGAGTGGGGATGGCGATGGGGGTGGGATACAGGGTGTGCAGGCTGGTTTGTGCCGACACCTGCCGTTGGACTCTAAATGCGGTTCCCCTTAGAAACAGTGTTCTTCATGGAGATCAGAAAGCCCACTTGATCCTGGCAGAGCTCAATATTGTAGCATAAGCTATGGTCATGATTTTTCCCACCTGTCAGAATCAACTGGGGGTACTTTTAAACCCTGCCTGGGTCCCTCTGCCAGTGAGGGAGATGAAACTCGTGCATGAAAGGGCCCAGGCATAGGTGCTTTCGATAAGCTTCCCTGGAATACCTACTGTGTGGACAGAGTTGAGAGCCCTGGGATTTTGTAGCTGGGGTGGGACACCCAGGGGCATAATTGAAGGAGCCACTCACTGTCAGGGGCTGCATATCCTCCTTGTTTTGGGGGTGACAGCAGGAACTTGGGCAACAGGGAATTCATTGCTTGGATGGAGATAGGTTTTTAGTTTTTTGTTTTCTTTTTTTAGGGCCTCACCTGCAGCATATAGAAGTTCTCAGGCTAGGGGTTGAAATGGAGCTGCAGCTGCTGGTCTACACCACAGCAACACCAGATCTGAGCTGTGTCTGTACCTACACCACAGCTCAAGGCAACGCTGGATCCTTAACCCACTGAGCGGGGCCAGGGGTTGAACCCATGTCCTCATGGACACTAGTCGGGTTTGTTTCCACTGAGCCACGATGGGAACTCCCAATAGGTTTTTACTTTTCAACTTGTATATTGCAAAAGCATTTCCAGGGCATGACCCATTTATAAGCTGAGGACTTCTCTCTTCTCTTCCTGCTTCTCATAACGTCATATCTCTTTATAACCGCTCTCATCCCAAGCCTCTGTCTTTTTTTTTTTTTCCTCTCCCCTCATTTCTAGCGTCTTTTTTCCTTCTCTGTTGCCCCCTCCTTCCTCCTCTCCATTTTTGTCCCTCTCCTTTGAGGGCAGGCTTCTCTCTCTCTCTTCTTGTGTCCTCTGGCCGGGTCTGTTTCCTCCCCACTATTCCAGGACCACTTACTTGCCTGGAATCCCTGTCTGGTTTTCCTTCCTTCCCCTGCATGCCCACCGCTGCCCAATAGTCAGCCAAGTGGTTCCCGTTTAAAAAGCTCCTCTCGAGGTTCTTTTTGTTAACTGAACGTCGCTGCTGCAGCGGCTTTTTATGAACCACTGCTCAGCCAGATGGTGCGAGAGGGAGGAGGAAATCAAGATTGGTGAGGGTGGAAAGATTAAATTGTCACTCACTCTTCCTCCCCCTGAAGCTACTTTGAAGAGGCAAGAGAAATGCCTGCAAACGTTTCAAAACCTTGATTCCCGGTGGCCCCAGAGGCAGGTTCCCCTCCTGCCATCCCATCCCTGGCAGCACAACCATCCAGTCCCATCTGGGGACTGTTGTGCCCTCTGGGTTTCCTTGAAAGATAAATGATAAATGGCTCTATCACCTTTTCCCTCGGTCCCTCCAGCGCTCTTGGCACATCTGCAGTTAGGAACTCCCCGCAGTGCCTCACAGCCGGGCCAGATCTGCAGAACTGGGCCAGCATCCCTTTTTCTTGTGTGGGAAAGATGAGGATAAGGAAAAGTGCCCAAGGCCCAAGATCGTGGAGTTGGAACTGTCGAAAGGATTCCTTCCTGCCAGGCGTTGTCCGCACAGGCAGAAAAGGCAGCTTCCTGGGAATTTGTCCCAAAGTGGCCGGTGGGAGCCTTGTGGGGGAGGCATGAGGGGTTTGTCTGGGGCCCTGCTCCCTCGGCTATATGGAGTCGCTGTGGCTCTGGAGCCTAGGCTGGTCCCCACAGGCTCAGCTCCCCCCTCCCAGTAGGGTGATAGTGGTGGGGGACACGAGGTGGGGGAGGCCCGCTGCCTGGCTGGTGGGAGGCTCTGCATGGGCCTCCCCGCTCACAGGCTGGTGGGTCCACATGTGTGGGGCCAGTCTCCCGGGCCCACCCTTTAGGCGGGCCATCTCTGGTTGGTATAAGTAGGATGTCACAAAGGGCCAGGCTGTCCCCAGCTTACCTGAGAGCGTGGGGGCAGCATGGCACTCGCCTGACCCACCTTGCTCTGCTGGAGTGGGAAGCAGGAGAATGATTTGCTGGCTTCGTTCTCTCTCCGGTTTGCAAAAGAAACCCAGAAAATTCACTGACATCTAAAAATCTTGCCATCCACTAATAATCAGAACTTAAACCCAGAGCCTTCAATTCCAGATCAGTCCTGTTTTGTCTATGCTGTCCTGAGTGCTGAGGTCTTAGACTAAGTTTCCTAACAGCCTCCTGATGAGAGGCCAGAGTGGGTTTGAGTCTGCAGGTGGCAGGCCCGCTGGGCCCAAGGGTGGCGGGCAGAGGCCAGAGAGGCTGGGAGTGGGATTGGCTTTCTTCACCTACAGGAAGTGAGGGCACTCCAGGGTGGGCATAGTAACTGCTGCAGGCCCAGTATGCATGCTCTGATATGCAAGTCTCAGGACAGCACCACGCTAAGTCAGGGGAATAGCAAACTTCTCTCCTAAAGCCTTCGTGGAGTTTCCCTTGGCAAAGACTTTGCATCTCCTCCCCGTGTCACTGCAGACACATCTCCACAAATGTGTTCCTGTCATACGCTGAGCCTACTTTGAATGCTGAGCATATGTGAACCACGCTCTCCCCGCCTCCCCTCACATCGTGTTAAAATGTGGGTGTGTGAAACACTCCTGCTTAACTGAAAATCCATGTCACATTAGTACTGCGTGTCCATCCTGTAACCACGCGCAACTGGGGGTCTCAGAGTTGTGGCAAAAGCCCCAGAGCTGAGGACAGCAGGTAGAACGTGCCTGCACAGGTATACAGGGAGGTGCCGAAGCGGGGAGGCAGCCAGACTGGCGGTTCACCCTCCCTGGCACCATCCTATGCAGCCTGCAGAAGCAGGAGGAAGAGATTCATAGGAAGTGGAGTTGCTGGTTGGTGAGCTGAGGGCTTTGGGGACCCGGCTGCAGCACTTGGCTGCCCCTTCCCATGCTGTGCCCTCATGTCAGTGGAGGGAAGGCCCAGGAAACACTCCTCAGAGCCACCTGACAGTGGGGTCCTTGCCCTGACCTCGACATTCTAGAGGGACTTTTTCAGGGATTCCTTCAGCAGCCTCCCCGTCAATAGAGCCAGTTATTTGTGGCATGAAGGGGACATGTCATCCTGGAGCCCCCTCACCATCACATTCCAGGTCTCTGGAATGCCCAAATCTCCTTCCAGGGCCTGCTCATACCTGTTTCGAGGACCATCGACTCAGGGTAGACTGGATTTGGCCTTGGACTTGAGCATGGCCAAGGGATGGCAGACTTGGGGGGGGGGGAGGGTGGCTGAGCCCAGAGGGGCAGCCTGAGTGGCCACATGTGTGTGTGAGGCTCTTCTGTGTGGGTGGAGGTGGGGATGGGAAGAGAAGCAGAGCAGACGGCTGGCCAGGTGCAGGGGCTGGGCTGGGAGGCAATTCTCTCTCAGCCTCAAGTTCCAAGTGGATAGAGAATTCTAACTTCAAACTGACCTTCCCAGCCATGGCGCAGGTCTATTTGTCAAGGTAGGAGGCTAGCAGATATTTCTGTCACACTGTTGTTACCTAGATTTGTAACTTAAATGTTTGGATATCTGAAGAAGATATACAGATGGCCAACAAGCCCATGAGAAAATGCTTGGCATCACTGAGAAATGCAAATCAAGACTACTATGAGGTACCACCTCACACCAGTTAAAATGGCCATCATTGAAAAGTCCACAAATAACAAATGCTGGAGAAGGTGTGGAGAAAAGGGAA
Source organism: Sus scrofa (assembly GCF_054392235.1). Taxonomy (NCBI): domain Eukaryota; kingdom Metazoa; phylum Chordata; class Mammalia; order Artiodactyla; family Suidae; genus Sus; species Sus scrofa. The sequence goes on along the minus strand of NC_139384.1, from coordinate 93,914,284 downwards.
TCTTCTTGCACTGTTGGTGAGAATGTAAACTGGTATGGAGGTAACTCAGAAAACATTATGGAACTACCATATAACCCAGCAATCCCACTCTTGGGCATATATCTGGACAAAACTTTCCTTGAAAAAGACACATGCACCCGTATGTTCACTGCAGCACTATTCACAATAGCCAAGACGTGGAAACAACCTAAATGCTCATTGACAAATGAATGGATTAAGATGATATGGTACCTAACATAATGGAATACTACTCAGCCATAAAAAAGAACAAAATAATGCCATTTGCAGCAACATGGATGGAACTAAGTGAAGTAAGTCAGAAAGAGAAAGACAAATGCCATGTGATATCACTTATATCTAGAATCTAATAGATGGCACAAATGAACCTTTCCACAGAAAAAAGAATCATGGACATGGGGAACAGACTTGTGGTTGCCAGGGAGGATGTGGGTAGACTTGGAATTTGGGGTTAATAGATGTAAACTATTGCCTTTGGAAGGGATAAGCAATGAGATGCTGCTGTATAGCACTGAGAACTCTATCTAGTTACTTATGATGGAGCATGATAATGTGAGAAGAAAGAATGTATATATGTATATGTGACTGGGTCACCTTGCTGTGCAGCATAAAATTGACAGAACACTGTAAACCAGCTATAATGGAAAAAAAATAAAAATCATTAAATTAAAAAAAAGTTTGGATATCTGGCATATGGGCCTGTTTTGGACTCTTGCCCCCCTGGGCTCTGCAGTGTTGGGCTGGGGCCTGCCATGACAGGGTCAGGGGTGTCTACAGGAAGGAACCTGGCTCTTGCTCTCTGGGGAGTTAATTTGAGCTACAGAGGAGCAGAGGCTTACCCAGCATTGTGGGAGAAGTTTGCACCTCCCTCTGAGAGTCTGGGGGCAGATGTGAACCCAGAGCATGGAGCTGGAGTGTGCTGCAGTCAGGGGGCTAGATGAAATAACTCATAGGGCAGGTGCAGCTGTAGGATGGCTGTGGGAGCCTGTGTCCCCACCATTTGGTGTGGCAGGCATGGGTGACCTTCTGAGGGGTTAAAGGGGGACCTCAGTGTCTTTGAGATCCCTGAGCAAGAGGGCTTTCTGCTTCCCGTGAAGGTCAGGGGCAAAGGCGGGGAGCTAGGGGGTTTCCACAAGAGGCCTGCCAGAGTGTTCTTCAACCATGGACCAGAATTGTGGAGCAAGGAGGCTCTTGTATGGGGTGATGCCTGTGACACAGACCACTCAGAGCCAGGAGATGGCTACTGAGAGGACCACCAAGCAAAAGTCCTGAGCTCTTAGTCCTCTCAGCCCTGCTCCAAGCCAGAAAGATCCACAAGTCAGGAGACGGAGTGATGAAAAGAGGAGGAAGATTCCCACGCCCCTCGCTATTTCTGACCCAAAGAGTCAGGCTCAGCTACAGGTAAAGGGGTGTTTCAGGATGGAGGGACAGAGAAATTTGGACCTGGATGAGGTGTTTCAACACCCGAAAAGCTCTTAACTGACTAAATGGGACTTGTTCTCACACATGGAAGCAGCCCAGGAGGCTATGGAGGGTGCCCAGGATGTTATACAGGGGTGGGAAAGAGCTTCTGATGGGGGAAGGATGAACTGGTTTCCTTTTGTACCCCAACAAGTTCATTAACCTGGCCATGCTGTCAAAGATCCTGTGCTTCCAATAACCCAACACCAAACTAGTTACCCTTTCCCTTGGCCTTGAATCTGACTTGAACATCCTTTTACAAGGAAAATGAATGCTGACTTGATAGCAGGTCCTTGAGTTCGAGTCACTTAGGCTCCCTTGTGTTGTCTATGAGAATGATGCACCTACGTGTGGGGCAAGGAGGATTTTGGTCAGTGAGCAAGGGCCCCCCAGATGCTTGTTTCCCTCTCTTTTCTCTACAGGTGATGAGTATACCTACTTCTCAAGGTGAGAAATGTCGCTCAGTTTTGCCTGAGTGACACCTGTGACTCGGTCGTTCCTGGAGCACAGCTGCTCTGTGCTCTCCAGTCTGTGTCTTGACGGTGAGCCTGGCCCTTTCTGCTGTGACTTCAGTGCAATTTCAAGCTCACACCAGAAAGGGCAGAGGTTGTTGGCTCAGACTCCTACTTTCACTCTCCTATCTGGGCATGATGGCCTCACCACGTCTGGACAATTAAGGTGTCCTTTCCTAATCAATGCTTATGGGTGCATTATTTATTCTAGCATGGCGATTGGGTGGCCAGCGATTACCTCTGGCACTGGCTCCTCTTTTGTTCTGTACATACAATGTCTCAGCTCAGACTTGAGAACAATGGGCTCATTGATTGCACCCAAGTTTTGGGGAAGGATGGACTTTGCTGACTAAGGCTCACTGGGTGCCAGCCTGCGTGCTCCCAAACCCCCTTTGGGGAGGAGGCTGCGCCTTTGGGGTTGAGTGTGGTGAGGCAGGAAATGTGCCTCTATTTTCCTCTATTCTCTGCATTAAAAGAGCCTCATCACTTCTCTGACCAGAGAGGTGGTGTTTCAGTAAGAAAGCCAGCCACCAGTCTGGGCCACACCAAATTGGTTCCTTCCGTTCCCAGTGGGTAACCTCTCAGTGCCAGCCTCCCTCCACCACTTCTCTTTCTGTCCTCCCATTTGCTTCTTTGGTTCAGAAGAAGGTGGCACCCAGTGCTCAGGGGAGACACTGTGGTGGAGAAACGGGGGCATTGCTCAGGGGCCTGAGAACCCTAGGGGAGCCGGTGCTCAGAGAGTAGTGATGCCAGAGTGGCCTTGAGGAGCACTATGGTCCTGCCTTAGCCAAACTCCTGTCCTGTGCTGTGAAGGTGACTAGGAGTCTCTGGGAGGCATCGGAAGGCCCTTTATGGAGGTTCCCTGGTACTTCTTGGCCACTGCCAGAGATGAAACCTCAGCCCTTGCGGTGTGTCTGCCCTGCAGTCTCTACCTAGAGGATGCTCTCTTGGGTGGAGAGATGGCAATAAGGAACAGATAAATGGATAAGTTCCCCTCTCCCTCAGCTCAGTAAGGCAGGAGGAAGTTGGCTCCCCAGGCTGTGTACGCTGCTATGATTCTGTAAGGGTGTGTGCGTGTGTTGGCCAGGGCTCTGGGAGCCAAAAGGCCTGAATGATGGTATTGTTGGATTTGAATACCTCTAAGGAGCTGTCTGCAAGAAGAGATAAAGTTGAAACATTAAACGTTTCCAACAAAAGCTATTAGGGGAGAATTTCCTGATTCAGCACTTGTTGGCATTTTTTTGAGCTTTTTTTTTTTCCTCCAGGAAACATAAGGTTACTCATTTTTTGTGTGGTTTAGATTTTTTTTTTAAGGTTATTGGTGTTCATTGATGAGACAGTTGTGCAATCCAGGGCTGAGGCATGGCCAGTCAAAGTGGGCAACCAGTCGGGAGAGCACCCATTCTCCGTGCCAGAGAAAGCCTGCACGGCCGGACCCACTCCCTCTGGATACACCGGAGCCCTCCTCCAAGCAGCTCTGCTTTTCAAGTCTCTAGCACTTTCCTTCCCATTCCCAAAGAGCTCTAGTTTATTAACCTACTGTTGCGGGGCCCTTAATGTGTATTAGGGGTTGAATTGTCTCCTCCTCCTGCCACCCTCCAAAGTTCTAACCCCCAGAATTTCAGAAGGTGATTTTCCTTGGAGATAGGGTCTTTACAGAGGTTGTCAAGGTCAAACCTCAAAGAATAAATGAGAGAATTGGTGTCCAGCCTGCCTAGACCACGAGAAGTGTGCCATCCCTGTGCCCAATCCTGAAGCCTCCAACATACTGAGGGTTGACTCTGGGGACACCCTGTGGTGCCAGGACTGAAAGAGTGGGATTCCAAGTTTTTGTTTTGTTTGTTTTTTTGCTTTTTAGGGCCGCACTTGCGGCACATGGAACCTCCCAGGCTAGGGGCTAAATCAGAGCTGCAGCTGCCTGCCACTGCCACAGCAGCTCAGGATCTGAGCTGCATCTGTGACCTACACCACAGCTCACGGCAACACCGGATCCTTAACTCACTGAGCAAGGCCAGGGATTGAACTCGCTTCCTCATGGTATACTAGTTGGGTTTGTCACTGCTGAGCCATGGTGGGAATTCCTGGATTCCAAGTTTTTATAAGACCTTGTTCCTGTTCAATCTTATCACTCCTAGGAGTTTATACTCTAATTGGAGACATAAGCCATTTGCGGGAACAGTTCATAGTACAAGGAATTGTGTGATTATGGGATCCTGGGATCATTGCACTGGCTCAGTCATGTGGTTCTTGACCCCACTGGGGTTGCTTCATGAATAGTCCACTGCCTGGGCCCTTTCCTCAGAGCAGCTACATGGAATATCAGAACCTTGAGTGACTTGATGAATGTCTGTCTTTCTGGGTTTTCATCTGCCAAATCAGGGTGAGACTTGGATCGACGTCAAAGGGCTTGGTGAGCATGAAAGGAGTTCCTGTGTGTAAATGCTTGGAAAAGTGCCCGCCCTAGAGGAAACACTCAGTGAGCTACTTTTGGTGAAAAAAAATGTTCAAACATCCCACCCAGGAGACTCTGCTCCAGCTTTACAACATACTTGTGGATTCCTGTTTGCTTGAAGAACTGAGAATAGCTTTGCTCATCATTCTTCTCATGTAAAGGTGGTGGCAGTTTTGGAGTGTTTAGAATCAGAGCTCCCTGCTGATAAGGAGGAGTGTGCAGCTAGAGGACCTCATTGGCCTGAGCAGAGAGGAAGACCATGCCTGACATTTGAAAGCCTCGCTGTTGTCAAGGCAGCATGCAATATTGAATCTTAAATGTTAAGTCTTGCACCACATCTTCTTTTTCTGTTTGTTTCCCTCGCTCTCCGTGCTTCCTTTTGTTTCTCCTCATTCTCAAGCAGTATGTTTAGGGTCCAAGGCCTGGACTCAGATGCTGGCCCTGCCTGATACTGCTGTGTGATGGTAGGTGAGCTTCTCAATGTCTCTCAGCTTCAGCATCCTTAGCCTTATAAATAAAAAGCATGTGAAAGTTCCCAGGCCAAGGAGCAAATTACTCCCACCACAGCAGTGACAACACTGGATCCTTAACCTGCTAGGTTACCCAGGAGATCCAAAAGTCCCTTCTTAAATGCCTCTGTTTTGATATTTAAACGGAAAGCTGAGCAGCACTTTTATCACAGTGGGAAATGCTCAATAAATGTCATTCACTCAGGTGGCCTTCCTCTGGTGGTGACCTATGGGACCAAAGGTGCTCTTGGTGGCTGGATCTCGGAGCCCATCCCAGGATGGGGTGGTGTGAGCTCAGCTAAGGTGGCCAGGATGGCACTGAGCCCTGAGAAGCTTGGCCTTGATCAGACTGGAGCTATCTTTTCTTTCCTCAGAATCTCAAGGGCTCAGGTCGGCACAGCCTGTATGCCCCAGCTTTGAAAAAAACACAGCAACGATAGCTGTTTGGGCCCACATGTTACTCCCTTATCTTCTACTGTTGGCCTGTGCCAGTGCAGTCAATTGTTCCACTGACTCGTTTGGGAACTTGGAAATCGTTTATGCCAAGAGGAGTGATGATAACTGTTTTGGCTGGAATGAATGTCCTTTCGGAGGCAAGGAGGGGAAGAAGCAAAGTGAAGGGATAGAGACAAGGCTAGGTGATTCTCAACGTCTGGGCAGGAGGGGATTGAGTTTTTGAAAGTGGGCAACCAGAAAGAGAATCTCGTCCTACTTCCTTCTTTTCCCTTGGTTCTCTGGGTTCGCATTTCCAAGAACTTTCATTTTCCAAACGTGAACAAGAAAGTGTATTAATCTTAAAGGGCCCCATTAATCACCACGTCCAGCCCAGTGGCGAGAGAAAGATGACTCACTTCCACAGTTGATTTCTTGGTAATGGTGGGTCAAGGCTTGCCCTTAACATTTCCTCTCCTGTCTGGCTAATGGAGAAAGCTTCCCCTTAGGAAGTACCCATCCTGGAGCAATTTTTCAAGGGAAAATTACAGACGGGAATAGCCACTGACATGAAAATATTTCTCATAGGGAAGCTAAGTGAGTAAAATAGCGCAAGTGATTATAAATACAGGCCTCACTGTTGTGGTCTCTGCACGTGGGTGGAAAAAGAATTTTCCGGATTTAAACCAGGGTGCAGAAACGACAAGTTTATTGAGGCAGGAGACATTGTTAACACAGTGGGCCGACTTCCTGATAATCAGGGAGAGCCAACCCTGGGCGCATGGTCGTGTCTGTTTTTATAGCCTAAAGATGAAGGAGTGTGAGGAGTGGTTTTGCCAAACACCTGTTGACCTCCTGATTGGTTGGGGAAGAATGGGGTCTTCTGACACACTTGCTGGTTGGTTGGGGAAGGATGGGGTCTTTGGATACACTTGCTGGTTGGCTGGGGGCATATGTTACCCCTATGGGGGCGGGGTGAGGAGTGGGCTACATACCTTTCCTAGTGGGGGGCAGGAAGGAGTAGGCCAAGTTGCTGGGGTGGGGAGGTCCTTAGGAACATTGTACCAATTACAGTAAGACAGGTGGGGTTGATGAGGGTACGGCCATTCTTATCTCAGCCAGAGGCTTTTTGAGTTTTATTTCCTTGGAGAAGACTTGAAGTCCCACACTTCCTTTGAGAATGGTTGTAGGATTAAATAAGAGAACCAAATAGAACATGTAATTCAGTGTGTGACATATGAAATAGTTCTACAATAAACAGTATGTCCTTACTACCTGCTTTCTATGTGCTAAATACCATGCCGAACATGTAAACTTCGTCATCATGTGATCCTCTTCATATTTTATGTAACAGGTGCCATCATTTTCCCCTGGGAGGGAAACCAGTGCTAGATGACTTGCCCAAGGTAATACAGCTAGTAAGATATGGAACCCGGATTTATACCCATTTTGTCACAATATATTATTGTGGAGTGATGTACCTTCTTCTACAGCAATGGTCATGGGATCCCTACAAGCAAATCAGTAGTGACTGAGCCACGAGGAGATGAATCCAGCTCCCTCACTGTTTTTGCTGACCGACACCTGAATTCTTCTCCAGATACTTAGAACTCTACATCATTAGAAGGTAAAAGTACAGGGGTGGCTTTACCCTCCCCCTGTCCCCGCAGCATACCAGGGGTTAAGATACTCTTTAAAGGACCTTAAAGGGATGCCCTTTCTGGCCCTGGCAAATTTCCTCTCATAAATGTCACATAAGCTGCTCTACCACCCATCAGCCTTCCTGTCCCCAATTCTCCACCAGTGCTGAGTAGAACCAGGGGGATGTGGAGTGGGTTCTACGAGAGGGGTAAATCCAGATGTGCATGCACCAGGGGCTTGGGGGAGGGCTGGTAGAGAGGGGGAGCGCCAAGTGACCGCTTCAAACTCTGGGAATATTCTGAGCAGTGAAAAGGGAAGTCCGTTTTCATATAGTTGGAGAGAGCCCCTATCCTCTAAGAAAGTTTGCAGTCTGTTTCTATAAAATGCCTGTGTTCCCAAGTGGCAGAATCTAGGAAAACCCCATGGGTCAGAATGATCCAACTGGATGGTGCCTAAGCCGGCTCTGGTCACCCTACAAGCCAGTCTGCCTTCCCAGGCTTGTGTGCAGGGGAGGTTGAGCAAGGCGCGTGTTTGGGAACACCTTAATGATGTCAGGATGCCTTTCATTGCTCATTTATCACTTAACAGCTCAGATTTGTAACGTGCTACCCGCGCTCTCCCTTTAGCGCAGACAATGCATTCTTTCAACAGTGAGCGGCTCCGAGGGAAAGGTGCTGCTGAAAGCAAAGCATGGAGCCTGCAAACCCCCCCCGGCCCCCGGGCGGGGAGGAGAGGTCTGGGGGTTGGGGGGCAGGTGGGGACCAGATGCCTGGCTGCAGCGGAGCTGGAGGATGAGCACACAGAACAGCCACTTCTGCTTCCACTTACTCATTCCTCTGTGCTGAAAGGTGTCATATAAATGCTAAATAGAACAGAGAGAGATGGGGCCCATCTATTTGCATCTTGTCTAATGTGAGCAGATGCAGATAGAAAAGCAGCTTAGCCACGGCTGCTCACCTGCTCGGCCAGGCCTAACGCCTTCAGGTCATTGCCATGCAGCCTGCATCAGTTCTGCGCCAGTGCCCTGGGAGGGATGGAGGGGAGCCTGCAAAGGGGCACATGCCTGCTCTTCGGTGGATTCACAAAACTTGTTGGGGAGGCAAGTCTAACTGCAGGGACCCTCTGAGGACTGTACAGCCCAGCACGTGGTTAAGTGGGAAGTTGTGGGGAACCAATGAAGTGCCAGAGAAGGCCACAGACAAGGGACACCATATGTGCCTGCTGGCGGAGAAGACTTCTTAGCAGCAGGACTGGACTGGCCCTCTGAAGACTGGTGGGGGCAGGTGGGTGGAGGTGGCCTAAGCACTCCGTGGGACCTTCACAGCTGCTGTGCTGCCCACACGCTTCCCTCTCCCTTGTGGATGGTGGGCCAGCTTCATCTCTTAGGACTTGGCTTAAATGTCATACTTCCGAGAGGTCCTCCTCCGCCCTCTGCCCAGTAGCAGACCTCCCCACTGCACTGTTCTCTATCAGAGCATCCTATTTTTTTCCTCCCTCAGTTGGCACAATAGGTAATTAGCTATTTGCTCATTGCCGCCTCTGCCAGTGGATGGTACCCACCACACAGGCAGAGGCGTGCACATCTGTTTCATTCTGCATTGTAGTCATGGACAAGCACAAAGCCTGGAGCCTAAGAGGTGCTCAGGAAATACTCTTTGAATGAGTGAGTGACATTTGAGGAAAGCCTCATTTAGCAAATGTGCGTGTTGGCCAGCTGAATCTGAGCTCTTGTTTTACTTTCCAGGAGGAAAATCTATAGGTTCCATAGATCCTGTCTTTCAGGGGGAAGAGGTTCCATTCAAACACACAACCACAACAAAGCTAGAATAACAGAGCAATTGACTTAAGTATGCCAATCAAGTCTGCGTGTGAAGAGGTAGAGTAAAAAGAAGTAAAAATGTACGACCAACTGCACTGGGCCTTCCACAAAGGTGATATACTATAATGCATAATACAGTGCATGGCGTTTGAGACTTGGAGCCTGTCCAAAGTGGTTTATTACTGGATAAAGCCAGAGATTCTTGTTAAAACACAGACTTACCTAAAACATGGTCTCAGATATGGATGTAGAGAACAGTGTTACAGAGAAGTTCCAATATGGTTGTAAGGAAGTAGTGGAATTCTTATGCCATTCTCTATTCAACTTACTCTAAGGAAACGGACAGCCTAGGTTATTTTCCTTTTTCTTTTTTAACAATTGTTTTGTTTGATGAAGATGAGCAGAGCCATGTCAGCTTTAAGGCAGGAGAGAAAAAATTTTTTTAATGTAAATATCCTTGGGTGTATAGTCAACACACCCAAATTTTTATTCAAATGGAATCTGAGCCACATGTCATTTTCATTATAGAAATCAGAGGCGCCAAATCAGAAATAGCCTCAGTTTCCTTAAATGATTAACAATGATTGCTCTTTATTTTCGTAAAATTTTATTTGGGAAAAGGTGGGGGTGAGGGTGGGAGAAGGGAGTAGGATCAGAAAATACAGAACCTGTGAATCCCTAATGCTGGTTCTATCCTCAGCTCAGGGCCAGCACCTAGCTTGTAGCAAAGACTGCTGGCTGCCTACTGAGTGTTGAGTCTCCCCTATTCCTCACTAGCAGAGCTCTGATTTTATACTGGGTGGTGATGTATCTAGATAAGTAGATACATTTCCTAGTCTTCTGGAGGAGTTGTTGGTTGGGTTTCTAGAAATCTTCAAGAATGCTGGGAGACATCCCCTTTTTGCCCTACCTTTTCTTTTTTAGAAACCAGAGATGCTGCTGCCATTCCCATAGCCAACTTGGATCACAAAGTGACCTTGCAGATTTAAGCCCTGTGCTAAGTCCAATGGGGAAGAAGGAAAAAAACTGTCTGGGTCCCTGGTGACTATGGAACTTCTATTACCGTGTTGGGGTGCCCACTTCAACCACTTCTTCTATGTGGGAGACAATAAACTTGTATATTATTAAGTCACTTACTTGGGCTACTACTGTATGCAGCTGACCTTACTCCCGATACATTTTTGTCATTCTGAAGATGTTATTCTCCTCCACTGTGTTTTGAGTAAATCAACGGGTAAAGGGGAAAACAATGGCATGACACCTGTCCTGTTAGCTATGGAAGGAGAGAAAGAATTCAGCTGCTCTGCCTTCCTCACTCACCTGTCTGACTGCTCCAAAGGCTCTCAAGGATGTGCCTCCAGAGAAGAGGAAGCTTGGGGAAAGGCCCTGCGCACTTTAGCTGCCTAGCTATCTCCCACTAGGCTGTTCTTCTCGCCCTATTAGTGAGTGGGGAGGAGCCCTTCCCCCAGTAGGCTCTGAGATGGCCAGCATTATATTTGTTGCCTGTGATCATGCTCACAGGCAAGACAACAGATGGAGACAAAATAGCCTCCTGGGAAAGAGAGAGGAGAAGAGCGACTGTGATTACAGGTTTTACCATGTCTTGCAATTATGTGATTCAAAGCTTTCTGGGGCCTGATTCTGAAAATTGTAATATGCACTCTGTAGGGTAACTCTTACACCAGTTAGTAAATGAGCACTAATCAATACTAACCAATAAGCCAGACCTCAGACAAACTCTGGACATATGGAAAGCTAGACGATCATTTTTTAATGTCGCAGGAAGAAGAGAGACACAAGATGTTTCCCTTAGGCTTTAGACATAAAAAGGACATAAAAAGGATTTATCAGTCTTCTGGAGCTATGTGTAATGTGCGAGGTCCCATATAAGAAATTCTCTGGAACTTAATGGGAGAGTGCTAGCAATTTCACCCAAGATACAGATAGTGGTAAGGAAGTAGGTTAAAAAAGTTATAAAAAAAGAAGGAAAGGAGGAGGGAGGGAAGGAAGGGAGAAACGTAAGAAAGCAAGCCAGGTTCAGAAACCCTCTGATGAAAATTTCTCTACCTCCTTGAATCAGATGGAAGCCCCTTGTCAGCATAGGATTAGGGGTCCAATGACATTCAAGGTTGTGGCCTACTTGTATTCAGGAAAGAGCCCAGGAGAGATGGATTTGCTGTAATCAGACCAGTGGGACCCTGGCCACGCTGCCTGTGTGTTTGTAGACAGCCAGGGAGTTCCATGCCATTTCCTCAGGATGTCACAAAATGTGCAGTGCCTCCAGGAGGTAACTGGAGCCTAGTTTCCAGCTTTATCTGGGTTTTAGTCCAGATTCTGCCACCTAGGAGAAGTGGGCCATGGGTAAGCCACTTGACTTCTTGTAGTCTGATTTTGCTCATTCCTAAATATTGAGATTTTAACCCCTCTTGTGAAGAGTCATGGGGAAGAATGAAAGAATCGTGAGAGAAAATGCTTGGTAAAGGGATTCTCCATTAGTGTGACTTCTGCCTAGTACCCTTCTTCTTCTTTCTCATTCTGGCTGGGTATTACTGGAGCTGCTCTGGGCTGTCCTGGCTGAGATGATTCCTGGGTCTGGGGTCATGGGCACAGAAGAACAGTCAGAGGCAGGAAGGGCAGGGAAAGGGGAGAGGTCCAGCCCCATGTCAGCAACAGGGGGTGCCAATGTGTGAAGAATTTAAAAACAATTATAAAACCGACTAAAATGGGATTTGCTTTTCATGATCACCATGCGCCCTGATTCTAAGCAATGTCCTGATGAAATACCTTCCCTGGGGGGGGGGGGGGAAATGTTAGTGATCTAAATTTTAAACAATAGCTGTGGTTATTGTTGCATTTTCATGTTATGTAAGGCTCAAATCACAATAAACTTGATCTTTAATAAGCATTGTATTTTCTACGGAAAAGTTAATTCAGGAAATTCTCGTTATGTGGGAATGAACTGCATGCTTTAATTTCCAGAATGAGTTTATAACGGTTTGGAATCATTTAAACTTGCAGCACAAGAGTTTGTTTCTCCAAACTCACTGGACTTTGTATCCCTGCATTTAAACACCAGATTTGAAGTAAACACTGATTACAAAAGATAAAGAAACAGACTTTGAATTACTTCATTGTTGTCATCGTCTGTGGATATTTTGAGTGTATATTTGTGTTTAAAATCTGAAACAGCGAAACCCTGTAAACCTGTGGGGCATAATATTTTCATTAAGTACCAATTTTAGTTCACACATGAAATCTTTTACTGACCGTGAATGTCTTTAAAATGGAAATGTAGTCTGCTTTTAAAATTATAACTATTTGCTTTAAAACTAAAGAACAAATCCAGTAAATAAAATATTACCAAACACATTGCATCACTTAGCAGTTATACTTTTTGTAGACATTTGGATTTTAATAAAATTTACTTAGAAGTTACTAGATAATTCTTGGAGTTCCCGTTGTGGTGCAGCGGAAACAAATCCAACTAGGAGCCATGAGGTTGCAGGTTCGATCCCTGGCCTCACTCAGTGGGTTAAGGGTCCAGTGTTGCTGCTGTGAGCTGTGGTGTAGGCCGGGGGTACAGCTCTGATTTGATCCCTAGCCTGAGGACTTCCATGTGCTGTGGTTGCAGCCCTTAAAAAAAAAAAAAAAGAACAAGTTACTAGATAATTCTTTACATCAAGTAAGATGGTCAGTATATTGTGAAGAAAGGATCAGAGTCTAAACTATAAGAAGGATATGAAACTTTTAGATAAATGGTGGTTTTTCCTTTTATATACATAAAATAAACCTTTTTTTCTTCTTTATTTACAAGATTATGTATACAGAGTATAAGAAAAGAGATTTTTCACTGCCTGTGAACATGTCCCTGCCTCTTCTTGGCCAAGTTTTTTTTTTTTTAATTGCATTTCAAGATTTTGATGAAAATAATTTTGTGTAAAAGAGGAGGTACTATTACAATGATCTGCTCTAGAAGTTAAAGACCTGAGATGGGACAGTGACTGTAGTTCTCCTTTGCCTGAATGCTCAGTGCCCCCCATGGCAGGTGGGGGCCCAAAGCTCAAGCCTTCCCAGTTGCTGGCAGAGAAAACTTTCTCTGGTTCAGAGCACTGGTTTTTCACAGTCCTGTGGGCTCAGACCTTAAGGAAAATAGCAGCAGCTGTAATCAAAACAAATGGCTTCTCCAGGCATCAGGCAGATATTTCCATCAATTTTCCTCCCAAATGGCCCAGACTCAGACTTCCTTCAGTCTAGGTCAGATGATCTAATGGTCACCCCTCAAAATCTACCCACTCGGCCAACTGTGTAGGAAGGAGCGTCTGCGCCGTGACCTTTTCTCTGTGAAGTTCATTGAGTTTTCTCTCTTGTACCACACAGGGCTTTTTTTTCTAATGCCCTTTGGACACTGCATTAAACTTTAATTGTGGCTGGGGAGGAAGCTCTGGGTTGGGTTGGGCAGCCCTGCCCAGCCCTGCGGTACCATCCATGCGACTGTCAGTTGGTTAGTTATGCTGGAACCCTTGTGCTGCTTGGAGCTCATTAATTCCCCTCCTCCTCAGCCGCTTTCCCTGGAAAGCTATTTGGTTATTTCCAGCTGAAACTGCTCACGGCCTAGAAGCATCCCCTAGGACTCAATTGCCCACCAAACCATAAGCAGAGCTCTGCTCCTGCTAGAAATGCTCTCCTCTCTGCTGGACACGTTTCTTTGAATGATAAAAGCCTGGGTTTGCATACAGTTGGGGCAGTGCCCTCTGTCTGGCTGGACAGGGCCAGGCCAGGTCAGTGTAGTGACTCACAGTCAGATAGCAGCTAATCCATCTCTTGGGGTGTCATTAACACAGGTGAGCAGACAGCCACATCAAACCTGCTTCCCTTTTAAGGGCCATATTTACAACCCATTAGTCGTCAGGGCGAGTGGGAACAAGGCTATTGGTGGCAAGTATGCAATCCATCACAGTAATTAAGTGGGTTTAAGCGCACCGCTAATCTGGGGAGGTGCAGAGTTCTGTTTCGACATCCTAACTTAGAAAAAATGAACCATGCCAAGGAAAGTTCCTGTCTTTGTCTCTGCTTCCAGCCTTTCTCTCCATCTCTGTTTTTCTGTGTTCTGTGTCTCTTTGGATCTCTGTCTCTGTATATCCCTGCCTCTCTTTGTTTTTCCAGCAGATTCCTTTCTCTTTTTACAAAATCCTTCTTCCTCAATTTAACATTACAACGTCCAACAGCTTAAGTAGATTCTCCAGAATAAAACCAAACAAAAAGCTCCCCCCCGCCGCCTACTTTCAGCATGCCACCCTTTAATTTTGGCTCCCTGTCAACTGCAGCCAGAGTGAAGATGCACTCGCCTGTGTGGTTGGTTTTTCATTGCATTTTCAGCATCATCTTGGCACTGCCTTGCGTCTCCCCTGCTCCCTGCTGTGCTTCCTTTTCTTTGGTTCAGGGGCAAAATTTCAGGTCACTCAGCCGATTACATTACCCTTCCCACCCCTGCCTCTGAGAACCTGCACTTCCCCATAAAATGCTGCTCTCTGGTGTTTACAAAAGAAGCGGTGGAAAGAGAATCCTGAGCTCCGAGCATGTAATTTCTACCTGTACACTGGAGCATAGGATGAGCCCGAGAACCGAGGTGCTGAGGTGCCGGAGGAGCCAGGCTCATTTCACACAGTCTCGAGAAGCAGTTGCCTGCAGAAGGCCCAGCAGCTGTTTAACACACAGAGCGACCGTGCACACCAGTTTAGGGCGGGAACTGAAGAAGGAGACCATGTCCAATTGCAGCCTCGGGGGACACTGGAGGAGGCAGGATGTGATTTTTACCTTTGATGCACCTCTCTGCCTCCCAACCTCAGGGAAGGTTATGAATTCTTCCTAATTAAAAAAAAATATAAAATTGTGTGCATCACAATATCAGCCAAGGCTGGCTTCCAGAAACAGCTTGAAAATTGGCCTCTGTAGATGAGATGACCCAGGAGGGAGAATATGAACACCATGAACCATCTTTCTGAAGGCTCTGCTCCAGGCAGAAAAGACAAAGCAAGAATTTAGCGTCCTCAAAACACTGGATCCATTTACTTTCCATAAACGTCTATTTCATGCTACAGCAGTCACGCTATATCAGAGGAAGGGTGTGTATTTTTTCACCCTTCTGCTAAGGCAGCAGGTTTTACCCTGGTGCAGGGGACTTCCTGACCAGTAAAGGACCACATGGGGTTCTTCTGTCCGTGAAAAGGGGCTCTAATCAGGAAGATGATGCCTGCATTTTTGATGACATTTCCTAACCATGCATTTCTCTTTGGACAGTTTCTGTACTCATTTTTTCCTGTACTTCTTTAAAAATCATTCAATATAGCGTACATACAGAAAAGTACATACAATATAAACATACAGTGTAACAAAGTCACCACGATCTATTTCAAGGCATGGAGTACCCTCTGCATCCCAGAAGCCCTCATATGACTCCCCCCAACCCCTACAATCTCTCCTCTCTCAGAGGAGAGCAGTTTGTTCCTTTTCTTTATAGTTTGACTGACCACCTATATATCCCTAAATGCTATGGTTGTTTGGCCTGCTTTGGAACTTTAAGAAAATCATGGACTATACATCATTTTGTGTCTTTGCCTCTTGCACTCTACATTGTTCAGAGGCACCATTAATGTTAAGTACGTCTCTAGCTGATGGCAACATCTCATTGTATGACTCCACCAAAATTTACCCATTACCCTGCTATTAACCCAGTGCTAGGAGCATCTGTATTTGTTTCCTGGTGCACAAGTTTCTCTAGGGGTTTTATCTAGAGGTGAGTTATGGCTTGATGATAATATTTAATCTTGAAGTCCTAAAGGATCCAGAGGAGTTTAAAAGTCACCTGCAAGAGAAAGGACATTCCAAGCAGAGGGAACAGGGTATGTAAAGAAAGGCTCAGGGGTGTGAAACTACATGATGGGTTGGGAATCATAGTCCCATGTTATTGGAGTGGAGCCCTTGCATAACTCTAAATGGGGTTCCCAATATGAATAGGGCAGTAAGTGTTACAGGGTACATTTATAATACAAGGTGATGGACACAGTTTGAGTTATCTCCTTCACAAAACGGCCATGGCGTCAAATTATAGTGGGACCAGGTAGTCAGACTTAATTGCTGTTGGGCCAAGATCAATGGTGGGCAGTCTTGTTTGGTAGGGATCATCTAAATTTTAAATGGCAAGAAGGGGTC
Source organism: Sus scrofa (assembly GCF_054392235.1). Taxonomy (NCBI): domain Eukaryota; kingdom Metazoa; phylum Chordata; class Mammalia; order Artiodactyla; family Suidae; genus Sus; species Sus scrofa. Next base: position 93,898,231 of record NC_139384.1, on the reverse strand, counting down.
ATCTTGTAATCAGTTCTCATCTACTGATAAGGAGGCCCTAGGATACCATGTTTTGAAGAATATGAAGCTATGGCTGGTATCAGCAAGAAGGCCTTGAATGATAGTGTGGAGCCCACGTGTCAAGGATTTGCTGACTTTTATCTCAGTGCCTCTCTGTGCAGTGGTTCAGACACCATAGAGGAGCCCCCCCCCCCCCCCGGAACCCAGCTTGTGCTGTTCATATAGTGTATACTTGATTACATGTGCAATGCTGCTCTAATCACCACAGTTGCCATTATAAACTGCATCAGCCATCTGTGTGCCTGGAAAGAACAGCTACTGAGGCAAACACAGTTTAAACTCGCTTGGCTTTCAAATGACAGGAAGAAGAGGTACTGAATGTCAAAGTCTTATTTAAGGAATGATAAAACAACAAGCTTCATGTGCAATCGTTAGAACCAAACACATCTACTATAGATGAAAATGAATAATCTGTATTTTGAGTCTCTCAAACCCCAATGATCTCAAAAGTCTATCCCACAAGCTGAAATGGCACAATGTGTCTAGAGCAAGCTGCTTTGAGTCCCTATTCTGAAAGTGTCGATTTCCTGGTTTAAAAAAAAAAGCCCTCTGTACTAGAGCAAGGCTTTGCCTCAGGTAGCCTGGGTTATGGGATACACAAATATCAAATTGAGCGACCAGGAAGAAACAGGTCTATGGGCTAAGTTAATATTATCAATGGATTATTTGTGCACCTGTGGAAGAACAAAGGCAAGCTTCCTTGTTAAACAGCCATCCTTTGAGTGTGGCCGAGCAGCAGCAGCCAGACCACGTGGATGGACCCCAGTCACGTGCACTGGTACACAGTAAACTTCAAAGACCTTTGACTCAATAAATAGAGACAAGAAAACTAGACATTTCCAATGCCTTATGAGCCCATCCAAGAGTAGCTGCTGTTTGTCTGTGGTGGAAAAAAAAGACCACCAAGCATTTTCACACTGATACGGAGGCCATAATTCCCAGTATAAACCATTCCTGATTGTATGAACTTGGATGGGTTCTTTGCTGTCCCAAAGTCTCAGTTTTCTTATCTTTAAAATGAGGAAAAGACCTCACAGCATTGTTTAATAGAATCTCATCCCGTGAGGTATGTGAAAGTGGTCTTTAGATTGAACAGCACTCTGCAAAGAGGAAGTATTTTTATTCTTATTTCCTCATTAGGCCATGGCAAGGTTCAAAAGAAATCATGCCTGCGAAATCACTTGGAAAAGTGCTTGGTGAGGTTAGTCTCGAAAAGTACAAATGTAAGCTGGTAATTGAAATAATAGTGTCAGAGCTTTGAGCTTTGGGTGGCTAGAGAGAGTGCAAAAGGTACATAAAAGAGGGCATAACGGCATTGTGGAAATTCAAAGTTCAGAGCATTTTAAAAGCAGGAAAGTGGTCAGTTTGGTCAAAATGGAAGATGAACCCTGGCACGTTCTAGAACAGAAGCATCAATGACAGTGCTGCTGTGAACAGGAAATCATTGTTCAGTGTTAATAGGCATTTTTTTTTTTTTTGCCATTTTCTTGGGCTGCTCTTGGGGCACATGGAGATTCCCAGGCTAGGGGCCAAATCGGAGCCATAGACACTGGTCTACGCCAGAGCCAGAGCAATGCGGGATCTGAGCCACATCTGCAACCTACACCATAGCTCATGGCAATGCCGGATCCTTAACCCACTGGGCAAGGCCAGGGATCGAACCCGCAACCTCACGGTTCCCAGTCGGATTCGTCAACCACTGAGCCAAGACGGGAACTCCTTAATAGGCATTTTTGATGATAAGAAAGAGAGACTGACTCAGGTGACTGTGAAGAAATGGAGATTCACTGATGGAGAGACGGAGGCAGAAATCCACACCATCCCTCCTGGGAAATGACAAAGAGCCAAGTCTCACGGAGAACAGAATGTGCAGCGGGAGCTGGGAGGTGGTGCAGGATCCAAAGCAGCTCTAGAAACTAGGTTATATTATTGCCCTAGAGCAACAAGGGTTTTCTCATTTTCTGCTCTTCAAGCCGCTCCACAGCTGAGCAACTCCCCTCTCTTCCACATGTCACTTGGTCTCTGCTTTCTAGCATCCCAGGCTTCTCTTAGCTCCTGCTATCCGTGCTTTCTCTAGTTTTCTGCTGAACCTCTCAGCATCGGTTTCCTTCCTACCTACCAACTCATGAATCTCTCTCCTTTTTTCTCTCTGCAATTCTCATGTGGACTCTTTGGGAGAGAGAATCCCAGTGGTTCCCTGAATCCCCATTGTCTTTGCTAGATAGGATGTTTATGTTGCGACAACTCAGACACTGGCCGAGTAGGTCAGGCTTCTATAGCCGTGGTCCAGGAGGTAGGGTCCCATGGGATGAACATAGCAGTTTTATGCTTACAGACTCCTTAGTTGGGGCTGTCGGTGGGACCCTCTTGGAGCGGTGTGGGGCAGGGGTCTGTGGGCGGGCAAGGATTCTGCAGCCCATTGGGCTTGCAGTTTGATGGCTTACTTCCCACTAATCAGGAGCAGTGTCTCGTGTAAGGTGCTGTCTGCAAATGATGATGGTAAAGGAGATGAAGAAGGAGGAGAGAAAGAAGAACAAGGTAGGAATTAAAAAAAAGTTTTTTAAAATTGAAGTACAGTTGATTTACAATGTGTTAGTTTCAGGTGTACAGCAAAGTGATTCAGATATATATATATATATATACACACACACACACACACACATATATATATATATATATATATAAAATATAGGGATATTCAGAGAGATATATATTTTGAACTGTCTTCTCTTCAAGCCACTATGGAAAGAGAGAGAAAAATGCAAGCTTTCAAAGGTCAGGAATATTATGCTTGGCCCAAAGCAAGCATTGTTTCGCGTTCTGGTTATTTTACCTAAAGTAGGTTCCAAGTAGCTTCTTCAACACAATTAAGAATCTCGGGATACTGGTACAGAAAGAAACCTCAGGGTCATTGCCTCTTCACTTTGCGTGGTCCTGTAACCCCATATTCCAGAGAGGTGGGAGGGAGGCTGCCCTGGGATCTGGGTCCAATAGATTCCCTGCCCGCTCTGGATGGCTTATCTCCCCCGGGGCCAGCATGGAGAAGGAAACTTCACTGGCTGGAAGCATTACCCCTTCCATTTGGGGCAGTGGGCCTGGAACTCTTGCCAGCCTTCCCTTTACAAAACCAAAATTTGCTTTTTCTATAAGGGGATTTGTCTCAGATCTGTCTTCAGCCCCCAAAGTGTCTACACTCCATCTCTCCTGTCCTGTTCACACCTCTGACTTGCTCAGCCTCAGGGTTGTGACCCAATCGTTAGGAGAGGAAGCCACTTTGGCCTACAGATGCCTGTGAGGGCTGTAGCCACAAATAGCAAAAACCAAACAACAAAAGCAAGAAAATCCTCCTGATGACTTAACCAACCTCCCAGCTGCATCACACAACAATGGGTGAGCCTTTGTATAAGTTCTGTATTCTTTTTTTTTTTGGCTTTTTGGTCTTTTTGCCTTTTCTAGGGCCTCTCCCACAGCATATGGAGGTTCCCAAGCTAGGGGTCTAATCCGAGCTGTAGCCCTGGCCCATGCCAGAGCCAGAGCAACGCGGGATCTGAGCCACGTCTGCGACTTACACCACAGCTCATGGCAATGCTGGATGCTTAACCCACTGAGCAAGGTCAGGGATTGAACCTGCAACCTCACGGTTCCTAGTCAGATTTGTTAACCACTGTGCCATGACGGGAACTCCTAAGTTCTGTATTCTGCCATCCAACAACCCACAATATGGATTTTTAAAAAACATTTCATGTATTGTGGATGTAGTTTTGATTCTCATGGGTCTAAACTGACCAACAACATAACCAGCCACGTGCTGGGTATCTGCTCTGTGTGGACTGCGACAAGTCACTTAGTCTCTGTGCTTAGTTTCTTATCCAAATACTGGGCTATTTATTTTCTTAGCCCCCTGCCTGGCCTTTAGGGAATGGTTAATAAACATTACCTATTAATATTATATACTGTTTTATTTGGTCGTCCGAAGAACTCAATGAGGAGTGAAGCTCAGAGAAGTCATTAGCTCAAGTTCTAGAAGGTCATAAGTGACAGGGTTCGAAGAGGGAACCAATTTCCTGACTTCAGTTAGGTGGTCTTCATGCTCCACCAGACCTACCCTCAACACCCCCTGCAGTTGGGAGAATGTTCTGGAGAAGATCTCAGTGCTAGAAACGTCCTTCCTGATTTTCTTTTCCTCCCCAAGGGGGATGGGCAGGGGGAGTGGCAGTGTACCCTGCAGGTCTGAGTCTCCTCACCCAGGACTCAGGAACTCCTGGCAGCCCCTGCCTCTAGGCCCCTCTCCTCCTGGGTGTCCTCGTCACAGCCCCCCAACCCTCTGCCCTGGTGGGAAGCGGGGTCCTGGAGTCTGGAGGGGTGTGAGGAGAGTTGCTCCTTCCTCTCTCCTCTGCCTGTGGTTTGGACCACTCCTCACAGGCTTCCTGCCTTGGCAAAGCAGCATCACGCTTCCCATGTTTCGCTTCCTTCAAGTGAGGGGGCTAATGTGCGTGACATTAGATTTATTGAAGGCCCCCCACAAAACTTGATAGGGTTTATTCTTTGGTGATGAAAAAGGTGGCCCTTCCCAGTGAAAGGCCGCACCACTGGCCACTGCTTCTGAACCCGCCTTGTCGACCAGAGCTCCAGAGAGACCAAAGGATGGCACGGGCAGGGTTGTACTGGTACCTATAAAGAGGCAAAATGGCGGCTCCTCCTATCCTTCACTGGTGATTGTGGTGGTGAGGCCTGTTCTGGGCTGCCTGCCAGGATTCCATCTGACGGCCCTGGGTACCCCAGCACAGAGAAGGCAACACTTGAGTGAAGGAAAATTAGAATTCAGTCAATGTGGGACGAGCCTTTGGAAGGGACTGTGGTGTGGGTCATCGGGAAAGTGGGGACCCCCAGGAGGTGTGTCTAATAATCACCTCAGGAAGACAGGGCAGTGGGGTTGGAGGGGGAAGGGTCTCCGGGCCCCCGAATCCACTCCAATATGTCCCTGGCCATATGCAAACACAATCAAAGAAATATCTCCTCCCAGGCCACCTCCAGCTTATTATGCAATCAGTCAATGTGTTGGCTTGCTTGTCCTACTCAAGAAAAGATCTTTAAAAAGAAGAAAAGCAAAGAAAAATGTAGACAATTTCTACTATCCGTCCACAGACCACTGCTAAACGGCCAGATGAGAAACCGTCTGCTGCCTGACCGAACTGCTGAGCAGTCCATGAGCATTCCAGACAGTTCGGGATTTGTCACAAAGGAGTTAGTTTTATTCTTTTCGCCCCAGGAAGAAGCAGAGGCCTTCACCCTTGACCCTGACATCCCCTTGTTGCCGTCTTCTCTTCCACAACACCTTGGCTTGATACTATTTATCTTGGGTCTTCTCGTGACTATTGGCTGAATTTTAATTTATACCGAATACTATTCAGGGGACCAAGGCTCTCCAAGTTTCAGACCTCCCGAGAAAGGGGTGCATGCGTGTGGGTTTAAGAAAATCTCTCAGCTTGTCTCCTAGCTGAAAGGCCCCCAGAGATCTCTGAGCTTAATCTGAGGAATAAAGCAGGTTGGTTAGCCCCTGTCTGAGGGGTTTTATCAAAATGTGATAAAACAGTAAATGAAAAATGGCGGGCTGAGTTCGTTATGGTTCTGTGAGGGGGTCTGTACAGGTAAACCAGGCCATAACTCACCTGCCTTGTGACAGTTTTTATTACTCGGTTTTAGGGTCGTTCTGAGGAGGGAGGGGAATTGCCCCAGACAACAGATGTGGGAGGCTTTTTTTTTCTTCCCCGTCCTGTGGACAGGCCTAAGGCTCCAGCCGGGTGACTCATGGTTGTGGTATTATATACCTCAAGATTAAGTGTGTGCTGTGGAAAGTGTGGGGCAGGATTTATCAGTGAGAGTTCCTCCTTTGAAGTATCAGGGCAGGCTACTTTGCTGATGGGTTCTGGAACCCTGCCAAGCCCCAATATGCTGTGAAAATAGCCGTCTTAGGTTTTCTTGGCACATGAGCACATTTGCACTTGATTCGCAGACCTCCACTGCTTTCTGATGGTTTTGAGGAGAGTGTTCTTGGCGATCGGGGCCTGGGGCCAAATTGTAACCCTGTCTGTGTGCGCCCCTTCACAGGCCCCATCCAAACATGGTTTCGATGGCTCCAGATATGGATGGCAACACCAACTTAAATAAGAATATCCTTGAGTTCCATCAGGCTGCCAGCTTTGAGTTGCTTTTTAGCATCTAGATAGGAATTTCTCTAACTTGCATTTCCTGATCCCTGTCCCCACGAACAGAATAATGATGTTTAAAGCACTTTGCTGCAGCAGTGCCTCCACAACAATGCGTCTTGGCCTTTGCAGCTTGAAACGAAAGCGATACGTGCGTGGAGAAAAACCTCAGTGATGCCACTGTAACGCCACCAGTAAATTAATTTGAAAAACTCCATCTTTCTCTAGTGAAAAATCCATCCTCGGTTTGCCTGCATGTCCCTCCCCCCCAACCTCTACTCATTGTCATACAGTTATTAATTTTGAGAACAAAGGACATCAAAAGCTAATTATGTCAGATTCTCAGACACCCTTCCGGAGGCTAGTCTGTCAGCCACATTTCTCATCACCTGGCTACTTGTCACAAATTGCTTCCTTGCAGAGGCAGATTTTCCCCAAAGATTCCCCATTTCAGGTCTCCCTCCAGTCTGGGAACTAGACTCTGTCCTTCCTGATTTAAATCTTGCTAACCTGTGTTGGAGAACCCATTTGTAACCTGGCTGAGCATCCTTTCCTTCCACCTTTCTGAATGGGCAGACCCTTTAAGAAAGGCAACTTGATATGACTGGACTTGAACCCTCAAATGGGCTCAGGAAGCCATCAGGTCTGTGTCCACTGACCTCCTGGTTGAAAACATAATTGAATATGGTTACAGGTTGGGTCCTGTTAGGTGCTGAATTGTGTCTCCTCCTCCATCCATATGTTCAAGTCCTTACCCCCCGGGGCCTTCAGAATGTGACTTTATTTGGAGATGGGGTCCTTGCAGAAGTAATCGAGTGAAAATGAGGACATTAGGGTGGGCCCTCCTTCAACATGACTGGTGTCCTTGCAAAAAGGGAAAATTGGAGACAGACCCCCTCTCCCCCCATGGGGAGAAATGTCATATGCACATGAAATGGTCATTGACAAGCCAAGGAGAGAAGCCTGGACCAGATGCCTCTCTCACAGCCCTCAGAAGGAACCAAGCCTGCCAGCACCTTGATTCTGGACATCGAGTTTCCAGAACTGTGAGACAATACATTTCTGTGTTTTAAGGCACCCAGGCTGTGGTGCTTTCTTACAGCAGTTCTAGCAAACTAATACAAGGATCTTGGGCAGCAGACTCTGAGGCAGAGATTAACATGAAGGACCTAAGGGAGCACTCCTGGGATAAACTTCTGTGGAAGAGAGAGAAGTGGCCTGGGAGAGGGGGATGTTGAGACACAATGGAACCCCACTGAAGGCTTCAGCTGACTCCCCAGGATGTCGTGGAACTGGGATGGCCCTTCATAATTGGGGCATGAGTCTGAGCCTGTGTCCACCCCTGCCCATCCCTCATTGAGTGTGGACTGCCTCTGTGAGGAGGTATGACCTTGGCTGAGGCATTTTTATTCAGCCAAAGCAATTGTGAAACGGGCCAACAGTTCAGGATAGTCTTTTGGGGAGAATTCCAAAGTTGGGGGTGGGGGCAGGTCCTTCATATCTTGGGGTATGGGGTGGCACACCCTAGCATCCACCATGAATACACGCTGAGGGTAGCTTGTCAAATTATGGTATTTTCAAAAAGGGGTTGAGCTTTGTAAGGTGTGGTGCTATGTTGGGCCCTCCTTTCATCCCCCACCTTCTCAATGAGGCAGGTTGTGGCTGCCCTACCTTTTGCACCTGCTGTTGGAGGTGTATCAGTAGGTATCTAGAAAGGAAGACAGAAACTACTCTGGATGCTTCATATAAAAGGGATTAAAAGAGAAGAAGCATCTCAAAGGTGATGGAAAGGCTGGGGGTGCACAGGGAGAGGGAGAGCTTTCCTGGAGAGCAGGAGGATGATTGTGACCTGGGATTGGAATCTATTAGCCCACACCCTCTGCTGAGCTGCCACTGGGGTTGGAGTGATGCTACTCCCTCTGAATGGACACTCATGATGCCACACTCTGATGATGGTGAAACCAGGGCTGACACTGCTACAGTGCAGAGTAACCCCTGGAGGCAATAGTTGCTGGTCCCATTCTACTGCTATTGGTGGCATTGCTAGCATTGGATAGAAAAGCCTAAATTGACTTCTTCCACCTATTTTTTGGTCTGATTCCTAGTCCCCTGCAGTGGAGAAGGGGGCATGGAAGAAAGGGAAGTGATCTGGGACAGAAGACAATAGTCCAGTTTCTCTCAGATTAGCCCCTGCTATGTCCTTAGTCAGTGGTCAGCCCACAGTAGGGACTGGTCCACAGGAATGGAGCATCATGGAACCACAGCCAGGGACGGGGCCCATCCAAGGGAATGGCAACAAACGTCCCCTTCTTATTGAATCCTAAGGTGACACACTCAGTAGCCTTCAACTCTAAGATTCATGTTAATGTATTATTATTCTGTCATCTGATTCTAAACTGAGTTGTGTTTGGTGAAAGGTCCCTTGGAAGCATCTCCATTTGTCCTCATGGGAGGTGACTGAGCAAGCTTGGTGCCTCCTACATCGCCTCGCTTTGCAGATACCAAATAAGCTGTGTATTGTGTTCCTTCTGCCGAAGCATATGGTTAGTATAATTTTTTCAGCAGACAGCTGAACTCAACAGCCTGTGCGTGGTGGTTCAACATGGGTAAGGACAAAGTGGTATGTGATAAAAGTTGTCATAAAAGACATCTGGGGCTTCGTTTGGCACTGCTCTTGGCACCGGATAATCAGCTTACCTGGCAGACTTCAATTTGCTGCCAAACCTTACAGACCAAATTCTATTCACCTGGGGATTTTACCCACTGACCAGACCCTGTATTGCTCATAAATTTAGGAGACTTTGTGAGAATTGTTTCAAACCAAAACTGCAGTTACGTCATTTGTAACTACCACCTCACATATTATTCTAGCCACCTGGCAATCTCTTCAAATCAGAGGCTATTTTGGAATATTTCCCCAAATCATACTTCTGATTTCACACAGCAAGCTGAACCCACTCCTTTCTCTTTCGAGCTGTCACTGCTCAAGAGAAGCTTGAATGTTACCATGGTTTCCTCAGTGATGCATCTGCTACAGAGGGAAGAGGGTGGTTGGCAGAGGCAAAGAAGGAGGAGGAAAAGGGGCCTGCGTCTTCCCCATCTGTAGAGCGCCAGCTAGATTCTACTGCTTTGCAGTTGGGGTGATCTTCCACCTGTGAGAGGTTGCCCTTGGGTGATAAAAGCTTCATTTGGCTCATTTCAAAATCAAGACGGGTGTTCCATGCAACCAGGCCAGTTCCCATTTGAACCCTTAGAAAAGACAGCTAATTTTTCCCCCATACATCTGGCATGGTTCCCTGAGACAGCAGGAAAGGGAAGGCAGTTTGGTGGGGCTGTAGTTGTATATGAGCTTAATTTGAAACTATTAGTTTCATTAGCCTTGATATTCTAATTATATCTCTGCATTTCACCCTGCAACACTATTGCTCAAACAAGGTGGCTGGGAAAATAACTGCCAGGTTCTTGCATAGAGAATATACAAGACAAAGGGCTATTGTACCAGGGCTGGAAGGAGTGTTTTCCAATGGTTTCCCATTCCTCTCTATGTTTTCAATAGAAGCCAACCCCGAAGGTTCAGGAAGGCCTGTAAGGCATTGGAAGCCATCAAGGAGAGCCTTGCCAGGGTGTGGGCTTACTTGACAGGTTCCTGACTGATTAGTCATCGCTCCTGAGAACTGCAGGACAACACTTATTAAGTTTCTCTAGGCTGCTAGAGAGTCAATTGTCTATTTGTCAGATATCCTTTCCCCACTGTTGCCACAAGCTCCACAGAGTGTGAGTATCACCAGGAGATTTGATTTCTGTAGCATCCAGAAGAGCGGAGCAATAATGCAACACTTTGTATTTGCAAGGTCATTTGTAACTACCACCTCACATATTATTCTAGGGGATTTTGTAGGAGAGTTAACCTTTACAGAGCCCTGGGCTACTAGGGACCCTGCGTCAGTCCCATGTTGAAATGAGGAAACTATAATATGGAAAAGTGAACGCCTTTCTTGGAATTGCACCTTCAGGATTCAGTGTTCATACAGAATACCAGAATGACTGCATTTCCTAGCCCACATTGGTCATTTCCCAAGGTTGGAAAGAGAAATCCTGGGGAAGTCTATGGCAGGAAGGAGAATGGAGCGGGCTCACTGTCTCACTGGAGACATGTATTTCCTAGGAAGATCAACACAGGGCATCTTCTTTCCCTGCCTCTTTTGAGACATTAGGGTTCTGCTTCCAGATTAACAAGCCAGGGTATTTCTTCAGCATCGACAATGTGTCCAGAGGCTTGGTGATGCTTTGTACTTGGTGATGTTGTAAAAGCAAGAGACACGGAAGACACAGTTCCTGATTTTTAAAACATCTACAGTCTAATCAGACATTCATACAAATGAATTAAGGAACAACATCAGATGGCTTATAAACCTGTGCTAAGTGTTCACAGATCAGAGTGTCTTCTCTTGCCAACTGAGCAGAGAAAGTGCAGGAATCCCAAGCCTCAGAGGAACCAGGGAAACCTTCCTGAAGGAGGAGAGAATTAAATTGTGAAGAAGAGAAAGAAGGTCTAATAGGTCCTTGATTTTTGTGAGCTCCCGGTTTCACCAATACCAGGATGGTATTTCATTTCTCCATAAGCCACAGGCCAAGACAAAGAGTTTCCGGGTCTGTGATGACAAGCAGAGGGCCACGGGGCCATGTTGAGATGCAGACAATGGCAGGATCTTTTCTATAGCTTAGTGACTCATGTCTCTACCCCAGTGTGCAGGGCTCAGATTGATGACAGAAAAGTACAGTCCATGCTGAATAGATAAAACCAGGGCTCTGCTACATTTCAAAATGGGGAGCCTTTGTATGAGGCACAGATGGAGAACCTGATTGCGCTAGAGGTAAAAAGCTTGTGTAAGAAAGCAACAGAGAACAAGGTTTGCTGGAAGGGCGGTAGCTTAGTGTCAGAGAGTATTGAGGTCAGACATGATGCAATAATTAAGGAGTAATTACTATATTTACTGGGCAGGCTAGGGACATGGACAAAGAGGTCTTGTGGAAATACTTGAATACAAGTTGTACAAGGATAGGAGGGAAGAGAAAACTAGAGTCAGACAGATGAGTTAGGATGCAGATCGTGTGAAGGGATGAAGGCAGTAAAGGCAGAAAAAGGAAAATCAGCCAGATTTTGTAGCTCACAGGCTTGGTGACAAATGTACACAGACTGTGATGAGGATGATGAAGATGGAGGAGAAGGAGAAGGTGGTGGTCTGAGTAGTACCCTGCAGCTTCCCGTTCGCCATGGTTGTTTCCCACCTTCCCCTGTGCTGGGTGCTATTTCATGGGCAACACACTCTATGATCCCATAGTGGTGGGTTTTTTTTTTTAATTGTTAAATTTTTTTAGCAATTTAAAAAGTTGTGTTCAAACACACATAAGATACAATTTACCAACTTAACCATCTTTGAGTGTAGAGTTCAATAGCATTAAGTACATTCATACTGTGCAACTAATCTCCAGAATGCTTTTCAACTTGCAAAACTGAAACGCTATACCCGTTAAGCAACAACTCCCCATCTCTCTTATCAGCCCCTGCCAACCAGCCTTCTATTTCCTGTCTCTATGAGTTTAACTAATCCCATACAGTATTTGTTTTTGTGACTAATTTATTTTACTTAGCATAATGTCCTCAGGGTTCACCCACGTTGCAGGATGCATCAGAATTTCCTTCCTTTTTCAGGCTGAATATAACATTTTTTTGTTTATCCATCCATCTATCCATCCATTACTTGGGGTAACTTCCACCTTTTGACTATAGTAAATAATGCAGCTTTGAACATAATGTGCAACTATCTCTTCGAGACCCCACTTTCAGTTCTTTTGGATATATACCCAGAAGAGGAATTGCTGTATCATATGGTAATTCTATATTCAACTTTTGAGGAATTGCCACACTGTTTTCCATAGCAATGGTGCCATTTACATTCCCCCAGTAGTACACAAGGGTTCCAATTTCTCCACATCCTTGCCAACACTTTTTTTTTTTTTTAAATAGTTGCCATCCTATTAAATGGGTAGGGGATCGTCCATGGTTGTCTGTTGAAGATGTGTAATTTCTTCACTGGCTGTCATTTTATCTCTTTCTCTGCCATTTAAAAAAGCAAACCGGACTACTGAATCACTTTGCTGTGCACTTGAAACTAACACAACATTGCAAATCAACTAGACTTCAAGAAAAAAGAAAAAAGAAAACCAGAAAGCAAACTGGACTACGCGAGCTTATGAGTGTTTCTGAAAGGGTGAGAATGTTGAGGTAACTCTAATTTGTTTTTTGTATGGGAACTCCCACTTACACTTTGATCTTCTCTTATGAGTGACAACTTCTTTTTTTTTTTTTTTTTTTTCTTTTTGTCTTTTTGCTATTTCTTGGGCCGCTCCCGCGGCATATGGAGGTTCCCAGGCTAGAGGTCTAATCGGAGCTGTGGCCGCCAGCCTACGCCAGAGCCACAGCAACGCAGGATCCGAGCCGCGTCTGCAACCTACACCACAGCTCACGGCAACGCCGGATCGTTAACCCACTGAGCAAGGGCAGGGACCGAACCCGCAACCTCATGGTTCCTAGTCGGATTCGTTAACCACTGCCCCACGACGGGAACTCCAGTGACAACTTCTTTGTGACACTCCTCGTAAGTGATTGAGACACTGCAGTCAGTTTGAATTGAGTTTTCAATTCAAAGTGGATTCGCCTTACACACCCAGTGGAAACCACACGCTCTCCCTTGGCCTGGCAATGCAAAAAGGAAAGAGAAAGGCAAAAGGACAACAGAAAGCCCATCACAGGAAAAGATTTCATTTCCTCCCAAGTGGTCTAATTGGTGACACTTATTCAAAACAATACCCTTCTTTCTCTACAGAAACTTTGAAGCCCGAGGTTTGGAACCCCAGCCAGAGTATCTCTCATTCTCCTCTTATGGAGATATTCCGTGATTATGTTTTTGAGAGAGTCCTACCTGTCCAACTTGGTCATGCTCTAGCATCTAGAGAGGAAACGTGACAGCCGTGAAGAGCTTTTCATTTTTCTGAGGTTCCATTTGCTCAAAGAGGTCTGGTTCATTTTCAGGAAAATCTGTGGGTTTTTTTCAACCAGGAATTTATAGCTGAAGAGCTGCTATAGATCACTTAAATAGTATTCCAAGGACACAGTGTCTCCTCAGGCCCCCCAGTGACCATGGAAAGCTGAGGATGTCAAATGCTGGATGACCTCGGAATAGCAGAAAGACAGGACTTTGGGAAGGGTATCTGGTGATAACTTTCTTCCAGAAATTTCTCCTCAGGGCCAAGGGGAAGAAGACAAGGTATGCAGGTAGGATGCTGTCAGAAAGGCCAAGACTGTGCCAGGGAATTCTCTGTCTTGACGGTTCCCAGTATTGCTCTGCTTTATTTATCAACAATGCCTCAGATCATGCCAATGAGCATGTGTTTTGTTGGTGATGGTGGGTTTATTTTTTGTTTTGTCTTCGGCTCCAGTTTGAGTTTGGGAAAAAGACAAAACAAAACAAAAAGACTTGGGGACACCTGGAAACGCAAGGCTGAGCATTTTAAAGCAGAAGTTGGGACTATGAGATGTTACCAGCCCTGGGAAACCCTTCCTCTACCTGCCCAACTGAAAAACAGGGTTTCAGAGGTTCTGCGCTTGGCCACTCTCCTTCTCCTGCATGGGGAGCATCACCAACCTTCCAGTCCTGCAGATGGTGGAGGCAGCCTCACCAGCCCTCCTGCATGTAGCTCTTGATCAGATTGCTTTCCAAAACCTGCTTGCAATTTCTCTATATGCAGTTCTTCTTCTTTTTTAAGAACTTGTGATGTTTTTTTTGGGAAATAATTCCTGAGAGTCACAGTGAACATACGCTCACGAACCACTATCCTGGGGAAGGGGTACAGAGCAGAGGTTAAGAGGGTAGATTTTAGGTCAGACCACCTGCGTTCAAAGCCTAGGTGCCCCACGTACTAGGTGTGTGACCTTACTTGAGCCACTTGAGCCCTCTGGGCCACAGGTTTCACATCTATGGAGTAGGAAAAATGACACTGCCCCCCGACCCCTCCCCAGAGTTGCTATGAGCATGAAGAAGTGGGAACTACTCATTAGAGTGTCTGCAGGTAGGATATACAGTGTAAACAGTAGTTACCATGGCCCTCCTGGGCCCCCGAGTGCCATTTCCTCTGCCCAGCTCGCTGGGAGCAAGTCCAAAATCCAACACTGTGACCTAAACTTAACTCACAGTTCTAATCTCCTTGGATTCTGCTGGGGTGAAGTCTTAAGGCTGATTTTCTCTTAAAGCTCTCAGAGTACTGGCTGCCTGACTGTGAAATCGTTTCTCTTCTCAAGTTATCCTCCTCTTTCCCGTTGCTCTCGTCTCCCCTTTTCTTTTTCTGCCCTCTTCTGATTTTATCCTCACACCACAAGATATGGCAGCCTTCCCCACTCTGCTTTGCCCCAGTGTTCCAGAAGAAGCAGAACTTCAGCTCCCTTTAAGTTTCCCTTTACTTGAAAACTAGAAATTATTTTAGCTTTATTTCTATTTTTTTCCTCTTTAGGAAAAGAGAGGAAATATTGTTGCTTTGCGGTTAGGGAAATTAGATGGACGTGTGTGTGTGTGTTTGTATCTATTTACATACAATATTTGGTATATTTAATAATGTATATATTTAATAATATATATAAAATATATAATCACACATATATCTATTTTATCTTTGTATAGAATTGGCCCAATATGAGAGCTCAAGGCAGCCACAGTGGCCCAAGAAGTTCCCTGAGGCCCCACCAGTCCACATGACCCACACAGGTATCACTGTGAGGAGCCCTGCTTGGCCAGCACTATCTCGCTTGTTGCCCATAGGGTGGTGCCATGGCAACCGTCCTCACAAGCATACACAGGTGGCCAGGTAAGGCCTGGAGACAAGAGCCTGCAGTGCTGCAACAGGACCGCACCCCATGGCGGCCACAGCTTCACACCCTGGTGCCTACTCCCTACGGGGTTCCCAGTCAGGAGGAAGACCTGTTCTGTGGAACTGGGGCAGCAGAGGGGGACATGTACTCCCCAGCTCATTGCTGAGGAAGGAGAGGAGGACTGGAAGATTCTTTGGGGATTTCCAGGTGGGGTCAGTGCAAAAGCACTCCAGTGAGTCAGCTTTCTGGTTGCAGACCAGGAGCACTGCTTAGGAACTCAGCCCTGGAGCAGCCCTATGATAATGGCTCCTTTCTGGGAGGTGGTGGCTAGGTCACCAGCACAGCTGGGACATAGAGCTCCTGCACACGTGCACAGTTTTGTGTGAAATTGGGCCAGCTGGGTTTGTTCTCGCTCTTGGTTTACAGTCAATCTAACTCTGCTCTTCAGTTGGCCAGTCAGCTTCCCTTTTTCCATTTCTCTTCACTCTCCACCCTTGCTCTGATTTTTAAGAACCAAGGACGTTTGATTCTGTGTTTGTGCCCTGAGAATGCTCTTGAAATACTAGCTGCATATGATGCATCTTCCTGAAGCTTCAGCCCTAAGTACATAAGTAATATAAAACATTATTTCTATATTAAAATTTGTGGCCTTATTATGGGCAAACTGAGGGATTTCCAAAAATTTTAAGCTGAAACATGAGACTTTGAAGAAGCTATTCATTTTCTGGAGGCCTTGGGGCTGAGCCACCAGGTGACGTGCTGACTCGACCTATCCTTGGGAGACTGTGGTAAGAAAGTTTGAAAAGTGCCCCTTGAGACCTGGTGACCCTTGATGCTGACTGTGTCTGTAGCTATTCTTGAAAGAGCAGGGCTTTCCTGTGGACCATATGCCTAGTAAAACTGGGAGGCAGGTATTTGGAGAAAAACTGAACGAATTCCCATGTGATAATATTTCAGGTCATAGTTATTCCCACCACTGTGGGGTGTGTTGAGTTGATGTAAGAAAAGAAATACAGATGGCTCAGAGATGGTGATGACGTCAGCTTGCCTTTACATTGAGAACCAGCATCCTTCAACATGGTTCTATTGAATCACGTAATTTTAATGTTCTCCGCTACCCAGAGCACACAAACTCACAAAAGCACACAAACTCAGAAACACTCATTTTTGAATGTATATTCCAAAAATGTGTGTTAATTTATGATTATATTTTGTCTGAATGTAACCAACTATCGTATACCAAGAACTTTCTAACATGTAAAATTGCTAGGAGGCCAAGTGGGAAGGTCGGCCCTGGGCACTAGGGAGCTGGTAACCCTGGGTGGTTCATGTACCATTTAAATGTTTCTTGTTTTAGCAAGCTTTGGGTATTCTTTTGGCCACTCATACAAGCTAATTATATACTGAGGTTCTGTGATAGATGTTTGCATGCCGAGGAAGAATGTCCCTTGGTTGTCAGTTACTGGGAGGACTGGTAAGCACTTCTTCAACAAGCTGGGTCAATGCTGAGACCTTCTCCTTTTGCAGACCTGGGAATCCTGCCAATGGGCTGGTGCTGCTATGGACCCCACGCACAGTGGCAGCTCCTTCCTGATTCTGGCCCTCTGAGCGAAGCTCTAGTCTGGCTCTTGGATAATGAAAGGATGCATGCCAAGCTTCCAATTTTTCAATCATTTACTATTTCACTTTAACCTTGGGAAGAAGCTTAATTTCTTGGAATATATGTTGGTTTGATGGGGACATGGGATCTCTACCCGGAGAGATGACAACTGTCTTTATGTAAGATAGTGCATATGTATTGACCAAGCACAGAGCCTAGCACATAGTAGGTGCTCAGTAAACAATAATGAGCCAGAAGCTCCAAGACCAGAGTAGATAGCTGAAAAGGTGGTATAACACTACTCTCTCTCTCCCAAAGCTAACATGAAAAAAGCCCACGCTCAAAACTTCAGCTGCATGGAAGGTTGAATTCCAGCATATTCTGAAGACAGGAGAGAGTGTCATCTACAGACATCATGTGCCTGGTCGCCTCTCTCATGCTTTACCCATGAGATGGGGCATTAACATAATCTCACTCTCCAACTTCTGTTTAGAAAGAGTATAGCCATCTTCAAGTTGGGAAAAAAGCTCACAGGAATTTCATTTACCCTGTGATGTGTGGACAGTACTAGTTTATCTTTTACAGAAGGCATGCTGCTGCTTCTCTAGCCTCAGCAATGAGGCCATTAACGCCTGAGAGCAACTCCCCCCAGAGCCCACATGGAGCTGCACCCCATGCCCATGATTCATCTTCCATTTAGGAATCTTAGCCACTCCCCCGGCTGTGCATGCCTGTCTCAGAGGAAGGAACAGGCAGAGAAGAAGGGGATGGAGGAGAGGGTAAAGGGAGGCCGGGCTCACTGCTGTGTTTTGTAAAATCATTACCCTCTATTACCCCCATTTCTGCATAATATTTTATACTCAATTAATTCCTGGAAACATCACCAGAAATCAATGTGTGCATACTGAATAAGCTTGGGGTGGTTTTTTATGTTGTTATTTGTCTAGATCATATTTTTGCAGACAGCAGCAATGGATTAATTGTTCATCTGGGACACAGAGTAGCTATCCAGGAACTAGGCTTTGTTATTTGATACAGCTCATCTGTTCTGATCACAAACGCCATTGGCAATGGGGAGCAAGAGCTGAGGGCTCTACTCCAGCATAGTGTTCAGTGTTAGGCAGAAAGATGGTCACTCATTTTCCAGTTTCAAGCTCTTTAAATAAAACATAGGGATGAGAGGCCATCATCAGAGAGCCCGAAATTATTGAGATCCCTGGTGCGGAGGCAGTGGGATGAGATAAAACATGGCAGCAGGCACCCAAGTCCTCAGCCCTGATTGGTTCAGTCCTCCTTTGGATTCACTGCCCAGTAATGTAGGGTTCTGTATGTTTAATAAAGTCCTGTCAGACAGCGATCAACTGTTGATATGAAATC
Source organism: Sus scrofa (assembly GCF_054392235.1). Taxonomy (NCBI): domain Eukaryota; kingdom Metazoa; phylum Chordata; class Mammalia; order Artiodactyla; family Suidae; genus Sus; species Sus scrofa. The sequence continues at coordinate 93,880,065 of NC_139384.1, read as the reverse complement.
CACACCGCAGGTGCCAAAGGAGCAGGCCAGGCCCAGCTGTGGAGCTCATACTCTCTCTGGAGGGTCAGAGGTCACAAGTGTGTGACTAAGCCATGCCTTCCCACCCTTTGGGCACTGCCCGCCCCCCCAGGCTTCCCAACAGACCTTGGCAACATCTGCTGGGAGGATGGAGGTCACAGACATCCACGTTTGCACAGAGACCCTTAACCTTATCTCTAATAGTTCCTCTGTGATCGACTTTCGCACCTTTGTTTCTTGCTCAGTTGCTAAAATCAAGTTTTTCTTTCAGTTCTTGAAGGATTCATCGGTGCCTGAAAAGTCCTGGTCAGTGCGTTTCCACGTCATCCTTCCTTACTGGGGACATGTTTTCTCTCTATGATTCTCACAGTGCCTTAATGGGTTCTATTAAGGTACCGGGTTAGATTTCGGAGGAACTGTTCCATCCTTTGAGCAATTAGTACCTTTTTAAAATTCAGACCTCTTTCAGACCCCAGCCTGCAGACCTCTCTGAAGTGCTTTTGTCAGGATAGTTTATCAGTCCTAGATCGTGTTTTGCCAGCTGCTCAGGCCAGCAGCGTAGAGAAAACACTTAGGCATATGGTTCAGCGGCTTGCATTTTTATCTGAGTGAAATCTCTATAAAAAGACCTCAGAATATAGGAAGCCAATCAGTTCATATGATGTCAGAGTGTTTACTGTTTCTCTGTGTGGACATTTTCTTGGCATCCTGGTCTGATCCTCTAGGTGTGTCTCATTGTTCTAAAGGCACAGCTGTGTAATGTGATTTGCCTGCAGGAAAAAAAAAAAAAAAAGCCATATATTCCAATGTCAGGGAACAATCTTAAACTTCCCTCTTAATTCTCACTTTTGAATTTCTACGAGGTCTCTGATTTGAAGCCCTTTTGGCGGCTAAGTAGAAAGCACTATTTTCCCGCCAGCCTCAGAAGTTGAAGTGATATCTTTGAACTTGCCCTGAAGAACAAGGACCATACAGAACTGGCCTCATCACTTGGACTTTTAAGCATGTTTATAGCTTAGAGCTAAAAGGGAGAAAAAAAGAGAAGAGAAGATATCTTTTCTGAATTTTCCCTTTGTAGATACTTGTGTGACCCTTTCCTGCAGGCTTTTGTGGGGGCGTTTCAGCAAAATATAGTTTTTCCTCAGATACCAGTTCTGTTGACATACAACAGACTCATTTTCCTGGAGATGAAATAAGCATTTCAACATCAATGTTGAAGGCACCCTCTGAGCCTGATCTCAGGGAAGCAGGAAGCTACTATCTTTAGTCGGAACAAATATCAACATAAGATGAAGAGACTTGGATCATGGCCAAGACTCCACTGTTTCTTCAAGTTGCTCCAGGTCAGTGATGGCAAAGATACGCACTAAGCAATGGGCACAGCCCTCTGGGCAATGTTCTGACATGATCCACTGCTCCGGCGAGCCAGTGATGCTGCCAAAATCCAGCGAGGGTAGACACTCCTGTGAAGAACCTTCCTCCTGAGAACCCCCTTTTTGAGTCAGTAGACTGCGGTCCCACCCCTTCCCTCCCATCCCTTGCGGTTAAGCATTCAAGGTGCATGAGGCTGGGGTATGCTGTTCCAAGCCTTGGAACTGCCTGCAGCTGGCTACTTTCCCTGCAGCTTCCCAGCCCAGTCCTACTGCTTCTAGGGAAAGTTTCTCTTCTGGCTTTGGAGATTATCGCCAACAGTGTTCTGACAGTGAACTGGCCACCAAACTTCCCTGACTGGCCAGGTCAAACTGCCAGTAAAGCACTTACAAAGTAAACAGCCCATTCTCAATTAGCAGCACTGACAGGAAAAAAAAGCAATGGCATAAAACAAAAGATACATCTAACAAGCGGTCAATTCCCAAAACGTTTGCTTTTTGCTCTGCTGTGTTTTTTTATTGACAGTGTATGAGCTTTCCTAACTTCAGTGTAAGGATCACCTAAACAATCTTTTCTCATACTTTCCACTAGCTATTATTACCATTTTTGCCATGGTTAAGAATCAAAGAAGGCCCTTATAAAGGTTTATCTTGGGGGTGTTGTGTCAGCTCTAAGTAACAGAAAACTTAAAAAGGCTTAAGCAGGACAGGGAATTTATCAATGAGAGGTAGTCAGGGCTTTAGAAATGATAGACCTTGCGGCTCAGCTGATGTAATCATGACTACTGCTGTTGTTGTCACATTTTGACTTTATCAATACTGCTAGCTTAAAACTCTCCATTCTAGGAGTTCCTTCATGGCACAGCGGAAACGAATCCGACTAGGAACCATGAGGTTGTGGGTTTGATCCCTGGCCTCGCTCAATGGGTTAAGGATCTGGCATTGCCATGAGCTGTGGTGTAGGTTGTAGATGCAGCTCGGATCCTGCGTTGCTTTGACTCTGACGTAGGCCAGTGGCAACAGCTCCGATTAGATCCCTATCCTGGGAAACTCCATATGCCGCAGGTGGGGCCCTAAGAAGACAAAAGACCAAAAATACAAAAAAAACAAAAAACAACTACCCCCCAAAACACTCTCCATTCCAACAAAATGAAAGGACAGCCCACAGAATGAGAGAAAATATTTGCAAATGAATCAACTGACAAGGGGTTAATCTCGAAAATATATAAATGCCTCCTGCAGCTCAATAACAAAAAAAAAAAAAAACAAAACAAAATCCCAGCAAAAAATGGGCAGAAGATCTAAATAGACAATTCTCCAAAGAAGACATACAGATGGCCAAAAAACACATGAAAAGATGTTCAACATCACTCATTATTAGAGAAATGCAAATCAAAACCACTATGAGGTACCACCTTACACCAGCCAGAATGGCCATCATCAAAAAGTCTACAAACAATAAGTGCTAGAGAGGGTGTAGAGAAAAAGGAACCCTATTACACTGCTGGTGGGAATGTAAATTGGTGCAACCACTGTGGAAAACAGTATGGAGATTCCTCAGAAAACAAAAAATAGAACTACCATTTGACCCAGCAAACCCACTCCTGGGCATCTATCCAGACAAAACCATGACTCGAAAAGACACATGTATGCCAATGTTCACTGGAGCACTGTATACAATAGCCAAGACATGGAAACAACCTAAATGTCTATTGGCAGAGGACTGGATAAAGAAGATGTGGTACAGATACACAATGGAATATTAGCCATTAAAAGGAAAGAAATAACGGCATTTTTAGCAACATGGATGGACCTAGAAATTATCATGCTAAGTGAAGTCAGTCAGACAACAAGACACCAACATCATATGCTATCACTGACATGTGGAATCTAAAAAAAGGACACAATGAACTTCTTTGCAGAACCGATACTGACTCACAGACTTTGAAAAACGTATGGTTTCCAATGGAGACAGGTTGAAGGCTGGGAGGATGCACTGAGGGTATGGGATGGAAATACTATAAAAATTTGGTTGTGATGATTGTTGTACACCTACAAATTAATAAAATTCAGTAAGTAATTAAACAAAACAAAAAAACCCCTCTCCATTCCGTGGAACAGCATGGCCTTAGCTTCAAATCTGGCAAAGCAAGAAGAGTGACTGTCTCCCTGACACATACCTCAGCAAGAATCTCTAAGGTATCTCATTGTCCCTGATAGGTCCACATCCCCTTCCTAAGCCAACTGGTGAGGAATTCGGTGGTCTCTTTGGGTGGCCTGAATCACACATCATGTCACAATGAGCTTTGGGTAGAAGCATCTCTCCTGAAACCATGTGGACTGAACACAGGGGACAAATGAATTTCCAAATGGAAATGGGGACTATTTCCACATGAAGGGGAAGTGGAGACTGAGTGTGACAAAGAGCGCACGCGTCCGTTTTAAGGCACTGATACAATTAAGTAGCCATGCCTTCTCAAATGTTGCTGGCTTTGTGGCAGACACTGGACTAAGTCTGGGTGGAAGAGAGGAGGGGCTGGTAGGCACAAAGGTGAACAGCCCACAGGCGCTGCCATTGAGGAACTTAACATCTTAAGTTTTGCTTGGGTCAGAGGGAGCAAATTCACAGCTCAGGGGCCAACACATCTTGTGTCCGTGGCAGACATCAAGATGCCCTCCTGTTGAACCTGAAGATGGGTTTAGAATTCTTCACATCACTCTGCTCCAGGCCACTACAAATCAACAAATACCCACCTATGAGAAGGTACTTATTTTCTAACCTGTCTTAGGTTGATATTGGGTGAGTTGGACCAAATGAAAAATCGTGTTCAGTGTGTTTGGGTAAAGAGGACTGGGTGTAAGCCAGAGGCTGAGATGGCTGGTCAGCAGTTGACCACTAGTCCCTAGTTGTCTGGAAAACCCCAAAGCTTTGAGACGATAGTAGATAGCTAAGTGTACTTCACAGTTTGCAGACACCTAGCCTCTTTCAAGTAGGTCAATGAGCATATTACACTAGTTTCTTTTCAAAGCATTTAAAATAATACTAGATTCTTACAGTCAGTCAGTCCCCTTTAACCCTAGTCCCCTTTGAGCACTGTCCTGCTTTCTATCCCTGTATTTCTGCCTGTTCTAGAATTCCACAGGAATGACATCATCTGCTATACAGGCTGGATGGCTGGCTTTTTTCTCTTAGGATAATCCTTCAGAGATTCAGCTGTGTTGTTTCATGGAGCAGTAGTTTGTTCCTTTTCATTCTTGAGTAGTACTTCATTGTTGAATTCCATGGGTTTATCCATTCACACATTGCACGGTTTCCACTTTTTGGCTGTTATGAATAATGCTGATAGGAACATTCATATACAAGTTTTTGCACAGACCCATGCATCCATTTCATGTGAATAAATACCTAGGCATGAGAATGCAGTTTGTATAGTAAGTTTATATTTAACTTTTGATGAAATTGCCTGTCTGTTTTCCAAAGTGGCTGGACCATTTCATACCCTCAGCAGAAAAGTATGAGAGTTCCAGCTCCCCATTTTCATCAGCACTTTATATTTTCCTTATTGTAGCACCATCCTAGTAGATGTGAAGTGATTTCTTGTGATTTTATTGCCCTATCCTAAAGAGTGTGATGCTGAGCATCATTTCAGGTGCTCTTAGGCCGTGTATACATCTTCTTGGGTGAAATGTCTTTTAAATCATTTGCTCTTTTATTGTTATCAGATGTTGGTCTTATTATACAGTAAGAGTACTTTGCATATATTGATGTCCTCTAGCAGACTTACATTTTATGGTTAATTTTCCAGTCTGTGACTTGCCTTTTCTTCTTCCTTTTTTTTTTTTTCCTTCACTTTTTAGGGCTGCACCTGTGGCATGCGGAAGTTCCCAGGCTAGGGGTTGAATTAGAGCTAGAGCTGCCAGCCTATGTCACAGTCACAGCAACGCAAGATCTGAGACACATCTGTAACCCACATGGTAGCTTGCAGTAACGCCGGATCCTTAACCCACTGAATGAGGCCAGGGATCCTGCATCCACATGGATATTGGTCAGGTTCCTAACCTGCTGAGCCACAGCAGGAACTCCTCTTTTTGTTTTCTTAACAGTGTCTTTTGAAGAGCAGAATTTTAAAATTTTGATGAAATTCAATTTATCAATTTTTAAAAATGGTTTGCAGTTTTTGTGTTCTAAGATTTTGCTTATTCCAAGGTCATTTGCTCTCATGTTTTCTTAGACAATTTCATATTGTTTTAGCTCTTACATCTAGGATTCATTTTGAGGTAATTATTTTATAGTGTAAAGTCAAGGCTGAGCTTCATTGATTGCACATGGATATCCATTTTTTCCAGCTCCACTGGCTGAGGAATGTCCTTGAATTACCTTGACATACTTTATACTTTTAACAGCTGAATGTTTTCTCTCTTTTTTTTTCCAGTTATACCAAAATGGCTCTTTCAAAAGGATGTGACACATTTTGGATTACAATTTTTACAAATTGGAAAATTATAGAAAAGTTATCCAAAGATACAAGAGTAATTATTACAACACTTTTTACAGTAGAAATAATTGGAAATAATTTAAATATATATCAACACAGAGAAAGTTAAATAAATTATGGCATATTTATATAGGGTAATATTGCAGCCCATAAGAATCTTAACGTTGATCTACATATATGAACAGGTAAAGATATTCACCATAAGTTTTAAGGGAACATATGCAGACCACAGAATGTCTGATATTCCATTTTTGCAAAAACAAAAACAATAGTAAAAATTATAATCATGTATGCATATAGAGAAAAGAAGGATATAAAATAATACACAGTGGTAATTTTGGGGTTTTGGGATTGCAGACAACTATTTTTTATATTTTTCTTCCAAAGAATAGGAATTATCTTTAAAATCTGGGAAGAATATTTCTTTCCAAAAAAGAATCATGTACTCTTAGTGTCAGTGTTTAAGGATTTCCTAAGCATGTGACTTAACATATCACTATGTGATATTTTCACCTGAGATGCTCTTAGGTGGTGTGAACTTTCTGGAAAGTCAGATTCCAGCTGAAATCTGGTTTGCTCAAGCTAGAAAGACCCAGAAAAGGCTTACCGAAGAGGAGGCATTTGAAGCGTCATTTCCATTAAAATGCAAATTAGAATTAAGGTTTTCCATATGGGGATGCATCTAATTTTCCCCCTTGTTCCTTCTAACCCAAATAAGAGATAATTTCTAAGTTCTTTAATGATGTAATTCCTCCCAATGATAAGTATATGTAATCTGCTTTATTTTTCTATCAGTAGTACAGATAGATGCATCTGATCACTCCTATGGCCATATGGTGTGATAAGACATGAATCTACTTTTAAAAGTTCTACTTTCCTAGAATATATTCTGCCTTCAGCTAGATGCATATCATCACTCTGTTTTTTTGAGGGTGGCTCTCAGAACTGTGACTAAAGCCAGGACAGAACTAGATTGGAACATTCCACGAAGATAAGAACCTGAGTCCCAGCAACCCCCAGAAAATGCCCGTGAAGAAAATGGATTGAGAAGAGCATGGCTGCTCATTTAAGAACCAGGGTCATATTTACATTTGGATGATGAAAGAAAAGGTGTTTTAACTTCAGGGGTCCTGACTCTCATCTTTTATGACATGAAAATAGAATCCTTAGCATTGTCTTATTTACCATACAACAAACTTTATTTATTTATTTTTAATGTGAGGAAAACTGATACCTAGGTAGAAAGTATTACAGACCAAAGTCATCCTAGCTCTTCTGCTGCTTATGAGTAGAAAGACAACCTGATGCATTGGCCCCATTTCAGCATGCCTTTTGGCATCAGGGTGCTGAGATGCTTTGAGTCTGAGCAGCGGCTGCCAGAGTGACCTATCCAGACAGATTACACAGGGCACACCATTGACCCAGCTCCATGGCACTTGTGTCTATGCTGGATGTCGCAGTGAAGGGAAAAAAGCCAGGGCGAGGGGGTCATCTGGGAACTAAAAAGGTCAGATGTGATGGCACCACGTGGAGGTGCTTCTTACAGAGTTGAACACTTTGGGGTGACTGTGAGCACAGCTCTCTAGGAGATGTTTGTAAAGATGGACATTGTTCACAGAGAAACAATAAGGCCAAGATGTGATGGCTGAGTACTAATGACATCACGGCTGGATCCTCTGCATCCTAGTGCCATTTTCTTTTAAAAAATTCATTTGCCTCTTCTCTACTGCTTAAATTCCAGAATAGATTACAGACTAGTGGTTCACTTTGGCCATTTAAACCAAGGACCCAGTTTACTAGTGGGAAGTCAGGAATAGCAACTCTTTAGTGAGAATGGTTTTTCTAGGGCATCAGGGCCTGTCTTCATGACCTTGCTACTGACATTCTTCATTTGCTCATCAATCTACACTGTGGAAGAGATTCAAGCCAGGTGCCATGCTGGACACCAGGGGGATAAAAGGTGACCGGCGCCTGTTGTGTGGCCCTTGGTGGGTTCACAGTTGAGCAGGAGAGAGGAGAGCGTGCACACATGACCCAGGCCATTATCATGAGCCAGGAGCTGAGCCCAGTGCAAAGATGCCTTCTGCAGAGAATAAGGCAAGAAAGGCTTGGTAGTGTGGAATGTGAACTGAAGTTTATAGAATGAAAAAGACATTAGATGGAGGAAGAGGGAAGCATTTTAGTTTAGGGAGTGCTCAGAAAGGGTGGAACCTTTTTCCAGGAGCAATGTGTTTTCCAGTTTGACTAGAGTAAAGGTCTAAGAGAGGAGAAGGCAAGACACAAGAGTGATTGGTCAACTGGAGCCAAATTTTTGATGGTTTGAGGTGTTGGGCTGAGGAGCTTTTACCAGGCACTGGGAAGTTAATGGAACACTTTTTGCTGAGTCCAGAGGTGAACAAATCTGCGCTTCGGAATGATTCACTTATGGTATATTGGACAGATGCAAATGGAGGCATGCTGTGGGGACAGAGACCAATTAAGTGGGAGGCTATTGCAATGGGCCAGACGAAAGATCACGTGGGCTTGAGCTAAGAGAGGTGACGCCTAGGTTGTGAGCTCTTCAGAAATTAAGACCGCCAGGCCGTGGAGACAGATCAGGTGTGAATGATGAGGCAGAAGGAAGAACCATTGCTTAGCAAGAAGGGGATACAGGAGGAGGGGCTTGTTTTAGGAAAGATATGGTGATTAGAGCCTGGGATGTGTATTAGTCTTTGAGGTTGCAAAATTCCACAGACTGGGTGGCTTAAGCAACAGAAATGCATTTTCCAGTGGTTCTGGAGACTAGAAGTCCAAGATCAAGGTGTTACACAGGTTGAGTTTCTCCTGAGACCTTCCCCCATGGCTGGCCAGTGGCTTCCTGCTCCTATGTCCTCACATGGCCTCTTTTCTGTGCAGGCATCCATGGCATGTGTGTATCCAACTCCCCTCACCTTATAAAGACACTGGTTGGATTGGATGAGGGCTCACCTCCAATGCCTCATTTAACTTAGTCACCTCCTTCAAGGCCCTATCTTCAAATATAGCCATATTCTGAGGTAGGGCTTCAACATATGAATTTGTGGGGGACAGAGAGAGACAGCCTATACCAGGACTTAGAATTTGAGATGTCTGTGGACATCCCAGAGAAGGTATAGTAGATGGTTTTCAGTGTGAGCTGTTGCTCAGGGGAGAGGTCAGAGCTGGGCATGTAGAGGTGACTGGTGTTGAGTCAAGTGCATGAGCTGAGGTCAGGGGAGAAGATGAAAAGAAGAGTTGTGATGATACAGATGATAATAAAATAGTAACAGCTTCCATGTAGAGAGCTTTCGGCGTATCAGCACTGGGCTGGGCCCTTTTTGATGCTAGGAAAACAACTCTAGGAAAGAGTGATTATTATTATCATTGTTACTATTGTTATCATTTGTTTTGGTTTTATAGAAGAGAGACCTGAAGTCGGGAAAGGTTAACTGATTTTCTAAGGTTTGACCACTCACAAGGAGCAGAACCAGAATACACAATTCAAGTCTGTCTGAACTTAAAGATTCATGCCTTGGCACCATGCTGCACTGTCTCCAGGGACAGCAAGTGGAAGAGAAAGAAAAGGAAGGTGGGGGAAGAATCAATATTTGGAGGTGGGGGGAAGGCAGAGGAGGAAGAACAGAGCAGAAAGCCAGTGGAAGGATGGTCAAAGACAGAAAAACCAGGTAGAAAGGGAGCTGGGAGCCAAGGGTCATGACCAAGGCATAGCCAAGAAGGCCTAACACAGCAGCAAGATGAGAAGTAAAAATACACCAGTGGGCTGGGGGAGAGGCTGCTGGCACCCTTTGTGAGAGCAAGTTTTCTGGAGGACTGGAGGCAGATGACAGATGGTGTGTGTGTGGAGGAGAGAATGGGAAGTGGGAAGAGGAGGTGGCGAGGTTTGTCATCATCGAAAGGAGCGGGACGGAGAGAGCTCAGGGAGATGGGGAAGAAGAATCAAAGGACATTTATTTTTAAGATGGGCCAGAAAGATTTAAAAATGCTGGTAGGCAGAGAGGAGAGACACAGCTTCTAAAGACAGGGAAGAGGAAGTCATCTAGTGAGAAGTGGGGGTGGCAGGTGGGTTTAAAAAGGAACAGGGACTCTTCCTCTGAGACAAGAGGGAGTGCTTACGATGGGTGATGACATGGAGGAGCCAGGAGGTTGGCTGGCTTGGAACAGAGAAGAGTCAAATTCCACTAAGTAGAAAAGAAGTGTCCAAAGAAATGTTACTGGCAAGAATAAGTTCCTGACCCACAGGCTATGTTAATCCAGAGAGGGTTCATTTTTTCTCAGCTAAGGCTTGGGCTCATCCTGAATCTAGGGCAAAGGTGAACCCAAGAGTGGACCTAAGTAGTTTCAGTTGAAGGAATGATTGGGCTATCTAGGATCCATGAATATTTGTACCCAGGGACAAACTTTCCCAGTCAGCTAATATTTATGAAATGACCTTGATGTGCAAAGCATGGTAGATTCTTGGGAGACTGATTTTACAAATGTTTCCCAACTCATTTTTACTGGTAAATGAAGCCCATCTTTAGATTCTGACACACGCAGGAGCCAGTGTAGAAGTGGGTTGTGAATGGTCCTGTGTTGGTCCCTGACCTTCTTAGCATTGCCTTTGTAGATGTTTATGATCTGTCCGACTTGGACTGAGTAATAAGCAAATCATACAATAAAGAGACTCAGCCTTTAGCAATCTGGCTTGGCAACAGGAGAGCCAATTAATTAGAAGGTAATTTAATAACACTGCTTTTAAGTCATCCATGGGCTGTAACAGGATTCAGGGTTTTTTGAAGCCATGGGCATTGTCTGAGGAAAATGCAGGTACGACTGTATTTAACAGTGTGGGAGTGAGAAGGGCGCAAGCTCAGCTATTCTATAAACCTCCCCCCAGGCTTCACGAGAGCGGTCACTTGTGGCTGGTCACTGGTGAATGCTTGCTCTGTGGGCAGTGAGAACAGCCCATTTCTTCCCGGGACGTCTCCCATTGGTGGGTGGATCTAGCATGAAGTGGGTGTTGAGATGGTAGAAAGCAGAGGGAGGTTTCTGCAGACCTGCAAAGCCTTGATGGCCACTTTAAAACCAAACGAAGGTCTGGCCAAGCTTGTCACCATTTATCCCAAGGTCTGGCAGTAGCTCACACTGCTGTGTGCCTCCTCAAGGGCATCTGAGACTTGGCTTCTTAAGAATTTAGAAGCAAATTAGTGCTGTGGAACTTGGCTCACAGATTCCTGGGTCTGGCATTCCAGCCTGGACTACAATTTATATGGGGAAGGCTTCACAGCCAAAGCCTGAGCTTCCAGAAGCAGCAGACACACTCCCCTCATCTTCAGGCTCCATGAAACGCTGGCATTTTAAAGTAGGAATCTGCTTTAAAATGGCAAATGATACAGCATGAATTTATTAATAGAATTCAGTGGTTCCTCCGGGAGGCAGAGTGGGGAATGCAGGTGTCTGGGGAAACATGCTCTAAAATAAGATCTTTCCAGGCTGGGTACAGAAAATGTTACATAGTTTAAAAGTAAATTCTATTTTTTTAAAAGGAAAGACAATACAAACATGAGACAAGAGGAGATATTTTGAGGCCATTTAGTCTCTCTTCAGTGAAAAAGAAGGAGAAACCCATGGCCCACTCCTATTTCTCTTTGTTCTAGCCCAGCCCAGGGTTGACCAGAGAAAGGGCTCTGTCTGGGTTTGCTGAATGAATGAACCTCTTGAGAGCTCATGGAGTTGTTTGCTTTGACTCCTCAGCAAACATATTTGAAATGGTTTACATTAAGCAATATAGGTTCGATATAACTTAAATGGAAATTAAAACCTGAAAGCTGATTAATAAAGTGTGGAATAGGGTAGCAGTGTCAGAGGTATAATTACACCAGAAACTTAGACTAAGGAATGCTGCTAATAATGGAAGGCAAAACACATCCCTCAGTCAAAGCAAAAAAGAAAGAAGATGAATTTGTGAGTTCTCATTTTTAAAAAGGCATGCAAAAAAAAGGAATTTATTGAGTGCTGAGAGGAATTGGCTGTATGGGTTGTTATGTAACAACCAGATAGAAATATAACTGTTTCTTACATTGAGTCTTTTTTTTCTTTGGCTGTGCCCACAACATGCAGAAGTTCCTGGGCTAAGGATGAAACCCATGCCACAGCAGAGACAATACCAGATCTTTAACTGCTAGGCCACTAGGGAACTCCTACATTGAGTCTTAATAAAGATGCTGAACCTGGTCTGCCGTCACATTGATACGAAGGAATTCTAAATGGAACTTGGTAGGATAGCCTGGCTGCCTCTGGAAGCTCATCAAAGAAGTCTTTGATAGTCTGACTTGAAGGGATGACTGGCTGCTTTTAGGTGACATTTCTTCACAGATGCTAACCTGGGATGCAGGGAGAACCCAAAGCCTCACGATAAAACAGAGCACAATCAAGGATGCTCACTTCATTCAATATGGGGGATGAGGGGAGGCATGCAGAGAGCTGAGCAATTCAACTAGTGTCTTGAAATCCTACATATGAAAACAAACACGGATATATTGTGGTATATAACCAAAAAATCACAACAATGTTTTTATGATGCAATCTCTTTGAAGAAATTTCTGTTCCTAGCAGGCTACTTCCAGCGATAGCCCCAGAGCTTGAGATAAATATATTTACTCTCAGCTGATGCTGGGGATGATTTGATGGAAAAGTGTGAAAATCCTCTCAAATGTTATTTCACCTGAGCTTTTAACAGGAGCGATATGGTTGGCAATTCAGAGCTGGGGTCCCCAATAAGTATTTGAAGGGAAGACAATATGGATTGAGTCAGGATGCCTGTGCCTTTGTCCCAAGGAGACAGGCAGGAAAAATGTATCTTGTTAAGTGGAGGCACCCTATCATTGCTTCTGAACAAAGAAGCTTTATTCCAGCCAACACACAAATGCTGGCTCACCTAGCCATGCCTTGACTGAGACATATTTAAGCTTAAAGTTAGAGATGCTACTCTAGATTAAAATCCGTGTGATTTGGTGAAGGGTTCTACCTCTGCCTACAATACTCATTACTGTCAATTTAATCTTCGCATTAAAACTGAGTCTTTACAAATATCATATGATAGTGCTGATATGTGGAAACTAAAAAAAACGATGCAAGTGAACTTATTTATAAAACAGAAATAGACTCACAGACAGAAAATAAACTGATGGTTACCAAAGGGGGGGGGATAAATTGGGAATTTGGGATTAGCAGATACATACTATTATATGTAAAATATAAAAACAATAAGGACCTATTGTATAGCACAGGGAACTAAATTCAATATCTTGTAATACCCTATAATGGAAAAGAATCTGAAAATGAATACATACAGATGTGTGTGTGTAACTGAATCACTTTGCTGTACACCTGAACCATTGTAAATTAACAATACCTCAAAAAAATAAAGTGACTCGGAGTTCCTGTCGTGGCGCAGTGGTTAACGAATCTGACTAGGAACCATGAAGTTGTGGGTTCGATTCCTGGCCTTGCTCAGTGGGTCAAGGATCCGGCGTTGCCGTGAGCTGTGGTGTAGGTCAAAGACGAGGCTCGGATCCCGTGTTGCTGTGGCTGTGGCATAGGCCAGTGGCTACAGCTCCGATTAGACCCCTAGCCTGGGAATCTCCATATGCCACGGGTGTGGCCCTAGAAAAGGCAAAAAGATAAATAAATAAATAAATAAATAAATAAAATGACTAAAACCATGAGTCTACATTGAATTCTTTTGAGCTACTTCCAGGGTTGAAGAGAAAGCACAAGGCTTTCACGCAGGGCAAAGACTCCCTCTGTTTAGTACGGGGAAAACTCCATTCAAATGCAGGGACACGGGGCAGCAGACTCTGCTGCTGTTTATCCTGTGGCTGTCCCACAGTAATTCTGGTCCAGAATCTTACTGGTACCCCTGCCCCAGGCTTGCCGTTGGAGAGATGACATTTGGAAAATGTGCCCTCTGTGTTCACAACTCTCCAGTGGTTTCCCCTCACACATTTGGACCACAATCCAGTCTTGATCATGGTTCACAGGGCCCCACAGGCTTTGGCTCAGGGCCACCTCTCTGCTCCCTTTGCCACACACTCCTAGATGGCTCCTCTCCAGGCACAGTGGCCAGCGGTCCCTCAGATGTGCCAAGAACACTCCCCGCTCTGGCTCTCCTCCCCTCTGGCGCCCTCCCCCCTGACCTCCCGCCAGCTCTCACTACTCTCAGCCCCTCACTCTCCAGGATGTGCTCCGTGATGTCTTCTACCTGCTCACTGTGCCTTTCCCTGACTGCCTTTATCTCTACAACCTCACCAAGCCTTTTTCTTCTTCAAGGCACCCACCACTAACATTCTATTATCTGTTTGATGATTTGGTTGTTTCTTTCCCCACTTGAATGTACACCCTCTAAGGGCAGGGAATTTTTCTATTGTGTTCACTGTTAGGTTCCCATCACCTAGAACAGTACCTGGGCCAGAGTGTGTGCTAAATTAGTTTTTTGTAAACAGTCAATACTTCATATTCTTGTCCATCTGGATGATAAAAAGCCAGGAAGGGGAGCTTGTATAGAGATGGGTTGTGGGGAGATGGGTTGTGGGTAGATGGTGGGGAGAGGGAAGGGAAAATGAACTGAAATACTTTTTACTCTCCTCCTATGGGAGAAAATTCTGGAGAATCAGGAAGGAGAACAATGGAAATATAATACAGTAGTGCTAAGAGTTCCTTAGGAAAAGCTTTCTGGACGTTTCATCAACAAAGATCTCCTTTGAAATTTCTTTCATGTATTTTGTCAGATCTTTCTCCCAAAACCTTATACTTTTTCAATAATAATCCATTGATTTTCTCAGCTATGTTAATGAGAGACATAGGTAAAGTCTATTAGAACATCAGATCAAAATTAAAATAACCAGGGTCATTGCAGGAGTTTGAGATAATTCCTTCTGGAAGCAAAGGCAGATCTTATGCAGACTTAGCTCCATCAATAAGATATTTTCCATTGGCCACCAAAATTTTGAAAATAGCTCAAGGGCCGCCATTAGCATCTAAAATAACCGTGACTCGCCCAAGGTCATAGTAAGTTATTGGCAATATTATTAGACTGGAATCCTGGTGATATGGCTCCCATATACCCTGGGTGTTCTGTTCATCTACTATTACTGCATGAACAGTTTCCTATGGAGTCAACTCATGTGTTAGCTCAAATTATTGACCTAGAGGTCAAGCACAGCTATAGCTATTATTCATTAAGCACAAACTATGTCTGTGCTGAGTGGTTTTCCTAAATTTGATCTGACTCCAAATAACCTTTACAATAAGTGTCGTTATCCTTATTTTATTAAAGAAAAAGGCTAGGGAGTGCTCGAGAGACTTGCTTAAGAGCTCACAGCTAGGAGTGGCAGAGTCAGGATCTGAACCAGGTTTTTCTGCTTCAAAGCCTAAGTTCTTTGTTAGAGCTTGCTGCCACTGTACCCAGAGCTGGATTCTTATACATGACTCATCCTTTGAGAGTTTGTGCCCTGGAGAGGTGGTCATTTAAAATTATTTCAATGATGAAACCCTTCCCCCAAGTAGACAGGTCACAAAAGCACTGCCTCTTTCATTCATTGCTTTCTGAACCCCAGGGAGGGTGGGAGACAATTGTAAGAAAACTGTCTGGAAAAGTGGGTGGAGGTCCTTCAGAACCAGATGACCTCTTCAACCCAAGTTACTTCGATAACCACCTAGTCCCCTTCATTTTCCAGAGCTTCTCTACCTCCTTCCTTAGTTCTTCCTCATCTTTTCCATACACGATATATTATTTGTGTCACCATGACCTGGGAGTCCTTCTGAGAGTCCCATTTCCTGGCCGTTTTTAAGGACTGTACAATCTTTTGTACAAGACCACCCCTCTAAGCATTGGCAGATGGAGAGCATCTCAAGCAGTGGTCACAAATGTTTAAAAGCTACAAAGGTCATCTCTATTGCCTAATGGACATTTGACTTCTGATAACAGATGTGTGACAAACCCTTATCATTGGAATGCTAATTACTGTGATTTATACTGAGTTCCCATTGGCTGCCTCAGGAGTTGATGTTCCAGAAAGTCCTTGCTGGGTGAAAGACATAGAATCATGTCTGGCATTGAGATGTTAAAAGAAAAACAGTACACTTTGTTCTTTTGGCGAGCTCCCATCAAACTGACAAATCTGTTGAGCTGGAGAAGCTTTGTTTAAGTAAGGAATAAGGAATGATTTCATTCATGTGACAGTCTAAATATGATATTTCCAAGATGGCTAGCCGAGAGATGTCTGACCCCTTTTCTTTAAAGAAGGGACACGTGTAGCTGGGTGGGAAAACCATGAACTTTACAAGGAGAAAGACTTGGGTTTTTAATTCCAGTGTCACTGTTCATTCTTATTATTGCTGTTGTAAGTAATGATACCAAAAATAGTCTAGTTTACTTGGTGCATATAGGCAGTGTATTAGATGCTTGCCCAGATTACCTTGTTTCATCACAACAATTCTATGATGTTTTATCATGATGTATTATTAGTCATCTCTCTTTTACAAGTGAGAAGATTGAGGCTTAGAATCAGTCAGGGTCCTGGCAGGAAACAGAATTGAATTCAGATGGTTCCAATATGGAGCCTTTAAAGAAAGGCGCCTAATGGAGATGGGGCAGGGATAAGAGACCCGAAAGAGGATGTTGAGGCAATCGAGACTGCAGGCTTGGAGATCTATTACCACCCTTAGTGCAGAAAGGGCAGGAGGAGGAAACGGAGGGCCAGCGTGTGGAAGGGGGCCTGCCTGCTGGGAGCTGATGTCATGGGGGTGGGGGGATGCTGCAATAGCCAGAAACATTTCATCACATCAGGGAGGAAGTGGACAGAACACCTCAGCCTCTCTCTCTCTTCCCTCCTCTCTTGTGTCCTATCTATGCCTCTTGCTGATGAAAGTCAATGGGAAGCTGGAGGATCAAGGAAACATATGGTGCTTTGTGGACCCAGGGCACAGGCAGCTTAGAGGGTGAGAAGGATGGGCTTAAAGTCAGACACTCTGAAGAAACAGGTTGGATCCCGCCCAAAATTTGGTTTGGATGTTGAGATTGGTGATGCCATTCATACACCTTGAGGATAGGAAGAGGTTTAGCTGGCATAAGGAGGCTTTCTGGGTGAGCAAGGCAGCTCCTGAGGGGATCCAAAAGTGGCTTGAGAGAGCAGAGAAAGGAGACTGGCTTGGTATTTTTATGGAGGCTGGGGGATGGGACCAGAGCGAGAGTTCCCATGCATGGCTGAAACTTTTGGCCAGCACCAAAGGAGAGAGCGCCTGGGCTTTCTCATTAGCTTGCCCAGATGAGAGGCAGAAGGAGAGAGGGAGGAGTGAGTCTTAAAGGTTCAGACTCTTTATTATAAGATGTCAAATAGAGATTAGCCAGCAAAGCAAGTTCATTGTTTTACCCTAAATCCCTTAACTATTAAGTGATGGACTGTGTTTCCAACCCAAGTCAGTTTTTGGCTCAAAGTCATGCTTTTAATTATCACATTAACTATATTTGTGACCTTGAATGAATGAATGAATCTCTTTGAGTTAAAACCTCAGTCTTCTCAGCCACGAAATGGGGATCATCTCTCTGTGCCTGGCACCTAGCAGGTGTTCTCTTAATGGCAATGATAATTGTTGCCCTTGTGTTCCTGTTGAGGTTGTTATTGTTGGTGTTATTTCCTTCCCCCATCCAGTCTGTCTCCAGCAGGGCTCCTGAATACTCTGGTGGTGTGCTGATGTGTCTTTGTAAAAAGTCTAGCACAGACTTTACTCCCATTTCCCCAAGGAGCATATTCTTAGGCAGCTTATTATTATCTCTGTCTCAAGATAAGGTTGGAAACCCAGTTCATCACTTAATAGTGATGGAACTTGCCAAGTGAATCAACTGTCAACCTTAACATCCATCTCCCTGGCATCCTTCAGAAAGGAAGCTGCGAAGCTTTTCATCAATTAGACACCATAGCCATGTGAAAGGGGACTCTCCCATTCTCTCTCAGGTTATCGATTTTGGAAATTGTCTTTTTAAGATGCTGTATAGGAAGAGGTACAAGGTGGTTTTTTGTTTTCTATTATTTTTGTCTTTTGCCTTCTGTCTTTTCAGGACTGCACCTGTGGCATATGGAAGTTCCCAGGCTAGGGGTTGAATTGGAGCTACAGCTGCTGGCCTATACCACAGCCACAGCAATGCCAGATCCGAGCTGCATCTGCGACCTACACCACAGCTCAAGGCAATGCCAGATCCTTAACCCACTGAGTGAGGCCAGGGATCAAACCTGCAACCTCACGGTTCCTAGTTGGATGACAGAAACTCCCCAGATGGGTATTTTTATCCCCAGTGGGACTCTTTCATGTCATGTGGTTCCAGAATTGTCTATTTCTCCAATACTACTCCAGCTCATCCACTCCACAGGCTGAGGTGTTTTGCACATTGTCTCTTTGAATTCATCTTTGTTGAATTCAAACTATCACATTAAAGACTGATTTTTGAACCAATGGGACACCAACCAAAGTATCAATGGATTCTGAGTTTTTTTTCTTTTCTTTTATTTTTTTTCAGATAGGTAAATAATTTATTTTTTAAATTATTATTAATCTAGCATTTTGTTATCACCTAAATGAGCTAATTTTCTTTTCTTTTTTTTTTTTTTAATTTTATTTTCCCACTGTACAGCAAGGGGGTCAGGTTATCCTTACATGTATACATTACAATTACAGTTTTTCCCCCACCATTTCTTCTGTTGCAACATGAGTATCTAGACATAGTTCTCAATGAGTTTTTCTTTTAAAACTGAGGCCCCAAGGAGTTCCCGTCGTGGCTCAGTGGTTAACGAATCTGACTAAGAACCATGAGGTTGCGGGTTCGATCCCTGGCCTTGCTCAGTGGGTTAAGGATCCAGCATTGCTGTGAGCTGTGGTATAGGTTGCAGATGTGGCTTGGATCCTGAGTTACTGAGTTCCTGAGTTACTGTGGCTCTGGTGTAGGCTTGAGCTCCGATTAGACCCCATATGCCGCGGGTGTGGCCCTAGAAAAGGCAAAAAGACAAAAATAAATAAATAAATAAATAAAAATGAGGCCCCCAAGCTTAGTTAGAAAAATAAGGGATGTTTCAGAATGAGTTTTGCTAGTAGCCCTCTTTTCACATGTGGGAACTGAAATCACTTCTGAAAAATTCCAGGGCCCCAGACTGCATGCATGAGATCAACTGATTAGTCAGGTGGTACACCCACTCAGAGCCTGGGACTGGGTGGGTCCTGAGTCTGCAAAGGCCAATTCTTTCAGCCGAGGGGATGAAGATGTAAAGCAAGGGTACTGCTCAAAGAGCTGCAATTCAAAATTTTTTGAGAATTAAAAAAAATCATTATTGGAAAAAAGAATCCTGGCATATGTCCTTCAGCCTGGAGTCCTGTTGTGGGTGAGAACAGATGTTACCCTGGTTAAGTGAAAAACACAACATGGGTCTTTTTCTTCTTGCTTTTTAAACCAGAAAATGCTATCTATTGCAGGCCAGCACAAGACAGGTGGCATCCATTGGAATTGGAAATGAGGTGCGGAGATAATAGACTGTGGACCCGTGTAGCCAGCCTCGAGGGAGGGGCTCCTGCTCACAGAGCTCATTGTTTCTCTCTTTTAATGAGCAGACTCTATAAAATGTCCAGCTCCTGATGCCACTTTGATTCCCTCAATTTTATTAATTGTTCTTTTGTGTGCTCGCCTTTGCACAAGTTGCTTTTGATGAACCCTGGATGTTCGTCCTGATGGTTCGGGGCCGCCTCTCCCAGAGACCGTGGGCTTTCTGTGAAGCACCATGGGAAGAGGTGGTTCTGTGTGGAACGATTTTCAGCATCCCAGCAGTTCCCAAAGTGCCTGTGTCACTTCCCTAGCACAGCTGCTCAGCACGCAGGAGACTTCAGAGCAGGTGGGAGTGAAGCGGGAGTTCATGGGTGACGACAGCCAGAGAACCCTCAGCCATCCCCTGGCTGGAAAAGGCAGGACTGTATGGGTGGGTAAGTGGGTGGGGGCGCCTTTCCCAACCTTCACCTCCACTCTTCTCTTTCTCTCTCCCACTGCAGGCTGATCCCCACAGCAGCCACTTGCTTCAGGCTGTGTGGGCTGAGCAGATCTGGAGGCTGGGGAATAAGATCCATGGTTCAGATGTTCCCTCTTTCACACCATTTCTCATCTTCATATATACACTCCTCGACAACAACAAAACCCAAACTTAATGGAGCTCTGGGCTCAGAGGAGGGTCCCTCTGTGGGTGGGATGCCCTGGGGTCAGGCGTTAAGGCCTTCCAATGGTGTGGTCCATTTTCTAGCTGGATAATAGTAACTTCAGTAGCTTCCCAGCATCTTCTGTACATATAACCAAAGCAGGGGGTGGTGGATTTCAGTCATCACAAGAGAGCAGGTTTTGGAAGTATGTGGGAGCAGGGAGTGCCTTTCTATTTTTCAGAGCCCCTCGAATTAAGCCACAAGGACCCAGTGACAGGAAGTGTGGCCCTATGGAAGAAGAAGGGGAGCTGGTACATGTCAAGAGGCCCAAAGTTTTCATAAATTTGGCTGTAGCAGTTGCAACTTAAGGCATCTATCCTAACAAGGAAATATTCAGAAATGTAGACAAAGCTTTACATGTAAACATATTTATTGCAGTAGTATTTCTCTAGCTGGGGAAATAATTATTCTAAGAACGGGCAAATAATTCCTTTAAGAGAGAAACTGTCTTGGCTTTGGGTCACAACTTCTGGGGCCATTATGGTTACAAAGATGAGGAAGGCTCTGTAGCGATGTATGGGACCTGGACAAAGAGATAACTCAGCTTCTCTGCCACTGAGGTTTATGGGAATCTAAAGGTTAAGAAGAGCTGATAATAGAATAGAGAGGCAGAAGAAGGGAGAGTAAACAGAGCATCTGGAAGGGGTGGGATGGAGGGCTTATGGGTGAACTGAAGGAATAGGTCATCTGAAGGCATCTATCTGTTTGAATTTACTGTAATGGAGGAAAGAGGGAAATGGAGGCAAGCTGGATAAGTAGATGGAGTGGTACCCCCTGGTCCATGGGCAGAGTTCTAAGGCTTAAGGAGAGAGGTTATTTTCACAGAGGAACTCTACAACCTTGCCACTCAAAGCCAGGTTCTGGGACCAGCAGCATCAGCATCACCAGGAGCCTTTAGACCCAGCCCAGACCTTGTGAATGGAGAGCTGCATCCTAACAAGATCCTGGCTGTGTGTGCACATTGAAGTTTGGGAGCTGCTGCCTGGGAGACCCAGCACATCCAAGTGCATCTCCCCACGTCAGCCTTGGTTGGGACACAGTGTATAGAAGGGGACCAAGTGGGGCTGGGACTTTCATGGAAGTAGGAGTGGCAGGTAGAGCATAACCTACGAGTGAGGTTTTTCAGATGGTGGAAACTAATGAAAGGGACTGAGAGAGAAAAGTATGCCAGGATTATCTGAGAACAACAAGAGATATACCGGGAGGTCTCAGACATTAGCAAAGGTTTGGGGAAGGGCGGGGTTGTGTTACACACAAGACCTTTTTGGGTGGGTACTGCCAACCACTTTGTAGCCATAGGCTGGAAAGGTCTTGGTAAGACTTGGTGGTGTGTGCAGCTGGAACTTCCCAAGCAACAAAGTACGTAGACTGGGGAATAGTATCCAGCCAGTAAGAGTGTTTGAAAAGATATACTTAGGAAAAAGAGATTAGAAGGAAATATGCCTCAATGTAGCTCCACATGATTTCAGATTTTACTTTCATACATTTTTGTATTTTGCAAATTTCTTGCTGGGATCATAGGTAACTATAAGCAGAAAAAGGCAACAAAATGTCAAGTGTGCCGGCTTTCACTTTTTCCTGTACTTTCCAAAGTTTCTCTGTGAACTGGTAAGACATTAGGAATCAGGAGGGAAACAAAAAGAAGCAGGAGATGTGAAATCAGAAGACCAATGTTCCAGAGGGACCCCTGCCCTTCAGAGCTGTGCCATCTTACATGACCTCAAGCAACCCCTCTTTGCTGCTCTGTAAAGTGTGATGCTGTGACCCTCCCTAGGGCCTGGGAAGGTAATGGGTGTGGAGGACACTGTGAACTGTAAGTGCTCCACAAATGTCAGGGTCACTCAGAGTCCTTCCTCGGAGCCTGTCCAGCTCCTCCCCTTGGCCCCCCAGGACAAGGTCAGCACACAGCATCTGCCTCAGGCTGATTTCAGGGAAAGCCTCCAGCCTCTGAAAGGGACTTTCCTCTCTGCAAATGAGAGGCTATGTGAGCCCAAAGTTCTTCTTCCCCTTTGACCAATCTGACAGATAGAATTCCTAAACTTTTCTCAACAGAAGGCCATCTACCATCCGTCAGGTGAGAGCAGCATCTCTCACTAATAAATACCCTTAGGATCAGGCCATGCTGTTTTCTTCCAAGTCCTCATCTTCTGGCAGGATAGTGGCATCCTTAAGGCAAGTTTGAGTTTCTATATGAAGAATGACAATCCCAGATTCAGACAAGAGCAACAACCAAACCAAAAAAGAGATCTCTGAAATCTGGAGCGGGTTGCTGAAATCATAGTAGGTATGATTAACAAATAAATTGAATACTGTATAAGGCCATTCAACATAAATAGGAGAACCCTCTTCCTATGCAGACTGAAATGTTCTGCCAGGGATCTTCATACATGAAGCCCCTGGGTCCTACAAGCCTGGTGCATAAGTCATGTGGGGTTGCTGAGCCAGGAGCATTTTTGATTTACAGACTCGGGTGCTACCAGTTGGGCAGTCAGTAAGCTGAACCCTTGCTTCTTCTAGTATCAATACAGATGTGATGTGGAAACCTGAAGGCCATTGGCTTTGATGGAGGTCAGGAAGGTTCCACACCTGGCAAGCCAATGTCTGTTGACATGATGACAATGCAAGAAACCCTGTGGGATTAAAGTCTCATTGACTCCACGTTTAAATTTTTTCAAGAGAGAGAAAGACACTCTAGGGCAGGATCAGGTCTTCCAGTTTTAGTAAGATTTCCTGCTTTGCTGATATGGAACATTAGGCCTTTGTTGAGCCGGGACTATACGCCCAGCTCTCTGACATATTTCCTAATGGCCTTGACCCTTGTCAACTAAAAGCCAGGTCATTTGTTGACTTCTTTGCCCTTGTTTGTGTCTTTGGCTTTGACAGACAATAGTCAATGTGGTGGCCAACAGACACTGGCTGGGCCAGCTATCCCTGGTGTCTGGCTCTCTTCCCCACTCTGTCCTGGTAGCTGTTTCATGGGGCTCAGCTGGGGAGGAGGGGCCTGCTGCATGGTGGGAAAGAGACCAGAGACCCTTGCTGGCATATAGACAGCCTATAACTCCCTGACCATCAGGCGGGTGGTGGTGGAGGGCAGTCTTTCCTTCCTTCTTCATGGCCTTGCCCATCAGGCTGCATACACCCTGGCACTACTAATTAGCCCCTTCCAAGATGTCAGATGCATGTTCACGAGCTTACGCCTGGTAAAACCTGGTAAAAAAGAATGCAGGTTTGTGGTCAAGGGGACATGGTATATATTGCTGTGGACAGGCCTTGAAGGCTAAACTCTGGCTTGCTGCAACTTGGGGAGAAAGTTCTGATGTGCAAGAAAAGATCACACAAAAAATATTACTAGCTATATTTTTAGTGACTTTCATTACTTGCTAGGCATTGAGATGGGTGCTTTATATGTAAATTTTTGAGAATCTAATGTAGCAGAATATGCAAATATGTCTATATTATTTATTTCCACTGCTGGGAAGATGCAAGCTCTTCATTCCTGGGGGAGGGGAGGCTGCCATTGCTCTTCTAAAGGCAGAGCCTTCCTTCCCTTAGGAAAGATAAACCAGCTCTTTGATGGGCTATTGGCTTCATAAATCATCCAGCACTTCTCCCCTAGAGCCACTAAACCTCCTTGTGAAACCTAAGAGGGGGAAGATAAGCTTTTTTCTTGTAAAGAGTTGAGAAAGAAGGGCTCCAGGCAGAGGGGAATGGGGTTCTCCAAGAGCCGGGATAAGGAGAGAGGGGTGGTAGGTGCATTCCCATGGTGGTGAAACCTGAGCCCTTATGCACTTAGCACTCTAGAGGGTGCTGGAGCTTGTAAGGACATGACTCAGGGTTGCATGTGGGTGCTAGAATCCAAAAGCAATGAATCCCCCAAGGCCAAGCAGGACATAGTGCAGCCACGAGCAGGGCCACCTGCCTTTGACAAGGCTGTGCAAGGCTGGCAAGACACGTCTTCAGAGGTCATCTCAGTAGACTGGTAACCTGAGACCTCTCCTCCCCGCCTCCAGATTTCCTTGATTGGGTTCCTGGATTACCAGGTCAAGGGATCAGGAACCACAAAAGTATGGCAGCTATTAGACTGCGCATGACATTGGTAAGTGGAGAGTGGGACCTGCATTTGACACAATTTTGAAAAAAGTCAAACAACTATCACAACCATCATGATAGTTCAAAACAAGCAAAGCTAAACTCTACATTTAGGAATCAAGACATATGCTGTAAAATCAGAGAGAGAACCAAAGGAGTAATTACAAGGAAATTCAGATGGGGGAGGGTGGGTAATGTGATGGGGAGGAGGCTTCTAAGTACCAGACACCCAGTTACATGTGAATTTCAGATAAACATTAAAAATAATTTAGTGAAAGTATTTCCCAAATATTGTTTGGAACAAACTTATACCTTTAAAAAAATCATTAATTTTTTAAAATCTGAAATTCAATTCTTATATTTTTATTTGGTAAATCCTGCCACTTCTAAGGTACCAGTGACGTTCTATTTCTTGACCATGGCTCTTCTGTTTTTTGACTATGAGTGTTCATTTTTCTGGAAAGGTACATATGTTTTGTATGTTCTTATGTATGTTATCTTTTATAATAAATTTTTGTTTGTGCTCCCACTCCTCAAATATTGTGGAACAATTTTGTACCAGTTACAAAACCACCCGTTCCTTATGTATCCCGTTCCTTCTTTCTACTCCCCTCCCTAACAAATGCTAAAAGAAATGTATCCATACTCCATTACAGATGAGGCAACTGAGGCTCAAAAGTAACTTGTGGAAGGTCAGATAGCTGGTAAGTGGTGGAACCATGTTTGAATCTGAGCCTGTCAGACCCCCCTATATGTAAAATTCTTACATTATGCAACAAAAAAATAACATAGGTCAAAATCTCCTGGGACTCACAGGAAACTTATAAGGGATGACCAAGTCACTCTGACAGTGAGGTGATGAGTAAAAAATTTTCTTAAAAGAGAATAGAAGAAACCAGTACTGAGATGTCACATCTGTTGGAATTATCTGACAAGGATTTTAAAGCAGCCGTCATAAAAATACTGTGACAAGCAATTATGAACATGCCTGAAACAATGAAAAAATAGAAAGTCTCAGGGAAAAAAAAAAAAAAAAGAAGATACAAAGAAGAACCAAGTGAAAATTCTAGAAGCCAAAAATACAATAATAAAAATCTTAACGGTGCTTAACAGCAGAATGGAAAGGACAGAGAAAGGGATCCATGGACTTGAAAAGAAAACAATGGAAATTGCCTGATCAGAGCAATAGAGAAAAGAGAGACTAAAAAAGGAAAAATGAATAGAACCTTTCAGGGACCTGGTGAGATTAGAACAAAGGATCTGCCATTCATGTCATCAGAATGTCAGGGAGGAGAAAGAGGGTGGGGCTCAAAGAAATAATGGCTGAAAACTCCCCAAATTTGGCAAAAATTGGGAAATATACAGATGCAAGAAGATGAGAGAATTTCAAATAGGATAGATCAAAAGAAATCCATGCCAAGACACATTATAATCAAACCTCAGAACACTAAGACAAAAACAAAGAATCTTGAAGTCAAGGAGAAAGAAATGCCACTTTTTCAAAGAGGAAGAACAATTTCAGACAGTGGAGTCCTCCTCAGAAACCACAGAGGCCAGAATGAAGTAGCACATTTTTCAAGAGCTGGAAGAAAATAACAGTTCTACCTCCTGTGAAATTATCCTTCAGGAAGGGAAATCAAGACATTTTTAGATAGAGGAAAACTAAGAGAATTTGTCACCAGCAGACCTACCCTAAAAGAAGGGCTATCAGAAGTTCCTGAAACAGAAAATGAAATGATAATAGAAGGAATCTTGGAATATCTGGAGGGGAAAAAAGCACAATGGGAAGAGTTAAAAATATGAGTAAATACAATAGACTTTCCTTTTCTTCTGAAGTTTTGTAAATTATATTTGTAGGTCAGAGCAAAAAGCATAACATTGTCTGATGTGGATTTCAATGTTTGTAGAAGAAATAGTTGAGGAAATTATATTATAAATAGTGGCTGGGGTGGGGGACGAAAAAGGGGACTTGAAGCGAGATAAGATTTCTACACTTCACTCAAACTGGTAAAATGTTGGCACCAGGAGTAGGTCCTTGTGGCAATCTGCATCTGGATTATGATGGTGGTTACAGAAATCTATATGTGATAGAATGGAATACAGCTATACATATACATTGTACCGACATCAATTTCCTGGCTTTAATATTGTGTTATATAGTTATGCAAGATGTAACCATTGGGGGAATTAGGTGAAGGGTACATGGGAACTCTGTCATATCTTTGCAATTTCCTGTAAATCTGTAATTATTCCAAAATAAAAGTTGAGAGATAGAGAGTGAGCAGAGGGCTACGATTCTCGGATTTTTTCCGGGAATAGTTTGACTTCAGGATGTGGAGGAAAACCCCAAGTGGTTATAAGATGTCTGAGCTAAGTTCTGGCTGAATGGAGACTCCACTGATTGAACTGAGGCGTCTGTGGGTCAGCCTGCAACAAGATGATTTTGTGTCTGGAACACGTGCTGGTTTCCTGTGCCTTTCAAGGGAATCAATATATTGACTTTCACTTACTCAGCCATATGTGGTCAGGGCATGGTTTATTCAGCAATGTCTCCTTTCCCTTATGCATCAAAAGACATTGCATTGAGGAGCTAAGTGAGAGCTCCACAAACCCAGTTTTTCTAGGGAAGAGTAGATTACAAAATAGAAACCTTCCTTCTGGCCTTGCCCTTGTGTGTGCATGGTCTGGTCTATCCTGATAATGTACATACCATTTACACTCAGACCCTAGGTCCTCTCAGTGCTACCTCCAAACTCTATTTCAAAATTTCTCACTTTTTTTTGGGGGGGTGGTTGAGGCTAACACTGTGGCATATTCCAACTGGAGTCATAGCAATGTGGGGTCTGAGCCATATTCTTAACCCACTGAGCCAGGCCAGGGAGGGAACCTGCAACCTCATGGATACTAGTCGGGTTCTTAACCTGCTGAGCCACAATGGGAACTCCTCCCACTCTTGTCTTTATCCATGGCCATTTTCCTGTCCAGGCCACCCTCATGGCCCATGTGGATTACTTCAGTATTCTCTTCTTGCACCCTTCAAATGTATTCTCCAGTCATCAGTTTGAGGGATATTCTACCAATGTACATTAGACAATGTCACATCCTTGCCCCACACCTCTGACAGCTCTCCTTGTACTTGGGATAACACTTGTTACCAGGGCCTGCAGGGTCCTCTGTGACCTGGCCCCTCCTACTCTGGTGACCTTGTCTCAGTGATTGACCTGGACTTAGGTACATTGGCTGCTTTTCTGTTGTTTCCCCAGCCAAGATATTTCCTACCTGAAGCTTCAACCCCCTCCTTGGAATGGTGATCTTTGCAGAGCTGGGTCTTGCTTATCCTTATGTTGCAGATGAAATGCTCCACATCCAAAGGCACTTCTTTTAATCCCACTTCCCCTCTGCCCCATCTCAAGCAGCTCCTACATCATTGGCTCCCCACTACATCAGCCTGTTATTTTTTCCTCACAGTGTTTATGATACTTTCTAATGATCCTAGATGCTCTCTTGATTATGCTCTGTCATCCTCCAAGAAACTAAGCTCTGTGAGGGCAAAGACGTTACATTCCTACTCCCTGTGGTCACCCCAACTCAATAAATATTTGGTGACCTCCTACACTGTTGGTAGGAATGTAATTGGGAAAACAGTATAGAAGGTCTTTAAAAAAACTGAAAAGTGCTACCACATGATCCAGCAATCCCACTTTGGGCATATATCTGGAAAGGATGAAAACTCTAATTTGAAAAGATATTGCACCCCAACGTTCACTGCAGGATTATTTACAATAGCCAAGACATGGAAGCAACCTAAGTGTCCAACAGCAGAGGATTGGCTTAAGATGTGGTACATACACCCACAAACACACATGATGGAATACTACTCAGCCATAAAAGAAGAATGAAATAATGCCATTTGCAGCAACATGGATGGACCTTGAGATTATCATACTAAGTGAAGTCAGACGAAAAAAGACAAATGTCATGATATCACTTATACATGGAATCTTAAAAAGGATACAAATGAACTCATTTATAAAACGGAAACAGACTCACAGACCTAGAAAACAATCCTATGGTTACCAAAGGGGAGGATGGGGGGGAGGGGATAGATTAGCGGATACACACCACTGTATGTAAAACAGATGAATAACAAGGACCTACTTATGACATAGGGGGCTATATTTAATACCTTGTGATAATCTACAATGGAAAAGAATCTGAAAAAGAATATCCATATATGCATATAGATATATATAGCTGAATCATTGTGCTATACACTAAAAACTAACACAATATTGTAAATCAACTATACTTCAAAAATATTTGTTGAAATAATGAGTGAATGAATGAACTGCAGGCTAGTAGAGCTGGCAGGGCCCCTTGGAGGCTGTTAAGAGAGACGCGAGGACAGTCATCTGACGTGTGTGCAGCACCCTTGGAGTTTACAGAACACTGAATTATCTACTTCCATCAACAGATAAGAAGCAGCGAGCTTCCTCAGGGTCCCCCACATGGTAGCAGGCAGGCGCTGGATCCAAGATCCAGGAGCCTGGAATCCAGATAGGGCAGTTCAGCCTCTGAACACACTGGCCCCTGGCAGAGCACTTTGGAATAAGTGTCCCCATCCTCACCTGCAGCTAGGAAGCTCTCACTGTTTGGATAGCGGCAGGGACTTCTGGCAGTCTGCGTGGGCCCTGTCACCTGATGAGATGGCAAAGCTAAGAAAGAGGGTTTCCTAGGGACGGCAAGGACTTCAAGAAGCAACGGAGACAGGATAATGTGATGCAGAGGAAGTGAGACAGAGTTAGGAAGGTAGGTGGTAAGTAAATAATGGAAGCATCCTTTAACTGAGCTTGGGCCCTGGAGGCATCAGTCTGTCAAATCTTGAGCATCCTCTGCTCCAGAGAGTAGGCAGAGCAGGATCTGGTCTCCATTCCCCAGAGAGTCTCCCAGTGCCTCTGCAGTTTGATGCTGAGCACCCAGCAAGGTGTGTGCCACCTTGCTGGATGGGGTTCTTCCCTTGTGGCCTTCTGCCTCCTTTCTTTTTGAAAAGGTTGAGATCATGATGAGACAATTTCAAAAGTGACTCTTTGTTGTTGCTCTCCTCTTGTTTCAAAAGAATCACAGTATTCAAGTGACTAACCATCTCAAGTTCCCCAAAGCATCCATCTGAGAGAGAACGTTACCACAGAAATTCCACTAGCATATACCTTTAATCATATGGCAAATTACCTTATTAACCACCAGGGAGTCTAGTCTCATTACTTAATTAAGCCATCTCTTTCTTTTCTTCTTATTAAAACCACATGGGTTTTAACTTCTGTGTGGTTTGAGATTCTTTCCCCCGCCTTTCAATGTCTGTGGAATAATAGCTGCATGGAAGAATTTCTGTCATTTTGTGTTGATGACTAAAGGGTAAGCAACATTAAATTGAAGGGGGGAGCCTTAGTGGAGACCGTCTGGATAGGCTCACGCTGGCCAGTGATGTCACAGCCACTTGGGTGGTATGGAACTCTGAGATGTGGACCCGTCCTTACTGCTTTCTCTTGCCAAAACATCTGGAATACCAAATCCTGTCATTAGACAGCCCACATGTTAGAAAAACAAAAGGACAGAAAAAAAAAGTAAAGAAAACCCGGTCTCCCCCAAATGGTTGGATAAAGCCTCGTTATTGCTGGTAGGAAATTAGCCATTTAAGGTTATACTTCAAAGCAACTATTTTTATTACGAGGCTCAACGTTTTGATTTATTGGGCTGCAGAGCAAGGTTGTGACAAATATTTCCACCTCAAAGAAAAGACAAATCAGACCTCTGAGCAGTCATATATTAAGTAGTTTAAAAATAAAGTTGGTGGCAACAATAGTTGTAATGATGCAAGTTGTATGCTTCTCCTTACAGCTCCCCAGTAAAGGGTTGCTTCATCACACATGCCTCAAAAAAAAAAAAAAATGATTTATTCGTGTGGGAATTTTCCTCTTATCAAAAGGATGAAAATTTTGTAAAATGAAACAGCTGAAATTGTTAGTAAGTCTGTGCTCCCTTTCCTCAAAGGTCAGCCCTGAGCAGGTCCTGTGGACAAGCCTGTATTTCAGCCTGAGCTGCACCATTCGAGAAAGATGCTAAGAATGTAGGGCAGGTTCTGAGGAATCTATAAAGATAATTAAAGAATGAAACATAGGGTTTTGAGACAAAGCTGAAAGGAATTTAGAATATTCAGCCTTGCTGGGAAAAAAAAAGAAACAGCCTAGAGGGTTAGGTGATCCCAGAAGATTAGGGTATTAACCATTTTTGGTAGAAGAAGCAGTAGATTGCATTAAATGGTGACCATCCTGACTCCACTCCATCTGGACATGACCTTTTTTTCCCTATAATCTAGACAATTCTGATTAAGTGGGACGAAGGTTTCTGTGAGAGTGTATGGTACCGAATCTAGCAAATGAACTGTTCAGGCAAGTTGTAGAGTTATCTTCTCTGTAGGTCTCTGAATAAAGATGCACTTCTCTTCTCAGGTGTGGCCACAGACTTTAGTGGAAAGAGCAGAGGTTGTGATGCGAAGCTCACAGCTTAGGGTCTAGTCTCAGCTCTGCTACTAGGGAGCTCAGTGACTTCTGCCAAATCCTTTCACTTCCCGGGGCCTCAGTTTCTCATCTATATGATGAGATCGGACAAGATGATTGAAAAGACCTCATGCAGAGTATTTTGATTCTAAGTGGAAGGCTGAATAATCATAGGAGAGCAATGAGATCCTTCTTTTTATTCTTATGAGTCTACTGCTTGGGAGGGAAGTCTGAGTATGTGCATGGGGTTGTGTGTGTTGGGGGTGGGGGTTGGGGGGTGTACTGGAGGGATGGTAAGTGGACTCTGGATGCACCATAAGACTATTCATAAAACTATAGGTGTAATTCCAAATCATGTAAATTACTTTAGCCTTTAAATGTCATGGCAAGGAATTCTAAAGGTGAATGCTTTGTAAATTGAATAGTTAACTGTCACAAGCATCTGCGTTGTAAGCACACATTATTATTTGTTGAGGGCCTGCCGAAATTCTGAATGTCATGTTGAGCTCCACAAATGTGTGTATGCATGAACAGCTAGGATAATCTAGCATCGAGTGCTCCCACAAATTAAGCTAAGGACAGGATAAGGGAGCTTCAATAAAATGAGCCTGAAATGCTGCAGAATTCTAACATACTTTCTTTTTTTGGCTGCACCTGCAGCATGTGGAAATTTCTGGGCTAGGGATCAAACCTGCACCACAGCAGTGACCTGAGCCACAGCAGTGACAACACTGGATCCTTAACTCACTGAGCCACCAGGGAACTCACTGATATACTTTTTGAATCAATAGATAGGTAAATCTTGCCCAGGTAAAAAAAATTTTTTTTTTTAAATTGAAGTTGCTTTACCAAGTATTATCTCTGTGAACAATTAGGAAGTCATCAATAAATTTTAATATATTGATTGGACAGGAGATGAGATAAAGCTCTATGAACTAGAAAATTGGACAGAATAGAGCATCCCAGGCTCTCAAACTTTGTGCTCTTGGCCCACCCTCTTTTGTTATTGTGGGAAACAGGCAACGGCAAGTAGAAGGCGCACTGGAACCATCAGGCTGATGGCCACGCAAGTAGCTCATTGTAAAATGCTCTGATTTTGTAAATGAGAACTGATCTTCAAAACTAGCCAAGCACATCAGAGTCATGGAAAACCTTCGAGAGGCAAGGACCTGGTGAGGAGGGCAGGGAAGAGGAAAGGAAGGGAGGTGCTATCGTGTTCTCCAATGGCTCCCCCCAAACTCATCAACTGACAATTACCGGGCTTCCAACTCTGGACTTCAAAGCATTTGGAAAATGTTCATAAACATGTTCAGAATCCCATGGTGTAAGTAAAACATTTTTATAAGATTATAAAATAAAGAAAACTGGCACACGTTTTGTTTGAACAAGTGTGCTGGCCATTTCTTTTCCTGAGGTGAGAGACTCTTAAACAAGTCTTAGCAATTGCTCTGAGGGAATTTGGCCTCTTAATTTTTGAAAACACAATAAAATACATGCAAATCTCGAAACCCTTGTAGATGACAGACCCCAAACCTCAGACACACGGGGAGAGTTTTGAATGAAAGATGGCTCTGCTCAGGCTATATAGTTTGAGAAACAGAATTAAAAAGAAGACAATGGGATTCTTGCTTTGATCTTTGCTTCTGAGGGAACATGAGAACCTTGGAGGGTTTCTGTGTCCAAAGAATCCCCACAGCTTCTCCAGAAGGTAAGTAGGCCTAACCATTCATAAACTAGTTGTATCCAGAAAATACGACATAAAACATCCTTGCTGTGGGGAATTCATAGTATTTGCTATTATTAACAGTTAAAAGCTTAAAGAAAAGAAAGGGTGGGAAATATAATTATGTTTTGTGATGAAATACTATTGAAATTATACATGATTTTCCCCTCTCCCCATTTAAGGAATTTTCTAAAGTCACAGGAAACCCCACATCTGTTGGGATTTGAGCACAGCCGGCAAAGACAAGATGGAATGATTCCTTTAGGAAGTTGTGGCTGGAGACCCTCATCTTCCCCCTCTGGTCTTTGTCTACTGGTTTCAAAGGCCTGCCTCTCTGTGAGGGCATCAGCTGGGGTAAATAGTCTTAAAATGAGCAACTGAGGCTCTTCTCAGGGGAGTTGGGAGGACCGGTGTTTTTTTCTTTCAGGAAAAGAGAACAATGGGAGGAGATTTATTTAAGCAATGAGTTGCAGCTCTGCGATAAGACACAGCCATGGAATAGGCCTCCATCTTTCCACTTAATGACCAGGACTGGGGAGGGCCAACAAGATCAAAGTTGCATTAGGGCAAAATTGCTGACATTCCTGAAATAGTCCCAGATTCCTCACATCCCAGTAAGCAAGAATCAAGTTCACTGGCTTGTGAAGAGGACCCACTATAGCCTTCCATCCTTTTGTTACCTTGACTTTTAGCTCATTGTCCTGTCTGACCTCCTCTTAAACTGAAGAGTAATGACTGCTGATTGGATCATTGTTCTCTGCACACAAAGATGTCAGGGGTCAAGATCTGTAGCTACAGAGACTCCAAAGCTCAAGAAAATCTAAATGAAGGATCCATTCATGTGGCTCAATATTTAGATGTGTAAAGACAGTTTGCATGTAAAAGTAATCTGAAAGAAAAATCAAAGGAAGTGAGAATCATAACGGCCCCAATAAGATTTTGAGGGGTACCAGAAATGACAACATTCACACACATAAAATCTAAAAACCCAGAACCTTCTCAGGGTCCTGGGGCATTATGTGCTACCTACCAATAACATGTATCCATTTGGAGTCTGAATTCCCTCTTCTAATCCATTAAGAATCATAATACCCTTCAATAGTCGGTAATCATATTGATGAAAGAATGCCATTTTATGTATTCTAAGTCTGAAGACAGATGTGAAGGGGAGATAGAACCAAAAAATTCAAAGTCGTTTGAAGTATTAAAAGTAAAACTATTTAAAGGAAAACATTAGCTTTTAAACATAGCAAAAACAAATATCAGTAAGACATCCTTCTTTCATTGGAAAATGATTGTTACAAGGCTTTATACATATTTTTAATTCCCTAGGGTGAGTGCCTAGGAATGGGAAGGCTGGATCTCATGCTTGTGCATAAGAAACAGCCAAACAGTTTTCCAAAACTATCATTCTGCATTCCTAAAAGCAACGGAGGAGAATTCCAGTTGCTCCAAATCCTTGACAACACTTGGTAGTGTTAGTCTTTAATTTAAGCCATTTTAGTGAATGCATATTGGTTGCTTACTGTTAGAATAATTTGCATTTCCCTAATGATTAATGATATTGAGCATCTTTGCATAAACATATTTGCTCTTCCTAGATCTTCTTTTGGAAAGTGTCTAAATTGTTTAATTTATTGCCCATGGGAGGGGGGGGTTGTTAGTCTTATTGTATTCTATGAGTTTTTGATCAGGTATATGTTTTGCAAATATTTTCTGCCAGTGTGTAGCTTGTTTGTTCATTTCCTTAAGAGTGTCTTAGTCAAGAGCAGAAGTTTTAAATCTTGATGCAGTGAAATCTTATCAGTTAGCTTTTTTATGGTTTCTGCTTTTTATGTCTTATTTAGGAAATCTTTCCCTAATCTAAGGTCACAAAATTTCCTACTATGTTTTCTTCTAGAGGTGTTATTGTTTTAGCTATTGTAATATTCATTTCAAGTTAATTTTTGTATATGGTAAGATAGGGATTGAGGTGTTCCTTTTTGTTTTGTTTTGTTTTTTGTTTTATATAACTAGCTTATTGTTCCAGCAACATTTGTTGAAAAGACCACTCTTTCTTCATTGAATTACCTTGTGCTTTTGTCAAAATCAATCCACAGCCTGACAGGCTTTTCAACCCAATTGGACTAACTGATTGAAAAATTTTTATGGAGATGTAAGGGATCTAAAATAGCCCAAACAATTGTGTGTGGGGGGGGAACCCAACAACTTTTGAAGCCTTATTTTACTGGACCTACCATCTCTCAACTTTCTTCCTCCACTTTTAGCCCTTCAAACAAAATCCTCCATGCCCAGCAAGGCAAATACATTCTAGAAAAAAATAGTGACTATTGTTAACATTATTGAATGTTTCTTAATAATAGATATGCCAGTCTATCTGTTCTGAATATTGATTGGCCATTTCAGGGCACAAATGGAACTCTCTGCTTATCATCTTACAGTCATGAAAACTGAGACAGGAAGTGATTTTATCTGGTCATGTACCAAGGAAGTGGCGGCTGGGCTCAAATACCATGATCCTGAGGTCATCTCTATGCAAGTTCCCATAAATTGCTGATTCAGTGTTCATTCATTCAGTCAAAGGAGAAACTGCTTTCAAGAGGCAATCATCAGTCCATCTGAATATAGCAAAGGATGAGTTCAATCAAAATGGTAACACTAGCGGCCCTCCATAGACTCTGTGTTTGAAAAGAAACATCACAAGGTTTCTAGAGAGTACTTCTTCCTAGTAATGTTGTGGCTTTGAGTTAAGATTTTGGCAAGAGAGGCTGTCATGGAACACTGGGAGTCTTCTCGGGAGGTATTTCTGCAAAGTCCCTGGGAAGGTTAATGAATGTATGTTTCCAAAGGATGCTGGTGTGTGCAAAGGGGGGTATGCAATCCATCACCTCAAAGCATAATCAAAGGCATAGTGGGAAGAAATATAATTATAACTTATACTTACTCTTAGAGTCCAGACCTCACCCTTGCAACCGCCCATTTCAAAATCAAATGAAAACGAAAGCAAATCTGCTATATTTCAGACACAACAGCCTTGGATTTATGAGTGAGAAAGTTGATGGGAGGGGGTGGTCTATGGGGAAGACTTAATTGTAGGACTGGAAGACTCCACTGAGTAAACCACTCCAAGCATTACAGAATCCAGACCCAGCCCTATTAGCGGAATGGTCTCCTGATTTCCAGAAACACAATAATCCATCAGGGGAGAAAAGTTTGTTCTGCTCACTAAGACTGTACTCCTTACTGATTACAGTTCAATAGCATTCCCACGTATTTGGAGATAGATGACACATTTATTCTCTCTTCTTTAATAAATACTCTGCTCTTAGGAGAAAAAACCTTCAGGGACTGAATCTCAGGAGTCTACTGTTAGCCCAAATTATCCTTCTGTTCTGGTAAAGATGCCAGGACTGGAAGAGGTATAGTTTTTCACAGCTCCAGGACACAGGTACAAAATTAAAGTCTCTGAAACATGCCACAGGGACAAGGGAAGGTTTCCGGCAGTAAGAGGGACCATGCCTCACTGACATCACACATCGGGGTCACTCAGAGACAGAGCCCCTGGGATCTACCTAGACTTGTCATAAAATGTGTTGCCATCATGTTTTCTGAACCCTCCTTACTTCCACTATAATCCCAGTAAGTTCTGGACGTCCACCTCAAGAAGGTCGAGATGACTTTTACTCTATAACACTCATATCCTATGTTGTGTGAAGGTAAATGGGCCACTGGAGTGTCCCCCAAGTGACCAAGTGAAGAATGTGTCCTAGGGGAGAATTGTCTACTGGGAACCCTGGGATTTGGGGTAGAAAACAGCAGAGAAGGACCCTGTCACATTGGCTATAATTCTAGTCCACACCTCTAGGTGTCCAGGAACTCAAACAGTCCTTTGGCCAAGCAGTTAGCATGCAGGTGGACAGGCAGCAGTATTTTCACCATGTGTCTGTGGCTGCAGTGGTCACAGAGCAGAGGCAGCCTCTGGCTAGTGCTGTTCCCTCCACAAGCAGAGAAGGCAAAGCTGCTGGTCCCCATGGGGGCTAGTGTCCCTTCCTAGTGGCCTCCAACTAAGACTGTGTCCCTATGGCTTCCCCATCGGTGATTTTTACTTAGTTGGCCTGGTAGAATTTTCCATGTATGACTTTTCCAGAAATGACCAAGAGAACCTTAGAGAGGTTGTGATCACTAGGAAAATTTTAAGAGAAAGTTTTCTAAGTCAATTTCCATTCCCTGCCCAGATAGCTGCCCCCCTCCCCCAACTCCAACACACACACACACACACACACCAACAACAGATCCACAGAGTTTGCCAATGAGTAAGGACAGGGGAAACCGTCCTGAAGCCAAACCTATTTTGGGAGATTGTCACCTAGATTGCTTATATCCAAGCTTTTCTCCTTTGCCAAGAGGTTCTTGATGAATTTTAAATACGGCACCAAGATATCATCATAGAACTTTGAAAGGGGCCAGATTGTTTGAACAGGGGCTAAGGAAAAATTAGAGGAGGGGGTGCTAAGGAAATCCCTGACCCATGCAGTCAGAACAGGCTAGGCTTCGATTTTCTCCTCGAAAGTATGCAAGGCTAATTGCCTCCACCCACAGTCATTTTCTAAGCAGCAAATTAAGAAGCTTAAAAAGAAATAACCCTCAGTCACTGTGGATTAGTGGATGAGCAACTTGGTAGTGTAAGCCCTTGACTGATGTGATACAGAGCTAAATGTGAGCGCTGGAGGTGGAGCCCATGCTGTCTCTGAATTGCAGCCCCTCAGCCTGAACTGAGAAGGAGCAACTCGGGGGTTTTCTGTGAGCCTCACTAAGGAGGAGATTTATGCAGAGGATTTTCCAGGCAGCCCAATCAGCCACTTGAAGATCACCAGGGGCTGTTCCTAACATTGTTGTCATCCAGCAGATTTAGGTCAACGGCACTTAAAGGGAAAGTTTGGGGTTTTGGCGTTGATCTTAAAGGAATTGAACAAGTTCTTCCCCTAAAGTCATTCTTCCTCATCTGGATGTGGTGCAGTCGAGATGAGGACAGAGAAATCCTGCAAGTACTGGGTTGCTGGGCGAGTTCCTTTGTGCTCTTTGGGCCTGTCTTTGCTGGTACTTTCCTGCCCCTGAGTTTCCATAAATGTGGCCCTAACAATAAAGGCTAACATTTATTGGAAATTCATTTTGTGGTGGCTTCTGTTTGGGCCTCACATGTACTTTTTAAAATCTTTACAACCACTCAACACAGTAAATACTACAGTTATATCCATTTTACAGATGGAGAAACAAAGGTATGGCGATGTTACATAACCCACCCAAGAGTTCATAGCTCCTGGAAGAGACGGCAAAGAGATTTCACCAGCGCTTGAGGTCTTGACCACAAGGTGTGTTTTGAGATTTCTATTTTGGACCCTCCAGCATTCTCATCTGCTCCTAAGGAACCACACTGCTCTCCCGTGAGCACACATCCACGTCTACACGAGCACCTACAAACTTGCTTTCTATCTTTAAAATGTTTATTTTGTGATTTTTTTTTTAAAGAGACAGTACAATGAAAAATCAAAGCTAGCACTTGTTTGTGTGTGCTCTGTGCCAGCCACTGTTCTAAACACAATAGATGCATTAACGCCTTTAATAACCTGATAACCACCTCCGTTTTAGAGGAAGAAGCAAGGCGATTTCAGTTGGTGGGTCGGAAAGCTGGGTTTTAGATTCAAGCACTTGGCCTCGGTTCCCACATCCTCAAAGCTGAGGCCTACTGTCTTTCTACCATTTTACATCAGACTCCCAGCCCTCTGCCCCCACCCCATGCTAAAAACCCTGGTGTCAGTCACTGATTCTTCTTCCCCCCTCTCATCAGCTGTCAGATCCTTTGCTTACTCCCTCCTCACACCTTCCTGCACACAATCCATCTCTTTCATTATCCCCCTCTCTGTCACCACATGGTACCAGATCCTCCCTAGTCTTTACTAGCTTACCTAGGCTACCTCTCGCCTGGCTGGCCCACCTCCAATCTCTCCCACTCCAATTCACCCTAAGTATTGATGCCACCTCACTTTTCCTAAAACTCTGATTTGTATACATCTTACTCTTCCTCAAAAATTCCAAACATCTATTGACCAGTGTTCAGAGTTTTAAAAAAAATCTCCATGATTTACAAAAGGAGTCAGCCATCTATGGCCCATCTATGGGCCGCATCTCTGGCTCAATACCTATTTTGTTTACCCCATGAGATAAGAAGGGTCTTTTATAATTTTAATGATTTTTTTCCAACTTCAAAGATGACTATTTTGAGAAAATGTGAAAATGATATAAAGTTCAAATTTCTGTATCCCAAAATAAAGTTTTATTGGTACACATCCCACTCTAATATTTCACTCATTGTCAGTGGCTGTTTTGAGCAGAGTAGAACAGTTGCAATGGAGACCAAAAGGTCTACAAAGCCGAAAACTACTGTCAGGCCCTTTACAGAAATATTTTGCCAGTCTCTATGAGAAACAGTATTTTTCTTCTCAGTCTCACCTACCTAGACAAATCAGTATTCTTAGATCTTCTTGAAGATACATCAGCACTTTTCTGTCTTAGGACTTTGTCTTTGTTCCTCTCATTCTTTGGCTTAGATCAGGGACGAGCCAACTTTGTGGGTAAAGGTTCAGGTAGCAAAACCAACGGAGCTCTCATGCTCTGCTAACTTGGGTATAAACTGGTGCAAATACTTTGTATGCTCCTTAGTACTCACCACTAGAACTGGACATACATGTGCCTTACACAATGGAAATTACACCTCTGGGTATATACCCAACAGAATTTCTTCCATATGTGCACCAGAAGACAAACGGTCATCAGAGCATTATTCATAAAAACCAAAAATGAGAAAAGACCTAAAATGCTATCAATGGGGAAAAACAACATAAGTTACTGGGGTGCATTTATTTAACGAATACTGTACTACACTAAAAAAGGAGAAAACTATGGTTGTACACAATGACATGTATAAACTCCACATACGTAATGCTGAACAAAAACCAGACCCCCAAAAGGACATGCTATATGATTCCATTTAGTCTAAAGTTCAAAATCACGTGGAACAAGCCATGAGGTTGGAAGCTAGGCTACTGGGATCACAGAGGCCCAGCAAGCAGAGATTTGTGCACAGCCGTTTTGGGGGCATGCTCGGGGAGTCAATCTCATCCCCTGTGAGGGAATGCAGGAAGCTGGACAGGTCAGAAGGAGATGGGGAACTATGACAGAGTCACAACAAAGGTGGTCTGGAACTGCTACTGTCCTTTGGAGTCATAGTGGGTTGGGTCAGGGGGCCAGGCCTTTATGATATGCTCCATGTCAATCAGTCACTGGATGTGGGTTGCCCTTGGGGAGGGTACATGAACTTGGATAAGGCTGGCTCTCTTTATTTTTAGGAAGTCTGGGAGGGGGATTAGGCTGAGTGGTGTTGGTTACTAAGTTTCTCAGTAGCTGGGGGAATGAATGCTTTCTATCTAGAGGGGTTCTGGGAGAACCCCCTCCCAAGCATCCACTACTAGGGTTGTCATCTCAGTAACCAGGAAGGGGCATCAAGGCAGGGGGATTCTGGGGTACTGGTGATGCTCTATTTATTTCAGTGGTCATTACATAGGTGTTTTTAAATTGTAAATATTTATAGTCATGGTTTTTGCAATTTCTATGTTATACTCTATGTCAATAAGAAGCTTATTTAAGAATGAAAGGAGGTAGGGAGCAAGAGTGTCAGTGTTTGCTGAAGTCAGAAGGAGGAGGACAGCAAAGCGTTGCTTGGGTTTCACAGCATGGAGGTTCTGGTAATCCCACTGACAGAGGTTTCAGAGTGGCAGCTGGCCTGGAAGGGGTGTATGGTGAGTGATAATAGAAAGAATGGAGACAGTGAATGTGGGTGACTCTTTTGAGATGTTTGCCTGAAAATGGTGGTCTTTGGGGAGGGAAGAAGGGACCCAGAGAAGAAGATGTTTTAAATGGAAAATACTGGACCCTCTTGAAGATCTGCTGGGAAGTATCCATTGAGAGGAACTGGTCATATATATTGGAAAGACAAGGGATGGTTGATGGGGTGTGGTTCCTAAGACTGTGAAAGGAAATGGGGTTCAAAGCACAGGGTATTGGCTTTAAATACAAGGAAAGCATTTCCTAGCTCCAATGGCCCCAACTATTCAGGCCCCTCATCTGGTCCTTAGCACATGATACCCCATGTTGGGGTATGATTTTTATCTTTCAATAAAATCCTGTTAAGAACCATGACAATGAGCTTTTGCATCCCCATGGATTACTTAACACAATGCTTTGTATGCTGTTGGTGCTCAATAGGTATGCTAGGGTACTAGATGATGGCAATGATGCTAGAAATAAGGATAAAAAAGGAGCATTTCCATTTGTTCAGACCTGATATGAAGCTTAAAGCAAAACAGATTAAAGAGAATTCCCTTCGAGTAAACTCTGACATTTTTCAGATGTTTGCTTTCATTTACAGTGTTTGCATCTGAAAATGAGATGAAAGGGTCAAGGCAGTGACTAAGGGAGCCATCCCAAGTTATGCAATTAGGAGAAGACATAATTCTCTCTTTGATCTCTTATCAGGATTATGATATCACCTACTCTTACTCTTGAATATGCTTTCAGGATTCAGAGAAAACAAGCTCAGAGAACATAAGCAACTTGTTCAAGGTCACCCAGCTTTGGGCAGAAGCAAGCTGAGCATCCAGGTCTCCTTCCCCAGCAGCTCCAGA
The DNA here is from genome assembly GCF_054392235.1 of Sus scrofa. NCBI lineage: Eukaryota > Metazoa > Chordata > Mammalia > Artiodactyla > Suidae > Sus > Sus scrofa. The sequence continues at coordinate 93,838,791 of NC_139384.1, read as the reverse complement.
GCCTGCCTGCCTGAGCTGACCATGTGCTCCAGATGGGCTGCACGTGCTGTGGTGTGAACATGCCAGCCGGGAAACCTGAAATGTGTGTTTGATCAATGCAGGCAAGAACTCAGTCCTTGGTGAAAATCTACTTTTCCCTTGGACTTGTCTCTCCAGACATATTTGTATTGCGATGACAATTAGTAATTACATGGAGTCTTTCAACCTCAAAGACCTCCAACTCCTTTTAGATTATAAATATACTGGTGCCTTCTGTTTGGCTTCTTGAGTCATTCTGCAGGCTCAAGCATCAGGAAGGTGGCTAGCTATGGGCCATCCACTGCTGGAGTGTGGGTAGAAAATCCAAGATTGAGAGAGAAAAATCTGTAGGCGAAAACTTTATGCTATAAACGTCTGGATATGTTGTCACAGATACTTCGGATCATAACATTTCAAGCGATTAGTGTTCTACATAGTTTGATTACAGATTGCAGTTAATTTTCTCCTCACCTTTTCTTTATGTCAGCAATAGTACAATTAGGTGAAAAATGAGAAGGGTGTGCTTTGTATTTTCTCTGGGTCTGAATCTCACAGCATCTTGCTGTTAACCCTTTCTTCCCTACTAACTTGGCTTTCTTCTTTTGAAATCTAGTTGGGATGATTTATGGAGAGCACACAACAGCCCCAAACACCTCGGCACTTTCCATGGCAGGTGTTCTGAAGCCCGACTCCATGTCCCCTCTGCTCACCTCCAAGGTCACTGCAGCTGAGATGAAGAGTTGCTATATGCAGACAGCGTCCCACCTCAAGCACCCACAGTCTCTGCCTTTCTTGGCTTCCTCCTGCCTGAGGGCTTTCTGCACCAAGGATGCTTCTAAGCCTTCCCAGAACAGTGTGAAGTCTGACAGCTTTAATTCTCAACAGTAAGCCAAAGGAGTTGGAGGAGAAATAACCCCAGCTCCTAGCTCTGCTGGGATAGTTCTGGAATGCACTCTAAATATTCCTCAGATCATCCTAGTGCGATAAGCTTAGGAAATAACGTGCAGCTCTCCTTGCTTCTCTTCTCACCTCCCTACCCTCTCAGGTGTGTCACCTGGATTCAGGTCCTGAGTCCCTCATCTCAGTGTCTGCTTCTGCCTGGTTCCTGTCCAGAGACACTTCCTAAGTCTATGTTTTTCAAGGTGTCTGCCATGAATTCAGTGTTGGACCCAACCAGCATTTTCAAACAATAGGAAATAGTAGTGTGCGTCCCCATTAGTGAGTGTAAGGACTATATCATGGACACTTTGGTTTGGCTCCACAGATGAATGTACACTGGGTCATGATAAGAATTTATTTCTTCCTGTGCATCGTGGTCAACAGAGTTTCTAAGTGCTTTTGACATTTTACTTGTTAAAAGCCAATATAATTTCAATAAGGGAAATGAGATCAGAGAGAGGAAGAAAACAGCATCTGAATTTGGAAGTGACATGTCCCATAGGATGAAGACATGGAATGAGCCTGGCCGCCAGCTTTAGCTTTGCAGCAAATGTGTTGCGTGGTGTGCAGCAGGTCCTGTAACCCCCACGTTTCCTTTTCCACATTTCTAAATTGAGAGGCTTCTAGGAGAATAAAGAAGATTGTTTTTTTTTCCTCTTCTCCTCTTAGGTTCATTGGCAGGGGCTTTGCAAATGAGACCAACAAAGGACAGATTAACAGGAGAAAAACAATCAGAAGTTAATTAATGTGTGCCTCTGAGCATCCCCATGGGAAACCTCAATGGTGAGTAGCTCACAGGGCTGGTTAGAACTTGGGCTTAGATAGCATCTTAACAAAAGAACAATCAATCTGTAGAGAATCACAAGACAAAGAAAGAAGGCTTTAGGCCTTTAGGGGCAACAGACTCTGGGAAGGTAGATATAAGAGGAAAACTAATGGAAGATAAGGGTTGCTTTTCAGGAGGTTTGTTCTGTAGCTGCCTCCGGTGTTGGTATCCTTCTGGATTGCTAAGGGCCTGGAATTGTCTATGGGGATTAAGAATTGTCCTGCCTTTCCTTGTAGAGAGGGGGAGGCCTGAGAATTTCTCTTGTGTCTCTTTCTTCTCAATTGCCTTCAGCTCAAAATAGGCTTTATGCCAGGGTGGCACACTTGGGGCAAAGTTTCCCCATCCCTTCAAGCGCAGCCAGAGGATCCAAGGGATTCTCATCCGTTCTCATACCCTGGATGTCCAGGCCATTCCTCAAGTGTTGCAGATGGGCGTACACACCTGGGCTGCTGTTCCCCAGTCCTACCTTCATGAGTGGTCCAGAGTACAGGGGCACAGAGGGAGAGTGGGCAAGAGCCCCTACCTGGAAATGCTCATTCTTACTACAGCCCGGGAGGGAAGGGCAGATGAGGGGGCCCACTGGGAAGCTGCACAGCCTCCGGGGCAGAATGGGACAGGGAGCTCAGGGCTGGAGAGTGGCTCCCGGAGGGCTGAGGTGGGAGAAGGCACAGGCGGAGGGAGGCAGCGGGCATCACCCCGGGGGCAGTGGTGGGCAGTGCAGGGGCTCTGAGTTTGTCCTCCTCTGCCCTTGGCAGAGGGAGAGCTGCTTTGGAGGGAACTGGGCAGGGTGGAGGGCAGTACCTGGGGTGATAGGTACTGGTTGCTTGAATACTGAAGGAGAATTTTTTCCCCAAAGTCACAATGCTCCCTGAGGTTAAGAGTTTTGTCCTTTTTCTTTTCTTTTCTTTTTTTTTTTTTTTTGTCTTTTTGTCTTTTCTAGGGCCGTACCTGCAGCATATGGAGGTTCCCAGGCTGGGGTCTAATCAGAGCTGTAGCCGCCGGCCTACGCCACAGCCACAGCAACGTGGGACCCGAGCCGCATCTGTGACCTACACCACAACTCACGGCAACGCCGGATCCTTAACCCACTGAGCGAGGCCAGGGATCAAACCCGCAACCTCATGGTTCCTAGTTGGATTCATTAACCACTGAGCCATGACAGGAACTCCAAGTTTTGTCCAATTTTTTCCACACCATTGCCCCAACACCCCATCCTATCTCTAGCATGGGGTTTAGCACATAGTTAAGTTCAGCACATATATCTTATATGAGTATCAGGAAAGAGTACATACTACACACACACACACACACACTCTCACTCACACACACACATACATTCTCTCTCTCTCTCTCTCTCACACACACACACACACACACACGCACACGCACACGCACGCACACGCACACACGCACACACACCTGACTGTGTGACCCCCTCCTTTCCCCACCTGGGCTTCCCTGGGTTCTTTTCTCCTGTCTTTATTTCATGCCCTTACACACTCTGCTCAGTACTTAACTCTCCATGATGTTTCTTTTTTCTCCCTTTTCCATGATGTTTCCCTTTATTTTCCTAGGACCCCAGGAGGCAGGAAGCCTCATAGCTTGGCCCAGTGCAGTGATTTTGCTTTTGTGTTTCTGTCTTTTATTATTCATTCACTTAATAGCCAACCCTTCTTTGCTACTAGGTGACTTTAAGGAATGAAGGAAAAAAAAAGGACCCCAAATCTTTCCTTAGAGGACAGAAGAGATGGTTCAAATAAGAAGAATCCAAGGCAGCAAACCCCCCTCCAAAAAAACTCACAAAACCCTCACAAAAATGGGTATCCTACTAAAGAATATCATGATAATCCTGTGAAAAACAAAAATGGTAATAAGAGGGTAATACTCTCATACTTATTAAGTGACTACTGTATGTGAGGCACTCTTGGAAGAGCTTCGCATGTATTGACACATTTAATTACTAAAACGATGAAGCAGATGCTGTTTGTATCCTCATTTTATAGGGGAGGAGACTGAGGCACAGAGAGGTTGAGCGACTTGCCCATGGTTGCACAGATGACAAAATGTGACCACAGGACCTCAGAGTCTGTGCTTTCACGCAGGGCACTGTGACATCTCTCCTACCCGTGGGGCTGGAAGATCAGGGAAAGCTTCATGGAGGATGGGGCGCTGACCTTGAGAGAAAAGGCAGAGGTTGGGTGTTTGGAATTAGGGGCAAGGCATGCATTTCAGCTGAAGGGTAGGACTGTTTTCCAAATGCCAGCACTCTGTGACAGCCTAAGGTCAGAGACTACTGGTCTGCTTCTTTTGTGTGGCTTGATGTTGCCAAGACTAAGGCTCAGAGGATAAATGAATAAAATCTATTGTGTTTTACATGTAATTTTTCTAGTTTTCTTCTTTTTATTCCCCTCATGATGTTCAGCTGCAAGATGCAGGAGTTTGGGAAGCTCTGACCACCAGGCAGGAGAGAACAATGTATTCTGGGGATGCAGGATTTCCTCCTTTGGACCCACTTCCAATAGAAATCCCCACACACATCGTATCTTCCATCTGTCTGCTGAAACACAAAGATAAATGTCTGGACAAGAGAGCAAGGGAGAGGTTTTGACAACACCAAAGATGCTTGAAAGCAGAGAATCTTGTAGGGCTTAAGAAAGAAAGACTTTCATCTCTCAGATTCATTTCTCCGGGGAGTGTTAACTGCCCCCAGACGAGTCACCACAATGCAGCAACCGGTAAAACTATTTTCCCTGTCTCCAAGGCATCCCTGAAGCACCAAGAGGCCAATTCCTCTCGGGGAGACATGCAAGTTACAAAATGCAGGGCAGGGAGGAAGCAGCAAGCAGTCAATTCGCCTGGAAAGAGCTGTGTGAGAATCATAGGTGTAATTTACTAGCTTTCAGTTGCCGCTTCAGAGGGGCAAAGTCCGAATACTTCTTAGGTATCGAAGTTGTGCTCCCGGTGGCGTGGCCCTGAAACATTTCCGTTGTGTTATCAGGTTCTGTGCTGGGTCCACCGATTGCCTAATTACTCTTGCGGGGCTCCTTCTGCTCTCTCCCTTCCGTTTGCTGCAGCCAGGAATTATAACCCTGATTGTTCCAGGCTGTTTCTCGGACATTCACGTGTTTCCCTTAACTGGAGAAGACACCGCGGTGCAGTCGCCTCCCTTCTGGGACTGGAAGATGAGATATTTTGTAAGTTTGTCTCATCCTCTGAAGCACACGGGGGGGATGCTTTCCCTTGACCCTTCCCACAGACTCTGTCCTCCTCCTCCGAATGCACAAACATTTCCTCTGCGTCCTATGCTCACCCCTAGAGCGATAAAGAATGGCAATCCAGCCTGAGATGAGTTTCCCCGCTGTGGTGCATCTCTTGAATTTTAAACACAAGCTGTGTTTCTTCAATCCTCAAGTTTAGTAGAAGTGACTGGCCCCTGATTCCGAATGCATATGTATCCAAAGGCAGTAGAAATGTGTGTGTGACCAAGAGTCAAGTTCTGAGCTTCTATAAGGTAATTCCTTTTGCAAAGCACAGTGTGGGCTGGGGCCTGGGCACAGCCAACTCGGCCCTTTCAGGAGCCAGGTGGCTGGGGACCAAGCCTTCTGGTAAAGCACTGGGGAGACGCCCCAGAACAGGAGCTGGGGGGTGGGGTGCAGGCTGGGAGGGGACTGAGGGCTGCTTTCTGGGAATTCTTCACAAATCTCCCCCTGTGTTCTCCCAGCAGCTCTGGGGGCACATTCATACCCAGGCACTTGGGTCTCATTCTGCTTTTGGTTGACAAGATCACGTCACGCAGGTTCAGGGGAGTAAACCCAGGCAGAACCTCTCCCTGGGAACTGCCAACCAGGGACTTGGGCATCTTTACCAGCTGAGAAGAAGCTGGTGGAAACCTCTACTCCCTTCCAAGACACTCATCATTTTTCTTCTTCTTTCTTAGAGGGATGAGTGACTAGAAGTGACAATGAACTCTTCTTCACCAAGGTGCTTCACGGGGCTGCCTTCTGGGAACCTTCAGTGTAAGTTTGGCTCAGATACCACAAGCTCTGGTTTTCTTCCCCGTTTTTTAAACCAACGTTCATTGTTTTTATTTTCTCTTTCCTTGCATTTTCAAGTGTGCATTAGGCAAACATTACAAAAGCACTGATAAAATTCTAAGTAAAAGGCAAGGAAAACCATTCATGATCCCATCGCCCCAAGAACAGTCAAGCTGTTTGCAGATTTTCCTCACTCTCTTTTGCTCAGAGCCACGTGAATATACAACGTCACTGGCATAATTACAGCAGAGAGACATTTTGCATCCATTTATTCCCCTTGCACATCATATGGTAAGCCTTTCTCCATGTCATCACATAGCATTTATGTTTATCTTTCTAGTCTTTGCTTGCTCATCCCATTGCGTGAATATAATGTACATAATTGACGTAGCCACTTTCCTGCACTTAATCAATGTGAATGGCTTCCAGCCTCTTGCTGTTACAGGAAAGCACTGTGCTTTTCCCTCTGGAATTAGTTTCTCGTGATAACTTCCTCAGAGTTTCCTCTCTGTTTTTGCTTTGGATCCAGAGGTAAATGCTATCTTCCTGTTTACAATGTCTTTTGCGGTCTGAGGGCTGGGAGTGGGGAACACCTCCTCCCCAGGTGTTCTGGGCCGTGGGAGATGGACGGGGTGGGAGGGGGGGCACAGGACTTTATAAAGAAGTGGAGAAAACGCAGTGTGCAGCTAATTAGCAAGTGCCATGAAGCAAGTCGGAACTTTATGGTTTTCCTAGAATTGATGACGGTTTCTAAGCAGGCCTGCCCGGTCTCTTGCAGGTGTGCATGGCCTTCAAGCCCATATGGTTTTCGGCTGCGCTGGGCCTCATTCTTTGTTTAGCCCGTGATCCTGTAACTGAATATCAGTTAATAACTTTTCATAATAACGTAGCTTGGATCAGCTTCGAGGTCCAGAGATCTGTCTTTTCCAGACTCCCGCTGCCTCTCTGGCACAGCTGCTGGGAGGGTGAGGGGGCCCTGGCTGTCCCCAGGGCAAGAGCCACATCCCAGCTCAGGGAGGGCCAGCTGCACAGTCAGCAAGTAGAGAGACCAGTGAACAGAGCTCACCCTCCAGCAGTAACTTATCTCCTCTGAATCTGCCAAGAGGGTCCGGGTCCTGGGACTTTTAAAAAAAAAAAAAAAAAAAAAAGCCAAAGCCTTTAGCTGAAAAATATTTTAAGGCAGTTTCCAATACATAGGCCATCTCTGTCTATGTGACTTGCTCCACAGGCATCCCTGAGAGGCCCAAGGTCCCTTAGAGTCTTGAAAATGGCTAGGTCAGCTCTGTGACTGAAGGAATTCTCCATCAACTGTAGGATTTCCTCCTCGTTCGCCCTCTCCACCCTATCCCACCTTCTGCTTAAAGGGGTCCTGCCACCTGTCCTGCTGTCCCCTCTCCCTAGTGGCTGTGATCAAGGCACTGGATGGGAGCGGGCCCATCACAGCTGGGGTCTTCCTCCCCCACCATGCCCCGAGGCTTCACACTCTGCCCAGAAGGTAAGCGATGCCCTTGGACCGCAAGGACCAGCAGTCTCAGGGAGCTGGGGGTCCCACTCATCCTACTAGGATCTGCAGGATTATCAGAATCACCAGGAAACTGCTGACCACTACGTTTGCCTGGGCCCTATGGCAGATCCTCATGGCAGTTCGGCAGGGGTGAGAGCAATGAGGAGAGACGTTTGTGAGCCTGGGAGTGTGTCCTTTCCATTGTTAGGGAGCAGAAAACACCCCCAAGGAGTACCTGCCAGAGACGGGGGAGCAAGGGGAAGCAGGAAGCTCGGTTTAACTTGGCTGTCACCTGGGAAGGAGAGACAGGGCTCGAGGAAGCAACAGGGAGATGGGCCGATGCAGCCTGAAGCCCTGCGCAGAAAGCAGAGTGATGGGGAGTCAGTCCAGGGCATGGAGGTGTCCCAGACTGGCCTGGCAAGAGGTCGTCACCCCTTCAGTGTTCTCATCCACTCGGCTGGACCCACCAGACACCCCTGCACCTGAGGCCTGAGAGCCAGGGAGAGAACTGGATTTTTCATCTTCCCTCACCCCATATCCCAGCATCCAGCACAGGTCCGGGGCCTGGCCATGCTCAACCAATACTTGCTGAATAATAAAAAGTATTACAATGCTTGAAGAACTTACAGTGACTTGGGAACTGTGCTAACCCTGTTACTCTTGTTCCTGCATTTAATCCTCACAGCCACCCTGGGTGGTGGATGCTGTTATTATCCTCATTTTAGGGATGATGCTGAGGCCGAGTGAGATCAGGTATTTGGACCAGGGTCTCACGGCTAAAGAGAGACGAGTTGGGGTTAGAACCCAGGCCACAGTGGTCCTGCTTTCAGGCTGTCATGGCCCATGTGGCCAGCAGGTTTTGTTACAAGAGTCAGCCCCCAAACTAAAAAGCATCACAAATTACACACACTGTTAAGTGTCCTTAGCGCCTGACCCTAACAGATGACATTATTCCTATGGAAAAATGTCCTCATCATTCCAAACATGAGGCTTAAGAAAATTCGACTGGTGCCTGGCCAAATGGATGAAGGCAGAGCACAATTTGGGCTTCTCAGTATTCCTAAATGCTATACTCTTGGATGACAATCCCAAGAAGTAAAGCCAAAAAAAAAAAAAAAAAAAAAAGCTTTGATTAAATAGTGTGTTGATTCTTAGAACATCTGCCCTCCATCCCTCCCAACCTGCACCCCTTCGCTCTCCTTGAGATAATCTGAAGAGCAACTCAGAGGTCTGATTGGCTCTGGCTAAGAACTGGTTGTGGCAGGACACAGGTCAAAGGGAGACTGTTCCCTGCCAGCCCTGGCATCGGTGCTATTTCCTGAATGACCAGCCAACTTTGGGGTTCAGTGTCCTCTCACTAGCCCCTGAGACCCTTCAGTGGGGACCCAAATGCTCACAGAGGCACCAGATCCAGCCAGCACCACTTCCTGGGAATCTTCCAGCAGGGACATGGGGGCAGCTTCCATGATTCTTGTGGACGTGAGAAAAGTTCACAAGCAAATGCCAGAGTGAGAAGGTTGTCCGCCTTGCTCTCTTCCACCTGGGGCCAAACACATCCATCTTCTTCAGTCTCTTCCTAGCTGGTGGGAGGGAGGCAGCCCAGAGAAACTCCTAACAAAGCATTGCTCTTAAGCAAGCTGACTTGATGGACACATTATAAGGGAGGGTGGCTCAGCCTTCAGAAATGCTTGACAGCAGGAAGTGAGAGGGAGTGAATCCGAAAGTGTGTCCGGGGTGTGGGGGAGTAGGGAGTCAGGGAGGCACCGAACCATTTTCACACTCAGAAGGGTCAGTCTTTTGCTCCCTAAGCAATGTAGCACAACACCAGCTGAAACAACAGGGACTCCCTGGCAACACAACTGTCCTCTTCCATTCACCTAAAACCTTTTCTCTGCCCTTGTTAGTAGATATGAGTGAATGTTCATTGGTCCCAGAATGATACACTAGCTTAAAAGTGGCAGCAGACATTGGTTTATGACAGAGGCAAACAGAATCTTCAAATAGTTCCTGCTCAATCTTCAGCCAAGATCCAACCACCTTCTATCTCCCCATGGGTTTCTCTTCAGGTTGATATTAAGGCTCTGGGGGTCCTTGGTTTTCCTCTCACCTCCCCAGCATTTTTCAGAATTGGATTTTCTCTGCCCTACTGTCCAGAACAGGAAAGAGGTCTACTTTTGAGTATGCATTTTGTAACCAGCCACATTATCAAGTTACATTATTTTATTTGTCAGGATTCAGAGTCCTTATGTGACTCCCTAACCTTTTGTGACTTAGCATCCGAGGAAACTCTGATAATATATTTCCATTTTGAATGTAATTCATTTTATACGCCAATATATATATACATGTGTGGGTTTCCATAGGCTTTAAATTCAAAGTTTACTTTCGGTGTTTACCATGTCATCAGGATATGCCTACATGCGGATTTTTTTTTCCTGCAAATAACTTGTATCCTTTTGATTAGAAGCCTCAAGTCTTTCTCCAGGGACATTATTACTGTTCCCCTTTTTACACTGTCCTCTGTGACGCCTATAGGGTGGCTTGATGTGTAACTTTATTCTTTTCCTGTGAAAAGTGGACAAATTTCTCATAGTTCTCATTTATTAAGTTCAGTGTCTGGCTTGCTGTGTTTATCTCTAGCCCCACCACTTCACCATGAATTTGCTAATCTCTGAAAATCTGAAAGCAGTCCCTGATAATCTCATATTATGGCTTTAGGGATCTCTGCCCACGGGTCTCATAGTTTTTCTAAGTGCTTCCCTGTTTCTTGGAGGTGGGCTCATCTTAGCTCTGAATCTAAGAACAGCCCTTTGGAACAGCTTATCTTTTGCTATGTCCAGTGAGCTTTCATCTTCCCTCCCTTCCTTTCTTCCTTTTCAACCTCAGGGGGATGTCTCTGCATGTCTAATATTAGATATGGAGATAGATTTTATCAGAGTTTTAGAAGGTACTTGTCCAAATATTCCAGTCCCAGACTAAATAGGAACACTGAAAGTTTAGGTTTTCTCTAGTCTGTCTGTGAAGCACAGGAAGAAAACAAGATCAGAAAAGAAGCCACGGGCAGGTGTGTTTCGACCCCCAAGAAGCATTTCTTGTGCACACATGCTCTGACACACTGAAACTAATGGCCCTTACTTCTGTGTGTTGTGCATGCATGTCCAAGGCAGGCAGAAGTTCCTGGGCCAGGAATCGAACCCACACCACAGCAGTGACAACCCCAGATCCTTAACCCACTAGGCCACCTGGGAACTCCTAATGGCTCTTGTTTCTAAGTGAGTTGGATGCCCTCTTGAATAGATGGCTGAAACAATGGCAACGGCCCCTTTTTTCTGGTCTTCCAGGTCATACCAGGTGACACTGTGGTGTGATTCCCAGGCTGAGCTGCTTCAGATGTGCAGTTGAGATTTTCCCAGACCTGTTTGCTCCTGACTCACCCCACTCCTTGCCCCTGTTCCACCAGCCATGAAAGTGTATTTTGACTTTGTTAGTAATCATAGTCTCTTCTTTCTAGGTATGTTTTTCTGTCACATATTTTAAAAATGGCCCATGCCATCCCCACCCAAAATTTTCTAGCCCTTACAATCACTCAAGGATGAGTAGTTCCCTTCCCCTTGAAAATGAACTAGCCTTTATGGACAGAATACAGTTGAGGTGACATGGCATGACTTCTGATGCTAGGACATAAAAGGCAACATAGCTTCAACCTGTTTTTCTCTATCTTTTCATGCACCTTGAGAGCCCTGAGCCAACTTCTAAGAAGTTTTCTGCCGTAAAGCCACAGTGCTGGAGAGAGAGAGAGGATGTGCCAAGAATACACAGCCATAGAGGTGCCCTGGGACGCCACGAGTCCTCCCAGCATGTACCATGGGACACAAGAGGGACCTTTCAGATGATTCCATGTTCCAGCCTTGAAGATGCTCCAGCCAATACCCAGTGGAACAGGGATAAGTTGATCCCACCAAGCGTTACCTCACATGCAGATTCAGGAGCAAAATAAATGCTGGTTTAAATCACTAAGCTCAGGCTGCTCAGTCACAGTCACCCAGTAATGAGTGGAACACATTTAACTTGCAGGTGGGGACTTCTTCAACCCCATCCATTTGCATATATTGCAAACATTTCCCAAAATGCCTGGGCTTTCAAGTTACCCTTCCCTGGTTCATATGATATTTTCTTTAATATATTTTTTATTTCTTATTCATATAAAAATATTTTTTTTATTCTCATTGCTCATTTTATTAAAATTGTAGGTAAAGAGGAAAATATGGCCTCAAATCGCCACAGAAAATAGAGATTTGGCTTCCAATTCAGACACTGTGTTATATGCTTAAGTCCCCATTCTTTATTCACGTGACAGTATAAATGAATTTATCAGATCAGCCATTGTCATTAGCCTAGCTATTACACTCTTTGGCCCGACCTGTGTGTATACATGATATTAATAATTTGGGGGGATTTTATGTGTTCATATGTTCAATTGATAGGATAAACTATGCCTAAATGTTGTTAATCCAGCAAGGCAGCTCAGCACAAAATAACCAGAGCAGAGTGCTACCTAAGGATAAGTAACAATAATAATGCCCTCCCAATTTCATGTGGAATCAACAGATTCTCAAATCACCAGAATCTGTATATAGAATGTCAAAAGCAAAAGATTAAAATTCCAAAAATATGACAGTTTTGTAAAATGGGGAATAGTTGATCATCTTCCATCTGGGTTGACAGATGATCTGAAGTGTTGAAAATATTCCTGAACATGCTCTGTTACAGAGGATTTGCATTGTCCTCTTGTCCTAGTTGGTTTCTAGATGTTGAGCCCTGAAACATTCTTTTCCTCATCCTAATGGGCATGTTCTTTTTTGCATTTCTTCTTCTAATGACAACATTTGAAGAGTCTTTGGGGGAAATAAGATCTCTGGTGAAGGTGGGAGAGGCAGAGAGTCACTGGCGATGCAAAGAGCACAGGTGCAGAGGCTGGACTTGGGACTAGGTCTTGGCACTGCCACTTCCCGGCTCATGAACATGGGCAAGTTACCATCTTGGAGCGCCAGTGTCTTTCTCTGAGAAGTAGGCGTAATTATACATATCATTTTGCTCAGGCTGTCATAACAAAGCACCATAGACCTGGTGGGTTAGACAACTGAAACTTATTTTCTCATGGATCTGGAGGCCAGAAGTCCAAGGTTGAGGTGTCAGCTGGACTGGTTTTTTTCTGTGGCCTTGCTCCTTGGCTTGCAGATGGCCGTCTCCTCCCTGTGTCTTCATGATCCTCCCCCTGTGCCTGTGTCCTAATCTCCTCCTCTTTCAAGGACACCAGTCATGTTGGATTAGGCTTCACCACAATGACCTCATTTCAACTCAATCACCTCTTTAAAGACACTCTCTCCAAATGCAGTCACATTCTGAGCACTGCGGGCTAGGGCTTCAACATATGAATTTTGAGAAGACGGAGTTGGGCCCATAACTCCTATCCTAAAAAAGGTGTTTTGAGATATTGTAAATGAAGTTTCTATACACAATAAAGATGCTAAAAATGTTAGCTCTATTTTTTCCTTCTCTCAGCTCGAGATTCCTTTGTCCAGGGTGGTAGAAAGGAATGTATTTCCTTTATCTTCAAATTAACTTACCCTCTTTTTCTTCCCAAGAAATTATTTGTGACAAATCATGGGAAGATAATCTATCTTAATATTTTTCTTTTCCAAAGATACTACGTTATTAGTCTCAAAAGGAATTTCAACAATTTTCTTCCTCTCTTCTGGAATGTCAACATGATGTCTGGAATGGCAACAGCCACCCTGAGACTAGGAGATGACCTTGAGGATGGAAATCCCATATAAGGCAAAGGCGTGAAAAACAGAAGACACTCAAGGCACAGAAGACATTGTGTAGATACCTATCAACTTTGGACAGCCTTCCTCAGGACTTCATGATATACGACGGGAGAAAAAAAAACCCAAAACCACAATGCTCTATATTACTTATGCTACTGTTATTTTAGCCCCAAATAATTCCTAACTGATGTGGAATTTGAGATCAGTGGCAAAATTTAGGGTGCTGGTGAATAAACTAATAGGTTTCAAAGGAAACTGGCTTCACATCCTTCAAAGCTTACTTTGCATGTCTTCATGTTGACTGCCGTTGAGAGCACTATTGTGTGGGCTCATGCACCTTAATCTGTTCCAGAAAGTTGGGGAGGGAGGGGTGGGCAGGACTGGAGTGAGCGTGGAGGCCAGTGCAACGAGATAAAGTCAATTGACTAGGCAGGAGCTGGATCACACACAGTGTAGCAATTCTCTATAAGAATTTGGAAATTGCTCTAAGTGAAATGGAGAGCCATGATCTGATTTTTTAAAATCCTGGCATTGCTTAAAGAAAGGGTTGTAGGGGTGGCAACAAGTGGAAAGGATGAAAGCCTCTTTGGGAGACTAGTGATTTAGTAACGGAGGCGGTGATGTGGACTAAGGTGGTGACAGGGGCAGTGCTGAGGGAAGAAAGACACGTTTTGGAGGTACCACCACCAAGATTTGCTGACTCTTTGGATGTAGAGGTTGGCGGGGCCAGGGATGACTTGCCATCATCTGGTTTAAATAACTGAGCAGCTGGGTGGCAGCAGAGATGGGGATGGCAGAGAGAGATCTGGGTAGCAGGGTGGCGGGGGGAGAGGGCGATTGGGTTCAGAGCTTTGCTTTAGATATGGAAAGTGTGAGATGCCCGAGATATACAAGGGTTAATATTGACTGAGTGGTTGGCCATCTGAGTCTAGACTTGAGAGGTGAAATGCAAGCCAGAAACAAAAATTTTGGAGTCATGGCTGTAAAACGGCATCAGAAGCCATGAGATTAGATGAGAGCACCTCAGGAAATAAATGTGGATGGAGGAGCTGTTCTGGACTGAAATCTGAGGAGCTCTAGTCTTTAAAAGGCAGATGGAGAAGGAAGATTCAGGAAAATAGCCTGGTAAGGAGTGGCCAGTGAAGTAAGGGGGAAAATGGGAAAGCGGCATCATGGAAGCCAAGGAAAGAGACAACAGGGAGTGACTAACCACATGCAATCCTGTCGCTAACTTCAAGTCAGAACAGTAAAGAGCTCATGGGATTTGGCAAGATGGTGGTCACCTCTGCCGTTGACAAGAGCACATCCAAGAGTGAATGGGAGGTGATGACATGAAGGCAGTGGGTCGAGGTCATTCTTTTGCGTTTCCCTCTGAAGGGAAGCAGAGGAATGGAGCTGCAGTAGATGGAGATTCGGGATCAAAAAAGGATTAAAAAATTTGGTAAAAACTGAACATATTTGTATGCTGATGGTGGGGGTAGTCACTAGAGAGAGATGGATCATAACTGAGAGAGAGAGAATAATGGAAGGAATGAAAGCCCCAGAGAGCTGGGCCAGAGTATAAGTTCTAGGGCATAGGTAGACTGATGGGAAAAGAGACAGGGTTTTATTTTAATTCTATTGCAGACACTGCTGTACCCATCACCTAATTATATCAATATGTTCCTATACCTCTGGTATGTTCTTAGGAAAAAATTGCCAGGATCAAGAGCATGAATTTTTTTTTTTTGACACTCTTGACACATAGGTAAGTGTGCATCCAGAAAAATTATATCAATTACCACTTCATTTTTATCTTACATACCTTTGAATATTTTTTAGTCATTAAAAATTTTCTTTTGTGAATGTTCTACCACTTTTTGAGCACTTACATATTTTTTTAATTTTTATTTTGCTTTTTAGGGCCGCACCCATGGCATGTGAAAGTTCCCTGGCTAGGGGTCCAATCAGAGCCACAGCTGCAGTCTTATATCACAGCCACAGCAACATGGGATCCAAGCCATGTCTGCAACCTACACCACAGCTCACAGCAATGCCAGATCCCTGACCCACTGAGTGAAGTCGGGAACTGAACCCTCATCCTCGTGGATACTAGTCAGATTCATTTCTGCTGCACTACAATGGGAACTCCCTTTTGTGTACTTTTAAAATTGGAACACTGATGATTATTAAAATATAAGGTTTTCATATATTAATAGTTGTTCCTTTTGCCATATTTGCCATGTATGTATTTGCCAGTTTGCTATTTGCCTTTTAAATGTTTTGCATACTATTCTATCAATTTTTCCTTTGTGATTCCTTCTGTTGGTTTATCCTTAAAAAGTATTTTTTTTCCTCCCAAGACACAATACTTTAAAGAATGGTTTGGAAAACATGAGAAAGCTGTGATCGAGGTTGTCCCAGACCTCAGTACTCTGAGCACATGGCTCAGAAAAGGAGCAGTTCCCCTACCCTCACTGCATTTCCAACCCCAGGAAATGAGACATTCCCAGAGAAACGCATCATATTTCATGTCTGCTACACAGCAAACAACAAAACTCAAGTAATCTACATCAAAACAGCTGGCCATAGAGACCTTCACAAATGAAAATTTTGCAACATTAGAAGCTAAGCCAAGTAACACCCATCCCACATCATAAAGCCCAAAAATGCTGCATCAAGTTACCAGTTCTCTGTGTAAACTTGCTTTTGAGTTGTTTATCTAATGAAACATTCCTTCGTTTCACCCAGAGAAACTTCTGATCTGTGATCATAACTTTCTTCCTTTTTCCATTTCTTCCTTCCTCCCTCCCTCCTTTCCTCCTTCCTTCTTTCCTTTCCTTCTTGTCCGTGTGCAGTATAGGAAATTATTATGGATCTCCAGTTATCATCACAGGTGTCCTTAGCCTCCGAGTAGTAATGTAGGTGGAGAAATAGAACATGAAGCAGGAATGGGCATTCACTTTTCACCACAGTGTGGGTGGTTTGTCCAATCTAGAGAAGAATCACAACTTGATACCCAGAAGAAAATTGGGTCTATCTAATTATGGGTAACAGTAAAATTCACTTTTTGGAGGATTTCTTTATCACCTGCTAATTATTCCCTTCTCCCTGTTCTTTTCTCTCTGTCCATTCTTACACCTGAGCAAGGTGGCCCCTGTCTCGGACCCCTACTTCAGGGGACCTGCTCTTGTTTTCCTACTCCCTCTATGGTATGAAGAATCCACAGGTCAAGGGGTCATGTGCGCCTAAAGCCTGCTCCGCTTCAGGACCAGACAGGATTCTCTGCCCCAACAACCCTGAGCCTGTTTTCAGAGCCTTTATGGGCATCTTACCTGGCTCCAGTCTCTGGTGCTATGATGCTCCTCTTAGGTCTGTGTGGTAGCCATGAAGGACTATTTGCAAGGGGTGTGGATGGAGCTTCTTGGACTTACTTATGGAGTGTCTGTGCGTGACCCGCTGGTGGTGTGCAGACTGAGCCAAGATGGGAAGAGAAAGGGAGGGGGGTCATGGACCAGAGGCCAGAATGGGTGCCCATTCTTCCCGTGTTATTGCATTCTGGAATTCCGTGGAGTCCAAAAACACTAAGTTTACCAAACGTGCCTTTCCATTTTGCTATGAAGTCTTATCTATCAAGGAAGGAGGATATTACATGTTTCACGTAATAGTCTGTTCACTTGAGCAATTAACTTATAACTTTAAAAATTTCAGACATAACAGTATGTGGGTCTCTATTTGTGGATCTCTTGGCCTCCTGATCCTGCTGCAAATGTTGGGGTGGGATTGTCCTTGTCCACTTCTCCTATTTTTTCCTGCTTCTCTTCCCTTTTCAGCCCATCTTTTCTTGCTCCTCTGAGCAGTATCACCGGGATTTGCTGACTTCTGGTACTGATTTTCAGAACTGGTGGTAAACTGATGTTCCTCTGCTTCTGGATCATTTCCCCACCCTGTCAGGTTGAGAATCCTGAGCCTAATGATGGATATTAATGAAGGGTGATCAGAAACCTTTATATGGCACTGAACACATTCATTAATAAATAAGCAAATGAAAAGAGATACTGACCACCACTCACACAGGCTCAGGTGTGTCCCCCTGGTCTATCTGTTCAAATTGTCACCAACCTCTATGTGCCCCTCCTTCTTAGATCATTCCAGGGGAGTGGGCGGTGGGAGCTGGGACAGGCATACCCACCTAGCCACACTTTGGTTTTCACAAGACTCTGGAATGATTTCCTTTATTTCTACTGCTGGGGTTTCTAGACGCCATTGGTTCTCAACAAGTATCAGAATCACCTGCAGGGCTTTCTCAACCACTGCCTGGGCCCAATCCTCAGCGTTTCTGAGTCAGTAGGCAGGAATGGGGTGGGGCCCAAGAATGGGCTTTCTCACCATTTCCCAGGTAAGGCGATGCCACTAGTCCAGATCAGACTCTGGGAGCCGCTGCTACAGGTCATCAAGTTTTATTAGCTGTTCTCTGTTTGAATTGCTGTTGCTAATGTGAAATCACTTTCGACTTGGGATCTATGAGCAGAGTCTGGCTGAACTCAGAGCATTGCAAAGAGGCCAGGGATGCAACTTGGGGCTCTAGCTCCCCCTCCCACAGCCTCCTGCTCCACGGACAGGCAGCTGCTTAGTTAGCAATGGCAGGGGAGTTCTCCCACAGAGGCAACTTGAGCCTCAACTTGGCAGAATATGAAACAGCCTTGGTCATACCCTTTCCTGCAAGCTTCTCTTTAATTGCAGAAATCTGGGTGGCCTTCACATAAGTTGTTTGTGCAGCAAAGGAAAAGAGATAAAGTTTGGTAACCTTGGAAGACCCAATCTCCTTTTTTCCCAGCCTCCTGAGAAGCAATGCCCAGAGGAATGAACACTGTGTGGGAAACCAGAGAGGGGCTCTGGAGGGTGGGCTCGAGGGGCCACGGAGGGGGTGGTTTTCTTAAATGTCTCTTGATCTGTCTACACACATGTCCTGAAGGGTGAGAGTTCCTTAGCTGGAATTCCATGGATGACAACAATCTAAATCTCCTCAGCTGGACTTGGGGCCTCGATTCTTCTTTGCAGGCTGTAATCAAACAGGAAAGCAGTCTTGACTCCAAATACTGCACCATAGCAGCCAGTCCAAAAATGGCTCTTTAAGGTAACCTCTTGGGGATTTGCATCTTATAGGGACAAGGAATTCTCTTCCCTGTCAACAGCTAACCTCATGGACTTCAGGGCACTGACTCAAGCAGCGTAAGCTCAGTCACCAGCCCGGGTACCTGAGATCTAGTTGATACTTGCCCATTCTCTTGGGCAAAACTCCCAGGCCAATCATTGGCCTTGTTTCCCAACCCCACCTTCTCCAAGTGACTTTTGTTGTGGATTGCTCTGAGGCTGTCCCTGATTGCTATGCTGTGAAAGCCTACTAGGCAGTGAGACAGTTTCAGTTTCATAACGATAATGGCAATAATATGTGCTACTTAGCGAGGGTGAACACTGTATCAGGAGCCATGCCAAGCGTTATAGCATCATCCCCACAGTAATCCTCGGAAATGGAGCTTGTCATTCCAATCTACGGGTGAGGAAGCCGAGGCCCAGGAGTTAAGTAACTTCCCCAAGATTGTGTGGCTAACAAGATGCACAGCCTTGATGGCAAGCCCAGCTTGTGTCAATGCCCAAAGCGTTTACAGTTTGTACTTGATAAACAGTCATTGATTCAAGTCAATCTATACATCTACATGTGCATAAAGGAGACTTCAGATGCAGGTTCTAACCTCCTAAATTATTTAGAAGGAGGAAACTCACTTAACCAAGCACTCCATTTCCCAGCCAAATGAGTTAACTAAATTGGTATGGTATAATCAATCACTACACAATTGCTTGGATTATAGGAGGTAGCATCTGTGGCAATGGAAACTATAAATGATCAATTCAGCTGTGTTTGAGATGAGATTCTGCTGCTGAATACGCAGACATTTGGTGTAAGGAACATGGTGGCCAACCTGAGGGTTGTGGCAGGTAAAGAGCAAAACTCCTTTTTCTAGGAGTATCTAGGCTCCTATTTTTTTTTCTACAGCCTGTCCCTGCAGACATACCAGGTTGAGTGACAAGCATCACGTCTTCCCAAAGCAAAGCTCACACTCTAGATGTGGTGTTGGCTTGGCCATGGGAGGGTGTGCGTGTGTACGTGTGCAAGGCAGATGGGAGAGGTGGTTTGTATATGAGAAATAGCATGTGCAAGCAGTGGTTCCTTCCTGCTACAACCAAGGACACAGGGATCGCCAGGCTGGGCTAGACCCCTGTTCACACAGCTGCCTTCCATGCCAAGTTCAGAAGATCAGGATCACTCTCTAGAATATCCTAATTGCCTATGGAGTTCCATTCAGTGCATTTCTCTAAAACTTTCTCAAATGTGGGGTTTTAACCTATAATAAGTGTAGTAATTCCATGAGTTTACCACCTTTCTTCCTTTGTTAAAATTCATGTTGGCTAAGTCTTTCAACCTTACTGAGATGCTCTGGAAGAAGCATGGTAGAATAAGAAATTACCTCTGGTTTTAGATTCAGAGTACTTAGGTTTGAAACCCAGCTCTGTCACTTATTAGATGAGCAGGGCCTTTAACCAAGATGGTACACTGAGTTTACATGGGAAAATCCTCCACCCCTATCTTAATGCATAAAAAATGCTTAAAAAATTAAAGAACTGAAGTACCTAGTTGAATTCAAAAGCAAGAGAGGGAAATTTCCAGAACCAGTGATAATGAGGGAGCTGTAGAGGGGAAAGAGCTGAGGCCACATGGCCTGTGGTGACACACAGAACAGATGTGTAGCTTAGAGGAAAAAGGTTTTTAATTGACATGGGAATGGCAGGTGCCTGGTCTCATGAGTCAGAGGAAGTCAGGACTGGCTTCTGGGGACAAAGCTGAGAACCAAAAACATTCTCTTGAATGGGGACCAGAAAGTCTCCACCCCATCCCAAGAATGCATGGACTTGGGTTCCTTCTGTGGGCAATGGGTGGAAACAGAGTTAGCTGAGAGAGGGTCAAACTCCAATTCTGTGACACGTGATGACCTCTGAACTCTCCTGTGTTACATGTCATGTGGAAATTCTAGAGCATGGGAACCCAGAGACCTACCTTAAAAGTCTGTTCTGGTGAACCCTGGGAGATCCAGGGACAAACAACCATAAGGACACTTCTAGTTAATCCCTTAATTAGCTCACTGGCTAGTGGGAGAGCAGCTCCTCCCAGTCTTGCTTCCCAAACCACATAGACACACAGGTGCTTTGGGGGAAGCCTGCAGGGTCTGTGGGGATGTGCAGCATCTGAGGGCTTGGAGCACCACCCAGCCCACTTCAGCGCCCTTCCTACCACACCCCAACCTCTGCCATACTCAGGAAAATGGCCACAGCCCACTAGTTGTCCCACATTCTCCCAAGAGTAACCCATTTCCTATTATCCTTCCTAAAAGTGTGAACAACTATATTCAGACATTCAGCCCCTGGTTCCCAGCATTGATATGACCACAGGGACATGTACCGTGCTGTGACAAAGCCCAGCTTCTTCTAGTGGCAGCCACTGGAGGTGCTGCCCCCCACATATGCCTGTCAGGGCTCTGCAGTCCAAACAATGTCTCATCCATGATTCTGCTACTTTGCCCCCCAAGATTTCCTGTGGATGTCCTCCTTGTTTATTTCCCATGTGGAAGGAGTAGTTCCCTTCTCCAATGTCCCACACCTCTCTGGCTGTCCTCCTCTTAGGGCACATGTCATTTTCTTGTGGTATAGTTCTCTTGATGCCCTGTCTCTTCTTTCTTCCTAAGCTCCTCAACTCCAAGTCCAGGGAAAAAGAAAGCCTCTGAACCTTACTCTTATCTCCAAGTCTTCATCCCCTTTGGAAGTAGAAAAACCATAAAACAAAAACAACTTTGTCCCCTTTTCACTATGAAATCACCCTCTTCCTTCCCTTTCAGTGCCCTGGGTCCCTTTTGGGATAGTATTTATTCATGAATGATTCTATTTCCTTTTTAGGGAGGACTCTCTTATTGTAATTACCTACAGTGGTTAAACACCATAGAGATTTGTTTCCTATTAGAACAGATCAAATAATGTGTGTGTGTGTACACATGGGGGTCAGTTTCTATCAGACTTCCTCTTAGAATAAAGGAATGGGGCTGGGCTACAGGGACTCCTTCAGTTCTTTCTCCAAATGTTCCTGAAACATCCAAAGGTCTACCTTAGGCAGATGTGAAAAGACAACCTGCATTTCAAAGGCAGCTGAGGTGTCCCAGCTTCTTGTTTAGGGCAGGACAGAACTTTGATCTTTTCTCCAGTGTTACTCACTGTTTACTTCTTCCGAGTTTCTGTGTCTGCCTCCTTTCCATTTCTCATTAACAATCTTCCACTGGTTGGGCACACCCTGAGGCTGACAGTGATTGATGCCTCTGGGAGACTAGGTCAGGGAGATGCTCAGAGCAAAATAACCTGCAAGAGTGGCTAGAGATTTTAGCCAGGGTGCTGCTGGTTTTTAGGGACTGAAATCCTTTCAAGTGAGCTCAAAGGAATAGGTAGTTTATTACAGAACACAAAGGAATCCTATAGAACCAAATTTACAGGAGGGACAGCTGGGCCTCCTATGAATTGGAAAAATCTCTGGAAGACTGCCTCTTCTTTCCTTCTCTTCTCATGTTCATCTCATCTTTATCTGAAGACATTTTTTTTATGTATTCATCACCTTGCAGGTGGTTACCATGGCCACTTGCAATAGCTATCTCATTCCCCTAGTCTATGTGATCTTCCATTTTCCCTCCCTGTAGTTAGTTGGCCCAGTCTCTAGGTCCCAACTCCAAGTGCCTGGAAGAGTAGATCTGATGTACTTGCTTGGCTCAAGTGTTATCCTGCTCTAACACTGTGGTCATGGATAGGAGCTGGGAAGATGAGAGAGGGGAGGGGAAATTTCTGAGATATGTATGAAGTGGACAATCTCTTTGAAGAGATACAGATGGAAGAAAATTTTGAGTACAGGTAGAAAAATACAGGGCCAGTATGCATTCTGAACCAGCTTGAATATGACTCAAAGTCATGGATGCCCCCATTCAATCCGATATGACCAGCCTTTCAATGATCCTGTCTGGCCCATAAGTCCACCTTTCAGTTAAGTTTCCATGTTGAGTGATGAGCCACAGGCAATAGACTGAGAAGGACAATGCCTTTGGAATGATGCTATCAGAAGGCTATAGTCAAGTGGTCACCACATCAAGGGTCTTGTCTGTGAAAGAAAGCAGTTTATTCCTATGCGTGATTCATAGAGCCTCCATTTGGAAATGTTTTGAATTACAGTTTCTTATTCAGTTTAGGCTTAATAAAACATTGTATGCTTCCCTAAGCATCTCTCTTGAGGTTTAATAACTATTTTCTTATTTTTTAGGGACTGGTAACAGGAGAACAGAATTGGAAAGTTTTGTCTACTCCAAATGTAAGAAAGAAAGTGTTGCAGTGTCAGTGTTTTCCTGTGCATTTAGTCCATTATACTACAGGCATGATTAGTGCCCTATAAAAGCAAGAAAACAAACAAAAAAAAAGGACTTTGTGGCTGGTTATACATAAAAATCAATGTATGAGTTCCAATGAGTTGTATAAAAACAGGGAATAGTGAGGCCATTTCTTCCTCCACACAGGGTAACACAGACAGATCTTTAAAGGCCAGCATTCCAAAGTGTCCCAAGTCATTCTTTAGTGGATTTAAATAAAAGAAATTTCTCACCCCTAATAAAAATATTTTTTACATCGCCCACTCAAAGCTGCATTATTGATCACTTTTCTAGTAAATATTTTACATTTCATTAATATTCACAAGGGCACTAATGCTGTGAGACTACTTTCATCAAGTATCAAACACACTGTATTTTAAAATTTTCCAAGTCTATTGACTACATTGGATCTCTGCAAAGTGTCTAAATCAACGTGATTTACCAGACAAAAGAAATCTCAGAATTGAGAGTTTTGAGTTTTTATTGATGTCACCTGGGACTTCTAGTGGAACTTTAAATCTTCTGTCCTTTTGGAGTGTATATCTTTGAAATGGGACTTAGACTTCTTTTCTAAATAATGAATTTGTTCTCTTTCCCTCTTAATACAAGTACTGTGGTAATCTCATTGTGCAGGAGACGTTTCTTTCCTTTACTTCAGAGTAAAGGATGCTACAGAAGGCACAAGGAATTTGGGTCGGAGAGAGATGGCTTTAAATCTGGGGTCTGTCACTTACTAGTTTGTGACCTTGGTCAAAACTCAGTCTTTGTGAGCTTCAATTTCCTCATCTGTGACATAGAGATAAGAGTAATCTCTCAGGGAAGTGATGAGAATTAAATAATCTAAGCAAAATGCCCAGCATAACAGGCTCTCAGGAAATAGTTTGCCTTCCTTATTGTATTATGTAAAGTGCTTTATCAACAGTTTCTGATGAGTTGGAGAAAAAAATGTCTCCTATTTCATGGAGCTATTTCAAGAACATATGAAAGATGACTGCTTTCTTTGTTCATGCATAGTGAAGAGTCTTTTCTTTTTCCTATTCCCCTTCTATTCACTCTTTTATTCATTTCTTCACAAGACATATATTGAATGCCCATTAAGTTTTAGGAATGGTTGGGAAAAACTGAGGCAGGGAGATAGATGGGGATGGGAATATTTCTTGATGCTGGAAGAGCCATCAGGCAATTTAGCTTTTCCATTAATAAGTAAACATGAAAGTAAATATACATTTTAAATGTCTAGGCAGCCCTGGCACAAACAGGTCACTGTCAGGTGACCTGGGTTGGGAGCAGACACATTAGTTTAAATCCCTCAGTCCCAAGAATGAGTTTTGTTTCATTTGGTCAGTCATTTTCTTTGACTTCTGGGTTGCTAGGAGATTTTGGGTGGTGAGTGTTAAATACGAAAAGGTGGTTAGAACAAAGAATAGGGAACAGAGGTTTATTATTTCCACTGTAGTAGTTGCCAACATTAATGATCAGGATGGTAACTTTATATAACTCCCAAGTCGTTTTTTAGAATAAACATGATCCTTTCAGATACAGTTCCATGCCATTTAATTTATTAATTAAAACTGTGGAAAACTATTGAGCCATTTTGAAGATGACCTTTCTGAAACTGATCAAGGCTCGTTTGGGGAGAATGGCTGCAATGGCAATGGGAAGTCAAAGTCATCTGAGTACAAAGGTAAAACTTGTCCTCACCTGCACATCTATAGCCACTGCTCCTGAGTGCTGGATGTGATGTGATAGAAAGAACAAACTCTTGGGACTAGCAGGGCTAGAACTTTATTTGTTACTCATGGCTGTCCTCTCAAACCTAGTCCTTGGGTGTCACAGTGTCTAGGTCCTAGAAGGGCCAGCAGTCCCTTCACTTAAGCCTTTAAGAATGGCCTACCCTCCCTCTTGTGCACTCCAAAGAAAGGCATCTATGTTTAAAAGGACAGATCAGCTCTTTCACACCTCTCCGTGGGAACTAGTTCTGTTGTCCTTCTTGCCTTTGAAAGTCATTAATAGCAACACTAAGCAATGTGGAATGTCCTACCAGTGATTCAGCTAGGTTTTATTATTTTGTTTACTTGGCTTTTCAACTTCAGTTTCTTCACATCTGCATTATTTAAAATCCTTCTTCCAAATAGTTTCCAATGATGCAATGGACAAGGGCTTAATCTCTAGGATATATAAGCAGCTTATACAATGCAACAGCAAAAAAACCAATCACCCAATGGAAAAATGGGCAAAAAGACCTGAATAGACCATTCTCCAAGGAAGATACACAGATGGCCAACAAACACATGAAAAAATGCTCCACATCCCTGATTATTAGAGAAATGCAAATCAAAACTACCATAAGATACCACCTCACACCAGTCAGAATGGCCATCAATAATAAGTCCACAAATAACAAGTACTGGAGGGAGTGTGGAGAAAAGGGAACACTCCTGCGCTGTTGGTGGGAATGTAAGCTGGTACAGCCACTATGAAGAACAGTATGGAGATACCTTAGAAATCTATACATAGAACTACCATACAATCCAGCAGTCCCAATCTTGGGAATATATCCAGACAAAACATTCCTTGAAAAAGACACATGCACCCGCATGTTCACTGCAGCACTATTCACAATAGCCAAGACAGGGAAACAACCCAAATGTCCATCAACAGATGACTGGATTAGGAAGATGTGGTATATATACACAATGGAATACTAAGCCACAAAAAAGAACAACGTAATGCCATTTGCAGCAACATGGATGGAACTAGAGACTCTCATACTGAGTGAAATAAGTCAGAAAGAGAAAGAAAAATACCATATGATATCACTTATAACTGGAATCTAATATACAGCACAAATGAACATTTCCACAGAAAAGAAAATCATGGACTTGGAGAATAGACTTGTGGCTGCCTGGGGGGAGAGGGAGGGAGTGGAAGGGATTGGGAGCTTGGGGTTAACGGATGCAAACTACTGCTCTTGGAATGGATTTACAATGAGATCCTGCTGTGTAGCATTGAGAACTATGTCTAGATACTTAGATAGCAACACAACAGTGGGAGGAAAAAGTATGTATACATGTATGTGTAACTTGGTCCCCATGCTGTACAGTGGAAAATAAAATAAAATAGAACTTTAGACATTTCAGCTCCAAAAGAGCAACCTAGAAAAAGTTTCCTTAATTTGGGTCAGATCCATCTGACCATTTGTCAATGTTCTTACCTATCTGTAAGAGGGCATCTTTCTGTACACAGGGACACACGCACATAGTCCACTGGACTTGGAGGCTGATCACTCCCAAAACAGACATACATTGTATTAGAAATGACAGGAAACCTAGGAAAATGTCCACATCCTTTCAAGAGTTGATGTCTGTCTGTGGCTCCTGAGTATTAGGATCTATGAAACCATTAGAATGGGGCAAGGTGGTTGGGCCGTGACAGGCCACAGTGAGAAAAGCAGGGCTTAAGTCTCAAGGGCCATCAGCCCAGGTCCTCAGCTCAGTGCTGTCATTAATTATCAGGGTGAAGAGGAAGGCATCACCTCTGGGGTTCACCATCCTCATTTGTGGGAGAGAGTTGGCCTTGATCGGGTATGGACCCACTAGGGTCTGTGGGCCCAATTAGTGTTTTACCTATTACCATAGGTCAAGTTTCATTGGCACACAGCCATGGCCATTTGTTTAGGTATTGTCTGTAACCGCTTTCTCACTACAAAGGCAGAGGTGAGTAATTGCAAAATAGACCTTATGGCCTGCAAAGCTCAAGATATTACTATCTGGTCCTTTCCTGGAAATGTTTATTCAACCCAGGTCTAAGGGATTTCTATTATTCAAATTCTAAACCTTATAACTCCTCTGTATTTTGAACGAATCTTTTTCTCTACAGGGCATACGTATTTCCCTCTGCCTCGTGAATTATGTAAGTACTTGTTTTCACTCTGAAGGCCAAGATGGAAGCACTGGACAGCAGGTAGGACCAGAAAGCAAAGAATCAGACCCCCAGGGAAAAGGAATATAGGATGGAAGATGGTGGAAACGCTGTTTGGGGAGATGGGACTGGAGTATTCGGCACCCACGGGGCCACCTTACGCTTATGTAGGTTATGTAATGGGGACGTTCCCTCTGAGCAATGTTCATGGAATGAGGCTGGACCAGCTGGTTGGCAGAGGGGGTTTCCCCTTTGGGAGATGCTACTGATGATTCATACATGTGGGCTGACTGCAAACAAGTTTTGAATTGGGGGAGGAGTGGTCAGAGAGAGAGGGAGGGAAGAAAGGGATAGGCAAGTTAAGACACCAAGATGCCTTTACCATGACTGGGGCTTTGGGCTAGGCATGCTGGGGATACAAGGGGCAACAGGACATGATCCTCACACTGAGCTCAGCTTTAAACCAGAGCTTAAGGAGTTCCCATCATGGCTTAGTGGTTAACAAATCCGACTAGGAACCATGAGGTTGCAGGTTTGATCCCTGACTTTGCTCAGTGGATTAAGGATCCGGCGTTGTCATGAACTGTGGTGTAGGTCACAGACGCTGCTCAGATCCCACATTGCTGTGGCTGTGGTGTAGGCCGGTGGCTACAGCTCTGATTAGACCCCTAGCCTGGGAACCTCCATGTGCCACGGGAGCACCCCAGAAAAGGCAAAAAGACAAAAAAATAAAATAAAAAATAAAATATACCAGAGTTTAAGGACAAGGGCACAGCTTCTAGGAGAATGAGAAAAAAAGTATCATAAGGAAGAGGAGAGCAAGATGGATGGAATTAGTTTTTAAGAAAAAACATAGGAAAATGCTTAGCCTCTCCATGTCCTCCATTATAGCTAAATCCTAACAAGGCCTGGGAGGGTTAATCTTAAAAACTTCTGCTGAAAATAGGAGCATTTCTCCATACTTCTCAGCCTGATAAACAA
Source organism: Sus scrofa (assembly GCF_054392235.1). Classification (NCBI taxonomy): domain Eukaryota; kingdom Metazoa; phylum Chordata; class Mammalia; order Artiodactyla; family Suidae; genus Sus; species Sus scrofa. The sequence goes on along the minus strand of NC_139384.1, from coordinate 93,811,252 downwards.
AGTCTTTCATGATCTATTCATTTCTTACTTCTCTAGCTTCATCCCTCGTCTCTGTACCATTTCTGGTCCATGGTTCAGCCATGCTGAAGCTCTTCCATTTCCTTTAATATATCTGATTCCCTCTTGTCTCCATGTCTTTGTTGACCCTTCTGGCTAGAATTCCCTCCAAGCTGAGTCTGTCCCTCCTCCTACTATTTCTACTCATTCTTCAGACCTTCATTTGGCTCCTGCATCACCTCTGACCCCCAAGGCTAGGTCAGGGTCCCATCTATGGTTTCTCAATATCAGGTATTTTATGTATCATACGGCACAATAATTTCCTGGCATTTGAAAAAATTCGTTTGGCTTCTCTCAGAAGCAGACTCTGAGACAACGATGTGAGGGCATGTAGTTTAGTTGGGAGGTGATCCTAGATAAAACAAAACCCCCAAATGTCAGGAGAGGAGGGAGGTGAGAGAGAAAAGAAAGAGGGAAATAAAGGAGTTTTTAAGGAAGAAATCATCATTGTGGGTAATTGGAGTGGGACCCTTCTGGGGAATCTGTGGGCCATTTAAAACATGCACTGCTGGAGTTCCTGCTGTGGTGCAGTGGGTTAGGAATCTGACTGCAGTGGCTCAGGTGGCTGTGGAGGCATAGGTTCAATCCCTAGCCTGGCACAGTGGGTTTAAGGATCTGGCATTGCCACAGCTGTGACATAGGTTGCAGCTATGGCTCTGATTCAGTTCCTGGCTGGGAACTTCCATATGCCACAGGAATGCCTTAAGAGAATAAATAAACTTCTATTTAAAAAATTGCACTGCAGAGTTATTCTACCTAAGAGCAAGGGAGCTGGGGTATTGTGACACCATGTGCCCTAGCCATTGGCAGAGGGCTGCTCTCAGCGAGGGGATGGAATAAATGAATTCCTAGCACTTATGGCCCTCGGAGTGGGCATGAAGAGTGGGCTTCAGGGGTCAGAGAAAGTCCTGCAGCTGGAAATGCAGGTACTAGCAGTTGGAAGTAAGGTTGGTGTGCTCTGAAGTGGGAAGGGAAGAAGCTGTGTAAGGGGCACTGGCAGTTCTATTTTTCATACTTCCTACTAGACTCTGCCACCCTAAAAATTATTTTTTTATATAGATCCATGAGTTGAAAGAAGTTCATAATATATTTTTAAGTGAAAAGGCATAAGGCAGTTCAAAGAGTAAATATAATGTGTTTTTATGTGTGTGTGAATATACATGTCTCCAGGAAAATACAGTAGTCTCCCCAGTTTTAGGCTGTTCCAAGATCCCCAGGGCAGGCTTCAAACCACAGATAGTACCGACCCCCACATGTACAGTGTTTCACCCTATGCATACATTTCTATGCTAGTTTCATTTATCAACTAAGCATAGTAAGAGATTAACAATGACTATGAATAAAATGGAACCATTATAACAATACACTGTAACAAATGTTATGTGAATAGCTCTGTCCCTCTCTCTCCAGATCCTCTACTGTACAAATGTAACACCTTTTCCATCTCAAGGAAGCACTTATCACACACTAACTTTTGCAGTTTGAGGTGCAACAGCAAAACTAGCACAATTTTCTTTCTCTTTCTTCTCAGTTTCAGAGACAAGATTGTTTTTACAACAGATCTTAGCAACCTCAGCATAGGATTGTTTTTCTTTCCTTATCAGGTTGAGAACTTTCACCTTTTCACCTAAAGGAAACGCTTGACAGTCTCTCTTTGGCAGATCCGACTTGCCAGCATCACTACTTCTGCGTTTTGGGGCCATTACTCTGTAAAATGAGGGTGATCTCAACAAAGCACTATGATAACCAGGACAGGTGATCTAATAACCCGGGAGGCAGATAACCCCATATCAGTGACTATGGGGTGGGATGCTCTGGACAAAGGGATGACTTCCTCCCATGGGAGGGAGAGGGTGGGACCACGTGAGCTTTCATCACCCTACTCAGAATGGTACACAACCTGAAATTTAGAATTTCTGGAACTTTGGATTTAATATTTTCACTCCATTGACTGAAGGTTAACTGAATCTTTGGAAAGCAAAACCGTGGAGAAAGGGGGAACTACTGTATTTCTATGTATGTATATAGACCGGGGGTGGGGTTGGGTGGGGGGATGAAATGCTATATGTTCAAGTATTATCAGATATTACCTCCAAAAAGTATAATTATGGATGGTCTGTAAAAGTCTTTTCATCATGCATCCTAAGGTTTCTTTAAAATGAACATATTCACCCTATTTTTTAAAAATTCTGAAGGTGAATGTGATATTCAAGCTTTTAAAAATGAGTTTTAGATGACACAGGAGTACAAGGATATATTCTAATGGTAAAAATTGAAGTGACAAAATAAATACAAATAAATAGTATAGATACAAATATATAATGCACAAAATTACATATAATATGAACATAAACATATAAAATCCCCCTTCACCACTCAATTATTTTCCAAGGGGAAAAGAAGTAAGGCAAGATACCCTCATCTTCCATAAACACAATCCCAGACATGGTTAAACACACCAATGCACTTAGTATCAGAAAAAGATGTACTAACTGCTTACCATCTCTGTTTAAGGGGCCCACATACACGTCCCCTCCAGGCCTGTGCCCTGATGCGTGTCTACATGGACCACAAAACATTTCAAACGTGGGACCGCCTCTGCATCAGAAAGCAGCATAGCGTGAGTAGAGAGAGCATGAACTCTGGTGTGGGCTTGCACTTGGGGGCCAGCCCTGGTTTTCCCATTGTATACGCTCCCCAGCCTGCTTCTCATGCATAACAGTGGGCTGATGATAAGACTTATAGAACTCTGAAGATTAAACAAAAGTATGCATGTGAAGTTCACAGTATGGGGCCAGGTAGGGAGAAGCTATGCTATAAATGTTAGGTCCTGAAATGGATGCCAGACTGTGAGACAGTGGCATCCATCCCCGGGGTTTGCATCGTGGTCTCCCACTCATTTTTGCTTCTCGCCACCCCTTCTGCAGCTCTAAGGAATGTTCCTTCAGAACCCGACCAGTCGGTCAGTCAATCTCCCCTCTCCAGTGCTGCCCTGCTATTTTGTATTATACACATCCTCCTTCCCAGATAGGAAACCCCTTGAGGGCAAAGAATCATGTGTGATCTTTGCACACAGGAATATTGGGGAGCCCTACTGGGGCTTATGAGAGGACACAGAATGGGGAGGCGTAAGACCAATTTTGTATGCATCTCTAAGGGCAGGGTTTCAGACAGCGATGGAAGCTGGGGCCCAAGAGGGAAGATAACTCCCTGCAGACACAGACCCTCCTTTTGCTGAGGCAGCAACCAGTGTCCCTCTGTGTGACAGTGGGATACCGCTTTGCCTCTCTGGGCCCCTTCTCCTCTGCCATCTCTGACCCCATGGCCCTTCCGTCATCCATCCAGTCCACTGGGTGCCAACTGCTTCCATGTATTCTCTCTTGCCTCTGCTTTGGGGTTTGACCCAGGATAACTGGTCTTCATGGGGAGGGGGGGAGATGGCCCTATCCCAGGACCCCAACAAAATGATCTGGGCTTGTCATTCGGTTCCTGCAGGCTTCTTGGGTGGTGCTGATGAAGAGTGCAGGTGGCTTTTGTGCGCAGTACCTTTTGTGTCTAATTCCCCAGGTGGTAGATTCTGGGGCACGGTCGGCCCTTGGAAAATGTTTGGCCTGGCCTACAGCTTGATGCCACGTTGGTGCTGGGCTTTGCCAGTCTCCTGAAGAAAGATGCAGGACAGCTTCTGGTACTGCCAGTGAGGGCTTAAACTTTCCACCCTGGGTGAGCAAGCCTTGGTCTCACAGCTCCCTTTTAACTTAAAATAGTCAAATGGTGAAATATTCATGCATTGCTTATTTCAGTATTTTAATTTATTATATATCACTTTCTTGGATTTTATAAACTTGCCCGAGGGCTTTTTTTTTTTTTTTTCAGTTTAAATTCTGGCAGAATGTTCCCTTTTTCCTGGCAGAGTGTTGATTAAAGAAAATAAAAAAAGTCTGCCTTGCTAAGAAGATAATATTTCCTTTTTTTTTTAACAGATTGCACTTGTACTTTAATAAAAATAATACCATAGTCATTATCACCATCATTAGTTAATCCGTAGTGACTATTAATGTGGTATTCCATCTAAGGTGCTGTTAAAACATCTGCTTCATTTTATTCTCAAGGCTGGAAACCACTGTCTCAGTATGTCTGCCGAGCATTTCTGATTCCTTTACAATGTTGAAAATGAAGTAGAGACTGGTTTCCCTTTTCCTTCTCATTTCTCCCACTGCTAAAAATGGAATCATAGCTGGAATCATATCTTTCTTCTTCTTCTTCTTCTTTTTTTCCAGAGTAAGTTTCACCCAATTCTATCTCATAATTGTCTTGGTCTGGAAGATGTGATAAGAGAGCTATTTCTCAGACCTGGATACTAGGCTAACTCTCCTTTGAAAGCTTTCCTTACCCTCACACTCCTGGGGTTTTGGAGAAGCCAAAGCATTACGCAGATACAAACATAACTGAGGTTGGATTGAGGCTCAGAATTCATATGGATGCATAGAAGAGGTTTCTTTTGCATCTAAAATAAAGAGATGACAACAGTCAACTAGAATTTAAGGTCTTTATGGGAGAGCTTCTAATTATGGGTCTTGGACACTTTTTTTTTTAAAGTCATAAGGCCCTATTGTAGTCAATTTTGAGATTTGTGAATAATGACTCCTTGATTATCAGGACGAATTAGAAGTTACCAGGCATTGTTGTCCCCAGCACACCCACACCCCCGCCTCAACATACACATACATCATCACTTGCACTGCCTCCTGCACCCACATGGCATCTGTTAGAACCTAAAAATGAGTTTCAGTATTAGCCTAAGAAAATAACAAAAAGTTAGATATTTAAATTAACTGCCAAAGAAGAATCATACGTCACTTTTCTGTTTAAGAATGTTATGTAAGCAGCAGCAGAAGAAAGAGGGTTAAAAAAAAAGGAAAAAGGAAGGAGGGAGGCAAAGAGGGATGAAGAGGGAGACTAAGGAGAGGAAAAAGGGAAGGAAGAGAGGGAGGATGGAAGGAAGGTCAAAAAAACAAGGTAGAAACTTAAGAAAATGTACAGAAACTATAGGAAGGAAATTTTAAGAGTTACTAGAGGACATGAATTTTAATCAGAAGATTGGGGATGGAAACAAATAATATTTTGAAAAGGCAGTTTCTCTCCAAATTAATTTATAAACTTAATGCATTTAATCTTAATTTCACTTGATGAATTTCTTAAATGAAATTTTGTACAGAACCTTAAGAAAAGTCTTCTAAAGCTTCTATTATCTGGAAGACTATTTTGCATGAATGATAAATACATTTTTAAAAACTTAATAAAGGGATACTCGTATTGCTTGATATGAAGTTTAAAAGATGTAATAATTAGTGTTTCCTAACACAAGAATAGACTAATGAATAAAGATAAAAGGCTCAGAAACACATACATAGAAGAAACTACTTTATAGGTGATATAAATGGCATTTTAGACAAGCAAGAAAATGATGGGTACTTGTTGCCGGAAAACTATCTGGCAGTGCATTAGTGGGTGAGGTGCTTGGTGTTAGTTTCCTGTGGCTGTTCTAATCTGTTACCACAAAGGTGGCTTCTTAGAACAACAGAAATTTATTCTCTCAGATTTGGAAGCCAGAAATTAGAAATCAGTTTTATTGAGTGAAATCCAAGGTGCTGGCAGGGCCTCACTCTCTGGAGCTCTCAGGGAGCTCCCTGCCTTTCAAGTCGTTCTCTGTCTTTCCAAGTTTCTTGAGGCTGCTGGCATTCCTTGGCTTGTGGCTGCATCACTCTAAACTCTGCCTTTCTTCCATCATCTTCTCCTGTTCTCTGCACATCAAATCTCCCTCTGTTTCTCTCTTCTAAGGATGCTTGTGATTAGATCTAGGGGCCACCCAGATAATCCAGAATAATCTCCCCATGTCAAGATCCTTAAATTAATTCCAATCATCAAGATCTTTTTTACTTACTAGGTAACACAGGGGCCAGGAGATTAGGGCCGGCCTATCTTTGGGTGGCTAGTATTCAGGCCACTAGAGGGGTAAATTAGATTCTTATATCTCTTTGTACATCAAATAAACTTATAAGGTGTTAAATACTTAAATAGAAGAATACAAAGGCATATAGTCATCAGATCTCAGAAAGGGAATGGTCCTTCAAAGCCTAGAAGGTGAATGCTTCTTCTTATGTAGAACCATAAGAGCTTGTATAGGTCTAAAATTACCACAATTTTAAAAAGGACTAACTGGAAAAAGTATTTGCAACAGATAAAAAGTTTATATCATTCATGTATGAAGAGCTTTTATAAAACAGAATAAGAAAAATATCCTAATAGAAAAATAGTCCAAAGACAGGAAAAGGCATTTTATAATAGAAGAAAAATCAAAAGGTCAAGAAACACACAAAAAATGTATGCTTATAGTAATCAAAAGCAAGTTAGATACTAATGATATGTTTGTTTGACAACAAGTTGGAAACAATTATAAAAACTGCAAGAGCCAATAATGGCAAGAAAACGCAGAAATTTCTTCATTTAATTCAAGTTATGGGTGCAGCCTTTCTTAGGAACTATTTTGCAATAAATACATAAAGCCTTAAAACGTGTATTTGCTTTGAGTCAGAAATTGTGATTTTAAATTATGGCAATAAATGAGCAACTACAGAAACAGAATTGTACATGCACGCTCTTCATAGCTTCATTAAGACATGGCAAAATTACAAATGGTCTAATATCCCATAATAGAAAACGAAAAATGTTTACAATATGTGGTTAAGTGAAAAGAGCAAGTTACAAGACCATCTGTACATTTGGTCCCTTGCATGTGTGTGTATCTGAAACGATGAGTGAAAATGTTAACAGTTGTCTTATTGAAAGTAGGATTATGGGTGATTCTTCCCACCATTTAAAAATTCTTAAATTTTTACAATGAATATGCAGTATTTTTGTAATTTGGAGAGAAAAAGGTAAATGCATGTATTTAAAAATTATCCACTCAGTTGCCACATTTAGAAGATGTGACTTTATTCTATTTCCATCTACCTTTCCATTTTTGCCTCCCTAGGCTACTCATCACCTGCCCAATGTCAGTCACTCTAGCTGCACGGAATCTCTCAGCCTTCTCTGGGCTGGATCCTGTGTTCTTGCAAGCTGGTGTCTTTATACATATTGTTCTCTCTGCCCCGAATCCCCAGAGAATCCTACCACTCATGGAAAACTCAGCCCTCTAAGAAGGGCAGAGGATCTTCAGGAGGCCTCTGGGGAGAATAAGTTAGGACTTTGTTGTCACAGCTCAGTACCCTTCCACATGCTGTGATTGGATTTCTATTCTGTTTATATTCCATGGCTTGACTTCCCACCTGGACTCTGAGCTTAGAGCGGGCAGTGTGACAGGGCAACCTCAGTCCCCAGCGCAGGACTTGAGGTAGGGGTTGGACTGGCCCACATGGAATTTGAAGAGCAAAGGGCAACTCTTGGCCATAGTGCCAGGAAGGAAAATAAGGGACAAGGTGCCCAAAGATGAGGGTCAAATGGGCTTTTTTTTTTTTTTTTTTTTTTTTTGCTTTTTAGGGCTGCACTTGCAGCATATGGAGGTTCCCAGGCTAGAGGCTGAATTGGAGCCACAGCTGCCAGCCTATGCCACAGCCACAGCAACATCAGATCCGAGCCTCGTCTGCAACCTATACCACAGCTCATGGCAATGCCAGATCCTTAACCCACTGAGTGAGGCCAGGGATGGAACCTACAACCTCATGGATACTAGTCGGATTCGATTCTGCTGCACAATGACGGGAACTCCAAATGGGCATTTTTTAATTGGACATAATTCTTTCAACCTACTGGTTGGTGTTGGTTGAACTTAAATCCATACATTTAAGACTTGGTTTGAGGTGCCTGCTCATTTTGGATTTTTTTTTAGTGTGAAGAAAGCTGTTATGTTGTGGCTGCTCCTTAACAATTAATTAGTGTGTTAAGTGTGGCAGTTTTGTTTAGCACAGGTTGGCTGTGTTTCTAAACAGCCTCATTTTTTTTTTTTTTTTTTTTTTTTTTTACAAAATCAGATTCCTGAGTTGTGCTGCATCATCGGCTCTGAGTGGATCTTTGAAGGCAATTAGAAAAAACTGAGGAGCAGGGGTGGCCTTGGCATGTACCTTGCTGTAAAGAGTGGAAGACAGGTGAGAAATAGGAGTCAGAGATTCACAGGCCTGAGGCTGGGCAGGTCACCTCGAAGAGCCAGAGCTCTGTTTTTATTTAGTAAGGAAAGGAGCTTCCGTGGAATCTGGCTGAGAGTAGCTGCTGGATCTGAGATGTTCGAAAGGACAAAGGAGAGTGAGGTGCCTGTAAGGAGCTGCTGGAGCTGGTGGTGAAGCTGAGCTCTCAGCAGGGGAGTCAAGGGAAGCTGCCGTTTACTTTCATGGGACCGCTGGAACAGCTGGGGAACTGTATGAAGATCATGGTGGAGTTAAGAATGAAGTCAACAAATACACAGACTCAAGTTTTATTGCTCTAAGAGTAAAAACCAGGTGCTGGATATCAGGGCACTTTTTCTTTCCAGTAGCTGGTTTCTTTCAGGTGTGGTGGCATGTGTATACATTAGGGGGGTAGTTGTGGAATGGTTTCTCTCTAGGTTTTAGTTTGGGATTTGTTTGTTTGTTTGTTTTTCATATTCCCAATGAAAGCCAAAATTGCTTTGCTCCCTGAGAGGCAGCAAAGCACAGGGGTGGGCTGGAAATATCTGTGTGTCCAGAAGAAGGAATGTGCACAGAGGGACAGATGGACCCAGGGCTGGTGTTGGCTCAGGAACTAAGCAGCTGGGCCTTGGACGAGTCACAAACTCCAGGGCTCAAGTTTCTCTCAAGGATAAGCAATATAAACTAAATCATTGTTTTTCTCATTTTATCTTAGCAGAGGGATCTTCTTTTCCTCCAAAAGATAACCTTCTACTGAATCTTATTTGATTGATGAAACCTTTTTTTTTTTTTTTTTTAATGGAGTGTCATGATCCAGGTTGAGACAGAGGTGGGATTCCAGCCCCGTCTGCCAGCCTTGTCCTGCCCCCTCTCTATCTGGGCACCCCAAGAAAGCCACGGAGTATAAAAGAGAATGAAACCTTCACAGAATTGCTGTATGGCTCATCAGACCTCACTCTCTCATTTGAAGACATCCACCCAATATGTAAAATTGATTGATAATTTAACGTTTTCCAAGGTTTTAAAGTGAAAGAAATCAAACCAAACACACATGCTCCCCGCCCATCAAAAATGTGATGCATCACCAGAGCATAATTTCTCCCAGGGCTCCCCACCCCCAGCCCCTCCCACTTTCCCTCCCCCCACTCTCCTTACTTCGCCCCCACTTCTCCTTTTTTGCTTCCAAAGTCCCCCCGACCCCACTCAACACCAGCAGGCTCCTCGGCTCCACTGCTGGTGTGATTCTCCTCCTCCCTCCTCCCCTCTCAGCAGACCTGCCCATTTCTCATCCAGTTCCTCTCTCTCCTGTCCAGTGGGAATCTCGGCTTCTCATTCTTCTCCAGTTTTGTTTCATTCTGCCCCTTACAACCCCCTTAACTCTATAACACCACGTGCAAGAACCCTGAACTCCTTCTGTTTGGGGAGTGGGCAGGGGGCTGGGAGGAGACTGAAAATACTCAGAGCTGATGGTCTTTACTACTTGTGTCCTCACTAGTGATCCTCATGCCCCACTCCTAGACCCACCTCCCTGTCTCCTGCTTAGATTCAAATCACGGAAAACAGTGTGTGACTGGGGCAGTGGGTCAGGAGCCCTGTGCATGATTTGCATTTGGGGAGGTGTTTTTCATGCCTCTTCCTTGTGTGTCTCTTCAGTTCTTTTTTCCTAACCACTAGCCCATCCTGGGACTACTTCCCACAGTCCCAGCACTTCTGTGCCAGGACAGCTGGTTGAGAAGGAAAGGTCTCCCCGGCTCTCTTGAGGTTAACGGGGCTCTTTTTAAGGAAGCTCTGGGATCTTTTCAAGTGAGCTGCGCAACAAGATTCATCAGGCTTTGTGTGGACACAGAGAACCCCGAGGTGGAAGCAGTCTGAGGGGGCGGGTCCCAGCTGAGGTCCTTCAATTACATTCTGGGTGTAGCTGTGGCTCTGAGGCTAGAAGTACTGTACCTCCTGCAGCTGTGTTCACACCCACTTGTGTCCCCTGCGACTGACCAGGGCTTTCTCACACACAATCATATAGGCTTAAGTCCTTTTTGGCTCCACATAAAAGAGAAATGTGATCTCTGCCCCCATTTTGGAATGATGGTTTTCCTAATCACTGTGCCCATACTTCTTGCCTTTGATATGTATGGATCCACTTTTTAATGCATTTCTTATTCTTCTGGTGCCACAGTCCCTGCTGTGACCCCTGCACGCACATGCATGCACACATTCACCCTCACACCCCTTTGGTGAAAACACCATGTTGCCCAGTTTTGAACAATGCCAGGATCTCACAGTGGGTGCCCTCTATTCACTGCTTGCCAACAAACCTGTCCCTTTGGCAGCTGCGAACCAACCAGATTTACGATCTTTGCATTTTTTTTTTTCTTCTCCACTGGCAGGGCTACTTGCAAAGGTGGGTGATGGAGGAAATTCTAACATGCAGCAGCTGAGCATGAATATGTGTGCATACATGAGAAAGACAGAGAGGGTGAGAGAGTGGGCATCACTCAGCTGGGTCTGTATGTGCATAACTGCTTAGTTGCCTGCAGAGTCATCGGGCTAGGGAACCAGTTCTGCCCCTTTGTAGAGCCGTGTACCAGATCGCATTCACCCAGCATACTGTCTCCTCCTTCCCTTTGTGTGCTCGTCCCCATGGGCTGGAACTAAGGCTTTGCATTGGCCAAAAGAGACAGGAGGAAGCACAGGATTTGGAGCCAGATGATCCTATCCAAATCTGGCACTGCTGGGACAGACAGTGAGGATCACATGGAGTGTTTAATGGTATATGGTCTGTGGACTCAGGTTGTCTGAGTCCAGACCCTGCCTCCTACCAGCTCTGTGATCTTGAATGAGTTACTTAATAACACTGCACCTCAGCCTTCTCATATGTAAAATGGGGACAATACTTAGCACCTCCCTCATGGGGTAGTTGTGAGCGCTGAATTAGTTAACATACGTCTCCTTCCTAGTAAGCTCCTGATAAGCACACAGGGTGTTTGTTATTCATAGAAACAACAGGAATAATCCTATGCAGGTGCACAAAGCAAAAGCCCTGTTATTATTGTTAGTTGTGTGGGCTTGTGGTGAATTAACCTCACTGAACCTCATTTTCCCCATCTGTAAAATGGGGAGGAAATCAGATTCCTCCTCTCCCCCCACTGGACTCTGCCTTATAATTTATTTATTTATTTACTTTGGTCTTTTTAGGGCCGCACCTGCAGCATATGGAGGTTCCCAGGCTAGGGTCAAATAGGAGCTACAGCCACTGGCCTATGTCACAGCCACAGCCACAACCACGCAGGATCTGAGCCACATCTGGGACCTACACCACAGCTCACAGCAACGCCAGATCCTCAACCCACTGAACAAGGCCAGGGATCGAACCCACGTCCTCATGGATCCTAGTTGGGTTTGCTAACTGCTGATCCACTACGGGAACTCCATGTGTCTTATTATTAAGCACAAATTTGTTTGTTGGAAATGGAAATGTGTAGTGGATCATGCCTTTGCTGCTGAGGATTCTGCCAGGCTCCACAGCCCCTGCTCTGTGAACTTTGAAGATGTGGACCAAAACTTAAAATACTTAAAATCCAAGAAAGACCAAAGAATAAATAAATAAATAAATAAAGGAAAGCTATGACTCATTCTTTGGGGTCATGGGTCTTCGATCCCAAAGGGTTCAGGAGGAACTGCCTTTTCTGAATCCACATAATTGTTCCTGAGGGACCTCCTCTGACTACATCAAGAGAGCTGAAGGGCTGGATGGGTTTTGGGGGCAGAGGAATGCTGTTCAGATCTGGGATATGTGATAGAGCAAGGCTACTGATTTTATCGTCCCTGATTCTGCCACTTCTTTGCTGGGTAAGCTTTGGCATATTATTTAACCTGAATCTGAGCTCTCTTCTCAAAAGGAAGTTTACGTACTATGTAACACAAGTGTGGCACAGAGGTAGACACTCTGCAAATGTTTGTTCCTTTCTCCTAGGGGGAAGAAAAAAACCCAAAAAACTAGCATCTGGTTTATCAGGCCACCTCTTGGATCTGGGCTGATGGTTGAGCAGGCATGGTTTATGAACTCTAAGAAGGGAAAATGCTGTGTGATTTTAAAATTCTGAAGGTCCTTATTATAAAATTATACTTCTTAAAAAACCCAACTGAGTTGGTGGGCTTTCTGGATCTGGACTTCAACAGCTCTCCCACAGTTAAACAGTTCTGCTATTCAGTCTGGGGGTTGTCCAGCATCTTAAATCATGAAGCAAATTACCATGTATAATAATTTCTACTTTTTCAGATAAGATGACCAGAGAAAGGATAGCCTTAGGATGGGTGCTTGTCTGTGTGTAGCTTGGACAAATCAGAGAAAGAGAAATCAGAAAGTACCATAATGAGCAGCCTGAGGATAGAAGTGAAGATGTCCTGACATGGCCTGTGTCCTCTGGGAACTGCTTCGAGGCTATGGCTGGAGACACTGGGAGCCCATTGTTTCTCCAACGCCCACCTCCAAGGTTCTGAAAGATCTTATCCTGGGAGGCATTTTCAAATGCTGGTCACACTCCTTGAAAAACTGCCTACTTTGCCATCTCCTCTGGGGTATCTACACTGGGCAGTATCTTCAAACTGTTCTGAAATAAGACCACTTCCACTGCTATTCTCTGATCCAAGTCATCATTATTTCTGAGTTAATGTATATAATCTCCTAGCTCATCTTGCTCCTGCCCTTGATGTCAATTGAAGCTGAGGCAGATTACTCTGTTTGGAATCATCTACTAGCCACCCCTGACTCCATCTCACTCAGAGTAAAAAACAAAGCCAGTCTATTGACCTAAAATCCCTAATCAATCTGGCCTCTGCAACCTTCCCTTCTCTGGCTCTGTCTCCTAATCGCCATCCCTTCCTCACTCTGACCTGCCCTAATGGCTTCCTTACTGTTCCTCCAACAGATGCTTCTGCTCAGAATTCCAGACCACTCTCTCTTCAAACCTTACTCAGTGATTTTAGTTTTAATGGACACTAAAGGTTCTAAAACTCTGAGGTCATGCTTTTAACAATCCTCCAAAGGACAGAGCTCAAATGCTATTCCTCCAACCTTTATGCATTCTTCCTTTCTCTGAATTCCTAGAGCAGGAATCTCACATTTTAATGACTTTTTTTACACTCTGTCTGGATTGATCTTACTAATAACTCATTTTAAAACTGGGTTATTTGTATTTCTATTATTGAATTATAAGATTTTTAAAAACGTATCCTAGACACAAAGCTGTTATCAAACATACAATTTGCAAATATTTTCTCCCATTCAGTGAAGTTCTCTTCATTTTCATGATGGCATTCTTTGAAACACAAAAGTCTTAAATTTTGATGTAGTCCAGTTTACCTATTTTTTTTCCTTTTGTCACTTGTGCCTTTGGTGTCATAAATAAGAAGGCTTATGCCTAGCCCAAGATTGCAAAGATTTTCTCCAAGAAAAAGAATTTTTCCTTCTAAGAGTTTTATAGGTTTAACTTTTAAATTTAGGTCTCTGACCCATTCTGAGTTAATTTTGTGTGTATGGTATGAGAAAGGGGATTTAACATCACTTTTTTAACATATGGATATCCAATTTTCTTAGCACTGTTTGTTGAAAAGACTATGCCCATTGAATCATCTTGGCACTTTTGTCAATAATTGGATCATCAATGTGAAGGTGTTATTTCTTGACTCTCAATTCAAGTCCATCAATGTTTATCTTTATGCCATAACCATACTGTTTTGATTACTGTAGCCTTGCAGTAAGTTCCAACATCAGAAACTGTGAGTCTTCCTACTTTGTTCTTCTTTTTCAAAGTTGTTTTGGCTATTCTGGGTGCCTTGAATTTCCATATGAATTTTAAAAATGGCCTGTTGACTTCTGAATAGAAGTCAGCTAGGAATTGATGGAAACTACATTTAATTTGTACATCAATTTGCAGAGTATTGCTATTTTAATGATAGTAAATCTTCAGGTTACTGAACATGAGGTGTCTTTCCATTTATCTAGTTCTTCTTTAATTTCTTTCAATGCTTTACAGTTTGCAAAGTAGAAGTTTTGTACATCTTTTGTTAAATTTATTGCTATTTTTTATTTTTTCATGCTATATAAATGGGTTAGGAATTTTATTTAAAAAGCAATGGAAGTCACTGAAGGATTTTAAGCAGGAATGGGCATGACCATGATTGAATTTTTAAAGACACCTCTGGCTTCTGTGTTGAGAATTCATTTAAGGAGTTAAGAGTGGATGAAAGACAAATTAAGAAGCTGCTACAGTGATCCAAGTGAGAGATAGTGGTAGCTAAGGCAAGGATGGTGAATCAGTCATGGTTAAAAAGTAGACAGATTCAAAATGCCTTTAAAGGAAGCTTGATAGGATGTAGTGATGGACTGGATTTGAAGGCCTGAGAAAGGGAAGTATCAAGGCTTTTATCTTGGTCCACAGGATGGTTCCTATCATTCATTGGTTCCTATCACTCATTATGATAAGGAAAACAGGAAAAGAACCAATGCATGATCATTAAATACCTCTTTACCACTTAGAGATAATTCAATCCAATCCACATATTATCTCAGTTGTTTTTTCTAAGACTTTTATGAGGTTGGTAGGGTAAGTATTAATGTCCCCATGTGCTGAGTGATAAAACTGAGGCCACCATGAGAAAGACGACTGATTAGAAGCCAGAAGGTGTGGGATTTTTCCCAGGCTGTGTTAAGTACTGCTGGGTTCCCTTGGTCATAAGAGTTAACTTCCGGAGTAGAGTGATTGGCTTCTTTATCTATCAAATGTGACACTTGGTGAAATTCTCTCTAAAATCCCTTCTCAACTGACTCCTTCACTGTTACCATTCATTCAGAAATGCATGTGGGGTTGAGGTACACGTGCAGAAACACAAATGATGATGGAATCGGGATGTGAACTCATCTCCCAACTTCTAGTTCACGATATCCTATGGTCTCTCAATTATTTTTCTTTACTCATATTTTATGAGAAAAATGGATGTCTCCATCTTACTCACAGATATTGGGCAGTGTGGCCTATACTTGGGCCAAAACATGGAATTTTAAGTTTGGGCAACAGGGACATAACGTTAAAATCCTTTGAGGCTGTGATTGCATTTATGATTGAATATCTTTAACATGTTTATAATACTTGTGCTTCAGGCAATAACATTTCCATTCTTACGGTAACTTTAAGTCCCTTGTCAAACAGACACACTCTCTTATCTCCTGCAGTGGCCACTCAGAAACTTTCTCAATCAAGAATAACTCGCAGATTGCTTATGACCTTGTGTATGCAGACCAGACCATATCTATTCAGTCTGGAGTATGTCAAGGAGTAGCTCTTAACCTCTTAAGAAATCTCGTCTAGAGGAGAAGCCCACCTATGGGGTGGGAAAAGTAAACAGCAAAGAAAGTGTTGTTGTCCTTGAGAAAGGATCAGTGAATTCTCCCAGGTGAGGGAGAGTGAGATTATTGCCCCAAAGCACTGGCAAGCCAGGCCCTCAGTGCCAAGCTGGCACTCTGGACTCAGAGGGTGAGGAGACTGGGCTTACTCTGCGCTCAGCTGGCTCAAGGCCTTGGCTTCCTCCTCGGTGGCCTTTGTAACCTGAATAAGGAAGAGGAGGAGGGGTTCTCTTCAAAACCAACCTTTGAATTCGCCGCCTGGATGAAGGCCCAGGACACACCTGATCGAATTATTCTTTAGCAGCTTCTTTCAAACAACAAATAAGTTCAGCCTTAACATGGTTATGTAAATTTCCATCACAAAAGCTGCCCTGCGCTTATAGAACTAGGAACAATTTGATAGTGCAGATAAAGGGGGACCTCTTTGAAAGAGGAAACCCAGTGAAATAACATCTCTGTCAAAGGGGCCCGTTTTCTCCACCCGTGATCCCTTTGGATGAGTATCACGTGGCAGAGAAACAGGAGAGCGACTCCAAACGGTCATTTCTGCACGTTTGGATGATGAATGTAAAAGACGTGACTGCGGAGTTGTTGGGCAGCCAGAACTTGCCCACCAGCTGGGCGGTGAGCCCCGTGCAGGGATGTGAATAGGGATGGGGAGGTGGAGGGTGTGCAGCCGAGCGAGGGGGCATCTCAATGTGTCACCTCCTTTGGAGGGAAAACGAGGCTTTCAGAGAATCCAAGAGTCCAAGAGTTTTAAGCAAACCAGCTCATTTCTGAATTGGGAAGAAAAGCAAATTATATTCTCTGGAGTGATGAGTCCCAAATTTGACTACAAAAAATCTCCAGGAACACATGTGGAAATGTAAATTCCTAAGCACCAGCCTGGATTTACTGAATCAGAATCGACTTCGTTCATGCAGGGATGGAGGGACAGGAATCTGAACAGTGCATTCCCCAGGTCCTTCTGACGCTACGATTGCTATGACTGGTGACATTCCACTGTGATCATCATTCATCAACAAAGCAACCTTGAAACACAGCCCTTGCCAGTCAGAGAAGGGCTATAATCAGCACTTCCCTTTCTATGAGGCGACTATGTTAATGCGACCATAAAGGCCCCTATTTCTGGTGACTCGACAATCTGAATGAGAGAGGATTTTGAAAAAGAAAATGAGTAAGGGAACTGCTTAATTGTTTAGTCACTTTAACCTGGAACTGCTTGCCAGCTCTTCATAGCTGAGCAACACCTAAGCCTTCCCAGGTGAGTCACTAACATTTGGGGTCCTGCGTTCCCAGGGGAGAAGTGATGGTGCTGAGAACATGGACCATCACGATAAACCAGATGTCTTCTCCCCTCTCCTAGTGGGGCTTCTGCCATCTTTGCTCTGCTGCTTCTGCTGCTTTTCTTTTCTTTTCTTTTTTTTTTTTTTTAATTGACTTTTTGTCTTTTTGTCTTTTGTTGTTGTTGTTGCTATTTCTTGGGCCGCTCCCGCGCATATGGAGGTTCCCAGGCTAGGGGTCCAATCGGAGCTGTAGCCACCGGCCTACGCCAGAGCCACAGCAACGTGGGATCCGAGCTGCGTCTGCAGCCTACATCACAGCTCACGGCAACGCCGGATCGTTAACCCACTGAGCAAGGGCAGGGACCGAACCCGCAACCTCATGGTTCCTAGTTGGATTCGTTAACCACTGCGCCATGACGGGAACTCCTCTGCTGCTTTTCTAATGTCTCCTTGTAGGGCAAGGAGTAGGGGGAGAGGCTGAGATTGGCGCAGGTAGGGGCTGAAAGGAGAAAGCAGGGGACTCCAAGCTTTGGGTGAGGGGAATGGAGAGAGCAGGTGTATGTGTGGGGGGAGGGTGCAGAAAGACAAAGAAAAGCCTTACTACAGAAGATCAATGCACCAAGAAGGGAAGAGTCAGTGACCTATGTTGATCTGAAGTTTCTCTGCAGAGTCTGAGGGCAGGGCTCACATATGAGGGGTGATGATGCACATGGCCCCTGTTCCTGCCTCCCAGCCTCTCAAGCTTTACATCAGGTATCAGCCACCAGAGAATGGGCCTCAGAGTTTGCTTCCACTGGGTATGTATGAAGCCTCATACAAAATTCTGCTTCCTACAGCAAGGGCTCCCACCCAAGGCTTCTTGCCTCGTGTCTAAACGTATATTCTAAACTTACCTTAGAAGGGTTTTCCTTTAGCTTTAGAACTTTCCTCTTCCCTTAGTACTGTAGGTGGCTGGGATGAGGATTCCATGTAATCTCTTTCAGGCTGGCCAAACTGAGCTTCTTTCCCTTTGGCCTGAGGATCTTCTGTGACCTACTGCGTAATCCCTGGATCTACCCCTTGCCCCCGCCACCTCATTAAGTGTGGGCTATTTATCCCACTGAACCACATGCTTCTGGAGGACTTGTTTATCTTTGGATCCCAGCATGCCCCTCGGAACCCAGTCAGGGGCCAGTGGCTTCTGCTGGATAAAACTGAAATTAATCTGATGATACATGGTAATATGATATTATGTATAATATATACATAATATGCTAATATATGTGCCATAAATGTCACCTGGTCAGCCAACCCTGGGAAGATCTAGGCCAAAATTGTGTTCTGCAGCTATGAGGGAGGTATTAAAAATTTTTTTTAACAACACAGATATTGAGCAAAAGTCTGGAGGTCATTGCCATAAATAACATCAAGTGCACTCTTCCATTCCCCTCAGATAGCCCGGCCCTCTCAGCCTTCTAAGTCTGAGGCAGCTCTGCCTGTGGTGGATATGAAGAGCGAGCTGCACAGCCCTGGCCATGCTGCTGGAGGCTCCCAGGTTGGAGGCTCCCAGATGGGTTCCATGCTGGCTTCCAGTCTCCAGCAGCCATGTTACCAACTCAGCCCCTCCAGATTCAAAGTCCCCTGGCCTCCTCTGAACAGTGCCCTCCCATCCATGGGTCTTTAGGATGCTTTATCTTTTCACTCAGTCACTCCACATTTACTGAGTACGTGGTACCTTCCTGCACATTGGGCTGGCCCTGCAAAGCATGTGGCTGGTAGCCGTTTGCATGGATGCGGGATGTCCTGTTTCTGAGCCTGACATCTTGGTGGCTTTTCTCCTTTGCCCAGGAAGGTGGCTGCCCCACAGGTGGGTGTCACCACTACTTCCTGAGTGGCTCTCTCAGGGTTTGAGAGGCTCAGCCTTTTTTTTTTTTTTTTTTTTTTTTTGGAACGAGCAAAACAGAGGAATTTATTGAATATCTGAAGGTACCCCCAGTAACTATAGAGTAATAATTATAGAGATATGTCTTAAGCCACTGGAACCAGGAACTAGAACCTTCAAATCTAAAGTTATTTACTTTATCTTTCCCAGAATGTTTGATATTTTGGCTCTGCTTCTTTTGGCACATTCACTTTATGTTACCTCAATCTTCGGCCACCCTCTTATGCTGAGGTTTCCAATATTTTGATGAAAATGCCAAGATAGGTTAGCAAGAATTGTGGCTTTTTTTTTTTTACGGTTATGTTTAAAATGATGCTTTTAATATGAAATGTCATACTGTATTGATTTTTGTACATAAAAAAATACGATTGAAAAATATTGGACTGATGTGAAATATGAAAAATTTTATAGCAAATAATGTCACATTAAACATTGATAATCATGACTATTATGAGGATGTCATGGCTTATGAGAATGTCAGGACTATTCTAATTTAAATCATTACTATATTCTATTCATAATCTATTGATTAAATTCTAAAAATAGACAAAAATGTCCCATCACCAAAGAAGTGTCACACAATATAAATTTGCTAATTACAAGATAATTATAAGAAATACAGAAAATACTAATTTATGGTCCATTAGAGACAGTCTGGGCTGGGAAATTAAAATTAAATGATGACATCTTTCCATTCCCTCATTTTATCTCTGCTAGAAGCAAAAGTTTAAAATTGAGGCTCTTTATGACTCTGTGGCATGAGGTAAATGGCTTCCCCTCTCCTCCCCTCTGACAGTGCCCAGCCCAGACACCTAAAGTGCTGTAGCCAAGGCCCATCACGCAGTCCCCACAGCTTTATGACTGTGCCTGTGACAGGCATGTGTCCCAGTGGAGAAGCTTGAGCACCATACCAAGCCTGGGTCCCCACCATTTGAAAAAACCTGGCTCTTGGTCTCCTTCCTTCCCAGCAGCCAGCCCCTGTTTCTCTTTGCTTTTGTGCAGACAGATGGAGCAACCTGCCAGGACAGCAGGGAACTACCTGGGAGTTTACAGCTCTCTGGGGACAGTCCTTGGCCAAGAACTGACTGGTTCTGGGGCATAAACACCCCAGCTCTCTTGCCCCTGATTAGATCAGCTTTGAAATAAATACTGTCTTCAGAGCTCACTTTCAAGATTTTCCTTGCCATGGCAATTTTACTTGGCCACTTTCCTTCCTGCTCCCACTTCTCCACTCCATTGCCACGTTTCCTAGGAATCTCTCCTAATAAAAGTACTTTCACATGCATCTCCTTCTCACTGTCTGCTTCTAGAGATCTCAAATATGCCAGGAACTCACCCTTGTAACTTAGTATGTGACTTTGGACAAGTTACTCATTTTATTTGAATCTGTTTCGTTCATCTGCAAAATCTAGGTAGACACACCACCCTGAGAGGGCCATTGGAAGGATTAGAAAGCACGCATATAAACTCTCTGGCTCAGAGTCAGTTGTAGTAGATGCCATCATTATTAGCTATTTCTTCAAGGTCATTTGGCTCACTCACCCCTGTGACCAACAATACTCTGTGTGGCTGGAGCAAGGTTGGACTCAAAGAGCTGGGCTGGGGAAATCAGTCCAGTTATTTGTTGTCCTAGAACTGAGCTCACATCCCTCTCAACTTCCGTGGGTCTGAATAATTTGGCCATGTTTTTAAAACCCTTAGTGCAAAATTCAGGATATGAGAACCTGACTTGGGTGGGTGGAGGGGAGGCTGTTCCAAGAGAGGATTCAGGATTTGGTCTTAATCCCTCTCAGGGTTGTATCCTGACCACAGCAATCTTCAATGGTTCTGACACAGGCTTTACTCCGATAAGAGTGGCCCTGCCTCATTTAGGTATAGCACTGTGTTCTGGAGCCTGTTTGGGGCCCAAAAGTTGGTGACAGGCTGTTGGGAAGGGTTCCCACAGGGGAGGCTAGGCCAGAATTTAATCAAAGAGTTCCACATACAGGAGGTCAGCAGAATTTTTCATGTTATGTGCAATATCAGATAGGCAAGTGCAAGTGATTCATTTCCTTTTTCAAGCCAGAGAATTACAGAGACCTAATACTGTAAGATCCACCCTCATGCTTCTGTCCCCCGCCATTTCATTCTCTCTACTTCATTTCACTTGCTTCAGTCTTCCTAAACATAACTATAATTCTCTCAGGTCAGCTGCCTGAAGCTTCTGTTCCCTGAGGTCTTACACTTCTGCTGCGGGCCGCAACCTTGACTCCCAGAGAATTCCCCTTGCTGCTAATCGTAAATGCAAATGGTGCGAATAGCATTGAGAACTATGTCTAGATACTCATGTTGCAACAGAAGAAAGGGTGGGGGAAAAACTGTAATTGCAATGTATACATGTAAGGATAACCTGACCCCCTTGCTGTACAGTGGGAAAATAAAAAAACAGACAAACAAACAAAAAAAAAAAACAAAAAAAAAAACAATTTAAAATGAATCAGGGTTGGGATGTTCCCTTGTGGCACAGAGGGTTAAGGATCTGGCACTGCCACAGCTGGAGCGCAGGTCACACTGCAGAGCAGGTTCAGTCCCTGGCCTGGGAATTTCCACATGCCACAGCCACGGCCAAAATAAATAATAATAATAATAAATGAGCCAGAGATGGTCTGATTAAATCACGGGCACTTGGGCTGAGGAGATGGTGCTCAGGAGAGGGGCTGGGCAGTGGTGGAGAGGGCTGGCTCCCTGGGTGTGAAAGGCGAGGAGAGCAGGGTGGGGTGTAGATATCTCACGGATAGTCCTGGCTGGGCTCTGAGGGCAGAGCCTGGAGAGTACACAGCCCACTTTGTGGCCCTAAATGCAAAGCTGAAGGGAGATGGCCCTTGCTGTCCTGAAACCGAGCAGTGAGGAGCAGCAGTGGGATGCAGGGTCTGACTCCAAGACTGTCACCATGAACAAGCGCTCCTGTGCCAGAGCCAACTCCTTTCAGGAACCAAGGTCCATGTATTAGCAGCAGCAATCTTCTGGGAGTTGGGGAAGATTGGATTGGGAGAGTCTTTCCATCTAGGATTCTCCTTTAAGAAAGTTCTTTCTGAGGGGTGGTAACGTTTATACTGTGAGCCCCCAAATTCCTCTCATCAGAGCAAGGTCGGTTTGTCCTTTGAGGAAGCACATGCTGGATGATACCTGTGGAAAAGGAAGCTTGCAGAGGGGCAGGGATGGAGGCATGCTAAGGATGGATGCACAGAGCCGTTTGTTTAGAGCAGTACTGATATGCCGTCTACCCCCGAGCCCAGCCCTGACAACCATCCTGGGCTCAGCCTCCTGAGATGGGCTACAACCTGCTCTGCTCCACAAAGACTAAGAATCTAGTTTCAGGTCACAACTTTAAAAGTGTACCCGAGACACACACCATCTTGCCATGACCGCCTTGGGGCTGTTCTCGAGGACAGCGGTCAAAACCAGGAGAGGCTTTCTATTTCCTCCAAGGACATTAATAAAAGGGAGCACTGTTGCCAAAGGGTTTAATAATGAACGTCAATTAGTCCTGGAAGCACGTCTCAAGTTACTAATCTGATGCGAGTGGGGGCCATCGTAAGCCCATGCCCACCATGTGTACACAACACGCACCTGTCCCATTGTCCTATTTGCCCAAAACACTAACTGGCCCTTCCTTGGTTCTTCCTCCTCATCCCTAATCCCCCGAGTATTGCACAGGTGTGGTCAGGTTCCACCCCCATTTATCTCCTGGGGCACCTGTTTGTTGTTACTAAATAGTGTTTTTCATGGAAACATGGCTTGTGGGCAGACACAGATGACTTCCTGTTTCATGGACTTCCATGCACCCACCCGGCAATGCTGTTCTGCTCTGAGCCCTCTTTTTCTCATTCCTGTGAAGCTGCCGGATTGGTTAACAGCAGGCATAGGCAAATCATCCTTCTCCATTAACTAATCATTTTCAGACAAATCCTGTATTATCCTCAGACTGAAGGACTGGTTACTTTTAGGAGAAATGCACAGCTGCCAAACAACAGGGTCTGTAAAGAGGCCCCACTGTTTATTTTATGCCCAGGTCCCCTGTGAGCAGGAAGTTGGCATAGTCCAGTTCTGTGAAATCAATGTTTCCATTAGATACTCTGGGGTGGAGGCCACTATGGGTGGAGTTTCTTTTCCTGTGGCATCTCTGGAGCAGGCCCAGGCTCCCTCCAACATGCACTGGGATGTGGACCTCAAGCCTTGACTGCTGGTGGAAGCCAGGGCTATGTTCTGGGTGACTTGGGATGCTGCGTAGGGAAAATCTTTGCAGATGAGCTGGTCCACATTCTGAGGCGTCAGCAACAACTCTGTTCAGGGCAAAGTCTCAAAATGGCTGGGTGTCCCTCTAAGTGGACTCTCTGGGTGATGCTGTGTCTCAGCACCTCTACTGCACTGACTAGCTGTGTGGCATTCTCCCAACTCTGTTCTGCTGGCTGCTGACCATCCCTGTGGGATGCATTTGAGGAATTGTCCAGGGGCCTCCGTGACCCTTCCTTGGCCACTTTGTGAAAGTTCTATGCTGGGTTTACACAAACCAGAAAGGAAAGATGAAGGAATCTATGGTGCGAGCATCTTCCAGGCCAGGATCATGTAGCTACAACTGCTGCTTCCTGGGAACATCAGCTCTGGCAATGATGTCAACAAGAGGGAGGTGCAGCATCTTAGCAAACTCATACTAAATTCTATAGTGTCCCTTTACTAAGTAGGCAAATGGGTGGGCAAGAGATTTGATGTGGGGCTTTCCCCCTAGACCTTCTGCTAGAAATGGCATAAGACATCCTGGTACCTGCTGATGGAACAGAAACTCGCTTCCCACGAAGATAGTGTTATATTTGAGAGGTATGTCCCTGAATACAGACTTGGGCACAATGCAGTTCTAGTGACCTGTGTGTCTTAAAATCCCCTTTGAAATCAGCACTGATTCCTAGCACCATTTTCCTACTCTGCCCCACTGCTCTGGACACAGGCAGTTGACCTGACTCCCTTTTCATTATCTTCTGGATTCTGCTTACTTGATTTTTGTTGACTCTGGTATTCCTTTCAGTTGATTCTTAACTATCTCGGGGCTTCTGCATATTGTTTTCTGTGTCTTTACATATTTATCTTCTATTGTCAAATGCTCTTTCCCTTCCTCTGTCTCTTGAGTCTAGATGTTCCCAGAGAATCTCACAGTTATCCGTCATCTTTCTTCTTGGCACATGTAGTTTGAAGACTGTCAGCCAATTTAAGGTTTTCTGTTAGCTATTCTTAGGTCAGGTACTTGTTCCTGATTTAATTGCTTTGGTTAAAATGGTGGGGCTCCTTTGGGGTGATTTTTGCTGAAGTAACCCCTTAGAAGGGTATTACGGGAATGTCAGGCTTTCTGAGGTTAGGTGTGACTAATGTACTAATTCTTCCTTTCAGCAGGCCAACTTGAAACCTGATTAATACACTTTTAGCATAGTACACACTTCACTGGAAACTGCCATCAAATTGCCCTTAGAAAGGACTATTACGTGAGACAATGGCCAAGACAGCCATAGCTTACTAGGACTTGAATAAATTAATAGGGCAAAGAATGTAAAACATGGTTAACTAGAGGAGGGCAGGTAGTTAAATCATGTTTGTAACCAAACTGATACGGTTATCAAGTGCTACCAAACAAATCATCCCAAACATCAGTGGCACTGGGCAACTCTAGATTTATGACACTCACAGATTCTACGGGGCAGGAATTTGGATGGGAGACAGTGGATATGCCTTGTGTCTGCTCTGTACTATCTGGGACTTCATCTGAGATTGACTGGAACAGCTGGGGGCAGGAACTGTCTGGAGATTTCCTGTAAATGGCTGGTGCCTGGGCTGGAATGACTCAAAAGAGTGGGCTCAGCTGGGACTGTCAACCAGCGCACTTAGGCACAGCCTCTCTGCAGGGCTCCATGGGATTCCAATAGGAAGCCAGCAAGCAAAGCAGAACCCCTTGCCCTTGCATGACCTAACCTTGGAAGTCACTGAACATCATTTCCACCATCCTCCATTGGTCAAGGCAGCACAAGCTCACTCAGATTCATGAGGAGGGGCCATAACCCCCCCCTCCATCTCAGTGGGAAGAATATCAAGCAACTGGTGATCTTGTCTTAAAAAGGCCACACCATCGGTCACTTTTGTCTTTCCCTTCAGGACTGCCTCCTTTTGGTGTTCTTCAGCAAGGGAGGTTATCTCAATCCAGCTCTCAAATTTTCTCACAAAAACCACCAGCTTCCCCCTCCCTACGCCAGCTCCCCTAAAGGACCTACTCCCCTCGTTGAGGATCCAACCTCGTTGGATTGTGGTTTCAATGCTGTAATTCTGCTACCTCGACAAGGGTCATCATGGAGAAGGCAGGCCAACGTAGGCAGTGCCCATGTGTCTTAACCATTGGCAAAAACATGATCCACATTTTTTTTGGTGAAAGACTGAGAGAACCAAAAGGAATGATAATATGTGATAAAAGTCACTTAAAACTACATTATGGGCCTGACTCTGCCCAGTTGACAAATGAAGTCTCTGAAGGGTTAACAGGGAGTCATCACATGTGTCTGCCCCTATCTCTTTGAAAACCTCCTTTATAAAATCTGCATGATAATCTTCACTCTTTGAGAAATCCCAACTCTACCACTGAAGTCATTTTTGGCCCCAAGATCAAGTTTTCTTTCTCTAATGGCATATTTTCTTAACTTTGAGTTATTCAGCCCGTAGTGACACCCAAGAGGACTCCAGGAGGACAGTCTACCACTATCACTAGAGCCATCCCGAGCCCTCCAAATTCCTTCGCTCTTTCCAGAGGGAAGCTTTGGTGGTGAGTCTCAGAGACTCATTAGGGAATCATTCTTCCAATTCACACGGAAGTATCCCCATCAATGTGAACTAAATATCTATCTTCTTATTTTACTTATTGTCTTGCTGGTAATTGTCTGCAAACATATGGGCCTCTGAAGAATATTTATTCTTAAGGGCATTCAGGACTAAAAGTATAGGAAGAGGAAATATTGTCCTGATTATCCCAGAAGTTGCATGACTTCTGAGTATAGGAATTAGATTTCACTTCCCATCCTTTCCTCCTTCTATTTTCCCACTTGTGTTCTTCAAGCCTGCAGGAAATTAGAAATTGACCTGTTGCTAACCATGTACAGTTTTATATGCAAGAGATGGCTGAAACTTTATTATTATGCGTTTAAAGTCTCAGTTAAACACTTAGAAAAGGGCAACTTCTCAGTCTCTGGTTGGGAGCAGGGAGCAGAGTAGGTTCAAGGTGGGAGCGGCTTCATTCCTTAAGCCTGAAAGGGTTAGTTGTCAGCAGTGCCAGGGAACTGGTGACTCAGCCCTGCAGCATGAAGCCAGCTGGGACAACAGATTTCTGCCCAGATTCATAGCCTGGCCTTCTGAAAAGCCAGTTCTGCTCTAGGCAAGAAGGCCATTTGGGAGCAGATTCAACAGCCATTGTTCTTTCCAGAAATACTGACTTTATGTATCACCGAGCCAAGAGCCCAACCTTATAGAGGCTAGTGTTTAGGAGAGCATTTCAGGTTCTCCTAACTCTACATTTTGCTCCTCTGAGGCACAGCAGAGTCCAGCCTCCCAACTGAGAGCTCCTCTTTTCTCTGTGGTTTTATTCCTCTCTTGTCTACCCGGAGACAGTCCCTGGCCAATGCAGCCCCGTGTCAGCCTTCTCCATCACTGCCCCCTTCATGGTCTTGGGAAAGCTAGAACTGAATTGATATTTCCTCCATTTCCACTTCCTGAAACATAATATCTGTATTTTCTGCTTGCTTCACCTCTGTTCTTCTTATTGGTACTTAAGCCAATACTTTGGGTTCTTTCCAATTTTCCAAACTTCTCTCCTCTCACCCATGTCTTTAGAGTCATGTGTTCTCTGGCTTTTAGTCTGTTTTTACCACGTAATAATCAATGCTATTCATTTATCAGATTTAATTTTCTAGTTTGCTATTGAAGCAGCATGAACATTAATAGTCACAAATAATGGTATAATTATTGAGATTCACATTATGGCCCTAGCAAGATGTCCTAAATTACTAGGTTATAAGACCCATACTGACTTTGTAATGAAGTGAGTATGTTACAATATATTCTAAGGTAAACCTCCTGAAAGTAACTAGCTTATTAACATATTTTCATTTCATGCTTAAAATGCCAATCTTTGAGAACCATATATTTATAGGCAGAACTTTTGTTTGAAATGAAATAGTATTTCGACAAGTGGGCTAGCTGTCCATGTGAATTTTAAATGTGGTAATCATTTATAATACTTTTTGACCTGATAACACCCTCATTCATTTTTATTATAGGTTATTAAGTATAGTAGGAAAAAATCCCCTAAATGAGCTTGAATATTCTATGGTAACTCTTTCAGAATCTGAATCACGCTGCACCCACATGTGGTTTCCAGCTGCCGGCAGAGTCTGTTCCCCTCTGGAGAGCGCTCCTTCCATCTCCCTTGCCTGGCCAATCCTGGTGATGTCCCAGGACTCGAGATACCTGACATTCTCAAGTAGGCTCTTCTGACGTGCCCCTGATCCTCTCCTAAGGCTTGATGATCAGACACCTTGCACTTTATAACAACGGTTATGGCTGTAATTTAACATGAGGGCAAGGATGCTACGTGCCCACCCATGTATTCCCAGTGCTTTGACCAGCACCTGACAAAAAGCACAAATAAATCCATATTGAATGACTGAGGTGAATGGTTAAATGCTTGAGCAGATATTTGAATGAATGAGTGCATAGATTGGAGCTGGGTAAGAAATGGTTCTAAGAAATGTCATGGTTTAAACCAATTCTCATTGAAAACTTGCTTATCTCATTTGTTGCACACGATCATCGTAATGAACATTCTTTGATCTTTTTAGTAACATATTTGGTTTATAGCTTCTATAACTTTCAGTTTGGAACCATGAAATTGGGTCTTCAACTTTAGGCTAGATAACAGTTAGTGTCCCATACAAAAACACAGAGATAGGACTGAACTTCCCTGCTGGCCTTTAAAAGCCCAGATTTCTACCTATATTGGTACAAATCTCTGTCCTCTCATGTGGGCTGGAGCAGAAGTCCTAGGTGAGGTTCCAGGCCCCATGTCCAGAACTGATTTTACAGGTGCCCTTCCCTAGGTCCCTGGCATTTCTGCTCATGGACTCCCTGCTGACCCAACATCATTCTCAAGACCCTTCTCTTTCACCCATCTCCATGCTAAAGAATGAAAAAGCTATATATCTGCTTTCTCAGCCTCCCTCAAAGCTGGGCTTTGCCATGAGGCTGAGTTGGAGGAGAATGAGATATAAGAAGACCTTCTGTTTAGTTGTTAGCATTCTTGATAAAAGGGACCAATGTTTCTAACGTCATCATCTTTTTTTTTTTGGCCTGGAACGTGGGTAGAGATGTACCAACAACCTTGTAATCGTTAGGAAGTACATAAATGCTCTAAGGATGATGGAGTAGATGGTAAAAAGAGCCTGGGTTTTTAACATAGTGATCAGCTCTGGACATGACTCACATAATAAGAAATCCTTAAGGTAGGCAAAGCAAATCTCTGCTTGTTTAAGCCTGCATGAGTTGGGCCTGCTATTCACTGCAGCCCAAAGCATTCTTCACTAAATAGGTGATTTTTAACTTCCTTCATAATCTGAAAACTATACCCTAAATCTAATCTCAATCTAAATCTAAACTTAAGTATAAGTGCCTTAAGAAGGGGCTAAACTTAATGGGTAAAAATCTCTCCTGTTTGCATATCTTGTTTTTCTGATGAGACCACAAAGAGCAATTTATGGAGACACTATTTGAGATATTTATAAATGTAAGAATGACTTGGCCCTTTCATCTTACTTCATGGCAAAAAAAAAAAAAAAAATTAAGCCTCATGCTATGTTTCTCAGATTTCATCACGTAAAAAGCTTTCAAGAATATGACTCATTTTTCAGAAAAGTAGAAGTATCTTCTTCCCAGTTCTTAGCTGGTCTGAAACCTAGACACTATCCCCAATTTTATGTCAAAGTTATTTTGGAGTTAACTAGTTGGTAATATACTATATCAGCAAACAATGTTTAATGTTCAGGCTCCTGGGCTGTGATTATATCTATCTATAGTGCATGCGATGGGTAGAATCTTTTGGCCCATCATCCAACTTTAAGTAGAACTGTTTAGACTATGGTTATTAAATACTAAATGAAAACACTGAAATACTTCCAAATATACTTCATGCAAAGCCTCCGCAACGCTTAGCTCTTTTCATCTCTAGGAATTAGGGGTGCCTCAAGCTTAGCCTCAAACCACAGACCAAGGCCCTGCACCTCAGTCTCTCCTTTATCCTTGCCTTTTCCCTCAAAGTCCAATGTTAATAGGTTGCACATGCTGTTAACCGAACCTCCGTTCCTCCCCCAAGTCAGCACTGCCAAGACGCCCTGCCCTGACTTTCAACGTGCCTCCCTGGCTCCTGGCTTTGGCTTCATGCAATCTGAAGCCCTCTCACATGAAACTGGGAAGATCTGTAGTGCAGCACTGTGGAAAATGTGAAACATCAGGCATACAATGTATTTTTCAAATCTGGACTCTGTAATAGAAACTTGGCTTGTTTGCTGTCTGGCTGATAAGGATGGATAGGAGAGGAAGACTTTTGCTGTCTCTCCAGCAGAAATTGAGCATTGATCTTAAAAGGGACATTTCAGTTGAAAGAGGAGATGAAGCTGGACAGTCTTTTGTTTTCTACCCTGCTGGTGATCACTGCTAATGTTGGAGCTGGCAGAACGTTTAGATGGGCCAGGCACTAGAGATGGGGAGAGGGCAGGCGTAGAGCAGCTGGATCTCAGGCTCCAAACAGGTCAAGGCCTTGGGAAAGCACTGACTGCATTCTGTCTGTGGCGGCTGCCTCCCTGGAGAGGGAAGAGGGTGCTCTAGCTGAAAACTGGCCTCATCTCTCTTGAGCAAGCCTACTGTTTTTAGGCCACTCGCAGCTGGGTGTTTTTGGTCAAAAAAAAAAAAAAAAAAAATCTCGCTTTTGACCTTTCAAGATGTGTAGGATTGTGCAGGGTATTTTCATTAGTTTGCGGTGTGTCTGCTTTGCCTCTGCAGAGGCAAGATGTCATATCTGTCATGTCTGTTCAGGGTTTTACAGTCTCTTATTGATTACTCTTTACAGACCCCATGGGGGAACTGGGGTCTGTAAGCATGAACTAGCAAGCTGTTTATTTAGCTCACCTGAGTGCATTGGGACTCTTTGATTCTGACATTCTTTCCTTTGTATAGTGTGCATGTGTAGGGGGACTTTTTTTTTTTTTTTTAACAAAGTATGTTTTGTTGGCCTACTCATATTAAATGAGATTATGGAAGTCACTAATTTTGAATATGACCCTTCAAAAGAAATACAACCTATATCACAATTCAGGACCTCTTCTAAACCTTTTTATATGCAGGGCACTCTAAGAGTTTCTGCTTTAGTCGGTTTTATTTTTACAATATGCTAGTCATGACCACTAAATTTATTTCATGACTAAGGAGTTGCAACTTGCAGTGTAAAAAATATTGGGATATCATAAACTAGTTTTTAAGGACAAATGGTACTTTTGAACTAGAAAATCCTTCTACCACACTGAAAGCAATGGTATAAATCTAAACTCCTTGGTGTTAAAAATTATCCGTGCTATCTGTGATTGACAGACCTCTAAGATGCCCCCAGGAAGGACCTTGTCTGGTCCTTTCTTGAATATAAACTGGGTCCACTGATCTGTGACTACTTAATGCAGTATAAGTGACAGGATGTCATTGTTGTGAGTTGGCTTACAAAAGACTGTGGCTAACTTCCTGCTCACACTTACTCTCTTGCTAGTACCCTTTCTGGCTCTTCTCACAAGCTTTCTCTCAAGCTAGAGAGGCCCACATGGCAAGGAACTGTGGTGGCTTCCGACCAACTGCAGATCATGCGCCGCTGAACTTTTAGATGAGGCCACAGTTCCAACCAACACACTGATTGCAGTCTTGGTGAGACCCAGCTAAATACACCTGAATTCCTGGCCTACGAGAACTATGAGATAAGGGATAGTTGTTTTAAGCAACTAAGTTTGGGGGGCAATTCATTAGGCAGCTGTAGATAATGAATACGCTCTCTCTTAGAGAAACAAGATTGGAGTTTGCACTCTTGGTTTTGAGGCCACATCCCCTTGCCTTCATGTACGCAATGAAAAAGACATTTGGATCTGTCTTATGATGATGCTTTGATGTGTAGCATTAGCCTAGTCATTGACAAAGAAGCTTTTGAAACTTGCTTCCGAAAGCCAGTGACTGAAGACTCCTTCAGCACAAAGAAGATGGAAAACTTTATAGAGTTATTGCCATTTTAGTGTCAAACACTATTTTATCACAGGAACATTCTAGTTTGCGAATATTTGGAGAAAGACAATGTCAAGTTACTTGATTTGACAAAATAGGGTTTTCTAAGCCATGCAGGATTAGACACTTATGAATAACACAATTATCCAGGGTTGCATCATGTACATACTTCCAAATGCTAAGAAATGCCATAGGGCTTAGTCCTCAGACTTCTTTGCCACCTACATTCACTACCTGAGTGATCTCAGCCTTGGGTCTATATATCATCCAAATGCTGACAGAAACCTAAAAATGTCTCAAGCTTGAACTTTTCCCTTGGATTCCAGATTTGTCTCTCCAACTGCCGACTCGACATCTCCATTTGCATGTCTAATAGGCAGCACACTTAACACATCCATCTTCAAATCCTCACCCCCTTCCCACTTTCTTTCCTTTCTTAAAACATGACAGTTCCATCCTTTGGTTCTTAAGCCCAAAAGCCTTAGAGTTATTCTTGTCTTTCTCTCACAACCTACATCTAATCCTTTGGCAAATCCCATCAGTTCTTCCTTTAAAATGATCCAGGATCTGGCTGCTTCTTAGACCCCTGCTCACCCTAATTGGTCACCCTGCTTCTACCTTTGCCCCCATTCAGCCCATTCTTAACACAGCATCCAAAGGGATCTGATTAAAGCAAAAACTGGGTCCTGCCACCCCCTGCTCACAACACAGCAATGGCTTTCTCTCACTTGGAATAAAAGCCCAAGTCCTTACAAATGGCCCATGGTACGATTTCAACTGCCTCACCTTTCTCTCTGTGCTTAACTGCTGCCATTCTGCCCTCTGCCTCACTCCGGCCAAGCTGACCTCTTTTTTGCAGGTGTCCATAGCTGCTGTGAATGCTTTTTTTCTTCAGATATCCACATGGATCACTAATCAGTTCTTTGGTCTTTGCACAACTACTAGCAGGGCTACCTTGACCTTCTCTGTATAAATTGTAGTCACCTATCCTGTGCTTTCAGAAAAGATTTTCCTTCTTCCTCATTGTATTGTTTCCTCTGCATCATTGCCACTTTACATGATGACACCAAACACTACACATTATTGTCTGTTACCATAGCACAACATGAGCCACATGCAGGCAAGCATCGTCTGTATCCTCAGCACCTAGAATTAGACCTGGTTCAGACTAGACATCACTATTTACTGGCTGGCTGGCTGGCTGGCGCTCTTTTTTCCCTGAGCCATTCTTTGCTTTTCCACTCACATTATAGGTATTCATCGGGAATTCTCTGAGCACCAAAAGCTCAAGAGGATCCAGTGTAGAGACTGGTGGTAGGATAGTTACACATTTTTGTCTTTAATTGCAAATCACAATTGTGTGAAATCTGATTTCCTGTAGGCATGACCTTATTTCTTTCAGCTTAGGCTTTATACACTGGTGATAATTTAAGCAGATACAGGGAGAAAAAAAAAACTAAGGTCATAATAGTCTGAATGAATTAGAATACTGAATTCAATGGAGATCTTATTTGAGATTAGTAAGAGCAATATTTCTGGCATGCAGGAGGCATGGACACACATGTGAGAAGTGAGTTAGTCAAAATAAGGAATAAACCATTGAGAACTGGGTTTTAGAATTTTCCAGATCTGACTCATCCTTAGACTCTGAAAAATGTTTCACAACACCCCATCATTAGCACATAGTGATGGCCTTAAAGTCTGTATATGCTTTTCTCCCTAGACAAGATTGTTTATAAACACTAGAATTGATTAATATCAAAAGACCCGCCCAAATAATGGAAAGGAATGCTACAGAGAGAAGCCAGAAGCCATGGACTCTGCAGCTCACATTCTTTTCTGAAGGCATCACTCTTTAGGAGAGCAACAAAGGCCCGCTTGCTGAATTAGGGATGGGGTGGCAATCAGAACTTCGAATTTCTTGGCATTTGCTAGTTTGAGGCTTAACCTTCTGAATACTTGAACATAATTACATGTGGTTTCTTAAAAGAGCCTCAAACAAAGCAAATCATTTAAGGAATGTCCTAAAAGACGTATCATTTAAAGAAAACTATGCTTTAGTCTCTCCAGACCTGAACATACCTTTAAAGAGACTTTTTCATGAATTGCTGGAATTTTCAACAACACAAAAAAGACGATAATCCTGTAAACTCAAATTTCTCCTGACTCATGGTATCCAAACTACCCCCAAATGTTCCTTCCAATAATTCTTTTAAACGCGTAATTTCAAAGCAAAAAAAAATCAGCTTTGAAAACATGCAACCAGACCTCATTTACCAGGGAACCTGAAAGAAAGCAGGCAGGGACCAGAGTGCAGCAGTGGTGAGCCTATTTTAGGGAAGATGTTTTAATAAAAGGAGATACGTAAGAGTACAGTACCTCAGTTAGGAAATCACTTGGAAAAGGGCTAATTTGGGTCTTTAGAAATGTATAGACTTTCTTTTCCAACCTGTGCCTCATCCTTAATATTAATATCTAATATTTATTGAGCACTAGGTCTAGGCAAACTACTTTACACAAATTACTTCACAAATTCTCATGGCAGCTCTTTTATTCCTCTTTTGCATGAGGAAAACAGAAAGTAGAAAGTTAATTGCCTGAGTTAGTGTGTGATTTGTGGTGCCAGTACATACTCTGGTCTGTATGACTGGAGTCTGCTTTTCCAGTCCTCCAAATCCTCTCTGGACCTGCTGCCTACTCCATCAGCAACATAATGGCATTGAGCTACTAATGGCATTTTTGTAGCCTTTTCCCTCCTGGGAGGGTCTGAGTGGAGTCCGTTCCATGAGGTTCCACTGCCTGAAAACTGTGGCCATCTCCAAGTGCATCTGTTTGCCTGCCTGTGCCTTTAACCTAATGATACCCAATGCACAGAACCCTGCTGCTCTTAACTGTTGGCCAGTGGACAGCTGTAATAAGTGGGGGTGGAGCCAGCATTTGTCAGAGGCCTAGATGGTTTGGTAACAGTGTTTCCAAGGATGAGATTAGATCCTTAAGGATTTATTCTAATACGTGGCCTCCCCAAAGCACAATCCTGTGGTTTCATATCTCTTTCCATGTCCCAGAGGTCATTCCTTCTCTACGTCTCTATTCTAATGCGTTGTGGCCCAAACGTATTATGGGCTGACTCTGGGGCTTAGAATAGTAGTGGAAGGTTAAATGGGTGAAGGCTGGCTGGTTTCCTGGCACAATGTTCCAAGGCATTGGCTGTGGCTCTATTTATAACTCGTACTCAACCGCAGCAGGGACGTTAGTGCTCACAACCTGTTATGTGTGGGCATGTTTGGGAGGGGGGGTGGTGATGGGCACCAGCACTATCCAGCTTGCAGTCATTTTTAAGGGACAAAGACTTCATGAAGTGTAGGTGTGCACAGAAAGCTTATCCTAAGCAGTAAGTTGGAAAGTGTTGGGTACCTGCCATGTGCTGGACATGGTGTAAGGTGATGGGGTAGAACTGTAAGCAGAGCAGACACAGGACCTGCTTCGGGGACTTCAGCCTATTGAGGGAGGTAAACAGGAAAGGAAATGATCCCTGTGGTTTGAGCGCTCATGGACAGGTGCCTGGGGTTCTGGGAGCCTAAATAGAGAAACTGAATATAATCAGGGATATTGGGGCAGGTTTCTTGAGAACTTAGGGACTGAGCTGAGATCCGAACAAAGATATGAACTAGACAAAGGCAATCTTTCCAGGCCAGACTCTGAAGCCGTGCAGCTGGACAGAGTACAGCCTGAACCTCTCTGACTACAGGAAGTAGGAATGCAGGAGAGAGTGGCCTTCTACCCCTGGTCCCACCCTCTAGGCCCACACCCTCTCCAGAGCTATCGTTTCCACCACTCTTCTCTCCCTTCTGAAGTTATGGTCACTGACTGGTAGTGAAGAATGGCCAACAGGAGGCTGGCAATTTAGCCAAACCAATTCTATTTCCTTCAGAAAAGCAGCTGCTGGCGGTTTCAAAGCTGTACCCCTACTCTTAGATAGCTTTGATTTGTTCCCGAGTGTCTCTCCAACTGGTTTCTGGAAGGGCCCCTTCTTTAAAGTCATGGTCTAGACGGAGAACCTGCTGATGGAAGCAGCTGCTGGGCCCCCGGTGTCCCTTGCTAGCTCATTCTGGCCTCCAACCCCACCTGCAGTCAGGACAGAGGCCATTGATGGCCTCTGGGAGAACTGAAGGGCTCCAGTGAGCGGGTCGGCCCCTCTCCCTGTGACACAGAGGGCAGCCAGGAGGCCTTAGACCCAGTTCTCTGGGGTGGTTCCATCTGAGACAGACTGCCCTTGATAGGGTGGGTGGCAAAAGTATCTCTAGCTTCAGGAAATTTTCAATCCAACTAAAGTAGAAGGAACTACCCCCAGAAACAAAATAGAAGCAGATAAGAAATGCAGTTCCTCCTCTCCATCTACCCCAGTTGGGCTATTGCTTCTCTTCAGGGGCCAGGGAGCAGTGGACACTCTCCCCTCATTCCCACGGCTCCAGAGGCACAAGGATTTAAGTCTGGTTGACAAAAGCAGTGCGATTAGGTGCTTCCTCGGGAATCCTTCTTTGAGCACTTAACAGCCAGTACGGTTTTATTTTCCAAGAATGTGATTCAGAAAGAAAGGCTGCAGTTCCCAGACCTCTACCCATGGCTCCTCTCACATCCGAGGCCTTCATTGCTTACGTGTAAATGTAGATCTCACAGCAGCAGGAGAAAGTGCATCTCAGAGGCAAGACTCAGACCCCACACCAAATGATTGAGCCCGCCTGGCATACATCACCTTCACCCTTATACTCTTCTAGCCTGGGTGACCATGCTTCAAGCAGAGCCAGCCCTCACAGACACCAAAGTGTGGGGAGCATAAGCCCAGCTGGGTGAGGCAGGCCCCAGAAATGGCACTGTAAGTGACAAAGACATACCCTACTCAACACGCAGAAGAGAGAAACAGCTTGCAACTGATGTCCTAGTAGAACCATGTGCAAAAACATCACCATTGAACAGGAAATAATGTCCCTAGGATTCTTTTCTAGATAGGAAAGACAACCACCATTACTGTACCCTTGGGACTTGTGATCTGCCGCTCATTTAGTAGTGGTCCTAGGACACGAGGGAAGAGCCACAGCACAAGGCCCTCTTGTCACTGCACAGAGTCCTGGCTCCAGATTCAAACTCCGTGACATCCACTCTATGTTTGCTTTTGGGACACAAACCCTTGGGCCTCTCTTTTCTTGCATCACCAGTTCCACGCTCCCTTTTTCACCCCAGTCCCCAACCTAGAAGGCAGTCTCTATAGACTTCCTGCTTCCAATGGGACCACAACTGGCCTAAGGGACCCTCCCCCTTGACAGCCTTGGGGTCAAGGCTGGGCTGGATCCCTTCATTTCTTGAAGCTTCTCCATTAATGAGGGCCACGTGGGCTGGGCTGCACTTGGGGGCAGAGACCCAGTCTTTCTGGGTTGCTACTTCAGTGCTTGAGGTGAGAAGCTACTTCGTGGGTCTTCAACCCGGGGTGCATGGTGGTGTTGCCTGGGGAGTTTTAAAAGCTACCATTGCCTGAGCCTCCACCGCCCCTTTTCAATCAGTGTTTGGAGCTCCAGCTGGGAAAGGGGGGTTTAAGTGCTCTCCGGGTGATTCTAAGGCTCAGCCAGCGTTGAGAACCTAAGATTTACTCTCTTCATCCACACCCTCTGCTCTCAATCTGTTAGGACACAGGAGTTGATCTAACTCATCCACTCTCTGGCTTCAGACGATAAAATAAGTAATGAATTTACTGAGGTGAAGCTGAGCCAGGAGACACAGAAAGGTGGGAAGAGAGGGAGAGTTATGCTCCCGCATCTCTGCCCTCCTGTGGCCAGACCTATTAAATGGAAGGAATCTGTTCCCGAGGCATTTTCTTTTATC
Organism: Sus scrofa; assembly: GCF_054392235.1. Lineage (NCBI taxonomy): Eukaryota > Metazoa > Chordata > Mammalia > Artiodactyla > Suidae > Sus > Sus scrofa. The sequence continues at coordinate 93,774,190 of NC_139384.1, read as the reverse complement.
ATGGACATATCCAACAGTCATAGGATGCCCTCCAACCTTGCGCATTCAGCTCTTTCCGCAAACCCTTTGAAAATCGATCTTCTTAAGGTAAAAAATCACCCCACTTAAGACTAGCTTCTTAGCCCAAGACCCATGCAGAGTGACAGGTGCTCATTGATTCAAGAGACTGGCCTGAGCTGCCCTGGGTAAGATGCCATCAGGGCCACCTATTCCTTTGCTTACAAGCTGCCTGGATTGAACAGGTTCTCCCAGGAGAAGCCGGTCCAGCCATTCAGAGGGGTGGGCCATGGCTCCTTAGGGTGGTTCTCACCTGAGTCTCTGCTGTGACATCTTGGGGGTACCCCCAGTCTAGCTAACAGTCATGCATACTTGTTTTAAAAGTCTAAGAGGCAGGCTGAGAAACTGATTCCATTTAGATAATGGAAAAAAAATCAATTTGTTTGAAACTCAGATCAAAGCTCAATAAACTTGCTCTGGCTCTTAAGACATCCACTGATAGAGAAATGTAACTCTTTCCCCCCCTTTTCCTTCCCCCAATCCCTAATCTCTTTGCTGAGATAATTGTTCATAAAAAAGAAGATCGTGTTGAATTTCAGACGGAGAGACTGGATTCCACTCAGGTTTTAAAAGTGCCCCCAAATCTCCTGAATGAAGCCAATTTATTTGGCCACATGTTTAGGGGAGGAGTTCTGTGAAATCAGAGCAAACTTCATCTTGGATTCTGTAATCTGCTCATTCTGTGGAGCATCCACTTCTGACAAAGCTCAGCACTGGCGCTTGCTGGCAATGCTGGTGCCAGGTCATGGCAATCAGGGGCAAGTGTCAGTCACCAAGTCTGCCACTGTGGGTTAAACTATACATGGTCTAAAATAACAGCAAGGCACCTGCTCAGTCCTTTGGGGTGGGAACCCACACACAGGGGCATGTGCAGCTGTAGAAAAGGGGGTGCTGCTTGATGGGGCCTGACGCCACAAACAACCCCCCACCCCCCCGCTGGAAATGCTGGAGGAGCCACCGTCCCTTTGGTCCAGGGGTTAATGCACCTGTTCTAGCAAGTATTCTCAGAACTTTCTCAGAATGGACCAGTTTTAGGATTTTAAGAAAGGACCAAATGTTACTTTATTACAGCAGCCCTAGCAAACTCTCTCATGTCACATCAGGTGGCTTAAACAACAGAAGCACTGTCTCTAAGTTCTAGAGGCCAGAGGTCCAAGGTGAGCAGAATCGTTTCCATCTGAGGGCTGTGAGGGAGGAGCTGTTCTAGGTCACCCTCCTTGGCCTGTAGACGGCTGCCTTCTCCCTGTGCCCCCTCTCACATTGCCTTTCTTCTATAGGTGTCTGTCCCATTGTCTAAATGTCCCCTTTTTATAAAGACCCCGGTCATGTTGGACGAAGGCCCACCCTCATAACCTTATTTTAACTTGAAGGCCTCTGTAAGGACTCTATTTCCAAATAGCATCATGTTCAGAGATGCTGGGATTCAGGCCACACATCTTTTTGGTGTGTGTGTGGGACACAATTCAACCCAACACAGACAACTAAAATTTAGAATCTAGTAAGACGAGCCAGCATTCATGGAACGTTTCTGCTCTGGATATGGCATTGCTCCGAGTGCTTTACACCGATGAATTACTTTATGGGGATGTGAGGATTAAGTTCCATACCATTTTATCTTTTTAATTTTTTAATTTTTAAATTTTCTTGTCATTTGTCTTTTTAGGGCAGCATCTGTGGCATATGAAGGTTCCCAGGCTAGGGGTCCAATAGGAACTGGAGCCACAAGCCTATGCCACAGCCACAGCCATGCCAGATCCGAGCCACGTCTACAACCTACACCACAGATCGTGGCAACACTGGATCCTTAACTCACTGAGGAAGACCAGGGATTGAACCCACAACCTCATGGTTCCTAGTGGGATTCGTTTCTGCTGGGCCACAATGGGAACTCCCAGTACCATTTTAATCCAAATTTCAGAGCTGAAGAAATAGAGTCATGACAAAATGAAGTGACATGACCAAGGTCCCACTGCTGGAGAGCAGAGCCAGAACTCAGATCCAGGCTGGATTCTGGCAACTCCTCTTCTACACCGTGCAACATATGATGTCCATGGCGGCCGGGAGCATGAGACTCACTGACCTCGAGCTGGAGGGAACTTAACTGCCCAAGGGCCCTGCTATGCCCATGTTGACACTGAGGTCACTCTTCCCACTGGCGGCCCCCCTCAGTGCCCATTGCCTGGTGTTGTGGGACTCCTGTGACCGCCGACATTAGGCTTGTGGACTCTGGCAGACCTGCCAGACTGTCCTGACACCGCCAGGCGTCTATGATGCTTCCACCCCCTCCCTACCTGCCCCCTTCCCCGCCCTCAGGCCCAGGCCTGCATGGCAGTCTGACGGCAGTGTTCCCACATGGCTCTGGCCCCCTCCTCGTTTTCTCACACTTCTCCTTATACATCCTGGCATGTTTAGTCATGTCTTGGAGGTCCTGCACAAACATAATATTCTAATTCAAAAGCTTCAGAAATTGCACAGGTTCAATTCCAAGTCACATTTAGTTCTGTGTTTTAAAAACCATCAACACTACAAACGAACCCCAGTGTTTTTCACCAGGTATGGTTAGTGATACTGTCAGACACATTTTTGTTTAGGATTCAGGAAAGGTCTATGCCAGTTTTAACGCAGTTCCACTTCATCTCTGCTCTAACACGCAGAGTTCCCAGAGCCCAGCACAAAGTAGGACCTTGGCAACTGACCAACAGACAAACTTCAGGGGTAGAAGACCCTTTTGTCCCCTGATGTCCTCTACAATGAGCTTGGCTGCAGGAGGGAGGCAGATTTGCACAGGCGAGGGGTGGGAAGAGGGGAGGAGAAAGCAGACCAGGCTGATGGCGAGGTCCTGGTTGTATGATCTGCACACCCGCCCCTTCATGAAAGCCAAGCATGAGCCCAGTGCCTGGAGTCTGCACTTGGCAAGATGGAAGAGCATCTCCTGGATTCAGAAGATCAGCTATGCCTTAGGGGAAGGAACACGTCTTCAGAAAAGCTTTTAGCCTGGGGGGTTATACTGTTAAGCAATAAATCATACCCCTTGCCCCTTTTACCAAATGAACCATTCACCTTGGCAGCAGCCTCATACTAGGTCAGGGCCTTTGATTAGCTGGTTAGCTGTCTAGTGGGCATTGAATTTCTCTAGGTCTCAGACTCCCCTTGTGCAGTTGAACTGAACTGAATTCCAGATGCGGGGTTGGGATGAGTGTTTCTCTGGATTAATAGTCTCTGAAGTACACGTCTTGGCAGGAATACTGATCAGCCCAGGTAAATCTGCAGTGTGTCCCCAGAGAACGTCTTCCAGGAGTGCATTATTTCTGCTACTTTCTACTCTGGGTAACCACCCAGAGAGGTAGTACCATTTCTTTATGAGCTTCATGGATGTCACCTTACTATGTGGTTGTGCTAATCCAAGTATTTATCATAAATACTGCTTTAAATTTCAGGAGGAACAGCTTGACCAGAGGTATATCTGAATCTCCATATTAGTATACTGTTATCATAGTGTCCTGCTGAATCTTCTCTGCGTGTTTAAAACATTATGCTAGCAGTGACTTTTTTTTTTAGCTCACTACACTGTCTCGAGAATTAGGAAATCAGGGCACGAAGCTGATAGAAACTGGCTCCCTGACCAGCATGAACATATGTGGGGCAGCTTTGATGTGACTGATGAGATAGTGTTTGCTGATAGGGCCTGCTAATAATCCAGCAAGATGATGTCATTCTTGGCAGCGCCCAGAAGGAGCAACCAGAGGCCAACAGCTCCCCTTGGCTGAGAAAGCCCCTTTTGGGTTCTTGACTTTGCTGTTGCTGAGCAGATGAGACTGCAAAGTTCTGTGAGCCCAGCTGAGCCATTTTACCTCCTGGGTATGGGAGGGTTTTTTTTTTTTTTTTTTTTTTTTTTTTGTCAAGAATCCTCAGGTCACTAGCTGGTTTACATAAATCCCTGAGAAAGGTTTACACTGCCTTTGAAACGACTCCCTGGAGAGGAGATTTATTGTACAGCTAGGAGAGAATTAATTCCTGGGGAGAAAAATAGTCCTTTGCCCTAGAACTACCCCACCCCTTGAGGGGGAGTAACGCTTCTAACTCTGCAAGTCTCTCTTGGATGGTCAAGGAAGAGGCAGGTACAGCACTCAGGAGGGAAGAGGAAACTTCATGGTACCTTTGATTCTAGAATTACAAAACCAAATCTATGCTCTTGAATATAGTGCTGCTTTTTTAACTTCATGGATTTGCTTAAGCCAAGGACTCAGGGCATCTTAATGTTTCAATGAAGAGACCAACGCTTTTTTTCTCCCCAGAGTCTGGTCCTGGTGATGCAGGCCACCAGAGCCAGCAAACCTCCCTCCAGCTGGTCTGTCTGGAGGAAAATTTAGCTCTCTGAAGAAAATGCATTCAGAGGGATATAGGACCCAGTCTCAAGGGACTTGATGAAAGCCAAGATACTTGATCAAGATACTGCAAAAGTTGTTGGACTTTCTTCAAGGGGGTAATAGTTTCTACATTGGCTCAAAGGAGTGCATTATTTACCAAGCTGTCTAAGAATGCAAGCCATGTGTACATTGACAAAACACATTTTTTATAGACTTGTTGGAGAATAAGAGGCTTTTATGTTAGCTGATGATATTCTTTGTGATTATGCTGCAGAAACTTTGCAAATAAGTCTATTTTTTGATTTATAGAATACATGCTGTTTAGCAGCCTTGGAAATAGAGCAAATGTTGGTAAAGCAGATATTTTCCAGTTGACTTTTATGATAATCAGAGCTCTGTTTCCATGGTAAAATCCACGAGGATGCCGAGTTGAAACATGTGGGAAGAAGGCTGATGGTTAGTTGCAGTTCTGTAGAGAGCAGCATTCATCCAATCCAGATATCCAGGGAGAGAGTTCCATGTGCCCCACAGAGTCTTATGAGCAGTGAGCAGAGGGTACAATCCTCCACTCTCATATTCTGGGAGGGAGAGATGGTCTATGGTTTATCTATTTTTTTTTTCATCATTGTCCAGAGACCCAAGAAGAGCCCAATAAATGTCCCTCTAAGTTACTATTATCCCCACTTTGTAGATGAGAAAGTTGTAATTTAGGATTGCAATTTGCTAAAGGTCACACAGATAATTACTGGCAGATTTGAGACTAGAACTTTTTCTTTTTCCTTTTGGTCTGACAAAGTTGGCCTGAATCAGTAATCAGGTTTATTGTTGATGATCAGCATTTTGGGAAGCCAAACAGGAGGTAAAACATTGTATCTAAACAACGTGGCTCTTTATTTTGCACCTTGCAAATCTGTCATATAACTCTGGGGGGACAAATGGAGAAGCTTTGATGGGTCCTTGTCTAGCAGAGGCAGAAAGATGTGGGGATCCTGAGCAGAGAACAAGAGGGAGGCTCCTGGACTGGAGCCAGTCCTGGGAGAGCACAGTCACAGCAATGAAAGCAAGTACTTGGCGGGAAGGGTGTGATGGGGGCACTTATTTTTTCCATGGTCAAGGTTGCCAATTACTTCTTTCCTGAGTTCCACAGCTTACAAGTATTTGGATGAATCCTGCTAAATGGTAGGATACAATCTGAGGACAAATCCAGCATCTTGGTAGAGGCATAGGTGATTCTAACTACTGGGCACTAGGAGAGTGTGATGCTATCCAGGCAGGGGCCAGGAGGAGAGATGAGTGGAGAAAAATGTTTTAGAAACTCCTGTTCCTGGAGCCGCCTCGGCCTGGGCAGCAGCTCTGTGATCTGGTCTTTGACGGAGGGTGGATAGGGGAGCGATCCTGATGGGAGCTTCCTCCTCTCCCAGGAATGGCGAATAGGAAGAGAGGAGGTTTCCTGCCAGGGTGGTGAGTTCAGCCTGCCATCCAGTTCCCACCCTCAACACACCATACCTCACCTTTAGCTGTGCCCTCTGAGTTGACAGAAGGGAGGCAGGAGTCTGGGAAGCCGAGATCTAGCCCTACATCAGAGGCTCATTTTGTGACCCTGGGCAAGCTTTCTGTTTCTCCTGCCTTCCACTTGGTAAAAGATGGTTTCTTAAATGAGGGCTAAGATCTTTCAGCTCAATGCTAGGACTATGATGCTCTTCCCTCGCGTCACCAATAAATGTGTGCTGAAGATGAAGTGGGGTAGGAGTATGAAAGCATGGGTAACTTTGGAACAGTGTGGGTGGGAGGTCAAGGAGCGGGGGTCACTAGGTAACTATGACATTTCTGCCCGACCACCTGTTGGACCAGGTAATTTGGGGGTATCTCTTCCTTTAGATCTAGTTCCTTTGGGGAAAGACTATGGGGAAGGGATTATTCAAGAAATGCTAGGAAATGAAAGCCTCTTCTCTTTTCTGCCACTGATTAAAACCTACATGCAGGTGACATTTGGTTGTACTTGCATAGCTGACTCCAACCCACACACTCTTGCCCAGCCTACAGTTGCCCAATCTGTCACCCCTACTTTAAGGATGAACGATCCAAGCACTCAGCCAGCTGGAATTATCCTGCCCAACAATGCCCACTATTTGACTCAGAAACCACAATTAAACAAAAGCAACCCAAAATGATGGAAAGGCAAACATACCAGTGGGAAAGTAATGGCACCCTCCTTAAACAGCCTTTTTGAAACCTCTTCAGCTTATAAATAGTGACTAATTTAACTCCATAAAAAAATAAATTGGCTCTGGGTCAGATCATTTGTGTCTGCCCGTGGAAGATGAATTGCATAAAAGATCCAGCCAAATATTGTAGCCTAAATATTGGCCCTACTAGAACTGTTGAGCTGAATTTTTCAGAACAATTCATAACATTCCCCACCCCCCCACCCACCCCCCGCTTCTTCCACTGTACAGAACATGCTTTTCTTCCCTCATGTTCTTAACTCCAGACAGGAGCCCCCAGAGCAACCTATCCCTCTCCGATGTACGCAATTTTCTGATTTACGGGGAATCATGAAAGAGTCGGGTACTCTAAGTGAATAAAGGTCTCACTGTGAAAGTCTCACTGTGAAAGTCTCACCAAGACTACAGACACGGTCACTCGTCCACTGCCGCCGGGCCTGCTGGCCTTTGAAAAGAGCCATTCAGCACACAGGTGGTGACTGGCTTGGGCACACCTTGAACCCAGCAGGCTTGTTTTTTGCTAGGACACTCTATGGCTTAGGGAGCTTTTCTGGGTTCCATGTAAAGGTTCACTGTCAACAAGTGCTCAGTCTGTGACCAGTAAATGTTTACAAACTCTGAGGGACGGAGCACAGGAACTGAACAGAGGGAGTCCAAGGGGACAAAGCAGCAGGATGCTGTTGGCAGTCCCGGTCACTAGAGAGGGGCTCGGGCCAACGCTGGAACTGTAACAGCTCAGCTGGAGCCAAATGGGTTCCAGTTCATATACGAGACACCAGAGCCAGCCTCGGCCTGAATCCCTAGTTCGATGGAGTTGTAGCCAACAAAGGTCCAGGCAGAGACCTAATGAAGGTATACAGGCCTGGGGTGTTTCCTTGGATGAAATGTTCAAGCCTAAGTTCTCACTGGCGATTTCTACCTCATGGAGAAAGAGGGAAAGAGAGTTTTCCCCTCAGCTTCCCTCTGTTATGTCTCCACTTCCCTGCTGAGCCTAGAGAGGGCAGAGGAAGTAAGAAAGCAGCGTGGGGGGTAGTGGTTTAGAGTCCACACTGAGAGTTTGGCAAGACAAGCGCTTTATTTCACGTCTGCTGTGGCTTTCACGAACTTTTGTGGTCACGGATGATGAACACCCTGGCCTCTTTGGGCTACAGCCTAGCCCAGGTTGAAGCAGAGGACTTAACTGCTTTTCTTCCTACACAAACGGAATGTTGGCTCTTCCAGGCAGTCCTGGACAGGTGATAAAGTGGAATGCCAAAGAAAGTTCTCGAGAGAGAGATGCTTGAGGACAGGGAGACTGAGCTTAAAACTAAGGTGCTTCACTTGAGGTCTCCTAGGTTTGACCTTTTTCCTGCATTATAATTCCCTTCATCACCCCCGGAATTGTAGTAGTGTCTGCTTTGCAGGAAGCCTTACTGAGTGGTATCTTGAAGGATGAAGAAAGAGTAGCTGGGTCCAGAGTGGGCAGAAGTGGCACCAAGTGAGGAGAGCAGCTCCAGGAGTGAAGAATGAGGCCTGGGAGCCAGGAGACAGCAGAGAACCAGTCATGGTATGAACTAGCTTAGAGATGGAGTGTGACATCAACTCACTTCTAGAAAGGATACTAGGGAAAAGGAGGAAGCTCATGTGGCGTGGGGTCTGGGCTGCCATAGTATGTTATATAGGGAAAGATTAAGCCATGGCATTTGAACACCAAGAACCTCAGGAAACCAGAACCTGGAAGTCATCAAGAAGGAGATGCTTGGGTTGCTTTATTAGCTTCTGACATGGTGATCAGGTGTGCTTAGAGCTTCCCCCTCAGATGTTGGGCAAAAAGGTTATGAGAAGACCTTGAATCTTTTTAGTTCCTTTTTTTTTTTTTTTGCCTTTTTGCCTTTTTTTTTCAGGGCCGCACCCGCAGCATATGGAGGTTTCCAGGCTAGGGGTCTAATCAATCGGAGCTATAGCTGCAGGCCTACGCCACTGTCACAGCAACTTGGGATTCGGGCTGCATCTGCCACCTACACCACAGCTCATGGCAACACTGGATCCTTAACCCACTGAGCAAGGCCAGGGATCGAACCCACAACCTCATGGTTCCTAGTTGGATTTGTTTCCACTGCGCCATGATGGGAACTGCCGGAATCTTTTTAGTTCCTTTCTAGTGAGGACAAGGGCTCCCAAGATACATGCAGTCATGTCAAGGTCCTTGGGGGCAGTCACACTGTCAGAGTCCATTGGGAACTATCCCAAGCCACCTTCTGCCTGGCGTTCCCCAGCTACTCAACCTCATCTCTCCTTCAAGCCACTGTGGCTACTCTTGGTTCTAGAACACGTTAAGTGGAACCAATCCTAAGTCTGTGTCAGCAGCACATGGCGGTGTATCCCAGAGAACCCCTGTTCCCACATCCTGGTCCAGCTCCCAAGGTTGCCCTGGGTATTTTGAAGTTCAATCTGCCCCCCCCTCCTTTTTTTACCCTATATCTGTATTTAGAGATAAAGCATGAAATGGATAAAGGGAAAAGTTTGGTGAGGCCAAAATAATAAGCTCCCTCAGAGAGAGCTTGCCTCCCCTCACTGTTATTCTGACCTCTTCATTTGGAGAGAGAAGAAAAAAATCCTGGGATCTCTGGATGCTGGTTATATGCATAGTCCTCCTCGGGAGGTAAGGTTAGAAATTGCCAGGTAAGGGACCCTGTGCAGCCTTGTGCTCTGGTTCTCAGCAGCAGATACCAGTGTGGTAAGGGGAGGCTGGGTGGCTCCCAGGAGCTGCTCACCTCACTCTGCATCCCCATGGCTTAGATCTGCTCCTGAAGCATATGGCACTCACCCAGAGAGGAGGCGGGAGTGCAATCACCCAGAGGGAAAATCAGGGCCAGCTGGAACAAGTGACCTTGGTCTGGTCTAAATGATTAGCATACAGGACCCACCTTGGAGGCGCTCCAGGCTACTTGCTTGAGTTAAAGTGGACAACAAGCCTCTAAGCTGCAGACTGGTTTAAGGTGTAGACAAGCAATGGCAAAGGTCCTCACCTCTGCTTCCTTCTGCCTCTTTGTTATTTAACACATGGAAAGCTACTGCCATTCCCCAGAGAAACAAAAGCAGCTTATCCAGAGAGCTTAGCTTACCCACTGGACATCCGAATGGACAATTTTGTAAATTTACTTGGAACTTGGCTATATTCCTATAGGGATAGGACTATAACAAGTCCATTCAACATTGAGTCACCCCTTTAAGAGGGCTCCACAAGAGCCACCCACTTCACTTTTATGTAATGATTTTTTTTTCCATTATAGCTGGTTTACAGTGTTCTGTCAATTTTCTACTGTACAGCAAGGTGACCCAGTCACACATACATGTACACATTCTTGTTTCTTACATTATCATGCTCCATCCTAAATGACATGGACAGCAGGATCTCACTGCTTATCCATTCCAAAGGCAACAGTCTGCATCTATTAACCCCAAGCTCCCAATCCATCCCACTCCTTTCCCCTCCTCCTTGGCAACCAGGAGTCTATTCTCCAAGTCCATGGTTTTCTTTTCTGTGGAAAGGTTCATTTGTGCTGTTAGATTCCAGATATAAGTGATATCATATGGTATTTGTCTTTCTCTTTCTGACTTTACTTCACTCAGTATGAGGGTCTCTAGTTCCATCCATGTTGCTGCAAATGGCATTCTTTTGTTCTTTTTTACGGCCGAGAAGTATTCTATTGTGTATATATACACATCTTCTTAATCCAATCATCTGTTGTTAGATATTTGGGTTGTTTCCATGTCTTGGCTATTGTGAATAGAGCTGCAATGAACATGCGGGTTTTGTGTCTTTTTCAAGGAATGTTTTGTCCAGATATATGCCCAAGAGTGGGATTGCTGGGTCATATGGTAGTTCTATGTATAGTTTTCTAAGCATTTAACTTTTAATAATTGCTTTACGGAAACTTAAAAGGCACAGGTCCCCCAGAGAAGTTCCGGAAAACCTATGATGAGCAGCAGAGCCCCGCTGCTTCATACTCTGGGCTCCAATCACTCTGCTGATGGGACTGAAATGTGTACAAAATACCACAGAAAATGGGTTTTCATCTGGGGGTATGTAACTGACTTTCTGTTGTAGGCAACCCATTTTCGTTGCAAAGTTTGTAGTTGTAACCAAAGCTCCCCCCAAACATGAAACTACCTTCATTTCTCTCACTCCCCATCTTATCAATTGGCAGACTCTGTGGTCTTTGCCTTCAAAACCACCCTACCATGTTACTGTCACCATTAGGCAAAAGCCTCCCTGCCTCCATCCCAATCAGTAGGTTCTCCAACAGGAACCAGAACAAATTTTGAAAATATAAGTCAGACCACGCCCCATGTTCAAAACCCACCAAAGACTTCCCATCTCAGAATAAAACCGAAGTCCTTAGTTAGGCCCAAGAGGTCCAGCCAACTCTAACCTTCTTTCTGGTCTGGCCTTGTTGGCTTCCTTAAGAGTGTCCTTGAATAGGAACAAGCCTATACCTCAGGGCCTTTGCACTTGCCATGCTCGCCCCTCACAACTGGCTCCCTTATTTCCTTATAAGCCTTTGGTAAAATGCTACTTTTGTCATGAAGGCTTTTGACACATCCCCAGTCACTTTGCATCTGTCCTGCCCTGCTTTGTTTTCTTTCTATTATTCATCGCTTGACATACTGCATAGGAGTTTGTTCATTTGTTTTTGTCAGCCTCTCTATGGGAGCAGGGACTGACTTTGCTCTCACTACAGTGTTCCCAGCACCTCCTAGCACAGAGCTGGAGCTCACTAAATATTGAATGATTAACACAATACTGTAAATCAATGCCACGTGAATAAAACAAATTTAAAAGCTATTGAACGGGTGAGTGAATTCCTGGGTCTGCCTGCTCTTACCATCAGGTGGCAACAATGCCCAGTAAGACTAGAAGGGACAAAGGAATTAATCGAGATGGTCAGGTTTTTTTTTAGAGAAGAAAACCTAAGAAACATTTAAAAAAAAAATTAAGAAAAAAGAAAATAAGCAGAAAGCGATTTTGGATCCCATGCACCCATTTGCTGAGCCAGAGCCAGGCCACATTTGTTCACTTCAGTTGCTGAAATCTGGTTCTTGTCACAAGCCGACCTAGACATCTATTTTGATACACATATTCTATGTCTCTTGGCATGCAGAGTACTCATATCACTTAGCAGATTTATTGAAATTATGGCGAGCAGTGTGAAATGCCTCCTGCCATATGGGAAAAGAGGTGAAAAAGCTGACATGTGGCTCCTAGCCAATTTCACAACAGTTTTGAGTTTCAGACCTTTTTTCCTCCTGGGTGTGGTGGCTTTCTCTTATCAAACTTCTACTCCCCAAGTAGCCATAAAGACGTGTCTGTATCTGGTGGTATTTTAATACTCCAAGCATCATATTCTGATATGTATAAAACCTGACATTTTGGCTCAGCTGTTACAAGTGCTGAAGAGGCAGTCTTTGCCCTGTTAATTGCCTATCTGCCGTCTTGCACTTTATATTAGCTCCGGTGAGCTAGGGACAGACTTAGGGAGGGATAGGGAACCCATTCAACATACCAACCGTGGAGCCCAGAGTGAGCCCAGCTTGAGCCCCCTGCAGGGAGGCTGTCAGAGTGCTTGCTGCCTCTGCCAAGCCCCTGTCCTGCAACCTTAGGGAAGACTCAACCTCTCTACGCCCCACCGCCCGCTCTTGCTACCAACCCCTCTCCCCTAAACAGCTACAGGCACCTCCTACCTGGCCCCGCAGTCTCCTCAGCCATTGGAGGAGAACTAATGGTACCTTCCACATGAGCTTGTCGAATTTAAACGAGATGGTCTAGAAAGGTGCATTACCATTGCGCTAGAGCACAGAAGTTCTCTCTAGAGTTTTACTGGGGATTATCATTACTTTTTTTTTTCTTTTTTCTTTTTTGCCATTTCTTGGGCCGCTCCCGCGGCATATGGAGGTTCCCAGGCTAGGGGTCTAATCGGAGCTGTAGCCACAAGCCTATGCCAGAGCCACAGCAACGGAGGATCCAAGCCGAGTCTGCACCTACACCACAGCTCACAGCAACGCCGGATCCCTGACCCACTAAGCAATGCCAGGGATCGAACCCGCAACCTCATGGTTCCTAGTTGGATTCATTAACCACTGAGCCACGACGGGAACTCCTATCATTACCTTTTATGATGATGATAGCGCATGCTCCAGTGGGCCGCTTTTATTGGGAGTTGACAGATCTTTCCCCCCCTTAAATGTAGTTCTTCTCGAGATTCTATTTTTGATTTAAGTGAGTCCCTGGCAAGGAAAGTAGTCATTCTGAAGCATATATTATGCATGTTTTTAGACGGTGCTTGTACCTAATGCCAGCCTGGCAGGGATGTTGTGGAAACACATCCAGTGCTATGCAATGGGCCCGCATCCCAAATGTTTCCAAAGGGTCTCACAAAGACTGTCATGGGGTCAGATCAACAGAAAGAAAGAGCTGCTTCTCAAACCCGTATCTCCCCTTCGACCCCTGAATGAAGCCTAGATTTCCTGCAGGAGGCATGGTCTCAGGCTTCAGGAGGAAATGTATGTATTGTGACTAATGCCATTGAGGAAAAGACCTCAAGTCAATACCTTTCAAGGGGGACCCTCGTTTCATTTGTTCTAAGCTGGCATTAGACCATCATCCCAACCTCACCACCAGCATTTCCATGATGTGAAAGTTTTAGGGGCTACCTTAACATACCCCTTCTGATCCCTTAAAGATGAAAGTGCTCACAGGACTAGAGCTGCCCAGAGCCCAACTGCAACCTTCACCCTCTCACTGGAAGTAGAAATGTATCTTTTTACCTGTTCCCTCCCTTGTTTCCTGGGCACCCACAGTGTAAAAGGCACATGCGAGTTTGTTTTCACACTGGGAGCACCTACATGAGCACAGCTGGCTTGTGCTCCTGAGGGTGCCCAGGCCTCGCCAGTAACCAATGGGTTTTGCTAATGGTAATTACACATGTGGTTTCTATCCCTTTGCTTGTCTATCCTCAGGTGGTGTTTTGCTTTTGTTTATTCTCTGGCAGATACTTCCAGCCTTCTTTTGTTTGCAGTGGTAACTTTGTTCAAAAGAAAAAAAAAATATATCCTTGTTAGCACAGACCAAGAGTCTGTAATCTTTCCACAAGAATTTCATTCCTCTTCAGATGATGCTATAGGTAATTAGAACCATGTACTCATCATGAAACTATAGTTTGCAGAAGGTAATTGTGAAGAACACTGCAGTTTTGCCTCTTTTATACAGATAGTATCAGTGGCCAATAAAGTTTTCCACTTATATGTTGTTGGGTTATCCTAAGACGTCAAGTCCAAAAATATTCACCTTAATCTTTTTTTTGGAAAACATGACTTCAAAGATGTAGTTCATACTTCTTGCCACTTTAAATCCAGTGACTGAACATATTTCAATCTCTTGATGACTCAGAGTCATCACCGTGAGTGTGGATGATTTTACTGCATGACAGATAGGCAATGACGTCAGGGCCTGGTGAGTTATGAGCTGCACTGGGAAGATGCCTAGGTATACGTCTGGGGGGTCTTAGATTTATTGAACTCTTGCAGTTTTTCTAGTTTTTCCCTAGACACATCCGACCTTATGTGTCTCACAGTCTTGCTCTACTTGCCTCTAGAAGCTTTCCTCCAGTCTCACCTTCTTGCTCCAGGACTATTTTTTTGAGCATTCATTGTGCCCACAGTAGGCAAGAGCCCATCCACCCGGAGCAGCCTGGCTGGCAGGAGAGTCAAATATGAAACAAAGTCACAACTGAACAAGTTAATTCGATTTGCTTGGGCCTGGGAGAGTGAATAATCATGCTTAAGAAAATTATGTAAATTAAAGATAAAGAGGATTTCAGAACACTGTGTGCTCAGGATCCATTTCTGTTTACTTCTGAGTATTTCCCAAACATTGAGGTTGTTGGCTTCATGGCTCTCTGAAAAGATGGAACTTCTGTATTCCCACAGAACACTGAAAATGGCTCTAGAACTAGGCTTCCTGATATTCTACTGAAGGGCCCTCTGCCTGCAACTTAATGAGAACGACTTAGCATCCCAGAGTCTAGGGATTCTAAATTCACATCTTGGGCCTGATTCACCTTCCCTTCCAGATCTGTGTCTCTAACCAGCAACCCCCACCCCCTCCACAGCATCAGAAGTTTAACTTTCCATTCCAACCCATCCCTGACTCTCTTCCTCTAGTTCTGTCCCATCTTCTCAAATCTTGCTGTAACCAGCTTCGTTTTTCCTGGCACATAGCAAGCCAAGATGTTGAAATACCTATACTTAGGCAGCAACTAGAGAGTTTTTTCAGTTAAGCTCGGAGATGGTAGAGCAAAACAAGAATAAGAAAGCTCAGCCCCCGCCCCTCCCCATGAGAACAAGAAAAAAAGCCCAGCCTCTGTGAGAACAAGGGGGCTAGGGCTATTTACAGGATAACCAATAAAGCAGCAGCATGGTCATGCATGGGGAGCATGAGGAAAGGTGATTAGAAAAAGGTGGGACATGAGGAGCTTGGTGAAAGGTGGTCCGAAAAGGTGAGGGGTGTGGGGAACGTGGCTAAAGGTTCCGGAAAAGGCACAGCAGCCCTCATTCTGCTCAGATGTGACTAAACGCCAGGCCACAGCACGCTCTGAAATGCAGGCGCTTATTAGCATGCACTGAGGGCAGAGCTTTCAGCTCACTCAAATCGAAAGGTCCCAGAGCCCACACGGGCGCATGCCCAGTTGGAGGGTCATGGTGCTATTGTCTTAACCCGCTCAGCTCCAATTAGACCCAGCTGACTCCAAGTCCCTGGAAAACAGCCCCGGCGATCATTTTAAGAGTCTAGGCCACATGCCTCATGGAGGACATGCAAGTCTCAAAAACGACTTTGATTAGTGGAGGCACCTGAAAGAGATGTTTCATAATCTTCCAGAAACCAAGGGATTCTTCTCAATTTTCTCCTTTCTTCATACCCGACTCACTGAAGTCCTACCCCACAACCAATTCACCAACTATGCCTGAGGATTTTTTAATCTCAAAAACATATCCCAATTCTGGATGAGATCATGATTCTTGCCTGCCTGAAATCTATCAGTTGCCTTATTTTGCTCTTAGAGAAAAATCCAAGCTCCCAACAGTGAATTCAAGGCATGATGGACTCAGTTTCCTGTTTCTGCTTTTCACCTCTCTGAACACACTGTTCCTCTCCTGCCATGCTCCAACCACACGGGCCTTCTTTCTATTCTCCTCCACTCAGGTGTTGGGTCAATAAGCTGTATTTCTTGTGCTTGATTGCTCCTGACCAGCGAAATATCTGGCCCCTTCTTTTTAATCACTGAGGTCTTGACTTTATTATTTATTTTTGTCTTTTTTCCTTTTCTAGGGCCACTTCCCATGGCATATGGAGGTTCCCAGGCTAGGGGTTGAATTGGAGCTGCAGCTGCCAGCCAACGCCAGAGCCACAGCAACGCTGGATCCGAGCTGCGTCCGCAACCCACACCACAGCTCATGGCAATGACGGATCCTTAACCCAATGAGCAAGGCCAGGGATGGAACTCAAAACCCCATAGCTCCTAGTCGGACTCGTTAACCACTGTGCCACGAGGGGAACTCCCTGAGGTCTTGACTTTAATGTCACATCCTGTCCTACAAAGGCCTTCTCTACCATTCTCCTCACACTTCAACATGCATACAAAATCTTTGGGAAGCAGATTCTGATTCAGCAGGTCTGGGCTGGGGCCTGAAATTCTACATCTCTAACAAGCTTCTAGCTGATGCCAATACGGCTGGTCTGGCCCACATTGAACCCTAGTAGGCAACGAATAAATATTTGTTGTTGAATATGTTTTCTGTTCCTCCTAGCCCTCAGGGAAATGAAAGAGCCAAGTCTCCAGCTTGGGCTGAGAGCAAGCCAGCTCTTATTGGATGATATTTCTGATTCAAGCGTCAAGGTTTGATGAGACCTTTATCTTTTATCAAAATGCCCACAGAAGGATACCCTAGTCTATTTGGAATGACTGATGACAAAATCATTACTGTTTTTCAGTGAGGTTTTGTTTTTAAAAGTTCTCTTGATGTAGAGTTTACATCAGTCCTTGCAGTCAAACTTTTCAAATACAGCCCTGGGTGGAATTGAGTGGAACAAGGGCTTCTGAGCCAACTCTTCATTTACTGTAGCTACCTTCCCCATAAACACAATCTCAGAATATGGGTGTTATGCCAGTGAGAGTTCAGACACTGCAAATCTGAGCTTGTTCTTCAGCTTTCTGTTTTGTAAATTTACATGAAAAACTAAACACAGATCACAGCTGGTGATACAGCTTTCTTTATGAATGAAAGAGACCGTACCTTCTTTTTATGAGATGTCTTTGCAGTATAGTTACAATTAACAATTGACTGACAAATGCTTGATACATGCGTATTACAGACAGTATATCTTATGCAAGAATTATAAGACACGGCCACCACCTTTTGAGGTTGTTACAATATAAGTAAAAGACAGATATTCACAGAAAGTTGAGAATGCAAAGCAATATACGATTAATAACCTACTATTTTGAAGGCAAGGACCTAGAGCAGCTGATCTGAGGCTTTTTCCAAGTTCATAATATGCCACTCTGTGGTCAGCACCAAATGAATGGTATAGATCAGTGCACGTTAAATTTTAAGGCCCAATGAACACCCTTATTAAAATATAAATTCAGACTCAGCAAACCTGGGTGGAGCCCTCGTACTTACAGTTCTAACATGTTCCCAGGTGATGGCAATGTTGGTGGTATATGGGGACCACGTTTTTTGTTGTGATGGGATAGAGAGTGCTACTCACAGCCTGGTCACCAGATTCCCAGGCATCTCCCCAGTCCTCCTGAATCCGAATCCATGGGGGATGGGGCTCAAGAACGGTGTTTTAACAAACTCTCAGGTAATTGCTATGCATTATAAAGACTGGGAAGCCCTGGTACAGACAGGAAGTGCTAGGGGGCAAGTGTGAAGAATTCAGGATACAGGTCCTCTCCCCAGCAAGTAGCCCCCAGGGAGATACCCCGCGATTTTCAGGGAGTGTCAATTCAGAACCAAGTGTCCTGGTTTGACTTTTCCAACATAGGCAGGCAGAAGGCTGGCCAGGAGACAGGCACACCCTAACATGTTGTTAGGCACAGACTAGATCAGATCAGAGAAGAGCAGCCAGAATGGAGCTATGATTTAGCCAGATTGATGGCTATTCTTATTTTAATACTCATGAGGAACACAGACGCTAATGAGTTTAGCAGGTGTGGACATCCTAACGCCAGAGAGTCCTTCTGCCTGAAAGGGAACTGCAATCATCCAATACATTTCCCAGTCCCCTAGCCTGAGATTGAGTTGTCACAGACTCCCAGACACTGCTCCAGGCACCCCAGATGGTACTGGCTGACACACTCTGAGCATGTCATTAGGAACACATGCAAACCACGTGAGGGCAACGAGCTTCTGGAGGTTACATGCAGGGCACGTCCTTCCCCCAAGGTCCCTAAGACATGGCTGGGAGGGACAGTGATACCTGGGACCTCAGGTGCTCAGAGGTCTTGGGAAGATGAGGACCCATGGGAAACCCTTAGGGAGAGGGAGCTGAGCAGACATTGGGAAGTTACTCTAAAAATGAGTTGATATGAGAGCAAAATATATTCAAGTTCTGACACTTGCTCTTTTTCTCTCTTAATTTCAACACTTTGACTCTTTGGTTTAGGAAGCATCATTTTGGGTATTAGAGTAGAAGCATTAACTTTTTATTTTAGCAGAGAATTAAAATCTTTATCTATTGTTTAGTAATGGTATAAAAGTTTTGTACAGCTAGTAAAATAAAACAAAGACCAACTTAGAATCAACAGACTCCTTGGACAATTAATTTTCTTTGATCTAATTGATTTCACAAATCTAAGAAGCTCATTAATCAGGACTTGTCACTGACTTTGGAAACTGAGCCTGACTTTGGAACTGAATCCAGTTCTGGAAGATTTACAACAAGCATGTCTGCATCCAGCCAGAATTATCCTGAATGAACTGAAGCCCTTTCCATGGTTCCCCAGACTCTCAATATAAACAAACAAACAAAAACAAGAGCCAGGAGAGGCTCCTGCCCCAAATCCCCCTTTTCACTCATTGACTTGTGAATTCCAATTTAAAGTTCTGAATTCCATTAAGATACAAATAATTCAAGAATGGGTAATACTTTTAAGTGTACCAAATGAGGCCTTTTGCTGGGAAGAAGGGAGAAACCACAAGAACCCAAGGGGCCCACAGGGCATGGTGACAGAAGAATATAGACAAACATAGTTTTTATATTTCCAGGCTGACTTGCTAGGAGGTGTATGACCTTAGGAAAGTTACTCATGAAAAGAAGCTTCTCCTCTGAGAGACTATGATCATACTTACCCTACATCTTATCCTCCAATCAGAGCCACAGAGAGCATAGAGTGGAATAAGAGGTTTGAAATATTTTGAAAACCTGAGGCTCTTTATAACAAATCTGAGCTATTATTTTCTAAGGCAATTTTCTTGTCTTCTGCAAGATAGAGCTGACCTTTTGAGGAAGAACAAGTACCAACCAGTAAAGTGGAAATGAGCTGACGCTTTTAAAAAGCAGACTGTTGTCTATAAACAATGCATGCATTCTTGGGAGGTCTTATCTCCTTTAAGATACAACAAAACCCGGTGGTTAAACTGCCAAACAGTCATCCAGGAAACTGAGTGACCCTGTGTTTGCACTAACAGCTGCTCAAGATAGAAGACATTTTATGGCACCATCACAGTAGCCCAAACCAACCCATTGATACAGCCTTGAGTTGTTTTGGTTTGTTTGGACCTGGGCTTTTATGGGATCTTAACTGGCTTCCTTTCTAAAAACCATCACTGTTTACAAAAAGTTCTTATTTTAAATTGTTTATTGAATTATTTCAGGTGTCAGAATCAGAGGGAAAAGCCCTGGAAATGATAGAAATTAGGGGGAGAAAAGTCTTTGAACATGTTCACCATTGGCCCCCAGAGCCCGTGAAGATGGATTTATTAGACTCCAAATTCCCCCAGTCAGGGCAGGGATTAAATGTACACTTGGAGGACTGGGGGTGAAGAGTACAAGGAGCACGTCTAACTGAAAGACATTTCCACCTGGAAGAATGGCTCAGTTCCAGCCCGCTCCTTGTGGATTTGTTAATTGGATTTGCTTTTGCATGTAAGGCCAATCAGCATATATGCTAGTTAGTGGTTTCAGGCACCACAAAATTGGAATTCTGCTCAAGGAAAGGTTGGCCAAGAAATAAAAGCACCTTCTCAAGAGGTTTAGTCCTAATGGACTGAAAGAAAATGCACACGTTAAGCAGAGCCAGAAAAGAAAGCGAAAGCTCTTTGTGTCTAAATGTCACTGCTTCGGATGGGAGATTCCGATAGGATGTATTTCCACATATTCAAAAGACATTGGGTTGGGAAGATCTTTGGGAAAAGTACCTACATACAAAGTTGTGTGGCCACAAATCTAGCACCTGGTGTCCCATCTGAACACAACAGACACATAATAATCTTCCCAGATAAATCATAATGTGTCCTACCTATGAGAAGATGGTGCTCCTGGCATGGCCATTAGTGAGTGCAGGTGTGCCTCAGAGATGCCTGTCATGAAGCATTCTTTCACTGCTGGACAGGCAAAGACTGTTCTTCCATTTGCAGCTGCAGCTGTTATGGCACAGCCGGTATAGCTGATGGCATTAAAGTGTGTCTGTGGTTGCCTACCCTTTGGGACAAGTCACCTAGCCCTGGAGGCCTGACAGGACCTGGGGACGGTCCAGAAGAAAGGAGGCATGCAGTGGACAGCTAGGACATGCACTAGACCAAGGATGGTCAACTCAGAATATCAGGAGGCTCGATGCAATGTGGAATCCTCAATTGGATCTCAGGACAGAAAAAAAAAAAAGGGCATTAGTGGAAGAAATGGTGAAATCTGAATCAAGTTTGCAGCCTAGTTAACAGTTTCACACCAATGTGAAGGTCTTAGTTTTGATGACTGCACCATAGTTATGGAAGATGTTAACACCTGGGGGAGCTGAGTGAAGAGTGGGTGGGAAATCTCTAAACCATTGTTACAATTTTCCTATAAATATAAAATTACTGTAAAACTTTATATATATGTGTGTGTTTAAAAATATAAAAATATATTTTAAAAGTCTTTGAGGGCTAGCATGTAACATGGAAGGATGAAATGGGCCAAGATGGGACAGTCACGACTGGAATGCCCACTGGTCACCTCTGGCCGGTTGTTGCTGGGGGCCGGGGGGAAACACAGGCCCTAGTTTATAAATTTTTGGGGGGGGGTTTCAAGAGAATTGAAAAATCTGTGTGTGTGTGTGTGTGTTCTCAATTTTAAAACAATGGCAAAAATTTAAAACACTTGAAGGACAGAGAAAATACAGCTGCTCTGTGAGGAGAGTGGCCCCTGTGTGTAACCTCTCTTCTGGGCACCAGAGAACAAATTTATAAGAGAATGATCCCAGGAGCTTTACAAATGCAGATTCCTCGGTCCCAACCTAAAGGTTCCAATTAGGCAGATTTAGGATCAAACCTAGGATTCTGCATTTTTACTAAAAATAAAATGTATCCCCGGTGATTCCGACACAGGAAGTTCGTAGGTTGTACCCTGAGAAACATCCCTTAAAGGAATGAGATTTCTTTCCCTTAGCGTCTTTATTCCTTTGATTCAACTTCTTATTCTTTCTCTCATTAGTGATACAACTTCAATGCCAGAATTAAAAGGCGAGTCCAGAACTGTGCTCTCATGTGGCAGCCACCAGCTACAAGTGGCCAGCGTGCAGTTGACAGGTGGGCTCTAAGTGGAAAATGCCATAGGACTTCAAAAACTTAAGTACAATTTTTTTTTTTTTGTCTTTTTTCCATTTCTTAGGCCGATCCCACGGCATATAGAGGTTTCCAGGCTAGGGGTTGAATCAGAGCTGTAGCCGCTGGCCTATACCACAGCCACAGCAATGCAGGATCCGAACCGCGTCTGCAACCTACACCACAGCTCACGGCAACACCAGATCCTTAACCCACTGAGCAACGCCAGGGATCAAACCCACAACCTCATGATTCCTAGTTGGATTCGTTAACCACTGAGACAAGACGGGAACTCCTAAAACATCTTAATAAATATTTAACATTGATTAAATGTTGACCTGGTAATGTTGTAGATATACCAGACTAAGCAAAATGTATTAAAATTAATTTTGCCTGCTACTAAGAAACAAAATTGCATGGGGGGTGGTTCACATTTAAGACTCACATTATATTTGTATTGAATGGCACAGGTCTAGGTAACTGGGGAGAAGAGGGATGTTTTCCCCTCAGGCCCAACTGCATGGAGGCAGAAGGGATGCTTAGTGTTCATATGTCCCTAGTTCTGCCCAAATCACCAGGAGCAGGGACTTCACATTGGGAGATGGAGCTCTGGGCCAACACTGTTGATGCTTCAGCATTCCTCCCTAGAAAGACAGCAGTAGGCAGCTGGCTGAGATGTGCCCTTGAGTCCTGCCATCTGTGCCTCGTCACCAGAGGCATGGCCAAGAGCCATTCACATCATTAATAGATCACGGAAGGATGGGACAAGTGCACTTTATTTTAGGGACTATTTCCAAGATACATAAGGAAAGCTCCCAATTCTGCAAAGTATTAAAGTGGGAGTAGATTAAGACAATGCCCCTGATCTAATCTCAGATTAAGAAACAATATTTTCAGAAAACATCTATGAAGAAGTTTTAGAAACTTTTCAGCCTGATGTTAGAGCGAGTCAGTGAAAAAAAGTTAACAAAATAGGGACACAGAGAGAAACCCTACCCCCCAAATGACAAAGTAGGATTATGAGATTCTTTTAGTGGTTTGGGTTGAGCTTAGAACGTCTCAAATTCTATTTTCCATCTCATTTGTTTATCAGATCACCAACTACATTATGTCAGCACTTTTCCTTTCTTAATTCTTTAAAAACACTATGTGTTTCAACAGAAATTTTATCATGTGTTTCCGATTCATTTATACATAACAAATCAAAATGCCATTTTGTAAGAACCATTTGATGTTCGCAAATACTCTTGATCTCTATTAATAATCCTGTTTTCTTTCAACCTGGATGTCCTGTCATGTCTATACAGAAACCTGGATTCAGGTCTAAAGTCAGAACTCACACAGTTCAAATGGTTTTACAACTTTACAAGATGAATTTTATAGATTCTGTTTTAAAGAGCTGTATCAGAACCCACACCTACCTGCTCATTCTGTGGGGATCCTCTTCTCAGTCTCATCTGTCTGGGTCATGTGTATTGACCTTTGTTGATTTTTTAAATTAGTATCTCTATTTAGTATCTCTTTTTCCTTTGGCAATTACTGTTCTCCCCCATTTCCAACTTTTGTTTGCAAGCCCTCACCCCCAACTTCTGCGTTCAGTTTCCAAAGCTCCAGCTGTTCTCTGCACCTCTGCTCTACCCACTTCTCATCAACTTCAGCCTTCACTGTCAGTTTAAATTCCCACTCACACACATAGCTTCCCTTCAGCCTTGTTTCATTGCTCAAGGTTTTGCTCTTCTTTAGGCTGTTCTTCCCTTTATCCCCCTCTGTCCTAACCATGAGACTTCAGAAGGGATGGTTGATCTGCAGAGAACCTGTATTTCTGACCCAGATGTCACATGCCTATAACAGTCAGCCCCCTTGCAGAAAGGGCTACGTGTGACTAGAAATAGACATGAGCCTGAACCCTGACCCACTGAGCTGGCAATACGATCCGGTAGCTCAGTCTCTTACTCTTGATTTGTTAATGAGAAGGAAGTAAAAAATAATGCACCCATAAGAAGTACTGTTTGGATGACCCTGAATTATGAGGACAATTCAGCAAATGCCATTTTTATAAGCTATAAGTACACGTGGTCAGTATAGTTTAAGGCAGAGCTGATGGTTTTAACAGACACCGGACTACAAATTTGTCTTCAGATTCCCATCTCTTACCACACTGGTCATTTAGTCTCTCAGCCTCCCTATTCAGAGGATGATTTTCCCCAAGATGCATAGAGCTCCCTATTGCAGCCTCCTGCGGGTGGTCCTAAACTCCATCAATATACACAGGAGGCCCATCTTGTTCCCTCAGGACCTGCCTTTGGGGAAATGAGAGCTACCTGAGCCTAAGCATCATTAAGGTCCAGCAGGAGGCTTGGATGCCTCAGCCCACTTCCACAATTAACCATTTGCAAAAGAAGACCCATGCATTAGAAGCACAAAAATAAGGATCGAAAAGGGTTAAAGCCCTGTAATTAGAAGGGAAAGGAGAGAACTACATCAGAGACCCTGGGTAACAAAAGCTGCCTGACATGAGCCTGGGTATGAGCTCTAAACCTCCCTGCAATAAGAGACAAAAGGGAAAGATGCTGAGTTTTCTAGTTTTCCGTGTCTGGCCAGCAAGGCTTGTGAGTTCTTTGACAGAGATCTGTTTTCTCCTGGCAATAAATTCTTGGACGTTTTTGTTGAATTGATTTTTATATAAATGACAAGATAGAATGAAAGTGGCCTATAGAAGAGGTAGGAATGATTTTCTTATAGCTGTTTCTTGCACTGACCTGTAATAAACTTTGAGGGCAAGTGGTTTATTAAACCATAACTCAGTGAAGATATTTCTTTGGGGACTTTAGCTAATGTGGTCCAGACCCATAACTTTCAGAGTATGTGTCTTGACATACAGGGAGAGCTCAGAGGGCCTAGAGGGATGGATGGTGAGTATGACTTGAGAACTCATTGTTTCTGCTGATCTTTAGACAGAACCTGGAGACCCGCCCACATTTAGGGAAGCAAAGCAAACGATATGCTCTGATGTACAGGCATTAAGTCTGAAATCTTATCATGAATAAACCTTTCTCCATCATGAAGACAGGACTATCTTTTCCAGGATTTTAGGCTAAAAATTCTACGTTCTTACACAATTATCTTGATCAAATAATTATCTAGTTATCCCACTGAAGCTTGACATAAAGCAAGAGTTGGTTAACCTTGGTCTGGAAACTTTTAAAAACAGATTATCTCTTGGAATCATAAACTACCAGTAGTACACTCAAAGTTAGAATTTTGAGCTGTTTTTCCCCTGACAGGCTACCAAACGTACCCTCACTTATTTATGTCTTGTGGACGGAGACTTCTTCAGCAACTGAAATGGTAGAGAAAAGCCAGTCTGCATGGCCCAAAAGAAAGGCTCAACAACACGAAATTATACCCAATAATGTCTTTCCTATGAAATCATGACCCAGAAGAAAAGGTTAGCACCAAGACTTTTCTAGGAGTTCCCATTGCAGCGCAGCGGAAACGAATCTGACTAGGAACCATGAGGTTACAGATTCAATCCCTGGCCTCACTCAGTGGGTTAAGGATCTGGCATTGCCATGAACTGTGGTGTAGATTGCAGACATGGCTCAGATCCTGTGTTGCTGTGGCTGTGGTGTAGGCTGGCAGCTGTCGCTCCAACTGGACCCTCAGCCTGGGAATCTCCATATATGCCTCAGGTGCGGCCCTAAAAAGCAAAAAGCAAAAAAAAAAAAAAAAAAAAAAAAAAAAGGACTGTTCTAGATGTTACTTTAGCTCGTGCAGATTCCAATCCCTGGGTAGCACTGGTTGGTATTAACTGATACCTCTATCAGGCTGTGCATCATGTTGGTCAACAGTAGCCTCCACTTCCTGAGCATGGATGTGCAGGCTGCACCCTAGGAGCTGGTCTCAGACAATGGGAACAATCACTAAGGTTCGGGGAGAGATGGCACCATCATCTCAAGGCTCAAGTGTGGAATCTTGAATCTGGTTACTTCCCTTCCTGGCATAAGCCAGGTGGCAAATAAATTACCAGTCCCTAGTATAGGAGAATGAATATTTGCAGAGTAGTAAATAAATAAATAAATGCCAATGAGTATAAAATCAGCAGAAACTCTGGGGCTGGAGCCAGTTTTACCAGCTTGATAACCATGCTGAGAGGAGGTAGGGTGGGACCCATGACTGCAGCAGACAGAGAAAGACTTAAGGAAATTGGACTCTAGATTCTGAGAACCTCAAGGTCTTCATGACAAAAAGAGAAAATGGAAGGACCTTGCCAGTTGGGGGGACCGTGCACAGGCCACTTAGGTACAGGTGCTCCTGGTACTAGGACAAGAAGAAGCCAATGACCCTTCTCCCACTCTACTTTCTTTTCCCAGCAGGGCTCGGCAGGGTGCCCACCCTGTCCTATTCTGGAGTGTTTTCCCCCTGCGACTCCCAGCCATAGGTCAGGCAAACACGGGGGGTGGGGGGGGGTGAGAGACCCTCCCAGGCCTATGGTTCTCAGAGTTTGAAGAAAATGCTGGAATTCCCACTGTGATGCAGTGAGATCTGCTGTGTCTTGGGAGTGCTGAGATGCAAGTTTGTGGCACAGTGGGTTGAGAATCCCATGTTGCTTCAGCTGAAGCTTGGGTCGCGACTGGGGCTGAGGTCTGATCCCTGGTCTGGGAGCTCCATGGAAACTCCACATGCTATGGGGTGGCAAGAAAAAAAAAAAAAGAAAGAAAGGAAAAAGAACATAAAATACCATTGCCAAGATCCCATCCCAAAGATTTAGATTTAATTGGTCTGTTGGGGACCCCAGATGTTGCTATTTCTTTTTGCAAGCTGCCCGGAATATTTTAAAGTGCAGCAGGGGGTGAGAACATCCTGGTCAGACATCACCATCCTCCAGCATGTACCAATGGCTTCACACGAGGCATTCAGGGGCCCTGGATCCATCTCCTCTGCCTCCTTTGAGAAATCGGAAGGGTTCTGTTCTCACTTAACCTATTCACCTAAAAGGTTTACAGAAGATTGCGATACTATATACAGGATGACTGAGGTCTGACTTAGCTGCTACACAAGCTACTTCCAATGTTTGAACAGCATAACTTCAAAAGGACACTATGACTTTATAAAGATGTTTTCATGTAATTGTTTTACAACAACCGTAAATTTAATGCCTTAAGTCAGTTCATATTCTCACCTCCAAACATACAAAAAAAGCAATGAAATACCTAAAACTAAAAATAAAAAAAAATAGATTAATGAGAACCTACTGCATAGCACAGGAAAATCTACTCAAGAGTTCATAATAACCTATATGGGAATTAGATCACTGTTAGAAAGACAAGATCCTTTTTTTTTCCCCTCTGTAAAGATGTTCTGAGCTTAAATCTCTGTGGGTTCTTAATGAAGTTACCTTCCTTCTCTAAAGGGGATTTAATACTGGCTAAAAAATGATGTTTAAGGTTGTAGAACTGACCCTGAAAACACCTACTTTCCTTTTAAAAACATTTTGTCGAACGTGGTCCCGGGGGATAATAATTCAATGATGAATATCTTGATTCCTTCACAAAGATCAACATAGTAAAATACAGCATGGGCTGCCTTTGAGATTGGCTTTCTTACTAGAGAAGGTGATGACCTGGTGAGGATGAGATGCCACAATCTCTTCTCACAGCCTTAATTACTACAGAATAAGCTTATTCAGAGAGTTTGCAAGACTGGAAGCCACCTGGAGAAAATGGTATCTGAAAGCCAGCTAATCTATGAAAGAAAGCTGTGAGAAAACAAAAAATAAATGTATTTTTAAACACATGAAAAAGTGCACAGAATTGAAATGGAGAAAACTATTCCACATGCTCACACACGTGGCAATAGTGGAGTTTTCAATTGTGTTTTAATGTTTGATTATAACTTCGAAATTGTAATTTCAAACACTCAAGGAGGCACAAAGGCACAAAGCCTATGTTACTGTATCACTGTGTGGGTTGCAACCAAGGTTTAGAGTGTAGGCAGGTCTCTCCATGGAGGGTGGAGGTTACAGCCCCAAACGAGCCTCACCATCCCAAATGACTTTACCAAGCCTCTACTGATGGGGCAGCATTTAGCACCTGGGGATTTGTGACTTGTTTCCTAGCTCTAACTGTAGGACAAGAGCTGAGCAGTAAATATGTTTCGACCAAGGGCTGGGTTTTTTTTGCACATGTTGGAGTGATGATACAGATTCCTATGAAAAGAAATCAAACAAACAATAAAGGCAAACAAAAGAAAAGGCAGATGATGTTCACCTCTTTTAAGGCCAGCTCAGTAAATCTCAAGCAGCCCCTTTAGATTTCTTTTTGGACAGGAGCATGGGGCTAGTTCTTATTTACATGATTAACATACACTCTATCCAGATGTGTTTATTTCCAAGAAATGTTCCGTTGTCTCCTAGGAAAAGATTGAGATCATTGTCTCCAGCAGCATCATCACCAATCGGTGTGAGATGTTTATGCTCTTTTCTACTGCAGCTTGTCCTTTGGAAAGTGCGACCAAACGCTTTTTTACATTGTGCTTTTGTCCAGTTCCAAAATGCCTACATCTTCTGAAAGAAGAAACTCCAGCCAGGAAGTCACATTAGCACCTCTAAACTTGCTCAAAAGCCATCTCCTCATCTGTCACTGAAGTTGCTGATAAGTTATCATCATCATTGAACTTCATTTTTTATTTTTTTTAATTTTTTAAATTTTATTTTATTTTTTGTCTTTTGTCTTTTTTGTTGTTGCTGTTGTTGCTATTTCTTGGGCCGCTCCCGCGGCATATGGAGGGTCCCAGGCTAGGGGTCCAGTCGGAGCTGTAGCCACCAGCCTACGCCAGAGCCACAGCAATGCGGGATCCGAGCCGCGTCTGCAACCTACACCACAGCTCATGGCAACGCCGGATCGTTAACCCACTGAGCAAGGGCAGGGACTGAACCCGCAACCTCATGGTTCCTAGCCGGATTCGTTAACCACTGTGCCACGATGGGAACTCCTGAACTTCATTTTTAAACATCCTGTTTACAGGAAGCTCTGAGCTATATAATACACAGTCAAATTAGCAGACATGGTTATACTTCTAAGAGCTTAAGACTTGAGCTAGTACTCATAAGGATGGACATTAGAGAAACATATACTATCAAACAACCCATATTTGGATATAAACATAAACAAAACAAGCATCAATAAGAAATATTAAGATGATAAACAAGTAATACTCATACATGGCATGGCATAAGAAGCAGTGGTAGGTATTACACGCTTCCAAAAGAACAACCTCTTTAAAACTAATACACACACACACACACACTCCCATTCTCAGTACTATGTGGAGATCCTCTTTACAGAGAGAATGGCAGCTCAAGTGTTCCACGTTCCTCCTCATCAGGCTGCCCCTCAGGGATGCACTGCTCCCTCTTTAGATCAAAGTTCAAGCAGAAAGAGCCTCTTTCCAATCAATGCATTTTTAAAGGCTCCTCTCATGGATGTGGCTTCAAAATGGTACCCGGGAAGAGGATGCTGATTTTTTTTTTTTAATAACCGTGAACCCTCAAGTTAGAAAACAGACAGCCACTGTATCCCTGAATGACAGCCAAGATTTTGCATATTAGAAAGAAGCAGAATCTTCTATAGAAATCAACTCATTAAGACATAATCTTCAAAATCTGCACTTGGACATATTATAAGCCCAAAGTAAAATTTAATTACAAGGACAGTGAAGAAGCAGATGTTTCACACAGATCAGACTGCCTGAGGCAAGTTCACCATGGCACATCCAAGATGTTTCTGACCAGACCAACACAGAAATGGCTTCCAAAGACACATGGGTTAAAGGCTGTCTCTGGCCTTAGAACGAAGGGGTTCAAGACTGACACAGACCAGGCTGTACTCTTTCATTAACTGCATGCCATCAATATCTAAATTACATTGGCTTGTACTTTGGAGTATGGGTCCAATCACTCTCAAGTCTTCATAAAGTCTTAGGTTAAAAAAATAACAGGGGTGAGGGAATATCAGTTTTACTGTTTGAATTGTTACAGTATCTGCCTTCATAATGCAAAAACAAACAAACAAACAAAAAACTGAAATAAAATGTCTTAATCAGAAACCAAAGAAGGGAAAACCCTATAGGAATAAATCTCAAGAGATACCACAGTTGAAGAGCCACTGGACCACTTCAGGAAGTTATGAATGAAGGATGGAGGAACCAGGTGAACAGCCCCAGCAGATGCCCACCTGGCTGGGCTGCAGATTTAATCACCATCCAAATGGTTTTCTTACTTCTCAGCTCATGTAGTTCATAGAGAGGCTGCCACTGGATTTCCTGCTTCCTGGGAACTCCCTCCCATCCTCTGTCTCCTCCATGGCACAGCTAAGATCACTCATTCCCAGTTGCTTGAAGATTCATCTCTTGAAGTCACCTCCATCCCCTTCTCCCTCTGCCCTGATTCAAGTTGTGTGCCCACCTCTGCCTTCCTGAGTCTGAGTTGCAGTGAATGGCTTCTCCCCTTCTGATGATACTCTGCCCCTCATCTTTACAGAACCCAAGTGAAACAATGTCTTAGACGTGAAACAAACAGCTCACTCATTCAGTAAGTAAGTACTGCTCATATGTTCTAACAGGAATGTGGCCACCAAACTTATCCGGAATATCCCTGGGGTTGGTGAACACAAGCTGTGCAGCAGAAAGATGTAACAGCAAACAGGAGAGGAAAAGGCATTCCAGACTCTGCACACGGCCACAGGGAAGGTTTGGAGTTTTGTTCATTCACCCGACAAACATTAAATTTATACTTTCTATCAGGCACTGTGCTCATCAATAGGGATATATATGGGAACATACAGATAAATAGTGTCTCTTCAACAAATGGTACCTGAACAATGGAACACCCACATAACAAAAAGTGAATCTAGACCAAGACTTCATACCCTTCTCCAAAATGAACTCAAAATGGATCACAGACCTAAATGTAAAATACAAAAATCATGAAACTCCTAGAAAATAACCTTAGATTTCATGATGACTTTTTAGATACATCACCAAAACACGATCCATGAAAGAAACACTTGATAAACTATAATGATGTCATTAGATTAAAAACTTCTACTCTGTGAAAGACAATATCAAAAAAATGAAGACAAGTTACAGATTAAGGGAAGACAAAAAAATATATCTGATGCCGGTCTATTATCCAAAATATACAAAGAACTCTTAAAACTCAACAATAAGAACCCAATTAAATTAAAAACCCGATTAAAAAAATGGGTCAACGACCTTAGCAGACATTTCACCAAAGAAGACATGCAGATAAAGGATAAGCATAGGAAAAGATGCTCCACATATTATGGCACCGGGGAAAAGCAACAATGAGATACAATTATGTAGCTATTAGAATGGCCAAAATCTAGACCACTGACAACATTAAATGCTGGAGAGGATGTGGGGAAACACAAACACTCATTCATTGCTGGTGAGACTGCAAAATGTACAGCCACTTTGGAAGACACTTTGGCAGATTCTTAGAAAACTAAATACACTTTCACCATATGATCCAGAAATCAAGTTATTTGGTATTTGCCCAAAGGAGCTGAAAACTTCTGTCCACACACACACACATACATATGCTGCACATGGATATTTATAGCAGCTTTCTTCTTTTTTAAAAAAGTAGGTAAATTGTTGTTGAGTTGATATATATCATATAAATTATAGCCATAAAATATAGTGATTCACAATTTTAAAAGGTTTTGCTCCATTTGTAGTTATTATAAAATATCTGCCATATGCCCCATGTTTCATAATATATCCTTGTAGCATTTTTATACAACAGTTTGTACCTCTTAATCCCTTCTCTTTTAATGCCCCTCCCCTCTCCCCTCTCCCCACTGGTAGCCCCAGTTTGATCACTCTATCTATGAATCTGCTTCTTTTTTGCTATATTCACTAGTTGTGTTTTTCAGATTCCACATACAAGTGATATCATACAGTATTTGTCTTTCTCTAAGAGAAATAAATCAGACAGATATAGCAGCTTTATTCTTAATTGCTAAAACTTAAAAGAAACCAAGATGCCCTTTGGTAGGTAAATGGATAAATAAGCTGTGGTACACTGGATGGACAATGGAATATTATTTATTAAAAGGAAATAAGCTATCAATCTATTAAAAGACATGCATATTAAATGTATGTTACTAAGTGAAAGAAGCCAACCTGAAAAGGCTACATACTGTATGATTCCAACTTTATGACACTGTGGAAAAGGCAAACTATGGAGTCAGGGAAAAGATCAGTGGTTGCCAGGGACCATTATAGCCCCAAAAGCCCACATTCCCTTAATCCATTAAGGATTAATTAGACAAGACAGCTAAAGAACACAAATGAGGTTGGGAGATGCTCCAGCTGAGAATTCTCTGTGGCCTTGACAGAATTCTCTGTGATTATCATTTTTCTGATGCAGTACATATAACAGATGGCATTTATAATGGGCTATGACCAAGTATGTAAGTTTTTTTATTTTTATTTTTATTTTTTTGCTTTTTAGGGCCATACCCATGGCATATGGAAGTTCCCAGGGTAGAGGTGGAATTGAAGCTGTAGTTGTTGGCCTACACCACAGCCACAGTAATGTAGGATCCGAGCCATGTCTGTGACCTACACCACAGCTCACAGCAATGCCACATCCTTAACCCACTGAGTGAGCCCAGGGAATGAACCTGCGTCCTCATGGATGCTAGTCAGATTCATTTCTGCCAAGCCATGACAAGAACTCTGACCAGGAACATAAGATGAATTGTAACAGGAAACCCCTCAAAACAATGGCTTAAATAAGAACCTCTCTATCTCCATCTTGATCTAGATCTCTATGTCCACTTCTAGAGTTCACGGTTGGAATAAAGCTCCATGGTCGTCATGAACCCAGAATCCACCTATTTTTACACTCTACCATCCTAAAGTATGGCTTATACCCTAAGGTACTCATAAAGTCACCTCATGATCCTAAGTGGCTGCTCAAGATCCAACCATTGCATCTGCAATACAGGTAACAGGAAGAAGGAATCCAAAATAAGGCCTAAGGGTTCCTTCTTAGCTAGGCCAGCTCCCTTTAAGTACCCTTTCTGGAAGTCCCAGGCATTATTTCCCCCTCTATTTCATTAGGCAGAACTTAGTCCTATGGCCATGCTTAGCTGGAAGAGAGGCTGGGCATATTGCCACCCTAAATAAAACAGAAATTTTACCTGAAGAGAGAGATTAAGGCAAGCAGTTAGGTCTGTTTCTGCCAGGGTTATACATGACTCCCAAAGCATCAACACTAAACTCCACCTCTTTCTTGGCCCCTCAGGTACGTGCATGAATCTGAGAGGAACACTACTGTAGGGTCAACCTTGAATCTGCTTCAGTTGACTGTTTAAAAGTAATAAGCCATTTGCAAACTTTGGGGCTTTATGTTCTATTTTCTGGATGTAAATAAAATCCACTGTAATTGACCAAGGTGTGTTCACATTAAGATTGAGAGACCTGCCTAAACAAAGTAGGTAGCTGTGTCTATGAAAAGAGAAAAAGGGGCTGAGAAGATTTGTGAAGGAGAAAGTGGCAAAACATATTACTACAGCCAAATAGCTATCTTTTAGACATGAAGAGATATGATAAGTAAAAAAGTTATTTAGAGGCTTCTTCTAAGAATGTCAGCAATATGGTTTGTGGTGGTTGTAAATGGAGACTCTTTAGCTAAACGCTGGTGGTTTGGAGGCTCTCACATATGGAACGGTACCAACTGTGGCAGTCTGTTGCTTTAATAGCCCACAGTGAGCCATGCCTCCTGGAACTCATGCCTTTGTGTAGTTCCCTCCCTTGAACCTGGGCTGCCCTGTGACTGCTTTAACCAGAGTGAAGCTGTGCCAGTAGCCAGACTAGTTTTGAGAAGGCCTGGAAACTTCTATTTTTGCTTCTTGGCTTTTTCTTTTCTTTCTTTCTTTCCTTTATATCATTTATATATATATATATATATATATATATATATATATTTTTTTTTTTTTTCTCCTGCACAGCACGGTGATCCAGTTACACATACATGTATACACAATTTTTTCTCACATTAAGTGTTCCATCATTAGTGACTAGACAGAGTTTCCAGTGCTATACAGCAGGATCCCATTGCTAATCCACCCCGAAAGCAACATTCTGCATCTATTTACCCCAAGCTCCCAGTCTCTCCCACTCCCTCCCCTTCCCCTTTGGCAACCACAAGTCTATTCTCCAAGTCCATGACTATCTTGAGCTGCCATGGATGAGGTCTGGCTACTCTGTCCGAGAAATCATGTGGAGAGATTGAGTGGAGAGATCATATGAAGAAGGAAAAGCCCTGAGTGCCCATGAAGTCAGAGAGTCCAGTAATCCCAGCATCCAGCAGAGACCAGATCCCAGCTACCCAACCCACTAAACGCACACACGAGGACCACCTGCAAGCCAAGACTGAATTGGAGCAAATGAAATTGTTGTTCTTTTAAGCCACTGTGTTTTGAGAGGGTTCATACTTAACAATCAATAACCAAAACATCACTATCTCCTCAAACACATCTATAGGCTTGAGCTGGGACCCTGGCCAGTGTGGCCGACACATCCTGTGCTGCTACTTCAGTGACTGCCATGACCAAGGGAGCTGGTACCCTCTGGATCTCTCCACTCTCCCACCAGGACTGCTCCCTAACCCCACAGCCCCAAGCTCCACCTTCTTCCAGATTCCTCCTCCTGACTCAGTCAAGCCTACTGCAAGCACTTCGGACATCCAGTTCCCCAACAGGCATTTGTGCCAGTCTTTCCCCATCTCTGGAAACCCATCGAGAAATCAAGTTCAATGTGTGTGTGTGTGTGTGTGTGTGTGTACACGCGCGCTCACACACTTACTGCAGGGAGTCCCAACTGGAAGAGGTCAAGTCTTGTCCGAGAACTGCAGCCAGAAAAATGAGTTTTGGCATCTCCCACTGGAATCTGGAATACATTTTTCCATAAAAGCAGTATTATAGATGATTTTAGGTTCTGTAGCACTTTTGGAACTAGAGTTCAGCTACACTGCTAGTTAAATAAACATTTAGGGGCTGCTCTGGGAACATAATTACCTTTTATAACACTGTCCTAATGGGAAACAAGAGCCAGATATCTGACTTAAGAATTAAAAATGAACTATTGGAAGCAGCATGGTTCTACGTTAGACACTCTCATCTTAAGTTGAATACCAATTATATATATAGATGCTATGGGGTAAGGAGGGGGAAAAATATGTGGCCACTTCCAAAGAAGTTATAGTTTGTTTGGGCAAGAGAAAAAAAGAAAACAAGAAACAACAAACAGGCAAGCCAGTTTATAAGCAAATCTGAACTTGTGTGGGGTTGACCATTAAGTGCCTCAGAGTTGTAAAAGCAAGCCCAGAAATTCTTTTTAGTATTTATTTACATCAGTTTCCAGACACCTGTTTCCAGAGGTCCAGCAGACACATGCTATTCACAATTACCTAAGAGCTGTTTCCTGTTAACGGTAAAGGGCGGGGAGGGGGGCAGGTATAGGAGGCATCTGTATTTACCTGGCTGTTTGGTAACAAGAACAGGTGGGTTCTAGGGCTTAGGAGTTAACTATAAGGCATTAACTATAAGGGAAACAGCCAGGTGGCTGAATATTAGTTATTGACAAATAGACTGCCAGTTATACCCACAGCAAAGATGGGTTTATGCCAATCAAACAAGAATGCCAATTCAGGGTCTGCAACCATGACAAGCCACACAAGACCTCTCCCAACAAGGAAAGGGCTCTTATATAAAGGGGAAGGGAAGCTGGGAGGGCTGTCATAAATAGGGTCTTTTGGAGGAACTGAGTTCAGAGAGCAGTGGCTTTTCATTGGCTGTGCTCTTGCCCCCTGCAAGAAGGGGAAGTCTTTCTCCTTCCTGTTGTGCTCTGCTATGGTCACGGGGCATGAGAGCTCCCCCTTTTGACCTCCCAACTCTATTTTAATTGAAGTTTCTGTTTATTCATTGGTACAAAACTCAGGGCTCCCTACCAGTGGCCTCAAGAAGGGCCACCAAAGGGGCCCCATCACTGTGTTTCTCAGCATGTGATCTGAGAAAACCTGTATTAGAATCATGCGGGGGGGCTTACTAAAAACACCAATGCTTGGACTGCACCCCAATCTGGGGGTGAGGCTTGGGAATCTGCATTATGATCAACTCTCCAGCTGATTCTTATGTGAAATTGCTGTTCCCAATAAAGCCACCCCAAAGATGGAAGAGTCCTATAAAAGACATTCTGGAGAATTTCCCCTGGAAAACAATGGGGGATCCCAAAGGGAGTCTTACACAACCCACTTTGCTAACCTCGCCGCTAGCAGCCAAGTGTCTAGGAGCAAACAAATATGTTCAAAGAGCCAGGAGTGGAGCAGGAGCTTTCGCACAGTCTCCCAGCACTTTTTGGCTCTGTTTCCATCCTGGCCAGAGCACCACACATACACTGCAAACATGTCTAAGGCATCTGGACTGAAACTCAGCATCTGCTGTAAGAAAAATGAGGTTTCCAAGCCAGCCTCTTTGAAGTGGGATGGTACCAAGTGGGATGGGGCCTCCTAGGTGGACCCCCATCTGTGCAAACATATGAGCAGATTTCCCCAGGCCTACAAAGTGTGCTCAGAGCAAGATTGCAGAACTCATAGTGTGCTGTACTCAGGGCTTGAGTCTTCTGCCATCAGGACCATCCTGCTGCCCTCCAGGGCCTGTGGGTTCCTTCCTATCAATGTGTGGCCTCTCCAGTGCAAGCACCACCACATGTGAGGTTGGCCACTGGGTTTTATCACCCAGGGTGAAATAACTTTAGAAATGCTATTTAGAGTGAAGTGTCCATACCCATGGGGTGGGATCATTTTGGGGTAACGCCATACTCACCCATCTCTGCAGTGCTTGGGCACCTAGGCGTCCTGTCTCCATGGCCTCTGGGAAAGTATCCTGCTGCCCGAGCAGGGATGACAAAGACATCAAACTCTTGACTTCTCCTTCTCAGAAGCCTAGGCCCAGGACAGCAACAAGAGACTGGGATAAATACGTAATCCGTCAGAGCTACTTTCCTTTCCCTCCAGCGCCACCCCCTACCCCTAGGCCTAGGGAAAGTGGCCCAGACTGAGGGAAGGAAGATGCCAATTCAGTGGGTCGCTTCACCATGGGTCAAGTCCCAGCTGAATCTGAGATGTGGATGTGGGTCCCGTGCCAGCACAGGGAAAGCAAAGGAAAAAATGAAGGGCCTTGAGCAGGCCCACCATCCTCTCAGGCTCCCAAATATTGTGGGAGAACAGCCATATATGCCCAGGAGAGGAAACGGCTGAGAGGTAAATGTCTGGATGGATGTCAGATGTTTGGAGCAGACAGCAGACCTATCTCAGAGAATGTCAGCCTGAAAAGATGACACACTTCTCCGTCCCCCAAGGCCTTAGAACTTCGATCACCTGGGACTTAGACACAAAACCAGGACAGGAAACCTGAATTCCCTGAGATTGGGGGTTGGTGATTCCCAGGAATGAGGGTTCAAAATGGAAATGAAGCTCTGAGAGGTTCAGAAAAGTTGAAGAAAGTCACTTTCCTCACACGTTTACATTTCTGGTATATCATTACTAGCTTGAGAAAGTTTCTAAATGGGGAGTTCCCGCTGTGGCTCAGCAGGTTATAAACCCATAAGGATGTAGGTTCGATCCCTAGCCTCAGTGGATTAAAGATCTGGCACTGCCACGAGCTGTGGTGTAGGTCGCAGACACAGCTCAGATCCGGTGTTGTTGTGACTGTGACATAGGCCAGAGGCTACTACTCCAATTCGACCCCTAGCCTGGGAGGAACTTCCATATGCTGCAAGCGCAGCCCTGGAAAAAAAAAGTTTCTAAAGGGCACATAGTTTATGCTAGAAACTATCTGGGGCCCAAGTGCTAAGGATGGAAACCCTCCTGTCCAAAGTCCCCCAGGACCCCTTCAGTTCAGAGCACCAACCTGCACACTTGGTTCTCAGGGGAGCCCAGAGAAAGAGCCAGCACATCCCTCTCGGGTCCCTGACAATGTGCCATCGGGTGACAGGGCTAATCTGCTGAGGACTTTGGATGCGTGCATAACTGTTGCATCTTCTCGCCATCACAAAGGGACTTGTAGAACCTTACTAATCTGAGTATGAAATGGCCTCGTCCTGCACAAAGGGGGATTTGATCCTTCTTCTTTTCCTCCTTCTACCTTTTTTTTTTCTTTTTAGGACCACACCCTCAGCATATGGAGGTTCCCAGGCTAGGTTCCCAGCATATGGGGTCCAATTGGAGCTACAGCTGCCAGGCTACACCACAGCCACAGCAACACCAGATCCGAGTGTGTCTGCAACCTACACCACAGCTCGTGGCAATGCCGGATCCTTAACCCACTGAGCAAGGTCAGGGATGGAACCTGCAACCTCACGGTTCCTAGTTGGATTTGTTTCCTTGGCGCCACCACAGGAACTCCCTCCCTCTTCTTTCTAATTTATATGTTTCTCATTCTCTCTGTCTACATAATTCTTTCTTCCCCTCATTTACTTCTATTATTTCCTCTTTCTCATTTTCTCTTCTATTTCCCTTTTCCTCTTCACATTAATTCTCTCCTTTCTCGCTCCCTTTTCCTTCCCTCAAATACATATTTAAAAATAAATATTTTCTGGAGTTCCTCTTGTGGTGCAGCAGAAATGAATCAGAGTAGCATCCATGAAGATGTGGGTTTGAGGCCTGGCCTCACTCATTGGGTTAAGGATCCAGTATTGCTGTTAGCCGTGGTGTAGGTCACAGAGGAAGCTCAGAGCTGGCATTGCTGTGGCTGTTGTGTAGGCTGGCAGCTGTAGCTCCAATTCGACCCCTAGCCTGGGAACCTCCATATGCTGCAGGTGTGGCCCTAAAAAGCAAAAAAAGAAAAAAAATACGTATTTTCTCTTGGTAGCTTTCCTTTTGGTCCACCCTTAATCCTATTGGTCCAGAACAATAGTAATTAGCATTTACTGAGGGCTTCCTAGAGGCCACAATTCCTGCTAGGTGTTTTGCTTGTCCTGTGGTAGCACATTTTAGAGAAGAAAACTGAGACTCAGCTAAATTGAGTAACGCCCAATCACAGAGCTGGGAATGGAGAGGGCAGGGCTCAGACGGATGCATCTGCTTCCAGAGCCCAGGTCCCCGTCTGTATCTCCTCCTCCAGTCACACACCGTCCCCATTCTCGGGCTCTTCCTTTTACATCCTGACTGCGTTTTACCTGCCTGTACCTCCACCTCCCTCTTCACACACACCTTATGCTCCACACCAGGCGCTTAAGGTCCCCCCTCTGCCTCCATCTAGGGTGTCTGCCCCTGTGAGGGAGTGGCTGACAGGTACTGCCATCTCCCAGCTTCCTCATTCTCCTACCTCAGGTCTCCTTAGGAAACATGCTCAAATGCAGCCTTTCAGGCCATCCTTTGGGCCCCCAGCCCTTTTCCCATGCTATGGGAATTTAAAGCCTATTTTCGTTTCCAATGCTTCTAATTTTTCCACAGTGGCATTCTGATGTTCCTTTCCTCTTCTTCGTGTGATCTGTGTCTATGATTGTGTGGGGTGAGGGAGGAGAGAGAAAGAGCAAGAGAGAGTGTGTGTGTGGTAGAGTGAACCAGTTTCCATTTTTTTCAGAGAGCCATCTTTGAAAATCTCCCCTTAGATCCTGGCCAAGTCTATCAAAAACCGATCCCTCTCAAGGGGCTCCTCGCGCTGCCTGGCAGCTGTCCTATCTCCTCCTGGTCCTGTCATTCCCTCACTCTGCGAGGTAAACACACACCTCGAGCATCCTCACCTTCAGTTAATGGCCGAGCAAAAGGAAGCAAGCAGAAGAGAATGTCGGAGACCTGCAGCATCGCGTCCCCGAACCTTGCTACCTGCGGCCGTACCCAGTGGGCCAC
Source organism: Sus scrofa (assembly GCF_054392235.1). NCBI lineage: Eukaryota > Metazoa > Chordata > Mammalia > Artiodactyla > Suidae > Sus > Sus scrofa. Next base: position 93,734,753 of record NC_139384.1, on the reverse strand, counting down.
TGCAGAGGAAGCGCGCATGCTCATCGCGCAGGCGCGCCCCTGGTCACCTGGTCTTGTTCTCGCCGCCTATTCACAGACACTGCTTCTCCAAACCTTCCCTTCTCTCCCGCATTCGCACTTTCCGCGTCTGTCCCGGACCCATTCCAACATCATGAAAATATAGTATCATACCCTCCTTCTTAAAAAAGAAACACGTCTTTCTTAACTCCACTTCCACTCCCCACATTCTGCCTATTTTTTTCCCCTTACCCTTTGGGGCAGAACTCCTCCAAAGATCTATTTCCACGGCCTCCAGTCCCCTCGCTGTCCAACCTCCATCCAGTCAGGCTTGAGCCCACACATGACGTCACCAGTGGCCTCACGTTGTGGAACCCAGGGAACAGTGCCCAGGAGCATGGGAAGCCGTGAGACGCTCTCTTTTTTAACGCTTCCAACACCCCCAGACTCTGCTCTTCCTCCTCCTCCCTGGCTGGTTCTTATCATATCTCTCCTGGCTCCCTTATTTCTAACCCAGCGATTCTCCACATTTAGTAGGCAGAAGTTATCAGCTGGAGGGCTTGTTAAAACCTGCAGGGAAGGACCCCGACCTGGCCCCCAGGATTTTCTAATTCAGTAGGTGTAGGTGGGCCAAAGAATTTGCATATGTTGTTACCTTGTTAGTCCCCAGGTGATGCTGATGTTGAAAAATGGATCACCTTTTGAGTAGCACCTAAACTTTTCCATCATTATTCAGTTCAGTGATACCATGCACTTCCAGTTTCAAATAGTTCTACATACCAAAAAGCACCAAATTTATATCTTCAGGGAGGGCGTCTCTCCCCTGCCCTCCAGAGTTATATAGGCCTAATTTACCTCCTTGTTTAGATGGTTAATGGGCAAATCAGCATTAATATATTCAACCTTGAGCTTTTGAGAGTCCCTTTCAAAGCCTGCCCCTTCCATGGATTTCTTCTCAATCAATGGAGACATCAGCCTTCTAATTGCTCAGGTCCAAAACCTGGGAGTCATCTGGGACTTCTCTTTTAATTTTACCTGCTTCAGTCATTCAAATAATTCTATTGGCTTTAATGTAATATACCTGGAATTCAACCACTTCTCACCATCTCCAATGCTGCTACATTGGTCTAAGCCATCTTGGACCATCTTGGTCACCTCTGTACTGAATTATTATGGTCATTTCTTAACTGGTCTTTCACCTTCCACATTCAATACAATCTATCTTAACAAAGAAATTACACTGACTTGGTGGCCCCAAGCCCCTTTGCTCCATCAAATGGTTCAGCATCCCCCAACAGTGTTCTTGTGATGAGGGGAGATGTTTCCTGGGGCTACCACTGCTGGAAACATTTCTGTGTCCTGGCTTAAGCTTTTGCTGCAACTTCATTGGTACAGTGTTTTATTTTTGATGTTTTCTTAAGTTTATAATATGTGACCACTACATGAATAATGTATTAGATATATAAGAATAACAGTCTGTTGTAGATAGACCAGCAAAGCATAATTCCTGTGTTGTAGTGGTTGAGCTTAATAATGATTCCTTTAGGCTAGTTTTTAAATGAAACTTCTTTACTACCATAGAATTCGAACTTGGGCCTTGTAGCTAAGAGTATGTGGTCTAAAAACAGGAGGGCTGGAATCTTTGCTCTGCCATTACCTTGGGCAAGTTACTCAAAGCTAGTTTCCTCATCTACTTGTAAGTTTAATTCTTAGAAAGAACTCAGAGCAGTACCTGGCACATAACTGGTCTTGCTCAATTATGACGGTTAGCTATTTTTCAATTCAGAATAAGATAGAATGACTTGTGAATCTTTTTACACTTGTTTTGCAGACCAGAATTTTTTTGCCTCCTTTGGTCATAAGGCGGACTTGTCATTGAACTTAACCATGAAGATGTCAACTCTCTCAAAAGAGGGAGTTTATAAGGACAAAAAATTATTTTTAAATGAATTTTGGGTGGGAAACAATAGGCCTTCCCTCCCATTTGATACCCTTTCCCATGTATTTTCAAAGAGGAATTCTTGGTGTTTCACAGATTTTATTTTTTTTCCTCCCCTTTTATGCCTGCCTGATTTCTGGATATGGAGGACCATCCTTCTGTCTTAATGATAGCAGTCACTTTATATCCTGACCAAATATTCAAAACCCTGTGCGAACTAACATACCCAGCACTGTCCTAACACTGTGTGTGTGTGTGTGTGTGTGTGTGTGTGTGTATCTGTGTGCACAGAAAGGAGGGAGTCAAGCCTCCAGGAGAGCACTGCTGCTTAGATAATGTACATTGTCTTCCAAGATGTTCTTGGGAAGCGTGTAAACTCACTTGCATAGGCTTATGGAAAGCCTGACTCCTTCAAGGCAGGCCCCCAAAGTCTGGGGGGTTTGATGGTGCATGGCTGGCACCTCACCTGGGCTCACCTTTCTTCCAGCAAAGATCTGATTGACACTTACGGCCAAGATGGGTTTTCCCAGAGCATATATATTTTTTTTAATAGATTAGCAGTTCAAGGTCACATCATCCAGCAATGCTGAATGCGGCTTCGGATACGAATGATGGATACAGAAAAAGCTTTGTTCAATTCCATCATGACTGGACCTCCATCCTATCACTGTTTTTCAAGAGGGAGGTGAAGTTGAACTGCCTTGAGCTGTCAACTTTGGAAAACTCATTTTTGTCTGCCTACAATAGATGTAGCTTGCCTGGCATTTCCAAATCAGACAAAAAAAAATATTGCAGCTACCTCGCTGACTGGTTGCTGGATCCGTGTGAGGGCATACACCCAGTGCTGGGCTTGGTCAACAGCTTTCTGGGAAGCTGAGAATCACAATCCTCCTGGGACAAAGTAGTCTTTCTATTAATTCTTTCCCAGACACCAACATAGCCACATCCATAAACATGCCTGAAATATGCAATGTGTATTTTTTCTCATACAGACCACCAAGTTAATAATGATAATACTAATATCTCACATTTATTAGCTTCTGACTCTGCCTCAGGCATTACCCCAAGAACTGGTTCACAGGTATGTCATCAGTACAGGGTCTCATGCTCAGAAGAGCCCTGTACTTGGGGTTTAATGATCTGTGTGTTCCTTTGAGGTTCTTCATAATTTTATCTTTGAATTTGAATTTTGTAAGTGAAGTTCAATGAGATAAACAAGCATGTGCCAGGGCCTCAGAAAATGAAGTCAAACATCTGTTTACCTCCCACCTTCCCCCTACTACGCCATCGCTGTGTTCTCAGCCACCTATTCTCCTGCTCCCTGATGCCCAGGACACTGCCCCACCTCCCCTCCCCCACATAATAACCATTGAGGCTCTATACCCACTCCATCACAAGGAGGAGTGGGGTCAAGCAAGTTTAACCCAAGTGTCTTGGAGTGGATCATGGCACCGACCGTCCTTACTGCCCCTGGAAAACCCATGAGCATTCATCAGTGACTCTTCTCAGGAGTTTCCTGCCCACCTGATGCAGGTACTAGGTGAGTCCCTTTGAAGAGGTTGCAGTCCCTTGGGAAATCACCTGTCTGCCATGGGTTGACCAGAAGGCTCATGAGAAAGGACTAGATCTAGTCTGATTTCCTCCCTTCCACCTAACGGTTGGCAGCCAGTGGGTCATGCATGGGTGCCAAGTCACAGGGAGGGGGTCCTCAGACATCTGTGAGAGACTTTGGTGGCCTGGAACATATCTATAACTACACAATTATAACTGAGCAAGGCTAGTCAGGTGCCAAGTACTGCTCTAAGTCCTTGATGTGAATTAACTCACCACCTTACAACCAGATAAGGAAACTAGTGTAGAGTAATTAGTAATGCTCAAAACCGCAAGAGAAAGGAAAAATGTTTATATTCTAGGGCCTTTAGTGACACTTTTTTCTGCTTTGTGAACAAGGGGCCTACATTTTCAATTTGCATTGATACTTGCAAATTGTGTAGCCATCCCTGTTCCTTTTAATTTAATATGACTTGTGGCCCCAAAGCCATCAGTTACATAAGTGGTATTCAAACTCACACAGACCCACTTGGAAGCTACTGTTAACAACTCAGCTACACTGCTGTCAAGTCATGGCCCTGTGGGTAATTAAATGGCACCCCTCAGTTGTCTTAACTTTGACTCTGCGCAGCTTAAAGTGTCTTCTCATTTACATGCACCATAAAATCTATTCATATGTCACTGGAAAATGGAAGGTGATAGAAGTGAACATTTGGCAAGGTGGGAAAAGAAATAAAACTGCATCAAAGCCATAAAAATAGATGGAGAATTAAAAAAAAAAAGGCAACACTGTGCACAGAAAGCAAGAGTGAACACTGCTTAGAAGTTATGGTTCTTTCCAACCGCACCTGAGTGCATTGCCAGTTGTCAGCAACACTGCCTGAGCAGGTGGGCAGGTGCAAAATCGTGATGGTGAGGGACATCATGACAGGACTGTGCCAGCCATGTTTTTCTCATAAGGTGTCTCAGTCTTCTGTTAAATAGCTAAGCACTATTAAGTGTTTTAAAGAATTTATAATCTATTCAAAGCATTTAGATTTTACATTTTTGAACAGATGCCAAAAATGGAGTGCATGTTTATATTGTTGGAAATGTATGGGAAGGCAGGGTAAGGGTGATGAAGCAAAGGAGATTTCATGCTATTAGGAGCAAGAACGAGAAGTGTAGCCATGCATGGCAAGCTTTTCTTGCCCACTTCTTGCTTCATTTATGCTTTAGATGTGTTTCATTTTTCAACTTTGTGAAACCATATGCAGCTTATAAAATGTGAACTCTGGCAGTTCATAAAGATGTTCAAATCCTTACTCTGGAGAACTGCTGATGAAGATAGTGACCATTTTAATTCTGGGTGCTTGACTTTCTGCATCCTTCATTGGAAAAGCCTTGGGTGGAAGGAAGGACATGAGACAGAGAGAAGGACGTGCTCAGTCCACAATATCTCATGACAAGAGGGAGAGGTTGCTTTGGGGGAGATTGTGTGAGAAGGGACAAAACGAAATTGATGGGTAGCATTGAGTTCTCTCAGAAAGAATCAATTGAGCATGCTGTGTGGGCTTCTATTTAACAAGTGTTTAACACAATTCAACATTTATTTATAATCAAACCTCTTGGCAAACTGGAAATAGAAGAAAACTTCCTCAGTCTGATAAAAAAATCTACAAAATAATCTAGAGTTAGCATTGTACTTGAGAATGATATATTGAAGTCTGCCTTCTAAGGAATGGCCATCTTTGTGATTTCTACTCAAAGTTGTGTTAGAGATCCTAGCCAGTTTACGAGTAACAAAAGGCATGTAGATCAGAAAGGAAGAAGTAAAACTCTTTTGCAGATGACATCAATGATTACACAGAAAATCCTAAGGTATCTATGAAACACCTACTAGAACTAATAAGTGAATCTAGCAGACTGCAGAATAAAAGGCCAAAATTCAAGAATTAATTGTATTTCTATATAATAGCAACAGACAAATGTAAAATGAAATCTAAAGAAATTCTACCTAGAATAGCACCTCCTATTTAATAGTATCCCAATCAAATACTCATGTAAAAATCTCACAAGATGTAATACATTTATATCAAAAATGATAAAACATGGCTAGAGAAATTGAAAAGACCTAAATCAGTAAGGAGATACTAATTCAAAAACTGGTCCCCTCACACACAGGGCAAGGAGAGACAGAAGAAAGAGGCACATCCCTCCAAACTGGCAGGTGGCACATTTGATAAGCATGGGAACTTACAAATGAGGCATCTTGGGTGGCCACAAAATGAGGAGATAACCACACCCTCCTGCCAGAGTCTTAAAAGTTTGTATAGAGGTCTTAATGGGGTTCAGCTAGGTATCCCATCTAGATTGGCTTAACAACACCTTACTCTCTCAAGGATGCAGCCTTGAAAATGGCTTTAATGATGGGAATGATGGGCAAAGCGTATATTCTAAGGACAGGGGAGAAGGTGAGGAGCCTCTGATTGCCACGGTCCAGCTCAAGGGTCAACCCATAATCATATCCTCTTCATGACCTCCTCCAATGAGAGATGTAAGTTTTTTTTTTGTTTGTTTGTTTGTTTTTGTCTTTTTGCCACTTCTTGGGCCGCTCCCGTGGCATATGGAGGTTCCCAGGCTAGGGGTCTAATCAGAGCTGTAGCTGCCAGCCTACGCCAAAGCCACAGCAATGCGGGATCCGAGCTGCGTCTGTGACCTACACCACAGCTCACGGCAATGCCGGATCGTTAACCCACTGAGCAAGGGCAGAGACCGAACCCACAACCTCATGGTTCCTATTTGGATTCGTTAACCACTGAGCCACAACGGGAACTCCTTTTTTTTTTTTTTTTTTGAGAGATGTATGTTTTCATGCATGGTCTGAAGAACTCAGTAATTTAAGATCTGCAGTCCCCTACCAAGAATGATTGTGTCTACCAAGATTCAACGGGGCAATGAACTAATTACAGGTTTTCCTTAAACATGGAGGCCCCTAACACTGTGTCTTAGTCAAGCTCTGTACCAAAGTACCATTGAACTGGGTAACATAAATGCAGGAAATTTTTACCTTGAAGTCCTGGGGGCTGGAAGTCTAAGATCAGAGTGCCGGTATAGGCAGGTTCTGGCGAGGATCCACTTTGGGTTGCAAACTACTCTTTTTCCATTGTATATTCATGTGGTGGACAAGTGAGAAAGCTCTTTGGAGTCTCTTCTCAAAAGGGCACTAATCACATTTACAAAGGATCCACCCTCATGATATCATGACCTCTCAAAGTTCCCACCTCCCAATACCATCACATTAGGGGGTAGAACTTTAATAAAGGAATTTTAAAAGGACATAAACATTTAGTCCACTGCACCTGCAAACACAGCCCTAAACTGAAATATGCCTTAGTCCATCCTCAGAACAATAAACTAGAAGACACTTGGCTATACGGCAACCTAGGTTTAATCTTCCAAGCTTGCTTTCTTGCAGTGCCAGGTAGAGACAAAGGCTCTGAAATCATCTCTGCTGTTCTAGCATTGAAAGGGCAAATAACTTTGAGATTCTGGCTAGCAAGACTTTGTTTACACTATCATGATAATTATCTAATTTATTTGTCCTGTTTCAAATAGGAAATTCATTCTAGGTCCCAAATAAGACTTTGATTTGGAATCAGGGTTGGCTTCAATCAGTGCTCAAATTAAATGAAAGATTCTCCAATAATTATCCTTTCCCCTGGTTCTCAGTAGAAACAGTTTCTAAATTAGTGGCAAACTGTTTGACTTCAGAAATATCACAGACAGCCTACCCCATGAAAATCATTGAGCTGGAAATGGAGATCATGATAGAGATTCCATCCACTTAGTTAGACACATATCTAGAAGGTACAATAATAGCTGAAAGAAGGTTTTAGCACTCACCTTGTGCTGAGAAGCAAAATATCATACTCCAAAACGGGAAGAAAATTATTTAAAATCCATTAATTTGTATTCGACCTCCATTGTCATTAGGAAACTTGTATTAGCTTACATTGGCATTGGCATTCTAGATTTCCAAAAGGTATGTCCTATTTGAAACCATAGAGAGGGCCCCAAAAGCTCTGCTAAGGAAATGATAGATAAAAAATTAGCACATAAATGTGAAAGCCAAAGACCTACAAAGGCAACATTAGCTGTAAAACTGAGGCAGACTATCAATACTAACTGATTGCGTAAATACTATTAACTTCTTTCCTGATGATAGATTTTAGGTCCAGATTCTCCTAGACCACACGAGAATTTTTTTAAATATATAAATTTCAGTGTTCTATGTAATTACAGTATAACTTGTCAAAACTATATTTTAACCGGTGTCAGGAAAATTGCATTTATTTTAATGAACAAAATAATAATAATATACTTTGAGCTTCTTTAAAGAGGAACTTGGTATAGAATTGCAAAAGATGATAATACCACTGACAAGAAAGATTTAAAGCATTGCAAGGGTTTAAACAAGTGGCAATATAAAAAAATAATACCCATATCCCAAAGGTTGGAATAGTTCAGCCATCTGTAGAAAGGGTAAACTGTATTTTGAAAGTGTTGTTTGGTACAATGAATAATTTGTAAATGTGTCTTTGCTGTGCTCACAATAAATTTAAATAAACTGAAGATTTGGTTAGGCTAGCCTAAAGTTCTGAGTAATACTAGGCATGCCTCCCTATGGAGATGCTCAAGGAAAAAGCAAGATTGTAGGTGCCCTCAGAGAAATGGAGAGCAGTGGGTAAAGCCCGATCACTGGTCCAGTTCCGTGCAAGACAGGAACCATACCAGGTATTATTCCTTCCACAGGTATTTCATTTAACTTTCACAGCAAGACCTAACAGTAGGTAATCTTTCTTATTCTCTCACTCTAATTTTCACTCTTATTCTTATGTGAAGTTTGGAGAGGGGAAGACTGGCTCCCTTGCACAACTAAATGGCTCCAACAGCATTTGAACCTGGATCTCTTGGACTCCAAGGTCTGTGTGCTGTCTGCTGTTCCCATGCTACCTTCTCATTCATTCATTCAGTGTGTTTTTGTTGTATGCTAGAGGCACTACCTACAGAGTCTGTGCAGGGCTGGAGGCTGAGTTGGCAGTGAGGGGAAGCCCTCAGGCAGCACATGGGGAATGTGGATTCCCACCCCATAGCACTGAGTGGAGTATATGGAATCATGAACTTTAATCAAGGCCTTTCTCCCATGACCTCTTTGCTGGTCATCCCCGGGGTGCCTTGGATCTGCATGTCAGATGCTCACCAGATTCCAGAAAAACTGCCTCCTCTCCTAGTGCCCCTGTTTCTGTGGCTGCTCAGCTCCCACCATCCTCCCAGTCAGCTGGGGCCAGGGCTCCTCCCTTTTCTAGCCCCAGGCAGTTAGTCCCCTGAGGTCACAGCCATTCATCTTCACATCCGGCTCTCCCATCTGTCTAGACAGACAAAGGAAGGAGGCTTTGAGAGCTGAATTTGAGGTTTAATTAAATCCTCAAATTCTCAGATTGTAGGATTAAACTACATACCTTCTGCAGGAGGGGAATTGATCATTTTTAATTACTTACAGGTACATGGTTTACAGGAATAGAACATCATGCCTGGTTTTGAAAATATTTTCAAGAGGCTTTCATTTTTTACCTTTGCAGCAGAGAGTATATGCGCTCCTTTGCTTTCGACTCACTTTCTAGAAGTTCTGCTCTCATCTGAGTCCTTGGGTTGCATTTTAGTTTCTGTTTGAAATCAACAAAGACTCCTTAAAAACAACTATTAGTCAAGGGTCCTCCATGGGTGTGGGATTGGCAAGGGGGCCTGAAAGCCAGAGTCGTTCTCTGAAAAAAGAAGCACATCCAGAGTTTCCTGGTTGGAGTCCTTCTGTGGAAATTTTGGCTCTGCTCTCCCTACATGTGTTGGAGGACAATTTATAGCACTCAGTAAGGCAGCCAGAAAAAGATTCAGGTTTTCTCTCTCCCATGCACATAGCATGATTACTTGGATTAACTGAAGACTTCATTTTTTTTTTTTTTTTCCCCATTTGGCCAAACTTGAACACATGAGAAAATCAAACAAATGGAAGGAAAAAAAAAAAAAATCAGTCACCAAGTCAGCAAAGAAAAACAGCCTTCAGGTGGCATGTTGGCAGGCTGTCCTGTTCCAGGTGCCAAAGCAGGAGGGACCAACCAGGTGGCATCCATCAGGCTGATCCTAAAAATGGGATGATCTAAACAGTAACATTGTGGTCTCAGGATCTGATTCTCTTCTCTAAGCTACATTGGAGACATAGTTGGAGCAGGGCTGGAAGGTGGCTCTTGGTTCTTTAATGTGTGTCCACTATGATTCCGTTTTGGAATCAGTGCTCAATATGGAACCAACTCAGAATATACCAGTAGAGTTGACCTCAAGATGCCCTTCTTGTCCTACATCCTATAAGTTCATTTGGATATTAAGCAAAAGTTTGTATGACTTATTATGTAATGTATCACTGTCCTTTTCCATTGGGCTGGAGAGAGTATGGTTCTCTCTGAAAGCATATTCATCAGAATCGAATACAATGGCATTTATCCAAAGGCCATTGTCTCATAAGCGGAACCATCTGGCACACTGCTGAGAAACCAGAAGTAGCGCTTTCACTACCTAAAAGTGCATATCTGTAGTACATGGGCTAAACTTTGTGAGATGAGTCATGGGCTAGACCCTTGCCCCCTTGTGCAACATGAGATGGTTTGCTTATGATGTAAACATAACTCTATTTAGTTTTGTGTCATTGGTTTGAAAGATGAGAAGAGGACAAGAAAAAGAGAGAAAACGGAAGAAGACAGGTAGGCATCACTTGCCAGAATATAAGCTTCCTGCAGGCAGAGACTGGGTCTGCTCTGTTCACTCTGACGTCCCAGGACCTGGGCACAGAGGAGGTGCTAAGCAACTACTTGCTGACTTAAATAATGAGAGCAATGCATAGCATTGCTGTTTGGGACCATCGTCTAGGGAATGGCAGAAAAAAAGAAGAAGAAAAGAGAGGGGACAGAGAGGACATCATAAAACACTGGTGTAAAAACACTTTATGTAGGCGTTAGTGGTTAAGGATCTAGCATTGTCAGGGCTGTAGTTCAGGTCACTGTTATGGTATGGGTTTAATCCCTGCCCCCCCCCCCAAAAGGACAGTTTAAGTAGCTTCAAAAAATTCTACATACTTTGACAGTTCTCAAGAACATTGCTGTCTTATAGCTTAGATGATGATGATGCTAAGATGGCTGTTTATCATGATAACCCTAAATCAAGTCACCAAAATAAATAGAAATTATTTTATTTTTATTTTTATTGTCTTTTTAGGGCCACAATCCCAGGCTAGAGGTCAAATCAGAGCTGTAGCCACCGGCCTACACCACAGCTCACAGCAAAACCAGATCCTTAACCCACTGAGCGAGGCCAGGGATCGAACCTTCATCCTCATGGATGCTAGTCAGATTCATTTCTGCTGAGCCACCACGGGAACTCCATTATAAATAGAAATTAAAATGCAGTCATTATTTTCCTTTCAAGGCACAGAAAAATGCAAAATACTTGAAAAATATTTTCCAAAAATATGGTTGTGGTGGTTTTATGTTTTCGATTTTTTAATTTAAAATTTTCTAAATTTTGCATTTCTACATTCACAAATGTCGATTACAGCTTAGCCCAATGAAAGCAGGTCAGCAGAGTTGATAGAAAAGTTGTCATATTAGCAGAGGCACACAGCACATCTGTCACTCTTGCTTAGAGCTGGAGCGGGGTCACATCTTCTGCCACCCCCATGCCACTAGTATTTGGTAGATGCAGCTCCATGTAATGTGACCACCTCTGAGAGAGGTGGACAGCACTGTGCCCCTGTGAGACTGAAGCTTTCTCTGAACTTTATAGAGCAGCCTCCTGAATTTTTTTAACCATTGTGGGAAATCATGTGGCTCCAAAGGCCAGAGCCCCAGAAGTGGGGAAATCCACCCAGAGTGAAGCCACAGGTTTGGCTGGTTTTCTGATTGCTTTGGGCTTGGCTTTCTCTGAGAAAATGCTGAGATAGTTGAAAGGAATTTTGAGAGGAAAATATTAATGCTAAAGGAAAAACCCTGTGAAAGAGTTTTGAACCTCTGGAAAGAGTAAGCAGAAATCAGACCCTAAGAAAAACCCAGGAAACTCCACACATCACAGAGGGGCAAACACTGTATATATTAATTCTTCTTGGTTTAAACAACTCTCTGTTGACTCTCTTTTGGGATAAACCAAACCAAGAGTTTTGGTGTTTCATAGAGAGTCATGGGGCAAAAAGAAGGAAAGGGCACTATTAAAAAGAAATTTCCAGAATAGCATGTTTGTATAAATTGTCCCTACATATATTTACTTCTAACCTAAAAATATCCTTTGGGAAGTTAGAAATCAAGGGTTATTAACTGTCTGAAATTGAAAGATAAGAATGGGTGGGCTGGAGGACTCCTGTGGGTAGGTGGTCCCCCCTCTCTCCGCTGAAGCATCTCCATGATGGGGAAGGGGGAGCAGAGACTAACTTCTGAGAAGCCATTTGTGTAGGAACCCAGGATGCTTGGATGGAAGGACAAAAAGTGATGGCAGGGATCTGGTAGGTGAGATCCTATCACCTAACCATGAAAGCTGGGCAGGAAGGAGTCAGCCTTGGTACCAGGAGCACTGTCAGGATGGTTGGAGGTGTTGCAGGTCTGTTGTTTTGATCTGCCAGCACCTTCTTTCCTTGGGTGGGGGGAGAGTGCCTCTCGCACTCCCCATGGACCTGAATGGGCTAATCATGGCTACTTTCTCTCTTGGCCTGAGATCCCTAGCAGTAGCTCCTGAGACAGGATTTCTGGCAAGTAGTTTGTTTGTGAAGCAAGCCAGCCGACACTGGTAAGAGAGTGAGGCAAGAGAGAGAAGGACTCCAGGCAAGGCTCTGTCATCGAGCTGGTGACCACAGTGGGCATGGAGCCATCCCCTGATGGGGAGCCCTAGGGGGTACCAGGGAACACTAGACTCAGAGCTGGTCCCATGGAGGGTGAGAGGACTGGGGTTGTTATTTACTGACTCCCTGGTTGAGGACAGATGGTAGGCACTGCTGGCCTACCTTGCATGCAGACCAGACAAAGCCCTTGGGCAAAGAGACACAGGGCCCAACACTCAGATGTGTGATAGGTGAGCACCGGAAGGGACAAGGCCAAGGGGATAAGGGTGAGGTACTGACCACATCGGCTATACCTTCTGTCTTCCCTTGCTAGAAACCAGGTCCAGAAGCACTCATGCCTGTCTAGCTCGGGGGCATGGCCAGCACCGGGCCAACACAGAATTTTCCTGATTTCTCTGCACAAAAAGGATGCTCCCTTTCTGCTGTGGCTGTTCAATGAGGCTGGGTCAGCCTAAAATTGACATTCCAGCCCCTTTCCTGACCCTCTAGGAAAGCTTATTTACAGGAGGAAAGAATGAGGCCAATAAACAGGAAGAAGAGATGGAGAACCAGAGAGGGAAAAGTCATATTATTTTTATTTGAACCCTTGGATCCAGCTTGACCTGAAGCCAGATTCACTTCTGGACATCTTAAGCATGAACCAATACATTCCTTTTGTTTTGTCACTTTAACCAGTTTTTATTTGTAACCAAAAGAGTTTGGTCTAATATAGGCATGGATTTCTTCTGCCATTTCCTTCTCCTATAACACAGATACACATGGGGAGTTTGGAATCATATACCTGCTAGAAACTTGAGCTCATTGTGTTTGATGCCATCTGGGAGTGGCGAAGCCGTGTAACTCAAACTGAAAACGGGGATTGGGGGTGGTGGTAGGGGGACAAAGATTGTCCCAAGCAAGGAAAAGTTGGCCCTGGGCAGGAACCCAGAGAATGCAAGCTTTCATTCTGTCCCTTTTTACAGAGTACATGCTTGAGAGCCAAAGCAGAAAAAAATAATTATTACCAATTCCCTAACTGGGGAGAGAACAGATCACGCCCGGCCAAGTTGGCGGGAACTCAGGAAGATAGACAGGGGCCTTCAGTCAGGCAGGAGGGCAGGGCAGGGCTGGACTGGGGGTACTAATGTGCCCGTTTGCACGAATGCACATTTGCAGGCTGTGAAGGTCCAGGGCAGAGCCAGCACTCGCAAAATGGAACAGGGTGAGGCTACCTAGGGCACAGCCCTGGGGCCAGACCAGGCATCCAAGGGGCACGACACAGAGCAGGTGCTGGGTCTGTGGGTGTGGTGCTGTCTTGGTGGAGGACACCAGAGGGCAAGCAGTGGCAGGGATGCCAACCATATGTCTGGCCTTGGCAGGTGCTAGGCACAGGCTGCTGGGAGAGGTGAGCACAGGAAGGGTCGGGGGGCTCTGGTGTCCTGGAGCCAGTCCTTCCCAGCTCCCCAGAGCCAGATGCAAAGTTGTCAGGAATTTTGCAAGACTGTTAAATAGAGCAATTTTGATATTAAATTATTCATTAACTAATGAGTTGATTAACATTCATCATTTCCTAATTATTTTGCTTCATTTTACTATTAGCTATGTTATCAAGGTTACTGAATTCTTTTGTACCTGCCTGGGTCGCGGTGCTGTGAGTGGCCTCTGCTCATCTCTTTTAGCCCTGTGTTTGGTGGCATCACGTTGGAAGCTTAACATCTATTGGGATAAGAGAGAAAATTGCAAATGCTACAAATCAGGGCTTAACTTACTGTTCTGTTGATCATTTCAACTTAAGACTGTGATAAAAAATGTGAATAAGACAAATTAAACTTAAAAGTGTGTCAGGTATGTAGTCATTGCCTTGTGAACAGCACCAAACATTGAAGGAATAGTCTTCCAATACTGGAAAGCCACAATCTGATTCAGCACAGAGGTGACTCCCACAGTGACCCGACAAGTTATTTTACTTTCCTCATACTCAATATACACAAAGATATCACAGCATTTGTGTGGGACCTACTCTTACTTGTTCATTGCTTGTAATGAGCAAATATGTATTTCTGTCGATTGACTACAGATGTAAAAGTTCCCCCAAAACCAGAAAGCATTCTGTGAGAATAAGTTGACTGTGAATTTAGAAAACTAGTGTATTGTCTTTTATTCTTCTTAAATTTTCTGCCGCATATCCCCCTTTTTTTTTTTTTTTTTTGCTTTTTAGGGCTGTATCCACAGCATATTGACGTTCCCAAGCTAGACGTCGAATCGGAGCTGTGGCTGCCAGCCTACACCACAGACACAGCAGTGCAGGATCTGAGCCATGTCTGTGACTTACAGCACAGCTCATGGCAATGCTGGACCCTTAACCCACTGAGTGAAGCCAGGGATCAAACCCTCATCCTCAGAGTTGGGTTTGTAACCCACTTAGCCACAACGGGAACTCCCTGCCACATATCCTTTACATCAGTAAAATTTAGAATAAACTCATGCACACACATATACATTGTTTTCTGGAGAGCCAGTTGTTAACCCTCTACCAACACACCACTGGGGTTAAGATAGGATACCTTCTCTGTTTGGCCCTCCCAGAAAGCCAGCAGAAGGAAAGCAGTTTGCTTGCAAAGGGAGCTCCATTTCTGCCCAGTGTGGAGTGAACGTCTTTGTAGAATAAGAACACTAAGAATATTTACAACACATATATGAAGACCACAAAATGTGAGAGAGCCCAGCAGATACAGGACTAACAGCAGTGATGGTTTGCCACGCGCCCACACCCCACACCTTACATTTGCTCATTCCCCCTCCCCTGCCTTCTTCCTGTCCTTCTTTTGTGCTTTTAATTCAAGTCACATGTGTGAATTGAGAACTTATAAATTACAAAGTGTCTTTCAAATAAACGTAGTATGTAAATATAAAATATACCATTAAATTCCCATCATTAATATTGAAGAGTAAGTCAATATTTGATAAAAATTGCCTCCAGGGAATGTGCCTTTCTGCTTGGTTTTATGCCTCGCAGACTTATTCAATTATTATGTAATTACCCAGTTAAATGTCATGGCTTACAAAGCAGGGATTATATTAGTAATAACATGAGGTTTGTTTTAAACCAATCTACACATTCAATAGAGCTGATTTTGTTTGACCATCTCAAGGAGCACAGAATTTATGTTATTCTTCTGCACCTGGTTTTGAATGAATTGAGTCTATTTAAGCTCCCCCCCTTTTAAAATCATCCCCCTGTATTTGTCATATTTTTCCAGTCTTTCAGCTATTCTCCACCCCACCTCTTTTCCCCTCCCCTCCCCACCCCGGAGTCTTAATTCCAGGGTAAATCAAATACCTTAACAAAGGATTGTGCCCCAAACACAGTAACACAACAGAGATGCTGGGTCACAGAGGACAATCTCGTCTCAAAAGAAGGTGGGGCCCCACACAGTGCAGTTTCCGAGCCAACACCTTCCAACTGAATGGTTTGCTGCTTAATTTGTCACTATAAAGTTGCTATAGTAACCATTCTATCAGAAGGATTTGTTGGCACCTAGATGGACTTTATTCCTCTGACATTGGAAGAGGAGGGCGAGACAAAGTCTAATGAGGGGACCGAGTGACATGAAATCACTCCCCTTTCAGTGCTCTCCCCTTGACCATATCGGACCCACATTGGGGGTATTTTCAGAGTGGCTTTTGTCAATCTGACACATAGGGATGGGGGGAGAGGGAGCAGACCAGGGAGGGCTGTAGGGAGGCTGGAAGAACAGCTGAAATGAGGTGGGCCAGGCACGCCTTTTGTTCTCCACCATCTGTGTGCTATGGTTTTGGGATGGAGCCAAAGGAACGTTACCTGTATTGTGCCTCTAGGAGCCCGGGTGCGGCCGCCAGTTCTGCCTCAGACAGAGCGTCCTCACATGCAATGACAGGGCCATAATAGCCTGGCAAATAACCTACTTGAACATTTGGCTTTTTGAATATTAAGCAAAATTCTTCAAATAAATTATGAAAATGATTAAAAGAGCAGACCTCTGAATCCCATTGCAAGCCTAGGGTCACTGGTTTGTAGGGCTAAGCATAATAGTAGTTGTATAAATGAAGGATACGTTTTAAAATAATGGGTGAGCTTGGAAAACTGATACACTAAAAGCAGTCCTAATTACGACTGCTCATAAAAAACCCCAGTGCCTATGACGTCTGGTCACAGAGCTGAATGGAGTATACACAAAACATGTGTCAGGGCAGTGCCTTTTCAGATGCTGAACATAAAAATCAAAGTATGCAGCCTTGAAACATTATAATTTCAAAAGTATCACTCTAGCCTTTTAGGTAATAAATATCAAAACCTTTAAACTTTTGAATAACTTCTGACTCAGCTGTTCCACTCTAGTACTTTGTCTCAAGGTAATAATCACAGATACATAACAAAGTCTTAACAATAGGGAAATCAGTTGAGCATTAGGTTTTCCTTCTAAACGAGCAACTACAGGAAAGTGGCTAAACTACATTATGGTATATCTATGCAACAGAGTACCTTGTGGCAATTAAAAATGATGCTGAAGCCTGTTTGATAAAATGGAAAGAGCACTGAAGGAAAAAACAGGCTGCAATGGAATATACATGGCTAATTGCATTTTTAGGAGAGTATATACATTTAAAAAAACTGTTGCAATATAATAAAATATCAATGGCTGTTAACTCCATGGGGTAGAATTATAGATGAATTTATTATTTTCCTTTTTATGCCTGCTTATCTTTGCTGGCTCTTCAACAATGAATAGGTTTTCCTGCTGTCCTAAAACAAAGAAAATACTCTTTTTACATTTCTGTCCATTAATCACTTATGTAATTCTTTTTTTTTTTTTTTTTTTTTAGAGTTGCTTTACAGTGTTTTCCAGTTTCTACTGTACAGCAAACCCAATTTTTTTGGGGGGGGTTTGTTTGTTTTGCTTTTTAGGGCCATGCCCGTGGCATATGGAGGTTCCCAGGCTAGGGGTCTAATCGGAGCTATGGCTGCTGGCCTACGCCACAGCCACAGCAACGCAGGATCCCAGCCGCATATTCGACCTACACCACAGCTCATGGCAATGCCAGATCCTTAACCCACTGAGCGAGGCCAGGGATCAAACCTACAACCTCATGGTTCCTAATCAGATTCATTTCTTCTGCCCCACGACGGGAACCCCACTTATGTAATTCTTATCCAAATTATTTTAGAGGGAGAAGGGAAGCTCTGGCTAGACGCTCCAGCCTCACGTGTCTTGATAAGCTCCCAAGCACTCCAGGGATTAATGGCAGGGAGATGTGGTTGTCCCCTATACCGGTAAGTCTTGGTTCTGAGATCCACAGCTCAGGGACTCCCCTGGGCTCTCAGAGAAGCAAGTTGCTAGAAGCAGAACCAAAGGCAGGGGCAGGGAGAAATGGAAGTGTTTCTACAAACAGGTCAGGAAGTGCTATCAATGTCATGTGATTATAAAATGCGAAGCTGGCTTTATAGCTGGCTTGTGGAAAACAGCATCTACATTTTCTAGTCAAACCTAGTGGAATACAGAAAGAGCCCCCTGAAATTCTGGAAGGCCTCCCCTGGGAGGCAGGAAGACCACCCAAGGTACCCCCAGGTGTCAGGAAGTCTACGAAGACGCTGTCTTCTTGCATCTCTCTCCCACCCCATCATTGGCGATCAATGGCAATCAGTCAATCCATCCATTGGAGTTTGCACCAGAGCTGGGAACCTCTTGCCATTCCTGGCTACCCTGAATCTTCTCAAGAATCATTACAAAGGATCATACTTTAACTTGCCAGACTTGCTCCCCACTGCAACAAATATACATAGAATGTAGAACACTTTTACAAACCAGATATTCCAGCGCTCACAAACAGCAGCACATTCACTGTGTTTCTTGTTCTTGGAATAAAAAGTCGTGGACTAGGTTTATCCTAACTTCCTACCATCCCTGAATAAGGAATATTATACATATCCAGCATTCTCAGTAGTTGCTCTTGTTTGCTATGTGTGCCTATATTAATATTGGCAGCACTTGCACAAACCTATTCCATTAATTGACTTAAACATGCATTTGATTTTAAAAAAATAATCTATCCTTGGAAGGAGAGTATCATCACCTCCATGAAAACAATGTTCCTCTGCAAACAATGCCCTTTATTTTGGCAACATGTCTGTCCTGCCATCTGTCTTGCAAGTACTTGCCAGAGTTACAATGATAATTGAGTTACAGAGGGAATTAGGTGTAATGGAGGGGAAGGAAATTGATTGCTTAATTTTTATTAACAGAAAGGGAGAAAATTGTGGCACCCTGCTGTGAACCAAAATGAAACAAAGAGGAAAGATACAGAGAGATGACTCCAGGTGGCAGGAACATTCTTGAACAGACATTAGCAATCCTATGGGGAGGCTGAAAAGAGGCCAACAATGCTGGTGGAGCAGAGAAACCCGTAGAGGCAGAGGGCATAGCCTGGGGCTGAAGTGCTATGGCTCAACATGCCAAGAAAAGGACATGGACTCTGAGAGGACACAGCTTCTACTGGAAAAAAATTGTCTGCTTGGCCACATGTCAATGCTAGAAGCTTGAAGTTAGAGCTTGGGGTGTGTGTAGGTGTATGCATAGAAATAGTGACTTCCTATTCTTGTCTTGCCACCATCAAAAAGTCTACAAGCAATAAATGCTAGATAAACTGTGGAGAACAGAGAGCCTTCCTCCACTGTCGTAGGAATATAAATTGGTACAGCCACTATGGAGAACACCACAGAGGTTCCTTAAAAAACTAAAAACAGAACTATCATATAATCTAGCAGTTCCACTCCTGGGCATATATGCAGAGAAAACCATAATTCAAAAAGATACATGCACCTTATTGTTCATGAAGCACTATTCACAATAGCCAAGATGTAGAAGCAACCTAAATGTCCATCAACAGAGGAATGGATAAAGAAGATGTGATACATATATACAATGGAATATAACTCATCCATAAAAAGAATGAAATAATGCCATTTGCAGCAACATAGGTGGACCTAGAGATTATCATGCTAAGTGAAGTAAATAAGTAAATCAGACAAAGACAAATATGATATCACTTAGATGTGGAATCTGAAAAAATAGTACAAATGAATTTAGTTATATAACAGAAACATGACATGAAAAACAAACTTATGGTTACCAAAGGGGAAAGATGCAGAGAAGGAATAAATTAGGAGTGTGGGATTAACAAATACACACTATGATACATAAAACAGATAAACAACAAGGATACACTGTATAGCACAGAAAATGATATTCAGTATCTTGTAATAACCTATAATGGAAAAGAATCTGAATCTGCACACCTAAAACTAACACAATATTGTAAATCAACTATAATTAATTAAAAAAAAATACACACACACACACACACACACACACACACACAAGCAATTCTTGCCCTGAAAGCCTACAACACTCTGGATGGACTCATGGGCATCATTTAGACCTCAATAGGACTAGCCTGCATCCTCTGAGCAATTGAGTTGTGGATAGTAAATTAGCATGAGGCTGCCGGACCTGAGGCGTGTCTCCTTCCCATCCTAGAGGGAAACCCACTCCCCCTTCCTGAGAAGTCAGTTTTCTTCTTCTCTCCGGGGCAGCTGCTGGGCTGCTAACCTGTCGAGACACCCTGGAACTAATCTTCCTCTGAGCATCTGTTTCACTTGTTTGGTCTGGGCGCTGTGGGAAGGAAGTAGACCCTCCGGGACATTGGGGAGAGGAGCCCAGGTGATCATATCGTAGTATTATGGTAGGAAATGCATTTGTGCACTTCGTGCTACACAGGATGTCCTTTGCACACAGGATGCAGCGGCATTCAGCTTCACCTCTGAGAGAACTCAGACTTGGGGGTGGTGAGAACTCAGGCATTGCATCCAGCCCCTTCAGATACTTTACCCCCCGAGTCCCCTCCTGTCAAGCATCTTGATTCTGGGTGGCAAGTTCATGGGCTTTTTAATTGAGAACTCTGCTAAATGGATTCTCGCCGCAATTGTACCCAGACATGTTTGCTAAAGAACAAGCCACAAATCACAGTTTTGCCTCCCTCTGAGAAAACAGGAAGGAAGGCACCCAGCCATATTCTATACCAAGTAATGGGAGTAATTTTCATATGTTTAAATTATAATTTGGGCAGAATATAACTGATAAGGTGAAACCCAGAATGCAGCAAGACAATAATATTATTAGGCATGATATGGAGGAAGAAGACATTTTTGGCTACACATCCATATGGTAGACATAACTGCTGATTTTCAAGGCTCTTTAAATAATGTGAAAATATGCACAATATAAAAATTATAAAGAAGACTTGAACTGCCATTATACAGTATGCATCTGAGAAGATGAACCTGAGAGGTGAAAATCAAGTTGGCTTTGAGAAAGTCTATCAAGATGGGTACAGATGCTACCTGTGGATGGTGGGATGGGTGGGTTTTGTTTCTTCTTTATACATTTCTCATGATCTAACTTTGCCAAAATGATCATATGTTAATAAGCATAAGAAAACAAATTTTAATGCCATTAGGTCAGAGAGATTTTGTACCTATTACCATTTTTTTGTGTGTGTGAAAATGGGTGGAGATCAGGGAAGAGAGGAAAAGTTAATTTTTGAAAATGTAATTATTTAAAATCTGTATTTCTGCGGGAGTGACACCAATTTACATTTCCACCAACAGTGTAGGAGAGTTCCCTTTGCTCCATATCCGCAGTCACTGTGGAAAAGAGTATGGCGGTTTCTCAAAAAACTAAAAAAAAAAAAAAAGGTAGTGGTTACCAGGGGGGAGAGGTGGGGAAGGGGCCATATGGAGGTGGGAAGTGCGAGGTACAAACTATTGGGTATGAGACAGAATATATTGTACAACACCAGGAATAGAGCCAATACTGTGTAATAACTGTAAATGGAGTGTAAACTTTAAAATTGCTGAAAGAATTTTAAAAATAATATATTAGGAGTTCCATTGTGGCTCAGTGGGTTAAGAACATGACCAGTATTCATGAAGATGTGGGTTTGATCCCTGGCCTCGCTCAGTGGCTTAAAGGAGCCGGCGTTGCTGTGGCTGTGGGGTGGGCTGGCAGCCGCAGCTCCGATTTGACCCCTAGCCTGGGAACTTCTATATGTCACCAGTGCTGCCCTAAAATGAATAATAATTTTAAAATATTATTCAAAAGTGAAATAAAATCCGTATTTGTCTTTCAGAGAGTTGGAGCGCATTATCAGACATCCCAGATCCTCAGTTTCCAGTGTTCTTCCCCACACTCTGCTATTATCAGATTCTCCGGCTCCACTGGTTTCATTCTGCTTTGCTGAACATGGTCGGGTAGGCAATTGGGTTCTTTTTCAAAGACCAATGACCTTTAGACCGTCCTCTGTTTATGTAGTTCTTACTTACAAGTCATGCCATCACTTAAAATATGTAGTTTAAAACGCCGGCCATTCCAGGTTGCCTACAGCCAAGCGTTCCCTGAAATGTTTACTGCAGAGAACAACACTGAATTTGTGGTCAGAGTTTTACCTCAAAATGTCATCTACAGACCCAAAGATCCCCTTCCTCCAACTGTGTCATGAAATTTGAGTGATCTGGGCCATTAATTATAATGTTTCTAATTGTCTCAAAGACTTCTGGTTGTAACGTGGTCTTCCCCATGGGCCAGAGATTGGCTGGATTCTTGGCCACCAAAATTGTTGGGTTCCCAATGATGTTTTTGATAGCATCTCAGGGCATGAACCGACCCGGTATTCTTTCCCACCTAGGCTTGTTAGCACAAGTCTTGTCTGAAATAACCTTGGCACTGTAGACTTCCCAGGACTCACTGACTCCACCTGCTAACCCCAAGCATCCAGGGAGTTGAACTGATGACAGGGATGATCAGTCTGGAATTCTAATTACTCAGCACCTAGGGTGAGGTGTTACCAAATACTTCTTAAAAATGAAGGCATATAATTACTTGCACTAGCCCCCAAATGCAAACCCCAATGTGCATCGACTGAAGGATAGAGACATAAATTGCTGGATTCACACAATGGACTGCTTGATAGCAATGAGGGTGAATGATCTACAACTTCATGCAATGCTGTGGGTGAATCTCACAAATATGAAGCTGAGCAGAAGAAATCAGATGTAAAGAAGCACACCTTTGTTAATCTACTATGAACTTGTCGTGGTGATAGAGGTAGGGATAGTGGTCCTCTTTGTGAGTGGGGCGCCAAGCAGGGGTTTTTAGGATGTTACTGATGTTCCGTTTTGCAGGCTGGGTGCTAACTAGGATGAGTGTGTTCAGTCTGTTAACAAACAAGTCATCACATTGCATATGTAGGATATGAGCACCTTGGCATATATATAATACTTTAACAATAAGATACAATGATATATAAAATAATATATAATAAAATATTATTATAAAATAAAAAAATAATAAAAGCTACTTTAAAAAATTGTGGAGATTATGGAAAAATCTAAAATCGAGAAAGCAGAGGCTGGGCCAGAATAGGTACAACAAACGTCAGTTAATTCTCTCACAGAAGTTGGTGCAGGGTATACCTGCAGCTGGCCATGGGGGTAGAGCAGATAATGGGGGAGCCATTTCTACAGAAGAGCATCAGCTTCATTTGCAGGCTCTTTTCTTCTCCAGCATGGGGCAGGGTCCGCCACCCTGCAAGTGACCTCCAATAGTATCACGGGGACACCTCCAGAGGTGAACGCCCAAGCCAATGAAGAAACACCCATGTACCCTGCAATTGTCCATCAATAAGACTTGGGTTGGTCTCTCCAAGGCTGCAGGGGTTGTCTGCTGGGTAAACATCAATGCCCCACTTTGGTACCTTCCCTCCTGGCTTTTGAGCCAGTTTTGCCACTTACAAGCTCTGTGGTCCTAAGAAAGGCGTTTCTCCAGGTTTCTAGTTTTCTCATCTCTAAGATGATAATATTAATCGGCATGCTGGACATATCACAAGATGCTCACACAGTAATATTCTTATTACTGTATCATCCTCATCCCCTTTTCCCATCAGAAATGGATTTTTTCAGTCCCCATAGCCAAGCACTTGGCCTCACAGGAGGGAGAGCTGGCTGTTGGGAGGCCAGGAAAGTTGGAGTTCACCTTCCTTCACAGGGGACCACAAGGGATAAGGACCCGGCCTCAGTTGGCTACAGAATTCCCTAGAGACTTGTCTCTCAGAAACCCAGAGTGCAGGGAAAGCAGCATTTGAGACAATGACCCCAGGCTTGCAAATCGCTTTCCAGAGCTTCTGCCTTATGGAGATATTCACAAGGAACAGTGGCGCTGAGAGACAACCCTGGGCATTGTCGCGCTGCACACAGCTGTGCCAGGGAGGGTAGACCCGCGCCCCCGACACTCAGCGAGAACAGTTGGGTGATTATACTATGGTTAGGTGCTCCCTAAGCCAGCTGTACATTTGCCTGGGAGGAGAAAAGAGAGCTGCCTTTGCTGAAAAGAGTGTTTGGAGCCAAATGCTGCTTTGGCAACAGTCAGACCCAGTGCTCCAAGGGCAGCAGCTGCCAGGAAGCTCTGCAGGAAGCGGTGCCACCCATAGCATCTGGATAAAGCCAAAAGGGTCAGGGTGGGCCCAGGCTGGAATGCTCAGCCTTCTTGCTGTGGAGACACCCTCTGATGATTTGCCTTGCGCTTTCTTTAGGTCTAAAGATGCCCTGGGGCAGTCCTCAACTGGCACTTGCTCCTGGGTCAAAAATTGCATATTACCTAATTACAAAGATAATTCTTAAAGTAAAATTTCTTCTTATTTAATAAGATCTTCAGATCATCACAAGGGGCCATCTCCTCTCTCCAAAAGCTTGAACCCTGAAGTGTTTGCCATGGAAGGCAACACAGAGATTGTTCGGATCCCATCCTGCATCATAGAGACCTGGGAACGAGGGCTGGAAACTTAGGAACTCGTTGTACCCAGTCATAGGGCGGTGAGGGCAGGGGAGGGACTAAAAGCCAAAAGTGATCACCGGTCAGTGTAGGCGCTCTGATTCTCACTACTTCTTTCTCACTTAGCAAATAAAATGGCTACACTTAAAACATCTGTCTTTGGGAGAAAAGTCTTCGGTGTAAATGAAACCTCCAAGTGGGGTGGGTGCAGGAGAAACCCAGCTGACTCAGCCACTTCCTTTCCACCCCAGTTGGGGCACATTGTTCTACCTCTTGGTGCCTCCTCTGGAAAGTCAATATGCCCTTGAACCTTAGAGGAATAGCTGGAGGATTAATAAGCTAATGCAGAGAGCGATGAATGCGGCTGCGTGGTGTGTGGCTTGGTGAGCGAGCTAAATCAACAGCAGCAGCACTGCAGCCTCGGAACGCAAACCCTGATGAGATAATTTCCTTCACGGAGAAGGCCCCCAACCTAATGAAAAGTCGTATATCCCTCTTGGAGACAGCACGGTCCACAAAAATGCTACAGAGCTTATAAAATTCGTAGCGGCTCTGTACACATTTTCTAAGGACATTTTTTTCTCCACTCCTGCCCCACCCCCTTATTCAGAATAGCTTGTCGTATTTCTTACGTGCATTATGTGTCAGGCACTGCCCTCAGGGATTTATGCGCAGGATTGCTCACCAGCCCTGTTAGGGAGGTGGTATTTTTATCACCATTGTATTTATCATATAATGGAGGGGCAGAAAGGGGAAGCAAATTTCCTAGGTCATTGGGCTGCTAAATGGTGGTCCCTGAACTGAGCCCAGGATAAGCCATAATCCTCCCCCTGCTTTTGAGATCAAAAGGGAGCTGACCACGAAGGGACTCGAACCCTCAATCTTCTGATCCGAAGTCAGACGCCTTATCCATTAGGCCACGTGGTCACACTCCCTGCTGTGCTGCAATGTGATGATTAGGTCCAGTGGCGCTGGTGACTCCAGCTGGGGAGGACTGTGTCTGCTTGGCCACAGCGTGCCTCCCTGTTCCGACCAGGACTTTCCACTACCTGCTGGCCTATTCTCTCCCAGGATCCAGAAGGAACAGAAGCACCACTGCATTAAACTCCTCAACAGGGTGACAGCCACCAGGCACAAAGGCTGAGGTCCCAATTCATACAGCAGCAGTTTGCTAATGGACTTCAGGCTTTTATCTTTTAAAAAAGCTGAATGGGAGATCAAGAGGGAAGATCAACTAAATAAAATAATGACAGAACACAAGGAAGTGGGAAGCTCAGGAGTTTTGAAATTCATATCCTGTTTAAAATCAATGTACTTCAAGCACATTTCATGGTATTAAAGTTATAGGATGTAAAATTCAATCACTCTTGTGGACAATTGAATGAAATGAATACAAACACAGCACAGGCCCTGAACAAACATTCCCCACATGGTGTGGTTCCTGTGGAAACAATAAAAATAATCCAATTTAGCTATGCAGGGTTTACCTTCCCCTGCCTGCAATTAGTGCTGCTCCAATAGAGGAAGCAGAGAAAGAAAGTGGAATAAACTGCCAACATAGAATTACACATAGTCCCCTCAGAAGACCAATTCTCTCTTATCTACAATTTCCAAGTCCCATCTCTTATTGGAGATATTTATCCTTCCTACTCAGGTCTCTCATAACCAACCATGTGCCTTTTTTCCATTTTCATTCTATAGTCTAGTGCATGAAATGGGTGTTCAAAATATACGTGTTGATTGACCTGACCTGTTTATGTTTGTTTGTTAATTCATAAGAGGAATAATGTCCAGGAATAATGGCTGAGGCCCAAAGCAGAAAACAAGAGATTCCAAGAACCCTTACATTCCAGTGAGAGCTTCTCAGCTTGGTGAGCCCCTCCCCGCAGATTTTATCAACAGCTCGAAGAGTGAGCCCCAATAGCACCAGTCAAGAATCCCTCCATAGCCCATATAAAAGGATGGGGGGCAGGGAGGATGGGTGTTTGATAGGGACATGATTTCCCTTCCTTAATTCAAGTAGGGAGTAGGGAAGCCCTATGGGAATTATTTATAAAGATTCAGGACTTCCTACGGGAAAGGGTGACTGACATTCCATAACCCAGACTGGACATGGCTTGGCCAAAGGGCTGAATGCCCTGCCCCTATGCCATCATAAAAGGGATGGCAAAGTGGGAGGAACTGACTCTTGGCAGTCATGTGAAGTTCCTAGAGGTCTCAAGGATGCAGAGAAAGGGACCTGGACTTGACCTGCCTTGTCACCTTCTCACCTAAGAGAACTTTGTCCCATCCAGGGTATTCTAGCAGTAACAGGCTGATGGGGAAAGCTGCTGGTTTGAGACCCGGAGGAGATGAAATTGTTCAAACTGGAGCTAGATCTTTCATATCATAGGATGCCTCATGGGCTTCTGTTGAGCTCAATGTGCAATTCCACAACCACACCAGCCTCCAGCACAGGCCATAAGAGGATTGGTGATGAGCCAGCTATTTTGTTTCCTACCCAGACAGGGGCGTATTGCAATCCAGTTCTGACACTAACCACTAGACGTAGCATCAGACACTACAGGTTTAAGGACCTTGTCCTTAGCAACACTGTCCTTCCTTCAGACACCAGCTGCATGTGGGGTCTCCAGGCCACCCACAATTTTGACTGACTGGCTACAATTTTAGGGCTTCCCACAACCCCCTCAGATTCAATGATTCCCTAGAATGAGTCACAGAACTCAAAAAGGACTATGCTAAGGACTATAGTTTTATTATAAAGACACATGAGAGGTTGGGGAGGGAATGCAGGACTTTTATGCCCTCTTCTCGTGGAATCAGGACTCATCACCAGACATCAGTGTCTTCACCCACCAGGAAGCTCCAATGAGCATTGGTGTCCAGAACTTTTACTGGGGCTTCATTGCATATCCATGATGGCTTAAATCATTGTACCATGTGATTTAACTCAATGTCTAACTTTTCCTTCCTTCTCAAAGGTCAGACCAGATGAGAGTTCCAACTCTCTAATCATGTGATTGGTCTTTCTGGGGATCAGCCTCCACTCTGAAACCATCTAAGAACGTACTAGAATCACCTCATTAGCATAACAAAGACATTCTCATTAATCAGGAAATTCCAAGAGTTTCCGAAGCTCTGTGCTGGGAACTAGGGATATTCCCTATTAACCAGTGATAGCCAGGAGTTCCTGTCGTGGAACAGTGGTTAACAAATCCGACCAAAAACCATTAGGTTGCGGATTCAATTCCTGGCTTTGTTCAGTGGGTTAAGGATCCGGTGTTGCCATGAGCTGTGGTGTAAGTTGCAGACGTGGCTCGGATCCTGAGTTGCTCTGGCTGTGGCATAGGCTGGCGGCTATAGCTCAGATTTGACCCCTAGCCTGGAAACCTCCATATGCCTCGGGAGTGGCCCTAGAAAAGGCAAAAAGACCAAAAAACAAAAACAAAAACAAAAAACTAGTGATAGCCAGAAAAGCAGACACAAGCAAAAGGTGATGGTTGTCAGCTCACATGGCTAATGAGCAAGATATTTAAAAAACCCTACCCTCTTCCCTGACCCCAAACCAGAGCCAGAAACTATTCAAGGTAGGAGAGGGTGGTCTCTAAAGAGAAGATCACACACCTCTCTACTCTAAGCCTCTAAGGCTGCAAGACTCGTCTGGACTGGAAAAGGGAAAGAGCTCTGAATCAGATGGAGACTGGAAATTTAAATGGAAACAAACTAAACAAATTTTTTTTTTTTTTTTTTGTCTTTTTGCTATTTCTTTGGGCCGCTCCCATGGCTTATGGAGGTTCCCAGGCTAGGGGTCGAATCAGAGCTGTAGCCCTCGGCCTATGCCAGAGCCACAGCAACACAGGATCCGAGCCGCGTCTGCAACCTACACCACAGCTCACGGCAACACCGGATCGTTAACCCACTGAGCAAGGGCAGGGACCGAACCCACAACCTCATGGTTCCTAGTCGGATTCGTTAACCACTGCGCCAATACGGGAACTCCTGTTTTGTTTTTAAGGCCATATCTGTGGCATATGGAGGTACCCAAGTGAGAGGTAGAATCAGAGCTGCAGCTGCCTGCCTACCCCACAGCCACAGCAATGCCAAATCCAAGCCACATCTGTGACCTACACCACAGCTCATGGCAATGCGGGATGCTTACCCTGAGCGAGGCCAGGGATCAAACCCGCATCCTCATGGATACTAGTTGGGTTCATTACTACTGAGCCACAACAGGAAATTCATTTTAAAATTTTTTTTATTATTTTTATTTTTTTTTTCAAATTGAATTTTAGTAAGTGAAAAAGGCCTAAAAGTTATGAGATTTTTTTTCAAGATACCATTAAGGGATAGGAAAGTAGGGTTTGACAGCATGGTTGAAAGCATGGGCTAGAAAAATAAAATTGCTCCATGTTTAAAGAAATTGAGCTTAATATTCATTGATAGCCATTTACAGCCACCAGGATGGCTGATACAAAAAGATGGGAAAAATATCAATTGTTGGCAAGGCTATGGAGCTACTAGAACTTTCATATACTTCAAGGAGTGTACATTGTGGCAACCAGTTTGGAAAAATCTTTGGCAACATCTATGATAGTTAAATAGAAACCTACCATATGACCCACCCAGTTCTATCCATAGGGATGTTTCCGACAGTAAGCCATTCATATGCTAATCAGCAGACGCATACTATGATGTTCATAGCAACACTGTTTATAACAACCCCAAACTGAAGACTAGCCAAATGGCCATCGACAGCAGAATAAATTAAAACAAGTAAGTTATGGGATGTTTACAAATGGAATACTACACAGCTGTGAAAAAAACAAATCCCAAATGACATGCAACAAGGTGGATGAATCTCACAAACACAGTCTTGGAGGATAGAGATAATATCTTCCTTTGGAGCCAGGGGAAGGTTTGTTCGCTGCGCTCTCTAATAATCCAGGTTTCCTAAACTCAAGATCCTTTTGCTGCAAGATAACCCACTATGTGTGCAGGTGTAGCCAGGCCCTCCTCCTGTCACTCCCATGGGACTTGGGTCTCAAAAAACTGACACAGGAAAATGGTAATACTCTAGTTTCAACTATCGCTACAAGTACTTAAATGTTCTATGTCTCTGGTCCAGGAGTCTGTTAGCATCCATGAAACTAACTTGATAGCTTGTAAATAGGGTAAAATCTCAGACTCCTCACAGTTCCTGATACCCTCATACTTCCATGTGCATGAATTTGAAAAATAATAACCTGACGGTTTATCTACTGATTCAATCTATAGACAATACTGGGTGGAGTACCTATGGGCTTGCAAAAACCCCACCTATCAGCCTTCTCTCCTCTGCCCTAGGTATACTTATTTATTTTCAATTTTCTCTGTGCATCGGTTCCTTAAATGTTTTATAGTGTCCGTTGCTTTCATCAGCTCACCCCCCAGGTGAGGCCTGTACAGCCAAGCTACCCTTCCCCGCACTGTGCCTTTCACATGGCATCTGCCAAGGAGGCAACATCATCATGGGTTTATCCTTCAGCCTACTCTCCGAGCTTTCCTTTTCTGATGGCTGCTGTGCTGGGAATGTGATTATTCTCTTCTTCATCAACTTTTAACAATTCATCTCTTTGGCCCCTCAATGGACTGGTTTCAGTCTCCATCTCTAATTTATCAAACTTAAGCTATATTTAGCCTTTCTATTGACTGCACAAGTTCCCCCTTTTCGGTCTGCAGAGAGGCTCCCTGGGTCCTTTTCCCAGTTAGACTTCTTATTGTTTGAAGAGATAGTCACTGGGCTTAGGTGGGCTGCCACTTAGTTCTCCCCTCCAACTGACACCATATCACTGGTGTCTTCCTCATCAATTCTAACATCAATCATGTGTTTGTATTTCCTGATGAGGCTGTCACAAGGACAAAGAGCTGTCATCACACTCCCCATGATAGCTAGTGTAAAATTGTACCAATGAAAAGTAATTGATATTTTCCCTAAATCTCTGACACAGATTTTGTGGATGACTTCTTTTTTTCTACACTATTTCCTAACGGCAATGTTTCAGATATTTTTTAGGTTTCTTGCTGGGGTACTGCGATTCATTTCCATGTAATTTTTTCAGTTCTGACTATAACTCTACTCTTGAATTTCCCACCATGCAAGAAAGGTAACAAATCAGGATGGTGTCTTTGTCTCCTCTCAATAAAAAAAAAGGAGGGGGGGGAGTCAGTAATCTAATTATATTCGCATGAACTGGCCCAACACTTCTGAAACAGTTTGGGGTTGAACATTTTCTTTGGCTGAGACAGATAAACACAATTCTCTCCTTTAACAGCCTTTTCCAATAAAAGATAAATATTTAATGGAAGTGCTATGTTTTAGACATGAGTTACACCCTGTATGTGTTCAAGATATGCATACTTAAAAAATTATAAATCATATCAGACTTCTAGAGAAGGTAGGACCCCTCTTACCTACCATCTCAGTAGCATCTCACTTATAACCCATTACAAGATCCCCATGCATTTGGAATTTTCCCTTCAGGAAGTGAACTTAATTAGCTGGTGGGCTTAAGAGACCTGGCTGCAGTGCATGGTGGGGCTCAGGGAAGCTGAGTCTGAGCTGCAGTCAGTGTGCTGGACTAATTTATACTCAAGGGTAAAAATTAAGTCTAGTTCTTGGTGGCTGGCCAGACTATTGCTCAGGCTTAAAGCTGGGGCTGCAGACTGCAGAGCTGAAATATCATGTGCTCATCCTCCTCATGCTGTGTGGTATTGAAATTGCTTCCAGGGCCTCTCACCTGCACATTTGTCTCCACTGCACTTATCACGTGACTTTTTTTTTTTAGCAAAAGCTATGTTCATAAAAACAAGGCTAAATATATTGAGTTTGGGGTCCAAAGTAGTAAATACTAATCACATATGTCAATATTCTATCAACATTCTATGCATATTGTTTCTAAGTTTCATCTTTAACCAAAATCACTGGTCAGTAGCTTCACTGTAACTGGCAGTACATCAGATCCCATGTCAAGATACTGCATCTCGAAGTAAACATGTATCCATCCTGAGGGAAGAGTGGAAGAATATTCTCTTTACACATCTCTTAGGCTTTTTTGTGCTCAAGTTTCTGGTGTCCAACATTTCCTGTAATTTTCTTCCTCTCTTTATATGCATTTGTGTTGTAGAAGGGCCCTGCAAGGTATCTTTGCTGAAAAGTCCTGTGGATGCCCAAAGAGCATCATTAAAATCAGACCGTAGATTGGAGTTATGAGGAGGCAGAATCACCTTCACCAGCACAATGCTACTATGTCCCTGTCATGTGGGGACACCACCACAGTAGTGTTGTGCCTCCTTATCTGATTCCTAGCTGGTAGTTTAAGGAGCTGGAAACTCTTGTCTTATGGAGATCCTTCTTCAACTCTTGGGCAACTATGGTAACTACAAGACAGACTGGGAGAGCTGACAATGAAAACATCATCACTGAGATATGGGCAGCTCACACATTACAGACTGGCAACAACAAAGGAACAAGTTTGCATATCTGGGTGGATATTTAAACAAAATGTTTAAAATAACAATGGATTTATCTTATTTCTCCATTAGGGGATAGGATACCTACCAAAAACATCCCTGCTACATGGATTTAATTCATTTGAAAGAAAAATCAAAAGGCATCAAAACGGTGATTTGATTGCTACCCATGTTATGGTCTTGAAAAGTATTTTTAGGAAAAGAAATGAGAAATCAATCAACTGTTAGGACAATAGATATGTTGTGAATAAGTAGGAAAATGTTTACAAGTCATGAGAAACTATATCACTAAGTGAAAGGTCATATATTAACCGGGGTGGCAGAGTGAGGGCTTCATTTCCTATCCCTGGAGATATTGAGAAATAGTTGATTAATATAAGTGCCCTCACTTAGGCATTATATCTGCCCTGGAATATGTGGTCCATAAATATTTGTTGAATACATCTAGAATGGGGAAGCAGATGTCATCAATTGTGACAGCAAATCACAACAACTAACCTCCTTGGGAACTCACTTCCACACTAAACTTTCTGCCCTGCCCCCAGGATTCTTATTGAGAAAGAACAGCAAGGTCTGCCCCTCAGCTGAGTTTTGCATAATGGAGAGAAGAGGCAATTCCAAAGAACTTTTTAGGGAGAAGTATTTGTAAGATTTGAACCCAAGAAAGATCAAGAAGATGCACGAGCAGAGGAGGTAAATTCATCCTCTCATGGTGGTGCTGATGGTGAGTCTCATCTGCATTTAGCTGGAGAGAAAGGAGTCTGGGACTGAATAGGGACTCTTGTCATGCCGGGAAGGTGAATCTTGGCAAACACTGGACATCAACTTTTGTTTTTAGCTCCAAGTCCTACTGAAATCATGTGTCAGCTTGACCTAAGCGCTCTAAGGCATAACCCAGTGGTTGTATGATTCTTCTATCCAGTGGACTGATTCTGAGACATAATCAGTGGCTGCCTTATGAGTTGCAACGGGACATATTGCCTAGCCTTAGCTATTTTACTCAAATCAGGGGATGAAGCAAGTATAAATGAGATCTCTCTGCTTACAACTGGGCTTTTAGTTATTTATTCATGATGATGGTGGGCTGGCATAGTGATTCAGGTTCAATTTCTAACCTCTGCTTTCCTTAAAATAACCACCTTAGGCAAGGTAGTTGACTTAATTTAAGGCTATTTCTGTGGTCATACTATGTCACTGGTTTGTGTCATACTTGATCCCATTATTTTGTCTTCCTTAGGACAATGCCCAAACCAATCAAAAACTTGGGCCAGCAGAACCAGTTGTTACCTTGTGTTTACCAAAGATTCCAGGTAATGATTAAAGAGCCCAGCAGAGTAGCTCCCAATTCTCAGGGTTGGAGGATAGGACTTGAAGAAATAACTGTCACAGATAATTCCATGAGTCAGTTTGAGTTTCAAGGGCCATCTCTTCTATCGGCTGGATCACAAGCTAAAGTACTAACCAGAAACATGGCTCCCTGAGGTTCTCCTGCCCCTTCAATGAAGGGTCTACAAACAGTCAGCTGGAAGATCAGGGAACAAGTGTCAGTAAAGGAAAGAACTTGCTTTTGAGAATTATTCAAACCTTGACCAATCCAAAGTTGATACTCCATCTGAAGAACATAGAGCAGAAATGCTCCATATCTTTTTAAAAGGGATGCAGTTTTCAAGGGGTATTACATTCTGCTCCTACTCTTCAGTTAGGGTCATACCCAGAGTTAGAGGGGCCAGGTGATGTGGCTGCTTGAAGCAGCCCAGGAGTAGGCTCTGGCATGCTGGAGAATTTGATTTCTGCAGAGGCAGCCTGGCTTCAGTTCCTGCTGATGGAGTCAATCATGGAGGCAGTTAGGGTCACTGGAGCCAGGTTTTCTACTTGTCCAGAGAAACCAGAAATCTTAACCTTTGATCACATCAACTGATTATTTAAATGTTGGCAAATCATTCAAAAACATTTTGAATGCTCTCTGAGCCAAATAAAACACAAGGGCAGAATAGATTCAGCCGTGGGCCCTGAGCTTGTGATCTCCACCTTAACACATCCTTGTCATTCTGCTGATAGCCATGTTTCAGTCTTTGTTTTTCAGAGTTGCTATAATGTTGCAATTTTGCATGAAAAAAAAATTAAGTGTATTATCACTATGGTAGCCTCAGCATTTCAATATGGGTAGAGATGATTTGATCTAATCACTGTTAGTATGGAATTCTATGTGATAAAAAGATAACAGGTTACTATTTTTTAGGAAAACCAAGCAATTCTGTTTTAATCCTATCCAGCACAGAATTGGTCTTAGAAACATTTGTGATTTAATAAAGTTAGAAACCCTATCTGTAAGCATTTCCCCTTTAATTTAAGCCCTGTGTACTCCTAAAGGAAATGCAAAATGTCTATTTCTGGTTCATTTACATTAAATCATTAAACTTTTGCTTCGTATAACCCTTTTGATGTCTAAGATGCTTTAGGAAATCATTCCAAAAATGTTCTAATCCTTTTTCCCCTGCAGTCACATTTTTGACCAAAATAAATAAGTTCAAACACCAGAGGATTCTGCTTCCAGGCTAGAACCCCAAACCTGCAGATTCTGTAAATTCTACCTAAAGAAGAATGAATGATTCTCTCCCTACTTATCACTATCGTCATTTATTCCATCCCATTGCAATGCTGAAATAAATCCATCAAGAAAAGAAACCCCATTTTACAGTTGCAAGACACAAAACCTATCCACTTTAAGTGTGACTCTGAGCTGAGGTTCTTAAAATAACATGAATCTGGTCATGCAGCTCAAAGCTACTGCTTTCTGTTCCTCTGAATGCACACATAACAAGGGCTGGAAAGATGTGCCATATGGGAAAGGAATATGTGTTTACAAGATGATTCTTTATGCCGAGAGGACATACATTGCTTTACATTCACATTCAAACAGACAGAATTGATCTTCTGCGAACGTCAGAGCTATCCCCACATTACCAAGAGCTGTCACTTGAAATAAAATTTTGATTAATATCCTTTGCAAATTGAAGACTGGCTTGGTTTCTTTCCTTCCAACAGGAAATGCAGATCTGTAGGGAAACAGGCAGAGAACATATGTAAACTCTTGGGGATGGCCAATGATGAAATGACCCCAAACACGATTATTCCTTGCTACTTCCTGAAATCTGTTCCTCAAATCCCCAAACTAACAGTTCTCTGAATTTATGGTTCACAAAAGTGTTCGAGGGTTTTCAGACCACTCGCTCAGCTCCACAGAAAGCGCGGAAGGGAGGGATTCCTCAGATGTGCACTTGTGGGTCAGCCAAGGTTCATTCCTTGAGATCTTCCAGATATTTATTAGTTCATGGGAGGGAATGTTCATTTCTATAGATGCAGGATGGATGGCCCCAAATGTAAAGGGTGGGTACTTTTAAGTCTGGGGCCAGACTGAGATAAGCTTGTCTGCTGAGGCCAGGATTGATCAAATGTAGCACATGGAATTTACCTAGAGGCCACCAAGCAGAGCAGGAGAGGAAGTGGGAGGCCTGCCAGGAAGTTTTAATAGAAGGGACTTTCCTGGGCTAGAGAGGCAGCGATCAGGTGAGCCCCAGAGTCTCCATCAGGAGACTGTCCCTGGCCAAGATGAAGCTGAGCACTAACCTAAGAGAGCACGGCAGCCAAGCTCTGCCTCATAGGGGGAAGTCCACTCTAGGGCATGTTGTGAAAGAAGCCAGTGCCCCTTCATGCAATCAGACTTGCTTCTTTGGGCTTTAACGGGGCCCGGTCTACTTAGAAACTCAATCCAGAAATTAGCAAATACCCATTTACTCTTGTGTGTGGTAAGCACTATGCTGGGCGTGAGGGATGTACAGAGCAGCCTGACTGGTAGGGTTGTCTTCTTTCTCCCTTCCACCCCCTATTCTGGAGTATATATGTCTCTCCACAGGTAGCAAAGAACAGAAGAAAAATGGAACAACAGCAAAACTAATGTGTGCTCTTTTCTTTTCCAGACTCTCTTGTTTGTGGCCTTTCCCCAATTCAGTCAGAGGTATATACATTTCTGGGAGAAGAATTTATTTATTTATTTATGGCTGCATCCAGGGCAAGTGGAAGTGCCTGGGCGAGAGATCAAACCCATGCCATGGCAGCAACCAGAGCCACAACAGTGACAACGCTGGATCTTCAATGCACTAGGCCACTGGGGAACTCCCTGGGAGAAGAATTTAAATTGTTATAAGAAGAAAAAAAGAGACAGAAATAGTTATTGTTTGTCTTTTAAATTTCCCCAATAGGGTCTTTTTCCTTTCTTGCTATGTTGAAGTATAACATGCCTACAGTAAGTGCACTTGTCTCAGGAACATGATTCAGTGGGTTTCTACCAATGTATATATGCATGCAACCACTACCCAGATCGAGACATAAACATTGCCACAAATTCTAGAAGGCTCTCTTGGCCCCTTCCTGGTCAACACCCACCCACTCCAAGAGGTAACTTCTATATTAACTTCCATCACCACAGACCTGTTTGCCTGTTCCTGAACTTCATATAAATGCTATTTAGAATATATACTCCTTTTGGTTGGCTTCTTTCACTCAACTTTCTTCTTATTGATTCATAGGCCTTCTTTATATATTATGGATGTCAATCTTTTACTAGACATAGATAGCATTGCACATGTCTGCTTCCAGTCTCTGGCTTACCCTTACTTGTTCTTACTGGTGCCTTTTAAAGAATATAAGCTCTTAATTTAATGAAGTCCACTTTTTAAACTTTTTTTTTTTTTGTCTTTTTGCCATTTCTTGGGCTGCTCCCACAGCATATGGAAGTTCCCAGGCTAGGGGTCGAATTGGAGCCGTAGCCACTGGCCTACGTCAGAGCCCCAGCAATGCAGGATCCAAGCCATGCCTGCAACCTACACCACAGCTCATGGCAACGCCAGATCCTTAATACATTGAGCAACGCCAGGGATTGAACTTGCAACCTCATGGTTCCTAGTCGGATTCATTAACCACTGAGCCATGACGGGACCTCCATAAACTTTTTCTTCTATGTCCTGACTTTTAAAAATTGTGGCCAAAGTCATGAAGATATTCTTCTATTTTTTCTTTTAGGATGTTTATTCATTTCACACTCAAAAATACTGTCAATCCTGAATTAATATTTTAGTGTGAAGTAGGGGTCAAGGTTAATTTTTTCATACAGATACCTAATTGTTCCAACATGACTAATGAAAAAAGATGATTTTTTCCTCATTCAATTGTGCCTCTGTCATAAATCAAGTGACTATATAAGTGTGTGTCTGTTTTTAGAAATATTTTCAGAGAGAAATATTTGATGTACATGTTCTGACTTTCAGAGTAAGCGCTTGCAGCCCATACCAGGAACAATTGTTATGAAAGCCAACATTTTTTATTTGTTAGAGCAGGTTTGGTCTAGAGAGAAGAAGCCTTTGAAAACAGAAAAGAAACTGGCATTGTGTTAGCTTGGAATTTGGGAGAAGACAGAGAGAAACCCTGGCTAATGACTCCTAACCCTGGAGGTTCACAATGAATGGGTTGGGAAGAGGGAGAGAGTGGGGTGGGGCACAGGCCCCTGAAGGCTTCAGGTGGGCTGGTGGAGGGGGGCGGGCAAAGCACCTTGAAGGGAGGAAAGGACTGTCATGGAGAGAGGTCACCACAAACAACACGGAGATCTGTTGCTTGTTTCTAGGTCACCATTCCAGGGACCACTACCCACCACCAGGGCTAGGAAGCCCCACCAGTGATGCACAGTGTAGGGCTTTTCCCTGACTGCTGCTTGCAAATCACCCATGTGTTTATCATCTACCAGGAGTGACAACATCCCCAACCCCAAGATCTTCTGAGACTCAGACGGACAGCTTCCTTCATATGGGCCCAATGGTCTCAAAGCAATACACTCAAACAGCATCTGGGTGGGTTTCAATGCCATTAAGAAGGTAACAAGGAAAATTTCTCAGCTCTTTTATGTGTTTGGGAATAGACAGTGGTGACACCTGTCTCCATTAAGTAATACTTAGCCTCCTGGACGTGAGGCAGAGAATCATCCCCATCATGGGGCATTTGATAAGTCAATGGGAGGAGTGTGGTATAGTATTTATTGATACCAGCAATACCCTTGCCCTTCTAAGCTTGTTCCCTTATCACAGAGCTGGAAGCCTAGAAACCGCATTTCCCAGACTCCTTTGCCAGCAGAGTTCTTGTTCAGATGTAGCCAATGAAAGTCACTGATATGAGATGTCCATGGAGAAAGAATCAGCCATTACTTTCCTCTGGAAGCTGTAGGCAAACTATGCAAAGATTGAGTGAGATTTGCAGTGGCTTCAAGGTGAGTGCCTGTGATTTGCCATTTTCTAAAGAGCTCGCTAGAGGCACTTTGCAAACTTCTGAAAGCAGCAAAGGATCTCTGTGACTTCCACACCCTTAGCCCTTCTAATAGTTTTATAGGCACATTGTTCCTTTCCTTAAATCCCTTCCTGCTAAAATATTGGTGATTTTCTGACCAAACCCTGACTGATTTTAGGAGGTCACCTTCTTAGAAAAGTTTCTTTAAATAGAAAGTGGATCCATTCCATTATTAACTTTATTGCAATTAAATTTGATTCACTTGAGGAGTACAGCTCTTGTGTAAAGGGCTGTACTTCAGTTTGTCTACGCGTATCTTTTTGTTAGTGGCTGTTTCTTTCTCACACCCAATTTCATTGCACCTGTTCTACTACCAATTCTGTACTCAACAAATACTGATTGGTCAGATCAATAAAAGCTGAGGCAGCCTGATACAGCAGAAAGAAACTTGGAGTCAAATGGCCTTAATTTAAGTTTTGACTGTACTTGCAAATTCTGTGACCTTAGACAAGCTATTGAAACTCAATGTGAGTTCCCCGGTGGCTCAGCAGGTTAAGGTTCTGGCATCCTCATGGCTGTGGCTCTGGTTACTGCTGTGACATGGATTGGATCCCTGGCCTGGGAATTTCTGCATGCCATAGGCATAGCCAAAAAAAAATTGTTTTTAAATGAGTAAAAAAATAAAACTCTGAGCCTCCTCTGCGAGCGAGGTGTAACAAAAACCTCTGCTTTGTCTGTTTCACAGGATTTAGTGAAATAGAGAATGTCCTGCCTTAAAATTGTAAAGTGTTTGCTACTGTTAGGAAATACCTCTTAGAAATGATAGAACTTCAATCATGATATGGAGTGAACTGCTGTGGAGTAAACATCTTTTCACTAATAAAAACTATAATGGGTAGCATTTATTATAGGTCAAGTGCTAGTCTAAATTTTTTACATATATTAATTTATTTAATTCTCTTAATCATCTTATGAGGACTATTATTATCCCCTTCTAACAGAAGAGGAAACTGAAGCACAGAGAGGTTAAGTAATTTTCTCAACTTACACAGTGTGCAAAATGCTGGAGATAGAATTTGAACCCAGAAAGCCTGGTGACAGAGTATGTGCTTTCAGCCACTAAGAGAAAAGTGGACATTGGAAGAATAATGTCAAAAGAAAAGTTAAGATGGTTCAGCTGCCCCCTCATATGTTCCATTCTACAAGAAGACAAAGCCAGCCGGTGTCAGCTGTCAGTCCACATTCCCGCTTTTGACCTTGGCGTGGAGAGAGACCATGGAAACAGGCTGTAAGCAGCAGCAGCTGCAGGCTCCCACTCAGGGGTAAATGGCTGGGAGAAGCAAGGCATGGCCTGGAGAAGATCAGGAAGCACAGAATGTGCTCAGGCCCAGCCAGCTACGGTACCAGGCATAAGCCAAGCTGTGAGCAAAATCTAAGGTGGACATGGCAGCAACTGGGCTTGGTGATATCATCCACATTCTTAGTGTCCATCTGCAAGTGGCCATGCTGGTTGGAAACACTGCGTCACATCCATGGGAGGTACCACACCCTCATCCTGCCCCCCTTGGGATGCTAGGAATGTGGGAGCAATGGCTTTAGACCACTGATCTTATTCTGAAATGGCATCTGATGCTGGACTCCTTGCCCACTCCTCATTTCAGCCAACAGAGTTGGAAGCTCCCTTCCTTCACACTTTCTCCCACAGCCACCACACACATCTGCTTGCTGTTCTGCTTTGTTCCTTCCCTCAGAAGAGGAATAAGAGAAATAGGAATCTTTCCAGCTCAGCCCTGGGGGGAAAAAAACAACTTTTTTAAAAAAGACTTCAGTTTTTGGAAAAATATTGAAAGCCTCCCCATCCTTTGAAAAGTTTCCTCACAGTAACTGAAATTACAAAGATAGAATGATGGACTAAAATGGACAAGTCTCTAAAACAGACCTAGTTTGGGGAAAAAGTAATGGATGCATTTGGTTTTAGATCTTGTGTCTGATATGAAGGTAGAAAGGACTAGGTGTGGCTCTGGAGAGCCGCATATCCAAGGTCCAGCAGAGACCACAGATGGAGAGAGAAATCAAAGCATCGTTTTTTTGTATGAGTGATGGTTGAAACCAAAGGCAAAGATAAAAACTTAAAAGCAAGATGGTAGCTGGAAAAACCAAAGAATCAAAGACAAGATCCAAGTAACTCTTTCTCTAGATTCTTTAGCATCCTAGAAAGTGTTCATTCAGTGGGGTGGGGGGGAGAGGTAGATGGAAGAAGGGAGTGCTTAAAGTCTTCACCTTAAAATGTTCTAGTCTCTCACTAATTATTTTTCCACACTTCTCTTGGAACTGCTTTTTAAATAAACAGACAAGAAATCGGAGTAACTTGGAATTAAGACCCTTTAGAAAAATACATAGCTATATGTTGTATTATTATGTTACATATTGTATTATTCATTCTCTGGGCTTTGGGATTATTTGTACTAAATAAATAATCTCACAGGCAAGTGCTTGTCATTTCTCATCAATTTCCGTTTTAAAAATGATGGTCTCAGTGAAAAATATATGCCTTAGTTTTCAAACTATTATCCCAACACTCTTGGGTTTTTCTGTTAGTGCTCCCAGGTTAGAAGTTTATAAGTAGATGGACTTCTGAAGTGCATGACCTCCCCAAATAGACTAATTGAAGAAAATACTAAAATGGATTCACGAATAACAAGAGTCCTGGCTAGCTAAAATCTGAGATTACTAAATATGGATTTGATTGCAGAATGTGCTAGATGCTGCCCCATTTTTTTTTCTTTCTTGGTCCCATCCCATCCCCAACACCTTCTAAATCTATTTGCACCAACTGACTAACCTCATTCGGGGTGAGCTGCTGCCTGAATGGAGTCTCGTGGGATTCAAATGTGTGTGGACGTATTTGGAGGGGCTAAGTGGTGGGAGATGGGTGGGGAACCAGGAGAAAGGTGGATTCCTCAAAGGAGAATTTACTGTGGGATGAAAGGATAAATATGGCTTGGCCAGTCAAACCAAACAGCAAGTTCTGCATGCTGTGTATTGTTTCTCCCTCCAGAGACAGTAGATGTTTCTGGAACATGTCTCTGGGTCTGAAATCCTCCCACCCCTTCTCCCTGGGGGCATTTGTCCATTCCTTGAAGAATGGGAGCTGGGTGTATAAACAGACAGGTGCTGCAATAAACCTTGTAATCACCCCGAGCCCAAGGAACCATGCTGTGGGACCGCCCATCAGAAGGAGACAGAGAAGGAATGAATGTTTTCCTTTCTACTTTACAGGAGACTGTGAAGCTGTCATGGTCCTGTGCTGACTGATAGCACTGGTGGTGGCCAGGGTGAATTAGCTGAACCTTGGCCAGGCAGAGGTCTTTGGGAAGGGGACCAGGTCAAAGGCAGGAATGTGGCTCTGGGAGGCAGGGTCTGCAGGTGACCACAGCTGCAAACAGCACAGGCCCAGGCAGGGGCAGCGGAGGTCAGAGCAGTGGGTGGCAGGGGTTCTTGGAAGCTGAGCCTGGGGAGCTGGGGCTGTGAGTGTAATGCCTCTAAGCTGATTCACAGATGGATATAAGTCACTCTTCGTGACGTTCCATAGACACATGGGGGGGACCATGGAAGGCATCCTACAAACAATTGGGAGTTTGGGGTTTCCAAGATGTGGGCAGTAGCAAACATGTCATTTCATTTGAATCCATATGGCTGGTTACACTGAGGATGTCTGAGATACAAATGAAATGGGTAGATCATTGAACAGTGGAAAAGCAGTGGCTTCTTTATTGCAGCTACATATACAAATATACGTAGG
Source organism: Sus scrofa (assembly GCF_054392235.1). Classification (NCBI taxonomy): domain Eukaryota; kingdom Metazoa; phylum Chordata; class Mammalia; order Artiodactyla; family Suidae; genus Sus; species Sus scrofa. Next base: position 93,692,814 of record NC_139384.1, on the reverse strand, counting down.
TCAGTAAGGCACAGTCTGGTGGAATAAGTAGGACAGATGTACAACTAATTTTAAATTACGTAAGTATTAGTGGATGCTTTGAAGATGCTCAAACACAGTTTGTCCTCAGGCATGGTAACATTTAAATCTACTCCTTGCCTCCCTCTAATCTTATTTACACAGTGAGTTTGCTTAGCAAATATTCTCTAGCTAATGTCATGTTTGGAAGTGCTGCTCGCTTACATAACTGTGGGGACTCCAGCTCTGCTCCAGGGTAAATACAAGACACCTGGAGCCCAGAGGAACAAAGCTATTGGGCCCCACTGAGGTCTCAGTTTCTTGGAAGGGACCAAACGTCCATGTGACAGAGACTAGCAAGGCACTTGGTTAAGTGCAGACAGGACCCATGTTGGGAAGGGCTGGACCATCCTGAGCATCCAAGAGCCCTTAATCTGTCATTTTCAACCCTGACCACACATCAGAGTCACTGTGGAGCATTAATATGTCTGGTCCTGTGACAAGAACCCTGTGACAATCCAGCTAGGTCAACTGCAAAATTACAACGCGTCCTTCCTCTGCCTTGGTAACCCACCATCAAGTGCACGCAAGACTAGGAGCACCATTGTATGTCCACTAGGTCACTTACATAAAGTAGAAGAGGAGGGAAAGAAATCCCCATTCTTTATGTCTTACTCAGTTTCATGATAATTCCGACATCTGGCTACTTCGTAACATTTCTATTCATAAGAAGAGGGAAGCACCTCTCTGTGCCAAATGGGAAGGGATGAGCTGTAACTGGGTGTCATATCTGTCAGTCATCCTCATTGTTGGTAATGGAAGCTGGTTTTCTCTTTGCAAAGAGAAAAACTGTTCTGAGGTTGTGTCCACGCAGCATGACCTTCAATGACCTATTTCTCTGAGAACCTTCTCAGAAGGGAGCATCCTCTAGATCTGCTCTATCCTTTGAAATTATTCAAGACAAGCTATCTCACCAGCAGAAGACTGAGCAGTTTTACCTAACAATGTCTTGAGTAGAAAGGCAATCTAAGAGAGTTTGTTGAAAATCCTTTCTGCCTCATCCCTTTCTTTGAACTCAGAATCTTTTCATTTGCTACCTACTAAGACACTGTTCATTTGAGGTCAGGCAAGGAGGAAGGTGTGTCCCCTGATTTTTGGCCAGGGGTTTCTTTAAGACAGAGTCCTGCTCTTGTTCCAATGAGTCTGGACTATGCCTTCCCCTAAGATGTACAAGATCTGTTAGAAAATCAACATGTTGTGTTTTAGATTTGAATATGTCTGGAGCACTTACTTGGTGTTAAGTACAATGTGAGTCTGTCACCTGTGTATCTAGCTTAATCCCCCAACAACCCTGTTTTACCAGCTCAGAAACTGACTTAGAGTTGTTTGCAACCTGCTCAAGGTCATACAACAGTAAGGCGTTTAACAGGGAATTATACCTAGGAGGCTGTACACCTGCTGAAGATAGGCTGTAACCACCTTAACAGCCTCCCTCAGCAGCATCACTCACCTTCCTGCTCTCCTCCTGCTCCTCTCCCATTGCATGTGCCGTGTCAGAGCCACCAACTGCTGGGGTTTCTAAGACAGTAGGTGTGGGGCATTTCAAAAACTCTGACCCTTTTCATGATCGGAGAAATCCTTGGTAGGGATTACTAGTCCTGTTTTAAGGATGAGAAAAATGAAGCAAAGCACATCCTACTTCCTGGGTGGGAAGGGTGGCTGCTACAAAAAGCCCAGCCTATCTAGGAAGAGGAAACGACTTGCCCAAGGCTACACAGAACCATTGGTCTCCACAGACATCCTTCTGGGAGGACCAATCAGAAAACAGCCCCTCATCCCCAGGCGAACACTGGGCTTGGTGAGAGGAGTAGGAGCTTGGTTTTCCTTTGGCCAAGCGCCTTTGTGAACAACTCAGGGCAGAAGCCTTTTTGAGAAAGATCACTTTCCTATGACCCTCTCGTCATAGTTGGGATCATTCCAACCTTAAAGGCATTTAGTTTTTTTCTCTGAGCGTTGTGCTGTGTAGACACAATCTCGGAACAATCTCTCTTTCTGCAAGGTGACTTGGCTTAAAATGACATAATTGTGGAGGAAATTTAGGTCAGCGGAAATAACCCCGCATGGAGATACTCATGGAAGCCAAGCCCCACAACCCTCTCCTAAGCGCATACTAATGGGATAGGACCAATGTTATGTATATTATCAATGTCATATATTTATATCTGTATATCTGTATCTGTGGATGGTTATTTTTATGTGTCAATGTGACTGGGCTACCGGGTGCCCAGATATTGAGTCAAACATTATTCTAGGCACGTTTGTGAGGGTGTTTCCGGATGTGATCTGCATTTGAGTTTGTAGACTGAATACAGCAGATTGCCTTCCCTCCTATGGGTGAGCTCACCCCATCAAGTGAAGACTTGAATAGAACAATAAAAAAGGTGGCCTCGGAGGGAACTCTCCAGGCTGATGGCTGAGCTGGAACATTGGTCTTTTCCTGCCTTTGGCCTCAAACCGAAAAATCAGCTCTTTCTGGGTCTGCAGGCTGCCAGCTTTAGGCCTGGAACGTACACCCTTAGGTCTCCTAGCTCTTGGGTCCTGGCCCTCAGACGGGGAATATGCACCACTGGCTCTCCTGGGTCTCCAGTTAGTGGACGGCAGAAATCCCTTGGGATTTCTTGGCCTCCATCATCATGAGAACCAAGTCTTTGTTTTGTGTATATATGGGTTGTACTTCTCTGAAGAAATTCCAACCAATACTATATCTGTAGCTATATCTTTATCTATATCCTCTCCCCTGTCTTCTGGAGAAAAATTCTGGCTTTGTTTGTAGAGACTATCTTTTGTGCCCCCGTCAAGGAAAATTATGCTCATCAAGGCTGGGTCTTCTGGCCTTTAAAAACACAGGTTTAAGTGTAACTGGAGAGAAATACAAAATGCCTGAGTCTTAAGGCTGATAGAGGAATTGAGGGGCATTTGCATCAAGAAAAGGAGGAAATAGGTGTCTATACATGAAAACAATGAAGAAAACTAAAGTTTTGCTTGTTTTCTTTCATTTTATATGTGGTTGTGTTCAGTTATCTCTTTCACACTGTTCAAGAAACTTACGTACAGAACTGGAGTAATTTTTGGTGGCCAGACTGGGCTTTACTGGTTGCAACTCTGTGTTAAGATTGGTACATCAGGACCATGGCTTTGTAGGAAGCTCCTATGAATATCCTCTAACTCCATTATCCATACATTCTGTAGATTTCTCTGTTTTTCCAGTAAGTTATTTCTTTGGCCCTCAGGGAAGTCTAGAGTGCAAGCAATAATTTCCAATCCCTCTTTCCACAAAAAGAAAGAAGGACGAAGGGAGAAAGAGGAAGGGAGAAAAAAATGAAACCGTAAGTTTTTTTTTTTTTTTTTTCTGAAACTGTAAGATTTTTTTACTTCCTTTAATCCCTGAAATAAGATAGCAGCATAGCCAGTTGTAAATCTAGGTTCTGGGAAAGAATTAAGCTGGAATTACCTGAAGCATCCATTGTATGTAGTCAATCAATTTATCTCCTGTGTATCTAGTTTAGTACTCATTATGTGCCATCCTTGAGACAATAGTCACGCAAATCCATTTCAGTTTTCTATCTGTGGTTCAGATGAGAAATACTGGTTGAGAAAAGTTAGATCCAAGTTTCTGGCAGTGTCACTATTAACGATTTGGGCAGGATAATTCTTTATGTATGGGCTGTGCTATGGAACGTATTGCAGAATCACTGACCTCTATAACCCTGGATGCCAGTGGCATTTCCCCCCCCCTGCCCCCATCCATCATAACTACTAAAAACAGTATACAGAGGCTGCCAAATATCCCCCAGTGACAAAATCACCCCCCTACCCCACTGAGAACCACTGCTTAGATCTTTGCTACTCAGTGTATAGTGACATGGGTATGACCTGGAAGCCTGGTGAAACTGCAGAATCTCAGGGCCCACCTAGCCCTTCAGATTCATACTCATAACAAGATCCCCATGTAAGGTGTGTGTGCACCAAGGTCTGCAAGGTGCTCTCGATCTTGCCAAGACCAGCTTAATCAGAGATGCCCTGAGCATCTACTATGAGCAAAACATCGTATCTTGCCCTGGGAATGAACCGATAGATATAATGGACATAATCCCAGGTCTCATGGCGCATCCCATCTGACTGTTCAAATAAGTGAATTTGCAATTATTCTCATCCATGTCTACACAATAATATATAGACAAAAATGATGCCAATCCGTTTTTCTTTACAAGTATTGACATTCATAATGCAGCCTGTTAAGTAAAAAAGCCAATTGCACAATAGTATACAAAATAGTATATACTGTACAGTGTGATCTCAGTTTTGCAGACACACACTCATTTAAATTTCATGCACATAAAAATTCTATCAGTGTATAGAAGCAAGAAAAATGTTAGCATCTCTTGGGAAAAAAGATTATGGTGGTTTTTAATCTCCTTCCTTAAAATATTTTCAGCATTTTCCTGAATGTGTACAATGAGCACATATTCATTTTATAAATAGAAAAGACAAGAACCCTTTTTCAGTTGTCCAGAAGATGACCTTAATGACTACATCTGCTGAGCCTCACCATCTGTCCTCACCATCAGAAGGTCTAAGATTCATAAAATGTGTCTACACCATGACTCCTCTAAAATTTACCCATCCGTTCCCCCAGAGACCAGGATTAATACAAAGGGTATATTTGATTCCATTCTAGTCCTTGTGCTGGAGGCCCTTATCAATTGGGGGGTGGGGAGGATGAGAACAGGTGGTACCATAAAACTAAGCCTTAGGGCTAAAGCCAAGGTGGGACAGAGACCAGCTCAGGATTATCCAATCCCATTTCCTCTCCCTCCACTGTGGTTCTTCGTGATTAAATCTGGTCTCAGGACTAAAGAAATGTGAGCAGAAGTGATACATGACACTCCAGGCCTGGCCCTCAAACACCTCCAGATATGATCTTCCGTGTTCTTTCTCCTCACACTGAGTTAGTAGAGTCAGGCCACATGAGACAGATGGCCAGGCCCCCCCCAGGGGCCCTGTGTCAAACATATTGAGGTAGAGCAGCCTGCTTATTAGGAACATATTTTGCACTTGCTATCAGCAAGAAAGAAGCAAACTTGATCACATTTGAGCCATTAGCCTTTGTGGGGGTTATTTGCTACAGACCCTTTAGGGTAGGTTTTGAACGAGGTCTTGTTGATGCACAGAGGAGAGAGGGGCAGGAAGGAAGTAATAGGGGAGCAGAAGCCCTCAGAAGGAGGATGGGTTGGAATGAACTGGATTGTGTTGACTTGGGTCTCACATCTAGGCCTATGGGAGCACTTATGGGCACAGGTGACATAATGGCAAAGCTGGATGTTTGGGCCCTGCTTGACAACTAATTGACAAACAAGGAATGAATAAGCAACCTGTCCCCTCCAGGAAGATGGTCTGGAGCAAGAATCTGGGTCCGTAAGCAGAGCTATCCTGTCATAGCAGCAAGCGGTGGATGAGGGGCTACCAGGCAAGTCCATTAGAAGCTCAGGTCTTCTTGTTTGAACATAATAGCTCCTCCATTTGAAACGGTATTAGTTTAGAACTTGGCACCAGTCATGTCAGCCCAGATGTGAAATTTTATTGTCAAACAAACAGGCCAAAAGAAGTTGAAAAGGTTCTGGGGCTCTTGGGTTTTTGTGGTTGAAGTGTTTTTTAATTGAAAAATTAGGCCAATGGCTTGAAGTTTACATCTGAATGTAAAAATTTTGCAGAGGGTTACTACTTTAAAACAATACATGACTCTGTGCATACTTTCAAGAGCCTTTGAAATAATAGCCAATAACAAAGGAAAACAAATGTGCTTATTAATAAACTGACTGGGTGGGCATACGTATGTTATTTTTCTATCTTTTCACTAAAATGAAAACTTGATGTTGAATAAAAAACCTTGTCTCACAAATAATCTATTTTTCATAGTTTCCTTCCTTGACTTTCCAGACACAGTCTGGATGATGTCTTGACCATATCTGCCTTTGGAGAAGGAAAAACAATGGTTACCAAAAGAGGAGATAACTTTGAAGCGATGAAATTCAGCATCACAGGATATTATGTTGATGAAAAGCCAGGAGGAACCAGGGAAGCAGATACTTTAGACTAAAGGGCCACTTTGTCAGAACCAGAGAACACTCAGGCCACCTAACATCTTCAATAGCTCAGCATCAGAGGCACAGGATGGGCACGGACAGTGTCACAAAGGGAAGTAAGAAGAATGGCATTAAAATCTGGCAAACTATCAGAAAGAGAGAGCATGAGTAAATTATAAATCCCTTCTGGAGCATAAGCAGAGACAAAGCTTAGCTACTCCAGGAGACCAGCCCCCAGAACCCTGGAAGCCCCCTGCAGACCACACCAGGGAGGCCTGGACCACCCCTGGAGGACCACTGAGCCCCTGGGTAACTCTGGGAGCACAAAGGCAACTCTCTGTGGCCACAGCTCCTTTTATTGCCTGAAGGATACCATGATACTTGCAACCCATTCTGGAAGTCTGTGGGGCTTCATAAGCTCATGTGCATAGGCACTGGGAAGCTTGGAGAAAAGACTGGAATTATATTATTCCTGGCTGGGAAAGTTCCTTTTAAAATACCTTGTAATTACAGTGCCACCCTTGTAGACACAGACCACTGTGAGGTCCTGAGCTGTATCATAAAATTATTCCCACCTAATAAACCTCCTCTCTTGGCATTTCCCCTTTAAAGCATTTGTTTTTACCCCAAAGCCTTCCAGGCCCCAGCCTACCAACATCAGTGGGATCCCAGGAATGGGAGGAGGGCCAAAGGAGCCTCAAATCCAACCAATCTGTGTCATGGAAGAAGAGCTGAGGTTCCAAGAAATGACATTGCATGGATTTCAAGCTGTGTGCAGCACTTACCAGGTCACCTGAATGACCTCTCCCCACCCCCGAACAAAGCTCAGCCATTTTCTAGTGTTTTCAGACCTGGCTCCCTCAGAACACTGGTGTTCCTTGGGCTGTGCCTGCCACTCATGGATGTGTCCGTAACATGAACATTCTCCCAACCTCAATCTCTCTCATGTGTACACACACACTCACACACAGTGTTAATGAGTTGCAGCTCCTCCATTGCAAGGCGTTTGTGTGTGTGTGTGTGTGTACATGTGGGCATGTGCTTATCGGGATGAAGATCCAAGATGATATATCATTTAGCAAAATCACAGTACTTTGTCTTTCTAAGTTAATAGATCAACAACTTATGGGTTTCCACAAAGGGTGTGTGTCTTCTTGGCGCTCTGGCATCTGAACATGTACAAGGGTCTTTGCACCCCAGGCTTCCTTCCCATGGATGTGGGCTGCTAGGGAGAGGGGGTTTGGCTGGATGTGAAGGAGATTGTGAAGCTCAGGACACACGAGGGCAGATTCAGGGTGGGGTGGCTCTCCTGGTCTCTTCACAGAAGCCAGTCTGGTCTGGGGCTCTCAGGGCTGGACACTTTGGGAAAACTGAGTCATCATCCTTATTTTCCCCAAAGGCACCATAGCAACAGCACTGCTGCGGTGCCCCCCAATGGCTTCTTATGCACAAAGCTGTAGCAGGATGTAAAAGCTACGAGTGGCCTAGGGTGGTTCCTGACCATGTCCCAGGTGTGTTTGAGAACTACCTGAACAGACCTTTGTAGATTTCAAGAGTGTTTGCGCATGCACGGAGGAGGTGGGTGAATGGAGTGGTGGGTGGCTGGCTTTATTTAAGGAAAGAGATGCTGAAGAGGCTGTAGACTGGGGCAGAAATAGAGGCTTTGGGCTTTGATGCTAACCAAAGCTTGTAGGTAGCCTCTGCCTGGTCTAGTGAAGCTGAGATGTATAAGGAACCCAAAGTTAACATTTTTTCAGGAAATCAACTTCTCCTGTTAGTGCAGAAGAGTATTCCAGGAGCTGAAAGCAGTATAGTTCATCTCTATAGGCCCAGCTTAAAAGTCCAAGAAAACTTGGTCTGACTGATGCATGTAAAAGGAAATTTTGCTGTAATGGAAAACCATCTAGGTTTGAATTTTGGCTCTTCTTGCTGTGTGGTTTGGACCAAATTACTTAACCTATCTGATCCTCAGTTTACAATCTATTAACTGGGAATGGTAATATGCAACTTGCAGGATTTAGGGAGCAGGGGCGGGGGTCATTCATTTAATCAACCAACATTTACTGAGACCAATTATGGTCAGGCACTGGAGATACAACAAGGAGCAAAAAGCTGCAATCCCTTCACTTATGGGGTTTATCATTTATCATCTGGTAGAAGATATGAAATAATGTACAAAAACCACATTGACACCATATTTTGTCATAAAAGATGCTGATCAGACACTCTATCACTAGTTTCCATCACTAGTATTTCCTCTAGGGCTTTCATGCCTCAGGTAGAAGCTCCAGAATGGCAAGGCATTGTATTTATCTGGTGTATTGCTATATAGCACATATTAGGCAACTGAGAAATAATTGCTGAGGGAACAAGCCCAGTAATTCCTCATAGCTTTTAACACACTTTCTTAGCTTCTGAACAAGAAACACATCCTGGACTGCAAATGCCCATAATCTCCACAGGCTGCATGGGGCTGATTTGTTGAAATGATATTTGCCTCTGAAATGTTTTCCTTGAAATATTTGTATATACATTTGCTTATTTACATATTCACCCTGAACTGTCCAGTTGCGTCATTGTTCGTATGTATTTTCCCCTGTGCCCTGAGGACCAGAGCAAGCTCAGCGACCAGGCAGAGCCTGGTCTCTCAGCATCTTGGTGGTGAGCACGCTCCCTGCCTTGCTCCTCAGTTGAGTGCCCTGAAATGCACGGTGTCTGCTGCACTGTGATCTCCCTTTGAGCCATTCATCTTGTGTTCCTGGGGAACAGTGTTTGACCCCAAATGGCTGGCAGGAGATTCACAGTTGCTGGAGTCATAGCCACCCCGTGGAAGCAGAGAGTTTTCTGCTGATGGTAACATACCAGTTTCACAGAAGCCCAAGGAGCCTTTGAGGCCATGGCAATAAAAGTGGAAAGAACAAACAGAAGGTTGTGGGGAGCTGGTAAGCATCCTTAGACATCAGCAAGAGAAAAAGCAAGAGAGAAGGGATGACTGACAGGCCACTATAGACCCAGCAGCTTCAGAGACCATGAACAGAGTCATGCCGTGCACTAAGGAGATTTGAAGCACAGAAGAACCATTCCTAGTGATGAGAAAATATCTCCCCATAGGGCTGATGTCCAAATGGGCAACGTAGTGTGGGTTCACTCATGCTCCCACCCCCTGGAATGTAACCACTACGGAGGTACAGCGAAGTGAGAAATGACTCAAGCTGGCTTAAACCAGGAAAGACTTCATTCAGCAATATTCCAAAACCCCAAGGGTAAGCATGCAGCCGATCTTCAAATGAGAACCTGCAGTTCTAAAGCCATAAGGAATCTGACTCTTCTATCTCTTTCTCCTGGTGAGTCAATTCCTTCTCTCTTTTTGTACCCAGACTTTCTCTTCTGTGGACAGTACCATTGAAAACATAACCAATAATAGCGTTTGTCCTGGAAAAGACTAACTCTTTCCTCAATTCATTCAATACTCCTAGCAAAAGATATTCCTATTGGCCCAGTCTGGCCAGAGTTTGATTCATATTCTACAAACATGGCCCCCAAGAGCCATGGTGGGGATGGGTGGGGAGTAGGGGGAGGGGGAGAGAAGTTCCCCCCCAAAAGACTGGGGGACGGAATAGAGATAACTTGCTGGACACATAACCACAAAAGTTTCCACCACAGTTCCTGACTTGGGACATGGCCTATACGTGTATCAACTAGTCATTTGAAATTGGGTCCTAAGTTCTTAGTTGAATGCAGGATGAAGGAAACTGAACTTGGCCGCATAGTTGGAGATGAGGGTTCTTGTTTCTACTTTGTGACCTAAGGCAAGTTCCCTTCTCTAGGTATGTTTCCTTCTCTGAAAAATGGAAGAATTGTATTAGGCTGGTTCTACATAAATAGTTACAAATACTTTTAAATGTTTTCTATTTTATTGTTAAAACTTTTCAATTCTAATGTTTATCATCCATTGACAATAAGATTCCTTGGGTTAAACTTAATTAGAATTGTCCTTATCTTTTCCCAGAGTTATAGCAACTGATTTCTCCGGAATGATGCTCTGATGGGGTGATATTATTACGTCTGAAAACTAAAATATAGGGAGAGTGAATTCATTACCAATTCATAAATGTAGTTTTCTGGGCCATCCTTTAAATAGAATCCATTCATAGTGAATAATAATAATGATGATGATAATAACAATAATAGTTAAACAATAGCATTTTCTGTTTGTCAGACTATATGTTAAGACTCTATTTAAAATGTCACTTATTTGTTGCAAGATTACAAGGTAGGTACTAGTTTCACTCCTCATTTTATGGAAAAAGAAACAGCCCTGACTTAATGAGGTCATCTGGCAAGAAAATGGCAGAGCCAACATTCAAACCTGTTTCTTCTGCAAAAGATTAAAAATTATGGCATTAGCTGATCTGCCCTTTCAATTAAAATGTGGTGGAAATAATGACTTATAAAATGATACAATATGACAAGTGTATCCTATATATTTTGTGTGTTCCCTTTCACTTCTGATATTCCATAATTCAATGTGCATGTCAGAAAGATAGAGGTGTGTATGAAGGTTTAAACATTTAAATGGAACCTCTCCCCTTGTTTGAAAGGTATGACAGTGTTTCACTAGCAGAGCCAGCTGTGTGGGGGATACTTTGCAAGCACAAGCTCAACTATATTAGGGCCCAAAGTTAAGTTTTTATTGGCCTGAGTAGGGGTGATTCAAGCCTTGATGTTTTACTGCTTGGGCCATGTGGTTTGGGAGGTGCAATTGTGGAGTGTGTGGGTTTGCGATTGCTCACGTGTGCACACGTGTGTGTGCCTGGCTGGGTGTTTTCCAGAGTGGAACAAGCAGGATTAACTTTCAATGTTTGGCTCACCATAACCTATAGCATATGGGCACTGGCTTTCAGTTCTCATAAAGCTAACCCCTGGAGACTTGTTAAATAATTTATTCTCAACTTTGGAAGAGCAAAGGAATAAGGTGATTAAGAAAAATGGAAAGCCACATGATAATGTGCCATTGATGGAGTGGGGTTGTCTTTCACTGAGGTACTTGGCGGGGGGTGGGGGGATGATGGCTGGATTTGGAGTGGGAGGGAGGGGAGTGTAGGTCTGTGTTGGGGGAACCTTTGGAGCAGGCAGCTCCTGACTTTATCCCCAGCAGCTGCAGCAGAGAAAGTGAGAAAAGCCTCCATTCTCTACCCAGGGAATGGCCTCAAGTTTAAAACATACTGAACCATGCTAACTTTAAGGTTGCCCAATATAACCATTTTATTTCATCCAGCTGTGGGGCCTGACTTTTGGCTAGAAAGGAGAGTCAAAGAGAGAGGGAGGCCAGAGCTGGAAAAATAAATCCACAGGATGCCTGTCAGTACCTGTTTTTGAGTTGGGGGTTGGGAACTGTAGCAAAGTCACGTGGGTGATTTACCATGGACCACTACTGCCTGCCGACTTTAAATGACCCCCTTTCCTTCCCACCGCCAGCAGCTGGAGAAGTCAAAGTCCTTCCAGCCTCAATCATGAAGCTCTCACACTCTCATTCCCTTTTAATAAAGATCCCACAAGTGTAACTCACTCCTCAAATACTCATCCATTCAATGAAACAACTTCAAGTGGTGGGGCTCCTCAGGCTCTGTAGTTGTAAATGACAGAAACTACTTCTGGCTAACTTAAGCAGGAAAGGAATTTATTGGAAGGAGACTGGGTAACTTGCAAAATTGATGAGAGGGCTGCTAGAGAAATAGGTTTGGGCGAAATACAGGTCCCAAGGGAGGCCAGACGCTGGATACATAGCTGAGGTCATGGCACAGAAGGGCCTGGATATCACCACAGCCTAATGTTGCTGGTGTTGCCAGAACTGATCTTTAAGTACCCCATATTTCTCTGCACCACTCACTTTCAATTCCAAGCCAGTTCCACATGCCAGTGGCCAGGTTGCTGAGAGAGGAAGTATTTGACCTGCCTCTGCTTTGAGGAAAGAGGTGAGCCCTGCCTCCAGTATATCTTTGGGGACTTGGGTGCTGGGAAGGCATATTGCCAGATATTTACAATAGAACTTTCTCTTAAAGTGAGAATTCCTTCTTCCCATAGAGGGATAAAAAATCACCATAACGAGCTCAAAGACTGGCATGTAGATTGTTGACATTTTGTACTTTCCAGGACCTGGCTTCAAAGGAGAACCAGTTTTAGGGCTGTTGGTCCAGGAAAGTTAATATGAAGGTCTTTGGGCACATGCAGGCTTGTGCCCTGTTGCTATGAAGGAGAGACAGGAACAGAGTTGGAGAAGGCTTGTGCCCTGTTGCTTTGAAGGAGAGACAGGAACAGAATTGGAGAAGTTACATGCCTGTCAAATGATGGTCTCTCTTTGCAAGCAGCCTGAGAGACTTCATCCTATGAGGAAAATCAAAAGCAAGGATTTGTTTCTTTAAGCCCCTCATGTTACATGGTGTGTGTCAAGCTGAAGGTTTAAAGACGGAGCCCAGGCTTTTGTCATTTGGTATCTCTACCAACAAAATCCTGTGGCAGGCAAGACAGGCCCCACAGCCAGACCATCCATTACTTGGTGGGGAATATGTCCCAGCTCTTGGTCTGTTTCCTCTGTTACCATTTTATGGGAAGCCCTGAGGGTCTGGAGGAAGGAAAATTGTTCTATGAGACTCTACCTTAGGTGAGCAATGTCATCTTCGGTCTACCACTGGACCTTCTGGAGACTTGGCTTAAGAGGTAGGAGGGGAGAAACACTCTTCCAGCCTTAAAATTAACCAAAGGACTATGGATTTAAAATACAAAGTAGAATCTGCAGTGGCTCAGACACTCTGGTAGCCCTAAAGGGAATGAGGAAAAAATGTAAACTCTAAGAGCATTGGCCTTTGAGGCCCCGAGTTTCCCATGTTGTGGATAAATACAGATTTGTTCTCAGTTATTGAAGTGTGTCTGACATGGCAAGTGCCCCCAGTGCCACTCATCTGAGGCTAATTAATTTTGTGGGGGCGTTTCTTCTCCAGCTGAAGAATTCTCATTAGATGAGATGGCTCTTAGACAACAAGCACGCCGAGAGTGACCCTGATGTCATAGCAAAGATGAAAATTCAATGGGAGAAGTCTAAGAAGAGCTGGCTGAGACAAGTGGGCTTCATGGGTGACTGTGTACAAGGTGAAGGTGAAGTTAGCCCAGCTCGGATGTCAGTCTGCAGGGCAGTGAGTGGTGAACAAGGGCTCTCTTGCCTCACCACCCACTCCCCACCCACCACCAGGACTCTCAAAGTTAGTCCATCTGTGTGTTTAGGAAGACACCTGGGATTGACTGGATGGATGTGATTCAATCAAGAACATTCACTGCCACCTTATGTTAAGCAGTGTGACCAAATACTTGGACATATGACTCATTTGTTTCATTTTTGTGTCCTGCGGCAAGAGCCTGTTTCTCAGCATTCGTTCCCAGTCTGTCAGAAGGAAAGAGGGTGGCATGAAGACTTAACATCTGAGCACACAATGTGTTTTGCAGAGCCTGTCCTTGGAGGCACCCATGGCCATGGCAGAGAACTTTCCTGGGCAGAAGGTAGCAATTCTTGTACCCTCTGCCTTGCCCTTTTTGGGGGTGGCTCAGTGAGGTGGGGCTGGGAGGGCAGGGGCTGAGTAATCCCATTCTTGTGCTGGTCTCTGGAGACATTTTTCTCAGCCGGGGTCATGCTCTAGGAGACTGTCTCCCCTGTGTTCACGCATCTCATGGACCAGTTCTTATTTTTAAAGCCGCATCCCTTGAACCCCTAAGAAATTTGTACTTGTTCATCCTCTGACTTGAACAGTAGGGCCACTGACTCCTCAAGTGGTTCTTTTTACCTCTTCTCATGTCAGCTATTAACCAGATTTTACTTGTGTAAACATATCAGTGGAGATTCTATTTCTGCTAAGGTAGCAGACTATATTTTCTTTTTTTGTCTTTTTGCTATTTCTTGGGCCACTCCCGTGGCATATGGAGGTTCCCGGGCTAAGGGTCGAATCGGAGCTGTAGCCACCGGCCCGCGCCAGAGCCACAGCAACGCGGGATCCGAGCCGCATCTGCAACCTACACCACAGCTCACAGCAACGCCGGATCCTTAACTTGCTGAGCAAGGCCAGGGACCGAACCCGCAACCTCATGGTTCCTAGTCGGATTCGTTAACCACTGCACCATGACGGGAACTCCAAGACTATATTTTCTGAAAACCCTCCTACTGCAGAATACCTGGAAATGCTAGGACTATATAACAAACAAGAAAGTCAAGGAAAGGGCCACAAATGAAGAGAGGGACTTGAACCCAGAGTGGGAGGCAGGTGTCATGTCAAGCTGTGCTGAGGATGTGGTATGATTCTGGTGCCCTTGGGTCTTATTGACAGTGCAGGGGACAGGGTCTATGTCAGGTAGGGAGGTGGAACTGAGACTCTTCTCAAAATCTTGGACTTCTACAGTCAACATGTCATTTAAGGGGGAATTGGGGTATTGGCAAAGGGGGAAGACAAGGAAACATGGACGCCTTGATGAAAACAAAGACATCTTATGAAAGTCTGCATGTGAGTGTATGGACTTACTTTACATAGAGTGGCCAGAATAGTACTTCTCTGTGCTCAAGCTTCATCTAGACAGTATCTTATACATGACTAATGCTATGAAGTCTATAAAGTCCCTTTACATCTATTATCTCATTCTGATCCATTATTTCATTATTAGGATGGGATGAATCGAACTCATTCTGCTATTGAGGAAAACATTTAGAGAGAGAGAGACAGAGTGTTGAGCCCTGTTAATAAATGGTAGAGAGGAATTCCTCCTGTCTCTTAAGTCTAAGTCCACTGACCTTTGCAATATGGCAGCCCACTTCATTCATAAACAAGCAACCTTAGTGTCCTCCTGGGAGCTAGCCCTGGGGATACTGTGACACTCAGGATGCAGCCCACACCATCAGGGTGCTTACAGCCTCACAGAAGGGTCATACAAGAAACAAGCAGTGGGACAAGTACTAGGGCTAAGAAGGAGGCCCTCTGGGGGCCTGTAGGGGGGTACTCCGAGACCAGGAGCAGAAGTGCCAGAATAGTCCTCCCAAGACCCAGAGGTCTCATGCTGACCTCTGCTGATCCTCAACAGCAGCAACACCTCCATTGATCTCTCCCAAAGTGCCACAGCCCCAAACTGACCTCTTCTCCCCTCCCCCAAACACGATCCCACCCTTCCTGATTAAAGCCTGGCAGAGAAATTTCAGTAAATCATAAAGAGCAGTGACCCTCTTGGAGGGTGTTGACCTGAGTGGGGATGAGTTGCTGCCTGAATCTCTACAAGCTGAAAGGAAGGGTGGCCCAGAGGTGAGGCAGAGAGAATTTTGAGGGGTGGGATTGGGTGGGGGTGGGGAGGCACAACTCTGCCCACCCTCCCTTCCTTCTCTCGGTTTCCAGGCGGATAAGGAGTTGTGGGATCAGCTGGGGAACAGCTCTCCCACATGAGAAGAAGTTATTGAAGGTGGAACTTGTGTTGAACACCTTTCTTCCCTCTCTGAATCCCATCCTGCCTCCCAGTGCCCATCCCACCCATTGCACACAAGTGCATATATTCTGTGGGCAGACATAGGTTGGAGAGAGCCATCCAAGGGAACTGGCAAGGTTAAGGGGCTGGGGGACAGGGGAATTTGAGAGAGAGAAGTGGGAGGCCCATTCCTTTGCCCACCCAACCCAGCTGCCTCCAGCAAACCCCAGAACTACTCTCCATTTCAGCTTCTGCCAACTTCACCTCCCCGAGCTTACCTCCAGGAAAACTAGATAAGTATCCACACATTTTAGTTGTTTACTTTGCAATTTGGAGCTGTAAAATGATATATACTGCAGTTTCATGAAGGTGTAATTTTTGAGTAAATATTTTTAATAAAACCCTTTAAATCTATTTCAGTGTTTAAACCGTCTCTTAAAACTGAAAATACATGATAAATTATAGTCACAAGTCCCTCCATTTTCCATAAGCCTAGTTCCTCTAGTTACAGGGTTTTAAGTTACAGGACATTTTTAGTACAGCTTGGAGTTGGAACGCAATTTCATTTTACAGCTTGAGAAATGTTTCATAGAGTAAATACTCTTTAACTAAATCTACGGAATGAACGAATGTTGGAAAAGCAAGGAGAGTTTTTATAAGGCAGGTGTGGTGGGGCAGGGAAGAGGGAAGTTAAAAGTCTATATAAGAGGCAGACATTTCTGGGGATATCTGAAAAACCAACCAACCAACCAACCTGGCAGGACACGTTTTTAGCTAGCTCTGGCTGCTATAACAGAACACCATAGACAGGGAGGTTTAGTCAATAGACATTGAACTCTCAGTGTTGGAGGAAGGAAAGTTTAAGATCAAAGTGTGGCACCTCTAATGCCTGGTGAGGGCCCAGTTTCTGGTTTGCAAATGGCTGTTTTCTCCTTGTATCCGTAGCTGATGAGGAGCAGAGAGAAGGATCAAGCTCTGGAGTATCTTTTAGAATTTCTAAGGGCACTAATCCCTTTCACAAGGGCTCCACTCCCATAACCTTTCCATAGATCCCACCTCCTAATACCATCCCGCTGGGGGGTAGGATGTCAACATAAGAATTCAGGGGCAGGGACACAGACCATGAGAGGCTGAGTCTCCTAAGAGAGAAAAGTCTTGAGGAAGGAGCAGGGTACAGCTAGGGGGCCCAAAGCCCCAGCCATGGGGAGGGAAGAGTTATTCTGTGCATGTTGCTCCTGGGGCAGGGCCATTGGATTCAATGTGAGGCTCCATGGAGAACAGTGTGGGCAACAAATAAGAATGAAGACGACTTTCTCTCAAACTCCGGAAAATTGAGGGGCTCGATCATGCCTGCTGTGACCACATTGAACTCAGTGTCATTCAGAGTGGAAAGTAAGAGGAAACGTGGTGTGCCATGGGGCCATGCATGCAGTACCCAGGGCATGGCCTGGCAGAGGGACAAGGTGGCACCCAGGGCGAGAGGGCAGCATAGGATCAACAGATATTGACAGACCAAAATACTGGAGGGGCATTTCACAGGGACTGGGCTCTTTGTGGACAAGAGGGATCAAGTCGGGGTTGGGCTCGGTGTAGGTTTGTTCTTGTGCCCTCGAGCCTGGGAAACTTGGATCACACAGGTCAGGGCTACACTGAATTTCTAGTGTTCTCTCTCCATGACCCAGAGCCATGGCTCCAGCCAGCCTTATCAGAATCGCACACATACACACACACCCCAAAGCCTATGACTATACAGATCGTAGGGATATTCAACATGAGAGCTCTTTGAGGTTAAGGATGGATGGTGAATTAGCAGTGCTCTGAGGACCAGGAACTGATCACATCTGCATAGAGCAGAAACCAAACAGAAGGTGCAGGGGGTGGGGGTTGAAAACCTCTCCCTTCAGGGGTCTCAGGCTCTCCCTAATAGCATCAGCCTCTGAGCAAAACAACGTCTAGGGCCTCTTGTGAACCAGGCTGACATGGCACTTGAGAACTTATCAGTTCTAGAAGGGAAAGAAATGAAATGAGATTCACGAGCCCTTCTGGAAAGGATCAAGTGTTTGGTCTTCTACCTGGATATTCCATTCCCTTTCACAAGGGGATGGGTTCTTTGAGCTCATGTAAGGAACCCCTTCATACAGATTGGGTTTGTTTTGAATTTTATTTGTGAGGTTTTAAGATGTAGCTGCCTGTCACAGTGACATATGCCAGTGCCTAGGCACCAAAGCAGCCCTTCTAAGAACCCTCCCTGCTCCACCCAAACAAAAGAGCCCAGAAACTTTGTAGTTAAGCTCTGGCCTTAGAGATGGAGGCTCTCTTCACTGTGTGCTTCTAGCCTTGTCACCAACCAGAGTAGCCCTGACTTTTTGATAAGGATGGCAGAAAATCCTGGAAGAATATTAGTCAGGAGCCCTCTGGGTCTAAACCTTCCACTTCTGAATTCGAAGCAGGGTGGATTTCATGTTGTCTCATGACTCTTACTTACATGTTAATTCTGTCACCCAGTGGGGCTGGGTCTTTTCCAGAGGATGTCCGAGGAAATGTCACTTATGGACAAAGAAGAAGTGGACAGTGAAAATTTCAGGAAGCCCAGAGCATCATTCCCCATCTGTGGCAGTCACAGAATCCTCCCTCCTTCTGTGGCAGTCACATTTAGTACATGCCTTTGTGAGTCCCTGGGGTATTACAGGGGACCCATTTTGTGGTTTTGCAGTGCTATTTGTGACTTCACTTCACAGGCTTGGCTGCATTCATTCATTCATTCGGTACACATTTCTCCGAGCAAGTCTGTTCCATGCACCAACTGCTAGTAACTAGATACTGATATTTAGTGTGATTTGTTAAGTGGCAGCTCCTATGCTAAGCATTTTACATAGGTCATCTCATGCTCCTCTCAACAACCTAGGAGGCAGTTATGATTAATATCCTTTTTTCATAATGGAGGCTGAGGGAAGTTAGGAGACTCAGGTCTCCCCCATTAGTCAGTCTGACTCCAGAGACCAAGATCTTGCCCTTGATGCTCTGCTGCCTCTGAGAGACACAGAAGTGAGTCAAGCATGGCCCACCCCATGAGCTCATAGTTTAGAAGAAGAAGAAGAAGAGTCAAATAAGCACAATGAAAAAGGAAATGTTATCCTAAAGGAATGTGCTCTGAAAAGAGCCCTGGAGGAAGCAGCATCTGCGCCTGCGTGGTCCAGGGGTTGGGAATCAGAGCCATCACCAGCGAGTCAAAGGGAGAGAGCACCCGAGCTGAGAGACAAACTTCAGCTACCCTTGAGGTCTCTGGAACTGAAAAATAGCATACAGCCGAAATCTTTGTTAACAGGACTTAGAGCTGCTGTGGAGCAGGTCAGCCCTCACTGGCAAGACAGATAAAAGCTACACCGTAAGAACTTATAAATAGGGAAACCTTGCCTGCACAAAATCAAAGGAATAGAGTCTCAGTCCATTCAGGCTGCTTTAACAAAATGCCATTGGTGCCATAGAGGGAGTGGCTTGTAAAAAATGTAATTCTCAGAGTTCTGGAGGCCAGTGCTGGCAGGTTAGGTGTCTGGTGAAGGCTAATTTTCTGGTCTATAGATGGCCATCTTTTTGCTATAATTTCATATGGCAGAAGGGGTGAAGGCAATTTTGGGGGTCTTACAAGGGTCTTATCCCTTTCAAGGGGCCTCATCTTTCACCAGAGGTCTTATCTCTTAATACAAACACATTGGAGGTTAGGGCTTCAACATACAAATATGGGGGGCACAGAGTCTGTAACAGGAAAAATATGCATGGTCCATGAGGCTCTGGCTCCCTTGCAGGGCGAACATATCTGAAAGTGTTAATGTAGACAAATAAGGGGCACTAACCAGGAAGGCTGATCAGCCAAGTTTGATGACCTTAGACAAGGAGAGATTCAGAACTAAAGACTGGTACAGCCCCTCTCAGCACTGTTTAGCAAAGAGCATGCCCTTTTATACCAAAGCTAGCATCCCACTGTGTCCACCCACACTTGGCCTGTCAATTTCTGATGACAACATAAAATATCTCCCTGGAAAAACAAACTCCCCTATTTCTGATCCTATAACGTTGATTCCCTGAGATCTTATCTATAAAGAGAGAGATATTTGGCCAGCCAATATGTATACCTACTTGGATTTGACAATATTTCTTGGTTCTAGCTTCAGGGTAAAATAATAAATTAGCCCTCTACATCAGCTAGGTAAGAAAATTGAGACACAGAGGGGTACTACAAAGTATCGAGAACTCTCTTAGTAATCCTTCCTAATGGATCACCATCAAAGAATGATATCACCACAGGCAGGTGATATAAAAAACATTATAAAAAACATTGCAAAAATATATTCTGAAAAAGAATATATATGTATAACTGAATCACTTTGCTATACACGTGCAACTAACACAACATTGTAACTCAACTATACTCCAATAAAAACATGTATAAAATATATATATAGCAAAATTCATGATCTCCTAAGAGATAGAGTGATTCATCAATGGAGATTTGCAACAACAGATAGGAAAGTCCTTATGGCATTTGCTGATTGTTCAGTACATGCAGAAGAACAGACTTCATTGTGTCTAAGCGCCAACTCTTCCTGTTCAAGCCCAGGAACTCAACTATCTCTTAGTGTTCTTTATTGTCAAATGCACTATTTCTGGCTAATTTCACAGCTGTCACTGCAAGAAAAAGGTGGCAAGGCTGTTATTACGAATAATGCCGTGACTCTCTGGAAACTTTATATTGAAACAATTTAGATCTGCCTGCCTCTGCCATTTCCAGGACTGCTGATTGAACACCGGTGACATCTTCATTCATGACACTGACTCTCTCATCCTGCTGTTTGTGAATATGGGCTTCCAGTGACTCTCTCAAATTTGTTATTGGGGGCTTCACTGATGATGAATACAAATGCAAGTTTTGCCCAGAGTATGTAGGAATATATGAACAATAATTTCCTGGTCATGCTAAATTCACCACTTAGAATTTTATAGCGACAACATAGAACAGCACATCTTCCAAGCATGTCTTCTGAACTCTTTAGGCCACAGGCAGTGCCTTTATAGCTTGTGATCTCTTTTGATGTTGAGTGCACTCCTGACTTCCATACACCTCCATCAGTAGCGAGGATGGGGGGTGGCGCTGGATAGCTAGAACAATGGTCCCATTCACACAAAGAAAGTCCATCATCTACCTGGCAGGGATTAAGACCTGCCTGGGATAATGTGAGGTCATTCATTGGAAAGGTCTGTTGGCATCATGGAGCAAAGTCCTTGGAAGCCCTTATGGACACAGGTGTGAGCTTCCTGGAGAACTATGTGTTATGTGGCACAGAGCCACCCACAGAGGGGTGGGGAGCCTGCTGCCACCTCTGCACCTTTGGGTGCTGCAGCCCAGAGGCAGCACCACAGTTAGAACACGGACGGATGACAGCAGAAGCACAAGCCCAAAATGCAGCTGTAGCACAAGGACTGATGCTGGACCTTTGATAGCCCAGAGCCCTGAATTCGCCTTGTGTCAAACATGAATTAGAGCTGCCCACAGTCAGTATATCAGGTCTGTCCTGGAGGCAAGATCCCATAAAAAGAATAATGTACTGACCAGGGAGGGCTCTGCTCACCAAGCCTTCCTGGGAAGGGTTAGTGTTAGGAACTCAACAGGAATTTGCATCCCCAAGTTCATAGGTTGACATGCTAACCCCTTGTGTGATAATACTGGGAGATGGGTCTTTGGCAGGTTATTAAGTCATGGGGGTGCAGCCCTCATGAATGGTGTTAGTGCCTTTATTTTATTTATTTTTTTGGCCACACCCACAGCACGTGGAAGTCCAGGCCATGGAGCAAACCTCCGCCACAGCAGCAACCCAAGCTGCTGGTGTGATAATGCCAGATCCTTAACCTGCTGACCTACAAGGGAGTTCCTGTAGATAACTTGTTTCTCATAAAGATTTCCATTCTCTAATTTTGGCATCCATTGATAACTTTATCAATCAATCATTTCTTCTGTTTTTATTAAGCTGTCGTTCTAGTTAAAGAGAAGTTTCCCTTCTTTCCTATTTATCTCAACATATTAATATCAGTAAAGAATTGGGGTTTTCATTTTATTCAGTGGGCTATCATGGACTGTGATCACTTATTTTGATGTTCACATTGTTCTGGATTTAAGACACATGGGTTTAAATAACACTTTGTTGTTGTTGTTATTGTTTAGGGCCATACCTGCAGCATATGGAAGTTCCCAGGCTAGGGGTTGAATTGGAGCTGTAACTTGTGGCCACACCACAGCAACAATGGATCATGAGTGAGGCCAGGGATTGCCCTGGCATCTTCATGGATACTGGTCAGGTTCTTAACCCAATGAGCCACAACAGGCACTCCTAAATAACACTTTTTATATAAGAAGCTATGGGAACTGGGGCAAGTTTCTTTGCTTTATGAAGCCAATTTCCCATTTTGAGTAACAGGGGAGCTACACTAGAAAACCTCTCATTGCCTTTTCTTTGTAGAGGTCTAAAGACCCAAGATACATAATTTTCCTTGTCTTCCTTTTTAAAAAGCCTTTTTTACATGGTTGGTTCTGTTTTAAGAGGTTTTTTTTACTCCACTTATGCTTAAAAATCATTTAAATGGCCATAACTGCAGTGAACCAGTCAAAAGCAACGCATGAATGGTTTAGTTCATTTGTTTCTTAGCGTGGGGAGAAGGAGGAGTAGAGTATGGCCTTTTGTATCAAAAAGGATGGAATAAATTGAAGACCTCTGACCCCCAGCAGGAAATATTTGCCGCTTCCTCTGACAATGGCAGCTCTTCTCAGATGGGGCATTGTTCTTGGAACTGGATGACCAGGGAAGAAGCAATTCTCACCTACCTTTTTGTCTTTCCTCACTTCCCCCATCATTTCCCCACCCACTGAGATGCCTAACACTTAAGGCCTTAGCTGCTCCCTTTCCCTTACTTAGATCACTTTATGACCTTGGTGGATTTGGTTTTATTAAGAGATAATGGTAGGATGATTTGGAGAGATTGCTTGCACATGAGGTCCCCTTTGTGTTCGCCAATAATTCTATTTCCGGCAAGCTGGCCTAAGGCTTCTGTTCAAAACCACATGCAAGAAACATCAATTCATAATGATCATTTTTCATTTCTGCCTTAAAAAATTTAGATATATTGCTATTTCATTGATTATAGTTTTGTAGTTTCTTTGTGTTGCTGATGAAACCATTGGGAATATTTTTGAATTGGAACTAAGGCCAAGGGAACAAAGGGCACAAAATGAGAAGCATTTATGTGCTCCTTTTTAAAAGGTTTCCTTTGATCATTTATGATCCAGGATTTCTGGCAGCTTTGCATTTTCACTCTAACTTGCCTTCAGGTCAAGAGTGGAGCAGACCAAACGGAAAGGGTCTCTTCTTTGTTTGCTTTAAATATTCCTAGTAATTTCCCAGAATAAATAATATCAATCTCATTATCAAAACAGCTCTTCCCTCATCTTCCCAAAGACTATGATTTGAGGAGGGGAAGAGGGAGAGATTATTTTTAGACCTTCAACAATATTTCCAGGCAAAAATAAGCCCTGTGCAAACTTCCTTTCAACCAGACTCCCCCTTGTTGAAAAGTACAGACTTTTTCTCTTTGCTAATGGCCCTCATTGGCCTCTTTTGAGGAATTCCATGGAGAAACTGATGTTCATCTAAATCTCAACTGTATACACTAACCCCACTACGAACCAGAAACCAAGCAATATCTTAAAAGGTTAAGAAAAGGGCAAACACATAGCTTTTATTCCGCTCACTCAGCAATCAGCAGAGGCCTTTCTGAATGGGGAAGATTCTAGCGTCTAATGACTCTGAGGAATGAGTTGTTCTTGTTATCAATTGGGGACAGTTGCCATTCATTCTAGAGAAGAAAGCAGATCTATTGCCAGCATGAAATTAAATTTTCCAGGTAGCAGCAAGTAATTGATACTGTGGGGCGACCTCTGCCCATGGCAGCCAATTTCAATCTGCAGAGAGGGCAATAGAGCCAGCTACCCAGTTTGACCCCCATGAGCCAAGCTTGAAAAACAAGACGCCTGAGTAACTTCGATTTCTTCCTCCTAAATGCTCCCTATGTTTGTTACCTTTGTTCTCCCAGCCTTTGTTCTCATTCAGATTTCCCTGATGGTCTTACACATTTTTTATGAAATCGTTGACTCATCCACCTGAGACACTAAGTAGGATCAGATTTTCAACTTGCTCTGTGCTTCAAGGTTTTGGTGGTGGTGGTGATGGTGTTTTTTGGTTTTGTTTTTCTCTTTCAGACACATTAATTTTTCTGGATTTTCTTACCTTTAAAAATACATCATCAGAGAGGGGTCTGAAAAATAGGAAAAGCTCAAATACGCCACATCATACTTTTTTTATGTTTTAACTACAGATTCATTTAGCGGTTCAAAATAAGTTGATGTTTTCTGGATTGTGGCAGAGTGTCTATCATCAAGAAAGAATTTTAAGATGAATATTGGATTTATTTAAGTAACAGCTTAGGATAGGAAAGAACAGGAAAGAAATTGTGTGCGATTAGAATTACTCAGAAGTTAAAGCACTTTGGAAATTTGCTCCAGAACCTATTGCTTGTCTTGAAATTTTTGACACTGGGGATGCAATGGGTCCTAAATTAGGATTATTTGGTTCAAAGCTTCAGGCCTTTTAAAACCCCTGGGTAAGGAAAGTGGACTGAAAGTCTTAATGTAGCAATTTAGGGTATAAATTATGTAAGTGCAAAGAGCACACAGATCATAGCTCCTTGAGCCAATTTAGATTTTAATCAGATTTTTCATTCCAACTTTAATTAAAATGTTTGACTTAGAAAAATGACCATTAGAAAAAATGACTGCCAGGAAAGCAAAAGAGAATAGTTAATTGGAAAAAAATGTGCCCTAACTGCTGTGAAGATTCATAGCATATGTTAGGAAAGGGAGGAGAAGAAGGTTTTAATGAACTATTATAGCATATAGCAGTATTATTTTTGTCCGGACATGTATAAAAATGTCTGTATGGCGTTTTTCTCCTATGCTGACATAAGCAAAAAAAAAAAATTCTATTTTTAAAAATTTAAAATCTAACAATACCCTCCAACTATCAGGCTGTAGTGATCATTAACTTTTTCTGCCTGGCTTGGTTGGGCTAATTTCTATAGCAATGAATCAATCAGCTAGCATTTGTTGACTCTTTCCTAAGCCAAGAGGATTCCTGAAGAAGTTTTGAAAGTGGTTCCAGCCCTTGGAAAGTTTGTAGTCTTACTGAGAAAAGAGAGGGGGTAACCCTAAGAGGATTAGATCTCAAGCTGAGAATTTCTCAAGCTGAGAATTGGATGCACGTCTCTGATGCTTATAAAAATTGACATAAGGGGGACTCTCTGGTTATAGCAGCCCCACTAACATCTGGGAAGGTGGGAGATTGAAAACTAGACAGAATTTGGAGAGGTGCAGGGGACAGTTGAACAGGCTTGGGAGGCAGAGAAAAGCCAAGCTTGAGCAGAATGGAGAGTTTGTTAGGGGGTGGGGTACAGGAGTTAAGCTGACCTGGAATTTGAACATCAGACAAAGGCATTTACATCAGAGATGATGTATCTAACAGACATTTAGAGCTATTGCTGTCTGTCTGGGCCTTTTGCATTTATATCATTTCTATGCTATACTATGTTCTTTTTTTGACAGGCTCTAGAGATCTAGGGTTGTGAGGGTGCAAATTTTAGGAAGAGCAGCCTGGTGGTTTATGCAGATTGCATTGTTGGAAGGAGACTGGCAGCAGGGCACCTAAGAGGCCACTGTCCCATCCAGGGCTAAGGTGGGCCTATCTGGGTGGAGATGGATAGAAGAGTGATGCAAAGGAACTCAAACCACTTTCATTCGGCAAACATTATCGGACAACTTCTACCCAAAGATAAAACCAAGTCAGCAAGACTTGGTGGGGGAAATTGTTGGTTAGGTTTGATCCAACTACCAAGAACAGTGTCAGTATTTTAGGAAATACAGGGTGCAGGCTCTGTTCCCCGTCTGGCTTGAGACAGCACGGATGGACATCACAGGTGTGGGCACAAGGGTCAAGAAAGGCACCACCCAGAAGATGGCTTTTCACTGGGCTCAGAAGGATACATCAGATTTTGTCAGGTGGAGGAAAAAGAAAACACATAAGCGGAGGATCAAAATTCATTGGAAAGTTAGGCCAGCAAATTAAAGCCAAAAATTTAAAAAATGCCCTAAAGAGCTGCCCCAATCTTTTTAGTCTTGTATGTCCCATATCCCATCTCTGGGATTTTCTGAAGGGGAAAAAGAATGAAGAGGTCACGTGCTTTGGCAAACACCAAATCATTTGTAGAGAAAAAGAGGCAGAGTGCTTGGGATTGTGGGACAGAGTTTAAGTGCTCAGGCTTTTCTGGAAAGTACAATCACGGGAAAACAAGAGCAATGGAAAGGAGCGAGGGAAGGCTGGGAAGCAAGTGGCTGGCATGTCTTGCTGCATCAGCCACTGTGTCACAATGAGTCAGGAAGAGATGCAGCTCATGGTGGGGCAGGTGCAGGAGGTCTCTGGACAAGCTGTAGGAAACTCAGAACAGTGTCTGAGAGGGAGGAACAGAGAGAAAGTCCTGCCACTGACTACTTTCTGCCTCCCCTTTCCCATTTATCGCAATAACGGGCATGAGCGTTAACCCCCACCTTTATTTTGGGTTGGGTCACCTGGCTTCTTCAGGCAGCAGACCTCTCTTGGGGAAGCAGATCTTGTCACTTAGGGCATGGCATTTAGGGGATGGGAAGTCAAGGGGAGCTGAAGACAACACAGGGACCCATGAGGTCCTGCACAGGGTCGACCCCCTCAGCTACCAGTCCAGGAGCCAAGGGCCCTGGTGGATGGATGAGCCCGAGAGTGTCTGATAAGGCCCATAGGATGTGTCTATACTACATGTAACCATACAGAAATATCACAATAATAGTGCTCAGTCCTCCCCTGACACCAAGACATTTCCAGACCTGTTGCATCTTTGATTTCTCATTCTGTATCCCTACTCTGCTCGTGTCCATCTTCTGTAAGGGCAACCCAAGACAAGAGCAAGCAAAACCCATGTCAGATCATGCCATCATCTATAAGCCCACTGGCAAAACTTGTTAAGCAAGATACAGCTGAAGAAGGACAGATGGCATTAAGTTGAGAGATGGAGGAGAAGTAGTTTCCTGATCATATTTGCTTAAGCTTGGTTTCCAGCAACATTTTGCTTTCTTTTAAACAGTGAGGGGTTGGGGGGGTGCTTTGAGAATGAATGTGTCCATTTGCTTGAAACTTGAGCCCCTTCTCAGGGGAGGAACAGGAAGAGGAGGTGACACTGACCAGGCACGTAGGCACTGTGAGACACAAAGATTTACAGACTGTATCACTGGGAAGCCATGCATGAGGCTGCCAGGAGACGTGTGGAACTGGAATATTAACTGTTTCCTGCACAGCCTGTCCTGACCTATTCATAAACTTGAAAACGACTTTAGGACCAACACTTTACAACAAAAGTGATGACAACCAGAAAGCAATGATTTGATTTCATATACATGAATGGTCCAGGTGGCAGCCAGCCCATGCAAACAATCAGGAAGGTTGCTCTTCAACTGGGAAATGCTATTACCGGCAACTGGCCAGGAGCTTCGGGTCCATCTGAACTGTGGCTTTGCCAGTCTCCTCTTCATGCACCTGTGTCCTGCTGACTGTATCACTCGTGGGAGACCTACAGGAATGCTCCACTTTTAAGTTCACTGGGGTTGTCTGCTCATTCAAGCTAATCCTCACAGTGCTTTGCGAAGAATGAAAAGGAAAAGATTAGCTGTACCTGAAGCCACAAATGAGACGGCTGCGTGGGCGGAAGAAGAGGAGCCATTATTTTTCCCTTTTGTCTGACTGAGGCTGCTCTTTTTTAAGCTGTCCAGGGTAACTAATTAGCAGAGAGAATTCTGAATGCATCTTCTTGCCATGCTTATAATGAAACAACCAATTTAATTACTTTCTTGTCTGAACAGATTTGCCATCAAAGAAAATTTTTACCTCATGCTGACACTTTTTTTTTTCCCCCCAAATTCAGCCACTTTCCTACTATATTTCTAATTTGGGCTATGTCCCTGGATCACTTTTAAATTGACTTACTTTGACGATAGTCAATAGCTATTTTAGACTTGTCTAAGTAACAATACTGTGAAATTACAATTTTGATATTCTGTGTGTGTGCCTCTATCATTTTTACAATGTATAATCTCATATCATGCACCTTTTCTAGGGCCTTGGAGAATAATAAAATGTGGATGTGGCACTCCTTAATTAGAGCACTGAAACAATCAAGTGGAAAGAAAAGCAGTTTGGGAGATTTCCCACCTTGGAAATGCAGGGGAGTCTAAACTGGTTGTTTGTTTCTGAAAGGGAAACATTGCATTATTTTCCACCTGCCCCAAATTTTTCATCTACCTGTGTACTCAGAAGCACTTTTATAAATCCCTATCTGTATTTTCACCTATTCATCTTTTTATATGCATTTTTTCTAGTAAATGTATAAAAAACCAACAAAAAAATTCCTCATGTATGATACAAAATCATCCCATGTTCTGCAGTTCATTAAAAAAATGGTTCATAAATTTACTTGGTTGGCTTAACTGGGAGGGAGTGGGGGACAACATTTGAATGTGTGACTTCAGTCAAACAGCTTGCCATCACTGCATTCCCAGCCTTATGGCCCCTTATGTCCTGGAGACCCTGGATCACTAAACACGGAGCGTTGGGAATATTGTGCAGCTTAGTCTGAATGACCTGGGTAGACTCAGCAGAACCTGGTCTCAGACCTTCCTCCATTTTTCTCTGTAGGGAAACTGGCCCCATTTGACCCTCCTGAGAAACTGCCATCCAGTAAATCTAGATTCATATCAGAGGGCTGAACAAACTCTTAAACACCAGAGGGTTCATGAAAATAATACAGTCGGCTTCCCATCCATGGGTCCACATTTGTGGATTCGACCAACCAAGAATCAAAATATTTAAAAAATTTTTCGGAACATTCCCAAAAGTAAAACTTGCATTGGCCATGACTGACAACTGTTTACACAGCATTTCCATTGTATCCGGTATTACGAGTAATCTAGCAATGGCTAAAGTATTTGGGAGGATATGCCCAGTTTATATGCAAATACTGCATTATTTTATATAAAAGACTTGAGTACCAGGGATTTGGTATTCCAGGCGGTCCTGGAACCCACCCTCCACTGAATACTGAGGAATGACCAAATGGCTTAGATTCGAGGCAAGAAAATAAGAGGTGTTCCACCTTCAAAATGGTGGTGTGAAGAGCTCCATAGAATCTTTCCCCAGCAAAAACAACCATAATTAGAGAAAACCGTTTTAAAAAGCAATTATATAAAGTCTCTGGAAATTGTCCTTTGGACACACAGCAAACTAAGAGACATTTATTTTAGAAACTCTACTACATCTTGGTAAGAACAGTACAAGCCTGTGTCCCAGTCAAAGGGTGCCGTATCTGACTGAGAGGAGACAGCTGCCAGCATTTCTCATCCCCTCAACTCTGACTTACAGAGAATAAGTTTCTGCATGGCCAAGAGGTTGCTCGCTTCCTTCCTTCAATCCCCAGTGCGTGAGAGAGAGGCCCTACCTCAGGCAGGGCAGGCTGAGAACACTGGAGCTCTAACTGCCCTCCCCTCAACTTGCTCTGAGAATGGAGATTCTGTGCCAGGAGAAATACACAGAGAAGGCCAAAGGCCACTGCCCCTGCCCAGCACCCTGCTCTTAAGGCAAGAGCGTCACCCTCTTTCCAGCTCTGGAGCAGTGGCTCAGACTCTTTGCCAGGGACTAAGGCAGACCACAAGAACAGAGGGCTCCAAAACTCTTCCCAAAGGAATGGACCTCATTGGAAACAGACTGTGGGGTATGGACTTCACTGGAAACAGACATTGGAATCAAGCCTAAGGATGCTCTCACAAACACTGGAAATGCTGGTGGCAAGCTGTTCAGAGATAGCTGGTATCTATGTGAGAAAAACAAACTAAACCATAGGTCTGCTGGTTCACCAGAGAGAGCAAGCGAAAGAGGTCACCAAGACAAGACCTCCTGGGGTCAGAACAAACTCAAAGCCTATCCCTGGAAAGGAGCGATATATAATAGGGTCATTGAGACCCTGCTGTATAGCACAGAGAATCATATCCAATCACTTGTGATGAAACATGATGGAGGATAATGTGAGAAATGTATGTATAACTGGATCACTTCACTGTACCACAGAAATTGACAGAACACTGTAAATCAACTATAATAAAAATCTTTTTTTAAATGAAAAAAATTCATAATGATATTTCATAGGATCAGAGTGAGGAGGGATTCTTGCCCCAGGCATTGTCAAAAACAGTCATACAACTAGCCAGCAATTAGAGAAAACAGTCAGCTGGGTGGGATATCAAGCCAGACAGATACCTTAACAAAAAAAGCCAAGGGACGGGAGGGGGAAACAGCGATTGCCCCGCTTAGACCACTGTCATCCTGGGGCAGCTATGTGTATGACCTAGCCTCTGCCCTCTGAGAGGTGACATCATGAGGTTCATAGCATGGGGGAAATAGACTTCGCTGAAAGGGGCCATCCAAATAAGCAAGTAAACAACATCCAAAACAAGCTCCGGAAAGGGGAAGGAGAGTGGTCTTTTTTTCATCTCCTAAAATGTTGTTTACAATAAAAAAAAAAATTATGAAACATGGAAGGCAAACAAGAAAGTATGACTCATGCCCAGAGAACAAGAAAGCAACAGTAGTTGCCTGTGGGAGAGGACACAGACAATTGGACTTAAGACTGCAAAACAAGAAAGGAAACTAGACTCTAAAGGAAGGTATGGTGAGAGTGTCTCATCAATACAGCAGAGTGATAACTTATTTAGAGTTCTTTTGCAATGGAGATTTTTCTTTTCTGCCCAATTATTTATTTAATCATTTCTGTGTATTAGTTTGAACATGAGGATATTTATTTTATTCTCTGCTTTGGGTTATAACCCCATGCACCTACATTTTTTTGCTTAAATTGTTTTAATTTTGGGAGCTCTTTCAGTTGACATATGCCTCCATGAATGTCGGGTTTGGTGGGGTTGGGGTTTTTGTCTTGTTTTTGTGTGTTTCTTTTGGCATTTTATAAAAACTTTCTGACGGTACAAGATGCTCCAGGTTCAAGTCATATGTTCCCTGCCCAGTCCTAGACCCAGTCATTTTCCCAAGGCACTCTGGTTTGTTTTATTGGAGACTGGTGTTGGAAACCACACTCTGGGTGCTAGGCTTTTCAGAGACATGAAGGTGTTCTAAAATTGATTGTGGTGATGATTGCATGACTTTGTGAATACACTAAAAAGCAATGAATTGTATACTTTACTTGGGTGAATAGTACAGTATGCAAACCCCAATAAAAGCTTTCATTAAAAGGGGGGAAACAAAGAAAATTGGTCTGGGGAGTACTCTTTCACAAATTAAAGAGAACTATATAGACAAAAACTGTGCATAATAAATCCTTTGCCAACTAGAATCAAGCATGTGGCCTCAACATGTCATATCAGGAATTACTGCCCACAAATTTAAAAAGTTAAAATTTTGAGCACCTTCGAAAGAAAACTAGACCATTCCAGGTCATTCAAATTACCTTTTTCTTAAGGCCTCAGGGCATATTATATATGGCGTAGTTTAATTAGAGCTTTGAAATAATAGACTAGAAAGAACACATGCTTCAAAAACTCCTACATTCCTGGAAATCCTAGGGAGCTTTGAAACTAGCTTGTCTTTAAGGGGAAACATTGCAGTAGTTTCTAGGCAGCTGCGGTGAACTTCTAATGCATCCTGGCTGGTAAGAAGCCCCCCTCCACCCACCATACTCAAAAGAAAGACCTGGGGCCCTGTTATGCCTCTAAAGCTGTCAGAAAGCATAAGCCTAAGCAGGTGTGAGAGCTGCACGTTTCCTGAAGGCACCCAGAAGCCCAAGGCTCCCTTCGCCCACGTGTAGGGCATGATTTATTGGTACGGAAAAGAGTGGGAGAAAGAGAAGATGAGAATTCAGATGCATGTGTTTATTATCAGTTCCCAGAGAGATGCCCTGTTGACCTCCCTTCTTGTCCTTGCTTTATAATTTGTTCAAGAGCCAAGGCATGTACTTGACTGTATGAACACATGCGTAGGCATAAGCACAGACAACAACGAGGAGTTAGATAAGGACATAGGTGTATATATGTATGTACGTATGTATCTGTATATGAGAGACTGAAATGTCATGTCATGGTTAAAGGTGCCTCTCTACAGTGAGACTTGTGGTCCTCATGGCTGGTACTTGATGGAGCCAGACTTGGGACCCACTGAGTGTGCTACATCTATGCCTTAGTTTCTTCATCTATAAATGGGGCAAAAAATGCTATCTACAAGGAGGAAACAATATCTATAAAGAGAAGGAGAGACTGATGAGAGGAAATAAAAGACAACAATGACAACATTTTGGAGGACAGCAGATAGAGAACAATGTAATGAATTTTCAGAACAGAGGTGGCTGCAGTTGTAAGACCCGCAGTGGTAAACAGCCCAGGAAGGACTATTCACCCTAGAGAACTGCAGCAGGCCTAGGACTTGGTGGCAACAGGCATTGCTCAAAGGCAGAGGGAGAGGCGGAGCTGGAGGCAGGAGGATTGACTGAAGTCTTAACATGGAGCTGCTGCCTTCTCAACCCCTCTCAGCCTCTCCTCTCCACTCCCACAGGAAATCTGAGGTTTAGTCTCTGGGTGAATTGAGCCAGAGGCAATCTGGACTCAGGGATACCAGACATAGCAGAGATGGAAGAGAAGCAAGCACATCAATTTAGGAGAATTGTGCAATTCTATGCTTAAATTCTAAGAATCCTGTAGCTCTCTTTTCCTTGTGCTTCTAAAGGTTTAACAGCCAGGCATGTACACCAGACAGAAGAATGGAAAGTTCTTTCCTGTTTAAAAAAAAAAAAAAAAAAAAAAAAGGTAACACATGCTGTGGGAGAGATGAACTATAAACAGTGGTATTTAAGAGTCCCTGAACTTTAAAAAAGCTGGCTTGCTACCACATCACCTTCAGATAAGGAATGACATGTTTTGCCTACACACAGAGCTTCCAACAAATTTTCTGGAGTCTCAGTCTTAAAAACAAACAGCAAACCAACGATCATCACTCAACAAGGAAACCCTCTGCGGAAGAGGCTGCTGATGTTCTCCTCTTTCCCTCCACACCCACTATACCACATTGTCCAGCTTTTTGCAACTCATGGGGCCATAAGACCGTTGTTTCCATGTGCACCCAGAGGGTGAGGTCATCTCTAGGCCTAGGAGTTTAAAAACAGATGTGCTTTCTCCACAGCAAGAAGATACGGTATCTGCAAACACAAACAGAAAACAAGGGAAAGGAACAATCAAAGAACAGGGGGTTTGGGAGTTCCCGCTGTGGCGCAGCGGAAACGAATGCAACTAGGAACCATGAGGTTGCAGGTTAGATCCTTGGCCTTGCTCAGTGGGTTAAGGATCCGGTGTTGCTGTGAGCTGTGGTGTAGGTCACAGATCCAGCTTGGATCTGGCGTGGCTGTGGCTGTGGTGTAGGCCAGCAGCTACAGCTCTGATTGGACCTCTAGCCTGGGAACCTCCATATGCCGCAGGTGCGGCCCTAAAAAGACAAAAGACCGAAAATAAATAAAGAACAGGGGTTTAGAAGTTAGAAATAGGAGAGCTGAAATTAGGAATAGTAGAAATGCAATAGAGGGTTATAAAATGAAGTCAAGGAGTTATTGTGGACTGAATGTTTGTTTTGGCTCCAAATTCATATGTCAAAGCTCTATCTTCCAATGTGATGGTATTAGGAGGTGGGGCCTTTGGGAGGTAATTAGATTCATATGAGGGCATGAGGATAGACCTCCCATGTTGGGGTTGGTGCCCTTATAGGAAAAGGAAGGGACCCAGAGTTTGCTCCCTCTGCCATGTGAGCAGGCTGGCGTTTGCAAGCTGGGGAAGCACCCTTGCCAGGGAACCAAATGAGCCAGCACCTTAATCGTGGATTTCCTGGCCTCTAGAACTGCAAGAAATCAATTCCTATTGTTTCAGCCACCAGTATATGGTACTTTGCTATGGGATTATTTCCTTAGAGCTGCTACAAGGTGAATAATGGGAAAAGGAAGTGAACATACTGAAGCATTGTTTTATTGCACTTATTTTTACTTATTTTATTTATATGCTAAATTACATTGTAAAATCTTTAGTTACATCAGTGGGGCATGAAAATGCCCATCTCCCTGCACTATTTTAAAGTCTCATTTCTGAGATATGATTTTATCAAGTAAAAAATAGTAAAGCTTTATTGCTTTAAGCTTCACGTATTTTATTACTACAGAGTTGCCAATAATTTCCCCTTTCATGAATTCTCTTTTGCCTATTAATTTTTGGAATCTTGGCGATTTAGCTTCAAGTTGTACGAGCCCTCTAAATAATTTTTCTGAAGCTCCAAATACGCCTTTCAGTTTGTTGTAAAGAATTCTATCGGTTTTCATGTTCTTTTTTGATGTAAAGCTATTTTATCTTTTTTTTTTTTGCAAGTAAACCTCAACATTTGATTTGATTTTTCTATTGCTTTTAAATTTACCGATCCAGATATTTGAAAAATACTAACCTATTTCTTTGTGTATGACCTGAGTCCCAAGGTGTCACCACTCCCTCCCCCCACCCCCCACTCAATAGTCATTCGCTCTGTGTCTTAATTGATTAGAAATGCCACCTTCATCCAACACTACATTCCTGTCTACACTGGGGTCTGTTTCAGGACTCTCTCTTCCAGATGCTCAATCTACAGTTCTAGCTTGGCATCAACAGTACACTGCTTTAGCAGGTAAAGCTCGATGGTAGGAGAGACACTGTGTGTAGAAGACTGAGGTCATTTTCTCCATAGTTCACACCACACAATTAGCACCATTTGGCCCAAGGCCTTTCTCTGGTTTCATCTCTTTGTTCCATAGAATCTTCATGGTCCCACTCCTTTCGCCTGCTCCTCCCTGGGAGGAGGTGTGTTTGGATCTGTACTTTTATTTTATGTGTTCTTGTAAAGCAGGTATTGGTAATGTTGTTTTGCACATTTTTTTCCTTTCTATTATGGCAAATTTTAAACTATACAAAGAAAACAAGATTGCATCATGAATATTCATGTACTAATCACCCAGCTTCAAATATATCAACATGCTGCCATCGCTTCTTCCACCCTCATCTGATTATACATTTTTAATCTTAAAACTTTTATTTTTACGAAGATACATATTGTAATGCAAAAACTTTAACCACACACTCTTGACAAGTTTATGCATTTGTGTAACCCCATTATCATATAAAACATTTTCACTTCCACAGAATGTTTCCTTCTATCCCTTCCTAGTTAATACTCTCTACCCCATACCCTATTCAGAGAAAACCACTGGTTTGATTTTTTCAGTTTAGGCTTTTTTTTTTTTGCCTGTTCTAACATCATATAAGTGACTTTACACAGTAGGTACCCCAGCTTCGGTCTTCCCTCACTCAACATAACCATGTGTGCAAGAGTCATCAATAATATTGCACATGTCAGCAGTTCATTCTTTTACTGATGAAAAGTATTTCATTTATGAAATATACTATAATTTGTTTATCCATTCTCCTGTTATTAAACATTTGTGTTGTTTCTGGTTTTCAGGTCTTGAGAATAAAGCTGCACTTTGCACTCTTGCACAAGTCTTTGTAAACACACATTTTCATTTCTCGTGGATAAATACCCAGGAGTAGAATTGCTGGGCCAAGTGTAGGTAGATGTTTAACTTTATAAAAAACTTCTAAACCTTTCTTACAGTGTTTATATCATCTTAAATTCTCACCACATAGTATGGAATATTTGACAGCTGGAGTAGATAATATTTTAATACTCTTCTCTGTATAACAAAATTATTTTCAGTAATAGTCACGTAATAATAATTCATATTTTTCTAATTCACTCATTAGGTTTAAATATTGTTGTTTAAAAAAGAGCCTGAAAATACTAATTTGAAAAGATATATGTACCCCTATTTCATAGCAGCACTATCTACAATAGCCAAGACAGGGAAACAACACAAATGTCCATCGACAGATGAATGGATAAAGAAGATGTGGTATACATATACAATGGACTATTATTCAGCCATAAAAAAGAATAAAATGTTACAATTTGCTACAATGTGGATGGACCTAGAGCGTATTATGCTCAGTAAAGTAAGTCAGAGAGCAAAAGACAAATATTGTATAGTTTAACTTATATGTGCAATCTAAAAACAAAAAACAGAAAAAGATTCATAGATACAGAGAACAAATTAGTGGTTTCCAGAGAGGAAGGGGCTGGGGAATCAGTGAAATAGGTGAGGAAGCTTAAGAAGGACAAACTTCCAGATATAAAATGAGTAAGTCATGGTGATATATGGAATAGTGAATGTAGTCAAGAATACTGTAATAACTTTAAATGGGCACAGATGGTAACTAGAATTATTGTGGTGATCCTTTGCAATGTATGTGTAATACACCTGAAACTAACATTGTATATCAATACCCTTCAATTTAAAATGAGTACTAAAAAGCAAGTTAATGTATACCTTTAAAAATGTTATTCAAATTCAGTAAAATATTTCACCTATGAATTGAAATTTTTCCTTAGCTAAATAAAAATATTACAGCTTTCAGTTTGGTCTTTATCCCTCTTCTGAATTTCAAATGCATATAAAAACTCCAAGTGGTCCCATGGAATAACAGAATTCAAGTAAACAAATTCTGTTTCTTTGACTTTAAAATCACTGTTTTTATTGTTTATTTTAAATCTACTGTTTAAATATAAGCACGCACAGCACACAGGAGTTGGAAACAAAAAAATGTGCTCTGAAGGCAGCTGAAAAGATTTTGAACCTTAAGGGGCTGGTTCTCAAAACACATGTAGCTGACTGTGAGCGTGTAGGAAACTGATATAATTGGGAGAATTGGGCATTACTCCATGTAAAATGCAGTGATTATTAAAGAATAAATAATTAAAAGGTGCTAATCTGAAACTTACATGTACATTATTAAAACTCCAGAGGAATTCTCAACAATTATTTTGCAGTTAGACCAACAAAGAGGTTGTTTTCAGGGAGAAGTGCTTTATCACTAATATTGTTTAGAATTGCTGGCACATGTTAATAATAAAAAGCAGACTGGCTTATAGTCAGTTTCATCATTGTTTTTAAACCATCTTCGGACTCGGACAATGCATCCACCCCCTTCTTGCCTACACCCAGGATGGGCACTCCTACCCTTGGCTCATCACGGCCCCAGCAGTTTAAGACAGTTCCACTAGTTTCACAACCTTATCAACATTGGGCATCCTCAGTCTTTTAAAATTTCACACATGCCGGTGTGTGTCTAGTGTCTCATTGTGGTTTCAATTTTCATTTCCCTGTGATTAATGATTTGAAATGCTTCCTCATGTACTTGCTGGTCATGTATACACTTTTCTTTGTAAAGATTCTGTTGAGGTTTTGTTGGAGCTGTTTACCTTTTTATTCTTGAGTTCTAAGAGTTCTTTATATGTTTTGGATTCAACTCCTTTGTCAGAAACATGGTTTGCAAATCTTTTCTCCCAGATGGTGCTTTTCCTATTCATCTTTTGATGTTATCTCTAAATAATGCTACATGTGATCTATATTAATTTCTCCCTCTTCATTCTGCATGTGGTATAGTTGCATATTTTTTCTTGATCATTGCTTCTAGAAGTTAGTCATTATTGGGAATACTTTTAAAGAAACAACTTTGAGCTTGGTTAATCTCTGTTCCTCATTTGTGAGTGCAGACACGTGCTATTATATTCATTTCTGTATTTATCTTTATTATTTCCTTCCTTCTTGTTTCTTCGAATGTTCTGCGATTCTTTTGTCCACCTTGTGAAGTAAACCCTTGGCTAGTTTTTGCTTTTAACCATTCTTATTTTCTGAGAAATATATTTAAAGCCACACATACCTAAGACCTGCTTTACCTGTGTCCCTCAAAACTCTTAGAAACAAGCGGCATTGTTAGAAGGCAGTTTTTTAAATATGGAAATTTACCAAATTTGAGGCTTTGGACAAAGAGGGAGAGATGAATAAATGTCTTTTCCTTAACTGCTCTTCCCAGTAGGGTTTTTGCTGCCCTATATATAAGAGGATATCAGTGGCCTGAGCTAGAGGGCCTGTTTCTTTCTACAGCCTGGGGACAGGTAGGGATGAGCCTGAGACCATAGGAAACAGAGCTTTGTCTCCAGCCTGTCTTCTCCTAGCTGCCTCCGGCAGCCCTGGGTCCTGCCTGCAGCCACTGCCACCTCCTCTAGCCCTCCGCTCCATGTGTACACATATACACACACAGAGTTTTCAGTCTCCCCAAGGGTTCCCCCCACCTTTTCAATTCCAGAAATCTCTGTTCTCTTCATACTTCAGGAGTATGTCTAGGGTGGATACTAGAGGATGCAGGCAGCCAGCCATCTTGCTCCACCATGTCTGCACAGGGTCCAGAAATATTCTTCAGCTTCAACATTTTCTCAGCTATTCATTACTCATCAGATCTGCAGGTTACTTGAAAAATAATTTTGCCAGTTTTTTTTTTCCCAAAAGCCACTCTGGGATTTCAGTCATGATTGTCTCACCACCATTAGTTAATTTGTGAAGAAGGAAGATGTTTATGATATGCAATGCTGCCGTTTGGCCATCTAGTGCGTGACTTGGGATATCCAAGCATTATTTTGTGTCTCTCCATAAAGTTTTATCATTTTATTCATACAGGTCTCACACATGTCTTGTGAAGGGTTTTCTAACTATTTTATGTCTTTTACTCCAAGGGTGAGTGGGCTAATTCCCCCCCCCCTTTTTGGTGATATTATCACGCATCTATGGAAAAATCTACGGATGTTTGTGGACATGTTATCTATTCATGACTCTGTCCTCTCAATGCTCATCATCAGGAAGAGATTGGTTTTAAAATTTCCTCTCAAAAGCAGATGAAAATTATATTGCACTTTCTTTTCATAGTAAAGATAGGGAAAGCTCATGTTTGAGGTTTTGTCCTTTTCTCTGAGAGTACACAGATCATTACACTTAATATCTTTTTCCCACTGCAAATGTAGTATGTGGTGGAAAACATAGAGGAAAAATTTATAAGGTTATTTAGATTGAGAGGGATCATAGCACTCAGTGATATCCAGTGTTTATATTTTTGTTTGAACACACACTCTTCACATACGAAGGTTGGGTTATGACTAGACATGTCCACGAGGCTGGTGGACTGTAGCCAACCAAAATGAACAGGCATTTTCAGTCATTAGTGGACATGCATGGAGCAGAGAAAAATCTAAGTCATCCAGTGAATACAACCCCATCTAGGCTTCATTGGGATGATACTGTGCCTTGTTTCAATTCCCACACAGAAATGACCAGAGGATGGAGAGGGAGGGGACAGTGCAGCGTGGTTAAGGCAGCACTGGCCTTGAGGTGAGTTGGAGGGGGTTTGAACTCTAGCTCCACAGCTGTTAGTGGGAGGTTCAGGCAAGTAACTCCACACACTGAGCCTCATTTCCTCTTTTGCAAAATAAAGAAAATAGAATCCACCAGACGGGTTATTTGGGGAATTTAAGACTATAATCTTTTGGAAGGTGGGGGGGGGGTATGTGTATTTTCCTTAGGTGCAACCGTTGAGTATTTCCTAATTCAGTGTTCACTGCAAGTTTACAGGGAATATATTCTTAGTATATTGTTGAATTGGCTTGATTTTTGACTTTAGGAAAGTGGCATATTATATGCAATCTGGTAAAACTTATCTTTTCCACTTCACTCAATATTTGTGAGATTTTTATATTATAGGTGTAAGTTCCAATTCATGCATTTTCACTGCAGTGTGGTACTCTATCACCACTATCCATTCTTATATTTGCCTATGGGTGAACCTTTGGATTGCTTGTATAATTTTTGCTCTTACAAACAGTGTGCTAGGACCACCTGTAGATGTGCCAGAGGGTACCTAGAAGATAGCTCCAGGACGAGTCCTGGGTGAGTCAGTTAAGCCAGGGTTGTGAGATCAGTGCACTCTCCAGAGTGTATAAACAACCCTTCCATCCATATTCATGTCAGAGATTGATATTGTCAGACTTATCAACTGTTTGCTGACCTGGTGGATATAAAACAGGTTCTCATTTAGGTTTCATTTGCATTTCCTGCCTACTAGTGAAACTGAGCATGTTTCTTGTGTATATCCATCATTTGTGTTTCCTTTGCCTTAAGGTATTGATTTCTAGCTTTTTTGATCCGGTTATTTGTTTTGTTGTTGTTGCTGTTGATTCCATACTTTTATTAACTCATTATTGGAGTCTTGATGTTAAACATCTGTTGGTTTGTGTGTTGGAAATCTCTTCTGCAAATTGGGATCTTATTGCTTTCCTTTCTCTGCAGTCTCATTTGATAAAGAATTATAAGATCAAAATGAATAATTTCTCTTTATTTCTATGGTCCCAGCAATTTATGCCCATTCTGACTTTTCCGTGTAACTACCACACAGAAGAGACGATACAGACCAATATTTCCACCTCCGTGGTACCCTCCCTCCACCTCAAGGAACAAACTTGAAGCTGGCCCTCCATGGGGAGACCATCACAACCTCACAGCTCAAAGGGGAAAAAAAAAACTAACATGGCCCCAACTTCTCAGAACAACAGAAAACAAACATACTTTACTTCAAAAAAAATTTCAAATCAGATTAGCAAACCCAACTGTCTAGCTACCTTCCATAACCCCCAAGCCATCCCGTGTCATCACCCAGTTCAACTTCCCCCGGCTGGTTTCTCATCCAGACAGCACCCCCACCACTCACCACTCTTCTTTGCCTGTGGGTCCATTCCCTCAGATTTTTTTCTTAGGGCCTTACTAATGAGGAATAAGTCTGGTTGCTGTGGCTCTTTTCATTCCTTAAAGATCCATATCACTATTATATCCTTGTCACCATTAAGTTTCCCCATCCTGAGAAAAAGAGCAGCATTCTCTTTCACACTTTTGTGATCTTTATATCCAGCGTGTTCTGTATGTGTTGAAAGAGGCAACCAGATTATTATTCCACCTACTTGGCTTAAGGGGTCCTAGAATTTATAAGCAGGATGCCCTAAAAGAGAATCAAAAGGGGCCAAGGAGGGAGGCAGGGCAGAGGGAAGGGATCCTCAAAAAGAAAAAAAAAAAAAGCAACACCTCTGACCACCCCGCCCTCTTTCAGGGCTGCTGCTGAGGCACTGAGGGGCCTCCTTTACGGTCCCTTTGCCCTGGGATTCCTATCAGCCCCAAAGTCTGCAGATGAGTGTGTAAGGTAACTCATGTGAGAAGGTCCTTTAGGATTCCTGTACTGCAGTGGTTTGGAAACAGCTTTGCACAGAGCACTAAGGATGCTGAGAAAGAAAAAAGAAACTTCAAAAAACTAGTTCACCTTCTCCAAGGAAACCTGCTGTTGGAGAAGCACTCCTCTTCCAGCTGCTGAGTGAGCTTGTGTTTTTAAGGCACAGCCTTGCTTTCCAGGATAGCCCATTCCCAGTCCTCTAAGGGCCTCTCTCTGTGGAAACTCTTATTTATGGTCTGATGTGTCGAAACAATAAACCAGGGTGTGTGCGGTTGGGGCTTGGGGAGGCTGGGAGAGGGCTTCCCAGCTTTGTGAGTGACGTGAAAATGAGGTGGCAGCTTTAGCAGACTCACTCTGGGCCCTTTTCTTCCTGCCAGAGTGCAAGTGCCAGCTGAGGCCCAACACCTTGTTTTATTGTGTGAAGACAGGAAAGCGATCTCTCAATTATCTTCCAATTAACTGCCTTTTGCCATTATCTGTTCCCCGAGGACCAATCAGAGAGTGTGTTTGAAAAAGCTGGGAGTCAGCCTCCCACTTCACCAGCTTTCCGGGACTCCCCCCCCCCCCAGACGCTTGAGCGCCCAAAGTCATCTGTGGCTGCCATTTCTCATGACAAACTTGAATGCTTTAATTAGGAAGCATCTGTGTGTCCACTCTTCACAAACACCATATGGTGCTCAGTACGAAATATGTTTCATTTTCATGAAGGCGAAGCCTGAGGAAAGGCCGGTAGTTTGAATATCAATGGGTGTTCCAACACTGGGTGAAGAATAAATCTGCTGTGCTTCCAAAGGGGTGACAGTGTTTGAAAGAATGAAGGGCTTGTTCTCTACCTGGCAAAACCTGGAGGAAAAGATGTCTTGTTTGAGACTAGAGCAGAATTCTACTTTCCAGGCCCAGAAAGGAAAAGCCCTTTTGAAAGATATTCCAAGAATCCTCTGAAGAGTCTAAGCATCTCAGATTAAAGATGTCTTGCAGTTCCCATCGTGGCGCAGTGGAAACGAATCCGACTAGGAACCATGAAGTGGTGAGCGTTGTTGTAAGCTGTGGTGTAGGTCCCAGACACAGCTCGGATCTGGCGTTGCTGTGGCTGTGGTGTAGGCCAGCAGCAACAGCTCCAATTAGACCCCAAGCCTGGGAACCTCCATATGCCTCAGGTGTGGCCCTCAAAAGACAAAAAAAATAAAAAATAAAAAAATAAAGATGTCTTGCAGTAACATTTCAACATCTCTTACATGTTGAATCTAGAAAAATCAGAGACCGGATCTGGGAGGGTTCAGAGGGCACCCACTTACCCCAGCAGGCTGCCTGTCCTGCTCTTCAAGGGGGTACCGTGGGTGGGTAGGTGGGATCACTACTTGGCTTCTCTGACAGCCAAGGACTGACTTGGGAAACATGGCCCAATGCAATATGGTCTTTGGGTCTGTTTACCTTTCAAAGAGTGTGTCCTTGAAATAACAAGCCTAAGCTTTCCAAAGTTCACATTTTTCTAAAATTCAAGAGCTTCGACAAGGTCAAGCTTTGAGATCCTTTCTCCAGTGAGAAACAGGGGGCGATGCAGGCCAAATTCCAACATGGGCCTTTTCCTGCCTTTATGCAAATCTCTCAACATGCAAATGATTAAATAATTAAACCTTTCCGGTGTTTCAATGAGCCATTTATATTTTCTTCCTCAGCTACCCTTTTTTTGGTGGTGACAGGAAAGGGTTAGCGAAGTCCTTCTGGGGGGTGAGGGATTGGACTGGGGAAGGGCTATAATTACTCATTTTCTTTTTAAAATAAATAAAGCAGTGGATGCTACAGAGGGAACAGCATCCCCCTGCTCCCCAGTGAGGGGACTGGTTTCTTTCTTCCTCGTCACCGGGGTCCCCATTCCTCACTCCAGCACGGGTGTCAGTCACCTCGGTTTCCTCTTAGACCCGACTACATAATTATGAGCTACCACATGTGGCTTCTGAGACACAACTTTAATTATCCAAACTCCGAGCACACAACAGACTCGGAATTGACTGAACAAAAGCCTATTAGAAGGTGATCCCTTGTGGTCGCATTGTAATTACTGTCAGGGGCGATGGCGGCTGTGGAATTATCTCGGCAATATCTCCCCAACCTTCCATGCTGGAGTCACGTGAATGATGATTTGGGCCATAATCTCATTTCCCTTAATGGTGTGACAGTGAAAATAAAGGAGGGGCTGCCTGGCTCTGGCCCGAAACTCAATTCAGAAGGCCACCGCAGATGTGCAAACACAGCACAGCCAGCCATTAGTGCCATGAGAGCAGCTGTCTTTACACCCAGCCAGCCTGGAGCTGGGAACCCAG
The DNA here is from genome assembly GCF_054392235.1 of Sus scrofa. Classification (NCBI taxonomy): domain Eukaryota; kingdom Metazoa; phylum Chordata; class Mammalia; order Artiodactyla; family Suidae; genus Sus; species Sus scrofa. The sequence continues at coordinate 93,649,417 of NC_139384.1, read as the reverse complement.
GGGCTTTGCCACTCACAGCGTAGCCACCGAGGCACCCAGCAAAAGCAGCAGGAGGCTGCTGGAAACAAATGGAAAGAAGCAGGAACCACCCACTACAAAGTGGGTGTCTTGCCCAAAGAAGATTTTCAGAGAAGCATAAAGAGGTTCTCCACTGCCTGGGAGCGTCTTGAAATATTGGATGTTAACAGGCTGCTCATGGACCTGCTTTACTCCCACGAGATGCTCATATTTTATCTTTTGGACTCCGTGAGGAGCACATGATGCAATTCAGCACCGGTTTTTCACTTCTTAAAAATGTGAAGTTGACTGTTCGGCTTCAGTTCAGAAGCCTCAGGTCAGCTGGAACTCATAGCTTTTAATGTAACACATAAAGAAAAAGCATTAAGTTCCAAAACTACTATTGTTTTACATGCTTACTTAACAAAACTGCTTAAGTGGCTTTTGGTGCATGTTATTGGCAGGGCAGATATAGTGATTTAATCAGAGCATGGATTTCTACATTACAAACATAGGAAAATTTTGGTTTGTCATCATAGAACTTGTAGTCTTTTCTTTCTTGTACTTCCAGCCTTTTCTTTAGACCTAATCATGTTTTTCTAAGATGTGCTTGAACAAACCTGTCTCAGAGCCCCCAGGCCATGCCAGCCTCTCCTCATTTGTCTGTGCCTGTCACATGATTTTTATGGCTGAGTAGTACTCCATTGTTTACACGTACCACATCTTCTTTATCCATTCATCTGTAGATGGACAGGTAGGTTGCTTCCATATCTTGGCTATTATAAATTGTGCTGCTATGAACACTGGGGTGCATGTATATTTTTCAATTACAGTTTTTGTCTTTTTATGTTGGTTGAATTTAAAATCAGTATTAAACTGAGTAAATTGAGTTTACTAAATTCAATTAGCTTTACCCTAAATTCATTTCAGAGTAAGAATAGCTTTACCTAAGTGTGCTAAGGTGTATTATCTACGACAATTCTCAAACTATACATCTTTAGATACATGAGTAATTCAAAGGAAAAGGACCTAACTTTCCTCACTCATAAAACCTTCAGAGACACTTTCTGAAGACACATCAGCTAGCACTGGTTGGGGGGGGTGCCAAGAAAGATGGAGAGGAAGGTGGAATAATTTCTCCTTGAACACACTTGAGTCCTTCCTTCTCTCATGTGGCAGTTGAGGGTCTATTAGTGCCAGGCAGTGTGACTCAAAATGTTACAGGGATTTGTCCTCCAGTGTGAACACTAACTACTGGCATATAATCAGGAAAGTCTTCATGAAGAAAGTTGCTTTGATCTGACTTGACTGCTACAAGTTCATGGGTGTGTCCATACTTGGAAACTGAGCCATCCTTCATCCCTAGCCCTCTTCTCTCCAAAAAGGGAATTATCTTCTTTAAGATAAAAGTGCTTTTCTGATTTGTTTTTTACACAATTCTTCCTACTGAGTTTTTTTTCCCCAAAGATAATGCAAAATCTGGGGTTTAACTAATAGTAAAGTGCCATTGCTTATTTCTTAGTTTTGACAGGTGCATCATGGTTATCTAAGGGGAAATTGGGTGAAGGGTATGGGAATTCTCTGTAATATCTTTGCAACTTTGCAGTAAATCTCAAGTTATTCCAAACAAAAATACATTTAAACAATTGATGAAATAAAACTTCATATTCAAAAGGCCAGCCAAGGAAAATTTCAACATAAAATTTTTTCTCTACCCTTTGCCCCCTCTACTGTACATTGTGTATCTGCAATATGCATCATCCAGATCTCTCCCATCGGTAGAAATAACTGCTTAGCCACAAAGAGCCTCGAGAGCATCTCCTGGCATCAACAAGGTAACTCCTTAGGAGATACCCTTCCTACTTAATCTTATAAGGGACAGAGATGTCCCATGCTTTGTACGTGTAGACTCTGTGTCACCTATCAACAATATGTTATTTAATGTACAGACCTGTGTCTCAAAACTTTGTATTGTTGTGCTTTGACCTCTCAGGTACAACAGCTCTCTGACCTTTCTGAGAATCTGTCCCCAGGTTATAACTCTCAATTTGGTTTGAATAAAAATGTCTGTTTCTTTCTTAGATCAACTGATTTTTTTGTCAACCCAATAAACAAACAATATATCTTCCCTAAAGCAACCAATAATAAACAAGGATATCATTGGGAAGCAGGAACAAAATACCCCTCTGGCCTCTATCCATCTCAATTTATTCTCTCATATATCCTTTCCTCAAGCTGACATCAAGATGCAAAGCATGGATCCACTCACCCCCATCTGCAACCTCCTGAGCTCTTGAACTCTCTGAATGCAATTATAGGTCAAAGTCTTCTTGACTGGATTGGACAAGGTGAACCCAGTGACATTTTGCCTTGAGGCGCTAATGGTGACATAGGCCATCCCTAGGGTTCTGACCACAGCTCCATCATTAGCCAGCTACCATTGTTTTGTTAATCTGATGAATGGTTCCATAGGAAATAACAGAGTAAAGGCTTATTAAAGGTGAAGGCTTCATCCATTAAAATGCCCTTTGTCCTTAATAAAGGGCAGTGGAAGACTGATTGTAGGAGGAAATCTTGCTTTATGCTCACCCATATGTCTTAATTAATCACCACATCAAGCAAGTCGTCAGACTGGATTTGTGCTTGCTTTTATTCTTTAAAAATTGGCAATGGGATTGAAACCACCTTTGTTTTGCTGTTAGACAACTGCATGTGACATACAGCATTTTCCAAATTATTTGAGTTTATTTTCTGAGATAAAACATTTTCAAATATATTTTTTTCCTCTTCATCTCTGATTTTACTAAAATATCTAGACTTCCAATATTCAGTGTAGAAACCACTAGATCCATGTGGTTATTGATCACTTAAAATGTGGCTGGGATGAATTGCCATGAGCTCTATAAAATGTACATACTAGATTTCAAACACTTTATACAAAAGGTGTAAAATCTCATTGATAATTTTTGTATTGATTACATGTTGCAAGGGTGATTTAAAAAAAGAATAACGTACCTTTGGGGGAAAACTTAAGTTTACAGAAAATTTGAAAGGAGAGTACAGGGTTCCCATTAATCCCCTCATCTCCCACCCCTACTCAGTTTCCCCTATTAGTAAAGTCTCACATTAGGGTGATACCTTTGTTATAAGTGATATGACAGTATTGATGCATTATTATTAACTGAAGTCCACAGTTTACATTAGGATTTACTCTGAGTTAGACATTCTATGGGTTTTAACAAATGTATAATGACATGTATCCACTAATCATACAGAACAATGAAACTATTCTTAAAATCTTCTGTTCCCCACTAAGTCACCCCTCCTCCCTTCCAAATCCCTGATGATCACTGATCTTTTTACTGTATCCATAATTTTGCCTTTTCCAGAATGTCATATAGTTGGGATCCTATAGGATGCGGCCTTTCATAATGGCTTCTCTCACTTGGCAATATGCATTTAAGTTTCCCCCATGGTTTTTGTAGCTTTATAGCTCATTTCTTTGCATATTCTGTTGCATGGATGTACTAGTTTATCCATATCCATTGAAGAGTATCTTGGTTACTTCCAACTCTTAACAAGTTATGAATGAAGTTGCTGTAAATATTTGTGTGCAGGTTTTTGTGTGGACATAAGTTTTGAGCTCATTTGGGTAAATACTAAGAAACAAAATTGCTGGATTGTATGGTATGAAAATGTCTATTTTGTAAGTAACTGCCCTACTGCCTTCTAAAATGACTGTGGGATTTTGTAACCCCACCAGCAGCGAATGAGAGATTTCAGCCTCAGCCAAGTGCTGGTGTTTGTCAGTGTTTGGGATTTTAGCCATTTTAATAAGTATGCAGCAGTAGTATCTCGTTGTAATTTGCAACGTCCTGATGACCTAGAGTGCTAAACATCTTTTCATTTGCTTATTTGCCATCTGAATGTCTTCTTTAGTGATATTTTTATCACTAAATAGTAAAATATTTTATTAAATTGCACTTCGCCTTTTTCCTCTTCCTTTTTAAAATGTACTGAGCAGAAAATTTGAAATTGCATATGTGGCTTTAATTACATTCCTATGAGATAGTACTGCCTTATAGGATCAAAATGAATATGTTCAGCGACTGCCAGAGCCTACCTTCTCCCCAAATTGAAAGACAGTTGATGTACAGTATTTTGTTTCAGGTATACTATATAATGATTTTACCTTTGCATACATTACAGAATGAGCGTGTTAAGTCTAATAACCATCTGTTCCTGCACAACATTATTGATCGTATTTTTTATGCTGTATATTATATCCTTGTGGCTTATTTCTTTTATAACTGTAAATTTGTACCTCTTAATCCCCCTCACCTATTTTGCCCAATCCCCCATCCCTTCCCCTCTCTGGCAACCACTCATTTTTTTTTTTCTATACATCTGTGAGACTGATGTCAGTGTGTATACTGCCTATATTTTCTTCTGGGAGTCTTATGGTTTCAGGTCTTACATTTAAGTCTTTGATCTATTTTGAGTTTGTGTGTGTGGTGTGAGAAGGTAGTCTCATTTGATCAAGCTAGATTTAAATCCTGGAAGTGTCATTGTAGGGTCAGAGGGAGGTGGCCTCAAACAGTTTAAACACTGACTCGGTGAGGTTGCTGATACTGTGCTCAGCCTGCAGGGAAAGTATAGAAAGTGTAAAACTGGCCATGGTGTCTCCTTCCAATAAGAGTACTGCTCCCTATAAACAAAAGGCCACCTTTCCATCTATGACTCCTAATTCTGGGAAGATGGTCAGATGCACACTAAGTTATTTAATTTGGATAACAATCTATTCCACATGACCAGATGTTGCTGGCATGCTGGGGTAGAGCCCCTAACATGGTGGCCCCATGCTCTATAGTGAGAAGAGGTGGAATCCCCGCCTCTGCTTGTTCCCAGAGTGCTAATTGGCCAGGTCAGCCTGGGGAGCTCAAACCTTCATCAACTATCCTGACAGTGGAGCACCAATGCCACTGTTCTTTAAGGAGCAATACAACATTCCTTCCTTTGCAGCCATAGGTTGGTGCTTCCACATTACCTGACATCTTGGAGGAGCGTCGGGAAAAGTCAATGATACAGACCTATGGCATTATAGAAACATCCCCCCTTTTCTTTGTTTAGAGAGTTATAGGCAAAAGGTTGGTAGTGGTGGGGGCTAGGGGAGACTGAGGGAGGGCCAGGAGCCTCAAGGGGAAATGGAAAAACACCTGGCAGGTGTCACAGGTGACTGGGATTGTAGCTCTGACCGATATTAACTAGAGAATATTAATTATTGTATGATCTTAAATGATTCACTTTGCCCCAGGTCCTCAGTGTGTTTGTTCATCATTAAATGAATGAGATGATTTTGTCCCTAGAGTTTATCAAACAAAATATATTGGTTTATATTGATATTGATAAAATGATATTAATAAACATTTCCATTTTTTTTAAAAGCAAGCAGATCATTGAATTCACCTCTGCCAACCTTCCTCTCCATAAATGGTACCTGGAGCAAGTTATTGCCAAGGAAGCTCACTGGAGGCTTAGAACAAGTAGTGTATACATGTTTGTACTTCAATCACCAGTCCCAAGACATTAACTCAGTGGTTGGTTGGTTCTGTCGTCTAAACTATAGAAATAGTTTCCTGCTTGCTCCTAAGCTGAAAGAGTTTCCTCAGTGTTTCTGGGCCTTAAAGAGCTTGGCTTGTCATTCTCAACACCAGCTTTTGACAATTTCTTTCTCCAGTTAGCAACTAAATTGTATACTGTGCACCTTTTGTGAGATGTTTTCTTTTTACAGCCAAATCCTACTGATTGTGGAACACACACAAAAGTATTACTTCTTGTAAGATGTGACACTAAGAATGCAAGGGAGCTGTCCCAAACTTTTAAAAATGTGCTTGTAAGTGGCACTTATACAATATTTTTTCCTGTCTACATAACATTTCAGTGTGTATTTTCTGAAGAGTTTACATTTCTAGGTCTCATGGGATTAAAGATTAGTTTAGGAAATATATGGAACAAAGCACTACATATGACTTGTCTGAGAATAGTCCATTCTTTTGATGAAGTTGTTGCTATGCATAGATGTTTACATCTAATTTTAGACTTGTCTAATTTTAAATGGTAAGCCCTTTAGGCATCAACCATGCCTAATTATATGTTTTGAAGAGTGCTTAGCACATGGTTGATGCTCAATAAATGTTAAATAATTGAAAATGTTAACAATAATTATATTTGTAAGCACATTGAGCAAGACTGTTCCTAAATATGCTGGAGTGGAGAGCCCAGTGTGTTGTTGGCAGGCAAACAATGTGGAATGATAATAACACCAAATGGTCCTCTTGTTTTTTCCAGAAAAAAAAAAAAAAAAAAAAAAAAAAAACCCACCACCAAAACCAGGGAATTTAGTGGCATCTGAAAGGATTTTTAGGTCTGTAGCAGGCAGAATATCATCCCCTCAAAATGTCCATGCCCTAATCCCCAGAACCTGTAAATAAGTTACATGGCAAACTAAAATCTCTGGTTTTGTCAAGATCAGCATGTATGGACAAGGGAAGCCTCGAAGGGAATGTAGACAGTTTTTTGCACAGTAAAAGTGTGAAGTTTTTTCTTTTACAAAATTATTTTTAATACTATCCTAATAGATCTAATACTTACTAATATTTTTTAAAGAAAGAAAAAAACCCATTTTTATATACAAACATGTAAATCAGTGATTTTCAGACAGATATGTTTTCCAAGGGCTATGCGATCACATATAGTTCTAAGAGTTTTTTCCCCAGATCTTCAATTTCTGCTTGTACTTTCTCCTAAAATTAATCTGGTCTGAGAATAACATGTCTATGGTCCCCAAAGCCCTTTCTGGTCTTTAAGGAAGAAAGGTGATAATATCCTTGATAATGACTGCATCTCCATTATTCTAAGAGATGCAATTTTTTTCACATTTTATTATCTCTGAATTGGGGGTGCATTGTACAATGATGGTAGGTCATAGCTTGATAGTATTTTTTCTTTCTTAGCTGCACATAATATAATGCAGTAAGGAGGGTGCCTTTCTTGCAGTCAATGTACATACTCTTAAATTCTACAATATATGATATATTTAAACTGAAAATAGAAATTTTGGATGTCAACTTGAAAAATGTGTGGGATACGTAGTTTTTCCAAATTCTGCAACTACGTGAGCAAAAAACATTTGGAGACCACTGATGTAGACCATTCCTGCTGAAATTCAGCGTTTTTTTTTTTTTTTAAAGGGAAATTTAAAATAGTTTATTCTAAATGCTAGTATTTGGAATACACATAGATTCATGGACATTTACTTGTTTCTAATTTTATTTTACTTTATTTATTTTTATTTTCCCACTGTACAGCAAGGGGATCAAGTTATCCTTACATGTATACGTTACAATTACATTTTTCCCCACCCTTTGTTCTGTTGCAACATGAGTATCTAGACATAGTTCTCAATGCTACTCATCAGGATCTCCTTGTAAATCTATTCTAAATTGTGTCTGATAAGCCCAAGCTCCCGATCCCTCCCACTCCCTCCCCCTCCCATCAGGCAGCCACAAGTCTATTTTCCAAGTCCATGATTTTCTTTTCTGAGGAGGTGTTCATTTGTGCTGGATATTAGATTCCAGTTATAAGTGATATCATATGGTATTTGTCTTTGTCTTTCTGGCTCATTTCACTCAGGATGAGATTCTCTAGTTCCATCCATGTTGCTGTAAATGGCATTATATCATTCTTTTTTATGGCTGAGTAGTATTCCATTGTGTATATATACCACAGAACCAAGAAGACTGCTTAGCTAGTCCAGGAGGGGTTTAGGATTGGAGGGCGATGGTGTAAGAATCAGGAGCTCTCGGGAGTTAAAGCACAGATGCTCAGCACAGACGTGTCTTGGGAACCAGAAAAGTCATTTTCCCAGGCTTCCCACCATCTCTGGGGCCTTAGAGTTGCCCCTCTCTAGTATTCTCTCCCATCTGCCCCACTTTTCTGCTTCTCTTAGGAAAGCTTTCTCTAGCTACCCTTCAGGGTTCAGATAGTGGCCTCAGACCTGAGGCTACACAACCTTTCAGCTCAGCAACCCACAGCTTACTGGTTCCATTTCTTATCATCCCCACTCCCAGGAGAGGGTTCTGATTTATCCAGCTCACATAAAACATCTACTGCTGATCCAAACAACCGTGACTTGTAATACAAACATCACTAGAGGCAGTTCCCAAAGATGGGAACTGTGAATATTCTTACAATTGCCAGGTGCCCTGCTCATCGCTTCACATGCATGAACTCAATCCTCAGTGCAAGGCTGGGAGATGGGTATTGATATCTACATTTTACAGATGAGGAAACTGAGGCATGAGGAGCTGAAGATAAGGTTTGATGAGTGACAGAGCCAGCTTCAAACTCATTGAACTAAACTGCCTCAGCCATTTTCTCTCTTTTTATCTGGACCTGCTAGCAGCACTAAGCATGGAAAATTCTATCCCAGGAAGTAGTAACTTATAGGGAAATGGTAGCAATGGAAATGTATTACTTAACTAAAAACCATTGAATATTTGGGGAACTAGGAGGCAAGGAGAGAGAAACTATAAGCATTTTCAAAACCCACTTGATTCTAGGTACCTTGTATACATTGTGATAGCTTATACAGACAACATATAATCCAAAGAAATACAGGTTAAAATCCCATTTTACCGTTGGTGTAACCGAAGTTCAGAGCATTAAGCATCTAACGCCAAGTCTCACCATGATAAGGGAGCAAAAAGAGTCCTGTCCCAGTCCTGACACCTGGGTCTGTGGCATTTTCTCTGCCAGATTGTCAAAACCAATCAGGTGACATACAAGGTATAGAGTCAGTCAATCATAAATCAAAACAAGTCCCCTTCCTTAAAGCCAAGTCATTATTCAAAATTCGTTTAGAAATATGTTTGATTAATCGGATGAAGTACATTTTCTCTGCTTCCTTTTGCCTGTATAAGCATTCATCACTCTGCCCCCTACCCTAATTCCCCATTGCAGTTATTGTAGTTTTTTGGGTTTTTTTTTTTTTTTGTCTTTTTGTCGTTTTGCCTTTTCTAGGGCCACTTCCATGGCATATGGAGGTTCCAGGCTAGGGGTCCAATCAGAGCCATAGCCACCAGCCTATGCCAGAGCCACAGCCACGCGGGATCCCAGCCACGTCTGCAACCTACACCACAGCTCACGGCAACACCGGATCGTCAACCCATTGAGCTAGGCCAGGGATCGAACCCACAACCTCATGGTTCCTAGTCGGATTCGTTAACCACTGCGCCAGGACAGGAACTCCAGTTTCAACTGAAACAAGGAAAAGTCTGGCAAATTTTTTGCCTAGTGTTCAACTGTGTGATAAAGTTGGTTTTTGCTCCATTCTTCTTTGTAGCTAATTCTGTGCTCATTGACTTAATATGAATTTCTAGGGGCTCGCTGTATAAGAAGAATTTTAACTCTCCAAAGGCAAACCCCAAAGGCAGGGAAGAATCTTTAGTAAGTTCGTTAGTTAACACTGGGATGCTGTGGAAGTTTGGCAGATCACAGGCAGCTCCTGTAGACCTTTTACAGCATCAAGAAACCATCTTGTCAGAGGTGGTCCAGTAGTCACAGAAGAAATAACGTCACCCTTGAATGGAAGCACGCAAACCCTTTGCGCTCAGGGTACTCAAAGTATTTGAGTTTTCTTTACATGCTGTTTTTTTTTTTTTTTTTACTTGTTCCATCTTGCATTGACCCAACTCAGTAGCTTGAATGTCATGAAGAAGGAGATGTCTTACTAATAAAGGCAGGACAGGGATTCAGACACTGGGTTTCAATATAAAATCAGAACGTAATTGGACCTGTTTGTTAGAGCCAAAGAAGACTAGACTTCATCTGAACCAACAGCTTTAGTGGACCCGCCTGAGAGTGGGGAGGCAGCTGATGGGTTCCTGGGCTTACTGTGTGCCAGGCACGATGGAAGGGTCTTTACCTATGTTATCTCAGTGCTTGGCCCCCTCACAGAAACCCTTTGAGGGAGGACTTCTTAAGTCAAAGGTGAGACTTAATAAGGGATCACACAGCTCAACATGACCTAGCTAGGACTCAAATCCAGTCCCTAACAACTCTGAAGGCCACACACCACTTCTCCATGAGACTTCCTACCAATACTACCCTCCTGGGCAGCACGGAGCAAAAAGCAACTGGGAATCATTCATCAGGGGTTCCTACCACTTCCTCATAAGCGGTAAGTGGTATTTCACTAGCTGAGCCGCAGCTCTCTTCTGGTAAGTGGTATTTCACTAGCTGAGCCGCAGCTCTCTTCTGGTCCCCTGCCTCCAGGCCTTGAGTCCCAAACCTGCCTGAACACAGTTGCCAGAGAATTCCTCCCCAAATGCCATTGTCACCGTGTCGCTCCCCGACTAAGATCCTATCACCTCCTCGATGACGTTCTAGGGCCTTCCCCTGCAGAGGAGAGCAAAGAGGCTAAGGAGGCTTGAGAGAGAATCTTGAGAGGACAAGGCTTTGAGGAAGGTTGGGAAGGGTTGGGTCAAAGGTACCAGAGGGAGAGTCACCTGAGAAAGAAGGAAATTTCTTCCTCTGAGACACAGAGGAAAGATGAGACGACAAATTCCAGGCAGACTCAGAGGAGGAGGGTTCTCAAACAGGAATCTCAGACAAGAGATCATCTATGTGGAGACCTTTCAAAAAGATCCTCCACAGACAGGATCTTTGGGCCTCTGCCAAGAGTCATAAAAGGAATTCTGGCTCAAGAGAGGAAAGTAACATTGTGTAATAATGACAATACTCAGCACTCTGGGCTCCCGTGTTACCAAAATGCTCACTCTAGGGTAAGGTTCCTGCAGAGGACCCCATAGCACATCACTCAGATCTCCCCGAGGAAGCAGACCTGTTGTCCCAGCTTCTGGCCATCTGTCAGTGGAGAGCCTTTAGCTGTCAGCCCCTTCAGGGAAGGCCTAACCATGATGAGCCATCTCTGTCAAGGTCATGCCCCTTCCCAGGCAGCCCCTACTGAGATGCTAAGTCATTATGGAGTAGGAAGACCTGACCATCTGACTCAATTCGGGACAACCTGGAAGGCCACCCTAGCTCAAGAGCATCCCATGGGGATGGCCAAGGCTCTCAGTGACCCTGCCTTCCATCTCATCTTCCTTGCTGTCCCTTCTTGCTGCAGGTCCCTCCCTCCCACAGATGTATGTCAAGGACACCCCATAATAAAAACCCTCCCCACTAAATTCAATCTCAGGGCTTCCTCTGTAGCAACCCAACCTGCAATAGTACTTTTATGAGCAAGGAGCCAAGAGCAAATAGGAATCTTGGTGTCCCTTTTGTCTTACCTCAAGTCCATTCAGACTAGCACAAAACAGCACAAAAGCCCTACTCTGGGGCTTGAGCAAGTGTTTGTATAGTCCTGAGAGTCAGCTGCATTATTACCAAAGGAGCTTCTCATGCTACCATATTTTAGTTTCTAAGAACTCAAGGTATTTTATTCTAATTCATAAAACTTTGTGAGCTTCAACAGTTTCATCTTTACTATGTACATATTCACTCAAATAAAGACTTAGCAAGCACCTACTCAGGCACCTTACTAGGCTGGTGCAAAAGTGAAAAAGAGTCCCAGCCCTTATAGGGCTCCCAGGTAGGGAGAGGACAGGTTGTCTGAAACAACATGAAGAGGGCTACAGCAGAGTCATAAACACAGGCTTTTTTCAGTCCAAACGAGGGGGTGATGGCAGTCTCAACATGGCAGAAAGAGGAGTGGCTGGAGCACGTGGAAACTGCAGCCTTTACCACAGGCATTCAGCCATAGTGGGGAAGGCAGACCCTGGACCAGACTGAGTAAATTTGAACCCTGCCTTTTTCATATTCTTGTTCTTAGTAGGTAAGTTGCTTAACACCTTTTGGTCTCAATTTCTTAAGATGATGGTTGTATCATTCATGTCGGACTGCCATAACAAAATACCATATACTAGGTAGTTTAAACCAGAATTTATTTTTCCCAGGTCTGGAGGCTGGGAAGCCCAAGATCAAGAAGCTGGCTAATTTGGTTATCTGGCAAGAGCACTCTTTCTAGCCTGCCAATGGCCACCTATCTGCCATGCCTTCACAGGGAACTGAGAAAGGAAGCAAGCACTCTGGTGTCTCCTCCTGTAAGGACACTAATCCCATTAGGAAGACCCCACCCTCCTGACCTCTGTGACCCAGTGACTTTCTAAAGACTCTGCCTTGGAATACTAAGATGCTGGGGGGTTAGGATCTCAGCATACGAATTTGGGAGGCACGCACTTCAGTCCATAGCAGTGGTTCAAACAGAGCTCTCCAATAGGGTTGTGATGAAGCTGAAAGCAGCCAGTATACTTAGCGTGTCTGGATCAGGAACTGCCAAATGCTAATTAAGCTCTGTTTGAAGATGCAAGCTGTTTTTATTATTAAAGTCACAGCAGCTGAATCAAAACCTCAGAAATGTCAAATGCATCAAGACGTTCCTCACTGGACCTCAGTTCCTTTGGGCATGTTGTCTCTCAAAGGAAGAGAGAAAATGAGCTTATTCTTGGGAATTAGGAACAGGCCTATTTTCATGCAAATATTAGCTCAGAAAGCCCCTTTGCAATCAATTATTGCTAAGGTGAAAATCTCCAACCTCTCTATTTTCTTTGCTTTCATACCCCCTCTCTTCTTCCCTTTGTGATCAAATGCCTAACAATCTCAGAAACACATCCACTTAGGGGATTACTCCTGTTAAAGAGTGTTTAGCTCTTAATCCCACAGGGCACAAGCAGGTTGAAATATAAGACATCATAGAAAAAGAAGAATTTAGCAGGGTCAAGTTAGAGGTGAGAGGTGAAAAGGGGTGACATGGAATCCAGAGGAACCCCATCTTGATGAAAACACCAGTTAGAAATTGGGTAGTTAATTTTTCAGACTTTCAGCAGCTCTGGAATTGGCTGCTGATTTTGATTTGGCTTTCAAGTCTTCTTCACCTCCATAGGGCTTCAGTATAGTTTCTCCTGGCGACAGGCTGTTGGATTAAGCTCTGCATTGAGAAGGTATGACATTACCATCCTTAGTAAAGTAAACAAAAGGAGATCGCAAGACCCTTGCAGCTGAGAGAAATGGGTCTTTCATCCTTTCTGGAGTGTTTTAAGTCTCAGTGCTCTAGGACAGCTGAATTTACTGACAATTGTTGACAACTTGGTTATTTTGATTGCTGTCACCTCAGTCCTTTCTACTCTTGTTAGACTGTAAAGCTGATGGCCCAAATCCTTCGATCCCTGGATGGCCTTACGGACACTCATATGTATTTTCTTCTTGGCCCTCCTCCCTTTAGGAAGACTATTAGAATAAAGGATGATAGAAAAGTGTGAACATACATTGTCAAGGGTCAGGAAGAAAGAGTTGCCCTCATTAAATAACAGCTTGATTGAGATATACTTCACCTAAGATTCCTTCTTCTAAAGTGTACAATTTCAGTGGGTTTTTGTATATTCACAGTTGTGCAATCACCATCACCAAGTCCAGAACATTTTCATCACCCCAAAAAAGCAATCTTGTACTCTGTACTGGTATTGTCCCTTCCCCCAAGCAACCAGAGACTGCTTTCTAGCACCATGGATTTGCCAATGAGGGACACTTCACTACAAATGGACTTATATAATATGTGGCCTTTTGGTAACCTGCTTTTTCACTGAACATCATATTTTCAAGGTCTCGTGCATTTTTGAGAAGGTGTAAATTAGCTCAATATTCAGATAAAACTGTGTCACTATCCACCAAAATTAAAAAGGCATCCACTGATTCAGAAATTTTACATCCGAGAATTAATCCCTTACAGACATTCACATATACATACAGTTGTGCAGAGACAATTCACTGAAGCATTGACAAAGGTTAGGAAAAAGCCTAAAGTCTATTAATTAGGGACCTGGCTGAACATTTTACAGTCCACTTCCACAGGTGGAGTGATGTGCTGACATTCACAGCATGAATATGCCCTGTATAGAACGGTGTAGAAGGAGCTCCAGCATCTATTGCTGAATTAAAATAAGGGACATAGCAAGAAAGAGAACAGTGTGTACAGCTGACTTTCCCCTGTGTAAAAAAAAGTGTGCATATATTTATATGTATGTGTGCATATGTATACATATATGCACATGTACATACAAGGTGGGGGGAGGATGGAGTGAAAAGACAAAAGAGAAGAAGGAGGCAGAGGAGGAAGAAGAGATCTCTGGTAGGATGTCTAAAAATGACTAACAGTGGTTGTCTGCAGAGAAGGGACGTGAGAAAGGTGTCTAGGGGACATGGAGAGGAACAGAGGGACTTACTCCTTATTGCATACTTTTTAGCACGGTTTGACTTATTTATAACCTTAAAAATTAAAATGGAGATGATGTCAATAGAGTTTCTTGGGTCTCTCCATGGGCCTCTGCCCTCCAGGTTTTGTTTTTGTGACATCCCAGGGAGAGAGGACCAGTTTTAGTGCAGCAGAAAGAACGATGATTTGAAGCTCAGTGATTTCTTATCTTCCCAGAGGCCTGCTGTCACTTGCACGGCACTTTCACCAGCCAATTAAGATGGGCACATGCCCTTTGATGTCAAAGACGACCTGGGAGGGGAACTTTAGAGCTGCTGGCTGAATCCCCGTCCCTACCGCTCACGTCCCTACCGCTCACATCCCCACATCATCTCTCTCTCTCTAATGCTCCTGACCTCCTGGTGCCCTTGGGGAGTGGTTCTGAGCCTGTATGTACACCACTGCATTTTGAAGAAGGTTGTCAGCATTGGCTTTGCGATGAAGCCCATTATCTTACTCCTCCTCTGACATTCACAGTGGAAGCATGGCCATTTTCTGTCCTGTTTGCCCAGCTTCTCGGGCACCTACCTGAAACACTGACCCCAAGTGGAGAGACGATACGTTCAAGGTCTCTCCCTTGAGACTTTTGCTTTCAGCAAAGTCAAAACCACTTTCAAGGTTGAGTCCAACCAGAACTCATTTCCTCCCATCAGGGGTGGAATGAAAGTCAAAGATGAAGTGAAAGATAGATTGTGTAACTTTTGTTTTTAAAGGTGGGGTTTCATTATGGAAGGCCTGATTATTATTTCAATACTATTTATAATGGCTTCATTTATTTTTTTTAGCCAATGAGAAGTGAGAAATCCTGTATCCAGAGCCAAAATCTGATAGAATTCCTCCCCAGCCATGCAACAGTCTCTCTGTTGCTATCTAGAATAAAAATGTCAAGGCACATCATGTATGAAAATGCACCTGTATTTACCTGACACCTTTTAAGCCATCTCTCCAAACTGCCTCAGTCCCCTCTTACATCAAAGACTGCTGAGACTATGTGCAGTTTTCCTTCCTGTTTGAGTAACACCTATTAAGAAGGGTAGTAATTAAAAGCAAGTCATAATTTTTAAACCTTAAGGGAAGCTATTGCATGAAGTGTTGCTGGAAAGAGTCAGTTATTGGAATGTTAGCTAACACCTACAGACACTGAAATCAGTAATGAGACCCCAACTCCAGAGAGCTTTAAAACAAAACCTCCCCTAGAAGAAATTCATCATGTAAGGAACAGTTCCATGTACCTATGTCTAAGAACATGTCAGTCTTTCCCTGAACTGTGCATGGCTAGCACTCCATCGCTGACTGCTCACAGGCAGGCATGAGGGACATGGGGGCTTTGTCCCCACAGCAGTGTGCACCCCACACGTGCACAAAAGGATGCAGCCTCCCATGTGCAGGGCCAGTGGCAGTCTAGCCCAAAGAGAGCCACAGAGGCCATTTTTCAGTGTCCCTGCCTTCCTCAGCAATACACTTGACCTTGAGAGCCACAGAGAATGAAAGGAAAACCACCAAAGCTGGCTTCATGGGTGTCTTACAATTAATATCCTTTTCAGAGATCCCACCCACGCGTCATCAAGTCCTTCTCTCCTTTCCAGCTGCCACTGCCCTGGAGAGGAGTGGTCTCATTTCTGGCTGCGCATTTTAGTCCCTTGGGGCAGAGGTTAAAACACACCCCTTGCCAAAGACTCGTAAGTGAATTAGCCTGCCTTGGGCTCTGGAATGAATATTTTTTAATAATGCATCCCGAGGTGATTCTGACCTATAGCCAGGGTTGGAAATCACTGGAGCCCAGCATAGCTTTCCTCATTTCTTACCCAGATGAGGGCAAAGGCCCCCCCAAAGTTATCAGTCTTTCTCACCTGAGTTAATCATCTTACTTTGTTGGAGTAACTGATTTCTTTTACTAATTCACATTTCCAGAACCAGTGAGAAAATAAAGATGGGTGTAGAGAAAAATGCCAACTACAATCAGAAATAATATTTAATATTGGTTGTCTTTTTTCCCAGATTCTTATGTTTATGTACACAAAGTATGTTTTTACAAAAATGAGATCCTGCTATGGGAGTTCTCCATAATCTTCCCTTTCCCTTTAGTAACGTCTTGTAGGCAAATTTCCATGTCAGTTAATAGAAAACCATATCATTTCTCTTGGTCACTGGGCAAATGGCTGGGCTGTTGTGTTTTTAACCAATATTTTATTTTAGGGTGGGGCAGTGACATGGTTTCCCTGTGGGGTTTTTTGGTCCTTGTTTGTGTAAGGTTTTGTTTTGTTTTGTTTTGAGCATTACAAACCACATGGGAAGGAACCATTTGGAACAAAAGATTTTTGTGAATGAAGCTATTTACTTAGAATGTATATCAGAAAGTAAATTTGCTGACTCAGTGTATCTAATTCATTGTAAGACATACTACAAATTCCTCTTCCAAACCACCCTTAAGCCATTAATGTGGCTGTACTACATTAAAGTGCCTGTTTCTCTCGTCTTTCACTAACACTGGGGGTTACTGTCTTAAAAACTCTTTGTTCAATCTGGTAAATGAAAAATGCTATCTACCTGTTAAGAGCTAGCTTGCTGGTGCATTTGAAAATTTTTTTTAAATCTGTTTTGTGGGACTGTCGAATATCTTCTTTCGCCCATTTTCTAGGAAGCGTTCTTTTTCTTAATTAGGACCATTTGTATAACAAGGCTATTACAGTCTCCCCAGATTGTCATTTTTCGCTTTTTAAAAACTTTTTAAAACAACTTTTATCCTTTTAATAGTGGTTTGATTGTATGCGACTTTTAAGTCTCTACCTAGTCCAATCTTTTTCTGAACAGCTTTAACGTTTTTGTGTCCTACATTGACAAAGATTTCCCTCAAGTTAAAATTACGTAAATATTTACCTGTGTCTTTGTCTCTACTTTCGTGGTTTTGTTTTTTAAATAATTAAATCTTTGTAGCTCATTAACTTCGAAAGGACAAATCTGAACATGCCACTCCCCTCCTTAAATCCTTCCCTGCCTCCCCATTCCTACAGGATTAAGTTCAAGTTCCTTCATGCCCCTCACATTACCTGGTCACCCTTTAACTTCTGTGGCCTTTTCAGATTTGTTCACAGGATTCTTTTTTTTTTTTTTTTTTTTTCTTCTTCTAGACTATGCCCTAGGAGTTTCCCTCTCTCTCTATAGATAGGGGGCCACGACTGCCTTGATCATTCTAGCACCCAAAACAGTGTCCAGAAGAAAACAGACTCGTTAACTATTTCTTAGAAGAATGAGTAATACATTTTCTTCCCAGGGAAGCCTCTTCCCGTGCCCTTGGGTAGAATCTTCTTTCCTGTGTTCCAAAAAAACATGCCATTCTGATCACTGTTCCATTCTATCATATATCATGTCATTACACTGTGTTGTAAGTCATAGGACCCAACTCACATCTTATCCCTTGCTCCTCAATGGGAGTGGGACACACAGTAGGTAGTCAACCTGTGCTGTTGAATTCAGATAAATGATTTCTGATGAGATCTCCCCGGCTGGCAGCTCTGCCTTCAGTGTGCCCAGATGTGTCCTTGGGTTTAGAAGGAAAGACCCTAACAGTCTCTACAAAGACAATATATGTTCCCAGATAAACGCTAGAGGGTGTCAAAATAGAGCACCGTGAAAAGAGCTCCTCAGAATCTTGGCGAAGTATGGAGGTGATGCCTTCAGGTGCCCCGCTTTGGGCACCACACATCCATGTCAGTAAGGATCAGAGCATCATTGCTGGCCCTAAAGCCCTTCCCTAGGTGGATTCAAAACAAAACAAACAAGAGACTGTGCCATGAGTGGGGAATGGTAAGGTGACCATCTAATTTTCTATAAGAGTATGGTACCCAAAGAATTACTTTCTCATTATTCAACAGATAATGAGAAAAAACTTGCTCCTACGGTTCCCCTTGGTGGCCTGTAACTTCGAAGTTTAATATGGTCATGTCCTGTCCTTCTACCTATAATATTTTTTAAAATTTTAACTGCTTTATAAAATGCCTCCCTTTCATTATAAGCCACCACAAATCCCTTTAGACAGTTAGCAAAATACCCATTATAAATAATAAAAAACTCTTCCCTCTGCCTCAATTTCCTCTGCCCAGGGGCCTCCATGCATGAGCCACAAAAAAAAGGAGGCTTTTACCAAGAAACCGCATTTAAGATAGCATCCTTTAAGACAGCTATCTTACAAATTGGTTCCCCTTAGTAACCTGGGACAAGAATTGGGACTTTCTTTGGATGACATCCACGATCATCTCTGACATTAAACTGACCTTGGGCATGTCATTGTACCACTGCAAGGTTCAGTTTTCTTATCTGCAGAGCAGCAATGTGGATAGGTGTATATATGATCTCAAGATTCACTCCTAACCCAGAGCTGTATCTAATCATCTTTTCTGAGAAGATAGGAACAAAGAGACCACCCAGGCAGAGAAGAGAGGGCCCTCCCACCTTCTATCAGGCCCTGTAACCCTATCTTCTGTCAGTCACCCTGCAACAGATAAGGGGTAGGGGAGTAAATTTCCAATCCAGCCACACAAACACACCAAGACTGCTGAGGGCACCTGCCTTTTGCCAACCACACAGCTTCCCATGACAAAGTGGCCAGACTGAGCCAGTCAAGTGTCTGCTAACTGAATAGACACTGTGCTGGGCTGCTTTTTAACAACATTGTGCTTTCATTTATATCCCCTAGAGGTTACCAGCAATGGAATGATTTGGGGCTTCTACATGGGAAAGTCTTTTCTTTTTCTTTTCAAACCATATCTTGGATTTTAATGGTCAGATAAGGGGCTTTAAAGCAGAATGGTTTCAGAGCTGGGAGTTTACTCTTGTGTCTTACTTAAGGGGACTGCGGACCCAGGCTGGACCCTACCAAAGACAATTTTCTATTCCTAAAGAACATTGCATACCCACCAGGATTCACAAGTCCTTGGTTATCCCAGGCTCATCAAAGAGCCAAAACAGAGTGAGCAGGTGGCATGGGGACCACCTCTCCTGGCTTTCCCTGGTGAAGCCTAGACCTGGACCAAGAAGAGAGTGCTGTGGGGCAGGCAGAGGGGGAGGAGGAGTGGGTGGAGCAGCCTTCTCTCTCCTCCACATTTGGCAACACAAGAATTCCAGGTGAGGGAAGAATGGAGGTGAGCATCCCACTGACTGAGCTCAACTTCCAGCTTCTAGATGAGTCGAGACATAAGGCACAGGGCTCACATCCTCCATTCTGAGGCTCTCATGTGGTTCCAGGGGCCAGCCTACCCTACCAGACTATACTTGGGACAAATGGTGGAGCCCAAATGATACTTAAGCAGACATAAGACACAAACAGGGAAACAATTAGCTCCATGGTTAAAAATACAGGCTTCAGCCATAGACACTGGTTTTGTACCCTGATTATGTGAACTTGGGTAAATTGCTTAACCCCTCCCAGACCCAGTTTCCTCATCAGAGAAACTCAGCTGCTATAACAATTAAACGAGTAAATACAGAGTACAGAAAACAGTGCAGAGTGCGGAATAGATGTCTAAAAGTCACTTTATAGACATCCAATAAGCCTTATCACCCTGTGTCCCCCTAGATGAAACCTACAGAATAAGTCAAATCACTGTTAGTGTTTCACCCTCTGAATTTTTGTTCTCCTTTGAGGTCTTCCTTTGGTGGTCTTCATTTTGATGGTTTCTACTAGACTATAATGCTGGTAGTAGTTGGGGTTAGGAGGGTATGTAGTGAGGGAGGAGGAGGGACAGCCAGTAATCCCCTAAGAGATATTTCCAAAAGAACACATCCATATGGAACAATGATCAGATTTTACTTATAAAACACACATAACCTCACCTCATATCCTTTTTGCATCAAGGCAAGGGAGACTTATGTCATCAGGCTTGAGAGTGAACTCAACCAGAAAATGCAGACAAGTGGGGGGGGGGGTTGGTTGGTTGCTCATTTTTGCATATATCTGACCCAACTCTTGGGTTATTTCTGATGGTGGGAAGCTTGCATGTACCTGGCATTGAATAACATCCATATGCAAAACTGATGCATTTTTTTCCATAAGGAAAACATTATCTCCCAAAGCAGGTCTATTTATGGTTTTTACTCAATTTTTTTTTAATCCAAGAAATTAGTATAACCTTAGTGATTCAGAAGGGTTGACTGCTACTTAACTAGTTCTATACTTAATTAGTTCTTGAATCATCAGTGCATGAACTTCAATTTGTAAGTCTATCCCTCCATACGTAACCATGTTTAGGGGTGTTATAAGGGCTGAGTCCCACCGTAAGGGGGAGGAAAGGCTTTTTACAAGAGGCTGTTAATTAGTTAACCACTGTAGAGGTCTCATCACATGAAGTCTGGAGATCTATGTCCATCACACTTCCTACATTTCTAAGTTTCACGGTCCGACAGATGCATGTGAGTACTGAGCACTAGAAGTGTAGCTGGTGCTACTAAAGACCAGAAATTTTAACTTGATTTCACTTTAATCAGTTTAAATTCAAAGAGCACATGCAGCTAGCGACTACTACCATTGCACAGTGCGGTAGATTTAAGAACATTTTCACTCAAATCTCCATAGTGGTGTAAAAGCCTGCACCTCATCCTTGATAATAAAAGCCAAAAAACTGCAAATGCTATAGGTTAATATTCCTGCCACAAATCTTCAGATGTTTTTAATAGGCAGTGAGCTTATCACTCATAGCTTCTTCAAGACCATGAAAATATTGAGGAAACGGATAAATTTAGGTAATTTTTCCTTGGTTGTCAAGTGCCTGCAATTCTCAGATGTTAGACTGATTTCCTTCAATGACTAGGGGTCCACAATGAACAGGCAAATACACTCAGTGATTTCAATAAAGGAAGAAGCTGCCATCAAATCCCATCCCTCTGAATGACACGGCAGAGTCCTTTACACACTGGCCATTCCCTATCTCACTCTTCTCTGCTGTAAGCCCCGTGAATCCAATTAACAGATTTTCCTCCAGTTGCCTGAGTGACTTGCCGTTTGGAACATTTTGCTGCTAAACTACTTTGCAGGGCAGGAAGGGATGTGGCAAGAAAGGGCTGAAGATGGGAGGAACAGCTAATATGTGCTTTGTTGGCAACTTTTCATTTCAGTAGTTTAAAAAGCAATTAAGGAAAGGAATGAGGGTCCCGACTAGATAGAATTCAATCCCCCCTTTTAATGGATTCAGAGCATGAGGAAACATAAGGGTAATCCATCATTGTGGCACTGCCATCCCCAGAGTTGTCTGTATTTCAGAGAGCATTCCTTTCCTTCACCAAGAGGACACAGACCTCAGTGTGCTGATTTGGGTGTCAAGAATTACAAAAAAAAAAAAAAAAAAAAAAAAAAAAAAAAAAAAAAGAGAGAGAGAGAAACCTGGAAGTAGCCACACTCAGATCAGTGTTGAAAATGACTGCTCTGTATTCGGTGGGTTTTGGCTTCTTGTGAGTCCAGACACCTGTCCTTGCACTGGAAGTCTGTGGGTGGTCCTATTTGTGGGATCTCCAAGCTCATCTGACCCTAGATAAACCTTGGTGTCTTTAAGGGTCAGCTTAAGTGCTGGACCGAATAGTGAAAAGTTGCTTTCTAATTAATGAGCTGGGGTCCTCTGTTGTTCTAAGAGTGGGGCTGGAGGTGACCGTGGTGGCTTCCTGAGGAACACTGCCTCTTCAACGGGATGTGGCAAACCACTGGGGAACTGCTCACCAAGCGTCAAACCACCCATAATGAGATGGTATTGTAGCTGAGGTTATGAGTCACTGATGAGGATGCCAGGTGGAGGCCGATGCTGGGCCTCAGTGACACAGATCTAAAGAGGATGTTTCTAAGCGTGGACTTAAGGGTAATTCCACAAAATCATGGCAACCGTTTATGAAGCCCTGGGTGTGCTTTCCACACATTAGCTTTAGTCCCCACATTGACCATTTCTCATGAGTTCCATCATTTTCCCCCTTTTCCCAGATGAAGGAATCAAAGCCCAGAGAGGACATAGACCTCACTCAAGATGACACAGATAAAAAGTGATGGAGCAAGGATTGGAACTCTGGGCATTCTGGCCCCAGGGCCGGTACTTTTTCTGTTTCTCTAAGACAGGTCACACAGCTGGCTGCCTGTCTCAGTTCTTTTCCCAGTATGAAGTGTCTAGGGAAAGAGGAGGAAATTCAAGGATACGTCAGCTTCCTTGCTTTACAGCTGGCACAGAAAGGAAGGGGAACAAAAGGCCCAAGCCCTGGGTCCTTGGCTGCAGCGAGGGGTCAGGACACCTGTCCAGTACTTGATCCTCAGAAGGAACTCAGCTGGGGCCCTCGTTAGCTGGGTGTGTCCTTGGCAAACGCACTATGACACCATGGTTTGCAAGCGCTTTGTGCCTCACTTTGGCCTTATCAAAATCTCTGGTGATAACCACACACACACACACACCCCATCCATTTTCCCTCAGCATTTCTACTCTCAGCAATTTAACCCAGAGTCACTTGTAAATGTGCTAAAGAATGAAAGTCCAAGTTACTCCTTGCAGCATTTTCTAACAGTGGAAAATAAGGAGCAACTCAAATTTTCCTCAGTAGGGCACTAATTCCAAAAATGATAGGACATCCATGTAATAGAATACAACTATAAAACAGATCGAGGAAGCTCCCTATAAAATGATATCCAACATCTTTAGGATGGAGAGTTATTGAAAAAAAATGATTCAACCGTGTTTTTCATCTGCTAAATTTTGTGTGAAACTAGAAAGAAGAAAAGAATCTCTTATTTCCTCTTCGGATATAAGGGGCCCTGGAAGAATGTGTAAGAAACTAATACCAGCAGGTACCTGTGGGTCTGGGAAGGAATAATTTTGCAGGGGTGGGACCAGGCTGGTTAGGGGGAGTTTTACCCTTTTTGGGTTTTCCTGCATGGAAATGTAACAGTAATCAAGAAATAAGTCAAAAGAGAAAAATGGCATGTGGCATGTTAAAAGATGCACTCTCTACAGCAGGGCTGTGCCCTTTTCACTAATAAAGAGAAATACCAGATAGAAACACCAGGCAGATGGCCAGGGTCCAAAGGCTGACTTCCCCACTTCCTAACAGGGTTAGGTTTGCTGCATCTCCATTTTCTCTCTTAAAATTAAAAAGGGAATTGAAAAAGACACATGCACCTATATGTTCATTGCAGCACTATTCACAATAGCCAAGACAGGGAAACAACCTAAATGTCCATCAACAGATGATTCGATTAAGAAGATGTGGTATATTTACACAATGGAATACTAATCAGCCATAAAGAAGAACAAAATAATGCCATTTGCAGTAACATGGATGGAACTAGAGACTCTCATACTAAGTGAAGTAAGTCAGAAAGAGAGAGACAAATATCATATGATAATCACTTATATCTGGAATCTAATATACGGCACAAATGAATCTTTCCACAGAAAAGAAAATCATGGACTTGGAGAACAGACTTGTGGTCTGTTCCGCCAAGGGGGGAGGGGGAGGAAGTGGGATGGACTGGGAATTTGGGGTTAAAAGATGCAAACTATTGCCTTTGGAATGGATAAGAAATGAGATCCTGTTGTATAGCACTGGGAACTGTATCTAGTCACTTATGATGGAGCATGATAATGTGGGCAAAAAGAATGTATGTATGTATATGTGACCAGGTCACCTTGCTGTGCGGTAGAAAATTGACAATACACTGTAAACAAGCTATAACAGAAAAAATAAAAATCATTATAAAATTTTAAAAAACAATTAAAAGGGAGGCAAAATCACTGTGTTGAGTGTTGACCAGAATAACGTGTAAAAATGCAGTTATCTCCAAAATGGTCCCAATGCACAGTGGTTGTCAACCAGTCTAATGCAGTGAATGAGGGCCTGGCCCTTGCTGAATGTCATGATCCCATGCCCCCGAGAGCCCTTTTTCCTCCTCTCTCGACTCTGAATCTCATCTTCTCTAAGAAGTCTCACAAGAATGGACCTGAGACACGTAGGAGTGCTTCCCCTGTCCTTCCCATGCTAGCCATGCCTTACCATCTCACCTCTGGTGGAAACCGTTTTTGCTTTGACCCATGAATGATCCTGGCAGTGAAGCAAATCAATACCATACTAAGTCCTAAGAGGCCAGGTTTTTAATCTAACACCAGTGTCTCGAACTTATCTACTGGAAATGATGTTGGTGGCAATGGCACATCTTCCAGGAGAAAACGCCAGAGGCGGACAATTAATGAAATAGAGGTTACATATCTGAACATTGCTGCGCAGGCCTCAGCTTTCCTGATGGTGAGATGGTCAATGGATAAAGAGCCTCTTTCCGATTGCATCTGGATTTAGAGAGCTGAAATTCCCAGGCTCAGTGGCCTATTGTGTCTGTCACTTCCAGCACTCACTGCCACCATAGGGCACAGCTCTTATGGGGGCTAGGCTCCAGCAGCACTTTCCCCACCTCCCATCCCTAGCTCTCTGCAATGGCTTTTCTCTTCAATAACGATACATTCCAGGAAGGAATACTGCCTGCCTTTCAACACAGATGATTTGGCTTAGCAGTTAAGCTGACTCAAAATTCTCTGTCCACCGTCCTAAATCTAGATAATTCCTTTCTCTCCCCTGCAGTACAAGAAGGGTCACCACCTTCTGGCAGCTAGAGCTTCTTTCCTTTCCTTTCCCTTTTTCCTTGCCCTTTCCCTCTTCCCTCCCAGTGCCAAGAGGCGCTCCTTGATGATCTGAACAGAACAATACATCAGGTCTGCTTACTCCCACAAACAGAACCCCAGCTTCAAACCTACCCCCTTTTCTTTTAAGAAATGAGCAGGAACTGGACCATTTCTCCTTTCTTGCTGCCGCTGCCTGGGCTCTTTCTCTGGCCACTTCCCTCCTTTCCTATTACATTCAAACCTAAGACCCCTGATACTCCACTGGTTCATCACTTAAACGATGGGGATCATGCTTGCTCACCTGCAAGTCCTGATAACTCTGGTACTGGCCTTTTCGAGGTCCACTCATTAAGTGAAAAAGAGTTTAAAAGATATTTGATGGTGGAATTACTTATTTTTCAAATACAATGATAAATGTGCAGGTCACTCAATGCTAAATGATGAAGTCTTGTCCAATTCATGCACCAGATGGAAACCAAAATTTGACCAATTTCGACACATCATTGCTAACAACTGACTGAGTATGAAGTGCCAAGCATTCTTGAAAGTCCTGGTATCAGGTCAAGTTCCCCAGCGGAGCCTGAGATGGGGATGCCTGGGCCAGTCAGGGAGAACTGTTATTGAGGAGAAACCAGTAAAGGAGTAAAAGAAGCCAAACAGGCAACATATGCTTCCTAGAGACGTCTAGCCTCAGCCTGTTTCCATGGGAGCTCTAGACGGCAAGTTGTGCCCCAGGGTTGATCCCTTCCAGAAGCCATGGTGTGGGATCTTCTATCCCTGAACCAGAGGGTCATTGGCTCTGGGCCACACCCACTGGGCTAGGGTGGGGAGAGCACATAGCAAGCGTGGCCAGCAAGACAGATTCCATCAGCCAAGGTTAAGCGTCACAAGGAGGGTGTGAGTGTGAGCAGCCCAGACCTGCACAGGTGGGATGGGTTCGGGTGCTGCAGGAAGGGTCTGGGTGGAGCAGGAATGGCATCAGGTACCATTTTACAGATAGTAAATGATTTAATCTCCCCTCCATTAGAGAGAGGTCACTATTACTACCATCTCTACAAAGGAGGAACCTAAGAAACAGAGAGCAGTAAATGGATGATTTAACCAAGACAGTATAGTATAGCACAGGAAAATCTACTCAATAGTTTGCGATAACCTATATAGGAAAAAAACAATGGGTGCATTTCTATGCATGACTGACTCACTTTACACCTGAAAGTAATACAACCCTGTAAGTCAACTATACCCAATGCAACTTTAAAAAATTAAAAAAAATAAACCAAAACAGTCTGCCTCAAATACCTGTGCCTCCCCCTCCATTTGGACCCACTCTCTACATGGGAAGAAGCAGGATCAATGGGCAAATTCTCTTCCTTCCAGACTCACTAATTCTTAGACGAGCATCTCATCCACTCAGGCAAAGTGACTAAGGCATTTCACAGAGAGATAGCATTTTTATTGCTGTGACCTAAAGATCAACTAAGATCAGAAAATAGAAGACATGTTAGCAAGGCTATTGCACTGAAAACAAACATCTCGTGATGTCTCTCCTGTGCCCCATTTCTAACTTTAAAGCACAGCTTGTCATACTTCGCTAACTCTACATTTTTCCTAATTTTCATCAATATTTCTAAAGGCCAAAACACAAATTAAAGACAATAGGAGACAAACTCCTATACGTGTTGTAACAGTTTTACAAATTTGTCACTGAGGAGAAGTTGGGATCCCACTTGTTTTATGATCATGTTCAGCCATTTTCCTTCTCCTGACATCTGCAATTAAACAAGAAAGATGAGACAGAGTTACAATTTCCAGCACTCTAGTTGTGTAAATAGTATGAAACAGAACTTGATGTTCAAGAAAGTGTTTTGAGAACAGAGATTAATGTATTTCCATGAAGGGTGCAGAGCAGAGCTCTGTCGCTCAAACTAATGACATGCTCCTAAAGAAGTATTAGCATGTGGATCAAGGCCAAGGCCAAGGGGCTCCTCCCTCCCGGCAACAAAAGGGGCAAACGCTTTTGATAATATCATTTCACCAAACATCTCCTGGTTCATCTCATCATGCTGTGATGCTATCTGAAAATAATGCAGACTCTAAGAAACAGACATTTCATCTATTTCGCCTGCTTAGTTAGAAAGCTATTCATTCCCTCCCCCAAAAATTCTTACAAAAAAAAAAAAAAAAAAAGAATTTTAAAAAGAAAACCCTACAGCTTCTGAGTGCAGATGGCTTGGTACATTGTCTAGATCTTGAAGAATAATGCTAAACAGACAATCTCTTGGGGAACTCCAGCCCATGTGTTTCCTGCAGTGTCTTGGCTGAGCTCAGCAAAGCCTAGGATTTCACTAGGTGTTAGGTAGTAAGATCTACTGTGACAGTGTGGACTTCCCCTCAGGGGACCTATTAGTAGGTCAACATACCTAGCAAACCTTCCTAAAAATGGTCCCAGCGGGGCCAAGGTTAACCTGGAGTCTATGTGGCAAGGAGGGACCAGGTGAAATAAATCAGCAGAGAGCTCCCGTGGGGCTGTGAGTTGAGATAAGCAAAAGGTAGGAAGGGAAGGAGAGAAATGAGACCTCTGTTCTGACTCTCGGAGGGGATGGAGGAAGCTGGCTAATTAAATTTGGGAGCCCAGGTGAGGGAAAAGGACTGAGCTTTGGCCAACCCAGGGAGGAAATAAATTTTTCGGAAAATTGGAATACCGAAACTCTTATTTAACCTTTGGTCCTTTGTGAATGCTTGAAAGTGGAGAGGTCAGTCTGGGGAAAAAGCAGATACCGCTTTATTTGAGATTCCCAGGGCTATGTTGATGCCGCCATGCTGTTTGTTTTAGTAAAAAGAGAGTCTTGATTGGAGCCCATCCAGGGCAGTCTCATTGCCAGAACACCCAGAGGACCTTGTTATAAAGTGGTCCTTCGGCTCCAGGGCTTTCTCTCTCAGCCCCTTATCTCCTCCCAGACCCTGCGGCATCAATCATCTCCTCTTTTCTTACCTCTTTAATCTTCCCCTTTCCACTGGCTCCTTCCACTTGGCTTCCACACTCACTCTGGTCCCCAGATCCTAAAACAGGAAAACCCACGCATGAACTTGTTTCCCTCTCAAATTACCGTCCCATTTTCTTCCTGTCACCACTCAACATCCACTTCCTCTCCTTCCTCACCTGTTTTTCCTCGACTCTCTGCAGCCTGGATCCTGCCCCACCTTGAAAAGTGCACACAACACCTCCAATGAGCTCTCCCTCTCAGCTTCTCCAGCAGTTCACACTATGAACCACTCTCTCCCTAAAATCTTGTCTTGTGGTGATTCCACTGACAGCATTCAACTACCTCCCCAGAGCCTCCCAGACCACAGTCTCTGAGTCGTTCTTGCTAGCTCTTCTTCCACCAATCACTTAACGGAGACATTTGCTAAGGTTCTGGGTCCATCCTTCCCCTTGATAAAGTCATTTACTCTCCCAGTTGCCCCCATCTTCTACATGTGATGCACTCAGATATAAATGCTCAGACCCAGCCTCTTGACTGAAAGCAGGCTTGTGTTGCAAACTACTAGATAACATCAAATGCAATAGGTACAAACCAAAGTCATTATCTTCCTTGTTTGATCTTGCTTCTTCCTCAAGCTCCTAAGTCTTCTGCTGGATTTGGTACACAGGCTCCATTCCTTAGGAGCATCTTTGACTTATTTCTCTCTCTCATCAACCACATGCAATCTAATTTTATGATCCTGATATTCCCTCCACTTTGTCTTTCATGGTCAGATTTAGGCTTCCTGTCACCACTAAACACCCACTGGCCTAGTTTAGGCTTCCAGATGAGCCCCTATCACTCAGAATTTAAATAGTCAACCCTCCAACTAGTTTTCTCATTTCTCACCACCTCCTCTAATCTGTCTCTCACTCAGAGCTAAAGCATCTGGTCAGCAATTGATAACATTATTCTCATCCTCAAAAACTTTTGGCAGCCTCCCGCTGTTTACAGAGTAAGTCTAAGGATGCTCAGCCCAAACACCAGGGTCTTCCAGAAACCAATGTCTAACATTTTCCTCTATCACCCTTCCTTCTCCAAACCCGGGTATTTTGCAGCTTGCTGAATGTACTCTGCATTGTCCCTGACTCTTTAGTATTTTTTATTCCAAGGAAACACTTGCTCTATTTGCAGCTTCCTGAAGGCCTATCCCAACTTCTAGACTTTACTTAAATACTACTTCCTCCATGAACACCTCAGAGAGCACCTCCCCCCTCAAAAAAATACATATTATTCGTTCTCCACTGTAGAAAACCCTGTAACATTCGATTCCTATTATAACAGTGCTCCTCAAAGGACTGCCATTTCCCCTGGGACTTTGTTAAATATATAAGTTCATGGGCCTGATCCTTGACCTATAAAATTAGAATCAGTGGGGATGGAGTCCAGGATTTGCATTTTAACAAGCTTGCCACCTAAGTGTGAGACAGGCTAGGTCAAGTACAACTGTGTTAGAACCCATGTCCTAGTGCCAACATTGTGTGTTTGACCCTGTCTCCCAACATAGACTACAACCTTCCTGAGGGCAGGGCTTATCATCATGCTTGGCCCATCTTGTAAACACAGGATTTTAATGCAAGATTTTTGAGTAGCCACTGGCTGTATCTTGGTGTGGCCTGGTGTACTGCTCAAGGACTGGGATTCTGAGAAGAATTTTGTGGCACATCTGTAAAGGGATCAATCGTCCAGTTGCAACTTAGTTTATTTGTCTGTCTCTGTGGAATTTGAGATAAGTGGTGGGAAAAGAGGAAGATGTGTTATTACAAATGTTCCGAAAGTGTTTCTTGCCCAATCATTGACTTCACATTGGCTTCCTACTGAGTGTTGAGGAAGAAAGTGAGCTGTGGGACACTTATCTACTAGGCACTATGCTATTGTACTTAATCCTCACAACCTATATCATGCTGACTACGATTATCTCCATTTGAATGACGAGCAAATGAAGGCTCAGGGAGGCCAGGATCATACAACTGGAAGGAGCTCAGCTATGGGTCCTGAGGCTCCAGGTTCCATTCTGATCCACCACAATAAACCCCTCTGTGGCTTTGTGCCTACTCACTAGGACTGGGCTTTTCTTGGAAGCCACAGGATTCTCTGCTGGGTCTTCTGAAATCATTCAACCTCCCAATCCAGTTGTGAAACCATGTTTTACTCCATCTCTAGGTGTCCTGGCTTTGCTTCCACTCTTCTCAAAACCTCAAACTCCAGGGTTACAAAAATAGCATTTTTCTTGCCGGTTTTTGCTAGGCTCAAGGTCAAGGCAATTACCACCCAGAAAGAGCCTCCCTCCTGTCTTCAGACACCAAGGAAAGGAGATGCTCTTGAGACCCATTCAAAGCTGCCCAGGAGTGCTCTGAGTCATGGAGCCGTCTGAGATGGAGTAGGCAGCAGGGCCACTGGTTTTTATGGCAATGTACTTGATACTCAGCATATTGTTAATTAACTTTTGAGGCCCTGGAAATCTCCAGTTCTAGCATGGGGATAGTTACTCCCAATTATCCCCCGAATAGAAGGAGATTGATTTTGGACAAACACTGTGGCCTGGAAGGCTCTGCCTGCTAAAGCATACGCCCCAAACACCCAGGGCACAGCCCTGTCTAGAGCCCTGGGTCTGGTTTAATAGCCTTGGACTTCAGAGCTGAATAAAAAGAAAGGTCAGATTCATAGTCCCTTAGTGGGTTTTTCTCAGGCACAGGTTTACTAGGAGATGGACATGTATTTGGAGCTTGGTGCTTGGCAAGCTGGCCTGGACCCTACACTGAGTTCCCAGGTTACTTTTTAGTGTGGGGGAATGTTGAGCATGGGGGATGACTTGACTGTGGCACCTACTTCCATTCAGCATCTAGAAAATACAGCTCAACTACCTGCTTCACAAGCCAGCCTGTGAGCACAATAAAAGTTTAAAGTGTTTAAACAAAGTTAACCCAATACATCAACTGCCTCCATTCTTCCTTCACTCAACAACCATTCCTCTAGCACCTACACTTACATTGGGTTTGGTAAATCAGCTGGGGCTGAGTTCCGAAGACAGCATACCCCCTTCCCTTAAAGAAGCCCCAACGTAACAGAGTAGCTGTATTAAGGTAGCTAGCAACTCCCTAGTCTCTTGGGGTCACCCCCTGCAGGCACCCCCTTGACTCTCAATCCCTGGAAGAAGTAGGAAGGAAAACTCTTTGCAGGCTGGGGCTCAAGTTCTTTTGCTCCATCCCACCCCCACCCCGACACAAGGAGGCTCAGACACAGACTCCAGCACCTGGCCCTCCCTGAGGTCTTCCCATGTCCTTTTCAGTCAACCACAACTTCATCCAGCTGCTCAGCTCCCCCTAAAGCACCCCCTCAGCCTCACCCCTGCTGGCACCTCTGCTCTTGCTCCATAAGAACCCCTCCCCCACCCCTATTCTTTCTAGATGGCTGCAGAGCAAAATAATTCCTCAACAAATGCAGTTGTACACCCCAGATCCCACAAGTCGCCACAAGTTAGTGACTACAAAGTTCAAAAGTGATTGGGGTCAGCTGTATTCTTATTCTGAAACTCTTCCCCCTAGAAGTACTTTAAGAACCCGGGGAAACCAAAGAATCCCTTCTACCTCCCCCTTACATTGTCATCTCGCTTTGGTGGGAAAATGAGAATGAGGGACACAGAGAAGAAATGGGGGTGGGCCACCAGGTTGGGGGGAACCGTGGACCTCAGATAAAAGGCGGCCCCTAGCAAATCCCCTGAGAACATGCTTTTCCCGCTGTTTATGACGACTTTCTGCCTAAGGAGACGAGTGAATGCCACAGGGAAGGGGATTTGGGACCCAGGGTAGAAAGGGACCCAAAGAGGAGCATGTGCTGAGAGCGCCCCTGCTGGCTTCCTCCAGCATCGCAAGCCTCGTGTGCCTATTGTGAGGCCTACCTCCCTGTGGACACAACCTGTAGCGCTGTTTTTGTTCCCTTCCAAGGTAGGTGTGCAGTTTCAGGCTGAAGAGGGGACCAGTGGACCCCATATGTTAAGAGTCCATTAGGTAACTAGCTATGCACAGGAGCAGAGAGCTAAGCTGTCAGCTTTCCCAAATAGGCAAGCTTGGTCTTTACACCGGGAAGGAAAAGCCCTTAGAAAGAACTGAGGTGACCTGGGAGGTGGTAAGAGGAAGAACTGGATGCCAACAGCTGTGAGGCCCAAGGAGCAAATACGATCTTAATAGAAACAAGAGGGATTACCGCTCAACAATGAGAGGCAGGGAAAGCAAGACTGGAGTGAAAATTCCCACATTCGGCTGCTTTTCTACCCCAGAATAGAGTGGCTGGATATGTGGGGACATTTTTGCTATCTGCCCTCACCTTTAAGCTAGCAGTAAATTGCCCAAAGTTTGGTAAGATTTTTTTTCTTTTACTTCAAATCAATATAGCAGAACTCCTTTCAAGTATCAAGGTATTACAGAAAAAGAGGACATCCCGTTATTTCCTCGCCTCCCTGTAATATGACATCATCCAGTCCATTGGGCTGATTTTCTGTTTGATCTTCCCTCCCCAGATGCATCTCCCCTGAGGCCCCAAGCTGGGGCCCAGGGCTCGACCCCTATATGTTGCATCACTGCAACCGTGTTGCCTCTGGTTTCCAGTCGGTGGGTCAGTAGCAGGCACCAGCAGGAGACTGGAGGCCAGAAGAGGAGAGATCAAAGGCTCTCTTCCTCTGCCTCTATTTCCTTCAGCAGCATCATTCTGCTATTGTCTACATGCTTCTCAAACTAGAGCTCCTATTGGGCAGCCCCTCTTCTTGGGCTCCAACCCTCAGCACGGTTGGGAAATGTAGTTCCTAAGACCTGGAGGATAATGGTTTCCTGGGTGCCTCTACTTTCCTTACTGGTTCCTTGCATTCTGCACAGGCCTCTGTAAATTTGTAAATTGTCCCTACCCTCAGCTTTCTACAAAATCTCAGCTGGATATGCCCCCTACCCCCCACCTCCTGGTTCTTGCCAGGATCCTGTCTGACATTCATTTATTCTGTGCAGATGCCTTGCTTCAACAACAGTGCCATCCAATGGTTAATCCAGTTTTTTAGTAGGTGTTTGCTAGGGGTTTTGAAAGCTTGCATTTGTAAACCAGGCAACTCTGACTAGATCTCAAATGTGGTATTGGCTACTGAGAGAAAAGGCTAGAAAATATAATGGGAAGGGAGCCAAAGGGTTTTCTCTGTAAACATAATAATTTACATTTTTTTCCCCTTTTCCATGAAGGCTTCCTGTGCTGGGTACTGTGCTAGGTCCTGGGATGCAAAAATGACTAAGACACAATCTCTGCCCACAAGTTCCTCAGTTTAGTGGGCAGAAAGAAGCATAAAGCAATAACTGTAATAGCATTTTCTGAGAGCTATGGCAGAGCCATGCCTGGGTCTGAGACAAATGCAGAAGAGAGCATCTAACCAGAGAATTAGGAAAAGGGTGCAGAGGAGGTGACCTTGAATCTGAACCTTACTGGTGAGAAGGAATTAGCAGGATGCATGGGAGGTGGAGAGGATATCTTAAGGATATTCTAGGCAGAGGTGGACAGATTACCACGTGCTTTCGCACTCATCCTCACTTTAGGATTCAGACTCCACCCCGGGACTCTCACACTGGAATTGTACTTGTCAGAATCGCTTGGGGAGCATTTATGATGATGCCTGGGCACCCCTAGATTTACTCTGCAGCAAATTAGCCTTTGGGGTCACTCACTTGTGTAGAGCCTTCTGGAGGTCCTTCTGTTCACAAGGTCACATCTTTGTAAAATTTGCAGAAGTGATATACTGCTGTGTTCTTCCCCTTGACCCTCAAACTGTGTGCTCTTCCAGACCCTCAGGCCAGGATCCACCCCTATATGGAGGCCCCACCCAACCCAATTCAGGCAGAGCACCTGGGGATGTGACCTGGGCATCTACATGCTTTAAAGCTGCCCAAGGAAATTTAATGTTGGGCCAGAGTTGAAAAACATTGTATATTTTCAGACCTGGGAGAGAGATTGGAATCCCTGGTGAAATTCCCTTCCTTTAAAGCTGAAGTAACCCTGACCCAGAAGGGTTCAAGTTCCCACAGCAGCTCAGCATTGAAGAGTGGAATACAAACCTAATCCCCCGAGCCTCAGATCCATGCCCCTCCTGCGTGGAGGTATCTGGCTATTGCTGGGAACCAGCACCAGGTACCAAAACCCATGTGCTGGGCCGCCTTTCCTTCAAAATCTGGGTCCCAGGGCTCTGGGTTGGTTTGCATCTCGTGGCACCTGCTGATTCAAGGAGGCCCAGCACAATTGCAGTGGTGGGAGCAGAGGGTGTACAGTGAGCAGGACCAGGGCTGGGGAGGCCCCTCAAAGGCCAGAATCCACAGGGAACACCTTTGGATAATCCAGTTCAAGATCAGAGAGGAGAGGTGCAAAACTAGCTGTTTGAGCCAGAACATCCTGCAAAAGTCTTTCCGGGAGCCAGTATTCAGCACACTCACAGTGTATGCAATGGTCGCCTGGGCAGAGCCTCCCCTTTTCAACCAACTTTGTATTGTGAGAAGCCTGTGAAACCCACTGACTTATGCACAGGGGCCCCACTGAGTCATGCAGGTTTTTCTCCAGATCTGTAAAATCATTTCCTAACAGCACATGTTCCAAGGTAGTCATAAATAGTCTTTATATTAAACTTCAAATTGCCTCTTCAGAAGTATTCTTGTACATCCAAAAATCGCCAGGCATATGGAAAGGATGAGCCAGTCTGGGGAAACTAGAATACCTTCATTTTGCTGGGAAGTGTGTAAGCCCTGGGGCATCTTCATCTTGGGGACAATGGGGAGATGGAACTCCAGGTCTGTGATAGAGGCGGCGGCAAGAGGCTTTGACCTGCAGAAGGAGGCTGCCTTATTAAGAGCCTGTCTGTTGGGGCAGGAGGTGGAGAAAGTTTTGAGTAGCTGCAAAAGAGGGAGAACTGCATCAGGACGGAGGAAGAACAGAAATGCACATGCTTACATGCACAGGATGACAAGAATTTCCCACTGTCCAACAGACAGACAGCCGGAAGACTACAGGATGTTGGACAGTAGCTCCTGGATGCCAATTGACTTTTTACAGGATTTAATGGCTGTTATTACTACGATGTTAATGAGACAGGGATGTCTAGTAATTATGCTTGTAAGTACCTAGGACTTCTGCTTCTTTCCACCCCTTTCCTGCTCCTGACAGTCACAGGGCTGATTCAGGCAGCACCCAGGTGCTTGGGTCCAGGCATGGTCAACTGGTCAGGGCTCCTACCCTGGATTTTTCAGAGCCCACAGCTTTAGACCTTTAGTCGGGAGGAAAGATGCTTGTGTATGTGAGGAAAGAGGAGTTGTTTCCTTGAAGAGACCTTTATAGGAATCTGCTATCCAGTGAAAAGATGGTTTAAAGTTTTTAAGAAAAAAGGCTCTTGGCCATGGAGGGTTAGCTGGCCTCCATGGTGGCCAATTTGGTGGTATGTGTTTACGGAATTTGCCAGGGAGCCAAACACTGGAATCCACATTGGATGGATTTAAGGAGAAATTTCTGAAGGTCTTAGCTGCAGCAAATTATGGTCATCTGTGCTACTTTGCTGTGGGAATAAAGCAGTCCCTGGGGGAGTCTAAATCACTTATTTTCGTTGTTGTGACTTCTTAACTGACAAAATGTATGGATACCCTTCCACAAGAAGGTATTCAGTTTCAGGCCATAGGAAACATCTGATGTAGGCAGCGGAGGAAGATAACTTCCCAGGAAATGCTCAGGGAACCACGCGGGCAGCGTGCACTTGGGCAGATCTCCACAAAGCAGATCTGTTCAGAAAACAGGAGGTTCGTGTGCTTCTCTTCAGGGGTTGGAAAAGGAAGAGCATGAAATGAAATTTACGTCAAAAAATAAAATGAAACATGAAATTTAGAATATACGTTTAAGGGGCATAAAATCAAACTTATTAAGTTCTTCTATAAAGATTTAGAAGGTACGTTTAAGTGTTGGGGGATGGAATTTTTGAAACATGGGCAGCATCTATGAGGACATTGTAATTTGAGGTTGGACTGCTGTGCCCCAAAAAAATTTGTTTTGAAAAAAATCAAGGTTTTAGCATTTTTCACTGGGGCCTCTTATATTTTGATGTGTAACTCATTCCCTTTAAACATGCATTTTGTTCATTTTCCTTCTGAAGTTGATAACTGACCAAAGTCCCTCCCATCTTTATTTGCCAATGGCTAAGTGTGTGTCGTGGGTAGCAGCACATCACCACTTTCAACAATGTCATAAAATCTAACATCCTTTGCAGGATATTGAGTTTCACTCTGCCTTTTATTTACACTGAATTTTTATTTTTGACCATAGGCAGTAAGTGGTCCAGTGATGATATTGACTCAAAGGGCATGAATCCATCCAATCATTTGCTGGTAAATCTTGAACAACCAGTTCTCAGGAAAAACAAAGAGCTCTGACGTACAGTGTTTTCCATTGGCCCAGTATTAATACTTCACCATGGTCAATTCCAAGCGACCAGTGTGATATCACTGAGTGTGGTTTGGTGAAGACATGTATACACTGATTCTTGAAATCCTGTATTAGCCAGCTCCAGCACCCCCCTGAATAAACACCACGGTTAAGCACAAAGTAAGGTTTGAGTGGCCAGTAATTTTTAAACTGGTTAGTTTTAGTGGATATTTCCCTGCTATGATGACTTTTGTCTTCTTAGTAAATCTTGTATAACCTGCAAGATTCACTAAGAATCCCATGGACATCATACAAAGCACCATAGAGTTTCCCTAGTAAAAACTTAGTAATATTTCACATTATCTCTAGAGCAGACCCTGATTCAATCTCCTTCCCTGTTCTTGGTGAGTTCTGTTTTTTTATATTTTTATTTTTTCATTATAGCTGGTTTTCAGTGTTCTGTCAATTTTCTACTGTACAGCATGTTGACCTGGTTACACATACATGTATTTTTCCCCCGAATATAATACTCCTCCACCCCCAAAACCCACCACCCCTCCAGGGATTGAATAGCAGGCCTCTCACACCTTTTTAGCAATAGTCTTCAAAAACATAAGACCTGAAATTAAGCCTACATCCTTCTGTATGCTTCCCATCTCACCAAAAGCACAGAAACCCTTTCGCAAATTTTTTCAGACTGAATTGTGCTCCCCTGCCACCACCCCACCCCGACTCAAGTTACATGTTGAAGTCCTTATGCCCAATGTGACTTTATTTTGAGACAAGGCCTTTAAAGAGAGAGTCAGGGTTACATCAGGTCATAAGTGTGAGGTCTTCACAAGAGAGAGAGACACCAGGAAGGCGCACATAAAGAGGAAAGGCCATTTAAAGACACAGCAAGAAGGTGACCAGGAAGAAAGGCCTCACCAGAACCCAGTCCTGCCAGCATCTTGAACTTGCTGGGCTTCCAGACCCCAGAATGGTGAGGAAATAAATGCCTGTTGTTTAAGCCGTCCAAACTATGTTATTTTGTTATGACAGCCCTGATACACAAATGAACTAATGGAATAACCTTGCACATCTAGTTCTTCATGGTAAATGCACAAATAATGGCCCTGGGATATGAGTAAACATGTTCGTATGCATGCATTTATGTGTTACTCCATTTGGTACACGGGTTACTCATTGAAAGATGGTTGAGGGGGTTGATATTAGATCATCTGCCAATAGTTACAACTTGATCCGCCAGATGAAGTGTAATTGTCAGTTTCATTCAAAAATATATTCATTTGGGGAATTGCCATGATTGAAATAAAACATTCTTGCACATACTTGTATTAGACCCATGTAATCAAAGACATGGAGGCTATGAAAAAGAACTTCCAAAAGTTTGTTGAACTAAAACCGGCGTTTCAGAGAGCCCTTTCTGGCTTACCTTTGATCTTTTTGCTGCTGAAGCAAGACGATGGGGGAAATCAACTAAATTACAAACTTTTTTTCATGAAACAGGCCAGAGACAAGAAAAACCTTATTATAAATAGGGAGTATTATTTTGCCTTTGTCGACATTACAGCCCAGGGTCTGACTAATCTCAGACCTGACCAACACAGCTCTATCTGCCAAAACCCTCCAGTCATTTCTCCCCAGTGCCCATAAATCCAGATCCCTGGCTCCCTCCTGCACACACACAAGGCCGCTCACTGTTGAAGGAACAGCGAACAGAGTTTGGTCCTTGGAGTTTAATTACTCCTCTGTGTGCTGCTAACCAAGTTCTAGGTTGTTTATGTTCTGGGTTAGGTAAAGGGCTCTCTCTCTGGCTTTCAAAGCACCTGGGCTTAGCTTCTCCATCCTACTTCACCCCTTCTCTTGTTCCACAGCCTCTATGCACAGAGAGAAACTTTCCGGAACAGGACTCTCAAGTGTTTGGCCTCTCTGCCCTTGGTGCTGACTCAGATCCTCTGAGGACTCCATGAACCAAGGAAAACAGGGTAAAGACCATGAGAAGTCAAGCCCCCCAAAGTAGAAATACAATGGCTGATTTTTAAAAGTACATTATATTTCCATGGTGATTGAAAGATTGGCACGTGACAATGTAGTATTTGCCACTGACCAGACAGACAGAGTTTTATGTTCATGAAAGAATGGCCATGGGAGATACATAGACTTGGTTCAACTGCTCCTTCACTTATTGCCGGATGTTCTTGGAGGGCAATTTGACAGGATGCATGAAAAAAAAATCTGTACGTGACCAGCAAGTCTGTAAATGTTCATGCACCTTCTGCTTCCAGCCAAGATGGAAAAAAATGGCACCAGATGTACTCTCCTGCCTGAAATTACCAAAGAGAACTAGAACAAAATATATAGTGTACATAGTATGATCAGAAGACATCACAAAGCAGAACAGGAGAGGGTGAGCATGTGAAATCCTGAGATACCCCAGGTCCCCCAGAAATGACTGGGGGAGAGGTTGGGGCAGCAGTGAGATTCCGCAGGCTTCAGCTGGCAGGGAAGAGCCAGTAAATATACTAATTTTTAAGAGATTTCATACATATATATAAAATCTGTTTAGGTCTCTACCTGCGACACGTGGAGGTTCCAAGCTAGGGGTCAAATCGGAGTCACAGCCACCAGCCTACGCCACAGTCACCAGCCTACGCCACAGTCACAGCAATGTGGGATTTCAGCTACATCTGCGACCTACACCACATCTCACGGCAATGCTGGATCCTTAACCCACTGAGCGAGGCCAGGGATTGAACCTGCATCCTCACGGATGCTGGTCAGATTTGCTTCCAATGAGCCACAATGGGAACACCCACAAAATATATTAAACAATCATTTTGAAAGTACTCCCTTGTTAGACTGAAAAGAATTGGGCGATTCCTAGACCATAGTGTAGGAAGAGCATTCCCTGGTGAAGCCCAGAAGGTTCCTGGAGTTGAGAAGAGGGGGCTGAGAATCTGGGGAGACCAGACAACGTAGGATTGGGGTCTGAAGGACAAATGATCAAGGCGGCAGAACAGAGTTGAAAATAGACACCCAAACTAAAAAAACAACCGCTTTTTTGACAAAAGGTGCAAAGGCAATTCAGGGGAGAAAGGATAGTATTTTCGCTAAGCGTGATGGAACAATTGGACATCCATATGCAAAAATAATGAACCTTGATCCACACCTCATACTATATCTAGCAATTTATTCAAAATATCCAAAATTCAACCCAAAATAGATCACAGGAGGAGCTTGAGGTAGTCAAAGCCAGGAGGTCCTTGGTCATGAATTTGCCTGAGTTGCTTTGCATTAGGGCTGGGAGAAGCTATTTTGAAGCCCACTTGGCCTCCTGCAAAGTGATAGGAATGCAGAACCTAAAACTCATGTGTGGAGAAAGAGGGTTTGTACTTCCTCCTAAGCAGCCCATGTGGAGACCCAGGGGGCTAAGTCTCTAGACCCCATGAATGTCTTTCAGGCTCAAGGTCCCAGCACACTGGACAGGGAAGCCAAGCTCCTCCCACAAAGCTTTCTGCTGGATGACCATGTGTCTCCCTCAAGGCTCTGTGATCAGGAGACATCACAGAGCAGAACAAGAGAGGGTGAGTAAGTGGAACCCTGGGCTACCCCAGGTCCCTCACATGACTGGGGGAGAGGTTGGGCAGCAGTGCAGATTCTGCAGACTTCAGCTGGCAGGGAAGAGCCAGTAAATGTACAAATTTTTAAGAGACTGCGAATGAACCCCTAAGTCAGTTAGATATGGAAACACTTGGATGATAAGGGCACCACAAAAAAAATAATAGTAATAACTCTGAAAGAAAACGAATGTTAGTTATTATCTTTGGATGATGAGTTCCAGGTGATCTTTTTTGTCTCAAAGATTTACATAAACATATTTTAATTTCATAATTATAAAAATGCAATAAAGCTACTTCTTAAAAATTTCCAAAGCAAAAGCCTAATAAAAAAATGATAGTGGAGTTCCCGTCGTGGCGCAGTGGTTAACGAATCCGACTAGGAACCATGAGGTTGCGGGTTCGGTCCCTGCCCTTGCTCAGTGGGTTAACGATCCGGCGTTGCCGTGAGCTGTGGTGTAGGTTGCAGACACGGCTCGGATCCCGTGTTGCTGTGGCTCTGGCGTAGGCCGGTGGCTACAGCTCCGATTCAACCCCTAGCCTGGGAACCTCCATATGCCGCGGGAGCGGCCCAAAGAAATAGCAAAAAGACAAAAAAAAAAAAAAAAAAAAAAAAAAAAATGATAGTGTGGTCCCATTTGGGTAAAATATAAACTCAATATCCATGTAGAGAAAAGAGGGATGAGAGCCATACACTGAAACAGTAATGGAAGGATAATTTGAGTGGTAGAATTGTGATGGGTTTCTCATTTTGCTCCAATGAGTGTTTGTCACTTTTATCATCAGAAAGATTATAAAATAATGATTTTTAAGATCTGCTGAATAGAGTGTTGACTGGAGATACAACTGCATACAAGTCTACTCAGCTCTCTGGGAGCTCTTTCATCATAAAATGAGGAGAGGTTAGGCTAGATGGATTTTAAAGCCCCTTTCACCATAAGAATCTATCTTAAATTTTTAGAGATTACATGCAAAACTTTCATACTCTTACGTTAAAGCTTAAGAATAAAAATAACTGATAGGAGAGGATTTTAATTTCTCCAAAAGCTTTCCCCCTTCTCAGATCATCTACTGAGCTGGGCATTCTGCCCTAGATTTTCTTCTTTGAAACCAAGTCCCTTATTGCTTTATATGAGATTAATTCTGAAGTTCAAGATTGCTGGGCCTTCATGTTTATTTATAAGCTCCTTATTATAAGAACATAACTCGTACTTGCTCAAAAACTGATGTAGCCTTTTCCATGCCACTCTGCCCATAAATTATCCAAATACCACGTTTCTAGATCAATTTTTTTCCTTCCCTCCCCCATTAAATCATCATGTTAATCACTCCAACATTTTCCTTCATTGAGGATGTTGATAAATGGGAAGTAAATTATCTGTCAAGTGCATAGTCACCAAAGTATGTAAGATTATTCCAGACTTCTTAAAAAGTAGCTAACCACAACTGCCCACTAGAAATACCAGGAGTCTGATTTCTCTTGAGTTACAGCAGCAGATGTGCTGGGATCTCCCTGGAAAGGCTAACACTCAAGGAAATCCATTGGTCCGCATGAATTTGATTTTATTAGTTGCCATTATTATTTATGATTGGCTGAGGAGCAGTGATGCATAGCTCATAGTGGCCTCACGTCTTAAGATCACTTAGCATGCTAACACTGGACCCAGGATATAACTCTCATCTACTAGTGTTTCTTTTTTAAAAGGCATTGGTTCATAAACTTAGGATTGAAATGAAGATCTGGGGCAACTGTAGTATAAGATAGGATATGTCCCTACCCCTCCTTACAGCATATGACCTCCTTTGGGGGAGACATGTTTTTGTTACCTTTCCAACATGGACACCCAAAGGGCTGGTGGGATGTACCAGTCATTGATGTGGGAGACAGATGGCATGTTGGTTCTAAGTGTGAGCTTTAGAGTCCCATAGATCTGGATTAAATCCTGGCTCTACTACTTATTAACTATCATCTGCAGAAAGTTACTTAACCTCTCAGGGCTCTCTTTGCTCAACTGTAAAATGGAAATAAAATAATGCCTACCTTTACTGGATCATTATTGAGGTTTAAAATAGGTAAGACACCATAGATCCCTTAAGAGTGTTTACCACACAGATTAAAACCAGATAAATTTTAGCAGATATGATTAGAAGATGCAAACTAGAGGCTGATGCATAGGTTCACGTTGAAATTTCAGTTTTCTTCTACTTGTTCCAGGGAAGCAGTCTAACTGCCCCCAGCAGCCCTTCCATTATTTTGAGTCTATTACTTTTTCCCCAGGTACTATATTTTCTGCTGTTGTTTGGACAAAGACCTCACATGTTCCTTTGAGTTGTATTCTTCCTGCCTGCTCAGAGCCCCCCTATGTGGGGGACCTCCCTGGACAATAGCTGTGCTGGTGAGCGAGGGACTAAATGATCTGGCTGAACACAATATGCCCAAAAGCCAAGTCTCTCACTTTCAAAAATTTTGAGCCTATTTTTTCTAAGGGACAGTAAAAGAAAGACTATTTCACTTGTGCTAGTGACAGGGAAAAAAAAAATCTGAGGACTTTCATGGCTGAAAAGAAGAGCACAGGGATGGTTGCTTGCATTTTTCTTGCCAACATGTTTTACAAAAATTATTTTTGTAGGAAACCAATGAGAGGGGCAGAGATACAATACTTTAAACTTGTTTTATCAACTAAGAGAGTAAGGCAAAATTAAGCAGCATGCTTTTTGCCGCAGCTGATTAGTAATTCTAAATCCAGTAGTTCATGCTACCATGAATCACCTTTTCATTTAATATCCTCATGTCCTTTGGGGAGACCAGAGGCTTCTGTTTGCAGCTTCCTAGAGCCACTCCAGTCATCATCATCATCATCATGGCTAACACTACCGAGCCCTTATTACATGCCAGATGCTGTTCTGAGTTTACATGTATTAGCTCATTCAGTCCTTCAATCATCATATGAGGTAGGACAGTAATTACTGCCATTACTAACGTGAGAAAAATGTGGTACTTGTCAGAGGCTACACAAGTGGTCTGTAGTGTAGCATCATGGTCAAGAGCCTGGGCTTGGCAGAGTTAACCATAACGAGCAGCTCTCTGGACCAGCAACCTCTCTTCACACATCCATCTTTCCACCCAGGCTCCTATGCCAATGTCAACTCTAAGATGGTGCTCTTCCAAAGGCAGCCAAGTCCTGGTTCATGAGCTGAGTAAACACTTCTTTACGTAAGAGAGGTGTCAAGAAAGGGAAGTTTGAGCATTGGCCCAAAACTCAGTTTCCTTTTTAAAACGTCTACAATTCCCTATCCTCAGTCATGGGTGATGAGAAGAAGAAAGGGATCATGAATGACGCTGTGGTCAAGTTGCATAACAAAACAACATCCAGGAGACTTTCTGTTCATTCCCACACAAACTGCACTTTGAACATCATCCCTAATAAGCTGGACTCTCCTAGCTTTTCCAGCCTTAGAATGTCCT
Organism: Sus scrofa; assembly: GCF_054392235.1. NCBI lineage: Eukaryota > Metazoa > Chordata > Mammalia > Artiodactyla > Suidae > Sus > Sus scrofa. The sequence goes on along the minus strand of NC_139384.1, from coordinate 93,605,891 downwards.
CAGACCTCATCACCAAATGGATGTGTTGGATATTTTACAGCTGCACAGAAACCACTCTAAGCCTATGGCTGTCCCACCACAAAGAAGATATCAGCCTTCAACAAATCCAAGCCAAGGTGAAAGCAGGGGAGAGAATGGTTCTGCTTCATGGATAGTCCCAGGCTGGAGTGACTAAAATCCCTGGTAATTATCAAACCCCAAAGCCTGACCTGCCTTTGTAAAACAAGGCCCCTCTGAGACGGGCTCCCTTAAACCTCTTGAGGTAGAAAACATCACGTTCTGACTTGTGAAACTCAAACCTCTAAGTTAAAGGTTTGCCTGGGAGCAAGTCCTCAACCAAAGTATGAGCTCATTGGTTATTGCTGAGAGGGTCCTTGGTCTACAGGTCAATCAAGGACCTCACTGCAACCTCCACGCTTGCTTAAAAAAAGAGGAAAAGTAGGTTTGGGGGAGGGGGGGCAAGTGGGTGAGGAGAATATCACATCAGGCAGCCGATGATCTACCCAGATCCTTTGGGCCATAGAACCACAGAGTTTCCCCATGAGCCTGCTGCTCTCCAAGCCTTGTGACACCTGGCCAGAGTATGCCTCATGTGAGATATAAAGGGTGGGAAAAGAATAAAATGGGGCAAAGAGCCGGGCTTTGAAGTTTGCTGAGGATTTGGGTTTCCTTGGAGAGGTCGTTCAAGCATGCATTCTGCTCTGTCGAACAGATGGGCTGTTTACGCTGCTCTGCTCCCATAAGGACTCTAGACTCATGTTAGGGCATGAGGAGGAGAAGACAAATAAGGGGAAAGAAATTCTAATACCTAAGTAAAGTTGTTGGGGGTGAGGTGTATCCCCTCTCTGCAGAGACAGAATCCACTTTTTTGCCTGCAAGCCTCCCACACCCCCACACCGTCCAGAAGACCAACCACTCTGAGAGGTCATGGAGAAGAGGCTCACAGAGGCAGAGAGGCAACTGGCATGAGGTGGGTCCCAAGTTCACATGAGGGCTGGTGGGTATATAATGTCGTTCACACACATCACATCCCCTGTCATCTGCCCCACAGTGTTAATGCCATTCCCTTGCTCACGGATTTTTAGGTGTCCTCCTAGCATTTATTCCTTCCAAACATACTAAGAGCACTCATGTAGAAGTTGAAAATTGATAAGAGAAAATACAATTAACTCAAAAATGTGTAAGATGTCGAGTATCAGACATTCCAATGAAAATCACAGTGAAAATATCATTTTTCACTTCCAAAATTAGCAACGAGTTATAAACGATAATACCTAGTTCTGGCAAGACTATTGTAAAAGGAAGTCACTCTTGATGATCCTGACCTAGTCAGGGCTCAAAACAGAGTTGTTGAATGAATGAGAAGTTCAAGATATTCTGTCTCCCAGTTCACCTTGGACTTAGCCTGGCCCACCCACGTTTGTGACAATTTTTCCCTGCAGAACATCAAAGTTAGTGCAAAGCCTCCAACCGACAGTTATTTTATGAGGTCCTATCTGCTCTAGAATAGTTGCTTTATCATTCCGGCAAACAGCCCCAGGGTAAATGACCATATCTCCTGCCACATTGAAAATTCTCCTTAGCCCTGGTGGAAAATGTGATAAGTTTTGCAATGGACTTGAAGTTCAAGCATGATTCATGGTCTTTGTGAGAAATCTGTCAAGAGAGCATTCAACAGTATAAACTGTTCTTTCCAGGAAGGCTTGGCTAGTGACATGTTGGTTTAACACAAATCTTCCTGGTTCTATAAATACCTAGGTGAGACACAAAACTAGGGATAGCACTGTTTGTTCATCTTGGGAGGTCTTCGACTGGTGGTGGGCTGACTCTCCCTTAACAGAATCCTCAGAACACATTTGGGGTCAGAAAGAGATAAATATGAGAAAGCATACATACAGGAAGCATGAGATTCTAGAACCATTTGACTCACTGTTACTGCAGATGAGAAAACTGAAGCTCAGAGAGAAGAAATAAATGCCTCAAGTATGAGTCTTCGTTATATTAATGGAACCTTGAGAAACTAATTCCCAATCTTGGGCTTTCCCCACATGAGCAGCATGAGTCACAGACTATTTCATCGATCACTGGTTCTAAAGGTTTTCCAGGACAGGACAGCAGAAGGGGGCTTTATGATGAGAAGTTTGTGAAGCAGGCTGAGTGTTATAAACTGCTCTCCAGCCAAGCCCCCCACTCTCCATTCCCACTTTTGCCTGGAGGCTCAACAGCACCCCACAGAATTTCAAAGGCTCTGAGAAGACATGCAGCAAGGAAAGATTTTAAGGTTACTTAAATCACATTTTCCAAGTTTGTACGACCACAGAATTGCTCTTATGTTCAATGACATTCTAGCAAGGAAAAGTTTTAAGGTTGTTTAAATCAGTGTTTCCAAGCTAACGAGATCACAGAATCTCTATTACAATGGCAATTCTATAGACCTTGTATTCCTCAGAGCACACTTTTAGAAATGCTATGCCCCAGCTCCCCTCAGTCTTTCTTTATGGGAAGTTGGCCTCACTGCCCGGGCAAAGAGGGAACTCAGAAATAAATACCTATTGCTCCTCCAGAAAAGCTCCTCTTCTGAGTGCCTAGAAGGGACTAACAGATTTTCCCCCTCTATTTTCATTCCAAATCCCTTAATCCTTTAGAAATACTGCCAGCTGGCCCCTTTCCTGCCCAAATGAAATCTAAATTTTACCGACCTTGTGGTTAGGCCATCTCCAAAGCATCTGACATGCTTTGCACCCAGCTTGGGTAGAGTGGTGGATGTAGTGTGTTCATTCCACAATCCCAGCCCAGAAAGATGGACCCTTCTAGTCAAGCACTACTTGGTTGTTTTTAACCAATGCTTCCTCTTCAAGCTACTGCATTTTCTGCACTATGGAACATTCCCTTAGCTTTAAATAAATTTCCAGAATCTTTATTGGCATTAACTATCATGGGGAAAAAAGTGGACAACCACCCCCATCCCCAAATGATGTCTTCCAAAAGCAGAGAACCAGAAGAGGCGCTCTAGGTGACGCAGTGCCAACTTCAAAATATACATCCTGAAGAACTGGCCTCTCCTAGACCCTCTCCATTGTGTTTTCAGGATTCCAGAAAGCATTTTTCTTTCTTTTGTTGAGAAGTACCAGATCAGGTAGGGCTCATTCATTCTTTTCAGCATCATCACTTCCCACACTAGAAAGCCCCCTGATGGGTCTCTATCAGGTTCAGCAGCCCCTTCCAGCCTCTGCTGTCTGGCCATCTTGAGCAGTTCTGAAGGGAATACATATTCAGACCTGAACACCATCATCAAGGGAGCCACTGAGTGTCTTAGAGAACTGTGTTCCTCCCTCAGAGAAACATCCCCAGGGTATGTCTGATACACCTGCAAAGGGAGATGGGATGGCAGCTGGGGGTGGGCACAGCCTGCACCTCTCAAAGGCCTCAGTGGATCCTCCCAGGGGAACCAAACTACAAAAGGTGAGCCGCAGCGTAGCTTGGGGAGGGTGTGGTGGCAGGCAGGGGCAGAGGGCAGGCGATTTCTCTCCCAAGCACTGTCTCCAAAAGTCTTTCCCTCCCCTAAATATTTTAAGGTAAGGTATAGATGTGCAGTTAATCAGATGCAAACCTTCGAGAACTGTGTGGTTAATTACCTCTGGACAGATTTGGGGACAAAGCAGCCGAGAAATGTGTAGCCTTTGTCATGTGCTTCCTCTCCCTTCAACCGCAGGCACAAGGGTGCAGACAGATTCCTCAAACAATAAAGCCTATGGAAGCCTCTGGGTGGAAAAGCCTGAAGGGTTTTTATGTTTTTGCCTGACCACTCAGCATGGAAATGTGTCTTTGGAGCTAAATGTGTCCTTGAGTCTATGTGAAGTAGCGAGACCTGAACCCCTAAAGATTTCAGGTTCATTTCTGATATCGATGAAAGTAGGTGGGGCCCGGAAACAATCTGGCAGCAAGATCTAGATAATCCTACCCTCCACTCTGGGCACCTGAGTGAGAAGGAAGAGACGGATAGATTAGAATAAAAAAGGAAGGGACACCAAGTGATCTACGAAGAAAGCACTTAGAGGAAAATTTGGCCATGACGCATCTAAGATTAGAGGGCAAGGTTAAAATGTCCATAAATATTTACATCATAAAAAAATTTTCTTCACACACAAGTACACACACACACTCCAACACCCCACAAATGGGGTTAAATGCCTTTTCTTTAAGGGGTTTAAGATAGGCTGGTGGAAGATTTATTGCACACCTGAAAGGCTTCTCTCAGGGGAACTGAGCCAGAAGTTTAGCTTGGGGTAGGCAGAGGGGAATTAGAGGGGTTATTTCTGTCTCAAACAACTAAAAGTGGCATTCTCTTTTGGGGCACAGTTATGATAGCAAGGAGGGCAGTGTGGGTGAGCTTTTATCATTTCTTATTCCTCTAATTGTATATTTTTGGTGCAGTATGACATGGAAGAAGCAATAACTTGAGACAATCAATTGTCCTTGCCATGTACCTTGAGGCCGTGGTCTGCTGGCTGCCATTGCTGCCACATGATGAAGCCAGAAAACATGATTGGAAAATCAGGCATTTGGTTGTTTCATTTGAGATTTTCCAAACACTATAAAAAGGACTTCTGGAAAATTTGCCATTTGGTCACCTTACAGCACAGTGACTGGATGCCTTTCTTGGTCATGGTTTTCAATTCCTCAGAAAGTCATGTAGCATTCACCCTTTTTCTCCCAAGGTACATGAACTCTCTGAACACAGAGGTTTGGTAAGAAAAGATGAGGCCTGCACGGTTGTCTAAACAGAAGTTATTCTCAGGCATGTCCCAAAGGCACGGGGGGAACCACTGACTGACAGGGTGAAATGAGATGATCCAACAGGTCAGAGAAGCCCTAAACCGAGTTCTTCAGCTCCCAACTGCTTGTTTTACTACCCACTCTCTGAGCAGTTGCCCAATAATATGATGTTTATATATCACAGGTAGTATATGTACATTCACACTGGGGGAAGTTAGAAAGCCTCTCAGTTGTGCTAGATGGCATTAGAATTATTGTACTTTACCCCTGCTTGTGTCCTTGCCCTTGGCAATGACTTTGCAGATCCTTCCCCTAGGAACAAAGTCTCTCCCCCCCACTCCCGCCACGAGTGGTTTAGGCTTGGCCTTGTGGGCAGAACGGACAGCGCGCCAATTCCAAAGCCTGAAGAGAGAGCACGTGTTTCCACTTGCTCCCTTGCCCTTCTGTCATCACCAGGAGAAGATATGCCCTGGTTAGGCTGCCGTCCAGGGACAGGGAAATGCGTAGAGCAGACCTGGACGCAGGCTGCAACATGAAGCCCCTGCCAGCCAGGCTGAGTTCTGCCTGGTTCATTTGACCCAGACACACAGCTTTAAGGAAAAGAGTGTTGTCCTAAGGTACCAAATTTTGGTGTGGTTGGTTACACCTCATTATTGTGGCAAAAGTTAAGGGCTACAAGGCTAGGGAGGAAATATATTTTTTTAAATACCCATAATATCATCCAGAGATAATATTTGGAGTGTTTCTTCCCTAGTATTTACTTATGTCTATGTATGTGTTTATGCTATGTATATGCTAACTTTTATAAAGCAATATATGTATAGTATATATTGCTTTGAAACTTGATTTTCCCACTTAATTGGCAATTTTTTACCAAATCACATTATACAACATATTTTCACGTATTTCAATAATCCTATAGTGTTCTGCAATATTGATGGAGCATACATACTTTAAAATTTTTGTTCCCAAATTTGAGTAGCTGAAGTTTACTGAAGTAGCATTGATTTACAACGTTGTGACAATTTCTGCTGTACAACAAAGTGATTCAGTTATACATATACACCCATCCATCCTTTAGATTCTTTTCCCATATAGGTTATCACAGAAATATTGGGGAGAGTTCCCTGTGCTATACAGCAGGTCCCAGTGGCCCATCTATTCCTTATACAATAGGGAGCATATGCCAATCCCAAACCCCTGACCCGTTCCTCTCCCCTCATCAGTCCCTTTTGGTAATTCTAAGTTTGTTTTCAAAGTCTGTGAGTCTGTTTCCTTCTGCAAATAAGTTCATTTGTATTTTTTTTTTAAGATTCTACATATTAAGTGACAGCATATTTGTCTGACTTAGTATGATAATTTCTAGGTCCATCCATATTGCTGCAAAGGGCATTATTTCAAGCCAAAACTATGTAGACTGAAATGTAAATACGTCTTTAACACATACCCTCCTCTCCCATAGATACCTCTCCACTCCCCAGAGATAATCCCTGTGTATAGTTTGTCTCTATCCAGATGCTTTGTCCATACTTTGAGTGCACGCACCAATACTCCTCCACATCATTTTAAAAATGAACGGCATTATAGTGATTTTACGGTCTGCAGCTTTTCTTTTTCACTCAACAGCTTCTCTGGAGATTATTCCATGGCAATGACGTAGGTTTGCCTCATGATGTTTCACTGCTAAATACCCCATGTACTGACCTACGCCATCATTAGTAGACATGTGAACTGTATCCAAGTTTTTGGCCTGCTCAGTGAACATCCTTCCTCATGCCTCTTTGAGTGCCTATGCATTCTCTCTCCAGGATCAGTACCTCAAGGGGAATTAGTATCAGTAGACTCTGTCAAAGTGCCCTACAAAAAGCTAATTTGCCTTCTTCCAGCACCCATGCCAGGGGACCCCTGAGCCCCAATACCAGCCAAGGCGTCTGCATTGATTTCCAACTCACTTTACAGTTTCTCACAATCTCTACTTCCCAATCTTTCAAATGGCCATGATGATTCTTCCTCCCCATCATTATTAAATGAAAAGCTTGAAGAACTCAGCAGTAGCATTGCACTATTATTGGCTGCTAGCCATTCTCCAGGCAAACTTGAAACTATTTCATCAGCCCAGCCCCGCCTCGCTCACATCCGCAGATTTCCCTAGGCCTCCCCATCTTTCACACTTCTCAAAACCCAGATTCCCACCATCTTTCAAGGTTAATTACAGGTCCCTGCTTCATCATGTGGCTTACTGGCTCTTCTACTCAACTCCCACACATATCCTTGCTGTGCCACTTTTTTTTTTTTTTGACTTAGAATTACCAGCCACTTAGTAAAAATGTTGAGATGGGTGCTACTTATTGATTCTTAACTCTTTATGAACCATCGTGCCAAACACTTTTGTAGACATTACCTCATTTATCATCACTACGCTGTTATTACTCTCATCTTACAAAAGAAATGCCAGAGGCTCCAAGAGTTTAAATATGACCTACTCAAGGCCACACACAAGTGGTGGAGCAGAGACTCAAAGCCACATCTGCAGGCTGCAAATCCTGCAGCCGCTCTAAGGTGGGACCAACCCTTTCAAGTTCCTCAAGGCCGTGACAGAATCCTGACTTTCTTTGCATTGATGTCACAACGTAACAGAGTGCCCTGCACATGAGGCATGCTCAATTATTGTGCTGATTGGTTTCTCCCTTTCCAGACCACCTTCCAGGTATGAATAATCCATCATTCCCACTGCAGCATATCCCATCGTATCAGTGCTAGGGAGAGAGCTAAGGTTTTACTCAGTACACGTCAGCCCTTATGCAGGAGGTATCTGGGCTACCCAAGAAATAGATTTCCCATTGGCTTAAGGAACTTTGATTCCATATTTGAAGAATAAAATATCAACAATTGGGACAAACTTATGACTCAAGAGGCCCCCAAACACCTACCTAGAAAAGACTCCAGTTGAATCAGGAGCCACGTGACATGCAACAAACCATCAGGAATAGCAAAGTGTCCATCAGATTGAGGTCGCGTGAAATGGCCTTTGAGAAGTAGGTGAAAGGAGGCGGGTGGGAGGATGTTGCTGGGGGGTGGGGACCGACCAGAATGAGGCGGTGGGTCCAGATGTCCAGCCCCTCCTTTCCCATGCCCCGGGCTTCCCTGCTCCCCCCATTTCCTTTTCTATAAAGTGGGGATAATGATACAGTACCTCACTTGGAATTCACAAAGATAATAAAAATGATCTAATTAGGCCGTGCCTATAAAGTACTTTGAACTCTTAGAGGAGGAAAGTGACTATAAAAAGGAAAGTTATTATTAGTTTGAATGTGGGATAACCCTTTTTAAAAAAAAAACCAGAGAAATTCTCCTTTCCTAGTTAATTTCAGTCCTAGAAAGCAGTGGCCTTTCAGATTCCTATGTAGAGAAACTTCTCTATTCCTGGGTTTCAGACAAAAACATTAGACTGAAAAATAACATTTCCACTGGAACATAGAAGTAGTCAAACATGACCAGGCCCCACTCTTATCTGAACGAGTCAAAGATTTCACATACAGGAAACTTAAAACGAGTCAGGCGATAAAGGTGATTACATACTAGTGATTATTGGAAGCCTGAACTGTGGCCAGTCTAGCCCTGGGCTAAAATGACCAGATCTCATACTTGAGCCCATTAGAACATGTTTGCACAACTGTTAAGCAATGCTGCTTGGTTGTGTCCAAAAAACAGTCCACACAGTGAGTGGATTGTTCCCAGCATAATACTAAGACCTGACTTCCAAGATTGGAGCAAGTTCCCCCAGAAAAGAGATTTTGAAAAAGAACAAGATTACCAACTACCTCAGTTCTAAGTTTAGGAGTTATCTCCCTCTTGTGGAAGGGGGCGTGGGGCGCCTCCTGTTACCAAGGCCCCAGGTCTTTGGTCAATATGTCAATGTGGCTGGAGGAAGGCACTTGCAGATTAACCCAGAAAGGAATGTGTAACACTTAGAGCTTGGAAAGAGTGATACAGATTTCATCCTGAGGTGGTGAGCACCCCAACGCTGGAGGCATTCAAGTGCCAAGAGAGACACTTGAGAAGGTGTTTCTGAAACTGAGAAAATTGCACCAGAGCACTTCCAAGCTGCCATGGCAGCCTCTGATCAGCCTGTTCCCCCCAGAATCTCAGGTGGTTCTGCCGAGTATAAAATGAGCCTGGACCCAGGAATGGGGTGAACACCCATTTAAAGACCCCTTTGCAAAGGGCTCTCCAGCAGGAAATTATTCAGCATCAACTGTGATTATTAAGCGTAGGCCTGGCAGCAATATTTCTTCAGTGAGTATTAACAGAGTCTTGAGTTTGGGGATCTTTTTGCCTTTAAAAAAAAAAAAAAAAGTCTAAGAAACAAGCACACTGTGGTCTGACAGGAAATACGATATGCCTGCTCTGGATGGCTTCTTTTCCCAGGATCTTGTTAATTCTTGTTGATAATTGCTATTATTATGACCCAAGGAGCTCAAGGTATGGGCTCAAAGACTTAAGTAATAATAATAATATAGCAACAAAGACCATAAAGATAAGAGCAACACAGCAACTACCACTGAGAGGATGCCTACTGATCAGAGTTATGTTCTAACTAGATTAACTCATTGAAACCCATTTTGCAGATAAGCAGAGCCAAGATTTGGAACTTCGTTTGGATCCATGTCCCAACATCATGTCATCATTATGCTACACTCCTGATGTTTAAGTATTTTTTTTTTCCTTCTCAATGTTATCTGTCTTATGTGCCGTGTTGCCAGCAACTTCTCCCTTGCCCCTTTTGGAATGTGCGCTCTTGCCGAGTCCACAGCAGTAGCCCTGGTGTCAGGCAGATCAAGCCCTGCCATCTCTCATCTCCGTCACTTACCAGCTGAGTAACCTACTCTTTCTCACCATGCCTGCCCTCTCCTCTATAAATCAAGAGTAGTAACATCTGCCTCCCACCTTTACTGTGAGGCTGAAACACGGCTGTGTCTGTGCTGCACCTAGTGTGATGGCTTACACAGAGGGAGCCCTCAGCACCTGGGATGTTTCACAAAGAAGTCCCCTGGAACTCCCGAGTTTCCAATGTGGCATTTTTCACAGAGCATCGTGCTGACAATCAAGGGGGGACATTGGCCTAGGTCACTTGCCCATCTCTGGGCCTTCAGGAGACCAGGCCCAGGCTGGCTCGCAGGGCACACCAGAAACCTGCAGTGTGATTGATTCACCACCTGATACCTGTTGGCACAGGGACCAGCTTCCATGGTGGTTATTGCAGAAGCTGCCAAACATGCTCAGTGAGCACGACAGCCTCCCCTCTCTCCATGGCCAGATTGCGGAGCCCGTGGGAAGTCAGCAACAAAGGAGATTCCACAAAATCCAGTCAGGATGCTTGAGGGGTGGGGGAGGAGGCGCTGCTAAAAGTTACACATTAATTTGGGTAAATGCAGTTTTCTCTCGTGTCGCCTGTAACTTTATGGGAATCAGAATCCTAGGACACATCCAAAAACCCTGATGATCTTCAGATGCTGGGATGTTTCTAGTAAAAGGCAACCGAGAAAAACAGGGCTATCGGCAAGTCTTTTCTCAAATGACAGGGCCGTAGAATGAATCCGCAGAGCTGGACTGGTGCTTGAATCTTTATGGACAACAGTTAACGCCCTGCAGCACAGTGAAAGCAGGCATGTACATTTGTTTTGCTGGAATTCAAGTGGATTGCGGTTGTGTGTTTCCATGTAACAGCCGTGTGGTTTTTCCAAGGGTGGTATAAAGACAAGTTCTGCAAAGAGATCTGTTTCCCATGGACAGAGATGGTCATGTGAGAACCTCTCTCTTTGCTAACACTTGTGGTATGTAGGCTGACCAGCAGTCCCAGTTTGCCTGGGACCGAGGGGTTTCCCAGGACAGTTTTAAATGCAGGACAGCCCATGGTAAACTGAGAGGAGTTGGTCACTGCTCTGTACTTCCTAATCCTATAGATTCTGGCCCCCTTGCCTCCCACTTCTCTCCCCTCCCCATCAGTACCAGTCAGGAGTTCACCAGGCTGACTGCATGTCAGACCCATCGGGGGAGCGTGAGAAATTCCCGATGGCCCAGCCACACCTCCAACCCATCACATCATCAGCTCCAAGTGTAGGACCCAGGCCTCAGGGTTTAGAATCCCGGCTCCAAGTGGGCACCAAGCTGACGATTGGCTGGGGAAGGATCGGGCTGTTAACACCCACTCTTTAAAAGAAGTCCTTCTGTAAAACAAAACTCATCACAGCAAGGATAAGCTTGTGTTGATTGGTGTGATAAATTTGTCCTTTTCTGCTATCTTCTAAAAACAAAGCCCCTTCCCCCAGTAGATGCTTATGTGTGGGCACTTATCGCTGAGCCTTTTGGAAAAGCATTGACATTTCTAGGCTTCCAAACAAATATGCTTGAACAACATAATGAATTGAACTTGAATCTTGGTACAAGGCTCTTGTCATTGAGCATACGAGTAACCTTCATAGTTCTTAACATTTTTCTTAACGTGATCTGTTATTTGTGCTTCGAGGTATGGGGGACAAGGGAAATGAGGGCACTGAAGGCAGACAGACCAGGGTGAGTCTGCCATGTACTCCCTACGGAAAGGTCAAGTCATTTCACCTGCCTGAACCTCAATGTGCTGATCCCTAAAATGGGGATGTTAAGGATATAAGGATGGCTTCTCCAGAGAACCACTGATGGTAAAATAAGAGAATGAATGTGTTTTTACCTAGTGCCTGGCACCAGCTAGCCACTCAACAAGTGGGAAAGTCTTCACCCACCTAGAGCGAGAATGAAGGAAGTGAGTGTTGACCTGACCAATGATTGCTGATTGTGTAGGATAATCAATATGGGGGGCGGGCAGGGGTAGAAATGGCTTTGAAGTTGAGGGTTCCCCTCTGAGCCAACAGAATCCTTCATCCACAACAGGCAGTTGAAATCCTTCCTGGCCCGATTACATAGAACTCCTCCCAGCCCTCTGGAAGAGACTGTGTTAAAATGTGAGCCCCAGGCTTTGGTCAGTGCCTCCCCGGGCTTTCTTTTTTGATGTGGGCTTAGGATCTCAGGTCCCTGGGAATAAAGCCCCTTTCACTAGCAGGGGCTGGAAGGAAAGGAGGGTATGCTCAGAATTTAACTCAGTCTGTTCCAGAGAGACGGCAATGGGTGGGAGGCGAGGCAGGAGCATCTGGGTGCAAATTAAGGATTCTAACTAAGTGAGCTGCCTGCATTGGCTATGTGGGAGCAGCCTGAAAGGGGGAAGTTCTTTTCATGTGCTCTAAGGCTGAGCTCTGTTCACCCTGAGTCCTCCCTCACTCATCTCTCCAGCTCTGAGCTAATCCTTCCTGCTCACCCGACTCTGACTTTACAGGAGGTAAGGCCTTTGCCCCAAGGCTTCTCATCTGTTCACCAGTAAACAAATTGGTATGCTTGTCCGGCATCCTCCTGAACAAGGACAATGGTTTTCTCCAGGCTCCAGGTGTTGTCACCTTGTTGATGAGTGTGTCTACACCACTGACTCATTTTACTCTCCTGTACTCCAGGGAAACTTGAGGGGGTCTGATGTGCTAGATGAAGGTAATATTCAGTGATTCCCTGTTTACAGGATTAATCTCCATTTAGTTTCCTAAAGAAACAGACTCTGTTGTAGCCCACGGGCCCCCTAATCTGGATGATTATCAGAATCAGCCAGTGAGTCCAAAAAATTCAGATTTCTTGACTGCATGCAGATCTACTAATTCTGAATTGCAGGGGTATGTGGGCAAGGCATCTCCAGGTAGACTGTGTCAGAATTGAATCGAATTATAGGACACCCAGCTGGTGTCTTGGGGAATTCTTTGCGGGGGGGGGGGCATATATTTTAGTGACCAGAGGTGTCAGAAACGAAGTGTTCTGTATGAGGAATCAAGGGGGGACACGCAGGAGAACTGAGTAGTCTCTCCTTTACAGTTACTACCAGTTGGAAGCCAGGATAACCATTTGTTTTCCTCCCCAGATGAAGCACCTCTAACCTAAGGATAAGGCTACGTGCTCCGACTGCACACACCATTCTCCCTGGGACTTATCTGTAGCCATCAGCAGACCTGCCTTTCTGCTTTTCCTTCAGAACTAGCCTCTTTCCAAAGGCCAGCCCTTCAATCACCGGCCAGTTTGTGTTGAAAGGCTTTTTTGCAAGCAGATGAAATCAACCCATTTCTTTCAGGATACACCTAATGGTTTCTTTTGAAAGTGCTCTTTGAACCAGGCTTTCGGCTCTATGTCCTATTTAGAACCTTTGAGAGCCTCCAAGAATTAAAAACAGTTTTCAGCTCTGGCAGAAGTACTTAACACACTGTGATTATTCTTGGTTGGTCAGATGGTCTTGAAGGACAACAGACCTTCCCCCACTGAATGCTCCCCAGACTCAAAGTCATTCAAAGCCCCTTCTGCTGCCAAGAGATGGAGGATGTGGGCACCTTCCACGTACCTTCTCTGGACACACTTCTATGACAGTATGCATTTTAATAACTACGGACAGACATACAGGGAACAGAATGCAAAGAGGATGCTGCTTAACTCCAAGACAGACATGGGGACGGGGTGGGGAGGGAGCAGGATTTTCCTTGAGGTAGAATCCTAGATCTGGGTGCAAAAAATCCACCTTTACTGGCTTCTAGTTTTTTATTGTTTGATTTTGGTTTTGCTGAGTCTATTTCCTCTAAATTATAGGGGCAGTTAACAATGAGTTAGAGTTTGGGGAGGGAGGGGCTTATTGTACGCTTAGCACTGCTAAGGCTTCTGGATGTGTGCTCCCCTTTCCTCATTGCACAAGTGTGTGGGGTTGGCACTCTTACCGCCCTTCCTCCTGAGGCAGAGAGACAGACTAAATGCATTGCCTGAGGACCTGGGTACCAAACCTGCCCCTCCAGAGTCTGGGCCTTTAGCCCCCATGTGACACCAAACAGCTTTCTTAGGCCTGTTGACACATGTTATAGGAAAAGACCACCTTCCAGCTCCACTCCATTCCCAGGAGGGTTGTCACTGCCACGTCCATCACATCCCAGAGGTGACACATGGGCTCTAAGGTCCCAGATTTTCCTGAAACTCAAGTGTCTCCACACCACCCTATATGGAGTGCCAGATAGAACATGTGGACACGACATCTGGGATCTGCCCCTTTCTGCCTGGTCCCACCTCTCCTCCAACCACTATGCAAGGGTGAGGCTCAAGTTGGAACTTCTCTAAACAGAACTTAAAACCTGGAGGAAACATGGTCCTTTCGGTGTATCATTTTAATAGTTACGACACAGCAGGAGTGGTAGAAAGGGCCGTGGCACCAGGTAACGCTTCATATGAGGCCAGCATCCCATTAAATGAATCACTAATTATTGCCAACACATTACAAGTTCGCTGTTCTGATCTACCTCTCAATGAGCAAATGGAGACTCAAGGAGCTTTTACCCAATTTAATCACTTAGTTACTGAGCTGAGAACTGAACCAGGGTCAGGTGATTCCAAATCCATTCTGTCAGCTGCTGCTCTTTGAAACCCAAGATGTCAAGAGGTCTTTCCTTCCGTCCCCTCCTCAGTACTGATCACTGGGCTGGGCCTCTGTTTTCTGTTTATCGGGAAGGTTTCTATTTGCTCCGTTAAGGTCTCACGTCTCAAAGCAACCTGAAAAAGAGTTGACATGGCATTCTGGAGTGACATCTGAGGCTCCAGGATTCAGCCGTCCTCTCTTCCAAGAGGTCATGGTTACAAATCACAGATGTGGCTTGTTGCTCATCACACTGACCTCTGCCCACAGCTCATCTCCTCCTGCTCTCTGCCCCCACTCTGAGTATTTGATTATATGCGAAAAGTGTTATAGCATCTACCCAGTGCTATCAAAAAGCATGTCACTTTGTCTTTTAAACAAGGTAAATTTCTAAAAAAAAGAAAAGGCATTGATGCGGAAGGATCTGAGCAAGTGGCCCTAGGTTACAGCCGCGGTACCTGCAGATTTAGGACTCGGTAAAGCCCTTTGATATCCGATCCATCAGAACAGCAACCGAGCTAGTCAAGGCCAAAGGGGCCCCCTGCTGCGGGTCCCAGGCCTCTCCCTCCCTGTGGAGGACCAAGCCCCGGGCCAGTCCCTCCTTCCCTCTGCCAGCCTCCCCATGCAGACAACACTGTGTGGTGGGAACCGTGCAGGCTGGGGGACCTGAAGACTTGGGGTTTGACTCTTGGTTCAGTTTCTCATTGGCACCTTCTGAGCCTCCGTTTCTTCAGCTGCTGAGAGAAGGTAAGAGCCTTCTGCAGTACTTTCTGGGGAATCGGTGCACGAATGGAGAGGAACGTTGTGCTCGTCTGATTCAGGGGCTCACATGAAAGGTTTATCTCTGGAGACCTTTCCCCTCCTACGCAATGCCCACCTCGATAGACAAAAATCCAGTCCTCTTCTTCTTGTGTGTCATTTATGTTGGCGTTTCCTGACTGTCACAACACACAAGTTGAGAAATAAGTTGTCAGCAATAAAATGGGAAAGCAGTACAGGATAAGTATTAGGAGTGAGGGTTCTGGAGTCCACCTGCTTGAGCTCCTTCCTGGCTCTGGCTCCTGACCAGCCCGGTTGGGCAAATAATCTCAGCCTCAGGGTCCGTCTGGATCAAAGGGAATAATAGCACCTATTTCAGCGGGGTGATCCCGGCAGCACACTTAGATGTCAGGGCAGACAATCGATGCTCAACAGACTTCAGCTTATTATTATTACCAGTTACAAAGACAGAAATTTAGAAATCTCATTTTTAAACATCAACCCTGATTCAAGTTTCTCATGTCCCTCCTTGCATTCTGAGCAGACAAAAAACCAGAGCAGAGCCAAAGCTATAAGCCAAGAAATGCTCAGAGTCCTAGGAATGCCCCTGGAGTGTCAAGCATGTGAGTGGCATGTGACATCTGGTGTCCAAACTCAAATAATAACATATGTATATAGTGTTTGATATGCCAGGCATTATTGTAGATGTTATGCTTATTAATTCATTTCATCTTTGCCAGCATTCCATCAAGTACTATTATTGCCATTTCATAAGTGAAGAAAACTGGGCAGAGAGGCAAAATGATTTTCCTAAGGTGGAATTAGTGCTGGAGTCAGGAATTGAACCCAGGGAGTCTGGCTATAAAGTTTTCCCTCTGTGCTCTACTGTAATACAGACAAGTGGAGAAATCCACTCATTTTAGTATTGTGTTCATGATTAAAGAACTTAAAATTGATCGTTAGAGCACAACTGGGGTGTAAGATCATTCACAATTTCTGCATTCCCTTCGGAATTCCAGTTGTATGTTTAATCAGATAAAGTATAAGCCTTTGGGTTTCAGCCCCACCCCACACCACCCCTGGCAGCTGGGCTTTGGGGAAGAGCAAGGGTAGCGGAGGCACTTTCCAACCTCCCTGTGGTGGAGAAACTTCTAAGATGACCCCCAGTGAGTCATACTTTTATGTAACCCTCTCCCCTGGAGGGCGGGTGGTACCCATGACTGGCTTCTCACCAACAGAGTGATGCTGAGGGTGATGGACATCACCCCTGTGGTTGTATTCAAGGGAAAATTTCCTGCTGACCTGGAAGATGGAAGCCACCTTGTTGTGAGGGGGCCACTGTAAGGCCCTGAGGGGCAGCCCCCACGACAGGCAGCAGGAACATGGGGCCATCAGTCCTACAGCCACAAGGAACTGAATTCTGCCAACAACCTTGAAAGCTTGGAGGATGCCGCCAAGATCCAGAAAGGAACACATCCCACACACACCTTGATGGCAGCCTTGTGAGACCCTGAGAAAAGGACCCAGTTAAACCGTGTCTTGACTCCTGACCCACAGAAACTATAACAAAAACAAAAATGTGCTGTCCTGAGCCTCTTGAGTTTCTGATCATTGATTATACAGCTGTAGAAAAGCACATCACTTTTGTCATCATGCAGGTGGAGAAGTTGGACTTGACAAGACTAGACAATACCAGAGGGATTAAAAACCCAACCTTCTAACTCATCTAACCCCTTAGTGCAAAAGGGTGTCTTCCAGGCATTAAAATAAAAGGAGAAATATGGGCAGATTCCCTACCTAGGATCACAAATATACCAACAGAGAGCTCTTTTTTTTCCCCTCAAATGGGCATTTTTCCTGTTTTGCAAGGCTGTAGACTTTGAAGGGCAGAGAACACCCCAGGAGTCTCTCTCATCCACTTGCCTGGCTCCAGGAAGGGCCTCATTTAAATCGCATTTAAATGAAGGGGTGTCTCATTACTTCAGTTTCTCCCTTGACATCCCCGAGACTTAAAACCTTCAACCTCAGAAAATTCTGTCCATTGGAAGGTCTCCTTCCTAAGTCTGCTTTCCTCTGGCTCCTTCTTGGAGCAGCAGAAGGCACGCTGTCTGCATTGTATTGCAAAGTAACACTTCATATATTTGAAGGCAGATAAATCCTTCTTAATGCTCGTCTTCCTGAGGCCACAATTCCCTCTCCAGGACACTGGAGTGTGTGAAGCCTCAACCACATGAAGTCAAAATTCTCTACCAGCCTGGGGGGTGGGGGGGGAAATCAGAGATGCTCTTTGACCACAGTGTAGCTGAAGAGAGCCCCAGAGGTTATTTGAGGGTAAAAAGATTAGGAACCAAAAACAGGGACGTATTAAGGCACCGAGAGCTAGTGAAAATTCTTCTTGAGGACTTAAGCACGTGCCGGCAGATGAAATATTCACGAATTCTTCCAGAAAAAAAAAAATAGCATGGTTGTTGTAAGGAGAAATTTAAGTTGAAGAGGGAGATGATTAATTTTAATCAGTGGTTCTCAAAGTGTGATTCCAGGGCCAGCAGGCTGAGCATCTCTGGCATCTTCATTTTCTAGGGTGGCCGAAATGGATTATCACAAGCAGGTGACTTCAAATGACAACTTCATTACCTCACAGTTCTGGGGGCTAAAGGTTAAGATCAAGGTATAGGCAGGGCCATGCTCTTTCTCAAGTCACTAGAAGAAGATCCGTCCCAGGTCTCTCAGTTTGTGGTGCTGCTTCCTGTCACTGGTGGGTCTTTGCTTGTAGACACATCACTCCAGGCTCTGCCTCTGCTGTCACATGGCTTCTCCCCTGTCTCTGGGTCTCTTCTCCTTTTAAGGACACCAGTCAATTGGGCTAATGATCCACCCTACTCCAGTAAAGCTTTTTCTTAATTACTTCCATTTGAAATGGCCCCATTTCCAAAGAAGGTCCCATTCTGAAGTTGTGGGAAAGGCATGCAATGTGAGGGACGGGGGACACTGATTCATTCATTACTCCCGGATATCAGTTATAAATGTAAATTCCTGGGCCCCACCTAGTCAATCAGAGACTCTGAAGAGGGTTCCACCAAGCTCCTTTAACAATATCTCCAGGTGATTCTGATGCTTGGATGTTTTAAAAGAGGCACCGATGTGGATATAACTGAAGCATTTTCCAAAGTGACCTTGACTTAAGTTCAGAAATCCAGATGTAGGAGGGTCTCCTCAGTGACATGGAAAGTGGGCCACTTCACCTGAGATCAGGTCTGTGACTTTATCGTGGTGGGGAAACATTATTTTGCTAGGGGTACACTCAGAGGGTGCCTTGCACTTACATATCAAGATCCAATGCGTGACTTTTCTGTCATCAGGCACTCAGGGACAGCCCAAGAAAAGCTGAGTGGAGAAAGACTCTGATCTTGGCTCATGGTTCATAAGGAGCCCTCAGCCCCCATGAAAGGACTCACCCTTGCTCGTAGCAGCACAATGGATCCCAAAGGAAGCAACCTCCAGAATCCCAACAAAGCCCCAAGAACCAGTCTGAGACTGAGAAGTGGCCAACCCCGAGTCAAGGCAGCCCAGGAGGAAAACACACCAGCTCTGAGAGCACAGGAGGGGGAGAAGCATCCCTAAAGCAAACAGTCCCAGCTCCCCCTTTGCTGAATAAACACACCTGCCTGGGATGCTAGACGAAGCTCCCGAATTTTAGTACTGTCAGCACAACTTCCTGGCAGCCTGCAAAGCCTCAGTGCTGTATCCTTCAGACTTGCTGAGCTTTCACTGCAGAGTGTGGCCTGGAGACTTTGACTGCCTCTCCGGGTGCAGTAAATGAGGGGACATGAAAAGAACCTAAGAGCGTGTTCAAAAACGCCCCTCACCCGGTGTGTAATGGAAACTCATCACAGCAAAAATAAATGGCAGGGCCTCCTTTGGGGATTCTGCACTGCTGCCTCGTGCCTGGGTTTCTATTCTTCTGGAAGGAATTAGGCAGCAATGTCGGCTCTTGCACAGGCTGCGGGCTCAGGTTTCCCAGACAATATCCTGACTTTGGACGCATGTGTCTCAGCAAGATATGTGTCCCTCGGCGTGGGAGAGTATGAGGGCTGCTTGGTGGCTCGTTAGAAGACTGAATGTATTCAACAAGGCAGCAGTTTTTATTTTTAAAATCCAGGGTCTGACTCAAACATGCCTGGAGGAATAATACTGCTTGCTACACCTCGATTTTAGGCAGACTTAGTCCTCCTAAAAGCTTAAAAGAGAAATGAGGCCATTTAGAACACTGAGTATTGCTTAGATTCTGCTGCTTTTTTATAGGTGCTTTGCAATTTGGAGAGTTCTGTACCTCAGTGGTGTGGATGCTATGGTTAGGGACCACAACCACAAGTATGTTCTGGGGTTGGGGGGTGAATGGTACCTACCCCAGAGGTTAGGAGATGGGGCCAATCACCCTCTCTGGGTGTCATTCATCTTGCCACCTCCTTCCACCCCATTCACCCCGCCTCCCTCCCTGCCCCTCACCTCCCCTCAACCAACACACTGAGGGCGTCAGCCAGAGACGGCCAAGGCTTTTATACTCCTCTTGCCCTATGACCACTGCTCACAGGCACCCCTGTCTGATGCCACATTCTGTTTCCAGCGGGTGGGCACACAAAGGGGCAGGAGAGGCCTGTCTTCCCCAACCCACCCTCCACCCTTACTGAGCCAGAGGAAGAAAAAGGCACTTAGGACTCCAGGGCCAAGAAGGAAACCAGCCCAATAGAAGTGTTTCTCCAGAAGTAAATGAGCCCTTGGGACAAAAGGCTGGCTTTGCTGCACCGACAGCTTCCAAATATCCACACCCGGCCCAGCCCAGTCTCGGGCATCCCCACAGCAGCTGTGAGTTCAAGTTCAGGAGGGGGTTATCCTGTGAAAAACACCCCATGTCCATGGGTTCTGAGGTTCTGAAACACCTGGCAGACCTTATGAGAGATTAGCCATCAATCACTAATGTCAAAGCCAAGCCAAAAAAAAAAAAAAAAAATTTCCTAAAACAGAGCTCAGCAGGGGGCATACTTCCCATCCCTTATGCTATCAGGAGAGTGTTCTACAGAGCTGGGCAGCTGAGGAATGGGAAGCAGAGGATCCAACGTGGTTGGATCATGTTGTGCTTGTTTTTTCATCAGCCTTATTAACGAGCAGATTTATTTAGATGCTGCTAAGTTATGGTATAACATGTGTTATGCAAACAAAACACAAAGCACCTGAAATCGTCCTGGTAGCATAGCCAAAGGCTCTCGTAACACTGTCAAGGGTACAGCATTGGAGTGCTCCCTCATAAGGTATGAAGTTCAAGATAAAGGATTCTCCCCCTAGCAGCTATGATACACAGCTTGATGAATTGTTTTAATTAGAAAATGTGAAAAGTAATGCATAATGTCCCAAAGAAGGGGCCCTCCGGGGGCAATGTTATATGTAGTTTTTTTTTTTTTTTAAAGTCTTTTGAGTCTCCTGCTGTTTTTTGCTGCTTTTGCACATAATTATTTTAACTTTTTGGTTCCGGTCCCTTTGCAAGCCTTTTTTTTCTTTAGTGCTTTTTTATGGGCTTGTCTCTCTTTCTCACATTTCCTGTCATGGAGGAGGAGGATGCATTTTTATTTTGTAATAAAGTTGCTTAAATCACTTCCTCCATCTCTCTCTGGAGAACAGGGTTTCAGTAAAAACACTTCATGGGCTCTTAGAATGTCTTTCCTTTGTTGCTCACTGCTTGGGAGTGGGGGGAAAATGGAAACTCTTGTCATGGATCCGGGCCTGGCACTGAAAGCACAGGCAGATTAAGTACAAATTGGGAAGGCGGGGGGTCATTCACCCCCCCCCCCGCCACTTGCCACAGCAGCCCTCAGCCCACCCCCTCCCTCCCCGGCAGACAGGAAAGATAAGTGTTAGGTTGCTTCCCACGCTCCCTGCTGGCAGCTTGCTCCCCTCCCAGCGCCCACGTGTGGGGGGCAGGTACTGATGGAATAATTGCTTTCATCTCACATGAAAATGTTCATGGCTTAGTATTGGAAGTTGCGCTGGGAAGTAGCCTAAAAATTTCCTGGTGACTCCCACCTTCCTCTACCTTGAAACTCAAGATGAATCAATCCCAAGATGGAGGGTAAAAAAAAAAAAAAGAGGAACTGAAATTTGATAATTCCTTATCTTATTGGCAACTCTGAGGCTGCAGGAGCCCCTCTGTTTGGCCCAGGTGACCAGCCACAGGCTGAGAAAACACTATTCTTGGAGGGCATTTCCAAGCCTGAGCTTGGGGATGGCGCAAAGGCCACTGGCCCTGGTTTGGAGAGATTGACACCTTGTTCTATGGGCTGGTGGCAGGTGAGCGTGGAGGAATGGAGGTGGCCCTCTCCTCAACTCTGGGGCACGAAGTGAACACTTGGAAAATAAATGGGGCTTTGCTGGAGTTCAGCCGTGAGGCCTCCTTTGGCACATTTATGAGTTCCAGGAGACTTCCTTCTGCCCCAGGCGGGGGTCAGGTCACATGGGGCCAAGAATCCAGGGTGGCACTCTGACAGGTCTTATCAGAGTGGCTTCAAGAACAGAGGGTGCCCATGAAGCATCCGATCCAAGGCCAGTTGGATGAGGCTTCCTAGGCTCAATTGCACACAGCTTCTCAGACAGCAAGTTGAATTCCTTTTTTCCCCCATTAAAGGCTTTCTTGCAAGTTTACTGCAAATTGACGACCCACAAAACTTCTATGTGTGCCGCCTGAGTGCACCTGTATTCCCCGGGGAGGATCCTCAAACAGACATACGCTGCTTCCCTCCACTCTCTCCCATGCCATTCAAGGATCTAGAACGTAGTCCACTGCTAATTGCCTCAGCCCCCCAGGCACCAAGGCCAGTGCTTGCAATGTGCTGCATGGACCATCCTTGACCTGTCTTCCTTCATTCCTTCCCAGCTTGCTCCCGTGCTCCCCACACAACTGGTGACAATGTCCTCAGCCTCGAGGCCGTCCTAGGGGATGTTCTGATGGGTGGACAGAAAGGCATTAATTCAGAACATGAATTATCGGTGCTCCCTATCTCACCACACATAAGCGTCCTGGCTACTGGAGGGGTCCCACTGGGAAGGAAGAGTGAACACTAGCCTCTCGGCCCTTTTGTTCCTCAGCATAAACACTCAGCCTGCTGGGCCCTGACTTTTTGTCCATTTAAGTTTATGTCAGTAAATTCCAGGAGATTTTTCCCCCCGCATTTCTCATCTCCACCCATGACCAGAAATAAAACTTCTCTGAACACCCTTTTAATGGAATATTGAAAAGCTCTCCTTCGTAGTCTCAAGTTCTTGAGCCTATAGTTAAATCACCTGTGATCAAAGAACACTACTGCTATCATCACTGCAATACACTATCTCTATGTTCCCAGACTGAGCAATCATCCATGACCTGAAAAATAATCATCTTAACCAATTGGGACAATCATGTCCATCATAGAAATTGGCTTCTTCTTTAGCTCAAATTAAATCCCTACAGAAAGGCTGCACATCGTACTGTGAAACATTCAGAGATTTCTGCACAACGATTAGGATTCTGTTAGGAAGAAATGGGGGGTGGGGAGGGTATTGGTCTGGTAACCAACAGGGTCCACGTTTTATTGGGCATCAGAGCCTTGATGCCATCCTTAACCTTTATCACATCCTCATGGGGTGAGACAAAGTACACATGGCTGCTTATTCCAGATAGAAAAATACTACATGGAAATACTTTACCGTAAATTTCAGGGTAAGAGTAACAGAGGACGGGGATGCTGCCTTCTGGTCTCACTTGCTACTTTTCCTACATAAGCCCTCACTGGATATAAAACTTCACGCTGTCTTTATAACCTTCCAGCTCTTCTGTCTAAGCCTCCTTTATAGCTCGATTGAGAAGGGCCTTCATTTCACTGTCTTTGATGCCTCTAAAGGAACAACTGCCTGACAAAAGATGGAGTTCAAAGAATTACAGGTAAAAAGGAAAAGCACATCGCATAATGGAAACAGGCTGGTGTCAGCATCACGTGGATTATCGGCTGCACAGCCAGAGAACTTGGGCACAAAGGGACTTGGACATCTCCTGCTTCTCTGCCACTCGTGTCAGTTGCAGAGTGGTTATCTTCTCTCCAGTCAAGAATGGCTGAATGGTGACTGGGAATAAAACTCAACTCCATTGCCTTAAACTAAAAAGAAGTTTGATTGGTGCACATTTTCCCTTAGACGAGCCAATCAGTGATCAGATGTGATTTACACAAGCTCTTAACAGTCCATTTTGTCATTCTCTTGGCTACAGTTTTAGAAACTCCAGGAAGAGTTTTCATTTTTAAGCTATTATCAATAGAGTGACCCGAAGTTCTGGGCCTTGTTATCTGTACATCATCACCTTCATCCTATCATACCCAGCAAGAGCCCGAGATTCATCTCACTTCCATCACTTGGTCACATGCCTTTCTCCTGAATAGATGACAAGCAGAAAAACGTGCTTATTGTCTTAATTAAAAATGACCCCCGGACTATGGATTGAAACTGCTAGCAATGATTTTTGTCTTATACAAACAGTCATTTCCTCTGGTTCAACCTAACACATGGGGCATGTGTGCAGAGGCACAAACACCAAGTGAAAACCCATGTGGTTAAGATAGTGGGTGGGAAACCAATATGCCCCGTGTGCGACCATTGCAGGAGGGTTGGCAAGGTTTCTCTAGCTTTACTCTGTATTAGGTTAAGCAGATTTTTCAATGTCTCCCAGCCTGGCTTTCCACATTCACAAAATAGGAGATCACGATAGCACCTACCTCCAAGGGCTGTGTGGGGATTCAATGAGTTAGTACACAAAAACTTGAGAATAGTACCTCAGCTGAGATGATAAGCCATTATTATTATTGTGTTGTTATTTCTAGGCAAATGCAATGGCCTTCCTTTGCCAAAACTGTGGAACCTCTTCGTTCAGACTGGGGCGATGATCTCTGTAACCAATAGCCGTAGCTGCACTCCCAGAGTGTTCATATCCTGAGGGTTATTAAAATTGCATTCATCATTCAAATACATTTCATCACACTGACAAAAGGTTGCTTGTGTTTGTGCCTTTTACCCATAGCCGCTCTGTAATCGCCATGTTCTCAAAGCCAAATAGGCAGCGAGTTACCTGAAGACCTACAGTTAATGAAATCTTCTGACAGTCATTCTCCAGAAACCATAGAGGGGCTAGAGCAGCACAGGCTCAAGTAAAGTGACTCCTTTCCCTACGATTGAGAAGCACATGGAAGCGTCGGGTTCCCATGGCTCCCACCCTCTTAAAAGAAGACTACGTTTTTGCTTGTTTTTAAACCCCGTGTCTCAGTATTTCAGTGGAAAATCACCTTGGTTCATTCCCTGTGCCTCTTGCCAGAATCTTATGGAAACCATCCTAGGCTAGGTGGGTGGGACAGCCACACCCCTTGAGGGAACCTCAGACTCCTTCAAGAAGCCCACCCTCTCCCATTTCCTCTGCTCTGCCCTCAGGGGGAGCTGGGGCTGCACACTGATGGGAGGTGGCAGGGGAGTGCTGGTGGTGGAGGTGGGCTGATCTCGGATGGAGGAAGTACTGTTCTCAAAGGCGAGCATCACCGGCCACCACACCCCAGGCTGCGGCTCCCCCCAGCAGTCTCTGCTGTGAGTGCTGGAGCATGAGCAAGGGGGAGCAGGTGTCTCCTATAAGAGATGGTGTTTAGACAGCATGACCTTTACAATCACCTTCAGCTATAAGCTTCTAGCACTCAGGAGTTGCGGGGGGTGCCTCGTGACATCCCTCCTCCTGAACTCCACTCTAAATTCCCAGGGACACCATCCATTAACACACTTTACCCCAGGGCAGACCCAGCTCTGGGCTATAAAAATATAAAACCCCATCAGCCACAGCCTGCTCTGTACCGACTCAATAATATCCATCAGGAAAGTCTTCATCCCAAAATCCAGGGCACCAAAGGGGCCAAATGCAGTTTCTATCTACCCGGATAAGGTCATCATAATCGAACCGATTTAATTCAGTCTTTTGCATAATGTAATTGTAAAAGCCGCAAAGATATAAGCCAGCATTTAAGGTGTGGGAATTCTAAATCAAGCCACTAAGTTCTTTGTCTGAATTATCTCACTGAACCCTTGCAATAACCCTCTGAGGTAAGATGTCCCAGCCCCTTATTGTATCTAAGGACACTGAGGTGAAGTTCAAAGAGGTTAGGATGCCCAAGGTCATCCAGGTATCATACGACATGAAGGCACAACTTGAGCTCGGTGTCTACTTTCATAGTGAAATCTCCTCGATTTTTCAAGAGCCTGTGTTGCAAGCTCCTTGGGGACAAACTCAGATCGCTTTGGGCTACTCTCTCAGCCCCCAAGCACAGATCTGAGCACCTAGGAGAACCTCACAAACCCTTTCTGACGGGCCTTTCCTGCAGATGAGGTCCGCTGAGCACTCCGGCCCTCCAACAGCTTCCCTGTCCATTCCTGGCTCCACCCACTCCTACTGTTCCCCTCAGCATAGCATCCATGACTACGCTATACCAAACAAAACAAGAACTATTCATTTTGGAAGCCATCACAGGTATGAGATGAATTCGGAAAATTTGGCTCTCAGCCTGCTGAAACTTGAGGCATCAAGCAAGCACATGTTGTTCAAGTTTGGGGATTTTTCTAGAGCTAATGTGGCTCCCTTAAGCTTTCGTTGCACATTCTTTGGGTGCTTTTGGCTCAATGTTCAACGTACAGCATTAAATTTAACTTCCCAGCCCTGATAACACCCCAGAGCTGTTAAATGGACCAAAGGCCTTGGTAATTCATCTCACTCGAAATGCTCACACCTCGGTGAGCATGTCTTCATTATCATAGGAATCGCTTTAATGTTTAACCAACGTATCTGGCATATTCTCAGCCTTCACAGTCCCTGTTTTCACCTATCCCGTCAAGAAATGTGCTGTGTGTATGTACACAAATCAGCAATTCATGCAGCGATGGTTTTTCACTCTAAGAAAATACGTTCGGTTCTAGATTCTTTTAGGAAGGAGGTTTGTCATCCCTCAACAGGCTCTGTTTTGTCTGAGGAGTTATTCCCCTAGCATGGCCGGTGGTCCTATTCAAAATCTGATTTAAGATTCAGACACTACATGAAGGTTTCTCTGAGTAACACGCTTACTCTGTGGTTGTGTGACGCACCCTGAGGCGATGGTGTGTGGTTGCTATTTTGTGTGGGTACCTGGGTTACGTGAGTGTGGTCCATTCCATTCGACTCCAGGGATTTGCCAGGTTCTTCTATTTCTTTTGCCTCTCTTGTGGTGTTGTGCCCTCTGTTAACACTCTAAGTGTGTGACAGTGTTGGGTACCAGGATATCATGTTGCTTTGAAAATAACCTCCAAGGAGCCACCAGATAGCCACAGACAGGATGTCCTAAAACATGAATATATAGCCCACGCCTTCTTTGCAGGTTGGCTGCAATGGAGTTGGAAGATTTTATAGATGGAATAATAAACCATCTAAGTTAGCATGGTAGATCCTTGATGTTCTCCAGTGTGCAATTTTAATGAGCTTCCTCATGGTGGAAGATACACACTGGCCACCCACCAAAACATCCAGGCAGACACTTAAAGCTCATCCTACACATTTGTTGGCTCACAGGGTATTTAAAAATTTAGAAATTAGCTGCCAAGAAATTTGTAAAAATAGAGTATCAAATATGTTTCCAGCTCCTCTTTAAAAGAAGTCAAATGTTCTTCTTGGAAGACAGGCAATACTGAATCCATATTCCCCTTCCAAGATCCCTTTGGATGAGGTGTGAGTCCTCCATTTTTTCTCATCATACTCATTTCCTACTTTTTCTCCAGCACTAAGCCAGGGGTCATCTTTTTTTTGGGGGGGGGATCTTTTTTGCCATTTCTTGGGCTGCTCCTGGCGCATATGGAGGATCCCAGGCTAGGGGTCTAATCAGAGCTGTAGCACTTAGCCCACGCCAGAGCCACAGCAACGCGGGATCCAAGCCGCATCTGCAACCTACACCACAGCTCACGGCAACGCCGGATAGTTAACCCACTGAGAATGGCAGGGATCAAACCCACAACCTCATGGTTCCTAGTTGGATTCGTTAACCACTGCGCCACGACGGGAACTCCCTCTTTTCACTTTTAAAATTTAGCATCTTTCTTTTCAGAAAACAAGATGTAGACTTGAGGGCTGCATTTTTTTTGTTCCCCCCAAAAAAAGTGGGTTGGGGGTACCTTTCTGATAAAAAGACTCTGACAATGTGTTTGTCAGGAGATAGGCCCTCTGAGTGAAAAAATACGTATTAATGTTCCATTATGAAATGAAACATGATTAGAACAAGGCTCCCTGAATGGGTCAGGAATACATTCAACTCCAACAAAGAGAAAAACTCAAAAACACTGGCTTTTGTATGAACATCGGCAGCTCCACAAAGCTGTCAGACAGACTCCATCTTTCGGTTTGTCCACTTTTTACGCAGTTTTCATGCCTACCGTGAAAAGCACTCTGCACATTTCAGGAAACAAGGTGGAAAAGGGAGATGGAGCAGCCTCCAGGCCCTCTGCCTGGGCCCATTGTCCAGGACTCCATCACATGTCCCCTCCTAGCTGCAAGGAGACTGGCAATCAAGGCTCAGCCTCTAGAAGTGAGAGACAAGGGAGACGGGGGCTGGAGCGAGTCCTTCACTGTTCTTGCCGCAGGTGGCCTATAGAAAGCTGGGTTTGGAACAGACGTATGGAGGGGCCATCAGAGCACAGTGATGAGCCAGTCTGGCCCTCTTCATTCATTTGCACAGCCCTGTAGGCATCTGTGGCTGCAGTCCTCAGTCCACAACCTACTATCATTTTTGTGAATACAGACTTGAACCATTCAAGGCGAAAGTACCGGGAAACATTGAGTTGGATGTCAGAGCCCAGGGTCACCCACAGCACCCCCTTCAGATCTGAGCTTTGCTTCCCTATCAGGGCACGTGCAGTAATTCTGGCGAAGGAATAAAATTTTTTTTAAGAAATGGCCCTGAAATGAAAGCCAACCAGCTTTATAACCAACTTAAGTCCTATGTTTATAGTCATTAAGGGTCTAAAGGAACACTTAAATTTTTCTACATTTTTATTGCATTGTGTAAGGGATATTATAATATTTGCAATTCTGAGGACTCACTAAGGCTTTAGAATGTATCTGAATTCCAGGGGTCTACTGTGTTCAACGCATTACTGTGTGGTAGAGATTAAAAGTGCCACCCTTAGGGAAGCAGGGGTGGGATTAAGAGGGGCTGATCAGGAAGATGTGTGCTGTTCCCTGCTAGAGCAATGACACACAGGCAGGCTAAGTGCAAGGGACAGATTCCTCTCGTCCAAGGTTATAGCAACATCTTTATCACCTAAAATTCAGATATTTTGTAATCTCCCCTACCTGGGACACTCCAGAGAAACATGAATACAAGCACAAAAGGCAACGAGAGAATACCTAAAAGCAATCTCGAAGTCCATGCACTGCAATGTGAATGTTTTATTCCTAAGGAAACCCCAGACTATGAACTCTTGCTTTACTTAATTCACTAAGACTGGTTATCTGGCTTCAGTCTCAAGTTAAGTAGAAATATCTGGGGTTTTTTGTTTTTTTTATTATCATCTTTTTGCCATTTCTTGGGCTGCTCCCACGGAACATGGAGGTTCCCAGGCTAGGGGTCGAATCGGAGCTGTAGCCTCCAGCCTACGCCAGAGCCACAGCAACACGGGATCCCAGCCGCATCTGCAACCTACACCACAGTTCATGGTAATGCCGGATCCTTAACCCACTGAGCAAGGCCAGGGATCAAACCCACAACCTCATGGTTCCTAGTCGGATTCGTTAACCAGTGAGCCACAACAGAACTCCAGAAATGTCTGGTTTAAAAGAAATCATAGTTTGCATCCCCAGATGTTCTATGTTATAACTGTTCTATCTGGAGGGGATGGGCAATGGGCCCCTACTGTACAGCACAGGGGAATGTGTGTGCTTTCATCACTTTGTTGTACAACAGAACTCAAAGAAACATTGTACATCAACAATCCTTTAATGAAAATGAAAAAATCATAGTAGTAGACCTACTAATAGAGACAAGAAGTTATATCAACAGCCTGAAAGCTGGGTAAGATACACAAAAATATTCCTCAAGTCAGAAATCCAAAGACATCACCCACCCAGAACCATCTAAAGGCAGCCTGTCATGGTGGCTTGTAAACCCTCATTCTAACTTATCAAAAAAAATTTAATTTATGTTGAGGGTCATCGTTTAGCAGCTTAGAAACAATTTCAGAAAAATATTTTCATTTAAATGATTAAAATATTTTCAGTGTGAAAGGGAATACGTTATCTGGAAAATTCTTACCGTGGAGGACTTAATTCCCTAATAATGCTGCAGAGATGGAACCGTATGTTATCTATAAAAGTTACATGCACATGTTTCATTTGTAAAAGCATAAAAATGCTCAGGAGAGAAACTGTTCTTTTGAAATTACAATCTATTTTGAGTCAAGCTGTAAATATTACCATACTTGAACACAGAATGAAATGATCCATATTAACTCCTTAAGTCAATGGGATTCCAATACAAATTGCCTCCAAAGCATTCCAAACTCCCTCCCTCTCACCTGTTAGAACTGGACATTACAAGACAGAACCACCAAAGTATATGCTTGTTAACCACAAGCATATGGAGCACTCCAGCATGGTTTCATAACTATGGTCCCACTGAAACACGGGACCGAGACTCATCGCTTGCAGTGAATGGACACTCTTCTCCATTAAAGGAGTATCTAGTAACAGTCTCAACAATCAGGACCCTCTCCACCACTCTTCTGTTCAATAACCCTGCTGCCTAAACGGGCATGTGTTCTATGGGGACACTGCGATAGGAAGCAGTGCAGAGCTCCTCGGCAGTTGGTTCTTCTGCCACCTTGATAGAGGCGGCTTTTCTCCCCCTACTCCAATGGAGGAAGAGGCTGAACTTAGCAAGTGTCTTCTCTCGGGTGTTCCTGGTTGGGTTGGGTAACTGCCCCAGGAGTGGGGCAGACAGGGAAAGAACATCGTAGCAGAGGCCATGGGCAAGAGATAATGGGGCATTTGCTGCATCTATGCATCTAAGACAAGGCCCAGCATCTGCAGAAAAGTCAAGGTTTTTCAGAGAGCATCCAGAGAATGAAAGGTTAAATAGAGATGGGTCTAGGTGGTCAACCTTGACTCTCACACGTGGAATCAGCACCATCACCATCATGATCTTGTTACATCACCTACCAGTTTTTCAGTATGAATGAAGCCCTATGCCAAGCATTCTACATACATACAAGCTCTTACTTAATCTTGAGGTAGCTATTTTTTCTTTTCTATTACTGAGGAAGTGGAAGAGTAAATAAACTTGCTTAAGTGGTAGAAAATGGTAGCACTAGGATTTGAACCCAAATCTGAGACTCCAAAACCCATACCTTAAAAACACGGATCATGGGGCTTATGGTCACCAAAGTCACATCACCCTACCACCTCTTCCAGAGTCAGGCACAAGCAGTCTCAGTCTTGCTTGGAGAAAGTGGCCCAGTTTAAGAGCAGTCATCAGTGTAGAAATGGGGGTTCCATCCCTTTGTTTCTGATTCTGGTCTTTCTCTCTGTCCTCCTGTTCTTCCTGTTACTATCCCAGATCACGCCATTCCCCTCACCCCCAGGTCTCTTTTCACTCCCATGCCCAGCTACAACCCACCCATGCAGTTATACCTCAAAGACAACAAGAATGATTGAACTGTAGGCAAAGGGCTTTCCTTGTGGAATTTGTCTTTAAACCCGTAGAAGATCAAATGCCGAGTCAAAGGGTTGCCAGGTATCAAAGGGCCCCAGGTGAGTCGCCAACACTTTTGTGGTTTCCTATTAGCCAGCTCCCAATCATGTCACCTCTGTCTACCAAAATCCTTTTTTTCTTTCCCATAAAGCTGACTGGTTTCCCTCGGCTGAAATCTTTCAGCATCACTTTCCTTTGTGTTCTTGTTCCCAGATCTTTAAAATTTTCCATCCCTTTAATTAGTTGGCCCATAGAGATGAAGCCAAGTGCTTGGGCTGGCCGGAGAAATGTCCCATACGGAGGGAAGCAAAACAGTTGACCTCCCCTTCTGAATATTGTTCCGTACACCCCTAGTCACCACTTCAGCTTTGAGTCAAAGGAAGACCTAAGACGTTTTCCTTTTTAGTTAAAAATGTGGGAATCAACTTGCTCCCCCTGCTGCCATCACCTGCTTGTTTCTGTTGCCTGGTTGGTACTTTCTTCTGAGAACAAAGCTTTTAAGTGATTTGCATGCGTAGGTAGCCAACAACCAAATTTCTGTATTTCCCTCCTTCTTTCCTCACCCACCACCAGTCTTTTCCCAGCATTGTCCTTTCCCTCACACCATAGCCACCAGCTTCTCTCATGGCCTTTGCCAGAGTTGCCCACTCTCTGAACGCCTTTCTACTCCTGGGAACCGAACAGAGCCAGCGAACTTTCCCACCTCCCCCAAACTTATCACCAGCACCTTCAAAGCCTGTCCTGTCCCAGCCCACACACTGGACTGGGGGGAAAGGGACGGAAGCTGGCTCAGCTGGAGGCTGAACAGAAAAGTGGCTGCTATGCAGAACTGGGAACGAAGGGAACTTTAAGGTCAGCCCCAGGGCGAAGAGCTGCCCAGGCAGGGCTGGGGCTGAACGCAAGAGCCAGAAGCCCCGGAAGGTTAAATCGAGAGGAGTACAGAGGCCTGGAGTGAGTCGATGTGGGAACCCAGAGCGGGGATGAGTCACACAGAACAACCCGTGCCCAGGTCCAGTCCAGAGCCAGGTCAAAACAAGCCACGACAGGAGAAGCCTGAGATTGAGGTGAATCCAAGGACAGAAACTGGGAGGCAGCAACAGGGCAAGGTGGAGAGAGGCAGAAGGAATCGAGAGTAGAACAGTAAGATGCGGGGTATGAGATCCAAAGGCTGAGCTCAAATTCTACCCCTTAGACAACATCCCAATCATATGTTGTATGTCTGCATATGTAGGTTCATGCGTGTGTGTAAAGCCACAAGAGGTCTCTGGTAGTTTATACTCCCTGATCTGAGTCATTGTTTCTGAGATGCCAAGGACAATGGAGTCCACCCCCACCCCTGCAGACCTTTCCTTTGCTTATGAAGTTATGTGGCTGACCTGGACTCAAGTCCCAGTTCTCCTGGTTAAAATGAGGTTGACCTACCATGGGGCTGGTTTCGACCCACCCACATGGCAGTGTTGTTTGGTTCTATCCAGCATCACAAGAGCTTAGTGTGTTTTCCTGACTTTGCAAGCCTCGGTTGTCTTTTCTGTAAAATGGAGCTACCAATACCTCCCATGCTCCCAAGTCACAGATTTTTAAAGTACCTGACTTAATGTTCTCACACCCAGCAAATGCTTAGCTCTAATTATCCCTTGTTTTCAGGAATAAACATTTTGGAATGAAATTTGAGAGTAAAAACACTAAGGAGACTCCCTGGGCAGGAGTTCTAGAGATGCCTAAAACGCTCTTAATACCCAGAGCACACAGCCCTCAGTGAGCTGTTTGATTGACATCTACCTCAAGTGGGCATAGAGTGTATGTTTAAAACCAGACCCAGGGCTTTGAAGTCTGCTGGACAGTGGCTGAATGAATCTAGCTTTACCACTGGATGACCCTGAGCAAATCACTCAACCTCTCTGAACCTCAGCCTCCTTATCAGTTATCTGAGGTTAACAGTACCTGCAGAAAGAGTGCCTGTGACAGGTTACCACGATGTCTGGAACGTCTCTAGTGATCAAGAGATAGCAGTTCTTACAAGTTGATCTCAGTTCTGACCCAAGCCTGGTCATGAGTTGCAGCTCCCGGCACAAAGCCACAGCAGTGCTTGTGTAGGAAGAACAACAGACAAGCTTATGCTCTTCTGTCCTCCATCTGTGTACTCAGATTCTGGGACTCGTCTGGAGGTCCTTGATTTACTGTTGGCTGTCAGCCAGTTTTGTTAGGTGGCTGGTTGTTTCATGGCAGGCAAATCTGAGAGGGGGATTGGCTTGGCCTTAGAACAACTATTAGCCTGTGGTTTTTGAATTTCAGAGGCTGGAGAAGAATTCATGGCAGGTGGAAATTTTCTCAAAGTAAAAACAGCTTGTTTTAATTTCAGAAGGACTTGTTAGTTTTCGGGGACATCAAATGGCTCTTATGCAGAATATGAATTGGTTCCAGCAGGAGGATCACACAGAAGCAGAGAGAATGTATCCTTCCCCATGCAGATGGATTTCAGAACTGGGTGCAAAGAGCCAGGAAGGACACATTGGGTTCATTCGAGGCCGAAATGTCTACGGGCGTTGGGCTGGGCCTGCTCTGCCTGCCGCTTTCCCCAGTGGGAAGCTGAGTGATACCAACCCCACTGCAGCCAGATTACACGTTACTACTGGGAATCACGTTATGTCATCTTGCAGAAAAAGCGGCACAAACACACCAACTTTCTTGGGTAAAAATCAAAGGCCCACTGCTCTCTTTCATCTTCCTGGCTCTACACCTCCTAGGCTCCCAAGTTGCCTCCCACGGCTCCCTCTTTTCATTGAGATCTGCTGAGTTTATTGGCTCAGCTTGTGTAGGTTATACTCACGCTGCATCAACAAACCTCAGTGGCAACATGGATGCAGCTGAAGTTTTCAGACTAAAACCATTGTAAGGTGGGCATGCTGGGCAGAAGTTACAAGGGTCACAGGACAAATTTGTTTGGGTTCAAGAAAATGAAATTGGGACTCATGTAACATCATAGAATGGTTCTGTTAGAATTACTGGTTTCAATTAATGAACCAATCAAGTTTTGAGTATTTTTCATTTGAATTCAAGATGGCCTTCTTTATAGTCCATGGGGGATGAATTATCAAGCTCAAGAAGAAAGTCAGAGCTTGACTCAGGTAGCCTCTAAACCACCAGCTGAAGAGACTTAGGTGATTTCATGTCTCATTCAGCAACATAACACGCTGGCCCCAAAGCCTATGTGAGAATCCACTGGCTCACAAGATAGAACCAGTAAGAATTCCTATGATACTTAAATATGAGACATCCAGGAGCCGATGAATTTGGGAAATGACTCCTTGCTCTTCTCGTCTGTTCTGGGGTATATATTGATCTCAGCTCAAAGACAGGGATTAAAACAATTAGTCTTGGGCCTGTGTATTTAGCTGCCAGAGTCCCAGCGCTGATGACCACATGAAATATGCTGAGACAATAAGGTCATAGTCCCACTAAAATCAGCATCTTACCTGAGCGGTAGCTTTTCACAAAGCCATGGCAAATGCTATTCCCCTTTGCTCTGTGGGGTTTTGTGGCAACTCTAGCACAAGTTTCTGAGTGGAAAAGATCATCCTTAACTCTCAAGTGACAACAGCTTGAGACTTTCTCCAGCCCTCCTCCCTTTATCCACCTTTCTTGGGGCTGGAGAACAAGCCATCAGCACTCCCAGAGCACTAAGTTTATGAACTTGATGCCATGGTGGAAAGAGAGGGTCATGAACAGCCAGAGAACCATCCAGGTCCTAATGACCTCAGTACACACGGAGTCACTTCCACAACTTTGACAGTGATGCTATTAGAAGAACTGCTTTTCCATGTCGGAAAGTGGCTTGTCCTTGTTCCCCCCAAAATGCTTTTCAGTGTTGTAAGAGTTAATGACAGATCTTCCAGGCACTTCCACCTTCTCAGATAAAGGACCCCTATGAATAAAAGTCATTTCCAGGGAGTAATGGGGGTGGTGAATGCCATCATACAAAGGCAAGTATCTGAAAGCAAACTCCAATAATGGCCATTAGCATAATACTGGAAGTTCATCTGAGGTTTCCTATGTACCGGGCCCAAAGAGCTTTATATAGACTCAACATAACCTTATGAGGAAGGCAGTATTATTATACCAACAGACAAATGAAAAAATCGAGCCACAGAAAGGTCAAAAAACTCACTCAAGATCATCCAAGTAGCCAGCAGTGGCCCCGGGCTTCAAATTGAGGTGGTCTGACTCTGCCAGGATTGTCCTTGCTACGTCATACCACGTTTTGCATTCACCTGAGATCTGCTAAATCGTACTGGTTCTGTGTCCCACTGAAGCTGTTTCCACGAGCTAGAGAAAAGGGCATGGCTAAATTTTCTTTCTTCAAGGCTAGGATTCTCCCTGGCATGTTCCAGCTAATGAACTCCCACCTAATTAGTCTGGGATGAATGAACCTTCAATTAATTCTCCTCTGCATCTCCCAAATGCTTAGGTGGCGCCTTCAGATTGCTCCCCCTGGAGGAATGCTTTGGAACTTCAATATAACACTTCAACATTCTGGAAGTTAAATATCTACACTGGCTACATAAACCCTAACATCATCCATGATCAGGGCCAGCAGTGGGCCATTCCTAGATGCCCGTTTGTAACCTGATGTTGCCCCGATGAGTTTAGCAACAGGCTTGTCGGTGACCGTGGTTAGCATCCCACTCTCCCCCAGAGCCTTTTTCTTTCTTTGAGGACAAGGTTAGAGCAGAGACTGGGAAACGTGTTTCTCAGTGGGCTGCATGACGCTGCCAGTCAGCACACAGAGCCTCTGGCAGTTTGCACCCTTCCTTAACGACGATGCACCCTTGTCTTTGCTTATGCTGCCTGCAAGTCAATCTCCCAATGGACCCCAGAGGGGAAAAAAAATGAGTTTGTTTTCAGATACAGTGTGTAATAGCAACCAACTTCAGCACTGAAAAAGTTACTGAATATTTCTCCAAGGAGCAAATTAAGATAAATACCCCAAGAGTTAGTCCACATAGATGTGTTTAGAAAATGTCCAATTAGGATTAACATACACATTTCAAGGACCAAAGGGACTGTTTTACTTTGCCATTGTGGATACTCCAGGTTTCTAAGGGGATAATCCAGGTTTTTTTTAAACATGTTTTACATGTGCAGCATATCCTCTCAAAAGACGGACCGGGAGCCATATTTGGTGGCATATAATCCCCCTCATTTTGGGAGTTGATGGCTTGAGAGTCTGAACTGAAGTCGATTTAGAGCAGTGAATGGACCTGATTAAAAGGATAAATCTCATCATCGAATTTTCTGTGCCTACTGATGTGACTCAGGACAGCCCTCTTGTGCCTTTATCTCTACCTAGCAAAATGAAATGAGCACCAACTTTTCCCGAAAGGAGTACTTCTCTAAGAATAGTTCTCTTCTCCCAGAGGAAGAAGGCCTCTGGAAATCTGGCTTCCAGATAAATGTCCCCTAGAATGGTTTTATTCCAAAGGATTTTAAAGTTTCTTGGGGTTGATCCCCAAGCTAACGTCCCTTACATGTCTCCATTAATTTTCGGTGAAAGGGTCAACTTTATAGGGCCATTTTATGGATGGAGGAAACTGAGGCATAAGGCATCTGGGGATAACCAAGGAGGGCCCAGGGCCTGCTGTGTCACTGCCTCTTCCCACCCAGTCTTCTGACCATAACACACCCTGGCAATGCAAAGGCAGCCCTCTTCCCAGGACAAGTGACAAGTTTCCAAAGAAGGGTGGGTTGGTTTAAGCTCTCCGACCTGAGCTTTTCAAACCTCCCACACTTGGCTGGTCAAAGCAGGACCAACCCACGTAGAGAACCAGTTTTTGCTTGTCTGCCTACAGGGCTGCTGTGTCTAAAGCATGTTGGAAAATTTAAGACAGAACTGCTAGGGGTTTTTCACTCACAAAATGGTCTTTTTCCTGTTTGTCATCAAGATTAGTATGAGAAGGGAGTTCCCTCGTGGCCTAGTGTTAAGGCCTCAGCATTGTCTCTGCTGTGGCACAGGTTCAATCCCTGGCCCAGGAACTTCTGCATGCCACATGCATGGCCAAAAAAAAAATATGAGAATATGCTCAAGTGAGAAAAGCAGTAGTTGAATGACTTTTAGTTTCTCTGCAGGGCAAATACAGACAAGTGCTTTGTTTCCTTTGCTTTCGGCCAGGAATAGATCATTTATTACCCTTCAGCATGAAGAGCATGGCAGAGCCCTCATTATCACACATCCTTACTTTCCAAATCAATCCACTCCCTGCTACACTGCTGGGCTTTTTAAATTAAATGTCAGCTAAAGTTAGAATGTTTTTTGTAAAAACGTCAGAGCCTCGTTAGCTTGAGTTGTGTTGGTCTTTCCTATCACTTTTGGATGACAACGTTAGGGAATGATCCCTCTCAGAACGCTTGCACTAAGGTTCTTCTTTGAATCTACATGATACTCAAAAATCTGAAGTCTGGGTAAAAGTCAAGGTGTTCCAAATACCAGCCTCTAAAGAGAGTCACATCTCAGGATGTAGGAAAGGTTTCTAAAATGCTTTTCCACCTTTGCATTCACCTTGTGAATCAATTATTCTCAAAAGCTGGCATTTAATCCATGTTTCTCTGTGGCTTTTGAAGGCAACAATTCTTATAGAACTGCCTCCCTCACCTGCTAGAGCATCTGAGCATCCCTGCTCTTCCTCGCCACTAAAAGCTAGTAATTCTTCCCAGTGATAATGACAAAGGAAAACCTCCTACTCATTTCCAAACACCTCCCAAGGAGTGTCTGCTCTGGTCAAGATGAGATTTAAAATGTCACAACACTCACACTAGACAAAAACCAACCAAAATACTTGCTAGCCAGTCTCTCCTCGCACCTCCCCCCTTCTCAGAACCTTCCCCATTTAACTCCTACAACTATGTGCTTGGGCTACTCATTTCATTGTTGGAATTTCATTGCTTTGTGATGCTGCTTCAACAAGGCTGTTCAAAGCTGTTCTTTTGCTACAATGAGAGATCTCGTCTGGTTCCAGAGATGGCGCCCTGCTGGCGGGTAGGTATGTAGACAGCGTGTTGCGCCCCCACGTCAAAGCAGAGAACGGAGCATGGCAGATGTTCACTGACTTCATATTAGATGAATAGCTGGTGGATGGATGACAGAGGGGACTTGAAGCCTGGACCACTGGCCAAGTAGGAAATACACTTAATACTCTGTATGCTTCTTATTTGGCTACCTGGCTTGCTGGGGTTGTGGATTGTGTCTGCAGCATAGTGCTAGTTGGGTTCTTTTGGCCTCATACAGACACAGGAAAGGACAGAGAAAATAGTAAAGGTTGTTGTTGGGGCACCAAGGATACTGAAGTGACCACAAATAATGTGTGTATCCACACACCCAGGAAGAAGACGTATTAACATGTAACAAGAATGAAGCACTTTCAAAATTTGCTGAGTTAGGGGAAAAGCAGGTTTCCTCTTGAATTAACTTCCTATACTGGCTCTATTTTTATTCATTTGCTTCCACCGTTGCTCTTGTACTCCTGTACTGAAGCTCTTAAGATGTCTAAAGTCATCAAACCACTGTTGCTTTCCTCCCATCCCCATTTTTTTTCAGTAAACCAATTACCCAGAGTATATTTCCCCCCTTATTGTCTGTGTTGGGGCAAAGTTTTTTTTTGTTTTTGTTTTTAAAAAAACAAGGACCTTTGTCTCATTGTCTCAATGACCAGAGATAGACAAATCACAGTTAATTGAAAAGCCAAATATGGGAATTCTATTTCTCTAGCCACAGTAGTGCTTTTCTCCCATGAGATAAATGAAGATAATCCTCAAATAAGAGGAAAAGTGGAAAATACGGCAGATTCAACAAACAAGTTTGGGGGGGGAAGTGAGCTACAGGTCATGTTTGGAGAGGACGGCATAGACATGAAGATGTGAACTGGAATCCCCCCCAGGAAGTGATACATTCATATCCATCCAGTTTGTCCCTCTCTCCCTTAGTTCTCAACAGCACGCAGTTGTAAGGTGTCTGATCTGCACTAAAATTTAGGGTTGCCTGCAGGCTTCAGTTCATTAAGACCAAAAAAATGCCCCATTCATAGACTGAACTAGGCTGTTGTCAGTGGCACAGCAAAGTTCGGTAAAAATTCTATCTGGGGGTGCCTGACTCTTTTAAGGGCCTATGTATATGATCAAACACCTAAGATTGGAGGAGACAGCTTTGTCATTCTCTCTCCCCCCATGCAATCCCCTATACATCATCCCATTCTGGCCCAACTCCATGGTCTGGGAATGGGAAGAAGCCAAGCCTGGCCTCTAAGACACCAGGACACTATCTCCCAAGAAACAAAGTACCTCTGTGTGTGATGCTCTGATTCCCCATTTTCAGACAACACTTTCCTCACAGCTGTGAGACAAAACAAAACAAAACAAAAAAAAAACTCTCTTTAAAAGCTACCAGTTCTGATCAAACTGCTGCCAGTCCATCCAGCCGAAGACTCTCAGGATGATTTCAACCCACTGATTCCCTCCCGCCGACCAGAAGGAGACAACATGGGACTCTACTCATTGGGGCTGCTAAGCAGCATTCAGATGGAACATAATTTGCTGAACCTGGACCTCAATCTAGCATTAAATCATTCAAGTGAAAACAGACAGTTTTAAAAGTCAACATTTAGTTCAAACTGAAATATCTTCCAAATTAAACCTGAACTAGATGGATGTTTCATTTACTTTCTAATCTTGAAGGCATTCCCATGACAATTTCTCCATGGCATTGGGCAGCCAATCTCTTTCTTGGCAGCCAATTCACTCATGACAGTACCCCGGCAGGCTGGACAGTTAATAGAGCTCCAATCCACAGACTTGGCCTCCGTGCCAGGTAGTTTAAAAACCATTCAACACAGGCCAGTCTGATTTGAGGGTTCAGACAGATGGGTTGTTTGAACTCACTGGTTTAAGAACATGTTTTTGTGTATTCCTATGCCTCTTATAAATCAGACCCCAAAAAGCAAGAATGAATGGACCCCTTGTCCATTTCAAGCAATTATTCTGTCTGGCATGGGAGGAGAAAATAGGAGTGGTATCAGCAGAGTGATCAGCAGTTCGTTTTACCAGAGGACATGTGTGTTCAATGCCAGCACATCTATCTGTCTCTCCCTGCTTTGTCTCTTTTTTTCTCCTCTCACGTACACACATCCCCTCTTTAATTACTAGCAGAAAACAGTGCATTCTGCACACTTCACAACATCTGTTCAGGCCTTAATTAATCCAACTCTGTCTCCATAGCAACGATGCTTAACAGGCTCCATCTCTGCATGCAAAAATCTTCCTGAGCTACTCAATACGGCCATTACCGAAACATGTTTACATTAATTCTAGTGTCAGATCTTTGCACGGAGGGTGTTTGCATGGATAGCCCAAGTTATGAGATCATATTCAGCATCACCCTGGTAAAATCAACTGCCTCAAACCAGGAACACAAGTTAACACTCATTTTTCAAGGTATTGCCAAAAAAATAAAATCCCGTTACCGCCTTTATGTTGCAAGAAGTTCCTGTGCTACAGAAGATTAACGAACACAGTTGCTTCGATGGAGCATACAAGTTATTGTTTGTAAGGCAGTTAGAAGAAATGCAAGTGTTAAAAAAGAAACTCATCGGGAAAGGGGCTTCCTGGGCTCCTGGCCCTCCAGACCTTAATTAAAAGCCTATTGTTCTTTGTGGGCACTTGCCAACTTCTTCCCCAAATTAGAGCTTGCCAGCAGCAGAGATGTGCATTAAGCCTTTCCAAGGAGGCTACGAACACTGCCAAGGGAAACGTCAAGCCCATTTCTGAGAGTCTGTTTTAGCCCTGTGGCCTCCACAGATGCTCTCCTTGACGTTGGCTCTGTTTGTGTTTATATTTGAAGCTGTTATGTTAGAGATAGTGAAAATAAACACTGACAACTACCCAGTAAACCTGCTCAGACATTATAGATGGTGTTGGGGGAGCTCAGAGCAGAGTAGTAACAAATAGAGGAGGACAAACGAAGCCAGGCATTTATCCCCCAAGTGGCATTTCAGTCCATACCAGCTTCTGTCCATTAAATATTTAACTTGGGTTGCTAACAAGAAGTAAACCATTCATCAGCGTTCTAAGCTCCTTTCCCCTTCACTGCTTCCCTCTTTGACTAGGCAAACAACCCAAAACCCACTGAGGAGGGAGGGGAAAGGATTTAGACAAACTCTTGGGTAAGTGAAAATGCATCTTCGTAAACCAGTCAGATCCCTTTTATGATACACGAGACTCCGTTGCGTCTAAACAAGGAGAGGACCTTCCCAAACCTTCCTCAGGGACTGAAACCCTGGGGACCTGGGGACCCTCCCTGGGGAAAAGAGAGCCACCCCCCCACAAGTTGAATAAGAGGGGAGGTCACTGGGGAAAGTGGGGGTTGGGAGTTCCTGCAGGAATAAGGGCCAGTTCACCAAAGTAACTCCAGCATCTAGTGAAATTAGACAAGAAAGCATAATCCTGTTTTCTCACTGGCATCATTCTTTGTTTGCAGGCAATCGTCTCTATGAATTTTCGAGCTGCGGGTAGCATCTAAAACTTCTCTCTACCCTTCATCCAGCTTTTTTGGTAGGTGAGCAACTAGAATTCGATTCATGGCATGTTGAATTCTCTCGGCTGTGAAGCTTCTACAAAACTACTGAACCATGGTCCCGGTCCCGCTTCAAGGTACTTTACACAAAACATTCCATCACCAACTTGAAGCGACTGCTTTGAACTCACAAGCCAGAGGCAAAGTCATGGAAAGAAAACAGGATCAGGGTTCTAGTTCTGTCGTCTCTTTCATCTCAGATTTCCAAAGGCTCCCAGCTATCCCCTCCCTCCCCCAAGTCTCCTGAAGGGCTTACTCTGGGCGCAGCATGGGGGCAGGCTTGGATCCTCCACCTCTCCCAGGACAGAGCAAAGTGGGCTGTGAAAAACTGAAGCAATGATGCCCTAGCTACTCTGCTCTTGAGCAAGCCCAAGCTAGCCTTCTCTCTACCCCTATCGCCAGCATGGAACCCCTATCATTTTTAGCATGGCATTTATTATGTAGGCTTAACTCATTTCGTTTTTTACAACAGCCCTGCAGGGCATGGCTATTATCATCATCCCCATTTCATCGATAAGCGAACTTAGCCCAGAGGCGAGATTGCAGGATTGTGCAGCTCTGAGAGAGCCCATTTACGCTGGATTCCACCAGCAGCTCCATCAATTAAGTGGTGTTGTGCAACCCTGTGGCCCTAGAGAATTTCAGTCATCAGAGCCCAAGTCGCTTTGATTTTTCCCTCTTTACAGCCTGTCACACGTGGTAGAGGAAGATCTGTAAGAGGCAGTCAGGGAAGAAGGTGAACTTTTGGTGGTAAAGTCACAAGATCATTGTAAATTATTTCGTATGTCCCCTTCTCCCTTTCCCACTTTCCATAAAGCCTTAAGTGGTAGATGATGGTGGGGTGAGGGCGGCAGAGTTGATAGACTTTAAAGCAGGGAGTGATCAAGACAGCAATAGAGGAAGAGCCCCCAGTCACCTGCTGCCCTGAGAACACTGAGTCTATAGCTACATACGGAACAATTCTAAAGAAGATCTGAAATCTAAACCACTCCATCACATCAGAAAATGA
Source organism: Sus scrofa (assembly GCF_054392235.1). Taxonomy (NCBI): domain Eukaryota; kingdom Metazoa; phylum Chordata; class Mammalia; order Artiodactyla; family Suidae; genus Sus; species Sus scrofa. The sequence continues at coordinate 93,563,412 of NC_139384.1, read as the reverse complement.
GACAAGGCCCACCTGCAGGAGAGGTTGAGATAAGGTTCTGCCCTCACAACCCCACCCCGGGGGTGGCGACCCACCATCGGGATGGAACTCGGCTTTTCTCTGAGGAGCAAAGGGTTCCTCCCCCACATCAGGCAGCCCAGCTTTTACTAACAGCTCCTGAGATGAAGCCCACAACACCTGGCCTGAAAACCCATGAGGTTCGCATCCCCAAGACCCAAAGGGCTTTAGGAACTTGAGAACCGGCTTTAAAGACCCACCCCCGCAGGGCCTGGCGCAGAAGCAGCCCTTGGCAAAGTGCAGAGTTTTTTTATGAGAGTCATTTGCTGATCTTTAAGTGCCTCTTCCTTGCTAGAGCTGGTGGGTGAAATTGTTTTTCTCTCTCCCCAAGTGCCGCCTCCCCTCCAGCTGGCCAAGCCTCCCTTAAGCTGGCGTCTGCCACAGAAGAGCGTTGGCATGGGTGTCTTGTCCTGTGTCCCAGGTTTTTGCAGCTGCACCCCTCTCATCCCCGGAAATGGAAAGAAATCCTCTTTGCTCCATCCCTTCTGTCTCCCTCCCGTTCATTGTTATCTCCGAAGAAAGAGCTTCTATGCTTGGTCCGACACCCTCGTTTTCTCGGTTGTCATCCAGCAGACACCTCCAGATTACCTGGCTTTCTCGGCCAGCAGGGAGTATACTTGCATTCCCACACCCTGTATGTTTTACTTGGGGAAGTGTTTGTATACGTAAAAGCTTCTGCCTGAGGGTCCCACGTCCTAATCAGCCTGAATCTAGGTACTAAGATTCCCCACCAGCACCCCAGCCCCCTTTTAGGACACTGATAGATCTTTAGCCCACCCTCAACCACTGGGAGCCACTAAAAATAGCCAAAATGGACAATTACAAAAGTTTGAGACAAGAACTCAGGCAGGCTTGAACAGTAAGATTTAGCTCCTTCACAAAGCCAATCCTTAAGGATTGGGAGAGGTGGCTGTTCCATTCAATGCATGGAAACCCCGAGGAAAGGCAGGAAAAAAGAGAAACAGGAGTCTATTTCAAAGGAAAGTGGGAGAAAACCTTAGGAAGATAAATCCTACTGAAACAGAATAAAGAAGAGCAAAGTGAGTCTTTCCCTTCCCGCCCCCCTCCCTTTTTCCCCCTCCCCTTAAAAATGCTGCTTTGATTCATGTAAATCCTCAGTTGATCCCACAGAAGCACCCTTCTGGATTCCTCTGTTTCAAACAAGCATCTTCACGGAGCCCCAGGATCCCCTTTACTTTTGATTTCTTGCAGGTTAGCACTGCCCAAAACCCAGTTGCTTTATAGTAGGTGTGGAAGAGCGAGGGGACAGACATGGTTGTTCTCAGGGCTCAGCTAAGCCGGAACGCTGAGCTACCCCAGATCTGCAGCAAAAAAACACAAAACTTCACTTGCAAGGCAGTGAAACAAGGAGACAGGCAAGAGCACCTCAAACCCACCTCCCAAAATAAAAAAGCAAAAGGCTTAGGGGTTGGGCTATTTATAGGATAACCAATAAAGAAGCAGGGTGGTCACGCACAGGGGGCATAGAGAAAGGTGATTAGAAAAAGGTGAAGCATGGGGAACTCAGGGAAAGACGATTAGAAAAGAGGGGTTGTAGGAAGCATGGGGAACGGATTGGGAAAAGGTGCAGGAACGCTCATTCTGCTCAGGTGTAACTAATCCCTGGGCCTCTGCAAGGTCTAAAAGGAGGTGCTTAGAATGCTCTGAGGGCAGAGCTTTCAGCCCACTGAGGTCAAGAGGTCACAGTGCGGCCGCTGGCGCATGCCCAGTTGGAGGGTCATGGTCCTATCCAGTCTTAACCAGCTCAGCTCCAATTAGACACAGCTGACTCCCAGTCCTTGGAAAACAACCCAGGTGGACATTTTAGTGTTTGGGCTCCGTGCAGCTTGGAGATCAGGCCATCTTTGGTAGATGACCTTGATTAGTGAAGGCGGGTGATTCCGATTTGCCTAAGGATTCCGCGGGGTTTGAATAGGCCTCCATAACCTGATCTTCTGTGGAACCTGATCAGTTACCAAATTGAGAAAGACTTTTCCAGGTTTCCCAACTCGTACTTGCGTGCTTGAAAGAGGCAAAGGTAGATGGATTTTCTCCCTGGACACCTTGATCCAGAGGAGGGGCCCTCATTTTGCGGCACCTCCAAATGTGTGCTCCAGTGGTCTTTTGTGCCTCTGGACTTTTGCTTGGGTTTCCCCCGTTACCTGGAATATCTTTTCTGAACCCTCTGAGTCTCTACATACCCTTGAAACCTAGGGTATCTTCTATTGTAGGACAACTCTCCCTGTTCCACATAGTACTGGCCCCCAACATGCTCTTTCTCCGAGTTTCATAACAACCTATACCTGTTACTGCCTTTGTCTTCTCCAGCAATTTGCAGGTTTGTTCATCTTCACCTAGTTCCTACCAGATTGTTTGGCCTTTCGCAGGCAGTCAATACATGTTTGTTGGATGAGTTGAACAAAGGCGTAGAGATGCACATAAACTGAAAGCTAACCCTCTGAAACCTCAGTCCACTCTTAAAACTAGCCATCCTCGGGCATGTGACCCCTCTAGTCACTGTTTCTGGCCGTGCAAGTACAATCTGCCTAAGGACTGGCACTAGGCTGAGCAATTATTCAAAGAGATTATGCTATCATAATAATAGCTGGCATATACTGAGTGATTCCCCCAGGCTCCGGTCTAAGCTCATTGCATAAACACTCAGTTCTCACAACGATTCTGTAAGGTAATCATCCCTGTTTTACAGATGCAGAAAGTAAGACCTAGAGAGGTGAAGACATGCCAAGGTCACAGCCAAGAAGTGGAAGGTCTGGCTCCACAATCCATTCTCTCTACTGCTATGCCTCCCATCAAGAAAGACAGGGACAGCTGACCCTTAAGAGCCTCAGTTTGATTCTGAGTTTGAAAGGTGGTCCTAGGAGCTCCCGTCGTGGCGCACTGGTTAACGAATCCAACTAGGAACCATGAGGTTGTGGGTTCGATACATGGCCTCGCTCAACGGGGTAAGGATCCGGCATTGCTGTAAGCTGTGGTGTAGGTCGCAGATGCAGCTCAGATCTGGTGTTGCTGTGGCTGTGGTGTAGGCTGGCAGCTACAGTTCTGATTAGACCCCTAGCCTGGACACCTCCATATGCTGCGGGTGCGGCCCTAAAAGGACAACAACAACAACAAAAAAGTGGTCCTAAGTCACAGGAGTGAATACATACCTACCCCCTTTAGACTTGTCTGATTTCATTTTTCTCACCTTCTTCAGCTTATATAACCCATGCATATACCATCACCACTACCGCCTCTGCAGCAGTCACTTTTCTGAGTGACTACAGCTCCAATTGTGAGTGGGCTGGAAAGTGTCGCAGAACTCCAGCAATTATGCAGTCCTAGGGACAGCAGAGAAGCTTGGACTATAAATGAGGTGCATATAAATTCATGCATCCTGGAAGGGACAGAACAGAAACGTTGCTTTCTTTCCCACAACATATCCCTAAAGGAAGGAACGTTTGCTTTAAGATCTTCAGCTGGTGGGACATATCCTGGAAGGGAAACTGATTTATGAAGTTGAGAAATAGGCTAGTCTTCTCCCAAGATTAGTGAATTTCTGTTGGATCCAGAGAGTGAACTCTGAGAGCTGAGCTCATTACCTAGTAGGGACAAAGTGAGAAGGAAGAACCTACCAAGAAACCGTTGAGATTTATATGCAGTTGAGAAGTCATAATATTAAATTTAAAAGTTAGCAAGAGGAACCTATGAATAAAGATATATCCAAAGATGCCAAGGCTTCCCTGGGATGGCTACACAAAGCTCCAGAGTTTGCAGGGCTTGAAAATCAATGGAACACACACATTTTTAAAGAACTCCGTGGGGATTTTGAGCATCTTTACCTGTTTTCACATATGGTTATTTCCATACCAACTGTCAGGGAAAAAGGAAAGATGATTTATCATTATCAGAGCAAGGATTTAGACGGAAATACCTCCATGCTTTTTATTCAAGGAATAAAGGATTCTGGAACAGATATTATTGGAGAGGGGGAAGAAAGATCTCTCTCTCTGTATGTCTTTAGGAATAGAAGATGCCCCTCATGATTGGGGAGTTCATCTTGGAGATGGTTTATTACAATTTTTATAAGCTTATATCCATTCTGTGAATTTGTTCACGTGATGGTGACCATGATCGCCAGGAGCAGCAAGAGTCGGAAAAAAAGAGTGCTCCCCCGGCCGCAAGGCTTTTCTAAAAACTAAGATCTGACTTGGCCGAGTGAAAATATAAATTAGTGATTCAATTGGCAATATTTAAGTAGGAAACAAACAAACAACAGCATCTGGGTGAATTTTCTCCCTTCCCTTTTTCCCTATCGCAGTTCCTTCCTGATAAGTGTGGCAAGTCTGGGTGAATCCAGTATTTCTCCTTTATTTTCATTTTTAATACAGGGAGATGGTGTTTGAGTGTGAAAGGTGATTTTACTAAGCTTCTATGCAATTTTAAAATTTCAGGAGTTCCCATTGTGGTGCAGCAGTTGACGAATCCAACTAGGAACCATGAGGTTGCAGGTTTGATCCCTGGCCTTGCTCAGTGGGTGAGGGATCTGGCGTTGCTGTGGCTGTGGCATAGGCCAGCAGCTACAGCTCCGATTAGACTCCTCGCCTGGGAACTCCATATGCTGCAGGAGCGGCTCAAGAAAACGCAAAAAAAAAACAAAAAAAATTTTTTTTGTCAAAGTAAAATAGTGAGGTAAAAGATACTGACACTGACCAAAACACATACAAATCCTTCTGAAGACCAAACTGAAAACATTTCCTGGTGGATTTTCTCACACAGAGCCCCAGCCCTGCATTACCCTGAAGGCACAATGTGTCCGTTTTCCTTTGTAGAAACACACGTGGAGGCAGCAACCTTCACCGAGAGAGCAGTTTGTGTCCTTCAGTGACTGTAGGGCAGAGACTTTCCATTGAGGAGTAGTCACTGTGCTCCCAGGATCAGCTGAGAGACGCCAGGGCAGGCCTCAAGTGTCACTTTCATGGTAAAGTTTCACTGCTAAGGTTTTATGTCCAAATTGACTTGCTGCGGCTCTGCCTCTGGGCCGTGTTGAAAGATGACGCTGAACTGTGGCTTCAGCCAACCAGCACTGGGACCGAGAAAGTGCATCTGAAAAGCTTCTGCCTCAGGTCCTAAGAACCCAGGTTGTGACCACAGCAGAGTGGCCACCAGGTCAGGACACCTTAGTTGTGTGGTGACTGTAACAGATCACTACCAGGAGTGACCCCACTGACGTCCCAAGGACTAGACAAGGAAGAGGCTTTCCACATCCTCCTCTGCCTTAGGGGATGCTGAGGTGACCCCCCCACCCCACCCCCCGCCTGATCTGCTGCTATGATTGTGAAAGCTTGCCCATCACATCACTCTTTCCATCCAAACTGCTTCATCTGGATCTTAAAGGGCATTTCAAAAACCAGATGATCCAGTGGAAAACACAATATGGAATTTTACTCTAGGGTCATAACAACTTCGAAAATATTTCTGGGTACTCCATTTCTCCTCCAGAAATCTGAAATTAGATGTGATAAGTTAATGATTGTACAAACAGAGCTGTTTTCAATAATTTAATTATTAGACTCATGCCCCCCAAATGAACTTGCATGAAATATTAAACATTACTCCTAAGGCCATTTGGACACAGACAGTCACACACATACACACATCAGGAAAGGAAAAAAAAAAAATCTCTCCAGGATGCCAGTGTTTTGTTTTGTTTGGAAAAATAACACAATCAGAGGTAAACAATGTTTTCTTCTCCATCTCCAGTTTCCCCATCTGGTGTGGTCACTCTCTGTAGACTTAGCTTTGCTTCTGCTATAAACGTCTGCAGCTGAGGGCCGTGTGGGTTTGAGTCATGGGGGGGCGAGTTTTCAGTCTGAGAGATGTCCAAATCTGCAACAAAAAGACAGCATAGGTCACAGGAGAGTCAGCTTGAGATGCGCAAGGCAGGTGACACTGTGACTCAGAGTCAGAGCCCACTGAGACTGAGAAAGGCTGTGGCCATAGAGCTTAGCCACAGAGAGGATGCTGAAGTCCAGTGAGAAATCAACAAAAAAAAGATTCCTAATGATTTAATCAAAAGCACTAAACTGGTTGTGTGCACAAATGTCTCCTGTGGCTAAACAACCTGTACAAAATACTCCCAGCAAAGAATCAAATGCACGAAGACTTGCCACCGTTTGTGGGCTGTTGAAACACTGAGAAAGGGGCGCCCCGTTATTTTTAAAACCAGGTTCAATGTCTTAAGAAGTACAGTCTCCAGCTGTGTGTCATAAGCTGGGTTTGCATCTGCACAGGATCTCCCCTCAGAATATCTCAAAGTCAAGGACGGACCTGAAGACTCCATGTACCTGGGATTTTCCTGATGTGGGGGGTAAGAGGCGGGGAGAAAGGGGATGAGGGATGGAGACCCTTCAGCCCCGTCATCATGCAACTCTATTACTACCACACAAATTCACTTAGCAAGAGTAGCCAGGTTCCAATATCAGCTCTGCCTGGGTTTGTTATTTTTCTGGTTACCTAGCAACAGCAGGGCATAGTCTATTTCCCCTGTTCTCTAGTAAAACCCTCTAATGCATGTTTAAAGGGAAGACCAAGAAGGGTTTTGATTTGAGGGAAAAAAGCAAGGCTCTTACTGCAAACAATGTTCTCTGCATTGCTCCAATGACCACCCTTCCTGAAGCTTGGCTACTTAGCAAAATTACAAATAACCAACTTCAGCTGGAGCACAAAGCAGCATCCATGGAAAGCCAGGTGTGGGAGATGCAGAGCCCTGAGGCCCCCTGCCCCTCTGGTAAGGATCCTTGTTCAGGACTTAACAAGGGATCCTTACCATCCTTACCACATTATATTCAAGCCTCTATTTATTATTATTATTATTATTATTATTATTACTACTTTGTCTTTTCTAGGGCTGCCTCCACGGCATATGGAGATTCCCAGGCTAGGGGTTGAATTGAAGCTGTAGCTGCCAGCCTGCACCACAGCCACAGCAACGCGGGATCTGAGCCATGTCTGTGACCTACACCACAACACATGACAATGCCAGATCCTTAACCCACTGAGCGAGGCCAGGGATCGAACCCGCAACCTCATGGTTCCTAGTCAGATTCGTTAACCACTGAGCTGTGATGGGAACTTCTCAAGCCTCTATTTAGATGGATACACCTAACTGCGGCATTTTGATGACAAACAGGCTTGTAACTTTCCCCCTCCTGATAGGACTGCTGGTTATTAGAGAAAGCAGGAGCAAAGCCTAGCCAGAATGAAGAGCAAAACATCCTTACAAAGCTCTGCCCTCAGGGATGCGGCTTCCTTTGCTGCACCTCCTTTCTTTGCTTTCTCAACAGGAGGCAGAGACAGTGGGAAAAGGGCCGCTGGGGCACAGGAAGTAGACACAACTCACCTGGCGGAGCTGACCTGTGCCTGGGACGGTGAGGAGGACCCTGGGGGGGAGGGAAGAGGAATGGGGCGGGGCCTGATGGAGGGGAAGGAGGAGCGAAAAGAGGTGAGGCTGCACCCCCCACCCCCAGCTCTGCGCAGAGGTTTATGCCATCCCTGACTCTAGATGTCAAGGGGGCACAGAGAAAAACATCCATTTACAGTGGGCTGACTTGATCCTACTGACCCTGAATCCAAATTCTGTACCTCAAACACTGGGAACTCATTACTGAAAACCACTGAATGTGCCCCTAAATCCACCATGTACAGAGTGCCTTCTCTGGGCACACAAGCTGTTCCAGGTCTTTTACAGTCAACCTCTCTTTAAGCCTCAAAATGCTGTAACTCGCAATGTACAGCCTGGGAAACTGAGGCTTGGGCTAGTTACATTCTTGCCCATCCAGCCGCTGGGAAGTAACCTAGATTTGAGCTCGGAGGACCAGTGCCACTCGCTGAAGAGTCTCATGACACCCATCTGTCATTGTGCTGGAAACGGCCCAACCATCTTTGCTGAATTAAGAGACCCTGGATGTCTAACATTCATCCTCCCTAGGTACCACATTTTGAAGAGGCATCTACCAAGAAAGGGAAGAAAAAGACATTCGGAGCTCCTCCAAACTGACACAGCAATTATTATAACATTAGGAATTTCTCTCGTTTAATCAGGAAAATACACACACACACACACACACACACCCAGGCAATGATTTCACTATCAGGGCAATACAAATCAACCTAGAATGTTCTCTGTCTCATGCCCATCTGTGGTCATCACACGTTCACACTTCCAACTCCTCTTCCCAGCCATTGAAATAAAACCATGTCACCTCTAAAAATAAATATTCCCAGTTAAAATACTGACATTGAATATTATACGACCTAAAAAACAAAACCAAAAACACACCTTAAAACTTCCATCTAGCAGATGCTGACAATTTAGAGAACAGTTCGCCTAAGCCACCAATCACAGTGCTGCCTCCTCACCAACAGAAGGTGCAGCCAGGGTGAGAAAAGTAGCATGGAAAATGAATGAATAATCATTCTTTGAATGAGGCAGTTGGGAGGTGATTGACAAAACTGGGCACAATGGAAGCCCTTAATCCATGTACGTTTCCTTCTTCTGGGGTATGAAACACGCAGCATAGAAACCAAAATACTGGTGAGTCTAGGTATCTGGGAAGTCCCCTTCATGGTTTCAAGAGAGGACTTGTTCACCAAAAGCCGAAGAACCAAATACCTATCAGAAAGAATTCTTTTATCTTAAACTGTAGGCTCTAGTTCAGGAAGATAGAGCACCAAGAATGAATGTTGGGGTGGGGGAGGGGGTGGCCGATGGGCAGCATGTGGAGTTGTTCCCAGGCCAGGGAACAGATCCCAGCCGCTGCAGAGAACTAAGCCACAGCTGCAGCAACACTGGATCCTTAACCCACTGTACCAGGCTGGGGATTGAATTCACGTCCCAATGCTCCCAAAATGCCACTCATTCCATTGCACCACAGAGGGAGCTCCAGAAGAGATTTTTAGTTTGTGTGTGCATATAAGGGGGTGCAGGGAAAGGCTGAATCAGAGTTTTTCAAATAAAAATAAAAATACAAGAGAAAAATATCTCCTGGACCCGAAAGTGAATAAATGGCCCATGTTGTAATCCCACATGTATTAGAGGAGGCTGTGGAGGTTGTGTGTCACCTGGAAGGAAACTCAATTTCCTTCTCCATGTTCCTTCTTGGTTTTTACCTGAACTATTGAGGCCAGGTCAGACAGTCTGTCTTTGAAATTAGAAACCGATCCATGATTTCTGATTTTATTACTGCATTTCAACCCTGAAAGAACTCCAGCACAGCAATTGTATATTTCTCCAGGTCAGCCACCTTTTTTCCACACTTTTTACCCTAGAGAGTATGAGCATCATATAGAACCCCAAACTGAAAAAACATTTGTTTAAATAAAACCTCACTGATTCAGAAAGCAGAATTCTTGGGGAGCAATATGAATTACCCAGTTTTACTTGTGATCAAAACGCCTGCACCTTTCTGGACATAAAAATAGAATATGTCATTTATTAAGAAGCAAAGAAGTATTAACACAGCAATTTGACCAGCTAAAAACCTAATGTTATTGTAATGAAACAAAACTTCAAACTACAAAGAACCTTTTAATTTAGTGTCTCAACACAACTATCCCTCTTAGTTGACTTGCAGGAAAAATTTTCATCCTTTCCATACCTCTGGAAACTCGAGTCAATATTATTAACCTCAAAATAAGGACAAATAAGCTGAACTACAAAGGAGAAAAAAAAAAAAAAGCTTGAACCAAGTGGGGAAATAGAACCTTGGATCTTGGTGCAGGTTATTTTTGTATTTAGCAGAACTTTTCTTCACAAGCTAAAACCTCATCCTCCGCAAGAAATTTACTTAGAGTCACTGCAGGGGCTAAGTCAGCCTTCTAACGAAGTTTCTAAAAACTTTCAGTGCCCGCATTTTGGCTGGTACCATCCCCTTTGTCTTGTGAGTGGGGGACAGAAAACACCCATGGCTCAGGCTGTAGGATGTGCTGCTACCTGCTGGATGACCTTTGCATTTATCATTTGCATACTTTGCCCACCTGCTATTGGAATTTCAATCAGGGAGGTAAGAGAATGTGGAGTCTGGGATGACATACAGCCACAGGGATCAGCTCCTGAAAAACTGACATAAGCAGGAAGGAAAACCCGCCTTCCATCCATAGGCTCGCCATCCTTATTATTCTTTTGAGGCAACTGGATAATTGGTTATTTTCAAGACCAGACTATAAACCCAAGGTGTAAAATGCAACCATGTATCATATTGAAAATGACTGAAGTGCCTCCCAAGCTGAGCAATGAATGAAACCTTTTAAGCCCCAAGGTAAAAATGTAACCTTAGGCAAATCACTTCCCCTCTCTGGGCTTCAGTTGAGGAAGGATTGCACCGAAATCAACATTGAGGCCTCTTAAAACTTCTTACACTGTAGGAGAATTTTTATATCTGTGTTTTGGCTCAGTAATGCACCAAATAATATTCTAGAGATGCGAAAAATGGCCCCTCAAAATGGCATATGCACACTGAGGTATACGGAATGACTGCCTAACAGGCACCTGCTGTATAGCACAGAGAACTCAACCCAGTACTCTGTGATAATCTACGTGGGAAAAGAACCTGAAAGAGAATGAATATGTGTATATGTATAACTGAATCACTTTGTCATGCAGCAGAAATTATCACAACCTTAGAAATCAACTCTACTTCAATAAAACTTTAAATGAATGCATTTTTGATGGCTTTATGCTCAAGGAATGCAAATTTATTACCTTAAGTTGCATTTAAAATAACGTTCTTAGGGTACTTTCCAGACATACATCCCACCCTTCTCCTTTCAATCTTCTCAACAATGTGTATTTGGGTTGAGCCCACACAGCCCTGAGAGCACAGTGTATGAAAGCTACCTTGGGTGGAAGAGAAGAGCCACAGTCAAAATCTGCACTTGCACTTGCTCTTACCTTCTATGAACAGCAACCTTAAGAATAATTTGTCATAAAGAACAGGGTTAAGTATGGTCTTTAAATACTTAATCCATGCACTCTGCCTTTTCCTGGATTTTCTGAACAGAAAAGCATTTTAAATCATGATGATGTTTAAAGAAAATCTTAGTTTCCCTTTAAAGGCACCACTCTCACCTCCATCATAAACGTGAACTGTCCCTGTCTGAATTTAGCTCAACTTTACCCAACGGCCAGGCAGCCAGCGGTGCCGGGCTACAAATAGCATGTTGAGTCTATACTGTGGGGTCATTGAGATGCGTGGTCAGCCTTCTCCATGTCTTTTCTATTCGTTTCTCCCCAACGACTCACAAAACAGAGCTTTGTGTTTTCTGGGTCTTGGCTCTGTTCTTGTTTATTTTAATGAAGTGTTCTAACTTATACTTCTTATTACTGATTCCCTTGTGCCTATGCCTAAAATCAAAATTCACACTTTGCTAGAATAACCCTACCTCCAACAATTGCCATTAATATTCCACGTCTGCAAAATAAGTTGTATTCCCCCATTTAAGGATCAATTCATGCTTAGACTGTGGAACATTGAAAAAATTGTTTCCTGACGGCATGAGGGGCAATCCCTATTTTTTTCTCAGGAGCATTAATGCACAGCGTTTTCCTTCTAATGGAAAACACTTATTGCACAAAGCTCAAGGTGTCCTCAGAGCAATTTTGCTCAACGGCATTTTCCATAGTGAGCCACAAACAGGATGTGAGCAGCTGGCATAAAAACCAATCTGGAGTTGATATCCGAAGCCAACACTCTCAATTAGTGTTATGATTCCCTTTATTACTCCTTGTGCACCAATACTACCCCTGAAATAAAATAACTCTGGGGTGTACTGTGTGTGTGTGTGTGTGCGCACGCATGCACACGTGTGGTGCGCATGTGTAAATTTGTAATGTAAGAAGGCAAACGTTTTAAGTTGTGACTGTTAGAACTGGACTTTATTTTCTGACCAGTAATTAACCTATTTGGAATAATCTATGTTGGTTATGTAGGTAATGCTGATAAGAAACACACCAATGAGGGAGTTCCCGTCGTGGCGCAGTGGTTAACGAATCCGACTAGGAACCATGAGGTTGCGGGTTCAATCCCGCCCTTGCTCAGTGGGTTAATGATCCGGCATTGCCGTGAGCTGTGGTGTAGGTTGCAGATGCGGCTCGGATCCCGAGTTGCTGTGGCTCTGGCGTAGGCCAGCAGCTACGGCTCCGATTAGACCCCTAGCTTGGGAACCTCCCATATGCCGTGGGAGCGGCACAAGAAATGGCAAAAAAAGACACAAAAAAAAAAAAAAAAGAAAGAAAGAAACACACCAATGAAAGTAATCGATAGAATGCAGATACAATTATGTGAACATAAGATGCGTGATGATATATCAATTCTCTCTGATGTCTGAACTTTGATTTGCTCTCACACTCTTTCTCTCCAGAAAGGGGCCCGTACTACTGAGCCAGGACCTTCACGTCAGCAAGCCCCATATGAGGATGAGACAAGGTCACCTTCCCAACTTTGAGGTGCATTTCAAAGCATGTTTATCTAAACATGGTATTAATACGTAGTCATGATAAAAAATACAGTAGTCAAGTTAATAAAACTCTGGGTTCATCGAGTCTCTTTATCAACACATTCCCCAGAACTTTAATAGGCTCACCTGTATTCTAAAGCTCTGCAAGGAAAAATTGTATCGTCATGCCCCAAACTTGGGGAGATTTTTCTCACAGTGTGCTTTGCTGTGTTATGTTCTATGTAACCTACTTTGGGGAATAGTGCATGAGAGAATTATACACCTGTTATATAGACTAATAAAGAAAGAGACACAAATGACAAAGATGCCAGAATAAATCAGAAGTAGGAAGCTGGAAACAGGTGAGGTTTTCCAAATTCAGAAACTCTTAACCCTGGATATAATGTCTATTAAGTGGACTCAGACAATCAACATCAATGGCTGCTAAAATTATTAGGAGGAAAAGGTAGTGGGGAGCTTTATAATGGATGGATCAAGTTGAAAACATCTGAACCCATCTTAATAGCACAAAAAGAGAAGCCAGCATGGCAAGCCTCCAGATGTGATACAATAGGACTATACAGCATATGTAAGAAACAGACAGCCCCATCTACGAAGATTTTTTCCATGTCAAAAAATAATGTCTATATCTAGTCAAACATCAAATATCTATTCCCAACTACCAGTTTACAGGATATATAGGGACAGAAGATTATGCTCAATGACACCCTAGGATGCAATCGGCAAAATCCAGAATGTATAACATTTTTGGAAGAAAAATAGTGTTTTTTCCCAAAAACATCTTTTCAGTAGATAAACAACCCAGTCTTTTCAACAATTTGTAAGATTTTTTAAAGGTAAGAGGACTTTAAAGAGTCTTTTGTGAGATATACAAATTAAATGAGATATATGAATTTATTGGATCCCAATTCACACAAACCAAAGGGGGAAAGAATGAGACAATCAGAGAAATTCAAGCACTCAGAGTATGATTTTAAGCAAAAATTGTTATTTTTAAAAAGATGTAACAGTGATACTAAGGTCATGTTTTTAAAAGAGAGAGGATTCATAGCTTTTGGAGAAAGATACCAAAGAATTTTTGGATGAAATGATAGGATGTCCTGGATTTGCTTTAAGATAACTTAATGTGAGGGGGCAGAGAAAAGGTCACTGATGACCAGGATTGGCTGTGTGTTGATAATTATTAATTCATTAAATGACTCTCTCTAGTTTTGTATAGATCCAATGAATTTTTTTCAGATCCACAGTCTTCCATATACCTGGAGTATAAAATTATAAAGGGTTCTCTGTTATTCCAGTAGCATAGCTTCTACATACCTGATATAAACAGAACACTGTAGCAATAAATTAGACATCTCTTCTGGAAGTGGAATGTGTTTAGATCAATTTTAATGCAACTGTATGACAAGTCATTGGCAAGTGCTGTGCATGGATTTGTATCTATTCAGAAAGATACACAATTTCTGCAGCCTACTCTATAAAATAGATGAGGTTCATTTGAGTTTATAGATCCTCATAAAAATGATACAGATTCAGGTACGGTCCTCACTCTTGCCTAGGAAATTTAACATCTCCTAAGTGAAATACAATTCAGAAAAGATCTCATTTTATATCCTGGATCCATTTGCCCATGGCAATGAATTGATTGGGTTCTTTTGGAATGTGGATTCCTATTCTTTAGAGTTTACTTAAAACTAAAAAGCAAGATTTTTAAGAAATAGGAACTAAAAGTAGTCCAACAATACCAAAGTAAATTTCAGTTCCTAATAATAGTAGGTGTCACTATATGTTGTCAAATGAATGAATCAACCAGTAAATACCTTATTTAAAAATTCTTTCTACTCTAATTAGAGTTAACAGAATCACCACTTGGGAATTTTTATGTTTAGAAAGTACTTTGAAGTTTCATTTATTCTAATCCTTGTCTTCTCAGTAGGAATTGAGCTGAAAACATTGTCAAGATAGAATTGCATGATAGGGCTTCTCTCTTTAAGCTACTAACATTATTTGACCTTCAGTCAAACATTCAATTCAATCTTTATGCAATGGTAGGTACACTATGGAATATGAAAAGAAGAGGGTAAAACAAACACAGAGACAAATATAACTTGAAAACAGAACACAGAGTTCCCTAGTGGCCTCGTGGTTAAGGACTCGGCTTTGTCACTCCTGTAGTGCAGGTTTGATCCCTGGCCTGGGAACTTTATGCCACGGGTGCATCCCAAAAAAAAAGAAAAAAAAGAAAAGAAAAGAAAACAGAACACACTCAGGAACACAAGAAACCGAAGAAAACATCCAAAACCCACAATTAACTTCTCTAAAGATCTATTTTAAAGATATTTCAGCAACCAGATTCCATAAAGCTTATAGAAACAAAAGAGAACAAGGAAAAATCTCTTAGAAATTAAAACTATGCTAGTTGAATTAAAAAAAAAATCAATGGAATAGCAGGACATTAAGGACAAGAAAATCTCCCAGACAGTAGGGTGAAAAATGAAGAAATGGAAATAAAAGGAAAAAAACAGAACAGAAAAATCAGAGGAACCAAGAGGTGCAATTTATAACTGGAACCAGTTCCAGTAAGATAAAACTGAAGAGAAGCAATTTTTTAAAAGAAGAAAATATCACAGAATCAAAGGAAATGCATTTCTAGATTGAAGAAGCCTAATGAATAACTAGTAAAAATGATTTTAACAAAAGACCACACTGAGGCTTATTATAAAAGACATCCAAGAAGGAATCAAAAAAGAACGCTAGAGGCTTCCAAAAAACAAGAACAGGTCACAAAGGATTAGGAATCAGATCTTGGTTAAGTGGAAGAATCAAATCCTTCAGAACTGAGAAGGAAAATAATTTTGATCTAGAATTCTAAGCCTAGATTTATTATAAAAACCAAGTGTAAAAGTAGGAAAAATAAATAAGTGAAAAAGATATTTCAACAAATTTGAAAAAAAAAATTGCTTTCATTTTACCTTTTCTTAGAAAAGTTTAGAGATACGTCCCATCAAATAAAGGAATGTGCCATAAAAGAATGAGATTGGGGACACAGGATCCAACATTGGAGAGATGGGAAGAGGTGTCTCAGGTGACAGCTATATTGCAGGCCTGCAGAGTAACAAGCGCATATTAGAGCAAGAGCACAGAGGATTCTGAAAGGGAAATTTATGGCAAAGAATATCAAGGGGATAGCTTTTGGAAATGTGTTGGGTGCATGTAAAATAATGCCAACTGGTTACTGAGAGAAGAATAGGAACTTTGGAGGAAAACACAGAAGGTGAGCAAATGAAAAAAAATAAGGCAGATGGTTCAAGCTCCGTAAGATAGAAGAAGCACCTAGTCAATAACATTATTTTTAGCAGTTTCCACTCGAACAGTTGATTTTTCCCCACCTCGAAAGAGGTCAGCTCTCAGCAAAGGTCCCTCTGTAATCTTAAAGTGTCTACATGTAACGATAAATACGACTTCTCTGAAAACTACTTCTCAAAGTTCAAAATACATTGAGCTGATCCAAAAAGAATTAATGTACCTGTAGAATTAAGATTAGACACTTTTGGAATCCCAATATCTGCTGTTAGAAAAATCTTATGAACAGGAGCTTCAGAGAAGAGGAAACCTAAAAAGCTACTGAATATTTTAAAAGGCACAAAATCTCACTGGTAATTAGGGAAGTACAGATCGAAAGAATGAGTTACCTATTCATATCCATGATATCAGCAAAAATTTAGAAGCCTAACCATGACTAAGTGTTGGGGAGAATCTGGAGAAAGTGGAACACTCGTATATCGCTGGTGAGAGTTAACATGATACAGTTTTGGAGAGAAACCAGGAAAACCCAGTGAAACAGAAGACATCCCTACTACTTCATAATCTAAATAATCTCTAATGTTCATAATCTAAATAAACTCTATTCATGTGCACCAAAAGACATGCATAAAGGGATGTTTATTGAGAATCATTTGTAAGAGAAAAAAATTAGAAACATCCGACTTGCTCATTAGGTAAGGTAATACATATGCTGGTGTTTATTCATGTAACAGAATAGTATACAGCACTTTAAAACTATTTGTGGAGTTCCCTGGTGGCCTAGTGGATAAGGACTCGGCATTATCACTGCTGTGGCCAGAGTACGATCCCAGGCCTGGGAACTTCTGCATGCCATGGGCAAGGCCTAAATAAATAAATAAATAAAATTAACTATCTGTGCTACACATCTGATATGCATCTTGAATGAAAAAAGCTGCAAAAGATATACATTTGTACACATATATGGAGGAAGCAAGGGAGGGAGGGGCAGGCTATTTTATACTATCATGACATATATGTAAGCAATGTATCATTTTTGTCTTTCACTACATATATATGTATCCATAAACAATGAACAATACATAATATGCTTTGTTTTGTTAAAAAGAAAACAAAAATATGACATATGGTTTATGGATACATCTATGTGTTTATGGTATAAAAACATACTGTGGAAATGAAATACACCAATTATAGGACATTGGTTAACTGTGAATAGGAAAAAAAAGATAAGGGAAGGGTATTTCATTCTAACATTTCTTTTAAAAAAAAGGCAAAGAGATATCTGAAGCAAATATAGTGTAAGATTAACGTTTGTTAAATGCATGCCTGATACCTATTTTCTATACTTTTCTGTAAGTTTGAAATTTTCACAATTAAAACTTTTATGTTAAAAATGCATTAAAGAAGTTCCCATTTCAGCTCAGTGGTTAATGAACCTGACAAGCATCCATGAGGTTGTGGGTTCGATGCCTGGCCTCGCTCAGCAGGTTAAGGATCCGGAGTTGCCCTGAGCTGTGGTATAGGTTGCAGACGTGGCTTGGATGTGGCATTACCATGGCTGTGGTGTAGGCCAGCAGCTATAGCTCCGATTAGACCCCTAGCCTGGGAACCTCCATATGCTGGGGGGCGGGGGGGTGCAGCCTTTAAAAAAAAGAAAAAAAGGTACACACAAAAAAAGGCATTAAAATACACAGCAACCAATTGCAATATGAGGTCTTTATGTGCATCCTGAGTCGAAGAAACCAAACTGGAAAAAGGACACACAATGCATTTGTAAACAACTGGAAATTTAAACTTATGGCTGGAACTTACAGCCAGTCATGTTTCATCTAAATTCCTGTCCACCCCGCCCAACAAGCACACACATCCTGTACTGTATTGAAACAAATTCTAAAAATCATCTATAAACATTTACTGAGATACAGTGTTTCAGAATATAATTCTAAAAGATGCGGCTCTCTTTTTAAAACTATTATGAAATTTTTGATCATTTTTTCCCCATGTGGTTGTTGGGTGGGGTAGACAGGAATTTAGATGAAACATGACCGGCCATAAGTTCCTAATTTTTCTGAAGATGGGTGATGGTACGTAAGTGGCTGCTATACTTGTCTGCATAATTGCATACATGTTTGAAATTGTCCATACATTCAAGCAGGCAAGAAATATGTCCAGCTCAAATTTTAAATCAAAAGAAATTAAGATGTTCCAACCTCGGAGTCCCTGTTTTTAAGATTGTGTTGAATTGAATGACATGTAGGTCTCCAGCTACAAGGACAGGGCAGCATTTTTGGGTCCCTGAATTCCTCTCAAGGACGTAGAGACCAGGGACTTACAAGTACCATGGCAAGAGAACCAGAAACTGCCTGCTGCATGACCCTACCTACAAGGAAAGAGTTATGCCTCTCATTTTGCTGCAAGAAGAATTGAATTCATTTCTCCGCCAGGTGGATAATGCAGGAAATCAACTCAGGAATTTTAATGCTGCATTTACTTCTTTCTGGTTCAGTAGAGGGAAAAGCAGCTGCTAAAATTCTTAAGCATTCAAGATGCAGTGTTTTTCTTTAAATCAGAAGAAGGCAAGCAATCTGATCAAAAACACCCAAGCTAATTAGTTCTACCTACATCTTAATAATTAGGTTATCACCATTTTTTTAAACGGCACCCAATTCTTTAACAGTATACAGATGAGTGTATTCTCTTGATCAACTACAAAATTATGAGATATCAAAGAACTTAAATGTCTTTTTCTGTTCTGAGAAATTGGTATTTACGGTTTTCGGAGCAACATTTTTCTTTATAAAAATGAGAAACGGTTCATAATTTTTATTTGTTTGAAATAACGTTTGCTAAGAAACCAAACTCTGAAGTAGCTTTTCCACCTGCAGCCTTCATCTTATGTCACTCAAAAATGATTATAATTTTTAAAAGTACAGCATAATGTGTTGAAAATGTTTTGTTCAAACATAGATTTTTACTCTCTTGGCATCCTTTTCATATTTATGTTTGCTCTCAGAGTAAAGATTACCATATTACACTTCTGGAAATTAAACTTAAACATTTTCAGAAATTGGACCATTAGAAAAATAGACCGTTTACAGAACAGAGGCAAAATTAGGACTTTATCAAAACAGCAATCAAAAAGAATTACAAGATAAACTGCTTCACTCCTTGGAGCCATCTCTTCCTATAGGAGATGATTTTAAATTTTCTTCTGCATACATATGCCATATGGAGCTACTCTAGCTGTTAATATTTGTGCTTCCTGACATGTGACCTGTGAACACTGGAGCTTAAAGAAAGCTAATTTCCCTTTAATTAGTTAGCAGGTGACACAAATTGCTGTTTGTACTATATCTTTCTTTTTCAGATCTCTTCCTTCTGTAAACAACTCTTAAGCAGGAGTCATAGCATTATCATATAATTTAACTTCTCTTTAGTGGAATCAATCACCAAGAGTAAAGAGCAAGGAGCCTCAGCTCCTTAGTGACCAGTGGCCCCAATCCCTTCCAGACCAGCAAGGACCACTAAGCCCCCTGCCTTCTGAAAGCCTATTACCTTATAGAATAGGAAGATGCAGACACAGGAAACTACAAAAAAAAAAAAAAGGCAGGCTATCCTGCCCAATGGCTAATGAACACTGTCCACAGGTGGACATCACTTCAGAGATCTTCCAAAGAGAGAGCTTCCAGATGTAGTGGCCAGGGGCAGGCTTCAGAGCAAAGACAGAACCAGAGTTGAGCCTGGTTGACCAGAATGTCAACAGAAAGAGGTAGCCTTGTGCAGAGGTACCCAGGTAGAGTTCACCACTATCGCAAAAGGGAGAAAATGTGAGATGCTTTAAGAAAAGAGAGTTGTCGAGTCTGGTGGAAATATGAGTCCGTGCAGATAAGTCAAAGGGGGTTGGGGTGTGTTGGAAGAGTAGGTTGTGGAGGGTTTTGAAAAGCAGTGTTGAGAGTTTTAACTTTAGGAGGTAAGCCTGGCAGCTACTGGTGATCAGGACACTGCTATGGTCCCGTGTCCATCTACATACTTGGCTTCACCTGAACTTGCGGGTCCAGGGGAGGGTCAGAAGGGAGCCTGGAATGAGCCCACATTTAGCCAAGAAAAATTCTATCTCTCTGATGACAAGGCATTACTTTTTTCTTTTTTCTTTTCTTTTTTTTTTTTTTTCAGTTAGTAGAGGGTGCATCAGAATGAAAACTGGTTTGAGTCCTTGTCCATTCATTCTTCAGGCAACACTGAGTGCCTCGTATGTGCCCTGCACTGGGCTGGACCAGGGAAACTGAGCTGAAAGTTTACAGTCCATACAGTCACTTCAAAAAGTGTTCCAGCTTCTTTAAAGTTAAATAGGCACCCCTTCTAGGAGGAATTCTACTCCTAGGTATTTATCCAAGAAAAATGAAAATGTAATTTACAAAAAGCCTTGTACAAGAATGTTTATAGCAGCTTTATTCATAAGAGCCAAAAACTAGAAATAAGCCAGGTGTCCATCCACAGAAGACTGGGTAAGGAACTGTGGCAAATTCATCCATGCAAGACTCCTCAAGAATAAAAGGGAACCAAGTGCAGGTTTATACGAGACCATGGATGCATCTCAAAAACAGTATGTTAAGCGAAAAAACCTGGACACAGAAAGGTACATAGTATCTGATTCCATTCCATTCTAGAATAAGCAAAATTAACCTGTGGTTGATGGAAAGCAGATGAGTGGTTGCTTCTGGGAGTGAGGGTTGCTTGGTGAGAGGTAGAAGGGAGCTTTCTTTTCTTTTCTTTTTTTTTTTCTCTCCTTTTCTAGGGCCGCTCCCACGGCATATGGAGGTTCCCAGGCTAAGGGTCTAATTGGAGCTGTAGCCGCCAGCCTACACCAGAGCCACAGCAATGCAGGATCCAAGCCACGTCTGCAACCTACACCACAGCTTACGGCAACGCCTGATCCTTAATCCACTGAGCAAGGCCAGGGACTGAACCTGCAACCTCATGGTTCCTAGTTGGATTCATTAATCACTGCGCCACGATGGGAACTCCCCTAGAAGTGAGCTTTCTAGGGTGACGGGAGTATTCTAGGTCTTAACATTCTTTCCACAAAAATGACTCAATAATAGAGTTAATATCTGAGCATTCAACGTATATAAATATCTCAAACTATATAAAGCAACTTAGGATCCAGAGGAAAATAAGTGACAAAATATGGTGGAAAGTCATACAAGGATCTAGTGGATACTACAGAGTCACAAGGAGAGTCCTAACCCAGAGTGGGAGGGTCCAGATAGGCATTTGGATGAAAGTGACCCCAGAGCTGGGTCTTAAAGGTAAGAGTTTACCAGGTTGGGAATAAAGGGTAGAGAAGAGGATATCCCTGAGAGAGGAATAGGTGTACAAATGGGGCAAGGGGTCTGGTCTTTTCACATGCAACTTAAAGAACTTGCTAGGGCTGGACCACCAGGAGAGACAGGACAGAGCAGCATGAGATGGGGCTGAGACATGAGAGGTCAGACCACGTCTCCAGGCCCAAGCATATAACCTCCTGCGCCTCATCAGCAAGGACTAGCTTCAGCACATGGTGCATTTAAATAAGCCCAAGAAAGGTGACCCCCAAAAGCCTCCAGACAATTGGACATGAAGCCTTGTCCACAGGCCCAAATGCTGGCCTGGGGCCAAAAAAAAAAAAAAAAAAAAAAGCTCTTTCTTAAATGCATTGTGCTAGGTTTGGTTTTCAAAAGATATCCCACGTGATAAATCATGTCAGGATATGTCATCTGGGATTTCAACTGAAAAAAAAAAATCTATCGGAAGTGTGTGCCACTTACAAGGAGTTTATTTCAACACCCACTTATATCAGTGATTTCCTCCTAGAGTATTTTAAAGAATAGCAGTCCTGCAACATTCTGGGCTGGAGAAGAGGATGCTGTGGTTAAAACGGTTTGGGAAATGCCACTTGTGGCGATTCACAGTACACATGAGCACAATGAAAGTTTTGAAGAAGTTGTGTAGTCGCCAAACCACCATTTCCCAATATCATCTGATTATGGGAACTTTCTGTCATGTACCGAGAAACCATTTTTAAGAAGAGTCTACTTAGATAATACTCAAATGAGACATAACATGTCCTTCAGGTCCCCAGAGTAACTCTTTTGGAAGCAGCCCAGTGGCTCAAGTGACCGAATGCCCTTGCTAATGATTTAATCCTTTCTTTTAACCCAAGGTATAACCAACAGCAACAGGGATGAGACCTGTGTCAACCGAGAGCCACCAAAGTTCTCAGAATTTTACGTTTCATCTTCTAAAAGCTTCATACCACCTACAAAGTAGATACTATTAGAAGTCCAATTTTATAGATGAGGAAACTGAGACACATTGAGTGTACACACTTGTTTACCTTTTCACAGGTGGTAAACGACAGAGCTGGAAAGGGAACCCAGGCCTAATTCCCAGGCCTTCTATCTTAACCCCTATGCCAGGCAGCCACCTCCACTGTTTAATATTAATCAAGAGCCTTCCTTCATGCATTCAGATATTCACTCCTTCAAATCCTGCACCTAAAAGCAAAGGACCAATAAATGCACCTCAAGTTCATTACGTGAGAAAAGTCTTGTTTCAGTCTATTTTTGCTAAAACTTGCTGTAGGACATGGGAGAAGGTGGATTCTTTATCTTTTCATCTTTGAATGACAGGGAAATATCATATCAACTACTTTAATCTCATGAATATATGCCTTGTCTAAATCATTCTGGTCAAAAATGATATTGCTAGGCGGGTTTCCATCCTAGTTTTTTTCCTGTGTTAGTGCTGAATCAGTCATTCAATCAAGTCCTCCATGAAATACATTTTCTGAAAATTTCCTGAACCCTACATCCTCAAAATTAGCCAATGGTCTAAAAAAACTGAAAACAATCATCTCTAAAAAAAATTTCATCTATGTATATATCTATATCTATATATCTGAAGAGGAAATATTTTAATTTACTGGCAGCAGCCTTTGCAAAAAGCTTCTATGTTCTTATCATGAGCAATGATAACTTCTTTGAGTAGGATCAGTTTAATGCGCTTTTCCTCAGTATGTTGCTTCCAGCCTCATACAGCTAAGATTTAGGATTTTCCCCCACCTCCATTAATAAGGTAATCAACTCATACACAGCTCAGAGCAGAGAGAAATCACAAAAAGCAAAAGCAGTATCTGATTTTTCATGATCTCAGGCTGCTTTTTTTTTTTTTAATATTTGCAGGTGATTGAGTGGTACCCTAAAAGGTGACTGAACTTGCCCTCCCTGTGGTAGTACTGCTGCATTCTCATCAAGAGGGATGGGCCTCCAGTCCATGGTCCCATGGACACGTCAGTGTATGAGTGCACTTCCTCACCCTGGAGCCCGAATGCAAAAGCAGGCCCTTATTACTATGTGCTGACTAACATGCCAGCCTCTTTTGGCCCAAACCTTCATTACGTTTTCTCCTTCCAAGCTATGTGCCAGGGAAAAGTACTTGCATATGCAAAACTTTGTGGGTATATTTTAGCGCTCCTGCCAAACAGAAGCATCAAGCATCTAAAAATACAGGATGAGCTCTACTTTGTGTATCTTCTATCATGCCAATCTGGATAAATTAACAAGTAATTAAAGATAGGATAACTTTTTCAGGTAGGAATAAATTCATCAAGAGTCAGAAGTTGAACCTACTCATTGGAAGTAACACGGTTTGAAAACCTTTAATTTCTTAAGAGAAGGTTCAATTTTCATCAGATGGACTATACATTAAGCTTCCATATTCTTGTTATAAGAACATCCCCCAAACAGAACCATATGGAAATGAGTAAAGAAAACACAATTTACATCTCTCCAAGAGTTTAGACTTATGTAATTTGAAGAATATTTAACGGCTCCATATTTACTATGCTAAAATAAGAACAAAAATCCAGCATAGCTAAACAGTTAACTGCAAGAATGCATCTGAAATGACAAGGATATAAGCTTAAGATGCTAAACATACAGAGTCCAGAAGCTTTTGGCAAAGCCAAGTGTGAAGTCTCTTTCTCCTTGACTTCTAATATCTCACCATCCCATCTTCTGCCATCTGCCTCTAGCAAATGTCAGTGTATTCCCAGGATGGAAACGTGCTTCCTTTCTGAGTTATTCCTACAAAGGCTCCCCAAAATATGGCTACTGCAATTGAGCACAATTGCCCTGAAATCAGGGGAAATAACCCAAACCATAGTCTCTTTTCAGTAACCCAGAAGAAACAAGAATCCCTCCCATCTGAATGACTGGTGTCTAAACTGAATGAGACACACTCAGGCTCCTATACTGACAGCCCCCATCATCTTTGAAAAATAGGAATTTCAAAACTCAGAATCTACAAGAAAGTACTGAGGCTTCTGAGGACATGTTAGAAAAGAGAGCGTTCAAACCACCTCCCGATGTGAGGTTTTGCATGGGGAGGTCTCTGAGCACGCAATTCCAATTTTTTGTTGCTGGCGGATTTATGAGACTCTTAGAGCACAAGGCCCTTATTGCAGCGTTACAACATTCTGTGTGATTAATTGATTGCAAATCTCTGCACAAGGTGCCAAGATCACTAGTAGGAAGCAAGTCATTAAATAAAATTAAAACTCTGCCAAGGTTTCGATTGTAAATGTTTCTTCCAAAGCCTTATAACAGTACCTTTTACAAAATTACCTCAATTTACCTGAGAAGTAGAGTCTCCTGCTTTTCTGGCAGATGATCCAAATAGTCTATATTTAATCCAAACATCGAGCATGGTAGGTTTTAGGAAGAAAAAGCTGTAGTGTAATGAAACTTGCATAAAGAGAACCATGGAGAAGAGCTGACATTGAAGATAATTAAATCGTGCACAGTCTCACTGCGAAATTGTTCAGTGGAAGGACCGCTGTCCCATCCTGCGTAACTGGTGGGAAACTTCGTAAGGCTACGTTTCTCCTTAGGTAAACCTCCAAACCAAGCTTTAACATTTCAAATTAAACTGAATTAATGTCTCATCTATAAAGAGAATGGATACCCTGGCCCCTTATCCAAAGAACCTCCACAGTGATTTATCATGGCAAATTAACATCTCCACTGATCACAACTCAGGCCCCGGTGTATTTATTATCTGGCTCAAAGTCTGAGCAGAACGACAGGACAGGACTTGGTTCCCTCAGCCAGCTGTTTCTGGGAACTGGCCAGCTGTGAACATATAGGTGCCTTTCAGTCAGCCTGTCTGGGCTAATGCGAAGGGATCTATTTCTTAAGATGGCACCACATTTAATCCTAAGATTGCTATAATAAATGCCTGATCTTTCAGGCAATATTTTGAGGCTGACAAGTAGAAGATGGTGCCAGGGAAATTGGTTCACATTCTAGGACTGTCCTTCACTAAACGAATTCTAATTGTTTTGCCTGGAGGGGATAAGCTAGGTGGGTTAAATAGATTTAGCAGAAGAAAACAGGTTTAAGAAAGTGTTTCATTGATGTCAGCTAGCTGCCCATGTTTAATTTACTGGTTTTCAAGCTACTGTATGGTTAAAAAAGAAATACCTCAGTGAACAGACATATAGACTAATTGTTACTGAATGAACAATCAAGTGCTAAACTGTTGATGTGCCATCTTCCTAAAGTGACAATGATGGATTCATTTCTGCCTGTTTAGAATCAATTAAAGCATTTTATGGAGAATATGTTTAAACTTTTTGAGTTTTTGTTTGCTACCCATGGCCATGTGGGGCTCTCTGTACAGTGTTCTAAAGGGAAAAATTACTCATATAAAAAGATGCTCTCAGAGTTCCCGTCGTGGCACATCGGAAACGAATCCGACTAGGAACCATGAGGTTGAGGGTTCAATTCCTGGCCTCGCTCAGTGGGTTAAGGATCTGGCGTTGCCGTGAGCTGTGGTGTAGGTTGTAGATGCGGTTCGGATCTGGCATTGCTGTGGCTGTGGTGTAGGTTGGCAGCTACAGCTCTGATTAGACCTTAGCCTGGGAACCTCCATATGCTGTGGATGCAGCCCTCAAAAAAAAAAAAAAAAAAAAAAAAAAAGATGTTCTCTATAGTTGAACAAAGAGTACCCATACCAAATTGGCCAAAAGGACTGTACATCAAGAAGCAAATTTATTTAAGTATTAATAAAGAAGAGAAATTCATTGGCAATTGTTAAAGTCTGCTGCCTGGACTCGAGGAAGGTATTCAAGGCAAGCAGTCTTACAGTTAGCCTAACATTTTAAGAAGTCCACCTCACATTCACCCATCTTACAAAAGCTTTTGATCCAGTTGGATGGCCTGAGGCATCTGTCTAGCCCACCTGTATGGACCACCACCACACCCCACAGGTCTGCTGCTTTCCTCAAAACCTCTCAATGCCTCGGTAGACACAAGCTGTGTGGCTCAAGCTCAGAGTGGCTTTCATTTCTGGTAAAGAGTTTGGACCTTGACTCCTTTATGTATGTCATAAATATTCATCCGATGTTCATTATATGCCAAACACTGAGCATGGGGACTGTGATGGAGCAATTAATACAGGAGATACATGGAGTTCCCCACTCCCTTGAAGCTTATTCTACAGTGGGGCAGGCAGACGTGACATAAATTATTACACATGTAATTAATTCGAAGTATGAGAAGGTCTAATAAGAGGTGCTTCCTGGTGTTGGGCCTTGATTTTTATCCATTTATCTAAGACTAATGAGGACAAATCAGTTCAGGAAACCTGAACTCAAAAAGAGATTAAGGTCACAAACCAGAACACAATTTTTAAATTTAAGGTGAGAAATGGTTCAAACCAAAATACTCCTGTTGGGGAGTTCCCGTCATGGTGCAGTGGTTAACGAATCCGACTAGGAACCATGAGGTTGCGGGTTCGGTCCCTGCCCTTGCTCGGCGGGTTAACGATCCAGCATTGCCGTGAGCTGTGGTGTAAGTTGCAGACGCGGCTCGGATCCCGAGTTGCTCTGGCTCTGGCGTAGGCCGGTGGCTACAGCTCCGATTGGACCCCTAGCCTGGGAACCTCCATATGCCACGGGAGCGGCCCAAGAAATAGCAACAACAACAACAACAACAACAACAAAAAAAGACAAAATACTCCTGTTGGGTTTTCTCAACATTTTCTTTTTGTAGGAAAACCTATTCAGGGAACTCAAGTATCATTGGACATTTTCCAGTGGTTATAATGCAATGTATGGATACAATGCAGTCATGCTTGATATAACGCAACCAATGAGGGCTGGATGTTCTGTGGATACGGATACGGATGTTCTATATCCCGAATTGAGATGTTCAGTCTTATGGCCAGAATATTGCTTACATTTGATTTGAAAACATGGTTGACTGATATAACTTCTTCCTCTACAGAGAAGAAGAGAGGAAAGGACAATGCTGTGTTTTCGGGACTTCTTCCCCAGGACAGTTCGGGTGCTATACCAACAAACACCTCCACCTGGACCAACATGGAAAAGTAGTTATCCCTTTATGTGCTAATATATTTCCAATTCTAAGTAAAAAATTCCCCAATGTATTTATTTATTTATTTATTGTCTTTTTAGGGCCACACCTACAGCATATGGAAGTTCCCAGGCTAGGGGTCTAATCGGAGCTGCAGCTGCCCGCCTATGCCACAGCCACAGCAGTGCCAGATCCGAGCTGCATCTGTGACCTACACCACAGCTCAGGGCAGCACCAGATCCTTAACCCACTGAGTGAGGCCAGGGATCAAATCCACATCCTCATGGATACTAGGTGGCTTTGTTACCACTGAACCATGAAGGGAACGCCCCAATGTACCTTTTTTCATCGTATTTTAAACTACTGACTTCCTACTGGCATTTAGGAGATGCTTTTCATTTTGACCAGGCTACTTCTGAATCACAATTACGATGAATTCTTTCCACCAGGTAGGGATGAAGCTGAAGTTCATGTTCCCAGAACATGATAGGCATGTTTTTCTTAAGTTCTGCTAACACGTCCTTGCCTAGATGAGCAAGTAAGGCTTAGGAATCACACAGCAGCCAGCAGAGCCTAAGTTAGCCTTTGAAGTGAGGTTCTCCAACACCAAGTCCAGCACGTCAGATTGGCAAGGCAGGAAAAGATCACAGGATGGCTTTTTGGAAGCACCTAAGGAGAGTGTTGTTTAAACAAATCTACAGGCCCAGCCAAGTCCTCCCAAATCAGAGTCGCTGAACAGAAGAATCCATATACTTGTACAGCCTTTTCCCCAAAACCCTGATGCAGAGCCAGTTATAGTAACCATGGTTCCAGCAGCCAACCCCACCTAGGGCATCTCCCTTCTCGTTAGCCCAATAGGTAGAGGGTGGCCCTCCAAAAAGTGCCATAGGACCTGGGGAGCAGGAGCTGGAGCTGCGGGGGGGTGGGGAAGTATTTCTGGGCTTTAAGCCACTGGCCTTAACTTCATCCAATACACTCAATTCCATTTTTCTAAATTTATCTTTCCACAGAGAGCGAATGAATAAAAAGTGAAAAAGAAAAGTTGCCTGATTTGAAAACCAAAGACAATAACCACCATCTCCCAAGATTGTTGTAAGGAGCAAATGAGACCATGAATTCAAATGTGCTTTTCAATGGCATGAAGTGTCCTAAAATACTACATTATGAATTCACCCAAAGGTGAATTAAATGGGATGAAATTTCCAAACCAGGAGGACTACAACCTCCTCAATTGAAGTGAAGAAGAAAAACTAAGTTAGACCCTCTGTTTTTACAAATAAGGTTTTATTGGAACACAACTAATTGTATTCTTAATGTATCATCTGCAGCTACCATGGCAGAGTTGACTATATGCCTGAAAATACTAAAATGTTCACTAGGTGGTCTTTGAGGAGAAGTCTGCCATCCACCAAACCAAATGGTCACATTCCTCTTAGGCAAACATAAAAAACATCAGTCCTTTGCTGAACACCCCAAATTTTAAGCAAGCCCTGAAAATGGAATCTTCACAGTTGGACGGACGTAGGAGGGAGGGGGAGGCAGTCTCCAGATTCTGATTTGCAGGACTTGCCAGTTTGTCAGTTTTGGATCATTGTCCCAGGAGTCACTGAGACTGACAGGAGCACACCTTATCCTTCAGGAATTTTTGGTACATAAACAGTTACAAACTTCCTTTCTAAACTCAACCCTTAATCACTTTGAGAACAAAATCCACACTGTGCTAGGAGGTCAAATACGTAACACAGGGGTGACGTGTGTGTGTGTGTGTATACATGCATATATACATATATACATATATATACATACACACACATGTATATATGTCTGTGTTACAGAGGGGTGACACGTGTGTGTGTATACATGCATATATACATATATACATACATATACACACACGCACATACACATATATATATGTTACATACACTTCTAGCACAGTGTGGGTTTTGTTCCATATTTTAAGCTAAGGATGAGCAAGGTCAGGCCTAACCTCTGGAATCCTTTATACTGAGTAGACTCCTACTTCAGCAGCTTGTTCAAACCAAATTGGAATTTATGTGGGGATGAATAGGCAGCCACATGGCTGGCTGGCTGCCTCTGCATCCACCCACCTGCTGGTTTTCCTCTCCTGCTGTGTGCTGGGCTCTATTTGCTAGGGCGGCATGGCCCTGGCCCAGTTGGCTCATGCAGCCGACTGGCCCCCGGAGGACTATGCAATCAGGAAGTTGGCATCAGCACTCGCAGCTCACCAGGCTCTACAAGCAAATGGCACATTTCCCTTTCCTGGTACCAAATCTGCAAAAGGTGAAGTCAACCATCTATACTTGTCAGTGAGAAAGATTAAAATTAAGTCTTTGAGTCCAGTTATTTACACTCTTGTCATAACGTATTATGCAAGAAGTATTATGGTGTCCTTTAAAATCTTAACCAAAATAATAGCCAAGATTCTAGATGAAAAGAGAAAGAGCTAATGATGTCTCCATTTTGACTTCTGCAAAGTCCCACAGACATATGTGGGGTATGATGTGATGTCATCATGACTATTCTCAACACTCCAGCTTTGGTTTTATCTAAGCAATCCCAAATAAACACATCTAATGTCTGTCCCAGCCACAGAAGAAGTTCAAAATCCCCAAAGCTCTTTAATCAAGGTTTAGGTTTGAAAAAAAAATGGCCTAATGAAGCTACAGACAATATTTTCTGCCCTAATTTCTGTGTCGACACAGGCTTGATAAGAGACACCTATATCCATAAATACAAAGACTATATTTATCACAATTTTACTATTATACATTTTTTAAACAGAGTTTAGTTCACCTTCCTAACCAAATTTAAAAAAAAAAACCCTCACACTGTAGTTTAATTACAATTCAATTTTGGTACATTAAAAAAAACAAACAAAAAAACCCCCTAAAGTTTCATGGCACCTAAGAATAGCAATGAGAAAGAAAAAATAATCATTTTATCCTGTGTTAAAGACTGAATTATGCCTCCACACCACCAAATTCATATATTTAGTCCTAACCCCCATTTCCTCAAAAGGTATTTGAAGATAGAGCCTTCAAAGGATCATTAAGTGAGGTCATTAAGATGGCCCTAATCCAATAGGGCTGATGTCCTTTGAGCAGATGAAATTAGGACATGGGTTTGCAGAGGAAAGACCACGTGAAGACAGGGAAAGGACAAGCCTCTATAAGCCAAGAAGGGAGGATTTGGAAAAACCCACCCTGCCGATATCTTGATCTTGGACTTCTGGTCTCCAGAACTGTGAGGAAATAAATTTCTGTTGCTTAAGCCACCGAGTCTGTGGTGCTTTATTACGGCAGGCCTAGGGAATGACTACATCCACCTTTTCAAATATTCCTTTGTCACTGAAGTTCATAGTCTCTAATGCCAGTTTCAGGTTTATGAGAGATTGCCCATAGGTCTTTGGCAAAGCTTCCTTCCACACAGATTACACAAATAAGGTGGCTGTTCAGAATTGTGGAACATTTTTAAAATATTAGAAATTGTCATATAAAGACTATTACTTAAATACTAACTACAGCATAGATTTTACTTGGGAATTTTCTATTATTTTCCCATATATAAAAAAACACGTCACTAAAAGTTTAACACAGCTACCTATACTTTTAAAAGAAACATTGCCAAGATGAAATATTCTGAATACAATGTTCTGAATTTTGAAAATATTTTGATGGGCACCAAATTCTAACATGTAGTAAAGGGAAATGCTCTTTTGGATTTTACTATTATTATTATTATTATTATTATTATTTGGCCTCACTCATGGCCTGTGGAATTTTCTGTACCACAGTTGTGACCTTGCCATAGCAGCAGCAATACTGGGTCCTTAACTCACTGCACCACAAGGGAAATTTTGAAATACACTTTTGGAATCCAAACTTAATAAAACTATTCTTTTTCCAACATCAACTATGTGACTAATATATGAAATTTGGTTCTTGATTTGAATTTTATCATATACATTATGGCAAAATGATGATATTTTAATAATACTGAGGAGGAACTTTTTACATAATGTGCAAATATTGAAGTATAGATAAAAACATAACTGAAAAAGGATACTAAAAAGATTTCAGTTTAATTATTTTACCATAAAGTATTTTCTCTGTTGATTAATAAAAAAGGCAATCTACAGATTCAATGCAATCCCTATCAAATTCCCAAGACATTCTTCACAGAACCAAAAGAGAACATTTTAAAATTTGTATGGGAACACAAGAGACCCTGAATAGCCAAAGCAATATTGAAAAAGAAAAATGAAAAGGAGGAATCAAGCTTCCTGACTTTAGACAATACTACAAAGGTAAAGTCATCCAAAAATATGGTACTGGCACAGAAACAGAAATACAAACCAATGGAATAGGATAGAAAGCCCAGCTATATAACCCAAGTACCTATGGGCAACTAATCTATGACAAAGGAGGATAGAACATACAGTGGAAGAAAGATAGTCTCTTCAATAAATATTGCTAGGAAAACTAGAAAACTACATGGAAAAGAATGAAAGTAGAATACTGCCTAATACCATATACAAAAAACCCCACAAAATTCTAAATGACTAAAGACCTAAATATAAGGCCAGACACTATAAAACTCCTAGAGGAAAACATAGGCAGAATGCTCTTTGACATAAATCACAGCAACATCTTGTTTGATCCACCTTCTAGAATAATGACCATAAAGATACAAATAAACCAATGGAAACTAATCAAACTCAAAAGCTTTTGCACGGCAAAGGAAACCATTAAAAAAATGAAAAGACAACCCACAAAATGGGAGAAAATCTTTGCCAATGACGCAACAGAAAAGGGTCTAATCTCCAAAATATACAAACAACTGATGCAACTCAACAACAAACGAACAACCTAATTGAAAGATGGGCAGAAGACCTTAATAGACATTTCTCCAAAGAAGACATATGGATGGCCAACAGATATATGAAAAAATGCTCGAAATCATTAATTATTAGAGAAATGCAAATCAAAATTACAATGAAGTACCACCTCACATCAGTCAGAATGGCCATCATTAACAAGTCAACAAATAACAAATACTGGAGAGGGTATGGAGAAAAGGTACCCTCCTCCACTGTTGGTGGGAATGTAAATTGGTACAACCACTATAGAAAACAGTATGGAGATACCTCAGGAAACTAAATACAGAGCTACCATATGACCTGGCAATTCCACCACTGGGCATATAACTGGACAAAACTTTCACTGAAAAAGATACATGCACCCCCTATGTCCACAGCAGCACTATTCACAATAGCCAAGACATTGGAACAACCTAAACGTCCATCAACAGATGAATGGATAAGAAGATGTGGTAGAGATATACCATGGAATATTACTCGGCCATAAAAAAGACAAACTAATGCCATTTGCATCAACATGGATGGATCTAGAGACTCTCATACTAAGTGAAGTAAGTCAGAAAGAAAAAGACAAATACCATTTGATATCACTTATTTGTGGAATCTAAACTATGGACCAGATGATCCTATCTAAAAATAACAAACAAACAAACAAAAAACAGAAACAGATCATGCCCAAAAAGAACAGACTTGGGGTTCCCAAGGGGGAAAGAGGAGGGGATGAGATGGATGGGTATTTGGGGGTTTTTTTGGATATAAACTATTATATTTGGAATGGATGGGCAATGGGATCCCACTGTACAGCACAGGGAAATGTGTGTGATTGGGTCACTTTGTTGTACAACAGAACTTGACAAAACACTGTAAATCAGCTATACTTTAATCATAAAAATAAAAATAAAAAAGGCAAATATCATAAACTGATTCAGAGACGCCGAATAAATAGTTCTAAAATTCTAAAGCTATGGGAGAAAAAAAGGCCCAGAAGTAAAATGGTTTTTGTTGGTTTTGCCTTTAAGAAGATTAATACAGAAAAAGAGTAATATGGTTGAGCATTTCATGGGGCCTATTACACAGCAGTTGTCCTACAAGGACCCCATTCTTAAAAAAAAAATTCAAATTTTCTGTAGTCTTGGCCAGTGTCCCTCAGAGGAGTGCAGATTGAGTTTTTAAACCCACCATCTCTTCCACTATAAATAAAATCAAACACCAATTCGGATTTATGTTCACGCATCAAGAATTTTGTTCATGAGACAACTTCCAAAACTGGAAAGTAAAGTTCTTTATAAAGTATTTCCTCAAAAAATATTTACAGGTAACACAGGGCTATTATTAGCCAACATGAGAGAAACTAATGGTCTTTAAGAAAATGTGTCTTCTGGGGTTTAAAAAAAAAAAAGGGAAGCCACAGGGTATTTATGATATCTGAAGAGCCTCTGAACACATGCAACCACTGGCCACAACAGTCCAAAGGATTCAGAAATATTTTTCAAATGGCAATATAAAAAAAAAGAAGGCGGGGACAAAAACAACAACAACGAAGAATTCACTCTTCATCGTGAAATCCTCCTAGGCATGACAATAGAATTTATTCTAGTTCTACTCCACCTTCTTTTAGAAAAGGACAATTCCAAACAGCATCCTAGAAATTACCAGAGTACAGTGTAATGGTTCAGAGCATGGCCTCCAGAACCAGTCTTTCCAGGTCCATCTCCAGTTTGGCTATTTATTAGCTGTGTGGCCTTGGAGGAGTCACTGAACCTCTCTGTGCCTGTTTCCTTCCCTCAAATGGAGATGATAACAGAACCACCTCAGTGGATGGTTGTGAGTACTAAATGGATTTCCCCAGGTAAACCCTTAGCTCAGTGCCTGAAATTTGCTAGGCGTCATATAACTGGCAGTCGTGGCAGTGGTGATAGAGCAAGTCAATAACCAATTACAATCGGAACACAAAAAGCACAGTAAAATGCCTGGTTTGGTTGGCATAAGCAACCAAACGAAAATTCCAATCTAGGCCTCAGCCAAGCATGTTCAAGAATTTAATTTACATGCAATTTCTTCCACCAAGCTTACTATTCCCCAAATTCATGTTTCCACTGATCTGCTCTGCTCTTATGCACCACTCAACACAAGACCAAACAAAACTTCTTTAAGGAGCTGCAATCAAACCACAGTTAGTGCACATTTAATAAAAACACCAACCAAGAACATTAGAGGGAAATTTTGTTGTGCAGTGGTCACTGATGACCACTCACCCAAAGATATAGCAGCAAAATGTGAAGGAGGGGCACTGACACAGCCCTGTCCTAGGTTCTAGCACAGGGACTGTCCCCTTCTCCCCCAGCCCAGCCTGGCCCGGGCTCCTCCAGCCTCCTCCCGCTCCTCCTCTCCATCCCCTCCCCTCCCCCAGGCCTCTGAGGAGAGCACAGGCAGAGTCTAGCGAAGGCCGCCAATGGCTGATTTTGAGCTCCTTTCCATTCTAAGACCCACGAAAGCTCTGGAGCAGCTAGAACACCTTTTTATTTTTATTTAATTTTAGGGCTGAACCCACGAGGTTCCCAGGCTAGGGATCTAATCAGAACTACAGCTGCCAGCCTGCACCACAGCCACAGCAATGAAAGATCTGAGCCGAGTCTGCAAACTACACCACAGCTCACAGCAATGCTGGATCCTTAACCCACTGAGCGAGGCCAGGGATTGAACCTGCATCCTCATGGATGCTATTCAGATTCGTTTCCGCTAAGCCACACTTAGAACTCCTGCTCAAACAATTTTATCTAGCCCAGACAACCCTCTTAAGAATGTATCTCCAATCTTCATTGCCCTTCCCTATCATCTAATCCTTCCTTGCACACACCAGAATATTCCTGAGAGATGAAGGCCAGAGTAGATTTTTCATTCTTTTGTCCCTGTCCTGGGTGTCTTTGGCTGACACTGGACACAATATCTGAAGCCTAAGTACATCTTCTCAGCATTTCCCTGGGCTACGTTTAATTCCCTACATGTGGAGAGACTGGTTTTGTATATAATCCCTGTTTATTTCCTTAGGATGTTTTCTATCTCCTCCAAGCACGCTGCCAAAAGTTTAAGAGCTTTCTGCTTTAAAGCACAAGTCAACAGAAAAAGATGGGAGATAGAGAAAAAGTGGAAATAGTTCTTTCCAACAAAAGCTGAGTGTGGTTTAACTCAAATGGAGTTTCTGAATTATCCCAAAGCCAGGCTGCAAAACCACACTGACAATAGAGAAAGCACTGCAAAGAACAACTTCATGAAGCCACACAGCACAGCAACATGCACCCAGAGAAGGCGTCTGGCAGTGTGGTCTCTGTAGTACTAGAGCTGCAAGATGATGCATTAAAGGGGTTGCATTTTCTACATTCTGCCCAGTTTCAAATCCCAGCGTGCTCCTCCATTGTCTTTTTCCTTTTTCAAAGCATATTTGAAATGATACTTTAAAGAATTATTTCATTCTCTCCTACCTGCTAATAAGAAATAAGAATGTTACGGCAATGACTAAATAATGTGAAGAATTAGCCATTACGACAAATCAACATAATTTGGATCAGTAATACATCTATTTTCAGGCAGAGTCAGAATGATGACTCTCTAATCTGGAGAAGCTGAACGTGTTCAAACGTCTTCATTGCTGAGAAATTATCCTACTGACATACTAAGAATATATACGAAGCAAGGAACAAATCTGTGTCCAGTTCTAAAGATTTCTATGCCACTGCCTGTTTGGCATCTCTGAAACATGTTGCTGTCAGTGATCTACTTCACATCCATGTGGCCGGCCACTTGTTTACTCTGCTGCATGCCATCTGTTTTTCAGCAGAGAGGTTTCAAGTTCTTCTCATTCCCTACCTCATATCCCACAGAAAACACTTTATAATAGGCATAGATTGAAATCATTTGGATTCATGTGCAGCGGGTAACTCGAGCTGCCTTGCATTTATATTTGGCAAAGGCTTTAATGGGATTAGCAAATTGTGTTATTATGAGGTACTTATGGAGACATAACACCTTTTTCTGCAATGACAAACGATGTTAATTTCATTTTGGGTGTGGAGCTGCACTACAGAAGATTTTTACTGACATTACAGGAAACTGCCCCAAAAGACAATAAGGCCCTACCACGAACGCTGTGCATTTATTTCTGAGGTCAACAAGCATGTCTATATCAGAACAGGGTGAGACCAACAGTGAGGAATAAATGCCAAGATCCTGCACTTTTCAGGGAACGTTATCACTTAACCCCCAGTCCTGAGAGCCCTGTCTAGTTCCCTCATCTTGGTGGCATCCTCCAAGCCCTCTGACCATGGTCTAGTTTATCTAGATTCTCAAAAGCAAGGGTCCAGATGTCCCCCAAGAAAAGTTTTTGCCACAAACTCCAGCTCATCAGCACCAATTTATTCCCTTGCTCTGAAGAAGAGAACAAACCCTTCAGAGAAACAGCTTCTTATGGAAATGATAAGGATGATGTTTAAAGTTATTAATTACCATTTTCGCAAGAATCTTTGCTGCTTTGGTGGAGAGGGGGTATCTGATGACAGGGCCCAGCAGCTACCCACGGTTCATGGTTGACATCTGAGGGCCGGGAAACGTCCGTCTTGAGGGCTACTTGATTTCCACAAGTCCTGACCAAATCAGAATGGGATATATCTGGGGGGTAAGTGGCATCTGATGGAGTCGGCTTGTTGAAAGTGTTAAGTGACATCTGCACTAAAGCTTCATTGATGAAGAATGAATTTTCATGACAGAAATTCTCAGATCGATTAAGTTCCATCAGCTGTGTAAGAAAAAAAGAAAAAATACAATAATTTCTCCAGCAATTTGCACAAGTTTTATAAAGTATTCCTAATACATTTTAGCAATCAAGATGTCAATAATAAGAGTGGAAAAGAGAAGACTATTACCCTTGACTCCTGCCTCCCATCGCCTTTTAATGAGCTAGTACCAAACACTTCAATTCGCAATGCACAGTATATCATAAAAGACACAGAAAACAAGCAAAAAATCAAGAGGCAGCGCTCGGTGCCATTGAAGTGTTTCTAACTTTAAGGCAACAGCCTTTTCATTTTTGTTAAATAAAAGTTGAAGACATGTATGCATAAGGTATTTTCTACAAATGTAACTGAGCCAACATGAAAGGAAAATCAGATGTAACATAGATCATTTTAGAAGCTTATCAATTTTTTTTATTTTTTAAAGTTTTATCAATGTATAATCAATTTATAATGTTGTGATAATTTCTGCTATACAACAAAGTGATTCAGTTATACATGTACACACATCTGCTCTTTTTCAGATTCCTTTCCCACACAGACCATCACAGAATATTGGGTAGAGTTCTCTGTGCTATATAGCAGGTCCCCCTTGGCCAATCATTCCATAAACCATAGTGTGCATATGCCAATCCCAAAGCCCTGTTCATCCCTCCGTCCACAACCTGCCCCCTTTGGTAACTATAAGTTTGTTTTCAAAGTTTGTGAGTTTGTTTCTGTTTGGCAAATAAGTTTGTTTGTATTCTTTATTTAGATTCCACATGTAAGTTATATCATATAATATTTGTCTTTGTCTGACTAACTTCACTTAGTATGATAATCCATGCTTAGTACGTCCATCCATGTTGCTGCAAATGGGATTATTTCACTCTTTTTTATGGCTAATATTCCATTGTCTATATGTACCATATTTTCTTTATCCATTCCTGTTGATGGACATTTAGGTTGCTACCATGTATTGGCTATTGTAAACAGTGCTGCTATGAGCACTGAGGTGCATGTACCTTTTCAAATCATGGATTTCTCTAGATAAATGTGCAGGAGTGGGATTGCTGGATCATACGGTAGTTCTATATTTAGTTTTTTAAAGGAACCTCCATATTGTTCTTCACAGTGGTTGTACCAATTTACATCCTCACCAACAGTGTAGGAGGGGTCCCTTTTCTCTGTACCTTCTTTGGCATTTATTGTTTATAGACTTTTTGATGATGGTCATTCCTGCTGGTTTAAGTGGTATCTCATACTAGTTTTGATTTGCATTTCTAAA
Organism: Sus scrofa; assembly: GCF_054392235.1. Lineage (NCBI taxonomy): Eukaryota > Metazoa > Chordata > Mammalia > Artiodactyla > Suidae > Sus > Sus scrofa. The sequence continues at coordinate 93,525,162 of NC_139384.1, read as the reverse complement.
ATAATTAGTAATGCTGAGCATCTTCGCATGTGTTTTCTGGCCATCTGTAAGTCTTCTCTGGAGAAATGTCTGCCCATTTTTTGATTGGATTGTTTTTTGATATCGAGCTGCATGAGTTGTTTGTATATTTTGGAGATAAATCTCTTGTCAGTCACTTCATTTGCAAGTATTTTCTCCCATTCTATGGGCTGTCTTTTTGTTTTGTTTAGGGTTTCCTTTGCTGTGCAAAAACTTTAAAGTTTAATTAAGTCCCATTTGTTTATTTTTGTTTTTATTTTCATTACTCAAGAGATCGATCTGAGATATTGCAGCAGTTTATGTCAGTATTTGGACAGTTTTCCTCTAAGAGTTTTACAGCATCCAGTCTTATATTTAGGTCTTTTATCCATTTTGAGTTTATTTTTGTGTATGGTGTTAAGAGAGTGTTCTAATTTTATTCTTTTACAGGATGCTCTCCAGTTTTCCAAGCACCACTTATTGAAGAAACTTTCTTTTCTCCATTGTATATTCTTGCTTCCTTTGCCATAGATTAGTTTAGCAAAGGTGCATGCATTTATTTCTGGGCTTTCTATCCTATACCATTGATCTACATTTCTGTTTCTGAGCCAGTGCCATACTGTTTTGGTGGCTATAGCTTTGTATTATAGTGTGAAGTCAGGGAGCATGATTCCTCCAGCTCCATTTTTCCTTCTTGGGATTGTTTTGGCAATCTGGAGTCTTTGTGTTTCCATACAAATTAAAAAAATTTTTTTTCTTCTACTTCAATCTAAGAGTAATGGCATATATTTCCATCTGCTTATGTAATTTTTTATTTCTTCCAGCAGCATTTTATGGTTTTCAGATGATAGATCTTTTGTCATTTTAGGGAGGTGTATTCCTAAGTATTTTATTCCTTTTGATGTGATGGTAAATGGAATTGTTTCCCTAATTTCTCTTTCTGATCTTTCATTGTTAGCATATAGAAATGCAATAGATTTCTGTGTATTAATTTTGTATCCTGCAACTTTGCCAAATTCATCGATGACATCTAACAGTTTTCTGGTAGAATATTTAGGATTTTCCATGTATAGTATTATGTCAACTGCAAACAATGATAGTTTTATTTCTTCCTTCCAATTTGGATAACTTTTATTTATTTTTCTTCTCGGATTGCCATGGCTAGAACTTCCAAATCTATGTTGAATAAAAGTGGCAAGAGTGGACATCTTTATTCCTGAACTTTGTGAGGAATTATTTCAGCTTTTCACTGTTGAGAATGATTTCAGCTATGGGTTTATAATATGTGGTCTTTATTATGTTGACGTGGGTTCCTTCTATGCCCACTCTCTGGAGAGTTTTATCTGATATGGGTGCTGGATTTCGCCAAAAGTTTTTTTCCACATCTACTGAGGTTGGATTTTATTCTTCAGGTTGTTAATGAAGTGTACCATGCTGATTGATTTGTGGATATTGAAAAATCCTTGCATCCCTGGGATAAATCCCACTTGATCATTTGATCCTTTCAATGTATTGCTGGATTCAGTTTGCTAGTATTTTGTAGAGGATTTCTGCATCTATGTTCATCAGTAATATTGACCTATAATTTTCTTTTTTTTTTTTTACTGGTGTCTTTCGTTTTGGTATCAGGGTGATGGTGGCCTCATAGAACAAGTTTGTGAGTAATCCTTCCTCTGCAATTTTTTGGAATAGTTTCAGAAGAGTAAGTGTTAATGCTTCTCTATATGTTTGATAGAATTCACCTATGAAGCCATCAGGTCCTGGACTTTTGTTTGTTGGAAGTTTTTTAATCACAGTTTCAATTCAGTATTTGTGATTGGTCCATTCATCTTTTCTATTTCTTCATGATTCAGTCATGACAGATTGTACCTTTCTAGAATCTGTCCATTTCTTGTAGGTTGTCCATTTTATTGGCATATACTTGCGTGTAGCAGTCTCTTGCGATCCTTTGTATCTCAGTGATGTCCATTGTAACCTCTCCTTTTTTATTCCTAATATCACTGATTTGAGCCCTCTTCCTTTTTTTCTTGACGGGTCTGGGTAAGGGTTTGTCAACTTTATTGATCTTTTCAAAGAACTAGCTTTTTGTTTCATTGGTCTATTGTTTTCTTTGTTGCTATTTCATTTTTGCTCTGATCTTTATAATTTCCTCCCTTCTATTCACTTTGGGTTTTGTTTGTTCTTCTTTCTCTGGTTTCTTCAGGTATAAGGTTAGGTTATTTGAGATTTTTCTTGTCTTCTGAGGTAGGTTTGTATCACTATAAACTTCCCTCTTAGAACAGTTTTACTGCATCCCATAGGCTTTGGATCATTTTGTCTTCATTGTCATTTGTCTCTAAGTATTTTTTGAATTCCTCTTTGATTTCTTCAGTTATCCACTGGGTGTTTCATAGAATATTGTTTAATCTTCATGTTTGTGTTTTTTGCAGTTTTTTTCTTGTAGGTGATTTCTAGTGTTACAGCGTTTTGTTCAGAAAAGATGCATGATATGATTTCAATTTTCTTAAATTTACCAAAGCTTGATTTGCAGCCCAGAATATGACCTATCCTAGAGAATGTTCCATGTGTATTTGAGAAGGATGTGTATTCTGCTGCTTTTGTGTGGAATGTCCTATGAATATCTATTAAGTCCATGTGGTTTAATGAATCATTTAAGGCCTGTGTTTCTTTGTTGATTTTCTGTCTGAATGATCTGTCCATTGCTGTAAGTGGGGCGTTAAAGCCCTACTATTGTGTTATTGTTGATTTCTCCTTTTATGGCTGTTAGAAGTTGCCTTATATATTGAGGTGCTCCTATGCTAGGTGTACATTCATTTACAATTGTTATGCCTTCCTCTTGGATTGATCCTTTGATCGTTATGTAATGACCTTTGTCTCTTGTCACCATCTTCATTTTAAAGTCTATTTTGTCTGATATGAATATTGCTACTCCACTTTTCTTTTGATTTCTGTTTGATTGGAATATCTCCTTCCATCCTCTCACTTTCAGTTTGTATGTGTTCCTAGAACTAAAGTGGGTGTTTTGTAGACAGCATATATATGGTTTTTGTACCCATTCAGCCAGTCTATGTCTTTTGGTTGGAGCATTTAGTCCATCTACATTTAAGGCAATTGTTGTCATGTATGTTCTTATTGCCATTTGGTTAGTTGTTTTGGATCTGTTTTTGTTAGTCTTTTTCTTCCCTTCTCTTGTTCTCTTCTCTTGTAGTTTGATGACTATCATTAGTGTTGTGTTTGGAATGCTTTTTCTTACTTGTGTGTGTATTTATTGTAGATTTTTCAGTTACTGTGAGGTTTTGATAAAGAAGTCTCTCTATATCTGCCGATAGATAGATAGATAGATAGATAGGTAGATAGATAGATAGATAGATATAAAACAACATATATATGATTGTTTTAAGTTGCTGGTCTCTTAACTGTAAATGCATCTCCAGTATCCTAGTACCCTGCATTTGTACCCTCCTCTTCTCATGATAGATAGATAGATATAAAACAACATATATATGATTGTTTTAAGTTGCTGGTCTCTTAACTGTAAATGCATCTCCAGTATCCTAGTACCCTGCATTTGTACCCTCCTCTTCTCATGATTGCTGGTTTTGATATCATATTTGTGCATGAATGATTTCCTACCATTACAATATGTTTGCCTTTACCAGTGAGCCTTATCATTTGCAATTTTATTATTTCTAATACTTCCTTCCTTCCCCTCCCTTCCCTTCTCTTTTCTTCTTTCCCAGGCAAGGGGTCAAATTGGAGCTATAGCTGCCAGTCTACACCACAGCCACAGCAACATGGGATCAAAGCTGCATCTGTGACCTCCACCACAGCTCATGGCAACACTGGATCTATCCTTAACCCACTGAGCAAGGCCAGAGATCAAACCTGCATCCTCATCCTAGTCAGGTTTGTAAAAATAACCTGCCAAGCCAAAATGGGAACACCTAATAGTAGCATTTTATTTTCCACCAAAAGAAGTTCCTTTAGTGTTTGTTGTAAAGCTTCTTTGGTGATGCTGAATTCTTTTGACTTTTTCTTGTTGATAAAGTTTTTGATTCCTCCTTCAAATCTGAATGACAGCTCTGCTGGGTAGAGCATTCTTGGTTGTAGGCTTTTTCCTTTCATCACTTAAAGTATATCATGCCACTCCCTTCTGGCCTGCAGAGTTTGTGCTAAAAAAAATCAGCTGATAACCTTATCAGGGTTCCCTTGTATATTTTTGTTGCTTTTCCCTAGCTGCTTTCAGTATCTTCTCTTTGTCTTTAATTTTGGTGAGTTTGATTAATATGTGTCTTGGGGTATTCCTCCTTGGGTTTATGTTATATGGTATTTTATGGTATTTGTTGTGCTTCCTGAATTTGAGTATTTCCCTTCCCACGTTAGGGAAATTTTCAGCTTTTATCTCTCAAATATTTTCTCTGACCTTTTCTCTCTCTTTCTGTCACCCATATAATGTGAATGTTGGTGTGTTTAAAGTTGTCCCAGAGTTCTCTTAGACTGTCCTCATTTCTTTTCCTTTATCTTTTTTTTTTTTTTTTTTTTTTTTAAGGGCTGCACCTGTGGCATGTGGAAGTTCCCAGGCTAGGAGTCAAATCGGAGCTACAGCTGCTGGTCTATGCCACAGCCACAGCAATGTGGATCAGAACTGTGTCTGTGACCTACACCACAACTCACAGCAATGACAGATCCTTAACCCAATGAGTGAGGCCAGGGATCAAACCCACATCCTCAAGGATCCTAGTCAGGTTCATTCATTAACCACTGAGCCATGGAGGGAACCTCATTTCTTTTCATTCTTTTTTTATTATGTTCTGTGTCAGTGTCTTCCACCTTGCTTATTCATTCTTTGCCTCCTATATTCTGCTATTGGTTTCTTCCAGTGAATTTTTTATTTCAGTTATTGTGTTGTTCATATCTGCTTGTTTAATCTTTAAATCTTCTCTTTCTTTGTTAAACATTTCATTCCTCCTTTCTCTCTTTTTTTTCCCTTGGCTTTTTAGGGCCACACCCAAGGAATATGGAAGTTCCTAGGCCAGGGGTCAAATCAGAAATGCAGCTGCCAACTTACACCACAGCCATAGCAATACTGGATCCTTAGCCCACTGAGCAAGGCCAGGGATCAAACCCACGTCCTTGTGGATACTAGTTAGGTTCCTTTTTGCTGAGCCATAAAGGGAACTCCATGTTAAACATTTCTTGTAATTTATCAATCTTTGCTTCCAGTTTTTTTCTGAGATCTTGGATCATCTTTACAATGAATACGCTAAGGTCTTTTTCAAGTAGGCTGCTTATCTCTAACTCACTTAGTTGTTTTTCTGAGGTTTTGTCATGTTCCTTCATCTGTCTCATATTTCTCTGCTTTTTCATTTTGTATAGGTTCTTGTGTGCTCTCCTTTTTGCAGGCTACAGGGTTGTAACCTCTCTTGCTTCTGGTGTCTGCCCCCTTGTGCATGAAGTTGACAAGCAGGCTTGTGGAAGGCTTCTCGATGGGAGGGACTGCTTCTGCCCCCTGGTAGGTGGAGTTGAGTTCTCGTCCCTCTGGTAGATGGAGCTTTGTCTCTGGGTTTGACAAAAGCCGGCTGTGCACCTAGGAGAACTTTAGCCAGCCTGTTTACTGATGAGTGGGGCTATGTTCCCAATGTGTTTGCTGTTTGGCCTGGAGCTTTTCCACCCTTCTGGGTGGGGCCAGATTTTTCCAAAATAGCAGCCTCCAGGGGAGTTCACACTGATATTCATTCCCTGGGACCTCCCACCTCCAATGTTCTGCTTCACAGTGAGCCACGGTCATCCCTTGCTTTCCTAGGAGACCCTCCAAGACTCGCAGATAGGTCTGACTCAGATTCTTATGGAGTCCTTGCTTTGCCCTGAGGCCCAGTGCACATGGCACCCTTGTGTACCCTCTAAGAGGGGTCTCTGTTTCCCCTAATCCTGTAGTGCTCCTGTGCTCAAGCCCCACTGGCCCCTGATTGCAAGTATTCCAGGGGCTCTTCCTCCCAATGCCAGACCCCTCCAGGCTGGGGAATTTGACATGGGGCTCGGAACTCTCACTCCTATGGGAAAGCTTCTGCGATATAGTTATATTCCAGTCTGTGGGTTGCCCACCAGGCAGGTATGGGATTGCTTATATCACAAAATCACTCCTCCTACTATCTTGATTTGGCTTCTTTTTTTGTCTTTGAGTAGCTTCTAGTCTATTTTGGTAGCTTCCAGTCTATTTTGTTGGTAGCTTACAATCTGTTTTGTTGATGGTTGTTCAACAGTTAGTTATAATATTGTTTTTGTGGGGGGAGGTGAGCTTGAGTCCTTCTACTCTGCCACCTTGTCTCTGAGTCAGGACCTAAGTTTATCAACTTTTAAAACTTTATGTACTATCAATAAAAAGTACATATGTGCACATGTCACAAAAAAATCAACTCCTAGGACAAATAGAATTGTCAAGCATAGTTAGAGAAGGTGCAAAATGAAACACAGATCCTTCCAAAGGTTTCATCCCGCCCAATCATTAATTATTATACTAGTCATATTAACTGTTACTTGTGAAATGAATTTTAAATTACTAGGTCAAATTTACAAAAAAGTTAACAAACTTGGAATAACAGAATAGTATTATACTTGTTAAATTTAGTACCTATGCACCTTAATAGCTGATTGATATAATAAACGGTAAACCTATCTATCCAGAACTCTGAAGACTAGAGCCTATAAAGGGGGTCCTTCAACTCTAGGGAAGACAGCATCACTCATGGTGAGGACAGACCTTGCCTCACCAGGAAAACTTGCTTCTGTGTTTCTTCTCTTGGGTAAGGGCACCTCAGAGTACAATGAACCCATGATCCAGGAGCACCCAGACCTTTCAATTGTCTGTATTTCAAGTCAAGATGCACGTGGGCTGTCTCTGAAGGTTTCCAGCTTCTGCCACCTACATACTGAGTAACTCTTACAAGCTCTTACCCAAGCTGCAAGAAGATAGACGTTTGGTCAATGGCCAGGAAAAACCACAACTAAACCTGCCCTTTTTTTTTTTTTTTTTTTTTTTTTTTGATCTTTTGTCTTTTTAGGGCCATACCCACAGCATATGGAGAATACCAGGCTAGGGGACCAATCAGAGCTGTAGCTGCTGGCCCATGCCACAGCCACAACTCGGGATCTGAGCCATGTCTGTGACCCCTACACTACAGCTCATGGCAAAGCTGGATCCTTAACCCACTGAGCAAGGCCAGGGATCAAACCCGCATCCTCGTGGATGCTAGTCAGATTCGTTAACCACTGAGCCACGACGGGAACTCCTAAACCTGTCTTATACATACTCTGCTTCTGCAAGCCCAGAAGAGCCATACCTCCATTCTTCCTGGAGAAAATGCTGCAGGAAGGCTACTCTGCCGGCTGTGCTTCCAGCCACACAGCAGGCTCTGCTGGGCCCGCATCCTCTCTCTTTCCCTCTCCACCAGGCGTTGGCCCTCCCGTAGCCGCTCCAGGTTCTGCTGGTACTCCTGGAGCTGCTGGTCCAGCTCCTCCCGATTCCTCAGCAGCAGCTCCTCCTGTGCTTGGCACTCCTGCTCTCGTGCTTGCAGCCGGCTGGCCTTGGCCTCCTGCTCCCGCTGCTGCTGGTCGCACCTGCGGTGCCAGCGCTGCTGGTCCTGTAGGAACTGATGCTGCAGCTTGTGGATGCTGGCCAGCTCTTCCCGCCGCTTCTCCAGATTGCGGTATTTCTCCTGGTCCTGCAAGGGGCTGCCTCGGAAAGAAGGGCCAGAACACACGCTCTCCTGCTGCTGGAGAACCAGCTTGTGGATCTCAATGTGGCTGTCCTGGATGGTCAAGGCGGCCTGTGAGAGAAAGGGGAGGAGAGAAAAAGCTTCCATACTGTTTGCACTCTTGAGCTGGACCCACCACTAAAAGCAAAAAGCACGACCAAATAATTTCCCCTGAATATTTCTGTCCTTGTTCTAAGCTACCTCATGAGACTGCCTTTGGCGCTTCAGATAGGCTTGTGTGCATCTCCCTAGTGGTGTGGCCTGGGATTTATGGACAAAAGAAGTAAAGCACAAAGCAAGGAAATGTAGTTTGTTGCTGGTTGTTGGATAATATTTAAGCAAGTGTTCTGAATAAGAATTCAGTACATAAATTCACAAGGCTCTGCCTTCCTGCCCTGTGTCTCCTTCTCTTTCTGAGGTCTTTCCAGTCAATAATTCAGGAGAATTTAAGAATCTCTATAAATCTGGGAGGATCCTTTGAGACTCAGACCAGAAATTAGTTAAGCTATAGGACACCCATGAAGACATAAAAATAAAAGTCAAACTTTTGGAGGCTTTGGGTAAATAATCGTTTTTCTAATATAATGCCTGAGAATAGCAGTTAACATCATATGTAAGATACGTAAGTGGTAAAGCGAGTCTCGCTGTCATTTCTTTCTTTGCAAGAAGGTCACGCAAAAAACACTAAGCTGAAATTCATGTGTTTCACAGACTGCTAAAAGGAGGCTGGAATGATTAAAGAACCCAGAGACTCTAAAACCCAGAGGACACTACCAACCAGAGTAAGAAAACATTTTGAGCTATGGTATCTGCCTGTGAAAATTTTGGCAGTATAATAGGAAATAATTGCCAAGTTTTGGAAAGTTTCCACAAAACATCAAAAATTTAAAAATCTCTGTGAATGCCCTTGGAAGCTTTTAATTTTAAAAGAGTTCCCACTGGAAACACAAAGAAGCAGAGAAGGGGCAAATTGAAAATGGCCACATACTGGGTGTGTATGTGTGTTGTGACTCATTAGGAGAGATTATTACTCTCCTAGGGATAAATTCCCATTTTTCTTTCCTAAAAAAAAAAAAAAAAAAAATTTTAAAGCAGTCCATGTAACAGACGCTGGGAAGATGAGGATTTGACCATAAGTTCTTTGTTAAATCAGCAGTTTCCTCTACTTTTGAAGGTTAAAGAACTAAGGTATATTTTAAAGTGGGATTTGTCTTGGAATCAGCCTCAAAAACATATCTAATGGGGCCTTTTGAAATAAAATTCAGGTTTTTAAAGTTGAAAACCAACTCAAAAAATTGCAAATTCATGGAGTTCCCGTCGTGGCGCAGTGGTTAACGAATCCGACTAGGAACCATGAGGTTGCGGGTTCGGTCCCTGCCCTTGCTCAGTGGGTTAACGATCTGGCGTTGCCGTGAGCTGTGGTGTAGGTTGCAGACGCGGCTCAGATCCCGCGTTGCTGTGGCTCTGGCGTAGGCCAGTGGCTACAGCTCCGATTCAACCCCTAGCCTGGGAACCTCCATATGCTGCGGGAGCGGCCCAAGAAATAGCAACAACAACAACAACAACAACAACAAAGACAAAAGACAAAAAAAAAAAAAAAATTGCAAATTCACATGAATACTTGACTAATGTCTTCAGCAATTATTATAAAGAAAACAACGATATCATTGAGAGTAGATACCAATAACTTTCATCTCTGAATATGAGATAAGAAGCCATTCAAGACTCTGCTGACCCGGCTAAAGCAAAATGTAGACTGTAGACCACTTAATTCTAATAAATCCTTAGGACACTGGCAGAGGAAAACAAACCAAAAAACCCAGATATTTTCTATGCCAAAACTGCCATAGGCAATGGTAGCTCTCGTGCAAGGATTATAATTAAATTAATTAAGTGCTGCCATGAAGTATTCTTCATATCTACTTAACAGTTGGGACAAGGGGAGTTCCTCTCATGGCACAGTGGAAACGAATCCAACTAGGAACCATGAGGTTGCGGGTTCGATCCCTGGCCTCGCTCAGTGGGTTGAGGATCTGGCGTTGCTCTGGCTGTGGGGTAGGCCGACAGCTGTAGTTCCGATTGGACCCCTAGCCTGGGAACCTCCAGATGCCATGGGTGCGGCCTAAAAAGCAAAAAGACAAAAACAAACAAACAAAAAACAAAAAAACATTTGGGACAAGACCACTCTCTCCTGTAGCACAGAGGTGAAATGTGAACGCTGGGCACTCATCGTCCCATCTAACACGGTTACGTTTCTATGTAGGCCAGAGATCAGTACTTGCTTTGCAAGTTTAGGGAAATTCCCAATCCAGCCGCTACCCTCTCACCTTTTCTTTGCTGAAGTAAGTGTGTCCTTTCCTTTCTGCCTCGGCTATACCTCATATCTCTGTTTTTCTAAAACCTAGGGATCAACTTTCATTTTCGTCCGATTCAAACATGCTTAGCTAAGAAAGCTTTAATCATGTTAAGAGATTCAGCTTCAAAAGAGATGACCATGCTCTGAACAGAAATTTTTCAGAGCCCATATCCTTAGACGAGCTCAAAAGCTTGGGTCGAGATAACCCACTGCAGAATTTGCTATTTCCCATGTTGCTTCAGCCTAAGATGTTGCAAAAACTGGGTCATTTAGCGAGCGGCTTCCACCCTCTGAATGTGACGGTTCGCCTTGGAGACATGTCCATGGCCGGACATGGGTACAGCCCAGCACAGGAGCTACACCCTTTCCCGGAATGTGGCGCAGAGATGAACCACCTACAAGGATTAACTGCCCTCTGTCAAGGGGCTCGACCACCTACCCCTCCCCACCCACCCTTCCCTGGACTTTCCCCTCCTCCTTCGTTGTTGTTCCTGCCACATGGTTTTGCCATGAACTCCATCCACAGATTCCCACCACAGATCTTTCGTAATCTCGGCACCTCCTCACAGTCAGAGCTGGCACCATCCTGAGCTCAGCCCGTCCCCCCCTGCTGCCTTAATAAATCTCTTTTGCGTTACCAACGAGGCCTTGCACGTTCCCCTCTCGGCAAACCTAACATTTAGGTTATCCAGCTTTTCCAAACCTTGAATCCACATAGGGCTGCATTCAAGGTTGAAAAGAAATGACCTTATGAGCATTCTCATCGGGCAACACAAGCCAGGACACTCAATGTTTCCATCCACCAAAAGTTAATGAACTGTACTCAAACTATACCCCTTCCCAGGTAAAATTTAAAGGAGACAATATTTGTTTTACATGAGAAATTAATGTCTAAGAACATCTACCCCAGAGCAGCATATCTAAGAAACCAAAAGCATTCCAATGAAATCCTGAATAAAACAAGGATGCTTCCTACTGCCACTGTTATCTAATACATTTCAGAATTTCTAGCCAAGGCGGTAAGCCAAGAAAATAAAATTGATGTAATTATTGAAGCGTTTCTTTCATTACTTTCAAGTTTTTACTTTCTACCTGGAATACTGCAAAGAATTAACAGGAAAACTACTAAAACAAAACAAAACACCCAAAAGTTCAATGAGTTGGCCAGTTAAAAATATATATAAAAAAATCAATACCTTTATGTACACCAGCAACCAGCATTGGGGAAACACAAGGAAAAAATATCATTCCATTCACAACAGGAACAAAGAGATAACATCCAGGAATAAACTTAGCCAAAAGAAGTACCTATATAAGACAATTACAAAGCTTCCCAGCAGAACATAAAATAATTAAAACATGTTCTCAGACAAGAGAACAAATTATTGCAAAAGTGCCAATTCTCCTCCATTTAATTCATACATGTAATAAGATTTTAATGTAACCATCTAAGTAGAAGTTAAAAAACTTGTCAGAGGGATTCAAAAGCTCTCATGAAAGAACATACAGACAGACAAGCTTAGAAAAATAATAAGAGGAGACCAGCCCTGTCATATATTCAAGTGTGATCTAAAACTTTCATAATTAAGACAGTGGTACTAGAGCAAGAACAGGCAGATGATCCACAGAACATAAAAGAAGTCTTGGTGCAGTCAAAGCATTAACCAGAAAACATCAAATGGAGCCTGACTGCAGTTTTTCTGGTGAAAACTTGAAACCACACTTTATTTTACTATTCAATAGGTATAAGATATGAATTATGAATGACTAAGCAACAGTGGGGGGGAAAAAATTTAATCACAACAGTGACTCAGAAACTGCAAATTAAGACCATCAGCACCTTGACCTACTTTCAAACTGAGAAGTAGAGAAGGGCAGTGCTTATTTGGGCAATGTCTATCAAAAACCTCAACAAGTAAGTTTAGTAATTTATCCTAAGATAACAGTCAGATACATTCAAAGAGATCAGTGTCCAAGGATATCTACTAGAGCTATAAACATGGAAGTATAAACTACGAGGAACTGGCTAAATTCCATAGACTGGAATATTATACAACCATTAAAAATTGTGCTATAGAATAATAGCCAACGACATAGAAAGGTACAAGTTCCAAGAATACATCTACAATGAGTCTAAAAACCTGGAGGGATTACACACTCCCCCCCAACAACAATAACTCTTTCTGCAGAACCACAAGTAAATTTTTTTTGGGCTGTGCCTGTGGCATGTGGAAGTTCCCAGGTCAGGGTTCAAACCCGTGCCACAGCAGTGACAACGGCAGATCCTTAACTAAGCCACCAGGGAACTCTAAAAGTTATTTTATTTTATTTAGTTGTATCAAAATTTTCTATAAATTCATCTACAAACATTGCTTTCATGTGTCAAAGACATTTTTTTAACTCACCATTAAGCAATTGGATATATTCAGTCTCTCTTATGTGTGACCTATGGGACTGCCCAGCCCCACAGACCTAGTTTTGATGATGCCTGTCTTCCCTGGACCAACAGCGAGCCATGCACGGGCAGACTCTGTGGTCCCCTTACCTTTGTGTGCTCAGCCCTCAGCACAGAATCAGGCCCAGAGAGGGCACTCTGTAAATGCTGGGTAGATGAACCAACAAAAGAAGTTAGGAGCATGTGACTTGTTTCACTGCCCCCAAGGCCAAAGGCCACATGTGGAAGTGTAAAATGTTTAAGTGTGAATTTAAGGTTTCACCAGAAAATGTGAAGTCATGCTACACTCACCTAAGAGTTTTATTGTAAACCTCAAGCCAGATCATATTCATCAATATTTTTTAAGGATATGAACTGTTTTATAGTTTCAGAGAAGAATGGCAAAAACTATAGTAGTGGTGATGCCTTGTGATTACAAAACCAGGTGAAACTCAAAACATCTTAGTTGAGTTATGCTCAGGGTGGAGTGGTGGGGGGCAGTCTTTTAAGATCATTCATTACCTCTCAAATGTCCTAATTTTTCGAGTCTGGGATTCATCAAATAAAGTGAATTGCGTGAAGAGAAACATTCATACAAGGTCAAAGACTGGAGGAGCATAGTTACCTGCAGGCTATACAAGAGACGGGTTAAATTCTGTATCGCTTGTATAATCTGAAAAATAAGATTGTGAGTGTCAAAGTTTTGAAAAAGCATTCATTATCCACCAAAAAAAAAAAAAAGAGGATGGTGACACATTTAAGGTATGCAGAGCTCACCTCGGACTGTGAAGAACCTGGGAAACTTCTACATTCCACCTAAAACACACAAAGACATGAGAAAATGAACACCCGCCCTACTTTTGTAAAGCTGTACTGCCGTGTTCCACAGTGCATGACCTCAGGGAAGTCACCTCCCCCTCTCCCAAGGCTTCCATAGTGACTGTTTCCTCCCAGAAATCAGAGCCTACAGAAGTAAACCCCCACTTGATGAGCGCCCCTGGGTGCAAACTCGGTATCTGAGATACATGGCCTCCTTCCACCCAGCCACCCCTCAGAGCACCTGGGGAAGATGGTCAGGCAGCACTGCAGACGCTAAGTGACAACGTGACCTGGTGAAAACCGCAGGGTCCGCGTGAGTTCTCTGCCCAGGCTGAAGTTGGCTCTGGGGCCAGGCTTGCATCCTGCAGGCCAGATTTGGAACCTGGAGGTGGTGCCGGGTCTCTGACTCACTTTGAGATTTACAAAGCCACGGGGGCCAGTGGGTGGGAGGAGAAACCAGACCCAGAGGGGCCCAGAGGGGAGGGCTTAGCTGACCCGCTCCAGGCGCCCCCTCTCAGAGCCCCCTGGACCCATGCACCACCACAGCCCCTTGTTAGAAGCACTGTCAGCTGAGGCCACAGAAGGAGGCTTCAGGGGACCATCGGCTCCAGGGGGACGGCGTCTCTGCCTCACTCAGTGTCTCCCTTGCACACGTGGATAAGTAACACGTGTAGACAGTGAGGGCTTCCAGTTTCCAGAAGTCAGCGTTTGTCTATTGGATTATTGCCTCCTTTCTCTCCTTAAGAGGAGCGGGATTTCATCTGCGTTTTCAGTGCTGTATCTGCCAAGCTAAGACGGATGCCTGCGGGAAACAGGCAGGCCCCACTCTCCAGATAAAGAGTGTCCACCACAATGTCCTCTGCGCAAGCTGTGAGGAGCCCTAGGGGCCCTGCCCTCTCAGGGCCTACCGTCCCCTACGTACTGCGGGGGTCTCTCCTGGGCAGCTCTGAACTGAGACCTCAAGAAGCAGTTCTCAGGGAACTTGAGACCTGTCCTTAAATTCAATTAGTTCCGGCTGAGGCTGCCACCATGAGCCAACCAGGCCTTTTCTTCGCGCCCCCTGGCTCTTCCCCCCCACCCCCCAGCCAGTGAAAGACTTCATGACTCAGCAGCAGCTCGAACAGGGGAAGGACAAACAACGGAAAAGGAGATGAAGTTTAGCCGTTAGATCTGTGCCCACCGCTCAGAAAGATAAAGGGAAGCAAGGCGGGGGGCGGGGCGAAGAAGCCCGTTCGGAGGTGCGTTTTGGTGTCCCCTCTGCCCTTCTGTGCTTGCCCCCACGTTCCCCTGCTTTTGCAATAAGAAGAGGGTATGGGGTGGAATTTTTATATTCCATAAACATTAGAAACTGAAATGAGTTGAATTATGCGACATGTAGTGACTTATTCCAGGAATCCAATAGGTTTGCTGCCAGACAGGAAGGTCGAACGTCCTTTTTAATAGGGTTGCTCCGCCACCTTGTGGTGAAACTGCATAGCTGCAGTTAAGGCTTTTACACGAGACGCTTTGCCATTTGGGTTACAAATTCAAAAATTTTTTAAATTCTTTGAGAAATGCTTTTTTTTTTAACATTACCGTATTAAGAAATATAATTTTCAAAACAATGATATACTTTTTTAAAGTTTGGTTTCAAATGATCCTGCCCTTTATGTCAGTTCATTTCTTTTTTTCAAAATGCCTTATTAATGGCAAAATTTTCCACATGGGTTCGTCAGATGAGGAAGCTGGACGCTTAATCTCTTACCTGTGACTGAATCTGGAAGGGAGGGACTTGAGGGGTGGAAGCCACCTCAGCTTTCCATTCAAGAGAAAATTGTTACTAACCAACACTCCTCCATTTTCCTCCTCTAATAATATAAAAGCAGCGGGAAGTTACAGACTTGAAAATGAAGTCTGAACTGAAAAGGATGGAAGAGCAGGAATATTTTAAAAATACATACGTTAGAAAACTTAGATTAAGTGGAGTAAAATATCACATCCCTATTTTTATTTTGGCCTATGAAATTAAAAAAAAAAACACTAAATCACAGCCATATTTTCTATGGATTTAAAAATCATGGGATTTGGTTTCTCAGTCATACGTAATATATTTAAAAATATATGTGATATACAAAATGCTATGTATATAAAGACCTGACAAGTGTCATTTTTCTACATGAGTACATGTATCTGGTAATGTACCTAATTCAATTTTAGATAAAGTTAAACTCAAGCTCCAGACAGTCCTGGAGAGGCCCACTAGGCAGCCCAGAATCATATTTTTATTCTCTCTCTCTCTCTCTCTGACATCTCAGGTTCATTTGAAGTTAACAGGAAATTCCACATACATAATTTTTAAAAGAGTATGTTATAACCTATGTGTACAGTACATCAAAAACAAAAACTAAAACAAACAAACAAAAAAACAGGCGTTTGAAACCACTTTGCCCCAAACAAAGATTGGTTAGGTTGATTACAAGTCTACCACGAAAAAGCATGTGACAATAGGGGTGGTGACAGGAAAACAATCTGAAAGGAGAGGAAATTAAAAGAAAGTGAGAGAAGCTAGGCTATTCCGAAGTCCACATTATTTTTGCCGCTTTAGCACCACGTGGTTGCATAAGAGCCTGGACGCCCACGACCACCTCTCAGACAAGAGCTGCTAAAACGCAGTGGGGGCAAAGCTAGAGGTTTGCAGGGCGGAAAGTGAGACCAGAAGCAAGAGCGCAGACACACAAAGAAACATTTGAGTTTTAAATGGTTTTAATAACTTTGCATTTGTTTCTTGGTTTACACCTACACGGCATCGGAAAAGCAAGAACATTTTAAGAAGGAAAAAGAGAGTTTAAGTATGAATACTGAGATTGAGAACAATGCAGGAAAACACTTGCATACTCTGCACAGCCATGGGCAGACCAGGACCTGAGGTGGTTTTATTACACAACGTAACCCGTGCCATTTACCAACAAATCGGTTCACAATACCTTCTCCCCCGCATCAGAGACCGCCTGGTCGGTTCCCACACCCTGGGTCCCGGGATCCACATCCCAACAGCCTCTTCCTCCTGTCCCTTCTGTGACTAGTGCTGGAAGCACACCATTGAGACAGAAACAAAAAGGACATCATCAAACATCGGCCAGCGGACTGGGTGTCTTTTGTACACAGCTGACACACATTCCAAAAGAGGACACATGGCAAAATCCAAAATCACACGTATTGCATATTCTTATCTGAGGTGCTAAAACAGGACAGCACACAGGGCAGAGTCCCTGCCCCCGGGGAGCTTACATGCTAGTAGATGCCAAACTGATGCACAGCATCCGTTTTCGCCCAACTTCTTATGGCCCCTGCTTTCTATGGGAGAGATGAGCTTTGTGGTACCAGGAGGGTAGGATTCTGCATCTCGCTTTCACTGAATAGGAAAAGCTGCCTGGGGGAGGGTAAAACGGAAGACAGGCACCACACAAGAAAAGCAAGGGTTGGCCCCCCCTGGGTCTAGGGAGACAATTCTGGGGAGGTCCCTTCAGGGCTGGTACGAGAGCAGCAGACCAGGAACAGGGCTAGAAGGGGGAGCTCTGTGGCAGGAAGGAGACCTCTATCTGAGCCAGTGAAGGTGGCAGATACTTTCTGAGCTCCGAGTCATACAAACTGAGAAGCGGTCCTTATCTCCAAAGAATTAATGTTTTTCGTACTAATTTCCAAGTATGTTTTTCTTCACCGTTCTTGCTTGTGCTCTAAAGTTACAAATCCTATAAATACTGGATATTTAATGTATGAAAACACAGAAATATTTCTAGTCCAGAAATATGTGTAAGTACCAAATACGGATTTCACTACATCCATTAAATCTGTTGGTGGGATTTCATTTTATTTCTTTACCCACCTACGTGAACTCAGTTAAAATTTATACCATGCTCACTTTGCATGGATTAAAACTAGATTTTCCAAAGCCCTTTCACACATAGAGTTGGAACCATGGCCAGTCAGGACCCTGGTGAAACAAATAGTCACTTTGTAACACTGTTTATAATATTTTCCCCAGTGCTATCTTGAAACTTTATTTCTGATGAAGGAAATACTTATTTTTTATTTAAATTAGCTAGAAAACACTTAGATCCTTGGGAAATGAGAGTCCTTTAAGATTCCAAAGGTCTCTTTTACTAAAAAGAAGTTTCCGTTCAAGGAGAAACTGCTTCAAATTATATCAGTTAAAAATTAAGTTCATTTTGCCCAAGCTGGTCAATGCTTTCTCACTATGGTTAAGAGAGATTTTATGGAGATCTTTATGTCACTCAAAAAATGGTTCCATTCTTGGATTCCTTGAACTCTTAGAGAGGGACCAAAAGCGTCACCAAAGAACTAGCCACTCTCTCTCTTCCCATAGATATGAGGACCACCCAATGGGGAGAGAAGCTGACAGTGAGCCCCAGGAGGCAGAAACTTGGGATGAATCGGGTCCCTCTGCTCCTATAGTCTCAGAGCAGACAAGGTCTTCACAATTTTACTGGAAGTATTTTCTACTCATCCACTGGATGAAGTTTCTTAGAACAAAAAAATAAAGGGCTTTGCTTGGTTTGCAACCTCAGACGGATGTGGGCCTGACCTAGAAGGGCCCAGTCCTCAGCGTCGTCACTGAACTGACCCATCCAGTTCTGGACCTTCGCTGAGGATAGCACTTGTCACCCTCAGCGACTTCATAAAGAGGGTCAAAGACTTGTAGCACCAGCGTCCCCTCCAGCCCAGCACAAGACTGAGAGGGTAGGAGACCCCACCACCTGCCCCTCCCCTACACGGAGCCCGACATGGGGCCGCTGGAAACCCTCTGGATGGTCCTGGCAGGTGTCAGGGGAGCTGTGGACACAGTCGGGGAGCGCCTTCATGGCTTGGTCTGAAGGGAGGGTAGGAGCAGCCGGGTGCTCTGAGCAGCTGCAGGAGCAGAGCGGAGTCTCTCCCGGGGCTGAGGCTGAGAGCAGCAGGTTCCTACACGGGTTTCTAGACAGAACTTCCTCAAAGGCATAATGAGGTTCTTCTTTAAAAAGCAAATCACCCAGGGCAGTACAACTCCCCTGACGAATCTGGGCTGGGCCGAAATGAAAAACATATGTGCACATTCTGAAAATAGAAACCCAGGATTAGATAAAGTGGAACGTTAGAGGGGAAAATAATTATGAGTACTGGTTTAAAAAAAATGCACAGCATGGTAAAACTGTACAGCTTCCATATATCTTAATTAGCCCAGGGATGCTGTTAAAGAAATTCAAAGAAAAGGTAATCCTCCAATCTCTAGCTGCTAAAGATATTTTAAACTGTGCACAGAAGACCTGGTGGAAGGAAGGTTTTGAACCACCAGGACATGATGAAAAAATATACTCTTCCTGCTCTTATCACAGAAACCTCTAGGGGATTAAGGATATAGCTCACAGCTATATAACAATATAATTAGGTTTTGAGAAATTAACTAAATCCAGTCCCTGCCTTCTATTTTCCCATGTTTAACATCTCAGGAAACCCTCGGAAAGACTGCTGACCTGAATTCACATATATGACAACAGTGATCAAGAATCTTTGGGCACCACTAAATCGTGGGGGAGGGGGGCGGTGTGCATTAGAGTCTAGTTTTCTGAGCTGCATTTTCTGAGTTGATGAGGTGAGATTAAGGTAGAGGACTTGTTCTCTCATGAACCGCGGGGACCCTTTTCCAAAAAACCTCAAAGTGTAAAAAGCTCTTTCAAGACCATACTGAACGTAGGTCACACCCAACAGAGGCAGGGTGGGGTCTGGGTAAAACAGCAGCACAACCTACCAACTGTTCTTTAAGTCCTCATCCTGGCAACACGGGTGTGCCCAAGAGTGTCACCAGAGTGACACCTTATCAGGTGGAAAGTAGGCTAACGTATTTATTCTCAGATTGTTCCTAAAAATACATTCAGTACCCTCCAAGTCGGGACAGAGTGTTGCCTTCATTTGATGTGCCTGCTGCAGGCTTCAGGGCGTGGGCTCAGGCGACCCCAGGCCACCTGTTCACTTACAAGCAGTAGGCGACCCTGCTGCATCCCGAGAACTGAGCACATCCGTCACAGCGGGTTCTGCACAGCCTTCCTCGGGGGGCTGACACGCATCGCTCACCTGGGAGACCTTCACTGCAACCTGCAGGCTCTCAGCTGAGGAGGAGGAGGAAAACCAAAGTAAGTTGTAAATTAAGGCAAAAAAAAGTATGTATGTGTGTGTGTATATATATATATATATAAACAGACGTGGGACAAATACAGTTTGCCAACCCCTGGTCTATTTATATATATTTTTTTATATATATAAAATTGACAATTTTTTAATTTTTATAATTACATAATTTATTTTTATAATTTTATATAAAATCAAAAATTAAAATAAAAATATATATATTAATAAACCAGAAGTTGGCAAACTGTATTTGTCCCACATTTGTTTTTATGGCCCAGGAGCTAAAAATGGTCTTCACTTTTGTTTTTTTTTTTTTTTTTGCTTTATAGGGCTGCACCCACACCATATGGAAGTTCCCAGGCTAGGGGTCAAATTAGGGCTACAGCTGCTGGCCTACGCCACAGTCACAGCACTGCAGGATCTGAGCCACATCTTCAACCTACACCACAGCTCACGGCAATGCCGGATCCTTAACCCACTGAGCGAGGCCAGGGATCGAACCTGCAACCTCATGGTTCCTAGTTGGAGTCGTTTCAGCTGCACCACAAGGGGAACTCCCCAGTTTTCACGTTTTTAAAGAGTTGTTAAGATACACACACATGCACACATACATGCAAAAAGAAGATCATGCCCCTTAAAACTATGCTGCCTACAGGGCCTAAGTCGTTACTTTATAGAAAAAGTTGACCAACCTGCAGTCTAGACCAATACTTTTAGTATCACTGTATGAGACAGAATTAAGTCAGTAGAAGAAACTCACAGTATAAAAATATCTTAAGTGCAACTTTCAGTAAATTTAAATGCTAAAAAAAAAACTTCCTGAAATTCAATTAATTTCAATATGATGTCAGGCATTAGAATTTTAACACTTGGTACTTAGAAATATATTAACTATTCTTCAAAAGAGTTTTGCTCCAAACACGCCTTAAATAAAATAGAGATTCCCAGCCCTCATCCTAGACCTACTGGATCCGAATCTCCAGAGGAGAAAAGAGGGGATTTGAACTTTATTTTACTTCTGTCTTTTTAAGGCCACACCTGCAGCATATGGAAGTTCCCAGGTTAGGGGTCGAATCTAGGCTGCAGCTGCCGGCCTACACCACAGCCACAACAATGTGGGATCTGAGCCACAGCTGGGACCTATACCACAGCTCAGGGCAACGCCAGATCCTTAACCCAATGAGCGAGGCCAAGGATCAAACCCACGTCCTCATGGACTCTAGTTGGGTTCATTACCGCTAATCCACAATAGAAACTCCCAGGACTTGAACTTGAAACGAGCACCAAAGGCTACTCTTAGGATTGATAAGATTGGAAAACACCACACTAAGAGAGTAGGTTTTTTTGTTTGTTTGTTTGTTTTTTTACAATAAAAGATTTGCAACTAGCACACAGAGTAGTCTAATTTTAAGGACTGTACAAATATTTCTTTTTCTTTCTTTCTTTTTTTTTTTTTTTTTTTTGTCTTTTGTCCTTTTAGGTCCACTCCCGCTACACATGGAGCTTCCCAGGCTAGGGGTCCAATTGGAGCTATTGCTGCCAGGCTACACCACAGCCACAGCAACACCAGATCTGAGCCACATCTGCGACCCACACCATGGCTCACAGCAACGCTGGATCCTTAACCCACTGAGTGAGGCCAGGGATCGAACCCACAACCTCATAGATCCCAGTAAGACTCGTTTCCATTGCACCATGTTGGGAACTCCTGTACAAACATTTCTAAAACACTTGTCTAGTGATTCAACTCAGCAACTACTCACTGGGCACCAACTCTGGTCGAGGGGCCACTGGGCATCGACTAACCAATAAGGAGAGTGTGCGGACTGGAGGAGAAGAGACACACAAACAGCTAATGCTCCTGCAGCCCAGCACAGCGTCAGTGCTAAGCTCTACTGTCTGGGTATTAAAGCATCACAAAACGCCCAGTGGCACAGGCTGAAACTGACAGCAGGTGGCTTCTTCGATAAAGACATCATCGAGAGGGTCCCTGGTTCATGTCAACCCCATCTGAAAGTCCTTTGGGCTTTGTTTCTAAAATCAACTTAACCCACTGAGTGAGGCCAGGGATCAAACCCACGGCCTCGTGGTGTGATCCCTTGCACCTGCCCACTTGTCTCTCCTTGCATGGCCAATAGTCCTGGTCTAGACTGAGGGCCTGGCCTCTCTCATTGCAGCCTCTGCAACCACCTCCTAACAGTCTCCAGGCAGACCAGTCTCCTGATCTGTTCCCCATTCAGCAGCTGCCATCCTTTCCAAGACACGAATAAGATCATGCTACACCCATGGTCGAAAATTTCCAACAACTGACTTTCCACTGATTTGGGGATAAAATCTCTCTCTCTCTCTCTTTTTTAACCACAAGATCTGGTCTCTGCCCCCACCCCCACAGCAGCCTCACCTAACTCCTGCCACCTGGCTCTCCTGCTTTCCTTGAAGATACCAAGCTCATCCCATGTGCAGGGGTTACAGACTCCCTTGCTCTCTGCCCAGGAGGTATTCTCCCCAGATCGCCACACAACCGGCTCCTCCTCATCTGCCAATTCTCTCCTCAAAACATAATCCCAGCACCCTCTTCCCTGACCTCTCGGCAGCAAAGCCCTCGCCTCATCCTGTCCCATGATCTTATTTTCCTGGGACTTCCTGAAATTATCTTGCTCCTTTGTGTATTGTCTATCTTCCCCAACTGGAAGTTTTTATGAAAGCATCCCTCCTAACAGCAGGGCACACAGTAGGTGCACAATGAATATCTGATGATGGAGGAAAGTAATCCCATCAGAGGACCCCACTTCTCAGCTTCCACACCCTCCTCAAGACTGCAGCCTCCTCGGCTGTGAAACAGAGACCAGAGATGCCATGGCTTCTATATTCACTTCCAAAGGTGGTGTTTTGAGATTCTAAGACAGCTCGGCCAATGTTTTCTGCAAGCAACCAGACAGTAACTATTTCAGGCTTTGTAGGCTATACACTCTCTGCTGTAACTATTCATCTTTGCCATCACAGCATGAAAAACAGCCACAGACAACATGTAACAGGTGCATATGGCTGCGTTCCAATAAAACTACAGTTACAATAACAGGTGGGTGGGACAGAGGGCTATCAGCCCTTATACTGAATGACAGCACACCCTCAGGTGGTGGTGGCTTTATCTCCCAAGCCCTTTGTCCCTTTTGTCGCTTCTGGGCTCTCAGCCCCATTTCCTCCCTAAACCTGTTTTTCCCTTGGTTGATGCCATCAGGTTACACCACTCGCTGGCCCTCCTGGTTGCCACTCACCCTCAGGCTTCTTGAACCACGTGGCACCTGGTGCAAATTCTCTCACCTCCCCCAATGCCACTCCTGTCAAAATTCTCTGTCATTTCACTTCTGTGAACAGAGGCCTTCTAATACCCTGGCCTCGCATCTCCTCAATGTTTTCACCTTCATTGATCTTGTCCTCCGCCCAACCTCAGCCACCAACTCCCACGGTTCCACCTTAGACTCCCTCATCCTCCCCACAGCACTCAGAGGGTTCCTTTACAACACAGATCAAGTCCTTTCTCTCCTCAAAACTCTGTACTGCTTCCCATCCCCCTCAACATGAACCTCAAAGTCCTTACGTTGATCTGGTCCAGGTAATCTGAGTCCCAGCCAACTCTAACTTATCTCCTATCACTCACACTACCTCTTACTGCACTCTGCCTGTTCCATCCTCCTTGCTGTTCCTCAAACAAGCCTGGCACTTGCCTGCCTCAGGGCCTTTGCACCTGCGGTTCTCGACATCTGGACCACTCTTGCCCCAGATATCAACTTGGCTTTCTCACTTCTTTCTGGTCTGCTTACATATTATCATATCAAAGAGGCCTTCCCTGGTCATCGTCCCCAGAAACAGAACCTCCCCAACCCTATCACTCTCTACTCCCCTTACCCTATTTTTCTTCATAGTGCTTGACACAATCTGACATATTTTTAAATATTTTGCTGTTTGTGGAAGAGAGGTTCCGGGGGCGGGGGGTAGAGACTTGTCTTATTCTCCTGTAGTCTTAGCACCAAGGCTGTGGTATGCGGCACAGAGTAGATGCTCAATAAAACATTTTCTGAATTTGTTAAACCAAATCCTTCTAGAAGCAACTCACCTTCTTTCAGTGCTGCTGCCAGTAACGAGGCCGCCTGGGGAGGCTCTCCGGGGTCCAGTTTAATGAGGAGGTGTGGCTCTAGATGGACATCCTCAAATCCACTCAGTTCTCCAAGTTCAGCGTAAATATGCAGCTTCTCCTCCAAATACGCACAAATTTGTTGGTCTTGGTTACTGAGTATTTCTAAGAAATAGCATTCACCACAGAGGATTATTCATAACATGCACACAACTAATATGAAAATCCAAGCCACACGATAAAGATGTTGCTCATTAGCAAGCAGTAGGGTCTAACAGGTCAAGTACAAATTGCTGGGTGGGACCGAAAGAGGTTCAAATCCTAACCGTTCCACTTGGTGACTGTAGCTTCCAGCAAATGACTTAACATCTCCCAGCTCCCATGGTCTCTTCTGTAAATTTGGTGTACTCAATTAAGGTTCGTTTCCTTTCCCATTCCCCTAATTCCAGAAAAACTGGCAAAGCCCATCTTTGTTTATTTGGGCTGTTTTCGATTAAGACTAAACATGAAGCTCAGAGATGAAAATTGAGGCGGCACCGTCCGCAACGAGCAGGACCCACGAAGGGAAACACCGTGAAGGCTGGAGCGGCTCGGCCTTCAGCCAGTGCCGGTCAAAACCAAACATGCTGATTTACGTGTTTGTTCCTCAACATCCAATTTCTGTAACCATCTTCGTCTGCGTCATCTTCCTGGGATTTCAACATGTCACAGATGTCTTTGAGCTTAAAGGGACCTTCACCAGCAGCAAATCCAGGAGCTCTCAGTTTGCCTCGGCATCACTGGGGATGAGTTTAAATCACTCATGTCTACACCCTGTGGCCGTCAGATTCTGGGTGCACTGGCTTAGGGTGGGGGCCAGGCTCTGGCATTTTTAAAGACCTCCCCAAAGGTGGCTAATGCCAGGCCAGAGCTTAGACTCTCTGAATTCATCTCGTGTCCTTACGTCGCAGTTCTGGACACTGAGGACCAGACTGACCGGGTTCCTTATCCAAAGTCATACAACTATGACCTGACAGAAGCAGGATCTAAAATCAAACCACTGGACAACAAGTCCAATGCCTGTCTTACCATACTGCCCACAGTTGCTGTTAGGTTATATGCAGAATTTTTAAAACATGTTTTTAATCACTAAGGGAGAAAGAGACAGGGAGTCATTTTATTTGAGCACGTTTAGTGCCAGAATTTTTTTTTTTTTTTAATGGCAGGGTGGACCTTTGGTGCCGAAAGTCAATCATTTAGTCATAACTTCCCATTCATGACACCTGGGCTTTCCCAACATCCCATAAAAAACCCTCAAGACCAGGGAGCCAGAGGCACCGGCACTGTACCTTGACATTGCTGAATTTTGGCCACTCTGACTTCAGCTCTTCGCCTCTCTTCATCTGATTCACTTGTCTTTCCCCCTTCTTCTTCTGGGCAACTTTAAAAGACAACAGTCAAGAGAGACAACTGAAACCACATCCAAGTATCTTTAGGTTCATGAGAAAGACATGGGAACTTGGCAGTAGAATTGTTCAGAGAAGAAGAATTCAGCATAAAGACAATTCCCCATGCCCCTGGCCGAGAGATTTGATTTTCTTGAGTATATTACGGACCTTGCATAATATAACATAGGTCTCAAAGTCAGCCATGTAGGATGACTCAAATATTCCAAAAAACACATGCACGCACAAACATATACACACAGTACCAATGTCAGCAGCAGGTACAACAAAAGTCATAATGTTTGTTTTCTACTGCCTGTACTTCCATTCCTTTATTTATTTATTTATTTACTTAGTCTTTTGTCTTTTTAGGGCCTCACCCACAGCATATGGAGGTTCCCAGGCTAGGGGTCTAATCGGAGCTGTTATTGCCAGCCTACACCACAGCCACAGCAATGCCCAATCTGAGCCGCATCTCAGACCTACACCACAGCTCATGGCAACGCCGGATCCTTAACCCACTGAGAGAGGCCAGGGGTTGAACCCGCAACCTCATGGTTCCTAGTCAGATTCATTAACCACTGAGCCACGACGGGAACTCCTATACTTCCATTCTTAATGAGGGTAGAGTAGAGAGACTGGAGGGCATAATGGTAGGATGCCAGCTTGGGTGGGCTGCACTTGAGGTGGGGGAATTTTATACAAGATCATTCAAGATCGAACTAATCAAATTACCATTAAGAATGATCATCATCACCCACACATCCCCATATATATATATATATATATATATATATATATATATATATGTCTTTGCACAAGTAATGAGGGGTACATTGACATAGCACACTAAGATCCACCAATCTAAAAATGTTTATTGAATGATTCTTCACAATGAGGGACAGAGAGGAACCTAAGACATGGTCCCTGCCCTCAAGGGGCTTCCAATCTAAGAAGCAAACATATATACATAAAAACAAAGATAACAGCCACCAGGCAGTAGATGACAAGCACCAAATAAATGCCTGAGAGAGCAGGTATTAAGGAATTCCGGAGAAGGACGAGAGCACCAGACCTGAGGAGGTCTTCACGAAGGAGGTGAGCCATGAGCTGCGCCAAGACGAGCGGGAGTCACACAGGCAGAGGGGAACGGGGTGTTACATGCGGGGAGGTGCGGAGAGCAAAGGCGCAGATGTGGAAGAGGGGCTACGGCCGGCGGGGGCGGGGGCGGGAGGCAGACGGAGTATTCTGGCGGAGGCTAAGGTTTCATGCAGGGGAGGCACCGTTAGAAAATGTTCTGCAATGGAACAAGTCCATTTCCTAGAGGGCGGACAGAAGAAAACGTTACCTTTCTACTGCCTGTTGGATCCGTCTCATCCAGGCGTTCCGTTCCTCCTTGGAGTTGGTATGAATTTCATACATCTCAGGACCAGCGGACGAAGCGCTGATCAGAAACATTCCTCGCTCCTCATTCGCAACTTCCCTAGCAATGAGCTTCTGAAGGGAAATAACGGACGGCTTCTGATCCTGTGTAAAACAGGATGGGGTACAGATGAAACAGCGTCCCATCTAAAGCAAGGGTATCACAGAACGCAGCAGCCAAGGAAAGCAACGTGTTAGGCCAATCTTTATTTCACTTCAGGCTCTTCAGAAGAGCTGTGCCAGTGGATACGGTCTCCGATGGAAAGGGTACGATGAAGAAGGGACGGAAAGAGAAGATATAGGAGAATGTTTGTCCTTAAGCATTGGTGGTTTAAAGAGACAGCTTTTTAAAAGGCAGAACAATCAGAGAGGTAATTTTAAAAAAAGCTCAAAAGTTTTGTAGCCAGGGATGGCGGGATCCTTCTAGAAGGGCATGGTATTGGAAACAGAGTATCAATATTACAAAGGGATTAAGAGGGTTGGAAGATCTAAAGAGTCCATTGGGTTTGACAGATTAACAATGTTTCAACAAGGTGATGGATAAGGAAACCCAATTACCAAAGAATAGACTGACTATAAAAAGGAAAGGAAAGAATGGGGAGGCAAGACCTCAGATTTCACAGAACCAAGGTCTTCTGCCATTACAGCACCAAGCGCAAGAGCCTAACGCCTACCTGCAAATGCCTCTTGTTCCCACCAACCAGGTGAGCCCTTGCTGGGCAGGAACGGGTCTAATTCATCCTCTTATGCCTAACACATAGTTTCGAATAAGGTAGGCACGACTCAGCAAATGTCTGAGAACTCTATTTAGGCACAATTCCATCAGACAGAAATAGGAAATGTCTAAAACTTGGCACCCAAGCCATGATTAAATCACTTCTTCTTCCAAAGCTTACTGTGATCCTGCAAGGCCCCATTCTAAGCACTGGGGTTCAAAGATGAACAAGACACCAATAATACTAATTTGGATAGGTTGCTGGAGTGGACAGGAGAGCCAAAAGAATGCCTGCAGGATGAACAGCTTGAGGGCTAAACATGAAGCATCTTCTTTGGTTTGTGGCTTCTACCACTGTTTACAGAGTCCGTTACAGTGTGTGGTTTTGCTTTTCCCTCATGGACTGAGTGACGCCTTTATCCAGAACACACAGCTCCATCCCCCCTGCTGACTCTCAGTCCTGACTTGTCTGCTTTCTCAGCACCACACAGCTTTATGACATCTGAAGTGGTATGAGAGGCTATGACCAGAGTACCTCTTCATTCCATCTTCATCCCATTGTGGTTTTGTTTGCTTTTTAGGTCTGCAGCCACAGCAGATGGAGGTTCCCATGCTAGGGGTCCAATCAGAGCTACAGCTGCCGGCCTACACGACAGCCACAGCAACATGGGATCCGAGCCACTTCTGCAACCTACACCACAGCTCACGGCAACGCCAGATCCTTAACCCACTGAGCAAGTCCAGGGATTGAACCTGCAACCTCATAGTTCCTAGTCGGATTCGTTTCCACTGCGCAACAACGGGAACTCCATCTTCATTCCATTCTTAAGAGGTGCAAATACACACACACACACACACACACACACACACACACACACACACACACACAAACCACCCATGTTGGGACAGACTGCTGGTCTACCCAGTCCTGAGCACTGCCTTCGCTCATGAAAGAAAAAGCTGCATTGTGGCAGAGTTTTTAGAATGCTGCCCTTTCTGATTAGGGAGATCCCATGAGCACGTTAATATCCCTTCTTCAATCATGGATCTACTACCTAAAACCTTATCTGCTTTTCTTCCTGCAATGCAGTTTCAGCTTCTTCAGCTTAGAAGGTCAGCAGCCTCTGTTCAGAAAGAGGCAGAGAAGGCTTGAATCAAAGGAGACATCAGCAAGAATAGATGACTTGAACTGGGTGTTTAGTGTCGCAAGAGGAGAGGAGGTGGAGGGGTCACATATTTTAAAAGTGAAAAAATATGTCTACGGGTAGAAAGTAGTGTTAATTCAATCACAACAGACCAGGAGGTACCAAGGACATTGTTCATGCTAATCATACATGAACACTAGACCTGATCAAGAATTCAAATTAAATCTCTAGGAATGGAGGGAATGTCTCTGGAGACAGATGTCAAAAACTAGTGTTGCAAAGGCCTAACTTAGGCTGCAGAGAGGCTCTGTTTGTGCCACAGCATTTTAACAACGGATTTTTTTTTACAATAGTTGATGGCATTTAAAAATTGAAGCATTTCCCTTAAAAACAAATACTCTAGATTTCTGGATTTGGGGGGAAAGCAGGAGATTGGCCATCCTGGGCCCCAGATCCTCATTTTAAAACACAAGCGATAGCTGAGTCATCCCTGGCCTGTCTGAGCAACAGGACATATTCGCCAGCTCACTGAGGTCCCTACTGCTCTCTATGAGCTCCCTGATAGCAAGAATTCCATCCAGTTCACTCATTTGCATTTTCTGCCCAAACCCCACAACCCCTGGAGTTGATGACCTCTACCAGAGCAAAAGAGTAGAGGGAACTACTGCATTCAGCCCTGCTGCAACACCAGACCCAATGGTGATTCCACAAAGAGGCTGATTCTACTAGTGAGCCATTCCATTGAGGATTCCACTATGATAACAACATCTTCAGGGCATGCTCGTATTCTGACCTTGCACTTGCATGTGCTCAGTCTTTTTTTGAAAGACATTTATTTTGAAGTTACCTTCTTTGATGTTCAAGAGATCCTCCTAGACTCAGTATTTCAGGATTTAGTGAATGCATCTACTCATTTCTTACATTTGTTCCTGCTCCCATTTCTACTCAGTCCTCTTTAAACACAAATGAAAGTCTCTCGTAAGGCTATTATTATATTATTGTATATATACACAATGAAATACTACTCAGCCATAAAAAAGAACAAAATAATGCCATTTGCATGCAGCAACATGGATGGAACTAGAGACTCTCATCCTGAGTGAAGTAAGTCAGAAAGAGAAAGATAAATACCATATGATATCACTTATATCTGAAATCTAATATACAGCACAAATGAACCTTTCCACAGAAAAGAAAATCAGGGACTTAGAGAACAGACTTGTAGTTGCCAAGGGGGATGGGTAGGGAGTGGGATGGACTGGGAATCTGGGGTTAATAGATGCCAACTATTGCTTTTGGAATGAATAAGCAATGAGAGTATAGCATTGGGAACTATGTCTAGTCACTTATGATAGAGCATGATAATATGTGAAAAAGAACATATATATATGTATGTGTGACTGGATCCCATGCTGTACAGCAGAAAATTGACAGAACACTGTAAACCAGCTATGATGGAAAAAATAAAAATCATTAAAAAAAAAAAAGAGGGACAGATCCATATTTCAGGACATACTTTAAGCTGAGAATCACAACTTGATCTAAAACCACATGCATGTTGTCCTAGAAAACAAGATAGTTGTCTGTGCTGTGAATAATTCTTGACCCATCAGCAGGTCATTTGGCTGATAATGCTACCCAAGAAGCAGGATTTGCTTCTCTTTCGGGTCTTTGTTTTTGAAGAAATCTTTGTTTCTATAAACATGTAGTGTGAATTTGTTTTCTCTTCCAGCATGGCTCTCACCATCCCACAAGACAAACAAAATGGTCCTGCTTCCAGCTTATTTTCTCTGTATTCTTTCAAAGCATCCAAGATAATAGCAAAGATGGGTTGGTGGACAAATCAGTAAGTTCTCATGAAATGTGCAATACATGTAGTTCAGATGGATCAGGGCCATGGAACGAGTTTAAGGCCTCTTGCTATCCTCTGGTGGAGCTTGTGAAATAATCTCTGACTTTTACACAACTTGGCATCGCTGCGCTGATGAGAGTCAAGGTGCTGAACAGGGTGAAGAAGCCCACTTGGGCCAAGCTGACGAGTACAGACAGGCAGCTGAAACACTGCTCCAGCCTCTTCCTCCCCAGAATCCATCACTGGGCAGGCATACTTCTTTCTTGCCTCTGAACAGTGTAAGAGATACTTCCTGAAGCTTTGAATTTGCCCAAACCAGCTGGAATTGGGGATATCTGCTAATGGTACCCACATATCCTACCAGTCGATGGATGATAAACACTAATGTAGAGAGTCACCATTAACTGCCTACACCGGTGCTGCAGCTTAAATTCTTGCCTATAATAGGGCCTGATGCTCCAGGATGCTGACAAGGGGTTACCTGAGGACATCTTCTATCTTGAAGTGAGATGCTTCGTAAGAAACATTATAAAATACTGGTTTTACTGTTAGTCTGAGTCTCACTCTGTGCTGGCAATGAGGTTTACATAGCACGCTACAAAGACAAGTGTTACATGAAGAACCTTAGTGATGAGTAGCATGATGATGGATATAAGAAAGTATTCTCTGTACACTTTAGATACCAGGATAGCATTCTCATGTTTGGAACACCCTGACAGTTGTGAAGGGAGTTAGCAACTGGTGCAGCAGGCCCTGTCCAATGGGGAGAGAGAGAGGGAGGTGCCAAAAGTGACCGGCTGTTCTCAGCACGAACATCTGAGTGGCTGCAAAGTCAGGAATGGGGGCGGGGAATTCCTGGAGGAAAGACCAAGATAGACCAAGACAGCAGAGGGTCCCTCGTGGGGTTTAGGGCAGTGCCCATTCACCAAACAGTACCAAAGGACTTCAGTATTTCACCATTGGCGAAACGGCTGCATCGGCTGACTACCAGTCCCCATTGAGATAAATGAACACATATCATGCCTGGTAAATCCAATTACAGGCTCGTTCCTAAATACTGTAATCGCTGAAAATGGGAATATACCATAGGCATGATCTTGCCAATGGACCATTTAATTTCATGAG
This sequence comes from Sus scrofa, assembly GCF_054392235.1. Lineage (NCBI taxonomy): Eukaryota > Metazoa > Chordata > Mammalia > Artiodactyla > Suidae > Sus > Sus scrofa. The sequence goes on along the minus strand of NC_139384.1, from coordinate 93,493,831 downwards.
GAATTCCAGGCATTTTTCTTGGAGCTGTGGAATTAAACCAGTTAAAATATTCATCACATGGCCGTATACTTACAACAGCTGCAAAGATGTATTTCTGGTCTTTTTCTTGTAAAAAGAGCAGCACATCAGTTAGAAGCAGAGCTAGGATATCTTCAAAGGAAAAAAAAAATATTACTAGTATTAAGCAAACTGTAGTTAAAATGTCTTTACTAAATATTCAGATTTCATGTTTAAACAATTTAAATAAATGTATTAAAAATAAAAAGACTAAGATTTAGTCTAACTATAAAACTTTTATGAAAATGCCTATCTTATGATAGCTAAAGATCTAGTTTATAGATAATTTAGTAGGTGAGCTGTGGTTAAGTGTGCATGGCTATGTGTGTCACTGTCGGTACAGATAAATCTCAAGTAAAACTTAATGTCATAGCTTTCAAAATAAGAAACATATCCAATTAAAACAAAGGTTCTAGGGAGTTCCCTGGTGGCCCAGCAGTTGAGGATTTAGCATTGTCACTTCTGTGGCTCAGGTTCAATCCCAGCCAGGGAACTTCTGCATGCTGTGAGAGTGAACCAAAGAAAAAAATAAATAAATCGGGAGCATCACAGATATTAATCAGCTTAAGAAAGATTGCCCTGAGCCTTTATTATAAAAAGTTAAAATAGGAGTTCCCACTGTGACTCAGCAGGTTAAGAACCCAACATAGTCTCCGTGAGGATACAGGTTTGATCCCTAACCTTGCTCAATGGGTTAAGGATCCAGTGTTGCCACAAGCTGCAGCACAGGTCAAAGATATGGCTCGGATCTTGTGTTCCTGTGGCTCTGGTGTAGGCTGGCAGCTGCAGCTCCAATTTGACCCCTAGCCTGGGAACTTCCATGTGCCACAGGTGCAGCCATAAAAAAGAAAAAATAATAATATTAAAAATAAAAAAGAAGATTCTAATAGAATGGAGCAAGCCCTTACCTTTAGGGCAAAAAAGATGCTTAATTTAAAATGTTCATGGGCAGCTTCTGCCTTGATTATACTAATATGTATTGTCTATACTAATATATATATAACTAATCTGCTATTTTGTTCCATCTGATCTGAGGGAAGTCAGTGATCCCACACTTCCCTTACATAATGTTCACAAGAAACCACCTTCAGTGTACCACTAAGCATTCTACCACAAAGGTACCACGCTGCTCATTCTTCAAATCAGATTAAGAGCAAATGACTTGGAGCAATAGGTCTACAGACTGCAGTTAACATTTTACTTGTGGTTAATATTCTAATTGTGGTTAATGTTTAGTTGCAACATTGCGAGTTGCTGATCAACAAATCCCATTTGGGTCATTTGTTGCAACTACCACAAAATCTTGATAATCCTGCAATGGGTACCAACCTTGGGGTACTTGGAATGTAGCAACCTCTTCGTCTCATTGCTTACCTAAGGAAGTTACTAAGATACATTAGAAACAAGGAAATCAGGCCAGCTGTGCTTAATCCTGCCTTCAAACTCACATAGGCACTTTTCAGCATCCCTATGCCTGGGCTTCATCCTCACATCAATAAAGTCAGAACCTCTGGGAGGAGACTTGGGCGTCTGTAAATTTTTTACACTCCAGAGGCCATTCTAGGGTTTTAAGTCCAGTGGCCAGGGTAGAGAAAGTCTCAGACAAGGTGCAGCTACAGAGTCAGCCCTTAAAGGATCAGAATAAACTGTTTTAGACGTTAACCAGATTAGGAGGTTAATGCCCAACAGAAAACAGCACATCCACATCAGCATGTATATTTATGCATTACATTGCTCAGTCCCAAGGATGATGTTTCAAATTCATTTCTCCCCTCGATGGTCTGAGCCCCAGGCTCGCTTGGCACAACACACTCCGGGTGTGTATGTGTACCACTGCACTTTCAACACACTACATTTGCCTGAATAATATTTCTGCACCAACTATTAGCAGAATTCTCAGTTCCTTTGACTCAAACATCTCAAACTTGAAAACCCACACAATACCTAAGAAGCCCTTCACTTGTGGCAACAAACTGCCCCCAAGAGCTTATAGCCTGGGGCACCCTGGTCTGTTGACCTTTCCAACTCAATCCTACAGGAATCTTTCCACTGACCCGGTGTTTGTGTGTGTGCCTGCATTGCTGAAACATTCTTTGTTTTTGGTTTGGTTTGGTTTGGTTTTTGTAATCTGTCTTCTGTTAAATGAATCAGGTGCATGAAAGAGGGAGAAATTGGCCTGTCCCAGCCACTGTACCTTTGAAACGACCTGTTGCAGTTTTCCAATAAACAAGGCCCTCATACAGAAGGGTCCTCTCTTTACTCATCAGCGCCTGCTTCCGAAAGACGTGGCCGTTTTTGAGCTTGGTGTATGTTTTGTTTTCGATCTTACTTAGGATCTCAAGCCATTTTTGTTTTTTCTCATACTCGCTGACTTTTAAATCCACGGCTGCAATCATGTCTTTAATTAAGCAAAGAGCTTTGCATAAGTCTTTCTGTTCTTCAGTGCTCTCTGCATGGGAAAAAGAAAGAACAAACACCATGAAATAAGCCAGTCTTCTAAGGAAGATACTTTTTCTTTAGTTTTAAATACAGTTAAATATATGATCCAGACAGCAAAAAATTCTGTAACAGAAATATTGGATTAACTTCAAATACTCTGTCTTCACTCTACACCCTTCCTCCCTAAAAGGATGGTTAAAATAGGTCATTAAGAAGATTTATTTATCAGATGCTTCATCTGAAACACTGTGACCATGCGATTGCCAGGAGTTCCAGAGACAGGTCTGACCTTCCTCCCTAGAGCAGTGAATGTGTTATATCCCAAGTTCAGTTTTCCTTCCACCTTCCCAGACAATAATATTCCCAGAAAATAATAAGTATTCCAATAATCCCCACACCAAGCTTCTTAGAATTTAACTGAGCTACAAGCCCAAGTTCAAGTCCTTTCCCGAAAGGGAACTGCAGGGTGACTTGAATGGGTCCTCAACTCATTTGCCTTCCTAGCTCCCTTTCTCCATAAAAAATACTATTCAGGAGTTCCCGACATGGCTCAGTGGTAAACAAGCCTGACTAGTATCCATGAGGTTGTGGGTTCGATCCCTGGCCTCGCTCAGTGGGTTAAGGATCTGGTGCTGCCGTGAGCTGAGGTGTAGGTTGCAGATGCAGCTCAGATCTGGCATTGGTGTGGCTGTGCTGTAGACTGGCAACCTCTATATGCCACGGGTGCAGGCCTAAAAAGACCAAAAAATAATAATATTCAAAATTACAGTTTAGTACTGCATTAGCATAAAGATAAATATGTTAATGATATATATTAAAACATTTTTCAACCTAAAAAAAAATGGGACCAAGGCAGGGTGCTGAGTGCGTAAGTCCGCCATGCTCATGCCAATAAAGTAGATAATCAGAGTTCCCGCCGTGGCTCAGTGGTTAAGGAATCCGACTAGGAACCATGAGGTTGTGGGTTCGATCCCTGACCTCGCTCTGTGGGTTAAGGATCCGGCGTTGCCGTGAGCTGTGTGTGGTGTAGGTTGCAGACACGGCTCGGATCCCGCATTGCTGTGGCTGTGGCTGTGGTATAGGCTGGCAGCTACAGCTCTGTTTGGACCTGGGAACCTCCATATGCCAGGGGAGCGGCCCTAGAAAAGGCAAAAAGACAAAAAAAAAAAAAAAAGTAGATAATCATCATGCCAGTTGTTAACTCCTTGAAATACTGGCCAAATCACTTATCTCTAGATTATTTTTTAAAAATTCTGGAGGAGTTTCTGATACAATCTCCTGGAGGTCCAGATGAAACTAAATTTAGCTATTTTTTTAATATTTGATTTAAAACCCCCAGGTAGTTGATGTTTATTGAGGTGAATGGAACTAAAAGGGAAAGTTTTGGGAGATCAGAAAAATCCTAGAAGGAGAGGAGAAAAGAAAAACAGAGCAAATGACCTATTCTCTAGAGTCTAGAGCAACAGAAATAGCAGCAAAGTGGAACAAGAACAAGTCCTCCAAAGGGTCTAAATGATCCAGCCTCTAAATGTTTTCAAAAGATGCACGCTGGCTTTGTCAGGAAACCAAGGAACAGATTGTGACACCCACTGTTAACAAGGAAGATTTTCCCACTGCCCGTGAAAGAATACACTTCCTTTATTTCACTACATTACTCCACCTGCCACCCAACTAAGCAGCTGCCCTTCCAAAAAAAAAAAAAAGAAAAAAGAAAAGAAAAGAAAGGTACTTCTTTCTAAAGAGCATATTTCATGTATAGGAAAGTTGAGGAGAGATAATCCAATCAAAGCTGAGTTACAAGGTGACTTAGAGTAAGGCCAGGAAAAGGCTTGGAGACTGCAGATCTTCGGGGACAAATTACTGTCTTATAACAGCTTGCACAGAATGTGCAGCATCAGGCCCACCTGGGAGTCTCATTAGAAAGGCTTACCTGGGGTTCTACCTCAGACCTACTGAATCAGAGTCTTTGTGTAAACAAGGTCCCCAGGCGAAGGGTATCAAGTTCAAGTTCGAAAGGCACCGCCACAACAGAGCCACATGAATTAATGTTCCCAGAAGCCAGAGAGAGAACTGGTTGGAAAGATCCAAGCGAACTAAGGAGATGGCAGTCCATTCAGCCCCTAGGACCACCCTATCTGAGGAAGTCACACTTCTCATTTCCAACACACAGCAGGCAATCCGTTCATGCATTCTACCTGGAATTTGGCGTGAGATGATTCTCAGAGGGGCACGAACTGACCTAACACCATCTGACAGAGAGAATATAACTGTAACACAAACTGAAAGTCTTGATTTTGTTTTCATTCTTTTACTAAGAACAAAATGATGAGGCCTTCCCCTTTCTCTTTTTTCTTTTTTTGACTGTGCCCATGGCATGCAGAAGCCAAGGATCAAACCTGAGCCACAGCAGTGACAACTCCAGATCCCTAACTGCTGGGCCACCAAGGAACTCCAGACTTCTCTCTTTATATTGTGCTTATATATTCTCTTATGTTAAATTATAGGAAGCAATAAAAACGAGACATAAGGGGCGCTCCCGTCGTGGCTCAGTGGTTAACAAATCCAACTAGGAACCATGAGGTTTCGGGTTCCATCCCTGGCCTTGCTCAGTGGATTAAGGATCCGGCATTGCCATGAGCTGTGGTGTAGGTCGCAGACATGGCTCGGATCCCAAGTTGCTGTGGCTCTGGCGTAGGCCGGCGACTACAGCTCTGATTCAACCCCTAGCCTGGGAACCTCCATATGCACGGAAACGGGCCTAGAAATGGCAAAAAGAGAAAAAAACCAAAAAACAAAAAACAAAAAAACTAGACATAAGGAATCGATGTCACCATTCCTGCCTGAACTTAGGTCCTATCCTAATGTGATGGGAAAAAATCGAAAGACTAAATCACGCATTTCTACCCCTTCTGAAAAAAAAAAAAGGATGTTAGAAGTTGACTTTTCCAGAGGGGGCCTTTATGTTCTCCACCATTTTCAGGATCTCCAAGTCATTTGATTACAGCCAAGATCATAAAAATAGCTCCCCTTATTGGGCACCTTAATTACACCAAGCTGTGTACTGGACACTTTCTGAAACAATCTCACTTCATCCTTTATAACAAGTCCATAAGATAAGGACTATTATTCTCCTTAGTGGAGGAAACTAGCCCAGCCTGCCCAAGTCATTTCATCCACTTGCCCAACTAATGATCGGCAGAACCAAGGATCTGCAAAGCAAACACAAGTTTACACAAGGCCAAATCCAAGTCCCTGTTAACATAATAACTTCCACCCTAATGTACTCCAGATCAGTCAGCTAGCTGGAGGAATAGGCATTTTTATCTACCCATTTGCCGCACTGATATGTTTACAGATAGCCTGTTCTGTACCAGCCACTGCATTAGGTATTGAATCTAGGCCCCTCAAGGAGCTTATAGTCCAGCCTTGTGCATTAATAGTCTCTTAGGAGATGCCCAGATGTTGGGCCCTGGAACTGAATGAATTGCCAGAGTCAAAAATGGTCCCTCCATAAATCATTCTTGATCTAATAAATCACCACTTGGGGGAGCTGAGGATCAATCGCATGTTTCATCAGACTGCCGGGGAGTGACAGGAAGATGAAGAAGAAGAGGTCTTAGGGTCTGGATATGGGGAAAATATAGACGGGAAAGGCAGGGTCCAAGTATAACGAAGCCTGCTTGCCTTGGACTGCTTGGAAAAATTCAGGCTATTGGCCAAGATACATTATGACAGGCAACTTTTCAAAATGGATCCAATTCGTACGCTTTATGGTTTTTCCATAAGGAAAAATCTTATGAATCAGAGGGCACAAGTATTGATAGCTATTTACAACACTTCGGCTATGGTTAAAACCAATGAAAGAGGCAAATGTTTGTCCCAGAAGTCATCACTCACCCTTTGTGTACTGCAGTATCCTTTCCACCAAGACAGGGTATTTCGTAATGCGCTGAGTGACCAGCAGAATGCATTCTGGAATTCCTCGGCGTCGAGCCAAAAGATTACTATTTCGGAGCTTAAAATGTACACATATATATATTTTTAATATACACAAACTCTACCTGATTTTCTTTTTAGGTAGAAACTTTAATTACACAAAGACTCTGCCACAGTATACTTCTACTATATAATATGCAACATCAATTAAAATGACGGTCATTATACGCTGTCATTAATTTCAATAACCCAACTCTCCAAGATTGAGAAGTTTCAAGTTACTCTGATGTACTTACAGTTAATTCCAAAAATGAGCAAGTTTTAATACTTGTTAGTGCTAAGATTCATGAATAGCAAAAGTTTTGAAAAATACTCAGAAATTAAAGTTACATTTTGTACCTGAGTTTGCACTTAACTATTTGTTTTTCCAACAGGTTTTTTTCTACATTTGTTATTAATCATCATAGCATAAAGTTTTCTCTAATCAGGACAACATTTTTTCTCATAATCTCAAAGCATTCTTTTCAAGTTCTCAATACACATGTACAATTTTTTTTTTTTTTAAGAAGACTGGTAGCATTTTTTTTTAAATTGTAGATAAAAAACTTTAGAATCCATGAAGCTCAAAATGACAAATTTCTTCAATAAATAAGCTAGATGATTTAAAAAAAAATGGGATGGGGGGAGTTCCCGTCATGGCTCAGTGGTTAACGAATCTGACTAGGAACCATGAGGTTGCAGGTTCGATCCTTGGCCTCGCTCAGTGGGTTAAGGATCTGGTGTTGCTGTGAGCTGTGCTGTAGGTCAGACGCAGCTCGGATCCTGCGTTGCTATGGCTGTGGTGTAAGCCGGCAGCTACAGCTCCGATTAGACCCCTAGCCTGGGAACCTCCATATGCCTTGAGTGCGGCCCTAGAAAATACAAAAAAAAAAAAAAAAAAAAAAAAAAAAAAAAAAAAAAGGGATGGGGAGCATTCAGTTGAAAGGAGATTTAAATGATATAACCCCCTTGTGCAATATATGAAACTTGGTCAAATCCTGACTTAACCAATCCAACTTAATGAGATAATCAGGGAAATCTGAATACTAGCCAGCTGTTTGAAGATATTTAAGGAGTTCCTGTTGTGGTGCAGCAGAAACGAATCCGACTGGAAACCATAAGGTTGAGAGTTTGATCGGCCTCACTCAGTGGGTTAAGGATCTGGTGTTGCTGTGAGCTGTGGTGAAGGTCACAGACACGGCTGGAATCCTGCATTTGCTGTAGCTGTGGTGTAGGCCAGCAGCTGTAGCTCCGATTAGACCCCTAGCCTGGGAACCTCCATATGCCGCAGGTGTGGCCCTAAAAAGACAAAAGACAAATATATATATATATATATATATATATACAGAATTATTGTCTATTTAAGTGTAATAATGCCACCGTGATTTTTTCCTTCCTCTGGCACTATGATTTTTTAAAGATATATTGTTCAGAGATACAGGTTATATATGAAATGATGTATGTCACAGACTTGCTTCAATTAATCCAGTGGGGGTGGGTCGGATTCTTTATTTTTACTGTGGTTTTTTGGATTCATCACTCATCAGAGCATGAAACAGCTTCATAGAGTATTACAAAAGTGCTTGGATGTTTGGAGAACACAACTTCACAAATAAAAGATACAAAAACAAATGATTTGGGAGAAATATTTTACCAACACAGAAAAAGAGACTATCTATTTTTGTCACAACCCTATCAATTCTCTCATCCCCAAAACACACTCACACCTGAGAGTCAGTTGGATCATGTAGGAAACAAGCATGAACTGGCTTACCAGTTTGTAACAGAGTTTTAAAGTACTTGCCTTAATAAAATTCTGGAACTTTTTATTCTGCTGGAGTTCTTTAAAGAGGCTAACAGCTTCTTTGTGATGGCTACAGAATTCCCCATATATTTTCTTCATTTTATTTGCATTTTCTTCTGAAAACTGAGAAGAATAACATTTTAGTGCTGGCTTATAAGTTTAGTCAATTCTAAACACTGAAAAGAACATGCAATTTTCATCTATTTTGATGCATTCTTTTCAAATAAAGAATAAACATCCTGGAATTTCCAACCACAATTACTTCTCTTCCCCAGACATTTTTTTAAATTAAAGGAGGAAGAAGAAGAAGTCAAGAGGTAAGAAGAAGACGTCAACCTAATGTGATTATATTTTATTGAACTAACTCGATTATCAATATCCAAATGAAAAACACTTGATATCTTCCATTTTTTTGTGTGTTTGTAGGACTTTATAATTTCAATTTATGTCTTAATTCTGTTATAGATTGAAGGAAGGGTAAGGGGATCCTTGGGAAGACTGACATTACACTGGCTAACTGATCATGTCCATGAACTCAATCCTCAGTTGAGAATTTGACTTTTGTCATCACAAATAGATCAAGATGCAGGCTGTCATTAGCCAAGTGACAGAGAACGAGGAGTAATCAGAAGACCAACTTATTAACTGATGGACACGAGTAGAGATGTGAGCTACATATTTCAATAATCTTGACCTATAGAAAAATCTCTGTAGAAAAATCTACATGGGAATCAACTTGGAATCATAAGGTGGTTTGGAGAGAATTAGCTGAATTATTTGAATGCCAATGTTTCAGACTCTGATGACCCTGGGTATATATGTCTGTGTTGAAGGTCACTGCAATAGAAACCAGAACATGGGAGTTCTCTTTGTGGCTCAGTGGTTAACGATCCCAACCAGAATCCATGAGGATGCCGGTTTGCTCCCTGGCCTCGCTCAGTGGGTTAAGGATTCAGCATTGCCATGAGCGGTGGTATAGGTCACAGACTCAGTTTGGATCCCATGTTGCTGTTGCTGTGGCTGTGAGCTGTAGCTCTGATTTGACCCCTCACCTGGAAACTTCCATATACCTTGGGTACAGCCTTAAAAAGCAAAAAAAAAAAAGAAAGAAAGAAAGAAAGAGAGAAACAAACAAACCAGAACACACCTACACCTCCTTAGAAAGTACATTTAAATGTACAACACTCTGGTCTTTTCAGTTTTGCTTACATTTTTATCTATGTTTGAGGCCAACACTCACAACAATAATACTTAGGTACAAATATAACAAAACATGCAGGTCTTATGTGCTGAAAACTGCACAATGCTAGTGAAAGAAATAAAGAAGATTTAAATAAATGTACCATATTCATAGATTGGAAGGCTCTCAACACAGTAAAGTTGTAAGTTCTCCCCAAGTTAATATACAGGTTTAATTCAATTCTTGACAAATTGCAACAATTTTTTGTAATAGACAAGAATTTTCTTGAATTTATGTGAAAAGTTAAGGGAATTAGAATAAAGACAATTTTGAAAAAGAATAACAGTGACAGCTCAATCTACTCAATTTCAAGATTATATAACAATTGCAATTATGACTGTGGAAGGACACACACAGATTGATGGAACAAAACAGGAACCCAAAATGCCCAACGGATTTTGACAGAGGGCAAAAGCAATTTATTGGAGGAGGGACAACCCATTAAACAAATGATATTGGAGCAAACGAACATCCACAGACCAAAAAAATAACCCTGACCAAAGTCTCATATCTTATACAAAAATTAACTCCAAGTAAATCACAAACTTAAATGTAAAACATAAAACCATAAAGACTTTAGGAGAAAATCTTTGGGATCTCAGGCTGGACAAAGAGTTCTTAGACTTGAAACCAAAAGCATAACTTATTGGACCTTACCAGGATTATAGAAGTTATAGACTTAGAAAAAGCATTTACAAACCACATATCTGACTAACAGCTAGTCAGATATATATAAATAAATATTAAGAACATATAAAGAAATATTAATACTCAACGGTAAGAAAACAATGCTATTAGAAAATGGGCAAAAGAGAGAAACAGCCATTTCACCAGAGAGGATATACCGATGGTAAATGAGCACTAGAAAGATATCCAACATCATAAGCCACTGGGGATTTGTAATTTAAACCTCAAGGAGATATCACTACACATATCAAAGAATAGTTAAATAAAAAGTACTGAAAGCACCAATTGTTGGTGAAGAGGTGGATAAACTGGGTTACCTGTCCATTGTTGCCAGGAATGTAAAATGGAACAACCACTCCAAAAAACAGTTGGTAGTTTCTTACAAAATGAAACACACACCTACCAACCATACAACCCTGACACTATACGCTCAGGTAGTGACCCTGGAGAAGTGAAATGTAAACATGCCCACAAATCTGGGTGTGATTGTTTAGAGAAGCTTTATTTCCAATAGCTCAAAATTAGAAACATCCAGATGCCCTTAGACAAGTGAATGATTAAACAAACTGTGGTACATCAATCCATCAATAAAATTCATCAATAAAAAGGAACAAACTATTGACATACACAGCCATTGAGATGCTTGAGAGAATTATGCTCAGTGAAAAAAGGGCAACCCAACAGGCATTTACGGTGTATAATCTATATAACATGTACATAATTTATATAACATTATTGAGATGGCAAAATATAGAAAAAGGGAACAGATTAGTGGTTGCCAGTAGCTGGGGACAGGAGGAAAGTAGGGGTGGCTATAAAACCACCAGAAGAGGAATCTTCATGGCAATAGAAAGAGTCTGTGGTTTTGCTGTATCACTATCAGTAACCTGACCGGGACACTCTATTTTAGCTCTGTAAGATTCTACCATTGGGGGGAAAATAATTTAAAAATGCTAAATCCCAGACCCAGTCCCATCTAACAGCACACCAGGGTTGGGAGCAAAGGAGTCCTCCTTCTTAACAAGCTTAAGCACATTCTTAGGTACCAGAAGTTGGAAAACCACTGCTCTATCCAACGTCATTCCACAAGTTCACAAGTTCTCCCAACACCCACAAGTTCCCACGAACTAGACTGCCATCATATTCCAGCCCAGCCTCCCAAGATCCATGCAGCATCCTAGGTTGGACTGTGGGATTTCCCCAAACACTCCCAGACATCCTTCGACAGCTGGCTCTCCCCCGTTCCCACAGAGCGCCACTCCCACAGCCATTGTCTGAAGATTTTGCCAATATATTCTTCAGGAGAGAACTTTATTTGCATAGCAGGGGAAGGAATCCTTTGCCATACCCACCAACAGGAACACAAAAGCCAACTTAATCCTCTTCTCTGAATACCAAGAATCTTCCTGCAGTGGAGACGTCTGTGCAGCATCTAAATGACTGCCAGGCTCACCCCATGTCATGGCCAACTTCCCAAACCTTGTTCTCAACTTAAGCCCTGCTTTTATCCACACAAATTAAATAAAATATAGAACCAGTAAAGATGGGAAATTTTTGTTAACTATGAAAGGTGACATAAAAACAAAAATGTTTTAAATGATTTGAATTAAAAGTCATGACTGGAGGTTCTCTGGTGGTGCAGTAGGTTAAGGACCCGGTGTTGTCACTGCTGTGGCGTGGGTTTGATCCCTGACCCAAGAACTTTCATGTGCCACGGATGCAACCAAAAAAAGTAAAATAAAAGAAGTCATGACTTGTATCAAGGAAAGACAGATGGATGCAAATACCTTCAAGCGATAAAATAATCTTGCACTTCATTTTTGAATGCACTCAGATTCACGTTCACAAACATTCAGACATTTTTATTCAAATTATCTTGCAGGAGTTCTCGTCATGGAAGAGACAAATCTGACTGGCATCTGTGAGGATGCAGGTTTGATCCCTGGCCTTGCTCAGTAGGTTAAGGACCCGGCGTTACCATGAGCTGTGGTGTAGGTGTAGGTGTAGGTTGCAGATGCAGCTCAGATCCCGTGTTGCTGTGGCTGTGTCTAGGCCAGCAGCTACAGCTCCCATTTGATCCCTAGTCTGGGAACCTCCATATGGCGCAGGTATAGCCCTAAAAAGACAAAAGACAAAAAAAAAAAAAAAAAAAAAACTGTCTTGCAAAGTACTTTATAGTCTCTTAACCTCACACTGTATATGTTTTAGGTGAATTATGAAGACAGAACAGGTCCAGGTCTTTAAAGATAATATGCAAAGCAGATAATGCTTTGATTAAAAACTTACTACTAATGTGGATTTTTACATTGTTAGACACATGGAAGCAGATTTTGGACAACTGTCAGATTCTTTTCTTTTCGTGCCTTAAAAATACTTGTTTTTAAGTATATTCACATCAATGAACTTAACTCCCCAATTTTTAGCATATAGACCAACAGCTGAACTCCACTGGTGTGTGTGACAGGGTGAAATGCGGACAAAATCAGTATTTTGGAGGTGATATTTTGGCCTCTACCTAGAGAAAGCCAAACTAAGGGGAGTGGGTACGGATCTCTATGCCTTTCCTCAGACGCTGTAAGGGGCTTTTGTAACATGGCATTGGAGTGAACTCCTGGTGTGTTTTTCCCAAGTAACCCACTCATTCAGTAGTACCAAGCACTGATCTAGGTGCTGAAACACAGTAGTAACCAAACAGACAAGACTCTCTACCTCGCTGGGACTTACAGACTAGAGAGATGGTAGAAAGCTTCCCCACAATGTCACTGTAGATGCCTCAGGATATCACAGTCTTCACTCAAATCCAGCCATGCCATTTATGAGATGTGTGAACTTGAGTCATTACTTCTCCAGGCCTCACTTTAAAGGAAACTAATATCAACCTCACTGATGTGAAGGTTAAGTGAGTAATAAAATGGAAGCGTTTTTAAAGTGTCCACCATATTCAGGGCACTAGAGACCTGTTATTTAACTTCTGTATTAGCATGTTGGAAATGGAAAGCCTCTTTCGGAAAGACCAGGAGGCAATGCAAATTATCAAAAGTAAGATTTTTTTTTTTACTTAGGAGAGTGGCACAGCCCATTCTCACTGATGCTTCAAACATCCCCAGCACCTAAAAAAGTGCCTCCTTTTTTTTCCTTTTCTTTTATTTTATGGCCACATACGTGGCATATGGAAGTTCCCTGGCTGGGGTCAAATCTGAGCTGAAGCTGCCAGCCTACGACACTGTCACAGCAATGCCAGATCTGAGCTGCATCTACAACCTACACTGCAGCTTGCAGCAATGCCAGATACTTAACCCACTGAGTGAGGCCAGGGATCAAACCTGCATCCTCATAGATGCTAGTCGGATTCTTACTTAACCCGATGAGCCACACGATAGGAACTCCTCCAAAAAGTGCCTCCTTTTAGTGGGATTTGCTCATTTTACCCATCCCCAGGCATGAACTCGGGGGCTCTCATTATAATAGATCTGCCCCAAGCCTCTTTTTTTTTTTTTTTTTTTTGTCTTTTTGCCATTTCTTGGGCCGCTCCCGTGGCATATGGAGGTTCCCAGGCTATGGGTCAAATTGGAGCTGTAGCTGCCAGCACACACCACAGCTCACGGCAACCCGGATCCTTAACCCACTGAGCAAGGCCAGGGATCAAACCCGCAACCTCATGGTTCCTAGTCGGATTTGTTAACTACTGAGCCACGACGGGAACTCCTCACGCCTCCTAAAATGAGACAGCTCTTATCCAGGAGACACTGGTGAAACAGCACGGGCTCCCTGGGGTAGGCATGTAATTAGAGAGCCCATCACATGAAGAAGTCTAAGTAAATTTTCATAAGGGATTCACTTGTGCCTATGAACTGAAAACAGTGATAGGGCCAGTGATGATCCAGCCATCCTGTGACACATGGGAGAGCCAGTCACTGCCCCCCACCTCCCCACCCCACCCCCGGGACCTCAGTCCTACACACCAACACCACAGAAAAGGAAACCAGCCAAACCCACTCATCAATAATCATAAGAAATCTATTCCAGCTCTCTGTAGGCTCTGGACACTCTGGAGAGTCTGCTCACCGTTAGATTTTGAGGTTTTAGGACTTTTTTAAACCTTTCTCACCTGTTGTACTAGAATATCTCCGATGCGGTTGATGACAAAATTCCTGTCGTTGCCAATACAGGATTCTTGCCTTCGCTCCTTCATACTATAGAAGAAATGCCTGTGGATTTCCAGTAACTCATCCAAACAGGGGAAGATTTTATCCACAGTGCTGTGGTCCAGCTGCAGCTCCTCTTTCATCCCTTTCCTGAAGATCTCAGACATGATGAACAGGGTCTGGATGTGATGCATTTCTGTTTGCATCAGCTCTGAAACAGGTGAGCAGAAACAAGCTTTTAAAAAAAACCAAGGATCGTTGGATGAACTAGACTTATTGAATCATTTTGTAATATATATAAATATTGAATCATTATGGGGTACACCTGAAACTAATATGTCAATTATACCTCAATTTTTTAAAAAGTATCCCAGTTAATCTAAACTAGTAGCTAAACACTATGCTGCACGAAAAATAAAAAAGAGGGAATGTTTAGGAATAATACTCTCTCACTATTAAAGTCAGCATTGATTAAACATTTAATGTAAGCTCAAAATATTAAACTATCCTCGGAGTTCCCATTGTGGCTCAGGAGTTAATGAACCTGACTAGTATGTATGAGGACGCCGGTCAGATCCCTGGCCTCAATCAATGTGTTGAGGATTCGGCATTGCTGTGAGCTGTGGTGTACATCGTAGACGTGGCCTGGATCTGGTGTTGCTGTGGCTGTGGTGTGGGCCGGCAGCTACAGCTCCGATTAGACCCCTAGCCTGGGAACCCCTTTTAGGGCCATACAGTAAATTAAATTAAATTAAACTATTCTTTTTCCAGACATTATAAGAGGAAATTTATAAGTCAAGTCTATATATAAGAAGATAACATATTGAATGCTCATAATATAACCAGCTCACATCTTTGTCCCTTCACAGCTGGGAACCGGGTTCTATTTTCCCCTGAATGTTACATAAAATACAGCTTAGTTGACCCCTTTTCTTTTCTCTCTTTTTTTCTATTTTCTTTCTTTCTTTTTTCTTTTTTTTTTGCATTGAGTAGGAGCACAATTAATTTGGCGAACTACACTGAGTTAAATACAATGAAGTTCCTCAGTGTATACAACACCAGGTCCTTTCTATTACTAGATCTGTCTCCGAAATTACTCTTTTTCCAGGAGAAAGCAATGTGTCATGATCAAGGAACATCAGCAAGAAAGTAAAAAGACAACTCAAATAATGGGAAGATGGAGTTCCCATCATGGCTCAGCAGAAACGAATCCGACTAGGAACCATGAGGTTGTGGGGTTCAATCCCTGGCCTCGCTCAGTGGGTTAAGGATCCGCCACTGCCGTGAGCTGTGGTGTAGGTCGCAGATGTGGCTCTGATCCTGCATGGCTGTGGCTGTGGTGTAGGCCGGCGGCTGTACCTCCAATTTAACTCCTAGCCTAGGAACCTCCATATGCTGCAGGTGTGGCCCTAAAAAAGCAAAAATAAATAAATAAATAATAAAATAAATGAATAAATAAATACGTAAATAAAATAAAAGAGAGACAATGGGATTTTCTACTCTGGTGCAGTGTGTTAAAGGATCCAGCATAGGTAACAGCTATTGTTTGGATTCCATCCCTGGCCCAGGGACTTCCACATGCCCTGGGTGAGGTCATTAAAAAAAAATTTTTAATAAATATAATGAGAGAGACAAAGAAGAGAGAAGGAAGGATTTTCCCTTGAGCACAGACTTTCTGATCCAAAGGCCATGCTGTGAACTACTCTGTACTGTTGTTCATCCCAAATGGGTTAGATTATTTTTAATAATATATGAAATCAATAAATAATGAAAAATTGCTATCTAATAGAAATTGCATGAGAAATACTAAAGGGGACAGCATCACCCTTTCCAAAGGAACTCCCACAGCTGCGGCCCTAGATAGATTTCCCAGCATGAGCACACATCAGCTCATCGGACCTGCACAGCCACTGCCACACGCAGGTGAGAAGGGGCCCTCAGCTCGCTGGACTCTATGGTTCATGCTTTGCACACACAGGATTAGTGCCAACTAAGAGCTAGTCTCGTCTTTAAAGGAAGGTATCTTCTTGAACCACTTCTTAGCATCTACTTTATACTTTAAAATTTTTTAAACTTCAATTTTTCCTAACCAGCCTATAATTTGACTTCCCCTATTTCAGACTAACTTGATCCCAAATAGCAAGAAATAGGAAACCCTCCTGCAGTTGAATCCATACTCAACACTGCGGCACACAACCACACAAGGCCCTAATCCAGCTGCTGCCAGTCCCACTGTGTCTATGTGAGTGGCAGTCCCTGGTGTGATGACAGGGCCATAAGTACAGCAGCCTTATCGACCTTAACATATGTGAGCATTCCCTGTGATTCTTATGAGAGGAGAGGTAAAAGAATGCCCTAAGTAAACTTGAAAAGGCTAGAAGAAAGAAAATTTGCTCTGTCCCAGCTACAAACAATGCCTCATTTAAGCCTCACGACATTGAACCCCAACTATCATCCCCATTTTACAAAAGGAAAAACTAAGGTCCAGGTCAGTTAAATATTTTATGAGACCAAGTAATCAGGACTTGGACCCAGGCTTGAATCTAGGTCTGTGTGGTTTCAAATTCCATGCTCTTTCCTCTGCACCACACCGCTGCAGCCCAAGAAGCATGTTTGCAACGCTTACCAAAAATGACGTCCTGTCTTTTGATGACATCCTTCTCCTGCTTACTACAAAATGAGGGGTCCACCACCAGACTCCAAGATTCTGCTTCCAACTCCTGGGCGTCACCACTGAGGTCACTCCACAGAGACGAATCCACGACGTCTAAGTTGGGTTGAAAAGGGAAAAGCCAAGAGTGGGGTAACACACATAACCTGAACACATCTTCCCAAATGCCCGCGTTTATGGATCATCACCCTACATAAACCTGCTGTGCACACAGAAACAACTCAGCCAAAGCATTGCTGATGTGGAGTTGAAACATTTGAAACCAAACTAGGGCAACGGTGGAAATCAAGACAGCTCTCGTGAAAGCAAAGCAGAATCAGGTGTTAAAACAGTGACTGCGTACAGGCAAAAAAAAAAAAAAAAAAGGAAAATTCTTTGGTTTGTTTGATTTGGCTTGCTCTCATTTTAGTTTTATTTTTGGTAACCTGCAGAGTCCACAGTATGCTCACAGAATCTTGAACCCTCTGATTTCTTTTACCCTGGGTTACTCTGCACCATTTAGTCAAAGCTCATGTTGTGTCTGTCTGCTTCATTTGCACTTTACCTGGCTTGCTGTCCTTCCTGGGAACATGAAGCAGGTGTAAGGACTCGAGTCATGGGAGAGTACAGATTCTTCTAACAGAATTTCACAACACTCCCCCCCCCCCACCACACACACACACACACACACACACACACACACCCTTCAGGAAAACTAAATCCTATTTATCAACACAGCACTCCTTAGATTCCAGCTCAGAGAAGTAAAGAGGCAGTGACAATGGATTTGAAACAAACAGATTCCTGGGGAAGAGTTTGCTCCTTTCTCTCATCACAACTCTCTTTTCATTTGGTTTTCCTTTGCTTATAAATGCAGCGTGGATATAACATGCAATTCCCCAGACTGTCCTATCCTACAACATATTTTTTTAAAATGGCTTTTATTCCTCCTTGAAGTAGGAGGCAACAGATGGGGATAAATCCCGCAGAGATCCAAGCAAGCTCAGTCTTAAGTAAGTGAAACACATATTTTTAATGCATGAGCCTATCCCAATTCACCAACAGTGGTAAGACTTTTTCAAAGAACAGCAAGCACACCACGTACTTCTCTCTCTTCATTATGTTTATGACATACTCTTTGGGGAATACGGCCGTTTAAAAAATATATCATGGTTCCTGGGTCACTGTCCGGAAGTCACTTCCAGGGCTACATTTTCCTTCTTTTTATCAGAAGAACCTGGACCTTAAGGACACCATGAAACAGAATTCTTTTCAAAGGAACAGAGCATATGTTTCAATTTCATGTCCTTCAGAAAACATTCCTCTTAGCAAAGGCTCACAGAAACACGAGTAAATGCCAAGGCACCTTCTCCTCACCTTCCATTAAGAGGGAGTCGGTGGAGGGAGATGAACCCATGGGCTGGAACAGCTCATCAGAGTGGGACCTGCTTCTCCAGGTGCTGCCATCACTCTCAGACTCCAGGGATGTCCCCGACCTCCTGAAGCTGGAGGGACAGGAAGAAGAGTCAGCCCAGCAGCGGCTCCGAGACATCCGGGCGTCAGACCACCCGAGTCTTACCTTTCCAAGGCGGTGCCTGGGACACTCCTGGACAGCGGGTGGACCTGGCTGGCCATTTCCTTTCTCCCCGTTGGCAACCCAATAGGCATAGAGGAGGAAGGGTGCAGGGAGAGACCAGGCGGTGGGCCGTCTCTTAATGAAGAATCTGGAAATCAGAACAGATGCTTCATGGGTTTCCACAGGGGGCAGTAATCCCAACGAGCACAGGGAGTCACTTCGAAGCCACGAAGCTGAATGTTCCAATGGCCTCTTCTAATGTCACATGCCAGCCTTGAAAGCAATCGCCCAGCCACATCCCGACACCTGCTTCAAATGTCCCTTCCAGTTCCCACCCTTCTGGTACCCAGGCTGGAGGCACTTGGAGATTGTGGAGAGCTGGGGTGACACAAACAAACAGGAGACTGGAATGGGGAAACACAGGGACTGCTGCCCATAAACCACTGCTTGTACTCCTCAGAGCCAGCTCTAAATAGATGCAAGGTGTTATTAGCACTATTAACAGACTGCACATTGGGTGTATAAACAAGCACACACACACAGTGCATCAACAGACTAGAACAATGCTGGCAGGTCTGTTCTCTGTGCTATAAGAATGTCAGGCAGGTAAAACCTACAAGCCAAGCTGGGCTGTCCTCTCTCACCTAAAGAGAAGGAAGTGGTGCCCTGGGACCTTTCTGGTCAGAATGAAATGTTAGGGGCATCCATGCATTTGCATTTCACGTGTACTAAAAGTACCTCTCCGAAAACATTTCAATCGTCTAATACTATGCGTCTAATACTACACCTTTCTCAAGTAATGGGGGAAAAACTCAAACGGAACCCCAAGATATTAGAAAGGAATTTACACATGGATGAGGTAATTTTACCCTGATGACTCCTAAGTTAAGAGAGGGAATAGACAGTATTCTATCAGCTGTGAGATGCTTTTTAAATCTTTTCATGCTTAACCTTATGAAATTGAGGGGCACCTTACAATTGAGGTCGCAGGGACTTCTGGTGAAGAAGCTGGGGAGTAAATAATGTCACGCTCATTACTGCTTGCACTAGTTTACCCTTGTGTAACATCACACGCAATCACATGTCACTATCAATTTGCACTTCACCGACTTCAGTTCAAGTGCTTTTTAAAATACCGGTCACACCGCTGCAGCATTGAAATGATAAGTGACCACACACTTAAAACGCCTGCCACCAGGCGAGCTATGTAATATTGAGGCAGAAGGAAATGCAAAATTGCTTACAACACAGCAAAGAATTTTCTAACTTAGGACAATGCTGTGATTGACCCTTGTGTACAGGGTAAAGAATGGCAAAGTCTTCCAATTATCTGAGAGAAATTGTTTAAATTTCAACAATGTACAACTCAAGAAAAAAAGAGAACCACTGAGCTTCATCATAGGCAAACAAAATGCAGGCGTGTTCTGAAATTTCACCATCATCCTGATGGAGCTGATGAGATCATGGTCTCAAGCATGGCTACTAAAAAGTACCAGGTTGGGAGTTCCCGTTGTGGCTCAGCAGAAATGAACCCAACTAGCATCCATGAGGATCCGGGTTCAAAACCTGACCTTGCTCAGTGGGTTAAGGATATGGCTTTGCCGTGAGCTGTGGTGTAGGTTGCAGACCAGGTCCAGATCCCGCGTTGCTGTAGCTCTGGCGTAGGCTGGCAGCTGCAGCTCCAATTCAACCCCTAGCCTGGGAACTTGGTGTGGCCCTAAAAAGACAGAAAAAAAAAAAAAAGAAACAAAAACCAAAAAAAGAACACATAACTGGTTGCTCTGATGACAGGCTACAAAGACTGTTAAGAATCTTTTTTTTTTTTTTTTTTTTTTTTTTCATTTTTGGCCACCCTGTGCCATATGGAGCTCCCAGGCTATAGAGATCAGATCCCAGCTGTAGCTGCAGCAATGCCAGATCCCCAACCCACTGTGCTGAGCTTGGGTTTGAACCCACATCCCAGTGCTCCCAAGAGGCCACTGATCCATTGTGGATCAGCGGGAGCTCCCTAACTTTGTGATTCTTAAGAAGTGTGTGGCATATAATTGTTGAGACAAATATGTGCTACAGCTAGGAAAACAAAATTATGTGCATTTAATGAAGTGCTTCTCTCCCCCCCCCCAAAAGGTTGTTATCAATAGCGCATTTTATACTAGTCTACATCTCAGAATTGAGGCAACATCATAACATCATGAATAGAGGCAACCTCCTCTATTCAGCTCTCCCTAAGATCAAAGATCAAGTAATATAGAAAGCACAAAGGCTATTAGGCTGCCAAAGAAGTTTATGCCATTCTCAACTTCTTGTATAACTAAAAATTATGCCAATTTTGTCCAGCATATGCTATGAAAGAAGGAATAATTGGGAAAACGAAAGAACCAAAGGTGGGGGTATTTTACATTGGAAAAAATGTGCCGTACGTATGAAACTGAAAAAAGTTCTTGCCATTTTCCACATCACTTACTTCCAAGGATGGTCTGTGGTTTGTTCTTGTTATATTTCTCTTGGAATTTCTGTAAAGAACATTAGACACACACACAAATAAGATCAAAGCACCACTGAGCTACAAGATGTCCATCCAGTTACACAAAACAGGCTTCTTAACTAATCATTTGCGTTGTCATTTTGTTTTAAACAAAAAGGAATTCAAAGCAAAAGACATAAAATGCATCAAAGAGAAAAATGTTATGGTGATGAAATATATGAGGAAGGTGTCTCATCAAGCTCCCAGCTTCAGGAGTTCCTGTTGCGTCTCAGTGCTAGCAAATCCAACTAGTATCTGTGTGGACTCGGGTGGGATCCTGGGACCCGCTCAGTGAGTTAAGGATCCAGAGTTGCTGTGGCTGTGGCATAGGTCAGCAGCTACAGCTCCAATTCCACCCCTAGCCTGGGAACGTCCATATGCTGAGAGTGTGGCCCTAAAAAGATGAAAAATAAAAAAAGATCCTGCTTTAGTAAAATCCTGGGGGACTGAAAATCTCCAGCTCACATGTCACGATCAAGGCTCAAAACGGACCTCTTATCAGAGCTGCCTTCCTCCTATTTGTTCTTGCTGTTCCTGGCTATTCCTCCCACCTGCAGGATACAACGACCTTGAGCACTGAAATGTCACCTTCAACTCTGTGACCTGACACAACATGAGATGCAAGTAACACAGAGTCAGGGACTCCAAATTTCCCTCTGAAGGACCATCATGCTCACTCATCATGCATTTCACACAGGGCTTGAGCAGGGGAGAGCAAGCAACAGGATGTAATGCCTCCAACAACTCAAGCCCACCCCCTCCCCCCAACACAGAGAACTTACTCTAGTTGGGTGGGCCTCATGCTGGGGTCCCAGGACCCACAGCATCATCTGGGAACTTGTTAGAAATGCAAATTCTCAGCAGCCACCCAGACCTACTGGATCAGAAATTCCGGAAGCAGGACCCAGAAATCTGAGTTTTAATGGGGCTTCTAGGTGATTCTGATGCTGGCAGATATTTGAGAATTACCGCTCTAGAGGGTGTGTGGGTGAACTAAGCAGGTCCTGACAGAAAGCCTACCCCCCCACCCCACCCCACATCACACAACACAAAGGGAGCTTTCCCTCTGTTTTTATATAATTTAAGTAAGTGTACACTTGGAGCATGCGTTATTTTATCACTACAACGACCACTTGAGAAATACATCTAATCATTAGTAACTCTAAACAGAGAACAAATAGCAACAATCCATATACAGGCAGATAATATTTGCACACGTCTGAGCAATTACCTTGTTACATGGAGGGGCGGCGTCTTTACAACCCTTATGTACATTTGCATTACAGTCTGAAACAAAGGGAAAAGAGAGACAAGTTTCCATCTTATTTAAGTTGATCTGAAATGCCTAAGACTACATCCTGCTTTTAAGGGTCATTATAACACACAACCATTAAAAAATATTTAGAAAACTTAAAAGGAAAGAAAATTATTATTATTATTATTATTATTATTATTATTTTATGGCTGCACCCGTGGCATATGGGGATTCCCAAGCTAGGGGTTGAATTGGAGCCCCACGCCAGAGCCACAGCAACATAGGATCTGAGCCACATCTGCGACCTACAGCACAGCTCACACAATGCCAGATCCTTAACCCACTGAATGAGGCCAGGGATCGAACCTGTGTCCTCATGGCTACTCATTGCTGCTGAGCCACAACAGGAACTCCAAGAAAGATATTTAAGTCACATGGACACCCACTGCTGCAGCAGAGCACGCTGTTAATATTTTAGTTTCCTTGGAGATATCTGTCTCCGTTGCACAAGGTTTTGGTTTTTTGTTTGTTTGTTTTGTTTTGTCTTTTTGCTGTTTCTAGGGCCGCTTCTGTGGCATTTGGAGGTTCCCAGGCTAGGGATCAAATCGGAGCTGTAGCCGCCGGCCTACATCAGAGCCACAGCAACGCTGGATCCAAGGCACGTTTGCAACCCACACCACAGCGCACGGCAATGATGGATCCTTAACCCACTGAGCAGCCAGGGATTGAACCCGAAACTTCATGGTTCCTAGTTGGATTCGTTAACCACTGAGCCACGACGGGAACTCAAGCACAAGGTCTTATTGATTATGAAACCTGAAATCATGCATGACATACACTTCCATGTCTGCCTGAGAATTCATTTACCACTACTTGCCCTATATTGACAAGGGACTTCTGACCTCTGGCAACCACCCACTCTCATACTAGGTAAAATAAGAGGAGGAAAGAAAGAAAAATGCACAACAGTGTGAGGAAAAAAAAAAACTACTGGGAGTTCCCGTCATGGCTCAGTGGTTAACGAATCCGACTAGGAACCATGGGGTTGCAGGTTCGATCCCTGGCCTTGCTCATTGGGTTGAGGATCTGGCGTTGCCATGAGCTGTGGTGTGGGTTGCAGATGCAGCTCGGATCCCACCTTGCTGTGGCTCTGGCGTAGGCCGGTGGCTATAGCTCTGATTAGACCCCTAGCCTGGGAACCTCCATATGCCACAAGAGCGGCCCAAGAAGTGGCAAAAAGACAAAAAAAAAAAAAAAAAAAAAAAAAGTACTGTCAGGCTCTAAGAGAATTCCTACTAACTAGAGGAAAACCAAATTCAAAGAGAAAAGTTATCAACTTGCCTAGCTTTTACTTCATGAAACAATGTGGCCTCATCTCACTGGAGGAAGTCCAGGCACACCTGGCCTGCCCCTTCCTGCCCACAGGCTCAGAGACCTCCCTGCACTGAAGCTGCTTCCTGCCAGGCTGCTGTCTTCTTGCCCTCGGTCCCCTGCCACCACACACCAGCACTGCAACACCCTCATCCTCCCACCTTGGCCTCTACATGCTCTGTATGTGATGGAGGAGCCTCTGGCTCATCAGAAAGGTCATCAGAAAAACCCTACGGCAGGGGTAGAAGATCTCGCTGAGGTCCATCAAAACCACCCTGCAGAGCCTGTAGCCCCCTGAGAACCCAGCAAGACATTGAGCCCACCCCCTTCCTCCCACTCTAGCTCTGCAGAGGCATCTAGCCAACACCTCAAGGGCCAATGGGCAGAACCCAGACCACTCCATGTACTGGTCCTGCTGGTGAACATGGAAATCAGATGGCTTTCTTCTCATTCCAGCACAACAGAATGAAAGGAAAAGGAAAAAAGTAGAAGCTAGAAAACACCACAGACCCAAGTTATGCTGAAAACTCCCTGGGAGAGGGAGCCATGAGTATTACAAATCCAGAAGAGAAGAGAAAAATCTGGATATGTGAACTGCATCCTCCCGAAGAGACTCAACATAGACAAGAAATAGGATCAAAAGGCCATTCCACGCCAACAGGACGAGGAGGAAGTGGAGCTGTGTGAGAGGAGAAAGCACTACATGGAAAGAAAAAGAGCAAGAGCCGAACAAACGTAAACCAAACTGAGAAGAACCGATGTGACAAAGTATCCAAGCAGTGCTATGACACTGAACTTGAAAGAGTCCCTCCAGAATATGAAGACAAAGTAAATAATCTCAAACAGAAGATGTCAGACAAAGATGACAGATGACACTTCTCCATGGAAGAATCAGAAAAATGAGATCAGAAGTGACAACTGACAGCTACAACTGACAAAAACTTCTGTGAAGTTTCAAAACAACTGAAAAGGTAACATAGACGGTCTTACTGTTTTCTGGGGGAAAATCATTAAATGACACCTAGTCTCTGACAATATCCATATGACGAAAAAAAATGAAATCTTCAAGCATCTAGGCAGAAAAAAGCAGATTATCAACAAGCGAATGAGGTCAGGCAGCCCCCCGACTTTACTATTGTAACAGTAAATGCCCCAATAAAAGGGACCAGTGTTGACAGAGCCTTGAGGGGAAAAGGTTTGGCTGAAGAATTTATTTAGCCAGATAAAACTGGTTTTATTTTTTAAAGGAGCAAAGATGTACCCTTAGATATACAAGAGTCCAGAAAACAGATTACTCCAATACCCTCCTTGAAAAAAATTACATGAAATGCTATTGCCTATGAAGAGCAGAATCAGTATTAAGAGTTCGAGAATGGATTAGCTTTATTAAAGAAAATAAAAAAGAGCAAAAGGGAGCACTTCAACCAAACTAAATAATCACATGTAAAAAATTATTGTAAGTAGAGAACAAGATATAAATACCAAATTATTGTTGAAATAAAAAATTATTCTTGAGCTGCTTGAGAAGCAGCTTCAGTGCAGGGAGGTCTCTGAGCCTATGGGCAGGAAGGGCAGTGAATTAAGTATACTCATAGAGGCTTACAGGGAGGTGGAGGGGAAGGGGCAACTGTAAGGGAAATAAGAGTGTTTAATTATAAGACTTGCACAGCCTTGAAGTTATTATTAGTAGATATTAAAAGAACATACCTTGCCAAATCCCAGAGAAGATAAAAACCAACAACACGTGGTCTAAATAGCTAAACCAGACATCAAGGAAAACAGCAAAGAATGATAAAAGAGAACTGATAGTTGTAAAATTAAATGTAAATAAGGAAAAAACCCTCATTATAAAGCAAGGTCTCTCATTTACACTACAGATTACCTACAGCTAAATTAAAGACACACATCCTAAATCGAAAACACAGAAATAGTTGAGAGAAATACAATCCAAAGGAAAGCAAGAGGAATATTAGCTTTAGACAAAGTAAAATTCTTGCAAAAGGCATTTAACTGCAAGAGGGTAATTTTATGTTTGTGAAAGTTAAATCGGCAATGAAGCAGTGATTAGTACACTGTGCACCCAAATAATGTAAGATCAAAATATAAGCAGTGTGGGAGTTCCTGCTGTGGCACAGTGGCTTCGGAATTCAACCACAGTGAATCAGGTCACTGTGGCATCACAGGTTCAATCCACAGCCAGTTAAGGATCTGGCGATGCCACAGCTATGGCTCAGATTCAATCTCTGGCCTGGGAATATGTGTGTGTGTGTGTGTGTGTGTGTGTGTGTAGTGTACCTATATAGTGAATGTACACACACATATATATAGCGTACATATATATAGCGAATGTACATACATATATAGTGAAACCTATTTATAAATATGGAGAAATTTATAGAAATACAGTATTTATGGAAAACTAGCAACTCAGGTTTTAATATAGAATACAGATACCAAGATTTTGAACATTTATGTAATTTGTTTATATCATGTCATGTTTTTAAGATCATAAACCTTCATCTTCACAATTAAAAAAATACATCCATGAAATAGGATTATTTACCAATATCAGCAATTTGCACATGTCATACTCTCTTACTCAATATAAAAAACTTAAAACTTAAACCAAAATTTAAACCCCCAATACTTCTCTTCCCAAAAAAATATAAATCTTAAAACTTCTAAAAAACTGTTCATTAAAGAGGACATTGAACACGTATCTGAACTCATTCTAGAATTTAATCTAAGGCAATAATCAAAGATGTGGGCAGTGATATGTACAAAAGAATGCTGTGACATTATTTATGTTGTGAAAAGAAATTGCAAAAAAAGTCTGAAATGTAAAATAAGGAACAATTAATACATTTGATATCATCAAGTGAGATATTAGCACAAAAATCTGAGCTTTTAATAGTTAGAAGGGACTCCATTAGAATATGAACAGCGGCGTTCCTGTGATGGCTCAGCAGTAAGGAACACAACTAGTACCCATGAGGACGCGGGTTCGATCCCTGGCCTCGCTCAGTGGGTTAAGGATCCCGTGTTGCTGTGGCTGTGGTGTGGGCTGGCAGCTGCAGCTCTGATTCAACCCCTAGCCTGGGAACTTCCATATGCTGCAGGTGTGGCCCTAACAAGATAAATAAATCAAGAACAGCAATTTCCACTAGGTGGTAAGTCAGGATAAGCTTCAGTTTCTCCTTAAACCCTGTATCTTCTATGAATCCTATTGCATTGAAACTAATAATAATAATGGCCATTTTAAAAGCTAAATATGTCCTATGTACTTTCAGTGCTTTTCATCTTCCGTTAAAACTTCCCTGACAATTCATTTGACCAACTTAGAATGAACCAACATACTCTGCCCTCCAACAACCTGCCCTTCAGTGAGCCCTCAGCTTTCCATCAGCCAGTAACCACAGACAGGTGTCTAAGGGCCCAGCCTGGAGAGAGCTCCTGGAGGGGATACAAAAGAACCACTGTGTGACCACTGTGTGACTTCCAGCCTATTCTGGAAGCTGAAATCAGCAGAGAATGTACATTCCCCAGGATTAAATGGGATGATAAAGAGTCTAAGTGTGTGTGACGTGCAGGAGCTTAGGCCACAGGGGGCAGAGAAGCCCTCCTAAGACGAGGCTAGAAATCTGGCTGATGTAGAGGCCTAGGAGGGACTGAGAGACAGGAGCTTATCAAGAGAGAGGGGGGAGTTCCCATCATGATGTAGCGGAAATGAATCCGACTAGGAACCATGAGGTTGCCGGTTCAATCCCTGCCCTTGCTCAGTGGGTTAAGGATCTGGCATTGTTGTGAGCCGTGGTGTAGGTTGCAGATGCAGCTCAGATCCTGCATTGCTGTGGCTGTGGTGTAGGCAGTGGCTACAGCTCTGATTAGACCCCTAGCCTGGGAACCTCCATATGCCTCGAGTGCAGCCCTGGAAAAAAAAAAAAAAAAAAAAAAAAAAGGACAAACGACAAAAAAAAAAGAAGGGATGGGGCAGGAAAGCACACACAGTAGGAGAAAAGGACAGCAGGCCTGGCAAGGCCTCTGGGCGTAAACAAAGGCTGAAGAGGGAAGTAACAGCAGGACCAGCCAGCAGGAAGCAGGTAGAGCTGGACACGCATCTGAAGAGCCTGGGCTTAGTCCAATAAACAAGAGAGAGGTCCTCAACTGTATGTGGGCAGATGGAAGCAGTGTTCCACTAAGATGAACGTGCTAAAAAAATCCAGAATAAGCTGTCAGCAAAGAAGATCCTGGGAGAGAGTGGAAACTAGGACAGTCGGCTGTCAGC
The DNA here is from genome assembly GCF_054392235.1 of Sus scrofa. NCBI lineage: Eukaryota > Metazoa > Chordata > Mammalia > Artiodactyla > Suidae > Sus > Sus scrofa. The sequence goes on along the minus strand of NC_139384.1, from coordinate 93,465,823 downwards.
AGCCCAGAGGTGATGATAAGAAGCCACCGGAGGAGTTCCCATCGTGGTGCAGGGGAAATGGATCCAACTGGGAACCATGAGATTGCGGGTTCGATCCCTGGCCTTGCTCAGTGAGCTAAGGACCAGCGTTGCCGTGAGCTGTGGCGAAGGTTGCAGGCAAGGTTTGGATCCTGCATTGCTGTGGCTCTGGTGTAGGCCGGCAGCTATAGCTCCGATTCAGCCCCCTAGCCCAGGAACCTCCATATGCCGAGGGTGCAGCCCTAAAAAGGACAAAACACAAACAACAACAACAAAAAAGAAGCCCCGGGAGCAGGGATAATGAGCAAGGAAATGAAAGAGGGACCATGTAGACTGAGATGACAGAAGGGAAGAGGAGGTGCCAGTCCACATGCCCAAGGTTCGAGCTGATACCATGAACAGAGCAGAAAGAAGGGCCTTCTGCATGTGGAGTGTGAGGTGGGTTTTAAGACACACCATCCGGAAAATCTCTGGATAATGACGCCCACAGATCTGGAGTGATCGGGACAGTCTTGGTTTATACCATAGTCCTGCCATAATTACCAAAAGGGGCCACAAGTTCCCTGGGCACGCAGCCCCTGGACAGATGGCAGTAAAAAGGGAGGGATAAAGAAGTGAATCTGGGAAGAAGAGGTCTATGTATCGCTGCTTAGAGCAAAAGGTTGGGTGACTATACTTAGAAATAACAATTGCGTTTGGACGGGACTCAGAGTTAGGAGAAAGGAGACAATGCAGGCGGTTAAGAGGAGTCGGTGCCATGGAAAAGAGGACACCTGCCCAAAGGAAGGGACGATAAACACTGATACAGGAGAGAGATCAGTGCATCTGAGAACAGGAATGAGGAAGGGGGCTCAGACCTGGCTAGAAAGTGAGTCTGAGTTTCCGTGAAGAGCAGGACTTCTATTAAGCAGTAGAGACAGAGGGCAAAATGCTGGTGGTTAAGGAAAAAGTGGCAGAGATGGACACAGAGCCCTGAGTGGAGGTCACCCAACCTGAGTTTGTCTGAAATGAGGGGAGAGCAAGGTCGTCGATGTGGCCCAAGGGATCCCGTGCTTCGAACGTGAGAGGAGCCACTGCCTATGAAACGCAGGTGTCACACCAATAAACTGCTGACAGGAAGTCAAGCTGGAAACAGTCCACACACACCATGTGGAGTAAACGTCTAAAAAGTCCGAAAATTCAATCACAGCCAAACAGCCTGATGCCATTTCAGGTCCCATAAAAGAAAGGAACCAAGTCTCCAAGGAAAGCAAAGTTCAAGCTGATGTGAAGCATCATCAACGACAGCGTGAATGCACACATTTAAATTTTTTTTCTTTTTTTTTTAAGGGCCGCACCCACAGCATATGGAAGTTCCCGGGCAAGGAGTCGAATCGGAGCTGCAGCTGCCAGCCTACACCACGGCCACAGCAACGCCAGATCCTTAACCCATTGAATGAGGCCAGGGGTTGAACCTGAATCTTCATGGGACACTATGTTGGGTTCTTAACCCAATGAGCCACAAAGAAACTCCATATACATTTAAAAAAAAATTTTTTTTGGTCTTTCTGTCTTTTTAGGGCCGCACTCATGGCAAATGGAGGTTCCCAGGCTAGGGGTCCAATTGGAGCTATAGCTGAGGGCCTCCACCACAGCCACAGCAACATGGGATCCAAGCAGTGGTCTGTAACCTACGCCACAGCTCACAGCAATGCCGGATCCTTAACCCACTGAGTGAGCCCAGGGATCAAACTCGCATCCTCACTGATGCTAATCGGGTTCGCTAACCACTGAGCCATGACGGGAACTCCACATTTAAATGTTTAATTCAATCATTGCCGAGTTGTGTAATGAAGAACTTTACCCATAACCCTTCCCTGCTCTTTACTTCCCTGTATGCTCCCACCCCACCTAATTCTGGCCACCACCAATTACCATGAAATGGATTTCACCCTCTCTAGGCCTGAGATCTTTTGTGCTGAATTATTCTTGCACGCCACAAATATTTACCAAGCACTTATGATGCACAAGCATTGTTCTGGGTACTGTGGATCCAATAGAGAAGAAAATCAACAGATAAAAATCCTTCCACATAGAATTTATATTCTGAGGAAGGAAACAGATAATAAAATTGATACGTGAAGCAGAGAGTTAGATGATGATAAAAAGGGAGGGAAGAAGAGGTGTTGGAATGAGCCAAGCATAGGGTGGTCAGGAAAGGCTTGACTAGGGGATTTTATCTGAGCACATCTGAAGGAGGCGAGGGGGCAGAGGTGTGTCTACCTGCGGGGAGAGGCCTGCAGGCAGAGGGAACAGTAAGAAAGGTGCCATGGCAGGAGTGCGTCTGGCGTGCTGGAAGAACAGCAAAGACGCCAGAGAGACTGAAGCAGAGGAGAGGGGCGAGGGGACAACAGGAGAGATCATGGGGGCCCTTGCAGCCACTGTCCAGGCTTTGTCCATCCTCGGGGATGGCAGGAAGCAGACAGAGGATCTGAAACCGGGATACATTCTATGACAAACTCATCTGGTCTGAGGTTTTTGAGAACTATGATTTTGGAGTAAAAGCACAAGGAAACCAGCTGCAGAGCTATTGAAATGGTGGCTTTAGACCAGGGTGATAATAATGGCAGGGCTGAGAAGTAGCTGGCTTCCATATATTTTTTGAAGACAGAGCCTAGAAGAAGGCTAAAGGATTGGATGTGGATCAAGAGAAAGAGAGGCATAAAGAAATAAATACGCCAAGATTTGGGCCATGAGCATTTGATTGGAATGATGGAACTGCCATTAACTAAGAGGATCGACTTGTCAGTGGGCACAGGAGGTGGAGGACAGAGATCCATTTGGGATATGCAACGTGAGCTGCTGTTCAGACATCCGAGTAGAGACACTAGTAGTTGGGGAGGTATACAAGGTTGGGGTTCTGGGAGACTGTCAATTGGGGACCAAAAGTATAGACTCAACCATCATGAGTCACTGCTTGGTAATAAAAACCACATAAAAAGGAGCTCCCTGGTGGCTCAGTGGGTTAAGGATCTGGTATTGTCACTGCTGTGGCTCAGGTTTGATGACCCGGGAACCTCTGCATGCTATGGGTGTGGCAAAGAAAGGAAGAAAGGAAGGGAGGAAGGAAGGAAGAAAAAGAGAAAGAGAGAGAGGGAGGAAGGGAGGAAGGAAGGAAGAAAAACAATTGAAGAAATCACACATATACACAAAAACAAAAGTCTATGTGAAGCTGCTTAGCAATGGCACTCTTCTCAGGAAGCTTCCTGTCTGGGGCAGCAAGACATGAAAACAGCACACACAGAGTGCAAGAACTTACTGGAACACTGGAACGACTCTTTCCCCAGGAGAGTTTTATCACAAACCCAACACGGCAGGACCCCAGAGAATGTTCCAGGGACAAATTGATGTCGACTCAGTTTCTCTTTGTCTTTGGCATCCTTGCCTTTTGTCTTCAGATGTGGCAGCAGCAGCAATGTGGGGGAATAAGAAAAAAGGAATGCTGAGAATCGGCTGACGTACAGAAGTCGCGCAAAGTCTCCAAGCGTTCTATCAGACTACAGGGACCGCACATGGAGAAGCACAGAAACGCCAAGATCCACCAGCACCCGGGATGTGGTCTCAGTGTTTCTAACAACCCGGATGATACTCCCTAAGAAATACAGAGGATTTCAAATATGGGCATAAAACTTAAGGTAAGTGACTTCAAAGGGAAAGCGGAAACTGTACCAGTTGCTCTATACTGTGTAGGAGACACAGACACAAAACCCCACGTACCTTAGATTTATTCCGAGGGCTGGTCATCCTGTTCATGAGGAAGCTGAATGTTCGGCTCACTTTGTATTTTTCAGACTCCGATTTGGCAGGTATGATGCATTTATCCCACTCTTCTTCCTGAATTCTACAAAAAGGCATCTGTTACCAAGGCTTATGAGACTTAATAGAGGGAGCAAAAAACAGCAGCTGTACACCTGTGTTTATGAATGACACAGAGGTATATTTTCTACATGTTTTTACAAGACATGTTGTACATACATATAAACACAGAGATGTATTTTATACATGTTTTTACCCGTACTTTATACATATGTATTTGCACACCTATTTTTCAGGTTTTAATGGTCATTCTAAAGATAGAATAGATACTATTAAAAACACATCTAACAGATGAATGGGTGGATAGGTGGATAAAGCAAAAATCTCACTGTTAACAACTACAGAATCTAAGTGGTGGAAATACGTATTCTAGTACCTAATTCTTTCGGCTTTTCTGTATACTTACAAATATTTCATATTAGAATAGTGGAGAAATAAAGGAACTCAGACATAATTTTACTCTGAAAACTGTTCCTCTTTCTGCTCACTATGCTAATAGAATTTTCCTAGCGCAGAGAAGCCAAATAACAAATGACATGAAACTGGATTTTATTTGTTTTTGGAACAGAGATAATGCTCAGCAGACACACATTTCCTTAGTCAACACGGCCTGAGAAAGACATCGCCTGCCTCATGGCTCCGTCCCTCCCACTCAATCAGGCTCTTTGCAACCTGAGACTCTCTAGGTTGCAAAGGAGAGAAGATTGTGGAAACTGCACCCCTCTGCAGCCCCCAGTAAGAGACAAGCTAGAGGCAATTGCACCCGATCTGTGAACACGCTGAACATCACTGATGTTCCTCTAGTCCACAGAATCATTCTTTCCAGCGGTGGGGGGGAGGGGGGAAGTCCCAGAGGTGAAGAAGAAACCTTCCCGGAACGTTTGTATTTCCCGTGGAACTTTCTCTGATGGCCTTATATTTCTAATATCATTACAGAGAGAGAAAGAGTGAAAATATTAAAGACGACCCTCTGCAGATTATGTCAGACAGGGTGAACATTTCACAACTGTCATTTCTCCTACGCCTTGAACTTCTCTTTGGTCCGCATTAGTGGAACCAGTTTTCAAAAGCAATCGTACTATTGATATGTATCGAAATACATACGATTACATTTTATGAAAATGCGTTCAATGACAACTTTCTAGGATTTCAGTTTTTCTCATCTGATCCAAGACTAAATTTTCTCTAATGCCCTTTCTCACTCTGACATATAATGTGTCTTTACCTGGTACATGCTAAACAAAACTAAGGTATTTACCCTCTATATTAGATAGTTGAGGGTTCAAACCTATGAGGGCATTTAGAATAAATAATCAGGGACCTCAGAGCTGCCTCTTGGTAACACAGATCTAAAGGTACAGGCAGGATGGTGTGTGTTCTGCCACTTGAATCCTGCAATTAGTGAATCTGGGTTTGCTACTTAGAGAAAAGAGTTGGAAAAAGTTAGAAAGGAAGAAGGTAAACAGAAGTGAATGTGCCCTACAACCACTCAGAGGAACACAAGGAACTCAGATGCTCTCATTTCCTTTCTATGGCCACAGCCATCTCCTTCGATGACTCCCTGGTTAATATCCATAAATTTCCATACCTCTTGTGTCTTAAGCATCCTAATTTGAAAAATTCATGGGATAATATTCAACAGGCTCACTTTTGGAATGGGGGGGTGGGTGGGAGGACCTGTTTGAGAGCTTAGAAAGAATCCTCTCTGCTCCTTTTGTGAGCCCACCAAGAGCCACCCAGTGCCTGAAAGGGGAGCAGCATGACGAGGACATCTAAATGTCGGGATGAAAGAATAATAAGGACAATGTGAATTCCGAGGTCAAGAAGCCCTCTGCACTACTTCGCAGCAGGAACACAACTATACTCTCTTAAAGAAAAGAAAATGAATTCTTGTTGACCCAACTCAGCTCCCAATTCCCCAGGCCTCGGAAGACTATATCAAGAACAAGGTTCCAGTTTTGATTTAAAACCTACAAATGCACCTCAACTACCATATATCTTATAGACTTCCACAACATGACATAAGATTATACCACTTAATTTGTAACTTTAAAGGTTGATTGGAGCCAAGACATGACAAAGTAAACTTAAAACCTTAAAACACTAAATATTAAAAACTCAGAATTGTCTCACATGGTAGATGTAGGAATATCAGAGACATGACCCACTTTCAGATTATGAGATTGGGAAACACTGTGTATCCTCTGGGCACATGCAGAAAATTGGCCAATTCCATGTTTCAAACCTAACTCTGTGGTTTTACTTGCGTAACAACTAGGTACTTTAGAGAAGAACTCAGAAGGGAAAAATCCTCAACTGCTTTCAACAACAGAATGTAAAAAGCTTTTCAATTTATAACAATCTGGAAAAAATTTACTTAAACTCTTTCAACATCCCAGAACAAGCATGTCTAACTCTATTATCAATTTGGTGACCAATGGAATTACCCACAATACAGTTTTAAAAGCCCCATTCTTTTTAATAGGTAATCAGACATTTACGGTATCTTAAAAATATGGATATAGCCTCAATATCTTAACCCTAAACCTATTATGTTTACTACGTATTTTTTTAAAAGAACTGGGCATCTATCTAAGTGGTTAAAAAAAAAAACCCAACTGTGATTGGGTCACTCTGCCGTACAACAGAAATTGAAGAAACATTGTAAATCAACTATATGTTAATTAAAAAAAAAAAAAGCTCTAACTATCCAAACTGAAAATTGACATGGTGATATTTCATCTTTGAACACTCAGATACTTAGGTTTCTTTTTTTTTTTTTAAAAAAAAGGTAATACATGTAATAGATTTAAAATAGATGGTGACAATCACATAACTGAGTCATGCCGTATCATCTTTAAGAAGCTGGGGTAGATCAAGTGTCTGCTCTGACAGGGATGAGTCTGCAAGGTCTGGAGCGAGCCCCCTTTTACCTGGTTGCATCCTTTTCCAGAAACTAAGCGGTGAACATAAACAAGGGAATTCTGAAGAAGGCAAGCCCTTGAGGAAATATAACATCACCAAAGCCAAGTAGTAGGTCGAGCCAGGGATCTTACTAGAGTATCCAACAAGATACCAGGGACACACTAGGTGAGATGAAAGGTCTATTCTGCCATACAGGACTAAGAAAGTGAGATGCTTTCAGGATGGAGACAGACAAATGAACAGTAAAGAAAGAGGAATGAGGGGATTCCCATCATGGCGCAGTGGAAATAAGTCTGACTAGGAACCATGAGGTTGTGGGTTTGATCCCTGGCCTCGCTCAGTGGGTTAAAGATCTGGTGTTGCCGTGAGCTGTGGTGTAGGTCACAGATGAGGCTCAGATCTGGTGTTGCTGTGGCTGTGGTGTAGGCTGGCAGCTATACCTCCGATTTGACCCCTAGCCTGGGAACCTCCATATGCCATGGGTGGGACCCTAAAAGGCAAAAAAAAAGGGGGGGGGTGAATAGGCTGCTTCCTATACATCCCATCCAAGTTAACACAATTTATAGGCTAATATTTAATCAATTATGACACTGGCTCTTTTAGTCTTAAATCCCTCTTCTAATGGAAAATATTTTTGATTAAAAAAAAATCTTTCCAATCCATCCATTACTTCTCCAATTATTAAAAAGATGGCAAAGAGAAGACTGCTAACCAAGATGATGCCAGGATGATGAATAAATTCCAGAGTTAGGCAGTAAATCACTTCAATGCAGTAATAAATATAAGCTGCTTAAAACAGTGCCAGGCACATAAAAACGCTCAACAATGCTCAGTTGGTGCAGCTCCTGCTGTCATGTTCGTCACTGCTCTGATGTCCTCTTCATCAGCAGCCTATTCTTACAGGGCAGTCTTAGTCTTTCTCTGTTTTTATCATTTCAAAATTTCTTTTCTGGTCTCCAAAACACAGGGATGAACAAAAGGAGATTTTTTTTTTCTTATTCATACTTTAAATCTAAGAGCAGAAGAGTCCATCTTGATCTATATAGTAAAAGGTTTGAGAGTTTGAGCATTAAAATCATTCAAATTAAAACCATTTTCCTCCTTTCCACGTGGTCTCTCAAAGCCAAACACTTGTGCCATTTATGCCAGTCCTGACATATCCCGGGGCTATTTCACAGGGTGATTCATGAGCAGTTAGTTTCTCAAGATCAACAGAACTCAACAATCCAGGCTGCTCACTAGTCAGCCTTCCAAGCTTTCCTTCAAGGACAGTTTTACCTTCTAGGGGAAAGAGCAGCTTAGGCGTCCAGCTTTCACATCTGTGTTTTAATAGGAAAACTGATATTGCTCCAAGTACTTTCTGTATCATTTATTCTTTGTTTCAAACCTAATTTTTTTTTTTTTTTTTTTTTTTTTTTTTTTTTTTTTTTTGCTTTTTAGGGCCGTACCTGCAGCATATGAAAGCTTCCAGGCTAGGGGTCAAATTGGAGCTGCAGCTGCCGGCCTACACCACAGCCACAGCCATGCTGGATCCAAATGCATTGGCAACCTACATCGCAGCGTGCACCTTGTGTGGCAACGCCGGATCCTTAACCCACTGAGCAAGGCCGGGGATCAAACCCCCATCCACATGAATCCTAGTTGGGTTCATAACCTGCTGAGCCACAAAGGAAATTCCTCAAACGCAATACTCCTAAGCATTACTCCATAACAACAGATGGCAGAGATGTTTAGGCACTTGCCATAATTGACCGCTCAGGGCCTGTTACCTTAGTAGTCTTCCTATTGTGGTGGATGGACCTAGTGGGACCTTAATGCCTTTCTAAAGCAAGTAGTCTTCACACTGCGCCCCACAGTCCTATCCTCTACACGTGTTTGGCTCCGAAATAGACCTGAGTCCCCAGTCCTGAGGGCTGCTCATCTGAGGACCAAAAGGAACAGCTGGTAAACCTCCATCCACACAGATCATAAAGGGAGAAAGGAGTCAGGCAGGCTCATTATGTAGAAACCTCTCACGAGCTATGGAACAGGCGTCAACACGTTTCCAAAGATGGATCAAGCAGTCCCTCAGGAAATGGGGAATAGTTAAAATACCTTTTTTCTCTTGGTGGCTCCGGTAAGCTGTAAGCTCTTTGCTCTACAAGACACAGAACGATAAAATGAAAACGAAGGCAGACAAACCAGCAGTCACGTGTTAGTCTGACATGCACGCTCTCAATCGTACATTACACATTATACATACCCCCAGTTAGAAAATAATGGGGAAACAAGTCATTTCGTATAACTAAGGCAGTGCTCAGCTATCTTTATCACTTTCCTTGGTTTGGAGAGAATGGGCAGGAGGCCAGCACTGGGCAACATTTAATGACTTTATGAACTAAGTTAGTATCAGCGAGGGGCAGCAGGCATTTTCAAAAGTGCGGAAAATCAATGTGATTTTTCTGGATATTTCTCACCAGAGCTCCAACCCTTAATCATCACACTAATTCTCCGACCCACAGAATCAATAAATATCTTAACCACTTTATAGCAAAGCTTAAAAGAAAAGTCTTGAAGGCTAGCATAGGGAAGAGGCACTTTCAATACAGCTGTAATGTCTTTGCAGAGCAGCCAGTTCAGGGATGTGCTTTGTGGCTTGTGGGGAGGCGGGGAGCAGCCTTTCTCACTGGATTTGGGGGTGGGGGAGTAGAAGAGGCAGGCCCCTGCAAGCAGCTTAGATCCATGCCATCTTATCTCCCAAACTGGGGTACTTACTACAGGGATGAAGCAGAGACACTGATTTAGACAGTGAGAGAGACAGAGACGGAAGGACGGAACAACGGCCAGGGTGGAGCACACCACCTACAGAGCAGGGACAAATCCTTTACCGTTACCATCTGCAGGAGCCAAGAGGCAAAACGAGGTTGCAAAGGGAGATGGGCCCTTTGGAGGAAACCTAATAAACACACCTCTACTGAAATGTGGAAATATCCATGTTGACCCCAATACTATCTTGTAGGTCATAGATAAGCTACTCTGAAGAATGTGAAGATTTTATTGCCATTAAATATTCTGCAAATTAAGTCACAGGCAGAAATCATAATCCTTATTGTATACAGACAGAGGTTTCAGGAAAAGAAGCCACATATCCAAAATAATCAAGCTATAAAGCAGGAGAATCAGACTTAGGCAACTGAAGATTAATAGGAGTCCCCCCATGAGGGCACAAGGAGTTTCAAAAGCACTTTTGCTTCACTCCTGAAGTTCTTAAACAGAGAGCACTTTTGTCCATCTTGGGGAGGCTGTAATTATCATTTCAGTAGTGAGAATATTCCTTTCTATCTAAGCCTATGTGAACCAAAAAGGAATTATAGAGCTGGATTTTGTTTTACGTATACAAGTATTTAATAATAAACTTGCCACCATCGCACTAGAGGCTCAGAACAAACAAACAAAGAAGCAAAGAAAAGCATGAGAAGTGAGAGTAAGTCACCCTTTGGAAGTGACAGGAAAGAGAAAACATATAAATAAGTAGAAAAAGGACTCAAGACCATCCTATCTTTGTGTATCTGTGTTACAGCTCACTTATGGGAGTTTTCCACTGAGAAAAAAGAGATTTGAACTCTAATCAAGTAGGGAAAAAAAATGGAGAATCATTCAAAACTCATTGAGAGAGGATTTGCATGAACACGTGTCAATTTACCTCTCAGTAAGCAGACTCAACAATGAAATATTAGCATACATTTTTGAAGTGGTCAGGCTTTCAGGCCTGTGCTTTGATCACATATACACACAGAGCTAAAAGTATTTCTTCTTCCTTAAGAGTTAAATTATCCTTCCTAGTCCTATGATTTTGACCGACCTAAACAGTATCAATCCAAAAATTTGCTACCATTGAGGAATATCCACTGGAATCTTTGTACATTTAGTGTGTAGCCTTAATCTAATTCTTTCCTTCTGGAGAATATCAAACTTCATTCAATAGGCCTGTTTTTAAACATATTGTCTAAAGATAAGCTTTTATTCACAGAAAAACCAAAGAAATTGATGTCAGCTTTTTATTCTAATTCAAATACAAAGATTTAAGGACTGTATGTAAAGCAAAAATATCCTTCCGTATTCATTAAGGATTTCATAAATCATGGCTCTTCGCCCTTCTCAACCATCAATTTCCTCTCAGTCTTTTGGGATTTCAAACATAGAACTGTCCAAATTTAAAAATCAGAGAGATACTACGGTATAAAGGCAAAGGTACCATTTTGCACACAATACAGAAGACTTAAAGGTGTTTGCCAAATAGTACATTAAGTTGTCATCTCTAAGACTATTAGTGAAAAGGCGTCAAAGCTGCCATTAAAAGGAATCCCAACCTAAACTAAAGTTAGGGAGACCTAGAGATCCTAGAAAGGCTCATGGAACTGGAAAAATCCCAGGGCGAATTCAATCCATCTTCTATTCCTGTCTGCTCCAGGGAACTGTTTCCTTTTCGTCTCTTAGTTCTTTTTCTCCATCTTCCCATTCTAGAAATTAAAACTGACATTTATTATCAGTGTTGTTTTCTCTTATTCCAGAAAGAACAGGGAAAAAATGCCCAGTAGCACTTGTTTTGGATTTCCATATATCTTTGCTAAACACATTCGACAAATATTTATTGAACATCTCCCATACATGAGTCATTGGTTTAGGGCGGCAGTTCTAAGCACAAATATTATGCTTTCGATACTGGTCCCTATAGCATAAAAATGCAAAATAATGATAATGTAATAGAGCAAGAAGAAGAAAAAAGGAAGGAGAAAGGAAAGAGAAAATCCTATTTTTAAATATTCTACATTGAGAAGTTGAGAATACTTAAACACATCTCTTATTTCCTGATCTCTTAAGGAAAATAGAAAAATAAAGGCATTATCCAATACATTGACAAAGATTAATTATAATGCTATACATTACAGATTGACATTAATACTTGCAAATACACTTTTAAATGTAATTATTACATAATATATTATGCACAGAAAGTATGAAATAATTACATTTCAAAATCAAGTTGAAAATTGGGGTAGTGGCTGAGAGGCAGCTCTCAGTTGCCCATAATTGTTCTACTTATTGATCTGAATTCATTTTTGAAAATTCATCAAGCTATATTCTTATGATGTGCATCCCTTTCTATAGGTATATTATATTTAAATTTAAATTTTATTGTATAAAAGTTGTATTTCTTTTTTTTTTTTTTTTTTTTTTTTGTCTTTTTAGGGCCACACCCAGGCATATGGAAGTTCCCAGGCTAGGGGTTGAATCAGAGCTATAGCTGTCAGCCTACACCACAGCCACAGCAACATGTGATCCGAGCCAAGTCCGCAACCTATACCACAGCTCACGGCAACGCCGGATTCTTAACCCACTGAGTGAGGCCAGGGATCGAACCTGCATCCTCATGGATCCTAGTCGGTTCCGTTAACCACTGAGCCACGACGGGAACTCCTAAAAGTTATATCTCTGATTGCTTACATTGGCCAAAAAAAATGTTGAGATATATTTACTTGTGTTTCAAGTATGTTCTGTTATTTCAACTTTCTAAAGTCTCTTGCTAACTAAAGAAATGAAGAAAATCCATTTTGCAATGCTTTGCCTCTAAGGAGCTGTATTATTTTCAGCAATTTAGCTGTAGGACAAAAGTAACTTTTATAATTTACTTAAATAAAATTCTCTAAGGCCCCCTCCCAAATGAAACTAGAATAAATTTTAGTTTACACTATCCTTGAGGAAAACATTTTATTCAAAGAATAAGGCAACAGAGAGATGTGTACATATTTGTAATTTCATCAAAATCAAATTTATAACTCGTCTGATTTCAATGAGACAAGAATTTCGTTCATCTTAGAAGAATCAATTTTTGAAAATACTTGTCTGCTGCTCTTATATACTATATGCACTTTCACTAACTGAAAACCTGCTCTGGACAAGAATGCTTAATAGCTAAATAGTAAATAATGCTTACCTTCAACTGAATTGCACACTGTAAAATCACGTATCAATCGCGTTTTCCCTAAAGAAATTTTAGGTGATGAGCAGGAATAAGAACGTGAGCGGACTCCAGAAAGCAGTGATTCCTAAAAGAAATCATAACAAAATCTTTAAAAAATTCTATAGAAGACTTGAAAGTATATACTCATCATCAGTGTTACTAAATCAGGACCTTTGAAGAAAGATTCAACCTAAATGCTTCTGTTGTGATCTTATTAAAGATTTGTTTCTGTTTGCCTCTCATAACTTTAAAATTTGTACTGTCTTTCTAATGCTTTAGTAAACTTCAGCTTTGGGGGAAAATGCCTATATGTACCTTATAAAACAATTATGATATTTCAACCAACTTGGTTAAAAGTGAAAAATTCAGTCGTGTGTCTTTTTCTCTTGGTATTTCTATGAGTTTGACTTTTTTTAAAACCTGAGTTGTCATTTATTTTTGTTATTTTATACGATAGCACTTAAGCAAAATTCTGTATTAACTGAGATCTCGCTATATAAAAATCATTAGAAAGTAGAGAAAAAGACACTTAAAATTATGTTTTTAAAAGTTCCCCACAAGTAGTTCCCATCGTGGCTCAATGGATTAAGAACCCAAATGGTGTCTGTGAGGATGCGGGTTCAATCCCTGGCCTCGCTCAGTGGGTTAAGGACCTGGCATTGCCACAAGCTGTGGTGTAGGTCACAGCTGGAGCTCTGATTTGACCTCTAGCCCAGGAACCTCCGTATGCCACAGGTGCAGCTGTAAAAAAAAAAAAAAAAAAAAAAAAAAAAAGTTCCCAACAACTATTTAAGTTTGTAGTGTTAGCTGCTGTCTCTAGGAAAGAATGCATTATACAAATCTTTTTAGCCTGTGCTCATCTTTTTTTCTGTCTTTTCTAGGGCCGAAACTGTGGTACATGGAGGTTCCCAGGCTAGGGGTCTAATCGGAGCTGTAGCCACCAGCCTACACCAGAGCCACAGCAACGCAGGATCCAAGCTGCGTTCATGACCTACACCACAGCTCACAGCAATGCCGGATCCTCAACCCACTGATTGAGGCCAGGGATTGAACCCACAATCTCATGGTTCCTAGTCGGATTTGTTAAACACTGAGCCATGACGGGAACTCCCTGTGCTCATCTTTCAACAGACCTTTCCAGCACTTCCTGAGATGATGTCTGAATTACCACTAATTTATATACGCTGTATTTTATTCCTTTTAAATTATCTGCTATTTTCTTCCTATTCTCCCAACTACATATTACTTCTATTATTATATTGGCAACATATGTGAAAATGCAAGAGGGCAAGATAATTAAAACATGCTTTTCTTAACATGTTACAGAAATTTAAATGAATACACACTAGAATTCATTAAAACCATTTATGGAACCCAAATCCCATCCAACAGAGGCCTAGTGGCCTTGGGCTTTATTCCACACCCCCAGCACACCCATTTTTAAGATACCACTTAAGGTCAGAGGTAAAAGAAAGCAGCGAAAAATTTGTTATTAAAATTAAGCCATCAGTGAAGTTTCCATTGTGGCACAGCAGAAATGAATCCAACTAGGAACTATGAGGTTGTGGGTTCAATCCCTGGCCTCACTTAGAGGGTTAAGGATCCAGCGTTGCTGTGATCTGTGGTGTAGGTTGAAGACGAGGCTCGGATTTGGGGTTGTTGTGGCTGTGGTGTAGGCCAGCAGCTACAGTTCCAATTGGACCCCTATCCTGGGAACCTCCATATGCCGAGGGTGCGGCCCTAAAAAGACAAAAGACAGAAAAGAAATTAATTAATTAAAATTAAGCCATCAGCAACTGTCCCTCACAAGCAGTTTTCTCCTTTCCTCTGCCTAAGTGAGAGCACATGGTTGCCCTAGGCTCGTGGTTTAGTTAAATTGCCTGGAGGAAAGTTGAAAACCATGCTTTGAAGGGTCTTGGGCCACGGCTCCCTGACCATCTTACCGGGAAAGACCCAGTGGGCCAGGGTGTCGGAAAGGCCAACCCAAATTGTCCTATAACCCTAACAGAGAGTTGGCTACAAAGGGCCCTCACCAATCGCCATCCTCTGCATTTAAGTCATCATGGTAATCATTTTTCATAATGGGACTTTGAAAATTATCCAGAATTCTTTGGCAAAAAGTTACACAGAGTAACCGTGGAAGCAAGGCAAGATATATTTTATAGGACAGATTCTTCTTAAAAGTGAACAACATGGGATTATTTCACAAAGAATTAGTTTTTTTTTTTTTTTTGTCTTTTTTGCCTTTTCTAGGGCCGCTTCCCGAAGCATATGGAGGTTCCTGGGCTAGGGGTCTAATCGGAACTGTAGCTGACAGCCTACACCACAGCCACAGCCAGAGTAACTCGGGATCTGAGCTGCATCTGCAACCTATACCACAGCTCTCGGCAACTCCAGATCCTTAACCCACTGAGCAAGGCCAGGGATTGAACCCACAACCTCATGGTTCCTAGTTGGATTCGTTAACCACTGTGCCACAATGGGAACTCCAAGAATTACTTTTCATCCAAGTAATGAGGAGTTGTTCACAATTCTTCTCAAAATGAAAAACCAACAAGTTCTACATTTACAACCATACCCATTTCTTATTATTCAGAAAATCACACGATCTTTAGGTTCAAAAGACTGTGACAGCTTTACAGGCCTCAGAACTGATAGAGGAGGATTTAGGATCTGGGGTCAGAAGGCCTATATTTGGGTTGCTACTCTATCACCACGCGTGGGCAACCTGGACAAGAGAGCTAGTCTCTCCAGAATCTCAATGGCTCAAAAATTAAAAGTACTACTTGTGTCTTAAGTGAGTTCTAGGAAAATGACATATTTTGTACACCCATAAAGCATGTTTTGTATATTGTAGAGCACGCTATAAAAATAAAGCATTACCGGAGTTTGCATTGCTGCTCAGTGGTAACCAACCTGACTAACAACCATGAGGTTGAGAGTTTGATCCCTGGCCTCGCTCAGTGGGTTAAGGATCTGGCGTTGCAGTGAACTGCAGTGTAGGTTGCAGATATGGCTCCAACCTGGGGTTGCTGTGGCTGTGGCGTAGGCCAGCAGCTACAGCTCTGATTCGACCCTTAGCCTGGGAACTTCCATAACGCCATGAGTGTGGCCCTCAAAAGACAACAAAATAAATAAAAAATAAAAATAAAGCATTACCATATGTTCATGGTAAGAGACATTTAAGCACAGCATATATTGCTTGACAGTAGTAAACTCAATTTAAAAAGAAAACGAGTGGACAACAGAAATCAAAAAGAAAACATATGTCCAAAGAGAAAAGGGTTTTCTCTGTAAGACCAGAAGAGTCTTTTAAAAAACCACAAAAAAATGAAACTCCATTGTGCAAACACCAATGAAAGAAAAGTGTCTCCTACGGAAAAACTGACAAAGTCTGTGGTTTTCCAGATGAGTTCGTCCAGACAGGAATGCTCTACAAACCTCACCTCTGCCTTAGCAATATTATTTACCTCATTGCTTGGGCCAAGCAAAATTTTATGTCAGCAAAACAAGTTTGATCACTTAAACTCACTTCATGCTACCAGTTTTCCTCCCATTGCTCAGGGAATGATGGCAGAAATCACAGTATGAAATGGTAATATGTTCCATGCACGTGAAAGATTATCTGCACTGGTGGTGGTTAATGAAAACACACCATGGTGAGTAAGGACCAGACACATCAGAATGGGAGAGATTAAAAAGACTGACTCAGAGTTCTTATCGTGGCTCAGCGGAAATGAATCTGACTAGGAACCATGGGGTTGCAGGTTCGATCCCTGGCCTCGCTCAGTGGGTTAAGGATCTGGTGTTGCCGTGAGCTATGGTGTAGGTTGCAGATGTGGCTCGGATCTGGTGTTGCTGTGGCTGTGGTGTAGGCCAGCAGCTACAGCTCTGATTAGACCCCTAGCCTGGGAACCTCCACATGCTGCAAGTGCGGCCCTAAAAAGACAAAAAAAAAAAAAAAAAGGCAGACTCAGGCAGCTTTCATGGGTCTCCAAAAAAAGAGACAAACATTTACACATGTGACCATAACATAATTTGTCTTTCAGAGATGGGCAGATGTAGACAATGTATTTTCCACATTTATAACAAAGCAAATTAATACCAATAAGAATACCTTCAGCTGCAGGCTACTTGATAAAGAAAGCGATTCAGTCCTGGAGATATTAAAATCTGGTTCAGTGTTGGTCTCAAAAGAGTCCAGTTCATCCCCACTAGGAAGGCCAGTCCTCGAAGAACTCTGAGACACTGGAGTGTGGCAAAGGTGCGACTGGGTGGAGTGCCCTTCTCCCTCACTGTCGGCATCCAGGGCATCAAGACTGGAGCTGAAGCACAGGGTAGGCAAACAACGCAATCATCAAGAAGTCCAAGCTCGGGGTTCTAGTTCTTTGAATTCAGATTCTCTCACTGGTGTCCGCTGCAAAGCAAACTCATTTGATATCTAGCAAAATTCATATTTAAGTGATTTGTATTGTCCCCCCACCATAGCTTCTTTTTTTCTAATTTTATAATGGTTTTTATTTTTTCCATGATAGCTGGTTTACAGTGTTCTGCCAATCTTCTACTGTACAGCAAGGGAACCCAGTCACACATACATGTACACATTCTTTTTCTCATAGTATCATGCTCCATCCTAAGTGACTAGATAGAGTTCCCAGTGCCATATAGCCTCTTTTTAAACCAGATTTTATGTTCCCCCAAATGAACATCTCAACCCAGCCAAAGCCACCTCAAGTGTTCTAAGGAACAAGAGCTGGTTCGTGTTAGTGCTCTCCTCGCCGCTGCTCTTACGTAAATGTAATTATCACAAGCTCCAAATAGTTACCCTTCAAATATTAAAAACACAGACAAAACACAGCCCCTGGGCTGTTTGGTAGGTGGTGGGGCAGTCGGGGATGGGGGTCGGCTCGGAGGCAATTTGCAGGTAAAAATGTGGCCTGGCATTCCTCCTCCGCCCCGGAAAACTCAGGAAGAAAGAGAACGTGTAAGAAGACAAGAAGAGGAGTTCCCATTGTGGAGCAGCAGAAACAAATCTGACTAGGAACCTTGAGGTAGCTGGTTAGGATCCCTGGCCTTGCTCGGTGGGGTAAGGATCTGGCGTTTCGGTGAGCTGTGGTGTAGGTCGCAGACGTGGCTGGGATCTGGCGTGGCTGTGGCTGTGGTGTAGGCCAGCAGCTATAGCTCCGATTAGACCCCTAGTCTGGGAAACTCATATGCCATGGTGGGCCCAAAAAGAACAAAAAAAACAAAAAACAAAAAAAAAGAAGGCAAGGAGAGATGTATGAAGATGTCATCCCAGAGTTGGTATCAAGAAATAGGTCAGACATGTGTCACATGAGGTTCCAAAATATCATATCAAGGTCATATTATGTTCAGAGATGTTAAAAAAAACAATTCCTGGAGTTCCCACTGTGACTCAATGGCTAATGAATCTGATTAGGAACCATGAGGTTGCGGGTTCGATCCGCGGCCCCGCTCAGTGGGTTAAGGATCTGGTGTTGCCATGAGCTGTGGAGTAGGTCGCAGACACGGCTCGGATCCCGCGTTGCTGTGGCTCTGGCGTAGGCTGGTGGCTACAGCTCTGATTAGACCCCTAGCCTGGGATCCTCCATAAGCTTCGGGAGTGGCCCTAGAAAAGGCAAAAAGACAAAAAACAAACAAACAAACAAACAAAAAAACCCAATTCCCATGAAAAATCCATCTCAGAAACAGCTGATGATTCTGCTTAATGCCTGCTTTTCTTTCTTCATTTGACTTTCATAACTGTACAATTAAAAAGCAAGCATTTGACCTTGAGCATTCCCGGCTCCTGCCCATCCCATCAACATTTTAAACCACTCAACCTGTGAGGTCAAGCACTTCTACGGGCATGTTAACATACATTTCATTGTTAAATAGACTTTTCTTTAGTTGTGATAGTTATGGAGTTAATTTTTTTTTTTTTTTTTTTTTTTAGGGCTGCAGGTGTGGCAAATGGAAGCTCCCAGGCTAGGGATCAATCAGAGCTATAGCTCCCCCCCGAGGCCACAGCCACAGCAATGCCAGATCTGAGCCACATCTGCAACCTATGCCACAATTTACAGCAACGCCAGATCCTTAACCCACTGAGTGAGGCCAGGGATCGAACCCACATCCTCATGGATACTAGCCAGGTTCATTACGGCTGAGCCACTACAGGAATTCCTGGAGTTAAAATTTTAATAGCAACACAATGAAACTTTGTTGATTTTGAGATAGAACCAGAAACAGACTTTGAATTAATTCACTTGGGTTATTTTTCTTAAAAAATCAGAGGCTATTTAATGGCCACTAAATATCAACTTAATAAATTATATGAAGATAAATAAATTATATGGCATTTGGAACAGAGGTCCTACTATAGGTTTCTAACTCAAACACGTATAGCAGTCTCTAGTCCTTGAACTATTTCAGGGTCCCTCCTGGGCACCAGCAAACACAGCAATAAAGGCCATGATCAGCACCAGCGAGGGTTTCCAGTGGGGTTTTCTCCATGGAGAACTCACTGAGGGCCTCCACCTTGGCCTTGGGGAGGAGAGGACCAATTGGAGGTGGGTTTCACACATTAATTCAGCACCCAAATGTGTTGGAATTCATAGTTATTTCTCATAAAAATGAAAAAACTACACCTCAGTTAAGAACGCCTTTCTGGTCAGTGTTGGAGCTTTGAATGTTACAATAATGTGACTAGAGATATTTTAAGGTGCTAGGTCGTTTACTTAATTCAATGATAATCTGAAGGTAGAAAGAGACTTGGGGGAGATTTGCCAATGTCCTGTACCCCTGCATTTGTCTCTCAACTTGTGATCTCCATACTAAGGAAAATTCATTCAAGTGATTGGCTGCCTACACAAATATCCTATTTTAACGCAAGCTCTTCCAGCTAATTCAGAGCACTTCTCCATCACCATCCATACACCCTAGAAGTATTTTATTTTATTTTCACACTATACTTTAAAATATTTCTTTTTCTATTTCATTCAAATTGGGCTACTATTTGTCTTTGTTAAGCTATTACGGGAAAGATATTTGGTATTGCAGACAATATTCTTCAGGTTTATCTCTAAGTTTATCATTTTAAAATACCATTTTTCAAAGTCCCATTAGTGGGATAGGAAATAGATGCTGCAGGCTGTGACCAGAATTTTCCTTTGAAATAGTATAAAATAGAAAATGTCAGAATACTTTCATGTTATCTCAGAAAACATTTGTTTAAAGTGTATGTGTGTGGGGGGGAGCGGGGGGAGCTCTGTTCACGGTATGACAAGGATTTCTTTTTAAAACTAAAAAGAAATTCTTTTTCCTTTAGAGCATTTCCTTGTAAAACAACAAAGATTTTAAAATGTAAGTTTTATTAAAAAAAAAAAACACTTGACTTTATCACCTAATTTTGGTTGTATAATTTTTAAGTAAATGTTGCAGTGCTTATTTTCCCCTCATAGCTTCTTAAACTGTATTCATTTTAAATAATACAATGGTTACATAGTGCACATATTTTATTTTCACCCAAATACTGTCTGAAACCCTAGAAAACTTAGGACTTCGGTCTCAGTCAGTCTTGTTCCTGTGTTAACCTTAATTTTTATTGTTTACCCCACATTTTCTCCTTCATGAAGAGTTCCCAGGGAGTTCCCATGGTGGCGCAGTGGAAACAAACCCGACCAGGAACCATGAGGTTGCGGGTTCGATCCCTGGCCTTGCTCAGTGGGTTAAGGATCCGGCGTTGCCATGAGCTGTGGTGTAGGTCACAGACATGGTTCAGATCCCACATTGCTGTGGCTCTGGCGTAGGCTGGCAGCTGTAGCTTTGATTCGACCCTTAGCCTGTGAACCTCCATATGTCATAAGTCCTGCCCTAAAAAGCAAAAAAAAAAAAAGAAGTTCCCAGCCTCTCAGCCAATTCATTTATTAATGCACTGGGTACACACTTTGAGTTTATTATCAATTATAAATTATCTTCCACCACGACACCCCCTGAAGAGAGGGTCCCACAGCCATCCTGGGGCCAAGGAGCTCCGTGGGGGAACACATGTCCTATCTCCTCATTCCTGTATTTTTTAGTGGAGAAAGAAAACACAGGAGATAAAGTTGAAAGGGATCATCTTCTCAGGACATCATCTTCCTCTGCTTCTCCCCTCCCTCCACACCTGAGC
Source organism: Sus scrofa (assembly GCF_054392235.1). Classification (NCBI taxonomy): domain Eukaryota; kingdom Metazoa; phylum Chordata; class Mammalia; order Artiodactyla; family Suidae; genus Sus; species Sus scrofa. Next base: position 93,444,854 of record NC_139384.1, on the reverse strand, counting down.
TGTGGCATTTTTACAGAAGCTTCTAATTGCTTCAGCTCAAACTGGATACTTTTTGTAATCCTCGAAAGGGGCAAAAATCTGTCTGCAGCAGTGAGATGTTCAAATGTCCCAGAGAAGAAGACCATGATCCGAAAATACAATTTAGACAGCCTACAAATATTTGCATAACAGAACAGAGCCTATCCGTGTCCTTTCCTCCTTTCTTGCTAGAGTGGCTCCTGTAAAGAACTTTCTGGGCTCACAAACTCAACAAATCTCAAAGATCCTGTCAGAATGCACTAATCACACAGCTCCATCTGTTTTTGCGGAACTACACAGAATCCCACCTTGACTGGCAGTGTGTTTTCCCAGGCAGATATGTGGAAAGTCCAAAATGTCCCATCAGTTTAATGTGCAGCCAGGACCACCCAAGCATCTTTAAAATCACAATATGTGATTTGTGAATTTTTAATTCACAAGATATAAATCTGAAGAAAATATTCTATTATTTATGTGCCAGACACCATTCTTGGTACCAATACCTGTAAAAGTTTTATTACCTCAACTTGTTGTATACGAGTGCAAAGTGCAGCCCTGTGATTGGCACCTAGCAACTGCTGCTTCCCCTCCCTTTCACTCTTGTCTGATCATTGAAGTCTCTAGAGAATATGCATTCAGATAAATATTTATTTACACACTCACGTGTGTGTATTCTATTTTTCATTCTGATTCATGACATTATGTGTAAAACTGGACATATAATCAAAGATCTAAGGCATAGGGAGAAAAAAAGCTATTCCCTAAGAAATGTGGACAGTAAGATGAAGTGAAATGAACAAAAATTGGCCTATTCCCTAAAGAAAATAGACAAAAGAATGGATGGATAAGAAGTGAATACAAAGATACAGGGGCACACACACACACCATATAAATGTGTACAGTCATATCATATACAATAAAACTATTGTTTTAGTGACATTTTTGCACATACAAGAAAATATGTGTCCGGTAACTATAAGTTGGTTACAGAGAATAAAACACCCACAAGCCCGTTCAACTTGAAACTTTAACACTGGTCACACCACTGTTTAAGCTCTTTCCATTCCTTACTTTGACCACTTGATGCAACAACTACCTTAAATACGAGGATCTTTATCCTCTTCATTCTTATTTTTTTTTTGGTCATTGCTTAAGCACTTTATTTATGCCCTATATTAATAGATTGTGTGATTCTGCATTTTATAAAAGTGAAATCTAACTGAAGTATTTTGTGGCTCCTTTTTATTCCACTTCACGTTACTGAGATGCATATATGATTATGCACGTAGATGTAGTCATAGTTAAGTCATTTGCACTACTGTATGGTATTCCATTGTGTAACTATAGCATAAGTTATCTATTCATTCCCCACTATTTGGGTTATTTCTTACTGCAATAAATAATCTTGCATATGTCTCCTAGGACACAGAAATAAAACTGCTGGATTATAACATATATGCGAGTGCAAAGACAATGCCAAATTATTATACAACTTTCACTTCTATCACCTGTATGAAGGAGTTTCCATCATATGCATTTTCACCAAAATGTGGTACATTAAACTTTAAAATTCCTCCCTATTTGGTAAGTATCTAATGGTATCTCATTCTGGTTTTCCCTCTATTATATTTTTGTCAGTTTTCTTACGTGTCTTACTTTTAAGTCCAGGCATACAAGAACCTAAAAGGAGGCAAATTTTGAGGTAGAAATAAAATGGTGGGGACAATAAAAACAATTTTTTTTTTTTTTAAGGACTGCACCTGCAGCATACGGAGGTTCCCAGGCTAGGGGTCGAATTGGAGCTATAGCTGCTGGCCTACACCACAGCCATAGCAATGCCAGATTCAAGCCGCATCTGCAACCTACACCACAGTTTGTGGCAATGACGGATCCTTAACCCACTGAGCCAGGCCAGGGATGGAACCCATGTCCTCATGGATCCTAGTCAGGTTCGTTAACTGAAGAGCCACGAAGGGAGCTCCAATAAGAATTATTTAACAAGAAGAAAATAGAATTTTCTAAGTCCAGCTATCAGGTTCTTTGATTTTCTACATTGTTCCATGTGGTACTTTACCTTCTTCTCTTTAGATGACTTTGTTCCTTTTCAAATCCATGAAGACCGAAAGAAAGATTCAAATTGGAAGCATATGAGCTAGATGGTGACATGAAAGACCGCTGGGCTTCAGGGTGGAGTATCACGTCCTTGTTCCCATGTGGGGGGTACATGCCAGAGCTGGTTTCAGTAGGAAGGATGTGCTTGCTGCTCTCAGACCCCAGAGTAGAACCCATGGATTCAGGGCCGGTATCCGGAGTGATTCCCTCTATATTAACATAGTTAACATCCAGATCACCAACCTGGTGATTGAAAGAAAAATACGTGCTGAATGATTGGCTTAGTGGAAAATAAAGTTTTCACAATTTCAGCTTATCTTTTTTGTTTCGTTTGTTCTTGGTGTCATTTTGTTTTATGTAAGCTGAGAAGTCTGACATGACAAATTTCTGTTCACCTGGCCGTTACCCCATGATTCACAAGAGGAAGATGACCAACTGAGTATTTTATAAACTTTATTACAAAACCACAAACTGACTATGCTTTTAACATTGTATGAACCACTGACTCAAAATGAGGGGAAATATTTTAAATACTCGAGAGAAAAACTAAAGAGCCAACTGAGCTTGTAAAATAGTTTATAGGAATCTGGTAACCAAGTTAGTGATGGTCACGTAAATATGAGTCTCCCAAACAAAAATAAGATCCAGTAAAACTACATTAAGATGTATGGATTTAGCATAACTGGAAGACAGAAAATATCCCAAACTTTAAATGACCGGTAACTAAGAAACATCAAGTCTCAGCAAGCTGTCATACTCCACCATAAGCCTTTACAGAGAATAAGCCTTTACAGAGAATAAGAGCAGTCTGGAAATATTTGCTTAGTACAAAGAACAGCGAGTTAGTAGAGAGCCTGAGACTGATCTAAAATCATCCCCTGAAAGAGAACACTCAGCCCACACTGGACACTGAAAAAAAGTCCTGGTTGGTGAAAGCACTTGCTCTAAGGAAGGGGTTTAAAGTACTGAGAGTGTGAGGTAGTGGCATCAAAAGGCATCACTTCGAGGGAAGAAAACAGTAAAAAGGAAGAGAACAACATCATTTATAAATAAGATAGTAAAGGAGTTCCCTGGTGGCCTAGTGGTTAAGGACTTGACATTGTCACTGCTGGAGTTTGGGTTCAGTCCCTGTCCCGGGAACTTCAGTATGCTGTGGGCATGGGCAAAAGTAAAGAAAAAGAGGAAGGAAGGAAGGAAGGAAGGCAGGCAGTAAAGGGGAAAAGAAGCAAAGGGGGAAATATAGGGCCCTAAATCAACTATCATCATAATAATCATTTACTAATACAAAAACAGTCAAAGAATGTTAGTGGGTGAGAATCATAAGAGTAACAGGAAATGTACAGAGACTCAAACTCTCTCCTCACAAGATACTTAACAATTTAAGAAAAAAAAAGCAATTTTACTGTACAGAAACTTGGTAAGTCAAAAATATCACTGGTAATGGGACAAAGGATTGTCATGTGCCTCCTGATACAATGAACTGAGAAGAGCGCATCGTTTCTGTAATAGGCCTGCCAACCACATGTACCCTGGATATAATCATGAGGAAATAGAAGTCAAACCAAAATTAAAGGACATTATAACCCAAACCAACAAAAACCAACATGGTCTGTAGTCTTCAAAATTGTCAGTGTCATAAAAGACAAAGACTAAGGAACTGTCCCAGATGAAGGGAGACTAAAGAGACACAACTAAATGCAAGACATGCTATTCAATTTTCTTTTGCTACAAAGAAGATTATTGGGACAATGGGCTAAAACTGAATCAGGTCTGTAGACAGCTAACAGTACAGTGTCAATGATGATTTCCTGATTTTGGTAACATGTGTGCTTATGTTAGAGAATACTCATGCTTTCAGGAAAACACACAATGCAAGACTGAGGGGTGAAGGGGCACCATGTTTTCAATTTACTCTCAAATGGTTCATATTTATATATGTATCTTAAGCATTTGCATATTTACAAACACAGAACCAGAATAATAAAATATGGGAAAACTTGAACATTTTTTGATGCAAAGTATACAGGGATTCTTTGTACTGAATGATGTCGGCTTGAAATGATGTCCAAGTAAAAATTTTTTCGAACTAGTTTATATGACAGGGTAATCTTCAAAGTAGTTTTTATCATGTGAGTTTTCTCATCAGGTAGGTTGATAACCTTAAAAATTCATGGGAAACAGTTTCATAAACACGCTAGCAATCTTTTTAGGTGCCAGTGCCAGGTTGAGATGGAAAAAAATTAGATAAGATTCTTTCAAGAGAGTGCTAGAAACTATTTTCCATATGCAGAATTTGGATTCCTTATGTTGTTCTTGCTATTCAAATGGATATAGGAATAGTAAAAGAAATGATTTAAGTATAATGCAACAATATAGTGAATTTTGTGGTTTGTCTCCAGATTTTTAGTTTTGTTTTCATTGCACAAGTTCATCAATCCTCTGCTCATTTCAGTTCATCAATCAAGCTGAATTCTCTTTATTTTTTATTTTTTTATTTTTTGTCTTTTATCTTTTTAGGGCTGCACCTGTGGCACATGGAGATTCCCAGGCTAGGGGTCAAATTGGAGCCGCAGCTGCAGGCCTACACCACAGCCATAGCAACACAGGATCTGAGCCGTGTTTGCGGCCTATACCACAGTTCATGGCAATGCTGGATATTCAACCCGCTGAGCAAGGCCAGGGATCGAACCTACGTCCCCATGGATGCCAGTCGGGTTTGCTACCCGCTGAGCCACGACAGGAACTCTGTGAATTCTCTTTAAATATATGCTTCACATCATTAAAGCAATTCTTCTCCCACTCAAAATATTTCCAAATAGAAAATATATCCTAAGCTCATCTTTAGTTTGAGAAGTTTCACATTTTTAATGTATCTTAGAACATATAAAGACAGTTTGCCCTACATAATATCAAATACAATTTTAGCCACTTGAGGGAAATGGAAGTACTGCAGTATTCACTGAGGCTCAGAACAACAAATATGATTCGAATGGATTTCATTTAAATACTGAGAAGATACGGCAACAGAAGAAAACCATTAAAATCAGAATATGGCCAGAGCATAGTAAGTCCAATTACCTTGAATCTTCAAAAAATGTCCCCAGAGCTCCCACTTTGTCCTAAATCCTCAGCCTAGATTTCTATAACCAAAGCTGATATACAGTGGCTCTGTACCAACAAAACTATACCTGTTAATTACAGCTGATGTCCATTACGATTTATTAGTTCTTCCGTCATTTTGAATACCATTTCAATCTATGCCATTTAAATTATGCATTGGATGAAACAATGTTTCATAACCCAAAGGGAAAAGCAGAGACATTCAACTGACAGGCTGAAACGGAGATCTACTAGACATAAAGTTTATATTACAGAAAACATCCACAAGTAATAGAGTATAATATATGCAAACTAACAACAACAACAGCAACAAAAAGGTCAAAGAGATAATTGCTCAATGAGCACATATATAGTGCATCTTATGGGGAGATTCGACTTTAAAGACAAGGGATAAGGCAGAAATTGTATGTTGTCAAAATGACTCTTGAAAATCCCTTAAGTCTCCCGTAAATGAGGGCGTGTGGAAGTTTTCAAATCTATATTTTAATTTTTATAAATATTAAAATGAGGATCACCGAGACAGAAAAGAACAAAGAACAAATCTATATGTAGATGAACATTCAAGCCATCTGCCTTCATGAGATTTAACTCACAAATCTCTATCAGGGAATGGGTGGAGAATTCTAAAGGATTTCAGCTTCCCTGTAACATGACACAATTCTGTTTTAATAATACTAAAGCTCTGTAACCTAAGCACACAAAATAGGTGTGCTGTGAGGATTAAGCAGACAATTTACGTGATGGTATCTTCTGGGGCTGGCATCATACTCTTGCTCATTAGTGTTTGCTGGATTTGAACACAAATATTGTTTCATCAGGTCATACACAAACTCTATTTTGGGAGTTTCCTGTCATGGCGCAGTGGAAACGAATCCGACTAGGAACCATGAGGTTGCGGGTTCGATTTCTGGCCTTACTCAGTGGGTTAAGGATCCTGCGTTGCCGTGAGCTGTGGTGTAGGTTGCAGACGCTGCTCAGATCTGGTGTTGCTGTGGCTCTGGTGCAGGCCTACGGCCCCAGCTCCAATTAGACCCCTAGCCTGGGAACCTCCATATGCCTCAGGTGTGGCCCAAAAAAAAAAAAAAAAAAAAAAGCAAAAAAAACAAAAACAAAAAAAACCTCTATTTTGAAAAGCCACAGAAGAGAAATTGGCCTCCCAGATGTCACTTCCTGCTTTGCGTTCACACTCTTCTCCTTTGACACTGTCCTAAGACCCCTTCCCCAGTGCTTCTTGGTAGGGGGCGGGGAGAGGGGAAGGTGCGCTGTGTTCTAAAGGAAGGGCCGAAGTTACATGCTTTTATGATGAGATTCCACGGCAACATCAGCTGGGCTGCCCTTAGGCTGAAACGTCCGGAGGAGTGCCATAGTGTTGAACCCGAGCGTCTCTCTCACCTGCTCAGGTTTTGGAAAGAGGACAGATGCCCCCAGTAACCTCCCTCACACCTTACCTGATCTATCACCATGCAGTTAGCATAAACTTCATCACCGCCATTCAGCATGTCAGAAGGACGGCCAGCAGCAAGGAGCAGAGGAGGACGCTTGGATTTTCTGAGGACATCAGAGAAACAATCTAGAGGAAAAATGGAAACAGGACAAATAAAGTAGAAGGCATTTATTTCACAGGCAAGCTTTACCTTTTTAATCAAACCACAAGGGGAAAAAAAATCAAGATTGCACTTTAAGATGGCATTTTGCTGTCTTCACATACGAAGATCTAAAATGCAGTATTTTCCTCTTCTACAGTCAGTCTCAGTAATCTAAAACCTCCGGAAAGAATGAATAGTTCAAATAAAGAAATACATGCCCGTTTCAAGCGCTATTCTTCCAGGGTTCCTGTCGTGGCACAGTGGAAACAAATCTGACTAGCATCCATGAGGATGCAGATTCGATCCCTGGCCTCGCTCAGTGGGTTAAGGATCCAGCGTTGCCGTGAGCTGTGGTGCAGGTTGCAGACTCGGCTTGGATCCCTCATGTCTGTGGTGTAGGCTGGCAGCTGTAGCTCCGATTTGACCCCTAGCCTGGGAACCCTGACCCCTAGCCTCCATATGCCACGGTGAGGCCCTAAAAGAAAAAAAAAGTCAAGCACTATTTTTCCAATCATAACAGGTTTTCATAAAAATCAATTAGGTTTTTAGCCTTCAATTTTTTTTTTTCCTGCTGTACAGCATGGGGATCAAGTTACTCTTACATGTATACATTTTTTCCCACCCTTTGTTCTCTTGTAATATGAATATCTAGACATAGTTCTTAATGCTACTCAGCAGGATCTCCTTGTAAATCTATTTTAAGTTGTATCTGATAACCCAAAGCTCCCGATCCCTCCCACTCCCTCCCTCTCCCGTGGGGCAGCCACAAATCTATTCTCCAAGTCCATGATTTTCTTTTCTGTGGAGATGTTCATTTGTGCCTTATATTAGATTCCAGATATAAGTGATATCATATGGTATTTGTCTTTGTCTTTCTGACTCATTTCACTCAGTATGAGATTCTCTAGTTCCATCCATGTTGCTGCAAATGGCATTATTTCACTCTTTTTTATGGCTGAGTAGTATTCCATTGTGTATATATACCACATCTTCCTAATCCAATCATCTGTTGATGGACATCTGGGTTGTTTCCATGTCCTGGCTATTGTGAATAGTTCGCCTTCAATTTTTAAGGTTAGGCTACAATTCGCTTCACTGCATAACCTGGAAGCACTGGAAATCATACTTCAAGCCTTGGATTCCACCGAAGTGTTCAGGCTCCAGGCCTTTTACAAAAGGACCCGAGACAGGACACAGTCTAGTAGTCCTGGCTCTGCCTGCTGAATATGCATCATCTCATACAGAGAGAGTTTTGTTTCCATTTTTTCATTAAAGAAATGTTTTTGCTTTGCTTTCCGTGTTCTCAGCTTTGTTCTAAAGAGACGTTGTTGCTCCAAGTTGAGTCCCAGAGAGCTGAGATCTTACTGCATTTGCAGGGAACACAAAGTCGAAGGTAATAAATCACAGTTGAGCCAGGATGCCTCATTTCTTGTGACTAAGGCTACCTTACTTCATTTCCAAATACCTTTACAGGTTCCTCATCCATAAAAGTAGATAATTATGCCTTCTTCATAGTGCAGCTGGAAGGATTAAATGAGTTCAGACATGCAAAGCACTTAACACATGCCTAGGACTAAGCAATTGCTCAATAAATACTGTCACTAGTATATGTTATGTCTTACAATTAAAAGTGACTTTACCATGTTCCATTGAAGTACAAGGATATTAATGCTAATCAGTATGAGTATGTTATACCAATAATAAATTGTTAATATCTATAAACGACTTTACTAGGGTAGATTCAAACGACCCTGGCTTTAGAGTCTACCTGAATATACCTCTTTCCCACAAGACACTAAAGTGCAATTTTGTCAAGCTTCTTGAGGAAATATACATGGAAAAGGGAAAGTTGTTGTTGTTGTTATTGTTGTTGTTGCTTTTTAGGGCTGCACCTGCGGCATATGGAAGTTCCCAGGTAGGGGTCAAATCAGAGCTACAGCCGTCAGCCTACACCATAGCCATAGCAATGCCAGATCTGAGCTGAGTCTGAGACCTACACCACAGCTCATGGTAATGCCGGATTCTTAACCCACTGAGCAAGGCCAGGGATCGAACCCGCATCCTCATGGATACTAGTCAGGTTTGTTACCACGAATCCAGAATGGGAACTCTGAAAAACCTTTTTTTTTAATCTATCCTTTCTTGTTTTCTCTCTTTACTGAAATAGCTAGCAATATAACATACAAAGCCCACAAACACTTCACAAGTATAATTTTTATGATGAATTACTACACATTTTCACTCTAATTACACAACATAGAAGCCTGTTCTAAAGGTTATAAATCAAGAATCTGACAGAACGCTTTCACCACGTTCTGAAGAAAATACTTGCTGATTTATCATCTTACAGAATGTTTGAAAAAATAATCATAAATAACTCAACGTAGCCCTCTGAACTTTAATTAATCCAACTTAACTGCTCTACCAATGTCTTAAGATCACAGAGTATGAAACATCTGGCATTTCTGCCATCGCACTCGAGAGGCTGGTTATGCCCCTTTTGAGCCATTTTGATCATGGCTAAATTAAGACTTCATTGAAAACTAGACTCTCTGAAGAACTTACAAGATAGTCAACAAAATAATGGCAAACATTTGATGTACATCATATTTTAAAAACAAATGAAATATTACCCTCAAACTGTCTGGGGCCAGTGAATGCATTGCCCAGTTACCCAGTGTCTAGGTGCTGAATTGTCAGGAGAACAAGCTCCGTGTTCAACACTCTGATCCTCACATCTCAAGGAAGAGAAGGACCAAGAACATTTCTGTTCTCACATACACAGACAAAAGGCACTTGGATTCAACTTATCTTCTGCAAACAAATCTACGTGGACGATAGCAGATCAGACTCTATAAGGAGATTATACACATGCAATAAAATAAAGATGGTAGAGTTACTTGGACCAAGTTGGTGTCTAATTTGCTTTCTGCACAAGTAATTTGATCACTGCTTTAGAAAATGATGTAGTTTGTTTACAAAGACAGATCCATATACTCTCATCTGCAATTCTGAAATCTAGGAAACTCTGACAACCAAAACTTTTTTCTTAAGTTTGGTTCAAAAATATATTTGGTGGCCTGCCTGAGCCCACATGGGGCCATATCCATTCTCTATTTATCCCACGTGATGTTGACATTCACACATTTGCTGTAGAAATATTACCATGCTTGAGGATGACCATGTCCCATCCTATGTGGGTCACACCATATATAAGCACTATGCTGATAAAACCTGAAAATTCTGGAGTTCCCGTTGTGGCTCAGTGGTTAATGAATCCAACTAGGAACCATGAGGTTGCAGGTTCGATCCCTGGCCTTGCTCAGTGGGTTAACGATCCGGCATTGCCGTGAGCTGTGGTATAGGCCACAGATACGGCTCGGATCCCACATGGCTGTGGCTCTGGCGTAGGTCAGCAGCTACAATTAGACCCCTAGACTGGGAACCTCCATGTTCCACTGGTGCAGCCATAGGAAAAAAAAATATAAAAAAAAAGACAAAAAAAAAAAACCCTGAAAATTACGAATTCCAAATTAAATCTGATCCCAAAGCTTTCAAAGACGAGATTATCTATCTCTATAAAATTAACCCTCGCAGATATATTATCTCTATAAAATTAACCCTCACAGATATCTGACCGATATATCTCCAGATTTTGTCATTCCTCTACCAAATTCACAGTTTTGCCATATCTACATGTGACTTGAATTATTATAGTCTCTAGTACTTGTGTTTAGATTGACTCACCATTTTCCTTTGAGTAAGACTAACTTTCATAGAAATACCTTGTCTTCACTGTAAACAGATAGCCATTATTCCCTGTCAAAAGTAGAGGGGAATTACACATTCTGAAACAAGGGAAAAGTGGAGTTCCCTGGGGGCTCAGGGGATTCAGGATCAGGCACTGTCACTGCTGTGGCTTGGGTCACTACTGTGGTGCAGGGCCACTTCCACATGCTGATATCACTGAAGGATCCATTTCAGGAGCAAAAGTAAATGGTAGTTACACACAGTAGCTGGGAGAACTATTTTGCTGGCACAGCTAGATGGATAGATAGAGAGATAAGTAAAATAAAACAAGAGAAAATAAAGCAATGAAACTACATTCTGACTAAACAGAGTTGCCTACAAAAGCTGAGACTTCAACAGGCCTGCCTTCTGTCACAAAGGGAGATGCTGAAGGATTTGAGAGACATTAAAGATGCAAAGATGCCAACTGACCTCCTCCTTGAATGAGAAGATCAAAAGAAAATGGAAAAGGAAATACCTGCCTTACCACCTGATTCAATGACATCGAGTGCTAGGTTGGGACACCATCTCCAAGGTCAACAGTGTCCAAAAGAATGTACCCCACACTTTGGACAACTTGCCCAGACCACATCGCATCTTGTCACGTAGGTAATGACAGAAAGTCTTATTGGGGAGGACACAATGGTACACAATCATAAAGTTCCCTGGTGGCTCTACAGGTTAAGGATCCAGCATTGTCACTGCTGTGGTACGGGTCGCTGCTGTGGTGTGGGTTCAATCCCTGGCCCAGAAAATTCCACATGCCACAGGCATAGCCACAAGCAAAAACACAAACAAACTCTTACGACAGTCATGAGAAGGGGAAAATCTATCTCCTTTCTAGATCTGCCATCCTAACCTGCAATTTTCTGGGTCACTCATAGCACCTATTTCACTGGCCGCAAAATCCTTTGCAGTATTACGCTCTAAAGCGTTCATAGCTTCCACTTGCCAAAAGACAACAGGATCTAGACGTGAACTAACAAACCAAAAGATGACCCAGACTTGCAAGACCTTCCCTCCTTTATTAATTTCAACACTAGTCACTGCAAATAATGGGCTTCAAACCAGCAGAGTAAGACTTACTGTGGAAAGAAAAGAAGTCTTTAAAAGTAGCTTCAAATTGATGTCAGCTACAGATATGCAAGTATCTAATCACTCAACTGTGTTTCAGGCCAAAGAAAAAGCTACAATGGTTGCATTTTCTAAAAAAGTATCTTTTCAATATTTTCAATATGTATGATTTTATTACTTCCATATGTAACTACTTTAGTAGCAAATTAAGTGAAAAATTATTGCCCCAAAAAATTCTTCAGGTCTTCGATGAACATACAGAAATAATTTGCAATAAGAAAATCAGCTTTTGTCTTGAATGCTGTTTTATAAATAGTTTTCTTAGCAAAAAAACGAATTGTACAGTTTTGTTGTCAGAATTAATATTTATTTATTTTTTTTTTATCTTTTTGTCTTTTTAGGGCCCACCCATGGCATATGGAGGTTCCCAGGCTAGGGGGTGAATCAGAGCTGTAGCCACCGGCCTACACTACAGCCACAGCAACGCGGGATCTGAGCTGTGTCTGTGACCCACACCGCGGGATCTGAGCTGCGTCTGTGACCCACACCACACCTCACCGCAATGCTGGATCCTTAATCCACTGAGCAAGGCCAGGGATCGAACCTGCAACCTCATGGTTCCTAGTCAGGTTCATTAACCACTGAGCCACGACAGGAACTCCAGAATTAATATTGGTAAACCCATATTTCAGAGATAGTATAAAAGTAACCAAAACCCAACTCCCATCCAATGGCTGCAAATTTTAAATTGGTGAGCAATACTTTGCAGTGGTTAAAAGCAAGTGTAGTAGGTTGCTTGAATTCAAAACCCCATCCCACCATTAGCTGTGTGACCTTAGGCAAGTTACTTAACCTCTCTGTGCTTCCATTACCTGATCTATAAAATAGGGATGATAACACATCACTCTCACAGAATTGTTGTATGATGAAGCAGCTTAATATTTTAAGTGATTAAAACACAATCTGACCCAAAGAAGGATTTTAATCTGACACAAAGTAACCACTATGGAAATGATTGCTATTGTGGAACAAGTAAATAAGGTTTTCAGTTTTGATAGTCTCACATTTTTTCCTTCTTAAAAAAATGATTTCAACCTTGGTTACAACTTTACATGTTTAAAACCAACCCAAGGCAACTGGAATGTACAAAACATTCCATTTGATATACGAAGAGCTTTTAAAACATTTTAACCTTTATTTCAGCCTCAGCTCATGTTAAGAAATTTGGAGAAGTCCACTAACCAAAACCCCACGCCAACCTGCCCATAAAATGTACCTCTGAAGATTTAAGGATGAGATCTTACGAAATGAGAGAGATTATAAGAGCAGGATGAACAAAGCACCAAGTCAGACAATCAGAGACAGCGTTTCTCAAGAACAAAGGGAGGATTTCAGAAACTACAATGTTCTAACACGATGAAGTGGATTCGGGCCAGGTTCTCCCTGCAGAACGCCTGGAGGATAAACGGTAACTCAAGGGGATCCCCGTCCCTTCCCCCATTAATCCCATTGCTTTGTAATGTGATCTGTGAAACTCTACAAGGACTCCCCCAAGCAGAAATTTTCATCAGCACTTCTTTGCCCTACTAGATGCTCTAGTTAGGTGACACAAGAGAGACAAGGGAAAGTAAACACAATTCACCCAGAGAAAGGAGGAGAATTGGCACTAGCGAGGAGAGGGAAAGGCAGATGCCACCCTTTTCTCTAGTGTTGATTCCTACCCCAGCTCTGGCAGGAAAGAGTTAACAGCACAGACCAGCCTAAGGCCTCTGCAACCAGATTTCTAATCAAATCCACCTCTCCCTCGATAAGTTAATGGGCCTTGCAGCTAAACTTGGCTGGTTATGTAAGAGACTCACACCCAGACAGAAACAAACCGGGCGAAGGCAGCCTTCTGCAAACCCACTGCTGACCTGGTCTGGCCCCCTCTGCATGCCAGGCTCTCACTGTCAAAGTCAGGAATAAGCCTCTCAGTGCAGATCAATCTCTCTCTCTCTCCCCCTCCCTCTCTCTCGAGTGGTTGTGTGTATCTTTCTCTCATTCGTTCATTCATTCATTCATTCATCCATTCATTCAGTTCAATTTTCAACCTAGAAGCTTACGGACACGGCAGAAGGATTTATTGAGAATGACTAACCACCACAAAATGGGTCAGGCTTACTTTCAAGTTCAATGCCCAGCACCGCACTGAAATCATGCCCATCCCAGTCACCGCTGCCCTTCCCATTACAGAATCTGGTGGTCAGTTCTCAGGCCTCACACGCTGTGTGACCTACAGCAGGATTTGATACAGGTGACTGCTTCCTTTTCCGCACTCTCTCTCTCTCTTCCTGCCTTTCCGTCTCAGTCTTCCTCATCTTCTGGATTTTGGCAAGTTGCAGTGCTCCAGGATCAATCCTTAAACCTCTTTCCTCTCTTTCCCTCTCTCCATCCCAGGTCATCTGACCACATGGCAGCACATACCATTCTACCATGATGACTCCCAAATTTTCACCTCCAGTCCAGACTTCTCCCCGAACCACAACTGTCTCCTTGGTACCTCCACTGAGTCAGGCAACAGCCCTGCAAGCACGACAGATGTAGAACAATCCTGCAGAATCCTCCAGTGTCTTCCCATCTCACTCTGAGTCAAAGTCAAACTTGACCACAGCCTAGGGTGCCCAGTGCCCGTGCCATATTGAAAGGGCCTGGGGTGGGGAGTGTCGGGGGGGAGGGACCCAATTTCAGTGTCGGGGGCGGGGAGTTTCCCACACATTCAAGGGACTCTCAGATACCTGCTGAGGGATCCACAACTCAACTCTACTCTGACATCATCTGCCAGAGATAACATCAGATGCCGCAAGTTAAGGATTCATCCTGCAAACTTCAGGAGTCAATTCTAAGCCCAGGTTGTTATCTGTGCTGCTGATCAATGTGGCTGTAAACCAGGCGTTCCCACGACTCCCTCCCTGGGTTTGATTTATTTACTAGAGCAACTTAGGGCCTCAAATAAACATTTTATTTACCAGCGCACCAGTTTATTATAAAAGGATGTAACTCAGAAACAGCCACATGGAAGAGATGCAGAGGGCAGGGCACTGGGAAGGGGCACAGAGCTGCCATGCCCCTCCCAGCAGGCCAGTCACCCAGCACCTCCATGTGATCACCAAGTGAAAGCTCCCCCAAACCCAGGCCTTCTGGGCTTTTATGGAGGCTTCATTAAATAGACATGATGGATTAAATCTTTGGTCATTGGTGACTGAATTCAATCCTCAGCCCCTACCCGTTGGTCCAAAGTCACCTCATTTGTTATCACTCTCAGCATTTGGGACATTCCAAGGGTTTTAGTTGCTCTGTGCCAAAAAATGGGATGACGACCAAACATTTCATATCATAAACAACATCACAATTCCATTACCTGCCCCTCCTCCACCCTCAGCCAACCTCTCCCTGAAGCCTGCCACCTACTCTAGTCTTACCACACTGGTGTTGCTGTACTGTGCCTCAGGCCATTTACACCCCTGTCCTACCAGGATCACTTTTCCCCTGGATATGCAGATGTCTCGCTCCCTCCCTTACTTTCTTCAGCTCTCTACTCAAATGTCATCACAGAGGCTCTCCTTGATCACTATATATAAAAGAGCAATGCCCGAAGCCCTGTCTTCTTTTCTCCTACACCATGTACCATCACATAGCATATTATGTATTCATGGCATATTTTCTGTTTCCTTCTATTAGGATGTAAGCTCCGGGAGAAGAGCAACTGTGAATGCTTTGTTCACTGTATCCCTAGTGCCCAAGACCCATGTCAGGTACACAGCAGATACTCAATAAACATTCTCTAAAGAATACTTTCTCATTAAGGAAAGAACAGAAACCTTGTACCAGGTACAGCCAAGAAAGCATTCTCTTCGGACCCTGGTAAAGGGTCCTCTGATTCGGAAGGTTTTCTTGTTGCCCAGCTGTTCTTGCACGACTCCAGCTTGTGATGGGAGTGTCACTTTCTTACTTCTCCCATTCATTCGCCATTTATTCCTTCATTCTCTTTTACTACATGTACTGAGTATCTGCTGACTACCAGTCACTATGCCTCCTGGCCCTCAGCCTCCATCTCTGATACCCTCAAAGCACAGTCATTACAGACGAGTCCCCAGGAGGCCCCCTCACAAGACTCTCAGCCTTCACCTGGCCACCCTCCTTCTCTGGGGGCTTTCTGCCTGTTACCTCTGTGTTTTGCCCTGTGTCATCTACCACATTCCAGGGGTGAGAGTTTTAGTTTGCTCCTCCTGGTAGGACAAGCAACTTTCCTGGTTGGTGTCTGAGCCAAACACAGATTCTCCCATCCTACAGACCATCACACAGATGCTAAGCACTTCGTGTGTAACACCATTCTGTGTGACACGCCCTCTGGAGCAGCAGCGCAGGAATATCACTCTTTAACCTCTTTATTTAAACTACCAGGTAGGTTACTTTTAAAGGAATAACGGGATAATCAGGCAGATTTGCAAAATAAAGGTACTGGAAGAAGATGATCAAGAAAAGTAAATTAGAGGAGTTTCCACTATGGTGCAGTGGGTTAAGGATCTGGCATTGTCTCTGTGACAGCTTGGGTTTGATCCCCAGCCTGGTGCAGGGGTTAAGGATCCAGAACTGCTGCAGCTCTTGTATACATCACAGCTGCAGCTCGGATTCAATCCTTGGCCCAGGAACTTTCATGTGCCATGGGTGCAGCCAAAAAAAAAAAAAAAAGAAAGAAAGAAAGAAAGAAAAAGAAAAAGAAATTATAAAGGAAAGTAGCAAAGTATTAGGTACTTGAAGAATAAGCATGTTCCATATGGGGTAATTAATTATACAGGCTAATATTACTACTACAGCTAGTACTTACTACGAACCAGCCAATGAATGTATAATTTTTATTTATCAACTTAGTTGAGTCCCAAAACAACCCATTAAAAGCTGTACTCTTTGTTATTTCCATTCTGCAGATTAGGAAACTGCAGTGCTACTTAACTTCCCAAGGTCATACTGCCAGTCAGCGGTAGCTCTAGTCGGCACTCTGAGCTAGGGCACAGTGCCTTCTTTCGTAATTAGGGTTACTTAGTATCCTATTTTGAACCAAAGAAAATGGTATTTGAGCAATGTCTGGTATTTTCCCATTAGGGAGTTTCATTAACAAGTTAGGAGTATGACTTGTGCCTCGGTGTGTTTGTCCACTTCCTGAGCCTGTGCTGTCTGCCCCAGAGGTCCACTGCCAGAATACGACAGTGTGACTTGAACCAAAAACATTCATGAAACAGTAAGTATATGATTTATTTTGGTTTACCCCCACAGCAACATGCAAGACCATCAAGAGAAAAAACTGAAAAGGTACGCTAAGATGCTAACTGCCATCTCTAGGCGGTGGAGCACAGGTGGTTTTTATTTTCAGCCCTTTACTGTCTAAAATTTCTAGATTTCTAAACACCATTTTACATCTAAAACAAGAGGCAAAAAAAAAAAAAACAAGTCATGATTTAAAAACTCGCCTCCTCTTATAAAAGAACAGCTGTGGGATCTCATGCAAAATAGGTTATCAGGAAATCAACCATAGCGGATACTATGTGTGTAAATGCATTAGCTGGAAATGTTTTACCCAAGAGGACACAGTATTGTTCTTGCCCATCTGCCAACCTTACTCTCCATAACCACAGGAGGTATTATCATGTTCATTTTGTAGACAAGAAACTTGAGGTCCAAGGAGAGAGATTGCACTGAGACAGTAAGTGACAGAAGCAGAATGCAAACACAGTGCTGACAGAGGCATCCTTTCCCACCACAGCTCACTGCCTCCCCAGTCTCCAAATTCAAAGGGGACTTCGGCAAATTCTAGAAGGTACAGAGAACCCTTTCCGCCCATGGTCTGAGCGTGCTCTAGAAGGAAGAACCAACGCAGCCTCACAAATGAAAATGAACACTGGAGGGTACACTGTCATTCCCCTTCTTGCTTACTCCTCCTCTCAGGATCTCCTGGGATCTTCTTGACAGCTCTCTTAGCCTTGCTCTTCAGGGCTAGACTTCAGGTTACAAAAGGGATCCACCCAAATTCCAAAATTCCCTGTGGGCCGTATGAAGAGTTTGGTTCACATCAAGATGCATCTGGGTCATAGAGAACAGACTTGGGGTTACCAAGGGGAAGGGCGAGAGAGTGGGATGGACGGGGAGTTTGGGGTTAGTAGCTGCAGACTATTACATTTAGAATGAATAAGCAATGAGATCCTACTGTGCAGCACAGGGAATTATATCCATTCTCTTGGGATAGAACATGATGGAAGATAATACGAGAAAAAGAAAAAAAATATATATATATATGACTGGGTCACTTTGCTGTACAGCAGAAATAGGCACAACACTTTAATTTTAAAAAAAGAGGAAAAAAAAGGTTGTGTCTAGGAGAAGCTAGAGAACCTTCATCTACCAAATTGGAACAGCCCAAACAGGGATCCAAATGCCAAATGCACCCTCAGAACTCACCTCACCTTTCCGGGATCTTGTGAAAAAAGAAGAGTGAGCCCTGGGATGAGATGAGGGCTCTCCATCCAGGCTGTTCACAACAGCAGCAGCTGAAAGTGGGCGAGAACCGACGCCAGGAGTGCTGGGGTGAGCCCTGTTTCTCCAGCCCTCTGCCTTGAAAGCGCCGTTTCTAAATAACAAGTTACAACGTGGCGCTCTAAAATGAGATCCCCCAAAGAAGTCCTTTCTGCTGTCTTGAAAGACCTAATTACCACAACTGTGGAAGATGAACACAAGCCTTTTCCCTCATAAGACTCTGGAGGCACCGAGGGAGGTGGGAAAAGAGGAGGCAATGAGAAGGAAAGAAAACACAGGCTCTGAGAACAGCTACACTTTCCCTCCAAACCTTTCCAGGTCCTCATTTCTAATTACAGCAGCACAAAGTAGCCTTCAAGTGGACATATGTTTATGTTTGAAAAAGGAGGACTCAAATATGTAAATAACTTTTTTTTTTCCTGCCCCTGCTTCCCCTCCAAGCGTCCAAGGTGATGTTCAGTCATGTGTGGGATGCAGAGTTTGGCGTGATTAGATTTAATTGGCAATTCTTTTCCTTTTTTTCCTCTGAAGCCTTCGGCCAGTGGGTCTACAGAAAGGCCAAATGGGCAAGCTGGGCAGAAAGACACTAAGAGGTTATACAAATACCAGGAGAGAAAAAAAAACACCTCAAAGAAAGTGGCAGGATGTGCACAAGACCACTTCAGGTGACAGTTGACAAAAAGAGAGACAAACTGATGAGGCAGACAATCCTATAGCTATCATCACAGTAAACCCTATGTGATGGATCATAAATCCTGCATGATCTTATGGGAAGACGCAGGCACATAAAAATGACTGTGGCCACTTCAAAAGTCACCAAGAGCCCCAATCCTCCTGCCTAGAACTATGTGTTTTATGTATTTTACCCCCCCTTAATATCCCCAAAAGTAATTAAGTTTACTATAGACAAGGAACTGTACTAGCAAAATAAAGTATTCTCCATTGAAGTGGACTTTTTTTTTTCTTTTTTTTTTTGGACTGTAACTGACATATAACATTAGTTTTCAGGTCTACAACAACTGAATGGTTTGATATTCATAGGTATTGCAAAGTGATCACAATAAATCTGGTTAACATCCATTACCACAGAGAGTTAGTTTCTTTTCTTGAATTGAGACCTTTTAAAATCTACTCTCTTAACGTTCAAATAACTTTCACTTATTTCGTGTCTTTGGCAAGAACATTTTGAATTAGTGAACGTGTAAATCATGGAAGCCAAGCCCCACCTGGCCGTCCTCAACGCTGTTCTGGGTTTCTCCCGGCTGGGAAACCTGACTTGGTTCCTGAATCCTATGCCATGATCCTGAGCCCCTTTGGGGGAGGTTCGCATAAATGAGATCTGTTACAACTCATAGCTAGGGCTTTCCATTGGCAGGGACAACGGACATCAAAGGCATGAGACCCATGGGTTCTCTACCCGTGGGGAACAGTGTGAGATGGGCCGGGAGCTGCACCGAGGGTGGGTGAGCTTTTCTCCCTTCCATTTAGGGCTCTGGAGGAGATCACCTTGCAGGCTGTCCCACCTGGTCATGAGAACCACCACCAACCACCAAGCATCCGGAGTGAGCAAGAAGGGTCACGCAGCAGGGCCAGAGCCAGCTTTCCTGGGCCGCTCCCAGTTGCCTAAGAGGTGAGAATGGATCCTTAAGATCGCAAAGGCTTCTGAGAGGAGCAGGAAGTGGCTGAGGTGCATGCTCATGGTCTGCCACAGGCCCACCATGGTGGAAAGGAAGGACCTGTATAGCAGATGCTTTTAGGCAAGCATGTGAGCCAGGGGCCAGGGGCAGAGACGCCAAGGTTTCTGTGGTGTAAGAGTCAGGTGAGGCCAAGGGAGTGCAGGAGAATCACCGGGTCTGACCAATACCAGGGAGAGGAAGCAGCTGCAGGACTATGGTCACAGATGCTAGAGCACCCAGTAAAACAATCGTGCCTCAGGGAAGAGCCCGGAAGAGTAGATCCGCAACAGAGACCAAGAGGACCCAGAGGGCAGTCAATGGTGGGGGCCTCCTTCTCCTCCCCATTACCAACTTTGCCCCACCCTCACCAGGAAATCACATTCAATACCAGCCTGGCAAGAAAGGAGCAGGGGTGCAGGGAGGGGGGAGGAGAGCAGGAAATCTGAGAGAAAACTGAGTAGTTATCAAAAATGACTAATTACATTATTGCATCAGATCAAGTTTTCTATATAGACGAAAATATACACTTTCCCTTCCCTACTGCCTAGAGGGTAGGACTTCATAAGAAAGATCAAATCTATTATAGACAAAAATGAAGAAATAAAGGCAAAATAAAAAGTATTTGAGGAGTTTCCATCATGGCACAGTGGAAATGAATCCAACTAGGAACCATGAGGTTGTGGGTTCAATCCCTAGCCTCACTCAGTGGGTTAAGGATCCGGCGTTGATGTGAGCTGTGGTGTAGGCTGAAGACATGCCTTGGATCTGGCATTGCTGTGACTGTGCCATAGGCTGGCAGCTGTAGCTCTGATTAGACCACTAGCCTGGGAACCTCCATATGCTGCAGGTGTGGCCCTAAAAAGCAGAAAAAAAAAAAAAAGATCTGTGTAACACAGTAAAACTGTGCACAACACACTTTCACTATTATACTGACTGTTTTCTGTGATCTAGCCCTGGAGATGTGAAAACAGGTCAGCCAGGCTTCACTTTCAAGGAATTTAGCGTCTTAGGGTGGGGGACACGTGGGGGCTGTTATAAAAATATACACAATCCAGAGTGGCACAAAGGACAGAGCAATGAACTCGAGGGAATTCAGGGACTGCTTCCAGAAAAAGGACCCTCAGGCCACATATTAAAGGGCAAGTTAGAGATTTCTAGTTGGAAACTGGAGAAATAGTCACATGAATTTGCTGAACAAAAAGTAAAAGGGGAAGGGGAAAGACTCTGAAGGCCTATTTATGAGAGCAGCTCGCAGAACTGAAGGAACTTGGCATTGGATCCAAGTCTTGAGAGGGGGGCATCTTGGCAGCAACAGGCCCCCAGAGACTAGAACGAGGGCCTGGAACCTGGCAGGACCCATGGTGAGACTGCTTCCCCTTTCGTGTGTACAATATTTCCTCCTACTACAGACTGGTTTCTCCCAGCTAATGGCTTCCATCCCCCACCCTTCCAGCACTGCTACCCAAGAAAGAAGACATCTCCCTCTGGACTCCAGTTTGAAGAATACCAAGGAAGACTCTGATTGGCCACATTGGAGTCATGTGCCCACCCTGGACCAATAGCTGCAGCCAGGCAGGAGGTGTGTGGTGATTGGTCCACCTACGTGGGATATCCATCCCACCACATCCAGGAAGGGAAAGTCACAAGAAAAGGTGTCAGCATCATTTGGATCCATGGGCAGAGCAGTGGAGGGGCCACCCACTAAAGAATGTGAGTGCTGCTCAGTGAAGGGCAGGAGAACACTAGGCAGACAGAACCAAATGTCTGGGCCAATCTACTGTTTGGCACTTCTCCACAATTCTGTGCCCTATGAATCAACAGTGCACAGCCTGGGCTATTTTTCCATCACTTTGGTAGACTCTATGTATGTCCGACTCTGCCCATCTTCTTGGAGAAACAGCCTGTTAAAACTGCACCAGTTCATCACAGGCTATTGAAATGACATTCCGTCTATGATACCCTCAACTTGAACTGGTCTCTTCATCTTGAACTTTGATGGTAATTTGTCCTGAGCTCTCCTATAGGCCTTATCACATTCTGCCTTAATTAATGTGTCTGAATAAACAACCATTGGTCCTTCCCCAAACCAGAGTGGTAGACAGGAACTTCTTAAACCTGAGTTAATAAATTCGAATAGTGCCTCCTTTCCACTCACAGGGATTAATGCAAAAATGTCCCCTGCCTAAGAATTTGAACTAACTCAAAATAAAGAAAAAAAAGTCAGTTTCAAATATTTGGCAAAGTATTTGTTTAACTAAAGGGAGCCATGAGGGGGTATGTAGCTATGTGGTTTGGCAACGGGCTTGTAATGGGCCTCCTCTTCCAGGCTGACAAAGGTAAGCCTCCAGGCAGGGTCTGAAATTGAAACTGCTCTGCATGAATTTAAACACCATCCTCATTGTGAGCCAACGAAATCTTAGCAGGTTATGTCACTTTTAAGAAAATCTTTCTCTTCCTTAATATGGATTTCTGCAGCAACTTATTCCTCCTATGGTATTCAGGCATCCTTTGGGTAATTTCTACACTGAATACACACATGCACAGGGAAGTGTGTGTGTATTTGAGAAAGCATCTTAAAAGCAAGGAAGGAAGGAGGGAGGGAAGGCAGGAAAGAGGAAGAAAGCAAATAAGCACACGAGATCAAAGTAACTCACTTCTAAAAATTATCATTAAACTTTCTGAAATGTCATCATCCCTTGAACATGGGATTACTTTTCAGCTCTCCAAATGCTAAATGAGCTCCTGAGAAAGGCCAGGACAGTGGCCTCAAGATTCTTCTCTCCACTCCCAGCACAGTCACTCTCTCTGACTTTATCTTTCTCCGTCTGGGACCAACCTGTGAACCTTCCTGGAAGCTATCCCATCCCATCCTTTGCTCCATCCATCCTGCCTCTTATCCTCCTCCCCCGACAATCCAGTGCTCCAGTCATCCATCATCTCTCCCCTCCCGTGTGTCCGGACTAGATACACGCATGTGTGGATGTGTAAAGGCATAGGAACAGCAGGACCTCTTTGCTCCCCAGAGTTTTCTTTGCCACCTCTATCCCTAGTTCAAGATTCACAAGAGAGACGAGTTCCCGTCATGGCTCAGTGGTTAGTGAATCCGATTAGGAACCATGAGGTTGCAGGTTCGATCCCTGGCCTTGCTCAGTGGGTTAAGGATCTGGCGTTGCCGTGAGCTATGGTGTAGGTTGCAGATGTGGCTCGGATCCCACATTGCTGTGGCTCTGGCGTAGGCCAGCAGCTATAGCTCCAATTGGACCCCTAGCCTGGGAAGCTCCATATGCCATGGGAGCGGCCCAAGAAATGGCAAAAAGACCAAAAAAAAAAAAAAGATTCACAAGAGAGAGAGAGAAGTGAGGATGGTGAGGTACAGTGGCACCTTTTGAATATAAGACAGAGCTACCCAAGGAATTCACCATCCCTAACCTCTACCAAGAGGTAGTGAAAAGACACTGGGAAGAACAAAACCTCCAAAGTCAAGGACTACGTCCTGCTTGTAGGCCTGGCTCTGCATTTATTGGCCTTGATCTTGGGCAACTTCTCCTCTTGCATTTCTCTTCTCTGAGCCTCAGAATCCTCAACTAATAGATGAGGATGACAATGACATCTAACATACAGGTCTTTTACAAGATAGCACATACATGAATGAATGCCACAGAGTCATGCCTCGCCCTCCTTAGCCTAGTGTGATTATTGTTCCCTGGATTTCCTGGTATAGCCTTGGACATAACTTTAAAACTCTTGAGGCGTCAGTTTCCTCAACTCTAAAATAGAGAAAATATCTAACTTACAGAGTTACTTTGAGACTCAGATGTTATAAATGTAAAGCACTTACCACAGTTTAGTAAAAAATGGTTATTATGATTATAAAGTGGCACATAAATATTTGTTATTTTGACTGTAATGACAGTAGGTTTGGTGCTATCTATGCCGGCCAAGGATGTTATGCTTTCAAAGAGGCATCACCTCTTGCATCAGAAAAAGAAAAAAAAAATTTCGAAAAAGCACTCTTTTGCACTTTGTGTATTAAAGAGGCACAGGATAGATCTGAGCTGGAGAAGGAGAGAATGGGGAGCGTTGCCTAAGTGCATGAAAGGCACCAAGAGGAGACAGCTCAATATTTTCCAGGTCCTGAGGATTTACACCAAAAGTGTGTTTTAATGACTGAATAATTGGGGGAGAACTTAGGTAAGGTATTTATTTTTACATTTTTGATCAATAAACATTAAGTTTCTCTGTTGACTCTCCTACTGAAATCAACAGACCTCTGAGCATTCCTGGAGTTCTTGAAGCAGAACCGTCCTGGATTCTGGCCCATTCGAATCATTAACCACCAGGTTCGCAGTACAGACTGTCCTGAGCTGTCCATGACATGACAGAGGGCACCTTGGAGAACTCCAGGAATTCATCTTGGGTGGCTTGGTTTTCCCTGCTTTCAACTTCTGCTTACATCACAGTCCCCTCAAGACACCACTCATTTCCAAAGGCAATGCTTCTAAGTTAGAGCCTCTGCTCTTTCCTTCTGAGGGCCGGAAGATAAGAAAGTACTCAATGCAATTTTGGGTTAATTGGGTGGGTTTCTGCTACTCCGATTTTTTCCTCTTATTACCAAATTTTCACGTCTCTCTAAACAAATCAGTAATGTGTATGTGTGTCCATCAAAGAACAGTGAGGATAAGGACAGGAGGGGATAGTAAAAGAAAGAGAACGCTAACAAAGAGGATCCTTGTTAAGCATCCTTAAAAAGAAGAGAGAATAAAACATGTTTTTGACCAAATATGAAAGGTTTTCTAAAAATTAAGCCAGAAATTCCAAACCCTCAAAACCTCCTTCCTGATTTCCCAGGAAACCAGAACCTACATTCTGAGCATGAGGTTGGTGATGAATGAAAGGACCAAGGACCAAGGACCAAGCTACCTTATTTTTAAAGACAGATAAAATAAGTAGATCATCTTTTAAGGGACAAGAGACCACGAGGTTTTTCATGACCCAGCCAAGGGGCTGAAAAAAAAAATCGGGTTTCTTGATGCTTCCTCTACTACATGAAGGTGACGTGTCTGGGTCCTGGGAAATGTGGGATCCATTCCCAATGCCAAGACCTCTGTAAGCAGGGATGGTATACATCTGGTTCACTACTTCGTCCTGCCCTCTAGGAAATGCCTGGCACGCTGGACCTGCCTGTTGGACACAGGAGTAACTCCCCCATCACTTCACTTCTTTGCATCCCATCATCTTCAGGTGGTTGGACCAGGTCACCTTCAAGACCCTTTTGGCTATAAGGTCTCTGGTCCTGGGACTCCATCCAGCTAGCACTACAGCGTGACCAAACCTACCCTTCACCACTAGGTCATCATCGTTTAATGAAGAACGGCTGCATGGACAATTCCCAGCTCTCTGCTACCAACCTTAGTTTCACTTGTCCTTTGTTTATTAGCAGCAAAGAGTTAATCATTTTCATATCCCAGGTACTTGCTTTCACTTGAATCGAGTTTAATTTATACATAGCTATGTGATGACTTTCTGCTATAGTTCAAACTGGCTGTGCTCCAACTTTGCATTTCAAAGGAGAACGTGATTAATGCATTCCCTACAACTCCACTGACTCTCAAGCCTCTCCACTGGCCTTCTAATCATTAATCCCATGTCTATTGAGGTTGTTAGGCTACCTGGGCCCCCAACAACACAAGCATCCGGTCTGCCGGGAAAACTCTACGAGGCACATTGTCCCCCAGATTTAACAGGTTAGAATTGGTGCAAAGGTTTAGTCGTCTTGCAGAACTGCTACCCACCGTTGAGAAGTTCTCCATATACCAGAACTAGTAATATTCACCGTAAAGAACTAAGGGCTTTGTGCATCTCCCCTCTCAGAAGTCATCGAAAAGTTTTTTAAAATTATTTGGAAATAATTTCAAACTTCCAGAAAAGCTGAAAGCAGAAGAATAGCACAGAGAACAACCAAGACATATCCTGTACCCAGATTTACCCAGAGTTAACACTTCACGCCAGGTTCCGTTTGGGTCTGAGCCTGCCTTCACATGCACACGCTTGTGCTCCCCAAAGATACTTCCCCACCCCCATCCCCAAACCATTTAATGGTAGGTTGCATCTACAGCACAGCCCTTTACCTCCAAAAAAGAAGCAATTAAATTTTAAAACAATAATGGGGAGAAAGGATGTTGTACAAAGGTTTTAAGTCCCCAGGGATGGAATCTCAAGGATGGCAATGAACAGCATAGGAGATTTGAGCAGGTTGAGGCTTTCTGCTATTCCTAGAGAGTCAACCCGCTTCATTCCTGGGGTCAGCCTTGATTCCAGCCCAAGAACATGTGTGCGAGCACACACACACACACACACACACACACATCTACATTTTATTTTATAAGGAAAAAATCCTTGAGGTGAACCAGGTATGTTGACAACAGTCAGCCTCCATTCCTCTGTTTTTTTTCTGGGAAAAACACAGAGTGATGCAATTGGTCATTCTATTCTCAAGAGAGAATTCTGCTCCTCCAGGAAAAAGCTAGACCTAGAGACAGCCCACTTTCAGAAACACTTTCTGCTTGGAAGCTCACAACAATGTTTCTTTCTCCTTGAATTAAAAGCATTACCACGCAAAGTCCCTCTGCAAGACAACTACCTTTCTAGTTTTGATAAACCCCAGAGGCAACAATCACCCCCTGCTGGTGATGGTTCGCCAGATATTCAGGCCACCTCTGCTGTCCCCTGGAAACAACGTGTCCCTTGGTTGCCAAGGCCTGCACCACAAGGGTGGGTTGCAGAGGAGAGGCAGTGAACAGTGTGAAGCCACTCTGTTAATCACGCTGCAAATAAATAGCTCTCCTTTCTTTGGAAATAAAGTATACTTGGTAGTTATTTCTGCATACTCGGTAATTATTGTTAATAAACTTTTTTATATGTGACTGTATCCCCTGGAGGCTTTCTTGTTCAAGTCGCTTCCTTAAAATCCTTTCCTTAGAGCATCTGTAAAATCAGTAAAACAGAATTTTCTTAGGTATCAAACTTTTTTTTTTTTAAAGTAGCACACACTTGAAAACAAACACACAAAGCAGCAAAAACTGGGTGGCAAACACACACGGAGTTCTCTCTGCACATCCCACAAAAACCCGGTGCACTTAAATCAGTGGGGCTCTTTATTGTCAAGGTAACACCAAGATAACTCTGATTAGGTGAATCTGAAACATTTACCTTGTACAAGTTCCTTCTCCTTTCTTAAGAGACTTGTACATGCACAAAATTGCAAAGGTAGATTCAAAACAAAAGGAACACAAGAAAGATGTGTAGGTTTTACCTCAGAAGCCTATCTGTTAAGATGCTTATTCTGGGAGAGTTTTATAAAGACACGTATAAACATGCACGGCATCAAAAAGACTCTCACAAAGCCACGCGGAAAAGAAAGGTAAGAATACAAGATGCCTGGCTTGGCTCTGGGGGAAGGAGAAGATCCTGTGATCTACCTTGTTTGGATGCCCTCCGTCGAATCTTCATTTTGGGGAAGGAAGGCCAGGAGTAGTTAAAAGGTGAGTCCGAGTCAGAATCCATCTTTTTGTCTTGATGAAATCAACAGATTCAACAGTGGAGGCTCAGGAAGAACTCGGGGTGCGGAGGAGGGGGGGTCCCCAGCCAGGAGGCAAGGCTCCCGTGTGATGCAAAAGGAAGGAATGGGGCTGGGTGAAAGCAGCGAACACCGGGGAGGGAGAGGCAAGAAATGTTTTGCTTCCTTCAGGCGTTCGGGCATGTAGACCGAGAAGGAGGCTGTAAATATTCAAGCCAAACCAGGGAAGTAAAAGGAGGCGAGCGTGGCAGCTCAGAGCCGCGCGGGTACCTCACAGTCCAGTCATTCGAAAGGTCACGGGGAGCAAATGAATCATTAACTCTCCTCTTCTCATTGCTGGAAATGGAAACGAAGACGAAAGGTAACTGTGAATTGAAAGAGAGCCGCCTGTGACTTAACAAAAGCCTCCGAATGCGGGTGCTTGTTTTCTCCTGGCGCTAGAGCACCGTTTCTCAGAAAAGCCACCCTGTGCGGCAGGAGACAAGGGTGGAGGTTTCTGCGTGTGGACAGCCAGAAAGCTCCATACACAGGCACATGAAGGCCATCATACTCAGGGCAGGGATTGTTCCAGAGCAATCTATTCTTTCCTACCATCGGCAGGTTTGGCAGCGTTTCAGATCTAAGAACCCAAACAGCTCTGATCATTCATTTAACAATCCAGCCTGCCCATCCTTTTAACCTGAAACTGGATGGAAGCTTTTCTTTCTTTTTTTTTTTTTTTTTTTTTTTTTTTTTTTTTTTTTTTGTCTTTTTGCTATTTCTTGGGCCGCTCCCGCAGCATATGGAGGTTCCCACGCTAGGGGTCTAATCGGGCTGTAGCCACCGGCCTACGCCAGAGCCACAGCAACGCGGGATCGAGCCGCGTCTGCAACCTACACCACAGTTCACGGCAACGCCAGATCGTTAACCCAGTGAGCAAGGCCAGGGACCGAACCCGCAACCTCATGGTTCCTAGTCGGATTCGTTAACCACTGCGCCACGACGGGAACTCCGGAAGCTTTAATTTTTATCCAGATTTGCACTTATAAAATTCATGCACAGTCATCAACTTGACCGGTTAGCAGGATTGGGGCATTTCTTCTTAAATTGTCACCAAGTTTGGCCATCAGTCCTAAGGATCTGGGCACCTTTGGGGTTCTGAGCTAAAATTGCAGTCCAGCTCAAGAGACCTGGTGACTACTTTACTACAGACCAACAGTTCTTACCCAGTCTCCCTGAACAATTCTCTGGTAATTAGCATTTAGAAGCAGCCCAGGACTGCCTCCCCATAAATCGTGATGCGGCTCAAACATACTTCTCTAAATCCCCACAGGCAGGAAACAGCTACATGTGCCCCCAATAAGCTCAGGCACAGCAGCCAAGATCTGCGACAGAAAAAAAAAATATATATATATATATATATCCTGAACCTCAAAGAGGAGTCTCTTTCAAGCATTTCTTCTCATAGAAATACTGAGCTTTGTTTTGAGGTCACCTGACAGCCAAACGAACTAAAGGAGAATGGAAACAATACAAGGATCTTTTCAACTCCGCAGATTTGGGACAGGACAATACATGTCTTAATTAACATTCATCTCTGTCCTTCAAGTATTTCCTAAATTGTTGGCACCGGCGTGCCAGGCTATGTGAGAAAAGAGATGCATAACCTGCTCTGTGCTCAGCTAATCCTGTCTGATTGTATTGGGGTTGGGTGATGGGTACAGACAGACATGAAGAAAGGAGAGAAAGCACTTGCTTTCAAGTTCAAATTAAAACCAGAATTAGCTAAGTCACCTCTGTGGTTTTACATGGTTTGCTATATAAATACAACATAGGAAGAGATCAAAATACAACTAGAAGGTGGTCGAAAACATGGCAACTAAGTAAAAACAAACAATATATTCTCTACTTTGTGATCTTTTATTTGAAGAATAAGCATGTTTTTCTTACTCAGCTGGATGCAACTGTAAGGAAAAATTACTCTCAATTCTCATTAAGAGAGTATTAGGCTATATGAATTTTTCTGTAAGACAACAGATAAAAGCTTGTGAATGGATTTCCATTCAGTCTTAGTTTTAGGATTTAGAACACGGTGGGCAGCTGCTAAATGAATGAATAATAAGGAGTAGTTAAGTCTCATCCTGTAGATGAAGAATCTTTATAAGACTGCTATAGTATTTTTGGTCTTTGCTGACTGAAAATATCTTGACCAAAAAAAAAAAACAAGAAGTCTTAAGTGTTTAAAAATACATTTGCATTTTATTCATCATAACAGTATCTATATTTATAAAGAGCTAGTACTGTTGAGTAGAGAAACTCCACAGTTCTCTAAGGCTCCAGGCAATAATTGGAGTGTGCACAGGATTCACAGCTGCCTTGGAGACATCCATAGACCAAATAAAGGGAAACTCCACCAGTGTCAAGGGTAAAATTTCTACCATTTGGAAATGAAAGCACTGGCTCAAAAGATACTGTTATCTTTCTTCTTACCATGCAAGGTAAAATTTTAGAGCCACTTAAGCCAGATAATTCCCAGGTCAACAAACTACTGGAGTAGGCCGCTCCTCTCATGACCATCAGGGGCAGGTCAGAAGATCTTTAGGACAATGCAAAGATATGAAAGACCTTTGCAAAATGCAGTTCTGTGAGTTGAGAGGCCAGGTAGATCCATCTCAATCTAATTTGCCTCAAAGCACAGTCCTGGCTGACCAATCAACTGATGGTTGACATGGAAATTATTCCAGCAATAACACTCCTAGAATTACCCATCCAGTTCTTATGAGAAGCACAACAAGGGACCTTCTAATCTCATTTGCTTTATTATTTATGAGCATTGTTTAAAGAATGAATCGAGTTTACTGACCAGTTTTAGTTAACATAAAAAGTGGAGAATTAAATAGTATGTGATATTGTCCTTTTTTTAGGCCAGCTCAATACCAAAGAATTTCTCCCAAATGTGGGTCGTTTATCCTCCTTGTTTTCTATAGTAATAGAGTTTTTCCCCCCCATTGGGTTAATGTGATTGCATTTAAATTAATTCAAGATGTTATTTACATCTCATTCATATTCACTGGCTTAATTTCTTTGCTTTCTCTGACTGGCTGATTGCAATTGCAGTTGGCAGAATTCAATGATAGATCCCCAAGGCCACTTTCTCCCCAGATATCATACAATCATTACAATATGAGAATGTAAATGATTTCATCAGCCTTACCATGCCTCCTTTAATTAGAAAATCCTTTACTTAGAAAATGAAGTCACAATGATCCAGGACACATGCTGTCACCTACCTTGCAACCTTGATACAACTGAACCTCCCTAGAAGGGTATGTATATTTTGATTTGAATTACAGAGTAGTCGTACAGTTTTCTTTTCCTCCAAAGGGGCCCCAAATTCCTTGAGGGCAAGAACTGTGTTGTTATATTCATATTTTTAAGGAGCCACAAGCTAAGAAGAGAAAGCATAGGGTTTTGGAGACATGTACAGATGGTCCCTAGCTTATGATGGTTCCATTTATGATTTTTCTATTTTATCAATGGTGCAGAAGCAATTTGCATTCAGTCAAAACCGGACTTCGAATTTTTGAATTTTGATCTTTTCCCAGACTAGCGATAAGCCCTGTGACCCTCTGCTGTGATGCTGGGGAGTGGCAGCTAGTGCAGCCCCTGGTCAGCCATGCGATCATGAGGGTAAACAGCTTATATGTTTATAGCCATTCTGCACCCATAGAGCCATTCTGGTCTTCAGTTTCATTACTGTAGTCAATAAATTACATGACATACTCAACACTTTATTATAAAATAGGCTTTGTGTTAGGTGACATTGCCCAAATGTAGGCTAATGTACATGTTCTGAGCCTGTTTAAGGTAGGCCAGGCTAAGCTATGATGTTCAGTGGGTTGGATTTATTAAATGCATTTTTTTGTTGTTGTCCATTGTCTTTTGAGGACCACACCCTCGGCTTATGGAGGTTCCCAGGCTAGGGGTCTCTAATCGGAGCTGTTGCTGCCACCCTGCGCCAGAGCCAGAGCAACATGGAATCCGAGCTACGTCTGCAACCTACACCACAGCTCACGGCAACACCAGATCCTTAACCCACCAAGTGAGGCCAGGGATCAAACCCACAACTTCATGGTTCCTAGTGGGATTTGTTTCTGCTACATGACAACAGGAACTCCTATTAAATGAATGCATTTTTGACTTTAGCCTATTTTCAACTTACAATGGCTTTATTGGAACATAATCCCAATGGGCCCTAGACACTGTCATTTATTTACTTAATGACCCTAACCAAGTCACTCGTACTTTCTGATCCTCAGTTGTTTCACATAAAATGGGATAAGATCTATACTTCAAAGAGGTGTGAGGATCAAGTGAGATTGTAACAGTAAAGATCATAAATCTTCACTAAGTTTTATCATAAACATTAAATGTAAATAAAGTTCCCCTTTCGTTACATTTCTCTTCTACATTGTAGACACCGAAGGGTTTTTATCTTCACCTCAAGAGTAATAGCTTGATTTGCAAAATAGAGACAAGGCAATGTGCTAAAGAGGCCCAAGAAAATCACACCTAGACAGAAAGGGAGGAGGAAGTGTTTTGCTTCTCTGCTCCATTGTTTGACCCACCAAAGACCATAGTTTTGAACACAAACACCATTCTTGGAGGAAAAAATCATAAAAAAATACAGACAAGAAGTGGCAAGACCCATGATGCAAGGACAAGCCTATCCTGGATAATTGCAGCCAGGACAGCGATAAGTTCACAGAGCTGCAAGTTCTAATAGTTGATGAAAGTCAGAGACGATCAATAGTCTTCCTCAAAAGCCCCTTAGAAGGCAACAGGTCAGGGCTCTACATTCTACGGAAACAGTTCTTTGCTGGAGAACTTCATGATCTTGCTCAGGCACCGGGTGAAATGGTTGGCTTTCCCCGCGAGGCCATGTTTCACAGAAGACAAGGCTCTCTATAAGCCCAGCTCACATCTGTAAGACACGTTCACTGGGGGACGCGGAGCGGGACACACACATTCCATCTCCAGCGTCACACTCACTTGGGGCTGTCACACTCATTGAGGGCAGAGCCAACTGATGTTCAAATTATTATTTTTTCTCCCTATCCCCCTCCTCTCTGTTTAATTTTTTTAATAGAGCCTATACAGTTGAATTCACATAACACAGACATGGTACAACGGTGGTCAGAAACTGGAAACCCCGGATGGCACCATTCATAATACCACCTTACTTTAAAAGTAAGAATTTTTTTTTTTTACTTCTTATCTACCTTAATTTCCTTGATTTCTTGAAACCAAAACTCCGCATGCTCCTTCAGAAGTTCTGATTCGCCCCCTTACGTCATTCCACTGTGTAAGGGGGCGGGGGGGTGGGGGGGGGAGGACATAACCTAGAAATCCAACAAATGAAATTACTTGTATTATGATATAGCCACATGTAATACAGGAAGGGAATACTCAAAAGCACTTCAGGATGGGAAAATAATAGATTTTCTGACCACAGCAACATATTAAGGAATTATATTGTCAAAGTTTTCACCAACATTTAATTCTGCTACAGAATACTTAGATGATTCTCTGAAGAAAATAAAGATCCGTGGTGGACTTCTTTTTTGTTTTAAGCACTGAAGTTCCTGGGCATAACATGAAAGGAAACGAATTAGGACAAATTCATTAAGTTTTTCTGAATAGGACACTACGAAGAATTTTGAATTTACCTTGAAGAGGCAGCTGTGGATAGTGAATGTGAGGGCCCCTGGGGGTGGAAGAAGCAAGGGTATGGGCCATGATGTTGGACAGGGTGGAGGGGTAAGAAAGTATCTTTTTTTTTTTAAAGGGCTGTACCCATGACATATGGAAGCTCCTGGGCCAGGGATTGAACCTGAGCCACTGCTGCAACCTACACTGCAGCTCTGGATCCTTTAACCCACTGCGCCTGGCCAGGAATTGAACCCATGCCTCTATAGGGATCTAAGCTGCTACAGTCAATTCTTAAGCTACTGTACCACAGGAGGAACTACAATTTTTTTTTTCTTTTTGTGGCTGCATCTGGGGCATATGCAAGTTCCTGGGCTAAGGGTAGAAACAGAGCTGCAGCTGCCGGCCTACACCACAGCCACGACAACATCAGATCTGAGGCACATCTGCAACCTAAGCCACAGCTTGCAGAAACACCGGATCCTTAACCCACTGAGTGAGGCCAGGGATGGAACCCACATTCTCATGTACACTATGACAGGTTCTCAACACGCTGAGCCACAACAGGAATAGTAGGAAAGTGCCCTGTTATGGCTTAAGGAAAAAAAAAAATTCCTCAAGGTAGGAAAAGCCAAGGCATTTAGGGAAAACGACATCTATAACTACATTGAAGTTTTTTCTGATAACTTTCCAATTTCAACTTTCCAAAATTTTCCGAAAAAGTTTCTTATGTGACATGAACTATTCACACACTTTTGAAAAAATCAATGTTAACATTCAAAGTTCAACTTATTGTTCTATAAAACATAAAAAAGGTATCAAAAGAGCATAAAATTTAAATAGTTTTAATATAACCATTAAACCATTGATCTAAAATGCACACAAAATGTGATGGCTAATCCTGTGGTTTTCCTTTTTTATTTATTTTTTGCTTATTTTTTTGTTTTATTTTATTCATTTTAGGGCCACACCCACAGCATGTGGAAGTTCCCAGGCTAGGGGTCAAACTGGAGCCACAGCTGCCAGCCTACACCACAGCCACAGCAACGCCAGATCTTCGACCTACACCACAGCTCAAGGCAACACCAGATCCTTAACCCACTGAGCAAGGCCAGAGATCAAACCTGTGTCCTCATGGATACCAGTCAGATTTGTTTCCACTGAGCCACGATGGCAACCCTTTTCTTTTTTAAAAGGTAGGCTCATCCTGTATATGCTACTGGAGTCCTGTCATTCCTAGACCCTCTCAACTGACAGCAAGAAAATATGTGTGTCCTAACCTAGCTACGTATATACATGTACCCACAAATATTTCCATACAAAACCAAGTGTATCTATTTTAATTAATCATGAGCACATACTGATGTCTACATCTCTAAGTCATTAGCCCATGGACATTCGAGTGCCGCCTCCTGCTTATTTGTCAACTCCCACTCCAAAGGTGAAAAACCTGACACCCCCCTCTCCATAATCCATTGACTTATTTATTTCCAGTATTTATCAACAGTGGTATCACAAACACCAACCTGGATCCCTGTGGGAAACAACTTCATCAGCTAGAAGGCAGTGCTTGTGTACAGTTTATTTTGCCTTTATTCTTACAGACTCTCCTCATTTCTAAAGTTACTGAGGTCGGGAGTTCCCTTCGTGGCTCAGTGGTTAATGAATCAACTAGGAACCATGAGGTTGCGGGTTCGATCCCTGGCCTTGCTCAGTGGGTTAAGGATCTGGCGTTGCCGTGAGCTATGGTATAGGTCACAGACGCGGCTCGGATCCCGAGTTGCTGTGGCTGTGGTGTAGGCTGGCGGCTACAGCTCCGATTAGACCCCTAGCCTGGGAATCTCCATGTGCCTCGGGAGCAGCCCTAGAAAAGGCAAAAAAGACAAAATAAATAAGTAAATAAAGTTACTGAGGTCTGCACCCCACTCCCAGCCTCTACAGTAAGGTTATTTCAAAAGTTTTTCATACACTTAGATTATTTTGCTACATTCTGCTTTCCATCATAAAATCTTCAAACCTGTTATTTTTTTTTTATTTGCACACATTAAAGTTTACTTTGTGTGCCACAAAGTTCTGTGGGTTTTGACAAATGCAGCAGCATGTAGCTACCATTACAGTATCAAAAAAATATTTCATTTGGGAGTTCCCATTGTGGTGCAGTGGAAATGGATCCCACTAGTATCCAGGAGGATGCAGGTTTGATCCCTGGCCATGCTCAGTGGGTTAAAGATCTGGAGTTGCAGTGAACTGTAGTGTAGGTTGAAGACACGACTCAGATCCCATATGGCTGTGGCTATGTTGTAGGTCAGCAGCTGTAGCTCTGATTTGACCTCTAGCTTAGGAACTTCCATATGCCATGTGTGCAGCCCTAAAAGGAAAAAAAAAATCCCCCCCCAAAAGAAAACAGTGAGAGGAATATGTAGAAAGGACACAGAAATCAACTGAAAGACTCCCCCATTGCCAAAGCTAGAATACTCAAATAAGATAGAACAAAATTACTCCCCAAAGGATAAAATAAATACCCATGAATTCACAGTGACATAAATAATTGGATAAATAAGCAGGGGGTGGAGGTATGAATCCCCCATGTAGAAGAATTCCAAGTAATTTACACAGATACCATGCCCACAGGGAAGTATATGGATAACTCCTTACTCCTACAGTGTGGGCTGTACGTCCTGACTTGTTTCCAAAGAAAACAATATGGAAAGAGGAGTAGGAAGTTTCCAGTGGAGACACCTGACAAACACTACCTCCACCAGGTAATCAAAGTCATTATCCAGTGACAGGTCATACTGATGCTACATACCACAGCTGTAATGTGATGAAAATGGCACTTTACCTCTGTGATCGTCCTCCCAAAACTCATAACCCCAAGTTTAATAATAAGGAAAACACCCCCAAAATACCACTTGAGAGACAGTCTATAGAACACCTGACTGGTACTCCTCAAAACTGTCGAGATCATCACAAAACTAAAACAAAGCTGAGAGGCTCCCACGGCCAAGGGGAGCCTCGGGAAACATAACAACAAAATGCAATATGGTGTCTGGGGACAGAAAAAGGAAACTAGATAAAAACTGAAGAAATCTAAATAAAGGATGGACTTTAGTCAATAATAATGTATGGAAACTGGTTCAGGAATTTTAACAAATGTACCATAATAATGCCTGATGTGGATAATGAGGGATGCTAGGGGGACTTAGGGGGGCCAAGGGTGTGGGAACACTCTGCACTACTTCTGCAATGTTTCTGTAAATCTAAAACTGTTCTGCAACATACAGTTTAAAAACATTTTAAAGGATGGGGGGAAAAGTACAGAATCTATGTTCATTAAATGTTTGTGGAATTCATGCTCAAAGAAAGTCTGTATTGCCTATTCAGAGATGTAAGATTCAAGCCATGCAAAACACTTCATCTCCCTTTGCTTAAGTTCTTTTTTTAAGCCACGCCCACAGCAGGTGGGTGTTCCCGGGCCAGGGATTGAACCCTCGCCACAGCAGTGACAATACCAAATCCTTAACTGCTAGGCCACCAGGGAACTCCCCCCTTTGCTTCAGTTCTGAAGTTACCATGTAACTCTGAGGGAACTAATCACACATTAAAAGGTGATATACTGAAAGTAGTTTTAATTTCTCAGAAACAAATGGTGTCACTTTGGGGTTAACAGGCTCCCAAGAGTTAACCCCAATGAGAAGCCCCCACGGGGCACCTGTAGGGTAAGTGACTCTACCTCAGCTACATCAGCAGAAACCCAATGGCAGAGAAATGGCAAGAACCTGGACAAAACCCAGCTCACTTACTCAAAGTCTGCTTCAAAATTCTAGACACCTGTAACTTCATTCTTTTTTTCTGTCTTTTTTTTTTTTTTGGTATGTAATTTTAAATATTATGAAGAAACAACAGACTATTTACCACTGGATCTCCTATTCAGTATAGGATTCCTAACTTATTCCCTATGCTTTACACATCTTCTTCAGCAGAATCTCGTATTGCAAAGAATAAATTGTTGGATTTCTTGCCCATGCCCGAAGAGGCCATGTTTCATAAAAATGTCTCTCAAATTAAGCACTCTAAAAGTTAAAGCAAATGGTCCCCCCCCCACACACACTGTCAGAGTTTGTACTGCCTGGCAATGAAAGCTGGCCAGAATCTTAATTGCCCTAAAGTCCCTTCCAAGGGATTAACCACTGGAGATTCAGCAAGCCTGAACTCACATAACCACACTGACGCTGCAATCAAGCCCAAAATCCGAGGATTCCTCTGTGTGGGCAAATCTTTTCATTAAGCGTCTGCACACACAGGTATTCTCGAGTGTTTCAATAAAAGAAAAAGGGAACAAAATCCCTAGGTGGAAATTTAACCTTCCATGAAAGACATTGACAAATCCTATTTCCAGAACACAGATCACGGTTTCATTTGTTTCCTGTTTTGTAAGTTAGTTGTAGTTTCCTTCAGATTTTATACTTGTTTGAAATTTATAATATAATCATCTGATTTAATCAAAAGAGAGTCTTCAGGGATAGAAGCTATGGAATTATTCACTAAGCTGATTTATTTGGAGTTGAGGATCCTGTTTTGGAGAATGAAAAATTTAGAGTTCAGAGAAAGAACTGCCATTCTTTTCGTCCCTCTCAATTACATTTCAGAAACTAAGTTGGTTTGGGAGAAGAAAGAAGACAGCGATTTAGAATAATACACTACAAGGAGGCTGAGACTAATGGCAAACATCAGGACAAACATGTGTCCCTAGGACACCAGTGTAAACCAGCACCCATTCCCTTCATCCTGATCTGTACACTTCTAAGTCCAATGGATGCATGTGACAGCAACAGACAGTCACTTGATTGCTTCTTAATGTTTAAAAAGAATCTTTAAAGATTTAGTCAGCTCATTTCGGTGCAAGTAGTTAGGAAAATTTTTCAATAATTTTTTTGTTTACCTTTCCCACAGATCTACATTGATATTAATGAGGCTAATCATTAAACGTCTGCAAACCCAATACAAACAGGCTTTTGATTAATTGCTCTTGTAATCAAATGAGATGAAAGTAGAGTCACACTTCCCCAATTTTAAAAATATTGAAGGAGTTCCTGTTGTGGCTCAGTGGTTAACGAATCCAACTAGGAACCATGAGGTTTCAGGTTTGATCCCTGGCCTCACTCAGTGGCTTAAGAATCTGGCATTGCTGTGAGCTGTGGTGTAGGTCGCAGACGGGGCTCAGATCCCGTGTTGCTGTGGTGTAGGCTGGTGGCTACAGCTCCGATTAGACCCCTAGCCTGGGAACCTCCATATGCCAAGAGAGCAGCCCTAGAAAAGGCAAAAAAAGACCAAAAAAATAGAAAATAAAAAATATATATATATTGAAAAGCCAGTATGTCAGGAGTGATTTCTGAGCAGAGCAGAACAGGGCTCCCTTAAGGAACACTCATGGTTCTCAACTTTGGCTGTACCTGGGACTCACCTGAGGAGCTCTTAGGACTCACCTGAGGAGCTTTTAGGACTCTTGAAACACGGGCTACATTCTAGGCCAATTAAGTCAGACTTCTCTGAGGGTGGGACCAGGGCTTCTGGATTGTGTGTTCAAGCTCCAAGGTCATTCCAGCAAGCAGGCAGAGTTCAGATAACAGAGCCCTTAGATCAGTTAGCAACGCCTACTTTAACTCGCTTTCATTTTGCTTTTTGCTTTTTTACACACACCCGTGAGCAAAAAATAGGCAGAACATCAGACCTATCATTAGACCAGACAGCTTCCTAGACAGGGAACTTATCAAAAAACAAAAGCAAAAACCAACAATGTTAACTTATAAGAAAAGATGATAATATGAAGACCTTACGCCCCGAGGAAGGCGTTAGTTCCTTCACAATTCCTAGTCCGAGGTATTCTATTAAACTGACCCATCCCCAAGTTCTCTTTCAGCTTCTGGGATAAAATCCTGTCGATAACTATTCCAATTGTCTAATTTAACGAAAAATGCTTCATTCACATTCCGCAAGGAGAATTTTATCCAACCAATGAAACCACAAACAGAAAAGGCAGAACACTCGTGATAGGAGAACCAAATTCAGCTTACAACCCTCAGCAGAATTCCAGTAAGCCGGCAATTTCTTCTACCAAGACCCATTTTTTAAACCTCCACAGCTGCCATAAGAAATTTTCACTGAAGTGAACCAAAGGAATAAAATTTGAATCAGAATTTTTACAAACAACTTTGCATTCCCAAAGGGCTTCTTGGGATATTTCTCCAGCCCTGGGCTCTTTATTTCAAAACCAAATCACTGGTAAACTTTGGTTTGTGGTGGAGAGATGATCCCCCCAACAAAAGAAAGAAAGAGAAAGAAAGAGAGAAAGAAAGAAAGAAAGAGAGAGAGAGAGAGAGAGAGAGAGAGAGAGAGGGAGGAAAGGGGGAAAGGGAAGGGAGAAAAAAAGAAAGAAAACAGAGAATCCACCCAAAACTTTGAAACCTGGGGCATAAAGAGCCCTGCCAAAAATTAGGCTTGAAAACTTATTTTTCAGAAGCATAAGAGCTTGACTAAGGTCACCCCTTCTCCCTTCTTTTCTTTCATTTTTCATGCAACAGTTTTGAGATCTCAATAAAGATACCCATGTGTTACTAAATAATAACAGCTAAGAGAGAACCAGCTCCTAGTGACCTGGGTCCTAGATCTTAAGAATCACCTTTTAGATCTTGCCTGTGAAAATAAAAGTTTCGATATGTTTCCAAACAACATAAACTTGCTCTTTTATAAGCTTTAATGGCTGAGTAGCATCAATTCCATTTCTAAACTGTTAGTTGGTAGAGGAAGAAAAGATAAATCCAATTGGTCCTACTTAATTGGTGGTCTGACAGCGCTGTCTCCACCCCACTCGCCACCTAAGTCCATGGGCCTGGACTTTCCAGACACACCCACAAAGGCAAATCTTAGATTAAAAGTTTGGACTGCACCTAACACTCTGTTCTAGAGCAACCGTTCTTCGGAGCTTCCGATCAATTCCTTCCAGTTTCACTTTGGCAATGTTTTCCCAAGCCTTTTTTTTTTTTTTTTTTTTTTTTTTTTTTTTGCTTTTTAGGGCTGCACCCGTGGCATATGGAAGATCCCAGGCTAGGAGTTAAATCAGAGCTACAGCTGCCAGCCTACACCACAGTCACAGCAAAGCGATTCCAGGCTGTGTCTGTGACCTACACCAGAGCTCGCCGCAAGGCCGGATCCTTAACCCACTGAGCGAGGCCAGGGATCGAACCCGCATCCTCATGAATGCTAGTCGGATTCATTTCCACTATGCCAAGATGAGAACTCCCCTGAGCTTCTTATATGGGGCCTTTGTGTCTCTCTGTCTTGTCTGGGTCGGCTGGGAGGAGGCCCCTGAAACACCTGACTTCCTACTGTTTATTTCTGTTTCTGCTTCCATCTCTTCCTGACTGTCTGGGTGGGTTTTTTGGTATCAAGTCAGGTTTCCTTCCACAACCAGCTTTGGTTCATCTGCCTCCCTAACACCCACCTTCCCAGTCCCAACACCCACTAAGGAAGAGGTTTTGATATATTACATTCAAGTATCAAACTGTAACAGCAATGAAGTGACCCAAAGTGTTAAAGAATAATCGTGCTTCGAGCCTCAGCATGTATTGACAATCAGGCCACTCTGTAAAATCAAACTGATCATACTATAAAAATGTGGGTTTGGGGCTTTTTTCCTGGCTGATAAATGCTTGTGGAGAGAATCTATGACATCTTCCCTTTCTTCTTAAAAAAGTAATCCACGGTTCTTATTTTAAAAATGCATCATTTTAAGCTACCTTCTAAAATGGAGCTGACTTACAGCAGATAGCATTACAAAAATAAAGCAGAACACAAAGTTGTATTGTTTCCATGATCACAACTATGTAAAAAATAGATGCATAGGAAAAAAAAAAAAAAAAAAACAGGTAGTAAACAGACCAACATTTACTAGCAGCTGCTTTGGGGGTTGCAAAACTACAGGGATGTTTTCCTGGTTTTCTCTTCTTTCTAAAATTTCTAATTTTTCTACTTGTGAGCATTTATTACTTCTCTAATTAGAAAAGACAAAATTAATTTTTTCAAAAAGGCTTATTTATTTGGCACATTATCATGCCTAAAACCTCCAGCACTTATATCAAGCTCATTTCCCTGCCAGCCACACAGCAGGTATGGCACCGCTTCGTGCCCAGAGCTTCAAGGTACCTGGACGACCCAGGCAAGGAGGATGATGCCAGCCCATTCCGTCACCACTCCTCCAGTATCCCTACCTCCCTGTGGCCACTGCCCACGTGGAAAGTGAAAACACGCTCAGGGAGTTCTTGTAATACATCAGTTTTAGCAGTCTTTCCTGTCTTCCAGCCAAAGAGTCACACAACATATAGCTTTAGCCCAGTCAAGTTCAAAGTATCTTCCATCCAGTGCAGACTGATAAATTACTGCAGGAAAATCAGCCTCTGTGTGAGTGTCATTAAAACTGGGCTGCCCATACAACGTCACTCACTCTGGAATATCTCTTGCTGAGAGATATTCTTATGACCGTCTGGGCTTCTGTAATCCACCTGAAATGCTGGCACTTTTTTTTTTTTTAATTACAGTTGATTTACGATGGTCAGCGAAGTGACCCAGTTATACATATACTTAGATTCTTTGTCTCATAGTAACTTCCATCACGTTCCACCACAAGGGATCAGATACAGTTCCCTGTGCTGTACAGCAGGACCTCATTGCTTATCTACTCCAAATGCAATAGTTTGCATTTCACAGTTCTCAGGCATGAAATGAACATGTGACTGAAAACCTTCATTTGTAGCCAGGCCCATGGCTTTCTTCTTTCAGATTCCACCTTTCAAAAGCAGTTTGCATCAC
This sequence comes from Sus scrofa, assembly GCF_054392235.1. NCBI lineage: Eukaryota > Metazoa > Chordata > Mammalia > Artiodactyla > Suidae > Sus > Sus scrofa. Next base: position 93,402,786 of record NC_139384.1, on the reverse strand, counting down.
ATCTAATCAAGCCAGCTCTGCCAGCTCCGGGTTGGTTTGTGCATCTTCATTTGCAGCTGAGACGTCAACAGGGCAGCCCCAGAGCCCCCTCCCCATGGCACCTCCTATAGGTGGTCGATGCTTCCTGCTAGCTGTTCCCATTCCTTCTGCTTGGCACAGCACTTGCTGCTGCCTGCTTTGGGGCTTCTATTTCTTTTTCTTTCTTTCTTTCTTTCTTTTTTTTTTTTTTTCCTTTTAAGACTGCACCTGCAGCATATGGAAGTTCCCAAGCTAGGGGTCAAATCGGACCTGCAGCTGCCAGCCTATGCCACAGCCACAGCAATGCCAGATCTGAGCCACGTCTGCGACCCACAGATCCTGGCAACGCCAGATCCTTAACCCACTGAGCGAGGCCAGGGGATCGAACCCACATCCTCATGGATACTAGTTAGATTGTTTCTGCTGAGCCACAACAGGAACTCCAAACTTCTATTTCTTAATCATATTCAGTTCCGTATTCTTGAGCCAAATGGACCCTTAAGTTTCCTTTTAATTTCTGTACTGACCCCCTCATCCACTTTCTCTTCCCTTTCATCCAAATGCTCTGATCTCTCCCTGCATCCCCCTTGCCCAGAATGCGAAGGAACTACACGCCGGGCAGGCTGACGCTCCACTATGGTAGCAATGGAGTCAGACCCCAGCCCTCAGCTCATACTGTCCCCTTCGAACAAAGCGCCAAGCCCTTACAGCATCCACACCGAGCGGGGCCGTCGTTCCTGGACCCACTGTAAATAGAGCCTCTCTATCACTATCACTACGCACTGCTGAGGTGGTTTGGGGGCACCAGCTTGGATGAGGTTACCCGCTCTTACCCACCGCACACATTACCTCTCCAACCAGTAGTCATTTTCAGCGTCTGAACTAACAGCGAGTGTGATTCTTGATGCTCTGATGGACCAACAAAACACAAAGGAGCCTTACTTTGGTTCTTCCCTGTGCAGCGCAACACATAAAATTACAAGTCACCTCCTCAATCACACTGGTCATTCGTCACATTGTCAGTGGACACATGCGGACACATGCTGGCTCTGTCTGAAGAGTGCAGATGCCAGACACGCCAACAGCACAGAAAGGTCCGCTGGGACAGCACTGACGTTGTGTATGACATCACACTAAACTCGCGTCACATCTTTCGGAATCACTCAGGTCGGCAAAGACATCTATCTCAACCACATTTATCAGCACTTCCTTAGAAACTAAGCAGAATATAAACCCGTATCAAGTAACAACACAGTCTGGAAGCGGCCACGGGGAAAAGTCGTTTCCAGCTCCAGACACCGGCTTATGGCCCGACTATGGCTCACTTCGCTGCCCTCTTCTTTGTCTCAGAAGGTTCTTGTAAAAATCTATTGTTTTCTTTGCATGAAATCAAGTGGCTTTTTTAAATCCAAAAAGTTTACAGGAACAGAAAAGCAAATGTCAGTGCAAGGGACAATCGCTTCTGGACCTTTCCAGAAATCACTGGATTAACGTCATACATCCTCCTCTCGCTCAGTCGAAATCCTCCTCACGCACAACAATGTTACTGACAAAACCCTCCGACGTGGTCAGGCCCTGACCATTTCCCTGACAGGTGCCTTGGTACCCAGCAAGGACACCATTTGAGAAAGAAGTGGGGTTTTTGGGGGTTTGTGGTTTTTTGGTTTTTTCTTGTTTTGTTTTGTTTTTTTCTTTTAGGGCCCTACCTGCGGCATAGGGAGGTTCCCAGGCTAGGGGTCTAAATCAGAGCTGTAGCTGCCAGCCTACGCCACAGCCACAGCAAGGTTCTGAGCCACTGTGACCTACACTACAGCTCATGGCAATGCCAGATCCTTAACCCACTGAGCGAGGCCAGGGATCAAACCTGCGTCCTCATGGATGCTAGTCAGATTTGTTTCCACTGAGCCACGACAAGAACTCCCAGGAGTGGGTTTTTAAAGCCCCCAGTTAAAATCATCCTGCTATTTCACACTTTGGCCAGCCAGCACTGCTCCCGCAGTAGCAAATTGTCGCGGTAAACATTCTTCAAAGTGAACATTCCTGGGAGCAGGATGCAAGCTGTGGACGAGACATCCCATGTGTGTGAGCAGCAGCGCTGCCCCGGGCATCGGGGGCCCACGACAGCCATCTCCATGGACTCGTCTGCTTCATTTCTCCTTCCTCCTCTCCTCTTCTGGAAGCCAATTATTACTCTCACCTTACACAGGCAGAAATAGTAAACGTGGGCCTAATGCCTGCTACGGTCCAGGTTCAGTTCCAAGTTCAGTAGCATCTCATGCAAGGGGATCTAGAAACGTCCTCTAGCTGGGGGCCAAACTAGGAGCAGCCCAGCCAACCGACACTGAGGGGCTTCTGCCTCACCCTGCTTTATGCTTATGATTTCCCAAGGGCTGCTGGAACTGCTCTGCTGTGTGCCTGCCAGGCGTGCCAGCACCCCCAGGAAGCACCCCCCCGCCCCCGCACCACTCAGCTCCACAGGCCCTCCCCCACCTTTGCTATTAAACTCGTCCCGGGCCTTGGGCTGGTCTTCCCCGATTTTACATCTGCCAGAGCACTTGGCCGCTGCCACCCCACCACTGCATCTCCTAGGACGACTCTGCCCGTGCACTCGCCAGGTCACCCCACCCGTGTACCTCCTAGGATGGCTCTGCCCGTGCACTCGCCAGGTCTCCGGGTACACGAGTTGCTTCCCTTCACGGAGCCTGAAGAAACTGACTGGACAATGTCCTGATTATCTGCTTCCCACGTAGCATCCCCAGAGGTCTTCCCAGACGATCCAGGTGCCCAGATGAGGCATCTGTTAAAGGCCCTGCCTCTGTATGTCCTCAACACCGCCCCCCGCCCCCCGCCCCAGCTTCATCAGGCTGGAACTCAAAGGTAAATCTGAAGCTCTGATTAGCCCTGAAGAATGAGAAAATGCCAGGGGGAGGTGTGCCTCGGGGAGGGGGGTGGCGGGGGGTGCGTTTGGATGGTTGTGAGCTGATAAGAATTCTCAGGCCCACGGGAGGATAAACCTTCCCCTTGCCAGGGGAGCTCCTGTTCCTTTGCAAGGATCCCCCCATCAGATCCATGCCCCCGGATGAGCATCTGTTCTCTTCCTGAGTCCAGGGGAAGATCACACAGGTTCCAAGTGGGCCCCCCTGAGTATCAAATTCTTGGGGATTTTGAAGCCAGGTGAGATGAAGTTATGAGTCTCAATTCTACCATTTACTCTCTTCTAGGGGCCTCAGTCCCATCACCTCAAACGGAAGCTGGCAGTGCCCACTTCATGGAAAAGCAAGGCAACATGTGACAAGCCTTAAGCCAGCATCTGGCTCAGAGGAAAACTGCCCAGGAACAGCCTGGATGGCTTTCCTTGTTTTTATTTGTTTTGGTTTGGTTTTCAATTGTAAATGGAGACACAACCCCTGAAGTCATAGTATTATAATTGATGCTGCAAAGAAAATTCATCTGTGTGGGCTTCCAGAAACAGCCAAGGCTCCCAGGAAGGGAGATTTCATTTCCAAATAGAATTCCTTCTTGTCTTTTGTATACCTGGGTCTGTGAGACCCCTTCTAGGAGTGCAGGGGGGATGCAGTATTTTGAAACATACCCAAATCTAGACCGTCCTGGCCTTCACCTTCATTCAGTTGAACCACTGGGCTTTCCACACACTGGAAAAGACAAAATCAGGTGGGTTTTTTGGGTTTTTGTTTTTGTTTTTTACAAGATCCTAACTTGATACACTCACATTTATTTTTATAAATGAAGAAACCTCAGAAAACATCAGTCAAGACGTGTTGCATGCATGTAAATAGAAAAACTCGTCTTGGACTTAATATTAAGAGCTGGAAATACAAGAAGGATCTGTTCCCCGCTGAAGCAGGCCTAAAACCTATCCAAAGGTTATTTTATAGAGAGACTACCTCCCAGGTTCATTCTTGCAGTCGCATAACTGGCAAACATCTATAGATAGCATCTTCAAGTACAATGTTTTTTGGAAAACATAATCAATCATCTTGCATAATTGATTCATCATGAATCAATCAACTACAACCCAGGAAGACAGCTGGGTTTGGTCATCAAGAGTAGAGACTGAAAATTCAAGAAAAGATACTGAATTTCAAGTTATTCTGAATGTGAGTTGAGGCCTACCCCACGGAGTATTTTGCTTTCCCCCCCCCCCCCCATGTTTATTACCACTAGGTCTTCACTTCTACTTCAACGCTGGTGAGAAGCACAAGGGAGAAAATGGTCAGGGAATCCGTACCTTTACACTCTCCTTTCCAGGCGATGATCTGCTGGACACCAAATTCTTAATCTCTGCAAAAAGGAAAAATTCTCATCAGGATCTGCTGATAGGAACTTCCATTTAAAAAAAAAAAAAAAAAGAAAAAGAAGAAAAAATGGAACAAAAGAAACTAGATGATGAATATAAGTGAGTTGCCCAGAGACAACTCTGCAGAGCTAGGTTTTAGCTTAGGCTTCTCCTAAAACTCAGCCCTCTGCAGAGCAGAGTATATGACAAGCTAACAGCCCCCGCTCTGGGATTATTTGTGTGGCCCAAGATGTAAACAAGCCCAGAAGCTCTCACAGGAAATCCTGAGGAAGAAAATGTTCACAAAATAAACAAAGGCCCCTGATTCAGAAGGAAGGCTCCACGCTGAACGAAGCCTCTTCAAAACAGTGCAGATGGTAAGGACGTGACTCCTACCCTCCTAAGGAAATGCCACACGTCTCTAGCCTCAAGTACCACAGCTTTCAGAGGTTTCAAAAGGGCACGATTCAGTCTAGGTGAGGTTTGACCTTTCATGCCCATTGTTTAAAGTCGAGAGCATCCGCACAGACCTTGGGCTGGGACCTCCTCCGAGAGCGCCAGGCTCTGCACTAATCAGCCCCAGGCACTGCGGAGGGTTCTCTTTGGATAAAGGCTTTCCTGGAAACAGCGGTGGTTGTCATGTTCTGGGATGAACAGGAAGGTCCACTTAAGGGCATTTTTCTCTGTATCTTGATTGATTGGTTCTTTCCCCCAATAACTCAGTTGCCCGAAAACAAGGGCCACTGCTGTTGAAACAACCACCAAAAGCGGGTTTGGGCCTGAGGAAAACAAGTGCTGGGCACGCCTAACATGGGCAGTTGGATGGAGATCTTGGCCTTGAATTTGTATTTATATACAGCACTGTGGGCCTGGGCCCTCCTCTGACCCCTTAGCTTCCCTGTCCCCATGGCCCTGCTGGATGCCAGTTCTGGAGAGCCCCCAGGTTTTCCCAGCAGACGCAGTAACTCAGCATTCCTATCCCACTTTTCTGCTCCCATTAGTTTAAGTCACCTGAGGCCTCAAACCTCCAAGTAGATTTATTCAAGCTCTTCTTACCACCTGGCAATACCACCAGGTAGTTTGTATCCATGTTTCTGCATAAAAAGGTATAAGGTTTTCATTTAGGTGGTTTTCCATGATGAATAAAAATAAGGCAAGGATAGAACAGAGAAGTCAACGAACCCAAAATTAGAATGTGTTTTTTAAAATCTGTACAACAGGAACTTTGAACTTACATTATATCAAGTTAATAAGACATCTGCGCCCCACAATAATATGCATATTATATTCCATGATGAAAAATGAAAGAGTGATAGCCTCAACTTCGTGTGACCTCAACAGGGAATAAGGACAAGGCGGTCGCTCACACCCAGCCAGAAAGGCTTGTGTTTGCCACTGTCCCTGCCTATCTTTACATGCATAGCCCATACAAGGCCTCCAGGTGGCAGCAGAGTACCATCTGCAGAACAAGACCTCGTGCCATCGGCCAATTTCGCCCTTCAAAAGCCCGCTGCACCCAAGTCCGAAACTCAAGGTCAGGAGAAAGTTTTTATCCTACCGCAGAGATGCAGAAAATTGATGTGGCTCATCTGCAATGGTGCTGGCCATACTGGAGCATGTATGGCATCTGTTTTGAAAGGCATTTTACCCAACCCCTAAAAACTGGGTAAGTGGGAATGATAACACCACCGTGTTCTATTGATTGACTGGCTACAGCTTGCATTGGCTAGACGGGGGATCTCAGTCCCTAGACCAGGGATAGAACTCAGGTCCCAGCAGTGAAAGCCCAGTCCTAACCACTAGGTCACCAGGGAACTCCAGGCCCCAGCAGTAAAAGTGTCCAGTCCTCACCACTGGGCCGCAAGGGAACTCCGCCATCACTCTGGGTTTGTTGTTGTTGTTTTGGCACGCCCATGGCATACAGAATTCCTGGGCCAGGGATCAAGCCTGTACCACAGCAGTAACCAGAGCCACAGGGTGACAATGCCAAATCCTTAACCTGCTAGGCCTCCAGGGAACACCACCACCACCATGTTTTAAAAAGGAGGGTAACTAGAACCAAAGTTTCAACAGATACATCTGCAGAGACGGCAAGAGAGTAACATACACTTGATATGTAATATCACTTGATATTCTTTTAAAGTCATTTCGGATCATAGGCTCTTAAATGATAATTCTGCATTGGTAAAGGTTTCTGTACCTACAGCATTGATTTAGAAGACTAGTACAGATTTTACTCAAGATTGCTAGTGAAGAAGGCTCTACCATCCAGTAATCCACCTGCAACAATAAAAGATGTGTTCACCCGGGAGTATGGTCACAGTCCACCCTGGTGACATGTTTGGATTCTAGCTCCCTGCCCCTTGCAAAAGGCTAGTCTTCACACACTGCCAGCTGATACTCTCCTTACAGTCGAATGCAATTCTGTTTTATATTCAAACGAATACTACCAACTATGTAAAAATAGACATCTTTGCAAAATTTGTACTTCATCACTTTAAAAAACACCTTTCAAAGTTATAAAAGCTGTACCTCCAAATCATTATAAATATTTGTGACAGGATAATAATGTATCTTTGATGAAGCTAGGACGACACAGAACTATATCTTAGACCTTTTAAAGAGTTTGGCACTCCTTCGAGCAGAGTTTAATTAAATCGCTCAGGAGAGTTTCTGCTAAATTACTAGGATCCTTTTACACTCCCCCCACGGCACCACCCACTGCACAGTGCAATCAAACCACTCGTTGCTATAGCAACCTTCGGCAGATAATGATATCAGTAGCCCCAAGCTATTCTTTTAAAGGCCTATTAATCTTGCCTTGAAGGTCCACCCAGAAGTAAGGCTCACCCCCTCTGAACTCAAACGTACCTAACATTGTAAACATGTTTTTTATTGCCAAACTCTAATGGAACAAGAAATAATCTCCAATATTCATATTCACCCGGGACACTGCACCAGCAGGCTTTTCAAAACAGAGTGGAGCAGCTGTAAGATTAATGCCGGTGTCTTGTTAAGAAAGAAATTAGCCCAATAGCTCTCCATTCTGTGTGCAATCATACTGTCTCCTTTTGAGGAATGGGGACCACAGACTCCAGACTTAAGCAAAGAAAACGCTTTCATGGAAAATGCAGAATGCTCAGTATTCTTCAGTTACCATTTGCTGTGCCATCTGACTCCTCCGGAAGCAAGAGAGAAGAGCTTCGACCAGAGCCAGCCAGACAACAATGCTGCTTCATCCCTACCCTCAGGTTCAACTCTCCACAACCTAGTCCCCGAATGGCTTAGAATTTGCAGGGCAATGTCAAAAGCACAAAGGAAAATGAGGATCATGCTCTCAGCCGGCTCTGTCTGCCTCACAAATGCCCAAAGGGACCCACAGGGAGGTTCATAGCTTTTGAATGAATCCTTTTCTCCCAATGGACTCGAAGCTCTGGGAAGGCTGGATCCAAATCGATTTAAGCTTAGCACTGTGCCTCCAATGCCAAGCAGGGTGCCAGGCATACTACAGATGCCACAGAAACACTTCTCTCCTCCATGTAGAGCTGATGGCCCCCAGAACTGACGAGCTGTGGTTGATCATTAGGCACAAGGAAGGGAAAATTGTTCACTTCATCTAAATGACTAATTCAAATGCTTGCAACACTGGCGCTACTTTATCACAACTTCTGGAGTGTGGAGTTGGTGAGATAGATGAATGCTGCTTCCTGGCTTCCTCCTGTCCCTCCAGCTCTGCAAGCCCCAAACCATCTATCCTCCCAGTTACACGCTGGAATTTCACTGATAACAGCGTCACTTCCATGAATCGCCTTAATATCTTCCCCTACCCTGCATGGCCAATGCACAACCCTGAGAGAAAGAAAATGGCAAAGGGAGCAAATGCGAGAAACAACCCACCGCTCTTGATTCAGAGGCGATTAGAGCGCTCTGACCTTTTGTTTCAGTAGCTCAGTTATTCCCTTTTTTTCCTAGACGTGCCGAATACTAATAAGCGCAATCATTGGGCCTTCCCTATATAAATATGGACAGGGAGAAGCAACGAGGCACTTTTCTATAGAGACATTGATGTTAAGCTGCAAGTCCCATACTCCACCCGTTTCAACAGGCTCCACCGACCGGGCCCCTACCGAGCCCCAAGATGAGGAGTCAGGGAGAGGATGCTGAGGTGAGAGAAGAAATTCCTGCCCCCAAGCAATTCCAAAATGTGTTCTTTCATAATTTCTGTCTTTGTGTTCTGTATTCTTCCAGAAAGAATTCGACACCTTTTTTGAAATACATCATTTTCTTTTCAAATTTAAATTAGTCATGACACTTTTTTTGAGCCACAAAAGTAACTAAGAAAATTCAAAAAGGACTAAGAAAATAATATCAATAAAACCACCAGTATATACTCTTTTAGTATATAAGCTTTCCCTATATACATATTTTTGCAATAGCTTTCAGGTATCATTCAATGCCATACTATTCCTCCACTGCAGGTGTACAGTTTGATGAGTTTCAATATATTCGGAGCTGTGCAGTCATCACCACAACCTATTTTATTTTATTTTATTTCATTTCATTTTATTTTATTTTGTCTTTTTAGGGCCACACACGCAGCATATGGAGGTTCCCAGGCTAAGGGTCAAATCGGAGCTATAGCTGCCAGCCTACACCACAGCCACAGCAACATGAGATCCGAGCTGCGTCTGTAACCTACACCACAGTTTGTGGCAATGCCAGATCCTTAACCCACTGAGCGGGGCCAGGGATTGAACCCATGTCCTCATAGAGAGTCGGGTTTGTTAGCCACTGAGCCACGACAGTAACTCCACCACAACCAATCTAGAAAAGTTTCATCGCCCCAACAAGAAACCCCATACACATTAGCATGCGCTACCCATTTCTCCCCAACTGCCTCTACTCCCAGCCAACCCTCAGCAACCACTCAGCTATGTTCTCTCTTAATAGCTTTGCCTTTTCTGGATTTCACATAAATGGAATCATGCAATACGTGGTCTTTTCTGCATGGCTCCTTTCACGTGGCATGTTTTCAAGGTCCGTTCATGGTGTGATGTGTTGGTACTTAACTCCTTTTTATTGCCAAGTAATATTCCACTGGATGTGTCAAACACATTTTGTATATCCAGTCCTCAGTTGATGCACGTCTGGATTGTTTCCACTTTGGGGCAGTTGTGAATAATGTTGCTTTGCATATTTGTGTACAAGTTTAAGAAGATGTACATTTTCATTTCTCTTGAGTACATATCTAGGAGTATCATCACTGAATCATATGGTAACTTTTTGTTTACAATGTTTTTACCATATCGATTTTTTACATCTCCAAAGTGCACTCTCTACCACTCCCTACCCCCAAGCCCATAAAATCTCCAACAGTAGAAAATTAAGTCATGGGAGAAAAAAAAACAAAACAAAACAATACCCCTCAGTCCAAAGATTTGGTTGCAACTACCATCTAGGCAGAAGCTCTAAAATCATTATATTTCAAATGGAGGTCAGGATATAATTTTCCTAATTTACTCAACTGCTTAAATAAAATGAGGCAAAGTCATCTTTCAACTATATAAACAAGACTCAATTTTCTCAGAAAATACTTTTATGTTCCTAAGCCTTTGCACCTAGATGCCATTTCAGTTCAGGAAAAAAAAAAAAAAAAATTCCCTGACCAGACCTTCAACTTAAGCATATTCCAATTACATGAAACTTCTTAGTAGATATGATTAGTCAGTACTAGTTCCCTCCCTCCCCGAGCCTGCTAATCTGACCCTATTGGAACAAAGTACCCATAGTTGATGTGAGCAGAATTCCCTGTATCTAGTTGAGTCCTGAGGGATCTGAGGTTCTTTCCAGCTCAAACAAAGATTCTGTGATAAACTGGGAGAGGTAAGCTGGAGAATTTTTCTTTACGTGTGAGGAAAGACTAATGTTATTAAAATAACACACACAATGAGCATCCTATCAGCTTGATATCTTATTTTTTTATCCTTGACCCTTTAATGAGGACACTCATTCTCTTCTGTGGGCAGGAGGAGAAAGTGGACCAGCAAAGTCAGTCTCCAAAAGAAACAGAGAGAAGACGGAGCTTCTCCATCAGAAACACAGATGACTCTCCCGGGCTGGGAAATACATTCTCTGGGTAAGATGTGTCATTGTCTTGAAAATACCCTAGTACTGACTTGTAGGTGAACAACACGGATCAAGTCCTTGGATGCATCTTCCACCACAGGGATGAGGGAAGAGCCGTGCCTCTATTGAGTCATCATTTCCACAGAACAGGGGTGTTCCTAACTGCTGTCCTAACTCCCCCACACCCCAGGTCCCTGCCACCCTGGTGAAAGGATCCACATCTTGATAAGACATTGGCACCATATTTAACAGTTCTTAAAAGACCTTGAGCTAGAGTGATTTTATGTTATGTTATGTTATTTTATGTCATTTTATTTTATTGTATTGCTTTTCAAATCCACACTCACAGCATATAGAAGTTCCCAGGCCAGGGGTCCAATCAGAGCTGTAGCTGCCGGCCTTTGCCACAGCTACAGCAACGCAGGAATCTGAGTCCCATCTGTGACCTACACCACAGCTCACGGCTATGCCAGATCCCCGACCCACTGAGCAAGGACAGGGATTGAGCCTGAGTCCCCAAGGACACTACTCGGATTCATTTCCACTGCACCACAACGGGAACCCCTAGAATGTTTAAAATGAAAAATCTTGGAAGGGAAATTGCGCATGGATAAAAGCCCGCTTGGTTTTCCCAACAGCATCTCACAGGAGATATTCAAATAAAGAGGACCCCTCACACAACTCCCTCTTCCCATTTCACTCACCGGGGGCACAGAGAGCCACTCCCCCCTCCGCCCCCGTTCTAAAGAATGTACAAGCAAAAAATCTGCTCACCAGATTGCTGCAACATGAAGAACTATGTCCTGGTGTCTCAACACACACATGGTCACCGCTAAATCCATGTACAACGAGTTATAACCTGCACTCATCACGAGACAGCACTGGCTAAGCATCCACCGTCCGATACTGGTCAAGGGGCCTCTTCTGTGTTTTCACATTTCAACCTTATTTCGAAGTCTGTATTAAATGACCCTCACTCCACCATTTTCCACAAAAGAAACTACAGCTGAGGAACCTGCATCCTGTTACGAAGCCAGTTCGTGGCAGAGCTGAGGTTTTTAACCAAGTCTGCTTGTTGCTGGTGTTTCATCGAGACATGCCTGTGCCTGTGGGTCACAATCTCCCATCGCAAGGATTTTATGAGACAGGTCAGTCATGTGGAAGGGAGCTCATTTCAACTTTGCCCTTTCTCCATCACACAAGAGCTGGAGAGAGCGCTAGAGCAGCGGTCCAAAGACGAAACAGGTAAACATCCTGTTACAGAAGGGGGTGGTGTCTACAGTGTGGTGGTAAGATTTATCCACCTCGGAGTTCCCACTGTGGCGCAGCAGAAACGAATCTGACTAGGAACCATGAGGTTGCAGGTTCGATCCCTGGCCTCACTCAGTGGGTTAAGGATCTGGTGTTGCTGTGAGCTGTGGTGTAGGTCACCGATGGGACTCAGATCCTTCATTGCTGCGGCTGTGGTGTAGGCCGGCAGCTGTAGCTCTGATTTAGACCCCTAGCCTGGGAACCTCCATATGCCACAGGTGCAGCCCTAAAAAAAACAAAAAAAAAATAATTTATCCACTTGAGTTCTGACTGCCTGAGCAAGCTGGGTCACCTCACACAAGTTACATGACCTCTCTGTGCTGCCACAGCCTCATGTATAAAATGGGGAAAATTGATTGCTGACTCCCTGAAATGTACCCCCCCATGACCAGTGGAAGCAAGCACAAACTTTGCTCAGCCCATGGCTGCACCCTCAGCACCCCGAGCAGTGTCTGACCCTCCACAAAAGCCTGAGTGAAATTAAAGTAATTTAATGAGGTGAGGGCTTTTTTCTCTCTGCATTTTTGGTTGCTGCTACATCACCAGTGCTTAGACCGGTACCCGGCAGAGAGTGGACGCTCAACAAGTATCCATTGACTGGATATGTAAATGGGTCTGCAGGGCTCACATCGTCTGCCTAGACCCAGGTTTGCCTTTGGACCCACGGCCCCTTCCTCATGGGATGGTGAGAGGAAGCCCCTTAGCCCTAAAGGAGGTGATTTTGCCCTCTCTCCTTTTTGACTGGAACTCATGCTCCAATCCCAACTCCCTAGTTCCTTATTAATGAGAATGTGGAAGATAATTGATGGGGAGAAGCCAACAGAGTAAAGGACTAGTCACACCAAAGTCAAGACAGCAAATTACACAGGGATTAAAAAAAAAAAAAAAAAAACCCTACAAAATAATGAGGAAAAAAAACAGATTCATAGAGAAGTCAATGGTATTACAATGGTTGTTTGTTTAATGGCCCCACAGACTCCAGGCAGCAAGAGTCTCCCAAACGACATTAAAAAGTACAGTGGGGAGAGTTCCCGTGACTCAGCTGTTAACAAACCCAAGTAGTATCCATGAGGATGTGGGTTTGATCCTTGGCCTTGCTCAGTGGGTTAAGGATCCATCATTGCTGTGAGCTGTGGTGTAGGTCACAGACATGGTTCAGATCTGGTGTTGCTGTGGCTGTGGTGTAGGCTGGCAGCTGCAGCTCCGATTCGACCCTTAGCCTGGGAACCTCCATATGCCACAGATGCAGCCCCTAAAAAAAAGACAAAAAAAAAAGTACAGTGTCGGGGGGGGGGGGGGTGTGTGACGAGGCCCAGGTGATCTCAATATTCAAGATGACCATGAGTAGTTTTAAAGATGCCTCCCTAGGTCTCTTCCCAGTCTGAGCATTTCGTGGCCTAATAGATGGAGAGAGCCCACGTGACCATGAAGAAGGAGGAAATGGGGTTGAGAAAGGACAGGGCTGAGATGAGGAAGAGCACCGTTTCCAAGGACCACTTTCATGAGATGCTGAGAACCATGAAAAAGGGCTTCTCCCATGATCACATCAGAGAACTGTGAGAACATCAGAGAACCAAGGCTACGCAGGTTCCTTGACTACAAGACTTACTAGAACCTACAAAACATTCAGTGTTTTCACAGTGTCCAACCTGGGGGTTTCAGCACTGTCTACTTCTTTGGACAAAGAGTTCTTAGTTTTCAGAGCATCGTGCACACAATAATGCTCTTTAGGAAATCCTGGAGTAGAAGACCAAAAAAGGACAAAGGCGGCAAAGGACAAAATGGGGAGTCAGTTGGTAGATCACTGCATGCTAAGAATTAGCTTATTCATCTGAGCACATTGCCAATGAGGTGACCTTTTGACCGTTTAATTAATTTGGAATAACATCCCACCATTCGGGGAGGATAATTACAATTGTGAAATGACGTAAACCTACTTGTTTCAGAGGCAATAACAAAACCATCTATCACACTAACAGAGGCAAAGTAAATTTCTGGGCTAAAGTTATCACAGCCTTTTCATCAATGGTAACTACAGGTACACACTTAAAATTTCCCCCTCTACCCACTGCCCCAGGAAGAACAGAAGAACCTAATCTACTAAGCCTCTCCTATGTGATCTCAAAGGCAAAGTTTGCTTTAGAGGGTTATAGGGGAAAAAATTTTCAAAATAACCAAGCTCTTACACTCAAAATGTTTTGTTCTTCTAGCTGAGTCACCTCCGGGCTTATGAATGCACAGAAACTAATTGACGGTTTTCACTTTATGTGAATACTGCCCTCTGCTGGAAGATGCATCCAGTTTCTAAATATGTCCTCCAAGCGTATATTACTAAAAGCATTGTCCACAGGTCTATAAAATACCCACATTAATTATCTGGGGTTAGAGAACTCGAGTTTCTGCCCAAATCTTTGGCTTACTGTGGAGTGACCTGAGTCCAGCGGGCAGCCGGGTATATTAACTTGGCTGTTCCCTGGGCCCACCAAACTCCACCTGTCTAAAACGGAGGACACGTTTTGTCATGACCCTCCTTCCCGTAAAGCCTGTCCCACCCAGGGGCACACCAGGAATGGAAGAATCACCCTCCTCCCTCACCAATGACCTCCACCGGACAGCCTGCCCTTTCAGAAGAGTCTCCATCTGTCTGTCCCTCTCCAATCTCATTACCCTTCCCTGGTGCAGACCCTCTCCTGCATCACTCTCATCAGCCCCCTACCCGCTCAGGCTCATTCTCCACACTCTCACAGAGTGAACTTTCTAAAATGACACCCTGATCTAACTTGCTGCAAACAGCTCCCAGAGCTATCAGGGCAGAGTTCCAGGTCCCTGCCTCGTGTGCAAGCCCTGCCCATCTGCCTCCCTCTCAAACCTACTTTCCTGGCATCATACACACACACCCCTATGCTCCAGGACTGCAAAAATGACCTGCATTTTCCCTGGTGCATCATCAGGTTCAGGACTCTGTATTGCATATATTCCCATTGTCTAGAAGTCCCTTCCTTCCATTAGATCACAGCTCCTATGTCACATCCACCAGAAGCTTTCCCTGACTACCCCACGGCACATGTCAAAGACCTCTCACAGTGTCATCAGCAGACATCTCCTATAGTTTATTTGCACCAGTCTCAAACTGTCAGCCCCGTAATGGCAAGAACTGAGAATTTAAGCACTTATTTAGACCTTGCTTTGTCCTAAGTTAGTTTGAAGGTGGATAACGAGAGGAAAAAATATACAAGATGAGAAAGAAAAAGGCAGGAGTTGATTTTTTAAAAAGGAAAATAGGGAAGGCTCAAGAAATAAAGATAATACAAAAAAATGCAGTCAGCCGTACCCTACCAATTTGCAATTGGCAGGCCAGAAATTTAGCCCTCAGTTTATCAGCCAACAAGCAAGCAAGAAACCTGATCAGTCACAGTCAGAGCAGAAAACCAAGCCGAATGCTCAGGAGAAGCCAGTGCTCCTGATATGAGACTGGCGTTTTCTCTCCTAGGTCTTCAGGAGAAAGTGTGAAGTTCCCCACCACCTTTTAGAAAGTAAGTCAGGAAGAGAAAGACAAATACCATATGATATCACATATATCTGGAATCTAATATACGGCACAAATGAAACTTTCCACAGGAAAGAAACTCATGGACTTGGAGAACAGACTTGTGGTCTGTTCCGCCAAGGGGGGAGAGGGAGGAAGTGGGATGGACTGGGAATTTGGGGTTAAAAGACGCAAACTGTTGCCTTTGGAATGGATAAGCAATGAGATTCTGCTGATCAGCACTGGGAACTATGTCTAGTCACTTATGATGGAACATGATAATGTGAGAAAAAGGAATGTATACACGTATGTGTGACCGGGTCTCTTTGCTGTATAGGAGAAAATTGACAGAACACTGTAAACCAGCTATAATGGAAAAAATAAAAATCATTAAAAAAAAAAAGGCAGGGGCAAGCTGCAGCTCCCCCAATGCAGCCAGCACACCACCCACAGGGGAGAGCAGCAAAGGGCAGCTCTGCAGGGGCCCAAAGGGGCACAGCTCATGGAGGAAGCTCAGCTGGCTTATCCCAGGGGTATGTGCAGGTGCACGGGCCACATGCTCTTCAACTCACTGCGAGTCTTCCAGTGTCAACAAGGGTGACTTGGGGACAGGGATCTTGTCCTGTTTTTTCTTCCTAACCCCAGCAACTAGCATGCTGGGTGTCATGTCTATCAGATATCGTCCCTTTACTTTGACTGATATTTTGTCTTGTCCCCTTCACTGATCTGAAAGTCAGTAGTCAGTATAACCCTATCCCTAAATCAATATAAACCTAAATTCACATATAATTTCAAAAAATAAAAAATACTCTAAAATATAAAGCAAAAGAAACATAATATTTACATGTGTTAAAACCTTTGCAGTAACTATGTCTAGTCACTTATGATGGAGCATGATAACGTGAGAAAAAAAAAATGTAACATGTATGTGTAACTGGGTCACCTTGCTGTACAGTAGGAAAAAACAAATAAAAAGTTAAAAAAAAAAGGGTCATAGAATATAGCACACACACACAAACTTAGAATTACAAAAAAAAAAAAAAAAAGAAACCTTTGCCCTAACTACCCTAGAAGACCTAGTGATGCATGGTCAGATTCCGGCCACTGCTGGATTTTGGGGGGGAAAAAAAGAGAGAAAGAGAAAATCTATCCTGTACAACTAATACTAGAGTATTTAAGAACAGAGGTAAGAAGGGAGTTCCTGTCGCAGCTCAGTGGTTAGTGAACCTGACTAGCATCCATGAGGATGCGGGTTCGATCCCTGGCCTTGCTCAGTGGGTTAAGGATCTGGTGTTGCCATGAGCTATGGTGTAGGTCACAGACGCAGCTCGGATCCCGCATTGCTGTGGCTCTGGCGTAGGCCAGCAACTGTAGTTCCAATTTAGACCCCTAGCCTGGAAGACTCCATATACCTTGGGTACGGCCCTAAAAAGACCCCCCCAAAAAAAAGAGGAAGAAGAAGAAAGGTAAGAGGCTCCAGAGAGTCAAAACTTGTGTTTATGACTAGGAATTGCTAACAGATCAGACCTACTTGTATATGTCAAAGGGGAAAGGACCTGAGTTGAAGTAAGGATCACTTTCCCTGATGAACTGCCCAGTTAAGGAAAATAAGGAAGTATGACATTCCTGCACCCGAGCTGGGTGTTGTGTGTTACGATGCAGAACAGAGTAATGAAACATGTTATGAAAATACACTTCTTGCTGAGGGCACCCACCTCGAGCAGACTTGTACCTCAGTCTCTGAAGCTCTGTCAGGGCTGGGAACTGCTGTGCAGGACAACCTGGGTGGGGAGGGGCCCCTGCACCCTGAAGAGCACCCAGCATCCCCCACCCCTCACCTCTCCCCAGCGGTGGCACTTCTGGACCTCATGACCACAAAGATGCTCCCCTAGCCCAGCACAGAGCAGGAGCCCCCAGAGGTAGAACAAGCTGGAGAAGAGGTGAGGGACAGAGGATGGACCAGACTGAACTTGGAAATGAGAACACTGTGTGTCAGGTGAGGGCTGAGAAGATGGGGAACGTGGGGGGGACCCAGTAAATACTAACTGAATAGAAGTGGAAACACACGGTACCTTCCTTTGATGCCGCTGGAGGGCCCAGGGGCCTTGTTGTACCCCAGCACCCCGATCTTGCCTCCGAGTCCCCCAGCTCCCGGGCTCCCTCAGCGCACACTTCAACCTGCAGTTGACTAGTTAGTCCTGAGCACTCTCTACAAGCCCAGGGTGGGGAAGAAGCATGCATACCTTCTTCGCTTTCTGCAGCGCTGGAGGGCATATCTAGTTTTTCCTCGGACCTGGCTTCTTGCTCTTCAAGAGCCTAAGAAAAGAAGAAGAAGAAAAAAAAAATCACTGACAACCATTTGAAGCTTCAGAGATGCAACTAGAGATGAAAAGCAAACAAAGATCTCAGAGCTGGAACAGGCCAGAGGCATGGCCTGGGGGGGTGTGGGTGGGGGGAGGGGGGTAAAGCTGCAGGGAGGACGTGACATGACACCTCAGATGACGTGAGAGGTGGTGGGAGGAATCAGAGACAGGGGCCCCAATTCCCCCTGCTGCTAGTCCTCACTGCTGCCCCAGGTCACAACACTGGAAGGCTCAGGAACACGGCAGGTGAGCCAAAAAGGGGACAGAGAACAGAACATCTTGAAATTGGAAAGAAGGGCTGCTGTTCTACGCATCTGCCCACCTCGACTAACCCCATCCACACCCTAAGCCACAGGGATCGGGGACCTGGAGATGGGGGTGGGACCACTCTTACAGCGAGGACCCAGGAGGAGCATAAGCCTTGGGCGACACGTTGGCACACGCTGGTGCAGGCTGTCCCCAGCCAAGACTGAGTTGAGAGCCTTTGAGAGAAGTTGTCTTTAGAGGCCTCAGTATTTTCTTCTCAAATGGATTCCCACCGCCAGTGACAACTTGCAGACAGAATTACATGCTGATGTGTCCAAAGCTGCCGAAACCCGCATCAGCACATCCTCCCACACCAACATGGGTCAAAGTGGGGTAGGCAGGCCGGCAACTGACACAGCACAGACCCGGGATCTACCCCACCCCAGGCATGTGATGAAGTTCAGCTTATCAAGTGCCTGGCTCCTGACTATTTCAGAACATCCTGAGGCCAGAGCAAGAAGAACATGAAAATACACATAAGGGACCGACCAAACCACAAAGAGGCAGGGAACAAGAGGTAGCCAGTCACCTACCCTCTGTGGCTATGAACGGCCCCCAGCCTTATTCCCAGTACAGAGAGCTCTCTCTTTTAGGGCCCACCATGGAATCAACGAATGGACTAGAGCAGGTATGTCTGGGGAGGTACTGAGGCGATGGCAGCAAGGCTATCTGGGCTTAAAAGAGAGCTGACCATGCAGGCTCCAGGCCAAAGACAACCACTGGCCCCACATGCTTACCTGGGGTCAGCCTTAACCCCCAGATCCAAGCTAAAGGCAACTGCCAAGTCTATATGAAAAAGGCATCAGGCAATGCTGGTGTCTAATTACAAAATGAAACCTGAAATAAGGAAATACCTCTTTCATCAGTGGGGTGTATTAAAACCTCAGTTTTATTCTTATGGGTAATTTGGGTTGCAACTTTAGAACACTTCAATTTCCCAGCTGCCTTATTAATTTTAGCGAAGTTCTAAAACTAAATAATCAGCATTCCAATTAACAGAAAAGGCTTTGTTAGGAGGACAGAACCAAAAAAAAAAAAAAGATTTAAAGATATAGGTAGTATTTTGCCAACTATCTAATTTTCTAATAACTACCTTTACAGTTTAGATACTTAGCGGCAATCTGTTCTTTTTAACACTTAATGTTTATTACAAATTATCAATCCTCCAGTGTCAGCTGTAACACAGCGTGATTATCATGAATCCCTTACCGCTGGGAACAAACACGGCTTCTGAAAGGGATCACCGGAATAGTTCCTGTATACGGTAAAGCCAACTCATGTTTCTGCGGCCAGTTTTATTGCTGTTGTTTTAGAAGGCCGCAGATAACTGGGCAATGCCCAAACCCCGAGATTCAAGCTGCCGCCATCCAAGGATATGCTGTGGTTCACAGAGAATGAGTCAGCCCTCAGAGCAAAGTCACGTCTATAGCTATTATATAAAAACAGACTTTTTAGACGTTTAAGATTCAATAAGGCACCAACACTTCATCACTATATATAACTTTACTTTTGTTACTCCAAATTGTTTTATTTTATTTTCTCCTTCTTCTTCTCCTTTTTTTTTTTTTTTTTTTAGGGCCGTACCCACAGCATATGGAGGTTCCCAGGCTAGGGGTCTAATCAGAGCTGTTGCTGCCGGCCTACACCACAGCCACAGCATCGCCAGATCCAAGCTGCGTCTCACGGCAATGCCTACTCCTTAACCCACTGAGCAAGGCCAGGGATCGAACCTGCACCCTCATGGATACTAGTCGGGTTCGTTACCACTGAGCCACAAAGGGAACTCCTGTTACCCCCCAATTGTAAAGCTTTAGCTCTGGACACTCTGTGTAACAATCCCCACTTGCTTATATTTACCTGGCTTCGTGACCAACAGGCTATAAATGAGATGATCCTACAACCCATTCCTTCGGTTCAATTAATTTCCTAGAACAGCTCACAAAACTCAGAAACATTTCACTTACTAGCTTATTGGTTTATTACAAGAGACTATAACTCAGGAACCGCCAGATGGAAGAGATGCAGAGGGCAAGGCTCGGAGCTGCCACACCCGTCTCAGCAGATCAGTCACCCAGCACCTCCACACATTCACCAAACGGAAGTTCTCCAAACCCAGTCCTTTGGGGTTTCTCTGGAGGCTTTATTGCACATGCATGATAGATTAAATCTGTGGCCATGGGTGATTAAACTCCATCCCCAGCCCTTTTCCCTCTTGGAGGTGGAGAGGTGGGCCTGAAAGTTCCAGCCCTCTGATCACAGGTTTGCCTTCAAGGGTAACCAGACCCCATCCTTAGGTGATTTCCAAAATCACCTCATTTGCATAACAAAAGATACCTTTATCAAGCTCCATTCTTAGAAAATCCCAAGGGTTTGGGGAGCTATGAGCCAGGAATTCAGGATGGAGACCAAATATATTTCTTATCAGAATTCATGCTATCCCAGTGTCTCAGAGAATCTCAGCCTTAGACTCTCCCTGGGCTCCCGACTCACTACTCAGCCACACACTCAGGATAGGAAGGGGGAAGAGGAGTGCTAACAGCTGGCACACAAGGCCGTCCACCGCAACCGACTCTTCTTTTATCAAGTATTTTTCGTAAAATGAAAATCTCCAGCACACTAGAAAGTAATCTCCACCTGGTCTTTGTTATCGGAAAGTCCACCACAATAAAGTATTAAAGCATCTAGGTTTGCTCATCCTAAACCCGCCCCAGGGTCGTCAGTAACAGTCATCTCAAATGTGTCTGGAGAAATCACGAATCCAATCTAAGAAGTTGGAGGGTTTTTTTATAATGAAACAAATATTCAGAATTTTTGCTCTGCAAGGAGCCTGATCTGCCCTTTGCAAGAGTGTGGTCTGAGTGCGCCCTCTAAGGACACATGTTGCTGCGCTTGGCCTCTCTGAAGCTTTGGGGAGCGGAGAGCATCCTGAGCAATGCTGCTCAGCCAGCCCAAGCCTCTGCCCGGCTGGAATATCCACCCCTGGGGCCTGGGTGAGAAGCCACAGTGATGGCTGACAGGGCTTCTGTATCATAAAGCAAAAAGTACCCTCAGGCAAAATGAGGAAATACTGTATGCCAGAAAATTATACACTGAATTCCCTAAACCCAGCAAAGGAGGTAGTTCATACTCTGAAGAGCACATTTCATTTTAATTGTTCAATAAAACCCTATGTGGAATAAGCAATCATTTTTGATATACAATGTTTACGGCTAAATCTTTAGTTATATAAGGCAAACATTTTACAAAGGCCAAAACTGACAAACAATAATATCAGTTTTCCAAACTGCCTTTTAACTTTGTAAAACCGATAGAGTCATCATGAAATTGGTGCTTGTTAATGGATGTGCTTGAAAAACCTTGGAGTTCCCATTATGGGGCAGTGAAAATGAATCTGACTAATATCCATGAGGATTTGGGTTCCATCCCTGTCCTCAATCAGTGGGTCGGGGACCTGGCGTTGCCGTGAGCTGTGGTGTAGATCACAGATGAAGCTTGGATCCCACGTGGCTGTGGCACAGGCCAGCAGCTACTGCTCTGATTCGACCCCTAGCCTGGGAACTTCCATATGCCACGGGTGCAGCCCTAAAAAGAAAACAACAGCAACATCAAAAAAAAAGTGGGGGAGGGAGGGCTGGTGGGCACAGGATCTGGTGAGTAAATGCTTTATACCCCTGAGCACTATCACCTAGATTGACTGAAGCCCTTTTACTCAAAATAACATTCTGCTTAATAATAATTAAAATATATAAATATGCTTTATAGTCTTCCAGATTCTACAATAATAAAAAATAAATAAAAATAACCAAGGTGAAACATTTTAAACCCTGCAGTGGGCATGCTAATGATAAAACATTCAAAGTTGATGTTTGGGGCATGGTGGGAGGTGAAAAAAATGTCTTTGAAAAAGAACTGGTCTCAAGTGACCAGGCCCCATTCAAGAAGAGCCTGCACGATGAAACAAATGCTTAACTATATCTAGGCCCTAAGAAATCCCAGAAGAAAATATTCATGTAAGATAACCCAAAAGGCAACGGCTTTATGTAAGAATTATAATGCAATCAATACATTAGTAGAAAATATACAATATCAGACTATTAAAATCCATCATCAGTGATGTTGGCTCATGAAAAGCAAAGGAAACAATATTACACAAATTACTCTTTTCTACCACCAAAATATATCTAACCTCCATTCTGCTTGTGCAACAGTTTCCAATCCCACGTCCCCCAAAGTCCCATTAGAGAAAAAGAAAGTGCTCCCCTTCCAATACTATCCGAAAAATAACAAGTTTGTTGTTTGCACACTCAAGGAGCACGGGTTATTATATCTTATACCATAGTAAAGGGGACAAACCTTGATGAGAAAGGCTCTATCCCAAAAGTATTTCCTGAAGAGTTTAATATCCGCCTCCACCAAATGGTCGGCTGTGTGGTTCAGCGTCAGGGTCAGTGTTTCTGACGAGTGAATATACTGCAGGGAGGCACCTTCGCTGAGCTGTACTCGGGAGAAGCCTGGGGAACGTCTGCCCTGGAAGCTGAAACATCACAAATCAAAACCCACACTTCCAGTACCCTTCGTTGCCCCTAACATTACAAACCAAATTGGCCTAACGATCCATGAAAGCCAGCTACTGATGACAGCTACCTAAGATCATCAGGTACCTAAGATAGTGAGAAAGCCGTCTTCCTTTTTCCACCTAGAGAAGATGCCGACTGAAAAGCCATTCATCTATAGTATTACTTGAAAGACTCACAAAATTAAAGCAATAGTACTGACTTTTAAACACAGTACTTTACCTCAGTCTATCATTCTCCTTTTAATCAGGAAAGAAGCCTCTTGCTTTAATGGCGCCACATGTAGCAGAACAAATTAGCTGGCAGCCGACAGTTTATTAGGTGATTACGGTGGAAAACAGACATGGTCTCCAAGGAGCATGGTGACGTGTGGGCATCACAAACAAGTGCGATACTCATAACACACTGGGCCACCGCCGTAAATCATTTTCCCATGCAAATTAAGACATGCATAAAGCTGATCACCTTGTATTCTTGAATTCCCTCATAAACAAAGGAACAATATTCCCAAACTAAATCCTTGAATATCAGCTTATTTTCTGTTCTGTTGTGGCTAAGAACAGCTGTACATTTATTAGCTCTAAGTCGGCTTCATGGTTAACATCATAACATGCCGGATGGCTTATAGGTCATGCAGAGCAACAGGGAAGAGGCCTCAGGAGGGAGACGCTAGTGCTCCCAGGAAACAGCCCACCTCAGCATGTTGTCACAGCCCCACAGATGCTTCCAGATTCCTCAGCTCGCAGAACTAGCTCCATGTCTCTTTTCTCTTCTTCCATTACCTCATTTTGTTAATGAATGTTTTCTTTATAAACACACAGTATACTTTGGAGTTCCCATCATGGTGCAGCGGAAATGAATCCGACTAGAAACCATGAGGTTGCAGGTTCGATCCCTGGCCTCACTCAGCAGGTCAAGGATCTGGCGTTGCTGTGAGCTGTGGTGTAGGTCACAGACACAGCTCGGATCTGGCGTCGCTGTGGTTGTGGTGTAGACTGGCGGATATAGCTCCGATGAGATCTCTAGCCAGGGAACCTCCATATGCCTCGGGTGCAGCCCTAAAAAGACAAAAAGACCAGAAAAAAAAGTGTATATGGTATATTTCCAATCAAATAAAGATTATCTCCATCACATGGAATGACAAAAAAGAGACCCATTAAGACCAAACCTCTAAGATTTGGAGCATCTCCCCAAACTCTGGACACAATTACTGGCAAGGAGGCCAAAATCTTCCAGAAAACAAGTCCCCATGCCAACAATAAGCCACTGAAGAGAATGAGCTTAGCCTGAGAAGTAAGATTCCTGTTATTAATTTTAAAAATGGAAGCTCCATCATATAATCAAAATTCAGCTGACAGTCTCCTTTTTTTTTTTTTTTTTTAATGGAAGTTCACAGACTAGAGGTCAAATGGGAACTACAGCTGCCGGCCTACGCCACAGCCACAGCAATGCAGGATCTAAGCTGCGGCTACAACCCACACCACAGCTCACGGCAACAGCAGACCCTTAACCCACTGGGCAAGGCCAGGGATCAAACCTGCGATCTCGTGGATACTAGTTGGGTTCATTTCCACTGAGCCACGACAGGAACTCCATGACAGTCTGTTTCTAATCCCATTCATGAATGGATTTATCAGGTCATAAACTTTTAAAACACATATCATTTTCTGGTCTTGGACACAACAGAAGGATACAAAGCTGCCGAAGATGAAGTGAAGCTCCAGGGACCTCAATGTAACCCTGAACGATCCACAATGACTAACTCAGAGGAAATGGTCCTGCCTTGCCCTTTTCAGCAAAGTGGGGTCATGTAAGAGCAAAGTCAAGGGCAATTCCACTGGGAAGGGCTCTTCTCTTAGCTGATGGTCATTTGACCAAGGGGGAACAAAAATAAGCAGAAAGCTGTGACTTCAACATTTACTTCTGTACTATGTAACCATAAATGTTATATTGAGTTCCATGGACCAAAGGAGAAAAAAACAGTCCATTAAGACATAACTTCTAGGAATTCCCATCGTGGCTCATCGGAAATGAATCCAACTAGGAACCATGAGGTTGCAGGTTCGATCCCCAACCTCGTTCAGTGGGGTAAGGATGATGATACATGTAAAGTTGTAAATTATGATTTGTACTGTAAATTAGTAATTTAATCACAATGCTATAAATTAATCATAATTGTAAAAAACTGTACCATAGAAGGCCACTCTGAAAAAGTTATATTTAAGCTAAAACCTGCAAGATAAATAGATAAATAGATTCTAGTGTTTCTCAACTTTTTTTTTTCTTATTATGCCCCCCAGCATGGAGCTTTTTAGGACATTTTTCCCTACTCCCTCTACCTCATGAAATGTTAATACCAAATAGATCTGTGTATCTGTTTATGTATGATATGCATATTTGTACTTCATACATGGGAACTAATGGTAAAATTTAAACCTATGTTAGTTTGTGGTTTGTATATTTTAATTTTTCCATAAGGTTTGATAGACTATAGAAACAGGTTGAAAAAGAATCTATCAAATAGCCTAACTCACTTTGTGAGGTCTTCAACCAGCTTGGAGTGTCCGCCCCGTAAAGCTAAGTCTATTGGCGTGGCCCCCTCCTCGTTGGGTAAAGCCAAGGCCTGGATTCCCCCAGGGAGACACAGGAGGAACTGGGAAAGCTTGGTGAGGCCCCACCTCACAGCCAGATGCAGCAGCGACTCTCTGTGGAGAGAAACTGAAAAGAGAAACATGATATTAGTTCCTCCGTTTAAAAAGTCTGTCATATATTTCATCAAAGAGACTGTCGGAGTGAGAGAAGTAATAGAACATCAGAGCTGGATGGAATCATCAAAAGCATCTACACGATACAGCTCATTTTACAGATGTGGAGAAGTGATTTGGGCAAGGTCAGGTGCTGGAGCCAGCCTCGCTCACCACTGGTACAATGTTGATCCACCCACTGTGGTACAGGTGCACCCACTTTTCACTCAGATACGGTGATGTCATCCAGGAAAAACAAGGGCCAGAGGAATAGCATCCTTTGGAAACAGGCATCATCAGTCCCAAGGTGTCCTTTAAGGAGATGCTGCTACCCAAGAAGGGCAGGCTCCTGGAGCATCAAAGGGAGCTTCCATCTCATTTTTCCCTAGAGGTGCTTCTCCCTGGTCAGCAGCTAGGGCAGAAATTTTCTGGGCTTCCCATGCCCAGAAAATCTGAGTCCATGGTTGCTCTCAAACTCCATGGAGGTGCTTTTACCCATCTATTAGATCCCTGTGATTATTTCAGCCTTGCCAAAGCCTCCCCGGTCCTTTGCTTAAATAACTTGGCCTATGACACTGCCCTTTGATGGGGGGCTCTTGGTGAGCCCGGGTCTGTTGGTTTTCACTGCTGGTGTTTGCCACTGTGCCTTCCAGTTGTTTCCTGACTGTAGCATCTTACAAGTTGAGGGGATCCCAGAAGTTTTTAATTCCTAACAACTAGCATAGTATCTGGTAAACTGAAGTCATTCATATGTATTTAGTTGAACAGCCATGGATTGTTAAAAATCTCAGTTATTTGTCTATGTTGAAATTGTCTCATTTGTATCGAGTTTGTCCACCTGTACTTCTACCACAATGACATGGTGCCTGGAACAGAGCTGGCCTGTGATAAACATTGTATTTTTATCCTGTAAAAGAATACATTTGCTTCCATTAAAAAACCGCTAAGGCCCATGAACCGCATAGGCATCAAGACACACCTTCAAGCCAACTTAAACAACTGAACACTCAAGATCTATTGGAATAAGTCTGAGGTAAGACTCCGAGTGATGCATACCCTCCAGTTAGGTGACATTAGTGACTGTGTGTAGCCTGAAAGATCCTGACGATGCTGTGTCACGAGAGCAAAAGGCGCGAGAGGGAAGGACCTTATCTGCCTGTGATCCAGTGCCTGGCGTGTGTACGTGTGTACGTGCTCCGTAAACAGTTGCTTATTGGATGAGCAGATGACCAATGGCTCTTTCCCTGATGAAGTTAGCTTTTTTTTTTTAAATAATGATTTTTATTTTTTTCCATAACAGCTGGTTTACAGTGTTTTGTCAATTTTCTACTGTACAGCAAGGCAACCCAGTCACACATACATGTATACATTCTTTTTTCTCACATTATCATGCTCCATCATGAGTGACCAGACATAGTTTCCAGTGCTACGCAGCAGGATCCCACTGCTTATCCATACGCCGCCACAGCTGCTGTTTGGCGCATCTAACATTCTTACCTCTTGATGGAAATCTCTGAACACAAAGTACATATTCCCACTCCACTCAGCTGACTATTTATACTACCAGGATTTTGTTATCCCACTATCTTCATCAGCATAACTTTACTAGTCCAGAAAACTCTTTCCTGGGCACATGACTGACTCTTCATTATAGGAACCTCCATCAAGGCCCATCAACACTTCAGAAGGACGCACTGGCAGCTTAAGCCCTGAAACTGATCTTTCACTACTACATCATGATCCTAATCTGATTCGAGACAAACTCCCTTCCCTGCCACCTCCCTGCCATCATCACTCCTCTCCTGCCTTCAGAGACCCTCATGAAATCAAACTTCAAGTTCTCAATAAATGCCACCCTTGACTTCCCCCTTTAAGATGCGGCTAAGGCTGGGAGGAGGTGAGGTTCTCCCTTGCAAGGTAGGCAATACATCTGCTTTGTCTGACCAGCAGGCTCTGATGATGATATACATGGAGCCAGCATCCAACAAAAATTTAATTTGAAATAATCAGATGGAAATAACAGATACACACCACTGCATATAAAATAATGAACAAGGACCTACTGCATCGCTCAGGGAAATGTAGGCAAGAATCTGTAATAAGCTATATGGGAAAAGAGAGCGAATAGGTGTATAGATATGGCTCATTCACTTTGCTGTAAATCTAAAACTAATACAACATTGTAAGTCAACTGCACACCCATAAAATTTTAAAAAAGGAAACGATCAGAAGGACATATTCCACTGCATACAGAGGCAAAAGAAAACTGCTTGGCTTACATTTTAAATTTGCTTTACACCATCTCTATATCTAGATCAATGGTAAGGCCTTACATTTCAAATATGCAAATGAGCCCTCAGAGTGAAATGCAGTGACTTCACTATCTATTTGCTCCATCATCCACCTGTGCGACATGGCACAGACACCCCCCGCCCCTGTCCCCACCAGTAAAATGACAGGTGACATGCCCAAATATCTGAAAACAAAGCGGTGCATCTGTTTAAGATACTTGAGGAGTTTCCATGGCGCAGCGGAAACGAATCCAACTAGTAACCATGAGGTTGTGGGTTGAATCCCTGGCCTTGCTCAGTGGATTAAGGATCTAGCATTGGTATGAGCTGTGGTGTAGGTCACAGATGCAGCTTGGATCCTTCATTCCCTGGGAACCTCCATATGCCACAGATGCTTCCCTGAAAAGCAAAAAAAAAAAAAAAAAAAAAAAAAAAAAAAAAAAAAAAAGATACTCGATATCTTCCAAAGGCTATTAAAGGACATATCCTTCATCAATTTCACCCTTAAGTTTTTTATTTTAAAGTCATTTTATTAGACAGTAGGGTTTTACACTTAACAGATTCCCAACAAGCCATGTTTGGTAACATTTACACTTTCTTCCCTTCTTAAATAATAATCAGGAAGAGAGCTGTCAGGATCAGGTAATAACATGCACGTGTGCACACGCACACACACGCACACACACACACACCCACACACCCAGTACAGTGCCCAGTATGCCAGTCAGCATGAGATTGTTAACAGCCACACTAGGATGGGATTTTGAAGTCATCGATCTCAGTCTGAACCTGGTGAGAAATGCCCATGGTTGTATGGGATAAAATTTTCAATTTTCTTCCAAGAAAAATATAACCAAAAGGGACCATCTAAACATTTCAGGTTTCCTTTTTAAATCATACTGTTGATAAAGGCAGTATGATGTCAACCATTTAAATGGCATTCCAGGAGTTCCCATTGTGGCTCAGCAGGTGAAGAACCAAACTAGTATTCATGAGGATGCAGGTTCCATCCCTGGCCTCACTCAGTGGGTTAAGGATCTGGCATTGCTGTGAGCTGGGGTGCAGGTCACAGATGAGGCTTGGATCCTGCGTGGCTGTGACTCTGGTATAGGCTTCCACCCCTAGCCTGGGAATTTCCATATGCCACAGGTTCGGCCCTAAACAAGCAAAAAATAAAATAAAAATAAATGGCATTCCACAAAGGGCTGGATCAAGGCACTAAGTACCCAACCTGACCTGCTTTCGAGAGTGGGAAGAACTTGTTTCCTCTGCCAGCAGAGCTTTCCAGGCCTGCTGGCCCCACTCCCAGTCCTCTCCTTTCAGGCTCCATCCTCATGTCATGTTCAAAAGGAGAGGACAGCAAACATGTGGGACCAAATGCTCCCTGCTGCTCCCGCTCCAGATCTACCCACTTCCTGGGTGGGGGGTGGGAAGGCTGGGAAAAAGCCATCAAACATCTTCTGATGTTTGCAGAAAACACAAAGCTACCCAAAAGGTTTTAAGAAAAAGCTTTCTCACTCAGCATAAAAGTTCAGAGCCCAGAGTCAGGCAAACAGCTTGAAAGAGGAAACATCGTGACATAAATAAATAATTCTGCTTGTTACAGAGTTTCAGATCCTTAAGAAGAGTTGAAGAGGAAAGGGGTTCTATGGTAGTAGACATGGGGGTGTTTAATTAACATGAAGGGTTTTGTTTCTTTCCTTTCCTTTTCTTTTCTTTTAACCAAAGAGATTTGTCTCTTCCTATTTAGCTGGTGCCAGTAGTTATTTGAAAGAATGTAACTCAAACAGAATAACTAATAATTGCTCTAATGGAAAACATTAAAAGGTGTGGCCTGTATCATCCTGGGAGCAAGACCACCCAGACACAAAAAGGGACAGCAGGCTGTGACATTCAATCAACATCCCCGTCACCTCTCCTCATGGCATTAAAGGGGGCTCCTCTGCCAGAGAAAGGGAAGGAGGCTCAAAGCCTGAAATGGAGCAGGGCCCTTTGGGGCTCCTGGGCACAAAAGCCTTTCTGTGGCCCCCACTTTTTATTTTTAGGAAATGAGCCTCATTCTGCCTCCATGACCTTCCCTGAGTTCCAAGGGGCACGTTCAGACAGTTGCTGATCCGGAAGGGAGGAGATGCAGAAACAAAGGAGGAACAGTCAAGCAATAAGAGACAGCCCTGGGGCAGGATCCTGGTTCCCTCTCAAGGGATACACATAATTACATGGGCATCTTACACAACTAAGAGAAAAGTTCTATTCCTTCTGTTTCTTTTAGAAATGAATAATTTAAAATTGAACAGCTCATAGCCACCATTCCTTGTGCTTCTCCCTTGTTTGATTGCATCCTGAGCTAAAGATGAGGTGCTCTGAGCACAACTGCCTGTGGGTTAAAGACCTTAAGCATATGATGTTTTTCAGGGACTTTCCTAGTTTGTTCTAATCCCTGATCAATATGCGTTGTTCACAAGGATTGTTATTCTAGGAAAAGTCAAGATGCCATAACCCAGAAGACCACCCCCGAATCACGCTGAGATCTGACACCCACCGGCTTCAATGACGAAGATTCCCCCAGAGAAAGATGAACCTACGTTGGCCCCAATCCTGATTCTTATTTGAAACCCTGTTTTTCTCCTTTTAGACTAGAAATCTCCCTGCAGTTCTTCCCCAAAGGAGGGCACAGTCTTTAAGACATGAGCCTGCTGTGGCCTCCCTTTGTCTGGCAAAGCAATAAAAGCTATTGTTTTCTCTTTCACCCAAAACTCTGTCTCTGGGAAGTTCCCTTCGAAGCTCAGCTGTTAGTGAACGTGACTAGGATCCATGAAGATGTAGGTTCGATCCCTGGACTCACTCAGTGGGTTAAGGATCCAGCATTGTTGTGAGCTGTGGTGTAGGTCACACATATGGCTCAGATCCCGTATTGCTATGGCTGTGGTGTAGGCCGGTGGCTACAGCTCTGATGGACCCCTAGCCTGGGAACCTCCATATGCCGTGGGTGCAGCCCTAAAATAGCAAAAAAACAAACAAAAAAGAAGAAAACCTCTGTCT
The DNA here is from genome assembly GCF_054392235.1 of Sus scrofa. Classification (NCBI taxonomy): domain Eukaryota; kingdom Metazoa; phylum Chordata; class Mammalia; order Artiodactyla; family Suidae; genus Sus; species Sus scrofa. The sequence continues at coordinate 93,372,191 of NC_139384.1, read as the reverse complement.
CTGCATTTCTGTTTGGCACCGGTGGACAGAAGCCGAGTTTCGGCAATGAGCCCATGCTTCTTGCTCTGCCACACCTCAGTTTCTCTGCCTGGAAAATGAGGCTGTCACATCAGAAACCCGGGGTCCTAGGACTACTCATCCCTGCCATGACTTTCTGGGATCAAGGATCCATGAAACAGAGCACTTACCAAGAGACCTTTCAGAGCACCCCAGGCATAAGAGCAGGGGTGGCTGGTTTGGTGAGTTGTTCCTGAAGGAGAGTGATTTTTTGTACTATTCAGTCCAAATTTGGGACCACTGCCATACCTACACAAGGTCTGACTATCCCTTTAAGGTAGCAGCAAATTTAGGTTTCAAGACTGAAAAATAAATTATCAAGCCCTCAGGAACTCACATGCACAACTAGAGGAAATGTAAATTGGTACAACCACTTTGGAAAACACCGTGGCATAATCTAATAAATCTGAAGAAATGAATGTCTTCTAGCTCCACTTCTACATACAAACCCTACGAGGATTATGCTTGGTAAGCACCTGGAAACAGGCATAAAAATGTAAAATGACCTTAATGTTCATCAAGAATAAAATAAGTGGGAGTTCTCATCATGGCTCAGCAGAAACGAATCTGACTAGTATCCACGAGGATGCAGGTGCCATCCCTGGCCTCGCTCAGTGGGTTAAGGATCTGGCATTGCCGTGAGCTGTGGTGTAGGTCGAAGATGCAGCTTGGATCCTGCGTTGCTGTGGCTGTGCCATAGGCCAGCAGCTATAGCTCCCATTCGACCCCTAGCCTGGGAACCTCCATATGCTGTGGGTGCAGCTCTAAGAAGATAAAAAAAAAAAAAAAGAATAGAATAAATGGCAGTATAATCACACACTAGTATTCTAACAATAAAAATTAATTACAGGCTAATACAGAAGAAACTAAGAAATATAATGTTGGGGAGGTGAGTCACAAAAGAATATACAGCATAGTTTTAATTAATACAAAGTATTTAAAAATTGAAAACTAAACCATTTTATATATGGATATACAAGTTATTTTTAATCCACATCACTTGCTGTTACGACAAAATACGGCCTTAAACACTGGTTTAAGTGTTTAAAGGTTACTCTACAAGTCAAAACAATGGTTACTCTACAAGTCAGCACAGGAGTTCCCTGATGGCTCAGTGGGTTAAGGATCTAGTGTGTTGTCACTGCTGTGGCTCTGGTCACTGCTGTGCTATGGTGTGGGTTTGATCCCTGGCCTGGGAACTTCCACATGCCATGGGTGAAGCCAAAAAAATTAAAACAGCGAAGTCAGCATAATATCTCTGAAAGAAAAGAGGTAAATGTGACTGTGAAAGAATGGGGGGTGTTGCTATTTCTGGGGCCCAACAGCATCTGTACGTCTTTCCCCATCCCACTCTCCACACACACACACAGTTGTGTTCAAGGTCCTCCCCAGAACAAAAATTAAAATTCTGGGGTGGGGCCCAAGCATCCACCTTTTCTAAAGATTCTCAAGTGATTCTAATGTAAAGCCAAGGTTGAAGAGTTCCCGTCATGGTGCAGTGGTTAATGAACCCGACTAGGAACCATGAGGTTGCAGGTTTGATCCCTGGCCTTGCTCAGTGGGTTAGGGATCTGGTGTTGCCGTGAGCTGTAGTGTAGGTTGCAGACGTGGCTCGGATCCCGTGTTGCTGTGGCTCTGGTGTTAGGCTGGCAGCTACAGCTCCAATTAGACCCCTAGCCTGGGAACTTCCATATACTATGGGGGTGGCCCAGAAATGGCAAAAAAAAAAAAAAAAGCCAAGGTTGAGATCTACTACTCTAAATAAATAACTGGTTAACAAAATCCATATCTTTTCCTCCTTTATATACCACTGTCTTCCCAATCATTTCTGAAGAACTGTTAACTAAAAAATTTCACCAGTGAATGAAACCAAAAATGTTGGTCTCTTTCACAAGTTATTTTTAATCCACATCACTTGCTGTTACGACAAAATACGGCCTTAAACACTGAACAAAAGATTAAAACTGTCATGGAGATAATAATCTGGAAGCAAATGCTCTAAGTAACTTAATTCAGAAGTACTTTTACTTTGCAGGGTTTACTCATGTTTCATAGCTCCTGACTGGAGCCACTGAAATGTATTCAACTTATAAGTGTATGAACAAACTGTTTTTTTAATTCACATAAATCCCATACATTAAAATAAGTTCTACTCTAGTTTCCAAAGCCACATATATATTCATGAAGGCTTCACTTTATGCATCTAAGTCATTCAGTGGACAAACATTGCAGGAAACTACTGTTATATGCCAGGCCCCATGGACACAAAGGGGAATCACATGGCCAGCACACTTGAGCTTAGAATAAAATAAATATCTGGCCCATGGAATCCTATCTGGTCAAACAAACTATAGCCCTAGGCTTAGACAAAAAGAGTGGAGAGAAATAAGTAAACTATCTGACCTACAAGGAAACTGCTACACAGGTTAATCTACCTATATCATGCAGCATGTTTTTTTTTTTTCTTTTTTGGTCATGTCCATGGCACACAGAAGTTCCCCGGCCAGGGATCGAACCGGTACCACAGCTGCAACTCGAGCCATGGCAATGTCAGCCTGTGCCAGAGCCACCTACATCACCACATCTGCAACCTACATCACGTCAATACCAGATCCCTAACCTGCTGAGCCACACGGGAACTCCTCCTGCGGCATGATTTGAAATTTTACAGTTGTTAAATACTAAAAATGAGGAGCAAAAAGTAAAGAGAATGAAAACATACAATAACAACAACAACAACAACAAAGACAAAAGACCAAAAAAAAAAAAAAAGAGAGAGAGAATGAAAACACCATTAGCTAAAAATTACACAGCGAGTAGAAGAGAATATTTGGCGTGACCATAACACACAACCTTTGATATTTTTCAGGACTCAGTGAGAATGGAAGGAGAGGTTATGTATTATGGTACCTTCCCTTCAGATAGTCTGATCAGGGATTGAGTGTATGGATAAATTAATCAGGCTTCCACACATAAGATGGGAGGTTGGTGAATCTAGGATAGGAATTATAAATATATATGGAAAGAGAATGTTCCATGGAGCACATTACCAACATGGCAGGTATGGTGGGACCAAAAAGCCAAAAAGTAGAAGAAGACTGAAAAGGCATAATGGCAGGTTTTAGCTTCATTAAACTTCTGTTCTGCATCAGACACATTTGAGACACCCATTACAATGACCCCTGACTGGGACTTCCCATCATGGCTCAGCAGAAACGAATCTGACTAGCATCCATGAGGACGCAGGTTCGATCCCTGGCCTCGCTCAGTGGGTTAAGGATCTGGCATTGCTGTGGCTCTGGCGTAGGCTGGTGGCTACAGCTCCGATTCAACCCCTAGCCTGGGAACCTCCATATGCCGTGGGTACGGCCCTAGAAAAGGCAAAAAGACAAAAAAAAAAAAAGAATTATGAAAGCCTGTATTGGGGGACTTACCAGTCATACACATTTGTCTGACCTTTTCATACAACAATATAAATAACAGTCACTAGATATACGTATATTTGAAAACAGTTTTCCTTTGGTTACAACCTTTTTTTTTTTTTTTGGTCTTTTTAGGGCCGCACCTGTGGCACATGGAGGTTCCCAGGCTAGGGGTCTAATCGGAGCTGTAGCCACCAGCCTATGCCACAGCCACAGCAACACAGAATCCGAGCCACATCTGCAACCTACACCACAGCTCACGGCAGTGCGGGTCCTTAACCCACTGAGCGAGGCCAGGGATGGACCCCACCTCCTCATGGATACTAGTCGGGTTCATTATCACTGAGCCATGATGGGAACTCCTTTCTGGCTATTATTTAAAATCCTAATTTAAGGGAACTAGTTGTCTGCTTAAGAGGCGCTATCACTACATCAGTGTAAGTCACAGACGTGTCATTAAGACAAATATGCTACAGGCAGTCATCACGTGCCATAAGCAGCATCTATGTCATAACCCTTTTCCAGCCTATGCAATAGGTTTTTTTCATTTGTTAATATCTCTTCCAGGCTCTGGTTCACATCCACCACTCATTTATTCAGTAGCTATTTGCTGAAAGCCTACTATGCACACCTCTCCCCTCACACCACAGGAGAGCCTGTGAAAATCCCAGGCACTTTCCCAATGGACCCTCCAGGAACCATGTTCTTCTTGGGAAACAAATGAAAATACCCTGCAGGCTGATTTTATTACTGGTACACAGAAAATGCATAGACTCATCATATCTTGGCAAGAGCCTTTTTAGTTCTGCACTGGGAATCTGAATTCAAGCACAATGAGGGAAATAGCTGCTCCATCTACCCTGCACTGGCAGCCAGAACCTCAAGCCAAACTGAGAAATGTGAAACTTTGCAGGTATGAGCTACAACTTTAGTAGAAGGTCTTATGCTCACCTTCAGGGCACAGGGCACACCCAGGAAAGGGTATTCTGGTAAACAGAGGAGAAGATAAATGGGATAAACCAAACAGGAAAGCAGTATATGAAATGCAGCCTGCCCAGGATGACTAGTGAGGGTGGAAGTTTGGAAAAAGCTAATTACAGGAGTTCCTGTGGCAGCTCAGTGGTAACGAACTCAACTAGTATCCATCAGGCCACGAGTTCGCTCCCTGGCTCTGCTCAGTGGGTTAAGGATCCAGCATTGCCATGAGCTGAGGTGTAGGTTGCAGATGCAGCTCAGATCTGGCATTACTATGGCTGTGGCTCTGTTTGAACCCCTAGCCTGGGAACTTCCATGTGCTGCGGGTGCAGCCCTAAAAAGACCAAAAAAACAAAAAACAAAAAAAAACATTAATTATAAGTCCAAATGGCAGCTGTTTTACATGAATGAAAATAAACCACCTCAACCACCTTTATTTCAATCTTGCCAGGTGCCAGTGACTACAAGGACGTTACATTCCTGGTTTCCAATGAACATTTCCTAAGCAACTCACCTGCATTATCTCCTTTAATCCTGACAAGCACTGTGCAAAGTAGGGGTGGAAACTGACCTGCTCCACTTCACTAGGGCAGAAACTGAGGCTTGGCACAATCATACAGTCGCCCAAGCTCACTCAAGTAGTAAATGGAGCAGCAAGGATTGGAACTTGGGCTTTTCTACCTCCAAAATTCAAGTTCCTAACAATTATGCCTCCCAGTAGGCAAAGAATTAATTAAGTAAAAGAAGACAAAATGAAGACAAGAAGGGAGGAAAAGACAGAACTTGAATCAATCAATACATTGAGAGTGGGGAAAAGCAAGCAGAAGGAAACTAAGCCTCACCAATCCTAGGGGTTCAGGCCTGCACCCCGCTCTCCAGATGTCATCCTCATCTGTCTACACACACACATGTTCATGCACATGCCCACACACATACACACAGACACACAGACACACACACACCTGCTCTCATGACAAACCTACAAAATAAAAACTGCTACAACTGCAGATGTGGGGAAAAGAAAGTAGGCACTTGAGAATCATTATGAACTGAAACCTAAAGTAGAATTAGAGGAGATTTGGGGGATTTCTACCTATACAGCCTCAGGCCCGCATCAGGGCTCCTATTTGAAAGAATCAAGATAAGGCCTGCAAAGTTCACTAGGGCCAAGTAAGGCGGGCACTGCACCAGGATACAGGGTTGGGCATTTCCTAAGGTCATCCCATCGTTTCCCGCTCACTGCCCACCCCCTTGGCCAGGCCTCGTCCATCCATCATCAACCATCAGCCTTTTAACCTCTAAGCACTGATTTTTTTTTTTTTTTTGACTTTTTAGGGCCACACTAGCAGCATAGGGAAGTTCCCAGGCTAGGGATCCAATCAGAGCTGTAGCCGCTGGCCTATACCACAGCCACAACAACACAGGATCCTTAACCCACTGAGTGAGGCCAGGCATCAAACCTGCATCGTCATGGATACTAGTCAAGTTCATTACCCCTGAGTCACAACAGAAACTCCAGAGTCATAATGTATTAATTTTAAAACTCCTCCAAAGAGTTCCCGTCCTGGCGCAGTGGTTAACAAATCTGACTAGGAACCATGAGGTTGCAAGTTTGATCCCTGGCCTCGCTCAGTGGGTTAAAGATCCGGCGTTGCTGTGAGCTGTGGTGTTGGTCACAGATGCAGCTTGGATCCCGCGTTGCTGTGGCTCTGGCGTAGGCCGGTGGCTACAGCTCCGATTCGACCCCTAGCCTGGAAACCTCCATATGCCGTGGGAGCAGTCCAAGAAATGGCAAAAAGACACAAAAAAAGAATCTTGTATTTTGTAAGCAAGTTCTCCTTTATGGGTCTCCTCCCCACTGGTAGGAATCAGCTGATGTTGTTTCAAAATTTCTGTCCAGGACAAAGCTTTGGGGCAGAAAGACAAAGCTGACATTTCACCATCACCTGGTTAATAAGACATGGCACATGGGTGGGAGCCAACTAACAGGGCCTTGCTCCTGATCTTTGCTCTATTTTCTTTCTATTTCTACAGCTAGAAGATTATATTCACGGATAAAAACATTAGCCAAGCTCTGCTTCAAGTGTTAAACAAATTTGCTTCTTATTGGTTGCAGATCTCTTTCCTCTATTCAGGGAAAGCTAAACAGATAAACAGATATTTCCCTCTGTCAAACCCAGCTGGCCCCGAATTCCCTTTTCTCATTGCCTAGAAAGAAGGTAATGGTTCCCTGTATGCGGCTTGAAGCAAGATGTGCATGTTACAGAAAACTGGCAGTTCCCACCGAGTCATTCATAATGAACCGTTAATTCTCACTCAATGGCATTTCCTGCAGATGAGCAATAGTGTGATTGCTCTTTAAACTCCTTAAGGGGACCCTGAACAATTAAGACCCATTTAACAGTTGCCTGGATAACCGCCACTCTTATAACCCTTGTTGCTAAGTCCTTTTGGCTGACCATATTTCCTTTCCTTTTTCCCTTCATCAGCTGTAAAAGAGAGAAAAAGAAACATTCTCCTTCAAAGGGAATTTATAAAGAATTAATAAGCAGAGGATCATGCTAGCCAGCCTTCTCCTTAGTAACAGCAGTCCCTAGCCATTATACTTGTGGTCCCTGATGAGGTTTCTATTTTTCCTTTAAGTCACTACTCCTCACACTGTGACTTGGTTTTGCAGGGATACTCCTTGGACTTGTCCTTACAACATGTATTCTGCAACCAGCACCAGTTCTCTTATTTCTGGACTGACGTTTAAGTCTGTTGTGGTTGCTATAACTCCGCTGGTGTTACCTGCAAGCAAAGGAGCATACTCTGGAGCTGATCTTTGGAATTAATAACTAAAATAATAGAGTCTTCGAGCTACTGTTAGTGGGTCCTACCAGTTCCATCCAATGCTTCTCGTTGGGGTCAGCTCTGCAATCAACCATCGACAGAATTCGCATCTACAAAATGAGAAGCTGGCTCCCTACATACATTGGCTGTTTTGGCACCCGAGACAGCCCTGCAGAAAAGTTGCAAAACCTCAATTGGCTTACCCTAAAAATTTCTTCCAGTTATAGAATCACTAAACAGACAGGAACAAAGTATAACTCGTTAAGCTTGATAAAGCAATATCAATAGATAATATTTTCTTTGCTTTATTAAAAATTTTAATGTATTTTCCCTACAGATTCAATTCAAAGTATCACCTTTCTTAAGTGTTCGCAACACACAAAAAAGGAAGTGCTAATTATGGCATGGGAAGAAGGTATTGACGGTAGGAGGAAGGTAGTAATCACTTTCAATACATAAATGCATCAAATCAACACATGGACACCTTAAACACACCCAATGACACATGTCAACTGTATCTCAATGAAGGTGAAAAAAAAAACAGGTGGTTATGTTTTTATAATTAGTATAATTATCAAAGAGTTCTCTGTCTCTCACAACAAAGAACTGCTGCCTATAAGGGGATTTTCGACAGACAAAGTACTTTTACCTAGAGAATGGCAGGCAAGTCCAAATTTGTTTTTCACAACAGTAATTGACTTTGGCAGAAAATGTCTTGAATCAGGAAACTGCTGCTACATATTGGTTTGTTAAGTGTAAACTGCGCTGTGAGAGAGAGATTTCATGTGACTTTTTTAAGTAAATGGGCATTTCTCTCTTAAATCGGAACACATAACAAAGACAAGCGCTACCTAATTCCATAGGTTGGGAGAGAACTACTGTGTTCCCAGGGGCAAGGCCATCAGTCCTCTGAGATGGCAGCTGCAGTTCCTTTGGCATCTTTCCCTAAAGGGCAGCCTCCCCACTAGTGTTGGCAAGTTTGGTGCTTGCCAGCCATGTAGGCTTCTGGACACACAGTGAAAGGAAGTAATTTGGTTGAGCAGGAAGGGAAGATTTTAACTCAAGTTATCTGAGTGTCAACAGAATAAAGCAGAATATTTTAGGACAGTTAACCTAATTGTCCACATTATGCCAATCTCTGAGAAATAGATTTCTGCCCAAAACACAAACAAGAAAAAACCCCAGAACAAAGATAAAGTAATCGTGAGATTTTATTGGATATTAATCTGCTGCTCGAAGTTTTACTGTAAATGCTGATGTCCTGAGACCCTGCAAAAGCCCTTATCATAAAAGCTATTTCACAGAAAGAATGGATTTAATTTTACGAAATAGAAATCCAATTTTATTTATGGCACAAAATTAAATAAAACACAGGATATTTCCTTCCCCAGGACAATAACTTAGTTGCATTGTGAGTAATGATGGGTAAGATGCAGGGCCAAAGAAAGGCTCTGCTTTGCTTTACAAACACAATACTCTAATCAGGCTATGGCCTTTCTTTTTTTTTTTGTCTTTTTTGTCTTTTAGGGCTGTACCCATGGTATATGGAGGTTCCCAGGCTAGGGGTCTAATAGGAGCTATAGCTGCCAGCCTACACCACAGCCACAGCAACATCAGATCCAAGCCGCGTCTTCGGCCTACACCACAGCTCATGGCAACACCGGATCGATCCTTAACCCACTGAGCGAGGCCAGGGATCGAACCCGCCACCTCATGGTTCCTAGTCGGATTTGTTTCCACTGTGCCATGACAGGAACTCCAGGCTCTGGCCTTTCTACAGGTTCTCAGGCCTGCCTAATAACTCTCAGTGATTGAAAAGAAAGAAAAATTAGGGATTTGTTATAAAATGCAAGGAAACACGGTACTGCTTCACAGTAAGGCTCCCATTAGACTCTTCCATGACAAAATCACTACAGACATTAATACTCATTCCATAACATCCTTCGTACCCTCCTGGAAAAAAAGGATAAATACATACAAAGAATTTTAAATAAATGGGAATAGTAGGGCTTTAAATAGCTTTTGGATAGGTGTTAGGAGAAATAATTACTAGGCATTCTACTTACAATGCCACTACCATTAATACATGATAAAATAAATAAGCTGGCCAGATGCCACACTTTATTTATTTTGCTTTTGTCATTTACCTGCCTCAAGCAACACTAATAAAATGCATGCTAGAAAAAGATGAATTAAGCACTTAAGGGATTCTAAAGTGCTTAGATTAAAACTATACTGCCTTGAAGGGAAAGGACCAAGATGGTAACATAGGAGACTCCTGAACTTCCTTCCCCCCATGGAAGCACCAAACGCGCAGCTACACACAGAGCAATTCCTGCTGAGAGAAATCCAGTAACGAGCTGAGTGATGCCTATACACAGCGTAAATGAGAAAATACCCACAATGAAATGAGTGGAAAGGTTGAGACAGACTCTTGCCGTAAACTCCACCCCCAGCACACAGCACCACATAACCAGCAGGGAACCCTCAACTCCCAACTTCTCCTTGAGGAGTGAAAGGTTTTCATCCCTTTATATAGCATCATAATGTTTAAGGCTCCCATCTGAGGGATGGACCCCAAAACAACCGACTCTAAGGCAAAGAGGACTTGCATCCCTGAGTCCCTCAGGACTATATCAGACAAAGAAGCAGTTCTTGATGGGCACAGAAGCATGTATCATAGCTGTCTCCCCAGGGCTTGGTGTAGAGTGAGCAAGCAGAAACACACATCTCCCAGTATTTCTCTGGAAAAAAAAATGACTCTATACTTTATAACCTGCTGCCTGTGGGTCTATCTTCTAATTAGCATGCACCTAGGGGCTGGATGTGATTCTCCCTGGACCCCAAGGAAGCCAGTTGGCAATTCCCCTACTTCCTTGTTCCATCTCACTCCAACAATAAAGCCAGGTCACCAGCATCTCTCTTGAAGGAACTGTTTTTATGGCTGTCGCTCAAGGAATGGATCCCAGATCACTTAGCTTTGATAGCCAATGGAGCTGTAGTAGATAGAGAAGCAGATTAATGGGTATGTACATAAGTACTTGCTACAACTATCACCCTAGTTTTCTTCACAGAGGAGCAAACCAAAAAAACCTATCTCCCAGTCTTTCCCTGGAAGAAATTTGACTGCATACTTTCTCATCTTATGCCTTCTAATCAGCCTGCATCTAGGTGCTGACTGGGATCCTCCCCTTTACGACACTGATGGGTCTTGGCACACACTGGGAGCCACTAAGAACAAAGACAGCCACTTGGACTCTCACAAAGATTTAAGAGGCAACCGGGAGCTTGGCTGGGATGACTGACAAGGTTCATCTACACAAGACCAATCTGTCAAGACTGGGAGGGGTGGCTGTTTTTATCTGATGCACAGAAACCAACACAGAGTCAAGGAAAATGAAGAAAGAAAACAAGTTCCAAACAAAGTAACAAGATAAATCTCCAGAAACTGATTTTAATGAGATGGAGAGAAGTGATTTTTCTTATAGAGAGTTCAAAATAACAATGATGGGAGTTTCTGTCATGGCTCAGCAGAAGCGAATCTGATCAGCATCCATGAAGACACAGGTTCGATCCCTGGCCTTGCTCAATGGATTAAGGATCTGGCATTGCCGTGAGCTGTGGTGTAGGTGGAAGATGCGGCTCAGATCCTGCGTTGCTGTGGATGTGGTGTAGGCCAGCAGCTACAGCTCCGATTTGACAGCTAACCTGGAAATCTCCATATGTTGTGGGTGTGGCCCTAAAAAGACAATAAATAAATAAAGAAATAACAAAGATGCTTATCAAGGCCAGGACCGCAGTGCATGAACAAAGTGAGAATTTCAATGAAGAGAAAATATTAAAAAGTATCCAGAAATCACAGAGCTGGAAAATACAATAACTGAAAGTAAAAATTCAATAGAAGAGTTCAACAACAAACTAGATCAAGTGGAAGAAAGGGTCAGCAAACTAGAGGACCAGGGTTGAGGGTGGGTGGGGAATTTATCTAATCGGAGGAACAAAAAGAAAAAGGGGTGTTAACCTGTCCCTGAACACTGATGCTGCAGAGAAGTTCTACCACAAGTTTGGCTTCAGGCAATGTTATCTCAAGTACTACAAGCTCTTCTTAAAGAAAATCTAGAAAAATGTACCTGAACTTTCAAGGAATTATTTACAATACCAGGATCTTACCCTTTGCCTAATTTTAACTTGTTTTCCACATATGTACATACCATCTACTCTCTATACACAGAAATCCATTCACTTACACACACAAAAGTCAATTTTCACTAAGGAATAGTATGATATTCAGATATTATTGTAGAAGCTTACATACCTGATCCAATACATGATCCATACATGATCCAATTCAATCTTCACAAGCCAGTAAGGTGGGTGCTATCATGTCTCACTTTAGAAATTAAAATTGTGTGGCATCAGAACAAAAATAACTTGCCCGGAGGTCTCACAGCCAGGAAGCAATTGGGCCAGGATTTGGCATGTAATCTTAATGACTATGATGTTAGACTTGTTTTTCAATAGAATACAATGTCTCATCATATAAAGCAACTGCTCCCATTTTTCTCATGGAAACGCATATATCTATACACTATATATTTGTATATATACTGGTGACATAAATCTGCACATTTTAACAATATGGGTAAATCAAAGGGTCAGGCCTGAAAAACATGAACACATCTCCAAATATCAATGAAAATGGCAATAAAGTTATCCTTGGCAACTTGGTGATTAGCCCAGTGTTCTTCACACTTATTTGACTATGTACCTCTATCACCAAAAATAACTCTGCATGTGCCTTCAACACAGAAAACTGTATGCCTATGCCATTGTCAACGCACAAATTGAAGATTAAGAAATCTTCACTTATTTCTAAATTTCTAAACTTTGGGTTGAAAAAAAAATACAGCATGTGGGTAACATGAATCCCAGTTTAGAGGCTCTTAGTTTGAGCTATTCACGTACAATTATGAAGTTCCACAACTTTCAATAATTTGTTGTTTTGCAGAGGCACCAACTGAACCACCACAGACTCCAAGCTGCTATGCTGAGACAGATGCTCAGCTGGGACAGGAGCTCCCTCACTGACCTGCACCAGCCTCTTCATGAGGCTTTGCGGCTCTTTACTTAGGGCCTCGTCAATGGAGACTACTAAAAAATTATGAAGTCTCTGATTTGTCAAAATGGGTCTCCCCTTTTAAAATACAAAATACCCTCTAATATTGTTGATAGATCTTATTTTACTTTTTATTTTTTTAGGGCTGCACCTGTGGCATAATGAAGTTGACAGGCTAGGGGTCAAATCAGAGCTGCAGCTGCGGGCCTACACCACGGCCACGGCCACAGCCATAGCCACACAGAATCCAAGCCATGTCTGCAACTTATACCACAGCTCATGGCAACACTGGATCCTTAACCAACTGAATGGGACCAGGGATCAAACCTGCATCCTCATGGATACTGGTCAGGTTCATTATCACTGACCTACAATGGGAACTCCAATAAATTTTGTTTTAAAAGCCATAAGCTTAATAAAAATGAAGTTTCTTAGTTAGGAAATATATATATATATATATATGTGTGTATATATATATATATATATGCCTATGTGTGTGCGTATGAATGAATATATGTATCTACATGTATATATACACAAATGAATATATGAATATATGTGTATATATACATAGTTCCTTGGCCAGAATACATTTTTTCATCATATATATATAAATAGAATTACAATAGCAATACCTAGGATATGCAACTCCTTAAAGGTCTCAGGATACACCCCTCATTCATTCCAATATTTCTTGAGCACCAAGCCCTTTGCTAGGTCCTTAGGATAACAAAGAGCAGAACAGACACCACCCACTCCCTCAGGAAGCCCACCCCTTCATTCACTTACCACACAGCTAAGTGACTCACATGTGAGGCAATGGCTCAATGCTGAACTAGGCTGGTGGCTTCTTTCATCCATGGTCTTAAGAAATAAGAAGCATCCTTAGGAGTTCCCACTGTGGTACAGTGGGTTAAGGATCTGGCATTGCTATAGTTGTGGCATAGGCTGCAGCTGTGGCTCTGATTTGACCCCTGGCCCAGGGACTTCCATATGCCAGGAGTGCAGTCAAAAGAAAAAGAAAAGAAGAGAAGAGAAAAGAAAAGAAAAGGAAAAGGAAAAGAAAAACATTCTTAAGTGCCAAGGAGAGTTTTAGTAGTACAACTCTAATTAAAGGAAAGAAATGGAGATCCTCTCTGATTGTGGCTTATGGCCTTATGAGCTGTTTTTTAAAAATATGCCCCTTTACCTGGAGTAGTACACTTAATCTTATCCATGATCAAATTTAAACCAACCTGTAACCAGAATTTATCAGGAAGCAGAAACTCTTAAAAAGAGCATCATACAACCACAAAGCTAAAGCCATGGGAAGAATACAGAAAAACAGCAATATTATATGTTTGTGTTCAATAAAATACAGAGCAATATTTCTATCTCCAATAAAAGTATGTTATTTGTAATCACCATAGGTAGCATCTACTGATGCTACTAGCCTCATGCATGGTATGAGCTTATAAACAGCTTCTATATCTCTGTTCACACAGATTCCAAATGGTTTTAAAAGTTTATTTAGGAGCTCCTGTTAAAGTCTGTTGAGATGCTCAGTGCTAACAAACCGACTAGCATCCATGAGGACAAAGGTTCTATCCCTGGCCCTGGGTTGAAGAATCCAGCATTGCCATGAGCTATAGTGTAGTTCATAGACATGGCTTGGATCCAGCATTGCTATGGCTGTGGTGCAGGCTGGCAGTTGCTTTGACCCCTAGCCTGGGAACTTCCACATGCTGCAGTGCAGCCCTAAAAAGAAAAAAAAAATTTATTTAATGAAATTAAGAGTCTATTTAGTCATCTAGTAAAGAAGGGGCATCCAGAAGTAACTCCAAAAGTTAGCATAAATACAGTATATATGACAGTGACACCAACACTTTTTTTTTTTTTTTTTTTTTTTTGTCTTTTCTAGGGCCGCTCCCATGGCATATGAAGGTTCCCAGGCTAGGGGTCTAATTGGAGCTATAGCTGCCAGCCTACACCAGAGCCACAGCAACACAGGATCCAAGCCGCATCTGCAACCTATACCACAGCTCACGGCAACACCGGATCCTTAACCCACTGAGCAAGGGCAGGGACCGAACCCGCAACCTCATGGTTCCTAGTCAGATTCATTAACCACAGCGCCACAATGGGAACTCCAACATTTTTAAAAGTCAAAGCACTGGTTACAGTTCCTACATGAAAATTTCTTCTCAGTGTTCCACAGAGTTGGCTGCATGTCCTTTGTTCAATGACTCTACCTATTTGGAAACAGGGCACCAATAGCTCCTTCTTACAGCAAGAAAACATGCTGAATGAAGTGGAGCCACAGCCCAGAGCAGCTGGCTCAAGAGCCTGGCACAAAGAAACTGTCCTTCCTTCCTTGAGACAAAGCTCTTCACCTCCTGGAATAGAATGGCATCAATTAGCCCAGAGATTTGCAGCACATGACATCAGGATCCCAGCTTGATTGGTACAAGGCTTGGGTCAAAAGCAGGCAGGCAAACCCACCCAGAGAAAACGGCAACAAACTGTACTGCACATTTTTCACTCGACATGGAGAGAAGACGCCTGAATTTTCTGGTAAGGACCCACCTTCAAGTGAAGAATTTCCCAAGACAGTCCATCCAACTGGCAACTCCAGATGGGTCAGGGCCAGCACTAGCTCCTCGTCCAGAGCAGGCAGCGCCCCCTCCGTCAGGGCAAACGGGGTCAGCAAGGTCTGATGGCTACTGGCTGTGAGGCGATCGGCTTGGGTGACAAGCAAGCGAGCCAGCCTGCAGGCCAGGTTGTCCACATACGTCACAGCATCGGAGCCCATGGTCACCGGGGAGTAACCCTCCGAGCAGAGGCACACGGACACCGTCACCGTCTCCTGCAGCCCATGGCCTGGACGACAAGACAGTGAACATTTCACCCCAAGTCTGCAGAAGCTACTTTCCCAGTATCCAAAGCCTTAGCCCAAGCAGACCAGGAGAGCAAGACCGAACGGAAAGGCAGCCACATAGCATTCAATGCTACCAAGCCTGGGGGTCCAGAATCAATGCTGACCCCATCTTCTTCCAGGGACTCCTGATTTTCGAACTAACCTCTATGAGCGCTGAGCATTTCAGTGTCCATTCTCCTGTCATTACTACTGTTCTCGGGCATAACTTCACCTTGCGCTTCAACCCAACCCTCAGATTCAAGTGTGTTGTCTTCAAGGCCTTTGCCCTTTTCCGCCTCCTCTACCAGCATTTCCTTGTGAGTCCTACCTGTCTGTATTTTTATTTAGGTGAGAGTTTTATAAGGCAGCACCAGAAGGTTACATAGTTACTCTGTTTCCAAAGAGTTCTTCTGAATGTGATTGGGGGGTGGCAAACATTACTCAACACAAACAGTATATATGTTGTTCACTGCCCCCTCCAACACCTCTGAGAATGGCTTCTCTGTATTGCAGGTGTTCTCAGTACTTCTGCTATGGTGGGGTCACCCCATCCTGCTGCCACTCCCTCCTCCTCACACTCTTCTTTCATTATGTCCAGGGCGGAGAACTCCTACCCAGCTACGTTTTTATGTCGTCCTTGGCAGAATTTCTAGAAATTACTCCCCGAAAACTTTTGTGATTGTGATAATCATGGCTGGACAGAAGAAGGGTTCCCATTCAGCCACTACGGGCCCTCAGGCAAAGGCTAATGGGTGTAAAGCATCCTTGCCCTGCCTTAGTCTCCAAAGCCTTTCCCCCAAAACTCTGCTGCCAGGTCACAAAGAATAAGGGCATCCCCGGTTTCCCACACAAGAACTACTGCTGTTTTCACATCATTGCCTCTTTAAAGGGCTCCAGCGGTACAGACACAGAATTCAGCCCCCACCCTCACACTAGACATATCCAGTATAGATTAGAGAAATCTGTTGTACATACTTTGGGAAGGGACCCTGGCAAAGCTGGATCCAGGAAACTTTAAGACTCAGAAATAGGAACGGTCACTTGCCTGCAGGAAATTGGTTAAAATCAAGGTAGGCGCCCTTCTTTCTAAGCAGATCACAATAGAATCAAAAAGATTTTCTTTAACACGAAAGGAGTGGGAAGGAGATTCACCCATACAGGTAAGTAAAGAAAAAGACCAAAGTTTTGACGTTCGGAGGGGCACTTTCAGTATTATTTTTCTTCTTTCTCTCTAAGAGGCCTGAAAACCAAGAAAAGAGGGCCAAGCTACATGCAGCAAAAAACAGCAACATAAATGCCAACGCAAAAGGGCAGAGGCAAAGGAGGCTGGCAGTCAGTGTAACTCTGCATTACTAACGTGGTTTGACCTTTTTTTATGAGGATGGGAGTTACCAGGCCTGAGAGAGAAGTATTTAAAACTGCCCAAAGTTCCAGAAATTGCACAATAGATTGATTCAAAGACCAAACCCAGGTAGGTCAGAAAGGTCTTTGTACATGGCTACGATCCCCACTATGTCTGTGTTTGCAGGTTTACAGTTTTCCTTTTCTCCATCTGCAGCAGACATACTACAGAAGCACTTAGAAAGATTTTTTTTTTAATGAGGTCAGTCTTACCTATTAAAAAAATGGGAGTTCCCATCGAGGCTCAGCAGAAACAAATCTGACTAGCACCCATGAGGACGCGGGTTCGATCCCTGGCCTCGCTCAGTGGGTTAAGGATCCAGCATTGCTGTGAGCTGTGGTGTAGGTCGCAGATGTGGCTCAGATCCAGCATTTCTGTGGCGTAAGCCAGCAGCTACAGCTCTGATTTGACCCCTAGCCTGGGAACCTCCATATGCCACGAGTGTGGCCCTAAAAAAAAAAAGTTGATAAAATTTAAGAGGACCTGAAAGACCCAAAGTTAAAGAAAAGTGACCAATCAACAAACAAGAATAACAGCAAAACCCCTCCTTTCCCATAGGTAATGGCATCTTAATGACACCTTCAGGTTAGTTCTTGATGTCTCAGTTGCACAACCCACATCCCAAAGAAAATACAAAACAACAGTATCTGAGAAGGGCTGGTAGCTCATGGTAACACATTAATGCGCTATCTTCCTTTGTCGTCTGTCACCGTGGTACTTGAAGACATCTGGAAGAATTACATGTTCCGGAGTGAGAATAGTTTGGTGATGGGAAGAGAAAATTCTGGAGCCTGAGATCCAGCAAGGAAGCATCTGGATGCACAGGCCACCAAGGAAGGAACCCCGCCGCCCAGGCGAGCAAAGCAGAGAGAGGTGGCCCCTGGGGCTGCTGGACTGACCACAGGAGAAGGAGGAAGAGAGAGGGAAGATGACTGTCTAAGATCTCAGATCTGCCTGAGCTGTCCCTGGCCGTGGCCCCAAGACTCCTCCTCTGCACTGCACCCACCACAGCACCCGAAACCTGTAGGTTAAGTCTAAGTTGTGGCTATTCAGGGAGCTCCAGACACAGCTGGAAGAGCTTTGGACATGGGATAACCCAGTGTTGAGGGCTCTTCCTTACACACACACACACACACACACACACACACACACACGCACCCACTCTCACAAAACCATAGGTTCTCACTCATACCCATCCCGCCTTGCGGCACCATGAAGATGCTCACAGACAGATTTCCCGATTACACAATAAGGAAGGGCGCCTCACCTGGAACACTGGACTGGAGAACGTTATCTGCCGTGCGCTCTGCAATCACAATGTGCCTCTGATGAGATCCATTGTAAATAAAGTAGAACTCAGCATCTTTAGGAAGATAGACATTTTTGCCAAACTTCGCGTAGACTGTCATCTGCCCCTGAAAAATGAATAAGTCAGGGAATCATCACATGTCTTGTCCTGCCTCTAAGAAACCACAATTGAAAGGGCCCCGGTCCAAAACAGGGCCCTTTGTGATGTTCCCTTCCTGTGGGCGAACTCAAACAGCACGAAGCCTTCTTCCCAAGAACAATGTTTCAGATGACAGGGGGGCTGCTTTCTGATCTATTTAAGTAGGGGTGTCAGAGTTGGTTTGCCGTTTTCAAACTTGAAGAAGGGAGAGTATAGGAAAGCCTTTTTTTATTAACTAGATGTGTATAAACACGATACTCTGTTGTGTTTTACTTCGCTTGAATTCCTACCTGATAAACATCATCGTTTGTGTTTATTTTTTCCTGCACCAGGGATACCCCCATAGTGTCAAGCGTCAACATAATTATCCTTAGCAATGGCCTTACCCTCCACTGGACCGCAGTGGGTTGCAAGAACCTTAAATATTCACAAACATGGCCTCATAAATACCTCTAGGTGATCAACACTGGCGGTGCCCTCGCCCAACCTCCACCTCTGTTTGCCTTCTCTGAGGGGTCTCCCAACCCTCTTTCTCATTCAGTCTGGCGCCACACTCTCTCTTGAAAGCATCTAGTTGGCACAAAGTAGCCTGGCCTCAGGGAGAGGAGTTGCCACCCTGGGTCACTGAGACATACCCTGAGGCAGGGAGGAAGGAATGTGGAGGGAGTGGGCAGCAGGCCAGCGCACCCCAGTATGTGATCATCACAGGTGGTGTGGGAGTGGCTCCATCGGGGCTGCAGCCTACAACCAGATCATCGAGGGACCAGAGGACTTTAAGGCATTGGGGCACTCCCTCCCCTCAAACACAAAAAAGCAATAAAAGGGGGCCTCCAAGGAGCAGGTACATTCCACCCCGCCCCAGGGAGTGGCAGGGAAATGGAAACGAGGAGGTGGAAAGGGGTTGCCCACTTGGGAGGCCCTCCAGAGTTCAGCTTGGAGAAGCATCTGGGTTTTGGTGTGCTTGCCCAACAAAAACAAGCCCACCCCTTGAGAATTCCTCACCTCCGGACAGGGTGAGGAAAAATGGAAAAGTCTCCACAGTCCCCTGAACATCCCTGTGCCTTTGCTGGATATTAGCACACTATCCCACAGGACATGGAGTTAGGCCAATCAGGACCAAAAAGAGTCAGTGTGGATTGCCTCTTTCCAGAGACTACATGGTTATTCCAGCTAATTTAAAATAAATTAAAATAAAATAAAAGGCTGTGTTTTCCTAGTGGTTTACAATCCATCACACACATTAAACATTATCTTGAATCATGAACAGGAATAAATACAAACTGTGGGGTTCTCAAAAAACCCTGGTTCATCATTTTCAATTGTCCTTTCTCAGTATGTGAGCACACGTGCGTGCGCATGCACATACACACAGGCATACGCACGCACACACAATCAATAGAAAGTAACATGCCCCTCCAAAAATCTATCACATAATAGCTTCACCAAAAAAAAAAAAAAGGTCAGGAAGAGGATCTGAAAAGCAAAAAACAGCAATAAATGCCTAACATGACAGAGAGGGGAAACGTAGATGAAATTCCATTTCCTAAAAAAGGAAGAATCATGTTCCTGGTTTTTAAAGAGATTATTAATTATCCAGGGGCAGAATCTGAGCCAACTTGTTGGTGATTCTCTTTTTTTGTTGTTGTTAGAAAATAAATTGTATAAACAGATCAAAGCTCTTCACAGATCACAAGGATATCTAATCTTTATTCAAAACAAGGATCATATTACTTTTTTATTTGGATAGATGAACCAGGACGATGACTTATGAAAGAGTTTAATTTCCACTCTTTCCAATGCACTACAACCCAAACCAGTACAGTTTTTCTTTTTAGTGATTTTTATTTTTTTATCGAAGTATAGTTGATCTACCACGTTGTGTTAATTTCTGCTATACAGCAATGTGATTCAGTTATACACATATATATACATACACACACATTCTTTTTAAAAAATTCTTTTCCATTATGTTTTATCTCAGGATATTGAATATAGTTCCCTGTGCTGTACAGTAGGATCTTGTCAAAACAATACAGTTTTTTACAATTCAATTATACCTCCTTTTCAAGACCATACCATGCTCCACATTGCTCAAAAAAGACAACAACAGGTCAGAAATAAGACATGGCCATGAAAGAGAGCTGCTGAGATGTCCTAGCTCAAAAATAATATTCAGCAATAAGGGAGTTCCCTACGTGGCTTAACAGTTAACGAACCCGACTAGGATCCTTGAGGATGCGGGTTCAGTCCCTCACTCAGTGGGTTAAGGATCCAGCACTGTCATGAGCTGTGGTGTAGGTCACAGATGCAGCTTGGATCTGGTGTTGCTATGAGCTCTGGAGTAGGCTGCCAGCAATAGCTCCAATTTGACCCCTAGCCTGGGAACCTCCATATGCTGCAGGTGCAGCCCTAAAAAACAAAACAAAACAACAACAACTAAATAAGCAATCAAAGGAGACTTTCATTTGCTAATCACAAAGAGATCAGAAAGATGTGACACATATTATGGGAGAAGGAGGGAAGGAGTGGTACAGAAATGAACAAAGAGACCCAATGAGATAGAAGGGGGTGGAGGGGTAGGTGGCAGAAGAGGAAGACAGGGAAAGAAA
Source organism: Sus scrofa (assembly GCF_054392235.1). Classification (NCBI taxonomy): domain Eukaryota; kingdom Metazoa; phylum Chordata; class Mammalia; order Artiodactyla; family Suidae; genus Sus; species Sus scrofa. Next base: position 93,351,435 of record NC_139384.1, on the reverse strand, counting down.
ATATGCTTATGAAAGAACAAGAGCATTTCCACTCAGAAAAGACAAAGCTCAAAGGAGATTTGGATAAAGCTACAAAGGAGGCAAGCAGGAGGAACGGGATTCTGCAAATGTGCTGAGGAATAAGTACATCATAAACAGTCAGCCACAGGTGACAATTCCTGACTAAGATTGAGGACTTTCCACTCATTGCGGCCACTCAAAATCTACTCCTACTCCTCTTAAAAGGCCACTAATTTTATTAATGGCAATGTTAAATTCCAATTTACAGAACTCCAGTGTGCGTCCATCACTTCCCCCATCTGGATTCAACTGCAGACTGTTTTAGGCAATTGAAAACTCTAAACTTGCCTAAGTGACTGTTGGCATCAGTATCAGAACCACTCTGCTTCTGTGCAGAAAAAATAAAGATGTGTTATCACCTTTCTGTCAGTTCACCATATTCCCATTTAAAAACCACTCCGTCATTTCACAGAACTTCTGGAAACAATGAGAAGCATAACAGGAAAAATTACCTTCCCAAATTAATCTATAGGTTTAATATACTAATCAAAACCCAAACTAAATTTGTCAAATGAATTCAACAAGGTTATTCTAAAATTCATCTGGGAGTTACTATTGTGGCTCAGTGGTTAACGAACCCGACTGGTATCCATGAGGAAGTTGATTCGGTCCCTGTCCTTGCTCAGTGGATTAAGGATCCGGCATTGCTGTGAGCTGTGGTGTAGGTCGCAGATATGGCTCAGATCCTGCGTTGCTGTGGCTGTGGTGTAGGTCAGCGGCTACAGCTTCGAGTAGACCCCTAGCCTGGGAACCTCCATGTGCCTTGGGTGCAGCCCTAAAATTACCAAAAAAAAAAAAAAAAATTCATCTGGAAGAATAAATATACAAGACTAAAAACAAAAGTTTTGTGAAAGAGAATAATGTTTGAGCTGCAGGGACAGGGATTAGAACTCACCCCTGCCATGGAGGTTATGTAATAATAAAGGTGGCATTTCAAATCTGTGGGGAAAGAATGAACTACTCAATAAATCATTTTGGAACAATAGCTATCTATGAGGGGGAACAACATTCTTCACACCAAATAGTTCAATTCCCAGTTCATTCAATATTGAACATAATCCATAAGTACGTAAAATTATGAAACAGTCTTGAATTTTTCATTATGGAACAAAATAATAGCAATTAAAGATACCTAAACTTCATCGATCCTGATACCACCCTAATTTACCAACCTTTTTTATTTTTCCTGTTTCCTCTCAGTCTTTGTTCAACACACAGCTAATTGTTACCCAGCTATACTCATGGCACAAGCAAACATATGCCTGCTCCCTCCTCTCTTCTCTTCTCTCAGAAGTATTTTCCATGTTGTTGCAACTGTTGGCACCATTTTGACTGCATTCCATCAAGTGTTTGTTGTCCCATAATTTACTAATTGCTCCTCTATTGTTGTACATTAAGGATATCTCTAGCTTTTTAACATTACATATAAATACTAAAATAAATATTCATGTACATTGTTTGTAATGCTTTCAATTACTTTTTAGAATACAATTCCAGAAATGAAGCCAAGAATGGGCACAATTCTCACAAATTGTGAGACAGATTTTCAAAAATGTATCAAATTTCATCACCACCATGTCAAAAGTATCTTTTTTTTTTTTTTTTTTTTTTTGCTTTTTAGGGCCACACCTATGGAAGTTCCCAGGCTAGGGGTCGAATCGGAGCTGCAGTTGCCAGCCACAGCCACAAAAAATGCCAGATCCGAGCCATGTCTTCAACCTATAACATAGCTCATGGCAACGCCAGACCCTTAACCCACTGAGTAAGGCCAGGGATCGAATCCGCATCCTCAGGGATACTTGTCAGGTTCGTGAATGCTGAGCCACAACAGGAACCTCAAGATCCCGGGAGTATCATTTTTATCCCAACTTTGACAAAACTTTTTTATTATTTCCTAATAGATAATAAGCACTTCCTCATTGATTTAGTTCATATTTTTTCCACTGCCACTGAAATTTATTGCCTACTTTTATCAAAGCCTAAATGGTGCCAGTATTGTTAGTGGCCATATTAAATTTTAAAGAATTCTAGTTGGAATTGCCTCTTCTATTTACATTTAAATTCACCTTGGTTTAGGCAGGTCAAAATTTTCACTTTCCCAAATGAACCAATTTAAAGCAATATCAAAATCATTCCCTTCCTCCTCTTAGGAGTGAAGGTATATCACCTATTACCTTCTCATGCCCAAATCAAAACCACTCAAATACTCCTGTAAAACTACTTAAGGCCAGGTAACGTGGAAAACAAAAATAACAAATCTTAGGTACAAAAACTTAATATAATCACACTAAATATTTCTCAATATAAGCACAAACAAAAAAGTCAAGAAAATTAAACCAACATTTTGTACACTCAAGTATTCCCCCTAGAGAAATTCTACTTGTAAAACTCCTCAATAATTCTCAAAGACCAAGCCTTCTGTTGAAATGCTGACAACTATGGACTTCTTTTCAAAGAACCAAAACATATTAAATGTTTTTGCCGCCTTAAACTATTTCATCCAACTCCCCTGACTCCTCTTTCAATGGTAATTAAGATGGAAATGGACATTGACACTGACGTGTACATTCTAAATATTTTTTCATTAATCTATAATGGTCTCTGATTCGAGGGCTCCAATTCCCTTAATAATTGGTGGCTATATTATCCCGAGCACTGAGTATTCTTGCACTAATGTTCTCCCTCCCTCTCTCCCTTTCTTCTCTCTCACCCTCCATAGACAACTTCTCTCTTACCCTCCTTAGACAAGGGATCTATATACACTTTGTTAATGACAGTATCATTTGCTGGACAACAATCATAACCATCTGGTTCCTAAAACACCTGGCATGACTAGGCAATAAGCAAATACTATAATTTCAAATGATGACAATGTCAACAAAGTGTGCAGCTTTCTAGTGAGGTTTCTTAATCTGGGGCCACGGGAAAAGTCCATAGGGTTTGGGATGCTCTGGAAACCTCTAACAAGGGTTAGCAAAACGGTTTAGCCTGTGTGTCCAACTTTCTAAGGAAAGCTTTATGGTTTTCATCGCATTCTCAAATGTATCCAAAGATTCAAAAAATGTTATGAACTTTGCTTTTATGGTAACAAACAAAAATGGGAATTTAATAAATACTATTTATTTATTTATTTATTTATTTATTTATTTACCTATCTTTTCAGGGCTGCACTGGCAGTGGTATATGGAAGTTTCCCAGCTAGGGGTGGAATCAGATCTGCAGCTGCCAGCCTACACCACAGCCACTGCAATGTGGGATCCGAGCCACGTTTGCAACCTACACCACAGCTCATGGCAACGTCAGATCCTTAACCCACTGAGCAAAGCCCACATAGAACCAGTGTCCTCATGGATACTAGTCAGGTTCGTTAACCACTAAGTCATGATGGGAACTACTGATTTTATTGATAATTGTTACCATTTCATATAGGAGTAAGACTGTTCTGTTTTCTAAGGTATTCTAGTGATAGACACAGCCTTTATGTGGTATCATTTCTGATAGAAGCACAATGAAGTTAAGTTTTAATTGACATATTAAATATTATAATGAATGTTTCCTTTTACCCGCCATTAAAACCATTATCATACATAACACTCAAAGTGAACTATCAAATCATCTAATTTCTTTGTTTTTAATATTTGAAAACTGTCCTCTTTCCAGTACCAAAAGAAAAGTAATTCTACCCAGAGATTTTTCTGCAGAACTCCATGTGTTGAAGTTGTAAATTCCTTGAAATATGAATTTTAAAATGATACATGGTCCCATGTCATAGATAAGTGAATAAAAGGACAGGTAGTCGTTAGTACCAGCAACAGCAGGATCCCAAAGCCAGATTAACAGTCTTGGGCTTCCCAATCTCTGCCCCAACCTGCAAGTTATGTTACCTTTACCTTCCTCAAGCAAAATTCCAAAGACAGTGCTGTGGGCACAAAAATCTTTCACTTCCAATTAATGCATTCAACTGAAGTATTTCTTTAAAACAAAGTCTGAAAATACAAAAATTACTTCCTATATATTGCATGCTCATATTATATATAAATGCGTATCTATATGCACACATATATTATCTTTTATGTGAACAGAAATCAACATATATAAAGTGCTTTCTTGTGTATTTTCTCATCTTATTCCTACAATGATGTCTGGGAAGCATCACCATGATTGTTATTTTATAAATGAAAACACTGACACCATCAGGTCCAGGGTGTGGCAGAGACACAAATCAAATCCACATTCCTTTTCCAGGTCCAGCACTCTTTTCTCCCCAGCATGTGACTATACAAACAGAAAGTGTTCAAGTATTAATCAACTTATCTACACCTTTACACTTAACATTTATTTTATTTACTGAATAAAAGGAGTCTCATCCAGAAATCCATGGGTAGACGTGGGGTAGAGAGGGCAGGGGAGGTCAGAGAAATGTTCTTTCATCTCCATAAAGATAAACGCACAGTTTTAAGCATTTATCTGGGGAGAGTATCTGTCTTTTAAGCAGAGATTCCTCAGAGGATACAAGGAGCATATGATTCAAAAAGGTTAAGAACTACTGATTTAAGCATCCTTTGAATAGTGTAAAATATCAAGACATTCAAATTTATTATCCAAACAAAAACTAAGTCAACAAAGTCCAACTGAATATAAATTGGCTAGATCCAGGAGGAAACATCAGAATGTCATTTTTTTTATATATAATGATTTTTTTTTCATTATAGCTGGTTTACAGTGTTCTGTCAATTTTCTACTGTACAGCAAGGTGACCCAGCTACACATACATGTATAGATTCTTTTTTCTCACATTATCATGCTCCATCCTAAGTGACTAGATATAGTTCCCAGTGCTACACAGCAGGATCTCACTGCTTATCCCGGAATGTCATTTTTTAAGGAAGGTAAACCAAAATGAGCTAAAAGAGTTATAAGACATTTCTTCAGAAATATCCTTTGGGGGAGTTCCCATCATGGCACAGTGGTTAACGAATCCGACTAGGAACCATGAGGTTGCAGGTTTGATCCCTGGCCTTGCTCAGTGGGTTAAGGAGCCGGCATTGCTGTGAGCTGTGGTGTAGTCACAGACGTGGCTCGGATCCCACATTGCTGTGGCTGTGGTGTAGGCCGGGGGCAATAGCTCCGATTAGACCCCTAGCCTGGGAACCTCCATATGCCACAGAAGCGGCCCTAGAAAAGGCAAAAAGACAAAAAAAAAAAATTTCCTTTGGGGTAAGAATGGCTTTCTTTTCCAGACAGGATGAAATACAGCATACTAGGCCAACATTCCCACTGATAATAACAAGAAAATAAAGACTGAGAGATTAGAAATAATATCCTTAAAGGTATCAGAAAACTAATGAGAATAAAATTAAAAAAAAAAAACTTTAGAAAGGGCAGAACCACTCCAAGAAATCATGGAAGCCAGAACACAATGAGATTTTATCTTTTTTTTTTCTTTTGGCCACCCTCACAGCATGTGAAAGCTTTCAGGCCAGGGACTGAACCCACACCACAGCAGTGACCCAAGCTGCTGCAGTGACAATGTCGGATCCTTACCTGCTGTGCCACAAGAGAATTCCAATGGGATGCTATCCTTAAAACAATGAAAGAAAATAACTGATGACCTAAAATTCTATACCTAACAAAACTAGTCTTAAAAATGAAGCTGAAATTAAACACTCAAGACATACACTGAGGGAATTCACCGCCAGCAGGCCATCACTAAAACAAATAGTAAAATAGCATTTATTCAGCAAAAGAAAAAAGTGATCTCAAACAGAAACATGAAAATGCAAGAGGCAATGAGGCACAGTGAAGTGTGTATATATAACTAATATCTAATGTACGAAATAATAATTATAATGTCATCGGATTTAAAATATTTGTACAACTACAATGTCTGACTACTTATGTAAAAGAGAAGTAGAATTAAGAGTATCTAATAGTTTTAGAAAAGTGTTAAAAGTAATAACTTATTATAATAATAAATATACATGTTATAAGTTGAAGGTAACCACTAATAGAATAGTAAAAGAAGGTACAGCTAACAAGTTATAAAGTAAAAAATGAAATATAAAATAAATAAATCATAAGACAGGAGAAATTAAGAACATAAAATGTACATCAAATAGAGAGCTATAGATATAAATTCAACTACATCAGTAATCATATCAAAAGTAAACAGACTAACTGATCCAAATGCAATACCAAGACAGGTATAGAAATTCAAGAACAGTTACAATATCTATATGCTGCTTACAAGAGACACACTTTAAAAATAATGCAGAAAGGTTAAGTAAAAAGATATACTATGCAACACTAACCAAAAGAAACCTAGTATAGCCAAAATATCAAAGTAGTTTTTAAACCAAGACATACTACTACAGAAAAAGGAAACTTTCATCATAAAATGTCAGTTAAACAACATGATACAATATTAAGTCTACCTAATATGTATGTACCTAATAACATAACTTCAAAGTATATAAAGAAGAATTAATGAATCCAAAAAGGAGAAACAGACAAATCTATAATCACAAGGGAAACTGTAGCAAGCTTCTCTCAATAGCTGATAGAATGAGCAGACGAAACTGACAAGGACATAAAACATCTGAATTACATGATTGCCAAGACTACTAATCAAAAAGAATTACCACAAATTAAATGTATATAGTGATATTTATTTAAAAGGCGTCCATTGTCCAAACCTCTGCATTAAACTCAGTTACACATAGACACAAACATAAAAAATTTCTTGATGACTTTCACACTTGATGGAATGATTCATCACTATAGAATTGAAATAGTCTTTGTTTTTGTAACACAGCTGAATTGAGTAAAAAAACAATTCATGACAGAGGTCAGTAAATGACTCCAGATTCCTCACAAGACCAGAGGCAAGCTTTAAAAAGCTGCTTAGCTTACTTCTTTTTAAAATCACTAACTTACAGATTCCTTAAAAACACAGAACTCCTAGAAATTAAAAACAAATATCTGATACTTCACATAGATCATTGATGGTGACACACTGGATTGGACATAAAAACACTTAAAGTATAACCTCTACTCTTCTATTATCCCAACATTTTTGGTTTCTTTGGCAACGCCTGTGGCATGTAGAAGTTCTGGGGCCAGGGATCGAACTCACACCACCGCTGCAACATGAGCCACAGCAGTGACAATTCTGGATCCTTAATCTGCTGCACCACCAGAGAACTCCAACCAATATTTCTTGAGGAATAAATGTCCTGCATTCGGTTCCAAAAAAAATCATCTGTAAAAACCGATGAAAAAGAATGGAAGCAAAACGGATATCAGTGGGGATTTTAGTCAATAATTAATTAAGCAAGAGATAGCTATCCAAAAATGCTAATTCTGCCCAATTCTGCATTGAAGAAAATCTAGTAACTTCATTAAGAATGGTTATGGCCAGCTCTTCCCTATACCTGTCAGACATATCTGAGCCATGGGATACTTTAAATATAGACAAAAGTGATAACATGCTCAGGGGAAAATGACAAGGATGCTGGAGGGACAGAGAAACCATGCTGTCACACAAGGAACAATTGAAGGAACTGGGACTGTTTTGCCAAAGGAGAAAAGACTCATGGGTATATAGTCATCATTGCAAATATCTGAGGATCTACCATGCAGACAAGGGATTATACATGTTCTGTAGGTCCCAAGGGGAAAGCAAAAACAATGGCGGGAAGGACAGGGCACAGAGTTCAGTTCTACAGGGGGAGCCTTCTAAGGATCAGAGATGTCCAAAAATGACATGGATTACTTCAGTCTAGGAGGAATAAGCACTACAAGGAAATGGCAGCTTTGTTTTTTGTTTTGCATATTTGTTTATTCTAAGAGAATGGGCCTAACTATCTACCCTTGAACTTACAGAATTTATGACACCTGGCATATAATTCCACATTTATATCTTCAATATGACAAAGAAAATGGGTGGGTCTAGATAAGTGGGTGCTTTGGGTTGTTTGTTTAATTTCTTCCTTATTCTTATGCTTTGGCTTATATCCTAGCTCCTTGGATTGATGTTTAGTTTGTTTTCATTCTCTGTGTTAGCAGTTTTCAAACTGAAATCAAGGGAACTATAGGTTCTAATGGAGGAATTTTGGGACTTTATAAAATTCTTTTTAAATTTCATTTTGGAAAATATGTTTCCAGTTATTTTTATATCTAAAAAGACTGCATCCACTTAAATGTATTGTTTACCAAATTTTAGTACAGTGGAAAAGATGAACTGCAAGGCTAAGTCATGGTTCTCACTGAATTAATAAATGTAATAAATTTGAAGGATATATTCATAATAAAGTTGATATCAAATAAAAGATTTCTCCTTCAAGAAAAGAAAGATTTGGGGAGTTCCCGTCATGGCGCAGTGGTTAATGAATCCAACTAGGAGCTATGAGGTCACGGATTCAGTCCCTGGCCTTGTTCAGTGGGTTAAGGATCCGGCATTGCTGTGAGCTGTGGTGTAGGTTGCAGACACAGCTCGGATCCCATGTTGCTGTGACTCTGGTGTAGGCTGGCAGCTACAGCTCCAATTAGACCCCTAGCCTGGGAACCTCCATGTGCCATGGGAGCAGCCCTGGAAAAGGCAAAAAAAAAAAAAAAAAAAAAAAGAAAGAAAGAAAGAAAAGAAAGACTTGGGGGAGGGATCAAGATGGCAGAGGATTAAGATGTGGCACTCACCTTCTCCCACAAACACATCAAAAAAACCATCTACATGTAGAACAATTCACACAGAACATCCACTGAATACTGGCAGAAGACTTAAAATTCCAAAAAGGGCAAGAAACCCACCACATAGTTAGGCAGAACAACAGGGAAAAAAGAGAGAGAGAAAGGAATCAGGACAGGACTAGCACTCCTGAGAGGGAGTTATGAAATAGGAAAGGAACCCACACCCTGGGAAGCCACTTAACTGACGGGGAGAGATCAGCTGAGACTGAGGGACCTCAAAGCCTCAGAGAAAAGCTCAGCTGAACTGAGAGGGCAAAGCAGAGACAGAGCTGCACAGACCATTAGTAACACCTCCCAGGACACCACAGCCTGAGATGCTCATAAGGGGGCTGGGCACTGAGACTCAGGCTCTGGAGGTCAGTTCTAGGGAGAGAACTAGGGTTGGTTATGTGGAGACAGCCTGAGGGGGTAAGGAGCACTGCACCATGGGCTAGGGGAGTGGAGTGCCACAGCTAAGGGAAACTGGGAGAAGCTCTGGGCCCACAGGAGAAACAAGGTGCCATTGCTGGTGAGGACAAGAAGAGGAGGTGTAGTTCACAATAGGAATTTCTTTCTCTGCAAATGTGTGGACTCTTGGAGGGCTGGACTACAGGCAGCAAGGCACCTCCTGTGTGGGCTAAGTGTGAAGGGTCACCTCTTGTGTGGTATACAGGTGGCGGGAGCAAACCACCAAGTCAACTCAGACCCAACACCACCCACGAGGGTCCATGAACAGGCACCACCCACAGGCCCAGTCACCTCAGTTGGCAGGAGCACAAACAAGCACCACCCATTGTTGCTCACACTCCCCTGGAAATGCACATGCCCTGCCACTGCCACTGCCAAACACTCCGGGCACCACCACCACCTGCCTGAGGGTCACAGCCACTTCCCAGGGCCCTGCAACTAAGAGAAGCCTGTGCCACTTTCCTGCAGGTCCTTGCCACTGTCAAGGGCCCAGCAACCAGGCACTGGCTACTAGCCCTGCCCATTGCCTCCATCTCCCTGAAAGCATGTGTGACACCCTATCAAGGAGATAACAGCCTGCATACACTGAGGAAAGAAACAGCAAGGATCCAAACTCTCATGCCGAAAATAAATAGTAAGCGTCACAAAATACCCAGGGGCATTCTTGTATATAAATAGGACTCCAAGACTACAGCAGTTGATTTCCCTAAACTCACAGAATAAGAAAAATATAAGCAAAATGAAGAGGCTCAGGAACCATTTCCAGTTAAAAGAACAGAAGAATTCCCCTAAAGGAGCAAACAATGAAATAGACCACTGCAGTCTAAGAGACAACAAGTTCAAAAAGGAGATAGTGGGAGTTCCCATCGTGGCTCAGTGGTTAACGAATCCAACTGGGAACCATGAGGTTTCGGGTTCGATCCCTGGCCTTGCTCAGTGGGTTAAGGATCCGGCGTTGCCGTGAGCTGCGGTGCCAGTTGCAGACCGGCTCGGATCCTGTATTGCTGTGGCTCTGGCGTAGGCCAGCGGCTATGGCTCCAATTCGACCCCTAGCCTGGGAACCTCCATATGCTGTGGGAGCAGCCCAAGAAATGGCAAAAAGACAAAAAAAAAAAAAAAGGAGATAGTGAAAATACTGAAGGAATTAAGAATGGATGTGGACAGTAATCCTTTAGAAAGGAACTAGAAAATATGAGGAAGAGCCAAGAAAAATTACAAAATTAATTTGCAGAGACATGAGCTGAGTTAAAGGCACTGAAGAGCAAAATGAATAATGCAGAGGAATGAATTAGTGGCTTGAAAGATAGAATAATGGAAATTACCCAATCAGGAGAGCAGACATAAAACCAAATGAAAACAAAACATGAAATCAATATAAGAGATCTATGATATAATATAAAGTGGGCCAATCTACACATAGGGATTCCAGAAAGAGAAGAAAAAGAAAAGGGGATGAAAATATTTTTGAAGAAACTATGGCTGAAAACTTTCCAGATCTAAAGAAAACAAATATCAAGATACAGGAAGCACAGAGGACCCCAAACACGTTGAACCCAAACAAGCCCACACCAAGACATAATAAAAATGGCAAAAGTTACACATAAAGAGAGGATTATAAAGGCAGCAAGAGAAAAACAAAGAATTAATTATAAAGGAACCCCCATTAAGGCTATCAGCTGATTTCTCTGCAGAAACACTATAGGCCAGAAGAGAGTGGCAAGACATATTTAAAGTTCTAAATGAGAAAAAATTGTAGCCTAAAAAATAACTCTACCCAGCAAGGACATAATTTAAAGTAGAAGGAGAAATAAAGAATTTCTCTAAGAAACAAAAGCTAAAAGAGTACAGCAATACTAAACCCATTCTAAAAGAAATATTGAAAGGGCTCCTCTAAATAAAAAAGAAGTGAGAAGAAATAGGATAGAGGAAATCACAATTAGAAAGTAATCACTTGAATAAGCCAGTATACAGATCTAAAAGGAAAAAAAAAAACCATTGTAAAAGCAACAATAAACACAAGGAAATGCAAAAGGATAAACATGAAGGTGTTAAAAAAGGACATCAAAATCATAACATGTGGGAAAGGAAAGAAATAAAAGCTAGACTTTTTTTTTTTTTTTTTTTTTTTTGCAATGTGTTTGAGTCTATATGACTATCAGGCCAAAGCAAGTAGATATAGGAAGGGGTTAACATACTTGAAAAACAGGGCAACCACAAATCAAAACCAAATATTGCATTCACAAAAACTAAAATAAAAGGAAATCATCCAAATGAAAAAGAAAGGAACAAAGGAGAAACATAGAATCAACTAGAAAACAAGGTTTAAAATGGAAATAAATACATATTTATCAATAATTACCTTCAATATCAATGGACTGAATGCTCCTATCAAAAGACATACAGTGGCAGACTGGATAAAAAAACAAGAGCCTACAACATGCTCTCTTCAAGAGACTCACCTTAGGGCAAAGGACAACATAGATTCTAGTTGATTCTATGTTTCTCCTTTGTTCCTTTCTTTTTGGAAACAAGTCAGGATCAGAAGCCATCTGTCCCTTCTCTTCCCAGCCCCCCATCACCTTTGCTCAACCATAGAGCATTCTAGGGCCTGTTGCTTTTCTCCTGACTCTTCCAGTTCTCAATGGGAGCAAAGGAAGGTAAAAGCCAGCTCAGTCACAGAAGAGAAAACAGGAAGCCACAGAAATCGGAGAAGCAGGACAATGAGGAAAGAGCATCTTGAGACCCAGATCAGCCCCAGCTCCCAAAGCCTGTGTGGGAGACAAGGAAAGGAAAAGATGCCAGGACGAGGGTGCAACAGGAAGAAAAGGAAAAAGCGGCAGCAGCCACAGGCTGAGGAGTGATGACAATGGCCAAGAGGAGAAATGGCTAGAAAAACCAAGCAACGGGGAATTTAATTGAAACAGGAAAAGGGCAAGAAAGATGTAAAATAGGTAAATGAAAATGAGCAGAAGAGAAAGAAATATCCACTCTACCAGGAACTGCAATCTGGAAACACTTTTGAAAAAAAAGAAGGGAAGCGGGGGGTAGGATCTGAATTTTGATACGTGCAAAGAACACTTCACCTGATTAAAAATTAAGAATGAAGGGCAAAGGAAACAGTAGAGAAGGTGCATTTTTGCGACATGTCATAAATGGTGGAGGGTGAATTTCCAAACTAATCACATCCAACTACTTGCCACACCCCCATTCTAGTAATTTCACCTTTCCTAAGTCATATACAACAGGGCAGGGAGAAGGGAAGGGCACATTTAGAGATTCCTTTCTTGGTCTCCCTTTAAAATCAACAATGTCAGAGTTCCCGTCATGGAGCAGCAGAAATGAATCTGACTAGGAACCATGAAGTTGTGGGTTCAATCCCTGGCCTCACTCACTGGGTTAAGGATCTGGTGTTGCCATGAGCTGTGGTGTAAGTCACAAACATGGCTCAGATATGGCGTTGCTGCGGCTGTGGTTGTAAGCCAGCAGCTATAGCTCCGATTAGATCCCTAGACTGGGAACCTCCATATGCCGCAGGTGGGGCCCTAAAAAGACAAAAAAAAAAAAAAATCAACATTGGCTTTAGAACACAGGAGCCCACTTTCCTGGCCTCATCCTTTTTTATCCCTTATTTAGGATTCTCTCTGAATTTTCAGGTCAACTTTTTAGGGTTCTTGGTCCGTGAAAACTAGGACCTACCTACAGAACTGCCAAATGTTGGCTTCCCCAGAGGTACCATTCACCCTCTTCCTAATTTAGCACAATGTGCAGTGGTACAAGAACAACATTTGTAGCAACACACACACATAGAACCAATCCAAAAAGGCTGAGCACACAATTCATCTTGTTAAGAATAAAACTGTCCACGTCCTCGGAACTTCCCTACTCACGAGGCATTTGGACATGCTATCCTATTTGAACCTCACAATCTGCAGAGACACAGACAGGTGAGGGATTGGCCCATGAGCCACCAGGTGGCCAGAACAGCTCCTATGACCCCACATGCATTCATGCCTTCAGTCCAGGTAGGTAGGAGTGTCTACTAAGCTCCATGGTTCAAACAAATCACCCACCCTATCATCCTAGTGGGAAGGCAGACATAAGGAACAAATAATTAAGCCTCCAGTATGTGAATGATTCATAAGACCTGATAAAAAACAAGGTGGAGTAGAGAGAAGGAGATTTTAGACAGGACAGTAGGACACAGCCTCTAAAGAAGCAGCATTCTAATAGAGTAAGAGAATGAGCCTTGTGCATATGAAAGAGCATTTCAGGCTGGGGGAACCAAAGACCCTGGAAGTGACATGTGCCTGGTGTGTTTGGAAAACAGCGAGGAAACCTGTTGGTTGAAGCAGAAGAGGAGGGACATGGAAGACAAGTCAGCAGGAAGTACAGGCCACCACAAGGATGTGGGTGTTAACTCTGCAGTGGGATGCCCTTGCATAGGTTTGGGGAGAAAGGTGACAAAACCTGAACTTCATTTTAAAAGGATCCCTCCAGCTGCTTTGCTGGACATAGGCCATGATGGGACAAGAGTTAAATCAGGAACCCTGGCAAGAAATGACTGGGCATACTCTCCCCATCACAGAGGCCCTGCCAAGAGGAGGCAGATGCACCAGTTTCCCAGAGATGACATCTTTATTCACCTCTGCTTATCATTGACTACAGCAGCCCCAGTAGCCCTGTGTCACTGAGAAGATGGGAACCCCAGGCCAGAAATGGACACTCTCCATTGTGGGAAAGTAGGCAGTTGTTCCGGGACCCTTGCAGAAATGCTGGCCTACAACCCAGGCCCTTCCTTCCATTTCTTGATTTTTTTTATTGTTATTTCCCCCAACACAATTTTTTTTCCCACTGTACAGCACGGGGGCCCAGTTACACATACATGTATACCTTTTTCTCCCATTGTCATGCTCCGTTGTAAGTATTGAGACATAGTTCTCAGTGCTATACAGCAGGATCTCATTGTTAATCCATTCCAAAAGCAATAGTTTGCATCTGTTAACCCTAAACTCCCAATCCATCCCACTCCCTCCCCCTCCCCCGAGCAACCACAAATCTATTCTCCAAGTCAATGATTTTCTTTTCTGTGGAAAGGTTCATTTGTGCCTTATATTAGATTTCAGATATAAATGATATCATATGGTATTTGTCTTTCTCTTTCTGACTTATTTCACTCAGTATGAGAGTCTCTAGTTCCTTCCATGTTGCTGCAAATGGCACTATTTTGTTCTTTTTTATGGCTGAGTAGTATTCCATTGTGTATGTATACCACGTCTTCCTAATCCAATTGTCTGTTGATGGACACTTGGGTTGTTTCCATGTTTTGGCCATTGTGAATAGTGCTGCAATGAACATGCAGGTGCATGTGTCTTTTTTTTTTTTTTTTCCTTTTCCAGGGCCACTCCCACAGCATATGGAGGTTCCCAGGCTAGGGGTCTAATCAGAGCTGCAACCGCCGGCCTGTGCCACAGCCACAGCAATGCGGGATCCAAGCCGGGTCCTCGACCTACACCACAGCTTACGGCAATGCCAGGGATCGAACCTGCAACCTCATGGTTCCTAGTCAGATTCGTTAACCACTGCACCATAACGGGAACTCCCTGCATGTGTCTTTTTTAAGGAAAGTTTCATCCAGATGTATGCCCAAGAGTGGGATTTCTGGATCATATGGTAGTTCTATGTATAGATTTCTGAGGTACCTCCAAACTGTTCTCCATAGTGGCTGTACCAGCTTACATTCCCACCAACGGTGCAGGAGGGTTCCCCTTTCTCCATACCCCCTCCAGAACTTGTTACTTGTGGACTTATTAATGATGGCCATTCTGACTGGTGGGAGGGGCTATCTCATGGTAGTTTTCATTTGCATTTCTCTAATAATCAGGGATGTGGAGCATTTTTTCATGTGCTCGTTGGCCACTGTACATCTTCTTTGGAAAAATGTCTATTCAGGTCTTTTGCCCATTTTTCCATTGGGTTCTTTTTTTTTTTTTTTTTTTTCTGTTGAGTTGTATAAGTCATTCATATATTTTAGAGATTAAGCCCTTGTCAGTTGCATCATTTGAAACTATTTTCTCCCATTCTGTAAGCTGTCTTTTTGTTTTCTTTTTGGTTTCCTTTGCTGTGCAAAAGCTTGTCAGTTTGATTAGGTCCCACTGGTTTATTTTTGCTCGCTCTTATTTCTCTTGCTTTGGGAGACTGACCTGAGGAAATATTCATAAGGTTGATGTCAGAGAATGTTTTGCCTATGTTCTCTTCTAGGAGTTTGATGGTGTCTTGTCTTATATTTAAGTCTTTAAGTCATTTTGAGTTTATTTTTGTGCATGGTATGAGGGTGTGTTCTAGTTTCATTGATTTACATGCGGCTGTCCAGGTTTCCCAGCAATGCTTGCTGAATAGACTGTCTTTTTCCCATTTTATGTTCTTGCCTCCTTTGTCAAAGATTAACTGACCATAGGTGTCAGGGCTTATTTCTGCATTCTCTATTCTGTTCCATTGGTCTGCATGTCTGTTTTGATACCAGTACCACACTGTCTTGATGACTGTGGCTTTGTAATATTGCCTGAAATCTGGGAGAGTTATGCCTCCTGCTTGGTTTTTGTTTCTCAGGATTGCTTTGGCTATTCTGGGTCTTTTGTGGTTCCATATAAATTTTTGGATTGTTTCCTCTAGTTCTCTGAAAAATTTCATGGCTAATTTGAAAGGGATTGCATTGAATCTGTAGATTGCTTTGGGTAGTATGGCCATTTTTACAACATTAATTTTTCCAATCCTGGAGCATGGAATATGTTTCCATTTCTTTACATCTTCTTTAATTTCCTTGATTAATGTTTTATAGTTCTTAGCATATAGGTCCTTTGCCTCCTTGGTCAGGTGTATTCCCAGGTATTCGATTTTTTGGGGTGCAATTTTAAGACTTCCTTCCATTTCTTACAGGTACACAGACCGATGACAGATGGATGGGAGGAAGAAAGAAAGCATTTCCGTTTACCCCTATGCTGGCATTTATCAAACAGGAATTTATCAATTCAGAGGAACACATAGCACTTACGGTCAAATGGCTTTTCAATCTGAACATGAAATAGCTTTGATCATCCTCTAACTTTAACCCAAAGTGTTATGGTATATAAACTTCTGGTTTTCTTCAAGGCTGACCCTAAACAGTCAATATAATCTAATCCACTTTACAAACTCTATTATGACAGATGCCTATCTGCAGATATGTCACCATTGTCAAAGCCCCCACCCCCGCCCCACCATAAAGATGTCACTGAAGTAATCTCAGGTCAGTTAGATTTTCTCTTAACTCACAGTGAATATGAAATTTCTCACTTCTGGACATGGAAATTCAATGTGAAACCAAGAGTATTTGTCAACTTATTCACTGAAGTTGCTTAGGAATCCACAGGGATAAAAATAGCTATCACAGGATCCCTTTGTGTTTTAATTTCTAGTATCATGCATTTGAATGTCCCAGGTACCATGCTAAGTGAATTATCTCATGGAGTCCTTACAACTACCCTTTGAGGTGGAAACCATCACCCCCATTTCACAGATGAGGAAACTGAGGCTTTCAGAGGTAAAGTACTCTGACCACAGTAATCTGGAGATTCAGAGGCAGAACCTAGAGACAAGCCCATCTCTGCTAGGTAGACCCTGCTTCCCTCCCAACTCCCTGGCCATCCTGCCACTGTGCTCAGCACTGCACCACCTGGAGCAGGGCCTGGCCCATTGCAGTGACTGACTGTCGCCCCAGACAGAACACCGTGGGGTCTAAACAAGTTACATATGAATGTAATCTGGGTACGGAGAAAAAGACTCATGTTCAAGGAACAGGAATATTGTGACCACTTTTGAATTATTTTGTTCTCTCTTCTCCTGCCATTCAACAGAGACCTGATGAGTGCTGAGCAGAGATTGTAGGAAGAAGACAAGACCTGGTCCTGACCTTCACAGAGCTCAGCCTTCACAGCCTGGTAGGCAGAGAAAAGCTTACACACACACACACACACACACACACACACACACACACACACACACACACACACACATCAGTACAGAAGTCTCTGCGTCGATAAGAGCAGGAGTAACCAGGTCCACCTCATGACACTGGGAAAGACCTCCCAGAGGATGAAAGGGCCTTTGTCAATGGCAGGGAATTTCAATTAAAGTGTGAAGACCGACTATAGCACAATTCCTTGGGGGATGACTGCTTATTGTGGCCAGGCTGGAACACCTCAGGTGGTGAGCAGGGCCAGAAGGCAAAGCTGGACTTGAAGGCAGAGGCCGGCTCACGGAGGGTGGGGGTCAGGACCTTGGGCAGGCGAGTGACACAATCAGATCTGCATGTGATCTCGGGGACAGAGGCAGTCACAGAGAAAGGACCCTGTGGAGAGTGGCCTTTCTTGGAGCACAGTCTCTTTCACAATATCCTACTGAGCTCTAATTTATAAAGGGCACTTAACCCCAGAAGGTAGAAAAACATGGGTTGGGTCAACATGACTGGACCTCCGTCCACATCCTCATGCTTAGTGCAAGGCAGACAAACAATGATTGAGAGGACTCTGGGATTAAAGCAGACCTGGGTTTTGATCTCAGCCGCCTCAGCTCCTTCAACTATGAAACGGGGATAAGCACCTATCTTATGGGGTCAGTAGAATGAAATGAAATCAGCTATATTGATATTTGCCCAGCACCTGACACTTTCATGCTTAATAAATAATAAATGACTTAGCTACTAATATGATAGCACTAAAAAAATTATTAGTTGGTATTCTTTGTTCATTGAAAAAACACTTATTGGAGTTCCCATCAGGGCTCATACTGGTAGTGAACCCGACTGGTATCCATGAGGACGTGGGTTCAATCTCTGGCCTCGCTCAGGGGGTTAAGGATACGGTGTAGGTCACAGATGTGGCTTGGATCCCACCTTGCTGTGGCTGTGGCGTAGGCCGGCAGCTACAGCCCCTATTCAACCCCTAGCCTGGGAACCTCCATATGCCACAAAAGCAAAAAAAAAAAAAAAAAAAAAAGGAAAGGAAAAAGAAAAAATATTTATTGAATACCTAACACCTGCCAGGTATTTTCCTCCATTTTTCTTAAAGCAACACGGAGAGATTGGTGGTGTGGTATCCTCATTTTGCAGATGAGGATATTGTGCCCCAAAGACTAAATCATTGGACCAAACTTACATTGCCCTTCACCAATTCCTCTTAGAGCCAGCAACAGGATTCAGAGAAATAAAAGTTGAAAGGTAAAATAAGCACTATTGGTTTCTTATCAACGAAAACTTTCTGTACTTCAAAATAGTCTTTCCTCTAAATGGCAGGGAAAAAAAAAAAACTAGAGGTGTTTTTATCCTGAGGATAGTTCACTCTAACAGAGTCTGGCAAAGAGGTATCAGTTATTGCATTCTTCTGGACCTGGATGCTACTACTGTCTGTTTGCAAGTCAGCAAGCAGAGCACTCATTTTCAATGATCCTAATGAAATTTCTGGCAAACTCTGGGTCCCACAGGACCCAGGCTTGCCTTTGTCACTGACCTATCCTTTTCATCTAGGTCTAGGCAGTATCTTATGCACAGATAGGACTCAAAATTTAAAAGGAAATGAGTTCCCAGTGTGGCTCAGAGGTTAAGGACCCGACACAGTGTCCATAAGGATGCAGGTTCGATCCCTGGCCTCGCTCAGCGGGTTAAGGATCCAGCGTCGCTGCAAGGTGCAGCGTAGGTCACAGTAGCGGCTTGGATCTGGTGTTGCTGTGGCTGTGGTGTAGGCCAGCAGGTGCAGCTCTGATTCAACCCCTGGCCCAGAAACTTCCATATAGCATATGCCACAGGTGTGGCTGTGAAAAGAAGAAGAAGAAAAAAAAAAGAGAGAAAGTACATCTCTGTACACCAAAAGAATCGCTTCTTTATTGTTTCCACGGTGATCTTTCTTATGCTACTTTTTTCTCAATTCAAAGAAAGATAGTTTCATCCTTCCTTCAACAAATATTAAGCCATTATTAGAATACACTCCTCCCACTGCTCCAGGAATAAAGGAGGCAGCAGTGAGCAAATCCCCGATCTCAGGATTTAAAGTCATCTGTGGGGAAGACACAATCAACAAGAAAATACCACATAATGCTGAGTGCTATACAGAGCACTTAAGACAGGACACCAAGTGCCTAGGGAGTGACTCTAGACTGGGCAGTCAAGGAGACCTGTGAGACGCAGGGCATAGAAACCGAGATGTGAACTGCAAGATGTGCAAGGTTTTTTAAGGAAAGAAGAGAAAGGATTGAGAATGGAGTGAAAGGGAAGGAAACAAAAAAGGACAGGTCCATGAAGAAAGCCCCTCTGTCAGAAACAATCAATGAGGGCTTTGTCCCCAGGCGCAAAGACAGGTATGAAAGGACAGGGAGTTGCTCCAGCACCTTCCACTGAGTGACAATGTAAGCGGGAGAGCAAACCTGGCCATTGTAATAGAGAAACCCTAAAAGCTAGTTGGTGTAACACAATAAAAGCTCGTTTCTTGCTCACAGGACAGCCCCACACAGATACTGCTGCTTGGGGACGTTCCTCCAAGTGGCTTTCCAGGTACCCAGGTTCCTGCCACCTTGTGGCTCTGCCACCTGCAACACTTGGCTCCCAAGTTACTCTGCTCTATTCCAGCAGGAAGGAAAAGAGAAAATGGACCACCACAGCTCTCCAAGCCTGAGCCTGGCTTCCATCTCTTGCCCCCATTGCACTGGCAAGACCTCAGCTACAAAGAGTAACTGGAACATATTTTATAGCTCAGTGTCCACGAGAAACTTTGGTAATTAGCTCAATTCTGCCACAGGCTCTGGCACAACAAGTGATTTCCAGAGAACATCTAAGAGCTAATAGTGTCACTAAATCCCAAGCTTCGTTTAATGAAAATTGAATAATACTACACTTTGAAAAAAGCCAAAAAAAAAAAAAAAATCTAAGAGAGGCCAAGAGGTGGAGACTGTGTTGAAAACAAATGATGGCGAAGCAAAGCCATCACACCCGCACGGGATGGCTATTTTCAAAAGCACATTCTGCCTGCCTGCCCCTGTCTGCCTGTCTGTGTATCTTTGTCTCTGTCTCTCTCTCTCTTTCAACAATTTTACCCCAAACATAGTGCCAAAAGTTACACTTCTGCAAGTGTCCCTTAATTCAGGAAAGAAAAAAGCTGGTAGAAAACACCTCATCAATAAAGAATTGCTTACATGATAAAAGAAAACTGTATTATTTTAAACGTTGTCCTGAACAATCAAGGAGATTTGGACACACAACCTTAAATCATGCCACTTGGTATATTACTCCACAAGTAGAGCATGCACAACTAATGGATGCTAAAAGTTTTCCAGAAGTCCCCAACTTGACACAAATTTACCTGTCAGAGAGGCACAACATTCATTCACATTCCAGGACTAGCTCTCCGTATAAAAACAACATCCCTTTAAACTCACAGAGGCATTTCCTGGCCACGTGGTAACTGGGAGCTGCCCTGAGATATGTGACAACACAAAAGCCTGTCGGCTACTCTGCTGACTGTGCCACAGTGTCCTCAGTTTTTCCTTAAACACAATTGAACACTCGGTATTACACAAGATCCCTTCTCTCTGAAAAATTCTTCAATAGCTAAGCAAGAGTATGCCCCCAAGACTTAGGATGATTTACGTTTTTATTTTTTATTTTTTATTTTTTTTTTGTCTTTTTGCTATTTCTTTGGGCCGCTCCCGCGGCATAGGCATATGGAGGTTCCCAGGCTAGGGGTTGAATCGGAGCCGTAGCCACTGGCCTACGCCAGAGCCACAGCAACACTGCTCTACGCCAGAGCCACAGCAACGAGGGATCCGAGCCGCGTCTGCAACCTACACCACAGCTCACGGCAACGCCGGATCGTTAACCCACTGAGCAAGGGCAGGGACCGAACCCGCAACCTCATGGTTCCTAGTCGGATCCGTTAACCACTGCGCCACGACGGGAACTCCTGATTTACGTCTTTTAAAGACATCTAACTGAAGAAATGCTTAAATTACAGTAAGCCCTGAAGTTATTCTATTCCTAACAGGATAGATAGACTCTGTTTGGGGGGGGGGAGTGTGTGTGTGTGTGTGTGTGTGTAAGCCTGTACCTCTCAATACCTAATTCCTATACTGCCTCTCCCCCTCCCCTCTCCTCACTGGTAACCACTAGTTTGTCCTCTGCATCCATGGAGAGACTGTGGTTTTATTTTTTGGTTTTTTAGTTTGTTGGGGTTTTTTAAAGGGCTGCACCTGTGGCACATGGAAGTTCCCAGGCTAGGGGTCGAATCAAAGCTACAGCTACTGGCCTACACCACAGCCACAGCAACGTCGGTTCTGAGCCATGTCTGCAACCTACACCACAGCTCACAGCAATGCTGGATCCTTAACCACTGAACGAGGCCAGGGATCGAACCCACACCCTCATAGATACTAGTTGGGTTCATTATCACTGAGCCACAATGGGAATTCCCAGATTCTGTTTTTTTTTTAACTGGTCATACCCTCCTTCCAAATTACACATCTCCAGAACCTTTTGACCATATGAGGAAAGCACATGTGACTCTCTCTGAGTCAGTATAAACATGTTACCAATAATCACAGAAATTAAACCACTCTCACTGAAATCCAATTTGTTCAATTTTGAGCATGTGGAGCACACAGTTGCTAAAAATGAATTATTCTTAAAATAGAGAACATCAAGAGCTTTCTACTTTTCTGGATAAGAGATTTGAATTGTTTTGTTTTAAAGTTTAAAGGCAAAGACAGAGAAAAAGTAAAGAATTTCCACTGATTATTCCAATAAAAACAATCCAGTTCAATGATATAAACTGTGACAAAGACACTCAAGATGCTGGTCTTTAAATGTTTGATTAAAGACTCAACATGGACCAAAAGAGTCTAAATAAGTGCTTCATTTTTAGGGTAACTTCAAGAATCATTTCTCTTGTTCAAATTTAAAGTTTTAAACCACTGAAAACATCAATCTTTGAAGAAATTCCTCTTCAGAGCAGACACTTTTAACTTGTTTTGACAGCAAGTTGCATCCATTATAAAGTTGGCCATCCCCTGGGATGTGTTTTCTGAAAAAAAAAAAAAAAGTACTTGCAATTCCTTTATTTGTATAAATAGTATCTCCTGATGCCAGGTAACACTGGAATGCAGCATGAGAAGCAAGACACACACTGTCACCGCTGTTGGGAAATACATTTAACCTTCACAATGACATCGCAAGGTAGGTTTTGTGATTCCCACTTTATACATGAAGGAAGCGAGACTCAGGATAAGTTAGAAGGTCTGACTGGGATTTGAATTCAGGTCTATCTACCGCTTGCTATGATTTCAGGATCAAAACAATTGGTACTGCCTAGATGGTTCACAGTATTTACATGCCCAGAAAAAGACAAGTCCCCAACTCGTGAAGATCCTCTCTGAAACCACATCATCAGCATCATCAGCATCCTCCACACAGTTTGGGTGAAACTGGCTACTTACTATAAAGTGCTCATCTTCCTGAGGAAGGGAAACTACTTGACTCCGTAATATCAGAAAGTGGCAGCTCGCCTAAAAGGGGAGCTGCGACGAAGCAAATGAGACACTGAACCCTTCCTGACTATATACTGAAATAAAGGGTGACGCTTTAATGAGGATACAGATTGAGGGGTGATGACCTAAGTGACTTTTAGAAACAGAAAACCTGGAGAGTGAACATCTTTCAACAGTTCCCCAGACGACTGTCCTGCAGACGAGAAGACCCAGTCAACTAAGCTGAGTATTTCGACTGGGGTGAGAGCAGATACCTAGAGTGAATACTACAGCTTCCTAAAGCAGCCCTGCAGGCAGTCCTCCTTTACCCCAGGGGATATGTTCTTGGAAATACAAGCAGCTTTGCACAAGGTCATCCGCGTTACTAGAGTACCACGTACCCATGCACCTGCCAGGCCCCGTTCTGACACTGTCACCATATTAACTCATGTCATCCCACAACAAGCCTTCGAGGCAGGTGTTCTAGTATAATCCCCATTTGAACCTTGAAGCAGGAGTGCTTAGATAACTTATCCAAGGTCACGCAGCTAGTGAGGAGGCTGAGCCAGACAGTCTCTTAACCTCAGAGCCAAGTCCTCAAAGAGATGCAGTTCTACACACTGGCAATGCCAACGTGCCCCACTCTGGAGGCCAAGACACGCCTCCAGCTATACATGATTGTGGGTCAATCCGCCCCCTTGTGGATGGATGAAGCCCTATATGATGTCCAGGGCTTTCTGCCACTTCCTAATGTTCTCGTCATCTTTATCCTCCAGTTTTTGACTGCACCTTGAGCTGCTGTAAAACTCACAGTTTAACACCAAGCACCACACTCTCGTTTCGGGTGGCAAAGTCACATACCTTTGGTGAACTATCCTGCCTCAAAACTGCTCCTTTGAAACACAAGAAAAATGGTGGAAAGAGTAGCCACAGAAAACACCGTTTGCTGAGCACACTTAACCGAGAATGGCTTAGCAGCTCACTCCCTGACTGATCTCAACAGGATTTCCCATTGGGAACCTTCTCCTCGGCTAGAATTCTCAGCACCCTGTGATCAGGATCGGGTGGGCACTAGCCTCTGTGGCTAAGAATATGCGAGCATTCTGACAAGAGGGGAAGATATTAACCTTTCAACTTGTCTTAACTATACGTGATAAGTACAAAGAAGGCTTTGTGGTATACGGTGCACGGTGCTTTTTCCAATATTTCATAATGCATAACCATTTAAATGGTTTAGTAAGATTTATCTATCACATCTGACTTGAAAGAAAAACTGAATTTTCAGATTTGCAAAGTAGAGGCATTGATCCAAGATCTACAGAGACACCCCAAAGGGAAACCACCAATTGTGACCTATGATTCAATGGCAACTCGCCCAACCATTTCTTTACTACATTAAGACAAAACAAAGAAATAATTGTCTTAAGAATGAGGCGCCTTTCCCCAAAACAAGCAGGGCTCTATCCTGTTCTACATGTTTACGAATGGCTTCAGTGAAGGCATAAGTGTCCTTATCAAATTTGCGAATGGCAGGAGCAACGTTGGGAGGGTCAGTTATCACAAAGCAAGATTCAGAAAGGACAGGGCCAACACTAACAAGAGGAACTTCTAGACGATCAATGAAAGTATTGTACTTAGAGAAAACGCAGCAGCGCAGTAGAAGACGGAAAGGGACCAGATAAACACCACGGATGCGGAGAGGATCTAGAGCGATTTCAGATGCCAGCAACCTCAGGACTGTTAACAGGGTGGCTCAGCCACCCAAGCAAGCTAAGACCACCTGCGGCTGCAGGACAGTGACCAGAACAAGGAAGGCAATAGTACCACTGTCCTCTGCATGGAGCAGAGCCTGCCAGAGTTTTCTGCTTAATTAGAGGCACCACACTTTAACTGGATGGTTTGGACCACCAGGGTGGTAACAGCTCTCAAACCCATATCACATAAAGAAAAGCTGTTGAAATTGGGGGGTTACTTTGGCAGAGAAAATATGGGGGGGGGCACAAAAGCTGTTCTCAAATGTTTGAAGGATCACGTCTAAGTTCCCCTGTGGCCTAGTGGTTAAGGATCCTCCACTGTTACTACTGTGGTTTGGGTTGCTGCTGTGGCACCAGTTCGATCCCCGGCCCAGGAACTTCGACATACTGTGAGCACAGCCAAAAAAGAGAAAGGAAGGAAGGAAGGAAGAAAGGAAGGAAGAAGAAAGAAAAGGTATTTTTGTCGTGGCACAGCGAAAATGAATCTGACTAGGAACCATGAGATTGTGGGTTCGATCCCTGGCTCCACTCAGTGGGTTAAGGATCCAGTGCTGCCATGAGCTGTGGTGTAGGTTGCAGATGCAGCTCAGATTCTGCACTGCTGTGGCTGTGGCGTAGGCCAACAGCTACAGTTCCAATTAGACCCCTAGCCTGGAACCTCCATGTGCTATGGGTGCGGCCATAAAAAGCAAAACAAACAAAAAGAATAGAGTTCGTATATAATGTCTCAGAGGCAAAACTAAAATCAATGAAGGGAATTATCATAGACAGATTTTAGACCACAATTTAAAATTATTTGTAATAAACTGTCCAAATATGGACTCTCTTCCTTATGGAGTAAAGAAATTCCTCCCAACCTTCGGAAGTGTTTAAAGAGGATAAAGGACCACCTGTTCTTCTTGTCAGAAAAAAAACTTCTACACATGAGATTCCATAACAAAAACAGTTCCATCTTGCATTGGACATGCAGGGTTGTTTCACTTTGCTGATATTCAGAGAATCACAGAAGCACAGAGTAGAGATCACAAAAGAGTTCACACACTCCTCCTAATTCTCAGCAGAGAGACAAGTCAAACTGTCCCACAAAGGTCACTTTCAAATTTTTCCTTTATGGACTTCCCATCGTGGCTCAGAAGAAATGAATCTAACTAGTATCTATGAGCATGCAAGTCAATCCCTGGCCTTGCTCAGTGAATTAAGGATCCGCCGTTGCTGTGAGCTGTGGTATAGGTCACAGACTTGGCTCAGATCCCGAGTTGCTGTGGCTGTGGTGTAGGCCGGCAGCTACAGCTCCGATTGGACCCCTAGCCTGGGAATCTCCATGTGCCTCAGGAGTGGCCCAAGAAAAAAAGTGGCAAAAAAGACCAAAAAAAAAAAAAAAAAAAAGAGTTTATCTAGAGCCTGTCTTTGGGTTTATTTCTGTTAGAGGAGGAATTAAAGAGACTCTAGAATATACACCTTCCAGTTATTTGGGAACTAAAGCATTTTCATGGGAAATTGGTTGGTTCGCTTGTAGGCAAATTAGTTTGGTGCCCGAGTGTGTCAAGCCAGTATGTGATCACTTTACTAAGCGCAGTGTAAGTAGCCAGGAATAAGGCCAGCTGGACTTCTATGCTAAGCAGTGTTTCAAGGCGGCTTTGCATTCTGGCAACTTATCTAGTTCCTAAAGAGATGAGAGAACAACTTGGTTTATTGAAGTTGGATTTTAGTACCTTTTAAGCAAACTAGGCATTTGTAAGTGCGTGGTGGTGTCATTAGCCTTTGAAGGCTGTCCTGTATACCTGCTGCCCAGCTGTAGCTTCCCCTCAGTTTTGAGTGATTTTTAATCGAGGCACATTAAGCTTCAGTCTTGTTCTTTCTGCTTAGAGATAGAAAGCTGGCTCTGGAAAGGAGAGCAGAGTTCTTATACAAAGAGGTGAGTGTTTGCACACAGAAATGAAAGTACACCAACTAGTAATTTTTTTTTTTAGACCGGTTCTGAGCGGCATTTGGCATGTAGAGATTAGAAACGTTTTAAAATGCATTGCTTAATATTTTTTATTTGCAAATATTTTTTTCCTTATTAATTTGTATGTTCTATGTCCAGTGTTTTCCTGCCGTAATCATTACAGAGCCTATTTTGGTACTCATGACGAATCGGAGCTGTAGCCACCAGCCTACGCCAGAGTCACAGCAACACGGGATCCGAGCCGTGTCTGCAACCGACACCACAGCTCACGGCAACGCTGGATCCTTAACCCACTGAGCGGAGCCAGGGATCGAACCCGCAACCTCATGGTTCCTAGTCGGATTCGTTAACCACTGAGCCATGACAGGAACTCCGATCAACTCTTTTAGAAGAAATTTTTGTCACTACTACAGCTGGGTTTTAGATAATATGTTTATAAGCAAGATGACACATTAGTGTCTATATAACTTGAATTTTGTTTACAGGTTGACTAGCCACACTTAGTCGACTGTTCAGAGCCCAGAGTCTCCAGAGGACTTCCTCTTCAGTCTCGAGAATAGGCTCCTCTGTTCTGGGCCAGCAGTGAGTTTTTTACTTGGTAAAGAGGCACAGTGGCACACAGGCTCACCTTCTCCCCTGGTTAAAACTCAAAGGATTTGGTCTTTGCAATCAAGCTCAGTCCAATGGGGGAATAATTCACATTGTCCAAATGAGACACCTTCATGACTGGATTAATAAGTGATTCTAATTTAGTGCTTTGCTTTCTTAATGAAGAAATACGGTTTTGTTTGTTTGCTCGCTTGCTTGGTTTTCAGAGCTGCACTCACAGCATATGGAAGCTTCCAGGCTAGGGGTTGAATCGGAGCTACAGCTGCTGGCCCACACCACAGCCACAGCAATGCCAGATCCAAGCCCGTGCCTGCGACCTATACCACAGCTCACGGCAACACTTAGCAAGGCCAGGGATAGAACCTGCATCCTCATGGGTGCTAGTCAGATTTGTTTCAGCTGAGCCACAACAGGAATTCCCAGGAAATAAGTATCTTAAAGTTGGGGCCTGGCAGAAGAAAGGATGGATGCTTAAGAAGAGAGAACAGATGTCCAAAATAGAAGCCAAATCCTTAGACTCTTCTCAGATCCTTTTCCTGCTCTTCATTACCCAGTCAAATGTTGCTAGCCTACTCTTCAAAGAACCATGAAAATATGCCTGACAGGCCTGGGGCTTGGTAAATCAGGCATGTGAATGAGTGTACTTCCCCCACACAACATACCTAGTCTATGGAAAACACTGATTATCTCAGTTTGGAAGCCTCACTTGAATCAGTAATGCAGGTAGCATTAAAAAATAAATAAATAAATAAATAAATAAATAAATAAAAAGAGTTCCTGTTGTGGCAAAGCAGAAAAAAATGAATCCAACTAACATCCATGAGGTCGCAGGTTTGATCCCTGGCCTCCCTCAGTGGGTTAAAGATCTCCCGTTGCCATGAGCTGTGGTCTAGGTTGCAGACGCTACTTGGATCCCACATTGCTGTGGCTATGGTGTAGGCCAGCAGCTGTAGCTGATTCGACCCTCGCCTAGGAACTGCCATATGCCGCAGATGGGGCCCTAAACAGCAAAAAAAAAAAAAAAAAAAAAAAAAAAAAAAAAAAAAAAAAAAAGATCTTTAGTTATCAGCTGGTTATTTGATATATGATAGTCCCTAATCTTAATTTCACCTAAGAAAAATAGTGCAAATTATTTTGCGAAAGTAAAAAATGTTAATATTATTGCAGGCCCCACCGAAAGCATTGTTAAGACTATGGAGTTTAGCCAAGGGGAAAAATGGAGGAGAGCGGACCAAAATTTTATTTATACCCATATGCTTCAAACCTAAAGGGCATATCCACACAGAGGCAATCAGTCATGTTAGTTTCTAACCATTCTTAAATAAATTCACATGATATAGGGCTGTGTAAACATGATTAGGCCTATGCAAACAGCTATAGCTAAGGAATTCTAAGTTCCTCTGTACCAAAATATCTCCTGTATCAGTCTGCCAGGATTTATGATACTCCTATCTTCAAATTTACTTCATGGATAATATTAAGTCATTAAAAATTATGATAAATAATATTTAATCACATGAAAAAAATAGGTCACAAAACAATAGGCAAATAACAACCATTTTTGTTAAATTATGCATATACCCAGATAAACATGAAAGATATATGGGGTTAGGATTTTTTTTTTTAAACTTTCGGCACCTTACTTTTCTACATCCTCCAAATTTTCTACAATCAACATGTATCATTTTTATAACTAGAAGAAAACTTATAAAATTTAGAGTAAGTTTTAATCATCACCTCTAAGACATATAAACTTACGGGTCATCTCGCAATCCACTCCGAGGTATTGCTCTAGGTATTGCGTGACCTTCCATGCACACAACCTGCGTATGAGCAGCTACAGCAGCTCTAATCACAATCACAGAAACTTGGAAACACGTCAAAGATCCCTCCATGGAAAGAGGAACCGCATCACCTCCACATTACGGAACCCCACTCAGCAACACGGAGAAACAAACTACTGAGATGCGTTACAAATAGATGAAGCTCAACTGCACTAGGCTGAAAGGCAAAAAGCCACACTCAGGTGGCTACTTAAATGTATGATTCCACTTTGTATGACCCTCTGCAAAAGGTCAAACTATAAGGAGGGAAGCAGATCAACAGTTGCCAGAGACTGGGGTTAAGGAAGGCATTGGCCACAAGCAAGGGGCACTACAGGAAATGTGGGAGGGATGAAAATGTTCTATATCGGATGGCAGTGTTGGTCACAGGGCTGAGTCAAAATTTACAACAGGGAGTTCCCATCGTGGCTCAGCAGAAACAAATCCAGCTAGTACACATGGGGATCTGGATTCAATCCCCGGCCTCGTTCAGTGGGTTAAGGACCCAACGTTGCCGTGAGCTGTGGTGGAGGTCACAGACGTGGCACAGATCTGGCATTGCTGTGGTTGTGGTGTAGGCTGGCAGGTGTAGCGCTGATTAGAACCCTAGCCTGGGAACCTCCCTATGCTGCCGGTGTGGCCCTGAAAAGAAAAAAAAAAACAAAAAACAAAAATAAACAAACAAACAAAAACCTTAGAACAATATACTAAGAAGAGCGAATTTTACTACATTCATATTTTATCTTAATAAACTCACCTAAGGGGGGAAAAAAAAACCTATCCATTGGAACTGAAAGTCTATTTGCATCCAAATGCTGTTATGTTATGTGCAATTCTTTATCCAAAATACATCTATGTGTCCTCTTAAAAGTGATTTTCTTATTAGGGTTACATAAGCATCGTGTAGTAGGCACAGAATTCTGAAGGAATGGGACCCCGGAAAGGGAATCTTTAACCAGGGAAAATAAATTCAATAAGGTTCAGGATACTCAGGGCTGCCTGCAATCCCCCTGCAGACCCTGGCGGGGGCATCTCTGCAGCTCCACACAATGACCAAGAGATTCCAGAGCTGGAGAGAAGGTATTTAAAATGGAGTGGGGACAGAAAATACCATTTTCTTTCTTTCTTTTTTTTTTTTTTTGTCTTTTTGCCTTTTCTAGGGCTGCTCCCATGGCATATGGAGGTTCCCAGGCTAGGGGTTTAATCGGAGGTGGCTACCACCAGCCTAGGCCACAGCCACAGCAACGCAGGATCTGAGCCACATCTGCGACCTACACCACAGCTCACAGCAACGCTGGATCCTTAACCCACTGAGCAAGGCCAGGGATTGAACCTGCAACCTCATGGTTCCTAGTCAGATTCGTTAACCACTGCGCCACGACGGGAACTCCAGAAAATACCATTTTCCACCCTATTACTTTCAGAAGGTGGCTGACTGCAAACTCCAGATTCCACTCAGAGAGCCAAGGCTTTTGCTGGAGTTAAGCACTAATTTCCCTCATGGCCACACCAGAAGCATTTCCACACCGGTTGATGCATGACTGAGCAGTCGCCAGACCAATTTGGTTTGCTCAATTTAAGGCTTAAAATACCCGACACACCTCTAGGATATCAGAAAAGTGCTTCTGAGAGGTGTCAGAGGAGATTGAGAATGCTTTCTCCTTCTAGACAGATTTGGGAACAAGGGACTTTCTCCTCCTGAGCTTAAAGAGGGAACTGGGTTTTTGATCTGTTTTGTTTTCCTTCATTTGGAAGAGCACACAGGTGAGATTTAACTGATCCATGTCATGAGCTTAAAAGGGGATAGCTAGACCAGAGATGTGCAAACTGGTTTTTATAAAGCAGCAAATTGTTTTTCCTAAGAAACATTCTTATTCTCCAAAGGGAAGAGAGCAACACCCATTTTTTTTGTCTATGGCGAAAACAACAAAAGAAAGTAGCCTGGGACAGGCATAGGAATAATTATTGGACAAGTGCCTTGAGGAGATCTGAACTCTTCCTCACTAATATATAGAAGAATTCTATTTTTATTTATTTATTTACTGCTTTTTTGTTTTTAAGGCTGCAGGTGCTGCGTATGGAAGTTCCCAGGCTGGGGGTCGAATTGGAGCTACAGCTTCTGGCCAACGCCACAACCACAGCAATGCAGGACCCAAGCCGCATCTGCGACCTACACCACAGCTCATGGTAATACTGGATCCTGGAACCACTGAGCAAGGGGTCAAACCCACATCCTCGTGGATACTAGTCAGATTCATTTCCACTGCACTACCACAGGAACTCCTTAGAAGAATTCTATTTTAATAAATATTATTTCTAGTATAACAGCATCGTTTCTATGACCCACAGCAACAGTTCTTTGCTGCTCCAACTGACACAATAAAGTTAAAAATGAGACTTTCACAGGCTTACACAGCATAATTATGGTTTCTCTTCTACCCCATCTCATGCCTAGACAACTATAAGCTCTCTTCTTTTTGTATTTCCAGCACCTAGGCGATACCCGGCACATAGCTGGCACTCAGTAAACTTTCGCTGAATAAAAGAAGGCAGTAATGAATGAACATTCAATGACAAATAACACCATGACCACTTCCTACGTTATTACTGGTGGTTGGGTTATGTGGCATGCAAACAACGTACTGCCATCTTCCCAGTTTCCCTGAAGATCACGTTGCTAATCTGCAGAGCCATTTCCCAGAAAGGTCTAGGAGGTGGCAGCTACAAGGACGAGATGGGGGAGATTAACCACAGGGTGACTAGGACAAAGTTAAAGCCAAAAGAAATAAACAAGTTTGGAGTTCCCGTCGTGTTGCAGTGGTTAACGAATCCGACCTGAGGTTGCAGGTTCGATCCCTGGCCTTGCTCAGTGGGTTAAGGATCCGGCGTTGCCATGAGCTGTGGTGTAGATCACAGACGTGGCTGGGATTGGCATTGCTGTGGCTGTGGTGTGGGCCGGCGGCTACAGCTCCGATTAAACCCCTAGCCTGGGAACCTCCATATGCCTCAGGAGCAGCCCTAGAAAAGGCAAAAAGACAAAAAAAAAAGTTCAACAATCCAACTGACCTGAGCTATTTAACAGGTAGATGTCCAGGAAAACAGGCATGGGACAGAGAAAGGAAAGGCGAGAGAAGGACAAAATCTCAGACTGGAGTCTATAATGGGGGCACATCACACATACGAAATATTTAATTTGTTGTGCTAGTGTAGCAATAGCCTGCATTTACAAAGTTGAGTAGGACTGACAGACTGTCTGGAGTCCCCCCATGTGCATTAACATGAACTACCTGAGCCTCCGCTTGGGTGGATTTTTTCAGGGTTTTTTTTTAAGCTTCATTCTAGATCTGTTTTTAATAAATACTCTAGATTCATCAACTATTCAAATAAAGAATATCCTTTTTGCTAGTTACATAAACAGGTCCCTGATAACAGCAGCAGTATGCTTTTTTTTTTTTCTTTTTTTCTTTTGTTGCCCACGTCCATGGCACGCAAAATTTCCGGGGCCAGGGATCGAACTGGTGTTTCAGCAGCAACCCGAGCCACTGCAGAGACAACGCCAGATCCTTAACCAACCAGAGCAGAAACCCCTGCAGTACATTTGTTATAGTGGGAAATATTTGGAAATTCCAAGCAGAGGAAGCAGAGAGCATCTTTCAGTAACGAGATTTACACCCTTGACATAAACTTTATAATTTGCACAAAGCCTGAGAATTCGTATTTTTCCATAGAACCAGGAAATACCTTAAATATTATATATTTTTAGGCCAAATTCATTTAGCTGAAACAGACATCTTCTCCACGCCTTTAGAGCACTGATGTGACCACAGACAATGTTGAAAAACATACTCTGAGAAAGACTAAAGGTCACTAAGAACCTGCCACATCTGGAGTTGGCCAGTTATGAGAGATGCGGTGTTGCCACAACAAAACAAACTGAAACAAACGCAGCCCCGTGTTCAGACTTGACATGGGAGGATGGTGCTGGGGCCACAGAGCTTTCCTGCAAACGCTGAGTTTGCAGGAACCCTCTGCTGGGTAGCCCAGCTGGACATCCCAGCAGTAAGGGTTCTCGCCCCCAAAACTTCATGCAACCAAAACGAACACAAGCTAAATCTAGACCCCAAAGGTTAGAAAACACATGCAGAATCCTGCTACGAGCAAGCAACACGGGGAAGAGAACATGGATCTCAAAAGAGGCCTTAGGCGCTCAACACGGTACACGGACAAAGTCACTACTCAGAATTTTCACCCAATTTTCAAGACTCGCCACCAAAACACTATGCAATAATTCTCAGTTAATTGTGACAGTTTAGGTGGTAACACTAATTTAAAGAATAAAAGTGTCCCATGCATCACAGTGTGTCATTTAAAAAAAAAAAAAAAAGGTCTCTCCTTGACAGCAGTTTTTAACTTAAGGGCAAGTGAATCAAAATCAGGTTGGTCTTTATTCTAAAATAAGCCTATAGGTTAAATCAGAAGAGATGCTCTTCCTCCTTTTTTGTAAGAAAGGAAGCTGGGAACACCTTCCCCTCTCCTAGGCTGTGGTGGCTGGTACCACAGAAACATATGAAGAGGGAACTCTGTCTGATCAGTCCATGTTCCCATTGAGTCACAGGCCAGGGTGAGACTTCTTCGCTATGCCCACGTATTTTTGTGAAACAGATTCACAAAATGATGCCTAGATCTGGGAGTTCCTACTGTAGCTCAGCAGAAACGAATCCAACTAGTATCCATGAGAACGCAGGTTCGATCCCTGGCCTCACTCAGTGGGTTAAGGTGTAGGCCGGCAGCTACAGCTCTGACTCGACCCCTAGC
The DNA here is from genome assembly GCF_054392235.1 of Sus scrofa. NCBI lineage: Eukaryota > Metazoa > Chordata > Mammalia > Artiodactyla > Suidae > Sus > Sus scrofa. The sequence goes on along the minus strand of NC_139384.1, from coordinate 93,317,695 downwards.
CTGGGAACCTCCATAGGCCAAGTGTGTGGCCCTAAACAAGCATTAAAAAAAAAGAAAAAAATGAGGCCTAGATCATGTTATTTGAAAACTCAAGGCACTACCTCCTAGGAGGTGACTGTTAAGAGCTCCATTAATGGCTCCCTTAAGAAAGTAACCAGCACATTGAGACAGTAGTCCTCTGGCCCAAAGGGACATGGACTCTGTACCCCAACACATAATTACTTCGGGTATTCTGCAACCCATAGATAAAATCTATTTTTACAACAAGCAATGGCCTTTTTTTGTCTTTTTGCCTTTTCTAGGGCTGCTCCCTTGGCATATGGAGGTTCCTGGGCTAGGGGTCTAATTGGAGCTGTATCGGCTGGTCTACACCACAGCCACAGCAACGTGGGATCTGAGCCGTGTCTGCGACACCTACACCACAGCTCACGGCAACACAGGATCCTTAACCCACTGAGCAAAGCCAGGGATCGAACCTGCAACCTCATGGTTCCTTAGTCAGATTCATTAACAATTGAGCCAAGACGGGAACTCCAACAAGCAATGGCTATGAAATAATGATAGAAATAAAAAAGAAACTTTAAGGTATTGTTGACATTTTGCTTTTTGGCTTTTGTTAACTTTCTTTTCTGTAGGAGCAGCAACCGAAGCTGTTCCTCTTTTTAGGGAATCACCCATTGCGTGAGTCTTGGTGGCAGGCGAGACCCTACCTCACAATACGGAAATGGACATTTCCTCTGGCGTCATATGACCCAGACTCAGCTCGCTGAGGCCTGTTCCAGGCTCTGAATTTGCAGTGAGTGACATCAAAGATCCAGAGTTCATGGCGCTTATTCCTGGCAGCAGCAGGGGTGACAGCAAAGAGACAGTCAAGTGTCTAGCGGGGGCAGCAGCACTAAAGCAGGACTCTACCAGGAAAACGACATGACTCCTGTCTCTTCTGAGCTCGGGTTTCCAGCCATCTTCCAGTTACTTTAAATTGTGCCTAGATCAGAGGATTGTAACCTGCAACTAAGAGCTCTGACTCGTGCAACAGGAGAAATGTTTTTTCTGTGAGTGATAAGAAAGGAGTTACCCTCATGAGTTAGCATTCACTTTGTATAAGGAGGGATAATGCGTTGCTGGTAAAGATAATATAACTAAGTTCTTGGAGTTCCCATCGTAGCTCAATGGTTAACGAAGCCGACTAGGAACCATGAGGATTCAGGTTCGATCCCTGGCCTTGGTCAGTGGATTAAGGATCTGGCGTTGCCGTGAGCTGTGGTGTAGGTCTCAGACACAGCTCAGATCCCGCATTGCTGTGGCTGTGGCATAGGCTGGCAGCTACAGCTCCGATTAGACCCCTAGCCTGGGAACCTCCATATGCCACAAGTGTGGCCTTTAGGGACAAAAGACAAAAAAATATATAAAATAAGTAAGTTCTCACTTTTTTTTCTATCTCAACCTATTTGTGTCTTACTGCAGTTGTATTTTCTCAATATTAATATCTTTGGAAGAAAAATATTCAGTTCAAATTTCTCACTGCATAAAAATAATCTGTGACAACAGAAGTATAGTGTTTAGCTTTAAGAAGGGTAATAACTGGGAGGAGGTACAGGATGAGCTAAAAATGTTCTGTGTCTCCATAGAACGTATGTTCTATGTTCTGGGTGATGATGACATGAAGATATCTTTGTAAAAATGTACCATATGCACTCTTTTTTCTTTTCCTTTTCCTTTTTTTTTTTTTTTTTTTTGACTGGATCCACAGCATATGGAAGTTTCCCGGGCCAGGGATCAAATCTGAGCTGCAGCTGTGGCAATGCTGGTCCTTAACCTGCTGTGCCACTGTGGGAACTCCCCCACATGTACTCTTCAAATTTGTGCACATGATTACACATAAGTTGACCTATGTAATTCATAATCACACAGACATACAGATGCATGGCCTAGAAGTTGTATTAACATTAAGTGTCATCATGTTGATGACGAAGCAAACACAAAGAATGTCCTCAAAATACACTTTGTTTGTGTGTACTACCTCCTTTGACCTTGGACTTTCCTGAACATTCTATACTGATGACAGAATTACTACCACAGGACACATTTTAATGCCCAGCAACATTCTTTAGTGCCTCCTAAGGATGGGCACATCCAGTTCTGGTTTCACTTCTCATCACACCTTCAAACCTTTTCATCAAAACTCTCAGCAGAGATCCAGCAAGAGAGCTGAGGTCCTGCATCCCCCACTTCCTTGTACCTCAATTCTACTGCCATCTCACTGTATCTCAATTCCCAAACCTAGAAACTGACTTGTTCTTCTGCAAGTCCTGCCCTTATGCCTCCTTTTCTTATCAAGTGACCCTGACACTATCTGGTCCCAGAAAGGAGGTTGATGATAACTAACTATGGGCCAGTCACTGCCCATAATAGTACATAGCCCAGTACTATTATTCTCCTTACTTTGCCTCTCAGGACCCAAGACACATGGAGTCCTTGACGTTCGAGTGCTCACATGGAGGGCCAGCTCAACCTGTATCTACCAGCTCACCCCTCTTCCCTAGATCTAGAATCCAGCATATGCTCAGCTTCTTCCTTTCCTTCATTTTCCCTGGTGAGGAACTCATAATTTCTCTTTAAAGACATCCATTTGCCATTTCAGATGCTGCATATACACACACATGCACTCAAGGCAACACAAAATACCCAATAAGAAAGCAAGGGATTTGCATCTTCAAAGGAAGCCTGTTGCATTTTCAACCCTCAAGTTGTATGTATAATAATGCTCTATTCCTTCCTTGAAGATGAAAACCGAAAATATTTAACTTACCATGAAAATCTCTATAGCCTTTCTCAAGTTACAAAAGTCCATCTTACAAACGTAACATATGGGATGACCAATGCCTTGGTGGACCCTACCCTTCCTCCAAAAATACCATATGTTCCCCTCCCTCCAGAATTCTGAGTGGTGGTAATATTCACAAGCGTGTCAAGATCAGATCTCAACCAGTTTCTGCCAGAAACTTCTACTTGTTCAGAATTGAAGTCAGGAGAACTGGAAAGATACTAGAGACCCAATTCGTCCTTCTTGTACCCTTACCCTACCCCTCCCTCCCACCCCCGAGACCCAGAGTCAACCTTCGCCCATCCTGGGAGCCAGGGTAAGTTGTATCAGCAAGAAAACCACAGCATCTGGGATTTGACACCCAGCACTGGATACTCAACACCAGGTCAAGGACAAGGAGAGGGGGGACAGGGGATAGGAGAGATGGGGGGGAGAAGACGGGGGAGGGGGAGAAGGGAGAAGAAAGATGGGAAGAAAGGGGAGGGGGGAGAAAGGGAGAGAAGAGAGAAGAGAGGGAAAAGGGGAGATGGAAGGAGAGGAAGTGAAGGAAAACAAAGAAGAATTTTACAAAGCAGTTAGGAAGAAAGCCTTAAAAGGGAAAGACCAGGGAGGTCCTGAGAGGATGGCTGGATACATTTGAGAATATATGTTGGAACTGATCCCTTAGGATATGCTTGGACCATGTGTTTCACCAGCCTGGCCCTTTGGAAACAGGTTTTCCACCTTAACTTAAAGAAAGCCATTGTGAAGAATTTTTTCACAATAATAAATGCCTCATGAAATACCACACTTTCATAAAAATGTGGTTTTCATAGAGCTTACTTTTCTTAGGGCTGCTGCATTTTCCCCAGCTGTAAGTAAAAGTGTAAGGAAATAAAATTTTATTTGGGGAAACTACAATGAAGAGTGATTAAAAACCCCACCCAAAAAATGTCTATCCTATTTATATTTAAATGACTGTACTCAATAGATCAATAAACAAAGTAACAATCTCCAACCTCAGAACAAAATTTGTATTACCATACAACTCACTTATTTTCTTCCATTTTTCCTCCAAACGAGATGGAAAGAAGGGCACTTCATGAACTAGGTTAAGAGCCTGGTATGCAAGTAGTGGGAATATGCCTCTGTTCTGCTAGGTTAATGAGGACTTTTCTATTGTTCTATGTATAACAGAAGCATGCTAATAATTTCAAGGGGAAAGTTCACTGAACTTGGTGCCTGTTCCAAATACTTATTTCCCATTTCTCCACACTGGTTAACATGCATGCAAAATTCTATGCAAATTGAGCTCAGGCTGGCTGGAACATTCACATGCCCTTCGGAGAAGGCTGGTACAGTTTTAGTAACAAGATAAAACACCTGCACTGGCTCTGGAGTGCACTTCAGATACCAAGCCACTTATGGAGGAGAAAAAAGTGTCCATCTCACCAGGAAGTAGAGAAAGGTAAACAGAAATCAAGAAATCTAACACTCAATTCAGTCCAAAAAGTGCACTGCCTGAAGTATCATAGTATTACTTATTTTATTCCCTCAAATTTTACATGAAGAAGAAAGAATTCCTAGTTTGTATATGTGGAATCTATTTCTTCAAATGAAAGTGGAATTACACTAGCACCAAAACCTGACAAATACACTACAAGCAAAGAAAACTATAGACCTGTATTCCTCATGAACATAGGAATAAACTCAACAAAATATTAAATTAAAAAATTTAATTAAAAAGTTAAATCCAGCAGTACATAAACAGATAATGCATCACAACAAAGTGGGATTCATCTCAACAATGCAAGACTGACTCACATTCAAATATGAATGTAATTCACCATGTTAAAAGACTAAAAAAAAACACATCATCTCAATAGATACAGAAGAGTATTGAACAAAATTCAACATCCATTGATAATAAAAACTACTCAGTAATAAAGAACAAACTAAGCACTGTACTCTAGAAGGTAAATTTATAGTCTTACAGGAGTACAGGTCAGCAAATACAAGTGTACTACGTTTGAACAAATAAGTAAATGCATGTAGTTAACAAGAGCCAAGTTTCTCACTGTCAAAAAGTTATAAGCAAAGAGTGAATACTAGGTTAAGCTTGTGATGCTGGATTGGAGTCAAAGGTAGCAGTATGAACCCATGTTTATTTCCATATATATGCCTGTATACATGGGTGAGTGTACATACATAACTTTCCAGGCTTTGTCCACTGAGAAGGCCTAGAGGCAGTAACACCCCAGTGGCAAAGAGCATACCTCCTGCCCAGATCTTGATATCTACATACTATCTCCAGTAAAAAGGCATCAGGGATCCTTGGAGAAATGGCTGAGTCTTGGAAAATGTAAGATCAGCCTGGAGCACCTTGTGGGGCCAAAAAGGAAGGAAGTCACCAACAATAAAAACAGATGAGAGCATTTCAAAGACATACAGGAGCCAATCTGAAAGAGTCCCTGATGTCCAAAGCTAGACGAACCTGAGCAACTAAATAACAACAGTATTTGGTTATAACCCAAAGAATAAAACAAATATGAATCCACACTGATACAAACTTTCTTACAGAAGAACTCCAATTAATAGAGAAAGAATGAGAGAAACAGAAAGTTGCCTCCCCCCCCAAAAAAAAACAAAAACAAAATAAAACATGATAACTGCTAGAGGAAGATATGCAAGTGAATGCTAAAGTTAGGAGGCAAATAGGAAAGATAGGATTTTGAATAGCCTTAGGGCTGGTGTTTTGGGTCTGCAGCCAAGCTCAGAAGGGCTCACAACTGGCTTCTGCTCTGCTGCTCCCACCTTGAGATTTTCAATAATTTTGAACTCAGGGGTCCCACATTTTCATTTTGTTTGGGGCCCCACAAAGTATGTGGTTGGGCCTGTCATGACCTCAAATTCTCTCCCGTAAAATATTTATTAATTACTGTGGTGATTTTAATACATGTACATAAATTCTGAGCTTTATTCCCCCTCCTTTGGGTTAAGGGTTGAAACCACACATTACTCACACATATCCCCAGATAACCATCTGCTGATCTTAAAGCAGGAGCAAGAAGAAAGGAGAAAGGAAAAGGAGAAGGTAGGAAGAGGACACCTCGAGGAAGCTGCTTATTCTCTGGTACCACCTTGATTTCCTATAACTAATCACTAATTGTCACATCGAGGACCTTTGTCCAAATGTCTCCTCTTGCTAAAGAAAGTCAGTCAGTGGCACTTTTCTCTCCAGCCTTCTTAGTTGACCAAGAGTTTCCTTTGCAAGTCAAGATCTATAAATTTAAGATCCAAGGTCATTTACCTTTATATAAGTTTCATTCAATCAGTGTGTACTGAGCACTTCCTCTGTGCCAGGGATGGTACCCAGGACTCAGCAGCAAAAGGCAAAGATTCTATTCTCATAGCTCCTATCTCAGTGAGAAAACAGATGAATTATGATATATGAACTCTAATAGAATTTTTTTTTTTAATGTTGTGGGTTTCCCCATGGTCCACACAACTTGAATACACAGAAGCCAAGATCCTTGGTTGGTTGGTTGGTTGGTGGGTTGGGTTTTAATGGCATTTATTTGAATAGTCTACCTCAGAGGCTAAAAACAACAAACTGGATTTCATCTGCTTCCTGTCTGAGCTATTTCCGATCCCCTCACCAAGGAGTCCTTGTGAAGCAGTGTGGCCGGAAGGTGTGCAAACACCCAGACCCTTGGCTGAGTCAGCTCCACTCAGAGCTTTGACGGCTGCTGGACCTTCCACCTAAGCGTCCTGGGATAAACAGTTTATTCTACCTGAGTTGACTTCACCACCACAAACAGCAGCAGTTGTGAGAACACTACCATGCCCCAGGACTCCCAAAACATGGGTCTCAACAGGCTGGGGACAAGTGGCCGCTGGCATGTATTCACACACTTACCGGTAAGCCACTTCCCTCAATGCCTGCACTCCTGTCACTGGAGGTTAACATCCGAGATGACAACAGGGTCTATAAAAACGTATCCCTCAGACTTGTGAAAGGGTCTCAGAAATCACAATCCCTGGAAACTTTGGCCAGAAATGATATTTCCCCAGCACAAAGCAGGACTAAGTTTCCTTCAAGGGGTTCTTCTGCCCCCTCTCCTTTCCCATACCCTAGAATCAATACATAAAATCAAATGGCCAACTCTTCTTCCAGAGGCATGCACACCTTTCCAGAGAGGGGCTAACCTAGCTGGGACAATGGCCACTTGATGATTTTCATCTATGGAAAAATTAGGAAAAATTATTGCTGATCACAGTGTTTATGATTAGCCTGGGCAATAAATACTGACTGTGTGCTTAAACTGCAAGTGCCTCATGCTGCTTAATGTTCACCTCAAATGTCACATCGTTAACCAATGTGTGGAAGGAGAGAGGTATCAGGTGGGAAGTGTGAAGTTGGTACCGGTCCACAGAGAGTGTGGGAGCACTGGTGAGTGACTGAGCTAGAATAGAAGCAGGATGGGTATGACTCAGAGGGGCAGGGAAAGGTCTCTTTCAAGTTTTCTTTTAATAAGATTTTCTGGACAAAAAATAGGAGTTCCCGTCGTGGCACAGCGGAAACGAATCCGACTACAAACCATGAGGTTGCAGGTTCAATCGCTGGCCTCGCTCAGTAGGTTAAGGATCCGGCATTGCTGTGAGCTGTGGCGTAGGCTGGCAGCTACAGCTCCGATTAGACCCCTAGCCTGGGAACCTCCATATGCCATAGGTATAGCCCTAAAAAGGACAAAAGACAAAAAAATAAAAATAAAAAATAAAAATAAGGATGGTTGCCTTGGTTCCTTCTGTCCCCACGTGCCAATGGCTTTCAAAAGATAAGGCATCTTCTGCTTACTTTAAACGTTTTAGGAAGACAAAGCAACTCATGAGTGTAAATGGCAACTAAGAAAAGAGGCGACCGGCTGCAAGTAGAAGCATCACAATTCCGAAATGTCTAAGTGCTTCAGTTCCCAAAATGTTAAACCCTTCAACATACTCATAAAAGGGCTCCACTTAGCCTACCCGAACTTGAACCTCCTATCTCCTCCCCCTGCCTCCAGCAAATATGAACCAATGGCAGTGCAGAAACCCCAAGACATCACAACACACCAGATGACATCCCAGTGAACCAGAGTCCTGACACCTGCTGGCGGGCTGTGGTCCCTGTAGTTCTTCTTCCAGACATACTGACCCTGTGGTCATCGCCAAACCTGCTGGCCAATCACAAATCCCATCCCCAGTGATTTCACAGCTTTGTGATGAGGTGAAACGTGGCCTTCCTGGGATACAGAGGCTTTCCTGGGACACAGAGCAGTCTTCACTTTGGGGCCTCAAACTCCAATGGTACACTTATTGAGCAAGTCAGAAAAGAGCAAAGGAAGACTCAACAGAAAAAGGAAATCAAAATGCCTCTGGCCTAAATCAAGCTGAAAAAATCTGGCAAGGAAAGGGGATCACACGGCCAAGAGAAAAAGTTACACCCTACTTAAAGGAGGACTGGAGGGTTGAGAGAAAAATGGAAAAGTTTCCTTCACTTGCCCCATTAGGATTAAGGAACACTGATCAGCCAAAGCTGACTCTGGAAGAAGTTAAGGTTCGGGGGTAAAACATACTTCAACAGAATCCGCCCTCCTCAAAGAGCTCAGAGACACTTGACCCTGCCACGAATCATTATGTGAACATAACCTAGAATTTTTTTCCCTAAACTACGAGAAGCTCTTAAAGTTGCTACAGCTCTAGCAACCCTGCGCGGTTGCTGGCCCTCAGCACCTGAAGTTTGTTCTTATGCCACGATTATGTTTTAAGTTTCCTCCTATAGTTTCTGAGTTATTTTTCACATCTAATTTTTCACATTAAAAGGCCTTTTAGGGAAGTTCCCATTGTGGCTCAGCAGTAACGAAGCCGACTAGGATCCCCGAGGATGCAGGTTCGATCCCTGGCCTTGTTCAGTGGGTTAAGGATCCTGCACTGCTGTGACTGTAGTGTAGACTGGCAGCTGCAGTTCCGATGCAGCCCCTAGCCTGGGAACTTCCATAGGCCATGATTTTTTTAGGTGTGGCCCTAAAAAGCAAAAAAAAAGCCTTTTATATTTAGTAATAATCTGCAGTTGGTTCACAGCCTGGCTCACTACCTCTGGGCTGGCTGGATTTGCATTTAGAGAGACTATCTGGGTTTTCCCATAAAGACAACCTCTAAAGAGAAAGAGACTGAGGCAATTCCCTTCAAACAGGTAAATGGTGAAGGGGGTTGTTTCTTTTTGGATTTTGTTTTGTTTCGTTTTATTTTTCAGTATTTCCAGAAGATTCACCCACCTTTCCCAGGTCAATGAGTGAAACCCTCCCCAGCCAGGGCCTCAAACACCCCGTGGCCAACATAGTATCTCATCCATCTCCTGGGGAGCAGCACAGATCTCCCAGCAAGTACCTCAGCCAAGGCGGGGATGTCCTGACTGTCTTCTCCCATTCCTTCCTGCCTTGGTCCACTCAGGCTGCTATCACAAAACACCATACACTGGGTGACATCATTTCTCCTAGTTCTGGGGATGGGAAGTCCAAGGTCAAGTCACCAGCAGACTCTGCGTCTGGGAGGGCCTGCCTCCTCATTGACGGCCATATTCTCACCATCATCGCGTGTGGCAGAAGGGGCAAGAGAGTTCAGTGGGGACTTTTTAATAGGGATGCTAATCCCAACCATGAGGGCTCCACTCTCATGCCCTAAAGCACCTCCCAAAGGCCCCACCCACTAATGCCACCATCCTGGGCATTGGGATGTCAATATATGACCTTTAAGGGACACAAACATTCAGACCATAGCACCTCCCTCTGCTCCTGCCCACAGATACCCATGTGAAGTCATTTAACATTTGAAATTCTGTTTTAGGCCAAGATGACCAAAGAAAGTGAGTGTGCAGTTTACATACAGGTAATATTCACAACTTACGCACACACACATTTTTGGCAAAGGATAGGTACAATTCTAAAAGACATTCCAGAGTTCCCATCGTGTCTCAGTGGTTAACGAATCTGACTAGGAACCATGAGGTTGCAGGTTCGATCCCTGGCCTTGCTCAGTCGGCTAAGGATCCAGCGTTGCTGTGAGCTGTGGTGTAGGTTGCAGACGTGACTCAGATCCCGAGTTGCTGTGGCTCTGGCGTAAGCCAGTGGCTACAGCTCTAATTAGACCCCTAGCCTGGGAACCTCCATATGCTGAGAGAGCGGCCCTAGAAAAGGCAAAAAGACAAAAATAAATGAATAAATAAATGAATAAATGAATAAATAAATAAATAAAATAAAAGACATTCCAATTATTAAACTAAAGTGGGAAAGGAAAAGAGGCAAAGTCCATAACCTGACTTCTGCTGGTGCCTTGAAAGTAAGCTGGTGAGCACAATAGGCATTTGTTTAATTAATGACCATTTTGAGTCACCTGCCCTCCCCATCATCCCTGGGGCTTCAGGACTGGCCAGGCCCAGGGCCTGAGAATCATCCTAAATGCCATCCTTAAGGGAATCTGCTTCCCACAGGAAACCCCCAAGAGGAACCAGAGTCTCTATTTTTCATATCTCCTAAGGGCTTGCCTTCTAGGAATCAAAGAATCAATAAAGTGAGACTCAGAAATCTCCAAGCCCCCAAAGCCTCTGGATTTGGTTTTGCAAGCATTATAGAATGAGTTACTCTGTTAGGCACCATGCAAGCAATTTGACCTAAAGTCACCCGTTTAACCATAAAACATGCAGTTGTATAAATTTGTTGCACTTTCCCTGCTAAATTGTCCATGTGATAAATGGCTTTAAAATTGAGATAATCTCCACTCTCTAAACTCCCACTCTCAATTCTGGCTTTTTAATTGGATTCATATAACTTCTCAGATATATTTATATTGCTATTTGAACTTTCAACTTTTTCAATCCAAATGTATTTAGATAGAATATTCTTTACCATTGGAACTTGCCACATAAACTCTTGCTATCTATCTCAACTCAGGATCCAAATATTTCCCGTCATGGCTCAGGAAAAGAATCTGACTAGCATCCATTAGGATGCAGGTTCCATCCCTGGCCTCGCTCAGTGGGTTAAGGATCTGGCATTGCCGTGAGCTGTGGCGTAGGTCGCAGAGGAGGCTCAGATCCCACATTGCTGTGGCTATGGTGCAGGCTAGCAGCTGTAGCTCCAATTCAACCCCTAGCCTGGGAACCTCCATATGCTGCAGGCGCAGCCCTAAAAAGACTATATATATGTGTATGTATATGTGTGTATATATATTTTTTTTTTCAGATAGTGGGAAATACCTATAATTTCAGATTGATATTTAAATTTACTTTAATTTTGAAGTTCCCGTCATGGCTCAGTGGTTAACGAATCTGACTAGGAACCATGAGGTTGCAGGTTCGATCCCTGGCCTTGCTCAGTGGGTTATGGATCCGGCGTTGCCGTGAGCTGTGGTGTAGGTCACAGACGCGGCTCGGATCCCGAGTTGCTGTGGCTCTGGCGTAGGCTGGCAGCTACAGCTCCGATTCGACCCCTAGCCTGGGAACCTCCATATGCCGCAGGTGCGGCCCTGGAAAAGGCAAGAAAATAAAAAAATAAATTTACTTTAATTTCACTCTGAGGCAGAGTAAAAACTGGTTGGAATTTGAAAGGGCTGAAGGACCCTAATCAGTAATCCCTACTACAGGAATAATTGCCCAAACACTTCAAACACCTTTATCAAAATATATACCAGTCCACTTCATATCCACAAGGATGGCTAGAATCAAAACCAGACAAGTATCGGTGAGGATGTGGAGAAACTGGAATCCTTGGGCAGTGCATTATGGATAGGAACACACAATGGTACAGCCACTACAGAGAACAGTTTGGTGATTCCTCCAAAAATTAAACATAAAATTACCAGGTGATCCAACGTTTCCACTTCTAGATATATACACAAAAGAACTGAAAGCAGAGAGTCAGATACTTGTACACCAATGTTCATAGCAGCATTATTCACAATAGTCAAATGTGTAAACCACTCAAATGTCCAACAAATGAATGGATAAACAAAATGTAGTATACATGAACAATGGAATATTATTAAGCCTTAAAAAGGAACACAATTCTGACACATGCAACACAGGCAGACCTTAAGATAATATTACTCTAAATGAAATAAGCCATGGAGTTCCCGTCATGGTTCAGCAGTAACAAACGCAACTACTGTCCATGAGGACACGGGTTCAGTCCTGGCCTAGCTCAATGGGTTAAGGATCCAGCATTGCTATGAGCTGTGGTGTAGGTCGCAGACATGGCTCTGATCCCGTGTTGCTGTGGCTGTGGTGTAGGCTGGCAGCTATTGCTCTGATTCAACCCCAAGCCTGGGAACTTCCATATACTGTAGGAGCAGCCCTAAAAAAAAAAAAAAAAAAGAAAGAAAAAGAAAAAAGAAAAGAAAAGAAAAAGATAAATGAAATGAGCCAGACACAAAAGGACTGACAAGGTATGACTCCACTCACGAGACAGCTTCAGTAGTCAAACTGACAGAGACAGAAGGTAGAATGGTGGTTGCCAGGGCCTGAGAAAGGAGGGATAGGGAGTTATTATTCCATGGGTACAGAGCTCAGCTGGGGAAGATGAAAAGGTTCTGGAGATGGATGGTGGTGATGGTTGCACAACAATGTAAATAAATGTACTTCGTGCCACCAAACTGTACACTTGCAAATAGTTACAACATTAAAATGAGTCATGCATATTTAACCAGGATAAAGGCAAAATGTCTATACCAGAGATCATAATAAGCCTTTACTACGCACCTATTAGAAGAGCTAAAATAAAAAATAATGGCACTGCTACATCTAGACGAGGATGCAAAGAAGCTGGATCTCTCTTACATTGTTGGTGTGAACATAATAAGGTACAGCCATTCCAGAAGCTAGTTTAGCGATTCCTTTAGAAACTGAACGTACACTAACCATACAACCCAGCATTGCGCTCCAGAACATTTATCCCAGAGAAAGGAAAATTACATCCACACAAACACCTCTACACAATTATTCACCACAACTTTATTTATGATAACCAAAAGGAAGCAAACAAAATGTCTTAACGATAGGTGAATAAGCTGTGGTATAGCCATACCAGGGAATGCTACACACCAACAGAAAAGAACAAACTACTGATATAACAATTTAGATGGATCTTAAAGACATTATACCAAGTGAGCCAACCTCAAAAGATCACATGCTGGACAACTTTACATGCACAATAATTTCAAGTCAACAAAATTACAGATTTGGAAAACAGACTCGTGATTGCTGGAGGTTAGGGATGGTGGAAAGAGAGGTGGGTATATTAATGTACCATAAGTTGATCTACTTATTTGTGGAAGTTGAAGATAGGTTCAATTTTCCACCATCAAAAATGCTTCACAAATTCTGTATACCCGATTCTTTAATCAAGGACCACATACAATTTAATGACTCATAATCCCTTCCAGTCATCTCAACCTCCACTGAAAGCCCAAGGGCAGCAACCCACAGAAATTCCACCAACTTGTCACATATTAAGTTATGCTCACCACAATTTAGCCTATTTTCTTCCTTGTTTTGCCTGGGGAGGAAAGCCAACTGTTGGATTTAGCCAGTGATTTTGACAAATATCATCTACTTTCATGTTTAATCCTCTACTACTCATGTATGGATGCTTTTTAAAAATTCAAGAACATGCAAAGATGTATAGCGTGCTTCAAGTTCAAACAAATCTAGTATATAAAAATCTGAATGCAAACATACAATCTAGTGTGATTATCAAGAGTATTTACCACTGGGTTTTACTCAGTAGGGCACTCTCCTGATAAAATATGACTTTATTTATGCGTAATTTTTCTAAAACATTATTAAAGAATACAGTAGGGTATTCCCATCATGGCTCAGAGGTAACGAACTCGACTAGTATCCATGAAGACGAAGGTTCAACCCCTGGCTTCACTCAGCTCAGATCCTGCATTGCTGTGGCTGTGGTGTGGCTGGCAGCTGTGGCTCCAATTCATCCCCAGCCTGGGAACTTCCAAATGCTGTGGGTTTGGCCCTAAAAAGACAAAAAAAGAAAAAAAAAAGAGAAGAAGAATACAGTATAATTATAGAGAACCATAAAGTCACAATTTGAAATAAAAGCAGACAACTGATTATGAAAGCCAATCTTGGAATTCACACACAAAGTCATTCAACTCATGTTTGTACCACTAATCGTTTCCATTCTTATGAATTTTACAATCATACATATTCTTACCAAAATATGCATTATCCCATTTGCACATTTTTTGATGAGTTTAAATGGTAAGATATGTGATTCTTATTTGACCCACAAACTGGGTGGCCAAGAATATTTAAACGGATTAATGCTTTAATGACACAATATTATTAAATTTTGTGCTGACAATCTCTGCTGAAAATACTTCAATAACCATTTCATTTTTTTCTGTGGGATTTTTATTATCTGTTCTCAAGAGAATACAAGTTACGTTTCCTGTTTCTAAAAAGTCACTTTTCATAGCTACAGCCATATTCTAAACAATAAACAATTGTGTCAGATGCATAAACATATTTGGGGTTTACAACCTAGATTTTCCAGTTTGTTCCCATGCTCACCGCTTCCCACATCCCCGATCACCCATAGAGACCAGCCCTTGACTCTCAGCTGCTCCACAACCTGGCCATTTCAAGTCGCAAGTTGGCACCAAAAACTCTGGAAATTCATACAAGACAATCAGTCTAACATGGTCTATACCAATGACTGTTTCTACATCATTTCATGCATTTTCTCCCTAAATTTTTCTCTCCAGTGGATCCCTCTCCCTATTACTGATCTTCACAAAAGGAAGAAGGTCTAAAGACAAGTCCCTGGGCAAACAGGGAAGCTTGACAGCCATGCATCCTCTTGATGCTACTTGTTCCAGAAGTGTAATTATCACTGCTATTTAGAAACTGTCCCTTGTCCCCTCCCCGACTCAGGCTGCTGATTCTGCCCCTAACAGTTCCACCACCTGTCAGAAAAGGTTGAATGATGTTCTCCTCTATATTTAGTAGAAAAGAGTTTGCAAAATTAAACATGAGAACACGGAGGATGCATGGATCATCATATAATGTGGTAGAGCAGGGTGGACTCAGAGATGGCGGCTTCAATGCCAGCCCTGCCCTCACGGGAGGTGTGACCCCTAGCACCTTCCTTCCCAGGCTCGTGCAACCCTCTCCACCAATCAGACAGCTCTTACCAGTATCTGCACCCTCTGTCAGCATCCTCTAGTTGGGCCACTCTTCTCCTGCCTGTTCCCTGACACTCATCCTTCTGAACACAGGCTCCTTTGAGAAGCATCCCTGAGCCCCTCCAGTGGTTTCAGGAGCATCCTCAGCTTGTCTTTACCCGAAAATTTATCACAGCATCACTAAGCATGTGACTTCCTCTCCACTAGTGAATTCTTGAGGGCAGGGCAGCCTGCTTTCTCCATGTTGGTATACCGTGTCTCCAGCGGTAGACTGAGCATAAAGCTGAGCTTAAGCTTACTGCCATGATTTTTTTTCCCCAAGACGTGGAACAAAATAATTCTGCATATTGGGTGATACTAGGAAAGATGCCAAAGAAGCAGGGGTCAGGGGTTTCATATGACATGCTTCACAGATCATCTTCCCCAAGTTAGAGGATTCTTCAGGTATTTTCAGTTAGAGAAAGTAAGCTTTTCATGCCTTACTATTTTATCAGAACTTCCTCACTGTTGAATTCTTTTTTTTTTCTCCTCATTGTTAAATTCTAATTCTCAGCTAGGAATTGTCTACATCTCAAAGACTTCCTTGATTTATTGCATAATTTTGATACAGTCCATATAGTACCTTCCAAGTTAAGTTAAGATTAAAACTTTGAGGGAGTTCCCATCATGGCTCAGTGTTAAGGAACCTCATTAGTATCCATGAGGACACCGGTTCGATCCCTGGCCTCGCTCAGTAGGTTAAGGATCTGGGGTTGCCGTGAGCTGTGGTGTAAGTCGCAGACATGGCTCAAATATGGCGTGGCTGTGGCTGTGGCATAGGCCAGTGGCTGCAGCTCTGATTGACCCCTAGCCTGGGAACTTCCATATGCTGTGCGTGCAGCCCTGAAGAGACAAATAAATAAATTAGTAAAATAAAATAAAATGTCAGGCTTTGATTCTAAAAAAAGATTAAAACTCTGGGACATGTTCCTCCCAAACCTCCCAATTTCCTGAGCATCAGCTCCCCTTCTTTGTGACTCTTTGAGCACTTGGAAAACAAGAAACTAACATTACCATCCCATACCAAAACAAGCACAGTCACATACCTGCAGGGAAAATGTACATAACAATACAGAAATAAGCAAACAAAACTAAAGCATGCTCCAGGATGCGTGTAGAACATTGTTTACTAAATGGAACTAAATTGGAACCAGGTATTTATTCGACAAATATTGATTGAACCGGGTCCTGAACCGGTACTGGAAAGTCAGTGGACAGATGACTACTGATGTTTGCAAGCTAAAGAGAAGACACAGGAAACAAAACAATAAACAAAACCCCCTCAAAAATGCAGAATGTGGAGGGTTCAGAGGACTTTGAGGATGTTACATCTGAGCTGAAACCTGCATGGCTAGAATTATATAAAGGAGGAGGGAGCAAGTGTGTACCAGGTAAAGGGAATAGCATATACAAATGTCCTGGGGTAGGAAGAAGTACAACTTTCATGAGGAACTGAGAGGAAAGTAAGGGGGAGCTTATGGTACAAGAAGTTCATACAAGCACACAGATGGGGCCAAGTGCCATTTAATTATCAACCATTTTGTCAATTGTACCCACTCGCACTGCCCCACCCCTGCTCCAGCCATTGTCTAGAATGTTCCTATTAAGGATCAGAGAGCAAGCTTGTCTCCCCCCTCAATGACCCTCTAGAAATCCAATCAACAAACATTTACTGAAAGTCTGCAGTGCACTGAATACTACACTAGGTATTTTGATACAAAAAAAAGGTAACAGCCTGTGTCCATGGGACCATTTGGCGTAATTAAGAATGTCCTGAAGAAGATCGGAGTCAGAAGATTTGAGGTTCAAATCCAGATGCCAAGGGAATTCAGTCGGTGGGCTAGGGGCAGGTGGGGGTGGAGGGGCGGGGGGCCAATACCTTACTCAGTTCTGTGAGAATCGCAGATCGCCCAGATAAACACTTGCTGATGAAAAAACACCACCCTGCTTCCCAGAACCAGTTTTCTTATCTGTAAATGGAGGATAATTCCTAATCCGCAGAGTTTTTGTAAAATTTATTTGAATTCGTTCAAGAATATACTGTGTAGTATTTAGCGCATAATAGGTTTATTAGAAATGTTTGGTTTTTAAGCTATTTCACTGGACCCAAGTATTGACTTTGCTCCAAATCATTTGTCCTATTTAAATGTGAATCTAGTATTATTTAAGGGCAATTTAATTTGCTATGTCATTTTTAAGCAGGAAGCTGTAATTCTCTTTGAATTAGCCTCACCTTTGGAAAGCACTGCCCTGTGGGCTAATTCTCATTGGATTAGCCTCACCTTTGGTATACCCAAGGCACCAAGAGGTAGCAATACATCCTGACTGTTGCCAACATACCCAGGAGATAAGAAACAGCTTCCAAAATGGTAACCTAACCTGCAAAGTGAAACCAAGCTTTAGAAGACTACCAAAAATGTACCCAACGTACAGCTTTCTAGTGATAAAACCTAGACACAACACTGAATCCTGAGGCTATTCCTGGTTATGAGACTGGAGAAGTATGGAAATAATTCTGCAAGTAAGAGAAGGAAGAAAGCCCACCAAGGTCGAGAGGGGACTTGTCGCCTTAGAACAAAGAGAGAGAGATGGCTGCAAAGCTAGAGATGAGTGTAAAATGATTAGCATCATCTGAGGGGGAAAATAAAGTATTCAAAATCTGAGAAGGAAGAATCTCCGAAGAGGTCAAAGGTAACAATCCAAAGACGAATTAGAATCACAGCAGAGGAGAGAAAGGAGACAGCCGTGACCATCAGCAAGTACAGAAGATGATGACAACTGAGCAAGTGCAGAAGAGAACAACAGAGGAATAAGGAAAACTCAGATTTAAAGCCAGGGTCTCTGGGAGAATGGTGGTGCAGTAACAGCCACCGGGAAGTCCGAAAGGGGCTTGGTTTAGGGGAGAAGCTGAACAACTTTAAAAAAAATATGTAACAGTCTGGATTTGAAGACCAACCTGGAGAATTGAGTGGAAATAGCAAATAGGCCAGGTGGAAACAGAAGCTGCATCATGGGCAGAGGTCAGGAGGAGGGCCCAGGTGTGGGAGTTGTCCAGGAGGAGCTTCAGTTGAAAACACCAGGAGAGGTGAGCTGCTTAGACAGACAGGAGAAAGGTGTGGACTCAGGGGAATGCCCACGTATGCAAATGAGAAGGAAGTGCGATAGTCAAAGAAAAGGCATAACTTGGGGAGTTCTCATCGTGGTGCAGCGGAAACGAATCCGACTAGGAACCATGAGATTGCAGGTTCGATCCCTGGCCTCACTCAGTGGGTTAAGGATCTGGCATTGCCATGAGCTGTGGTGTAGGTCACAGACATGGCTCGGATCCTGCGTTGCTGTGGCTGTGGTGTAGGCTGACAGCTGTAGCTCCGATTTGACCCCTAACCTGGGAACCTCCATATGCCGTGGGTGCGGCCCTAAAAAGCAAAAAAAAAAAAAAGAAAAGAAAAAGCATAACTTGAAAGAGGACCAGCAGAGTCCAAGGACACTAGGAATACATTTTTAAAGTACAAATAAAGTCAGGCAATTTCCCCCACCCCGAGACTCCCACCCCATCTTCTCATTTCATCACCTTGGACACAAAGCTCTCCATGACCAGCCTCAGCCACCTCTCTGACCTCGCTCCTCTCAGTCAGGATGTGCCCGCCACACTGCTTTTTTGCTGTCACTCAAATACATGAAGTTCATTCCTATTTCAGGACTTTAGGGCTTTCTGATCCTTCTACAAGAAGGCTCTCTGAGGACTCTGGTTCCTAATCTTTTAGATCCTCTCACACATAACGGCCTCTACCATATCATATGGTTGTATGGTCCTAACACACACCACTAGCTGCAATTCCTCCATTTTTTATCTTTTTTTAAGTTTTATTAAGGTACAGTTAATTTACAAGGTTGTGATGATTTCTGCTGTACAACAAAGTGACCCAGTTGTACATATACACATATCCACTCTCTCCCAGGTTCTTTCCCCACATAGATTGTCGCAGAATACTGGGTAGAGTTCTCTGTGCTGCACGATAGGTCCCCATTGGCCAATCATTCCACATAGCTCAGCATACAGAGGCCAATCCCAAACTCCCAGTCTATCCCTCCCACCCACCCCCACCTGTCCCTTTTGGTAATCATAAGTTTTTCAAAGTCTGTCAGTCTGTTTCTGTTCTGCAAAAAGTTCATTTGTATCCTTTTTTTTTTTTTTTAGATTCCACATACAGGTGATGTCATATGATGTCTAACTTCACTTAGTATGATTATTTCTAGGTCCATCCATGTTGTTGCAAATGGCATTATTTCATTCTTTTTTTCTGGCTGGGTAATATTCCATTGTATATATGTACCACATTTTCTTTATCCATTCCTCTGTTGATGGACATTTAGGTTGCTTCCATGTCTTGGCTATTGTATATTGTGCTGCAATGAACATCAGGGTGCATATATTTTTTGAATTATGGGTTTCTCTGGAAAGATGCCCAAGAGTGGGATTGTTGGGTTATATGGTAGAGAAATGCAAATCAAAACTGCCATGAGGTACCACCTTAAACTGGCCAGAATGGCCATCATCAAAAAGGCTACAAATAACAAATGCTGAAGAGGGTGTGGAGAAAAGGGAACCCTCAGACACTGTTGGTAGGAATATAAATTGGTATAACCACTATGGAAAACAGTAGAGAGCTTCCTAAAAAATTTTAAAGTAGAAATTCTTCCATTTTTATTTGTTTACTTACTTATAGCGCACCTCGCCACCTGTGGCAAAGTGGGGTCCTGGGACCTTTTCTGTTTGCCTTCCTGCTACATCCTTAGTGACTAGAATAGAGCAGTGCACATTTTTGGAAAAAATGTAGATTAGGCAAGAGCCAAATTAGTGCCTTTCATGAGACCAGTTTCAAAAACAACCAAAAAACCCAAGGTTAAAGCCAAACTGCATCAAGTTATGGAGAGGAAAAGGAGACAGGAGTTTGAGATAAAGGTATTCAACCCACACAGCACACACCCTGAGGGGGAGAAATTGTTGATAACAGAATCTCCATATATCACACCTTCTAGAAGAGCTACCTTTCCAGAATGTGAAGATAAAACATTTTCACTGGCTCACATCTTATTTCTTCTACTGAGAGTTCTCCCAAAGAAAAATCTAACCCACACCCATCATGCCTAAAATGCTTGCTTAACATCGTAATACACTTTTTAAAAAAAAATCAGGTAGAACAAAAATGTCAATTACTGTAAGTTCTATGCTATATATATATATATATGTATGTATGTGTGTGTGCATATATGTATGTATGTGTGTGTGTGTGTGTGTGTGTATATATATATATATACAAGGCTGCACAATTACCCACAATTGTGGGGGCTGTCACTGAAATATGGGAAGTGTGACCATCAGACTTTAAGAACATGTCACACTTAGGTACTCACAGCCCCCAGTGTACACTAGCAGAGAAATTCCTTCAAAGATGTCAAGTACCAGAGCTCATTCTTCCTGCAGTTTCCTGTGGTTGTACATGTCACCTTCAGGCCTTGCTTTCAGAAGTCTGTCATCTCAGAATGACAGAGGGGGCATCACAAAGTACCATTGTGCTGAGAGGAAGAGTAGTGTTTCTTTAAGAATCTGGAGGGGGGTGAAGCTAAGGGAGGATTTATATAACATCTCTTTGCTAGAGTCTAAGAAGTCGTTTTTTTCCCCTCTGCTCCTGCCAGATCCATCCAGCACTTCTCCTGCAGCAGCTGAGGAGCCCAAGGCTTCACAGGAGCTGACATCTTGTGGCTGCTGGCCAGGCAGGGCAAAGCAGTTACCATGGTTCTCCTGCTCTGTGGCTAGAACAATACACTGCTTTGGAATTTGTTTGCCCCTTCCTTAAGGAAAACAGAGCAACGGCAAAAAGATAAAAGCGGGAGCAAGCAGAGAAAGACTAGGTAGGAAAAGGTCAAATTAAGTGGGTAGCAAGAGCCACCAAGTTCAGCCAGCCCAGCTCAAACGATGATGGAGGAGGCCGCCCACCAGGGAGCAATTAGTTGAGACATTCATGCTGCCATGTTTAAGTCAAAGCACAGGTAATGGTAGTATAAATTGCTAAAAAACAAACCTACACAAAGAAAACGTGTGATCTAGAAATTCGTTTCAGGCAAAAGTCTCTTCTGAGTCCATTCTCAAAGCCACAAGTGACATGTGCTAAAAGACCCCCTTGGCCTGTGCCCTGACACCTGAACTAGTGAGATTTGTATTAAGTTGAGTTTGAGAGCTTGATGGCACAAATGACCATCAATTACTAGGCCCAGCTTTTTGTGAGCAAGTGAGCTTTAGAAGGTCAGGGCTCACCTAATTTAGTTACAAGGAGCGTTCTCTAGCAGGACAAAACAAGTGTTTTGAGAAAAGGGAGATAATTTAATTGAAGGTCCAAGAAGCAGCAGCATTCTTCACGTTGTCAAGCTCAAAGGGAGACTTCGGAGTGGGTACATAGCCGATGAGGAAAGGAAGGTGCAGTTCCAGTGCAGCAGAGGTCATTTCAATTAGTCAGTGAGGGTGGGAAAATCCCAGGCTTATTGTGGATCCACTATTAACAAACTTCCTGAGCTAAAAAATTTTACAGCTTCTAATATAGCATTTACAAATCCTGAGTGTCAAACCACCTGAGTTAACACAGCCAAATAAGTGACTCTCCCTCTCATCTGAATGTTCTCATCTGCAAAGAACGGTAGCCAGGCAAAGGTCTCTAAGGTGGCTTCACAGACTAAGATTCCAAGTTGATGGTCAAGAGAGGCTGGTCACAGACGGCCCATTGGGGAATTGAGAGCCACGATCACAGAAGGGGCAGCATCTGGAGGACAGGATTTCCTTCAACAGGAACCAGAGGCCAGAAGGAATCTGTGGGAGTCAGGAAGGAGGCGTCCGCCAGGTGAGCGCAGAACAAAGCAACTTATGCTTTATGCCTCCATAGGAAACTGCCTCCCTGGGCCGGTCCTAGGGTCCTCCCTCCAGAAGGCTGGGACCTAGGGGAGTGTGCTGAGCTAAGGATTCAAGGATGCTGTTATCAAGCCCCAGAAATAGAGGTTGAATGGGGGAGGTTGAACTCAGCCACCTGAAGCGCTGATTGGATCACCAAACATCAGATTACATCTTCAATTATACACAAGGAGCCTAACAGCAACCGGTAAACCTGGGACCAAACTCAGCAGGACACTGCAACTCAGAATAAAAGAATAGCAAGCAAAATACTAAGGGCATAGGGAAGCCACTTAGATCCAACTGGCAACAAGCTACTGAAGCTAAAACCCCATCGTCCAAATGGTTATACAATTCGCAGCCTCCAAAGAACTGATTACTCTTCTGGGTCACTTGCTAAAATTAACACATCTAAAGGGTGGGAGAGAGCAAGAGCTCACACGCAAATTTTCAAAGACACACCCTCTGCAGATGTTATAAAAGTTTCCATGGATTAGATGGGCATATTAGCCAGAATTTGAGAAACAGCAAAAATAAATCATCATGGGGAAAGAAAAAAAGTTCGTAACAAGGGAATTTTTTGAACTTTTATAAAATTTAACATTCAAAATTTAACATGATACCTTTCTTTGCCCAGTTAAACTGAGTATATAACCTTCAACTTCATAATTATCACAGCTGTTAGGGCAAAAGAACTAGATATTAAATATTTCTAAAAGTTGCTGGATAAAATGTGAACTGTTATACCTCATCTTCAAGGAAGTCATTAAAATTTGAAGTATGTTCATCCCTCATCCAGAAATTCCACTCTTTGGAATCTATGTCATAAAGATGAAAGTATCAATAAAAAAGGACATGTGGACAAGGACGTCTAGTGAGTACTCATCCACAGGGAAGTGGCTTGATCCACATCCATTTATTTATTTATTTATTGTCTTTTTGCTATTTCTTGGGCCGCTCCTGTGGCATATGGAGGTTCCCAGGCTAGGGGTCAAATCGGAGCTGTAGCCACCAGCCTACGCCAGAGCCACAGCAACGCGGGATCCGAGCCGCGTCTGCAACCTACACCACAGTTCACGGCAATGCCAGATCGTTAACCCACTGAGCCAGGGCAGGGACCGAACCCGCAACCTCATGGTTCCTAGTGGGATTCGTTAACCACTGCGCCATGACAGGAACTCCCCACATCCATTTATTAAAGGGTATGAATTGGAGCTACACCTGATAACTTGCAGGAATTTGCACAGGTAATGCTAAGTGGAAAAAGAAGTTTACATAATACGATCCAGACTTTTTAAATGACTTTATTAAAGCTTGTGTGTGTGCGTGTATGTGTAGGGTTGTATGAGTACAGAAAAATGTGTAAGTATGTACACCAGATCAATGATTCTCAAACATTAGCACACGTCAGAATCACATGAAGGTTTTGTTAAAGCCAGTATGTGGGCCTCTCCCTCAGAGTGTCTGATTCAGTAGGTCTGTGGACATGTCTGAAAATTTGTATTTCCAATAAGTTTCAAGAGGATGCTAATGCTGCTGAGAACAACTACAATAGATCTGTGCAAGATAACATAAACATCTTTTCTATATGATTCTTTTTACAGATCGTGTGTGTGTGCGCGCGCATACATGTGCGTGCAAGCGCGTGCACAGATATGCAAAAATAAATTCCTGAAAGGACTGTCTTCAAAATATTAATGAAAACTCTTCCAAAGGTAGAATTTGAAGTGATCTTTACTTTCCTCTTGGTAATTTCTCTTTCTTTTTTTATTTTTGCATTTTAGGGCCGCACTTGTGGCATACGGAGGTTCCCAGCCTAGGGGGCGAATCAGAGCTGTAGCCACCTGCTTGCCACAGCCACAATAACACCAGATCCTTAACCCACTGAGGGAGCCCAGGAATCCAACCCGCATCCTCATGGATGCTAATCAGGTTGATTAACTACTGAGCCATGACAGGAACGCCTCTTATTTTTCTTATAATGAGCAAGTGTTATTTAAATAATCATTTAAAATAAAGCTATTTTATTGAGAAAAAAAGAACCTTTGGAAACCAACAATTTCTCAAGCAAAAGCTCTTCTGTTTTATTCACAGCACTGAACTGACATTTTTGGGAAGATGAATGCTAGTTACACTTAATATAAAAATAAAAGTGTAATTAATATGGAAAAGGAAGTTCTGGGATGAAGTACATAAGCATAGTATGTGTTTTATAAACTTCCTTAATCCACAAAAATTTAAAGAAAACTCACTTTAAAAAGTAATCAAAAAATAACCTATAATGGAATATAATTTGCAAAAAAAAAAAAAACCTGAATCAGCATGCTGTATATCTGCAACGAACACACTGTTGTAACTCTACTTCAATTTAAAAAAAAAATCCACCAGCAAAAACATATAATTTGACTTGTGAATGTACAATCACTTTCTCTTTCAAAATTCAATCAGCTATTCAGTAAGCAAAATCTCTCCTTTTAAGCTGTACTTGCATCATTTCCTCTCTTTATACGCAGACTAGAAAAGAAAAATAAGACTAAAAATAAACTGAAATAAAAAATAACCTGGGTGAGGGGGGAGGGACTGGGAGTTTGGGATTAGTAGATGCAAACTATTGCATCTGGAGTGGATAAGCAATGAGATTCTGCCGTATAGCCCAAAGAACTATAGCTGATCACTTGTGATGGAATATGATGGAGGATATGTAAAAAAAAAAAAAAAAAAAAAGAGCAAAGTTAACTGGGTAACTTTGCTCTACAACAGAAATTGACAGAACATTGTAAATCAACTATAATAAAAATTTTTTAAAAATAACTTCATGACTTTCAACATAGGATTTAAGTTCCCAAGAGGCATCAATGAAAGAGTTTTAGGCTAGAAAATAAGCATATTAGATCAGTTACAATAATACTAATATACACTTTACCAGGCTTTCACACTTCTCATTAGCTTCTTCACTACTACTCTTTGCTAGCTTAGAAGACCTCCTTCTAAAACCATGCTACCATTCTATCTAAAAATTAAGCCCAGACATCAAACCGGGTTGCATGCCTGCACTACTTTTTCTACTGGGAACACACAGCCTGGCCTTCCAGAGCTGTTTCTTTTAATGCCCCTTAAAGTACAGGTGCAGGAAGCTACTCAGAGGTTGAAAATTGGATTTGTAATGCTTGCATCCTTCAGGTTTCCAAATCAATATTATAAACTCTTGGCTACTAGTGTGGCCAACTCCTGCTTCTTCTCTAATCTTATTAAAGTGCTGTGTTTCTCTTTTCCTGCAATAGCAACTCAGTGGACCTCCATGGTTCACTTTAAAAATTAGAGTAGGTCTGTGGCTGAGTTCGGGAATATCCCTGCATTCCCAATACTAAGATTGTCTCCTTCCTAAAGATAAGCAAACAGAAATGTTGGCCAGAAAAAAATTTGCCACACCCCCATCAGTCAAAAATATTTAAAGCCCACAGAACCAGAGACTGTGCCTCCCTCTGAAATGGATTCCTGGGAGATAGAGAAAAAAAAAATAAGTTCTTGCTTTGTGCTCACAATAAAACTACGTGGGCCTAAGAAGAAACACGCCAAGATTTTAAAATACTACACAGAAACTAAAAACAAAGTCATGGTCTACAACTGCTCTGGCAATCAGGAAATAAAGGTGCAGAAAACTTATGTAGAAAATAAAACATGCTCCCAGAATTCAGAGAGGGGGGAAAAAAAAAAAGGATAGACAACCCTAGAATATCAGCTGTTCTAGAAGGGGAAAACAGCAGGGAAAGATGAAAGGATAAAACTTTAAAAAGGAAATTGAAAGTTTTCAGAGATCTAACAAAATATATGAAGGAGTTAAAAAAAAAAACAAAGACATATCCATAGATTTTTCTGTAAGTATAAAGCCTCTATCTTAAGGAAGGATTTTCTATAGTGACCCCAAAACAAAGACAGAAAAAGCATTTTAAATATTAAAATGTTAAAATAAATTAATCAAAACAGATAATAATCAAAGAAACAAAAAAAAAATCACTTACAGGACCCACTTGAATGAAGCATTCTTTTTGAAGGGTGGGTAGAAGTTGAGGAATAATTTCTACCAATTTTTCTCTCCATGATTACTGCCCTGTTTTTGTGATTTAATCCTTCTTGAAATTAATCTTGTAATTTATATTTTCTTTTTTTTTTTCTTGCTTTTTTTTTTTGGCACCTACAACATAGGGAGGTTCCCAAGCTAGGTGGAATCAGAGCTACAGCATTGGGTCCATACCACAGCCACAGCAACTCGGGATCCTAGCCGTGTCTACATGACCTATACCACAGCTCATGGCAACATCAGATCATTAACCCACTGAGCAAGCCCAGGGATCGAACCCACATCCTCATGGATACTGTTGGGTTTCTTACCACTGAGCCACAATGGGAACTCCTTGTAATTTATCTTTTAAAAGCCTTTCTTAAATGATTTTTTTCTAGTGCATTAGCATATGATTATACTTAGTATTATTTTATACTTAAGATATCATCTCAATATGTTATGGAGTCTTCATAATTTCTACTTTTGTTTGGGTTCCCTCTAACCACTCTTACTAGAGTTCTTATTTTTCCAAAAGAACCAGTCATGACAATTAGATAGAATTGTTAGAAGTACATGGAAGCATCAAAATTAAGAGACCCAATGTATCAGTCAAATGAGAAAACACATCATGTAATAAAATACCCAAAGAACCTTCAATAAAATTCCCAACAAATATAGAAAAAACTCTAGAAGAAAAAATACACCAAAATGTCAATAGTGATCATTATAAATAACAGGATTAAACATGGTTTTGATTTTTGTATGTATTTTTAAACTGATATATGTGAAATATAATAAATATAAATAAAATATTAAGGGATTATAAACCAGATTATAGTAAATCTAGAAGTAAATATTTATGAAACCTCTCAAGACAGAAGGTCAGAAAGGAGGCCTGCTCCAAGATACAGAAACAAGTCATAGTCCAGTTAGTGTCTGCTTGGTTTATGCGTTATTGATTTGACAAAGTTTGGTTCATGACTTGATTTCATTATAATCTTTCATTATTGACCACTTACTGCATGAGGCCAAAAGATCAGATTGGCTTAGGTCAATCTGTAAAAATATTGTCATAAAATATCAAGTTAAAAAAGCAGGTTACAACTCGTGTGTGTGTGTGTGTGTGTGTGTGTGTATACACATATACATATAATGAATCAACTGTTATATAATGTATTTCATCTAAGGTATCAGTTATAATATGCATTTTATATTCCACTAAGAGAAAGAAACTGCCAAGTATGACATAACATTTCATACTTATTAAACGAGATTTTCTAAATTTATTTACACTTTACCACATTATGATGCTGCTCTTTCCATGTCTTTCTATATACACAGTAACATTGCCTTTTTAATGCCAAATCATGATGAAATCATTTTGAAAGCAATTAATTCATATAGTGCCAGCAAGACACATAAGTAATGGGAAGTAACAACAATATGAACCATCATGAGCAAGGTCACACATGCATAAGTAATGACAGCTACATCATGCCATGTGCCAGCATGCACGGTGAAGTAAAAGCATCTCGATTTCAGAGACGTAAAATGAGAAAACCGTACCTTAAAATTGATAAAATAAATTAATATTTTAACATTATCCTTAGACGATGAGATTATGAGTGACTTATTTTCTTAACACTCTTCTGTATTTTGTATTTTATTCTAATTATTATATATTATTTCACAATTAGAGAAAAAAATTTACTTTCCTTCGGTCTGTTTAAGTTTCTTCTCTCCTTAAGCAATGTGCATTGACTCCTTCCAGTCTTCCCAGTGTGGTCATAATCTCGTAAATCCAAGTTAAAAACAGCTGTTCCAGGATGTTGATCAAATACAAGGTTTTGAAAGCTGGAGGCATAACCCTCTCAGACTTCAGACAATATTACAAAGCTACAGTAATCAACAGTGTGGTGCTGTCATCAAAACAGCATATGGATCAATGGAACAGACTGGAGCGCCCAGAAATAAACCCACACACCTAAGGTCAATTAATCTTTGACAAAGGATGCAAGAACATACAACAGAGAAGGCAGTTTCTTTAGCAAGTGGTGCTGGGAAGGCTGGACAGCTGCATGTAAATCAGTGAAGTTAGAACACACCTTCACACCATGAACAAAAATAAATTCAAAATGGCTTAAAGACTTAAACATAAGATAGGACATCATAAAACTTCTAGAGGAGAACGTAGTCAAAACACTCCGTCATAAATTGTACCAAGGTTTTCTTAGGTCGGTCTCCCAATGCAGTAGAAATAAAAATGAAAATCAACAAATGGGACCTAATCAAACTTATTAGCTTTTGCACAGCAAAGAGAACCATAAACAAAACAAAAAGACAACCCACGGAATGGGAAAAAATATTTGCAAGTGATATGACCAATAAGGGCTTAATTTCCAAAATATGCAAACAGCTCACAACTTATCAACAAAAAAACACACAACCCATTCCAAAAAATCAGCAGAAGACTTAAATAGACATTTCTCCAAAGAAGACATACAGATGGCCCATAGGTATATGAAAAGATGCTCAACATTGCTAATTATTAGAGAAATGCGAATCAAAACTATGAGGTACTACCTCACACCGATCAGAATGGCCACCATTAAAAAGTCTATAAACAACCAATGCTGAAGAAGGGAACCTTTCTACACTGTTGGTGGGAATGTAAATTGCTGTGGCCACTATGGAAAACCATATGGAGGTGCCTTAAAAGAACTAAAAACTGAGTTACCGTATGATCCAGCAATCCCACTCCTGGGCACGTATTCAGAGAAAACTCTAATTCAAAAAGACACATGTGGAGTTCCCGTCGTGGAGCAGTGGTTAACGAATCCAACTAGGAACCATGAGGTTGCGGGTTCGGTCCCTGCCCTTGCTCAGTGGGTTAAGGATCCGGCATTGCCGTGAGCTGTGGTGTAGGTTGCAGACGCGGCTCAGATCCCGTGTTGCTGTGGCTCTGGTGTAGGCCAAGTGGCTACAGCTCTGATTCGACCCCTAGCCTGGGAACCTCCACATGCCGAGAGAACAGCCCAAAGAAATAGCAAAAAGACAAAAAAAAAAACAAAAACAAAAACAAAAACAAAAACAAAAAAAAAGACACATGTACCCCAGTGTTCCCAGCACCACTATTTCATAGCCAAGACATGGAAGCAACCCACATGTCCATCAACAGATGTATGGATAAAGAAGCTGTGGTACATATACACAATTATTACTCAGCCATAATAAAGAACAAAACAATGCCATTTGCAGGAACATGGATGGACCTAAAGACTATCCTACTAAGTGAAGTCAGTCAGAGAAAGACAAAGGGATATCATATATGATAGGATATGAGATTACTTACACGTGGAATCTAACATATGACACAAATGACTATATCTACAAAACAGAAACAGACTCACAGACACAGAAAACAAACTTACGGTTACCAAAGGGGAAAGAGGATGGGGAAGGGATAAATTAGGAGTTTGGGATTAACAGATACCCACTAGTATATGCAAAATAAACAATAGGTTCTACTACATAGCACAGCGAACAATATTTAATATCCTGTAATAAACCAAAATGGAAAAGAATATGAAAAGAATATGTAGATATATATATTCTGACTCACTTTGCTGAACACCAGAAACACATTTTAAATCAATTATACTTCAATTTTAAAAAAACGACATAGGAGTTCCCATCGTGGCGCAGTGGTTAACGAATCCAACTAGGAACCATGAGGTTGCAGGTTCGGTCCCTGCCCTTGCTCAGTGGGTTAACGATCCGGCGTTGCCATGAGCTGTGGTGTAGGTTGCAGACGCGGCTCGGATCCCGCGTTGCTGTGGCCCTGGCGTAGGCCGGTGGCTGCAGCTCCGATTCAACCCCTAGCCTGGGAACCTCCATATCCTGCGGGAGCAGCCCAAGAAATAGCAAAAAAAAAAAAAAGACAAAAAAAAAAACAAAAAAAAAAAAACGACATAGTATCATGATTAAATTTGTGGATTTGTTTGGTTTGAGGTAGGGAAGCAAGGTGGAATGAAGAAAGCTAAGGAGGAGAAAGGTACCAAAAAAAAAAAAAAAAAGACTCAGGAGGACTCAACTTTAGTCTAGAACCAGTCCTTTTTTTTTTTTTTTACTCTTTAATTATGGCTGGGCCAAGTCCAGTGATCGGCCATACATGATATGACCTACAAATCAAACCTACAGAGAATACTCCAGACCACTGGGTAACCCAGAAGGCAGCTTTGTCATTATTCTGAAATCCATTTATTTTAACATTTTGTCCTTCTCCAGAGACTAGAGTGAGATCTGTGTAGGGAGAAGGGGGTGATGATGAGGGGGAAGAGGAAGGGCCACCTGGAAGTCAAGTATGATAAGGGGAAATGAATGACCTTATTTTAATTGACTGAGGATTCTGATTAAACTTTGAAATTTTGTTCTGTTAGGGATACACCTGAACTTGAAGTCATATCCTTATTCTAGTCATATCCACACATCTAGTCCTCTTGTATTTCATGAGCTGATGACTCCAAGGCCATGTGAAACCCCAATTCCCAAACACACATCCGTGCCCACCCATCACCAACATAGACATGTCCCAAGGAAAGAGATTATGCCTAAAATAAGGAGGGAAGAGAAAAATCACCTGCCATTTTATACGTGGGGAGATGATCGATTCACTTCTATTGCACCAGGAACTATTCTCAAGAACAGAATCCTCCCTCAGACCAGAAAGCATATCTGACTAGGACTCCCCCACCTATTCTGCATATGTCCCAGCATGTTCCCCTTTGATTTCCTGATTGTACCTGACACATCTGTCATTGAACCTCCCCTTGCAAAAAACAAAAAACAAACAAACAAGCAAACAAAAAAACCACACAGAAAACATTCTTGACTCTTATCAGGATGTCATAACATAATATGTCCAGGAGTTCCTGTCGTGGCTCAGCAGTTAATGAACCCGACTAGAATCCATGAGGACCTGGGTCCAATCCCCGGCCTCACCCAGTGGATTAAGGATCTGGCATTGCCATGAGTTGTGGTGTAGGTTGCAGACACGGCTAGGATCCCGTGTTGTTGTGGCTGTGGTGCAGGCCGGGGGCTGCAGCTCCAATTCGACCCCGAGCCTGGGAATTTCCTAAAAAGACCAATTATAATAATAATAGTGATGTGTCCAAAAACTATCCATATAGATGAACTGAGTATGTCTAAGCCCAGAAGTTAGACAGTTAAAAGTTACTCAGGGAAATATAATGAAAACCCAGACTTTGGAACCAGGAGCCAACTAGTTTTCAAAGGCTCCATGCAAAGGCTTAACTAGACAGTAATGCTGTGTGTTCTTTTTCAAAAGACCCAACTCAACAGAGACCAAAACATTTCTTCCCACTTTAGTCACATGGGTTTCAAGTCTAAGAAAGGGCCACTTAGACCTGGAGCCCACTGCCTAGGCACTTACATAAAGAGGTACTTCGCTGCAGTTCAACTCCATGGCTTCGGCATCTGCAATGAAAATAAACGAGAGAGTTATTGTAGGAGCCCCGTGTGACCAACCAGCAGAACTGTGCCCTGCCCTTCGGCTCATGTTGTAGAGACAGAGTAACCCATTAGATGGGAAAACTGCAGAGACAAAATTAGAAAAAAAAAAAAAAAAAGACTAAGATGCTCTCTGTATAAAGTATCCTTCCCCCTTTCTTCTTTCACATGAATATCCACACATAAGGAAAACCCATCACCCTCCACATTATCCCACTGACTGATCCCAAGCAGAAACTATATCTCAGAAAGCCAAGAAATGCCAACAAAAGCATGCGGCAAGTTTTGTCTTGGTTAATTGCTTCAATCATAGGCTACTCTGAGGTCAGAATCCCCTCTTGGCTGGACGAGGCAGGAGTGCCGGCAGTGACAAGATAGTTTTAGGACCTGTTATTGAGAGCCACAGAGGTCAGTCTGGGCGGATGCAGTCCATGGTCATGCTAACCAACCTCTCCCTAGGTAAGCACATCCGCACATCCCAACCAGAAAGAAAATACATAGATGCTTGCCAAAAAAAAAAAAAAAGATGCACCCAGAAACCAGCCAGCAGCTTAGATAATAGGAGCCTCATTTAAAAGAGATTCATTAGAGCTCCTGTCATGGCTCAGTGGCTCACAAATCTGACTAGTATCCATGAGGATGCGGGTTCAATCCCTGGCCTCACTCAGTGGGTTAAGGATCTGGAGTGGCTGTGGCTGTGGTATAGGCCAGCAGCTATAGCTTCCATTCGACCCCTAGCCTGGGAAACTTCAGACGCCACAGGTGCAGCCCTACAAAAATAAACAAGTAAATAAAAATAAAATAAAATAAGAGATTCATTGAAGAGCTTCAGTAGGCCAGGCTTTACACAAAGAGGACCAGGAAGTGGTCCAGCCCTCAAAGAGCTCATAGCTGAACTTCTGAAGATCAGAAGAAAGTGAAGAGTAGGCTGTATGAAAACTCAGAATAGGGAAGACCGGGAGACTCACTGCCCCCATCACCTTCCCCTCTCTGCCCCCACCCCCCTGCGTACTCTGGAACGGGGTTCTGCCCATCAGACCACGCCTGGCTCTGGCTCCCAGACGACAGCCTGTACGGTACTTTGGGGATATCTCTTAAGAAGGCAGACACGTGGCAACCTGAATCATGACATTTGGTACAGTAATCTCTAAAGGACACACTTGGCCAGGAGGAAAATATAAAGAATTTTCATTTATTTTTTATAAAATCATTTAGCGCACATATTACTGGGAGTTTACAAACATGCTGGCACTGGCATGCACCTGGGTCACAAGTAACATTCCATGAGTCATCCCGATAGAAAACCGAAGGTCACGTGAGGCCAAGGGGTTGACAGCTGGGCCCTCCCTCGGACCTCATTTTCAACACTTTGTGCCCTGCGGCACTTCATGTAGACCCATTCAAATGGGCGAATGGGCTATCGCCACCAATTTCTACTGAAACAACCTCACACATTGGGTGAATGGCTTAAGGAGTCCAGGAAAGAAAGTTCAAATTAAAGACAATTCTAATCACAAGAACGACAAAACTGAGCCTCCCAATCCTAATATGAGCTGTTCATCAGCTACACTATGAAATAAAAATAATGACCAATCCAAGAGCACTGACAAGATTCTACCACTACCCCCGAGATTCAAAATTATTAAGAAGGCATTTAAAATATAAATATATATCCACCAGCACATATACCAGAGCCCTCTCACTAAATGTATCCTGTGTCTCAAGATAATAGCTTTTTTTTTTTTTTTTTAATGGCCACACCTGCAATGTATGGAAGTTCCCGTGCCAGGAGTCCAATCACAGCTGCAGCTGAGGCCTACACCGCAGTCATGGCAACACCAGAGCCAAGCCACATCTGTGAGCTTCACTGCAGATTGTGGCAACGTTGGATCCTTAACCCACTAAGCAAGGCCAGGGATCAGACCCACATCCTCACACTGAGCCACAACAGGAACTCCTACATTAGCTATACTTTTACCTACGTTTTCAGTCACACCATACACAATTCCATTCCTTTACAAAATTTTGCTAAACCCAAATAAAATTAGAAGACCCTTTTAAGATTTCTACTTAGTAGCAAAAGAAATGAATGTATTATATAGCAAATGCAGTGCCAAGAAAAAAAGGCTGAAACATACAAAGTAAAAAAACCTAAACTACATTCAAAACTGAGTATTTTAAGAAGCACATTAGGACATATTAAGCCATGTGGGAGGAGTCTGGCTATACACTCAGAAGAAAGTACACGTGGCATTAGATTTTGTCAGATAAACTACCTTTTAAAAAACCCACTTTGAGGTTAAGGATCGGGCATTGCCATGAGCTGTGGTGTAGGTGGCAGGTGCAACTCAGATCCTGTGTTGCTATGGCTGTGGCATAGGCCAGCAGCTGTAACTCTGATTCAACCCCTAGCCTGGGAACTTCCATATGCCTCAGGTGTGACCCTAAAAAGCAAAACAAAAAAACAAACAAACAAAAACTTTGGGTGAGAATATGAAGACATTCTGAAGAGTGAATTACTTCTTTGATAAATAATGTTCTAAAGGAAAACTGTTTAACTACCACTGACAGGGCAGCTTGCTTTTCAGATAAGAAGTTGACCAAACACTGTAAACCAGCTATAACAGGAAAAATAAAAATCATTATTAAAAATAATAATAATAATAAATTTTTAAATAAAAAATAATAAAAGTTACTGCATGCACAATTTATTCACTCTGTCATGCATGGATAAGAATATTGCAATGAAGAACTTGAAGTCAAAAGTACACAGCTCCACAGGATGTCAGTGTGGTTCATTTTATAGAAATAAGACCTTACAACACGGCTAAATCTTCATAATTTCTATAACAAGAAGGGAAGTGACCATAAAAACCTTTGCCACATTAAGGCGTGTGGGTTATATAGCAGCAAAGTACTTTCAAAAGTTGCCAAACGTACTGCCTCAGTTACTTACAAAAATAGAAGTGGTCCAAATTTGCTGGGGGTTTTAAATGAAAAGTAACTATTTATAGAAGATTTTTTTTAAAAGATTTTTCGAATAAATAGTCTCAGCTTTCAAGAAAAGGGTGCTATTTTAGTACATGAAAAAGAAAAGTCATTTCAAAAGAAAAGTTGTAGACAATATATGCCATCATAAAAACACTTTGAAAAAGTATTTGTATGTTTCCATTTTGTGATTGCGTTGCAAAAATTATTTAAAGTTTTCTACCTACAAAAGCCCTTTAAATTTCTGAAAAGAAAGCTTTCTAATCCATTTTTTTAAATTCCCAAATGCTTTGTGGATCTCATATTCTTAAAATGCAACAACTTGTGGGAAAATAGTATGGAGGTACCTCAGAAAACTATATATAGAATTACCATATGACCCAGCTATCCCACTCCTGGGTATATATCCAGATAATACTTTCAATGAAAAAGATACATGTGCACCTATGTTCACTGAAGCACTACTCACACTAGCCAAGACATGGAAACAACCTAAATGTCCATTGACAGATGAATGGATTAGGAAGATATGGTAGATACACAATGGAATACCACTCAGCCATAAAAAGGAACAAAATAGTGCCATTTGCAGCAACATGGATGGAAGGAGACTCTCATACTAAGTCAGTCAGAAAGACAAATACCATATGATAATCACTTATATTTGGAATCTAATATATGGCACAAATGAACCTATCTACAGAAGAGAAACAAACTCATGCACATGGAGAACAGACTTATGGTTGCCAAGGGCGGGGGGAGTGAGATGGACTGGGAGTTTGAGGTTAGTACATGCAAACTACTGAATTTGGAATGGATAAGCAATGAGATCCTGCTGTATAGCACTGGGAACTATATCTAGTCACTTGTGATGGAGCATGATGGAGGATAACGTGAGAAAAACAATCTATATATATATGTGACTGGGTCACTTTGCTGTACAGCAGAAATTAGCGGAACACTGTAAATCAACTATAATAAAAATTTTTAAATAAAAATAAACTGTGATTGAATGATTAGTTAACATAGTGATTTAGGGGCCCAGCAGAGAATAGACCCCATATATCTAATTTCTGGTCTAGGAACCTTTTCCCTGTTTATGCTGACACTTAAATAAATTACCCAAACCAAAAAAAAAAAAAAAAATGCAACAACTTCTGATTCCTGTGCAGGAGGAATGACTAACATCAGAGAAGATGGGAATTTACCAGCCACATTTAAACAAACTCTTGCATAATTGTTGGATAGGATTAAAACATAAATCCCAGGAGTTCCTGCTGTAGCATAGCAGAAACAAATCCAGCTGGTATCCATGAGGATGCAGGTTCAATCCCTGGCCTCATTCAGTGGGTTAAGGATCCAGCATTGCTGTGAGCTGTGGTGTAGGTCGCAGACAAGGCTCAGATCCCGCATTACTGTGCCTGTGGTGCAGGCCAGCAGCAGAAGCTCCAATTTGACCCCTAGCCTGGAAACTGCCATATGCCACAGGTGCAGCCCTAAAAAGTAAAGCCAGCATTCACTTCTTTAGTTAAAAGTATGGTACCTACCATAGTATGGTATCTTTTTCAGCTCTGATACTTCAAAACCAATTTCCAAGTAAACAGTACTTTGAACCAGATATTCAAGCTGAAGTATCACATGGCGTTAAAATTATTAAACAAGGATTTTCAAAATAACAATACATACTCATCATATTATTCTCCCTGACATGCATATGTCAGTGTTTTTAGTGAGAACAAAAGGTTATTAATAAAAAAATTTTTACTATAATACTTAATCCTTATAGCTTTTTAGACTTGAGGTATACTTGAGACTATAAACTGTTATAGTGTTATGTTGTATTAATAAATACATCAAGTATGGATACACGCTAACATTTTATATTTAAGGGTATATAACAACATTTTGAAGCTCTGCTCCTATAAAGTAAGCCTTTTTCTCTACTCAACCAGCCTCTTTTTCCCAAGTTTTCCTACAGGCTTTGTAGACTGAGGCAGGACCTACAGTGCAGGGCGCTCACCAGAGCCTCTGGAATTCTGTGTTAATACAAGGAGAAGGGTCACCTGAGCTAGACCACGGTGCAGAATCCAGTCTCATGCAGTTTTATGAAGGGTCCAAGTTCTCCACACTTTTCTGTCAGTTCAAAGCCAACTCCATCAAATGCCTGCCTCAAATTTAGATTATAATCATGTCAGGCAAAAGGCAAAACATCAAGGGTAAAATAACATATTATTTATATTTTGCCTGATATTAACAGTTTATATTTTACCATTCCTGCCTACTATACCTTTTGTCATGTCCTTCATTTCCTAATGCCTGCGTCCTCCACCTGTAATTTCAAAAACTAAGATGCAAGTACTTATTTTTTTAAGCATACTGTATTTTTTGAAAATGTTTCTTGGGAAAATAAAAAGCCAATACATTTCTAATCTTGCCAGCAGACACCACGGAATGGTGTAGGGTCTTAGTACACAGCCACTATTTTAAATAGTTCTCCTGAAAGGTGAGAAAAATATTATGAAGATATCATCGAGATACAAAAGATTCAATGTTTTATACAGTCTATGAAGAATAAATAATATTCCCATATCTTTGATTGCTAGTTAACTCCAAAGAAAAATATCAGACCATTTTCAACAGGTGAAAAGACTACTTTAAATTAAAAAATAGAGCATTTAACTAGTACAGAGAAAAACCAATTCTTTGAAGTTCTGAGTTCCTCACAGTTGTGCACCTGAATGAAATATTCTAAGACTGATTCAATATAAAACACATGACTAATTTTGTCCTTGAACAGGCTAAAAATTATTGATGCGTATGCCTCATATACTCTACTAACAGATAATACTCGAATATTAATCAGTACTATAAACTACTACACTTGGAAGGCTAATAATGTGTCAGGCACTGTGTTAAGTATTTTACAAACACCATCCCAGAGAATCCTCAGGGTAGCAGTGAGAAAAATGTAGAGGTCCTAGCGAGCTAAATCTTAATTTACAAGTCCTACAGTTACAAGGTTAACCGAGAAGCAAGATACCTAAACAAAAATATTTAAATGCACGGACTACTTTTAAAATTACAAGCAACAACCCACACTGTTCATTCATCACCCCACCCAATGCCAGCCTCTACCTTCTAGCCATTTTATCTTGTACTTCAAACATGTTTTTGTAGTTGTTTATTTTGGCCTTGGTGTGGTGACCAGATATCGCAGATAAAATATAAATCGACTCAAAATAAAAGTGGAAATCTTTTTTTAAGCATGAAATAAAAGTAAATAAAATTGAGAAAAAGAATTTGAGTCCTGGAGAACTTCGAGTCATATATGAAACTCATATCAATGAGAATATGACAGAGATTCATTAACAAGAAAAAAGAAATCCTCATAATGAAATTATGAAATGAAAGGCTTACAGATAATAATTTCAGTATTAAAGGAATAAAAGCACCTGCTCCCCACCCTATGAAGAAATGGGAGAAGTTCTTGAGTATTTCTAATAAAAATGACCCTCATAATAATGCTTTGAAAATCAAATGGGATGACAAGGATGTCCTCCTCAGCTATCAGCAGGTTTTGGTCAGAAAAAAGTCACAGCCTTCCCCAAGAAATCTCTCTCACACACGATTCACCTAACGCTCCTTCTAAGAGTGAGCACAGAGTTGACAACTAAACGTGCATTAGGTCACATTGAACGAGGCCGGGCTGGTGTTCAAGCAGCTGCTCCAGAGCCTGTTAATTCTAGCCATGATGCTCTACTGACTTTCAGGAAAAGGAATAAAACAGAAATTTTATAACTATTTTCATAATTTTAACTTCATTTTCAAAAACTAGAACCCCCAACTAAATCTTTTTCCACCACCGTTTCCCATGAATTTCGGTCCCTATTTTTTTCATTTTTGTATTGTTTTTTAGGGCCACACCTGCAGCACACGGAAGTTCCCAGGCTAGGGGTCAAATCAGAGGTGCATGCAGCTGCCGGCCTACGCCACAGCCACAGCAAGGTCGGATCCGAGCCGCGTCTGCAACCTATAGCACAGCCCACAGCAATGCTGGGTCCTTAACCCACTAAGCTACGCCAAGGATTGAACCCACATCCTTATGGATACCAGTTGGGTTCATTACCACTGCACCACAATGGGAACTCCTCAATCTCTAGTTTAAAGAACTTTCCTTTACGGGGTTTTCCTGATACCTGCTCTCTTGAGATAAGAGAACCTCCTGCATCCATGTCCATTTCACAAGTGCAAAGAAAAGCTCAGCAAAGTTGTGCCAGTGGCTTGAGGACAAGGCCAAGAGGCTAGAAGTGGCCAAAGCATGTGGATCCAGCCTGCCTGATCCCAGAGCCCACACTCTCCTTGGCCTCAGCACAGTCCTTTTGTAATATTACCATGGTCTGAAAGACAGCAATTTGCTTGGCTAAAAGGCTGCAAAAGCCTCAAGCTAGCAATACAGGCTCATGAATGGGCTATGTTTGAATATCTGTTCTACCATGTTTGTTATAACTCTGTGACTTTGGGCCTGTTATTTACCTCTCTGGGCCAATGTCTAATGTGTCAAGTAGAACTAGTAACAGTACCCACACCTCTTAGGATTGTTGAAGGATTAAGGATTTTTTTTTTTTGGCCACGCCTAAGGCATGTATGTAGAAGTTCTAAGGCCAGGGATCAAACCCAAGTCACAAAAGCAATCAAAGCCATGACAGTGACAACACCAGATCCTTAACCCACTGAGCCACCAGGGACCTCTGGATTAAGACATATAATAGAGTAAAAAGAGAAAACACTGCCTGTCATAAGTACTCAACAAATGCTAGCTGCTACTATTATCACTGCACATTAAGCATCTGCAAGGGTTTTTTAATTGGAAACTTTATTTCAAATGAAAGCACTCAGAGCTTCTACATATCAGACTGATCAAAATGATTCATCGTGGCCAAGAGGGTCTGAAAGAGCCTCAGCCACATCCTGGCAGCCCAGAGGACTCTCCAGACGTCAGAAACCTGAAGAGCACTGTCCCACATCGACAGAATACTGCCAAGCTCCACAGAATTTTGTTTGATTTTATAGAACCAAACATTCCCCCACCTCCTACAGTTTGAAAATTCAAAGGACAGAGAGAAATGACTATGGGGGTAATTCTCTGCCACCTCAATTTGAAACCTTCTGCCCTTAGAGGGAAAGGTTGATTCTCAGCTCCTTCGATAAACCTAGGGGTGTAGGTATTTATTTATATATGTATTTATTTATTGCCTTTTTAGGGCCGCACCCTTGGCACATGGAGGCTACTAGTCTAGGGGTCGAATCAGAGCTGCAGCCGATGGCCTGGTCCACAGCCACAGCAATGCCAGATCCAAGTTGTATCCATAACCCACATCACAGCCCACAGCAACGCTGGATACTTAACCCACTGAGTGAAACCAGGAATCAAACCCACATCCTCATGAATGCTAGTCAGATTCGGAGGAGCCATGACGGGAACTCCTAGGAGTGTACAGTTTCACTTGTATTGCACAACTGTTACACTAATTGGAAAAGAAGGAAAGAACAGTTAAATTAGAGGTAAGGCCACATCTAAGTAAAAACCTTCAATGCCAGCTAACTGAAGTGGCAAGAAAAGAGCATTTTAGAAACAAACCTACTGTTGGATACACAGCAGTGTCTACAGACCTGCTTCAGACTGCAGTTATCTACCTGAGTTAGGCAGGCCTAAGCAGCTTTAAGAGAAAGGGTGGAATTATTTGGTGAACTCAGGGTGGGGAGATGCCTGAAGATTAGAAAGAAAGCAACACTATAACCATTCAATAGGATCTCATTGATTCAAACTACTGGAGGTGGGGAGGGAGAGGAGCCAGGCAGTCTGAAAAGGTACAGCCTAAATTAGAGGACATTTATAAACAGGAGCATGAGCTAGCCGCTAACAAAATGTTCCGCCAAACCAGTCACACTCACTTGTACTTCACAGGATGGATTTGCAGACAAAGGGATTAAGCTCTTCAAAAGCTTTTTATAAATCGACTGAATGTCCCCTTTACCATCACACTTATGCTATTAATCTGTTCGGGGCATCCTTCAAAGCCAATGCAAAGCTCACTCACTCAAGCATCTCGGCCAAGTGACATCCTATCAAGGCATCAGTGTCTACAGCAGCTACTGATGGCTAAAGCCTCTGTCATGTCAAAGTCAGCTCACTGTCACCATGGGCACAATAGTAGGCAAGCTGTCGTGGGAGGAATAGAAAAATATTTAAAATACTGCCCCTACCATTGACGAACTTACAGCCTGGCTGGGATAAGATCTATAGCCACAAAAGGAGTAATACCACCGGCCTGGCAGAACACAGTAGTGTAGGGCGAACATGAAGTGATAAACAGGGGATATCAACGAAGTGAAGGAGGGAGGATCCAGCATGAAGATGGACATGGAGTTAGAGGGTTTCAGTAACAGGTTTGGAAACCAGGGTGAGTAAAGGTCATTAGACTCCTACTTTTATACACAGTCTGTCCCTAAAATACACATACTGAATCTGTGACAAAAGAGAACAGACTTCCAGGGGCCGAGACTCCTTTGCCAGAGACCTAATAATAACACCCCTAATCTCCTGTTGCTTTTCAGTCCAAATTTAAACCAAATGTCCTCCAGCTTTTGCTATAATGTGCTTTCCTTTTGCATTGCCCCCACAATGGAACGCATGATCAAGTTTAGTAAGGCCAGTCGGTGAGGACAATTCTCCGCGTAGGCACAGATAATGATCGTATCAAATTTATCAACCCTTGCTTCGCTGCCAGCATCTCACTTCTACTTTCATATTCTCCACTCATGTTTATAAAGCAAGGAGATAGAGCAAGAAAAATAAGTCACACATATAAAGCCATGCTACTAAAACGGAACTGGCAGGTGTGAAAGCCCACAAGTTCATTCATTTGCTGATGCCTGAAAGCTCAAATTCAATGTAAGAAAGACTCTTTTTCAATGGCAGAGCTATTCCATCTAAGACCTTTAAAGTGGCAATCTGGCAGTGTGTCCCAGAGTGTCAAGAAATGTATTCCTGACAAAGAGGCACGTGAGTTAGGTCCTCAAGAAGGTAAAGGCTGGCTAAGACGCTTGCTCTTACTTTGTGAACCAAAGGATCTCCCCACTTTTTACTTTAATAAAGGAAGAGTAACTCTCCCTAGAGTCTGATGCAGGATTCCTGGAAATTAAATGATGAGTTCATGTAACATATGGCCCATTGATGGGCTTTATAAAAGAGTCCATAAACTCCAGAAATTAAGCACAAAATTTTGAGTGATGTGCATTTGTCTGACAAGACTTTATAGCTTTCAAACTCTCAGGGGATCATAGGACATAAAAGACAAAGAACTATTGTTTTTAATCATGCTAGACATCAAAGTTAAAAACTCTTCCTCTGTGAAAAGTCCGAGCGAGGGAGAAGAAAAGACATGCTACAGACTGGGAGAAAATAGCCACAAAGGATTCGTATCTGGAATATATTATGAACTCTCAAACAACCCAATTAGGAAATGGACCAAAGACATGGACATTTCGCTGAAGAAGATCTATGGATGGCAAATAAGCACATGGGAAGACGTTCAGCATCATTAGCCACCCTAGAAATGCAAATTAAAACCATAATGGATATTAACGAGATTTATTATAGCGATCATGTCACAACACCATTGGCCTTCCATATCCACAGATGCGGATCCTGAAGATACAAAGGACTGACTGTATTACATCATTTTCTGTGAAGGACTTGAACATCTATAGCCTCTGGTATCCACCACTGATCCTAGAACCAATCCCCCACAGATACGGAGGAACAACTGTATATACATATAATAAAGCCTTGCATTGTACACATGAAGCATAAATGTTCTAGGTCAATTATCTCAAAAAGAGAACGTTGGTTCACACATTGGAATGCTACACAGCTGCTGAAGATACTTAGAAAATATAATGCCTTGGAAAG
Source organism: Sus scrofa (assembly GCF_054392235.1). NCBI lineage: Eukaryota > Metazoa > Chordata > Mammalia > Artiodactyla > Suidae > Sus > Sus scrofa. Next base: position 93,275,127 of record NC_139384.1, on the reverse strand, counting down.
ATGTTCATTACATGTTAAGTTAAAAATGAAAGTTGTTTAAAATATATAGTACAATTCCCTTTTTTGCAGGTAATATATACACACAAGAGGTATATCAAAGACCCTTGGAAGGCTATAAACATAAAACAAATGCACACACACAATGAGATATCAATACACACCATTCAAATGGCTACAGCAGAAAATAGTGGCATCACCAAATCCCAGAGAGGATGTGGAGAAAAGGAATCACTCCTACATCGCTGATGGGAATGCAAAATAATACAGCTACTCTGGGAGACAGTCTGACAGTCTCTTAAAAACTGAACACACACTTCCATGAGCAATTCTACTGATGGATATTTTTCACTCTGGAGAAATAAAAGTTTACGTTCACACAAGAGTCTGTCCATGATTCTTCACAGCTTTACTGCAAGAGCCAAAAGCTTGAATCAGTCCAGGTGTCTTCAACAGGTGAATGGCTGAACTCTGCTGCCTGTGTGCATACATTCATACCTGCATGCACACCACAGCAATACCTACCACTCGGCAATTAAAAGGCACAAACTCTATAACATAGATCAGTCTTCAGGAAATGATGCTGAGTGACAAGAGCTGATCCCAAAAGGCTACAGACTATAATCCCAGTTATATAATAAGATTTGTGAAATGAGAAAAATTCATGGACAGCAGATTAGGGGTTGCCAGGGGCTAGAAACTCTATGGGGAGGGGTGAGGAGGGAAGTCAGTTGTGATTATAAAAGGGGGACAGGAAGGATCCTAGTGGTCTCCGAAGCATTCAGTATCTTGGTGTGGTGGTGAAGGCATGAACCCACACAGGTGACAAAAATGGTACAGAAATTTAAGATCACGCATATTAGCGAATATAAGTTAAAGTGGGAAAACTGAACACGATGGGTACATGGTATCACTGTCAATACTGAGCTCTTATACTATAGTTTTGTAAAACGTCATCATTGCTGGAAACTGGGCAGAGAATATAAAGTTTCTCTATCTTTTTTTTTTTTTTTTTTTTTTTTTTTTTGGTCTTCTAGTGTCGCACCTGTGGCATATGGAGGTTCCCAGGCTAGGGGCCCAGTCGGAGCTGTAGCCGCTGGCCTACACCACAGCCCCAGCAATGCGGGATCCAAACCACATCTGTGACCTACACCACAGCTCAAAGCAATGCCAGATCCTTAACCCACTGAGCGAGGCACAAGGAATCAAACCCATGTCCTTATGGATGCTAGTCAGGTTTGTTAACCGCTGAGCAACGACGGGAATTCCCAAGTCTATCTTGTGTCTTACAGTGGAATGTGGGTCTACAATTATATCAATAAAATTGTCAACGTGAAAAAGCATGCTAGAATTTACATATCCCAGTCAGTCTTCTCTCTTGTGGCAGCTGTCACAGGTGGTTCCCCAACCCACGCCCTCCTCTGCTCACATTTTCCAATGATGCGGCCATTGCTTAAAGCTTGTTTAAGAATTTCTTTCTCAGCTTGTAACATGTCTTGATTATGTGGGTAGCAGCAAAGCTTTATCCCGAAGAAGCAATTTGAAATTTTAAAATGTCCAAAAAAAATCAGACTCACATGAGAGAAGAAACATGAGTGAACAAGATAGGAAATACTATTTATGGGCAAAAACAAAGCGACTGCTCATCATTAAACCAGTTCTCTTTTGTGGAGTCATGGGCTTAATTTAAGGTTTTAAGATCCAAGATAAAAAGAAAATCACATGTCTTGTTGAAACCCCTTTCTAGAGGCAACGTGAAGCCAAAGGAGTATTTGAAGTGAGGCAATGACTTACCTAAGGTTACCTTGTCAGGAGGCTAACTCAGACTGCTGAACAGACCGCAGAGAGAAGAAATAGAGGCGGAGAGAGTGGCTGGGGAATAGGTTCATGGAAAATTCTCCTGATACTTAGAAGCCTTTCTCCAGAGAGGTTAACAAATTTATCCAGAGGCGGCAGCCACCACCTCCCCCATAGCTGTCATCTGTATTTCAGGCAGCAAATTGTGGATGTCTGCCACCCCCAGCCACCTCCCCATTCCCAACTAGGAGTCATAGTCTTTGTGGGAACACAAGGTACTCTCTGCCCCTCACCCCTCCCCAATAAGAATGAAGACATTGTTAAACCAGAATAGCTAGATTAGGGCACCCAATTCTAGACTCTAAAACTACTGGACCGGAGTTCCCATCATGGCGCAGCGGAAACGAATCTGACTAGGAGGTTGTGGGTTTGATCCCTGGCCTCACTCAGTGGGTTAAGAATCCGGCATTGCCATGAACTGTGGTGTAGGTCACAGACGTGGCTAGGATCCTGCATTGCTATGGTTGTGGCATAGGCCTGCGGCTACAACTCTGATTCGACCCCTAGCCTGGGAACCTCCATATGCCGAGGGTGCAGCCCTAAAAAGACAATAAAATAAAATAAAATAAAATAAAATAAAATAAAATAAAATAAAATAAAATAAAATAAAATAAAATAAAATAAAATAAAATAAAATAAAATGAAATAAAATAACTACTGGACAAATGTGTAAAACCTGGAGACATTCTCAAATGATGCTTTAACATTTTGAAATATGACCTTGAAGATGAAAAGAAATGAGGTTTAACCTTAGAGTCTCTAAATGTTTAATATTGTTCAGCACTTTTACTCAGAACTTCCTACATGCTTACTACTTGGTAAAAAAGCAAACCAAGTATAAGCATCTCCCTTCAAGTGGCCATCAAACTATTTGAAAAGAAAGGGCATACCCATGGGAAACCAGCAAATAAGCTAGAGGAATACACAACGGAATGCCCAGGATAACATCGACATTCACGTATTCTACCAAGAGTTATTGAGTACCTGTTATATCCTAGGCACTGGGGATGCCAAGACACATTCTGTCCTAGAGGAGTAAAAAGGAAAGCAACACAAATATAAAATATGTGTGGGATTCTGTGAATAGAGGGAGGCAGAGATACTCAAATCAGTCAGCAGCTGAGGAATGGGGCATGGCTCCCCAAGGAGACGAGGCCTAAGCTGAGTCACAAAGAACCGCATAACTGCTTTTAACTAGGGGCATTCCTACCCAGAAAGGCATCTGGAAAGGAGGGCAGGGCATCTTTGGTTGTCAAAGATGACTGCGTTGGGGCAGGAAGGGAAGAGCAGACTAGGAAAAGGAGCTGCTTCAGGCATTCGGCACCAGGGACCATGGATGCAGAGGGCCCTATGACACCGGCTCAACCCTGCACAAAGAGCTGTCCCACCTCAAATGCAACAGCCATCCTTGTTGAAAATCACTAAGGTGGACAAGAGAGGTTCACCAGGTAGACCATGAAATGGGAGGACATTTCAAGCAGAAGAAATAGATACAACTACGTGGAAGCGTAAAAGAAAAGGGTTGTTCCTAGAGCTACAAACACTGCCAGGGCCACTGAAAGGGTGTGAAGGATATTAGTGGGAGAGAAAGATGGAAACTTTTTTGGGCCCCAGAGTTATGTCATACTATTTGGTAACGTGGACATCAAGCCAGAGAGTGGCTTTAAGCAGGAGAGGATGTGATCCAAACTGTGTTTTAAAGAGATTATTATGACACGGGTGGAAGATGGGTTGGAAAGAGAGAGAGACAGATCGGAGTCAGGGAAACTGGGTAAAAGACCACTGCTATTGTTCAGGTAAAAGACCTTGAGAGCCTGATTCAAAGCAATGTCATAGGGAGGGCAAAGAAATGTAAGAAAATAAAGGGTAAGATGGAAAGACCTTGGGACATAAGGACCAGGGGGAATCCAGGATGACTCTTTGATTCCTGGTTTGGAAAACCAGGTAGATGGCGCTACTGAGCATGCTGGGGAGAGTGACGGGAGACACAGATGGGCGACTTGGAGAGAAAACAATGAGTACTGGCCGTGAGATTAAGATGTGAGGACTGGTATTCAAGCTAGGTCAAAAGCACGGATCTGGGGTTCAAGAAAGAAGTCTGGGCCAGAGGGAAAAATTCTAAGAGAGAACAGTAGTGAAAGTCATTGGGAGTAAATGAGATGGCTCAAGGATGTGAAAACACACAAACTCAAGAAGGGCTTCAAACAGAAATGTGGAGAACTCCAAGAAAAGGTAGAGGAAAAGGAGCTCATAAAAAGCACTGAGAAGTAATCAGGGCTGACATTTATTGAACATCATTTATTGTGCTAAACAACATTCGCCTAATCCTCACAACCGCAGAGAGTACCTGCTGCTCCTGTCCCCACTTTACAGGTGGGAAAAGTAAGGCATAGAGGGGGCCAGCACCTTGTCCCAAGTCACACAACTACTAAGGGGTAGAACCAGGATTCACATCCAAGTCTGGTGCCAAGTATAAGATCCCACACTCCCAACCATCTGACTACTGCTATGTTAGAAATTTAGAAGAGGATTAGTGCGACAAAAATCCAAGACAAGGTAGACAAGGCAGCAAATGCTGTGGCGAAGTGAGGCAAAGCAAGACAAGAACTGAGAAGGAGGAGTTCCCGTTGTGGTGCAGAAGAAACAAATCTGACGAGGAACCATGAGGTTGCAGGTTCGATCCCTGGCCTCGCTCAGAGGGTTAAGGATCTGGCACTGTTATGAGCTGTGGTGTAGGTTACAGACTCAGCTCAAATATGATGTGGCTGTGGCTGTGGCTGTGGCATAGGCCAGCAGCTGTAGCTCCGATTGGACCCCTCTCCTAGGAACTTCCATGTGCTGTGGGTGTGGCTCTTAAAAAAAAAACAAACAAACAAACCTGAGAAGGACCCTCATCAAGAAGCCCCTGATGGGAGGGGTTGCGGGCCTGCTTGGCCACAGTCATGTTGGAAGGAGCAGCCTAAAGAGGGCAGTGGAGCAGCAACCAGAAGGGAAGGAGTGGAGAAAATCATGTTAAACAGTAAATGGTATAAGATTCAGGAAAATGAGAGAGCTTTGTGGCTGAAGTTGGCAGAAAAGACTGCCAGGAAAAGAGATCTTGGAAGTTCCTCTTGTGGCTTAGCGGGTTAAGAACTCACCATAGCAACCACGAGAATGTGAGTTCGATCCCTGGCCTTGCTCAGTGGGTTAAGGATCCAGCATTGCTGTGAGCTGTGGTGTGGGTCACAGACACGGCTTGGAGCCCGCATTACTGCAGCTGAGGCATAGGCCAGTGGCTACAGCTCCAATTTGACCCCTAGCCTGGGAACATCCCTAAAAAGACACATACAGGAGTTCCCGTCATGGCGCAGTGGTTAACGAATCCGACTAGGAACCATGAGGTTGCGGGTTCGGTCCCTGCCCTTGCTCAGTGGGTTGACGATCCGGCGTTGCCGTGAGCTGTGGTGTAGGTTGCAGACGCGGCTCGGATCCCGCGTTGCTGTGGCTCTGGCGTAGGCCGGTGGCTACAGCTCCGATTGGACCCCTAGCCTGGGAACCTCCATATGCCGCGGGAGCGGCCCAAGAAATGGCAAAAAGACAAAAAAAAAAAAAAAAAAAAAAAAAAAAAAGACACATACACACACACAAATTGTTTTGTTATTTTGACTGAGACCCCGGACTCCTGTGATTTGAACAACTCTGACCTACAGATGTTAAGAATAATAATGACAAATTTCTATCGCATACACATTTAAGATGTGAAAAAGCATTTGGGATTCAAGATTAAGACAGAAAAGTTCTTACAGGATAAATAAAAAAACAGTATGATGAGTTATCAAAAAAAATCTTCAACTAATAAATTAAACAGCTTGTCCTGACTATTACTAAAGGCATAAAGAAGTAGAAGATCCTGCCTTCAAGATGTTTACCAAGAGACAAGTTCAAATCCATAAACAGTTGAGCAACAATTCAAGAGCTTAAATAATGATTCAATAATTGTACGCAACTGCTTAGAGCATACAAAGGACTGCAGCGAGGTCAAGGAGAATGGGGACTCAGAAGGGGCCATGGTCTTGGGAAATTAGAAGGTTACTGGGTACCACTTCCAGTTTAGTGGAGAGGAAAATGAACGGGGATTTTGTCTTACTTCTGTCTCTTCATGTGCATGCTTACAAGGGCAAGGGAAAGAAGCGAGAACCTCGAAAGTGCTGGGAGCACAGATCCTAGTACTCGGTGCCCAGTGCTCCAGGGATGTGAACTGTCCCATAATGGGGACAGTCCTGCATCTTGAAGAACTGTGCCATGTTCATCTCTGAAATTTGGACAAATTTTAATCTTACTTCTGAAGACTTAGGTGTGCCTTTTCCTCAAAGAGAGGCTAGCCAACCTCAAGTCTCCTCCAGAAAGGGGATCCCTCATGGGAGATTTCCTACATTCTAGAAAGTCATATGATTGAACTACATAATACTATCCTTGGTGTAATTCCTGGAAAATTAGCATATAATTTCTTTTCAGATCTGCTATTTCAATTCCTAAACAGTTCTTTTAAATGATAACTTAATTATTCAACTCATGAATTATATATTAACACTCATTTTCAGTTAAAAAGGAAAACAGAATACCAGTCTTCAAATTTTCAAAAGATCATGAAAAAATGTAATGTCTACACGTCCATATTATTTTCCATTGGAGTGAATGGTTTTATTTTATAGTATACAAGTTCCTTGTTGATAGTCCTCACCAAGAGAGACCAAAGAATAAGGCTCTGTCTTTCCATCAATCTGAACTTGGACAAGTAGGTGACTCTTAAGACTGGAAGTGCTCCAAGAACTGCAATGCCTGCTGTGAGGCAGGTAGAACTTGGGCCTTTTCCCCACTTGGTATTTACTCACGTCCTTAGGAAAATTAAAAGTCCCTTTCTCACGTCATGTTTTCTATGGCTCTTGCATAACAACGTGTTTCCTAAAGCAACACTGAGCTCATTATTTTGAAAAAATGCATTATTACAAAGGAATTAGGAACTAAATGCTACACTACAGAACCTAGAGCAGTAAATGCCAAATCAAGGCAGACCTTCACATACCATGAGCTGAACTACACACTACTTGTGCTAGGGGAAAAAAAAAACACGATCTGAAAAACTAACACTGACATCAACAGACTATACAGGTGATTGTGTCTCCTCCTCCAAGTTCATATGTTGAACTCCTAGCCTCAGAGACAATGGTGTTAGGAGAGGCTTTACAATAGCCAAGAAATGGAAACAATCTAAATGTCCATCAACAGAGGAATAGATAAAGAAGATGTGGTACATATATATGATGGAATATTACTCAGCCATAAAAAAGAATGAAACAATGCCATTCACAGCAACGTGGTCGGAAATTATTATACTAAGTGAAGTGAATCAGTAAAAGATAAATATATCATATCACTTATATGTGGAATCTTAAAAAAAGGATACAAATGAACTTTTTTGCAGAACAGAAACAGACTGACAAACTTTGAAAAACTTATGGTTACCAAAGGGGACGGGTAGGATGAGAGAGGGGTGGACTGGGGGTTTGGGACTGGCATATGCACACTGAGGTATATGGAACGACTGGGCAATAGGGACCTGCTTTATAGCACAGGGAATTCTACCCAATATCCTGTGATAATCTACATGGGAAAAGAATGTGAATGAGAATAGATATGCATATATATATATATCACTCAAACACTTTATATTGCACAGCAGAAATTATCACAACCTTGTAAATCAACTACACCTCAATAAAACTTTCTAAAAATGGGGGGGAAGGAGATGGGGCTTTGGGGAGGTACTTAGGTCATGAGGGTAGAGCCCCCATAAATGGAATTAGTGCCCTTGTGAAGATAACTCCACAGAGTTCCCTAGTCCCTGCCCCCATGTGAGGACACAATGAGAAGTTTGTGACCTAGAAGAGGGCCCTCCCCTAACCATGCTTGCACCTGATCTTGAACTTTTAGCCTCTGGAACTGTGAGAAATAAATTTGTTGTTTCTAAGTCACTCAGTCTGGGCTACTAAGACAATGCCAAATACATGGTCAGCGCTTAATCAATATTTCTCATCACCTTATGATTTCTCATCAACACAACTAAATTTGGCTCGTCTTAACCCCACTCCCAACATACACACATACATGCACACACAAACTTTTACCTTTCATCTAATACTTTACATTCCTGTCTTCTAGTAGGTGAGAGCTAACCGAGTGATATAATCCAGGTTAATATGATAATGGATAGTCGTGGTACAAAGTCTTGATCTTCCCTACCAACAAGCCATACCTTGATTCAAAAACACTGACTCAAAGACTGGAACACGGAAGGAAAACAGAACACACGGTCTGGCAAGCAAGTATACTAGCCAAATTACAGAAAATAATCTGTTCCCTGACTCAGTGCAGGTTTACACACCTGTATGCATCACAGATCTGTCTAGGTATATGGCCTATAAATTTAGATGACATATTTGTGGGGGAAAACTCATTTTAGATGAAAGTTCACAGAGCATTTAGTAAAATATCAATACTATACAAAATGTCCTAGGTATGGAATGTACCTAGTAAACTCTATTATAGCAAGGGACTGATTTTTTTTTTTCTTTTTAGAGCCGCACCCACAGCATATGGAGGTTCCCAGGGTAGAGGTCAAATAGGAGCTACAGCTGCCGGCCTACACCACAGCCACAGCAACGTGGGATCTGAGCCTTGTCTTTGACTACACCACAGCTCATGGCAATGCTGGATCCCCACTGAGCAAGGCCAGGGATCGAACCCACAACCTCGTGGTTTCTAGTCGGATTTGTTTCCGTTGCACCACAACAGAACCTCTGCAAGGGAGTGATTTATTAATGGACAGTCTCTAACACCAATTCCAGACCACATCCATGTCCACCGCCGTCAGGTGCTCATAGCAAGTTAGGCTCTACCAACGCAGCTCCCCTTTCTAATCACATTACACTGTTTGAAAGAAAGACATGGTTCTTTTCTTCATATCTCTATCATTAAGATGTCACCTCACTCTGAACAGATGGCATCGTCCTCTATTTTGAAATCCAACATCTTTCATCGACTGGCTGCAGAATAGGCCATTAGAGCGCTTTCTTTCTGCTTCTGCCTCCAATTTCCTCATCCACCTCTCCTCCTGTGTTCTGGGTCCCATCTATTCCCAACTGCGGAGGGACTCTGCACCCACAGTAGTCCAGGATCCTTGCCCTTGAGAACTCATGGCCTACTGGAAGAAACATACAACTAAACAGCCAACGCCATGTAATGAATATTAGAGTAAAGAGAAGCACTGGTTAGTGGCAGAGAATATGGGAAAAGCGGCAACCCTGCAGGATTGGGCAGGGTGAGTCTGTAAGATGAGCTGACAAGAACTTGTTCATTCAAGTGTTTGAGAAAACAGACTTTCTTTCTGCTAATATGATGGGTTAAATGACCTGAGAACCCTATTGCTCAAAGCATTCATTAGACTATTTAAAAATTACTGCAAATGTGTGCTTTGAACTCTGCCAAGAACATCAGGGAGTTCTCCAAAAGTCAAAAAATTAAGACTCACTGAAAAATACAGTGATGACCTAGTGAGAATCTTTGCTCTGAAGAGTCTGGCTGGTCTCAGTCCAGACGATGAAGTTTAAATGGCTTTTGACGGCAAGAGACAAAATCATGGATCCATGTGTGGTTGGGAGTTAGAACTGAAACTCCCATAAGAGAATCAAATAGTAAAATATGAACACTAGCAAATGGAAAAGACAAAGAACTTTGCCTCCGCTTAAGTCTTTAAAGAGGGGAGAAAAATGTTCCCTAGAAAACTTCAACTGAAAAATTAACATGAAAAAATAGGCCTAGGCTGGTAATGATGGATTTGGAGTTAACTCAGAATTATAAGACTCCCACAGTTAGTCTCACTGGTCATAGGCTCACAATTCAAAATTATAAAACACTCCACAATACTATGCATCACAAGAAAGATAGTACTAACAGCAAAATTAGAGCCTCAGAACTTCAAATAAATGAACCAAGTACTCTGAAATATACAAATGTTTAAATACTGTTGGAAAAAGTAAAGAGAATATTTCAAAAGACCAGGCTGACTTGACAAAGGAGCAAATAAAACTTCTAAAAATAGGAGTTCCCATCGTGGCGCAGTGGTTAACGAATCCAACTAGGAACCATGAGGTTGCGGGTTCGGTCCCTGCCCTTGCTCAGTGGGTTAACGATCCAGCGTTGCCGTGAGCTGTGGTGTAGGTTGCAGACGCGGCTCGGATCCCGCGTTGCTGTGGCTCTGGCGTAGGCCGGTGGCTACAGCTCCGATTCAACCCCTAGCCTGGGAACCTCCATATGCCGCGGGAGCGGCCCAAGAAATAGCAACAACAACAACAAAAGACAAAAAAAAAAAAAAAAGACAAAAAAATAAAAATAAAAATAAAAAAAATTAAAAAAATAAAAATAAAAAGATATATTTGTTTGAAATTTCACTGGACAGGTTAAATAGTAAAGAAAGAAAAATGAAAAGGTAATCAGTATACTAGGATTTGAGGCTTAAGAGATGACCCCAAAAGCAGCAAAAATCTAGAGAAGGGGAAAGATAAGAAAACATGAAACAGAGGATGAAAAGGTCCAACATACTTTTTACAGGAGTTCCAGACTGAGATAAAAGGGATAATAGAATATTTGAAGAGATGATATTGGAGAATTTTTATTAATTGATGAAATTCTCAGATTCTGAAAATAAACTGAGCTCCAGCAAATCTCTATCTAGATACATCACAGTGAAAGTACAGAACACCGGGAGATATTTAAAAAGAACTCTGGGGAGTTCCCGTCGTGGCTCAGTGGTTAACGAATCCGACTAGGAACCATGAGGGTGCGGAGTCGATCCCTGCCCTTGCTCAGTGGGTTAACCATCCGGCCGTTGCTGTGAGCTGTGGTGTAGGTTGCAGACGTGGCTCGGATCCCGCGTTGCTGTGGCTCTGGCGTAGGCGGGAGGCTACAGCTCCAATTAGACCCCTAGCCTGGGAACCTCCATATGCCGCGGGAGCGGCCCTAAAAATGGCAAAAAGACAAAAAAAATAATAATAATAAAGTAAAATAAAAATAAAATATTTTAAAAATAAAAAAATAAAAAGAACTCTGGGAGTTCCCATCATGGCTCAGTGGTTAAAGAATCCGACTAGGAACCATGAGGTTGCAGGTTCAATCCCTGGCCTCGCTCAGTGGGTTAAGGATCCAGCGTTGCCGTGAGCTGTGGTGTAGGTTGCAGACGCAGTTCGGATCCCGTGTTGCTGTGGCTCTGGCGTAGGCCTGCGGCTACAGCTCCGATTGGACCCCTAGCCTGGGAACCTCCATATGCCGCAGGAGCGGGCCTAGAAAAGGCAAAAAGACAAAAAATAAAAATAAAAAAATAAAAAGAACTCTGCAGAATCATGTCTAGTGTGTGATATTCAAATGATTTAGTAACACAAAATAACATATACTGCATTTTGTATGATCACAGAGAAAAGTGCAGAAAAATACAAACTCTTCATATTGGTTTTCTTACAATGAGAAAGTGCTGAGAATGATAGACAGGTCTTTTAAAAATCTCTATTTCTTTACTTGTGATACCATGTATTTTTAAATAATAATATTTAAATTTACAACTTAAAAGTGCTTTATATTTTTAAACATTTTTATATTTAATATTTTACATGTTAAATATTGAATATTTTAATCTTTTAAATTTAAAAAATATCCAAAAAAGGAAAATGAATAAAAGAACACAACACTCTGGCTCTCTAATTTTTTTAATGGCTTTTATTTTTTATATTCTAGTTGGTTTACAGTGTTCTGTCAATTTTCTACTGTAGAGCAAAGTGACCCGGTCACACACATATACATAGACATTCTTTTTCTCACATTATTCTCTATCATGCTCCATCACAAGTGACTAGGTATAGTTCCCAGCTCAATACAGCAGGAACTCATTGCTTATCCATTCCAAATGCAATAGTTTGCATCTATTAACTCCAGATTCTCAGTCCATCCCACTCCCCCTCCCCTTCGCTCTATTTTTTTTTTTTTTTTTTTTTTTTGGCTTTTTGTCTTTTTGCCATTTCTTGGGCCGCTCCCGCGGCATATGGAGGTTCCCAGGCTAGGGGTCCAATCGGAGCTGTAGCCGCCAGTCTACACCTGAGCCACAGCAATGCGGGATCCGAGCTGCATCTGCAACCTATACCACAGCCCACCGCAATGCTGGATCATCAACCCACTGAGCAAGGCCAAGGATCAAGCCCGCAACCTCATGGTTCCTAGTCAGATTCGCTAACTACTGAGCCACGACGGGAATTCCAAGCTCTATTTTTTTAAGCAGTATGCTCCAAGGTTTCAATTTCCTAATTTCTAAGAATGGGGTGACAGTGTCTACAGCGCAGAACTGTGACGATCAAATCAGCTACTACAGGTAAATCTCCCAATGTTGGTAGTTTAGCTCCTTACTTTAAGACAAAATCTGCTTCCCCCTAATTTTCACCTACTAGACCTAAACTGATCTCTGAAACTGGAGAGAACTAGGGTAATGCCTTTCCCTTACAATCTTTGATGACGGCTTATCTCGTCAACACTTCTCCATCCCCCTGTTATCTCCTCTTCTCTAGGAAAAGAACCGTTCCTTTGATTATTTCCTTTATAACACTGCTTCAAGAACTGCTCGATACATCTGGCCCAAACTGGTCCACATTTACTGAGTGGCCCATTTGGTTAAAGGTAATAAAAGCCACCCATGTCTGATTTCTCTTCCTCCCTCACTCCCCACACTCATTCATTCACTATGTAGTAATTACTTAAGAGTTGCTCTCCCATCATCCCTTCTTTAGCTCATGACTAATCTGGAGCCCCATTCCATCATGCCCCGCCACCGTCAGCAGTATTTCAAGAGTCTGTTAGGTGGTCACCAGTAGAACCTTGCCCCCACTTCTAATCCATCTTGGATCCTGATGCCAGGTTAAATACTCAATTTATTATTCAAAGTCAGTGTTTCCATTCTTACTCCACTGGTCAAGAATGCACCTAAGCCTCTAATGCCTATCAAATCAAACACCAGCTTCCCCAATGGACCTCCAAAGCATCCTACAAACATTGTCCATCCCACATGTACCCCACTGGTCGCCACTTCTCCACATAAACCTCACTTGACTCAGACTGATTCCCTGTGGGTCCCACGCCCTGGTTCTACCACGTTACATGTCCATGAATCCCTTCCTAAATATTCTAACTCTGTGGCAGGGGACACCAAGGTTTGAATCTTGGCTCAAACCCCTACTACCGTGACCCTGGACTACCTCACTTGCTTCACAATAACTGTTGTAAGGATCAAATGGAGTCCAGTGTGCAAAATCCCTAGAGTGGTACCCACACCTAGTGGGTAGTAAACGGTCCTGCTCTCCTCATGTTCCCAATGACCTCCCTCCCATCTGTTATTTATTTTGCAATCTAACAATCATAGCTCAGCACTTTCTGCTAATTGTTTCTTGTGTTTATCTTTTTTTCCCAGCTAAATTATTCTCTCGCATCCTTTGCTGTGTTCCATATATACCAGAGAAATTAAGAGACTAAGTCCATCATTACATTTTCTTTGATAAGGACTAGAGGTCAAGAGTGACTGTTTTGGGAGTTCCTGTGGCTCAGCAGGTTAAGAATCCAACTAGTATCCATGAGGATTTGGGTTGGATCCCTGGCCTTGCTCAGTGGGTTAAAGGGTCCGGCGTTGCCATTTGCTGTGGTGTAGGTCACAGATTCGGCTTGGATCCTGAGTTGCTGTGGCTATGCTGTAGGCTGGCAGCTACAGCTCTGATTCGACCCCCCAGCCTGGGAACTTCCACATGCTGCAGGTGCAGCCCTAAAAAGACCCCAAAAAGGTGACTGTTTTGAAACACAACATGTTCATTCAACAACTTCTCAGCATCAACCAGGCAACAGGATATTATGTGCCAAGGACATATAACTTAACGAGAGAAACAAAAATCCCAGCTCTTCTGAACCTGAGAGTACAATTTACAGACACCAATTAGAAAATTGTATAAGAGTACATTTGAGATGACTGTGCTATTTTTAAAACAAATCAAAGAAAGAGGAAAGAGTAGCAGCGGTGGGCAGCGGGGTACAATTTTAGGTACAGTTGTCAGGAAAGACCTCGGTGAGATGGTGATGCTTGAACAAAGACTTAAAAGAGGCAGAGGACAGAGCCATGCGGATGTCTGGGCTAAGAATCTCAGGCAGAGGAAGGAGAGAATGGGAAGTCCTAAAGCAAGGCAGGGACACTGTTCAGTGTGGGTGTGATCAGGGAGCAGCAAGGAGAAAGAGGGAGCAAAAATGAGTAATTTTTTAAAAAGTGAGAACAGGAGCTTCTGGGCTGGTGAACAGGTGGCGGTGCTGGGAGAGTGACATGCTCAGAGGGCGTGCAAGCTCCATGCACCCTGCCCTCTGCCTCTCTTCCACCTGGTTGTTCCTGAGTTACATACTTTTTTTAATAAACCGGTAATCTTTTTTTTTTTTTTTTTTTTTTAGGGCTGCACCTGCGGCACATGGAGGTTCCCAGGCTAGGGGTTGAATCGGAGCTGCAGATGCTGGTCTACACCACATCATAGCAACATGGGATCCAAGCCACATCTGGGACCTACACCGCAGTTCATGGCAACACCGGATCCTTAAGCCACTGAGCAAGGCCAGGGATTGAACCCGCAACCTCATGGATACTAGCCGGGTTCTTTACCACTAAACTACAACAGGAACTCCTCGGTAATCAATTTCGACTAAAGAAGCACTTGTGAAAACCTGTCCCACTAATAGCAGCACATCTTCAACATCTTTTGGAAGATATTCAGCAACCAGGGGGAATACTGGGAGCATCCTCAAAACACATGTACCACCCCCTGAATGAGTTTCAGACTAGAAGCATGACTTCTCCCTGCTCTGGAAAAGCTGTAAAATCTGAAAGTGACACAGATACTTCCCAAACACCTAGAAGACTCCTCAGTAGCCCATAGGAAAAAAACAAAAGCAGCTCCACTTTCAAGTATCTCCAAGAAACCCCGGTGAGCTATACTGATTATCATAAGTGTTGAGAAAATTTCCAAACGTACTTCACCCATCAGAGTCACAAAAGCCTCACCCCTGCCCAAAAGGGATGGGAGAGCTGGAGCTCACCACCTAGTGCAAGAGCCACATCCCTCTGGATTAACTTCAAGACCCACGACCAGTATTTACAGATTCCTATGGCCTCGGGGTCCTCTGAACCTTCAGCGCCCACTGTGACGGCGAGAAAAAAAAATTGAAAACAGCTTGTCTTCTGCCTCCTCCCCAAACTCTACCTTGAGCAGGCTATAGCTCCACAGACATCCTTGTTACTCTATTTAAAAACACAAGTCGCATTTGTGTTATTTTACAAAACTGTGTAGTAAAATCATAAATACATACTCCAAAAAAAAAAAAAAAAAAAAAGAGGACAGAGAAAAACAGAGAGCCTGATCACATAAGCCCTTAGAGATCACCGCATGGGCTTTGGTTTCTGTGAGTATGAAGAGGACTCATTTGAGGGTTCCAAGCTAAGGAGGGACATGATCTGACACAGACACTGACAGTACCGTTCTAACTATCATGTTGCGGGTTGACAGAGGAACCAAGGGCAGAGCCGAGGCCATTGCAATAATCCAGGCAAAAGATGATGGTGGGTAAGAACTGGGTGGCAGCAAGGAAGGTAGTAAGCAGGAATTGGATTGGCTTTTTTTTTTTTTTTTTTTTTTGTCTTTTTTGCCTCTTCTAGGGCCACTTCCACGGCACATGGAGGTGCCCAAGCTAGGGGTCTAATTGGGGCTGTAGCCACCGGCCTACGCCAGAGCCACAGCAACGCGGGATCTGAGCCACATCTGCGACCTACATCACAGCTCCCTTAGCCCAATGAGCAAGGCCAGGGATCGAATCCACAACCTCATGGTTCCTAGTCGGATTCATTAACTACTGCGCCACAGCGGGAACTCTGGATTGGCATATTTTGATGGTAAAGCCAAGAGGATTTCCTGACAAATCAGAAGTGGGAGGTGAGAGAAAGTGGGTATCTCCAAAGTTTGAAGACTGAGCTAAGGATGGAATTGCATTAATAGGGATGGGGAGTGGCCAAGATGGTACAGATCTGGGGAAGGAAGCCAGGAATCCAGTTTTGGACACAAGTTTGAGATACCTACACATGGAGAGCTATTACACAGGCACTGAAATATACAGTCTGCAGTTTATTCTGTGCACCAAGTCCTTTTACTGATTTACTCTTATCATAGGATTAGTGGGAAAATGAGAAATTAAGAGGAGGAAGAATAGAGATAGCTCCCCGCCCTTGAGGATGTGGAAATCTAAAAAGGGAAAATGAGGAGTTCCCTGGTGGCTCAGAAGGTTAAGGATCTGGCACTGTCACTGCAGTGGTTCGGGTTGTTGCTGTGGTGCAAGTTCAATCCCTGGCTCAGGAATTTCCACAGGCCACAGGCACAGCCAAAAGAAAAAGGGAGAATGCCACCTATGGCACAGCTGAAGCTGGTACAACAAAAGGCATCTTCCTTTTCCAACACTTGGAAAGGTATCAATGGAATGAGATGTGTATATTCAAAAGGTGGTTTTGGACACAAGAACACATCACCATGCTGACCGTCTGGGTTCCGGCTGCTATCAAAGTACATGCAAACAACACAAGAAAATGAAACCACATCAACCTTTTTTTTTTTTTTTTTTTTTTGTCTTTTGTCTTTTGTCTTTTTAGGGCCACACCCGCGGCATATGGGAGTTGCCAGGCCTATGGGCTGAATCAGAGCTGTAGCCACCAGCCTATGCCACAACCACAGTCACGCCATATCCAAGCGGCATCCACAACCTACACCGAAGTTCACGGCAACACCACATCCTTACCCCACTGAGCAAGGTCAGGGATGGAACCTGTGTCCTCATGGATACTAGTCAGGTTCATTAACCACTGAGCCACGACGGGAACTCCTCAACCATTTTGTAATAGAATCACCCCCAAACTCTCCCCTCCTACAGTTCCATCTCCAGATAGAGTTTGGTCTTCAGGACTATTTTCCTTGGACATCATGATTATTTTTCCAAGGAAAAGGAGTTTGGGGTTTCTAATGGTAGAAGAAGACGAGACTAATCACCGGGCAGCCGGAGCTGGCCTGGCTCCCCCCACACGCCTCGCCCTGCCTCCGCCTCATGACTTGGTTTCTCAATGTGTAAATACTGCAGCAGGGGAAAATATTTTCCACTGCCTACACACAGGGCTTTTGTGAGGATTAATGAATTAATGTGTATAAAACACTATGAGCCACTCAAATAAAGGGACAATGAAACCCTATTTGTAAGTTTTTGAGGTCCAGACACAGCAATCTTAACTCTTTTCTTACCCCACTAAAAATTAGACTAAGAGATCAGAAGGTACCCTGTACAGGCCTGAAGAGCTACAAGGAGATGAGGTCTGAAGACTCTCTGTGAAGTTCGATTTTAATATAAAGATTTCCAGCAATGATTCCTCAAGATCAAAATGTAGCACTAGGAGTTCCCGCTGTGGTGCATCAGGATGCAGGTTCAACCCCCAGCCTGGCACAGTGGGTTAAAGGATCCAGCACTGCCCCAGTTGTGCAGTAGGTCACAAGCGTAGCTCACATCTGATCCCTGGTCTGGGAACTCCATATGCCATGCAGTCGCCACAAAATGAAAAAAAAAAATTTAAAAAGGAGTATAAAACAGGTTAAAAATCATCCTAACCCAAGAAGAAGCTGGAGTTGGAGTAAAGCTCCCCATGGGGGTTAAATGTGTTGACCTGTGAACCATGTACTAAGCTCTTGCTAGAAGCATGAGAAAACCTGCAGAGAAATATGGACTTTTGTCTAAGAGCCAGAGAATTGAGCACATCGTAAGGGCCATCCATGAAAAGCGCTTTGTTGAAGGCGATTTCCCTGATTTTCTAGATGCTGTCCAGCTCCACTCGTACGGTCACGATTAGCATTGAAGTGAATAGGCCACTGTAGAGCTTCTGTTCATTATCCAGAGAGGTAGTTTTCCCAGCCTACTCTGACTGCACATCAGCATTCAAACAGCCCTTCACGTTGTCTCACGCCTGGCTCAGACTGCCCCAGACCAGATGAGCACACAGTCTAGGGGGGTGAAATCTTCCCGACACAAAGCAAGGATGTGCCCGGGTTGCTGTGAATGTCAGGTTGTCTCACACTTCAACTTTTTATTTCAGAGAAAGCAAGCCAAGTATCCGACAGAGAGTTCCCATTGTGGTGCAGCAGAAACGAATCCGACTCGTATCCATGAGGATGCAGGTTCAATCCCTGGCCCCGCTCAGTGGGCTGGGAATCTGGCATTGCTGTGAGCTCTGGTATAGGTCCTAGATATGGTATAGGTCTCAGATCTGCTGTGGCTGTGGTGTCGGCCAGCAGCTGTAGTAGCTCCGATTCAACCCCTAGCCTGGGAACCTCCATAAGCTGCAGGTGCCGCCCTGAAAAGCAAAAAAAGCAAAAAGTACCCAACCCAGAAGGCAGAAACAACCAAGAAAAATGACACCATGATGAACCTGAATCCGGACCAAAGATGCAGATGAGTTCATTCCAACAACATTTCTCCGAGTGGGCTGGCACCATCACCTGACCATGGACACCTGAGGCGGGGAAAGTCTGACTCGCCCAAGGTCAGCGTGCTCTAATCCCTGAGCTGCTAATGACTCACGGGAAATTCCAGACTCCAGTTGTGTTGACTGCACGCAGATACTAATCTCACAACTGATTTCCCTACCTCGGGCCCCAGCTCCCTTCAATCCATGTGGCCCGCAATCAAAGGATTTAATGTCTTCAAACATTGCTTTGGGTGTCCAGGCCCCTCTCACCCACTCCAAACCTCTCGGGGCTCCCCACCCCCACAGAGGAAAGGCCACACTTCTGAAGCTGCCATGTAGGCTGCTGCTGTGTGGGAGCCTCTTCCAACACCTCCTTTCTGCTCTAAAGCAGACTTTGTGGGGTTCTGCTTGTCTGGTATCTTCCCCTTTTTTCTGTTAGCGCCTGGAGCTCCCCCTCTGGAGAGCCCTCCATCAGGCATGGCTTTGAGAGGAAATAGGGTCCCATTGTCCTTATAGAAGCCACTGAGAATCACATGCAGCCAGGGGTGAGTACGGAGCCAAGGAGCTTCAGCAGGAAATGCCATGGGGCAATCAGGGTCATAGGGAGGCATCAAAGTCTGTTTCTGTTATCACCCAAGAACTATGACTAAGGCACCTTCCAGCTTCTTTCTTATAATTTCCCTTTACAGGCTGGCCATTCTATGAAGGTGGTGTCCCCAAGTATGCCCACCCCAAAATATCTCACGTACACTTCCGCCCTTCTGCTATCTTCCTGGAAAACACAGGGCAGCGGTGCCTGAGCGGGGTAAGCACAGTGAAGGAACCGCAAAGCCAGTCCAGGCACAGCCATGCTGAGTCTTAAAGGATGAATGCAAGGGAAGTAGACCAAAGGGGAGGACGGGGCTGGGGAGGAGACACATTCCAGCACATACGCTGAGGATGGAGAATGTGTCAGTCTATGTGGATCTGCAGTTCCCTCTTCAGAGCTGCGTGCAAGACGACAAGGGGACAAGAGCTGAGACTAGAGACACAGGCACAACTCTATTCACTCAGCACTTTACCATCTGAGTCTCCATCCTGAAGCTTAAGGGGTGGCTTAGAAGTATGGGCATAAATCCCGAAAAGCCAGAAAGAGACCAAAATTCTGTTTTTCCCAATTAGCTTTCTGAAATTCCCAATATTTACTTTGAATGTACACACTCACTTCCAGAAAACACAACACTATATTAAACCAAGACACCTGCTTTAGTTAAGCTCATTCCAAGATAATTTAGCTTGGCAAATATAGCACCCTCCCTAAAAAAAAAAAAAAAAAAAAAAAAACCAACCCCATCACATTCCTGAGCAAAGCAGGAAAGAGAAGAATCTATAGTGTGTCCAAATGTCAGGTAGTGGAAAGAACCAGGGCAGAGAAGAGTCACGCATATCTGGATTAGGGTTCCAGATCTGTCTCTAACCAGATGTGTGACTTTGGGCAAGTTACTTAATTCAAGCCTCCATTTCCTTATCTGTAAAAGTAGCTAATGATACCAATAGCTACAAGATATTAGAGTGATGAAACCAAATGTACTCAAAGCACCTGATGCCCATCAGCCACCATCCCTTTCTTTCTAAGACACAATCCCCCAACAGACACCTCAGTTTCTGCAAGACATGTCCCTCGCACCCTGGGGACATCAGTGGAAAGCCAATGCGCCAGGAGTGGGGAGATGGGGGTTCCTACATGCGCTATTGCCAACCGTGAGGCTGTGAGAGGTTAACCAACTGGTCAGGAGCTCCGCTGCCCTCTCTGTAAATTGGGGGCAAACATCACTGCACACTCCTGGACATGGAAGGATTAAAGGAGGTTCACAAAAGCTCCTAAGGACTCCAGAAACATAAACGGTCACCACCAAGTAGTTGTGTACTTAGAAATGACCTTCTCTGAGACATATTTCTGACACCACCTTTGAATTTCCAGTTCAACCACTTTCCTCACGTCACTCATGAACCTACAAAGACTCTTTATTGCTTGTTATGCCTCTTTCAAATTTTGTTTGATTTCCAACTCTCCCTACTGTGGCCCCACCCTACCTGGCCATCAAATACTTTTTTCCTCCTGCTCCCCCTGATTTGCATGCTGTCCCTCTTGTGGACCCAAATCACTCCCACCCCTGAGCTGGCCCTCCTGCCTAAAGCGCTCATTCCTCACTTCTTCTGTTGACCTAAGTGGATAAATCCTAACACCCAACTCATTTTGCCTGCTCCATGATGCCACTGATGACCCCAACAAGGAAGCTTTCCTAACACAGAACTCCTTACCAGACTCTCAGTTGATATTTTACTGAAGCCCGTAATCTCTCTTCTCTGCTAGTGTTCTAAACTAAATAATAAGCTTCTTGACATAAACAGCTTATACAACTCAACAGCAAAAAAAACCAACAATCCAATGGAAAAATGGACAAAAGACCAGAATAGTCCTTTCTCCAAAGAAGATATAGATGGCCAACAAGCACTTGAAAAAAATGCTCAACATCACTGATTATTAGTGAACTGCAAATCGAAACTACTATGAGGTACCACCTCATACCAGTCATAATGGCCATCATTAATAAGTCCACAAATAACAAATTCTGGAGAGAATGTGGAGAAAAAGGAACCCTCCTACACGAATGGTGGAAATGTAAATTGGTACAGCCACTATGGAACACCGTATGGAGGTACCTCAGAAAACTATATATGGAACCACCATATGACCCAGCAATCCCATTCCTGGGCATATATCTGGACAAAACTTTCCTTGAAAAGGATACATGCACCCATATGTTCACTGCAGCACTATTCACAATAGCCAAAGACATGGAAACAACCTAAATGTCCATCTACAGATGAATGGATTAAGAGGTGGTAGATATACATGATGGAATACTACTCAGCCATAAAAAAGAACAAAATAGTGCCATTTGCAGCAACATGGATGGAACTAGAGACTCTTGTACTAAGTGAAGTAAGTCAGAAAGAGAAAGACATATACCATATGATATCACATATCTGGAATCTAATATATGGCACAAATAAACCTTTCCACAAAAAAGACTCATGGACTTGGAGAACAGACTTGTGGTTGCCAAGGGAGAGGGGGAGGGAGTGGGAAGGACTGAGAGTCTGGGGTTAATAGATGCAAACTATTGCATTTGGAATGGATAAGCAATGAGATCCTGCTATATAGCACTGGGAACTGTATCTAGTCACTTGTGATGGAGCATGAAGAGGACAATGTGAGAAAAAGAATGTATATATGTATGTGTGACTGGGTCACTTTGAGGTACAGTAGGAAATCGACAGAACACTGTAAACCAACTATAATGGAAAAAATTTAAATCATTTTAAAATATTTTAAATAATAACAATAAGCTTCTTGAGGAAAGAGAGCCTATCATTTTTATGCCCACTCCCACTCCTTAAAACTTCAAAACAGTGCAACAACAGAGGAGGAAAACATGGATGGGAAGCTCTCAAACCTCTCTGTGCATCAAAACTTCTATCCTCAGTTCATTCTCATAAACGTTTAACAAGCATCTTCTCTGTGTTTGTTGTCAAGGAAGCCAAGGTGAGCAGGGCAACCTCCCAGGTCTTATAGGCTCAAGGTACAAACAGGTCAATGACACACTTCAGTACAGTGGAGCAATAGTTACAGCACCAGATTTTAACGCAGGACTTTCAACCACAGTTAAAACATAAAACTGCCTCTTCCCTGCAGGAATTGAACCATAAATTCAGACAAAGATGCATTTAATGTATTATGAGCAAAATATTGGGAGTAACCTACAAGTCCTATATTGACAACAGTATAATAGAGAATTATAATGCAGTCCCTGAAAATGGTAATTTCTGAAGGATATTTACCAAAAAAAATTAACGATATCTAAAGTAAAAACTAAAGAATAGCCCATGTACATACTATGTGATCCCAATTATGTCACGGTGAAACGAGCTGTTCTTTTCTATAATTCAATGAATTTTATTATATTTATAGTTGTACAACCATCATCACAACCTAATTTTAGAACATTTCCATCCCAAACCCCCAGCCCACCCTTCTCTCCCCTCCACCTGTCCCCTCTGAAGCAAGCTATTCTTGACCACAAGTTTACTGTCCCCGCAGGCCCCACCAGGCCCGGGACACCTTCACACAATGACAACGACAAGGGGAGCCTAGGTGAGACATTTAACACCCCCTTGATCTCCACCAGCTTCCCCCAAATAACAACACCGAATTAAAACTGTGTTTGCTTTGAAGACATACGCCCTCTTTCTAGTACAACTGCTTTCCCTCCACTCTTACTGCACAGAGAAGCTGGAGTTGCCTCTTAATATATGTTAATCATTTATTTCTTCACAGTTATCCACAAAGTGTTGTTATTCTCATTTCATGGATGAGAAAGCAGACTGAAGGCCCAAAGTCACCAGCTAAAAAAATGGCAGAGCTGAGAATCAGAGCCAGGTATATCTCATCCGGATCTCATGATCTGGACCCGAACACCAAGAGCATTTTTTTTTTTTTTTTTTTTAGGGCCGCACTCACAGCATATGGAAGTTCCCAGGCTAGAGGGCCAATCGGAGCTGTAGCCGCCAGCCTACACCACAGCCACAGCCATGCCAGATCCAAGCCAAATCTGCGACCTACACCACAGCTCACGGCAACGCCAGATCCCTAACCCACTGAGTGAGGCCAAGGATACAACCCACATCCTCATGGATACTAGTCAGGTTCATTACCGCTGAGCCACAACGGGAACTCCCTTGAGAGCATGTACCATCCCCTTCTTAGGTCTAAGTAACTCAGCAAACTGCCAAAGCCCCCTGTGTGTCATCAGGCCAGGGCTGGACTCCAGGAAAATCATACCCCATTCAGGCTCTCAATGTAACTGTCCTAAAAGTATTAGACCTAATTGTAGTACTTGTCTTTCAAAAGTATTTTAGTCTTGGAGTTCCCGTGGTGGCACAGCAGAAACAAATCCGACTAAGAATCATGAGGTTGCAGGTTCGATCCCTGGTCTCGCTCAGTGGGTTAAGGATCCAGTGTGGCTGTGGCTGTGGTGTAGGCCGGCAGCTGTAATTCCAATTCGACCTCTAGCCTGGGAACCTCCATATGCCACATGGGTGCGGCCCTAAAAAAAAAGCACAGTTTTTTGGTCTCCCTGAGTTGTGGAGTTTCAGAGTGTGTAGTAACTCCTCCACACATTAATTATCAAGTAACATTTACACAGATAATCTTTTCATCAGAAACCTACCTCTACGGGTCCTTTCAACTAGGACACATCTCTCAGGCTATGAATGGGCCAGATGCCAACGCTTGTAAGTGGGCTGTTTGCAGCTCCTACATGCCCATGGGGGTTAAATAGCTAGACCTGCCCTCAAGAGCATTTTTGCGTCAAACACTAACCTGTGGGTATTGTCCTGAGTGCCATGTTTACCCATGTTTCCACAGCACAATCAGAGCTCCCATTTAGCCTTTCCCAAACATACTCCCTCCTGCTTCAACCCCAGTGGTGGGATCACACCCTTCTCCCTCCCCCACATTCTTGGAGCCCTGGAAGCCAGGACACCCCAACTCACATGAAAAACAGGACTGTGTGAGGGGGGACACAGCGGAGGGAGGGAAGTGCTCGGAGGGCCCCAGATCCGTAGTCTGGATCCCCTTCCCTTTACGGCAGGGGGCTGAGGGGGGATGACACACAGCCCCCTCCCCTGCCACCACCCACCGTGTTAGACACAGTGCCCCTGAGAAAGGCATTTCTGTCCTGGTTTCTCCATTACCCTGCTATTACTCCTCAAACAAGCACACATTCCCTTCTGATATTTTTCCAGGCACTTTTTCTACTGGTAACCAATAGAAGCATACAATGGAAATAACAAACAAGAGTTGGTTACAAAATATAACTTAAATTTACTCAGAAGAGCAAGTTCAAGCGTTCGGTCCTTGCTCTATTTTACTCCCTAGGAGCACGCCCCCAGGCAAGTAGTTTCCTGTCTCTGAGCTGCTGTTCTGGAATCAGTAAAACTAGAGGGCTGGACTACCCTATGGCGACAGTGCCTTTAGCATAAAGAGTCGCAGTAAAACCTCTCCCAGTACTCAGAGCGTGTGTCTGAAATTTCTGAGTCTTCCTTGCTCTACCAACAAAACCATCCTTGTTCCTTGTTCCAAACCCTCCTCGAGCCCTCCCCTTCTACATCAGGTGTGCCTGGGCCCCTCCCCTTCTCCAGCCCTCTAACCAACTCTGTCACCACCAGGAACAACTCGAATGGGCAAAAGGCTACATAAATGATCAATGTATATATAAATGATAAATGTATGTATAAATGTACAAATGATTGGTTAAAAGCCCAAAATTTAGGTTCAGATATGAGTGTCAATCCAGCTTAGAAATTTATTAGCTTGTGACCCAAGTCAGTTAGTCTAAGCCTCTGTTTCCTCATCTATAAAATGGGGATCATAATAAAAATATTGCTTAAGACTGCTGTAAGAAGAGGTGAATAATACACATAAAGTCCTTAGGAGCCTGGCACATGCATGCACTCATAATGCCATTATCGTGGTGGTGGTGGTGGTGATTATTACTGCTATAAATATTATCTTCCTGAAGGATACTACGGCCTCATTGAAATGAAAGTTT
The DNA here is from genome assembly GCF_054392235.1 of Sus scrofa. Classification (NCBI taxonomy): domain Eukaryota; kingdom Metazoa; phylum Chordata; class Mammalia; order Artiodactyla; family Suidae; genus Sus; species Sus scrofa. Next base: position 93,249,975 of record NC_139384.1, on the reverse strand, counting down.
CCCCAAAGGATGTCTGACATATAAAAGTCAACACTAGGAGTTCCCGTTATGGTGCAGCGGAAATGAATCCGACTAGGAACCATGAGGTTTCAGGTTTGATCCCTGGCCTGCTCAGTGGGTTAAGGATCCGGCATTGCCATGGGCTGTGATGTAGGTCGCAGAGGCAGCTCGGATCTGGTGTAGCTGTGGCTGTGGTGTAGGCCAGCATTTAAAGCTCCGATTAGACCTCTAGCCTGGGAACCCCCATATGCTGCTGGTGGAGCCCTAAGACAAAAAATAAAATAAAATAAAATAAAATTCAACACAGAGCCACTCCAGAGACGGGAGGAAAAGCATTTGTTTGTAGGGAACATTGAAAGTGTTTGTTTGTAGGGTGAGGGGAGCTGTCATCGAGCAATGGGAGGAGGCGACGCAGTCCTGTGCATTTACCCTTCCTCCCACGGCCCCCCATTCTCCAGAGAAGGGGACCCTGACATCAAGGGCTAGCCCAGGAAAGGCATTTCTGCAGCCACTTGACTCGGAGGCATGCAAGACAAGCCTGTGCAAGAGAAAAACAGCTTGTCACATCTAGAATGTGACACTTGTTTAGGAAACACCATGTCCCCTACTTCATTTAATGAGAAGCTGCATTCACATTTCATTTAAAATTCTAGGAATTGCTGATAAGTTTTCCTGACTTGTTGACTTCCAGCAATCCTATGATTCACATGTAAAAGAGCATCATCTGCCCCTGTCTTCCAGCAACAATAGATTTGTAATAGTATTTCCCAGAAATGGCATATTTCCCCAAGGACTGAATAAGAACTCGCTGTTAGGGGTTCCACACAAACAGCTCCATCTGGTTAAAAGTGCAGAGGCACCCTCAACCAAAGCAAGATTCACTATTTCAGGGACAATGCGAATTTTCTGGACACCTGACATATTTTCTGAAACATGATTCATGCAACCAGAGGACTTGCCATCATATCAGAATGTGGACATCAATACAAAGCATCTCTGGATATGAGTTCACGGCAAATTTAATCAAATAAAATCAAGGCAAAGCCACTCCCCTGAGGACAACATAACTTTGGACGTACAAGAAGGAGGATTATCCGTATCAGTGAGGATTATCATAGGCACTCGTCTAACAATGAAGACAGTTGAAAAATTTAATGAAATCCCCAATTTTTTATTCATTCACTTAACTAACCTTTACTGGGTAATCAAAATGTGCCAAATACTAACATCGAGAGAAAAGATGACTCGATCTTTGCCCTTAAAACGTTCAATCCTGTGCGAATGACAGACTGAAACAGATTATATGCACAATGTGTCACAGGCAATACCAAGTGGTAGGATCTAATGAGGATGCAGGAGTGGACACTGTTAGAAGACATGTGTCAGCCCACGGTTGACCCAATATCCATTCTCCCCTTCGTTTTAGTGGCAGGATCCTTTAGTTTTACCTGCACACATGGCCAACCAGCTAACGCTGCATGGCCCAACATGGAAGCCACTACTACACCTGGCTCTGAAACACCTGAAGTGTGGCTAATCCTCCATGTTGAAATATCTGAGTTATATTGGGCTAAATTTACTGGGTTAATTTCTTTCTTTCTTCCTTTCTTTCTTTCTTTTTTTTTTTTTGTCTATTTAGGACCACACCTGTGGCATATGGAGGTTCCCAGGCTAGGGGTCTAAATCAGAGCTGTAGCTGCCAGTCTACACCACAGCCACAGCTACGCCAGATCTGAGCTGTGTCTGGGACCCACACCACAGCTCACAGCAATGCCAGATCGTTAACCCACTAAGTGAGGCCAGGGACCGAATCCACAACCTCATGGTTCCTAGTTGGATTCCTTTTCACTGTACCACGACAGGAACTCCCGCTTTCTTTTTATTTTTCAATATAGTTATTAGAAAATTTTCGAGTTCCTGTCGTGGCACAGTGGAAACGAATCCGACTAGGAACCATGAGGTTGCGGGTTCAATCCCTGGCCTTGCTCAGTGGGTTAAGGATCTGGCGTTGCCGTGAGCTGTGGTGTAGATCGCAAACTCAGCTCAGATCTGGTGTTGCTGTGGCTCTGGTGTAGGCCGGTGGCTACAGCTCTGATTAGACCCCTAGCCTGGGAACCTCCATATGCTGTGGGTGTGGCCCTAAAAAAGAGAAAAGACAAAAAATAAAAATAAAAAAAATTTTAAGTTACTTTTCTGGTCACACTATTTTAGACAGTGCTGAGCTAAGGACTCTATTACCCAGCCTCCCCTGAAGTTAGGTTGGGCATATGATGAAGTCTGGGCTAATGAGCTGTAAAGAGGAATACTGTACACAGGGTTTGAGTCGAGCTCTTCAAAGGAAGGTGTGTGGCCCCCACAACCTCCTTCCCTGTTCTTATTGGTCAGATGCAGGTGTGGGGAGGTGAGCACCCAGGCCAATGAGGATGGGGGAGCAAGAAAAACAGAAGGCACATGGTCCCAGGACAACTTCATACAAGACACACTACTCTCTAGTTAGACTTTTATGTAAGGGAAACACTTGTCTTTTTTACTTCTCTCTAAAATCACCTCAACTGTATTCTAGCTAATACAGGAAGGTATGAGAGGTCTCCTAAAGGGGCCCATACCTTCAAGATGTTCAAAGACATCTTCAAGAACATTCATTAGTCAGGTGAAGCAGAGAGGTATATTGATAGTGAGGGTCAGGGGCAAAAAGAAGGGTGTTTAGGACAGAGGAGCAGACAGAGCCAAGGCAGAGAGATAAGCGTCGGTGAGCTCTTAACCAAGAGCACAGACTTGGAGACAGGATGCGCTGGAAGATGGAGAAGTAGCGCTAAAGCATGAAGCCACAAAGGCCAGTCCAATGCAGGAAAGCCTTGAATGATGGGTTGAGAACTTTTTCTTCACATAGGAATGGAGAACTGCTGAAGACCCCACCTAAGGAGGGAACAATCATTTTGGTGTCAGTGCAGAAAGTGGATTTTCAGGAGCCCAAAGCAAAGGCAGGGAGCCAAGGAGCAACACAGATAATGTGTGGTCTGTGTGCGACGTGCAGCAATAGCCATGTGGAGAAGATGGGACAGAACTAAGACCTATTCAAACGGTCTGGTCAAAGAAGAGGGACAAGTAACAGATGCTCAGCCTTCTGGGTTAGAGGAGGGTACCAACTAAGGCAGGAAGAGGGGTCATTTGGGACAGAGGAGAGAGGTGTCAAGCTCCGTTTCCGACACAGAGATGGCGCCATCTGTGCCAAAGCACGTCTTTAACAGCTGTCCCTTGCCTAGAGGTTAAATATGGCACCAGAAATAAGGATGCAGATTCCAGGGGGCATTTATGTAGACACCCAGCATCCACAGACATCAATGGGCCAAACCAGGGGACAGTAATGACAAGAGGAAGGAGAGAGGGAGCAGGGGGGTAAAAATGAAAGGAAATCACAGGGATGAAAGACCCTGCTGAGACTCTCCAGGCTTTTCTCAAAAAAGTAAGTAGAGAAATAAAAGTGCACAAGACTTGGAGGGGGAAGTGGAGACTAAAAGGGAGTTAAAACTACGACAAAAATTTAAAACAAAACTTTTGTCCAAAACGGCTCTCTTAATCTCCACATGCAATTTTATCAGTAATAAAGGCACATCCCAAATGACTTAGAACACTTCATTTTCTCTATTTCATTGCCATGCCTTCTGATGAAGGATCACACATAAAGATATTATGATTCCATTTCAAGTTTTATTCAAAATTAAAATTACTCAGAATGAGATTAAAATTTCAAGGTCCTAGTGAGTAGCTTCCTTTCAGGATTCCAAACCCCTGGATCTGCTGTTTTTGTAGAATTTGCATATTCACTTTGCCTGGTTTTCAGGAAACAGCCTGAGAAGAAATTCCATCAATTCTGAGTTGTGGAAATGCTGGTGTGATGGGGAACCCCAACAATCCACTTCCTGAAACACCCTTAAAACACGTTACCCTGAGCAAGCTGCTTAACGTCTCTGAGCTCCTCTTTACTCAGCTTTAAGGTGAAAGTCTGCCCTACCTTCCTACCTCCCAGAATTGTCGAGGATTGAGTGAGATGTAAATAGGAGCCCTCTGTAAACCATTGAAGGATACACAAATTTTCTTTTCTTTTTTTTTGGGGGGGGGGAAGAGGAGGAGGTGCACCTGCTGCACAAAGAGGTTCCCAGACTAGGGGTCCAATCTGAGCTGTAGACGCCAGTCTACACCACAGCCAGAGCAACCCCAGGATCCCTGACCCATTGAGCAAGGACAGAGATCGAACCCGTATGTTCATGGATACTAACTGGATTTTTTTCCACTGCGCCACAACCAGAACTCCCAAGTCTTCTTACTTTTTTTTTTTTTTTTTTTTTTTTTTTTGTCTTTTTAGGGCCATACCCTCGGCATATGGAAGTTCCCAGGCTAGGTGTCAAATCAGAGCTGCAGTTGCTGGCCTATGCCACAGCCACAGCAATGCAGGATGCAAGCCTAGTCTGTGACCTACCACAGCTCATGGACATGCCAGGGATCGAACCTGCATCCTCATGGATACTAGTCAGGTTCATTACCGCTGAGCCACAATGGGAACTCCAAATTTTATTTTCTTTTACAGAAGAAACTGCTAGACTACTAAAATTTCTTTCTTGGATACCAGCTAATGGATGGAGAGAAAGCAATAGCAATGACAACAACAATAATAATAGTAATAACAATAACTAATCATGATTTTCAGAGAAAGTTTCACAGGCAAAAAAATAAGTCTATACCAGTGGAGTTTAATCAGATTCCCAGGTGCCACCTGCCAGAGTCTAATTCAAGTGATCTCAGTGACCAGGAAGCTGTATTTCAAGTCCCTTCCCCTCCCCCGACTCAGGTGATTCTAATGACCAGCTAGATCAGAGACTCAAAGCTAGAAAACACTGTCCAGATCATAGAACCCTTTCACATAAATTGTAACTTGGCTGGCTGGCTTCTGTGGCTGTCAGTTTCTCCACTCATGCAGTATTTATTACGAGCACCCAGTTTGCACCAGACATGGAGCTAAATGATAGGAGCCTAAGGCCTAGTGGGGGAGATGATGACAACATGGAGCAGTGAGTGCTATGACAGAGAGGACGTGGGTCCTTACAGAGCACAATGGGGGCAAGTGGGCAACTGACCCAGACTCCAAGAAGAAGAGGAGGTAGCCAGGTTTTTGTAGGGAGCAGAGGAGTGCAGAAAAAAGGGAATGGCGAGCAGAGGGAAAAGCGCAAAGGCAGAAAACCAAGGTGTGTTCAGAGAGCTGCCTGAGATCTGTCTGGCAAGAGGAAGGCCATGGCGTTCCCGTTGTGGCGCAGTGGTTAACGAATCCGACTAGGAACCATGAGGTTGTGGGTTCGATCCCTGGCCTCACTCAGTGGGTTAAGGATTCAGCATTGCCCTGAGCTGTGGTGTAGGTTGCAAACGAGGCTCAGATCCTGCGTTGCTGTGGTTCTGGCACAGGCAGGCGGCTACAGCTCCAATTAGACCCCTAGCCTGGGAACTTCCATATGCCATGGGAGCAGCCCAAGAAATGGCAAAAAGACAAAAAAAAAAAAAAAAAAAAAAAAAAGAGGAAGGCCAGAGAGGAATACAGGAGTCAGGGAGTTCATGTCATAGAGCAGCAGAAATGAATCCGACTAGGAACCATGAGGTTGTGGGTTCAATCCCTGGCCTTGCTCAGTAAGGATCAGGCATCGCCGCAAGCTGTGGTGTAGGTCACAGATGCAGCTCAGATCTGGCGTTGCTGTGGCTGTGGTGTAGGCCGGCAGCTGAGGCTCTGATTCAGCACCTAGCCTGGGAACTCCCATGTGATGAGAATGAGGCCCCTGAGCATGCGGCCCCCCAAAAAAAGAACACAGGAGCCAGACCAGGAGGGGCTGTGGAAACCATGAGGACCTAGTAAAGGATCCCAAGCAGAAAACTGATGGGCTCAGGTTTGTATTTTAGCACCTTCACCATGAGTGCAGTGGAAGGTGGGTGGTGTGTGAGGTGGGAGGCAGGAGGATGCAGACAGGGGAAGGGAGCCTGGAAGCAAGGGCTGTAGTTAGAAAACCATCACAATGGTTTAGAGAACAGTGAGGCCTGAACCGAGGACACAGAGTGGAGATCACAGGAAGAATTCCACGAAAACGAACTCAGGGTCTGCTAGTTTAAATGCTCCTCTATACCCTCGATTCTAACTTGGCAGATGATGGGAAGATACAAACTCAGCCTTCAGGGTGACCCTCACAGTGGGGCACCTGGTGGACGCGATACCTACCAAGAGCAGGTCATTTAATATCCCCTCCTCTACATGACAAAATTTTCAGTAATAGTTTCTTTTTTTATATTTTTTAAATTTTTTTATTACTCAATGAATGTATCACATCTGTAGTTGTATAATGATCATCCCAATCCAATTTCACAGGATTTCCATCCCACAACCCAAGCACATCCCCCCACCCCCAAAACTGTCTCCTCCAGAGACCATAAGTTTTTCAAAGTCTGTGAGTCAGCATCTGTTCTGCAAAGAAGAGTAACAGTTTCTTAAAATGCCTAATAATGGCAGGAAATGTGGGGGAAAGAAATCTTTTCTTATTGAACTACAAAGATATAATCATGCCAGTAAAAAAAAAAAAAAAAAAAAGTAATGCACATGTAAATAAAACCCTTAAATGTGTTCCAAACACACACTGAAGGCCGGTCTTGGTCTTTTAGTTTCAAAGCAAATTTCCAAAGACACAATGAAGGGGGGGGGTTCATTTTTTTTTTCTTTTTTGCTCTTTAGGACCACACTCGTGGCATCTGGAGGTTCCTAGGCTAGGGGTCAAATGGGAACTGTAGCTGCCAGCCTACACTACAGCCACAGCAATGCAGGATCATTAACCCACCGAGCAAGGCCAGGGATCAAACCTATGTCCTCATGGATACTAGTCAGGTTCATTACCACTGAGCTACAATGGGAACTCCAGGAAAGCAGGTTTTGTCTTGGTTTTCTTTACCATCACTCTGCTATCATTGCTTACTCCAAATCGACTGTTTAAATGTACTGTTAAGTAGCACTACAGAAACTGGACCTGGACCTGAAAGAAGCTGAAATGATACCAAATCTTTGCATTTACTCTCAGAACAAACATGTACATATGTGTTAGGGACAAGTTATCTAACCAAGGGGTTATCTGAATTAAATTCCACGTTCAATACAATGTTTATTAAGTCATTAAAATGTGCTAGTTTGAAGCTTACAGAGATATAAAAATTTTTCTTGTCTTTTCAGGGCCACACCCATGGCATATGGAGGTTCCCAGGCTAGGGGCTGAATCAGAGCTACAGCTGCCGGCCTACACCACAGACACAGCAATGCCAGATCTGAGCTTCCTCTGTGACCTACACCACGGCTCACAGCAACACCAGATCCTTAACCCACTGAGTGAGGCCAAGGATCAAACCGGCAACCTCATGGCTCCTAGTCAGATTTGTTTCCATTGCTCCACGATAGGAACTCTATTGCAGAGATATTAAAATGCTACAGTAACTACAGGATTATTACAGAACTTAGACCAATAGAAGGATTTTAGAGAGAAAAAGTAATATTAACAGATAATGTTTACAATGGCTGGTGCATGGTGATAGCCAGACTGAGTGAAACTGATTTTAAGTGCTTTTCTGCAGAAAAACTGTTCCCTTATTGTCAACAGCCTGGCCAGGTGAGGGGGAAGAGGAGTGATGACCATTGCCCACCCTCAAGATGCCACTGAAACTGAAAAGGCCCAAAGGGACAGAATCAAGGCCAACGAGGAACAAGTGCAGAGCAGGAGAGAGGTGAACAAAAGCAAACAGATAAATCCATGAGAGTGCCGAAATGAGAAGTCACCTTCCAGTTCAAAAAGCAACACACTTAAAATGTCAACCGGCTGCTGGAATGCTTAAAAATTCTAGAAACAGAGCACAGGTTTTAAGACATCAGAATTCTGGGTCTAGAATATTGTGCCTAGTCTGGAGCTTTCCCACTAAGAAACAGCCATGACCTGAACTTCAAAGTTGCAACTGACCAACCAGACAGTGTATGAGATTCTACGGAAAGTATTTTTTAACTTCTATTTTTCATCTTGGAAAGATTTTTGATGACATGCTCTGCAAATGAGATCCTCTACCACAGATAAGTGTCTTACCTAAATTGTGACAAGTATCAAAGATGGGACACTTCGTTTCACTTCGAAGACAAAGCTGACAATTTAGAGGCAGTGAAAACTTTGGATTGGCTGAATACTGCATAATCTCTCCTTGTCTCTATTACAGGTGGACAGGCTGGATTTTCCCTCTAAGCTTCCTGAGCGACACCACAGGAAAGTGAAGAGAGAAAGGCACCCCACAAACTGGAAGGGATCAATAAACAAACCGGTGGACCTAGAGCAGGCTGTTTAACCTCCCATATCTCCTCAGCTTCCTTATCTATCAAACAGATGAGGTTGTTGCAGGAATTACAGATAACGCACACAAGGCTCCAGCCCTAGTGCTGAACAAAGAGAAAGCAATTAGCAAACGGTTCTCATCACCTTCATTAACTTCAAACCAAATGACACAAAGAGGTCTTTCTATAGCTGATGAAAATCTCACCCAATGCACCCTGTGATAGGGCCCTCAAATGCTACAGGGGCTGCTTGGATGGTTGGATAAACCTCATAAAAGCTTCCTTTCTCCAGCTGTGCAAAGACATGAACACAGCAGTTCTATCAAAGGCCTATGACAATCACACACTTAGCTAATTATTAAGAGACGTCCCCAACTTCTGCGGTAGGAATACTATGTACCCTGCCCCCCGCCACCTGCCGAGATCCAGAAGTGAGACTATCTTTTTCCAACTGTGTGAAACACAGTTCATTCCCAGGAAGTAACCACATGTCAAGTCTCCAGGGTAGGGTTGGTGGCCTAGTGGTTAAGGATTCAGCACTGTCACTGCTGTGGCCCAGGTTCAATCCCTGGCCCAGAAACTTCCACATGCCACGGGTGCATCCAAAAAATAAATAAATAAAAGACTCTAGGGTAGGAGTTCCCGTCGTGGCACAGTGGTTAATGAATCCAACTAGGAACCATGAGGTTGCGGGTTGGATCCCTGGCCTTGCTGTGGTGTGGGTTGCAGACGCGGCTCCGATCCTGCGTTGCTATGGCTCTGGCGTGGGCTGGTGGCTACAACTCCTATTGGACCCCTAGCCTGGGAACCTCCATGTGCCATGGCAGTGGCCCAAGAAATGGCAAAAAAGACAAAAAAAAAAAAAAAAAAAAAAAGACTCTAGGGTAACCAGTATATACATAGGCCGAATCATTTCTAGTATGAAGACTCAAACGACAGCAGTAACACAACTTTACAACTGAGCATGACTCCCAAGCGGAATGAGATGAGAGCAAAAATCTCTTTTGCCCATGCTTGCCTTTTTCTTATGACCACCAATCCAAGAGAGATGGGCGTTTTTGTTACAGGCTTTTAAGGATCAGAAGAGACCAATACTTGGTGCCCCTGAAAAGTTCTTAATGAAAGAGTGAGACAAACATTTACAAGCCATTTAAGCATACATAGTCCCACCAATATATGAGAGAAGTACTTCCAAAGCCTCTTTCGGTGGGAGTTTATTTCTTCTGAAAGGAGGACTGTGGTCTAATAAAATGCCTCACTAATGCTTTTTCTCAAGTGGCTTTATACTCTAGCTACACCATAGAAGAAAGGAAAACAGTGCTTTTTAAGAGGTTTTTGTTTGTGTTTTATTTTTTGCAACCTCTAGTACAGAACCAGGGGTTCCTACAAGGACATGCAACTCATCAGCCCTTTTCTTACACCGCAGGCCGCTTTGAGACCTTCCTCCCCTAATCTGAGTTGGCTCTACATTTTCCTCCCATGTCACCAAATGCAGAGGTGCTAAATTAACCAAAAGAGGCAGGACTGGTAGAGTACCAGCAGATCACATGCACTGCTTTTCCACGTGTACATTCACCGAGTTATGCCATAAATAACTTTTTGCAAACAGAGCTATAATTTTTTCAGATTTTGGTTTTATATGTGTATATTATGCAAACTTTCCAAAGTATCTCCATCTATAATTTTCATTTGATTGCCAAACTATCAGTTTTATCTAGAGGGCTGGTAACATCCCCATTCATAGAAGGGAAACCCAGAAGTGCCAAACACTCTATCAAAGTTCAACTAGGTTTGTACATCCGATCTCAAGTTTAATTTTGAGACTAAGTGGGAACACTTGCACTTTACCCAAAAGTGGCATGTTAATAAATCCTTAACTAGGGTGACAGAATTATTTTTTTAAGTTTTTTCTAATGTCAATAGCACAGAGGAAAGTTTCACTTTGACCTCTGCTGGCTGAAGTTTTCTTTGGCACTAAAATACCAAACTCTGCCAGACTGATAGGTAAATGGCATTCTGATGCAAGGCATGTAAAATATACTTAATAAGGCTGTTGAACTTTCTTAGGGACTTTTCATATGGTACATGCAACTGTTTAAATATTGCTCAGAGAGTCACCAAAGGTAATGGATGAGGAAACCAAGGACGGGGGTGTGAATCTTGCTTATGGACTTGTGTCTTGATCCCTGCCTGATCCCTGCAAGAGGTCTGCAGAGAAGAATGCAAGGAAGAGAGCTGGGATGAGGGGCGGGAGCCCAGGCCCAGCTCACCCCGCTCCTTGCCACTTTGCATACCGTAGTGCTAGTGCCCAAGACCCGTTCTTCATCACATGTGCATCTCACCTTAATCACAGGGCGCTTTCAACATCTGCATTGCTGCATTACAACAACACGACATTTATTGGTAACATTTCTGAAACTGATTAGTTTGCCATTACATGCTCTTCTTTTTCTACACAAAGTTCTTATTCCTAAATAAAAGTGTACAAATGTGAAAAACTAACTTCCTCAGCATAGTTAAAACCTTAGACTAATGTGCCAGAAGGACTGTCTGTGATGGCATAAATGATAACCCCGGCTACACGCTTTCTTCAAATCTATGTACAGTCTTGAGTGTTACATGGGCTCATAGTTACATGTTATGGGCTCAGTGTTACATGTGAACATAGATGCTTCTAATGTCCAGTGATTTAAGGCTCACTATCCCACATCACAAGAAAGTGAAGACTTCTGGTGGAAGAAACCAAAGCCTTTTTTATTTAAAAGATGTTACCTGAGTTCCCGTCGTGGCTCAGTGGTTAACGAATCCAACTAGGAACCATGAGGTTGCAGGTTCAATCCCTGGCCTCGCTCAGTGGGTTAAGGATCCAGCGTTGCTGTGAGCTGTGGTGTAGGTTGCAGCCACAGCTTGGATCCCGCATTGCTGTAGCTCTGGTGTAGGCTGGCAGCTACGGCTCCGATTAGACTCCTAGCCTGGGAACCTCCATATGCCATGGGAGGGGCCCTAGAAAAGACAAAAAGACAAAATAAATAAATAAAAGACGTTACCTACTGTACACTTAAACTTATAACTAATTCCATATTTAGCAAAGAAAACAAATGGATTTAAATCATAGACTTATCCAGTCAGCAAAACACAAAAATAACACAAAAAATATAAGGCAGACTATAGAATCAAAAGCTGTGGCTGGGAGTTCCCATTGCGGCTCAGCAGGTTAGGAACCTGACATAGTATCCATGAGGATGCGCATTCGCCCAGTGGGTTAAGGATCCCGAGTTGCTGAGGCTGTGGCATAGGCCAGCAGCTGCAGCTCTGATTCGACCCCTAGCCTGGGAACTTCCATATGCCGCACGTGCGGCCCTGAAAAGGAAAAAAAGCTGTGGCTGGTAACTCACTGATGAAAATATAATTTACGAACATCTTTTATTATGTAACAATATGCAAGTTTTTTTTAATGATTTTACATGTACATTTTTACTAGTCACAAATATACTGACCCAAATAGTCAAAGGCAAACACATGAATGTTCAACAGCTGACAAATTACTGACTTAAAAATTCTTTGCACGCATCTGTGTAATTTCTTAATTTAAAAAAAAAAGGAGAAGGGCGGTCCCGTCATGGCTCAGCAGAGTTGAATCTGACTAGCATCCATGAGGATACAGGTTCAGTCCCTGACCTCACTCAGTGGGTGAAGGACCTGGAGTTCCTCTGAGCTGTGGTGTAGGTCGAAGACTCAGCTCAGATCTGACATTGCTGTGGCTGTGGTGTAGGCCGGCAGCTGCAGTTCCTATTCAACCCCTAGCCTGGGAACCTCCATATGCCGTGGGTGCGGCCCTAAAAAGACAAAAATAAATAAAAATTTAAAAAGGAGATGTCTGCACTTACTTCCACTGGGAGCTACTACAGGTCAAGAAAGGCTGCTTTGTTGGCTGGCTTGTCCTCCCTGCCAGAGCCCGCAGCCCTGAGCATCTCAGAGCAGTAAGCCCACACCTACCCTAGAGCCACAGTAATGCTGCCCTGTAAGGGTGACCCGTGTGTCCAAACCAGTCAGGGGCTGCACACACTTTCCACACCCCTCAGATCATTTTGTATAGCACCTTACTTATGATAGAGCACAATATCTTATTTTTCTAATCTGTTTTCTTTTTTATTAAATATAGTTTATTTACAATGTTGTACCAATTTCTGCTGTACAGCATAGTGACCAGTTATCCATATATATGCATATATATATATACACATATTCTTTTTCTAATATTCTCTTTCATCATGATCTATGCCAAGAGATTGGATATAATTTCTTGTGCTATACAGCAGGACCTCATTGCTTATCCATTCTAAATGTAATAGTTTGAAATCCATCCCACTCCCTTACTACTCCCCCTTGACAATCACAAGTTCATTCTCCATGTCTATAAGTCTGTTTCTGTTTTGTATATAGGTTCATTTGTGCCATATTTTATTTTATTTTATTTTACTTTGCTTTATTTTTTGCCTTTTTAGGGTCGCACATAGAGGTTCCCAGGCTAGGGGTTGAATTGGAGCTATAGCCACTGGCCTATGCCACAGCCACAGCAACATCAGATCTGAGCCACATCTATGACCTACACCACAGCTCATGGCATCGCCAGATCCTTAACCCACTGAGTGAGGCCAGGGATTGAACCTGCGTCTTCATGGATGCTAGTCAGATTCGTTTCCACTGAGCCACGATAGGAACTCCGATTTGTGCCATATTTTAGATTCCACATATAAAGGATATCATACTGGTATTTGTCTTTGTCTTTCTGATTTACTTCACTTATTATGAGAATCTCTAGTTGCATCCTTTTTTTTTTTTTTTTTTGTCTTTCGTCTTTTTAGGGCCACACCCGCGGCATATGGAGGTTCCCAAGTTGGGGTCTAATCAGAGCTGTAGCTGCCAGCCTACACCACAGCCACAGCAATGCAGGATCTGAGCTGCGTCTGCGACCTACACCACAGCTCATGGCAACACCGGATCCTTAACCCACTAAGCGAGGCCAGGAATCAAATCCGCAACCTCGTGGTTACTAGTCGGGTTCATTAACCACTGAGCCACGATGGGAACTCCCATAATTTGTTTTATCTCAAGGTACCTTAAGCTTGTAAAAAATTGTGGTCAACTGCATATATACATAGAAAATAAAAACTCCCTCTAATCTCTCCATAGATGACTGAACGATATTTCATGTACATCTGGCCTCAGACCAGGTCTGTCAACAGGCAGGTCTTAACACCTACTTAGCAAAATTGTTCATGCTGGAGCCAAGAAAATCTGCTCACCAGACAGAGGCATCCTAGCTGGATATCAGTCTCTAAAATAGCTACTCATTCTCTCTTCCTTGTAATAAGACTTAAATTCAATACAAACAAAAGTGCACTAGCTACTAAGGAAGGGAAAAAAGGAACTGTGAAAACAGAAGGGAAATCAACCGCATATTTGGAATTCTATGGGAATACGTTAACAAGAAGAAAATAGGCACCTGGCAGGAAAAAAATTTAAGGAAATTATTGAGACGTGATACACTTCCTGTCAAAACAACACATGAGGTGGTGACTCACTCGATTAGTATCTTTTAAGTACTATGTGACTTTAAATGCTCCATAAGTTGAATGATGTTCAGTTGTGGCAACGAAGGATTTTATTTTTTAAGTGCTAAGCTGTTCAAATGATCCTACGCCAAAAAATAAACAAAACAGCGTGTATGCATGACATTCACAACAGTATTCTTTGAGGTCACTGAGGCTAAAGAAGGCACTACCCTTTGCCTCCCCTAGTTTTGTTTCAGCTCAAGTGGTGTCTGTGAATATTATGCAGTAGTGGAGTGTTTAGTCCTGGACTGGAGAGCTGTCCCCCATCGAGAGAAACATTATAATCAGTCTGCTCTTAAGCCAAGAAGAACAACAAAGCCTTGATGAAACATTCAGAATTCTGCGGGTTCCCACTGGGGCACAACAAGATTGGCATTGTCAAACCCAGAGCGCTAGGATGCAGGTTCGATCCCTGGCCACCGAAATCGTGGTTCAGATCTGATCTCTGACTTGGAAACTCCATATGCATGGGGCAGCCAAAAAAAAAACTTCAGAATTCTATAAAGCTGTTTCCATTCTCAAGTGCTTATAGTTAGAAATATATATATATATATGTCTATGTGTGTGTATATATATGCATATAAGAATATGTGTGTGTGTGTGTGTGTGTGTGTGTAATTAGGTTTTCCATACAAATTTAAAATGTAAAGTCACTACAAGCATATTGCCAAAACAAATTGAAATAGCAAACAGACTTTTCTGTTTGATAATATACAAGTTTTTCCCCCAGCCCCTGCCAAATAGCTACTGTTAATGTTTTATAAGCCCAAATTTGAAAGGGTTGTTTTTTTTTTTTTACTAGCAACAATTATGCCAGTTCAATAAAAATTTTCAAGCAAGTGCAAGAGTTTGCAATATAATTATGACATCTGAAAGATATTCCAATTATATTTATGAACTAAGTAGACAGATTTTTATTAAAGTGTCTATTTCTTAAATTCACTTCTGTTTTTATAATATCACTGAAGCAGGTACATATTTATAATATAGATTATGTTTAGGAAACTATAACAACCACCCCCAAACCAACAAAGACTGGATAATACTTTGATTTCCATTATACCAGAGAGCACCTGGCTCCCACATCACAACATACTCATTTGCTTGCACACTGACTTAGCAGCACTGAGAGCCCCTCAAAAGCTACCTCCAAGCCTCTATCTCTAAGCCACCCGCACCCATCTATGGCTGCCTAACAGTAACTAGCCAAACTCAACTCAATGAAGGCTCAAAACTCTAACAGAACTCTCCATTTCCCTGATGTAGAGAAGCTCTGTAAAGAACTCCTGGATAAAGGTTTGGAGCCCCTTTACCCAGCAAGTAAAATCCCAGACAGAATAATGTCCAATCTCCAAATCCCCAGTACAATAACGTATATTTATCTTGAACTTCTGAGATGTGGATGTCATGTCTTTAAAATGCCATCTTTAGGGGAGTTCCTGTCGTGGCTCAGTGGTTAACGAATCTGACTGGGAACCATGAGGTTTTGGGTGCGATCCCTGGCATCGCTCAGTGGGGCTCTGATTAGACCCCTAGCCTGGGAACTCCATATGCCACAGGTGAGGGCGGCCCTAGAAAAGACAATAAATAAATTTTTTAAATGCCACCTTTTTATGAGCACAAGTTTGTTTTCTTAAATACTCCTAGTCAGGAGCAACATTAAATGCTAGAGGTTGTAGAAATTCGCTATACTTTCTGAAAAAAGAAGTAGGCGATTTCACTTGCCTGATGTCACAAGTTTAAGACAAAGGGAGGGAGGTGAGGAAAGAGCAGGGAGTCGGGGAGAGAAGGAGTGAGAACTACTGTACGAGGGTTCTTTCAGTTAAAAATTTGCATTTATCAAAAATGCCATGAATCTCAGTGCCATATTCATTCGCCCCTGGACCTAAATGCACTGAGGTACATTAAGCTCCATCCGCTCAAATGAAATTAATACCCATTTTCAGTCATCTTTGAATTCAATTAAAAATAATTACTAGATTATTACTGGCTGATTCCACCTCACTGCTCATGAAGTATTCAGACAACATTAACATGAGCTGTCATCACAAGGAAATCTCAGGGTATGAGCAATCATTTCTCCCTGTAAAGATGCAACCCTGAAGAAGCTTCTTCAAATCCAACTTCCTGAACAATCCAGGTGCTGCCAGTCAAGTGTCAGAAAGCGCTCTGGGAACCAAGCACTAGACTAGTGACCCAAGGGAGGCCTAAGACACCATCCTTACCTCCAGAGAAACATGGAACTCGAGAGATCGGTACATACCATGCACAAGAGGTTGGCCCAACCCCTCAGGTTTCAAATGAGGTCACTAGGGCCCAGAGAAGTGACATGACTCCCCGAGTTGTCTGTGGCAGTGCTAAGATTTCAACTGAAATTCTGCTTGGGGTCCAGCCTTGGCTATACTCAGACTACCTTTTTAAAGTCTTCCCTTTACACACAATCTACTACCATTTGTGACATGAATGGCACAAAACACCAGCAGTCATGTCCAACTCCCACCAAAAAAGTTCTTAAATTTAAATGCAGTCGTCTCGTCTACTTGTATTAATTTCTGCTGCTGCTTGTATACAAAGATGCCATGACAGCCAAAGAACATAAAGCTTCCTACCATGAATGTGAAAGAAAAAAAGAAATACTTATTCTATTTGTAACTTTAAAAACTAATACACTAAAATCTAAATTCTAATAAGCAATAAGATCAAATTTTCAGGTCAGGGATCCGGAGTTGCCACAAGCTGTGGTGTAGATCACAGACACAGCTCGGATCTCGTGTTGCTGTGGCTGCGGCATATGCCAGCAGCTGTAGCTCCAGTTCGACCCCTAGCCTGGGAACTTCCATATGCTGCTGGTGTAGCCTTAAAAAAAAAGCAAAAAAAAGAAAAAAAAGAAATTTTCCTTAAACTGTTCATAGTAAAACTGAATTTTCCCTAGGTCAGCCCCATTTTTGTAAGTAAACCAAGTGAAAAACTAATTTGGGACTTTCTGCAGATATGAAGATAACCTAGAATGCGCATTTTCATGGAGAAACAAACTAATCTGTCTATATAAGAAATCTATTTCACCTTCTTAGATAAGATGTAAATGTTTTTAGGAGTTCCCATTGTGGCTCAGCGGTAACGAACCCAACAAATATCCATGAGGACATGGGTTTGATTCCTGGCCCTCCTCAGTAGGTTGAGGATCTGGTGTTGAAGAGAGCTATGGTGTAGGTTACAGACCCAGCTAGGATCTGGTGTGGCTGTGGCTATGGTGCAGGCCAGCAGCTGTAGCTCCAATTCAACCCCTGGCCTAGGAACTTCCATATGCCATGGGTGCGGCTCTAAAAAAATAAAGTAAAATAAAATAAAATAAAATTGTTTAATTTAAAAAAGATTTAAACGGTTGTATAAGAAGGGTAAAAAAATCAAAAGACTGAGACTTTTGTCTCATAATTCCTATCCCATGGAAATTTGCTAAGTAAAGAACAAGAAACAATTTGAATTCCTATAGCTGAGATTTTAAAGATTCTTGACACTATGTGTTATACTCAATAAGCAAACTATCAACCTTTCTGGTTATTAAATGGTAGAAGAAATATACATCAGTATTTTATACATGACATGAAACATACAATTTAAGAGAAATGCTTCTATTTTATTCTCCCTAAGAATCCATAAATTTAAAACTTATTAAAGCATTCATAATAGGTTGTGTGTGTTGGCCAAGAATGGTAAGTGGCCAGCAGGAAACTGGCTAATGGTAAGTGGCCAGCAGGAAACTGGCTAAGTCTCTAAGGGCAGTGATAACTGGTATAAAAGCAACTATCAGAAATTCTTCCCCGAGACCTTCTGACAAGTTGCAAAACTGGCAACTTCATGAAAAGCAACACTGAAGAGTTAAGTGAGCTGTTTCTTATACATAAATATATACGCTGATACAGAGTGGGCAGCTTGCCATTCCATCCCATCCCAATTCTACCTCTGACCTTTATTACCCGTCAGTGAAATCAGTACCTAAAGAAATCATCACAGTGCATAGAAACAACCAAAGCCCTCCCATTTGGAAAGGATACAGATTCTGTGGAGATACGCAGGGATCATTATGTTCAAGGAGCTCAAAACTAAACCCAGGCCCACCGATGCCTAGGTTTATGTTGTTTTCCACTCAAATGATAAAAAGAATTGCTTTGTTTTTATCCTCCTCCCCAGCTCTTTTCCAGAATAAATAATAAGGATAGCATGCTCTTAAAAGCTGTGTCAGACAAAGTCCCAAATAACATAAGGTTGCCAAAACCAAAGGTAATCAGATTTTTATTTCAACTAATTTTTTTAAGCCAGAACATCAAGGAAGGAGTATACAGTCTAGTTAGGACCGGTGGTATAGTGTAGACGAATGATAAAGAGAACTCCTCTACAGCTATTTAGATTTCGTCTCCTTTTTTTTTTTTTTTTTGTCTTTTTTTTTTTTTAGGGCTGCACCCATGGCATGTGGAGGTTCCCAGGCTAGAGGTCCAATCGGAGCTGTAGCTGCCAGCCTATGCCACAGCCACAGCAACACCAGATCTGAGCCACATCTGCAACCTATACCACAGCTCAGAGCAACGCCGGATCCTTAACCCGCTGAGCGAGGCCAGGGATCGAACCCACAACCTCATGGTTCCTAGTCAGGTTCGTTTCCACTGCACCATGATGGGAACTCCA
This sequence comes from Sus scrofa, assembly GCF_054392235.1. Taxonomy (NCBI): domain Eukaryota; kingdom Metazoa; phylum Chordata; class Mammalia; order Artiodactyla; family Suidae; genus Sus; species Sus scrofa. The sequence goes on along the minus strand of NC_139384.1, from coordinate 93,231,297 downwards.
GATTTTGTCTCCTCTTGAAGGAAGATAACTTTCCAAATGAAGAAGACAGAAAGAACATCTGTAAGTGGGAAAGTCGAGCATAAGGGACATCCAGAGGCTCTGAGTAAGTTGAAGGCTGCTGGACACACCAAGATAGGAAAGGTTTTTCTATCTTGAAAGTGAATTACATACCCTACCTTTAAGCCTTTACTTATTTGTGCATGTTTCTTTTTTCATTAATGTAAGCCATGATCACTGTAACCTTTCCTCTTAGAACTGCAAAGGTAGTTCAGAGGATTTTCTGACTAATCTATCAGGAACTATGGAAGATTTAAATGCAAGAACATGTCATTTCAATTTTCAAAAAAAGCCAATTCTAAACTACAGATAGAAGGAGCTTCATGTTGATTGTAAACAAGATTCAAGGACAGATTAGAAAGGGCTGATATTTGAGTACCTGAGAGGAAGTGGTGGCTGCTTGGAGCCAGTGTGGGTTCCCCAAGAATAAGTCACTTGAGAATAAGTCAATTCCCTTAGTGGTTACTGAAGCGGTAACTTCATGTAGCAGAGGTACAGAAGACATGGTTGACATCGCATACATCCTTATGACAGGATGGAGATATTAAGAATCAGATGCTGGTACAGGTAGGACTAATTTGCTGAACAATACTCCCTGAAGTTGATAAACATTGATCCAAAGTGAAATTTGTATAGAGCAATAATTTACTGTGCCCTAGACCTCAGCCTGGGTAATAATTTAATTACGTCTTTAAGGCATTCGAGAAATGCATAACAAATCTGTGGATAACTTGGAAGAAAAGGGGATGGGGAATGATAAATGTATAGATAAAGCAATCTAAAAGACTTCGAAAAGCTAGAACAGATGGTCATATACGGGAAAATTTAAATAAATATTAAGTTTTATTCATGGGATTGAGAGACCAATTGCACACATCCATGAATGAGGAGATGGGGCTCAGCACTAAAAAGCCTAAAAACAAACTTGGTTATCTTGAGATGACTGAACATCAAGAGTCAGTAGCCTTGTGTAGAAGGGCCATAGTTGGAAAGCCATTGTTTGAGAAATTATTCTGTCTCAGGTTCTGTGCTAAGCATTTTACATAGACTATCTTATTGAGTCCTTATAACAACCTTATAAGAAAACTAGGTAAACACTGACACTAAAAGTTTAGATGACTTGCCCAACGCAAGGTAGAAAGTAGCAGAGCTGAGAGTCTCCCCAGTTTTCTCCCCAGTTTAGCCATGAGGCTTCAGTGCTACCCTGGAAGAAGATGGTGGTTGGGGGTAGGGGGTCCTCAGCAAGGGTGGGAAGGGTTCTGCTCTACTCTGCACTGTCAGTCAGCCTCTGAAGTACTACTCTTTAAGAAGAATGTAGCAAACTGGATTATGTTCCATATTCAGGGTAGTAAGAGCATTCAAAAATAATGTCACCTAACAAAGGCTGAAAGATATTTACCAACTTAAATAAGGCTTAAACATAGGGCATGTAATTAACTTTCGAAAATGTAGGGGGCTCTCGTGTAAAATAAATTGTTCAGAATGGCCGCCACGCAGTAGAACTATGAACCTTAATACAGAGAAGACTGTTTTTTAACAGCCAAAAGGCTTCCAGCGATAGACCACTTACAAACCAATGACAATACCTCTAGGAAAGCTCTGCACTACAACAAAGCAGGGGCAGAAACTATGGAGCTCAAACACTGAGGATGGCAGCACAGAAAAGCACAGGAAGCATTCTACCTGCATCGCTCCATCGCTCAGGCCAGAGTTTCTTGGTGCCAAGAAGGATCACCTGGCGGCATTTTACCCCACAAGGAAAAGGATGGTAAGTAGGAGAACCCTAGGGGGCCTCATCATCCATTCACAAAGGAAGATAGGAAGAAAGGAAGAAAATCAAAGAACTGCAAAACATTCAGAAAGCAATTAACAAAATGTCAACAGTATATCCTTACCCATAAATAACTAAATTACTATAAATGTAAATGGTTTAATTTAAAAGACAAAAAGTGGCTGAATGGATAAAACACAAGACCCCAGCATATGCTTCCTACAAGAGACTCACTTAAACTTTAACGACACTCATAGGCTAAAAGTGAAAGAAGAGAAAAAGATACTCCATGCAAATGTAACCTAAAAGATCAGGGGTGACTATACTTACGAGACAAAATAAACTTTAAGTGAAAGGCTACAACAAGAGACAAATAAGATCATTATACAAAAATGAGGTCAATTCATCAAAAAGTATAACAACTGTAATTATATGCATGCCCAATATTGGAGCACCTAAATCTATTAAACAATTATCAACAGATCTGAAAGCAGACATAGACAGCAGTGCAAGATAAGAGACTTTAATAATTCACTTTCAACAATGGATAGATCCTCCAGACAGAAAATCAATAAGGAAATAATGGGCTTAAACTACACTTTAGGCCAAATGGACCTAACAAACATACAAAACATTCCATCCCACATCAGAACACACATTGTTCTCAAGCACACACAGAACATCCTCTAGGATACAGCATATGTTGGGTCACAAAATGAATCTTAATAAATTTAAGAAGACGAAAGTCATTTCAAATATCTTTTTCAACCCACAATGGTATGAACCTAGAAATCAATAAGAGGAGGAAAGCCAGCATAAAATCAAATATGTGGGGAGTTCCCATTGTGGCTCAGCGGTGACAAACCCGAACAGTATCCATGAGGATGTGGGTTCGATCCCTGGCCTCACACAGTGGGTTAAGGATCTGGCATTGCCATCAGCTGTGGTGTAAGTCAAAGATTTGGCTTGGATCCTGCATTGCTATGGCTGTGGCACAGGACAGCAGCTGCAAGCTCTGATTTGACCCCTAGCTGGGAAGTTCCATAAGCCATGGGCACAGCCCTAAAAAGACAAAAAAAAAAAAAAAAAAAAAAAATCAGGAGTGGGAAATAGAACACATTTCTGACAAAGCAATTGGTCAAAGATGACATCAAAAGAAAAGTCAAAAAACTCTTGCGACAAAAAGACAAACACAACATACCAAAACACTTATGGGAGCTAACAAAGGCAGTTCTAGAGGGCTTTACAGTGATCATCATCTACATTGATGAAAAAAGAAACATAAAGAAATCAATAAATTAGTTAATAAATGCAGAATATGCATTTGACAAAAATTCAACATCCTTTAATAAGACCTCTCAATAAATTGGGTATAGAATGAATATACCACAACATATTAAAGACTATATATGCCAAACCCACAGCTAATACTATATTCCACAGTGGAAGGTTGAAAGCTTTCCCTCCAAGATCAGGAACAAGACAAGGAAATCCCCTTACCACTCCTGTTCCACATAGAACTGGAAGTGCTAGCTATAGCAATTAGACAAGAAGAATTAAAAGGCATCCAAATCCAAAAAGAAGTAAAATTGTCTGTTTGCCCATGACATGATCTTGTATAGAAAATCCCAAGTACTCCACCAAAGAACTATTAGACCTAATGAATGAATTCAGTAAAGTTGCAGAACACAAAATCAACATACAAAAATCTGTTTTATTTCTGCACACTATCTGAAGAATAAAGAAAACAATGTATCAGAACAGTAAGATACTATTTAACCAAAGAAGTGAAAGATCTATACACCAAAAACTATAAGACATTAAAGAAGAGTTCCCATTGTGTCTCAGTGGGTTAAGAACCTGACTCTGTGAGGAGGGGGGTTGGATCCCTGGCCTCGCTTAGTGGGTTAAGGATCTGGCATTGCAGCAAGCTGCAGTGTAGGTCACAGATGCGACTTGGCTCCAGTGTTGTTGCTGTGACTGTGGTATAGGTTTATATGCAGCTCTAAATCAACCCCTAGCCCAGGAACTTCCATATGCCACAGGTGCAGCTGCAAAAAGAAGAAAAAAAAAAAAGACATTAAAGAAATTGAAGACAAACTAATGGAAAGATATTCATGTTCATGAATCAAAGGAGTTAAGATTGTTTAAATGTCCATACTACCCAAACCTATCTATAGATTCAATCTAATCCCTATCAAAATTCCAATGACTTTTCATAAAAATAGGAAAAAACTGTCCTAAAATCTGTATGGAACCACAAAAGACTCTGAACAGCCACAGCAATATTAAGAACAAGGTTGGAGGCATCATGCATCCTGATTTTGGATGATTGCAAAACTACAGTAATCAAAACAGTATGGTACAGCTTAAAAACAGACACAAAGATCAATGGAACAGAGTTGAAAGACCAAATATAAACCCATACATATATGGTCAATATTTAACAAGGAAGCCATAAATATTAAAGGCAAAAGTATAATCTCTTTGGTAAATGGTGTTGGGAAAAGTGGAAAGAATAAAATTGGACCACAGTCTTACTCTACTCACAAAAATTAACTTGAAATGGATTAAAGAAAGAATATGAGAAAGAATAAAATTGGACCACAGTTTATTCTACTCACAAAAATTAATTTGAAATGGATTAAGGACTTGTAAGATCTGAAATCCTAAGCCTCCTAGAAGAAGACATGGCAGGGGAAACTCCTTAACATCAGTCTTGGCAATAATTTTTGGACACGACACCAAAAAAACAAGCAACAAATGCAAAAAAATCAAGTGGGAGTACATCACCAGTCAGGGAAATGAAAATCAAAATCACAATCAGATCACCTCACACCTGTTACAATGGCCATTACCAAAAAATGAGAGGAGTTCCCGTTGTGGCACAGCAGAAACAAATCCAACTAGGAACCTTAAGGTTGTGGGTTTGATCCCTGGCCTCACTCGGTAGATTAAGGATCCGGTGTTGCTGTGAGCTGTGGTGTAGGTCACAGACGCGGCTCAGATCTGGCATTGCTGTGGCTGTGGCGTAGGCCAGTGGCTATAGCTCTGATGAGACCCCTAGCCTGAGAACTTCTGTGTGCCATAGGTGCAGCCCTAAAAAGGACAAAAGACCAAAAAAAAAAAAAAAAAAAAAAAAAGAGAGAGAGAGAGAGAAACACTGGTGAAGATGTAGAGAAAAGGGAACACTGGTGAACCATTGGCTAGAATGTAAATTGGTACAGCCGCTATGGAAAACTGGATGGCAGTTCTTCAAAAAATTAAAAATAAACTACCATATGATCCAGCAACCCCAATTCTGGGTACATAGCCGAAAGAAATGAAATCCCTATCTCAAAGATATTTCAGCACTCCTGTGTTCATTGCAGCATTATATATCATAGCCAAAACATGGTCATAACCTCCTGTGTCCATCAACAAATGAATGAATAAAGAAAATGTGATGTATGTAACACAGTGGAATATTATTCAGCCATTTAAAACAGAAATCTTTCCTTTTGCAACAACATGGATGAACTGGAGAGCCTAATGCTAAGTGAAATAAGCCAGTCACAAAAAGACAAATACTGCATGTTCATGACATCAGTAATATATGCAATTAAAAAAAAAAAAAAAGAAAAGAAAAAAGAGGTCCACTTCACAAAAACAGAATAGAATGGTGGCTTACAGGGCTTGGGGAATGAGGAAATAAGGAGATATAACTGAGAGTCTGTACCTCGTGAAAAGTTCTGAGGATCTAAGGACCCCCTGGTGACTATAGTTAATAATACCATACTATAAACTGGAAAGTTGCTGAGAGTAGATCTTTGGTCTTATCACAAAAAAGTTAACTCTGTGAGGTGATGGATGTGTTAATTACCTTGAACTTGGTAATCATTCGGCAACGCGCATGTATATCAAATCATGTTGCACACTTGGACAAATAATTGGTGTATCTAAATTTGAGGTGAGGAGTTTCCATCATGACTCAGCAGAAACAAATCTGACTAGTATCCATGAGGATGCAGGTTCGATCCCTGGCCCCACTGAGTGGGTTAAGGATCCAGCGTTGCCGTGAGCCGTGGTGTAGGTCACAGACATGGCTTGGATCTGGCTTGGCTGTGGCTGTGGTATAGGCCGGCGGCTACAGCTCCAATTGGACCCCTAGCCTGGGAACCTCCCTATGCTGTGGGTGTGGCCCTAAAAAAGACAATAAATAAATAAACAAATAAAAATAAATTTGAGGGGAAAAACAAAGACAGATGAGGGTATCTTTGTCATTACTGGTCCCCCACCGCTGAACGCATCCAAGGACAGTACTGAAATGGTCAACCTTTGGGAGACAGGTAACACAAGGGGATTGTGTGTCTGCTAGAAACGAGAGAAAAACCCCCTTTCAGGTTTCCTTCAATGCTGTAACTCTTACCTCTGAACAAGAATTTCATTCCTTTCCCCAGACAGAATGTACAGTTTCCTACGAGAGGCCTAAGGAGCCTCTCATTTATGTCAGAGAGGGGACTAGGAATTTAATCTCTTGAGCAACATTTTCCTTGCCTCCTCTGTACCCCAATATTTTCCAATGCAATTCACACCTGATAGGCGGGAAAACATCGCCATTAGCCTTCATGGAGATGTGGTAAACCAGAAGGACTTGTTGACAGGACAGTTGGAAAAACCACCAACCAACCAACCAGTGTACGTACACGCTGCTTTAGACTTCATAACAGCCTAAGTCGGGGGCCCTGTCATCACTAGGCCTACAGTCAGGTTGGAAAGCTGAGAACTTACTCAACAGTTTCTGAGAGATGGTGGTTTGAGCTTGTTTTGAGGACTGCAAGAGGTTTCAGCTAGAAAAGAAAAGGAAACAAAGGAACCAAATCGAGGAAGTTAGGACTACATGGCATGTTCCACAGGCAGTTACTGGCCCCGGCTGATGGGAGCCAGGAGTCACGAGAGGAGGCAGGTGACTTGCAGGTATCTTTAAAGGAAGACCACAAGAATTAGCTTTTCCCGGATACTGTCAGAGGCAGAAGGCCAGAAACACTAACGATTCGGTAAGTAGCTAGCAACCCCTTTTATAAGTTACCTTTTTTAAAAATGATGCCAGGCCGAAGCAAACGGATTCTGAACCGAGGTGGTTCCAATTAACAGCCACGCTCAGAATCCTGGGTGAGGGGCTCAAATAACCCATAATCTCACAAATCACTAAGCACCCACAACTTTCCAAAACTGACTCCTGGACACACAGCAAACCAAGAAGCTGGGAGAGTAAGAAAATGAAGAAAACTGTTGACGAAGGGCCATGCACAGATAAGAAGCAATGGTTTTAGGGAGAAGAGACGAATCTGCCCCAGAGGGACGGCACCTGAACCATCCAGCCCAATGAAAACCTCTCGATCTTCACCAATACTTAGAAGTCCTTAATGAGACTGCCTTTGCTCCAAGCCCTTCTGGTTTACAGGAGCCCTGCAAAGGCCACTGGGGAGGTTTCCCTGTGTATCAGGTGTGGATATTCTTCATCATGAAATTCAGAAATAATCAGCCCACTTGTCTTTCACCTCCCCAGAGCTACCCCGCCCCCCTTCTTCTATGTGGGGGACTCTGCAGAAGAAAGGGAGCAGGGTGGCATATGACCCTCATGCATGGGACCCAGACGTCCATGTCTGAAATCTCTCTGGACCAAGTCCAGAAAAGATAACTTAGTCATTTCAACCTGATGACTGTCTGGTGATCCAGGTGAGCTAAGTTAATAGTATTATTTCATAATCGCTTCAAATGCTTATGGACCGCCCGCTGCAGGCACAGTACTGACCCTGCAGACAGTACATTCCTGGCTGTGCTGCCCAAGACAGGAAAGGTCGAACTGCCAGATGCCCTCCTCACCCTCAAATTTCTGAAAAGTACAGAGTGTTAGAAATGGCAGGTCCTTAGAGACTATGAAGGCTGCTCCCTTCCATTTTACCAGAGAAGGACGCTGAGACCCAAGGAGGGGGCACGTGTGCCCAAGGGTACACAGCCAAGAGGTCACAGGCCACCGTCTCCATCCCTGCCTTGGACTCCAGCCTAGGGCACTTTCTCCTGAGATCACACTGACACCTCACTGCCTTCTGAAACCGGGAAAACCTGCTCCGGCTCCTTTTGTAAAAATGCCTGCTTTCCATTTGCTATAACTACAACCATCACTTTCCGGCACTTAATCTCTGCCAGGCACTGCTAGAAGGGCTCCTGGCTAACTCACTGAATCCTGCCAACAACCCTAGAGGGCAGGTTACAATGATTATCCCCATTTTACAGATGGGGAACCTGATGTGGAGAGCGGGGACAGAGTCAGGGCCATCTAATGAGACAGGCTGACTCCAGGGGCCCACTCTTAACCACTTTGTTGTAATTGACGCAAGAGAATTGCTTTAAATTATAAAATGAGGGAAGAAGAGGAGCAAGCCTGAAAAGGGCATGATCATTAGTGTTTGATATTGAATTTAAGAGCGAAACCCTACAGTTCATTCATATAAGCAGTATATTTCTTGATAATTTATTAAGGGAATGTCAGTACATGTGAAGGAAATGCAGAAAGCACATGAACATTTTAGGCATTTTTAAAGGCAAAAGGATCGTGTGAACACCAGTGGCACAGCCTGCCACTTGAAACAGGCAGAATGCTATCTGATGGCTTGTTCTACTCACACTGCTACATACAGCGAAGGAGTTACCGCCCACCTCCGCCTAGGCTGGCCTTCACTTACGGCTAGGAGTCACTCCTTGTACATCAGGGTTCTATAGAAATCAAGGCTCAAATTAATAAATTGAGCACTCATATAAGAGAATACACCTCTGAAGATTAAAATACACTTTTTATAAAAGTATTCTAAACCTAGATCACTGGAACAAATGCCCAGTATTTGATTAAGTATTTTACTTTCCTCCATACTGAAAAGGATGTCAAACTTCATTATCTTGAACATCCAGGAGAAGAAGTCCAGGAGCAATAATGGTAGAAATAAACAAATTATAATTGCTCTGAAGATCAAATTTCAGGAGGAAAATTGCAGTCAAGTTAAGAAGATGCACTATCACAGAAAAAAAAAAATCACCTGACATTTTATCAGCCACATGTCTTGGTGTCGAGTGTGCAGAAGCCCACTCAAAATGCAACAGATCCTAAAAATCCTAAAATCGGAAGAGCATTGCCTTAGACACGAAATCCTCAGTCCAGAGAATTAACAAAGAGCAGCGCCAGGCACAGAGTAAGCCCTCAAATATTTGTTGAATGATGGAGTTCCCGTTGTGGCTCAGTGGTTAACGAATCCAATCCGACTAGGAACCATGAGGTTGCGGGTTTGATCCCTGGCCTTGCTCACAGGTTTAAGGATCTGGCATTGCCATGAGCTGTGGTGTAGGTTGAAAATGCGGCTCGGATCCCCCATTGCTGTGGCTCTGGCATAGGCCAGTGGCTACAGCTCCAATTAGACCCCTGGCCTGGGAACCTCCATATGCTGCAGGTGCGGCCCTAGAAAAGGCAGAAAAAAAAAAAAAAATATATATATATATATACATGTGTGTGTGTGTATATATATTCGTTGAATGAATTTAAGAAAATGTCCACAGAGGAATGGATATTTGTGTAACCAAATTCACTTTGCTGTATGCCTGAAATTAACCCAACTTTGTAATTCAACTATATTCCAATAAAAAAAAATGTAAGGAAAGAAAATGTTCACAGAAAGAGAGGAGCATGATAAAGACTGTTGAAATGGCAAAAGAGCAGAGTGACACTGCTTTGAACTCTCAAGACTTTTAGATACCAGGATAATAAAAAGGGACTGAGGATTATAGAGACTGGACAGAAATGGCAGTGTACCAGCCAATCAGGGCAAAATGCTCTGTGGTATAGGACCTGACCTTCGCTTAGTAAGAAAAACATCTCTAAAGCCCATTTTTTCCTAAGGAAAGGATCTGGCCTCAAGCCCTATAGCATGGAATAATATTTACAGTACAACTCTAACATGGCAAAATTCCCTGAATTTGGTGCACTTCAAATATAACACTTTTTTTTTTTTTCATTTAGAACTCTCACTGGGAATTGGCCAGCTTAACCCATCTCTTCACAACAAATTTAAGGTCACAGGAAAAAATAGCCTATAGCTTCTCTGCTTCACAAAAGCAACATAAATACAACTGCAATTAGACAAAACCTACATAAACCAGATCTGTCATATCTGATCAGCAAATTAAAGCATAATAAAATCACAGTCAGCCTGAGAGTTTGCGAGTAATTTAGGCTCTCTGCAGTATCATTCTGGACACATCCCAATTGTTAAGGGTTTTCTGACATTTATATCATAAATCTTTTTTTCTGGGGAGTCAGTACTTGGTCACAAACTCTGGCCGAACTAGAAGTTAGAGCTTAAGTACCAACAGAGTGGCTGCCAATTCTATACAGAATGCTTAATAAAGAAGTAATATTATAGTCCCCTATTTGTTTTAAAACCTATTTAAAACACATTTGCTTTTCTCATATGGCACATACTAAAGAAGGTCATGTATCAGGGCTCACCTGAAATTCCTACGCAATTTAAATCTTAGCCACAACAGTAGTTTCTTATAAGAACACAATGAGAAAATATTCCAAACTTTTCTGCAGTACTCACATGATTCAAAAAGAGGTGTGAAACACAAGTGAGGCCCCGATGAAATTTCATAGAGCCTAGTTACCAACTACTGTTTTCCTCTTTACCTTTAAGTGTTTCTAAACGGCTGAAAGGACAGGAGAGGTGCTTCAAAGGAAAGTCTAACGACACACCTGTTACATAACCTGTTCTTGGTTGGCCAGGTTATGTTGTTTTGATAAGGAAGAAAACACAATCAAAAGCAGGACAAACACTGATTCTCTGTTCTCCGTTCTCCCATCGGCCAGGAAATTCATCTGAGTCACACACCCAATAGCTAGCACCCAGCCTCAGTTTCCCTAACCACGAAATATGAGGACTGATGCCATCCAACTTCCTATACAATCAAAGAATGAACACAATAATCACCCAGAAAGCCCACATGAGAACATTACTCTGAAATACTGTTAAATAAGAAAATTCCAAAAGTTTTCGCAGTAGTAATTTCTTTTCCTCCAAATATTCCAGGAGCTCCCTCGTGGCGCAGTGGAAACAAATTCGACTAGGAACCATGAGATTGCAGGTTCGATCCCTGGCCTCCCTCAGTGGGTTAAGGCTCCAGCATTGCCGGGAGCTGTGGTGTAGGTTGCAGACTCAGCCCAGATCTGGCATTGCTGTGGCTGTGGCATAGGCCAGCAGCTGTAGCTCCAATTAGACCCCTAGCCTGGAAACCTCCCTTATGCCACAGGTGCGGCCCTAAAAAGGAAAAAAAAAAAAAAAATTCCAAAGGAGTCAGCTTGACCATTAATCAAGATAAGACAAATACCTATGTGCTTTAAGAATGTGTATATAAAAACCCAGAACAGACATATTAAAAAGCTTCCCAGGAGTTCCCGTTGTGGCTCAGTGGTTAACGAATCCGACTAGGAAACATGTGGTTGTGGGTTAGATCCCTGGCTTTGCTCAGTGGGTTAAGGATCTGGCGTTGCCATGAGCTGTGGTGTAGGTCACAGATGCAGCTTGGATCCCGAGTTGCTGCGGCTCTGGTGTAGGCCGGTAGCTACAGTTCCGATTAGACCCCTAGCCTGGGAACCTCCATATGCCCAGCACGAGTGGCCCAAGAAATGGCAAAAAGACAATAAATAAATAAATATCTTCCCAGGTAAAGCTGTCACTTTGCTCGGATTACTATGTGCAAAGAGCAACCCACAAAAACCTAAGAGGACGGGTCTTCAATTTTGTTTTTGTTGTGAGAACGGGACTTCAATTCCCCTGACATCTTCAGGGCCTAGAACAAGAGATGGCAAAGCTTTTAACAACAACAACAACAACAAAAAAAAAACAGGAACTCTAGGGACCCCAAATGATCAGTTCTTTTTCGTATTTCTTACCCATTTGTCGCGGGGCCTGCTGATAAACCTCTTTAACTCTGAGTCTGCAGAGATCTGTCGCGACCCAGGCAGGGGTCAAGAAGGGAGAAATTGCGCAAGCCCAGAGGTTTCTGCCAGCTGTGACCAATGGGGGGCGGAGGGGGACGCTGTGGGTTCCCAGGGAAGCAGATGGATTCTCCCCTGGAAATCTAATTGGTGTCCGAGAAACCTAGGTTTCCAAGGCGGCCTGAGCACCCAGCTTCCCAAAGCCCTGCAGAGGCAAGGATGATTCCTTGGCCAGACACAGACCGTTTTATGCCCCCCTTTATACTCCCAGCACGCGAAGGTTAGGGAACCACTACCCACATCCCAGGTACTCGAGGGGAACACAGAACCATAAAATAATCCTAAGGTAGTCCAAAGGAATTCTGGTCGCCTCTCCTAACCAAGATAACTACGATGCCTTTTAAAACACAACACATGTTTCCACACGAGAGAAATGTTAGCGCTTGTGTGCTGACCTTCCTCCTGGTCTGCTGCTCTCTGGGGACCTGGCCCTGCCAATCACCCTCACCCCGGAGCCAGGCACTGATGGGGAGGGAAGACCTTAGCTTTCGAGGCTCTCCCTCTCCACCGCAAGAGGGCCATTTATTTCCCTGGCGCCCGAAGGACACCGGCCAGGCTACCACCACTCACCCCTACCCCCCGCATCCTGGGTCCCCGGAGCGCGGCCGACATGGGCGAGGGGCCGCGCCACTCGGGCGACCTTGCGCTTAGCAGCAACTGCCGCTGCCGCTGCCGCCGCCGCCCCGCGGGCCGCGCAGCCTCTGCACTTGTTGCCGGCCCCAAGGGACCGGGAGGCGGCGGCCATCGCCCGAGCCGCCGAGCCTGCGGCAGCACCCCCTTTCCACCTCGCGTCCCCCGGGAGACCGCGGAGAAAGCAGCTCCGGGAGGGCGAACTCACGGAGGGCGGACAAACTTTTCCGCCCCGGGTGGCCGGGAGACGCAGGGGATGGAGCCTCCACAGAGCACTTACCCGACGCTGCGGCCCCGCAGCCTTCGGCGCCCGAGCGAGGCGCTGCCCCCGCGCCCTACTCGAGGGCGCCCAGAACGCGCCGCGGGAGCCGGGGAGGCTCTCCCGAAGCGGCCCACGCCCGGCGGCGCGCGGCCCGGCCAGCGAGAAGGGGCGGAGCCCAGGCCGCGCTCCCGGGCCTGGCTGGCTGTGCCCGCTGCGGGGGCCGCCCGGCTCGCTCCACGCCTGCCGGCTGCCGCTGGATCCCCGCCTGCCTGCCTCCCGGGCCCGGCATCACATGGCCCGGCCCGCCCGCCGCCGCGCCCGACACCGGCTCCAGGAGGAAACCTGAAGCTGCCCAAGCGCGCGGGCTCCGCCAGCCCCCTCCCGCCCGGACCTCCCTCCCCGGCCCCGAGCGGCGGGACGGGCCGGAGCTCCCGGCCCGGGCGCACGAGATTGCTCGCGGGTGGCGGTCCCCGTGCCTTCCGGGGCCCCACCAGCTTCGCCTCGCCGCCGCCTGAGCGAGGGGCTGGCTGCCCGCCTCTGGAGGGAGACGTGCTGGGCCCCAGGGAGGCCCAGGATGTCCTCGGCTAAAAGCCACCACACTTGTGACATAACATGGCCCAGTTCTTACTGAAATATCAGTAGATGCCCTCTTGTTCAAGCCCAGAGCTTTGCCAGCTGTGATTCTCTATTTGTTCACGCCTGAAAGGGGCTCCTTGGGAAGTTGTCATAATTCAGAAACGTGCAACCATGTTTTTTACCATGAACAGCAATGTGAGGGCTTCCTTACCATCCAACGCACTTTTCCGGTTCGAATTGATCACAGTCCCAAGCGGAGAAGCCCTCTCCGTCAGCCAGGCCTTGGGAAAACAGACTTCAGATGATGACCGCAGCTTTAAGAGGCAAAATTGCTGATTTGACTTTCCTCCTAATTACCTTACCCTGAGTCTCTGTGAAGACCTGCCGCCCACAGAGCCAGCACAGGGGTGCAGCCGCAGGGAGCTGGACATCAAGACACCGCTCCCCAGCTGTCACCAACACCTCTTCAGGGTCTTGCCCATTTTCACCTCCCTATGGGTGTCTTCACCTTGCTCAGCCCACCTTGCTGACAGAGCGCAGGAGGAAGAGGATTAGGCTGAAGAAGAGCGCAAGAAAACCCTGTCTTGTGGCTGAAGTCCTTAGCCTTGTTCCAAGGCAAAGGTCCAGGCTTCTGTCTTGATAAAGGGGCCCCACCTTGGCATTGCACACTTGGCCCCATGCTGTAATCCCAGCTCCTACTTTTACAAAGCTGGGACCCCAAGGCTTGACCTCGGGCATTGTCTTCTTCTTTTTTTTTTTTTTTTTTTTTTTGGCTTTTTTAGGGCCGCAGTCATGGCATATAGAAGTTCCTAGGCTATGGGTCGAATCAGAACTGTAGCCACCAGCCTGCATCACAGCAACACCAGATCCAAGCCTCGTCTGCAACCTACTCTGCAGCTCAGGGCAACTCCAGATCCTTAACCCACTGAGTGAGGCCAGGGATCAAACCCACATCCTCATGGATACTAGTCGGATTCATTACCACTGAGCTACAGCGGAAACTCCAGGCACTGCCTTTTAAAGAAAAAGAATGTCCTGCCCATTGCCAGGACTTCGGGGTACTCAAGGCAAAAATAAAAAGTTATATTTCTTTCAAAACTAAAAAATATTTCCAACCCTAAAAATGTCTATTGGAGATTAACTGAACCAACACACTGAACAAAAATGGTTTCCAACCCATGGTGAGCGAAAACCACTGACATGTTAGGTGGACTTTGTTGTTATTCTCCTTTTTGTATCGCTGTTATAGTGTATTTTCTTTTCTTTATTTCTCCCCTCCTTTTTTTCATTAATTCTCTCAAATTATGTAGATAGAAAAAAAATAAGAAAATGTGGAAGACATTATATGAAACCACCCCAAAACTCCGTCCCCACTAAAAGAAACAAACAAGCAAAATTAGTACTCTGGCACCCTCACCAGCTGAGGACATATACTTATGCTCTCTGCAGTTTTCTTGCCTTCTCTCAAGCACTGAGCTTGATCAATATTTAAATAAGCACTTGGCTTTCAGCTTCTCTAGGTTCAAATATTAAGCGAAGTATACTCTAGCAACCTTAAAAGAAGCCTGTGAATGTGAGCGGCAAGAAGCTATCAATTGTGTAAACCATCCTCTGCCTCTGATTGATTTTCCTTCTCCAGATATAGGTCACTCAGGACACTGAGACGGCGCTAAGCTTGGCTGGGATGGCATTTGTTGAGAATGCAAAGGCGACATATTCTCCAGCTCCAGGCAAGGGACATTCAGCCAACAAGAAGCCAGGTTGGTACCTCAGGTGGGAAAATTCTAACTTCCCAGCAATTTCTACGTAAGTGTCCCAGCTCAGCTCTGTCTTTTCTGGTTACTCAGTCTCCAGTTCATCCTTACAGACTTCAGAAAGAAGTCCTTTCTTCATTGCCCTGGTTTCTGCCAGCCTCTGCACTGGCAAAGCTTAATGACCTTACCACATAATTTAGCACCTGATTGCTTCTATTCACCGTCATATGTTGGACCATTACAGGTTCTTATCCTCTTTTCACTTGTCATTTCAAGGACAAAGAGTGTTTCTTATCCCAGGAATCTCCACAGTCCTAACACAGAACACCTTTGGAGTATTTAACATGTGGCGGGGGGGTGTTCTTTTTTCTTTTTATGGCTGTACCTGTGGCATACAGAAATTCCCAGGCTAAGGGCTGAATCAGAGCTGCAGCTGTGGCCTAGGCCACAGCCACAACAGCTCAGGGCCTGAGCTACATCTGCCACCTATGCCACTTCTTGCGGCAATGCTGGATTCTTAATCCACTGGGCCAGACCAGGGACTGAAACCCACATCCTCCCAGAGACAATGTCAGATCCTTAACCCACTGAGCCACAGAGGAAACTCCAATTTGTTTTTTTACATGAGTTATATCAGCTCTACAGGTTGGAAAATGTATATCACAATTTTCGAACTTCTCTTTAATGGATTATAACCACTCCAAATTCTATTAGCTACTTAATTCTTTCCTGCTCCTCATTCTATTTCCTTTGCCAGTAATTCTCAAAGATGGAACAACTGTAAATCTAATGTTTGGACACATGAGTTAGGGAATTATCAGTGTTTCTGAAATAAATACATGCTACTAGAAGACAAGAGATTTGGGATAAAGAGGACAAGTTTTGGAACTAGAAATAGGATGAGCTTGGGAAGAGTCAACTTTTCTGAGCCTCCCTTTTCTCAGTTGTAAAATGAGCATAAGAATGGTATTTATTATCATCGTGAAGATTAAATGACTGAGGGTGATTATAGGACACATAATAAGGATGCAGGAAATGGTGACAATTAATATTTCAGGGTATGGATATATTAGGAGAACACTTCAGGGCTTTGAGAATTAATAGAGCATGTCAGACTCTGAGGTAAGAAACTAGTTCTGAATTATACACTTGGTTGCTCAGACTGAGAAGGTTCAGGAACACAGAGAAAAGAGGTCAAAGTGATCAAAACCAGGGGACACACTCACACACACATGCACACACAAAGGAGGCAAATCTTGTGGGGAAAGTCTCACAGTACTCATTCTGGCTGCACATTAGCATCGCCTTGGAAGATCTTTTAAAAATTTTTGTTTGGAATCTGACTGGCATCCATGAGGATGCAGGTTCAATCCCTGGCCTGGTTCATTGGGTTAAGGATCTGGCATTGTGACCTGTGGTATAGGTCGCAGATGCAACTCGGATCTGGTGTTGCTGTGGCTGAGACGTAGGCCAGTGGCTACAGCTCCAATTGGGCCCCTAGCCTGGGAACCTCCATATGCTGCGGGTATGGCCCTAAAAAGACACACACACACACACAAAAAAAATTGTTTGATTTGATTCCTACAATCCCACCCCAGACCAATTATATCAGAATTTCTAGGGAATGGGTTCCACCCCACTGGGTGTTGTTTTGGGGGTTTTCTGTTGTTGTGTGTGTGTGTGTGTGTGTGTGTGTGTGTGTGTGTGTGTGAGAGAGAGAGAGTGTGTGTGTTCTCCCAAGTGATTCCAGTGGTCTGCCAAAGTTGGGAACTGCTGGACTAAAGGACCTGAATTCACTGCCACTGGCAAAGGGTGAGAGCAAGCCCTTGATTATATGAAGTTAAGGGAATCGGCTCTTTCATTTCTACTAATTATGAACAATCCTGTTTAAATTACTGGCCAGTGGTGCTTCAGGGTAATGTGTATGTGAACCACTTGGAGATCTTGTCAAAATGCAAATTCTCAGGATCAGATGGAGGCTGATACTCTGCATTTCTGACAAACTCCAGGTGGTGCCACTGCTGCTGGTCTATGGACCATACTCTGAGTGCAATAATAGGGAGCTCCAAAATGGACATTTGGAACAAAAAGTAGCAAAATATTCATATTTTAGAAGAGAAGTCTTGACATCTCTGAATTGATTAATTTTAATCAATTAATATTTATTGTGCACCAACTCTGCACAAAATATATTTTGCAATCTTTTAAGAATGGGCCATTTCCAGCCAATTTTAAATGACTTTTTTAATTGAAGTATACTTAATTTACAATGTTGGTTAGTTTCAGGTGTACAGCAAATGAATTCAGTTATACATATATATATAGTCGGTTTGGCCTTCTTTACCATTATAGATTATAACAAGATATTGAATACAGTTCCTGTGCTATATAGCAGGTCTTTGTAGTTTATCTATTTCATATGTGATTGTGTGTATATGTTAATCCCAAACTGCTAATTTATCTCTCCATCCCCCATCCCCTTTGATAACCATGTTTGTTTTATATGTCTGAGTCTATTTCTGTTTTGTACATATGTTCATTTATGTCACTTTTTTAATTCTTAATTTTTTTTTTTTTTTGTCTTTTTAGGGCCACACTTGCAGCATATGGAGGTTCCCAGGCTAGGGATCCAATTGGAGCTGTAGCCACCAGCCTACACCACAGCCACAGCAACGCAAGATCCAAGCTGTGTCTGTGACCTACACCGAAGCTCACGGCAACGCCAGATCCTTAACCCACTGGGTGAGGCCAGGGATCGAACCCGTATCCTCATGTATGCTGGTTGGGTTCATTAATCACTGAGCCACAACAGGAACTCCCTACGTCACTTTTTTTAGATTCCACATGTGAGTGATAGCATATGATAGTTGTCTCTTTCTGACTGCTTTCACTTTATATATCCAGCCAGTTTTAAGCATGAGGACTTCTCTAAAGGGAAGATACAGCCTCTCAAATAGGGCCAACTTCTCCACTAGGCAAAGCAGGCTCAGTGCACAAAGCCCACAGTACTTTTAGAAGCACTGAATGAAACGAAAATTAATGAATGGATGAAAATTAAACAAACTGTTTTAATTTATTTTATACTAGAAGAAAAAAGATGAACTTTTAGATCAAATAAAATGTTTTAATGTGTAATATTAATATATTTGTCTTTTAACAATGTAGTTGTAAGACGTAATTATTATATTTTATTTTGTTTTTTGGAAGCAACCTCTGAAGATGAGATGGCCTGGGGCCCGCAAAAGTGGCTGTGTGCTCGGTCCGTTTTAGTTCTGAGTCGTTTCAGGAAAGCACATGAAGCCTGCTGTGGCTGAGGTTTGCACAGTGATATTTACATGAACAGGAAGGTAGTGGAGAAACTATAAACTGCCCCTGAGTGAAGCCCCCGGTAACCATACAGAGTTCCCACGGGTGTGATTTGAGGAACCCTGCGGATGCTCCACTGAGAAAACACTGTTCCTCTTCAGCTGGTTCCTGAGGCTCTAAAACTCTACCCTTAGAGCCTTTTCCCCTCCAGCTCCAGTCTTCAGCGACTCACACTACCTAGAGACCCTTCCTTTGCAACACTGGCCTTCTTTCAGTCCCAATTCCCTTTACCTTCCAGGTCCAGGACCCCATCTCCGGATCTTATCAGAGGATTTTCTTCAAAAGAAGAAAACATAATGGTGAGATTCCACTTTTTAAGAAACACCAGTTCTAATCACGTCCCAAAAATTTAGATGCTGCTCTTCATGGCTAAACATCATCGCCTTCATCCCTGTTATTCGGTACACATCACAGATCATTCTACCATCCACTGAAAACAGCCATTCATCACATGGGACTACTAAACCTAATTAAAATGAAATTAAATCGAAAAATCCATCCCTCATGGCACTAGCCACGTTTTGAGTGCTCAATAGCCACATGTATCTACTGGACAACACTGATATAGAACATTGCTATTATCACAGAAAGTTCCATTTCTGAGTGTTGAATCAAGAGGGGCCCACCCATCCCGGACCCTCTGAAATACAAGGCCATCTTGTAGGCAGACTCTAGCTCAGGCTCACTTTGTGGTTCCCATTTGTCAACTGATCCACAGCTAGAGATCATTAGTTACTCTGCTTTTTTCTAAATGTCCCAAACCAAACTTTCTAGAAGAACAACTTTTTGCTGAAACTCCCTTTCGCTTCAAGAAAGCTGGACCTTTTTGTGAAGGGCATTAAATCCTACTCTTGATCCACCCAAGGAACTGCAAAGGTTTTTCCCAGGATCTAGAACAGTCTTTATCCCCAAAAGTGATTGTTTATTTGCATCACTGGTTTCTTTGGGTTTTATCCTTGCAAAGTGGCTCCAGCTGTCCTCAGGTTGTAGTTGACTTATTTTAAAAAAAAGTTTTTACCAAACCCTCTCTGACATAAACGACAGCATCATCTTCTCAGATCCATCTCTTAGAGTATTGACAATAAAAACAAAAATAAACAAATGGGACTTAATCAAACTTAAAAGTTTCTGCACAGCAAAGGAAACCCTAAACAACACAAAAAGACAACCCACAGAATGGGAGAAAATCTTTGCAAGTGAATCGACTGACAAGGGATTAATCTCCAAAATTTATAAACACCTTCTGGAGCTCCATACCAAAAAAGCAAACAACCCCATCAAAAAATGGGCAGAGTTCTCGTCGTGGCTCAGTGCTTAACGAATCTGACTAGGAACCATGAGGTTATGGGTTCGATCCCTGGCCTTGCTCAGTGGGTTAAGGATCTGGCATTGCCGTGAGCTGTGGTGTAGGTTGCAGACGCAGCTCGGATCCTGTGTTGCTGTGGCTCTGGCGTAGGCCAGCAGCTACAGCTCTGATTAGACCCCTAGCCTGGGAATCTCCATATGCCGCAGGAGCGGTCCTAGTAAAGACAAAAAGACAAAAAAAAAAAAGGCAGAAGATCTAAACAAACAGTTCTCCAAAGAAGACATACAGATGGCCAAGAAACGCATGAAAAGATGTTCAACATCACTCATTATTAGAGAAATGCAAATCAAAACTACGATGAGATACAGCCTTACACTAGCCAGAATGGCCATAATCCAAAAGTCTACAAACAATAAGTGCTGGAGAGGGTGTGGAGAAAAAGGAACCCTAGTACACTGTTGGTGGGATTGTAAATTGGTGCGGCCACTGTGGAAATCACTGTGGAGATTCCTCAGAAAACTGAAAATAGAACTACCATTTGATCTAGCAATCCCACTCCTGGGCATCTATCCAGAGAAAACCACAACTCACAAAGACACATGTACTCCAATGTTTATTGCAGCATTATTTACAATAGCCAAAACACGGAAACAACCTAAATGTCCATCGACAGAGGCATGGATCAAGAAGATGTGGTACATACACACAATGGAATATTACTCAGCCATTAAAAAGAACGAAATACCAGCATTTTTAGCAACATGGATGGACCTAGAAACTATCATGCTAAGTGAAGTCAGCCATACAATGAGACACCAACATCAAATGCTTTCACTGATATGTGGAATCTGAAAAAAGGATAGACTGAACTTCTTTGCAGAACAGATGCTGACTCACAGACATTGAAAAACTTACAGTCTCTGGAGGAGACAGTTTGGGGGGTGGGGGGATGTGCTTGGGCTGTGGGATGGAAATCCTATGAAATCAGACTGTTACGATCATTATACAATTACAGATGTGATAAATTCATTTGAGTAATAAAAAATTAAATAAATAAATAAATAAATAAGAAAATAAACTCAAAATTGCTTAAAGACTTAAATGTAAGACAAGACACCATCAAACTCCTGGAAGAGAACACAGGCAAAACATTCTCTGACATCAACCTTACAAATGTTTTCTCAGGTCAGTCTCCCAAAACAACAGAAATAAAAGCAAAAATAAACCAATGGGACCTAATCAAACTGACAAGATTTTGCACAGCAAAGGAAACCCAAAAGAAAACAAAAAGACAACTTACAGAATGGGAGAAAATAATTTCAAATGATGCAATGGACAAGGACTTAATCTCTAAAATATATAAACAACTTATACAAGTCGACAGCAAAAAAGCCAACCACCCAATTGAAAAATGGGCAAAAGACCTGAATGGACATTTCTCCAAGGAAGATATACAAATGGCCAACAAGCCCATGAAAAAATGTTCAGTGTCACTGATTATTAGAGAAATGCAAATCAAAACTGCCATGAGGTACCACCTCACACCAATCAGAATGGCCATCATTAATAAGTCCACAAATAACAAGTGCTGGAGGGGGTGTGGAGAAAAGGGAACCCTCCTGCACTGTTGGTCAGAATGTAAATTGGTCCAACCACTATGGAAAACAGTACCTTAGAAATCTATACATAGAACTACCTTTACCTTATGACCCAGCCATCCCACTCTTGGGCATATAGCCGGACAAAACTTTCCTTAAAAAAGACATATGCACCTGCATGTTCACTGCAGCACTATTCATGATAGCCAAAACATAGAAACAACCTAAATGTCCATTAAAATTAACAGAACACTGTAAATTAGCTATAATGGAAAAAATTAAAATCTTTATAAAAATTTTTTTTAAAAAGTTTTTATTGGCCATACCCTCTGCACATGAAAGTTCCTGGGCCAGGGATTGAATCTGAGCTACGGCTGCAAACTACACCACAGCTGTGGCAATGCCAGCTCCTTGAACCCACTGCACCAGGCCAGGAATCAAACCTGCTCCTTGGCAGTGACCCAAGTCACCACAGTCGGGTCCTTAACTCCCTGCACCACAGTGGGAACTCTGACTTGTTAAATTTTAAACCAACTCAAAGTCCCCGTGTTGATCTCCCAGGCATAACTGAGCGAGGCGGACCAGCTAGATAATGCCTACATCTGTAAATCTTCCATCCTCAGCAGTTTTGTTTCTAAGAGCATTGCCAGAGTGCTCAGGTATGGGGTGTGGGGCCGAGCAACTCAGTGTCTACCATTTCTCCAATCCCCTAACACTGCTGAACACTCCCATGAACACACTAAATCCCAGCCTGGAGCAAGTGTTCACAGTTATATAATAGAAGCCCTGAACAAACCGAGTTGATAACTGAGATGCTAACACCATTTTAATTAGGGAGGAGATAATACAGGTGGGAAATACTGTGTGTGCAGCTGTCACATGGGCTGTAATTATGTTTAAGAGTTCTGGTGACATGACAGATGGCAAGAACGAAGCTTCAGTGTTCTGCGCATGAGGTCATTAAACGCCTCAAAACGCACGTATAGCTTTGGGCAGCTATTACTCATTAAAGAGGATCAAGATCCTGTTTTTCCATTTACAAAGAGCAGGCAGAGGAAGGGAAAAGACAGGAAAATCTATAAATAAAATTGGGATGAATCAGTTGTTCCCTGCCCTCCCCCCAAAAATCCTATATAAAAGTATTTTAATTCAGCTTTGTAAAATTCATTCCGACCCATTGGATTCTTCCTGAAATAAACCCAAGAACTAAGTTTGTAATCTTGCCACTAAAAGATCCAAGAAATTTTTAATAGCCTAAGTTAAATATCCCGGAATTTATGAAACTTTAGAGAGTCAATGCTAAGCGCATGCATAGAATTGTTTTGTTGTCACTGTTTTTGATTCTAAAAAGGCCTCATCTCCACTCCTCCCCGAAGCTGGACGTTTTGGCAGAGCTTTTTCTTCAGGACTCTAGGGAGGTAGGTAGGGCTGACAGAGGCCCTGAGACTCCAACTTAGATGAAGAGATTTAAGAATTATCCATGATGTACAAAGAAAAATCAAAAGACTTGGAGAAAAATAGAGAGTCCAAAAATAACAAGTCTTTAACTCCTCTGGTTTTTTAAAAAATAAAATGTCCTACCTAGAGCCCTGCATAAAATGAAGGTAATTCTCTTCTATCAAAGAAAATGTCTTTAAATTAGCACTCTCTAATATTATTTCATAGTGCAAATAATTATTTTTCATTTTGAGAAATAGTTTCAGCCACAGATGAGCATGAGAAGCAGCCACAACAGAATTGGTGGACAGGAGTTCCCGTCGTGGCACAGTGGTTAACGAATCCGACTAGGAACCATGAGGTTGCAGGTTCGATCCCTGCCCTTGCTCAGTGGGTTAACGATCCGGCGTTGCCGTGAGCTGTGGTGTAGGTTGCAGACGAGGCTCGGATCCCGCGTTGCTGTGGCTCTGGCATAGGCCAGTGGCTACAGCTCCGATTCAACCCCTAGCCTGGGAACCTCCATATGCCGCAGGAGCGGCCCAAGAAATAGCAACAATAACAACAACAACAACAAAAAAAAAGACAAAAAAAAAAAAAAAAGAATTGGTGGACAAATTCAGAGTTTTCAAGGTGGCCTCCGCTTCCCTCTAGACCAGGGGCCAGCAAACTTGTTCTGTAAGGGGCCAAATAGTAAATATTAGGCTTTGTGGGCTGTATGGTCTCTGTCACGACCACTCAACTCTGCCACTAATATAAAAATAGTGATCCACAACAGGTCAACAAATGAGCTTGTTTGTGTTCCAAAAATGTGTGTTTACAAAAATAGGCAGTGAGCTGGAGTTGCCTCGCATGCTATAGATTGCCTACCTGCTGCTGTAGACCACTGGAATATCATGGGGAGCTTTAAAAAAAACCACTAAAGCCTGGATATTGCTTCATATATCGATGATTGTATTTCCATATGGAAAGCCATAACATGACAAAAAGAGTCCAAAATTAAGCTATGGAATTGAACTACAGAATTCAGAATTAAGCTACAGGGGGAAGGGGAGGGACTGGGAGGGACTGGGAGCTTGGGGTAAATAGATGCAGAATGTTGCCTTCGGGATGGATTAGCAATGGGATCCTGCTGTGTAGCACTGGGAACTCTCTCTAGTCACTTAGGCTGGAACACTTAATGTGAGAAAAAAAAGAATGTATACGTGTATGTGTAACTGGGTCACCATGCTGTACAGTAGAAGAAATATTTATATAAATAAATGATAAACAAATTTTAAAAAATAAAACTAAAAAAATTAAGCTATAGGAAGAAAAATAAAAATAAAACAGAGATAGAGCAGGGAAGAAAAGAGAACTTTCCCTACATTCTCATTAATATACTCCAGAGGTATACAAAGAAATACTGTATCTATCAAACAAGAACAAGGTGCTATGAGAAGGGGACAATCAGAGGACAAGAAAGTATATTTAGACATTAAATATATAGGATAGTAAGAGTTTCCTAGTGGCTCATCAGGTTAAGGAGCCAGTGTTGTCACTGCTGTTGTGTGGGTTTGATTCCTGGCATGGGAACTTCCATATGCTGCAGGTATGCCCCCCCAAAAAAATATATATAGTACTATAGTACTCTACATAGGCATATACTATACTACAATATTTGCAGTTAAGTTTAAAAATTCAACAGAAGATAAAGTTGAAGAAATACCCCAGAAGGTTTAAGAAAAGGCAAATGGTGCAGAAAGGAGAACCCTCTTACACCTTCGGTGGGAATGTAAGTTGGTGCAGCCACTATGGAGAACAGTTTGGAGGTTTCTTAAAAAACTAAAAAAGAACTATCATGTGATCCTGCAATCCCACACCTAGGCGTATATCTGGAAAAGGCAAAAACTCTAATTCAAAAAGATAAATGCACCCCAATGTTCATAGCAGCACTATTTACAACAGCCAAGACATGGAAACAACCTAAGTGTCTATCAACAGATAAAGTGATAAAGAAGATGCAATGTATATACAATGGAATATTACTCACCAATAAAAAGAATAAAATAATGCAATTTGCAGCAGGATGGGTGGAACTAGAGATTATCATACTAAGTGAAGTAAGCCAAAGACAAATATTATATCACTTATATGTGGAATCTAAAAAATACTGCAAATGAATCTATTTGCAAAACAGAAACAGACTCACAGTCATAGGAAAAAATTTATGATTATCAAAGGGGAAAGGGAGGGGAAGAGATAAATTATGAATCTGGGATTAAAATATACATACTGTATATAGAATAGGCAATAAGGATTTATTGTATAACATAATAATATTTAATATCTTGTAACAACCTATAATGGAAATAGTCTGAAATATGTATATTTCAGAATCACTTTCCTATACACCTGGAATTAATGCAATATTGTATGTAAATCAACTATACTTCAGTTTTGAAAGAAAGAAAAGGCAAATGCATAGAAAATATGAAATCAAAAATAAAATTTTTCAGGATTAAACTTATATAATTCAACATCCCACTAAACAGAAGTCCAAAAAGAGAGTGAAACAAAATATCAGAGATGTACTTTTTAAAATCTGAATTCAGGGAAACATAAGTCTACTTTTAAGAATGTAGTCTAAAAATATATGCAAAGACATTAAGATATATACACAACTGTGCTTAGTACAACATTTTTGTAGTAGGCAAAAATTGGAAACAATCTGATTGGTCACAGTATTGTCTGGTTAGTTAAATTATGGAACATCTACACTTATGTAGTTGTTTAAAAAAATAATAACGTGGCTCTGGAGTTCCTGTTGTGGCTCAGTGGGTTACGAAGGCGACTAGTATCCATGAGGATGTGGGTTTGATCCCTGGCCTTGCTCAGTGGGTTAAGGATCCGGCATTGCCATAGCTGAGGTATAGGTCGCAGATGTAGCTCGGATGCCATGTAGCTGTGCCTGTGGCTGTGGCTGGCATCTCAGCTCTGATTCGAACCCTAGCTGGGAACCTCCATATGCTGCAGGTGCAGCCCTAAAAAGCAAAGCATCATCAACAACAACAAAACAAACAATCAAATAATGTGGTTCTGGATGTCCTAACATGGAAAGACATCCAGCTTCTACCACGAAGTGAGAAAAGTCAGTTGCAGAACAGTATTAGTAGAGGGAGCCTGTTTTTCTTTGAAAAATAAAATGAAATAAATAAAATGTTTATAGATAAATGTTTGCATACACATTGCAGCTAGTCTAAAAAGCTACTGAAGAAACTGTTAATAGTAGGTCCCAGAGTTCCCGCTGTGGTGCAATGGGATGGGCAACGTCTCTGTAGCGTGAGGACACAGTTTCCATCCTCTGCCCAGCACGGGGGGTGGGGGCGTTGCTGCAGCTGAAGCATAGGCTGCAAGTGCAACTTGGGTCTGATCCCTGGCCCTGGAACTCCATATGCTGCGGGGGTGGCCAAAAGAGAAAAAAAAAAAAAATCATAGGTCTCTCTTGGGAGAGGAGCAGGATGGGAGAGGGTTAAATGAATAGCCCTTCAACTCTGTGTCTACATTGTTGATTTTTTTCAATGTTTATGTGTTTTTTCTGAAATTTCTAAAAATCAAAAGCAGTAAGTAAATTATTTACAACATTATGGAAAGGGAAAAAAGCTTTGCCCTTTACAGTATCTCTAGGAAGAAAGCGCAGATCACCAGGGGCCGGGAAGAAAAGAAAATGAAATTTCTAATTAAGACTCAGATGAGGAACACAAGCAGTAAGAGACATTGCCATGTCCTTCGGGAACTTAGATTAGAGTTGGGAAGGTGGACCCACACAGATGGCCAGTACCAGGGCTCAGCAGTATTGCCTGCTGTCCAAATGTCAAAGCCTGGAGAACTCAGAGGACAGAGACCAGTGAAGACTGGAGGAGCCAAAGATGCTTCATGGAGGACATAAGCCTTGAAGGATGGTAAAGGCAGAAAGGAGAACATTACAAGTCAAACAGCCAGTGAGAGTATAGAGATGCATTCAAGCCTGACCGGTCCCATCTGTGTCCCCTCCTTTTGCAAATCCACCTACATCAATATCGTCCATGGATGGTGATAATAGAAGATGCACAGAGGCTCTGAAAAAACTCCCCAGACCCTCTCTTATTGTACCCAAGTAAATAATCTAAAGCACGGGGCACTCTGCCCTAATCCCTTGGGCTGCACAGCTCTTCTGCTGCCCCTATCCTTTTATCTTTTGCCTCTCCCTGAATCTTGACCGTTGCACATTGGAGCATCAAATTGCAGGGTGGAAAGAGGAGGGATCTGACTTCTCCTATGTATTCAGGAAAACTACCCAGCAGCATGGTGCCCCTGGCACACATCTACGCCAAATGCATTCCCTTGCCAAGTTGTTGTCCCACAGTTAGGCAGAGTCAACCATGCTCTTCAGACTCGAGGCCTGAGCAGACTTGTCACCTAGAAGCCTTTTCCCCATCACTCAGTTCCAGGCCTCACGCCTGGAGGTGCTGATACAGCAGATCCTGGGAGCATCCTGGACATGCGCATTTTGAAAATGCTCCCCAGGTTATTCTGTTTGGTTCCTCACCAAGTCCGCCCTGGGGAAACACCAACGTTCCCTGTGCTTCCCTTGTGAAGAACCACTCTAGGTGATGCTTTCTAAAGAGCCGCTTTCTTGTTGGCCTACGGTCTCATTCGCCAGCGCTGCAGAGCAATGCATTATGGGCCGCAGCCTCGGAACCAAAAGAGTGGCAGCCACCGCTTATGCTTTACTTACTTCAGAGCCCGTTACTTATCCTAACTTATTTAACCTTCACAATGACACTTGGAGATACTAGGAAGAAACTCCTAAGTGGTAAAGGCCAGATTTAAACTGAGCTCATCGTCATAACTGATACCTTACATGGCCTCATGCAGCAAGTTTCAGAAGACCTCAGGATCACATATTTCTCTATGGTCACACTAACCCCAGTCACCACACTGGTCACTCCTACCCGGTCCATCTGGCTCCCCCACCAACCCAGCCTTCCCATCTATTTGGTCGGCTCTGCCACAGAAGTTCTAAAAACAATAGTGCAGACCTCAGTGTTTTCCTGTTGCTCTCCTAAGCCTTGGCTTAGACTTTCCTTCCAAAAAAACATCCCCAACACCCCCATCGTCCATGCCAAGCTGCGTTAGGCTCCTAATCTACACTTCTCTCCTGCTCTCCATTTCTCCATCACCACACTTACTCTGGCATCGTGATGGTCTGTGTCCACTTTCATCTCCCTCAGCTGAGAGCTCACTAAGGTCAGGAGCCCGTTCCAACCATCTAGTACCAGATCCAGTGGAAGCAACTCAGAACGGCCTCTTGAGTAAACAACATCGGCTTCCGTGAAACCTCCAGCCCTCACCTCACAGGAAGGGCGTATTAATTCTGCTCTGAAGTCTGGGGTAAGAAGGAACATCTTCCAACAGCCCCTTATTAAGACTTTATCTCTAGAAACTACAGACATACACTACGCATCTTTTCCTATTCTCCCTTCCAAGCCTCCCTGCCCCATTATACATATATTCTTTTTCTACAGCCGAGGGACAAAACAGTCTGCTTAATATGCAGAAGATACACGTCCA
The DNA here is from genome assembly GCF_054392235.1 of Sus scrofa. Taxonomy (NCBI): domain Eukaryota; kingdom Metazoa; phylum Chordata; class Mammalia; order Artiodactyla; family Suidae; genus Sus; species Sus scrofa. The sequence continues at coordinate 93,202,867 of NC_139384.1, read as the reverse complement.
TCCAAACTCCAGCATTTCTTTTTTTTTTTTTTTTTGTCTTTTTGCTATTTCTTGGGCCGCTCCTGCGGCATATGGAGGTTCCCAGGCTAGGGGTCTAATCGGAGCCGTAGCCACTGACCTACGCCAGGGCCACAGCAACGCGGGATCCGAGCCGCGTCTGCAACCTACATCACAGCTCACGGCAACGCCGGATTGTTAACCCACTGAGCAAGGGCAGGGACCGAACCCGCAACCTCATGGTTCCTAGTCGGATTCGTTAACCACTGCGCCACGATGGGAACTCCAAACTCCAGCATTTCTAACAGAAAGATCCCCTTTATCATCCTTAAATCCCTCTTTCTGACCCTACCCAGACGTATTAGGAGGACCTACCTCAACGGGAGAGATGAGGCTCTAAGACGTACACATGTGACAAATGGAAACACTTCATAGTCGCCTACCAGCTAAAGTTGTAGTTGCAGACTTTATGATCTTTTTTTAGAACAGAAGTTCTCTTTTATTTTTGTCTTTTTGCCTTTTTCTTGAGCCACTCCCACAGCATATGGAGGTTCCCAGGCTGAGGGTCCAATTGGAGCTGTAGCTGCAGGCCTACACCAGAGCCACAGCAACACGGGATCCGAGCCATGTCTGCCACCTACACCACAGCTCACGGCAACGCTGGATCCTTAACCCATTGAGCAAGGGCGGGGGTCGAACCCAAAACCTCATGGTTCCCAGTCGGATTCATTAACCACTGTGCCTCGACGGGAACTCCAAGAACAGAAGTTCTAAAAATAATAGTGCAGACCTCAGTGTTTGCATGTAGAAGTTCCAGAGGCAGGGATTGAACCCATACCACAGCAGTGACAATGCCAAGTCCCCAATCACTAGGCCACCAGGGCACTCCAAACTTTCCTATATTTATCTTTTAAAATTTAGGGTCTTCAGAATCAGTCACATCTTGTGAAACATAAGGAGAGAGGGAAAAATTGATGAGCAGGAACTGCCAGTGGAACCGAACAGTGGTCAAGGAGAGCAACACGGCAAAGTAAGAAACAGCAAAGAATGGCATGTGCTTTTCACAACTTCTCTGTAAAACTGTGCATTTGGCTTTAAGACAACAAATATACTTTTATGATATCTATCGACAACTTTATAAATAATTTCTGTCAATCCCCTAGAATGCTCTTGACAGACTAAACATATTAGCAACAAATCTCCTTTGCCGTCACTCTCTCACAGCTCCCCTGCCCCAGTCACGCTTAATGTGGCTCAGGATCTCTTTGTTTTGCCAGTCATTTCAGCACTGTTAAAATGCACCGCTAAAATGGCTTTGGTAACAAATACGAAATATAGTCCTTAAAACATTCCTTAGTAGAAAACATTGCATTCTTCCTTCACACAATATAAGCTGTCTTAAGGGTGTTCAGGAGAAGAATGGAAATGATATTCTGTAAAACCTTGAACATGCTCGTCCTGCTCTCACCTTTGATACTGACTGCATGACAAATTGTATAAACCCTAATAAGCAAACATCACACCCCAAGATTAAAGCCCCGGTGCAAAAGTGTCATTAATCACACCAAACACCTATTTGCTTTTCTGTTGGCATCAAAATGTAATTGTTTCTAAGTTAAACATACCTCCTGGTACAATGCTGATCCAAATCTGTGTGGCTGGCAACATGAAAGGGAAGCTTATCTTCTTTCATCCATTGTAAGAACGTGTTTTCCTCCAACCAAAATGGTCAACTTGAATTCAAGTTTATTCTGTCCTCCTCTATAAATGTTGCCAAACCCAGCACTTCAAGTTTGAGTTAAGTACAAAAGAATGATCTCTGTTTGTCCTCTAGGTTGATTAAAGCACATGGTTTGGGGGAGGTGGGGGCAGGAGGAGAGGCAATGAGATCATAGACACATTTGAGAATCCGAAAAAAGTTCAGACTGTCACCCCCAAATAATACACATTCACTCACATTTCACAAATTGAGAATTTACTTTGCAGGGGTTTTTGGCCCCACCAAAGCCCATTCATGGTCCTCAGGTTAAGAACTCACACATTTGAACAAAAACTTCATGGGGTCCAGAAATTAATTTATATGCACTTCTTGGTAGAAATAGCATACATCATTGAGCAACCACTTAATTCTAGTTATTAATGGAAAAATGTATCCTGTTTATTAAATTAGCTTCGTATTATCCCAAGATTAACTATGATAATCTTTTTGAATTAGGATTTAGTAATAAATCGGTTTTTAGAAAAGAGTTTTAGGAGGTCTCTTGTGGCATAGCAGGTTGAGGATCCAGCATTGCCGCTGCAGTGGCTCGGGTTGCCACTGTGGCACAGGTTCAGTCCCTGGCCCAGGAACTGCCACATGCCATGGGTGTGGCCAAAAAAAAGGAAAGGAATTTTATAGTTCCTTCCCTTACTGACCCCCCACAAAGAGCTCCATAAATATTTGCAAACCATCCATCTGATAAGGGATATATCTAAAATATGCAAGGAACTCATATATTCATCAGCAAATCATTAACAAAAAAAAAAAAAGAAGAAGAAGAAGAAGAATCCAAGCAAAAAATAGGTAGAGGACCTGAACAGACATTTTTCCAAAAAAGTCATGCAAAAGGCCACCAGGTACATGCAAAAGTGCTCAACATCACTGATCATCAGGAAAATGCAAACCAAAACCACAATTAGTGGGTGAAATTAGTGAGTGAACAGATAAGCCAAAATAAGATATTTACATAATCCCAAATTATCTCTCCTGACAGTTCTCTTGTGGCTTAGCAGGTTAAAGTTCCAGCTTTGTCACTGCCGTAGCTCTGGTTACAGCTGTGACACAGGTTCGATCCCTGGCCTGGGAACTTCCACATGTCGCAGTCAGGGCAAAAAAAAAAAAAAGTATCTCTCCTAAATATTTATACTTCTCAATTACAAAGAGAAAAATAACAACTTAATGGTGGAGAAACCTGGCTTGCGATGCCTTAATTAACTAAGAGATCAAAGCTGACCCCACCAGTAGTAAGACCTGACACGACACTCTGAGAAAGATACTGTATCACTTTTATGATATTCTTACCCACAATATTCAACCTGAATCTAATCATGAGAAAATGTCAGACAATCCCGAATTAAGGCACATTCTACGAAATAACTGATGAGTGTTCATCAAAAGTTTCAAGGTCATGAAGGACAAGAAAAGACTGAGGAACCATCCCAGACTGAAGGAGATTAAGGAGCCAAGTAAATGCAATAGTGGATCCTGGATTGGATCCTAGAACATAAAAAGACATTGGGGAGAAAACTGGAGCAACTGGTGTTTTTTTGTTAATAGCACTGCACCGGTGTTCATTTCCTGGTTTTGGTACTTGCACTGTTGTTAACACTGGGAGAAGCTGCACTATTCCTAGAACTTTTTTGTAAGTCTGCAATGATTTCAAAGCAAAAATTAAATGAAAACCCTAGAGTTTTGAAGCCTTCTGTCCTCAAAGCTTCCATTTTATCTAGCTCTCAAGAGAGAACTAGACAACTCACTTCCTTGTTTAGCCCTGAGAAAGCAAGCCACCTCCCTTGCTGGTATTTTCCTCCATCTCAAGTAGGACATTTGCCTCTCAGAATTCAGTCTTCCAGCAGCAAACATGTATGTAGCACCTCCTGTATGCCAGACTCCATACATAAGGCAGGTATGGGCCCCGTCTTCTGACAGCTTACTTCTCTTGTCCATTCAACTTTTTGTAACTACTATTTAAGTCACCAAATTTAAAATATTGTACCCATCCCTGTCTTTCCAGGATAGATCCAGGAGATTCGCACTCTTATCTCCTATACTACTAAAAACGAAATCCAAGAGTTCCCTGGTGGCAATTAAGGACCTGGTGTTGTCATTGCTATGGCTTAGGTTCGACCTCTGACCCAGGAAATTCTGCATGCCTCAGGGGTGGCAAATAAATAAATATCCAGAGATGAACTAGTAAACAAATAAATAAATATCCAGAGATGAAATGATCCATGTTACTATTTGGACTATTAACATATTACCATAACAGCATTTTGGTTTTTTTGTTGGGGGGGGGGTTGGCCCCGCCTATGGCATGCAGATGTTCCCAGGCCTGTGATCAAACCCACACCACAGCAGCCACCTGAGCCACTGCAGATCCTTAACCCATGCACCACAAGGAAGGTTCCTTAACATCAGTTTATATTGGTTGAAGTGAACATTAGACATGAGTGTTCCTCTATCAAACGACCTCCTTGTCCTATTTCCTAAGAAAATTTATCATCAGTGACACGGCCTGCTTATAGCAACAGCAGAGAAAATGTTTTATTTACAAGGACAACCAGTTACCTGGAGTTTTTTGCAAGAGTTTGATGTATTCACCTTTTAGTGACTTAGAAATCATCACAGCCATTATTAATTAAAAGAAAAAGCCTGCAATAAACATTAGAGCATCTTTGCTAGAAACTCATTGACTTTGGCAATGGTAGATTTAGTTTTAACAAAATAAGAAAACATCAGCAAATAAAACTGCATCAGGAGTTTGCTTGGTGATTTGAATCCAAATCAAAGCTTCCCTGCTAATAGCTTCAATTTCTCCTCTTGCAAAATGGGAGTAATATCCATTTATTATGCCCTCACTGGGAGCATTGTGCCCTGAAATTTTATAAGGCAATGAGCCCTAGGAACTTTCTTTTACTAAACACTCCATCCATAGCTCAGCAGAGACGTATTTTCCCACTCAAGGGTATTTTTGCTACCATAAAGCCTCCAAATCCTGAACTCCTTTCTGATACTGTCACAGTAGACTGGGGGAGAAAGGGAACAAAGCTACTTCTATAGTTTACAAACTAAACCATGTGACACTTTCTTTAGTTGGGAGCACACACACGTAAAGTAAGAGGTCTCCAAGTCTTCAGTGGGAAGCATATCCAGATAGAGGTCTTACTTGGGAGTATATTATTCCAACAATGTGTGCCTGAAGTATTTTAACACTGATATTCATAAGTGAATTAATAATTTTCTTTTGTGGGGGAGAAGAGAGTATCAATCAAGTTAGGCTGGGTTATGCTGCAATAACAAGCAAGCCCCAAATTTCAGTAGCTTGGAGTATCACAGAGTTAACTCTTACTCCTATTAAATATCCACTGTGGGTCCACTGTATCTCTTGTCATCTTCCCTCTGGGATGAAGTGGATAAAACAGGTGATCTGGCACATCGCTAGTCTTCATGGCAGGAGAAGAGACACCTAGTGAACCATGAGGGGGATTTAAAAGTTTCTGCTTCTAAGTGGCTTGATGTCACTTCTGCCCTTATTTTATAGGCCAAGGCAAATTGTATAACCACATCTGACCTCCACAGGGTGGAGATATGTCAGCCTACCACAAAAAGGAGGGCCTCAATTGCTAGAGGCAAGGCAGATGTCTGTGGCTTGAAGAACTACAATCTGTCCCCCAGGAGGAGCAGCAAATACTTTGAACAACAGCACAAACAGAAGTTTGTCAGGTCTACATCGGTATTGCGCTGGCTTCAGAAAATAACGTTGGAAGTTTTCTTCTCTAAGTTTTAGATCAGTTTAAATACATTAGAATTTTCTGCTCCTTGAAATTTTGAAAAAATTTACTAATACTATGAGCCCAGAGCTTCTCAGATTACCTTCTCAATTACTTCCCTATGCAGAGTTCTGTTTCAATTTTCTGTCTCTTTGGAACCTGTTTTTGTTCATTTATATTTTCAAGAAAAGCATCCATGTAATCCAGCTTTTTAAATATATTTGAATAAAGTCCTGTCAAATACTCCTCTAAGTTGTTTAAATTTCCTCTGTATCTATGGTTACTTCTTGTTCCCTGTGTTGTTGTTTTTTTTAAAGTTTTTTCTTTTTTTTCCAGTTTTGTCCAGCTTTGTTATAACTGACAAATAAACACTGTATCTATTTAACGTATACAGTGTGACAATTTGATGTATGTATACAGTGATTACTACAACCAGATTAATTGAACATATTCATCACCACAGTTATGACCTTGTTTCTAATTGTGTTTAATCTGTATTAACTTTATACAGTTTAGAAATATGTATTTGCAAAACAGTAATTTTGATAGAGATAGGAGTGGTACCAACCCCAGCACTGTCATAAAGATTAAATAAATTCATACATGTAAACTGGTTGAGAACTGTGCCTGGTGAAGCATATTATTATTATTATTGTCTATAATTTTCAAGTTTTGATCACCCTTCTATTTACTGTTAAAGCAGAATTACACAAGGTCCTCTTCACAAGTTGACCATAGAGTTTCCTATCATTGAGAGTGCACTTACCTGCAAGGTCTTAAACAACTGGTAATGTACTCAACGAGACAGGTAAATAAGACCACTAGGTTATATTTATATGTATGGGTAAGAATGTTATGGAGTTCCCGTCGTGGCGCAGTGGTTAACGAATCCGACTAGGAACCATGAGGTTGCGGGTTCGATCCCTGCCCTTGCTCAGTGGGTTAACAATCCGGCATTGCTGTGAGCTGTGGTGTAGGTCGCAGACGCAACTCGGATCCTGTGTTGCTGTGGCTCTGGGGTAGGCCAGTGGCTACAGCTCCGATTTGACCCCTAGCCTGGGAACCTCCATATGCCACGGGAGCAGCCCAAGAAATAGCAAAAAGACAAAAAAAAAAAAAAGAATGTTATGTGTTATGGTAGAAAATCATGTGTATGAGCTCATCATATTCTCTTAGAAATTATAGAATAAGGAAATTGAAATATGCTACTGTCAAAAAATTTCACTGCAACTATCTCTTTTTTCCATCTCAATTCTTTGTTATCACCTAGATTTTTTTTCCCACTGAAAGACAAGAATGGGTTAGGCAGCTAAGCCCCAAACTCTTTTATCCTAAGGGGACAACAGTAAAACAAAAGAATCTGACCACTGCTTTCCACTCATTTCCTATGAGGAAACTGCTTTTGACTCAGGGTGTTTTTTGGTTTTTGTTTTTTGTTTTTTAATTGGGACAGTTTGTCAAGAATAGATCTATTAGAAGTTCTCCAGTGGCACAGCGGGTTAAGGATCCAGCATTGTCTCTGCAGCAGCTTGGGTCACTGCTGAGGTGTGGGTTTGATCCCTGGCCCAGAAACTTCCATATGCCAGAAGCATGGCCAAAAAACAAACAAACAAACAAAAGAACAGATCTCTTAGGACACCTGAAACCAATATAATTTCAATTATATCTTAATTAAGAAAAAATCTTTAAAAAATCTTAAATGTGTCCAATATTTTGTAGTAATGTTTCTAGAAAAATAGCCAGCCCTCATTAAATTAACACAGTTCACATTTTTAACCTTTTGGTCAATACAGTCATCACACAGTCACAACTAACATAGTTAACCTGAATGAAAGAAAATCTGCATTTATATATATATATATATATATTTAAAGACATAATTCTATTTTAAAATTCTGTGGCAATGCTAATGATCCATGGGAACTAATATCTGACTTTCATGAATGTCTTATCTGTATATACTGCAAATCATACTATTACTTTCAAAATGATCGTAAACAGTCTTGTCTTGTCAGTTACACCCCTTATTTTACAGTGTATGCACTATATTTATTTTAAAAACATCCTTTATAATGGTATAAAAGAAAACTTTAACTCAACCTTTAAGTGATCCAAATGATGTTAATAATCAGAAAAGCTAAGAAAAAGCTCCATTTTGCCAAATAGTGCAAGGCAAAAAAAGACTCTCCATAATCACAAACATGTGAAAACACAGTAAAGCAGGTAAGATACCTGCGTATATAATTTCATTTATTCTTCCAACAATCCTGCAAGGGAAGTCCCATTTGATAGATATGGAAGCTGAGGCCCAGAGCACCTGGGACTTAGCCAGGATCATATAGGTCACGTTCATTCCATTACTCTACATGGTTGAAATTTTCAATCTTTAATTCAACATGGGCCATGATTAAATTTTATTACTGGCTAGCATCTAATAATAATTATAGAGAGTTTTGTCTTTTTTTTTTTTTTTTTTTTTTTTTTGTCTTTTCTAAGGCTGTACCTGCGGCATATGGAGGTACCCAGGCTAGGGGTCAAATTGGAGCTGTAGCCACCAGCCCACGCCAGAGCCATAGCAATGCGGGATCTGAGCCACGTCTGTGACCTAAACCACAGGTCATGGACACGCCAGATCCTTAACCCACTGAGGAAAGCCAGGGATCAAACCCGCAACCTCATGGTTCCTAGTTGGATTCCTTAACCACTGAGCTACGACGGGAACTCCAATTATAGATTTTTGGACCCACTTTGTCAAAGTAATGGTAACCAAATATCTTGGTCGTTTTCTAAAATAACTCACCTTACTACTTACTTATCAACGCCAACTTGGTTTCAGAGAAAATGCTGTGGAGAAGGTTTCTCATGGTTTTCGAAGTAATACTGCCACCTCGTGGGCTAATGGTGAGCTACAGTAAGTGGTTCTAGTGCTAGGTTTCAATTTCAGCTGATTAAAATTCTCAATGGGCAATAAGACCAACTTCCAGAAATATTTTTGAGTTGTAGCTCTCAGAAAAATGAAATATAACCATTTCATCTTGTACACAATAACTACACTTCTGCTTTCATGTAAACTGCCAAGCTTGATCCAACAAGCATTCATTCATTTCGTTCAATCATTTAGCACAATTACTAAGCACCAGTTGTGTACTGTGGAGAAAGAGGAATAAGGATGTATTCCATGTTTCTAGAATAAAAGACGGTGTTGAATATGTATTCTTGAACCAGATTGCCTGAGTTCAATTCCCAGATCTGTCACTAACGGTGTGATTTTGCACAAGTCACCTAAACTTTGTGTCACTTCAGTGTCACCATCTGTAGTGGGAAAATAGCAGTCCTTGCCCCACATGGTTACTAAGTATCTGGCAGAATACAAAGTACCCAGGAAGAGGAGAAGATCTTCAAGGAACACATCTTGGAAGTGATACTGGTGAGTGGAGCATCAACTGAAAAGGCAGGTAGCATTTCCTTAGATGAAGATGAGCAGCAGGATGACACTTTACCAAATGAAGACTTTGGGGTGGGAACCAATGATTTCCTCTCTAGGATTAGGATATGATGCACAAGTGGAGAGTGAAATGAAGAACAGCAAGAACAATGTGCTCCCACTTGTTTAGAACTGAGGGTGTGCAGACACTGCTATTTAAAGACGTGTAAATTATTTGGGGAAGAATATCGTGTGGATTGCCTTCTTGATCCTCCATCCTCCTCTGGATTGCCTTCTAGGTCGAGTTGCAGAGCTGGAATGTTAAAAAACACATTTCCAATGTTCCTGTTGTGGCGCAGTGGAAACAAATCCAACTAGTATCCATGAGGATGCTAGTGCGATCTCTGGCCTCGCTCAGTAGGTCGGGGATCTGGTCGTGAGCTGTGGTGTAGGTCACAGACATGGCTTAGATCCCAAGTTGCAGTGACTGTGGTGTAGGCTGGCAGCTATAGCTCCGATTCGACCCCTAGCCTGGGAACTTCATATGCCGCAGGCGTGGCCCTAAAAAGCAAAAAAACAAAAAAAGCCATTTCCCAGATTCCTTTGCAGATAGTGCTCTGGATGCAAAATTTGGGCTCCCCCAATTAGATCTATTCACTTGTGCTTAGGAAGGCAAGAGGGAGGAGAGGCCGCCTCTGTGTGTTGTTGCTAGCCAGCTCCCTCCACAGTCCTCCAAGGACTCCTACGCTATTCCCATGCCCCGCATACAGCTGTTCTAACAGTAGGGTAGGTGGGCCTCAGTGCTGCTTCCGGACCATTCTACCCCACTCCACCCAAAGAAAATCTCACCTTTGACCTTCATGCCATCTAACCAAATGCATAATACTCTACCTTGTTGTTTGCCACAGCGCACAGGGCCACTCGCCATCATTTCTTGAACATTGTAGTTCCAGGCTCCCTGTCACTGCTTCCAGCACAACTCCTGTGCTAATTCTGGGCTTTTTCACCGAGTGCCTTTCATGTCTCTAGCTCACCACCTCTGATACACAAACCACAACTCTTCAGCTCCACCTAAAGCAACAGTCCATCAGCCCAGCTATTTTCACTGTCCTCACTCCCTCAGGATCTCATTTCCTTACTTACCAGCTTAGAGACCACAGTCCATCATCCAGGCATTCATACAAGTCTCAGCAGCACCCTAGTCCCTTTCTCAACTACTCTGCATTCACGGATGAAAACTTTCAACGTTGGCTAAGTCTGTATCTCAGCCTAACCTACACCCGCATCCTCAGAGCTGAGCGTAAATAGAGAAAAATACGCAATCATGCTGATTGGCCCATGGCACTAACTTCATTGGGGCCCTGAGTGCTGCTGGTAGTGCTTTTCTAGTCCATCCCTCCCCGCAATAACAACAGCGAACAACAGAAATACTCCAGATACTTTTACAGGCATTAACTCAATTCTCACAACCACCTTAGGTGATTTTGTTTGTCTGATTAACACATGAAGAAAATGAAGTGCAAAGTTAGTAAAATAACTTGCCCAAAGTCACATAGCTAGTGAAAGCTGAGCCAAGATTCAAACCCAGGCAGATGGCTCCAAAGTCTGAGCCCGTGACCTCCTTGGGAGTATTTCGTATTTTCTGTTCTCTCCTCAACCTTTCAACACCTACGACCTCCTCCTTCTCCAACCTCAGTTTCAGTTGGTTATTCTGCCTTTTCCAACAATGGCACCTAGTAAGGACTTCCACAAACTCCCAACTAATTGCATCTATGCCATACATTCTGTTGTCCCTCCTGAACTATGCCTGAACTACTCACTTGCCATCTAAGCCAACCCTTCCCTTTGTGCCCTCAGCCCCCTCCCCTCCCGAGGACACTGTCCCAGCAACTGGCCCCCTTCTCTCCAAATCATCAGTTTCCCCCTCGCTACAGATTATCCCCACCAGCATACATTCTAATTCCTTCCAGTTTAAATCTTAAATGAATAATGCAATTGAAACATTTATGCTATGTGAAAGCCCGCAGGCCCCCAATTCCTAAATTCTATGATTCCATTTGTATAAAACTGTACCAAATGCAAACTAATCGGTTAATCTATTAGTAAATCAGTGTCCGTCTGAGAGGTAGAGGCCTAGCTAGGGAAGATTTACAAAAAGGCAGGAGGAAAGTTTTGAGGGTGACAGACATCATCTTGCTTGCAGTGATGGTTTCACGGATGTAGCTTTTAGCACAGCAATTAAACCTCATAAAAGTCATTTAAAAAAAAAAAAACCAAAAAACAAAAAAAAACCATCTTGACTCGACATCCCTCTAGCCACTGTCTAATTTTTCTGCCCCCCTTTACAGTAAAAGTCCTCAAAAAGCTGATTAAAGTCACCATCTCCAATTTCTACCCCCATCCCTTGTGACTTTACTACTCTCCCCTCCCCTGTGCCATGTCAACTAATAAACCAGCCACTTTGCTATCCTGAACTCACCATGCATTCTTCTGTCTCAGGATCTTTGCCTTTTGCCCCTAAGTATCAGTGACCCCTCATTTCCTTCAGGTCTTTGCCCAACTGTTGTCTCAGTGAGGACTTCATTCACTCCTCTATTTGCTTTTTATTTTGGGCCATCCCGTTGCATATGGAGGTCCCGGGCCAGGGATCAGATCCAAGCTATAGCTGCCATCTAAGCTACAGCTGTGGCAACACCAGATCCTTAACCCACTGTGCTGGGCTGGGGATCGAACCCACATCCCAGCACCCCCAAGACACCACCGATCCCACTGCACCACAGTGGAACTCCTCCCTCATTTCTCTTCTTAAAACCACAACCCACCTATCCGCCTCTTTCCTCCAAAGCAGTTTCTTGTCTTTCCTCTGCCTGATTCTTACCATTTACATCATCTGGCCCACTACATATTTTTATTTACTGAACAGGTACATCTCCCAAGTAAAATATTAACTCCAAGAGAACAGGGATGTTTGTCTATTTTGTCCATCACTGCAGCCCCAACACCTCTAAGACGTTTCAATAAGCACCAGGATTAGTTTATCAGTGTCTTTGGAATCACTGGGTTGTACATAAGAGAAACCACTCACATTCACCTAAGCAAAAAGAATTTCTTGGAGGCATTCCAAAGACTCTTGTGGACCCATAAAGGAAGGAGGTACATATGAAGGGAAACAAACCATTGAGAATAGGATGGTTTCTCTTCTCTCGTCTGACCTACAAAGGCAGGATGGCCTTGTCAATATTTTCTCTGAATCTAAGTTTCATTCTCCTTTCTCTCTGCAGACCAGCTTTTTCTTCTCATCACCCAAATAAAGCATTCCCAGCCTCCCACCTTTCCCCAGATCAAGAATTTGGTTATAAATCCCGATCATAACTCCTTGCTTAAAGTGGGCTTGAACCAGGTGAGTCAGTTAACTACACCCAAGGGAATAGGCATGCAGCCTACTTTCCAATGTTTTTGAGTGTCTGAAAGGGCATTTGTTCAAAGCAAAGACAACTTATAGTTACTTAAAAGTATTTTTAAACTTTCCTTAAGCTTTTATGTTTAACTTACAAATATTCTATTCAGAAAACTAGTATATTTCAATAATTAATGGAGTTTTTAATTAATGTTTGATAAAGTTAATCTAAGTGGAACAGACTACATTTCTTTAAACAATCCCATTTACAATCCAAAGTCCTTTAAACAACTTAATAGCATTTATACATTTAAGATATTCAATTTTCTTATAAATAGCACTTCAAATGCTTGACCCATCAAGCAAAACCCTCCCAAGTACTTAACTCTCATAATAAATTAAATGTACAGTGACTTTCTACACTATCTGGAATATTTCTATATTTCTGCAGGCTTAGTAACATCTTAAAATACCTTTCAATGAAAATTCACAAGAGTTCCCATCATGGCTCAGAGGTAACAAAACTGACTAGGATCCATGAGGATCAAGGTTCAATCCCTGGCCCTGCTCAGTGGGTTAAGGATCTGGTGTTGCCCTTAGCTGTGGTGTAGGTTGCAGATGCGACTTGGATCCCATGCTGCTCTGAGCTGTGAAGCAGGTTGCAGATGCGGCTTGGATCCCGTGTTGCTGTGGCTATGGTGTAGGCCAGCAGCTACAGTTCCAATTTGACCCCTAGCCTGGGAACTTCCATATGCCATGGTGTGGCCCTAAAACGACCAAAAACAAAACAAAACAAAACAAAAAGGCAAAGAAAATACACAAGTCTAAAAATCCACTAGGCATTTTAATTTGGAACTGAAAGCCAATGTTACATATTGTAATATGCCAATCATGTTCAACTAGTACTTCAAATAGTAAATAGTACGGTTTGTCCCAATGAATATAAAAACTATTCCTGTACTTAACACCAAAGAATTAATGGGTATGGGAACTGTTTCCTAGCCTTTTTGAAAATCTGTAATGATTACTTACGTTATCTAAACACAGCAGAACTCAGTGAAGTTCTGTTAAAGAGGATGAGTGGTTATGGCCCCGGCAGGCAGGCTAAACTTAGGGAATTCAAGGGTGAGTTAACTACTGCAGTAAACTCAGTGATAAATGAGAACACCAACCTTGGATGGCTGTAGTAAGAATCAAATAAAATAATCCCTGAGAAAGCCCTTGTCATATGTTACACATCTGATGGCAGCTAGTTTTTGATAGAATTTCAATTTTCATTTTTACTAGTATATGATTATCAGCATATTTACGAAATTACATTTTTTACTTAAATTAATTCTTGTTAACATGAAGACACAGTTTATGGCTTTGGCTAATTTCATAATTATTCAGGAAAGCAAACTCCTACTTTCTTTTAAGCCACTGGCTCTATCTACATGATTATTCAAATCAGTTCATGAAAGGGAAACCAGACCCTACGTTAGAGCATACACCCTTATTAGAACACAAGAATATCTTTTTCTGCTTTAAAAAAATATATCAGAATTCACAGAACTGAAATTTTAGATTTCCATTACAAAATCTTCCTTTAACTAAGGGTTCTTCTAGCCTAAGACAGTCCTTAGAGGTAATTAACTACTTCAGGTGGGACAGGAACTGAAGGAGGGTAGAAAGGGTAGCAAGTATAAAATTAGTGTGCCAGGAGTCACAAGCCAGTGACTATCCATCAGGAATTGATACACTGCAGAAAGTCAAGAAGACAATAGGAATCTCTTTATAAAAAAAAAAAAAATGTGATCTACATCCAACTTTGAAAAATACAACCCTTTTCCAAAGCAAGCTACTCTGGCTTGGGGTTCTGAAACACAAAATGATGTAAAGAATAGGGGGGAAAATCTAAATAGAGATCAGAGAAAAGAGTTTTCCAGGGCTAGGTAGCTATAAGATAAGCTCCAAATATATGGATATAATATAATAAAGGCTAAAAGTCTATTTGTCATAAGAGAAACGGAAAATTTTACCATTTCCCTGATCTGAAGCAAGTTGGAAACCTGGTAGAAAGGCTGCAGATTGAGGGGAAGAGGGAAAACACGGTCCAGAAGGTCCACCTGCAGCCCTTGTTCTGAGAAGCAGTCAAGATTACAGAAGGAAAAAGAAAACACCGGCTGGCGAGCACAATTTTTAGGTATCAAATCTGCCTCATCGCACTCTTCTGAATCCATGGCAAACTAGTGTCAGTTATTCAGAGCTGGCTACCAGTTTGCCACACTTGGAACACATTTAGTCCCATTACCAGCTGAGGTGATCTGGGATAAGTGATGAGGGAGCTTCAAGCTCAGCTGGGGCCTAGGAATCCCAAGAGCAGTGATTAGAGTGAAGAAAGAATTTATGGGTTGCCATCTGTCTTGTTGTTGTTGCTTTTCCAGGATAGAAGGAAAAAATAAAGCCCTGTTCCTCTGGCAGGATTCCCAGTTGAAACCCTCTCCAGAACTCTGGATGCCTATTCAGACACTGAAACTGAACTCTGCTGGATTAAAACGAATTATCAACTTGTCCAAGATGGACAATACACTATGACTAAAACAACTGAGATCTTCCAGCTGAAGATGCCATGAAATAATTCAAAATATTACATGGAAAATCCATGTTTTAAAACAGGTTCTTATTTTCCAATCATAGTCTCTTCCATAAAAATGCTTCTGTAAATAGTTTTTTAGAATGTATCAAAGAAATTCTCTTCACAATAGTTAATGTATCAAATCTGTTCCAAGTTAGGAGTTCTTATGGGTCCTGTTAAGCAGACGCTATGATTCAATCCTCTTGTTCTCTAGAAATCCATCAGGTGTCTGCTGCAACACAGAAGTGCTTTCTTTCCTTGTCATGGTAGCAAAAAGCATATCCATCATCCCCAAGGTTTCTAGTAGTTCTCTTTGGTAATCAATTTCTTTTTCTACAAGTCCTTGAAGTAACAAAAACTTTTTATCAACTACAGGTGACTGACCAATCACAGGTAGATATATATCTAGAAAAAGAGAGAGGAAATCCATGAATTAGAAACATCTTTCTAAACAATATATGAACAGCAATATTTAGAGAAAGTACAAAAATATTAAATATAAAAGACGTTGAAAAATCTGTACTTACAATTTATATTTTACATAAGGTAAATAATCCATCTGAATAAATGTATTTCAAAAAGAAACAAAGAAAGTACAGCACAGAGGTTCCAACTTGTTTTCACTTTTCCATTAAAAATTAGTCATGACCACTGTCGGTATTTAAAACTTTCATATTTTTTATTTATATAATGATTTTTATTCTTTTTTTTTTTCTTTCTTTTTTCTTTTTGTCTTTTTGCTATTTCTTTGGGCCACTTCCGCGGCATATGGAGGTTCCCAGGCTAGGGGTCGAATCGCTGCTATAGCCGCTGGCCTACGCCAGAGCCACAGCAACGCAGGATCCGAGCCGAGCCGCGTCTGCGACCTACACTACAGCTCATGGCAACGCCGGATCGTTAACCCACTGAGCAAGGGCAGGGACCGAACCCACAACCTCATGGTTCCTAGTCAGATTCGTTAACCACTGCGCCATGACGGGAACTCCCTATTCTTTCCATTATAGCTGGTTTACAGTGTTCTGTCAAATTTCATTTATTTATTTATTTATTTATTTTTGTCTTTTATCCTTTTAAGACTGCACCCACAGCATATGGAGGTTCCCAGGCTAGGGGTCAAATTGAAGCTACAGATGCTGGCCTACACCACAGCCACAGCAACACAGGATCCGAGCTGTGTCTGCCACCTACACCATAGCTCACAGCAACACCAGATCCTTAACCCACTGAGCAAGGCCAGAGATCCAACCCGAAACCTCATGGTTCCTAGTTGGATTTGTTTCCCTTGCGCCACGATGGGAACTCCTCAATTTTCTACTGTACAGCAAGGTGACCCAGTTACACATACATGTATACATTCTGGTATTTAAAACTTTTAATTTATAATAACCCTAATGCCAGCAACTGCAAATCAATACACTGTAAACATTTTACCCCATTTTAAAATGCACTGATTTATTACCATTGTTTATTTTCTCCATGAAATCTTTACTAGAAATGGATAAAACATGGTATTTCAATCTAATGATCTCCAAATTCGATTTCATTATTTGACACCTCTACTTTTGCAGATATGCTAGAATTCTTCCAAATTTGAACAACTACTTACCAATAACTATTTCAGCAGCATTTATCAAAACAGGAGCAAATCTTGGCTGAGATAGATTCCTACAAAGCAAAAATTCTGTTTACTAAAACCAGCCAACTTTAAAAAAAAAAAAAATCCTTAAAACTTATTAAATTGTTGTCAGTCTCTACAAAGCTCAAACTGAAAATAAATTTTTAAAAACTTTCAGATGCAAAATACATGTTCCATAGACAGAAAGCATACCTTATCAAAAAATTAAGGACACGACTGATCTCCTTTTCATCTCGACCTGCAAGGGCATTTGCAAGGACTCCTCTTCGATTTAGCTCCTTTATGATGGAAACTGTAATCTCAGGCGTCTTTATTGTACAACTGGGCTGGAAAATTTTTCAGTTAACATGAGCAGCAGATAAGACAACACAAGAAAAGAATCACAGTCTTGGAATGCACTAACAATTACCAAATTTAATTAGGTTTTTCTTCCTAGTTTTGAATCATGGTAATGAAAAAGGCAAAAAATAAAATATGGAGTTCTCATCATGGCTCAGTGGAAACAAATCTGACTAGCATCCACGAGAACATAGGTTCAATCCCTGGCCTCCCTCAGTGGGTTTAAAGGATCCAGCATTGCCATGAGCTATGGTGTAGGTCAGACGAGGTTTGGATCTAGCATTGCTATGACGGTGGTATAGGCCAGCAGCTACAGCTTCGATTCACCTGCTAGCCTGGGAACTTCCATATGCCTCAGATGCGGCCCTAAAAAAGCAAAAATAAATAAAATGATTTGTTTAAAAATTAGCTCCTTGTAGGTTCATCAACTGTAACAAATGCACCACTTTGGTGGGGAATCCTGATGGGGGGAGGCTATTTATGCGTGGGGCAGGAGGTATATGGGAAATTTACATATCTTCCCTTCAATTTTGCTGTAAACCTAAAACTGCTCTTTAAAAAGTCTTAATCACACACACACACACACACACACACACACACACACACACACACACACACACACACACCCCCCCCTCACTCACCTCAAGGACTCTATCAAGTGCCTTAGAGATGCGAAAGTTTTTCAGATCCCTGTCATACAATTCTAGGTGCTTCTTTGATGGCCTGTTGATCAAAATGTCATCCTGTATTCGAAAGTAAAATTGTAGAGAAAAATCATTATCCATATAGAGCTTCATTCAAAATAAACTTCTTCATAATGGTATTTTTTCATAATTCCAGTGTCCTTGAACACTATCATAAATAATGGTCATATATACCCATAATGTCAATTAAATGAAAATGGAATAATTTGCCAAATCAATGCTTTCTTAGTGTCATATGATTTTAACTCACGAGACACATACCACACCTCCATTCTAGACAAACGTTACTCACTTCAATTCTTTTTACATGGTAGGCAGGGTTATTTAGTAGAAAGAGAAAACAAGACTCAGAGAAACTGTCATCTAATCCCAATAAAGAAATCCTAGATCAACCACAACTTCTTTATAGTGCCGTCTTCTCAGATGCCAACGGAGAATTATCAGCTCTGCTCTTTTTTGGGTTGTTCAGAAGGTCACATCAGAGAGCAGGTGAAGGAATGGTTTAGGCACCATAACACTGATATGATTCGGGGCATTAAGAAGCAGTTCTTATTCCCCAGTACTCATTAACAATGTCCCCAATCTAGCAATCTGGAGATAAATCTCAGGTAGAAAAAAGCAAAATGTAGTTAAATACCACATGAACTATACTTTTCAGTCATGTACAGGGATGAAGCTAGCTACTCTAAAAAACTTCACCTTTAAAAAAAAACCATGAGGAGTTCCTGTCACGGCCCAGTGATTAACAAATCCGACTAGGAACCATGTGGTTTCGGGTTCAATCCCTGGCCTTGTTCAGTGGGTTAAGGATCTGGCATTGCTGTGAGCTGTGGTGTAGGTTGCAGACGCGGCTCGGACCCCTCGTTGCTGTGGCTCTGGAGTAGGCCAGCAGCTACGGCTTCGATTAGACCCCTAGCCTGGGAACCACCATATGCCGCGCGGGAGCAGCCCAAGAAATGGCAAAAAAAAAAAAAAAAAGACAAAAACAAAAACAAAAACAAAAACCATGAAATATACAAGTACCTGTTGTTTCATGTAATTTTTTCCTTTAATAAAAGTTCGATATGCAGGCCTTCTTCTCCTGGAAACAGACTCCTTCTTTGCTTCAGACTTCCGATGTTTAACACTCAGTATTCCATTGGTCATTCCTACAACTATTGTTTCATCTTCATGCTAATAGCAATTGGAAAGATAGATGAATAGTTCCTAATTCATAATTCATCTTACTTTTCTTCAAAATACCATTTATAATGTGTTTGCCACTTATTCATACTTTTACCAAGAGTTCCATTCAGATACAGATCCCCTGCTGAACAATGATCTAAGCAAAAAGTTAGAATAAAATCATTTTTTCCTCCAGGATACTATTACATTGACAGAACTTACTATATTTGGAAATTATCACTGGCAGTTTATTTATTAACAAACTGTCAATAACTGTTTAATAACAGTTAATGACATCTTGGGAAACTTTCAAAATAATTTTTTTCCCCACATCCTCTTGCTAGAAAAAGAATTATGTGGTGGCATGACTTTCCACAATCTGCCAAGAAAATATTTTGTGTAGCTTTTCCTCTCCCAATCCAGATTTCAATACCACATACTCAAATCTACTCCTCAATGGCTCATGAAACTTGACAATGAACATTCCAGAAAGAGCGGTTAACAAAGAAAAGGAGCTATTTCATTTTGTTGCCCTCTCCCCCCCACCATCCCATAAAACAACTTAACTTCCTGGAGCCTTGAGTTAAATATGTTAAAAAGAGATTTATCAGAGTTTCCATTGTGGCTCAACGGTAATGAACATGACTAATATGCATGAGGACTCGGGTTCGACCCCTAGCCTCGCTCAGTGGGTTAAGGATCCAGTGCTGCTGTGAGCTGCAGTGTAGGTTGCAGATGGCAGCTCAGATCCCATATTGCTGTGGCTGTGGTGTAGGCTGGCAGCTATAGCTCCGATTTGACCCCTAGCCTGCAAACTTGCATATGCCTAGGGTGCAGCCCTAAAAGTTTGAAGCTGTACGGTGAGTGGAACCTAAATCTGAATTCATGCTTACTGAGACAAATCATATTACTCCACCAATTGTCTTAAGCCAGTTATCTAAGGTGGCAAAAGGAAAATAATACTTATTCAAATACAAAGATAAACCCTAATATTCTATTTTAGTTTTAATAACAGGAAAGTTAGTGAAAGCTTTAAAAAAACTAAAACTACTTACTGCAAGTGCAAGACTCAAAATTGAAGCTGCATAATCAAAACTGTGGACCACTTTGTAGGAAGTTGTGCTATATACTTTCACCTTCCTAATGAAAAAGAAAACTTTGTTACAAATCATCTTAGAAATGAGTATAAAATGTAAAATTTCTATTTTTTGAAAATTCAAAATAGAAATATTAAAATTTATGCCACAATGAAGAAAAACAATAATTAGTAATATTAGGTACAAATTCATCACTGCATCTCTTTTAAAAATGAACTGTTGGAATTCCCATTGTGGCTCAGTAGTTAACGAACATGACTAGCATCCATGAGGATGCAGGTTCAATCCCTGGCCTCGCTCAGTGGGCTAAAGGATCCTGCACTGCTGTGGCTGTGGCGTAGGCCAGCAGCTGTAGCTCTGTTTCAACCCCTAGCCTGGGAACCTCCATTTGCCACAGGTATGGCCCTAAAAAGACAAAAAAAAAGAATACAAGTTAGGATATATAGACGTACTCATTATAAGTATTTCAAAAGATACAAATACAAATATACAGTGGTGGTTTTAAAAGAAAACTACAGAATAATAGAAACTATTTTAAAAGATTAATGTCCATATGGCTCAGTAAAATTCCTCAAGTATATAAGTTACAGCAATAAATTATCGGAGAAAATAAGTCTGCTGTATATAAAGGAAAGGTCACAATTATTTTCAACTCAACAGATTTTTTTTTTTCATGGAAATCATTTGACAGAATATTTATTCTATCAGAAATGCCATAGAAATAATTCATTTCCTCAAGCAGTAAACTTATGTTCACTAAGAATGATCAAGAAAGGAAATTAAAATGCTAACCTATCCAGTGAGCCAGAGAGTAACCTCTGTCCAGAACTGCTCAGACATAAACACGTCACAGTTTTATGATGATTTTTCAAAGACACTAGCAACTGTCCTCCTTTTAGCACGTCCCAGACTTTAACATAACGACCTCCTATAAAAAGAAATAATCATTAGTTTGGTTGTGAGAAGATGTGAAAAGCATTCTTCACTAGACACTCCACAGCACAGAGGGGAGGGATTCCAGAGACAGACTGCCTAGTTTCAGTCCTGACTCTACCATTTACTGGGTGTATGGCTGATAATAATGACAGCTCCTACCTCACAAAAACCAGTCATGATCAGACAATTTCAGGTTTGTAAAGTACACAGAACCGCCTGGCAAAATAGAAAGGATGACCAAGAAAGAGTTTAAGAAAATTATAATAAAACCATTCTTCAAAAGTAATTTTGTATAACCATGGAAAATAATAATGTAGATTTCATTTCCTAAAAATTCTGTGAATCCCAACAAAACTTAAAAACTTCTAACTTTTACTCTAAGAATTAGAAAGAGCTTGAGAGTTCCTGTTGAGGCTCAGAAACAATAAACTCAACTCATATCCATGAGGATGTGGGTTCAATTCCCGGTCTCACTCAGTGAGTTAAGGATCCAGCATTGCCGTGAGCTGCAGTGCAGGTTGCAGATGTGGCTCAGATCCCATGTTGCCATGGCTGTGGCGTAGGCCGGCAGCTGCAGCTCTAATTCGAACCCCAGCCCAGGAACTTCCATATGCCATGGGTTCAGCCCTAAGAAGGAAAAAAAGGGGGGGGGCAGGGGAAGAATTGGAAGGATCTTTAAAGACAGTTTAATCCAATGATTTAAAAAAAATTGTTTTTAATACAGCATCTTTTCTACAAAATATAAAAGAAAAGTCTAGTAGATAGAATAAAAGGCTGGGGGATTGGGAATGGGAGGGGATCAAGTTCTTAACTATCTTGACTAAGAAACAGACCTGGAACCCAATTCACAGTCCCTGTCTCCCCACATGCAGCCCCTCATGAGAGAGCTCACAGTTTGAAACCACTCATCTAGTCCGAGCTCTCATTTTCAAGGGACTGCCCAAGTTAACACAATTAGCTCGTGACCTAATAGAGATTAGCATACAGATATCCATTCTCCCTGTTCAACTTGAACTTACTTTTTTTTTTCAAAATAACATTAAAAAAAAATCGGCAGATGATTGGATTCGGAAGATGTGGTATATATACACAATGGAATACTACTCAGCCATAAAAAAGAATGACACAATGCCATTTGCAGCAACATGGATGGAACTAGAGAATCTCATACTGAGTGAAATGAGCCAGAAAGACAAAGGCAAATACCATATGATATCACTTATAACTGGAATCTAATATCCAGCACAAATGAACATCTCAGAAAAGAAAATCATGGACTTGGAAAATAGACTTGTGGCTGCCTGATGGGAGGGGGAGGGAGTGGGAGGGATCGGGAGCTTGGGCTTATCAGACACAACTTAGAATAGATTTACAAGGAGATCCTGCTGAATAGCATTGAGAACTTTGTCTAGATACTCATGTTGCAACAGAAGAAAGGGTGGGGGAAAAAATGTAATTGTAATGTATACATGTAAGGATAACCTGACCCCCTTGCTATACAGTGGGAAAATTAAAAAATTATTAAAAAAAATAAAATAAAATAAAAATTTTGTATATGACCAAAAAAAAAAAAAAAACTGACATTTTATCAACTTATTTTAAAATCAAATAGGCACTGGGGGAAAAGAGAATAAAACAGGATAACCTATATTTGAATTTTATCATTAAGCAAAAAACAAAACAAAATCAGATTAAGTTACACACTACCTAGGTATTCTTCAATGTCAACATATTAATTTTGACTTAAATTTAAAAAGCCAATTTACTTCTTCCATTATAATACTGTAAATGCACTATGATCAACATAATTTAAAAAACCCACCTCAGCTCCAGCTAGATGAAAAATGGATCAAAGCCCCTTTGATTTCACATTATCTCCTCCTCCAACACTATCCAACACTATCAGCTATTTGCTGAGTAAGGCCACTTAAATCAAGAGTCACATAATAAGAAATAAGCCTGCTTCTACATCTGAAAGAACCGGTGTTTTTAAAGCTGCTGGAGATCTCTTAGGTAGGAATAACAGCAGAAGTACTACCTCGATTTCTGGGTTAAGTACATAACACAGGCTCTCAAGTCCTGAAATTTCAGATCTGCCATATACAACTTTGTCTTGGACAAATTAGTTAAAACTTTTACTTACTTCCTTGCAAAATAGAGAGAACACTGTCTTGTAGGCTCATCTGGGGCACTGGAGTACATCTACAATAGTCCAACATCTGGCTCATATTAGGTAATCAATAAATGATAACTGTTTGCCTGCCCCATTTAATAACTAAGCAAAATACTAGATATGCAATTCAAGTGCACGCTAATAAATTATAAAGATAACTGATAAAGAAATAGCTGAGTCAAAATGAACAATATTGGTGAAAGCAATTTTTGAAAGAAATACCTGCTGATACCAGAAGCCCTCCAGAGGGAAAAAGCAGGACACTCTCCACTGGCTGCCCATGCTCGACAGAGATAACACTCTGGTTTGTTCGTGCATCAAACATCTTCACAGTATGATCATATGACCCTAAAATATCAATTTTTATATTATGTGAGTTTTACTACTCAGAACAACAAAAACTGTGTGCGTGTGCATATTTCAAACATTTTTAAAAGGAGAAAAGGCTTAGATGAAATTTTAAAGACATATATAGACTCATGAAGATATAGTACTTCCAAATCCTCTGTTACCACTATACTACACTACACAGAATCTTAAATCATTTCTATCTTCAGACTGCTGTCACTACTGAATCTCCTTGGAACCTTTGCACAGGCACCCATTAAGACTGAAGTGCACTGAGTTCCCATCATGGCTCAGGGGAAACGAATCTGACTAGTATCCATGAGGACATGGGTTTGATCCCTGGCCTCGCTCAGTGGGGTAAGCATCTGGTGTTGCTGTGAGCTGTGGTATAGGTCGAAGATGCAGCTGGGATCTGACAAATGCAGCGTAGCTGTGGCTAGGCCAGTGGCTACAGCTCGGATTTTACCCCCACTCTGGAACCACCATATGCCGAAGGTAAGGCTCTCAAAGGACAAAAAAAAAAAAAAAAGACTGAAATGCTCTATCTTTGCTTTTTGGCTGCTAGAGGCTCTTGAAAACCAGAGTACTGATGTTTCCAAACACATCTGGAAAACAGTAAGAACAATCACCAAAAAAAGAAAAACTAAATAAAACAATTAGATAAACAGACTTCTCTTCCCACCCCTTCTGTTTTTTGTTTTTTTGGACTTTTTTTTGCTTTTTAGAGCCACGCTTGCGGCTTATAGAGGTTCCCAGGCTAGGGGTTGAAGCAGAGCTGCAGCTGCTGGCCTACACCACAGCCACAGCAATGGAGGATCTGAGCTCATCTGTAATCTACATTGCAGCTCACAGCAACACCGGATCCTTAACCCACTGCGTGGAGCCAGGGATTGAATCTGCGTCCTCATGGATCCTAGTCAGGTTCATTACCACTGAGCCACACTAAGAACTCTGAGACATATTCCTTCATAAAACTTTTTAAAACTCCTCTATACCAAGAGTCCTAAAACAATATTAAAGTATATCAATAAAATTACCAACTTCAGGAGGAGAAAAAATAGATTTCACCAACCTGTTACAAAGAGATCTGGGTTCAGTTTGCTAGCACATCCACATCTCACATAATCAGAATGTTCCTTGAATGTCAGAATTTCTTTAGAGTTTGGAATATCCCATAATTTAACTGTATAATCATCAGCCCCAGAAACGACATGATATTTGTCAGCTGTAAAATCTACTGTATGAACTGCTCTGAAAGATCAAGGATCAGTAAATTAAAAAGAAGAAAATTATTTCTGGCACCTTCTAAAATGAAACACCCTTTTCCTCCGAACAATAAAAAGAGCAGCTCAGTTTCATTAAGTGTAGGCAAAAATCATGAAAGAAAAAGAAAATGTTTAAAACAAATGTTTGTCCCCAAGGCAATTTAAATTTTAAATACCCCTCATACTATGAAGTTAATAAGAATAATAATAGCCTTAAAATTATATTTTCTAACATGTTAACATTTCTACTTAGCTGCTCAACAGAGAGTAAATGTTCCAAATGTTAGCACAGAGGTACTTCTCTCTAAAAAATTTCCAATGGATTGTTCTTTAAAAATTCTAAGGAAACTAGCCACTAAGTAGGATCATGTTAAGTGAATCTATTACATTCTAAATGTTTCACCAATAGACTAAGACTACCCTGATAACACACTATAAGAAACATTTTTCAACACTGTAAGTCAACTATATTTTAATTAAGATTTTTTTAATTTGTTTAAAAATTTAAAAATTAAAAAAAGAATATGTATGTATGATTAAGTCACTCTGATGTACAGCAGAAATTGGCACATCACTGTAAATTAACTATACTTTAATACAAAAATAGGATGGATGGTTTAAAACTTTTTTTTTTGAAATTTAAAATCAATAGCAAAAAATTTCAGCAATGACACTGGCAATCCCGAAACAAGTTACAATATAAAACCACTTTCGGAAGTTCCCTGGTAGCCTAGCAGTTAAGGATCCATTGATGTCACTGCTGTGGCTCAGGTCACTGCTATGGTGTGGGTTCAATCCCTGGCCCAGGAAATTCCACTTGCCATGGACACAGCCAAAAATAAATAAATAAATAACCCAAACCAAACCAACAAACAAACCAAAAAAAAACCCACTGAACTTGGCCATTTAATTTATAAAGGGGCAAAACATAAAATTCAAAAAGAAAAAAATCTACCTTTCAACTTGATTTCAAAATAAGAACCTCTAATATTTAGTCCAGGCCTTTGAGTTCTCATTAATAGTTGTGAGGTTGCCTTTAGATCAGTGGTTTATACCCTCAATGGGGACAGAGAACCGAGAAGTTAAAAAGCTATATATAGGACATCTCCCAAGATTAACATACATTTTCTAAGATGTCCCACACAATTCTAGGGAATTCATGAGCCCCAACAAACTGGACCATAGGACTGAACCAAGTTAAATACTCTGTGTTAGAACAACCAGGAAATAAAGTCCATAATGGTACATAATCTTCATGGAACTCCTCTGTTGTTTTTTCAAAGCCTGTAAAACCAATAGAGCCTACAACAAAACAAAAACACACAAAAAACAACTATCTGCAACTCCATGGTGATAGATGTTAACCAGATTTATTGTGGTGTTCATTTCACAATATATCCAAATACGAAATCATGTTGCACATCTGAAATTAATATAATGTATGTTAATTATACCTCAATTTAAAAAAAGGAATTGTCTCTTACTTAGTATGGCCTTCAAACTGCCTGAGGGGAGCCCTCCCACTTATATCAAAAAGCTGAACGCCACCATCTTCACTGCCAGCTATAAGCAGTCTACCATCCTGTCGAAAAGTAGCACAGTAGGCTGTGTCTTTAAATCGTGAAAAGGTTTTTATAGGTTCTTGGGAGTATCGGCCATAAATGTGAATCTACAACAAGATTAAAAAAAAATTTTACCAGATGGCTCAAGATCAGTAATAAATATAAACTACATTAAAAAAATAAATTTATATTTACCCTTGAAGAAGCTGTGACAGCATAATTATACGGAGGCTGTGGAGAAAAGTCTACTTTTGAGACTGCACCGAACTCCTTGATCTGAACAGGGGTCTTAAGAAAAAATAACATAGAGATTTAACAGAGCTACAACTGGTAAGACTTATGTAAGCATTATATACTTTCTTACTGACAATTTCTTTGTGTTCTTAGTAACACATAGTAGGTTATTTTTAATAGAGAAGTTTGAAGAAAACAAAAAAGATCCAAATCCCACTACCCAGACCATTTGTGGCCATTAAAGTAACCAAATATGTGGTTTGAAAGCCACAACGCACTTTCTCTCTTAGCTGTGGAGTTTTTAGTTCTAAGAAAAAGTATGCTTAAGCCAGCATACACTTAACCATGTATTTTTTTTAACCTGACAAAAGGATCATACCATGCAGGCCGTTCTGCACCTTGCCTTTTTTTCTTACTAACACAACTTAGCTAATTTTTCCTATGACCAATAGCTTTCCTATATATTATAAGATACATCATGGAGTTCCCATTGTGGCGCAGTGGAAACAAATCCCACTAGGAACCATGAGGTTTCAGGTTCAATCCCTGGACTTGCTCAGTGGGTTAAGGATCCAGAGTTGCCATGAGCTGTGGTGTAGGTCACAGACACGGCTGGGATCCTGCGTTGCTGTGGCTGTGGTGTAGGCCGGCAGTTATAGCTCTGATTAGAACCTCCATGTGCCGTAGGTGCGGCCCTAAAAAGCAAAAAAAAAAAAAGATACATCATAACACACTTTGCCAGTCCACTACTAACAGACAGGTTTTCTGTGATTTCTAATATTATAAGTAATACTTCAATGAACATCTTTATACAGAAAGATAACGTAATTTATACACATGTTCTGCAGAGTATATTCATTAAGCAAGTTCCAAGCTGTGGAACTTAAAGGCCAAAATGTGCCAGAATTGCCCTCCAGAAAACTAGCACCAATTTCCCTCTCTCAAGTAGCAATGATGATCAAAATTTTTCATTGGTGCCAATATAACACATGGAAAATGGTATCTAAAATGTCATCCAATAATAATTTTATTATCCAATAATTATCCCACTATTGTTTTAATTTGCATTTCTTTAATTATAAGTGAAGCTGAGGCTCTTTTAATATATTTATTGGCCACTTAAGTTTTTTTCTCTATAAACCTCCCTATCCCCAACTTTTTTCCATCTATTTAGTTGCTCATCTTTTAAAAAAAATAATTTGTTAGTCTTTGCAGATAGCCTGGAAGAATTAAATCTGCATCACTTCCTCCTTAGATTAGGAAAAGCAAAACACAAAAAACCCCTTTTTTAATATGAGATTCAAATTCTAAAATTTTAATTCATTTGGCATCGACTGATCACCTCTTCTGTGCTAGACACTTGCACGATTAAACTGATTAGGAAATATGGATTTTTATATAACTCCAAGAAAAAAAATATATCAAATTTTCCACCCAAACTGCAAGCCGCTGATAAGATTATTTTTAGTTATTAGTTCTCTACTAGAGTATCAAAAGTATAACATATGCTGGAGAAACTGGTATAAATGCAAAGTACTCCCCCTCATTATTATCTGTATTTACCTTATAGTTGTTCCAGTACAGTGTATCTTGAGTGATTTTTTCACCAAGTATAGGATATGTCTGGATCGCTACAGGTTTATAACCAGCCATACTTTCATATAACTGAACTGTTATCCAAGAGTAAACAGTTTGAAATTGATATTAGAAATAATTAAAGTGACTCTGCCTTATATCTGAAAAAGAAAATATTTTATACACATATTATTCACAAACTTGTATATAGTTCATCTCTATGCTGTGTCTTTTCAAAAGGCTATGTAGTAGTTTATAGATTACTGATCAGTAACCATTTAATTTAATACACAAGACAACTTAAAAGAGAGAGGAAGACCAGGAATACTGACTACAGGGCTACCATAGTATATTATCTACTCAGCTATACACAGAAGTGGTACACAAATGTTCCAACACATAACTGACCGATTCACAACATGCGAGAACAAATCTGACTCAGTCACCCAGTAGCCAAAGCAGAGAGAAAAACAACTGGCTTAGAAGGTTCATTTATTGACAACAGAAAATATTAAGGTGAAACTGCAAATACGATGTTTTCTGAAACTAAAGATGACATTTAATCTATAAGGATATAATCTAGGGACCTGACTTCCTGAAAGCCTAAAACTCCCAACAAGAAAACAAAGCTAATATTCTGATGTAGAAGCTTAAAACTAAGTTTAAAAATGTTTAAATAGTATGAAAGAAAACAAGAATAAAACAATTCTGAAATGAAATACAAAATTAAAGTGACAGCAAAAAAATAAGTCTTTTAACTGACAGGTAATTAAGCCAAAACATCTTTTCGGAACGATTCAGTTGCAAAAGAGATTCTATTATATCAGGGGAATGATTCCAGTGGTGCAACTCTCTACTCCCCAAAGCCTGAAAATGACGTATCAGTTAACACCAAAATAAATAGGGGCATCATATTTTCTCAAAGGCTGCTCTGGTGAAACATGGCAACCAATGATTTAAAAAGGAAGGGGAAAATTTTATGTTCACTGAAGTACCTACAATGTAAATAGGACACATCGTTTTAGGCACTGGGATGCAATGGTGAGTAAAACAGATGTGGTTGGTAACCTCATATACTCTTCATTTCAGCTGGCAATTGGCACCAGCTAGGAATGTGGAATTAGCCCGGACTTGTCTTTCGTTCTCACCTATAATATCCAAATAGCTAACAAGAGCTGCTGATTTTATCTCCCAAATCTTTTGAAACTTCATCATGTCCATTCCACCTGGTTCCACTGCCCTAATTCAGATTTTCTCATCTGCTGAAATAGTGCAATATAAGGTCTCCCTGACTTCCTCATATACCTTCCAAATAGCCATCAGAGTTATCTAACTACCATGCAAATCTGGCTTTGCTACAAAGCGCAACACTGCCCAGAAAAGCCCTTACATCCCCATGACATGTAAGGCTTGCTGTGATTTTGCCCTTGCTTATCTTTTCGACCTCACTTCTTGTTATTCCCTTAACACATCATGCTCTTTCTTGTCTCAGCGTCTTTATTCATTTGTCCTCTCTGGCAGGAATGACCTCTTTCTACCTACCTCCCATTTATCATTTAAAGGTCAACTCAAGCATCACATCTTCCATCCCCCTCCTAAGCAGGGTCAGGGGCTTGTCTTCTATAATCCTACTTGACCGGGCATTTCTGTCAATGCACATAATCACATTGCATTGTAATGAACTCTTTTCTCCATTACACTAAACATTTCATGTACTGAAGATTAAAAACAAGTGCTCAAAGAATATTTGTAGAAGGAAAGGGAGCACTGTGCTGGATTATATGGGAAACAAAATTAAAATGACAAGTGGTATCCATTACATGAACATTGCTATAGAGTACAATTCCACAAACTTCTTCTGCAAAAGGCCAAAAAAAAATTTAGCCTTTGCAGGCCAACAGGTAAAATGGAGAATATCATGTAGTTATTTACATAGCAAAAAAGAATCCCCTGCCCTTTTTAACTAATGAACCCCCACTCCTGCAAATAATTATGAGTACATTATTTGGTTTATGAATGAAAGGAATGGGATTCTTTGGAGGAGGGGGATAACATTTCATTTACTTTGGCTCAAAGTTAGTGTTTCCTATCATCGAAGAGACTGCAGATATTCCTCTATAAAAAAAAATCAGTCTTGGCTTACTGACTATCCAAAAACACTGTGCCACATCCAACTAGTGGGCCTTTGCTGACACTTGAACACACAGTCTGAGTTATGCATGTCGGCTTACAGGCAGATTTGTAGTATTTACAATAGTAACTACTACAATACTACAGGATTCTCGATTGGTTGAATCCACGAGCAAACAACAGGATATGGAGGAACCTAGATAAGGAGGAACCCGCATATGCGGGCTCACTCACCGTTATCCCTCCGGGGAAGATCAGGGCCCCTAAATCTCCCCCTCACCCGCAATGTTCGAGTCAACTGTATAGGCAAAAGAGTACATAACTCTGCTTTGAAAGAAATAGTTTAAAGCTTTAGAAAGAAAAAGTGGGGAGCAGTAGCAGTGGTTGTCAGATTAAAGTGAGGAACAGCATTAGAGACAGGGCAGGGGGAGCGAGACAGCGCAAACGCATGGAGTCAAGAAATGATGTGAAAATGAACAGGAAGAAAGTGATCAGGGATAGGTTAGAACCTGAGAAACAGACTAAATGAAAAACAGGTACTACAACAACACAGTGAAGAACATCAAATATATGCTCTAAGTAACGTATAGGGAACTGAGCGCTCAGAAGAGATTTTTTAACTCTAACTGGATTCCCAAAGAGATTCAAAATATGTGTTTCAGCTGAGCCTTTAAATATAATATTAAAACTCATTAAGCACTTAAGGCGGGAGCAACGGCCACGGGGAAGAGGGCGGGCACCAGTAGCTGGGAAGCTCATCAGTCAAGACAGAGACGTAATTCTGCCCACTGCCTTAAAGGGTGTGGATTACTCCAGGGACTAATAAAAATGAACAGTAGGAGAGTGGTTATTGCAGAGGAGGAAAATCCAGGTCGAAGCTAAACTGCGGGGATCCTGAGAGGCTGATTAAGCTCAGCCATTCCGCGCAGACTAGCAAGCTCCAGAGCAGCATGCTATGATACCAAGGAAGGCCTGATGTTGAGTGTGAGCTACCCTCATTGAAAACCGGCTTCACCTACCTCCGAAGGGCCCCGACGGTCCGCTGAGACACCCTGGCCTCCAGGAGAATTTCCCGGACTCCGCCAGCCCCCTCCCTGGACTATACCGGAGCACTTGCGGAAGATCACGCGGACCCTTCGGGGTGCTGCCGAAACACACCGCGAACAGAACAGCCCGGCGTGTCTCACGAAGATGACGTAACGGCGCAGGCTCACGAAATGCACGCAGCCCGGGTGACGCAGGGGCGGGTGAGATGGGAGGAGCGGCGAGGAGGAGGAGGCGGGGCCGGAGGGCGAGGCTGAGGCCTGGTGCTAGTGACCTAGAGCTGTGGCTGAAGCGATGTTGTCTCTCTAGCACTGGGGTAGTTAAGGACTGCCTAGTGCAGCGGCGGGAAAAAAAAACGGGAAGTTCTCTGGGCTGCAGCGATGCGGAACGTTTTTTGGCCGGAAAGCCGAAGAAGCAATAGGAAGTGACGTCGCGGCCAAAACAAGCCGAGGCTTGGGGGGCCTGCCCTGAATCTGTGGCCGCAGATGAAAAGGCCCCATTCGCACTCGCTGTCGGCTGTCGAAGGTGTTCGCCAGGCCCTGTGCTCCCACCTGATCGGCCTCCTGCGCCTGTCCCTGGGACCAGCCCGCAGCGGTTGAGCTCGAGTTTCTGCCCACCGTACCGGAACAGCGCTGGGACGTTTCGGGCAGAGCTGGCGGGTGGCGACAGAGCGGACATCCCTCCCTACAAAAGTCTCCCTTCCAGCGGGTTCCTGTCCCGGGACGCCGGGGCACCTGTCGCCTGTGAGGCATCATTCATTTTCATAGCTCCTTCCTTTCCTTGTGGGACAGTTCCAGGATGAGGAAGAACCGAGGCGGGGCGGTGGGGGGACTCCTGTTGTTAGCGCCCACTGTGGACTAACCCAGTTGGCCCTTTCATTTCGTTAGTCTTTCTCCCCTTAGCCCTGGGCTCCGACGGATTGAGGTGATCTTAGCTATCTGTGGTCTTACCTCTTTTTCTCACCGCCTCCTCTTCTCTATCATCTCCACCCTCCCTTCTCTTGTACTTAAAAATTATGATTTAAGGAGTCAACTTTGCTCCTCTTCTCTAGAGTAGTGCCGTTAAGGTAAGCGTTCTATTTCCATTCCCTCCTCCCCAAGTACATTTGCTCTTTCTCCCTCAAAGACCGGTAATTTCATCTATAAACTGTCATGTGTAACATGGAAGATGTTTAGAACTGGAAAGAACGTTAAAGATGTCCATTCCAATCATCTTCATCTTATCTGAATAAAATGGGTCTCAGAAAACGTATATGATTTATTTTTCCAGGGTTGCATTTCTAGTTGGTAGTGACGTTGGGCATGGAAAGCCAGATCTAATCAACTGGTATTTGTTGAGCATCTTGCAGGCCCATTTCAGGATAGAAAAGAATGTGAAACTTTGTTAAGTTACAGATCACGAAATATTTATGGAGCACCGAATAGAACCAAGCACTGTTTTGTGTGCAGAGATTAGTAAGCTTGGGCCCCTATCCTAGAGGAGTTTTCAATTTATTGGGACTGGAAATGAAAATTTCCAAGAGAATGATAAATGCTAAAATATGTACAGGGTGCTGAGAGAACTTAAGGAGATGCCCTTTACCCAGCTCTGGATAAGAGTCGCTGGGAGATGGTGCCTCCCAGAAATCACAGTTCATATCTTTTAATATCCTTTTAAAGACCTCAGCGTTACACCTCCACTTCCGTTTGAATTACAATTCATTTTCTGTTCAGGTTTCCTTCCTACCTTGTACTAGGTGTATTGACTTTGTTATCTGTTAACTGTCTTTATTATTATTGTTGTTGTTGTTGTTGTTATTTCTTCAGCTCTTTCTCCCTCCAAAGTTTTGGCTTAACTTAGTGCTACCTCTTATTTTAATAAACAGGGGGATGGAGACAGAAGAGGTGGATGGGTACCTCATAATTTAGGAGCTCCCTTTTTCTCTGCTCTGCGGTGGGAATAATTAACTGCCCTGATTACTCAAAGGATTGTTCTAAAGATCAATCTTGGAAAATGTTTTAAAACTGCAGACAGTGGTTATCTGTAAATGTATGACTTGCCAACCTTTGCTCCACTGTGATCCTAATGGATTTTTGTCTTTCAGTTCCAATTAACTCCAATTTTAAAACACCCTGCACCCTCAAATGTTCTAAGAGGCAGTAAACTCTAACATGAAAAAATTAAATAGATGTTATTAATTTTGTTCTTCTCAGTGACTGTATACCTAGGACAATTATATAATATCTTGCAGTTCATCCTTTTTTTTAGAAGCACTTTTAGGTAAAATAAAGAAATTTCTCTTGAAATTATATTAAGGTCCATAGCAAGTGCAGTGATTACCTTACTGAAAACTCATTTTAAAACAATAGTAAATGATTCAATAACAAGTGTGCTTATAATCTGTGTTTTGAGAGTTCACATTTATTGAGTTCATGTCTTGATGATCTATATTTGTAAAAAAAAAAAAATCAGTATTTCTTAATACTTTACAAAGATTGGAATCCAAAAATTATACTTTGATCTCAATGTCCTAGAGATGCTAAAGCAAAAAGCCAATCCATAATCTATAGTTTATTTTTCATAAAACCTGTATTAAGTTGCTAACATTTGATCTGAACAAAAACTCATCAATGAATATATCTTCAGTTCATCATAACTAAAGTTTTGCAAAACCTTTCGCTATCCAGGAAGTTGTAGTTGCTAATAGACTTGGGTACACCTTGAGTTGTGTCTTTTATTTCTTTTTTGGGGGGAAGGGGGAATTGTATTGTATAGCAGCTTGGTGTGGAATCTCAGTTCCCAGACCAGGGATTGAACCTGGGCCACAAGAGTGAAAGCACTGAGGCCTAACGACTAGACTACCAGGGAACTCCTGAATTCTATCCTTTCTTAAATTCAAACTAAGGCCACTTATAAACAGCATGTTAAAAAGTGAGCCTCAGGTAAGAGGTTAAAGTTTTTACATGCAAGTTTATTTTTGTTGTTAGCCTGATTTTTTAAAATCCATTTGGCAATATTCAGGAATAGGAAAGGTGAGAAAAGGGCCACTAAAATTTGTTGGAACCTAGTGACAGAGAGATTCTAGTGAGAATCTTACTGTATTTCATTTGGTCTTTGCCAGGACCCTGAGGGGTTACTAGTATACCCCTATTTTACAGGTGAGACTGAGGCTTAGAGAAGTTGAGTAACTTATACAGATTCCCATGGCTAGTAAATGGTAAAGCTTGGAATCAGACTCAGATTGCTCTACCTCTGAACTGTGTATGCTTTCTATTATGTGTAGTTGCTGAAAACAGCACTGTTTGCCTTCTTGATTGAAAATGATGATTTTGTGCACTTCACATTGATATATTTTTAATCTTTTTCTTTCAGATGTTTTAATGTCCAAATTTGAAGAATACACTGGATACCACTCATAAAACCGAGGAAATCATGAAGAAATGTTTTAATTATTGAGACTACAGTTGAAATTATGGCTTCATCGGCAAATCTGGATATTGGAGCCCAGCTGATAGTGGAAGAGTGCCCCAGCGGTTACAGTCTCACTGGCATGCCAGACATTAAAATAGAACATCAGCTGGACTCAAATGCAGAAGAAGGATCAGCTCAGGGTGTTGCCATGGGAATGAAATTCATACTGCCAAACCGATTTGATATGAATGTGTGTTCTCGGTTTGTGAAGTCCTTAAATGAAGAGGATAGTAAAAACATTCAAGATCAAGTTAACTCTGACCTGGAGGTGGCATCAGTCCTATTTAAAGGTTGAAAGTTATGGTATAAGTACCTGCATTTGTTTTATTTTTATTTGAGGGTTTTATTTTTTTTTTCCTTTCTGATCATGAGATTTTTAGTTTGTGAAGAGAATTTAGAAGTCATCTTTGAATATGATTTTCTAGATTCTTACAGAAACCAAAATTTAAATAATTTCATGTTATATAATGTCCATAAGTACATGTTCCTTTTCTTTTAGTTCTTGCTTGACCTTTGTTAATTTAGCAATTCTCTGATAAGGTTCATTATTGTACCTTTTAAAATTACAGGGGAGGAGTTCCCATTGTGACTCAGTGGTAACAAACCCAACTAGTATCCATGAGGATGTGGGTTCGATCCCTGGCACCGCTCAGTGGGTTAAGGATCCAGCATTGCCCTGAGCTGCGGTGTAGATCACAGACGCAGCTCCAGTCCCGATCCCATGTGGTTGTGCCTATGGTGTAGGACGGCAGCTGCAGCTCCGATTTGACCCCTAGCCTGGGAACTTCCATATGTCACTGGGTGCTGCCCCCCCCCCCCCCGCCAAAAAGACAAAATTATAGGAGAAAAAAAATTATGTATGCCTTTTAGAAACTAATTAACTAATATTCCCTATTTCACAAGTATGTGATTGGCATTAGCTTCCTATGCTTTAATGCAGTTACATCTGATCATATTGTAGATTTGCTTTTATAACAATCTACTGAATAAAAAACTAATCTCTGGATAAAAATGCTCAAGATTACTACTGATTTTTTTCTGGAACTTTCACTAGTACAGACTTTTTATGGCAAAAAATATCACTTGAGATCCAGTGAAGATGTTAGACATCATGTATTTCTTTTTTAATGTAAACATTGACATAGAACTTGGAAATACTTTGTTGTTAAAATATTGTTTTAATGTGTTCAATTTTACTTAGCTGAATGCAATATCCATACATCTCCATCTCCGGGAATTCAAGTAAGGCATGTCTACACTCCCTCTACAACAAAGCACTTCTCACCCATCAAACAGTCAACTACTTTAACCAACAAACACAGAGGAAATGAGGTCTCAACCACACCTCTCTTAGCAAATTGTAAGTATTTCCCACTGAGGTATTAAAGTATTCTTGTTGCTAATATAATGGATTCAGGAGTTTGGCTTTGAAACATTATTTTCATTAAATGCGTTCTCTATTTTGGAAAGCTTAAGTGACGTCTTGATGGTGTTAGTAATTTAAAACTTTTCCACATACTACTGCATATCCAAATATTTCATGTTTTATGTTTCTCTGTTGAGAAGAGAGTGAAATATTAATTCTTAAAACCATCATAGCTTTACTGTAAAAACAATGAATTGTTCTGAACTTTGTGTAAACCAAGGCATTGTATATGTGTGTTCTTGGAGTGCACGTCACAGAGTAGATCACTGATCAACAGGTGATTTGTAGTAAAAGCTGAATGATACCTACTATAGTTTGGATTTTGAATATAATATGAACAGGAACTCACCTTTTTAAAAACTTAGAATTTACAATTTTTTTAAATGTAGTACTACTCTAGAAGAAATAAAATGAAGGTTTTTTTTTATTAACTAGAAAATATTCTTCGTAGTATGAGTTTCTTAATGAGAGAAAAACGGTTAGCAATTTGATGTTAGGAACTATATTTGAGAATACGAGGTAAATGCATATTTTAAATTCTAAAGCATGGTGAAATACATGCCTTTACTTTGGAAATATCATATGCCTCCCAATTTTGAATTGTACGTGGTAGCAGTTAAGCCAGAAAGAGTTCTGACTTCACCTAAGGATCATTTCTGTTTTATTTGCATGTGCCTCCCAATTTCGTTCCTTTCTGTATTAAAGCCATCCAGTCATATCACCTGAAGTCAAGGAGCAAATGAATACTAATTTTTAAGATGAACTGTCATAGAACAGTGCCTGTTTGGCTTGTTTTTTTTTTTGTTGTTGTTGTTTTTTGCTATTTCTTGGTCTTGGGCCGCTCCCGCGGCATATGGAGATTCCCAGGCTAGGGGTCCAATCGGAGCTGTAGCCACCGGCCTACACCAGAGCCACAGCAACGCGGGATCCGAGCCGCGTCTGCAACCTACACCACAGCTCACGGCAACGCCGGGTCGTTAATCCACTGAGCAAGGGCAGGGATCGAACCCGCAACCTCATGGTTCCTAGTCGGATTCGTTAACCACTGTGCCACGACGGGAACTCCTGTTTGGCTTGTTTTAAAATAAAAAGATTGGAAGTTCCCATATGAAGGCACAGCATAAAGGAATCTGACTAGGAACCATGAGGTTGTGGGTTCGACTCCTGGCCTCGCTCAGTGTGTTAAGGATCTGGCGTTGCCGTGAGCTGTGGTGTAGGTCACAGACAAAGCTCAGATCCTGCGTTGCTGTGGCTGTGGTGTAGGCCATCAGCCATAGCTCCGATTGGACCCCTAGCCTGGGAACTTCCATGTGCTATGGGTGCAGCCTAAAAAGCAAAGAGTAAAATAAAATAAAAAGATTGTCTTAAAATATCACAACCAGGAGTTCCTGTTGTGGCGCAGTGGTTAATGAATCTGACTAAGAACCATGAGGTTGCCGGTTCAATCCCTGGCCTTGCTCAGTGGGTTAACGATCCTGTGTTGCCGTGAGCTGTAGTGTAGGTTGCAGATGCGGCTCAGATCCCGCGTTGCTGTGGCTCTGGGGTAGGCCGGTGGCTACAGCTCCGATTCGACCCCTAGCCTGGGAACCTCCATATGCTGCAGGAGCGGCCCAAGAAATGGCAAAAAAAGACAAAAAAATAAAAAAAATAAAGTATCACAACCATAGAATTTCTGAGCTGAAAAACAAAAAAACACAAAAAACTAGAGATCAAGTGGTTCACATCCCCCATGTTACAGATAAAATGTTTAATCAGGTTTCCAAGGTCACACAGCTAATTGGCCACAACTACTAATTGGCCACAAGAATTTGCTTTCAAGGCTAGTTTTTCCTTTACTACTTCACTTCTCCTAAAGTTAAGAAGTAGCCATGGAATCTTGAAATAATGATATTTGGGATTTCACTGAATTCAGTCAATTTAAAAAGGCAAAAGGGTCTTTTAGCCCCAGCTTCCTTATAAGTTTGGATAAAGAGAGAGAATTTTAAAAATTTAGCAAATGTTAAGGTATATTTTAAGTTAGATTTTTTTGAACAATAAAATGATAGTCCATGTTTTGGAAAAGAAAATTGCTACAAAAACACGAATGAGATGATGCAAGTATATACCGTACGGATACACATGAAGCTTTTTATGGTATTATTTCAGCTTTATCTGTGCACCAACTGGCTGCTCAGGGAGAGATGCTCTACCTGGCTACTCGTATTGAACAAGGTACTGGCCTATTTTTTTTTTAATGTATTTAAAACAAATTTAGTAGGATTTATTAGATTTGTTATTATATTATTTTTATACAAAGAGGTATAAAGACAAAAAAAATAGTTGCATAATCTCACCAGGAAAATGATTCAATAGATACTTTTGAAAAAATAGTAAAGTATAAAAGTTACAGCTTCCCTTACCACCCATCAGCAAGCATTGTAAGTTCCTTATATTTTCAGAAGACTTTCTGGAAAATATTTCTATTTATTTTGGGGTTATATGTGAGTATATGTATGTACTTTTTTTTATTTACACAAGAGGGAAAATATACACTCTGCACTGCACTCTACTTTTTTCACTTAAATTTTGAGATCTTTCCATATAAGCACATAAAAAAGATCTCTTTCATTCTTTTTAATAGGTCTGTGATTTTGCATTGTATTGCATATGCCATGTTTTTTATTTTTAACTAGTCCCCCTGGTGGTCATTGATTCCAGTTTGTTTCTATTAAATAATAATGTTGTTGGCATTCTTTTTTTTTTTTTTTTTTTTTGGCTGTACCTGCAGCATTCAGAAGTTCCTAGACCAGGGATCAAACCCACACTGCCATGCCACAGCAGTGACCCAAGCCACAGCAGTAACGATAACAGATCCTTAACTACTAGGCCACCAGGAAACTCCCAGCATTCATTTAAAGTATATCCATAGAGTAAATTCCTACTAGTATATTTGCTGGGTCAAAAGGTATATGAATTTTTATATCTCTATTGCCAAATGTTTGCCCTGTCCAAGTTAAGAGTTTCTATACCCTATTCCCTCACTGACACAGAATATTATCAGACTTTATAATCTTTGCTAATTTCATGGGTGAAAAATGGTATCTTTCACTGGTTTTGTTTGCCTTTTTTTTTTTTTTTTTTTTTTTTTTGGCTTTTTAGGGCCACACCAAAGGCATATGGAGGTTCCCAGGCCAGGGGTCAAATCAGAGTTACAGCCGCCGGCCTGCACCACAGCCACAGCAATGCAGAATCCAAGCCATATCTGTGAACTACACCACAGCTCATGGCAACGCCAGACCCTCAACCCACAGAGCAAGGCTAGGGATCGAACCTGCGTCCTCATGGATGCTTTTCTTTTTAAAATTATGGTCTATTTTAATTTCTTTTGTGTAAACTGCCTGTTATATATTAGTTACTTATATGAACTCTTATCTAAATTAAAGAAGTTCACTTTTTGCTTTTTATGTTACATGTATTTTTTCCCAGTTTGCCTTTTTTCCTTAACTTCATGATGTTTTCAAACAAAGGGCTTACCTTAACTTTTTAAATTGGTAAATTTTTTTCCTTGCGCCTTCTGAGTTTTATGTCTTGCTTAGAAAAGATTTCCTGCTCCCAGATTATAAATTTACTCATGCCTTACTCTAGAATTTCTGTGGTTTCCTTTTTTACATTTCGATCTTGACCCACATGGAACGTGTTTTGGTGTAATGAGGTAAAGATCGAACTTTAACTTTTATTTTCATTTTTCAAAAAGTTAGCCAGTTGTCCCAGCATTCTTAATACAGGGCTTATGATTAAAGAGTGCTTTTTTTAAAAAATCATGCCATTCTTCTGTAAGAAACTTACTTCATCATTATATTTCTGTTTGTTTATAAATATTTGAAAGTTTTATTTTCAATCTGCTAATAAATTCGGGGGGAGGGGCACTGGATTTTATAACTAGTGGACTGAATCCAGGGAACAACATGGGTTTCAAGGTAGAATCGCATAGTACTGTGTTTCAGGTTAGTCACTCTTTATTCACACCATAGTATGTTAGCAAAACCACCAAAATGAAAGAAACTCAAAAGCAGCAGTATTAGCTAGAGAACAGAAAACAGCTTAAATAAGATTTTGGAGTTTTTTATAGGATATATTTACATAACGCTAAGGGCTCTCACATAACCTTATTTTTATTGTGATCCTCCCAGCTGTACATTGAGATAAGCAAGGTGTTATTCTGGCTATTGAAGAAATTAAATGACATGCCCAGAATCACACCACTGCAAAGTCAAGATTCAAACTCTGGCCTCCTGATTCTGACTCCAGTGTTCTGTGGACTGCTTTGTTCCTGACATGCTGTTGTGTCTGGTAGCTTATACTTTAAATAAAATGCTGTTTGCACTCAGCTACGTACATTGAGGCACATTTTAACAACAACACACAACAGGACTTCAGTGAATGCAATCAGCAACACCATGAACCTCGTTGAGTGTTACAGTCAACTTTTTAGAATGCCAGTATTTTCATAGCGATATTAATATGTGGTTGTTAAATTAGATCACAAAAATTGCTTTTCTTTTAAATAGAAAATGTTATCAATCACACGGACGAAGAAGGATTTACTCCTCTGATGTGGGCTGCAGCACACGGGCAAATAGCTGTGGTAGAGTTTCTACTTCAGAATGTAAGGAAAATGCCTCAGAAAATGTATCTATACAGTTATTTAAGTTCAGTTAAATAGTGAGTAAAAGTATTTGTATCTCCAGCCAGCTAGATGTAATGGTAGAGGATCCAAAAAAAAAAAAAATGTTTAAATGCTCTTCCTATTTTTGTGGAACTTGGATCTAGTTGAGCAGGCAAGGGAGTCATACATGCAACAGGGAGCGAGAAGTTGATGCCCAGACCCCACCTAGCGCCCTGGGAGCAAAAGCACTGTCAGCCCTGTAGGAGGAGATGTCATTTGACTTCAGAAGAACAGGATAATTAGGATTGAGGTAGAGGGAGGAAGGAAGGCATTCAGACAGCCTGAGTAGCCATTTGTGTTAATTCCTTATTACCCTCAGAACATTCTAAGTGTTGAACTGTAATTATTATTGACAAAAGTAACAATATCCTTGTTTTCAAAAATTGAACAGGCTTGTATCTCCATTTCCCACTCCAGGGTGCGGATCCCCAGCTTTTGGGAAAAGGTCGAGAAAGTGCACTGTCATTGGCCTGTAGTAAGGGCTACACAGATATTGTCAAGATGCTGCTGGATTGTGGAGTGGATGTAAATGAATACGATTGGGTGAGTCGATCATACTAATTCTTAAGTTACTGGAGCAAAGTCTAGGATTTATTTGGTTTGGGAGGCATAATAAGTTGTATGGAACACTTGGAAGACTAATTACCTTAGTTAATTAAACACCTGGAAGAAAAAGTTAATAAATTCAGTTATTAGCTCAGATTTAAGTATTCTCCACAAAATATTAAAATTACCTTAACCTACTGTTACCTGCCCACTTCTCACAAACCCTCTCACAGCAGCACTAAATTATGTCCATCTTGCCTCCAGAACGTAACCACCATCTCCTTTTGCAGAATGGAGGGACGCCTTTGCTTTATGCTGTACATGGAAATCATGTGAAATGTGTAAAAATGCTCTTAGGTAAGTAGGTAAAAGTGGAAATATTTAGAAAATGCCACATGAAGACTTTATTTTTCACAAGCTGGCCTCAGGAGAATCAATGAGCTCTTATTAAATACGTTATTCACCCCTGGAGCACTGGCTCCTCCCAGGTTGCTCATGAAAGCAGCAGCTCCATCACACGACACGCCCACAAGAGGACCATCTGTCCTTGTTGCTTTCCTTTTAGGGGTCTCGTGTGAATCCACAGCTCTTTTCTCTGTCCACAGCATCTTTGTGCCTAAGTTCTGGCTGCAGTTGTTGATTAGTTTCAGTTGCTCTAAAGGGTGCCTGTTTGATGTGTCCTTGCTCCAGCTCATCAAAGTAGATTCCCTGCCCCTGTGTA
Organism: Sus scrofa; assembly: GCF_054392235.1. Taxonomy (NCBI): domain Eukaryota; kingdom Metazoa; phylum Chordata; class Mammalia; order Artiodactyla; family Suidae; genus Sus; species Sus scrofa. The sequence goes on along the minus strand of NC_139384.1, from coordinate 93,160,848 downwards.
CTCAGTGCTTTGTCAGACCATCCTGACAATACCTTTCAGATCTGCTGAAAATCTGTCCTGCTCTCTGCACATGAGCCTAATAGACAGACATATCCACATTTTTTCATTTTATTTATGTAGATTTTTCTATCTTGGTATAGAAAATGGAGCTGACCCAACAATTGAAACTGACTCTGGATATAATTCTATGGACTTAGCTGTAGCCTTGGGCTACAGAAGTGGTAAGTATTTTAGAACGCTCAGATTTCATTTTAGTAAAGCTCTGTAATAATACAAACAAGTGGTCCAAACCGTTTTTATCACTTGCAGTCCTAGAACATATATGTTATCCTAATTCCTGACTTTTTTTTTTTTTTTTTTTTTGCTTTTTAGGACTGCACTTGCAACATATGGAAGTTTCTAGGCTAGGGGTTGAATCGGAAGCTGTAGCTGCCAGCGTACGTCACAGTCACAGCCGTGCCGGATCCTCAACCCACTGAGCAAGGCCAAAGATCAAACCCACGTCCTTATGGCTACTAGTCAGATCTGTTACCGCTGAGCCACAGTGGGAACTCCTGACATATACTTTTAACAGTGAGCAAAATCAACAAATTCCTAAAAAGCCTAGAAATGAGTCTGTTACTATTAACTTTTTCAGCAACCCAAATAATTAGTTGCTGGAGGATAAGTCCACGCCTATATACAAGATGTGTTTCGGATTTCTTAGCCAATTACTTATTAAATGCTTTATAGGTGCCCTTTCTCTTTTCCTTGGAACAATCTTGTACTCTTAGACTGTCCTTCAGTTTCAAAATGTGGAAACCAAGAACAGAAAATCTAGTAACCTGGACATTTACTAAAGTCAGTAATAGACTAAGTTTTAAGTATTGCATTACAATCTTATCCCCCTCAGACTGTGAGTATATCACAATTAGAAACTATTTTAGGGAGTTCCCGTCGTGGCACAATGGAAACGAATCCGACTAGGAACTATGAAATTGCGGGTTTGATCCCTGGCCTCACTCAGTGGGTTATGGATCCAGCGTTGCCATGAGCTATGGTGTAGGTCGCAGAGGCTCAGATCTGGCATTGCTGTGGCTCTGGCATAGGCTGGCAGCTACAGCTCCCATTAGACCCCTAGCCTGGGAACCTCCATATGCCTCGGTTGGGAATGGTAAGTTGAATTTGATAGTTCTTTTTAAAACTGTGTAGGGAGTTCCTGTCGTGGCTCAGTGGTTAACGAATCCAACTAGGAACCATGAGGTTTCGGGTTCAATCCCTGGCCTTGCTCAGTGGGTTAAGGATCCGGCGTTGCTGTGAGCTGTGGTGTGGCGTAGGCTGGTGGCTACAGCTCTGATTCGACCCCTAGCCTGGGAACCTCCATATGCTGCGGGAGCAGCCCAAGAAATGGCAAAAAGACCAAAAAATAAAATAAAATAAAATAAAACTGTGTAATCAACATGCTATGGTCTTGATAACCTGTCTTTTCTAGTTCAACAGGTTATTGAGTCACATTTACTGAAACTGCTTCAGAACATCAAGGAGTAGACAGAGTCGTCAGAAAGTGTTGTGTGCCCTTCCATTTACTTCTGGTTCTTATAAATGATAGTTTTGTTTACTTATAAATTTTTACCTCAGTTGCAATATTTACTGATTTTTAGTAAGTTTTAATAAATATTCCTCTGAGTAAATGTTCACTGGTTTATAATAAAATGTTGATGCTTTTTTATAAATGTTTTACTGCATATTTAAAATTATAAATGAATGTTTTGTGGCATGTAAATTTTTATGGTACAGATAGTTATCTGTCTTTGTATCAAGTGCTGTAATTTAACATTTTCAGAAATTATTCTACCCTGTTCATCTTCATTCTTTTATTAACTTGACTTTATATATGGTTTGCTATAAATCCATAGGAAAAAAATTGTTATTATTGAATTTAAAATGCACAGTGTGATTGTTTACAAAATGATATAAATGAATAAAGTGCTTTTTTTCTGTTAGTGTGCATGCTGTTTTTATTTTAATTATATAAGATTATTAAGGAATTTAGGAACTTTTTTTTTTTAGGGCCGCACCCAGTGGTGGCACATGGAATTTCCCGAGCTAGGGGTTGAATTGGAGCTGCAGCTACCAGCCTACACCACAGCCATGGCAATACCAGATCGGAACCACATCTGTGACCTGCACCACAGCTTGCAGCAATGCTGGATCCTTAACCCACTGAGCAAGGCCAGGGATGGAACCCACATCCTCACAGACACTACGTTGGGTTCTTAACCAGCTGAGCCACAACGGGAACTCCTATTTGGGATTTTTACTTTAACCTTCTGTCTGGCTAGGACACGCCATTAGAGCAAAGAGTATAATTAAAGTAGAATATAAGTCAGTCAATAAAGATTGATTCTCATTTCTAGAAGTATATTAAGAATATTCTTCCTCTTGTGAATAAGTTTTTCAGTAGGAAAAGTCCCCTGTGATAGAGAAATCAATTCTTCAATAAAAGTCATATGCTCTTTAATTCCAGTAAAAGCTATACACTCATATTAATACCAACATTTGGAGGGGAGAGCTACAAGCTAGAAGCTGACCTGACCAATGAGTGTGGAACTTGGGTTAAATCACTTCATCTGGAAAATCAGTTACAAGAGTTGGGTTATAAGTCATATAAACTTAACCTCGCTGGAGTTCCCGTCGTGGCGCAGTGGTTAACGAACCCGACTAGGAACCATGAGGTTGCGGGTTCGGTCCCTGCCCTTGCTCAGTGGGTTAACGATCCGGCGTTGCCGTGAGCTGTGGTGTAGGTTGCAGACGCGGCTCGGATCCTGCGTTGCTGTGGCCCTGGCGTAGGCCGGTGGCTACAGCTCCGATTCAACCCCTAGCCTGGGAACCTCCATATGACGCGGGAGCGGCCCAAGAAATAGCAACAACAACAACAACAACAAAAAAGACAAAAAAAAAAAAAAAAAAAAAAAACTTAACCTCGCTAATTTAAGCAAAAGGGAATTAATGGAAAGACAGAATGGAAAGAATAGCCGAAGAAACGAGCAATACCAACGGGTAAAACTAGGCCAGGGATCTCAATCAGGAAGGCAGGGCCAGTCATTTTGGGGGCCACTTTGGTGATGCCTCGATCCCCTTGTTTCTCATGCTGCTCAGGATTAAATTTTCGAGGAGGCAGAAATCTATTTAGCACGGGAATATAAATGTACCACCGTATGGAGCTGAGGGGAAAGGGCTGACTGGTTAGCAATCTACCACTGCCTCTATACTACCTGGAAGGCAGGAGGCAAAGGCCGCCTAAGGGAAATCATGGAAAGCAAAGAATGATAGATGTTCACTCCAAAGGCAAGCTGAATCACACGTGAAATAGTGCTAGTGCTTCACCAGTTGTGCAAATCAATTTTACTCACTTTTACCTAAAACCATTCACCCTTACATTTGACAAATACTGTATGATACCACTTACGTGTGGAATCTAAAAAATACAAAAACTAGTGAATAAAAAAAGAAGCAGACTCGCAAATACAGAGAACAAATTAGTGGTTTCCAGTGGGGAGAGAGATGGGGGCAGGGGCAGGATGGGGTCAGGAGGAAAAAAGGGTTATTATGGCATTATATGAAATCATGTATATCAAACTACGAAAAATTATAAAGCATTCTAGAATTTAAAGGGTCTTCCATTCAAAAAAAATTATTTCTCGGAGTTCCCGTCGTGGCGCAGTGGTTAACGAATCCGACTAGGAACCATGAGGTCGCGGGTTCGGTCCCTGCCCTTGCTCAGTGGGTTAACGATCCGGCGTTGCCGTGAGCTGTGGTGTAGGTCGCAGACGCGGCTCGGATCCCGCGTTGCTGTGGCTCTGGCGTAGGCTGGTGGCTACAGCTCCGATTCAACCCCTAGCCTGGGAACCTCCATATGCCGCGGGAGCGGCCCAAGAAATAGCAACAACAGCAACAACAACAACAACAGACCAAAAGACAAAAGACAAAAAAAAAAAAAAAAAAAAAAAAATTATTTCTTGGGAGAAACCAGGAGCTCATGAATATGTAACTTTCTACAGCCATCTCTCTTTTGTTGTTGTTGTTGTTGTTGTTGTTGTTGCCTTTTCTAGGGCCGCTACCGAGGCATGTGGAGGTTCCCAGGCTAGGGGTCCAATTGGAGCTGTAGCTGCCGGCCACAGCCACAGCCACAGCAACTCGGGATCCAAGCCGAGTCTGCGACCTACACCATAGCTCATGCAACGCCGGATCCTTAACCCACTGAGCAAGGCCAGGAACCGAACCCGCCACCTCATGGTTCCTAGTCGGATTCATTAACCACTGTGCCACGATGGGAACTCCTACAGCCATATCTCTTTAACACTTTATTAAAGCGGTGAAAATCAACACATTCCTCAAATGTGTTCCAAAGATATAGCCCACCTATAGCTTATAAAGTTAAGAAGCAAAAGTATTTAAACCTAAAATTATGTTTAATACTCATTGTTCCAATAGCCTGTCTTACTTAAAAACAACTTAGGTATCCAATAACTATTCACCAATAATTTATTAATCCAAGTTTTAAGTTGCTTAAGGATTTTGGAAATTATGCCTAAGCCGACAACCTTTAAAACTGTTAGTGATGTTAGAAGTTTGTCAATTTCATGATACAATATAGCATACAAATTTAGCTTTATTATCTTAAACATTAGGTAGCAATATTTTATCTTATTTTACAAGTAAACTAGTATAAAAAATTATGAAAATTCAGATTAACTAGTCTTTGAGATAACAAATCCAGATCCTATTTTAAAATATTAAATGTATATTTGTATCATTACTCCATATTGATAAAACCACAGTAAAGACATAGTACTAAATTTAAAAATTTTTGTTGTTGTTGTTTTGTTGCTGTTTATTTATTTATTTTCTTTTTAGGGCTGCACCCATGGCATGTGGAAGTCAAAGTGAAGCTGCAGCGATGCGGGATCCAAGCAGCAACCTACACCACAGCTCTCAGCAACATGGATCCTTAACCCACTGAACAGGGCCAGGGATCCAACCTGCATCCTCATGGATACCTAGCTGGGTCTGTTACCACTGAGCCACAACAGGAATTCCACTGTTGTGGTTTTAGATTTTATTTTTTTAACCAGAATTATTAAACCAAGCTAATTTCTTCAAAGATTCACCTTTAGTGTGTGAACTCAATTCTTAAAATGTTTCCAAGCTAATAATTTCTAGAAGAAAACCTTTTTCTTAAAATTCTAGCACAACCCCTAGCCCGGGAACCTTCATATGCCATGGGTGTGGCCCTAAAAAGCAAAAAAAAAAAAAAAAAAAAAAAAAAATTTAATTTTAGCACAAAATACTGGAGAAGGTTCAGTTTCTTTATTTTCTGAGATTTGAGGGAATATTTGATTCATGTGATTATTTTTATAAGCCAATCAAAACAATTCTTCTTTAAGAGATACTATAATCTAGGTTTGAGGTTTTTTTTTTTTTTGGCTGCACCTGTGCCATGAAGAAATTCCCCGCCCAGAGTTCAAACCTGCATCACTGCTGTGACAACACCAAATCCTTAACCCACTGTGCCACCAGGGAACTACTAGTTTTTTAACACCCTCCAGTGTTAGGAAAATACTTCTATTACACAATGAGAGTTAAAGGCCTTTCTTAATTACAGGTACACAAACACATGGAGAACTTATAGCTTTGTATCCAGACCATTAGCTACACATCAGAAGTGAACCAGAAGCACAAAAATTTAAAGAGTTATTTTTCTTCCAATGAGCGTGTAATTCTTAACTGATTTAAAGCTGCAAATAGACAAAGAGGACAATTACATCAAAAAGGAGTACAAATAGGAAAGAAAATAAGGTTACTAAAGTGGATTCTCTGCCATCTCCCACCCAACAGAGAACAGGCCTTTATTACACACCGAACAGAGATCAAGAACGGTCAGACCAGACGAGCAACTCCCCAGTCACAGCTGCCACCAATTCAAACCAACATATTGAAGGTGTGCGAGCCAGAAATAAAAACAAAGACATCAGCAGAAAAAGAAAAAAAGAACTAGAAAATGTCAGAAAAGTTATTAAAGTTCTGTTGCCAAGATTCATTCCAGAAGCCAAGAAAAGATGTGTAGGAAAATCAGGTTGTCTCCATCAGGCTACGCTCTCTCCTCAAACATCTCAGCAGATGACCTTCGAAAGTGATAAACTATAATTTTCAAAATGTTCCATGACACCCTCATAGAAATAAAACGAATGCATGACCAAGATTTTATCCAGTTTATTAATGAGGAAACCACTTAAGATATGAAAACTGGCTCCAAGTGCAGTTGAAACGCTGGGCATTTTTAGCAACATTAAGACAAGATTGCTGGAAGGTGTTCCCATTGTGGCGAAGCAGAAACGAATCAGACTCGTACCTGTGAGGATGCCGGTTTGATCCGTGGCCTCGCTCAGTGGGTCGGGGATCCGGCAAGTTGTATCACTGAATGTATTTCCAGGGGGTGGCACTGAATGTATTCACATCTGTTAGGGGATGGCCTGTGGGATAATTCAGATGTTTACAAACCTGATAGTTGTAAAGAGAATAAAAATAGAGTGAAAAGCAGGACAAACACTGACTGTTACAAAATCCTTAAATTAGGTGCTCTCTTTAAAATTCAGATTTTTTTCTGTGACAGTCCTTTTCAGACTTACACACCTCGCTAGAGCTTTACGTTTACCATCTTACTTCTTTTAGTAGCGGAGGCTAGTAATAAAATTCAGGATGGAAACAATAACTTTCCACATGTTTTGTTTAGAAATTATTACAGTATGTATAATTGGTTTCAAAATAACAATAAAGGTATGAAAAAGGACTATAACATGATTGAAACTTCAGGTGGCCCTTTAGACAGGAGATGCAGTCATTTAAGAAAAGGGGTACAGAAAAAAAATAAAAATCATTGTATAAATTTTAGAAAAAAGTAAACCAGCTATAATGAAAAAAATCATCATATAAATTTAAAAAAAAGAGGTATGACCCACAGATTTGTGTAAATGTTCTTTGATTTAAGGAAATTGCAGGGGTTTATTGTCTTTCATGTAGATTTTCCTCTTTGAGACAGGAAAGTCTTTTCTGAGCTGTGTGAGAGGAGCTGTTGCACATAAACTCAATTCACCTACATTAGCATCATGCCAGTGATGGGAAGCAGGGAACTTTATTATTGGTGATTTTATTTATCCTCTGTGGATTGAAATTACAATTGGATACATCAGTATTACACTGTGAACAGACCATCCCACATTCTGCCTGCTGAGTTCTCTCTCCATGTTTTATTTTACACACACACACGCGCGCGCGCACGCACATGTGTGTGTGTGTGTGTGTACATACAGTTTGTCTTTCTAGGGCCACACCCACAGCATATGGAGGTTCCCAGGCTAAGGGTTGAATCAGAGCTGCAGCCACCAGCCACAGCCACAGCCACAGCCTACTCCGCAGCTCACAGCTTTTTTTAATTTACAAATTCACTGAAATTGTTCTCCATTCAGACAGATCCACTCATGTTACTTTATGAACCTGGCAAGTATCTTAAATCTGCACATGTTTCTGTTATTTCCCTCTTCACATCCCTGGAGAATAGTAGGATATATTACATATCCCAGAATCAATATGTGGAAAGCATCTTGAACACTTTCTTGGTGCTCAGTTGACTTTATATTCACCATCTTTTCTCCAAAAGCTTAAATATCTGAAACAAGAAATTTCCTCTAACAGTTATTCAATCTCCTGACACACATTTATTGAGCCCATACTCTGTGCTAGTCTGGACTGAGCCCTGTGACGCAGCAAAGACCCACAGAGACCCTGTGCTGCCCTACCCTGCCCTGCTCTGCCGCTCTTACCTGGGGAATCTGCATACCAGGCAGGGGATCTTTGCTCAAAATCATCTCCCTCATCCCAGACTCCCTGAGGACAAGTTAAAAATGGTCATCTATGGAGTTCCTGTTGTGGCGCAGCAGAAACGAGTCCTAGCATCTAGGAGGATGTGAGTTTGTTCCCTGGCCTTCATCAGTGGGTCAAGGATCTGGCATTGCCACAAACTGTGGTGTAGGTCGCAGATGCAGCTTGGATCTGGTGTTGCTGTGGCTGTGGTGTAGGCCGGCAGCTGTAGCTCTGATTGGACCCCTAGCCTGGGAACTTCGTATGCTGCAGGTGGGGCCCTGAAAAAGCAAGAAAAGAAAAAGAAAAAAAAGTCCTCTACTCATCAGGGTAGGCAGAAACTACTAAACTGAAAATCAATCCAAAACATTTTCCTATCAAAAACGACTACGTTGGTGCTAAGAACGCAAGGGACAACTTTTCATCTTAGACCCAAATGAACAAGTGAGTCTCTTGGACACAAAGAGTAGAATATATTAGAATCTCAATATAACAGAATGGAAGGGAGAGGCATCAAGCACTGAAAGAAGAGAAAAATCTTCAGATTTAGAAAAATCTCAATGTCTACTATAAAATAATCCATAGACATTTTATAGAGCGTGCTAAAGAGAGATCGTCATGGAAACTTACAATAAATAAAAGGGTGAGTGCCTTCCTCAAATAGAGAAAGGGTCCCTGAGGAAATAACAATTTATTCTGGTGCGGCTGAATGGGACAAGAAGAATCTGGAACACGAATAAGTGGAATCTGGAAGAAACAAGACCTAACAGAAAAACAACCCAGAACCAAAACAATGTCCCTTTAACAACTCTGGTAATGTTGAAAATGGACTAGAACATTGTTTTAGAAGGCATGTCGTATTTACAATTTGTTAAATATATTTAGAATCTTAGGGAAAAAAATGTCATGTACTGAATATGTCTAAGACTGGGTTTTTCATATGCCACTTTTCCTGCTATAGTGAAACATCTGTCCTCCTACAGACACAATAGAAACTCCTGCATCCTGCGGGGAACCAGAAGGCCCAGAAGCTCAGAGTGGTGGACAAAAGCTCCACCCCGAGGGCAGCTGGTTCTCAATTGCCACAGTGGAATCATCTGAAGAGGCTTAGAAAACACCAAGGTCCATGCCCTGCACCCCACCCCAGAGAGTCTTTTTTATCCACCTAAGATGCCATCTGGGGACATATGATAACCTTCCGGGTGATTCTAATGTACAGTCAAGGCTGAACACTGCTGCTCATGGGGCAATTAGCTCCTGGCTGGTGGAACCGGTATATTCCAAACTGCATCCTAACACTTGCCTCTCACTTTGTCATCCTGTCTACAAACAGATAACCAGAGCCAGTGTCGGGTAGGAAGGAATGGGGGGAAGAAAACTATTTCTGTGTCTTCAGGAAGCCAATGTCAAATCCCTAATACTTAGGCATTTTTAAGAATCTTATGAAAGAACCTGGTTTATCCTCTCTCTGGCCTGTTGGCACCTGCTCTGATTCTTTTGTAAAAATAAGTATGTTCCCTTTTGAGCCTCTGCGATGAAACAGAATTTCGAAACCCTCATTTTACCTTTTGTGAGTAATTCATCTCATCACTCAACAAGTTGTTAGCTTAACTCAATATCCTTTTTTAACCTTCGTTTCTGAAACAGTCCATGTCTGATGCCACGTGACTGTTTACTTCCCTTGCTAACTTTTTGGATAAAAAGAAGTCCTGAACACCCAGGGCAGTGGTTTGCACCCACCCATACCAACGAGCTTATCCTGTTATCCCTTTGTTCCAGGGCTTCCTGGGGGGCACAGACATTGACTAAAGCACTGGCATCCAGTACTCATGGCAGCTCACAGGGTTCATCCACAAAGCCAGGTAACTCCTCTTCCACGGTGTGTGTCTTGTTATGAAAACTTCTCTCAGAGTTCCCATTGTGGCTCAGCAGTAATGAACCCAACTATCATCCTTGAGGATGTGGGTTCAGTCCCTGGCCTTGCTCCGTGGGTTAAGGATCCAGCATTGCCATGAGCTGTGGTGTAGGTTGCAGATGTGGCTCAGATCTGGCATGGCTGTGGCTGTGGCTGGTGGCTGTAGCTCCGATTTGATCCCTAGCCTGGAAACTTCCATATGCCGCAGATGCAGCCCTAAAAAGAAAATTAAAAAAAAAGGAAAACTTCTCTCTCCTCTTACTTGGCTGTCCTGGTGTTTGCCCTTCTGCCAAGGAGACTGTCAATGAGAATGAAGTCAATGGTATGCAGCCCTGTCTCCATGAGCCTCTTCCTCAGAGGCCCCTCAGTTGCTTCAGGAACAGGTTGTCAGTATTTAAGGAAGAGCCCAGCCAGCTGAGCCAGAGTTTGGCCTGACTGCCCTCTCCAGAGAAGGAACCGCTCCCTCGGTGCCATTCTGGATTCTTCTTTTAACGTTAATGTCACCTTGCCTGTGTTGATGAGATGTTATAGGGCCCCTCCCAAGAGAGCCCTTGGTTAGCTCTCACGTGGTTGCCCACTTGGAGAGAAATCAAATATCTCAACCACTGTCATCCTATGAGAAAGAGCCTAACACAATTGTCAACCTTTGTGCTGGGTCATCATCACTGTGCCATGTGGATCCAGTCAATGCAATACAGATTAACTACCCACAAAGCAATGTGAGGTAACAGATAACCAGAGCCAGTGTTGAGTAGGAAGGAGTGGGGGGAAGAAAACTATTTCTGTGTCTTCAGGAAGCCAATGTCAAATCCCTAATACTTAGGCATTTTTAAAAGTTGATCTTTATTATTTTTCTGAATATAAAGTAATGTAAGATTTCCTGTTGTGGCTCAGCGGGATAAGGACCTAACATTGTCTCCTTGAGCATGTGGGTTCAATCCCTGGCCTCACTCAGTGGGTTAAGTCTCCAGTGCTGCTGTGAGCTGTGGCATAGTTTTCAGACGTGGCTTGGATCCAGTGCTGCCATGGATGTGCCAGAGGCTGGCAGCTGCAGCTCTGATTTGACCCCTAGCCCATGAACTTCCATATGCTGCAGGTATGGCAGTAAAAAGAAAAAAATGAATATATGCTTCTTGCATCTGTTGTTAGGATGCTTTTAGCTGTGAGATAAGACCCACCTAAGACGACTCGAACAAATAAGTGAGTGCATTGTTCACAGGGGAAGAAGTCCAGAGTTAGGTCCACTTTAATGTTAGTGGACAGAACAGCTCACCAATGTCAAGTAAGGCACAGATTCCTTCAGCTTCTGCACTCTGTTGGCCACCATTCAGCTTCATATTAAGTCTGGTGGCCCTGGGGGTCATAGTGTGACTGCCTCATCTCTGTCCACTGAGAGAAAGAGGTGTCCCACATCCCTTCCAACAGAGTGAGGAAGAACTTCCCTGGAAGTTTCCAGAAAAACCTCTCCTCTAGTCTCAGGGACTGCAGCTGGGTCATACGGTCACTTAACCAGTCATGGAGACTGAGGTTACCCTCGTACCCACCAGCCATACCCATTCGACTGAGGGTCAGCATCTTCGGGGCACCAGTGCCAGGGGGTCAGCATCTTCTGGAGTACCAGCACTGAGTGGGAAGAAGCACTGGCATTCCATTAAGAAGGAAAAAGAGGAACAAATACAACACCTATGAAATTCACTTTGGAGAGACCTGACCAGTCTCCTTAAGTAGATAAGCAAAATACTGAAGAGCTGAAAAGCTAACAGAGAAGACAGAAATGGAATGATAAAAAATAATTGTGGAGTTCCTGGAGTTCCCGTTGTGGCGCAGTGGTTAACGAATCCGACTAGGAACCATGAGGTTGCGGGTTCGGTCCCTGCCCTTGCTCAGTGGGTTAATGATCTGGCGTTGCCGTGAGCTGTGGTGTAGGTTGCAGACGCGGCTCGGATCCCGCGTTGCTGTGGCTCTGGCGTAGGCCGGTGGCTACAGCTCCGATTCAACCCCTAGCCTGGGAACCTCCATATGCCGCGGGAGCGGCCCAAGAAATAGCAATAACAACAACAACAACAAAAGACAAAAAGACAAAAAAAAAAAAAAATTGTGGAGTTCCTGTCGTGGCTCAGTGGTTAACGAATCCGACTAGGAACCATGAGTTACAAGTTTGATCCCTGGCCTCTCTCAGTGGGTTAAGGAGCTGGCGTTGCTATGAGCTGTGGTGTAGGTCACAGACGCGGCTCGGATCCCGAGTTGCTGTGGCTCTGGTGTAGGCTGGCAGCTACAGCTCCAATTAGACCCCTAGCCTGGGAACCTCCATATGCCGTGGAAGTGGCCCAAGAAATGGCAAAAAGACAAAAAGACAAAAACAAACAAACAAACAAGCAAAAAACTTGATTGGTTTGAAAGAGGGCAGGAAACGAGACATACTGCAACAAACAGACGGGACAAAAAGAAAGTAAATAGCAAGACAGTAGACTTAAATTCAATGTTAAATGTATAAGGACTAAACATTCCAGGAGACTAGACTAAGGGAATCAAGCAAGAATCATCTATTTTTTTAATCCATGCACATGACTTAGGGAAGTTCCCAGGCCAGGTATCAAATCTGTGCCACAGCAGTGATCAGAGCCACACCTGTGACAATGCCAGATCCTTAATCCACTGAGCCACCAGGGAACTCCCATTTATTACTATTTGAAAGAAACTTACTTTAAATATAAGGATGCAGACAGATTGAAAGTATTGAAAGATAGATTGAAACTCCTCTTTTGTTAATGTTTGATGGCATCCTAGATGGGAAAGGATGCCATCAAATATTAATAAAAGAGGAGTTTCCATGTGGCTCAGGGGGTTAAGTATCTGGCATTGTCACTGCAGTGGCTCAGGTTACTCTTGTGGTACCGGTTTGATCCCTGGCGCAGGAACTTCTGCATTAATGAGATTCCGAGGCTACACTATTCTGCTTTTATATGATGAATATTCATAACCTCCTCCTTCCCAAGTTATTTACACAGGCTGTCATTCTTTGGCAGAAATTTTCCATTCCCTATTCTTGTCTATATAATATAAGTGGGTCATTAATGTGCCAAGTCATAGATTTTCTTAAGCTTTGCACTTTGGGACTTAGTTCTAGCAAACGGGATTCTACGCCTTAAAAAAGGAAGTCCTGGGAATTCCCATTGTGTCTCAGTGGTAACCAACCTAACTAGTATCCATGAGGATGCAGGTTCGATCCCTGGCCCTGCCCAGTGGGTTAAGGTTCCAGTGTTGCTATGAGTTGTGATGTAGGCTGGAAGCTGCAGCTCTGATTCAATCTCTAGCCTGGGAATTTCCATATGCCCCAGGTACGGCCCTAAAAAGACCAAAAAAAAAAAAAAAAAAAAAAAAAGATAGAAAAAGGAAGCCCTGCTAATTGCAAATAATAATGAAAAGAGCTACTGATGCCAGAAAAAAAGATGAAATACTAAGCAACAATTTAAAAAATAATTTTAGGAGTTCCTGTCGTGGCGCAGTGGTTAACGAATCCGACTAGGAACCATGAGGTTGAGGGTTTGGTCCCTGCCCTTGCTCAGTGGGTTAACGATCTGGCGTTGCCGTGAGCTGTGGTGTGGGTCGCAGACGCGGCTCGGATCCCGCGTTGCTGTGGCTCTGGCGTAGGCCGGTGGCTACAGCTCCAATTTGACCCCTAGCCTGGGAACCTCCATATGCTGCGGGAGCGGCCCAAGAAATGGCAAAAACACCCCAAAAATAAATAAATAAATAAATAAAAATAAATAATTTTAGACAAATTTGGAAGCTGAAATTTCTCTTTTTTTCCTTTTTTCTTTTTTTTTCTTTTTAGGGCCGCGCCTGCCGCATATGAGGTTCCCAGGCTAGGGGTTGAATCAGAGCTACAGCTGCTGGCCTATGCCAGAGCCACAGCAATGCCAGACCCTAGCCTCTTCTCTGACCTACGCCACAGCTCACGGCAACACCGGATCCTTAACCCACTGAGCAAAGCCAGGGATCGAACCCACAACTTCCTGGTTTCTAGTCGGATTCGTTTCTACTGTGCCACAATGGGAACTCCTGGAAGCTGGAATTTCTAAGAATGAAATCCTGCTTTATATTTAGTAACCATAAAATTTTCCTCATGAGAATGCCTATAAAAAGTCCTTTTCTGAGGTATATCTGGCTTTCAAAGTTTGGTGCTGTTCCTGAAAAACGCAGCTTTTAGTCTATATATATGCTGACTGTTAGTCATGGAAAACTCGATTCACATTGAGATTTGTGACCCTAGAAGGTATCAACGACATTCTTCTTTGTTAAAAACAAATAGTCTCAGATCTTCTTTCTCTACTCTCCCTTGGGACATAAAAGTAAGTCAATAGAGGACTAGTTCATTTGTCCTTAAACAAGGTGTTCCAGGAAGTTTACTCTGATAATTTGTCATTGTCTTTCAGCTTGAGGCTCACTTTTCCAGAGCAGACATATTTTATTTTCTGGGTAGTTAAATTCACCAGTTCCCTGTTGCTCCCAAAACAATGTCTCAAATCCCCTCCCTTTAATGAAGCCAAAAAGCCCAAGTGCTTCCTTTCCTAGATTCATTCTCCTTTACCTGCCCTCCCTCCTCCCAGCCTCCCTTGCAGCTAGAATGCAAGTAGGTGATGAGGGTTTAACCCATCAGATGCTCCAACTCCAGATTTTTGAATTGGAGACACAGACCACGAAGGACAGTAGAGCCCATAGTAGTGACGGCAGTGACCACAGCAATATCCAGTTCCTGCAAACTGTAGATATTATATGAAATGCCACAGCCTGTCCTCACTGGCCCGATGTTGGCTATGGCCTTGCAGCTGCCCAGTGTCCTTGGTTCCTAGCCTTCCTCCAACCTGCTTTGCAAGACGTCCTGGTGTTTCTGTGAACCAATGGCTTTTCAGTCCTTTTTTTTTTTTTTTTTTCCTGTTTAAACAGACTTGGTTCCTGACACCAAAAGTGCTGACAGAGGGAAACAAGAAGAAAATCCTTTTCTCAGACTGTGTCGCACTTTGCCCTCTGAGCACCAACAGTCCTTCATGAAAACAGCTCCTTATGTATAAACAATATACACACGAAAACAGGTCCTTATGCACAAACATCTCATAACAGCTGCATGTAAAACAAACAAAAACAACCCAATCAAAAAATGTGCAGAGGACCTAAATTTGCATTTCTCTAAAAAAGACATACAGGCGGCCAACAGACACATGAACAGATGTTCCACATCTCTCATTTTAGAGAAATGCAAATGAAAGCTACAATGAGGTATCACCTCACACTGGGCAGAATGGCCATCATTGAAATGTCTGCAAATAATAAATACTGGAGAAGTGGTGGAGAAAAGGGAACTCTCCTATGCTGTTAGTGGGAATGTAAACTGCTGCAGCCACTGTGGAGAACAATATAGAGGTACATTAAAAAACTAAAAACAGGAGTTTCCATTGTGGCGCAGTGGTTAACGAATCTGACTAGGAACCATGAGGTTGCGGGTTTGGTCCCTGCCCTTGCTCAATGGGTTAACGATCTGGCGTTGCCGTGAGCTGTGGTGTGGGTCGCAGATGCGGCTCGGATCCCACGTTGCTATGGCTCTGGCGTAGGCCAGTGGCTACAGCTCCAATTCGACCCCTAGCCTGGGAACCTCCATATGCCTCGAGTGTGGCCCTAAAAAACAAAACCAAAAAACCCTAAAAATAGGAGTTCCCTGGTGGTCTAGTGGTTAAGGATCTGACCATTGTCACTGCTGTGGCACAGGTTTGATCCCTGGCCTGGGAACTTCTGTATACCACAGGTGCAGCCAAAAAAGAAAACATAAAACTAAACTAAAAATAAAGCTACCATATGATCCTGCAATCCCACTATTAGGAATATATCTGGAGAAAACCAATCTTCATGGCAGCACTGTTTACAACAGCAAAGACATGGAAGCAACATAAATATCCATTGACAGATGAATAGATTAAAAAAAAGGTGTGTGTGTGGGGGGGTGTATACATACATATATGTGTATATATAATGGAATAGTATTCAGCTATAAAAAAGAATGAAATAATGCCATTTGCAGCAACATGGATGGACCTAGAGAGATACTCATACTAAGTGAAGTCAGTCAGAAGGACAAAAACAAATTGATAGCACTTTACATGTGGAATCTTTAAAAATGATGCAAATAAACTAATTTATAAAAGAGAAATAAACTAACAGACATAGAAAACAAACGTAGGGTTACCAAAGGGGGAGGGGAGAGGAATAAATCTGGAATTTCTGATGAAGAGATATACACTACTATAAATAAAGTAGATAAACAACAAAGACCTATTGTAGAGCACAGGGAACTATATTAAATATCTTGTAATAACCTATAATGGAAAACAATCTGAAAAAGAATATACGCGTATAACTTGATCACTTGGCTGTATACCTGAAACTAACACAACATTGTAAATCAACTATACTTCAATTTAAAAAAAACAAACAGCTCGGTTAGCCCTGGTTGTGTTTGCTCACCCGCCCCCGCTCCCCCTTTCCAGGCAGATTCCAGAGGACCAGCCCAGCAGCCAGGATCAGACATTCCCTTCACTCTCCAATCCCCACTGCCTCAACCTCCTCAAACCTGCCCAGAGAAGAGCCTCCACCCTGGACCACATGGCTCCCATCAGTAGACTCACTGGAGCCACCCATCCCACTCATTCATCCATCTGCCCAGACACGTATGACTGCACGGCCAGGACACAACTTGTGCCTGGCTTAACATCCTCTACTTATTGAGAAACTGGTTACTTTGGGAAATGATCTTTTTTCTAAAGTCTCTTCTAGATGGTCTTTGGCAGGACTAAAGGATTCCTGCTGAGCCTGACACCTGCTTCCTCAAGGCTTGGACCCTAATGATTTCCTTCTTTCCTCCCTCCTTCGCTTCCTCCTGCTTCCCACCAGCACTCATTGAGTTTCCCTAAGACTGAGGCGAGATGACAGAGCCTCAGCTCAGCCCTCCCTCAGAAAGCTCTCACTTTACCTGAGGGATGTTTTGTAAATCCCTGCACATCAGCGTCGTCAAGGCTCTTCCTTCTCGTGTAGGTGACGGATATCTCCCCTCTTTCTGATGCAAAGGAAATGCCTTCAGATCTGAATCATAAAACAGGTATTTTTTTTTTACATTTACATACACACAGATCTTTTTACATTTTTCAAAAAGAAATAAAATGGCTCTGCAGGAGTTCCCACTGTGGTGCAGGGGAAACACGTCCAACTAGTAACTATGAGGTGACAGGTTCAATCCCCGGCCTCGCTCAGTGGATTATGGATGCCGCATCGCTGTGGCTGTGGTGGAGGCTGGCAGCTGTAGCTCTGATTCGACCCCTAGCCTGGGAACCTCCATATGCTGAGGGTGTGGCCCTAAAAAGCAAAAAAGAAAGAAAGAAAAAAAGACTCTGCAAAACAAGAATCATTTGGCTGTGTCCAGGAGCCACCCAATAACACCTTCTCTGCCTTTCACCCATGGCTTCACGGCACCTAAAGTATAAGTAGGGCTTTCCCAGACTGTAGCTCCTGGAAAACTTTGCCTGCATGGCAGGTGCAGGTAAACTCCGAGTAACCAAGCTGGTGAGGCTAAAAGTGGTTTCCTATGTCACACTTAGTCCCTCGGGGTTCCTGGGGGCCAATGATCATGCACAAGAACGGCTCAGGTACATTCACTGCCAATCACCTCCAATAACTTTCCATAAATGTCAGTGTGCTTGTATTAACACATGCATATGCCACACACACACACACACACACACACACACAAACACACGATAGCTTCCCTATAAAGATGTATTTTAATAAAGTTAACTACAGCCATGAACACACATCGTCTCCAATTTAAATAAATATATACAGAAGTCCCAGTCGTGGCTCAGCAGAAACAAATCTGACTAGTATCCATGAGGATGCAGGTTTAATCCCTGGCCTTGCTCAGTAGGTTAAGGATCTGGTGTTGCTGTGGTTGTGGTGCAGGCCGGCGGCCACAGCTCCATTTCGACCCCTAGCCTGGGAATATGCCATGGCTGTGGCCCTAAAAAAGACATGAACAAACGAATAAGTAAACTTAAAATTTTTTGCCCTAAAAGTTCTAAGTAGGCTAAACTATTTACAAAATAATAAAAGCCAACAATACTTTTCATTCCCACTGAAGATGATTTTCCATGACCTTGACTTGCCGTGATCTGATTTCCATGACAGATTTTTCACGGGCCGCAAGCCCTCCAGGTCAGATTTTCTTCATCTCCTGGAGCCAGGGTCACACACACTTGCAGCCCTTCTGTCAGACACCTAGTCAGGACCCGGGAAGGATTATTTCAAACCAGGGCCATGAGAAGCAGAAGGAGAAAGGAAACCCCAAGTGACAGACCCACAGAAGAGTCTCCACCTTCCTTGAGGAGGCCTGGGTCTGCTCCCTGAAGGGTCCCGGAGGCTCATTTCAGAGACCACTGGGGGCTCTGAGGTTTAGCTGCCTAAAGACAGGGGTTCATGCCCCAGCTTGGGAGGTGCCCCCATACCTGCCAGGTGAAGGCACACCTGGGAGAAAGTTGAGGCTGCTCTTGGGTGGACTTCCTGAGAACCTGGGCACCAAACTCACACCCACTCATGGAGCAGACCTGAATGTCATTGCCAGTGGCTTAATCGCAGTCTTGAAGATAACAGTTTCTCATTATTATTATTTTTTACTATGCAACTGATGTTTCTTATAGAGTATCAGAAAATGCAAATAAGCAAAAAGAGAAGGAAGGAGATTGTCTTCAGGGTTACAAGTTTATTTCTTTTTGGTCTTTTTGTCTATTTAGGGCCGCGCCTGGGTCATATGGAGGTTTCCCAGGCTAGGGGTCCAATCAGAGCTGCAGCTGCCAGCCTACACCACAGCCACAGCAACTCAGAATATGAGAGTCATCTGCAGCCTACACCCAGCTCATGGCAATGACGGATTCTCAACCCACCGAGCAAGGCCAGAGATCAAACCCGTGACCTCATGGCTGCCAGTTGGGTTCACTAACCGCTGAGCCACAACGGGAACTCCAACAATTTGTCATTATTTTTTAAACCTTAAAATAGCCCCAATTCTTTACATCACATAGACTTTGATCCAAACCTTTGATTTCATTCCAAATTATTCTAAAAGACAAAAAATTTTTAATTGTAGAGATCTTTTTTACTACCACAGGCACTTGCCAAAACCAGCCCCGAATATTGGTTGAATGAGTCTCATCATACTTGTATAAAGCTTTTAACAGTTAACCAAAATTCTTCCTCCTACTGTCTCATTTGATGCACCCAGGAGTCTCGAGGAGGTGGAAGGCTTAGTGAATGCATCCATTTAACAATCAACGTAACAGAGACCCAGTGAGGCACAAGCCTTGCACAGCTAGTAGACAGTAAAGGAGCCAGACCTCTCCAGCTTGTGCTCTGTACCTGCTCAAAATAGAAATACACAGAGAAATGTTCCCTGACATTTTCCAGGCTGAAACACTGAGGCACGGAAAACCTAGTTTACCTATCTTATGTGGTCTGCTATTAACTTATGATTTGAAATGAAAGCTAACTATGAATAATTTTGTATCTATACTTTCCAAAAGGAGAGAAAGAGAGAGAGAATCAGGACTAAATTATGTAAGCTATAAGAGTCTTTTTTTTCTCAGCAGGCAAAATGTAGGCAATAAGCACAGCTGCTGCAAGGCTGTACTGCCGGCTCTCATCTCCTTTGTATGATAGTAACATTTTCAACAAACTGTTTATCACTGGGATTTAGTAAATCAAACTATATTTTTAAAAACCAGAGTCATTATTTAAGGACCTAATGTGAAAATCTTATGTAAGCTGAAGAATTAGTGCCTAATATTTCTTTCATACAAATATACCCTGTTTCCACAATTCTAAAGTACACTCTATTCTTTTTTCTCATTCTAACCTAAGATCAGCATGCATCTGTGAAAGGATGCAGTCAATGTGTCCTACAATAACTGTCCACCAGGTGGCAGTCGTGAGGCAATAATAGGAAACTCCATTGACGCCTTCAGGCAGAATAGAAACATTGCCCACCTCAAAAGCATCTTAGACATGATGAAATACATAATGGCTTCCTTGAAGCAAGATACAATAAGTGCTGATTTTGAATAGCACTAGGACCTAGGTTATACTCTAATCCTAGCTTTAGAAGTCACGAAAAGCGTGAACCTGTGAGATCTCAGGCACCCCAACTTTCACCCCAATAAAAGCCCAACCCTAGAATCCACCCCTCCCCCCAACCCATGGCAGCCTTGCTGTGTGATCCCAGGAGTGCTATGTACCCTCCAGGACTTTCCAGTAGCAAATCTTGTTTTTTCAAAATTCCCTGGTACAACAGATTGTTGCCAGGTTTCAATTTGCAACTAGAATAGGAACCTCAAGGGCAGGTCCAGCCACAGCACTGGTTGGGAAATGTTGTGTGGGCCTTGTCACAAATAGTACCTGTCCAGGTGAGTGCCCCCAGGCATTGCTAGCGGATAGCATCACTATCCATAGGCTGAGACCATACACAAAAGAACTATTTCTCCTAAATAGCTCACATCACTATTTCATGATGTTTTATACTTGGTGGCTTACATAGAAAATTGCAAATACACATTCTGCACCAGGCATACAATTATTTCCTTCTTCTCCACTCCAGGCTTCTGTCAATCTGTCCTCACTGCACATTATATAAGCACACCAATCAGTATGATAAAAATGTCCCTAAAAGGGCAGCCAATAAGACATGACATATTTCATGAAAAGAAAAGGAAAAAAAGTTCAGCAATAACTGAAATGTCAACATGGTTTGAAAGAAACCCTATTAGCAATACAAAGATGCTATGCTTGTGATAAGCTTAATTAACAAAATAATAAAGCCTTTTAGAAAAAATACTAATAAAACATTCTGGTGTTGAAAGCTTCTCTCTGATGAGTTGGAAAAGCAAAGAAAAATAATCCAGTTTAGAAAGATTTTGTTTATCCTTCTTTCCTAGAGTTGGAGCCAACAATTCTGATAGTTTGGATTAGCTCTTAATATTTCTAACCATTTGAGCATTCAAATCAACAGTGCACATCTGGGAATAGGCTGTATCACCACAGATACAGACTGTGGAATGAAGCTTCTCCACCCCTAAGTCACAAGCCTTCTCTCCCACCACTTTGACCAGCAGCCTTTAGCAAAAGGGTAAAAGGAAGTCAGCGACCCCAAGACATTAACACAACCAGGACCTGCACATGGTGCCCATGGGACTTCCTTCTGCCCCAGAGTTTCTAAGAGCTCAGCTGCCCACTAAATGTACAGTCTTGTAACCAAGTAACCCATCCCATTATGCAGCTTAGTCACTTTTTTATTATTATTATTAATTTTTTTTATGGCTGCAGCTGCAGCATATGGAGGTTCCCAGGCTGGAGGTCAAGTTGGAGCTGCAGCTGCCAGCCTGCACCACAGCCACGGCAACACCAGATCCAAACCCTGTCTGCAACCTACACCGCAGCTCAGCGCAACGCCAGAACCTTAACCCACTGAGTGAGGCTAGGGATGGAACCCTCATCCTCATGGATACTAGTCGGATTCGTTACTACTAAGCCACAACAGGAACTCCCCACTTAAAAACAAAACAAAACAAAACAAAACAAAACAAAAACTACATTATTATCAAAATTGATACAGTGAAACAATGACAGAGCAGGGTGGGCAGGTTAGTGTGGGTAAGAGGCTCACACAATTCTTGAGGCTTGAGAGAGACGAGACAAGTCTTTTTATCTGGAAACCTCTTTTAGGCTTGAAAGAGAGTTCCTGTGTTCATTTATCCATTAACTTGACAAGTTCATAGTGTCTCCGTACTGCTATGTATAAGATTCACACTATAGGGAAAATAATTGGTGTTTTAGAGTCAAATGGACCTGGATTCGACTGCTGACATCAACAACGCTTTTCCTGAGACTGAATTTCCTCACCTGTTAAGTTAAAATAACATGATCTTTGAGGGTCTTCCTAAGGATCTGAAATAATGTATATAAAATTCCTGACACCTAGTCAATAATAAATGAGAGCTATAGTTACTACAATTTCTTATTAACATTGTCTCTGTTAAGCAGTCTAAGTCCCCTCTTCAACCCTCCATATTGACCTGGAGGTGATTCTTCCTCTCAACCAACTTCTTCATCTTGACAGCGAGAAATTCATGTTTCCACCAGCTTTTTCTTAACTCGGCTCAACCATGTCAGTTCACAGCCCCTAACAAAGACTTCTTCCTTGATGGAACATTAACCAGGCTCCTGCTATTACCTAGCAAGGGGTCACTGCCTGACACCTAGAAGCCAAGACCAGGGCACTGGCTTTTGAAAAAAGAAAAGGTTCACTCTGTGTTGTACATTCTGTGGGCTTTGACAAATGTATAATGACACATATCCACCCTTACGGTGTCACATAGAAGAGTTTCACTGCCTAAAATCCCCTGGGCTGCACCTATTCATCCCTTTCTCCTTCCCCTGAGCCTCTGGCAACCACTAACTTTTTCACTTTTTTTAAATAGTTTTGACTTTTCTAGAATGTCATGTCGTTAAAATCATATAGAATATAGTCTTTTCATATTGGCCTCATTCATTTAACTATACACATTTAAGCTTCCTCTATGTCTTTTTTGTTGTTTGATAGCTCATTTCTTTCTCTCTCTCTTTATTTTTCATGGCCATCCTGTAGCATATGAAATTTCCTGGGCCAGGGACTGAATCTGAGTTGCAGCTGCAACCTATGATGCAGCCACAGCAAAACCAGATCCTTTAACCCACAGTGCTGAGTTGAGGAGCCAAGCCATGCCTCTGCAGCGACTCGACCTGCTGCTGTCAGATTCTTAACCCACTGCGCCACAGCAGAAACTCTAGCTCATTTCTTTTTATTGCTGAGCACTATTCCATTGTATGAATTTACTGTAGTTTGTTTTTCCATTCACCTACTGAAAAACATCTTGGTTGCTTTGAAGATTTGGCAATTACAAATAAAAGTATAACAAACATTCATATACAGATTTTTGTATATGAATCCCCCTACTTTTTTTTCTTTTTTTTTTTTTTTTTTGCTATTTCTTGGGCCGCTCCCATGGCATATGGAGGTTCCCAGGCTGGGGTTTAATTGGAGCTGTAGCCGCCAGCCTATACCAGAGCCACAGCAACACAGGATCCAAGCCGCGTCTGCGACCTACACCACAGCTCACGGCAACGCTGGATCGTTAACCCACTGAGCAAGGGCAGGGACCGAACCCACAACCTCATGGTTCCTAGTCGGATTCGTTAACCACTGCGCCACAATGGGAACTCCAGAATCCCCCTACTCTTGATGTGTAATGGAGTTCCCCTTAGTAACTTTCCATCTGCTGACCCCTCACTCTGCTTGCTGGCCATAAATTCCGGGGTGCCTTCGTGTATTCAGAGTTGAGTTCAGTCTCTCTCTCCTCTTGCAGTAGTCTCACATGGAGTCTTCCTTACCATTCTAACAAGTGTCAGGGAGTTCCCATTGTGGCTCAGTGGTAACAAATCTGATCAGTATCTAGGAGGACACAGGTTTGATCCCTGACCTTTCTCAGTGGGTTAAAGATCTGATGTTTCTGTGAGCTGTACTGTAGGTTGCAGACATGGTTTGGATCTGGTGTTGCTGTGTCTGTGGCGTAGGCCGGCGGCTGCAGCTCCAATTCAACCCCTAGCCTGGGAACTTCCATGTGCTGCAGGTGCGGCCCTAAAAAGACAAAAAAAAAAAAAAAGAAAAAAAAAAAGAAAGAAATGTAAACCATTCTTTTTTGTTGTTGTTGTTGTTGTTTTGGTTTTTTGTCTTTTCTAGGGCCGCTCCCATGGCATATGGAAGTTCCCAGGCTAGGGGTAGAATTGGAGCTGTAGCCGCTGGCCTACGCCAGAGCCACAGCAATGTGGGATCTGAGCCATGTCTGCGACCCACACCACAGCTCACGGCAACGCCGGATCCTTAACCCACTGAGCAAGGCCAGGGATCAAACCCGGAACCTCATGGTTCCTAGTCGGATTCATTAACCACTGCGCCAGGATGGGAACTCCTCCAGAAATGTAACCATTCTAACAAGTGTCAGAATCATTTTTCTTTTACATCCCTCTGCCTGTCTTTGACTAGATGGAGTCACTGCCTATTAAGACAGAAAATGGTACTTGGCCTCTTATAGAGTCAGGATGTGTCAGCAGAGGGCCCAGCTGATTCCTCTGAAGCAGGTCCACCACTAGTCTACCCACCACACTGGGCAAACACTCTGCTTCTGAAACAGAATCACAGAGCTGGTTGCCCTTGGAGCCCTGGAGGAAGCAAGATGGCTCCACTCCAGGCTCAGGCCTCCGCCGGCATTGCTGTGGCTCTCCACCACTGTCTTTGCCTCCCTTTGGAGGCCGGCCCGCACCCTCTCTCAGTTGATTCCCCTTATTAGAACTCCCCCCTCCCCCATTTCCCCAGTCCCCTGGAGCCTTGCTGAGTGACCCGCTGACAAAAGGATTGAACTGCTGATGCTGATTCTAGGGTCTTCCTCTCAGAGTCACACTTGCAGTGCATCTTGGACTTTTGATGTCTCAGTTTGAAGAGCTGGCAGAGGCCTTGGTGCTCAGCAAGTCTTGTGTTTTCCCCATGATAGCAGTGAGCTGAGGCCCTTACTAAATTGAGGTTACTAGGCATCTGGCCCTTGATATTCCAAATCTGGGTTAGGGCCCAGGAACGTAGGGTTTTAAGAAACACTGTAAGTGAGACACATGCACCCGCATGTTCACTGCAGCTCTATTTACAATAGCCAAGACATGGAAACAACCCAAATGTCCATCGACAGATGATTGGATTAGGAAGATGTAGTCTATATACACAATGGAATACTACTCAGCTATAAAAATGAACAAAAGAATGCCGTTTGCAGCAACATGGATGGAACTAGAGACTCTCATACTGAGTGAAGTAAGTCAGAAAGAGAAAGACAAATACCATATGATATCACCTATATCTGGAATCTAATATAAGGCACAAATGAACCTTTCCACAGAAGAGAAAATCATGGACATGGAGAACAGACTTGTGGTTGCTGAGGGGGAGGAAGTGGGGTGGTTGGGGAGCTTGGGGTCAACAGATACAGACTATTGCCTTTGGAATGGATTAGCAATGAGACCCTGCTATGTAGCACTGGGAACTATGTCTGGTCACTTATGATGGAGCATGAAAATGTGCGAAAATAGAATGTGTACATGTATGTGTAACTGGGTCACCATGCTGTACAGCAGGGAAAAAAATGTATTGGGGAAATAACTATTTAAAAGAAGAAGAAGAAACACTGCAAGGGGAGTTCCCATCATGGCGCAGTGGAAACCCAAATCCGACTAGGAATCATGAGGTTGCAGGTTCAATCCCTAGCCACACTCAGAGGGTTAAGGATCCAGCACTGCCATAAGCTGTGGTGTAGGCTGCAGACATGGTTTGGATCTGGCACTTCTGTGGCTCTGGCATAGGGCGGCAACAGCTCCAATTAGACCCCTGGCCTGGGAACCTTCATATTGCAACCCTAAAAAGACAAAAGACAAAAAAAAAAGAAAAAAGAAAAGAAACACTGCAAGGGATTATCACCTTCAGAGACGATTGGGAGACACTGAAATTCTACCATAACCCTGATTATTTTACAGAAGAGGAAGCTAAGGCCTGCACAGGAGCAATGGCTCACCCAAGGCCGCCCACTCCTCCTTGGCAGATCCAAGTCCAGGGTCAGGTTACTGTCTCCAGGGCAATGTCTATGCCCTTCAATCTGCAGCCTCTGCTCAGGGAAGCAGGAGGCTCAAGCTGGGAGCTTGGGCACTAGATTGGCCAGAGGGTGAGGAGGAGTCCACTCCATCAGTAATGACCCCTCTTGAAACACCCTGTTTCATGGCTGCAGGTGGGTCAGCCTCCCATTTAATACAGGAGACTAGCAGGCCTTCAGGAATAATGACTGTTGCTGTGGATCTGGTCCCTGTCCTAAGGGTCAGGAGAGCTGGCTACAGTCACTAGTGACCTTGAACTAGAGCCACTGTATCCATCTAGGCCCCAGTGTCTTCATGTATAAAATAAGGTAACTGAACTAGATTAGGGTCTCAAAATTTTCCCAAGAAGGAGAGTCCCCGTGAAGGGCCGAGGAGCTCAGGCAGAGTTGCAGTAAGAATTGGGGCTGATGTTAGAGAAGAAAAAGGAGGAAGAAACAGCATCTGTGGGCAGTTCTCAGTGTGAGCCGCCCTGGAAGACAAGAAAACTTTCCTCCAGTATAAGTTCCTTGAACAAGGTAATGAATGGACCCCTTCACATTCTTGGAAAATTATCACAGACCCTCAACCATCATTCAAATTTTTATTACAGTGTTACTTCTATATGTACAACCATAAAACAATGTATAAAATCCATTCTTATAGGAGTTCCCTTTGTGGCTCAGCGGTTAACGAACCTGACTAGGATCCATGAGGACATGAGTTCAATCCCCGGCCTCACTCAGTGGGTTAAGGATCCAGCACTGCTGTGAGCTGTGGCGTAGATTGAAGGTGTGGCTTGGATCTGATGTTGCTGTGGCTGTGGCATAAGCTGGCAGCTGTAGCTCTGATTTGACTCCTAGCCAGGGAACCTCCATATGCTGTACCTGTGGCCATAAAAAGCAGATAAAGTAAAATAAAATCCATTCCTTTTTTTTTTTTTTTGTCTTTTTGCCTTTTTTTGAGCCGCTCCCGCAGCATATGGAGGTTCCCAGGCTAGGGGTCCAATCAGAGCTGTAGCCGCTGGCCTACACCAGAGCCACAGCAATGCAGGATCCGAGATGCGTCTGCGACCCACACCACAGCTCACGGCAACGCTGGATCCTTAACCCACTGAGCAAGGGCAGGGATCGAACCCACAACCTCATGGTTCCTAGTCAGATTCGTTAACCACTGCGCCACGACAGGAACTCCAAATCCATTCTTATAGATAACTGCTAACTGTAGAACAAAACTAAAATCAGATACCATAAAGGCAATAAAATGCAAATTCATGATATTACATGAATGTGACAGGTAAGTGGATGATATTGTCTGGCAGAAACTCAATTGCCAGTTTGGGGTTGATAGCAGCAAAGTGTTAGCTCAGTGCTGGTCCTATATTAAGACTTTTTCTCTGTTGTGATTTTGAAAATATAGCTCCCCCCAAACATCAGTTTGAACACGACCCAGAGGTATTAACATACCCCAGCTTTGACTGTAGTTTAGGAGAAGGAGACCTTTCACTTAGCCACAAACTCTGCAAGTGAGCAATGCCCATGTCACTTGATAACTCTGTAAAGTTTTCTCTTTCATTTGAAGATATGTGTCTGCATTCAGTGGGCAACTAATCCAATTATTGTTACACTCCAGAACAGAGCCATTTTTCAAGGCATACTGACTACTAAAATTATTGTTAATTGAATGGTTGAAAATTGAGATTTTTCAAAGACTGAGACCACAGGGCACATCCACTGGAAATGTAAACATGGACGTTATGGGGCAAGTTCCTTCTTAGTCTGACATGTCTATGTTTGGTGTGTTCTGAGATGATTCAATTCGCTCACATTTCTGGGTTCAGCCTGATGCAAAAAAAATCTCTCTCAGGGATGTAGCACACCAGGAAGTCAATTGAATTTTACTTGGTATAAACTCAGTAATAAACACAAATCAAAGGATAAACACAGGATTCTGATGACCAGAGCACGACTGAAGGGTGGTCCTCTAGACGATTCAGAATCTGTTTCTAGTAACTGATACAGATTATCATCACCATGGAAACCAAAACTTTCATTTTCTTTTTTTTTTTTTTGGTCTTTTTTTCTTTTTGCTTTTTCTAGGGCCGCTCCCTTGGCAAATGGAGGTTCCCGGGCCAGGGGTGTAATCAGAGCTGTAGCCACTGGCAGACATGCGGGATCCGAGCCGTGTCTGCGACCCACACCACAGCTCCCAGCAACGACGGATCCTTAACCCACTGAGCTAGGCCAGGGATTGAACCTGCAACCTCATGGTTCCTAGTCAGATTCATTAACCACTGAGCCACAGCAGGAACTTCCCCCAAATCTTCATTTTCATACGGAATGTACAGGTCCTTGAGAAATTGTCCAACTCTGAGAAAGGGGAGTTCAGCAGGAAAAGTTAAACTCTGTCAAGAACTGGCTCTGGAAGTTTGGGTCAGTGTTCACATCTTTGGGGATCTGTTTCCTTGTCTCTGAAAGCATCCTACAATCCCCCTTCCCTCACGAGCTCACTCTGAAAGGGAACGAGGCGTGTATGAGAAGGCATTTAACCCTCACAAGGCTAACAGATGGAAAACACAATCACGGTGGCAGTGAAATTGACAGCACTAATGGCCTGAACCTAGCCAGAACACAGATTGGGACTTGAACCCATGTGCTGGGACTTAAGCCCAGCCAAAATCCCCCAGATTGGGACTCGAACCCAGCCTAAAGCCAGATTGGGACTTAAACCCACAGTTTTAAATCCGAGTTACTCACCCTGTGTCTGGACTCACTAAGGTTCAGGTTCTTTACGCCTCCGTGCAGGAGGAATTCAGCAAGAGACAAGGTGAGAGGCAAGAAACAGATTTAATAGGATAGGACGCTTAATAAGAGATGCAAGCGGGCAGGAAGGAAGCTCTGCCCTGAGGCTCCGGTGGGCCAGTCTTATCATCCTAGGGGCACGGGGGCTGGAAAGGCCCGCCTCTTCCTTTTTGGGAGTAGCAGCTCCTCCTTAACATCCAGTAAGGTTTGTATTCCAATCAGCTGAAGGGCGGTCTTCAAACTCTAGCCCTTGGTCTGAATCTAAATGCAGACCTCATCCCATCCCCCACCCAAAGACCTGAGGCAGTTCTAGCACCTCCACTAGTTAAGCAAGCCTGCCTTGTTCTGGCGGTTTTCCTAAACTACAGTGGTCGCTCCCAGCATCTCCCAGGTTTCCCTCATTATCTATGATCTCCTACTGGGACTTCTACAACCACCTGTGCCTCCTCTATCCCTGGCAGCAGGGCCACTAGATTATAGACTAGAGGTTGACCTCCAAATGCTTTGAAATGTCTTAGTCTGGGAACAGATGCATCTCCTGGCCTTTCTTTCTGGTCCTTCCTGTTTAGGCCACTGCCAGCAAGTAAGGGAGGTGATGATTGGCTAGCTTTCTCAGAGTCTAAGAGCAGTAAGGGCCCATTCCTTGCTCTCTGCTGCCCTCTTCAGTAGAGAAGTTGGCCTTGCATCGAATGGGGTCTCTGCAGCAAGTCCGGAACTACCGTGTAGGCCCAACCAAGTCTTAGGGCCTTCTGGGCTTCTCAGCTCAACAGTCCAGCCCCAACCCCTTTTCGGAATCCCACAGCTCCAGCCTGGCCCTGATTCACTTCAGGCTGCAAGTCCGCAGGCCTTGTATAAACCTTTCTGTTCATTTTTCAGTCTGCATGATTCTTTCTTCCCTGCTCTTGTTGTTACGGTTTGGTTAAGATGATTTTAGGGCCCTGAGACCCCATAAGGAATTCTCCTGTCTATTGATTTCTGATTATTCATTAGCCACCGAGGTAAGAAAGACATGCACTGTTGTTCTAATTCCATTTTAATGTCGAAAGTCTATTTGCATGTCTAATTCTACTTTTAATGACTCATGTTTGCATTAGTCTTTGAACACCCTTGAGGCTGTGCTACCAAATAAGCAGTATCTTTGTTTGCCACTCACAGCCACATTTTCCTTTAGACCAGAGAAGCAATTTCCAAATGAGCCACTTGGGACTCACAGAGGGATGCAGGGGGTTCAGGGAAGAAAACAGTAAAACTTATATTTTTATATAGTATGTTTAATATAATTCTTCTTAAATAACAATCTCCAACAATGTTTTATAATATATATAATATACTAGTGGACTAGTAAAGGTGTAGCATTTATAAATATTTATATATTGTGAAGGAATGCTAATTTTATTTGATTTGTTTTGCTACAGAAGGGATATATAATGATAAAAGTTGGAGAGTGCTGTTCTAGTTAAGTATTTATCATACTGGTTATGTTTCAGAATCACTGTGGGAGCTTTTTTTAAAAGTATATTATGGAGTTCCCATTGTGGCTCAGTGGGTTAAGAACCCAACACAGTGTCCATGAGGATGTAGGTTAGATCCTTAGCCTCCCTCTGTAGGTTAAGGATCTGGCAGTGCTCAGGTGTTGCTGTGGCTGTGGCATAGGCCAGCACCTGCACCTCCAGTTAGACCCCTAGCCCAGGGGCTTCCGTATAACGCAAATGAAGGTGTAAAAAGAAAAAAAAAAAAAAAAGTATCTTATGCCCTAACCACATCCCAGACTCAGTAAACCACACTTTTCAGGAATAAAGTGAGGGATATGTGAATTTTTGAAAAGCATCCCGTGGCGATTGTGACACAAACACCTTTGCTACAAATTACATAGTTCTCAAGACTGTCAGCTCATGAGGGCAGGTTACATCCGTCTCATTCATCATTGTATCTGTAGAGCCTCGCATACTGCCTGACACAGATGTTCCAGAACTATTTGCTGAAGGAAGGAATAACGAACAAATGAACCACAATCCAGAGATGGCCCCTGCCAACTCCCCCAGCCTCTGTTTTATCCTTTGTGTTTCCATTTGACTGTTTTGCACAGTTGAGAACCAATCACATATAAAACGGAGCAGCTTATTTGATCACTTTTAGTAAACAGATGTTTACGCCTGAAAGTGACTGAAGTGTAGCATTGTTTATCATTTAGCATCTCCTATTACAAATCAGACTACACAGGACATCTTTCTACATAAAGCTTTCTTCTATATATCGAGTCATAGGCACAGGATAGAGCCCCAGAGGGGGATTTCTAAAGAGTAAGACCATTTTAAAGGCTGCTGCGGAAAGGACAAATTAACACTGACCCCAGAAGCAGGACATTCTGGTTTAAGGAACCAGAACTTTCACGGTATTCATGATCCAGCAGAGAGAGGATCTTCAGGAGAAACAGAGAAAGCGAGCTTGTGCCCCTCTGCCACAGCGCTCGCCTCATGCTGGAGAGCAGGCGAGTCGGACTGCCACCAGGAATCGAAGGGACTTGTTGGAAATGTTGTTTTTTCTTCTAAAGAAGAGCGAAGTGGCATTCCCGTCATGGTGCAGTGGAAACAAATCCAACTAGGAACCATGAGGTCGTGGGTTTGATCCCTGGCCTCGCTCAGTGGGTTAAGGATCAGGTGTTGCCATGAGAAAAGGTGTAGGTTGCAGATGTGGCTTGGATCTGGCATTGCTGTGGCTGTAGTGTAGGCCAGCAGATGTAGCTTTGATTAGACCCCTCGCCTGGCAATCTCCATATGCAGCAGGGGTAGCCCCAAAAAAAAGCAAAAAAAAAAAAAAAAGAAAAAGAAAAGTGAACTGATTTTGGTCAAAGGGTATTGTCAGATCTCTGTAATTTTTCTGGAGCTTTGTGGTGCAGCAAAAAGGCTTAAAGTGTCTAATTGTGGAGTTCCCATCGTGGCACAGTGGTTAACGAATCCGACTAGGAACCATGAGGTTGTGGGTTCGATCCCTGCCCTTGCTCAGTGGGTTAAGGATCCGGCGTTGCCCTGAGCTGTGGTGTAGGTTGCAGACGCAGCTTGGATCCTGCGTTGCTGTGGCTCTGGTGTAGGCCAGTGGCTACAGCTCTGATTAGACCCCTAGCCTCAGAACCTCCATATGCCTCGGGTGCGGCCCTAGAAAAGGCAAAAAGACAAAAAAAAAAAAAGTGTCTGTGTTCTAGTTCCCCTGTTTCTACCCCTTACTGGCTATGACCCGTAGATTCTCCAAGCCTAAGTTTCTAGACCAGAAATGTGAATATTCACAGCTATGCGACAGGGCTATTGACTCTGAAGCACTATTAGGTGTTGGAGATAAAAGAATTAGTTTTTATACTGGGAGTGGCTCCCATGAAAAGATGCCATCCTGCCACTCCTCTGTTACAGTGGACTGTTTACCCACAGGGGGGTTGACTGCAGAGTCAGCTGCAGGCTCTGAGGAGATCAGACCAGTCCAAGCACTGTTTTGCTTTTCCTGGCAGGTGTGCCAGTAAAACCAGTCGGGCAAGTTCCCGAGGTGCCAAGACGCTCTCAAGGGAAGCAGCTTCCCTCTCCTGCTCTTCAAGGACTGCTCACTCCAGAAGCCAGCAAGCAGTGTCCTTTGCAATGTTTGGGTGCAGCCCAAGGGCAAGGCCTGTGTTTCATCTTTGGTGGAGGGTCCCTAGTTCCCAAACTTTGGTGTGTGTGAGAGTGACCTTGGGGTGCTCAAAAGATATGCAAGCACCCCCTCCAGAGATTCTGATTCTGTGGGTTCTGGGGTGGTGCCCAGGAAGCTGCATTTCCTCCCATGATTCTGAGGAAGGAAGCCTGAAAGCTGGGTTTGGGGAAACACGGGCAGAGCAGACACAGCCTAGGATGGGGAACCAGAAGACTTGAATTTGAGGTGAGAGAGTCCCACTTACCTCAGCATAAACCTCAGAAATCATTCTGCTTCACTGGCCCTGTGTCTTCATTTTAAAGCTTTTACAACCAAGGGGGCAATATTCATATGTCAACAGGCCCATTGCAGAGCCTCCTTGCCTGCCCAACTGGCATCTTTCACAAGCGTCCTATCTTAATACATCTATTTCTTGCCCATTAAAAAAAAAAGGTCCTGTTGCTCAGAGATTGAATTAAATTAGAAACTGTAGACAGGAAAATACCCCTGCAAAGCACACATTTAAGGTCCTAAAGGTTGTCTCTCGCCCTTTGCATTGAAATAAACATGTATGACAGCTGGCTAGTTTACACCATATCCCCAACTGGAGCCTTGGCCCTGAGATGAAGAGTTGTCCTCTGTCCTGTTTGTGTGTTTTGTTGTGACAGAGCAATGCTGGCCTCCCACCAAGCAGTGCTTCCAGATTTCCTGCATGGCGCTCCTTGTGCTTGGAGGGATGGCTGCTGTGACCCGTCTTGGGATCCCCATCAAACCTGCAAGTATGTGTCTCCCTGAGGTGATGGATCTGTCAGTAACTCACTTGACCAGCAAGAGTACATTACCCTCATGAATTTCCAAAGTGGGTAAGTCTCCTGATAGGGGTGATATGGAGAGTCCACTGATGATGGGGGGCTGGCCCATGGTCTGTGCCAACCGTTGCTCTGGATACCTTAACAGACCTCATCTTTATTTCCTTCTTTTCAACAGAGACTCAAGGAAGTTAGGTGATTTGCCCAAGGTCATAGAGCTGGTAAATCGATAAGCCAGGCTTCCAATCCAATCAATCCTGGTCTGCTCAACTCTGAAGCTTACACAAGATGTGGTTTCTTTTTCTTTCTTTTTTTTTTTTTATGGCCAGACTCACAGCATATGGAGGTTCTGAGGCTCGGGGCTAAACTAGAGCTGTAGACACAGGCCTACGCCACAGCCACAGCAACACCAGATCCAAGCTGCCTCTGCAACCTATACCACAGCTCATGGCAACACCAGATCCTTAACCCACTGAGCAAGGCCAGGGATCAAACCTGCGTTCTCATGGATACTAGTCAGATTCATTTCCACTGAGCAAGATGGGAATTCCAGGATGTGGTTTCTATCTTCAAAGAATTTTTCCTTAGTTAGGGAGACTAGGGAAGCAGTGGTGAACAATATAGGAGAGCATGTCATTCAGTATTAAATGAGATTGGGGGATAAACAGTGTTAGCACTATTATTTATTTATTTTGAGTGAAATTTGCCACAATCACAATGCCAAGCACCTAATGGATTAAGGGATACACACAGTAGTGTTACCTGCCTTTTAATTATCAACCTAGTCCAACTACAAAGCTTACAAGATGCAAAATGAACCTACCCCAAGCCCAACTCTAATCCAGGTATCTAAACAATTTCCTGTTTACCATTTCACACACCAAACCATAATTTTCTGGAGATAACGTGATTTTAGGTGTAAATATGTTTGAGATATGTTACCAATCTACCATTTACATCTTTTTTTTTTTTTTTTTTTGGTCTTTTTGTCATTTTGTCTTTTAGGGACGCACCACCAGCATATGGAGGTTCCCAGGCTAGCAGTCGAATTGGAGCTGTAGCTGTCAGCCTACACCACAGCCACAGTAACGCAGGATCCGAGCTGCATCTGCAACCTACACCATGGCTCACAGCAATGCCAGATCCTTAACCCACTTGACCGAAGCCAAGGATTGAACCTGCAACCTCATGGTTCCCAGTGGGATTCGTTTCTGCTGCGCCACGACGGGAACTCCAGAATCTTTAATAGATATCTGCAATATTCCCCTTGGACAGTTCTCCCTAATATTTAAAAATATCCAAATGGCATTCCCCAATAGCATTTTTTTCCTGTCCATCTTAACATTTCAATAGTTATGGCTTTAAAGATAAATAAAATTGTCCAGTTTTACAGTGCCCCAAGTGTTCAGGCTGGAGATGGGATACTGTTTTCTTTGCTGACTGTGCCTGCATTCCCAGAATTCACTGCAAAGATGGCATTCAACACTGTGCTGATTGGAGTGATGAAAATTTATGTGAATAGAAGACTTTTCTAACTATTGTTTTGGAAAGGCTTAAACACTGTTATAGTTCCTTTAAGAGTTCTCTCCCCACAAAATGACGTATGTATCTTAAAGGTGTGTAGGGGTAGGGGTGGGGGTGGGGGTGGAGGAGCTACTAAAGCATGATTCAATGTTATGTAATCAAGAAAAAAAAATGATTAGAAATCAAACCCAACCTTTAGTGACCTTCAACTCATTTTTAAGCTTGTTTCCAAACTTGAGAATGGAGCTTTCTGCCCTGTACACCACAGGGCTATTATGGGGATGACACAAGTGTACTCTACTTCGATTATTTCAACAAAGAAAGGATATTAATCTTAAGAATCCTCAGCACAAAATCGATGGCTATCTCTTCATTAGTGTAGCCCTGGTTTAGATCCAGCGGAAAGTTATTTTGGCTCAGGGATGGTTTTAAAAGCAGTGGATAACAGTCAGCAAATAGAACAGCCAAAAAAACCAACCAGACCAGAAGCATCTGCCCCCTCCAGCCTGCCAGGGCCTGAAAATTCTTTCCAGTAGATATGGAGGTCAAGAGTAGACCTGGGTTTGAATCTCCTCCTACCACTTCAGGGGCCGTGGGACCTGACAAGCGATCTCCCCTATAAAAGAAAGTTTACCTTTGAAATGTGACTCTTTTGGGGAACTTGTTGTAATAGTGATATGAGTTGTACAGTGCTCAACATATAACAGCCACAGGAATTGTGGGCAATTAAAGAAAAATTGTAAGGACATGGTAGACTATATTATTATTCAAAAATATATCTGCTATCCTGCTCTGGGGAGGATTAAACTTCCCCCATCCTCGTGGCCATCGCACTTGACCATGTACGTGACTTGCTCTGGCTGGGAAATGTTCATGATATACATTACTTCCCAGCATTAAGTTTGAAGAGCTGGTTTGTTGTTTGCCTTCTCTTTTCCCTGTCCTGAGACTCGAAATGTTCCGATTAGAGGCTACTCTTGGAGTCAAGTAAAGCCTAACCACAGACAAAACACAAACATGACCAACCTTTGCAGCAACTACAATTTCTAGATATTTGTAACTGTAGCATAACTCTGCCTATCTTGATACTACAAATATTACAAGAAAAACCTTTCTTTTTTTTTTTTTTTTTTTTGTCTTTTTTTTTTGCTATTTCTTTGGGCCGCTCCCGCAGCATATGGAGGTTCCCAGGCTAGGGGTTGAATCGGAGCTGTAGCCACCGGCCTACGCCAGAGCCACAGCAACGCAGGATCCGAGCCGCGTCTGCAACCTACACCACAGCCTCACGGCAACGCCGGATCGTTAATCCACTGAGCAAGGGCAGGGACCGAACCCGCAACCTCATGGTTTCTAGTCGGATTCGTTAACCACTGCGCCACGACGGGAACTCCAAGAAAAACCTTTCTTACCTATCTACAGCCACCAACACACATCAGATCCTTATAGACCAAAGGAAACGTTTTTAGAGGTTGCTGGGGGAAGGGGGTGCAGAGATTGAGTACAGGCAGAACAGGATTAACTTGAGCTGGTACCTGCTACAAGCAGCCAGCAGCCCTGGGATAGCCTAGCCTGGAAATCTATTGCATACCTGTTTAGTCCCTTTCCTCTACGGACCTAAGGTAAGTAACTGAAAGGGATATTGAGATAATGGCACCGTCACATGCTCAAGTCACTCCAATCATGGAATGAGATGAGAAATATCCCTATGCTACTCAAAGCATCACCAGTGGAACCACATCACCTGGGAGCTTATCAGAATTGCAAAGCCTCACACCCTACTCCAAGCCTTCCCAATCCTCTGCGCTCCAGGTCAGCCACTCCACGTATTTTTGCGTTATATACAAGTAATACTTTTAACAGCTCTAAGAGCCACCATCTTCTCACCCTGCCAAGAAACTGAGTGTCCCAGATGGAGGTTTCTCTATCCGTCTGAGGGCTGCTGCAATGAATATGCAGCAGAGCTCAACTTCACCCACAGTTGTCTGGAAACATGTACTTAAGTCTTGTAATTTTGTAAACCATTGAGATGCTAGTCCTAGTTACTGTAGCAAATACTTCATCGGAACTGATAGACATCCTTTGAAGAAAATAATAATGTGCACTTTTCACACACCATTTTTTTGTTAACAGTGACTTTTAGATGTAGCTATATAGTACCATCACAAGGTTTTTCCCAAATTGGTATGGAAATTTAAAATGAATTCTTATTGTTGCAAGAAGAAACTAAGGTATTATGATTGCTAGTAACAGTAGCCCTACACTGAGGGAATTTTCTGGGGTAAAGAAATTGTTCGGTATTCTAATTATAGCAGCAGTCACATTATGCGTTAAAATTCTTTTAACTGTTAGCACACAAATTATCACGATTTTACTATTAATTAAAAAAAATGGAAATTCCTGTTGTGAGTGCAACAGGATCAATTGGTGGCATCTTCGGAGGGCTGGGACACAGGTTCGTTCCCGGGCCTGGCACAGTGGGTTAAGAATCCGGTGTTGCCACAGCAGTGGCTTAGGTCGCAACTAAGACTCAGATCTGATCCCTGGCCTGCGAACTCCATACACAGCAAGGTGGCAGTCAAAAAAAGTAAAAAAAAAAATGCCTTTAAAAGAAAAAAGTAGGGAGTTCCTATTGTGGTCAATGGGTTAAGAACCAACTAGTATCCATGATGAGTTGGGTTGGATCCCTGGCTTCATTCAGTAGGAAGGATCTGGCATTGCCACAAGCTGTGGTGTAGGCTAGCAGCTGCACCTCCAATTCTACCCCTCGCCTAGGAACTTCCATATGCCACAGGTGCGGCCCCAAAAAAGAAAGAAAAAAGTAGCCCTGATCATTTAAATTGTTATCACTTAAGGTAGACAAGTTGACATTCCTAATACAAACACTACTTTTTTTAATATAATACCCTACACAGGAGGGAGTTAAGAAATTAAATTTCTTGAAGTAACCTAATTATCTACAAAATGGAGCTACTAGTCCCTACTTTAAAGATTGAGGATTAAATGAGAGAAAATTAAGTGATAATACATAAAAAGCACTCAGGATATGATAACAATATAGACAATATTAAGAGAAAAAACCTTGCCCACTAAGGAATATTCTATCCTCATCTTATAATTAATCCCATCACATAAGCCATGGGAAGTCCCAAGAACTGCTGGAGAAAAAGGGTTTCAAACATTAAGAACTCTATACGACCTTTGTTATTTATACTGTCATTTTAGATCTTTAATCAGATTCCATCCAAGATTATCAGCCATATTACATGTCATGATTAGCTTTCTATAAACAATTTTGCTGTGTACAAATCAGTTATCAATGAAATAAAAAATAAAACCATATACTAGGCAAAGAACTTTATTAATCTTTGTTTCAAACTTAATTCCCAGGCTTCTTCAGCTTAATTAAAGCTGCAAAGAATGAACTGTGTATAAGCAAAAACTGAAAAGAGCTGCAGTGTCCAGGGGCTTGGGCTTAAAAATATTAGAGATCTAGATTTTATCAGACCCATAAACAAAATTTTAAAAAGCAGTCATAATATAAAATAGCAGCTCCCAGTAACTTCTTCAAGTTTTATCTCCTTTAGAAGTTGACTCAATTCAGTTTGCTTCATTCTTGGAAGCCTCATCAAAATTCTCCACAAGATCTAGGAAAAGGGAGAAAAAAAAAAAGGAGAAACTCAGGAAAAAAGTCAAATCTACAAAAATAATAAGGTCTTAAAATATGTCCCACAGTTAAATCAGGATGTAAATTTAGATACTTGTTTTTATTTCTGATGAGACCACTACTTATTTGGCATACATTGAAGTGTATGTTTTGGCATATAATTAATACAAATGAAAGAGGGAAATTATTAATTTGCCAATGACATAAATACTATGCTTAAAGAATATGTATAGGCCCCTCCCCAATCCCTTACCACTCTAAGAATTACAGTTAAACAATATAATGTATTAGTTATGTGGGGGACAGAACCAAAGACGACAATGACACATAATTTAAAGTTTTCCTGCATTCTTAAGGACACCTATCTATGCAAAGTGGAATATTTCTCAGTCTAGGAAGTCTACTGCCTGTATTTGTTTTACAACAAAATTATCCAGTAACAGCTAGGATAGGAAAAT
Organism: Sus scrofa; assembly: GCF_054392235.1. NCBI lineage: Eukaryota > Metazoa > Chordata > Mammalia > Artiodactyla > Suidae > Sus > Sus scrofa. Next base: position 93,122,341 of record NC_139384.1, on the reverse strand, counting down.
GCCTCATGATTGATGGCCCAAAGGAATTTTTCTGCTAATTTCCAAATGGTTATATTCTAAGGTATTTCTACAACTTCTCTGTGTCTTCTCATACATTTATGGATCTCAAAGTAGGAAACAAGGCTCATTTGTAATCTGCAAGTAGTTATTATATTTAGGTCACAATATACAAACCTATTTACTCAATATTTAAGGTTAGTTATCTTCTTGGGATCCCAAACAGAAAAAAACTCAAGGTTACAAACCTAACTCCTAACCCATGTCAACTGCATTATTTTTCTCCTTCTCCCTTTGCCCTAAACTAATCTCTCCTACAGTTCAAAGATTCTTCATTCTCCCTTGCTAAGATTCTCTAGGTTAACCACAAGTGAGAGTTCCTACCTGGAACTTCATCATCATCATCCTCTCCAGTAGCAAGCGGGGCTTTTCCATCCACGGCTGTGAAAGCAATGTAAATGTTACATGTCTAAGTCTATTGAAAACACTAACCAAAAAAACAGATGAAAGATCAAGTATTGTTACAACTTATGTTTATAGCCACATTTGGAGTTTCATCTACAGTACTAGTGATAGCCTGATGTCTACAAATGAACTAAAATACTACTACTAGCTAACAAGCCAAATTCTATACCCATCTTTTCAACCCTTCTGTCCTACAAGGTAGAGGTAAACTCACACATCAAAAAACCTTTATTGAAGTGAAAATAATAAAAAAATTCAAGGGGAGTTTCCTGATGGTCTAGCCGTTACGGATTTGGCATTGTCACCACTGTGGCTTAGGTTCAAACCTTGGCCCAGGAACTTCCACATGCTGAGGGTGTGGCCAAAAATTAAAAAAAGAAAAAATTTAAGTGCCTTTGACTGGTTAGTCTCCACATTCCTTTTATTTCACAAGAAAGTGAACTACACTTGAGAGCTGAGACCTCACAGCACTAGCTCTGTAGAATTTTCAGTAGGATCCTTCAAAAGCATAGCTCGGCTCTGAAACCCCAAGACTTTCTAGAACTTCTTGGGCCTTTCAGCATGACAAAACAAACCCACCAAACACACACATTAATTAGAAGCCGAGTGAGCACACACCTAGAAAAACATGTATGACTAAGAGTGGGCCACATAATAAACCTATCTTGCTTCTACATTTCCATTCCTCAAAATTTAAATCAGAGGGCTTCAGCATAAAGTAGCTATCTATAGTCCCTAATGTATACCCATTCAACCACACAATTTTCTGCCCTGAACAAAATCCTTTTTACACTATAATTAAAAACACCAGAATAGTAGCAAGCCAATTCTTGAAGACTATTGGTAATACCAGCTGAATCTGCACAAATGAAGAAGTTTAATAATTTATAATATGCTTTAATTCTCAATTGTCAGTTATTAAAAAGGGAAACTCCAAATTAACATTTTCATCATTTCCAGCTAATAAAGGTAAAATTATTAGTCTCTGATTCAAAACATGAAAGCTACTAAAAAAGAAACATTCTACTTAATCAAGTACAATGATCACAGCATACTAATAAGTTATTAAAAGCACCAAAACTGCTTAAAATTGTTGTAAAAATTGGTGTTTTTTAGAGGAAAGTTTGCATTTCCAAATATAAAGATCTTCATATCCACTTCGCACCCTAAATTTTAGAAATCTACTGATAAAATCAGTATCTCAGGGCAAAACTGCCAATAGGAAAACTTACATTGTTTGGGCAGAGCTTCAGCCAGTCTCCTTAAACTGGTCAGACTGTCTGCACCAAGCTGGTTTAAGATGCTGGGTAGCATTTCTGTCAGCTGCTTTGTCTCAGCATGGCCTGTGATGGTGAAAGTGTTTGCTGCCAGAGATGCCTGAACTTTAGGGTTGTTAAAATGGATCACTGTTCCTTGGTTTGTGAACATATTCACCTAAATAGAAAAAAAAAATTAAATTAGTAACACCCACTAAAATCCTTTTAAAACCAAACATTAAGCAAAACCTAAAGCTGACTAAGTAACTTAGTATTTTCAGTGTGATGCACAGGCAAAATTCTGCCTGAAATGGAAAATGCAATCTAATCAATTTTACACTTACCAATCACCCTGATGTTAACAGAATAAAAATGTATTTTAAAGGGATATGAAATTCTTTGTTGGAAGCAGAGTCAAAAAACCATTTAACACAGGAATATTATTTTCAAACAAATCTTATTTTTGTAAAGAAATAAAATTTGACGATTACCTCTTCAATACCAGAGATATTGTTTACCCCCAACTTCTTTAAGGAGAACTGAAGTTTTTTGTCATCTGCTGTGGCTGTTCTATGAACCACCTTCTTCTTTCTGCGAGCAGTTCCCTAATGGGTCAAAAAAAAGGAAAGAACACAGCACCTGTCTATACCACAAAAATGGAAACCGTTTTAACTACTTTTTTTTTTTTTTTTTTTGTCTTTTGAAGGCCACACCGGTGGCATACAGAGGTTCCCAGGCTAGGGGTCTAATCGGAGCTATAGCTGCCGGCCTATGCCAGAGTCACAGCAACATGGGATCCGAGCCTCATCTGTGACCTACACCACAGCTCATGGCAATGCCAGATCCCTAACCCACTGAGCGAGGTGAGGGATCGAACCCGAAACCTCATGGTTACTAGTCAGATTCATTTCCGTTGGGGAACTCCCTGTAATTACTTTCTGACCACCCTGACCACTGAATCTGTGTAAGAAAATTACCATAGCCACAAACTTTCATGCAGTGAGCAGCCAAGTTAGGCACTGCTGGAAAGCCAAGAGGGGAATAAAAGGAATTATCTACAAATCCTTTCTAACTTCTAACATTCTCCTTGTCAGATATAAAGGAATGATCTTTCCAAAGTCCTCCTTTGTACATTGTCTGCTCTAAGGGTGATCTAAGAGATGGCATATGCCAATCTAAAGCCTAATTTTAAACTCCATGTCTAGAATCATTAACCTTTCCCATTTTTATATTAAAGAAAAATCAACATCCATTAATATTCACAAACAAGATACTCTAAGGCACAAATGAGTCTATATATTGACTTGTACAGCACCCAAGAGTAAAGCCTAAAGTTCTTATCTACCAGGCCCCTATACCAAGCCACTCTTGACTCTACATCTATTATACATGTATACTTAATCCTCGGCCAAGTAAACCTCATCATTCCAAAAACAAGCCAAACAGGAGCCTTTGCACTGGGAGGGAAAAAAGGGGGTGGCGGGGGGATCAAGATACTTTCACTGCTGGCAAAAATCCAGTAATTCTTCCCCTAGCATGTGCATAGCTCCCTACCTCGCCAAAAATCTATTCTTATGTCATCATATTGGAGTGGCCTTTCCCAACCACCCAATGAAAAAATGCCATCCCCACAACCATTTTCTATCTATCCAGGTTTATTTTTCTTTATAACACTTTCATAAGAGAGAAATATATTTTATTGTCTTCCCTCACCAGAATGTAAGCTCCTTCAGGGCTTCTATTTACTGCTACAAACCCAATTTTAAGTACACTATTTGACTCACTAAAGGCACACAACTTGATGAATGAATAGAATATGGGCTTTAAGAAAACTTATCTCATACATATATGCCAAATCTCCTATCTCCCTCTTCTCAAATGTATCCCAGACTTTCAAAACTAGGCATATATGATACGTGTTCTCTGTTAAAAACTTTTTAATAACACTCTTATGGACTCTCTCATATAAACTAAGCTCTTTATGTGCTACATAAGGCTCTTCATGGGAAGGCTATCACCCACCTATCTCACTTCTTCCAACCTCCACACCAACTCCTACTCATCATTTTAAAATCTTCTTTAAAAAATCTTGAACATCAAGCCATCATCTCTTCTGTGCCTTTCCTAAGTACAATTAACACATCCAAACCAAATCCTTCCCACCTCTGTTCTGAAAACGTTTCTGCTCCACTACATATACTACACTGTAAAAACAGTTTTTTTTTTTAAGATGCCTATCTTACCCACTAGCATTAAAGTTCCCCTCTAACAACTTTAAACCTCTTAAAATTTTAATCTCTAAAGATCCAGATAGTAAAGGCTTAAGCAAATCATAGTTTACCTGAAGAAAATATAAGCAGCTACAAAAAACTCTGGTTACCAAAACCCCCAAAACCTTTTAAGAATGAGGATCACCTTGAAGCAGTCATATAGATACCTGGCTTCCAAAGAATACTCTCTAAAAGACATTCTAAGGAACTACCATAAGATTCTAAAAATAAGAGCAGTCCACCTTCTATAAGTTTCATATACTTCACAATCAATTTTTACTTAATTATCAGTGCTCTGATCAGACACCTAAATAAATGGCTTTCATGGTATTTACCTAAAAAGTAACTAATACCTACAAATCTCTAAGGCAACACTAACTCATCAAATCACACATTCCACAATATGTAGCTTTCTTAAAAGGTGAGGAAAATGTTTCCATATTACAATGATGACAGAAACACTTTTTTGTCTTTTCTAGGGGTGCTCCTGCGGCATATGGAGGTTCCCAGGCTAGGGGTCTAATAGCAGCTGCAGCCACCAGCCTACGCCAGAGCCACAGCAACGCAGGATCCAAGCCCCATCTACACCACAGCTCATGGCAATGCCAGATCCTTAACCCACTGAGCAAGGCCAGGGATTGAACCTGCAACCTCATGGTTCCTAGTCGGATTTGTTAACCACTGAGCCACGACGGGAACTCCAGAAATACTTCTTATACTAACTAAACAATTAAAGTTTAAGCCTACATCGGTCTTAAGAATCCCAGAAAATCTGGACTTTCCTTTACCCTAGAATGTCTCTCACAAGACTAAAGATCAGAGTAACGAAAAAAGAAGGCACACAAGCCTATTAGTCAAATGACTCCTTCTAAAATCTGCACTGAAAGGAATGATGGTTAAAAATACCAGTATAAGAGCATGCAAACACTAACCCACAAAGAATATGAGTTCTCCTGGCACTCAAAGGCCACATCTAATTTATAATAATTGCTAAATAGAACAAGAAACACCTACTGTTGTTAATGGGTAGGTGCTGATATTAAAGACCAGCTTCAGTGAGGGGGAAAAAAAGGGGGGGTCCAATACTTTCACTGCTGGAAAATCCTGTAATTAACAGAGGTACAACTTATTACTTAAGTCTAAGTGCAACTTCTGGCTATTTCACAGTGGACTCTATTTGAAGGTAAATGTCTACAGCTGGGAAAAACTAATAGATAATAAATTTTTTAGTATGAAAACATTACAAGTTTTATCAGGTAAAGACATGCTCTGTTCCAACAGGCTACCACACCTTGTTAAATACTAGGAATGTGCTAACACAATGTGAAATACAACTAGGTAGACTTCTGTCTTAAGTGAACTTTTAAGTAAATTAGAAAACCTGAAAACTTACCATGTTCAAAAAATAAACCCCCTGAAGGGGACAGTAGCCACCAGGAAAAATCAATTAACTAAAATCTGAGCGATTAAAAACCCACCATTCTCATTCCTTCAGTTTTAGTGTAATTACAAAGTTAAAATAGAAATATATCTGCTTAGGCAGTATTTCCAAATCCACAGTCATCGCTCTTATATCACAAAATGTACCTATAAAAATGACATTTTCAAATATCCTGGAAAATATACAACTACTCTAGGTTACATTTAGCTAAGAAAGGACCACAGAAAGGCCTTAATTTACAAGAGACGTGAACTTTCAACTATTAAGTAGTTATCCAGAACCATACACTAAAGTTGAAAAGATAGGTGATACTTAAATTCAGTTAGCATAGTTACTAAAAAAAAAAAATCAAGCACTAGCTATATATAACTTAGGCTATAAAGCCAATGACAAAACAAGTCAAGGGTATAACTGGCCACAATGATGATCTAACTGAAATGACACATTTTCTTTCTTATTAAATCAGACCTTTTGTTCTACCTAAAACACTGTAACACTGAAAAAAAAAAAACCTACATAAAAACAAAGGCTGCTGTTTAAGTGCTCTCTTCATCTCTATTCGCTTGCATTTTTTTCTTCTAATTTACAACCTGTGCCTCTCAAGGATACACTACATTGTATATCTAATCTAATCCTGCCACTCCCTTCACTTGATTTGCTAGCTGTGAAATGCCCTCTAGAGACAAAGTGACAAGCCAATTATATTAGAAACGCAAAAGAGGAAAAAAATCCTAAAGAAACAACCACAAACAACCTCTCCCCACACTATGAAAACTTACTTTCCCACCAATGCGCACTTGTGCCTGCAGTTTGGCGAGTTTCTCCTGGTTCATGATAGTTTCTTTCATCTAGAAAAACAGGAAACCCTCAGCGAGGAAAAGGTCTAGTGCATTCTAGCCTTCCATGCTCGTTATTTCCCAAGGCACCAGCAGAATAAATGTCCTACACAGGCCGAGGCCTGGATCCCAAACCCACCCGCCAAGCTCCCAAATTTCCGGTTCGAGGGAGCCCAAAGCGCACCCGCTTTCCTATCCCTCCCCCACAACTCCTCCCCTCTTTGCTGGCCCAGAAAAAGGGCTGTAACCCACGCCTGGTCAGCGCCCCAACCCCCACCCCCACCCCGGCCCCGGCCCGGCCTCGGCCTAGCCAGGGCCTGCCCAGCCCGGCCACTCTCCGCAAGCCTCGCGGTACCTGAGGCTCCTGTCCTCGGGTTCCGCCGCGAGGTGGAGGAAGAGACGGCGTCGCCTCGCCCCCAGGGCAGCCGCCCCTGGCCCGACCTCGACCCCGAGAGTCAGCCTGAGTGGGTGCGCCTGTCCGTCGCATCGCCTTCCTCTCCTCAGCCCTGTCCCTCCCTGTCTCGCTCCTTCCGGGCACTTCCCGCCCCCGTTCCCGTCCTCCTCCCACGCCGGCGTCCAGAGCCTTTTTGTACCTTGTTGGAGTGGAAATGGGGTCGCGCGGGGGACTAGGGTTGGCGCTCAGGAGGTCTCGGGCAGACCAGCTGAGATAAGGCGCACACACGCGGGGACGCAAGATGGCAGCTAGAGGGAGGCCGGAAGTGACGCAACGCCCCTTCCTCCAAAAGTCAGGAAACAGACTTTGCCGCGAGCTCAGCGCCTGGCTGCGCACGCGCGGGCTCAGGCCGCCGGGTTTGTGACCGTCGCTTGTGGCCCTCCTGTCCTCGTCCAGCACTCGCCGGGTGGAGACCGCACGAGAGACTGGGCTGGAAGCACCGCGAGTGGCCCTAGGAAATGCTATGGAGGGGTCAGAGAGCACGGTGCTTTGCACAGTTAGGGATGAGTAAGTCAGCCCTGTGTCCTTGGGCCAGAACCCCGAGTCCTTTCCGAAGAAAGGGCCCGTCACGTTTTCAGAAACCATTGAGGCGCCCCGAGCGTGCTCATCTGTTTCGCCGCTCTCTGCTCGCTGGGTGGTGTAGGTTGCAGCGATCATTGGAATGTTTTATTTAGAATTCCCCCTTCGGCCCGATTGAGCCTTTACCCAGACTTTTGTGGGAAAAAAAACGACTGATGCTTTGGTAGGTTGCAGGAACAGGTTCAGAATTTCTGGGGAGCGTTTCAAAATGCAGACCTGAGCCCTACTTCTCAGCGATTCGGTCCGCCTAGGGATGGGACCGGGTAATCTGCATTTCAGCGAGTGTAGGCAGTGGCTAACCACCTTAATCCAATGAACATGATTACCTTGCTTCTGAATCACAAAAAGTTGACTCCCTGATACCAGGTGGTATGGATTTGATGATTAGTGATTCACAGTTGAACGAATTTTTCCTTTCTTAACTGAGTAATTCAAAGGAGAATTTGTGCCCGGTGTGTATGGGGAGGTTAACCTGATGGAGTTAAAAACTTCTAAACACTAGGACAAGCTTTAAGATAATCTTAAAACAACCGATATTAAAAATGGCAGTTTAGGAGCTCCCAGGTGGCCACAGTTGGTTAAGGATCCTGCGTTGTCACTGCAGTTCCTCCGGTTGCTGCTGTGGCACAGGTTCAATCCCAGGTTGGGAATTTCCACATGCCAGAGGCGGGCCTGAAAAAAATACTCATTTTTTAAAATGGCACTTGAAGTCATAGTGCTGTCTGATCAGCTTTTTTATGGCCTTAGCTATGAAAATCCTTTGTATATTCAAAACGGAGTCAGAAATCTAAACTAGAGAAAATAAAGCGAGAAAACTTGGGTAGGTGCAGATTTCACTCCAATTAAGATTAATATTTTTGTTTATGAATACTTATCCAGTGTAAATGTGTTAAAAGTGTGAGGTCTCCAGGGAAAAACTGATGAGGATTGCTGTATTGCTTTTTAGGATACTTGTAAGAGTTGCTATTTTCTCAAAAAACAATGTTGCTTCCATTATTAAATATGAGTCAAGTTTATTACAGAAAAGATAGTTTGTATTATTAGGCTATGGGGATTACTCTCCTAAAGACAAAAGTCAAAATAACTGTGCTATGAAAATGTTACAAAATATGGAGGAAAAACCCCTCTTTTTAAAAGTATATCTTTGTTTAGGAATAGTTTTATCCCCTTCCTCCATGTTATCCTGGGGCCATTTGAAACTTCCCAGTCATGTGAGGTTTTCTGAGTATCTTCATAAACACAGGTTTCTACATAAGTAATGTGCCACCTGATCGACCCAACTTGTTTTCAGGAAATGTTCCAGGTTTTTATTTTCCTTTGGCTTCCACTTTTCTCTTATTCTTTTGTAATTTTTAAAACGTGCACTATGTTGAAATCATGAAAAATTTCTAATCGTATGAAAAGAAAATTTTGGTTTTGACTCCTGGTTATTTAGTGAGTGGTCAGGAAATTCTGATTCTGCTAATATTTACATTCTGCTAATATTTATATAGGAGTCTCTAAAACAAATACCTGAAGGGACTCACCCCCCACCCCCCACAAACACACACAAAAATAGCAACCAAGTTGCCGTCTTAGCTCAGTGATGGCAAAAGAGTAACTTACATAATATCATTTCCTATGTCCTCCCAATGTCTATGGCAAGTATGGATAACAGGCTCCCAGACTTTACTGATGAACTTCAACAAGCCTAAGAATCATTTACTCAACACCCAACATGGCCTTTGTCAATAGACAGAGTAGGCAAGAAAGGGGAAGTCTGCAGCCCTCCTTGGTTTATGGTTTATGGTCCAATCAATGCCCATGAATTGCCTTCATCTCTCAGTGGACTTCAGTCTGCTTCATTAAGAGCTAAAATATTTATATTATGTTTATTTCTTAAGAGCCCCATTCTGGAGTTCCTGTCATGGCTCAGTGGTTAATGAATCTGACTAGCAACCATGAAGATGTGGATTCAATCCTTGGCCTTGTTCAGTGGGTTAAGGATCCAACGTTGCCATGAGCTGTGGTGTAGGGCACAGTCTCGGCTCAGATCCTGCATTGCCATGGATCACGGATGTGGTAATAGGATGGCAGCTACAGCTCCAATTCGACCCCTAGCCTGGGAACCTCCATATGCCACTGGTGGGGCCCTAAAAAGACAAACAACAACAACAACCAAAAAAAGCTCCTTTCTGACCCATAAGAAGTATTGGAAGTCACTGAGGAGGATACATGTTCCCAAACTTTTAGTTGCTTCATGATCTGGCCCTTGACTGATAACCACAATGAACTTTTTTTAGTTTCTAGACCTTCGTAAACCTTCTTCTAGCACCCCCACCTTTATCCAGTTAATATGTATACCTCACATAGCTCTTAGTCTCAGGAAAGTATTTTCTGACACTCTGAACCCCATTAAGTTATATCCATCATACTAATAGTTAGTTGTAGTATTTTATTAAATGCAAAATGAGAGATTGATAATTTTGCGTTAACGGAGGATTGAACTAGGAATCTTAACATTTTTCTACTGGATTAATAATATTGGGTGTTGGCTCTTTGCTGAATCTTCACAGAAATCTCGAGATAGGTTCTTTCCGTATCAGTGGTGAGAGAACTGAGGCTTAGAGAGGTAAGTGTAAAAGTAGTCACAAACAACCTTATCCTCTCTCCCTCAAGTCTATCCATCTATATGTATCTGAGCCTATAGATATTGCCTTCTGTCCTGTTACACAGAAGTATTTCCTCTGGTTATTTCATTCAAGACCTTGATTCTTCCATTCTTGTTTCCCTCAAATAACTATCCTCCCCAACCCTTTCAACCAGATCATTCTGCTAGTACACCGAATATGCCTTGGTATCATGTATCTTAGAACAAAACGCAACAGAAAACCTCTTGACTTCTGTTCCCCTCCAGCCACTACTTGATTGTTGTGCTCCTCTTTATAGTAGATGTTCTCCAAAAATTGTTTAAAACTCCATCTTGACAAATCCAAAGGCAAATTCTTAGTTTCATTTTAGGCAGTACTTGACATCTTGACCACTTCCACATTTTGAAACACTGTCTTCTCTAAGCTTCCAGAACACCTCACTCACTGGTTTCCTCTTACTTAACTGGCATCTCTTCAGTCTACTTTGCTTTATCTTCTTCCTCTGACTTCTAAATATTAGAGATGCTCACATCTTAGTCCCATGTTTTTTTCTATCTCTATTCTCCCTAAATGGTTTCATCCAATCCCATGGCTGTAAATATTATCTTTGTTTTGATAAGTCCCAAGATTATAATTCTAACCCTAACTTTTTGAACACTTGACTGAATATTCTTTTTGCATTCTTATGGAAAACTTAAGGTACATAAAAATAATATATTGAACCTCAGTAAGTTTTTCACTCAAGCATCAAGTTACTAAATTAATAATAGATTAATTATTCTTAATATGGTAGGTGATTATTTTTCATTTTTGAAGTTGATATATTCATAGACCTTTATTCCGTATATTTTGTGTTTTGCTCAATTATTTAACTTTTTATTGGGACTGATTGTGGAGGTTATTTTGGGAAGCTTTTGTATCTTTATTCATTATTGTACGAGTCTGCATCAAATCAGTTGCAGGAAATAGATCTGGCTCTTTTAAATATATGGAGATTTAATGTAGGGAATTGGTATTTAGAAAATTGTTTAAAGTGGTGGAGGAGTAGGCTTTAGCCTAGACTTTCAGAAATGAGTCCCAGGATAATACTACTAAGTTGGGCTGTTAAGGGAACTACTATCACTGTCCCCATCCATCAGGATGATGGAGAATCAAAACCACAACTGGGGAATTCCTGTCATGGCTCAGTGATTAACGAATCTGACTAGAAACCATGAGGTTGCGAGTTTGATCCCTGGCCTTGCTCAGTGGGTTAAGGATCTGGCGTTGCTGTGAGCTGTGGTGTAGGTTGCAGACGCAGCTCAGATCCCGAGTTGCTGTGGCTGTGGTGTAGGCCGGTAGCTACAGCTCCGATTAAACGCCTAGCCTGGGAACCTCCATATGCCATGGGTGCGGCCCTAGAAAAGGCAAAAAGACAAAAAACAAAACAAACAAAAAAAACACAACTGGAGTTAATGATGTTAAAAATATACTACTATGGCTACAATTCAAGAATCAAGAAGATACCATAACAAGCACTCAAAGCAAATGGTAATGCTTTGGCAAGCTGCTGCAGAAAATACCAAACTACCAAAAATCCAGAGTAGCAGAAAAAATGCTTTTACCCCACTTCCCAATCTGACTTAAATGTATCTAATTAACTGAAATCATGTGCCACTAGAACCCTATTTACATGTCTGGAAATGCAGTACTTTCCAGGATTGATAGGATAAGGAAACAAACTTGAAGAAAGTTTGAATGGATGCTCAGTACCAATCCACCTTATACATCCAAATCTTTGCATCCACCAACATAGTGCATCTATTTTTTTTTAAATCATTTATTTATTATTTTGCTTTTTAGGCCAAACACGTGGCATATGGAAGCTCCTAGGCTAGGGGTTGAATCAGAGCTACAGCTGCTGGCCTAGGCCATAGCCACAGCAATGCAGGATCCAAGCCACGTCTACGACCTACACCAAAGCTCACAGCAACACCAGATCCCAGCCCACTGACTGAGGCCAGGGATTGAACCCTCTTGCTCACGGATACTAGTAGGATTCGTTTCTGTTGCACCAAAATGGGAACTCTCTTTTTGGTATTTCAACAGAGAAAAGTTTGTGAAGATCTTGTTCTTTATTAGCTGCATTCCCAGATACATTGTAGTCTTTATTTTTTAATCTCTCCTATTTTAGATATTGTAAATATCTTCCAATCTATTATATTTGTCTCTAGGACCCTTGTTGAACAAAATCATTAATATTTGACCCCAAGGTGATCCAGCCATCAATTTACAGAAAATATGAGTGCCAGAAAAAAATGTTACATTATTCCACAGAATGCAGTCAACAAACTTCAGGTTATAGGAAATGACAGGGCAATTAACCTAGTATTTCAAGAAAAAAAATTTAGGGGAAAAAAGGGAGGAGAGAGGAGATTCTTTAGAAAAAAAACAGACCTGGAGTTGCCGTCGTGGCTCAGCAGAAATGAATCTGACTAGGAACCATGAGGTTTCAGGTTCGATCCCTGGCCTCGCTTAGTGGGTTAAGGATCCAGCATTGCGGTGAACTGTGGTATAGGTCGCAGATGTGGCTCGGATCTGGCATTGCTGTGGCTGTGGTATAGGCCGATGGCTATAGCTCTGATTAGACCCCAAACCTGGGAATCTCCATATGCCTTGGGTGTGACCCTCAAAAGACAAAAAGACCAAAAAAAAAAAAGAAAAAGAAGAAAGAAAAAAGAGACCTAAAAACATATATTAAAAAAAGGTAGGAGTTCCCGTCGTGGCGCAGGGGTTAACGAATCCGGCTAGGAACCATGAGGTTTCGGGTTTGGTCCCTGCCCTTGCTCAGTGGGTTAACGATCCGGCGTTGCCCTGAGCTGTGGTGTAGGTTGCAGATGCGGCTTGGATCCCGCGTTGCTGTGTCTCTGGCATAGGCCGGTGGCTGCAGCTCCGATTCGACCCCTAGCCTGGGAACCTCCATATGCCGTGGGAATGGCCCCAAAAAATAGCAAAAAGACAAAAAAAGAAAAAAAAAAAAGGTAAAAACTAGAGTGTTGAGGGGTGCATGCTCGGGTGAGAAAATGAAAAGGAGATTTATAAACATCACGATAGTAACTTGTGGGCGGAGAAGAGGGGTCATGATTGGGAGGAAACACCGGGGAGGTTTCGAGGGTGGTGAGGAAGGGTCTGTCTTCTGACTTATTAGTGACATGCAGTTTTCTGTATTTGCTATACCTAACCATAGAAATTTTTTTAAAGGGCATGAAAGAACATATAATACAAAGTTAAATGCATATTTAAAATCATATTTCAACACTAGAGTGGTGTGGTATAATAAGAAATATATACTTGGACTTTGTCCCAGGTTTCTGGTCCACAACTCCTAACACCCTTAGACTGTGAAGTGTCTTTTGTATGCTAAGAGGTGACTAGAGCACTGGAGCCTCTGGCTAGCTTCAGGTTGGATTAGTTTGCCAAAAAAGATTTAGGCAGGATTAGAGGGTTGAGGGTTGGAACTTTATCAGTCCTATCCCTCCCCCATCCCCAAACCTTCACAGAGGGGAGAGGGCATAGAGATTGAGTTTAATCACCCATGGCCAATATTTTAATCATGCCTGTGCAATGAGACCTCCATAAATAACCCTAAGCAAGAGGGTTTGGAGGGCTTCCAGGTTGGTGAACACATCAAGGCACTGGAAGGGTAATAGCCAAGAGAACGTAGAGATTCCAAAAATCCCCCTCCCACTTGCCATGCCCAATAGATCTCTTACATTTGGCTGTTCTTTAGTAGTATCTTTTATGATGAACTGGCAAATGTAGGTAAAATATTTTCCTGAGCTCAGTGAGCCACTCTAGCAAATTTCTGAACTTGAGGAGGGGGTCATGGGAACCCCAGATTTACAGCCAGTTAGTCAAAGTAAGGGTGGCCCTGGGCTTGGGACTGGCATCTGAGGTGGGGGCAATCTTGTGGAACTCGTCCCTTTTAACCAGTGGCATTTAATGCTAACTCCAGGTAGATCTTCATGAGATTGAATTATTGGACACCCACTTGATATCCAGAGAATTGGAGAATTGGTTCTTGGTGTGGAAAAAAGCACCAAACAATTCAATACTCAAGCAGTTACCTTTCTGGGGGAGGAGAATAGGAGTGAAGAACTGGGAGAAGAGGAGTTCCCATTGTGGCGCAGCAGAAAGGAATCAGACTAGGAACCATGAGGCTTCGGGTTCAATCCCTGGCCCCACTCAGCGGGTTAAGGATCCGACATTGCCGTGAACTGTGGTGTAGGTCACAGATGCAGCTCAGATCCTGCACTGCCATGGCTGTGGTGTGGGCCGGCATCTGTAGCTCCGATTTGACCCCTAGCCTGGGAACTTCCATGTGCTGTAGGTGCAGCCCTAAAAAGACAAGAGACAAAAAAAAAAAAAAAAAAAAAAAAAAAAAAAAAAAAAAACAGGGAGAAGAAAACTCAGAGTCTGGCATGGACTGAAAGTGACTGTGCTAAAAATGGCTAATATCTATATGGCTTTTACATTAGGCTTTGTTCTTAGTGCTTTATATACATTAACCCATTGGACTCCATGAAATAGTACTATTACTCCTATTTTTCAGAAAGAGAAAATTGAGACACAGACAAGTTTAAGTAATTTCCCTAAGGGCATGGCACTGGTAAGTGGCAAAGGTGAAATATGAACACAGACAGGCAGCTCCACAATCTGTATATATTACTGTTGTCCATGCTGCTGTCCACAAGAGGATAAGATTATCTCAACTCTGATACCTAATAAAAGTCTATCAACTGCTCACTCGTTATCTCTACCTAGATGACTAAGAGACATCCCAAATATACCATGTCTAAGCCAGAACAAGATTTTCCATCCACTAGTAAATCAACACCAAGAGTCAACTCTCCATTCCCTCTATAACCTCGCATATCAAATCCATCAACAATTTATCAATCCTAGCTCCACCATATATCCCAACTTGACCATGGACCATATTTACTGTTGCCCCCCCCAATCCAAACAACCTGTGCTTCTGCTATAACAGCCTCCCAACTTGTCTCCCTGTTTCTCACTTGCCCACCTGCAGTTCATGCTCCACAGAGCAGTTTTTTTTTTTTAGAAAGCAAATATTACTTGCTGCTTTTATTATTTATTCCAATAGCTGCCCATTGCATTTAGACTCTTTACTGTGAACTTCAAAACCACGCATAACCTGCCCATTATTACTTCTCAAACTTTATCTCCTGTTACTTTTCTTCTCGTTCTTAAGCATCTTATGTATTTGGGCTATTCAGAATATATAACAAGTTTCCTTGACCTTCATTTTTGTTTTGAAAATAAAAGATAGGGTCAAAATATTTTAGGAAGGATGCATTTTTCTCTGTCTTGGGGAGGTAGTCATGTAAAGTAACATATGAACTGACCACTCCCCAACTCAGTTGTCATCCACTTTCTTAGTCCTAAATTGGCCTAGGCAGCAACCATCAAAGTCACGGAAGAACTGGAGATTTCGAGGTAGCAAAGATGACAGGGAGCAAAACAAGGAAGATTGTCATAAGAGAAGGAAGGGAGAAAAAGGTGGGAAGGAGAGGTTTCACCACCCACTGCTTCACACTGGGGGACAGTTTGGATTTATTCAGCATATACCCATTTCCTCTTTAACCCTGGACAGAGGATACATCTTTGCCCATTGTTTTGGGGCTCAGCCAAAACTTGCTTTCACCAATAGAATATTAAAAGATGTGAGACAAGCAAAGACCTTAAACATGTCTGTATAGCTTCTTTTGGCTCTTTGGTGATCATATTAAGAAGAACATGTCTTAGGGAACCACATCCCCTTGAGTTTGTAACCAGAATGAACGCAAGTGGAGCAGTCGTGAAACCTGTCTGCAGCCTGAAGTAGGCCACCTGGCCAAGCCCATATAGTTGACCTCTAGACTTGTGAGCATGAAAAGAAACTCTTGTTATAAGCAACTGAATTTGAGGTAGTTATATAGTATTATTTTGGCATAGTTGGCAAATACAATGACAACAATTGGTGCTATATATACCATTGTGATATGGTGATTTATAATGTGAATTTGGTTTCTGTCCTCAATTCTGACACAGAGGTCTTAAAATTCTTGGATTTTCCTAAGTAATAAGAGCAATGCTTGATATTCATAACAAACCCCTTTCAACCATACATGAGTTTATGTTAATGAGATAATTTTAGGAAGAAGTTTAGGGGGAGGTTTATTGTCAGGGGAATCAACCTTAATTAGAAGGTTGTAATTTCACCCCACCCCTGGGGAGAGAAGGGGCTTGGAGACTGAGTTCCATCACCAGTGACCAATGATTGAACTATTCCTGCCTGTGTAACAAAGCCTCTGTAAAAGCTCAAAAGAACAGAGTTCAGAGAGCTTCTGAGTTGGTGAATACATGGAGATGTCAGGAAAGTGGTACACCCAGAAAAGGCATGGAGGCTCCACAACCCTTCCCACATACCTTGGCTCTAGATATCTCTTCCATCTGGCTATCTCTGAGTTATATCCTTTTATAATAAACCAGTGCTCTAGTAAGTAAATTATTCCCTTGAATTCTATGAATCACTCTAGCAAATTAATCAGACCTGAGGAGCATGTCGTGGTAGCCTCCAGTCAAGAGCCAGGTGGTCAGAAGCGCAGGTAACAATCTGGACTTGTGATTGGCAGCTAAAGGGGACGGGCAGTCTTGTAGGACTAAGGTCTTAACTTGTGGGATCTGACACTACCTGTGAGTAGAGCATAATCAAAATGGTTTAACAAATTAAAATTGTATATATTCTGCAAAGTATTAAAGCACTACACACTGTAAACCAGCTATAATGGAAAAAATAAGTCATTTTAAAAAGTATAAAAAAAGGCTACACAATGAAGAACAGCATATAATAGAAGCTTCCTTTTGTGTAAGAGAAGAAGAAAATAGAAATATGTATTGTTATTTTTGCAAAAAAAAAAAAAGTGAACAATGGAATAAGGAACCAGAAACTTAAAACAAAAATCCTATAGAGTGTGAGCAGAAATAAAACAAGAGAAGTGGAAGCATGACTTCTCAGAGTATAATTTTTCAGTTAGTTTTGACTTTTGAACATTTTATACACTGAGCAATGCAACCAGAGTCAAAAGAAAAAAGCAAACCCTAAAAGTGAAAGCAAATAGGGAAAAAAAAGGACCCTAATGATACCAAATTGTGAAAGTGGCCATATAGAGAAAAGAGTTGCTTCAAATGACTTTTGAACACAATATGAAGATTGTGCAATCTTTATGGAATATATTTAAAGGAAAAAGGACTAGAAAAAAATGTAAATATTTTCGCATTTATAGAAACTGAGAATTTTGGTTTTAGAGAAATAGAATCATGAATGCCTCACCTATCACTAATGCTATAAAGTGTTGAAATAATAATACATTGTATTATTAAAATGATACTATCAAATCATACTTATTGTTTATTTTAAATTATCTTTATTTTTATTGAAGTATAGTTGATTTACAAAGTTGTGTTAATTTCTGCTGTAAAGCAATGTGATTAGTACTTTTTTCTAAGAATTTTTACTCACCCCATTAAAAATGTTCTCCTTTGTTTCTTATAGTTTTTGCCTTCACATTTAGCACTATGACCCATCTCTAATTTTTTGGCTATCATGTAAGGTAGAGATCAAGGTTGGGGTTTGGAGGGTTTTGTTTGTTTGTTTCTCACATTAATTCTAGAAAGACTCTTGGTCAAAGACCAGAAGGAAAAGTTTTTAATTGGATTCTGGCCCTTGCTCAGTACAAACAAGTGGTTGAGGTCTATCTGCATAAAATACAACATAAATTAGTAGTTTAAAGTGAATCATCACATCTTAGAAGATGGTATTAAAACTGTAGGTGGGGCATTCACACTTCTTTTGGCTTTTCTAGATCCTCTACTATCACAGGATTTTATTGATTCACTTGCAAAAAGTGGTATTATTAAATCAAAATCTAAACTAGTGCCAAGGTCTAGGCTGTAGCACCTACTTTAGAGGGAAAAAAGCACCTGTAGAATATAATAATCTATAAATAGCCATTTATAGAATGGCTATACAATGTAAATCAGATGGTAGAAAATAGTAGTTTTCAGTCTCCTGTAGTTTTACAGAATTCAAAATTTAAATATTGTACTCCCTCATTATTCTCTTTTAGGATATAGTCTGTTTTGAGCTGAACACATGAAGAGAATGAAATTTGCATTAAATTATAACCATGATCTGTGCATTAAGTATCATGGCTAATTTTCAGACATGGTGTTTCACTGCTGATTCAAAAGAGTAGGTGGGCATAAGAATTTATTCTACTGATTAAAATAGAACTACAGCTTCATATTTCCATTCTAAGTAGCCCTTCATTGTGTTTTATCTTAACTGAACACTTCACAAACAGTGGTGAACTATTGCATTTTATCTTCTGCTCCAGTCCTTGGACAATTACCTTTCTGAACCTGTTTTCTCATCTGAAAAGGCTCTCAACCTTTGGGGTATATCACATTCACCTGGAGAGCGAATCAAGCCATATTAGAGTCCCAAACTCACTGAAGTAAGGGTGGTGATGGTGGGGGACCAGGGGGATAGATGTCTATTTTCACCAAGTTTCCAGAGGTAATTCTGATTACACATCAAAATTTGAGAACTGCTGTCTTAGTATACTTCTATGGGTTGATTGATTGAGCCATTCATTTATGCGTATGTATAGCAATAAACATGCACTAAATGACTAGGAATAAACACATCCTGTGTGACTCGGTTACACAGTGCTGAGGTCTCAGAAACAAAAGATGTAG
The DNA here is from genome assembly GCF_054392235.1 of Sus scrofa. Taxonomy (NCBI): domain Eukaryota; kingdom Metazoa; phylum Chordata; class Mammalia; order Artiodactyla; family Suidae; genus Sus; species Sus scrofa. The sequence continues at coordinate 93,103,608 of NC_139384.1, read as the reverse complement.
CCTGCCCTAAAGAAATTCTGTTTGGTGCAGGAGGCAAACTGAATTACAATAGTGTCAACGTGCTCTGAAACAGGCAGACGCAATACTGAGGAAGGATGAAGGAAGGGCCTAACAGTTTGCCTAGAACCACACAGCTGGCAAGAGTTCCCTGCACCTTAAAGGTGAATCAGCAGAATCAGCTGGATGAGAATTAGAGGCGAGCAGTTTAGCCAGCACAGAAGAATAAGGAGGCACAGAAACTACAAGCGGTTTGAGAAGCTAGGATTGCCCAAAGCCTGGGCCACCTCTCAATGTTCAGATTTTAGGTTGTTCACCATCAGGCAAGTCATTACATAGTGGTAGAATTATACTTTCCAATTCTCCACATGTCTTTTGTAAAGAGAATATCTTTTAGTATCTTTGTAACATTTGGGAATCTCCTTTTAAAGAGAGAGTGACAAACTCAGAGCTTCAGCTGGCAGCATCATCTAGGTGGACCAACACTTATCTTTATAGCAATTGAAACCAATTTGGGATTTTTGTAGAGATTCAGTTTCCTTTTTAAAATCATGTATTCCAGTAATTAAATCCATTTTGAAAGCAGTAAGAAACTGGTTTGTTTGGTATTTGTGTGTGCCAGAAACTGTGAAGATAATATATGAATGACTGAATTTTTGAAGCCTGCGATGGAGATAAGTGGCAGGCGATACAGCTACAAAGACAAGAGACTAGTATCCATGAGGACACAGGTTCGATCCCTGGCCTTGCTCAGTAGGTTAAGGATCTGGCATTGCTGTGAGCTATGGTGTAGGTCGAAGACGTGGCTCAGTTCCCATATTGCTGTAGCTGTGTCATAGACCAGTGGCTACAGCTCCAATTCGACTCCTAGCCTAGGAACTTAAGAAAGAAAGCTGCTGTTCTCCACTGGTTTGGTCTATCTTTACACCAATGGAGACTTCCAAAGTGGGTGAAGTAAATTGCTTTAAAGCCTTAAGGCCCATTGAGCTGATAGCTGTAGCTTAGGTATGAATAAAATAGCCAGTTTAGTAATATAAAGCATGACAGCTCTATAGACTATTAGTTACAGGGGTAATATTCCATGCTAAAAATTTATAAGAAATTTGGAATATGACATTATAGGTTCTCTATAAAACAGGTACCAAAAATATGTGCTATTAAAACCAAAACCTGACCTAGTCATTTGAGTAAAACACTTCATTCCACTCTCCACGCCCCCCTACCCCCAATCTCGATACACAATTGTTGTCAAGTCATTATTCCTCTGCAGAGACTGGGCCAGGCATGACTGCCAGCTCCTCTAAAACAGTGACCACACTTGGTCATTGAACCAGATGCCAGACATCTGTCTTTTATCAAATAGGATCAAAATGAAGCACTACCCACTAGATGACTTAACATAGAACATATAATCATATAATCTAAACAAAAATTGCCCTGCTGCCTTGTCTGTTTAGCAAAATCTCCACACCCTCTCCAGCATTTGCTGTTTATAGACTTTTTAATGATGGCCATTCTGATCAGTATGAGGTGGTACCTCACTGTGGTTTTGATTTGCATTTCTCTAATAATTAGTGATATAGAGCATTTTTTCATGTGCCTGTTGATCATCTGTATGTCTTCTTTGGAGCTTGCTTTTTTCAGTTGGGTTGTTTTGTGACTTAACTTTTCAAATACCTTTTTAGGCTTCTGCTTTCTGCTGGGTTGGTTTTAGTCTTACCTAGGCTTTTCCCAGGTTCTGAGAAAGAAAGACCTCAACTGCTTGCAGCTCACAACCTGACAAATGTAACCTTAGCAGAAAAATGTCTCCTCAGTTTCAGCAAAAGTCCCAGAATTAGCTCTGACTGGCCTGGTTCAAGTGACATGTTTACTGCTGGCCAGGCTTGGGTCACCATTGGAGCCAGGAAATGGGATTATGGCTCCAAAAAGAAGAGAGTGATTCTTTCAAAAGATGTGCAATAATGTGGGGTGGGAAAAAACAAGAGAGGACATGAGGACAAGAAAAGAATGTGAATAAATCCATTATTATTTTCAATTTTTGGCTGGGATTCATCCGGCAAACCAACAGTAAAATGTTTTCATGCCAAAATGCTTAGATGGCTTTAATTCAGAGTTTATCAGCTCTAAAAAAATTATTGTTTCCCTAAAGAGCCTTTCAAGACATTTTTTTGCCTAGTCACCCCTATGTAATTTTAACACCACAGATATACTGTATAACTCTTTATGTAGTACATGTATCTCTGTGTTTCATACATAGGAAGGGTGAGTATAAAGCCTCCTATTTTTATCCAATGTAGGGTTATGAACAATAAAATTTTAAGTTAAAAATTTAGTTCACTTGAAAACAAAGCTATTAACCTTTATAACTGTATTTGCTGAGTAACTTTTAAAATAATTTGTTCACTTATGCATTGTACTATATCAAGTTATATGTAGATATTAGCAATTTTTAGAAGTATATAATAATAATAACAATGTAATCATTTAAAAACAATCATTCAAAGGGGTTTTTTTTTTCAGCAAAAGAAAAACAATTGTAAAAAATTAAATTCCCTAGACATTCACTTTTAACTTTTGCTTGGTATGAGAAAATTGCTTCTAACCTAACTAGATATTCATTATTTATCCAGCTATTGTCTACAGTTCTTCTTTTCAGCACTTGATGCAGTTAATAGGTTGACTAACTTTTGTAGAATTAAAAAGTATAAACCATTTTTAGTTACTTCTCAAAGCTCAGGTCATACACAAAGCACTAAGGATCAAACATCTTCAAGGCAGCCAATGGCAGCCAATATCATATGCAGGCCACCACTTACTATCTGACTTAGAGACTGAACTATCAATCAAAAAAGTCCCCTAATCACAGCTATCCATTTACCAAAGCTTTGCCGTACTGATCTAGCACACATTTATATATATTCCATGCCAGCACTACCCAAGAAGGGTCAACAAAAGCAATTAAGTGGTAAGGAATATGATTTTGCTGGGTAGGGTTGAGCTTTGGAGGCCAGAAACAATTATAATGTTATTTTCTGCCCTTCCCCTTAAAGAGCAACTGTTTCCCCTCACAATGAGCTGAACTGTCTTCTAGTAAAGTTGACATATTTCTTCTAATTTTCCCATACCAAACAGATTTAATCTCTCTTTCATTTGAGAGATCCTCAAATATTTGGGAAACAGAAATTAGATTCCCAACATATTGAAAGACTCCTCTTGACATTTCCTTTCTTTTTTTTTTTTTTTTTTTTTTTTTTGGTCTTTTTGCTATTTTTTGGGCCGCTCCTGCGGCATATGGAGGTTCCCAGGCTAGGGGTCGAATCGGAGCTGCAGCCACCGGCCTATGCCAGAGCCACAGCAATGCAGGATCCGAGCCGCGTCTGCAACCTACACCACAGCTCACGGCAACGCCGGATCGTTAACCCACTGAGCAAGGGCAGGGACCGAACCCGCAACCTCATGGTTCCTAGTCGGATTTGTTAACCACTGCACCACGACGGGAACTCCGACATTTCCTTTCTGAGGGCAAACGTAACCAAAGGTTCCTTGACCTGACACTCATTTGACTCAATTCCCCTATCGCATTAGGCATCCTTTAGGGGCAGACACTGTCTTGTTTACCAAACTGGTTGCTCTCTTTGGATTCACCTCAATTTGTTCTTAAAATGAGGTATCTATATCTGAACACAATTTCCGACACAAGAAACCTAGCTCTTTTAAGACTGTATTCCTCTATTAGCATAGTCTAAAACTATACCAGGACTTGCTTCCTGTCAAGTCTTGAAATGAAATCCTGAAGCCTTTCCTCACAGGTCCTGTTGATAGGTTGCATTGGTCCTCTGTTTTGTTCTAGTTTTCCTTTTTTTTTCTTTTCTTTTTTTTTTTTTTTTTTTTTTTTTTTTTTTTTTTTTTTTTTTGTCTTCTTACCTTTTTCTAGGGCCACTCCTGAGGCATATGGAGGTTCCCAGGCTAGGGGTCTAATTGGAGCTGTAGCTGCCAAGCCTACACCAGAGCCACAGCAATGCGTGATCCGAGCCACATCTTCGACCTATACCACAGCTCACGGCAACACCGGATCCTCAACCCATTGAGCAAGGCCAGGGATCGAACCTGCAACTCCCTGGTTCCTAGTTGGATTTGTTAACCACTGCGCCCCGATGGGAACTCCTCATTCTACTTTTCTGAGACCTGTGTGTGGTTTGCATTCATGCCTACTGCATTTCATTCTGTTGAACTCTTCCTCATACTCCATCATGTTGAGACATTTGAAGATTCTGAGTTGGTTATCCAACTCATTCATTCATTTGTTTGCTATACTTCCTTTTCTAAACAATTTTTTCATAAAAGTTTACAAGAACAGAAACAATATATCAGTTTTGAGGAAGAAGGAAGAAGCACATTTTCCAGTTCCTAGTGGTATTGTGTGTACTGAGATGGAGCACAAGAAATTTACACTTAAGTTCCTTCCTAAAAGGGTAGTTTGCTTCTCTCCTCTAGGCATCTCCCACTTCGAGGAGGAAAGAAATCTAAAAGAACCATCTCAGGAGATCCCACATACTGACTTTTACAAAATAAAATATACGTAGCACCTGAGATCTAATGACCTAATACACGTCAATGTACATTATAAATTGTAAACATTATTGGAATAAGAGAATCTTGTAAAAATGCAAAATATAGTCATTTTCAAGCCCATAATTCATAAAGTATTTTTATTATTTTGGCTATATTAACATATGTTAACAGTGTGACATCAAACACTGAGTCAATCAATAGCATAATTTTGGAGAGGGTAGGGGGAAGATGTTGCTACTGATACTCTCTATAATGAAGGCAAAAGAGTGTTTCTGACTAGAATTATTCAGATATTTAGCCCAATCCTTGGTTCAGTGAGAATGGACATGGCATATAAGAGTTAATTCATACCAGCTGGAGGCTAAAACATTTATAAAGCTGATTTAGAATGTCCTAAATTGTGCTTAAGAGACCTATTTTTGACAGATGTGTTCATGTAGTCCAGTTGATTGGCACATGGAGTTTTTATGTACAAGCCAATGCAAAAGTTTCAACATGTAACATTTATTAGTGCTTCCACTGGCATGGACAGACAGATTGTATACACATTACTTGCAGAGGTAAGTTTTGCAGTTGGCTTTACAAGCCTGATTTTGCTTGGTTACTCAGATCACTTAACTTTGCCACCCCCGTCTGCATCCCCCCACCCCTGCCAAGAGCACTTCCTGGCCCAGAGTCCTTTATAGAAATTCTCTTCCCACCCCTTGACTTAAGATTCCCCTTCTTCCTCACCCTGTCCGTGGCCCAGATCCATCGCCACTTCCCGCGTCTATTCATCTGCTCCAGCTGGTCCAGGGTGAGGTCTGGTGGCTAAGATAGGGAAGAAGGCTCCGCCACAGCTGTTCTCAGCCTCCACCCATCCTTAATGTTAGTCTTGGCAACAACCAGTCCATTCCACCCACATCGACCCCGAATGCCCCCTCTCTTTAAGTATCAGTCCCAGCAATGAAAGGCCCTGTTGAGCAACAGCTGCAGATTAATCTTCTGTCCTAGATATTCCTAAAGAAAACCTGGGGTTGGAGGAAATGTCTTCCCTTCTTCTCTGTAGTATTTACATGAAATAGCACCAGAGGGACACTCAGAGCAGAGCTTTTTTCCTTGTTCAGTCCCTACCATTTGCTCTACTGCTAGTAAGTGTACAGACCCTTAAAAAAAAATCCTTAAAGGTGTGTGTGTGTATTTAAAAGCTGTATCTGAGGAGGTGAAACACTGGGTCTGAATTCTGTTCTTCAGTTGCCCAGAGGAGGAAAGAGATTCTGTTCAGAAGCTACTGTTGGTGGCAGTAGAAAAGGAAGTGGGTGGGTTGGAGTACCTGGGGATCCAGCTTTTGGAGCTGCATCAGCAGGAAATCCCAACAGCCACACTACCTCAAACCCTTGTTCTGCAGAGGCCCAGTCGCCACCACTCCACTTCTTTGGCCTCCATGTAGATGCTCATCCCAGTCTTGTTCTAGCATTTTTCCTCCCTTCCCAGGCCCACTTTGGATGAAAAAGCATAAAGAAAGGGGACCCTCGGAGTTCCCATCGTGGCTCAGTGGTTAACGAATCTAAGAACCATGAGGTTGCGGGTTTGATCCCTGGCCTTGCTCAGTGGGTTAAGGATCCGGCGTTGCCGTGAGCCGTGGTGTGGGTTGCAGACGCGGCTCAGATCCTGCGTTGCTGTGGCTCTGGTGTAGGCTTGGCAGCTACAGCTCCAATTAGACCCCTAGCCTGGAAACCTCCATATGCTGCAGGTGCAGCCCTAGAAAAGGCAAAAACACAGAGACACACAAAGAAAGGGGACCCTCATTACAATGGTTGGGGGGTGGGGTGAAGGGCAGAGGAGAGACAGAAGTTCTAGACATATCTTCTTGTAATCTGAGTAATACTGCTAGAACCACCTTGCATGGAAAGATGGGCTTACTCAGTAGGCCATAGGAGAAAGAGAATTGGCCTATAGTTTTCTGAACTTTCCTTCTAGGCTTGGTTCTGTCCCCCAGAATTTTGGACAAATCACTTACATGCTTTGCAAAACATTTATATATTTTTCAAAGAGAAATTACAATATTTGCCCACTAATCCCTAAGATTGTGAGGGATTTTAGATGATTAAAAAATAGGCAAATAATGCTTTGAAAGACATAAGGAGCCATACAATAGGGGAGAGGGGAGAGTACTTCACTATTGCCAACATGTGAGCCATCATCTGAGAGGAAGCTTTAGCATAGGGGTGGGGAAAGTAGAAATGTAGACTCCACTGGACAATGCTAAGATGCAATGTAGACTTTTGAGTCCCCCAAACGCATCTTTGGACTCTTAGGGATATTTTTGGGTTTTTTTTTTGTTTTGTTTTGTTTTGGCTTTTTAGGACCACACCCATGGCAAATGGAGTTTCCCAGGCTAGGGGTCTAATCGGAGCTGTAGCTGCTGGCCTGTGCCATAGACATAGCAACACCGGATCTGAGCCACGTCTTCGACCTACACCACAAGCTCACGGCAATGCCAGATCCTTAACCCACTGAGCAAGGCCAGAGATCGAACCCACAACCTCATGGTTCTTAGTTGCATTCGTTTCCACTGCACCATGGAACTCCTAGAATCTTAGAGATCTAATGTTGCACAGTAAGCATGGGTCCTTCCTGAATCCACTTCTTAGACCCAGTGGTGAAGCACTGGTGACATCTTGCTATTTTCATTTCCACCCTTCTCCAGGAGCTGTACCAACGCCTCCATGGAACCCTACTCATTTCATTCCTCCCTCAGGCAGAAATCACAATGCAATACACCTATGCACTGATTTTCTTTTCCTATGTGTGATCCCTTTAGTGTATGGATTGGGTCAAATTCATTTTTACATTGCAGTGCCTAGCACGGTGCCAGGTTAACCATAGGTACAGGTAACAATTATTGAATATTGTAAAGAATAGCTGCTAGAGACATGAACCCAGGTATTTCTAGAGTACCTGGAAAATTTAGTGGAGAAGTCAAACTTTGGCAAAACATTTCTGAAATTTGTTTGGAAGAATAAATGTTCGATCATAGGAAGTATTTGAAAACTGTTAATGGAAAATGATTGAACTAACTCTACTAGATATTAAAATGTACTATAAAAATTACAGAAATTAAACTAGTGGGCTACTGTCACAAGGGGAAATCAATGGAAAGAATAGAGAATCTAGAAAGAAACTAAAGTACATGCAAAAATTAGTATATAATAAAAGCGGTACTTTAAATTGGTGAGGAAAGCATGGAACATTCAATAAATGATGTGAGAACAATGGGCTATCCATCTGAGAGGGAGAGTTAACTTTCAGTCTTTCCCCAGACCTTATAACAAAATGAATTTAAGATGGATTAAATGTAAAAAGTGAGACATAAAAATTACATATAACAAGGCATGGGTAAATATTTTAAAAATCTTAGTATGGGGGAAGTCTTTCTAACAATGACCCTAAAGGAAGAAAATACAGATTTGACCAAATAAAATTCCTATTTTTTTTGAAAAAAAATTTATTATAGTCAATTTACCATGTTCTGTCAATTTCTGCTGTACACCAAATTATACATATATATATATACATATATATATATATATCTCACATTATCCTCCATCATGTTCCATTGCATGTGAATGGATATAGTTCACTGTGCTATATAGCAAATTTCATTGCTTATCCACTCCGAATGCAATAGTTTGCGTCTACTAACCCCAAACTCCCAGTCCATCCCACTTCTCCCTGCTACCCTTTGGCAACCACAAGTTTGTTCTCCATGTCCATGAGTTTGATACTTTTCTGTAGAAAGTTTCATTTGTATCTTATATTAGATTCCAGATATAAGTGGTATCATATGATATTTGTCTTTCTCTTTCTGACTTCACTTAGTATGAGAATCTCTAGTTCCATCCATGTTGCTTCAAATGGCATTATTTTGTTCTTTTTTAGGGCTGAGTAGTATTCCATTGTGTATATATACCACTCTTCTTAATACATTCATCTGTCAGTGGACATTAAGTTGTTTCTATGTCTTGGCTATTGTGAATAGAGCTGTAATGAACATAGGGGTGCATGTTTGTTTTTCAATGAATGTTTTGGCTAAATAGATGCCCAAGAGTGGGATTGCTGGGTCATATGCTAGTTCTATATTTGGTTTTCTGAGGTACATCCATACTGTGTTCCATAGTGGTTTTTACCAATTTACATTCCCACCAACAGTGCGGGAGGGTACCCTTTTCTCCACACCCTTTCCAGCATTTGTTATTTGTTGACTTGTTAATGATTACCTTTCTGGCTGGTGTGAGGTGGCACCTCATTGTCGTTTTGATTTGCATTTCTCTAATAATTAGTGATGTTAAGCATTTTTTCAGGTGCCTGTTGGCCATCTGTATATCTTCTTTGGAGAAATGTCTATTTAGGTGTTTTGCCCATTTTTCACTTGGTCTTTTTTTTTTTTTTTTTTTTTTTTTTTTTGCTGTTGAGTTGTTTGTATATTTTAGAGATTAAGCCCTTGTTGATTGCATCATTTGAAATGATTTTCTCCCATTCCGTAGGTTGTTTTTCTTAATGGTTTCCTTTGCTGTACAAAAGCTTATATGTTTGATTAGGTACAACTGGCTTATTTTTGTTTTTATTTCTGTTGCCTTGGGAGACTGACTTAAGAAAACATTTGCACGGTTGATGTCAGAGAATGTTTTGCTTATGTTCTCTTCTAGGAGTCTGATGGTGTCTTATGTTTCAGTCTTTAAGTCATTTTGAGTTTATTTTTGTGCATGGTGTGAGGGTGTGTTCTAGTTTCACTGATTTCCATGCAGCTGTCCAGTTTTCCCAGCACCAGTTGCTAAAGAGACTGTCTTTTTCCCATTTTGCATTCTTGCCCCTTTTGTCAAAGATTAATTGACTGTAGGTGTTTGGGTTTATTTCTGGGTTCTCTGTTTTGTTCCATTGGTCTCTATGTCTGTTTTTGTACCAGTACCACACTGTCTTGATGACTGTAGCTTTGTAATATTGCCTGAAGTCTGGGAGAGTTATGCCTCCTGCTTGGTTTTTGTTCCTCAGGTTTGCTTTGGCCATTCTGGGTCTTTTTGGTTCCATATAAGTTTTTGGATTGTTTGTTCTTTTTCTGTGAAAAATGTCATGGGTAATTTGATAGGGATTGAATTGAATCTGTATATTGCTTTGGGTAACCTGGCAATTTTAACAATATTAATTCTTCCAATCTAGGAGCATGGAATATCTTTCCATTTCTTTGAATTCTCTTTAATTTCCTTAGTTAATATTTTGTACTTCTCAGCATTTAAGTCCTTCACTTCCTTAGTCAGGTTTATTCCTAGGTATTTAATTTTTGGGGGTGTGATTTTAAAAGGTATTGTATTTTTTTATTCGTTTTCTAATATTTCATTGTTAGTACAGAAATGCAAATGACTTCTGAATATAAATCTTATCTTGTATCCTGCTACTTTGTTGAATTCATTGATCAGTTTGAATAGTTTTTGTGTAGAGTCCATAAGAGTTTTCTATATATAGTATTATGTCATCTGAATACAGTGACAATTTTACCCCTTCTCTTCCAATTTGGGTACATTTTGTTTCTTTTGTTCGTTTGATTGCTGTGGCTAAGACTTCCAATACTATGTTGGATAAAAGTGTTGAGAGTGGGAATCCTTGTCTTGTGCCAGATTTTAGTGGGAAGGCTTTCAGATTTTCTCTGTTGAGTATTATATTGGCTGTGGGTTTGTCATAAATGGCTTTTATTATGTTAAGATATGTTCCCTCTATATTCTTACTTTGGTAAGAATTTTTTATCATGATTGGATGTTGGACTTTGTCAAATGCTTTTTCTGCATCTATTGAGATGTGGTTTTTAACTTTTCTTTTTGTTTTTTGTTCTTTTATGGCCACACCCATGGCATATGGAGGTTCCCAGGCTAGGGGTCAAATGGGAGCTGCAGCTACCGGCCTACACCACAGCCACAGCAACACAGGAACCAAGCCACGTCTGTGACCTACACTGCAGCTCACAGCAACACCAGATCTTTAACCCACTGAGTGAGGTCAGGGATCAAACCCACAACCTCCGGTCAGATTCATTTCTGCTGTGCCACTTTTGTGCCATTGACTTTTCTTTTGTTAATGTGGTATATGACATTGATTGATTTGCGTATGTTGAACCATCCTTGTGAACTTACGATGAATTCCACTTGGTCGTGGTGTATAACCTTTTTTATATGTTGTATTTGGCTGGCTAAAATTTTTTCGAGAATTTTTGCATCTATATTCATCAAAGATATTGGCCTATAGTTTTCTTTTTTGGTAGTATCTTTGGTTTTGTTATTAGGGTGATGGTGTCTTCATGGAATGTCTTGGGGATTATTTCTTTTTCAACCTTTTGGAAAAGTTTAAGAAGGATGGGTATAAGTTACTTTTTGTATGTTTGGTAGAATTCGCCTGTGAAGCCATCTGGTCCTGAATTTGTGTTTTTATTACATATTCAATTTCATTTCTAGTGATTGGTCTGTTCAATTGATCTATTTCTTCTTGATTCAGTTTTGGCAGGCTGTAAGTCTCCAGGAAATTGTCCATTTCATCTAGGTTGTCAGATTTGTTGGCGTATAATTGTTCATAGTATTCTTTTAGGGTTTTTGTATTTCTGCCGTATCTGTTGAGATTTATCCTTTTTCATTTCATATTTTGTTCATTTGAGTTTTTTCTCTCTTCTTGGTGAGTCTTGATCGGAGTTTTGTCAAATTTGTTGACCTTTCAAAGAACCAACTCTTGGTTTTATTGATTTTTTCCTATTGTTTTTTGAATCTCTATTTTATTGATTTCCTCTCTGATTTTTATGATTTCTTTCCTTCTGCTGACTTTAGGTTTTGTTTATTCTTCTTTTTCTAATTCTTTTAGGTGGTGTGTTAAGTTGTCAATTTGAGATTTTTCTTCTTTTTTGAGGAAGGCCTATATCACTATGAATTTCCCTCTAAGCACTGCTTTTGTGGCATCCCATAGATTTTGAATGGTTGTATCTTCATTATAATTTGTTTTGAGGGGTTTTTTAAAATTTCCTTTTTGATTTCCTCATTGACACATTGGTTTTTTAGTAGCGTGTTATTTGGTCTCCATGTAGTCAGTTTTTTCTCATTTCTTTTCCCGTGGTTGATTTCTGGTTTCATGCCATTGTGGTCAGGGAAGATACTTGAAATAATTTCTATATTGTAATTTGTTGAGGTTAGTTTTGTGCCCCAGTATGTAGTCAACCTTGAGAATGTTCCATGTGCACTTGAAAAGAATGTGTGTTCTGATTTTTTTGGATGTAATGTCCAGAAAATGTCAATCAAGTCTAACTTTTCTGCTGTGTCATTTAGGATCTCTGTTGCCTTATTGATTTTCTGTCTAGAGGATGTGTCCATTGATGTGAGTGGGGTGTTAAAGTCTCCTATTATTATTGTATTCCCATCAATTTCTCCTTTTATGTCTATTTGTATTTGTTGTATGTATTTGGGTGCTCCTGTATTAGGGGCATATATATTGACGAGTGTAATATCCTCTTCTTGAATGGATCCTTTTATCATTAAATAGTGTCCTTCTTTTTCTTTTTGGCCTTAGTTTTAAAGTCTATTTTGTGTGATAGGAGTATTGCAACTCCTGTTTTCCTGTCTTTTCCATTCACATGAAATGTGTTTTCCCATCTCCTCACTTTCAATTTATATGTGTCCTTTGCACTGATGTGAGTCTCTTATAGGTAGCATATTGCAGGCTCTTGTTTTTTTTTTTGTTGTTGTTGTTGTTTTGTTTTCTATACAGTCTGCCACTGTATGTCTTTTGATCAGAGCATTCAGTCCAGTAATTTACAATAATTATTGATAAATATGTATTTATTTTTATTTTAAACTTTGTTTTCTAGTTGATTCTATGGTTCTTCTTTGTTCCTTTCTTTTTTTGTGTTGGATGCTTTCCTTTTATTTTATGCTTATGTCCCCTTCTTTTTATTTTTTGTGAGTATAAGGTTTAGTTTTGATTTGTGGTTGCCCTGTTTTTCAAGTATGTTAACTCCTTCTTATATCTGCTTGCTTTAGCCTGATAGTCATATAGCCTCAAAAGCATTCTAAAAAAAGAGTATACCTTTTCTTACTTTCCTTCCCCACATTTCATCATTTTGAAGTCCTTTTTTAACATCTTCATGTGTATCCTTTTGTTGTTCTTTGTGTTTATCGTTGCTTTTACAATAGATTTTTTTTCCTTTTAGATCTGTATACTGGCTTATTTAAGTGATTGTTTTCCAACTGTGATTTCCTCCATCTTATTTCTTATTACTTTTAAAAAAATTATTTAAAGGATATTTCTTTTAGAATAGGTTTAGTATTGCAGTACTCTTCTAGCTTTTGTTTTTGGAGAAATTATTTCTCCTTCCATTTTAAATGATATTCTAGGCTACAAAATTTTCCCTTTTAGAACTTTGAATATATCTTGCCACTCTCTTCTGGCCTGTAGTGTTTCTGTAGAGAAATCAGCTGGTAGCCTTATGGAGGTTCCCTTATAATTGTCTTTGATTTTCTCTTGCTGACTTTAGAATCCTATCTTTATCTCTAACTTTTGCCATTTTTATTATAATATGTCCTTGTTTGGGCCTGTTTGGGTTTAACTTGTTTGAGGCCCTCTGTGCTTCTTGTATCTTGATATCTGTTTCCTTTAGATTTGGAACGATTTCAACCATAATTTCTTCAAATATTTTCAATCCCCTTTTCTTCTTCTCCTTCTGTAATCCCTATTAGGTGAAATTGGCCCACTTTATATTATCTCATAGATCTCTTATGTTGCTTTCATGGTTTTTTTTTTTTATTTAGTTTTGTGTCTGCTGTCCTGATTGAATATTTTCCCTTATTCTATCTTCCAAGTCACTAATTCGTTCCTCTGTATTATTCATCTGCTCTTCATTATCTTTAACTCACAATGTGTCTCTGCAAATGAATTTTCTAATATTTTTATTGGCTCCTCCTCATATTTTCTAGTTCCTTTCTAAAATAATCCACATTATTGCTCATGTCCACTCAATTCCTTCATATTCACTTTTAATTCTTCTAGTATTTTCACTATCTCCTTTTTGAACTTGGTGTCTGTTAGACTGTAGAGGTCTGTTTCACTATTTGCTGCTTCAGGGGAATTCTCCTGTTCTTTTAACTGGGAATTACTCCTGAGCTTCTTCATTTTGCTTATATATATATTTCTTTTCTTTTCTTTTCTTTCTTTTCTTTTTTTGCTTTTTTAGGGCCACACCCAATGCATATGGAGGTTCCCTGGCTAGGGGTCTAATTCAAGCTACAGCTGCCAGCCTATGCCACAGTCACAGCCATGCCAGATCTGAGCCATGTCTGCAACCTACACCACATCTCACAGCAATGCCAGATCATTAACCCACTGAGTGAGGCCAAGAATTGAACCCTCAACCTCATGATTCCTAGTTGGATTCATTTACACTGTGCCACAATGGGAACTCTGAGTCTTGGAGGCTATTTATAAATGATAGCACCCCTGGGTTTTTGTGAGGACTTACTATTTATTTTGGGCCTGAGGGCTGCTTTGGTGTCTCTTTCCTTGTGCATGCAAGTTGTTATCCCCTTGATAGAGTGCTGCCTGTGCTTCTAGAGCAATGGAGCAATGAGCAGGGCTAATAGCCAGTGCCTGGTGCTGGGCCCTTGACAGTGGAGTGGTGCTGGCTGCTCCTAGGTGCAGGGCCCTGGGAAGTGGCAGAGTTCTTCAGGCATGTGTAGGTGGCACCTGGAGCATTCGGCAGTGGCATTCAGCATTTCCAGGGGAGTGAGAGCAACAACAGGTTGTGCTTGGCTGCAGTGACTCCCCCTGTTCTGACCTCAGGTGACCAGGGCTGCAGGTAGTGTCTGTTCCTGAACCCCTAGTGGTGGCAGGCCATGCCCACCTCTGGAGTCTGAGATGACTGCAGTGGTTGCCTTGCCACTTGTAGACCAAGCAAGAGGCACTGTGTCATGCTTAGGCTCCCCCACAACCCTGCTGCCCTTAGGCTGCACAAGAAGAGCCTGGCCACCCGTAGCCCAAGAAAGTGGTGCCTTGCTGCCTGTAGCCTGTGCCAGAGGAGCTCTGCCCTCTGAGAGTCCATGCATGTGCAGGGAAAGATATTCCTATGGCAGTCTGACCCTCCTTCTCCTCTCACCCTACCCCACAATTGTGCCTTGCTTCTCTTGGGGGCCCAGACCTCCTACTGGGTTCCCTCATCTGTGGCACTCCATTCTCCAGCCCATGGCTATCGCTCCTAGACCCTCAGGCTGTCTCCACACAGCCAACCCAAGTACTCTCCCAGAACTGACCTCTGGGGCCTGAGTCTCAGCACCCAGCTTCTGCCTGAGTGTCTCAGGCTGTGCTGTCTTGGGGCAGTGGTTCCAATGATCTGTGTGGCTCTCACTCTGCTCTGCCCTCCTCAATCCAGCTGCTGAGCTTTTCTCTGAGGCTTGGAGGTCCCTCCATCTCGGCTGATCTCCCTCTCGGTTAGGCTTCCCAGGTTGTGGGTTCCCTTCCTCTTTCATAGCTCCCTCTCAGGAGTGCTGGTCCTGTCCTGATTCCTTTTCTCTCTCTCTCTCTTTTTCTTCTGTTCTACCCAGTTA
The DNA here is from genome assembly GCF_054392235.1 of Sus scrofa. Lineage (NCBI taxonomy): Eukaryota > Metazoa > Chordata > Mammalia > Artiodactyla > Suidae > Sus > Sus scrofa. The sequence goes on along the minus strand of NC_139384.1, from coordinate 93,088,438 downwards.
TGTGGAGTGTTTCTTACCCTTTTTGGAGGTTTAATATCTCCTGCCAGCATTCAACAGTGGTTCTGTGTAAATCGTTCTACATGTAGTTTTTTTTTTTTTTTTTTTTTTTATGTCTTTGTGGGAGATGGTGAACAGCACATCTTACTTCTCTGGCATCTTGATCTCTTCCTATTTTGTTTTAACTCAATGAATTTTATTACATTTATAGTTGTACAAGGATCATCACAACCCGATTTCATTGCATTTCCACCCCAACCCCCAGCCCATACCCCACCCCTACCCTGTCTCCTTTGGAAACCATAAATTTTTCAAAGTCTGTGAGTCAGTATCTGTTCTGCAAAGAAGTTCATTGTGTCCTTTTTTTAGATTCCACATGTAAGTGATAGCATATGAGGTTGGTGTTCCCTTCCTATTTTTAAATTTTATGTTATTTTTTGCTTTTTAGGGCTGCGCCTGCAGAATATGGAAGTTCCCAGGCTAGGGGTCAAATTGGAGCTGCAGCTGCTGGCCTACACTACAGCCACAGCAACTAGGATACGAGCTGCATCTGTGACCTACACCACAGCTCATGGCAATGCTGGATTCTTATCCCACTGAGTGAGGACAGGGATCAAACCCACATCCTCATGGATACTAGTCCAGTTTGTAACCAGCTGAGCCACAATGGGAACTCTCTAAAACTCCTGTTTTAAAAATAACCAAAGCCAAAAGTCAAATTGGGACACAGTATTTGCTTAAATGTGACAGAAGATTAATATCCTTGGTAACTAAGGAATTCTGATGTACCAATAAGAATCACACTCCAAAAGAAGGTGGGTAAGAAACACCCACCTTCTTTTTTTCAACAAGGAAAAAAAAATCAAATATATACATGTCCAATCTCAATCTCTTAAGCAATTAAGGACATGCAATTAAAACAACGAGGTTTACATTTTTACTATTTTAATGGCAAAGATTTTATTTATTTATTTATTGTCTTTCCAGGGCCGCACCCACAGCATATGGAAGTTCCCAGGCTAGGGGCTGAATGGGAGCTACAGCTGCTGGCCTATGCCACAGCCACAGCCACACCAGATCTAAGCCTCCTCTGTGACCTACACCATAATTCACAGCAACATCAGATCCTTAACCCACTGAGCATGGCCAGGGATCAAATCTGCGTTCTCATGGCTCCTGGTCAGATTCGTTTCTGCTGAGCCACGACAGGAACTCCGTAATGGCAAAGATTTTAAAATAATACAGTGCAAGGCTGTGGACAAGCAGGTTCGCTCATCTCAGAGGGGTTGTTCGCACACAGCTGGGAATTAGGATGGAGTGTGGGGGGGGGGTGTAATAGTGGCAGAGAGCTCAGTGCCCCTGAAAGAGGGTGTATATTCTTAGCCCTAGTCCACTCAACTGGAGATTTGCTGAAAGTTCTTGATGGAGAGAAACTTAGGAGGACAGCAAGGGAGAAATAGATTCAAGAAGTTGCTAGGAATAAGGGCGGTTTCCAAGGACCTTACATTACCTTTCCCTTCATAAGTTGTTCCTTGTTCATGATTTTGGTTTCTATAGTGCATCCCAAGAATCAACTTTTAAAATTCAGCACACATTTATACAGATTCCTTTTTAACGTTGTAAAATCATTTTCAACATTTACATTCAGGAAGGGCTGTGCAGTAGTAGAAACAATCTAGGGCTGGCATTTATATGTGGCGTGGATAGAAAAGTCACCTCCAGATGGGCAGGGTGGGCTAACAGTGAGAGTGAATCTCAGTTTACTAACTATGAGGTTTCAGGCAGATGGTTCATCCTCTCTGAATTTGTTTCCTATACGTTTGTGGCGTTCGTGAGTAGGAGTAATACTACTAAGTTCACAATGTTGTTGTAGGGACGAAGTAAAATTGTGCATGTAAAATCCCAGGAATTAGTACATCCTCAATAAATTAGGTTCCTTTCCTTCTCAGAACACCAGTGCAGGGATTACTGATTTTATAGGAGTTACTACAGATTTCATCTGTGGTCTGGGTCCCTTCCAAACAGGCCTTGAGGCGTCACACTGCCTGGGGGTCTTGCTCAAAATAATGGGTTGATAAAAGGTTCTTGGCAGGAGTTCCCGTTGTAGCGCAGTGGTTAACGAATCCGACTAGGAACCATGAGGTTGTGGGTTCGGTCCCTGCCCTTGCTCAGTGGGTTAATGATCCGGCGTTGCCGTGAGCTGTGGTGTAGGTTGCAGACGTGGCTCCGATCCCGTGTTGCTGTGGCTCTGGTGTAGGCCGGTGGCTACAGCTCCGATTCAACCCCTAGCCTGGGAACCTCCATATGCCGCGGGAGCGGCCCAAGAAATAGCAACAACAACAAAACAAACAAACAAACAAACAAAAAAAAGGTTCTTGGCAAAAAAAAAAAAAAAAAAAAAGAAGTTGTTTTCTATTTCGTTGGCCTCCAGTCTGAGAAAAGGCTCTGGCTTCTGGTAAAATACTGATGAGTTCAATCCAGCAGGGCCTCCCTCCAACTCCTTAGCTGCACAGGCTCGAGCGTTGTGGCTTACATAAAAATTGGACAGTATGCGCCCCCATCTGGTGAGGAAATGGAGAATACAAGGTAGGTATCAGAAGCCCCAAAGAGCTTCCTAAGATATTTTAATCACATTGCAGTGGCAGTGCCATCTCAGAGGGTCCACTAAATGCAAATGGCCATTAGAATTGTGGCCATCATATCAAGAACACAAAACCGCCTGTTAAGGCCCAACAAAGAGGCCAAGGATGGAAGCCCATTCCCGGAAGAGGGATGGTGGAGGTTTGACCTTTTTTTTTTTTTTTTCCCTTAGGGCCACACCTGTTCCCAGGCTAGGGGTTGAATCGGAGCTGCTGGCCTGAGCCACAACCACAGCAACACCAGATCCAAGTCGCATCTGTAATCTACACCACACCTCACAGCAACTCCAGATCCTTAGCCCACTGAGTGAGGCCAGGGATCGAACCCCCATTCTCATGGGTAGATACTAGCCGGTTTCGTAACCCACTGAGCCACAACGAGAACTCCCTCTACTGTCTTCCTTTTGAGAGATGATGTGGCAAGAGTGGTTTTTTTTTTTTTTTAATAGATGCATCTATGTGAGAAATGGAAGATCAAGATCTTAATTTCCCCACCGCTATCTTCCTGGTCAGTGAGCCTCAAACCTTAACACACACCAAAATCACCCAGAAGGCATGAAACAGATTCAAGAGCCCCAACCTTGAGTTTCTGGGGTAGGCCCCGAGAATGCGCATTTCCAAAAGCTCTCAGGTGATGCTGATGCTGCAGGTCCAGGGATGGCTCTGAGAAGTGCTGCTCTGGGTGATTCTTAGGGAAGGTCTGGCCCTATTGCTGGAGGTTTCGCCTTGAAGACGGATTTCTTCCCCTGCTCTCACCCTCATCCAGATTATTCAGACCGGTGCCCTCTAGTTTTCAAAAAATAAAAATTTCCCAATCTCTTTTGTTCAAAACAAGAAGGGATTTTTCAGCTGGAACAGAAATGATGGTTTATAAAAGGGGTACATTGAGGTCCGGATTAGTAATCCCCAACAGTGGTGAAACTTTAGAAAAATCGAGGCAACTGGGAAGGAAGGAGGGGAAGAAGGAAGTCAAGAAGGCAGGCTGCCCAGGCCTCATACCCAGATATTCTGATGTAATTGGTTCAGGGTGGGCTCCTGGCAGGATTATGTTTTAAAAGCTCCCCATGTGACTCTAATTTTCAACAAGGGTTGAGAACTGCTGGTCCCCATCACTGGTTCTCAAGTTTGCTTGTGTACTGGAAGTACTTGGCAAGTTTTAAAAATACTGATACCTTCCTCCTACCTTCTTCTTTTTTTTTAATCTGGAGAATAAGTCTATTTTAGGTATAGTAGGCAAACCAAGAGCAGGGGAAAATACATTGTATAGGCCCAGGCAGGGCTGAGGTTAGCTCTCACCAGTCATATCAAAGCAGCTGTACAAAAAGGTGTGGGACTTTTTTTTTCTTTTTTTAAATAAAACCTGTAAAGCACTCCTCAGTTCTTTCTCACCTGGTGGTGCCTGGCTAGCCTAACTTCAATTCTGGCTAAATCCAATAATCTGGAGTTCCCATGTGGCTCAGCAGAAACAAACCCGACTAGTATCCATGAGGATTCAGGTTTGATCCCTGGCCTTGCTCAGTGGGTTGAGGATCTATCGTTGCCATGAGCTTTGGTGTAGGTTGCAGATGTGGCTCGGATCCTGTGTTGCTTTGGCTCTGGTGTAGGCCAGCAGCTGTAGCTCTGATTCAACCCCTAGCCTGGGAACCTCCATGTGCCACAGGTGCTGACTGCCTCCTGCCTTCACAGGTTCTGGTTTATAATTGGATGTAGCCTGGGGATCCAGAGCATTTCAATCTCCCCAGGTGATTCTAATATGTCTAATAGGCAGACCGGTTTGAGAACCACTATTCTAGGTTTAATAAGTCAAATAAGTAGCTTGGTCCACCCACCTCCAGAGACTCTCCAGAGAACAGTTGTTCTCGAAGTGTGATCCCCGGACCGGCATAAGCATCACTTGGGAACTTCTTCCAAACGTGATTTTCAGGCTCCATCTCAGACCCACTGAATCAACAATTCTGGGGGTGGGGTGCAGCAGTCTGTGTCATCACGAGACCCCCAAGTGACTGTGATACCCCCTGAAGTCAGAGAACCACAGCTATATTATCATTGCTGTAACTTGAGGATCCCAATCGCCATCCCCTCAGAGACCAGCCGGAGCAAGAACCAAGGGCTGTCCGTCCTCTGAATTTGGGGCAATACCAAATCTCCAGTTTCCAGGTGAGTGATGCCAAAATTCTTAATGTGACAGTTTTTATATATTCTGTGAAGCTTTTGTTGGCTGGAAACTGGCAGCATTAAATTGGAAAATCATTTACCAGCTGCAGCTGTGATCTTGGTCATAGTGACAAGCAAAGAAGAGGTGACAGAGGGACAGCAATGTAAACACTGGCTGCTCTTGACTGTGCTGCGAAACAAGAGCATGAAGTAGGGGAAAAGGGAGAAGGCAAATGTCCGTGTTGAGAGGCCAGAAGTCTGGGGGATTTTCCTTGGGTGGTAATGCCCTTCGCGTTTGTTATAACTGCAGGTGAAATCTATTTTCCTCTTTATTTTTTTTTATAATTTTTAAATGTCTCTTTATTTTTTTAACTTTTTTTTTTTTTTGTATTTTCTAGGGCCACACCCGTGGCATATGGAGGTTCCCAGGCTAGGGGGCCAGTTGGAGCTGTAGCCGCCGGCCTACACCACAGCCACAGCAACGCCTGATCCTCAACCCACTGAGGGAGGCCAGGGATCGAACCCACAACCTCATGGTTCCTAGTCGGATTCGTTAACCACTAAGCCACAACGGGAACTCCTATTTTCCTCTTTATAGGGACCTACTTCCTTGCTGAGGGCAGAGCTAGTGTATACTGTGTAATGGCTGAAAAGAAACCTCCCTGATTGCGGCAGGGCCAGGCAGAGTAACAGATTCCCAAGCGGCCTATACAAAGGAGACTTAACCTGCTTGACAAAAGACTCCTTTGCTTACCCCCCAAAAACCAGTTTACTCTAATTTATTTCACCCTAGGGTTAGATGTTGTGAATCCTGAGGTGATGACAGCATAGAATCGGCCTTCAAATAGATGACAGTCCATTGGAGGGGAGAGGTGAGCAAGTATACTTCTACATACTCTGTGCTGATTGCTGCGTGAACAAGTCGGAACACAGAGGGGAGAAGGATTAATTCTGGATGGGGGGGTGGGAGTGTGGTCATCAGGGAAGGCTTCATGGACACAGACTCTGGAGCTGGACTTTGGAGGGAGAATAGGTAGGGAGTTAGGGTGGGCTGAGGGTTTTCAGCCTGGACCATGGCTCAGTGGGGTGAAACAGCATATTGTGTATTGTGTACTATCGGTAGTCAGGATAGTTCATGAATCCTTTCATTGCCTTGGAAAACCGTCAGTCATAGAGTTTCCAGGTATTTTGCTGGGAACCCAACAGTGCGCGTTTGAGCTCTCCGACCAGTATAAAAAGATGAGATGGGAAGTGACAGGGAGGCCCCTGTAGCGTTGAGCAGGGTCGAGGGCCTTTTTAGGCTATGCTTAAGGAACTTGACTTTGATCACCCTGATCTGTAGTTGGCAAACCTAGCTGATGACCAAAATTACCTGGGCAGCGTCCAAAAACAAATTTTGGGGCCCTTCCTCTAGATGTTCAAATTCGGCAGCTCTGGGTGTCAGCCCTGGTGAACAGGAAGGGAAATGTGGTCTGGGGGAAAAGAGGCTGGGAAAAGCCCAATGGCAGGAGTGAGCAATCCTGAAAAGCAATCTGAAGAATCAGTTCAGTGGCTTGTGTGGTAACTAGGTTTCTACTCCACATTCTTTTTTTATTACCCCACTTTAAAAAGGAATGTGTAGGTTTTTGAGACTGGCTTTTGGGCAACATTTTTTCAGTGGTTGGTATGTGCAAAACTTCTGCTGATGTGCACTGGGGCAATACAAGTGTTAGCAGTGCCGGTCTGGGTTTGGCAGGAGCCCCACCTATGTATAAAGTTTATTTGGCACAGTAAGAGTTCTCTGAACTAATAACAGTAACGGCAACAAATGAGGCATGATAGGATTTATTAATAAGTACCAGTACAGTAGGTACTTATTCATATGTTTTCCCCCAAATCGATAATAACACATGCCTACTGTACTCTGAAAACTATAAGATGCTGATGAAAGAAATCAAAGATGACACAAAACAGAAGGAAAGACATACCATGCTCTTGGATTAAAAGAGCCAATATTATCAAAATGACTATGCAAAGGCAATCTACAGATTCTCAATGCAATCCCTATCAAATTACCAAGGACATTTTTCACAGAACTAGAACAAAAAAATTTTTTTTTGGTCTTTTTGTTTTTTAGGGCTGTACCCACGGCACATGGAGATTCCCAGGCTAGGGGTCCAGTTGGAACTGTAGCCTCTGGCCTACGCCACAGCCACAGCATTTTGGGATCCAAGCTGCATCTGTGACCTACACCACAGCTCACAACAATGCTGGATCCTTAACCCACTGAGCAAGGCCAGGGACTGAACCTGCATCCTCATGGATCCTAGTTGGGTTCACTAACTGCTGAGCCACAATGGGAACTCCAGAACAAAATATTTTAAAGTTTGTTTGGAAGCACAAAAGACCCAGAATAGCCAAAGATATCCTGAAAAAGAAAAATGGAGCTGGAGGAATCAGGCTCCCTGACTTCAGACTATATTACAAAGCTACAGTCATCAAAACCATATGGTACTGGCACAAAGACAGAAAAATAGATCAGTGGAACAGGATAGAAAGCCCAGAATTAAACCCATGCACCGACAGTCAACTAATCTATGATGAAGGAGGCAAGAATATACAATGGAGAAAAGACAGTCCCTTCAATAAGTGGTGCTAGGAAAACTGGACAGTCACATGTAAAAGAATGAAATTAGAACACTTCCTAACACCATACACAAAAATAAACTCAAAATGGATTAAAGACATACATAGAAGACCAGACACTATAAAGCTCTTAGAGGAAAACATAGGCCAAACACTCTCTGACATAAATGACAACATCTTCTTAGATCCACCTCTTAGAGTATTGACAACAAAAACAAACACATGGGGACTTAAAAGTTTCTGCACAGCAAAGGAAACCCTAAAAAAATGAAAAGATAACCCACAGAATGGGAGAAAATATTTGCAAATGATGTAACTGACAAGGAATTAATCTCCCAAATTTATAAACACCTTCTGCAGCTCAATACCAAAAAAATGAACAACCCCATCAAAAAATGAGCAGAAGATCTAAACAGAGAGTTCTCCAAAGATGACATACAGATGGCCAAAAAACACATGAAAAGATGTTCAACATCACTCATTATTAGAGAAATGCAAATCAAAACCACTATGAGGTACTGCCTTACACCAGACAGAATGGCCATCATCAAAAAGTCTACAAACAAGAGCTGGAGAGGGTGTGGAGAAAAAGGAACCCTATTACACTGTTGGTGGGAATGTAAATTGGTGCAACCACTGTGGAAAACAGTATGGAGATTCCTCAGAAAACTAAAAATTGAACTACCATTTGATCCTGCAATCCCACTCTTGGGCATCTATCCAGAGAAAACTATGACTCAAAAAGGCACATGTACTCCAATGTTCATTGCAGCACTGTATACAATAGCCAAGACATGGAAACAACCTAAATGTCCATCAACAGAGAAGTGGCTAAAGAAGATATGGTACATATACACAATGGAATATTACTCAGCCATTAAAAGGAAAGAAATAACGGCATAAGCAGCAACATGGATGGACCTAGAAATTATCATGCTAAGTGAAGTTGGTCAGACAATGAGACACCAGTATCAAATGCTATCACTTACATGTGGAATCTAAAAAAAAGGACAGACTAAACTTTGCAGAACAGATACTAACTCACAGACTTTGAAAAACTTACAGTTTCCAAATGAGACAGGTTGGGGTGGGGGGGATGCACTGAAGGTTTGGGATGGAAATGCTATAAAATTTAGTTGTGGTGATTGTTGTACAACTATAAATGTAATAAAATTCATTGAATAATTAAAAAATAAATAACTGAAAAAGCATAAAAAATGTGTATCTAAATTTATTTTGCATGTAAAATAAAACTAACAGGTATGAATTCCTCTGAGTGAAGACAAAGACTGGTCAGAGTTCCCTTCATGGCTCAGTGGTTAATGAACCTGACTAGGATCCATGAGGTTGCCAGTTCAATCCCTGGCCTTGCTCAGTGGGTTAAGGATCCGGCATTGATGTGAGCTGTGTTGTAGGTCACAGATGCGGCTCAGATCCCGAGTGGCTGTGCCTGGCAGCTGTAGCTCCAATTTGACCCCTAACCTGGAAAACTCCACATGCCATAGGTGTGGCCCTAAAAAGCAAAAGGAAAAAAGACAAAGACTGGTGAAGATTGAGCCCACAGGTGCTAATAGTGAGTGTCTATTACAAATGAGCAAGAGAGCTTAGAGTGAATCCTTGGGCCAGAAATGATCATTTGTTGGAAGTTCTGTTAGGAAGCACTCACCGTTCAAGCACAGCCTCTCATTGCCTTGGGAAAGAGTCAGTCAGAGTTTCCAGGTGTCTTGTTTGGAACCAAACAATTGGTATTTGGCCTCCCTGACCACTATAAACATAAGAAACATATGATAGTAGTTTTCCCCACAAATTATATGTTTTATATGTTGTGAGCTGACTTATATGAAATGAATAATATAAGCTGTAATAGGTTCACATCATTAAACATTTTATATCATAATGTGGTAGGTTTTATTTTCCAGTGATAGCAAGTGACAGTATCTCTCACAAGCACTTTTTTTTTTTTTTTTTTAGGGCTGCACCCACAGCATATGGATGTTCCCAGGCTAAGTGTTGAATCAGAGCTGAAGCTGCCGGCCTATGCCACAGCCAAAGCAACGACAGGTCTGAGCCTGTCTGTGACCTACACCACAGTTCACAGCAATGCCGGATCCTCAACCCACTGAGTGAGGCCAGGATCAAACCCGCAACCTCATGGTTCCTAGTCGGATTCGTTTCCCCTGTGCCACGTTGGGAACTCCCCACATGCATTTTTTACATGGTGATTTTGACACTCTGCTCATTGAGAGTTGGGGTGTCTATGTTCCTCTTATGAATTAAATTGTTTCCTTCAAAGTTCACATGTTGAGGTCCTAACCCCAAGTATCTCAGAACATGGCCTTATTTGGAGGTAGGGTCTTTAACCAAATTAAAATGAAGTCATTAGGATGGACCCTCATCCAGTATGACCAGTGTCATAAAAAGGGGGGAATTTGGCCACAGAGGCACAGACAGGGACAGTGATGTGAAGACATAGGGAGAAGATGGCCATCTCTAAGCCAAGGAGAAAGGTCTGGAGAGATCCTTCTCTCATAATCCTCAGAAGAAAATAACCCTGATAATACCTTGATTTGGGACATCTAGCTTCCACAATGGTGAGATAGTAAATTATTGTTTAAACCACCCAATCTGTGGTACTTTGTTATGGCAGCCTAACAAACCAATACAGTTCCCTCCCCTTGAATCTGGGGGACTTATGACTACTATGGAAATAACATGTGACTTCCTAGAGGTAGGTTATCAAAGGCAATATTGCTTCCATTGGCTCTTTTGAGGGAGGCTGGTAGCCATGCTGTGAGGAAGCCCAGGCCACCTGAAAAGGTAATATGTTGGTATTCTAGTCAACAATCCCAGCTGACAGCTAGCATCCACTGCTACAGATATAAATAAAGACACCTTCAGATGATTCCTGCCCCCAGCCCTGGGTTACCCCAGCATTCACATTGTCCTAGCTGAGTCCCCAGGTATTGCAGACCTATCTCTGTCCCTCATGGATTCCTAACAGAAGTTGTATGCATAGTAAAAAAATGGTTTCAAGTCTCTAAATTAGGAAATAATAATTTATTTTAGTAGTTGGCAAAATGTCTTTGTTCGCAAATTTTTATTTTACATGGCTGGTGTTTTTGTTGAAACCGTCAGGTACCTTAGCTCCTAGACGATGGTCCTTATGTCTCAGCCCTTTATGACATTAGGCCCAGACATTCGTCAAGAACAATAGGTGACCATAGTTTGAGTCAATTTAATAGACCTAATGAATGAATTTTAAACAAACCAAATAGGACAGGCTCCTGTGGCTCAGGGGTGACAAGGGTAGGAATTTCAGAACAACTTCTGAGATGGCTAGGTGTTCATTAGCAAGGTTAGTGCAGTTTGCCTGGAGCAGGGGAGGAAACTTACAGCCCAATAAGGCAGTACTTTCCTCATTTGGAGCATAGTCCAGTGGGGTGGGGGGAGCAGAGGTGCCAGTTTGTTAGAGGGGCGATCAGTATTGGCTGTTCTAGAAGAAGACTGGGAAGCAGACTGTGGCAGGATCTAAAATCTCAACCAAATTAGGCAGCACTGCCAGCCTGATTCCTCCACTGTTCGGTGTCTGAATCCCTCACGAGCAGTTAGGAGACATGGACTCACTTTAAGTATCAAACATAAGGAGAATGTAATCTGCCCATTTACTTCCTAGCTCACTCTTTTTGGTTTTTGATTTGCCTTTTCTTGTTTTTAAACAAAATTCATTTTGAAAAATTTCAAATTTTGTCAGGGATGGGGGAATTTTTTTTTTTTTTTTTAAGAAAAAGCTTTGTTGAGGAATAATCCACATACAACACACTACACGTAGAATCTAAGTCTTAACATAAGTATATACTGGTGGCACCATCACCATAATCAAGATAGTGAATATAACTATCAGTCCCAAAAGTTTCCTTGGCCGTTTAAACTCCTCTCTGTCCTTTCCCACCAGGCTGAGGATGAGGGTGTTTTTTGACCAGCACACTTTAGCCTTGCTTGGGAGGAATATTGCTCCTAGTGGCAGAGTATGGTAATAACACCATGCTTGCTGGGGAAGGCTGTCTCCTGGATAAGGAGAGAAGTGGAAACTCAGATTCCGTACAAGTGGAATGAGGGTGTATGTGTGTGTGTTTTCTTGCAAGCCCTTTCTTGACTACCCTGGAAAGACCTTATTAGACTGTGGTTCTGTTATCTGGGAACTTGAGTTCAGTTTCTCCTATTGCCACATGCTGTTCACACTGATAGGTATTGTGTAGGAGATAAGAGGGATGCTTTCCAAGCAAGCAAGAAAGAGAGGGATGGAGGGAGGAAGAAGAAAACAGAAAATAACATTGGTGAGCATGCAGATAAATTGTTGGGAATACATAATGGTGTAACAGTAAGGCAATTCCTTTTTTTTTTTTTAAGTTCCCAAATAAAACTGATTTATTTTTAACTTTTTTTCTTTTTAAGCCTGCACTTGTGGTATATGGAATTCCTGGGCTAGGGGTTGAATCAGAGCTGCAGCTGCCAGCCTACTCCACTGCCTCAGGATCCAAACTGCATCCTCAACCTGGGCTGCAGCTTGCAGCTATGCCGGATCCTTAACCCACAGGGTGAGGCCAGGGATCAAACACACATCCTCATGGACACTACATTGGGTTCTTAACCTACTGAGCCACAATGGGAACTCCATATTTTTTACTTTTAATCTTAATTAAAAAAAATTTTATTGGGGTATAGTTGATTTACAATGTAGCTTCAAGTTTACAGCCAAGTGAATCAGTTATACATATATCATTATTTTTTCCCCACATAGTTATTACAGAACATTGAGTAGACCTCTCTGTGCTATACAGTAGGTCCTTGTTATCTATTTTATATATAGGAGAGTATATGTGTTAATTCCATCCTCCCAGTTTATCCCTCCCCCCGTGGTTTTCCCTTTGGTAACTCTGATTTTGAAATCTGTGAGTTTGTTTCTGTTTTATAAATAAATTCATTAGTATCATTTTTATTGGATTCCATATATAAGCGATATTTGTCTTTGACTTATTTCACTTAATGTGATCATCTCTAGGTCTATCCATGTTGCTGCACATGGCTGAGAAATATTCCACTGTATATATGCATATATGTGCCATATCTTTATCCATTCCTCTATTGATCAACACTTAGATTGTTTCCATGTCTTGGCAATTGCAAATGGTGCTGCAGTGAACATTGGGGTGCAAGTGTCTTTTCAAATCATGTTTTCTCTGGATATGTGCCCAGGAGTGGGATTGTTGAGTCATATGGTAGTTCTATATTTAGTTTTTTAAGGAACCTTCATACTGTTCTCCATAGTGGTTTTACCAATTTACATTCCTACCAACAGTGTAGGAGGGTTCCCTTTTCTCCAAACCTTCTCCAGCCTTTGCTGTGTAGATCTTTTGATGATGGCCATTCTGACTGGTGTGAAATGATACTTCATTGTGGTTTTGATTTGCATTTCTCCAATGATTACTGACGAGTATCTTTCTGTGTGCTTTTTGGCCATCCATCTTCTTTGGAGAAATGGTAATTTAGATCTTCAGACCATGGCAATTCCTTAAAAATAATCATATAATCTAGCGATTCCACTTCTGAGTTTATTCCCCAAAGAATTGAAAGCAGAGACTCAAAGATATATTTGTACACTCATTTTCATAACATCATTATTCATAATAGCCAAAAAGTGGAAGCAGGAGTTTGTGGCTCAGCAGCAATGAACCCACATAGTATCCATGAGGACTCAGGTTCAATCCCTGGCCTCACTCAGTGGGTTAAGGATCTGACGTTGCTATGAGCTATGGTACAGGCTGCATACATGGCTTGGATCCTGTGTTACTGTGGCTGTGGTATAGGCTGGCAGCTGCATCTCCAATTAGACCCCTAGCCTGGAAACTTCCATTTGTCATGGGGGTGGTCCTAAAAAGACAAAAAAAAAAAAAAGTGGAAGCAACCCAAGTGTCTGTCTGTGGATGAATAGATAAGACGAATGTGATATATACATACAATAGAATATCACTGTATTAAAAAGGAAGGAAATTCTGATGCATGTTGCAACATGGATGAATCTTGAAGACATGCTAAGTGAAAAAAGGAAAGACATGCTAAGTGAAAGGACAAATATTGTATGATTCCACTTCTATGAGGTACCTAGAGTACTTAAGTACATGGAGAAATTAGAATGGTAGTTACCAGGGGCTGGGGGGAAAGAGGGGGATGGGAGCTACTGCTTAATGAGTACAGAGTCACAGTTTTACAGGATTAAAAGAGTTCTGTCCATGGGCAGTGATAACGGCGGCATAGCAGTGTGAATACACTCAATGCCACTGAAAGTACACTTAGAAATGGTTAGGATGGTAATTTTATGTCACATGTATTTTACAATAATAATAATAACAATAAAATGAGAGAAAAGAGAAAGTTTTGTGTGGAATATCTGGTCTGATCAGAAAGTTAAAGTGGACATGCTTTACTTTTTTCTAAATTTTAAAACTAATGCATGCAACAGAGAACTTCAGCCATTTTGATAATATTTTCTTTCTTAAATCAAGCAGTTGTACCTTGGTGTTGTTGTATTTTAAAAAATATATATCTTTTCACCTACAATATATCACAAACCAAAATTCAGGAAGTAAAAGTGCTTATTCATTCAACAAATACTTTGGAGGTGCTTAGTCTAGGCCTGGCTAACTGCCCCTGTTTTGTTTGTTTGTTTGTTTGTTTAAGCTTCATTGAAAAATAGTTCATTTACAAGGTTGTAATAATTTCTGCTGTACAACAAAGTGATTCAGTTATACATGTACAGATACCCATTTTCTTTCAGATTCTTTTCCCACATAGGTTAGCACAGAATATTGGGTAGAGTTACAGCAGTAAACAAAGCTGACACAATTCCCCCCTTCATGGAGCTTACAATCCTGTGGAAGGGTTGTTTGGATGGAGCACTTTTTATACAAATGATTATTTATTTGAGATCCATTCCTAGAAGCAGAATCACTGGGCCCAACAATATAAACGCTACAAGGCTCCTACTACATGCTGCCAAATGCCTTCCAGCCCATCAGCAAGCCGTAGGGAAGTCCGTTTCCTCATACTTTACCAGCTTTAGGTCTCTTCCCCCACTTTAGGGGGAAAAACAGTATTTGTCTAATTTGCATTTCTCTAATGACTGGCGGTTAATATAATTATAAACAAGGTAGAACAGTCTTTAAACATTCTTGTCTCCCTATTCTTCAGATACGCTTATTTAAAAAATCAATTTGTAAGGACTATTTTTGATTTTATTAAAATTCTCTGGGTCACATTTGTTGCAGTTATTTCTCCCATCTGGTCTTCTTCCCTTTGCTTCCATTTATATCTATTTTTACACAATTTTTAGATAGCAAAAACTATCCATCTTTTTCTCTATGATTTATTCCATTCTTTGATGCTTAAAAGTGTTTACCCATTCCAAGATCCAACTTCTGTATTTTTCTTCATTAAAAATGGCTTCATCATTTGCATTTATTTTCAAATAAAATATTACATCTGGGGAACAAGAGGAGGAGAAAACACCTAGATTTTGAAAAACCCTCCCCAAGTGAGATATCCTTGTTGTCCTCTCCCCACTTCTAAAGAACCACCAGTTTTAGTCGCTTGGAGTTTATTTTAATATGTGGGATAAGTGTCTACCTTTTTTTTTGTGTGTGTGTGTGTGTACACACACGCCCAAGAAAAGTTAATCAACTGTCCTATAAAATTTACTGAAAAACTCCTTCCTTCCCCCTCTAAACTGTCATATGCTAAGTAATCCATGTTCACAGTTTATGGCCTGTTTCTGGACTCTACAGTTTTCACCATCACTCTACTCTTATGTGAGGTCCCCATTATTTCGATTACTGCAGCTACTTACTAATGTTTAGTAAGGCAAGCTCCAATGCCCAACTACTCTTCTTTTTCAAAATTTTCTTGGTTATTCTCGTTTATTTGCTCTTTGATATAACCTTTGAACAAAGTTTTTCAAAGCCACAATAAATGGTATTACAGTTGCACTAAACTCATAAATCCCAACACCTTTAAAATAGCCTTTAGGCCCATGTAATTATAGTGGTTATATAGAAGAGCAAGTGATTTATCTATATTTATTTCACACCAGCAAAGCCTTGCTAAGCATAGCCAGCCAGGAAACAGGCTAAACACTGCATATGGATATAAAGATGGCTTATAGACATCTTCTAAAAGAGGTCACCTGTATAACTAATCCAAGTCAGAACAGTGTGGATGCAACAGGAGATGCAGGTGAAGGTACAATTTGATACATTTTGACGTGTAGGCACCTATGAAATTGTTACCACAGTCAAGGTAATAAACATAATCATCACTCCTACATTTTCCTTGTGCCCCCTGTAATCCATTCTGCCATTTCCCCCACTACCTCCAGGCAACCACTGATCTGCTTAGCATCAGTCTAGACTTTATATACATAGAATACACTCATTTTTGTCTGACTTCTTTTACTCACCATAAAGATTTTGAGATTTATTCATCTTGTGGCATGCATCAGTCGTTCCTTTCCTTTTATTGTTGAGTAGGATTCCGCTTTGTGGAGAGGCCACAGTTTGTTTATTGACTCACCTGGTAAAGGACATTTGGGGTGTTTCCACTTTGGGGCTATTACTGATAAAGCTGTTGTGAATATTCATTTACAAGTCTTTGACCATATGCTTTTGTTTTTCTTGTGTAAATATTTAGGAATGGAATGACTGGGTCATGGAGTGGTATATTTTTAACTTTTTAAGAAACTGTCAAATTATTTTTCAACGTCGTTGTACCATTTTGCCTTCCCACCAGCAGATGCTAAGGCAGTTCAGCCTGTCAACAAACAGCACTAGAACAACTGGATATACACTTGCAGAAAACAAAACAAAACAAAAAGAGCCTCTATCCATATCTCATGCCATATCTCATACCAAAATTTATGCAAAATGGATTACTGACCTAAATGTAAAGCCTAGAACCATAAAACTTGTAGGAGAAACTACTTTATTGTTATTATTTTTGGCTGTGGCTGCAGCATGTGGAAGTTCTTGGGCCAGGGATCGAACCTGCACCACAACAGTGATCTGAGCTACTGCAGTGGCAATGCCAGATCCTTAACCTGCTGCACCACAAGGAACTCCAATGCAAGATATTCTTAATAGAGCAGCCAGAGGAACCCTTGAACCCATGCCATAGCAGTGACCAGAGCCCCAGCAGTGATAGATGCTAGGTTCTTAACCCACTGAACCACAGAGGAATTCCAAACTTTTTTTTTTTTTTTTTTTTTACTGTGACCCACACTAACAGATTTCATTTGGCATGGCAACTCATTATACACAAATACATAAAAACGAAATTATAAAAACAACCAAAGTAAACGTTTCACAAACTCTTCTTAGCATTATTATGTATTGTGAGGTGCTATTTTCTAGTTTACTCTAGTCTATTGTATTCCATCCCATCCCCTCCCATTCTCTTGCAATGCTGACTGCAACTCACTAACTTGATTTCACCAGCCAGAACTTCCTCAAACTGACCTTCAAATCCATTCTTCAGCTGTATCCATCATTTTATTTATTCCACTGATTTATTCTTTATCTCCTCTATTACATTCTTCCTATTCAATGTTTCCACTAGGATTTTAAAAAATACTTAATTTTCATGCTTCAGATAATATAAACTGTTCGGTGTATAGTCTTTCTTTCACTCTAATTGTGCTCTTCTGGTGTCTCAACTCGGCAATTTGGAAATTTCTCATTGGGAAAAATTTGGAAAACAGGAGAGTACAATATAAATAATGAACTAAAAACCATCCATAATTTCACCTCCTGGAAATAACCAGTTGTCATTTTAGTGCATTTCCTTCTAGTCATACAATTTATGTGTCTAGTATATTAAATAATTGATAAAGTATTACATATAATTTTCTATCTGGACTTTTCATTTGCCATTGAGTTTTTTCCCCAAGTTATTAAAATTGTTCACAGAGTTAACTTTTAATGATTATAAAATATTCCATCTTAAGGACATATTGTAATATATATAATTCTTGGGCACTTAGAATGTTTCCAATTTTTGCCCTTTAAAAAAAATCACTACAATAATTTTTTTTTCTTTTTAGGGCTCTGGCACATGAAGGTTCCCAGGCCAGGGGTTGAATCAGAGCTGCAGCTGCCAGCTTACACCACAGCCACAACAATGCAGAATCCGAGTGGCCTCTGCAACCTACACCACAGCTCATGGCAATGCCAGATCCTTAACCCACTGAGTGAGGCCAGGGATAGAACCTGCATCCTCATATATACTAGTAGGGTTCATAACCCACTGAGCCACAACGGGAACTCCTACAACAAATATTTTTGTCCATAAATCTTTGCTTTTGTTTCCGATTGTTTCCTTAGACTAGATTCCTAGAGCAAATGAATTAAAGAAAATGGTACTTAAGAGCCAAGCTTCGTATTGCCAAATTATTTGCTAGAATGCTTGTGCCACTTAACACTTTACACAGTGAGCATATGATTGAGTTCCTACCATCACACCATCATCTTCATGTAATTTGGTAATTTGATAAAGGAAAATGGCATTTCAATATTTTCTAATTTGCATGCCTTTTATTACTAGTGATCATTCATTATTTGCATTTACTCTTCTGTAAATTTTGGGTTCAAGACCTTTCTCAGTTTTTTTTCCTGCTCTGGAAGGCTGCCAACCAAAGCTTTCTAGCAAAAGCGATTCACTTACAGGTGCCTCTAGTGGAAGATATCTAAAGTGCTTTTTGCACAGGGGACAACAATCTTCCCCTTTCCTCTATATACCCGCCCCCCAACTTGATGTCAGATGGTGGTGTCAGGTGCAAGGTTGCCCCTGAGGGTAGACATTGAGCTTTTGGTGTGTTTGCATAGGTAGAGCATAGAAGTGATGCTTCAGCCTTGGTTTCATCCTGAACATCAGGCTAAAAAGTGTGTGTGTGTGAGAGAGAGAGAGAGAGAGAGAAAGAGAGGGCAGAGAGAGAAAGATACTGTACACATTTTAAGCACACAGAAAAAAATCAGTTGAAGACAAGGCTTTCTCATGGTCTTGTAAGGATTCTTTTCATTCTCAGTTTGTTCTGTAGAGAACTGCACCCCTAGATTCCTTTTAAAAAGCCCCATTCTGTGATTTGTCCAGACCAGGAAGCCCCTGGATAAACTACAAATGAAAAATTAATAAATGAACCCTTTCTGGATGTGGAAATATTGGGGGTTTATTCAATTCTTATTTAAGAAATAAAAATACTAAGTATATTTCCAGGAAATTAATATATTAATCAGTGTCGATAAACACAGCCACAAACATGTACTCTTGAGGGTCTTGTATTAAAAGCCACTCGGAAGTGGAGAAGCTCTTTCCAGAATGGTGCTGTATATATTTTACAGTTAAATTCACAATTAAAAAAACCTTTCAACTTTGAGTTTTGGGGCAACAAATTTAAATGTGTGCCACTGTAAACTGCTGAGATCCAGAGCTAAATAAGTCTGTGTTGGTGTGTGTTGGGGCAGGAGGGCTAGTTTAGGTTAACTGTGGTAATGAAAATTCCTGAGTCAGTGTAAATAATTTTCCTGTTATAAAACACAGATTTAGACCTTTGCTGACATTCTGAATTCTTAAGAATTTCTGAATCCTACTCAGCCATGTAGTACTTGTTTAAGGAGCTCTTGTGCAAGCACAGACTGCCTAGTAAGTCTCAGGAGGCCACTAAAATATCTTCTTCACAAAGGAATCTCACCTCCCAACTGCACTGCCTGATGATGAACCATTTGAAGCTGGATTATGGCATTTTATCAACAGAATGCTTGGCTTAAAATGCTTCTACTCTAGGGAGAGCTACCAACCACTGCCAGCCAGGAATACCTTGCCTTGAACTTATTTTCAGACTACCTACCTGGTCCTGAATAAATAATTTGGGAGGGAGGGGAGTGGAAAGAGCCTGGCCCTTGAAATCCTGTGTTGGAGAGGCTGCTAGAACGGAGACAGGAGGATGGACGTTTTCTGCTCTGCCTCCATAATGGCTAGCAGCAACTCTCAGAGCCTTATTCCTCAGCCATCATGGGGAGGTACCCACTTGACCGGTTTTTGTGACCTTGAAATTAGCTTAGTGGCACATTCGAACCAACACTCAGGGCAGGTAATATTACAGCACAGGGGAATGCTGAAGTTGAGGGCCTGGACAGCCAGAGAAACATTTTAAAGTCATCTTGGGCCCGCAAGGATATAGGACAGGTAAGAAGGCATAAAAAGGATGTAAAAGGTGTGGGGGGAGGTTGATAACAATTTTGTCAGGAGCTAATTCCAAATCTTAACTCCCACTGCCCCCCCCCCAAGATAATGTGCAGAGCCTGTCTGAAAGTCTCAAAATTGTGTGCACGTTAAGGTTACAAATCCAGAAGGAGAAGGGCACAGCTAGAAGACAATGAGGGTCCTTTGAGGATTTCTGGGATGGAAAAGATGTAGGAAAAAGAACAAACATATCTTGATGCAGTGCCTGCTGCATGCAGTGTTACAAAGAACTAGGTGAATGAAGATTCAAGAACCAACAAAAGGAGACAACTCAAATGTCCACTGAATGATGACTGAATACACAAAATGTGGTATACATAATAGATAACAGAATTATTCAGCCTGAGGAATGAAATTCTGATACATGCTACAACATAGATGAAACTTGGAAACTTTATATTAACTAAGTGAAATATGCCAGACACAAAGGGTAAATATTGAAAAACCCATTTATATGAGGTAGCTAGAATAGTTCATAGAGACAAAGCAGAATAATGGTTGCCAAGATTCTGCCAGGAGGAAGTGTCCTATACTGAGTTTCAGTTTGGGATGATGGAATAATTTTGGTGATGTACTTACTTACTGCCCCTGAACTGTACACTTAAAATGGCAAGTTTTATGTTACTTATATTTTAACATGCACACACTGAAAAACAAAAAACAACGAAAGAGCTCTTTTTGGCCTTCAGACGCTAGAGTTTAGGAAAGAAGGGAAGGTATCTACTACATAGAGAAGATCAGCGCAGGATGAAAGAATGGAGCCCAAGACAGGCAGAGACCCCGAGGCAACGCGCATTTTTTGGCTGGGGACTCACAAAGCATTTCACACTGGGCATAATAATTATCTATTTACCTGGCTTCCCCTTGAGACGTGAGTCACATCAGGAACTCGCGTTTCATTCTTACTCTCTCCAGAAGCCAGAGTGCCAGGCACAAAGTAGTATCTCAGTACAGGCGATTAGAATGACTCTTGGAGGAAGGACGCAGCCACAAGTGTCCGCCAAGTTTGGAAACGCATTCACCTTTTCGTTCACGAGTAAATGCCTGGGAGGCACTAGGGGCCAGAGGGAGTAGTCCAGGTTCCCGCCCTGAGAGTTTATGCCCCCAGGTCTCTGCCCCCCGAAGGAAGCCCCTGGACCATGCGGAGCTCGCGGTGCTGGGTCCGAGGGCAAAGGGCTGAGGCTGTGCCTCCTGAGGGTCCTCGCGGTCTCATCTGCTCCAGGATTCGGATAACCCAGGGAGGGCTCTCGGAGGGCCCAAACCGCCGCGGGAAAGACTCCGAAACCTGCAGCACAGGGAAACGCCTCCGTGCGCGTCCAGTGGCCCCAGAGAAGGCGACGTAGGGCCTCGAGAAAGAAGGAGCCTTGCCACGGGAAGCCCAGGGAGTGGGAAGAACGCGAGCTCACCGGCCACACTCGCAAAACGCCCGCTGCTTCCCAAGCTTCGGCTCGGGGCCAGCCCTGCGCCAGCTCCGCGCCGCGCCGCCACCAGGAGGCGGCCTCCCCCGCGCGGGCACCACCCTGCCTGCGGGAGCTCCGCAGCTTTCCGCGTCCGCGCGAGCGCCGCGCGCCGGAGGCGGGTCGCCGTGTAGTCCCCCCGGCCGGGTCACGGAAAATTCTCGATCTTGTCCCAGCTTGCGGGGAGGTGGTGGTGGCGGTGGCAGTGGCGGTGGCGTGTGTGTGTGTGTGTGTGTGTGTGTGTGTGTGTGTATGTGTGTGTGTGGACTTCTCAGGGGAGGCCGAGAGCTGGGAGGCCATTAGGGCGGGAAGCCCACGGGTAGGGGACAAGGGAGGCGAAAAGAGAACGCGCGGGAAATGAAATTCTTGCGTTTCCGCGCTCCAAGAATTTCGCGAGCGCTGAGCTGAAAGTGGCCTACGTGTAACTTAACTAAAGCAAACAAAGCAAGTGGCATGCCGAATGTGAGGCTTTACGGTAAAGCTCGCTCAAATCTCTCTTCACGCTCTCTGTCCCTGCTGCGCTTCTCCTGTGTTGATCTTCCGTTCTGACCTTCAGTAAATCCTAACGCGTTTCCCTGAGTGGCCAGAAGATAATTTGCCACGTTTTTCAAAGGTTTCCAGGGAAGGCTCTTAACCCTTTGGGGAAGGCCTTTGGGCAAAGTTACAAATGGAACGCAAAGGCAATCTCCGCGCCCTTCTTGGTCAGACAAGTTCATGGCAGTGGAACAGAACAGAATGACGGCTGTAACTGATCATCCAAAGTAACTAATGGTCTGCGAACAAATTCTTGCTCTCCCTTCCTCCCCGTTTCAACTTTAAATACTTCGCCGCACACCAACGCTCAGTGCAGTGAAAATCGTGGTGTTTATTTAGATATCGACTGAGTACTTAAAAAACTTAAACTTTCAAATGTTAAAGTGAACTCCTTGGTAAGGACTCCTGGCTACATCAACAAAGCAATGTAATGCCTGATTAATAGTGCTGATTAATGTTGGCCAGGTTAATGCTGAGCCCATTACAATAATTAAATTGTTCAGCCATATATCAAAGGAGAGTTAATGAAAAAATAATTTATTTAGGACTTTGAGGCATTCTCATGATCTTTCAAAGATCTATGATGGACGGTATGGGTCATTTGTAACTGTAACTGGTTGATAGCTGTCTTCAACAACAAAAACTTGATTTAAAAAGAAGCTCTTGGATGGGGAATCAGTTTATTTTTGAGGCTCTGTAATTGATAAGGAGAGTGATGAAACGTTCACAACCTGAAAAGTGCTTGGTCCATAAAATCATATACACAGGGGGCAGCCGATGATTGTTTCTACATAAAGTCATTGATTTTTGATTCTCAGTTTTTGTCAAGGGGTCATTTTAATAAGAAAGGTAAAATTTTGAGGCAAGGTCCCCACTTTGAAATAAAAGTGTTTTAGGAAAAAAACCCAAAAGTTATGGCTATGTGAGTATGAATTCCACAAGCTATTTTTCCACTAGCCAAAATAAAAATGAGTTGGTGATAGATTGTTGTCCTTAAAATACTATTGTATTTGAATTTATTTCCACTACCTTGTCACCTGAAAAGGAAAACTGAGTTGAACAGAACTTGAATCTTATTTTTAAAAATTATTTCGTTTCTTCTCACCAGTACCTTTTGGAAATATCTAAAGTATGGATTAAAAAACATTTTTTAAAAGCTGGTGTGAAAGTTTTTATTTATCATTGTTGTTTCTATTAGTAAGCCTGGCTAAGTAGAGATAAGTGTATATGTTTAGTAATTTAAGTATTTTGAGATTACTGTGGATGGTTGTTTAGAATCATCTTCTGATAACTATGGGATTTCTTACCCTATTATGAAAGAACTTTTGTGCGTGGTTTCTAGATATATTTTTTGGTGCACATTTGGGTTTTCACTAAAAATTTCTATTTCTTCTCTGCATCCAATAATTACTTTCTTCATTCCCATGAAATTTGTCAGATCCTCTCATTAGAGTGGCTTAGTCTAGCTGTCAAGTTTCTAGGGCATTCAATTGCAGATAAGTGACTAAAACACCAGCTAAAGAGCATTTTTTCTTAACAGATGGTGGAAAACAAACGTCTTTTGGAGAAGAACCGAAGGGGATAGGTTAAAAGGTCAATAAACAATTATTTTTGTGCTGAAACGGGGGGGGGGGGGCTTTCTGGTCACATTCGGTGGGGAGCCGCTCGCCCAATCTGGGGGATATGGAACAATCCAACAGACCTCAAGGCTGTTGCCCAGGGACCACCTCAGACGGTGGTGGTGGTGGGGGGTTATCTCCCCTCTGGACGGCTCGGACGGGCCACTGAGTGGTCAAACCGTCGTGTCGCAGGAGTGCTTCTGCTGAAGTTAGGCTTGAGGGCTAACTGAAGAGGAGGAGACGGGAACACTAATCCGTGTAGCGGCCCTCGGTCAGACCACCGCGGACTGCGAGCCGGTCTCGGCCCCTTTGGCGAGGAATGGTGGGGTCCTGTCTCCTCCCTCCTCTTCTCAGTCGCTGCTCTCCTACGGGTGAACTTTCTCTCCCGAGCTGGGCTGATTTTCTAGGCTTTCTTTCCCTGGCCTCGGTAGCGCTCTGACGTGCACACCATGTGACAGGCCTCCTTCTGCTATAAGCCGAGGAAAGGTCCGCCCTCTCCTGGACTCAGCCCTCTCCTCGCCGAGCTCTGTCCCTAGACTCTCATCCGTCCCGCAAGCTCCCGGGCTCCCGACGCTCTTGACTTGCTCGCCCGGGGCCCCGCCACCCCCTCCTCCACTGACCCGGCGAGGGGCGCCGGGAGAGAGGAAGGTCAAGTCCCCCGCCCCGGCCGGGTGCGCTGGGAGCCAAAGGAGCGCGGAGATCGTGGGTCTACCGCGGCGGCGCAGGAGTTACAAAGTCGCAGCGCCAGCCTCGGCCGCCGCCGGGCTACCCCGGCGCAGCTTGAGCAGCGGCGGCGCCCCCACCTCCCCCGCCCCAGCGTGGCGCCCCCGGGCCAGGCCCGCCGCCCGGGACCTGGGCTGGGACGCGGCGGGAGCCGGGAGCCCGGCGCCCCTATGGGCCGCCTCGCCGCCGCCAAACCACAGCTATGACCCTGAGCACGGAGATGTCCGATGCCTCAGGCCTCGCCGAGGAGACAGACATCGACGTGGTGGGGGAGGGCGAGGACGAAGACGATGAGGAAGAGGAGGACGACGACGAGGGCAGCGGTGGCGGGCCTCGGCTGGCTGTCCCCGCGCAGCGGCGGCGGCGGCGGCGCCGCTCGTACGCCGGGGAAGACGAGCTAGAGGACCTGGAGGAGGAGGACGACGACGATGACATCCTGCTGGCCCCGCGAACAGGTGGCTCCCCGGCGCCCCTGGGCCCGGCCCCTGTGGCAGGGGCCGGGGCTGGTGGCGGCGGCAGCGCGGGCGCGGGCGGCAGCGGCGGGGTGAGCGCTGGCGGCGGCGCCAAGAACCCCCTGGTGAAGCCGCCGTACTCGTACATCGCGCTCATCACCATGGCCATCCTGCAGAGCCCCAAGAAACGGCTGACGCTGAGCGAGATCTGCGAGTTCATCAGCGGCCGTTTCCCCTACTACCGGGAGAAGTTCCCTGCCTGGCAGAACAGCATCCGCCACAACCTCTCGCTCAATGACTGCTTCGTCAAGATCCCCCGCGAGCCCGGCAACCCTGGCAAAGGCAACTACTGGACGCTCGACCCCGAGTCCGCCGACATGTTCGACAACGGCAGCTTCCTGCGCCGGAGGAAGCGCTTCAAGCGGCAACCGCTGCTCCCGCCCAACGCTGCCGCCGCGGAGTCGCTGCTGCTGCGCAGCGCGGGGAGCACTGGGGGCGCGGGGGACCCAGCGGCAGCCGCCGCGCTCTTCCCGCCGGCGCCCCCACCGCCCCCGCACGCGTACGGCTACGGCCCCTACGGTTGCGGCTACGGCCTGCAGCTGCCACCCTACCCGCCGCCCTCCGCCCTCTTCGCCGCGGCTGCGGCTGCCGCCGCCGCCTTCCACCCGCACTCACCCCCACCGCCTCCGCCACCGCACGGCGCGGCTGCCGAGCTGGCCCGGACCGCCTTCGGCTACCGGCCGCACCCGCTCGGCGCCGCCCTGCCCGGCCCCCTGCAGGCCTCGGCGGCCAAGGCGGGCTGCCCGGGCGCCTCGGCGCTGACGCGTTCGCCCTTCTCCATAGAGAGCATCATCGGGGGCAGCCTGGGCCCAGCCGCCGCCGCCGCCGCCGCCGCGCAGGCCGCCGTCGCCGTGCAGGCCTCGCCCTCCCCCTCGCCTGCGACGCCGTCCGCGCCGGCGCCCGGGTCAGCCGGCGGCGGCTGCGCGGCTCAAGCGGCAGTGGGCCCGGCCGCTGCGCTCACCCGCTCCCTCGTGGCTGCCGCGGCGGCAGCCGCCTCCTCAGTCTCCTCGTCGGCCGCCCTGGGGACTCTGCACCAAGGGACTGCCTTGTCCAGTGTCGAGAACTTTACTGCTAGGATCTCAAATTGTTAATAACGCTATGTTAGCGCGCTTGAGAAAGAGAAGGTAGGAATCCCAGCTCCTTTTTTCATCTGGGTGTTTTGTGTTTTGTTCCCTCCTCCCGGCGCGGACCCTCCCTACCTCGCGCCCACATTTTCGCAGCTTTGGATTCTCAGATGAGACTCTGTAGGGCAACTGCTCGGGCGCGCTCTTCGGCTCTGCGGGTCCCTGTATTTATGCAAACTCGCCTTTTGCTGCAGCCCTGCAGCCTGGGGTGGGGAGGAAGAGGGTGATGGTGGGGACCGCCCTGTCCAGGCACAAGGGGCTTCCTTGACTTTGGGAAATTTTTTAAAAAGTCTAAGCCTTTTTGAGGTCTAGAGAGTTTCAGGTCCCCGAGTTTAAAAAGAAAAAATCAGTAATGTTCAAAAGAAGAATAATACAAAAATAGTAAGGGTCCCGAAGAATGCCAGAGAGGCAATAGTTTTTTATTTGAGGACACTTGACTGGTGTACTTTTTCATGAAAAGGAAAAAATGATTAACGAACATGTTTACACAAGGAAAAAAGTCAAAATGATCATTTCTTACTTTAACCTGTGTTTTGTATCATAATAGACATGCGGAATTTTTATTTTGTACTTACTGCGTATTCTTTACAAGGAGTATTGTAAATTTTACTGGCAATTATTATTGTACCATTCTAATGTAAGATTTTTACACTTTTTTTCAGAAATAAATGCTTAATTTTCAAAGAAAATCCACCAAAAGAATTGGCTTCAGTCGTCCCCTTCTTAGTTTATTTTCTTTTCTGTTAAAAAAAGTTTCCTTGTGAGATAAGTAGGAACCCATTATAGAACAGAAAAATAATATTTTCAAAGAGAATTTAACAAAAGTATCGTGCTGTGATTTTTCATTCATTCTTTATAAGTCAAAACCATTGCAGGAGATCAGAAATTATTTTTAAATAACTAGAAATAATGGTTACTTTGGTATACCTTTTCAAAACTTACTCTATTCCATTTTGAAGCTCATGGAGTCTATTTAAAATGAAAGCTGCCATTACTCTAAGATATCTTTATAGTAATTACATTTTGGATCTTCCCACTTCATTTAATTTCCACTCACTTTTGAGCATAATATTGTATATATTTGTAAAAACTCTGCACCATAACATATTGTGATGGAAGTAACATGAGCAAGTAGGTAATTTTTAGATTAAAATTTATTAGAAAGAATTTAATAGAGATGATCATCAGTTAAATGGCTTTAAAGTCTGAATAAGAAAATATTTACATATGTAAAATAAATTGAAAACGCTAGTATATAAAGCTATTTTCTTGGCAGAAAGGATTCCAGTAGTTGCATAAATAAGTTTTTATCTTAAAAGGCAAACTTAACATCAAAACTTAGTTTAAGTGAACAATTTAGGGTACACAAGGAAAACATTCAATTTTATAATAGTATATTATTTTAAAAAAGAAAACATCAAGTGTTTATCGAACTACTTATATTTATACGATTTGGATGATTTAGAATGTCTTTTTTAAATTTTATTTTCATTAACTACTTATTGCAGACAATTTATAGTTCTCTAAAAAAAATGTGAGCCTAGTTTTGATTACTATGATATTATTGTGGGCTCCAGATAAAACCAAGGTTTGTGTAATATGTAATTAAATGCCTAAGATCAGTGAGTTGCAGAGGTTAAATCTGTTAATTTCCCCCCAAATATCTAGACCGGTATATATCTGAAAAGCTGGAGATTTAACCTAGCAAATTAACAAAGACTGCTTTATAGACCAGTATTTTTGATGTGACATTCACTCTTGTTGCTCTGTCCTTCCCTCTTTTTAGGGAGGAAAAAAACTGACCCTCATAGCTTCAGAATTAAGTTCTGGGTTTTTTCCTAGGACATATTTGAGAGAGATTAAATGAGTTTAAAATAAACACAATCACCCCTCCAATTTACCACTAAATATATAGTTACAAGTTGAAATTCGTTAGACCAAAACCTCACATGCAAAGTTGCTTTTACCCTCGCCCAACTAAGAGAAGGCAAACTGGAACCCAGAACGTGCTGATGCCACTGCCGCCCAGGCATCCGGGGGAGAGGCGTTAGTAGCGGGAACTCAAACCGCACAGCCACTGCTGGCGGACCTCGAAGTCTTCTGTACTGCATAGATCTGAAATTTATATCTGAGTGTAACTATGAAGAGAGAGTGAAAGTATAAAACCGTGTCCACTATTATTTGCATGATGCTTGGTCCGGAAAGCTGGGAATCTCGGCTAATCCCTCTCTCTGTTCAGATTCCCGCATCTTTAACAAAGTGCGGGGACGGGCTCCACCTCCCTGGTCGTCTGTGCTTTTCAAGGAATGGCCAGAAGGCCTGGGCAATCCAGCACTGGCCTCGATCTGGGTTCCGGAGCGAGGGTCCGGCTAGCTGCGCCACAGCATCGTGAGCCCTGAGCCCTGAGCAAATGTAAAGCAGACCCGCCTGCCTCGGTCTCGAGTTTTACGTCCTGCGAGTTCAGCTGCTCCACGCTCCGGGTTTGGGCTTCCACCGACGGTTTTGCTGGCTCCGCGGGCCTGGCCGATGGGCAGACGGCATGTGGGAAAGCGAAGGCTGTGGGCGGGCGAGGGGAGGGCCGTGAGCCGCTAGGTGAGGACCGCGGGCAGAAGAGTGTGGGCCGTGGGCCGCAGCGCGGGGCGCGCCCCGTCAGGCCGCGGGGCGAGCAGGTGCTGGAACAAAGGCCGCCGGGCCGCCAGGCTACCGCGGCCTTTGATGGGCAAGGACGTCTCCTCCCGGGGCTCCTCATTCGCATGCAAATCCAACTCTGGTCCCCTTTTCTTTGAAGGCAAACAGAAGGATGTTTGTGTGTTTGTAAGGACGAAGCCTGCTTGAACAAGCCTTCCTCAATAGGCTGGGTCTCGAAAAATAAACCAGTTGGACAAACATTGGCCACCAGCTCTCCTCCTCCCAACTACAAAGTGTGGATTTGCTACAACTCATTAACCCGACGCTTTTCTCCCCTTCTCCTTGTTTCTCCGCTCATCAAACGCCCCCGTAGAGCCTGGAGACAAATGACCGAAGCGCAGTCGGGAGGGAATTGCAGTTAATAGGGAGAGGGATATATTGGGGCTAATGGTTCAGGCAGCTCCCGGAGAAGGACCACACAAAAAGGAACCTCTCCATTCAGGGCTCTGTTGTGCTGCAGAGATTTAATCTGCAGCTAGATTTAGCCAAATGTTATCTATTGCGGGGGTAATGAAGCCCTTATGGATTGAATTGCTCCTTGTACCACACATGGTGTCACGACCTTAGATCATTTCTTGGTTGATTTCTTTTTTCTTTATTGCGTAATTATTTTATTTCTTTAAAATAAGAAGCTAGGGCTTCTGCACAACAATGTGTTTCCTCTCCATCCCCACCCTGTGAATTTATTTAAGAGGCACTTCCCTTCCTCTTAAAAATGGGAAAAAGAAACTGAGGAGGGAAAGGGAAAAAATTTGTGAGAACTTTCCCCATTTTTTACTCACCAAGGCATCTCGTTTGCACTTCTCTACTTTCCTGTTCCCTACTCAGTGGCCCATTCCTGCCCAAACTTTCTGCTGATGGAATTGGAATTTGGAGTGTATTTGGTATCATACTGCTTACAGTGAATGTAGTAAGCATCCTTTTGGGGGAAAGATTTCTGCCCTTCACAGTTTTGTTTTGTTTTGTTTTGTTTTGTTTTTTAACCCACCATTTCTTCCCTTAGCCCATCCTCTGAGAGAGCTGGGGGAGGTGGTTATTCTGATGGAAGGTGATTATTTTGATGGAATACCAGCCTGTGTCATTTATTAAAGGCTGTCTGAGGCCAGTGGTTGTGCCTGTTTTGTTTTTCTCTTTCTGGCCCTGGTGGCTCTGATTTCCTTGCTTGACTGAGGACCAAGCTTGGAGCAGCTAACAGTGTTATTACAACTGCTATTGATGGGTAGGAATCTGATGTTACTACCCAAGGCCGGGAATTAAGAACTCTAGTTTTAGTCTGGAAATTCTCTGCTGGCTACACATTTTGCTCACACCTGTTTTTATTGCTGACTGAGAAAAGTCATGTGAGGGCAACTTAAAGGCCATATCAGCGTCAAACTCAATCCAAATCAGAAATCTTCCCAGGAAGCACCCAGGTCTCTGGGTTCCTCAAAGTAGGGGAGGGGTAACCCTGGGACTAACTGGAATGCCAGGGGTCCCTTTCCCCTTTTAGAACTGAACCAGACAAGGACAGGCCTGTGGAGCAGAGGACAAGTGAAGTGGGCTGGGCATTGTCAGTATCCATTCTTGTCTCTACTGGTTTCCTGGTGTTGCAGCTGGGACCCACATATATACACACAGGCATGCACGCTCATTGCCCATCAGCTGCCACTTGCCTCCCTTTTCCCCTATGATTTTGTAATTAGGCATATGCTTTTTGTTGGTAAATGTGTTTGATGTCATGGCCAGTGAGACGTGGAGTGTTTATAGGGCCACGAATGTAAATGTGTAAATATGTTTAGTGTAAAATCTGGCCCTTCGACTTTAGCAATAAATACCCTGCCAACTCGGATACAATTACATTTGACAGAAAGATGGAGAATCTGATCGTGACCAGCTGCTCAGGGCTCTTTGGGGCTTACACTTTCCCAACTGAATTCACTTTTCAGATAATTTCTTTGCATGTCACATCTCTCTAATCACATCTTTCTCTTGAAGTGAACAGCTTGGGCTCCTTTCTTTTTATTGTTGACGCCTCTGGCATGCCAGAAACTTCCTGGTTCACCCTCCTGCTGCTTTACCAGGAAAATAGGCTTCAGTAACAAGCAAATAACACACATAGAAAACAAGTGATTCTTATCATCGAGGCCCCATTCTGAGTTCCCAGTCTCCAGGTGTGAAAAGGTGGCTAAGAAAGAGAAATGGGGTTATTAAAGATTGTACGCTTCTGACCCATATTTATAATTTTCCTTGTCCTTAGCATTATCATCCTAACGTTAAAAACTGTTTCAAGCTACTCTAACTTTTAGAAGTGAACATCTTAGGGTAGTATACATACAGAAATCTCAACCACTTTTCACAAAATGAGCACACCTGTGTAACCACTGCAGCCCAAGAAGCAGATGTTACCAGCACCTCCACAACCCCTTTCTTGTCTCTTCCAGTTACTACCCTCGGCATACGTTAGCTTTTCAAAGGACTTTCACTAATATTTCTCTCCAGCACACTGTGAAACACTGAGGACACTAATTGCCATCGACCCAACATTAGAAATAAAGATATCAAGGCTCAAAAGATATGAAGTGACTTGCCCAAGGTCCTGGCTACTGAGATGTCAGCCTTTCAATCCCATTTTATTTCCATTACATCACATCACCACTGTGGTGCCATCATTGTGATTGATTAAATGCCCACTGTGGTAGGGCAACTGCCTCAGAGGTCACTGTGTAGAAGAGTCATTTATTTCTTATACACATTTTTGTGTTTTTGTTAGATTTTCCTCCCTGCCATTTCCACCTGGGACTTCCCAGAGACATCTAGCCCCTGTTTTGATGCATTTGGACATCAGCTTCCTCTACCTAGCATCACTTTTCCTTTTTTTTTTTTTTTTTTTTTGTACCAGCAATTTTCTTTAAAACCACACACACACACACACACACACACACACACACACACACACACAGAGCTTACCTTTTCACTTGTGTATTATTAGTCCATTTCCTCTGCTTCTCTCACTGATTTTTAATTGTCCAGATCTGCCAAACTGGCAGAACTTTTTGCTAAACAGCTAAGGTCTTTATAACCAGACGTAAGGCCACATCCTTCTCATGTAGAAAAGGGAAGAATATGTAAGAGTCAGATCAACTAATTTAACATTTAATGAGCAAGCAAATCATTTTTTTATGAGAATGTGCACCCCTCAAATATATCACCATCTTTAAACAGCTGCATCTGATGTGGCTTACGTGGGTTGTTTCAGCTCCTGCACAGGAGCCTCTGCATTGGAGCCTCCTGAGAAGCATTCCCACTTGGAATGGCCAGAGGTCTTCCTAAAATGCTTCATGGGTGGGGAGGGAATTCCAGACCAGACCACCTGCTGGAATCACATCTTTCCCTTGATGTGAACAGCCATCCCTGCCTGTCGCCATCAGAAGCCTCACTGAAGCCCAGCCTCCTCAGGCAGGTGCTGGATGTCCCTTATGAGGACATCCAGGCAGGGACTGCACCTGACCAGCTGTGAGCTGTAGACTGCAAAGGAATGAGTAAGCAGTGATTTTTTTTCCCTAGAGACAGTGCTTGATGCAAGATCGTGTTGATTTTCTAGAGAAAGTGTTTTTTAAAAAACATTTTTTCTTTTACATTCTCGACTGTAAAAGACAACAAAATTCCACTTCAGGAAGAAAAGCAGTCTGTTAAAATTAGAAGCTTTATTTAGAGAACTTAGAAACTTCTAATTCCGAATTTGAAATTAGAAGGTCTGAAAGGATATTTTTCTAATCTCAAAGTGAGGGTGACTCTCTTTTTCAAGATAGGCTATTTCCCTGTGCGTAGGATGCTACCATTAAGGAGACTCTATCTAGTCCATTAAGCAGAATGTAAGTCTGTGTAATGCACCCACAGGTCCAGTAAGTCCCCTGAGCACCAGGACAGGATCAGGCAGGTCTGAGTGGTAGAGGATGAATCTGAGGCCATGGGCCTTGCCCGGGTCTGTCTGTCCCAGAGGGAGACAGAAACAGACTACAGATTCTCTCCTGAAACTCTGATCAATAACTGAACTGGCAAAGAAGGGGGGGGCAATATTTTATGGCAGAAAGCAGATGTGTCTTGGAACAACTGCTTAGGAATTTCTTCTAATATGAGGCAGATATTTTCAGACATTTTCTGATAAGTCAATAATGAAGGATTGTTATCAATGAAAAGTAACTTGTTTTCCTATTTCTGTTTTTATTCGAAAGTTTTATATATTTGAAAATGACTGTGACAAGATTATGTCCTATAAAAATGACTGACTGTGAAGAGGGGGGAAAATCACCCCCGCCCAACATCTCCAAAGTGTGCCACAGAAGGAAAAACGACTCAGTTAGAAATGAACGTTAGATCAATTTTCACACTCCTTTATAGTTTTTCGGAATGCAGAGATGGGTTTCAAGAGTCAATAAGCCTATTTATGTGAAAATGTTTTGGAAGACATAAAACCTGCACACATATAAAATGCTGATTCCTTTCTGGCTTCTCTTTCACATCCTATTCTTCTAGAAAGTAAAAAGAAAAACTTCTCAACTTTGGAATATACCCAGGTGCTTAGTTAAGAGAAAAATGTGGCCACATGTGAAAACTCATCTTTCTTCAAAATTCTGACCCTGTCTATGAAATAACTTGTTCTTTAACTCTTTCTAGAAATAATAGGAAAAGAAGTGGCTTTGTGTTTTTCTTTAGTCAGATGTGTATTTGGACTGATAATTTTCTCCTCCCTTCTAAAATAAACAAACCAATGGTCTTTTAAATCCACTCTTCTAGTCTCTTGCTCTCTTTCTTTTCTCTAGTTACTTATCTACCGATCATCTCTTTAACCTCTAAGCTTTGCAAAGTGGGATTAGTCCGCAGTATTTATTGAGCACCTGCTACATTGCAAATCCCTTTATTCCTGATTTAAATATAAGGAACAAATGAAAGAATTCCCAACACTAAGCTGCCTCTAACAGCAGAAACATACACTCACACAACAAGAGGAACAAGCCATTTCAGCAGGAAACAATGGGGTGGGAGGAAGGCTAGGAGGATAGTATTTTCATTTCTTCATTAAAAAAAAATCTGAATTGTCTGCAAACTAAACAGCAGTTGCTTCTTGAAAATATCTTTCTAGTGTGGCAGTTTATTCACAACATGCCTAAAACACCTAGGTGCCTACGTGGTATGGGGGTAACTCAGTGCAAAACTCTTCCATGCAGGGAGCTAAGAATTTGAGTTTCTGCTCAAATTTTTAAGGCTTAAAAACAAACAAACAAACAAACTAATAGTTCACCTATTGGTCTTATCCCTAGTCACTAGTTTTTCTCTGTGAACAACTGAAAAGGGGGAGGAGGATGATTTGTGATCAGGCTCATTACAAAATACTCATACTACTGTGAACTGAGACTGTGACCTACAAGAACAGAGATTATGTTCCATGTGGGTTTGTGAAAGAGTCCAATACAGAGGCACAGTGAACAGTCCCAGGACATCCCCCCCCCCATTCTTAAACATTTTATTATAAATCAAAGAAAAAAAGTAAAATAAATTGTAAAAATTTTAAATAAAGAAAAAGACATTTTTCTTGTTTTAGAAATTTTAAATATTTTCCACTTGCAGAAATTGTAGGCATACTAATATGCAAACTTAGAGAGTCCAGGATTTGGAAGAGTTTCTCGGTATTCAGTTCAAGCATTAACCTCACCTTTTAAGTTGTCATCGCCAAGGAACAGA
Source organism: Sus scrofa (assembly GCF_054392235.1). NCBI lineage: Eukaryota > Metazoa > Chordata > Mammalia > Artiodactyla > Suidae > Sus > Sus scrofa. The sequence continues at coordinate 93,054,306 of NC_139384.1, read as the reverse complement.
GGGCAGGTCACCAAGTTTGGGTCTTGTTTTCTTCATAAGGAACCAGGGGTACAGAGGAAAAAAATAAAATGCTGAGGCTCTGTGTTCTGTTTTTCTATTTAAGGAATTTAATATTTCTTTGCCTTCCTCCTCTTTCCCTCCCCCTCCTCCCCCCATCTGCATACTTAGCTGGACTCCAGCAAACCAGCCCCCACCGTCATTAGAATTATGTGGGATGGGATCCCTTATTTTAGGGAGTTGGTGGGTGCGAGTTGTTATTGTAACTCTATTCTGTAACTAAAGCTTTGGCATGTAATAAATCTCTCCCCAAAGACTTTTGGATCTTTGATTTGAAAAATCGGATTCCTTTTGTGGAAACAGTTGACAGGAACCTAAAAGGATTAGTTGCATTCCACATAGGATAATTTTTACTGGCAACATTTTGAAACGATTTGGTCCCTTTCAGACCTTAAACAATGTCCAGAAAAATGATCTAAGGAGACTTGTATTGTTTTCCTTTGTCTGTGAATCCGTTTGCCGCTTGTGCCAACGTCTCCATAGGGTTTTGACAGGGTTTTGCGCCTGAGCAGTGCACCGAATTAATTTTTGATCGCCCTTTCTACTTGGTTTGTTACCTCCTTCGGCCAGGGGCGCAGCCGTGTTTTCCCAACATCAGCCCCATGAAATGAAGGGGGAGCTGGTAGTTTGTCTCTCGGTGGCGCCGCGTCTGGGAGGGGGGTGCAGGGACCCGTCGCCGCTCGCGGAGGACCGCGCGTCCGTTGCCCTTCGGCCGGGGGGCCCTTGATCAGCGACAGCTCGTACTTAGCACGGGTAGGCGAGGCAGCGCTCACTTCCTAACCCTTCAGGGTCTGACAGCCCTGGGGCCCTCTGTCTATCAGGACGGGATGCTGAAATCAAGAGGGCGAAAAGGGAGATAATTTTGCTTTTCCTTCCTAACAACACCCCTCCCCCCCCCAAGCCCAAAACAAAAAATCTGGAGAGGCCTGCCTTCGCCCAGCAGACGGTCGCTGTGCTGCTGCGCGCGGGCCGCGGGCAACCGCACTCCCCGCCTCCCCCGGCCCTCTCCACTGTTTATTTTGTTGTCAGCGGACTTATCAAGATGTTAGTTTGCTGGAGGTTCTGACCTGCCCGGGCGCTTTGGCTGCTCAGCCCGGGCTTTCCCCTCTGTTTTTACACCTGCACAAACTCTACCGCACTCCCTTGTCTGATTTATGGCCCAATTAAAGGTTCAGTGTTCTTGAAGCCACCCGCGCTGCTCCCTTCCCCGCCTCCCGCAGGCCGCGGCAAGCGCTGGAATGCGCCGGCCCGGCAGATCCGCGCCCGGCGACCCGGAGCGCGCGGCCGCGGGGCGCGCCCGGGGCCCTAAGCGGCGGCGGCGCCGCGGGTGACGGGCCTGCGTGGGGAGAAGCGCGAAGGAAGCTCGCACGCACACGTCCAACAGCCGCGCGCAATTAAGCCCCGTCCCCAAACCAAAATTATTTCCTACGTGGGGTTTCGGCCTTACTAGGACTAGGCGCAGCGCCGACGGCGTGCAGGGCCGGGGGCGGGAGTGCGCGGTGAGCAGCCACGTGGTGTGGCGGGACACTGAGGCCCCGCACCGACCTTCCAGTTGCGACCCCCTCCGCTGTACCGGGCAGGCCAGCTGCGCTGCCCAGGCCGCGCTTCTGCACGGTGTTCCGGGTGAGGAAGGGCCGGCCGTGGGGCGCGGCGGGGCGGAGAGGCGCGGAGCCGGGACGGGAGGCCCTGTGCTGCTCGTCTGCGGCCCTTTCTTTCAGCCTCGCTCGGAGAAGGCCGCTCGTTCGAGGCCCTGAGAAGCTCCCTGGAGAAGCCGGAGGTGATTGCTGTCGGCCTCGGCTGTGCGAGGGAAGCGAGGGGTCAGCGACCGCCCGGCCCGAGAATCTGTCCAGAGCCGCCTCCGCGGGGCGGGCGGGCCGGCTCCGGCTCTAGCCTACTTCTTTTCGGCCCTTTCTTTCTGGAGAGAATAAGCGGCAACCCAACCGAGATTGGCAGCATTGAGCATCTTCCAAACGCAACTCTGTCTTCTTTCCACCTATCAATCCACCTTTCTAATTAGACTAATTAGGAGCGCTCCGGAGTGTCGCTAGGCCCAGGGACTGAAATGCTTAGACGTTGTGAAAAGAGCCCTGAATGGCCACGCTGGGGGCCGGGCGCGGGTCTTTGCGACCCATTCAGCACAGAGTAACAGTGGCTACATTTATCCCCGGCCATTGAAAAGAGGCTCGATTAAAACGTTTGGGAACTAATGCCACCCTGCATCCCTTCTCTAATTAGAGGAGCCCGGGGCGATTTCGAGAACGCTGCCGAGACCCCGCAGACACAAGTCCAGCGCGCCACTGCTTTCCGCCCTGTCAGCGCAGGCGATTTCCTTCCTGGAGACAAAAGTCCGCCACCTCCCCACCTGTTGCCGGCCCGGCTTTCCCGCGCGTCCCAAGCCCCTCCACTCTAACCCCCAGGCTCAAGGCCCTGATAACTGCGTTAGAACGGGAAGTTGAGGCAGCCCAGTGGAAAAGGCTCCTAGTTCCTTCTCCCTGTCTCGGAATGCACCCTTGAGCATTCGGCAGGCTCCAGGTTTTCCTCTCCATCTGTTTCCCTTGGTACTTATCGCATTGTCTATGTATAGCTTGGGTTTACCCCCTCTGCACCTTTTCTGAACATGAAATTTCCAAGTCAGGAATCTGGGAATGGGAATCTCAGGTGCCCTCCTGATCGACTGTACCATTTGAGTCGCACAGTTTGCTGTAGGAGTTCTTCATTTGCATTAATAATTTGTACTTTTTGTCACCAGCCCTTTCTAAGAAATGTGTATTGAGCACGTACTGTTGCCTAGACAGATTCTTACTATACATTTCGGCCTTCTTGCTTCCTTCTTAGCCTATCCCCAGACATGCCTTAGGAAGCTGAATTTGACTTGGTTCAATTCCTCAAGCAAGCTTTAGATTCTATCCCTGGGGTTTCTATGTAGATTTTATCTTTTTTCGTGGCTTAGTGGGAAGGTAGCAAGACACAAGGTATTAGGGAAACGTGATAGAAATAAGAAGTAGCAGACACATTTCAACTACAGGTTTTGTGTATGTGTGTGGTTATTTGTTCATTTTCCTGGTGAGAGGGTGTTATCTGATATTTTTACAAAAATCTGACACACACTGTGTCTTAGAATAAAGGGATCAAGAGGGTTTGATTTCCTCCTCTTTCTTGCTCTCCTTTTCTTTCTTTTTTCTTTCCTTCCTTTTCTTTTTTCCTTCCTTCCTTTCTCCCCTCCTCCTCCTTCCCATTGCTCTAATCCTTCGTTTTGGAAAAGAGCCAGATGTACAAAGAAATATCATCAGGTCATTGTTCTTGATCTTGTTAATTTAGAAAATGGAACCTCAGCAAAAGATGCTATTAACTAAATGTCAACCCACAGCATGCAAAAATTCCTTGGATCCAAACTTCAAAAAAAGGAATGAAAGATGTCATGTGAGTGAAAGGAATCATGGAATTTCTAAAGCCCTAAATTGATCTTAATAGAGTTTTATCGATTCCACACCCTGCTTCACAATATTTTAACAGTTAAAATATGCATAAGATTGCAACATAAATCTAACTAGTTAAGAAGCTGGGAGGGGCAGAGAAGAGGAAAGAGACAAGCAAAGTGGTTCATTTGCATATAATTTGCAAAAGTTAGTGTTCCTGAAAACTTTGAAGTGAGAAACCAAAATAGATTATGTCTGTGATTTTTAATCATCAGACCTCTTATTTTTTCATTTCAGTTAATAATTTTAATTTTAATTAAATAACAGCAACTAGAGTAATGTGCTCAACTCCTAATAGAACTTGGTAAACTTTATGTATATCAATGTCTGTCTGTCTGTCTGTCTGCCTGTCTGTCTGTCTATCTATCTATCTATCTATCTATCTGTGTAACCACTATTTAGATCAAGTTATGGAACATTTTAAACACCCCAGAAAATTCTCCCATGCTCCTGTCCAGTTAATACCACCCCCCAACCACTATTCTCATTTCTGTCACTATAGATTAGTTTTAAATGTTGTTGAACTTCAGGTAAATGGAATTCAGATAATTATAGTATGTATATAGTCTTTTGCTTGCCTTCTTTACTCATCAATATGTTCTTAAGATTCATCTGTTCAAACTCCTATTTATAAGACAATATAAATAATAAGTCAATTTATATAGATCAAGAAGGGCAGATTGACACTGGAAAGCTTTAACCTACTCTGAAATTAAAAACAAACAACATTAAATTAAAAACAAACAACCCCCAACTCCACTGCCCCCTTCAAAATACGTCAACCAGCAGGGGTAATTTTATGATTATAAGTATGTAAGTAAACAAATATGATAAAATATTTACTTGCAATAACTGTTAGTTACATCATTTTCAAGATGCAATTGTGGGTAAATGCAAGGAAAACAGAAGCCACAAGATGCTTCTGTCACTGGAATCTATTTCCTACTTGCCATTTCAGCAGTGGGAAGTACTCTGGGCCTCTTCACAAAGAATGGCATGAACTTGAGGGGGAAAGTAAATTGCATCCAGTTTGTTTTATCTCAGACGTGCAAGTACTCAGTGCAACCGCCTGTCAAGTGCACTCTGAATTTTGTTTGAAAGTATAGCGTTCATTTTGCAACTGTCTATACTTTGTCTCATCTATGGGTCATCATACAGCCCATTTGACTTTGAGCAGAGAAAGCTGTTTCCTAGATATGAAAGAAACACAGCAAATCTGCAGAATTAGGCTTGTCCTGCTGTTCCCCACCCTCCCCAGCAACCCTGCCACAAAGCCTGCTCTCTCATGAATTCATGCTGTGGGTGATCAACCAGAGACAACAAGTGCAGCTCATCATCAGGGGTCCTTCCCTCCAAAAAAACAAGAGCATGCAGCCAGTACAGTTTGTTTTTTTTTTTCCCTCTCCAGAAAGGACAGTATTTTTAGGCATTGGCATTTATGTGTCATGGAATAAATTATGAGACTAGGCAGAAGAGACTGAAATGAGGTGTTGATTGTATATTACTGGATACTGGTAAAACTAAAGTAGAGAATACATGTTTTTACAAGCTTAAATCTAAAAATCAACATAAATATAAAATAAGCCATATGAGGTTCATACTCAGGAAGACATTATGAAGACAAAAATCATCTCTACTAAATTATCATAGTACCAGTCATATAAATTGAATCATAATTTCTAAAAATAAGCAAAAGAACTACATACCTATTACAATAGCAAAAATTTTTAAAAAAGCAATAATATCAGTTGCTGGTGAAGATGCAGAGAAGCTGGATCTTTCATACATTACTGATGTGAGTGTAAAGTGGTATAGTCACTCTGGAAAATAATTTGTAAGTTACTTACAAAACTAAATATGCACCTATTATATAGCCCAGCAACTATACTCTAGGATGTTTATCCCAGAAAAATGAAAATTTATTTTCACAGAAAAATCTGTACATAAAGTCCACAGCAGCCTTATTTGTAATAGCAAAAAAAAAAAAAAAAAAAAAAAAAAAAAGACAACCCACACATCCTCTGATGAGTGAAACTCTGGGATATTCAAACAACGGAGTACTACTCAATAATAAAAAGGAATAAAATATTGGTGATGCAAAAATTTGGATCTCAAAGGCATTATGCTTAGTGAAAAAAGTAAATCTCAAAAAGGTTACATGCTAGATGATTCCATTTACGTAAGATTCTTGAAATGACAAAGCTAGAGAGGGAAACAGATGGGTGGTTGCCATGGGACAGGGAAAAGGCAAAAGGAGTTCATATATGAAAGGGAAGCAGGAGGGAGTTCCTTTGTAGTGATGAAAGAGTTGGACTGTTGTGATAGTTACATGAATCTACACATGGAATAAAACTGCATAGAACTACACACACACAAACAGACACACACATGAACTCATGTAAAAAATGGTGGAGACTAAGTCCTCTTATAATCTAAAAGCTACTTAAAGGTGTTAGACAATGTCAGCTTCTTTGTTTTCATATTGCACTGCAGTTCTATGACATGTCACCATTGCAGGAAGCTGAGTGAGAAATCTGTGTACTATATTTGCAACTTGTTGTGACTCCATAATTTTTTACCAAAAAAGCTAAAAAACAAGTAAAAGATCCTTTAGTCAGTGTCTCATTAATAGACCTCTCTGCTGATGACAAGAACTTTCACTGGTTGATTTCTCATAATTGATATCAACAATGAATATAGCCCTATCCTGGCAACAGGTATTTATAAGCAATATTTAAAAGACTTATTTCAAATAGTATTTTCCTTCCTTCTTTCTTTCTCTCTCTCTCTCTCTCTCTCTCTTTTTTTCTTTTTAAGGCTGCAGCTACGGCATATGGAAATTCCCAGGCTAGGGGTTAAATAGGAGCTACAGCTGCCAGGCTACACCACAGCCACAGCAATGCAGGATCTGAGCCGCTCTGCGATCAACACCACAGCTCATGGCAATGCCAGATCCTTAACCCACTGAGCAAGGCCAGGGATCAAATCTGCAGCCACATGGTCACCAGTTGGATTCATTTCCACTGCACTACATGGAAACTCCCTCAAATGGTATTTTCTATTGATAGACCCTATGCTGAAAACACCTTGGAGCATAAGACATAAACCATTTTGCCCATTTATTTGAAAAACTTCATTCTTTGAAGGTGTATTTTTTTTTTTTGGTTGTTTTAGGGCCACAACTGCAGCATATGGAAGTTCCCAGGCTAGGGGTCGAATGGGGGATACAGCTGCTGGCCTATGCCACAGCCCCAGCAATATGGGGTCCAAGCAGCATCTGAGACCTACACTACAGCTCATGACAACGATGGATCCTTAACCGACTAAGCGAGGCCAAGTATTGAACCCGAGTCCTCATGGATACTAGTGGGCTTCATTACCGCTGAGCCACGATGGGAATTTCCTGAAGGTGGATTTTACTTTTGCAAATAGCCAAATATCACTCAGAGTCAAATGTCATGAATAAAACAGATGACTAAGTTGGGTAAAACAGTTTTTTGGCAAAGACAAAGTGTCCCTGAAAATTTATCATCTTGTGTAAACTGGTCACAAAAAGAGTTCTCAAAATGTCCTTGGGAGTGAGACCATCCTTGGTATCGGTATGGCCTCCTAGAGCAATTGCTTTGAAGGAAACATTCATTTGCATGCATAATTTCTGATGAAGATTTAGAAATTCTGCCTCATTTCTACAGTCTGGCTGTAAATTTGATTCTTGGAAATGTGTGTCTTCGTTTGAAAATAGTATGTTAAACAGGGTTTTGAGTGTATAAAGTGTAGCCCTTACTAATCTCTTTGTAGGCAAAGCAGTACACCTTACCTTATCTGTTGTGTAATTTGAACTATGGCAAATGAAATGTTTAGAAACTCTAGACATAGTTGTGGCTCTCTTGCTCCCTCTACCAAAGTGTAAGGGTGACTCAACCGGGACCACCACTGGTTAAGTTGTTAGAAATCTCCATTATGTTGGGTATGAGTGTGTTCAGCCCTCATACTCAACAGTTGGCACAATTAAGGCACAGGCTTCATGCAGACCCCTCCCATGAGATCTGGCTTGCCCATCTGTAAGTGGACCATGACATGAAAATAATCTAAATTCCTACTGTAAGCAGACCAAATCATGAGTGACTGGATTTCAGACAAGTTTTGAGTCCTGAGGCCAGTATTTTAACCATGGTACTTGTTCTTTTCCTTGAATGTTTTATTGCTTGATTATTTTATTTCCTCTAGGAATTGTGGAGTTCTAAATATTATTAGTGGCTTACCACTTTTATACACATGTATCCTATTATTTTTAGAGATTTATATGTGGAGAGGAGACTGGCCTCTTTTATTCCACCCATTCATCTACCTGCTCACACAGATGAGCTCCAGTCTGTTTAAAGAAGCCAGAAGGGACCATAGAGAATCTAAGACTTGAGCAGAAGAACCAGATTACAAGTATCTGACAAAAAGTTGGTTTTATTATAGACAAGTCTCTAGTGAGCAAAAAAATTTCCTCACTTCGTCTTTATTTATTTATTTTTTAAAGGGCTGCACCCGTGGCATATGAAGGTTCCCAGGCTAGGGGCTGAAGCAGAGCTGCAGCTGCCAGCCTATGCCACAGCCACAGCCACGTAGGATCCTTAAGTCACTGAATTTTGCTCACTTCTTAATTTGTTTGAAAACAGTTTTTTATTTTATTTTATTATATTTTTTGGCTCTACATGCAGCATGCAGAAGTTCTTGGACCAGGGATCAAACCTGCACCACAGCAGTGACAATGCTGTAAACCTGCTGAGCCACCAGGGAACTCCCAGTTTATTGTTTTAAAAATAAAGCAACTTAGGAGTTCCTGGTGGCACATTAGGTTAAGAATCCACCTGTCACTGCTGTAGTGCAGGTTTGATTTCTGCCAGCCTATGCCACAGCCACAGCAATGCCAGATCTGAGCCCAGCCTGTGACCTACACCATAGCTCACAGCAATGCCAAATCCTTAACCCACTGAGTGAGGCCAGGGATTGAACCTGCATCCTTATGGATACTAGTCAGATTCATTTCCACTGAGCCATGACAGGAACTCCCCTAAAACCACTTCTTATGAAATGCTATAAAAAGTCAAAACCGGAGTTCCCGTTGTGGCGCAGTGGTTAAACGAATCCGACTAGGAACCATGAGGTTGCGGGTTCAGTCCCTGCCCTTGCTCAGTGGGTTAACAATCGGTGCTGCCATGAGCTGTGGTGTAGGTTGCAGACGTGGCTCGGATCCCGAGTTGCTGTGGCTCTGGTGTAGGCTGGCAGCTACAGCTCCAATTAGACCCCTAGCCTGGAAACCTCCATATACCGTGGAAGCGGCCCAAGAAATAGCAAAAAAAAAAAAGGGGGGGGGTTGAAAAAAGTTCAGCTAAAGATAACATTAAGACAATGGCAATCAGAGAAGAAAAAGAAATAAAAGGAACCCAAATTGGAAAAGAAGAAGTAAAACTACCACTGTTTGCAGATGACATGACACTATACTTAGAAAAACCCTAAAGACAGCACCAAAAAACTGTAAGAACTCATCAATGAATTTGGCAAAGTTGCAGGCTACAAAATTATTACACAGAAATCAATTTCATTTCTATATACTAACAATGAAAGATCAGAAAGAAAAATCAGAGAACCCATCCCATTTACCATTGCATCCAAAAGAATAAAATAATAAAAGAATAAACCTACCTAAAGAGATAAAAGATCTATACTCTGAAAACTATAAGACACTGATGAAAGAAATCAAAGACAACACACAGATGGAAAGATACCATGCTCTTTGATTGGAAGAATCAATATTGTCAAAACGGCTATACCACCCAAGGCAATCTACAGATTCAATGCAATCCCTATCAAATTACCAAGGACATTCTTCACAGAACTAGAACAGAATGTTTAAAAATTTGTATGGAAGCACAAGAGACCCCAAAGACCCAAAGCAATATTGAAAAAGAAAAACGAAAATGGGAGTTGCCATCGTGGCGCGGTGGTTAACGAACATGACTAGGAACCATGAGGTTGCAGGTTTAATCCCTGGCCTTGCTCAGTGGGTTAAGGATCCAGCTTTTGCATGAGCTGTGGTGTAGGTCGCAGACACGGCTCGGATCCTGCATTCCTGTGGCTCTGGCGATTAGACCCCTAGCCTGGGAACCTCCATATGCTACGAGCGTGGCCCTAGAAAAGGCAAAAAAAGACAAAAAAAAAAAAAAAAAAAAAAAAAAAAAAAAAAAAAAAAGAAAGAAAAAAGAAAAAAACAAAAATGGAGAAATCAAGCTTCCTGACTTCAGACAATACTATAAATCTACACTTATCAAAACAATATGGTAGTGGCCCCAAAACAGAAATATAGATCAATGGAACAGGATAGAAGACCCAGAAATAAACCCAAGCACTTATGGTCAACTAATCTATGACAAAAGAGGCAAGAACATACAGAGGAAAAAAGATAGTCTCTTCAATAAATGGTGCTGGGAAAACTGGAAAGCTACATGTAAAAGAATGAAAATAGAACACTAACACCATACACAAAAATAAACTCAAAATGGATTAAAAGCCAGATACTAAACATAATGCCAGATACTATAAAACTCCTAGAGGAAAACATAGGCAGAACGCTCTTTGACGTAAATCACAGCAACATCTTGTTTGGTCCACCTCCTAGAATAATGACACAAATAAACCAATTGGACCTAATTAAACTCAAAAGCTTTTGTACTGCAAAGAAAACCATTAAAAAAAGAAAAATACAACACACAGAATGGGAGAAAATCTTTGCCAATGATGCAACAGACAAGGGCCTAATCTCCAAAATATACAAACAATTCATGCAACTCAACAACAAAAAACCAAACAACCCAATTGGAAAATGGGCAGAAGACCTAAATAGACAAGTCTCCAAAGAAGACATATGCGTGGCCAACAGACACATGGAAAAAAAAAAGCTCAACATCACTAATTATTAGAGAATGCAAATGAAAACTACAGTGAGGTACCACCTCTCACCAGTCAGAATGACCATCATTAACAAGTCAACAAATGCTGGAGAGGCTGTGGAGAAAATTTACATTCCCTCCTTCACTGTTGGTAGGAATGTAAATTGGTACAACCACTATGGAAAACAGGATGGAGGTACCTCAGAAAACTAAATATAGAACTACCATATGGCCCAGCAATCCCACTCTTGGGCATATATTTGGACAAAACTTTCATTGTAAAAGATACATGCTCCCCTGTGTTCATCGCAGTGCTATTCACAATAGGCAAGACATGGAAACAACCTAAATGTACACTGACAGATGAATGGATTAAGGCAATGTGGTACACATACACAGTGGAATACTACTCAGCCATAAAAAATGAACTAATGCCATTTGCAGCAACATGGATGGAACTAGAGATTCTCATACTAAGTGAAGTAAGCCAGAAAGACAAAAGACAGATACCACATGAAATCACTTATTTGTGGAATCTGAAGTATGGCACCGGTGATTCTATCTAAAAAACAGAAACAGATCACGGCCAAGGAGAGCAGGCTTGCAGTTCCTAGAGGGGAGGGGGCACGTAGTGGGATGGACGGGCAGTTTGGGGTTTTTGGATGCAAACTGTTATATTTGGAATGGATGGGCAATGTGGCCCTACTGTATAACGCAGGGAACTGTGTGTGATTGGGTCACTCTGCTGTACAACAGAAATTGAAGAAACACTATAAATCAACGACACTTTAATTTAAAAAAGAAAGAGAAAGAGATAACATTAACGTACTGATATTACAATTAAAACAAATGATTGATGGAAACCAAAGACCTATACCTGATTATTCATTCATTTACTCATCTTGCATTTAGTGAGCACCTACTATGTCTCAGGCATGGTGTGATAGGCTGTGGATACAAAGAAAAATGAGACATCTGGTTGGAGGGTAGGGAAAGAAGACATGTATACTAATTTAAATATTATATGGCATGCTTTCATAGAAGTATGAACTGACTAGTGTAAGATCATAGCAAAAGAAATAACTATGTCTGAGAGGGTCAAGAAAGACTCTGTAGGGGAGATAATGTTTGAGATGAGCCTCAAAGAAGGAAAAGAATTATAGACGGAATAGAATATATAAAAAACAGCGGCATGAAAGACATTTTCAGTGAGCAGCTAATTGAACACTAGAACCTCATTATGCTGAGTCAACCAAACGCATATAATCAAGGGATACTCCCAGTCTGATGGCCAAAATCTAAGGTTTCTTGGCAATGCTTAGAATCACTTCAAGGTAAAGAGCAGGGAAAGGGTGGACTAGGGGTCCCCTCATTTGAGTTTGTGATTAACTGTTAAAGTATATTTAACACTTCTGGCACATTTCTATTACCTTGACTCCAAAATGGAAAAGTTCTGAGGAGTATCTAATTTTCTGAATGAGGAAAGGAGAAGAAGGGTGTTTACAGAAATGAGTCTCAGACATAGCCTGTTCTGAAAAAGGATGGACAGGGATACAAAGGTAGAGGGTGAGACTACCAGCTGGGTCCCACTGGGAAGAGTGACAAAGGCTAGGCACAGGGAGGACAGTTCTGATGGTTCACTACGATGCCACTCAGAGGCACTGCATCAACCTTCTCTTACTCAAGTGATAATCAGATCTTATCCCCAGCATCTTCTCCAGGCTCCAGTAATAGCTTTCTAATGACCTGCTAGGCATATGGCTTAGTAAGACTCAGCTTTAGCATTTCTAAGATAAATGATTGGCTTCCCTTTTTGACTGCTTTACTTCTAACAATAATACTCTATTTTCTCATTAACCCAGGCTTAACATTTTCAGAATCATCTTTTATTTCTTAATCACATTCTCACTTCCACTCATTCACCAGGTTTGGTCAATTCGTCCTCTGCAAAGACTCGCTTTTTCTCCCTTCTCCACTCTCACAAGGGACCTCCATCGGAGATCAGGCTGCTGTCACCCTGTGCCTGTACCACTGAAATAATTTTTTCCCCTTCGGCTCCTCCTCTCCAGTCTCCTATTGCCCAATATATGCAGCCTGTTACCTTTCCAAAAACCTCTAGATCATGTCACACTTCTGCTTCAAGAACTGAAAGTGGTCCTTTATTGGTTCCATGATGAAGTAGTAAGTTTACTTTATAATCAAGACCTTTCACAACGGGCCAAGCCTACTGTCCCAGCAGACACTATAATGTTCCTGCTTTTCCACTATTGATGATACCTTCTTCCACACCTGTAGCATCTTTTCTTCTTCTATACTCTCCATCCCTTAAGGCCCCGCTGAGCTATTTCCCCTCTCCATGAAAACTATTACTGCACAAGTACTAATACTACACAAACACTGTTACTCCAGGAATACTATTACTACATAGTTAACATGTATGGAGCACTTTGTGCTAAGTGCTTTGCTAATTCTGTTATAAAAACAATCTCATTTAATTCTTACAACTGTCCTATGAGGCACACCCCTGTTTCTCACAGGGGAAAACGAAAGCATGATAAAATAAGCAGTTTGTCACTGTTATAGATCCTTAAGTAGATGAGCTAGGGTGAGCTTCAGATTCCAGAGCCTGGGCTTCATTACTCTTCACTGCTCCCAGTGAAGACCTTGTCTCTCCAAGCCTGAAGAAGTATTCAACATACTACTTAATTGGCATGAAGTCTATACACGCTTTAGTGATGTGTCTATGTGCACAGTCTGCTATTAAGTTATCTACTATGTTTTAAGCTGCTTAAAAGAAAGGCTATGCCTGGTAATTCTTTCTATTCTCATAATGTCTTGCACATAACTAGCATTTCAATAAATATTTTCTGACTGATGAATCAACTGACTAACCTACCATTCTGTTGAAAAATCTGGGTGAAATAATTTGGAGTTGATTGGCTTTGCCTATGAGGCAAAACAGTAAAGATAAGAAACTGATCTCACCATAAACTTGAGCCTGATGGATTTTCACTGTCCACCTAGAGTGGTAGAGTTATAATGATTCATACTTCCAGGTCTCTGACATTTGTGCTGCTATGCTGGGTGACTCTTGCTTGGTTTAACCAAAAGCCATAGACAGTATGAATGTATCTGTAATCTCCATTTATCTGACATGAAAGAAGACCTCTTATAATCTCTGGGTACAACACTTTTAAAAGGTCTTTCCTTTCAAACTGAGCATGCTTTTCTTCATAGTTTCATTTACTTGCTTGCTAAAAGTTGACTTGTAATAAGTGAGCAAAAATTATACCTACACATCTACAAATCAATAACTGGAAAACCATCATTCTATATATGTCTTGGGGGGTATTTCCCGTCGTGGCACAGCAGAAACAAATCCGACTTGGAATCATGAGGTTGCAGGTTTGATCCCTGGCCTCGCTCAGCGAGTTAAGGATCTGGCACTGCTGTGGCTGTGATATAGGCCGGCAGCTATAGCTCTGACCTCACCCCTTGCCTGGGAACCTCCATGTGCCTCGGGTGCAGTGCTAAAAAGCAAAAAAAAAAAAGTGTGTGTGTGTGTGTGTGTGTGTATGTCTTTGGGGCATTCATTATACAATTTTAAAGTTCTCTTTAATGATAAGGCAACAAATTGGTACTACAAGATCTTTTTTTAATGAAAAGATATTATAAAACTACTAAAAGATTTGCTGTATTTCCTTCTGAATTGTTCACTTTAACATGCATTTTTTTTTTTACTGATGTCACTAACTTGCTGTCAGTCAATAGGAATAGCTATCTATCATTTAGGCCTTTTCTTCAGCATATGGCCACAAAACTGCCAAAGTAGGGCTATGTGCGTCAAAATTAAAGTACGTATGGTATGGAAAAATTCTCTGTTCGTTATATCCATGGAAATCTGGGAAAGAGGTGTCAGACTACAACAGTAGAATTCATTTTCTGTATCTGTGACCTCTGTGCCAAGGGGGCAGTTGAGGTCTTAGGGCTGCACTGAGATATGATTAGATAGGTTATTGTTGTGCTATAGGGGACAGGACCCTATCACCAATGCAGTCACTCAGAGCTTGGAATTTCCTATTCAGATGAACAACTTTAATACATCATAAAATCAAGGAGGGTGATTCTTTGGGAGAATTTCCCTGGTGAGATATGAACAAGGAGGAGCATCTGCTTACTCTGCATGAATAGCTGACTAGAGCCCTGTGCCGTGGGCTGCGCCGTGTACTTCCCAAACATGTCCAGCCTGCTTGCGAACATAGCTCTGGATCCTCTAGCCTTTGTGGGAGAGATAAGATGTACAAGGTGTAAGCTAAGCACGAGGAGGAATGCAGAGGGAAGGGAGGGTCGAATAATAGTTATTATTCACCTCCTATACATTGGGTACTTGCTGCATCCTGTCACTTGTAACTTATACCTCCAACCTGATGAGATAGATGGTTGGTCTGTCTTACATTAGCAAAGAAGGTCAAGTAACGTGTTTAAGGCCACATAGGTTCCAAGTAGTAGAGCTTAGATTTGCAACCAGATCTTTCAACCTCAGAATCTATATTTCAGTAACATCAATGAAGATCTCCCAAAGATGAGTTTGAAAGGTTAGTAAAGAAACCAAAGGGACACAACTGGGGAGGAGTGGGGAATGTTCCACAGCATTCCATGGCTATGATACCAACTCACTCGGAGTTTGCATTCCTACCAGAAGGACCTAATACATAGAATTAGCTTGCTTAGGTCACACTTTAGGAGTACATTTGTGGTCATTAATGACTTTTTTTCCTTTTTCCTGTTTTTTTTTTCTTTCTTTTCTTTTCTTTTTAGAACATATACAGAATTTAAGAAGAAACCACTTAGAGAATCAAGGTATGTGAACAAACTGGCATGTGGATGATTTTTTTTTTTAACTGTTGATTAGCTGCTTTGAAGCTTTGTTCAAGGCATATGGTTCCCTTTGG
Source organism: Sus scrofa (assembly GCF_054392235.1). NCBI lineage: Eukaryota > Metazoa > Chordata > Mammalia > Artiodactyla > Suidae > Sus > Sus scrofa. Next base: position 93,038,883 of record NC_139384.1, on the reverse strand, counting down.
TCCATAAACCTACAAAGTGCCAGCCTGTGGAATTAGGTCCAAGAGAGCCACTAGGTTAAAAACTTAAATCCAAGGTAAAGAAAAACCAAAAAAATCTCATCTGGAGATGCCATGGGAGATACCACTGTGAGAAGGCTCTTGGTTTACATTGCAAGTCGTCGTCATTCCAAACCATGAGCAGTCATGAGCATGCTGATGATGTGGGTAGACCTCCCCATGACTGAGATCTTGGTTTTGTAGGAGAGAAATCGGGAGGTCCGATTAGCTCTGCTCCCTTTGCTCTGAAGGCAATGCTTCTCCATCGTTAGCGTGCTCAGAATCACCGGGCAGGCTTGTTGGCCTGCTGGGCCCATTGCCAGAGTTTCTGATTCGGTAGGTCTGAATTGGGCTTGGGAATGTGTAATTGCAACAAGTTTCCAAGTAATACTGCCGGTTCAGGACTCACACTGTGAGAATTATAGTCTTTGAGTATAAAGTAGGAACTAGGATGCTAGGGAAGTGTACCCCTAATAGTCATCGGGATACATAGGCAGCTTTCTTTTTTATTTTTTAAATTAAAAAATTTTTTTTTTGTCTTTTTGCCTTTTCTAGGGCCGCTCCCGCGGCATATGGAGGTTCCCAGGCTAGGGGTCTAATTGGAGCTGTAGCCACTGGCCTACACCACAGTCACAGCAACGAGGGATCCTTAACCCACTGAGCAAGGCCAGGGATTGAACCCACAACCTCATGGTTCCTAGTCAGATTCGTTAACCACCGCGCCACAATGGGAACTCCCAGCAGCTTTTTTTTTTTTTTTTTAATCTTTTTAGGGCTGCACCTGTGGCATATGGAAGTTCCCAGGCTAGGGGCTGAATCAGAGCTGTGATTGCTAGTGTATGCCACAGCCACACCAACACCAGATATAAGCTGCATTTGCGACCTACATCGCAGCTCACAGCAATGCTGGATCCTTAACCCACTGAGCAAGGCCAGGGATTGAACCCGAATCCTCATGCATACTAGTTGGGTTCATTACCGCTGAGCCAAAGGGAACTCCATGTAGGCAGCTTTTGACATGGCTCCCAGGGATGTAACTCCTTCCCCTTGAGGGTGATCTAGAACTTGTGACTTGCTTCCCATCCAAGAGAATGAAGTAAAAGTGATGGAATGTCACTTCCATGCTCAGGGTATGAGAAATGGTGTCTTCCATCTTGCTGACCCCCTCTCCCGCCCACTTACTTGCTCGCTCTGATACAGCCAGCTGACATCTGAGACACCTACACACAGGCCCATGTGGGAAGGAACCTGGGGAAGCCGTCAGCTAACAGCCTTGCAGAAACCAAGGTTTCAGTCCACCAATTGGTAAGGAACTAAATCCTGCTAACAGTCACGTCAGCAAGCTAGGAAGTAGATCCTTCCCAGTCATGTCATAAGATCTTACGGCAGCCACGTGATAGACCCAGAGCCAGAGGATCCAGTTAAGCTGGGCTCACAATCCTGACCACAGAAACTACAAGATTAATAAATGTTATCTTAAACTGCTAAGTTTGGAGGCACTTTGTTACACAGCAACAGATAACTAATATAAGTGACTTCCTGCCTTTCCATGAAGTACTAGATGGGCAACAGGGCAAGAATGGGAGGCAGAGAGAGATGGTGCCTTGGCATGAGTGATGAAAACCTTCCTGTACACAGAGCCAGGCTAGCACTGTTCAAAGTCAGTTAAAATGTCTCTGTCCTTTCTGTTTTAATTTACTTATTTTGTACTTAGAGTATCACCTTTAAATGAGACTATTTGTTCAAAGAGTTTACTGCTAATTTTCAGAAGTTTTCTTTTTGCACTCTAAGGATGGCTGTATGAAAAAAAAATGCTAGCAGAATAAACAAAAAATGATGCCATCTGTTTGTAGTGTAACTGTGCACTTAAGCATTTGAGAATCAGAATCTCTTTTTAGAGCAAATTTATATATTTTAGAAGCTAATACCTAAAGGCAGATAAGAGCTACAAAATTTCTCATTTCTAACATAACATTTACATATTAAGTAAACGATCAAAAGGAACTTTTCAAACTCACACCATGGTAAACGCTGCTGTGTATTATTTAGGTAGAGTTTTAGGTTTTTCTTTTTTCCTAGAAAAACAGATCAAAGGAAATAGTCAATGTTTTTCATTTTGTCACCATATCTTTAGACAATCTATTAATACAAGTTGATAATAGAATTTTATCATGGAAGACAAATAGATTATAGGATTTTTTTTAAGCAATGACTACATGACTTTCATGGATTAAGATCAGGATGATTTAAATATTAATAGATTAATTTATGTGGAGGAAAAGTTACAAATCATTCACTTAAAAATTGGCTTTATGCCCACATTCTAGAGGCACACTAGGGAGAGTCGTGGCTGCACAGCTAATGTCTACACAGAGTGAATTTCTGAACATAATTTATGTAGATGAAGTGTGCAGAATGTTTTTATTTGTTCTACATCTCACTGTCTCACCTCTGCATGAACTTCCCAAACCCAGATCTACTCCAAATACTCAAACTCCCCTTCTCCACACTTCCCTCCAACGTGTTTGCTTTGGCAACTTTCACGTTCTTACAAACAATTCTTCCAGCGAAATCAATCACTCTTGCACCCAAAGAGAAATACTGTGCACTCAGTGCGATGACAAAATGAAACATGTTTGAAGCAAACCATGTGTTCCCGCGTGTCCGGAATTATGCTCTTTGCTCAAGGAACATGTTCCTAATGTGTTTGGCTTCTGTTACCCCTTGTGATTGCAGCACTCATTGTCTTTGGGAATTTATGATTTCAGAAGCAACTGCTCGAACTCACTTAACGGGACACTCTCGGAATGTGAAGCCTCAGAGATTCACCAAGCAGCATCACTGTTCTCCTTTTTCAGGCAAGTCCATCCCCGATCAGGGCACCTGGTGTTTGAGGAATTCTGGGGGATTAGTCCTCTTTTCCATTTGGAACCCCAGACAAATGACTTATCCCAATGACATGGATCTGTCATGATTTGAAAGCTATTCTGTTCATCAGTCATATTACTACAGGAATAGATACGTTGCGGTGATGGATCGAGGTGATGTCATTTTCTAAAAGAACTCTGCCACGGTGCCTTCCTGGGAGGCACTCGAGGTACTTGACCAGATTGGCCCCTTGATTTGACAGCATATTTATCTGGAAACACCGGTATCACCAGTTCCATTTTGCTAAGCAGGAGACACATGAGCTAATCAAGATCCAGGGCCCTGTTCTTTCTCTGATGTTTGTCCAACCCATACCCAAGGATTGTTACAGCAGGAGCCATTCCCAGACCCTTTGGGCATTTTTACTGGATTTTCTGCACTCTCTTCCCTTGGAGCTCTTCATAGGCTTTGGGTTCACTTCCTGCCTGGCATCTAGCTACCTACTGAGGGCTCAGGGAAACTCAGTTCCATGTAGGCCTGATGTTTCTCCTGTATCTCATCAGTCTTAGATTTTTTTCTTTTTTTAGAACAACAATTGGGATAAGTAAATTTTCCCACTAGTCTGGTGTTTAAAACATTAAAACTTAAAGCTATCCATCACTCACTGTAGCAAACAGAATGAGGCAGCTCAGGGAAGGTACACAACTGAATGTAGTTCGAAGTGATGGTGAAAGACCTTAGTTTAAAAAGGGGGAGGGTGCAAGAATGAATACGTTCTAGAGGCTGGAAATTTAGTTTTTTTCACCCAGTAAGAAAAACACTGAAACTCAACATTTTAGGCTTTCCTTCATCCCAGGGGTGTTGAAATGAAATGTTACATTACCATCCCCCACGGGCGCTTGAGGGGGGCCCGCTACGTGCATAAGGAGGGCTCCTATGAAAGCGCACTGGTTAAGAGCCCAGGCTCGGGTGTTTGAGACCCCGCTCTGCCTCTTATTCACCTGGTGAATAAGCTACTTAACCTCTCTCGCCTCAGTTTTCTCACTTGTAAAAGGGCACTAATAAGACCTGCCTCATTGGTTTATTGTGAATCATCTATAATATGACGCATGCAAGGCACTAGCACATGAGACAGGCCAAATCTACCTTCGCCGCTGTCATCATTGTCACATCACCACAGTTACGGACATAACCTTCCAGTTGGGGCCATGGAATATAATTAATCTGAAGCAGCTTATTCTAGGAACTAAACAAGGATGCCAGAAGTAAGTGCAAGAAAAAGTTTAACAGAGGAAAACAGAGTTTCAAAAAAGGAAGATGTCTAAAGCTTCAAAGGGGGAGATGGACCCTTTGCAGGGTCTTGGTCTATACCTTGAAGGTGGAATGGGATCTGCCATCCAGTCCTGTCCGACCAGTTTTGCAGTTGCATTGCACTGACATGGTGGTACTTCCCTGAATGTGTGTCATGTCCCCACCCCTACCCCCTGACAGCGTCATAGGTTGAAGCCGTCAACCCCCATGGTATTTGGAAGTGGGGCTTTTGGGAGATAATTAGGTTTAGATGAAGTCATGAGGATGGGACCCCATGGTGGCTTTGTGTCCTTATAAAAGGAGGGAGAGACTGGAGCACTTTCTCTGTGTCCATGTGAAGACATAGGGAGAAGTCTGCAAGCTGGGAAGGGGCCCTAACCGAGAAATGAATCTGCCAGCATTTTTTTTTTTTTTTTTATGGCCACACCTTTGGCATATGGAAGTTCCTGGGCCAGAGATTGAATCTGGGCCACCGCTGCAGCAACACTGGATCCTTTAACCCACTATGCCAGGCTGGGGATCGAATCCACACCTCCACAGCAACCGGATTCTTTTTTTTTTTTTTTTTTTTTTTTTTTGTCTTTTTGTCTTTCCTAGGGCTGTTCCTGCAGCATATGGAGGTTCCCAGGCTAGGGGTTTAATTGGAGCTGTAGCTGCAGGCCTATCCCACAGCCACAGCAACTCGGGATCCGAGCCGCGTCTGTGACCTACACCACAGCTCTCGGCAATGCCGGATCCTTAACCCCCTGAGCGAGGCCAGGGATCGAACCCGCAGCCTCATGGTTGCTAGTCGGATTCGTTAACCACTGCGCCACAATGGGAACTCCAGCAACGGGATTCTTAACCTGCTGCATCATAGTGGGGAACTCTTCTGCCAGTCTACTCTGACCATGGACTTCCCAGCCTCCAGAACTGTGAGATATCAATGTCTATTGTGTAAGCCATGCAGTCTATGGTATTTTGTTACAGCAGCATGACCTGACTAAGACACTCTCACATGGAGGTGAGAGGGTAGCAAAAAACCCCTCAGTCTGGGCACAGGAAGGTGTCACCTTCCAGCTAGGCAGTCTCCTTGGTTTATTGCATCCAGGCATTTTATTGATGTCTTTCTCTTGAACAAAGTGTCCTCTTTTGGCCGGGGTCACTGAGGAAAGGAAATGTGAGTTTGAAATACTGAAACCTGTTCTCTTCTTTGATTGCAAAGAATTTAAGTTCCTCAGCTATGATTTTTTTTTGGCTCTCTGAAATTTTTGCTTTCCTTAGTCCCTTCATCTCTGCCAACCAGTTTCAAAGTAATATAAAATGTAGGCTATTTTTATGAATGCTGTCTTTTCTTTTTAAAATTCAGGCCCATGGATCTCTTTGATCAAAAGAAGCCATGAGCTCTTTTCACACTTGATGGAGATATAGATAATTTAATTTTGATCTGGGGGAGTGTTTGAGCCAGAATTAGACAGGTGGCAAATGATATTAAGTTGTTCAGGTCTGGATGTTTAATGACCAATATAAAGTAAGCAAGTGATGGAAGTACAGCAGAAAAGGGAAATTGTTTTAATTCTCTAAATCTCTTCAGTTGTGGCTCCTTGAATTGAATAAACAAACTTGAAAAAAGGGAGAAATGGGTTCATGGTTCCTAATGGTTCATTTTACTTTCTTTATCCTGGTATTACATTTGCTTTTAAAAGCTACCAGATAGCACTGCTAAGTGATCTTTAGTTTAGGATCTCTAGAACTCTTTAGGTATTTTATTTCTATAGGTATTTGAACTGGTCCTACCTTGCACTTGGTGAGTCTTTTTCATGATGGGTAAATTTAGTTTTAGCTTTTCTGATCCAATTTCATATTTTAAATATCTCCTCATTTACTCTCGGTAGGCATTTCTTGACAGTGAAGCTCTGAAGTCCCCGTTCAGGAGAACCCCTGCCCAACTTCCCTTTTCCCCAAGGCAGAGCCATGAAGTCCTCTTTAGGAAACAGCTATTTAACCCACTGTTAAATTCTCCAAGGTTCAAGGTTAACCATTAGGAAATCATGCCACAGCAATCCCTTTTCTTAATGACTGTTACTGCTATGAATTAGGAGATTTAAATCTGGTTCTCAGTCAACAGCATTTAAAAAATGATCATCCAATATTTCTGCAGTTATCTGTACAGTCCAAGCTGTTCACTACGAACCCTCATTTGTCCGTTTCAACCTTGATTCAACTTATCTTTCATGAGTTTTCCTAGATAGTGCCCTGTGGCTTTGCAATGACTTGAATGGAGCATGGAGTTGTTTAATTACCTTCGACTAGACTCAATACCTGTACTTCAGTAAAGTTAAAAGCTAGTCTTTGAGAGGAGGTTAAAAGCTAATGTTGAGAGGAAGAATGACAGGGAGGAAGGAAGGCTTGGCACGCTGGAGGGATGTATTGAGGTAGACGTGTTGTGTTAAGCCAGTTTTGTTGTTAGTGTTTACGCCAGAACCTCTGAGCCAGGTTTTCCTTTCTCAAGACCGGGACATTTCCTGCTACTTCCCCTCTTGTTGCTTGGATAGGAAAGGGCGTGCGTTCCTCTTTTCATGCAGCCCAAACACACTACATGGAGCCTCTCATGCTTTGGGGCGACATGTGGTTGTGTTCTAAGCGCCATCTGCAGAAAGATGGTCTTGGGGAAGCTTCTTCCCCAGAGCAGAGAAACATCTCCGGAGCGAGTGATCTCCGGGGCGAAGATTCAATAAGCCCAACCGCACTTGGCTCCGTCACAGACCTAATACGGCAGCCCATCTTGTTGCTCGGGAAGTCTCCAGCCAAACCGAGTTCTTGTAAAAATAAATACTCATCAGCAAATATTTTGATTAGTTAAAAATGTTCGAAATGGCGAACCCCCCCCCGCTCCCCCCCCCCCGCGGCGCGAACCGGGAGAAGAGACTCCCCCTCTCCCCCCCCCCGCCCCGTCCTGAGCGGGCTGCCGGCGCTCCCCGGCCCCGCGGGTCCCCGCGTCCCGCCCGCCCGGCGCTCGCATGGCCTCCGGGGCGCGCGGAGCCGAGGGCCCGCGGGGCGCGGGCGGCGGGCAGCAGGCGGCCTCGGCCTCCCCGGGGCCCGCGGGCGCGGCCGGCTCCGAGCCGCCGCCACCTCGCTACACTTACTTGCCTTAAGCTCTTTATTAACTCCCCCGGAGCAGCGCGGCTGCGGCCGCGCCTCCTGCGCCCCGGTGGTCTGGCTCCTCCGCGCGGCGCACATGCTAAACAGATTAACATGCCTTGGCTGACCCACGCTTCGCAACCCGCGGATTGGGTTTCTGCAGCTCCATGTGGAAATTAACCTATCTGTACCCGTGGTCAGCTGCGCCCGGCCGCTCCCGCGCCGCCCGGGCAATCCAAACAAACCCGGGCCGCTGGCTCCCTTTGTTACTCTTGGCTCCCCTCCCCCCCTCCCCGGCCAAATATTTATTGGAAAAGAGGTTCTCCTCTTTGGCCGAAGGTCGGGCACATTTCTGAGAGCTCTTTATTTGTAAATGATTTTTGGCAGGGCCAGGCACCCTTAGGAGGGGGGGTGGCAAGGAACCCAAACTCCACGACTGGAGGGTTTCTAGCCTTCCGCGGGCAGGGAGCTGTTTATGTTTGCACAGGGCACCCTAGTCCTGGTCATTAAAAATACATGCGCTGTCTATATTTTGCTTTTCTAACAACCTCTTTGTTTAATATGGTTGTTTGCTTTGTTCTCGGGCAAGTTTATTCCCTCACCTCCCATCCCCACCTCCCTTTCACACCCAATAAGCAAATTGAGGTGATTCTTCTAGGTTTTCTTTCCTACTTAGAGGAACTGAAAAGGCAAACTCCGAGACTGATGAGACTGATGCGTACCAACCAGCATCTGTCTGTCAACTGCTGCTTCTTCCAATATCAGAGGGCACTGAGGATTACTAAGGGACCTGTGGTTTACTTGTTAATCGTTTTTCCCCCTTTATCCTCCTATTTTATAATTACTTAAACAGTTTGGCTTTCAATAGATATAGATTGGAGGTGTCTGTGTCAGCTGAAAGAGGCTGCTACAGTGCATCCTGCTGTCAGGAAAATGGAGGTGGCTCCTCATATTCCTTTCCATCTTGTTGGTCATGAAACGTCTCTGTTGTTTGGGAACCACAATAGCTATTTTCTAGGACCCTTGGTACTCGTGATCCATCCATGGTTGCCTTGTCCAGGCCATCTGAGGTTACCTGCTGTGCCATCGTGCCTCACTGGCATCTCGCAGTGTTGCATCACTTTGGTGGGGTGGATTGGGCGTGTCCTTGAGTGTTGTTTCTAAGGCCTGTGGCAGCTATCCATCCCACTTGCATGTATTTTCCCGTCAGCCCCCACTGCAGTGCCCTTTGCCATCTTGGCATCAGTAAACCGTATGAGACTCTTGGGTGTCACCGATCAAACCGTGCGATGGCATCATCCATGTGGCAGGGCCATAATGGCCTCATAGTCAGTGAGAAGACTGCCCCTCCGCAGATCACTGTTTGCCAGTCCACTGAGTGACATGCGGACTCTGTTGATTCATTTTGCCCTTTCTTTCAAGTTGTGTGTTTCTTGGATGGACGGCACGTTCCTGAGGTAAAAAGCGTTCAGAGCTGCAAGCTTCCAGAAAAACAATCAGGAACCAACTGGCAGGACATTTCAAGGGTTTCAGTCTGACACCGAGGAGAGGAACTAGAATTGGCGCCAATAATATGCCCACAGCTAGGAACTCCATTGAAACTGATCTATAAATACATGTGCTGTGGATAAGGAACATCAGGGTCTCTTTCTGCCCACTCCCCCCACCGCCCACCCCCCCGGCCAGTAGGCAGGGCCATGAGAAACCTGCTAACCACTGAGCTCGAAAAGAAATTAAGCTCAAGGTGCAATGCAACAGAAAGTGTAAGCTAGTCAGGAACTGGTGGTTCTTTTTTCCTCTGGCTATGGATAACACCTCAGAATTTCTTCCAGCTCTGGAACTGTGGCGTTTAATCAGAGGCCCTCTTACCACGAGAGCATTTCTCTGCATTTCTCACAAGGCAGCTGGCATCTTGATCTCTGGTCATCCTTCTTTTCTCTTCATCAGCACCTATACTCGATATTGTCCATATGGATCATGTGTGTGGGAACATACAAATTACAACAACTTTTGTCTTTTGTCGTGAAGGGCTGACAGGGCAATAAACACACGCAGCCTCCCGCCTCCAGGAATTCCTCATCCTCCCTGTGTGGCTGTAGCCCTGTGGATAATATCATTACAGGACTAAACAAATAAACAGTCGATCCGAATCAACCGGGAGGCACTGGGGACTACGCAGTTCCTCTCTGCAAAGATGATACAAGTAAATTAACACTCACAGCTTGGAAGTGCTCCAGCAGCTCTGAATAGCCGTTCAGTTCTGTCAGGCTGGGGAGGAGCTGGGGCCCTGGGCTGACCCCCCAGCTCTGTCTTCACTTCAATCAATGTGAGCTTTCAGGGTTCTGTTTTCCTTACTATCCTCGACTGGGAACATCAAGGACCAGTAACACTTTTTATGAACCCTGAGCTCAAAGAAGCAGCTTTTACTACAAAGCTAACGTATTAAACCCAATGACATGGATGAAAGGTTAACACACTGCTGCCAGCCCAGAGCTTCCCCTGCGAAGGCGATTTCCTGTGTTCAGTCTCACCAGTGCCTCTGCCACAGCCCTGTCCCATAAGCACGTGGATTCATAAAACCGGGACATACCACATCAACAACAGAGCAGAAACTGACTGTAGTCAGAGTCACAGCAAACACTTGTCATCCTCACCAACAAATTCATTTAAAGCCATTTTCCAATTGAAGAGAAATGGTTACAATGATAAGATGAATACCACATATACTTTCTATTTCCAAGGTGAAAAATGCAGCTTTCTCATCTCTTGTTTCTATACATGTGTCCACAGTTCCTGGGATGTGTGGGCCTCTTCTTCTGCCTGTTCTTGTGACTGGAGACTTTCTTTTTTTAAGTATTACTTTGCCTGAAACTATGTAATGGTTCTCTCTCTCTCTCTTTTTTTTTTTTTTTTTTTTTTTTAGGGCCACACTCACAGCATACGGAGGTTCCCAGGCTAGGGGTTGAATCAGAGCTACAGCTGCCAGCTACACCACAGCCATAGCAATGCCAGATCTGCGCAGCAGTTGCAGCCTACACTACAGATCATGGCAATGCTGGATTCTTAACCCACTGAGCGAGTCCAGGGATTGAACCAACATCCTCATGGATCCTAGGTAGGTTTGTTAACCTCTGAGCCACGAAGGAAACTCCCTGTTTTTTTTTTTTTTTTTTTTTTTTTTAAGATGGAAAATAAATATCTTAACACATTAATATTGGTGATGGGATTCTATTTTTTAAAAAATTGCTTTATATTTCTCTGCTTTTTATCCTGCCCCCACCCTCCAATTTTGGTCCAAGAAGTATGTGTTATTTTTAGAGTCAGATAAAATCAGTATTTAACAAGATTATCCTTAAATAACGTTGGTCCTCTTGAGGTTAGCACTAATGTCAGTTCAGGATACTCAGTAAAGGAATGGAGTTACTGGCTTCTCTGGTATATCTGTTCAAAACCTAGGGATCAGGCATTCAGGGGGTCTGTCTGCATTTATTCAATGTGTACACATACATACACACCTGAATAAGACAGCCTGACTTTTGACAGATGCTTTCTGGTATATATGACCCATTCTGGGGCCTGATGGAAAACAACTCCATCTTCTTCCAGGGCCCAGGGGCTTCTGCGGGTGAGCCCACACTGAAGCAGTCCATGTTTTTACATCTTCAACTGCAGAGGTTCTGGGTGAGCACAGAGGAGGGCTATGGCATTTGGGAGCCAATAAGAGGCTCTCCAGACTCTTGCTGGCAGGAGGGAGACGGTGGGCACTGCCCATGGGTCCCAGGTGGGAGCAGCCTTCCGCAGGCTTCTCTAAGGTCGCTGATCTAGAGAAAACAAGCAGAGGGGCAGAGCAGTCGGAAGTGGTGCAGGAAACAAACCCAGACCTGGGTATACATGATTTGGGCTCCAGGTGCATCTCTGCCACAGAAAGGCCACAAGAGCCTAGGAGAGTTCCCGATCATTCCCTGAGCCTTGGCGCCTTTCTTTCAAAAGTAAGAGGTTGCTCTACTGACCGCAGGTCAGACCTGTGACTCAGCCGCTGATGCGAAGTGTGAGGACTTCTGCTTTATGGACGTGTGGTTGAAGAGCTCTAAGCAGCAGAGTGGTCCAGTTGTGAAGAAGGAAGTTTTTTCTGAGAGAAGGGCCCCAACATGCCCCCAAAGTGGGTGGGACAGACAACTGGAGTCATGAAACTTGTCATCACAATCCCAGCAACCTGGGGAAAGGATGGTGCTCCTACTTGGAACTGAGATTAAGTGGGTTGTTCAGGAGTTCCCGTCGTGGCTCAGTGGTTAACGAATCCGACTAGGAACCATGAGGTTGCAGGTTTGATCCCTGGCCTTGCTCAGTGGATTAAGGATCCGGCGTTGCCGTGAGCTGTAGTGTGGGACGCAGATGTGGCTTGGATCCCGAGTTGCTGTGTCTGTGGTGTAGGCTGGTGGCTATAGCTCGGATTTGACCTCTAGCCTGGGAACCTCCATATGCCAAGGGTGCCACCCTAAAAAGACAAAAAGACAGAAAAAACAAACAAACAAAAAACAACAAAAAAAGCCTGAGAAGTAGTAGGTATAGGTGCTAGGTTTTTCAACCCTTCAGGCTCTAGCAGAGTCAGAATGCTGTGTATGGCCCTGACCATGTGCTGTTTGTATCTTGCTCAAAAAGAAATGACTGGTTCTCAAGGCAAAAGCTTCAGGTCAGATGCAAAGTTGCTTTTGTCTCACCTCATGACTCCCCCCTTTCCTCAGTCTCATCATCTTTGTGTCCTACTCTTGCCCCACTGCAGGGGTCAGAGTACAAACAGCCCATGAGCTGGTAGGTTTGTTTCCTCACTCATAAAATTTGACGCAAAGAGCTGAAAGGAAGGAAGGAGGAATTAGGAGCAGACTCTACTTCATAGACTAATACCTAAGGACATACCTTTTATCATGGCTGGAATAACCATGGCCTCAGTGTGACTTCTCCAGGCTTCTGATTTTCCTAATCTGAAATATGAAACAGTGGCATCTCCTGCCATGGCCAAAGGTGTTGTCTGAGATTCTGGAGATGACAAGAATTTGATCAGAGTTTGCAAATCATTCAATGAATTAGAAACTATCCCCACAAGACTAAGGAATTAATATTATGTGAAATTATATGATTTGGTCTGCAAGGGAAAAAATGAGGAGTACTTTTATAATGCTGTTCAAATACACTTTTTTTTTTTAACCAGCTGTTCTCAATTTCACCTAAAAAGAATGAAAATAAGAAATGAATTTAAGAAGCACCATGGGGAATGTAAGGCAGATTTTTCTGACACTATCGATCAGTGATTCTTAAGTTTTAGTGTGCACAAAAATCCCTAGAAGCTTGTTTAAAGTGCAGGTTTCTGATCTCTATGCTTAGCATTTTTGACTTGGTGGGTCTGGGGTGGAGCCTACGAACCTACAGTTTTTTTTTTTTTTAATAAAAGAAGATTTATTGAAGTGAAAATTTATTTACAAGGTTGTGATAATTTCTGCTGTACAACAAAGTGAAGAACCTGCATTTTTTAATCTGCCCCTCCAGCAGCTGAATTGGGGCAAATGGCTCTTAGAGCACACTTTGAGAACGGATGGGATGGATGATTGGATGGAATGGATTCCTAGGGAATTCGCTGAGCTTTTTTTTTTGGTCTGGAACACATTGTAAAGACATTTTGTTTGATTTATACACAGAAGAGATGATCATTTGTTGAGGGGGAGGGTCTAGGTTGAATAGTGTTCCTCCCAAATTTGTGACCTTCCAAATTGGCCAGCACCTTGATCTCGGACTTCTAGGCTTTGGGGCCGAGATGTGAGAAAAAAAATGTTGTTTAAGCCAGTCTTCCATATTTTGTTTTAGAAGCTTGGGCAAATTAATAAAACTGGTCCTTGTAATAACAGAAGAAGAGAGAGACGAGGCCATGTGACAAGGGAGGCAGAGATGGAACTGATACAGGTACAAGCCAAGTAATGCCGAGGATGGCCGGGGCCTCCTCGAAGGTAGGAGGAGGCAAGAGAGGGTCCTCCCTAGAGGGTTCGGATTGCTTGGACCACTGACACCTTGACTTTGGACTTCTAGCCTCCAGAACTATGAGAAATAATGTAAAAAAATTTTTTTAAATTAAAGTATAGTTGATTTACAATGTTCTGTTGACTTCTGCTGTACAGCAAAGTGACCCAGTCTCTCTCTCACACACACGCATATATACATTCTTTTCCCCATATTATTATTATTATTATTTGCCATTTTGTCTTTTTAAGGGCTGCACCCATGGCATATGGAGTTTCCCAGGCTAAGGGTCCAATCAGAGCTACAGCTGCTGGCCTACACCACAGCCACAGCAACCCCAGATCTGACTGTGCCTGTGACCTACACCACAGCTCATGGCAACGCCAGATCCTCAACCCACTGAGCAAGGCCAGGGATCAAACCTGCAACCTCATGGTTCCTAGTCAGATTCGTTTCTGCTGCGCCACGATGGGAACTCCTCTCATATTATTTTCTATCATGTTCTATCATAAGAGACTGGACATAGTTCCCTGTGCTCTATATACAGCAGGACTTCATTGTTTATCCATTCTAAATGTAATACTTTGCATCTGCTAACCCCAAACTCCCATCCATCCCACTCCTTCCCCCTCCCCCTTGGCAACCACAAGTATGTTCTCTATGTCTGTGAGTCTGTTTCTGTTCTGTAGATAGGATCATTTAGGCCATATTTTAGATTCCACATATAAGTGATGTCATATGACATTTGTCTCTCTTTCTCACTTCACTTAGTATGAGGGTCTCTAGCTGCATCTGTGTTGCTGCAAATGGCATTGTTTTGTTCTTTTTTATGGCTGAGTAGTATTCCATTGTGTGTATGTACTACATCTTAATCCATTCATCTCGCTATGGACTTTTAGGTTGTTTCCATGTCTTGGCTATTGTGAATAGTGCTGTGATGAACATAGGGGGGCATGTATCTTTTTCAATGAAAGTTTTGTCCAGATATATGCCCAGGAGTGGGATTGCTGGATCATATGGTAGTTCTGTATTTAGGCCAAAGAACTTCTATACTGTTTTCCATAGTGATTGTACCAATTTACATTACCACCAACAGCGTGGGAAGGTTCCCTTTTCTCCACACCCTCTCCAGCATTTGTTATTTGTAGCCTTATTAATGAGGGCCATTCTGACTGGTGTGAGGTGGTACCTCACTGGAGCTTTGATTTGCATTTCTCTTAATAATTCATGATTTTCAGCATTTTTTCATGTGCCTCTTGGCCATCTATATGTCTTTTATGGCGAAATGTCTATTTAGGTCTTCTGCCCACTGAGAAAATATATTTCTGTTGTTTGAAGTCCCCGTTTGTAGTACTTTGTTATGGCTGCCCTAGGAGACTAATACAGGGGTTTAGATATAATCCTGCCATTAAACAGAGAAGTAGATGAGCTCTCAATATAGGCATTTATTGTTTTATAGACTTATGTGCTCATATTTTGAAGGATATTGGTATTCAAATATTTGGAATTGTCCTGAACTAGGTGGTGGTTTTTAGTGTTTATAACATCTTTGCCTTAAATTGCCTCTTAAATTGCCTTTAAGAACATGCATGAGGTAGTCCCCATCATGGCTCCGTGACTAGGATCCATGAGGATGCCCGTTCAATCCCTGGCCTTGCTCAGTGGGTTAAGGATCCGGCATTGCCATGAGCTGTGGTGTAGGTTGCAGATGCAGCTCAAAATGCGAGTTGCTGTGGTTGTGGTGTAGGCTGGCATCTACAGCTCCGATTCGACGCCTAGCCTGGGAACCTCCATATGCCCTGGGTGTGGCCCTAAAAAGACAAAAAAGACACACACACAAAAAATTTGGAAGCTAACATCAAGAATAAATCTGATTTTCCATCTATTTGAAATAATGGTAAAATTTTGTATAGCAAGTTTATTTACCTGAATGAGACTTCTGTAACTCCAACCTAGCCGAAAAACTCATGCAAATTTATTTCCTTTTAAGAGACAGGTTAAGGGAATCTTCCCTTTTTTGGTAGTTGCTTTGTTATTGTTAAATGTAAGAGTAGATTTCACTTCTCAGCGCTAACAGGTCCTTGTGTTTTGTGGTTGGCACTTTAGTGAACCTAACATCTGACAAGCCATTGATTTGCTAGCGTTTAACTTGCAATGTCTGACTTCTCAGGGAGGTGCTATATTATGGTGTAACATGATAGAGAAGGGGCAAAGAACTTGAATTGTTGCTGGCATATCAGTTCTTTCCGTTAATAAAACACTCAACTGAGTCATTTTCTCTGGCCACTTTTCCATTCTGAAAAAACTTAAATCAAAGAACATGACTGCTTTTATTGGCAAAGCAGCAGATAAATCAGAGGCGTAAAAATGCAAAAAAGAAGGATTCAGCACAAGCACTATGCAGAGTGGACTCTCTGGGTGAAAGGTTTATTCTGTCAATTTTCCTCTTGAGACACTTAGGTTTAAGGAAATGTTTGCACTGTTCTAGAGAAAAAGTTGGCTGTGTGTTTTTCTTTTGTGTTTAGGCCACTCTGGAAGTAATTCCTTTGGGCACAATTATCTAACATATGGTGATTTAGAAAAAGCCCCAAGCAAAGGTCATTTGGATGTTTTAGACAGGAAAGAAGAAAATCCATCTTGGAGAATAAAATGATGTCAGGAAGGGTTTATAGTCAAAGAAACTTGAAAAAAGTGAGAGACTTCAGGCAAAAATGCCACTCAGGTTTTTTTTTGTTTGTTTCTGCTTTTTGTTGTTTGTTGATGCGAAGTGTGCCTGTGGAGTTGACCAGAAAACCTTGATAGCAGAGAATTTTGGTGCTGGACAAGGCACAGAGGAGATCAAGGCTGGCTTTGAGCCTGTGTGAGCTGTCCAGCTGAGCAGGGCCCTGTGTGGCTATGGGCTCTGCCCTTGATTTAATGTCTACTGTTGTCCTCTTGAAATTCTTAATAATTTTTGAACTTTATGCCCTGTATTTTAATTTTACACTGGGACCTGCAAATTATATAGCTAGTTCTTTGAAAGATCTTCTATTATAAACCTCTCATTTTTTTAGATGAGAAAATAAGGTCCAGGAGTTCCCGTTGTGGTGCAGTGGAAACGAATCCAACTAGGAACCATGAGGTTGCGGGTTCTATCCCTGGCCTCACTCAGTGGGTTAAGGATCCGGCATTGCTGTGAGTTGTGGTGTAGGTCGCAGACATGACTCGGATCTGGTGTTGCTGTGGCATAGGCTGGCAGCTGCAGCTCCAATTCGACCATATGGAAGCTCCATATGCTGCAGGTGTGGCCTAAAAAGCAACAACAACAACAACAACAAAAAAGTCCAGAAAGTATAAATGACTTGCCTGGTGAAGCTACGAATAGAAACCTGTTTCCCTGGGTCAGAACTGCAAACAGAATTCACATTCTAAGTGTCTAAATAAGAGAAATGCTTTTCACCTTCATGTTGAAAAGAAGCTCCTTCATGCACCGTAAATGAGCCAAGAAAAACACTGAAAGAATCCAAAAGAAAGAAAGCTCTGGACATGATTGGGACACAAATAAGGAAGACCTCACATTGATTTTTCAACTTACTTTTGAAAAAACATTGGCTGCCATATTCATTTTCCTTACTCCAGCATCAGCCTTGCAGATCATCTGGAGTTAGGGAATCCTGGCATACACTCATTGTCTTCTAACCCGAAAGATCCAGGTTGCCAGAACGCCTAAGAAAGAGGGTCCAGCCAAATCCCTGTTCTGTCTACTCCCAAACCACTGCATGCTTCTGCTGTGGAGAACTGTCCTGTTCTATGTCCCTTCATGGCTGTTGCTGTCCCAGTGAAAATGGATGATTAATTTTAATAACGAGGCACCTTCTTCTTGCATGATCAGGAAGAGAATTAAGATTATCCAACATCAGGAGTTCCCATCGTGGTGCAGTGAAAACAAATCTGACTAGTAACCATGAGGTTGTGGGTTCAATCCCTGGCCTTGCTCAGTGGGTTAAGGATCTGGCATTGTCGTGAACTGTGGTGTAGGTCACAGATGCAGCTCAGACCCTGTGTTGCTGTGGCTGTGGTGCAGGCCAACAGCTGTAGTTCTGATTGAACCCCTAGCCTGGGAACCTCTACATGCTGCAAGTGCGGCCCTAAAAAGCCAAAAAAAAAAAAAAAAAAAAAAAAAAAGATTGTCCAACATCGGCCAAGCAACAAATAACACTATGCATCAGAACTGAGCACATACAATGGTGGACCACAGCCTAAGGCTTCCAAAATGGCACCAAACTCAGAGGAGACCAGCCCAGGGAGTTGGTTCTCACTCAACTGTGAAATGTCCTGACATTGTGATGGGCTGTGTCTTCAGGCTGACCTGGCTCTCAGAAGTCATACTCATGGTGGATTCTAGATGAAATGAGCTATATTCAAGAGTTGGTTTTAAACTTTCTTTTAAGACTGAAACAATAGAGCTGCTTTCTAGCACCCTCCCCCAATCAGCTCCCTAGGACTTTCTGATGATAAACAACATCAATAGAAATAAAAATACAGGTGTGCAACCCTTCCCAGAGGTTGTCAGCTGGAATTCTGCTGGGCTAGAATAAGCAAAGAATTCTCAAAACGCACTTCTCCCCCAGGAGAAACAGCCTGGTTGAAATTCTCTAGTGTAAGTCAGTGATGAATATAGAGACTGGCATTCAGCACCCAATCCACAGAGAAAAAAATGTCTGAAAAAGTCAAATCTGATACCAGCCTGAAGGAACCTGATGAGAATGAGCTATCTTTCTGATGCAGAGCTTCCTCCCTGTGTTCTGAAGAGGTGTAAGGGATTTTACTGGCAAAGAAGAGCCAAATGCATAGAAAATAAGGCGCAAGCTCTTTAATAAAAGAAACATTCTTGATTTTCACAAGTGTCTGGTCAGGGTGTGGGAGGGTGAGGCATCAGCTATTTTCCATGTGCAGGTCAAGTAGAGAGGAGGGAGGTGTGGAAATACAAGAAAAGATTTGCTTTGGCAGGATTTTACGTCATAGCACCTTGGTCCTGACAGACTTGTGCTTCCATTCACATTCTATAGATGAGGAAACTGAGGACTGGGAGACTGTGAATTCCCTGAGGTCCCTTGGCTATTTGGAGACAGAACCAGGTCACTAACTCCAAGGGCAGTCTTCTTTCACAAAGTATGCAGCCTGGGTAAGCTCTAAGTTTGGAGATATTCTGGGTGGAGGAAGTGGGTCTTTATTAAACATAGAGGCAGGCGCAACAGTGTTAACTCCTGTGGCCTTGGTGGCCTGAAGCGTGTATCTTGGGGTGGCATTTCTGAGCTGGCTTGGGGGTTTGAATGCTGGGACTGCTACAGACAATTCATTCAAAGCACCTTTCTCAGAGCACTCCATACCAAGACTGCAATGGCTAATAGCAAAGAGGAAAGAGAGCTGATGGCCCCGAGACTCTTTGAAAGTTCCGGCTGCCAAACCACAGAAACAATAGTGTGGTGCTAGTTGAGGTCCAGACCCGCTATCTCCCAAGAGTTCTGTTTTTGACGGTTGGTATTCTCTTCTGACCTCAGAAATCTTGAGCCTCTTAATCTGACCAGGTTTGGATGAATAGCTCAGAGGAAAAAGCTGAAACAGTACACAAGTGAGCAATGATTACAATCATGTAAATGTGGAATCAGCTTCTACAAGGCAGCTGTCACAGAGGAGGTCACTGTCACATTCAAGAATCTGGGGTAGGGGGGAGTTCCCGTAGTGGCTCAGCAGAAATGAATCTGACTAGCATCCATGAGGATGAGTTCGATCCCTGGCCTCTCTCAGTGGGTTAGGGATCCGACATTGCCGTGAGCTGTGGTGTAGGTCGCAGACTCGGCTCAGATCCAGCGTTGCTGTGGCTGTGGTGTAGGCCAGCGGCAACAGCTCTGATTCGACCCCTATGTGGAGGGTGTGATCCTAAAAAAAAGGAATGGGGCGTGTCAGACGAATCCCCTTCCACCAACATAATAGTAGTGGTAATTGTTCTTTTACCAAAGATTGTGCTTTCATTTAGTTGGTTTAGAAATAAAGATAATGATGCTAGTTATAAAAGTACTACATCCTCTGGACCTGGTTGGTCTATAGATATACCAACTTTTAAAATAGCTCTAAGTAACCTGGGGGGGTTAATTAGTAAGAGTGACTTACCATCTACTCATTGTTATAGGATTTTCAAGCTTACAAAAGTTGCTTTTGAAAACTTTCCTTAAAACATACAAAATTTAGCTAAAGCAGCCTTTCCCCCCCCCCCCCCCGGTCTTTTTGTCTTTTTACGGCTGCAGCCATGGCATATGGAGGTTCCCAAGCTAGGGGTCCAATAGGAGCTGCAACCACCAAGCTATGCCAGAGCCACAGCAGTGCTGGATCTGAGCCACGTCTGCAACCTACACCACAGCTCACGGCAACACTGGATCCTTAACCCACTGAGCGAGGCCAGGGATCGAACCCGAGTCCTCATGGATGCTAGTCAGGTTCGTTAACCTCTGAGCCACAATGGGAACTCCAGCTAAACCATCATTAACTCTTACCACTTGCATGAGTATAATAGCAACTTATCATGATCATGTGCATTCCTAGTTCCTACAGATTGTATTCGAAATTCACTTCTCTCCACAATGAAAATATGAACCAGCCAGGTCCACGCTCCCCAGTTCTCTACTCTTGATGCTTAGGAGCACGTCTAAAAGTAAACCACCTACATGCAAACCCATGGCTTAGGCTCTGCTGTTTAGAAAGGAGAAAATTAGGCTATGACAGCATTTCTTACATTTCTTTCAATTTGCGCACCGCCCAGCCCCCTGCCCGCCGCCTCTGGCCTTTCCCGCCCCCTTCCATTAACAGTTCAGTTTCATTCTTTTCCAGTTTTTCTTTCTTAATTCTGACATCCTGTTTGGCTTGCAACCATCTAATTTATTCCTGATTTTTAGCCTATTTTTCTCATTCAAGCCTAGTGTACTGATGCCCCAAATCCCTTCAAATCCACAGCTATAAAAATGCCTCAATTCTTCCTCCTCTGAATCCAAATGCTAACTAATTTCTGTGGATTTAGCCCAGGATAAGGTGAGCACAGCATTGTGTCTTTAATTAGGCACTTTTCAAATCCCTTGTGGTATGTACAGTTTGGATTACTAAATTATGCCAAAAGCGTTTCATGTGAGGGGGGTGTGAAGATTAATAAACCGTGGTTTCTAAATCGCTTTAAATGTCTAGATATGCAAGGTGTTTTGCAAACATATGGCAGTGCCTTTAGTAACCGACCTTGCCTCAGCCCCCAGAATAAATTCTGTTTTGGAAAAACATCTCGTCCAGCTAAGCCTGGAGAGGGTGAATGCACTGCAGTCACTATGCTGTGACAGTCCAGGCTGCTGCAATTCGTCCATCCATCCCCTCATAGACACTCATTAGATATTTATCATGTGTCAGGAGCTCTGCTAGGCCCTGCAGATTAAAAAATTCCCCTTCAAGTTGCTTGCAACATCAGTCTGTGCATCTGTGTGCGTCTGAGGCGGGGGTTGAACTGTACACAGTGACAACATGTGGAATACCACTGGAGGAGGTCACCAAGTGCTAGGAGGGTTTAGAAGAAGGAAAGTTCACAGCTAACTGGAAGATTTGGTAAGACATCGCAAAAGAGAGGCTCTTTGGGAGAAGCTTGAAGGGGAAGCAGAATTTTGTTTAATGCATTTTAAAAGTTTGGGAATAAGTTTAGATATAGAGAAAGTTGGAAGTTTGCCCATATATTTCTCACTTGGTTTCCTCCATTCTTTTTTTTTTTTTTTTTTTTTCTGTTTCTTGGGCCGCTCCCTCGGCATATGGAGTTTCCCAGGCTAGGGGTCTAATCGGAGCCTACGCCAGAGCCACAGCAACGCGGGATCCGAGCCGCGTCTGCAACCTACACCGAAGCTCATGGCAACGCCGGATCATTAACCCACTGAGCAAGGGCAGGGACCGAACCCACAACCTCATGGTTCCTAGTCGGATTCGTTAACCACTGCGCCACGAGGGGAACTCCTTTTTCTTTTTTTCTTTTTTTTTTTTGCCCTCCATTCTTTTCTTCGCTTTTTTTTTTTTTTTTTTTTGCTTTGTAGGGCTGCACCTGTGGTGTATGGAAGTTCCCAGGCTAGGGGTTGAATCAGAGCTGCAGCTGCTGGCCCACATCACAGCTCACAGTAACGCCGGATCCTTAACCCACTGAGCAAGGCCAGGAATCAAATCCGCATCCTCGTGGATACTAGTCGGGTTCATTACCACTGAGCCACAATGGGAACTCTGGTTTCCCCCATTCTTAACGTCCTACATTTCCACAGTACATTTGATAAAACTAAGAAATACACATCAATGCATTGCTATTAACTATACCCCACACTTTTGGGGATGTCATCAGTTTTCCTATTCATGTTCCCTTTCTGTTTCAGGGAATCACATTGCAGTTGGTTGTCATGACTCCTCAGACTTCTCTCGTCTTTGACAGTTTCTCGATCTTTGCTTATCTTCAGGACCTTGACAGTCTTGAGGAGTACTTGTCACATCCCCTGTAGAATGCTGCCCACTCCTGGCTTTTGCGATGGTTTTCTCGTGGTTAGGCTAGACTTAGGGTTTGGAAGAGATCACAGAGAAGGGCCCTTTTTACCATATCACATTTGGGGATACCTGCTATCCACATAACATCATAGCCAAGAAGGGGTATTTTAATGGGGGACATTGCCACACAGGTGCAACAGGTCGGTGTGAGCAAGGTGTGTTGGTGGACTCATGGTTAGTCCAGGTGGGCTGGCAGGTGGAGTACTCGAAAGGGAGCAGGAGAGATAAAGTATATGTTCATTATTGGCACTTTTAAGTGTTTAAAAGATTTTGTGGAACTATTTTTTTCAACACTTAGCACCCATGGTAAAGCAATTGGGTGGCTATCACAGCCCCCAGAAAAGGTGAGAAAACTGAGGCCCAGGAAATTAAAAGGGTCACCCAAGTTTGCACCAACAGTAGCAGGCCTTAGACATCGTTTTCCTGATTCCCACTCCAGCATTCTTTGCTCTTCATCTTGGTCATTTTGGAAAGGCCCTTGGAACAACTATTGGGAGCGAGGGCACCGCATAGGCATCTGATGAATCTGTTAAGGTCGGACCCCCTCCCTGTTATGCTCTGTCCTGATTTCCCATCTAAACTCTGCTCACAGAAGCAGGGCAGAGCAATGTCAGCTCTTCTTTCTGAAGAGACTGAAGGTCTTCCCTGCAGGTCTGAGAAAGGTTTCTTCTGGGCTGCTGCTTCACTTAGTGCTTGCCATGGTCTGGGTCCAGAAAGGGAATATACCACTGAGGTTCTGAGGGTGGAGGATCAGCCATGTGTTTCCTATAGCATGTCCATTGGTGCCTTCCACAGCAATCAAGGCAATGCGAGGAACACAACTCTTCCGGCACCTGGAAGCTAACCATTGGTCTTGGTTGACCAGGTACAGATTGAGGGGAGATGCAAAAGATCAGAGGGATCTCTCTTCCCTTTGTTCCCAATGAACTTGGGAACTTGCCTTTACTATGTCAAAAAGGGAGCTGGAAAGTTGGCTAATTGGGAGGTTCCCTTATCCCATCATTTTAGATTTAACATGTACTTGTTTATTTCAAAAACATATATCATGTGCTCGCCATGAGTCTGCTTTTTAGGCAATAGGAATGTAAGATAAACAACATCAGAGTTCCCTTCGTAGCTCAGCGGTAATGAACTCAACTAGGATCCTTGAAGATGTGGGTTCGATCCCTGGCCTCGCTCGGTGGGTTAAGATTCTGGTGTTGCCCTGAGCTGTGGTGTAGGTCACAGACACAGCTCAGATCTGGCATTGCTGTGGCTGTGGCTGTGGCTGTAGGGTGGCAATTGTAGCTCCGATTCGACCCCTAGCCTGGGAACCTCTGCGGGTGCAGCCCTAAAAAGACAAAAGAAAAAAAATTAGAAGGAGAGAGTAATTAATCGCCTGGGCTTCATAGAAGAGAGGACGATGGAGCTGGGTCTTGTAGGACAATCAGGGGTTTTAGTGGTCGAAAACGACATAGACAGAAGCGTTGGGAGAGAAACAGCTTTGCATGTCGGAGGAAGTGGGAGTCATTTGGCATTGCTGGAGCATAACAGAAGGTGCTGGGGACACAGCTTCTGCTCCAGGCCTCTGTCCAGAGCCATTCCCTGGGGGCGGAGGTGCAGAGACGCCCAAAAGAGTGTCCTTTAGTGTTCTACCTTCTACCATGCCATCCTTTAGACAGCCAGGCACTGGGATCTTAAGGATTTTGCCTGACTTCCCATTCTTGCAACTTGATCTTGCAAGTACATAGACATAATGCCTAATCCCTTAAAATGTGTTGAAAGCATAACAGCATTTGGTCTGTGATCAGCAACAGATTCTCTTGCAACTAATTTTTATGCAGCTCAACATTGAGTGGAAACATCCCACTGTACTTAATGCAGGGTTCCTGTAGAACTGCAGGGTTTTTGTGGGGGAAAGAGTCTCTGTTGATCTTTGATAGTCACTTGTTCACAGAGCTCTGTCATTACGCTCTGTCACATGGCTCTCTTATAGTTTCCAAAGCCATTAAATGCTAAAGAAAACAGGATTTTTCCAGCTCTGATCTCATTATATGTACAAATTCCAAGAGCAGCCTCCCAGAAAATAAAAGTTTTTATACTACAGAGTGGATGTGTTCATGAAAGATATATTGTTTATTTTCTTGGCACAGAGTTAACTCTAAAATAAGATTACTTAATTGAAGAAAACATTTCCTGACATGCTGAGAAGCAGCATTTGAACCAAATCTCCTCTTTCTTAGATTAAGTCTAGGGTGGATGTGTTCTAGGCTATTTAATCCATGTGAATCTCAAACAAAATCATTTTAACTACTGAGGCATTTAGTTGGTAAGGCAAAATGTAACTCAATACTGTAGGCAACAGCTTGTAATCAATTATGATTTTTAGTTGGGGAAGTTCCTGGTGTTTGTTGTTACAGTAGTAGTTTATTTATTTATTTATTGGCTCAAAAAATCCTTAAATCTGGAAGCATTCAATTCAATTTTTCATTGCTTAGGCTGCTTCTGGCTTTGGTTTGCTGGGTAATTCAGCTCACTTTTTTGTGGTTCGGTTATGCTCTTTTAGGAGTCTGGGCCAGCATCATAGTATACAATATTATTTATTGTATTACTATGTATGTTATATATGGTATAATATGTATTCTATATATTTATTATGTAACATGTGGCATTACATATTATTCTATAGTAATGTATAATATTATATATTAATGTTGTCTATTATATACAGCAATATTCATGTTACCAAAACTAGTCTATGTGGTAGAGACAGCTGGTTGTTCACCAAAATGCTCTTTCCATTTCTTCCTGGGCACATGGCTGCCTCACTAGAACAGATTTCCCAGTCTTTCTTGGGGTCGGGTAAGGCATGTGACGGAGTTCTCATCTGTAGAATGTGAACAGAAGTGCTGAGCGCCACTTCCATGTGGCGTGTACCTCCTCCCTACCCTCTTGTCTCATCCTGCTGGCTGGAACTTTGGTGTGGAGACTCAGCTTTGACCAGCTGGATGAAGACTGTGTCCTAGAATGCTGGTACAATACAGTGAAAGCTACTCGGGTCCCTGAATGTTTGTATGGAGCAGAGCTGTGCTGCCCACCTGGATCGCTCACCTTTGAACTGCTACATGTGAGGGAAATAAATGCCTCTATTCTTCAAGCCACTGCCTCAGTTGGGGTTCATTCAGAGAAGCAACAGCTCAAGGAGCTATACCTGTGATACAGGACTGATTACAGAGATTTGATCTTAAGCAGTGCAGAGGCTGGTGAAGCAGCTTCTGTCAGCCTTTGTGACTGATGTTAGAAATCGGAGTCTGCAAGGCAGGCAGTGGGAAAGGAAGGTGAGTGCAAAGCAGGGTAAACCAAGGCAAGGGTGGAACCCATCTGCTGCCTCTGACCTCGATGGTGTGAGGGTCTACAGGAGAAGCTGATGTCCTTCATCATGGACCTGACTTACCAGGTTCAGGAGTTGGAGAAGCCGAAGACAGATCCAGGGGAAATGGGGAGAGCAGGGGCCTTGCTCCCGATCCTGCACCAGGATCCACAACAGCCGCCGCTGATTCTCTTCCACCCTCCTGATCTCACATATGAGTCTCTCTTGTGGCACACTCTACCTGGACACAAACAGGGAGTGAAATTCTGGGAAATAGACTTCAGCCTAGCCACGTTGACAGTTCCAAAGCCACCACAGTCAACACTTGTCACCTTACACTGTACATGGCTCCTTAAGCCATGTTTTATCTCCAAATCCGAAATCAAGTCCCACTTCGGCCAGGTGTGATAAAACCATCTCATGTTCAACTCAACCACAGCAACCCTTTCACCAAAAGAGGATACAAAGTCCCTTTTTTGATTTTGGATACTGTTAATTTTTCTTCTGGCTGATTCACAATCCCTATTATTTGAATATTGGTATTTAAAGCAAATTACTATATAATACATTTTCATTTAGGTGATATGGAGAGGAGAGGAAGGAAGAAAAAAATTTTGATATATATATATATATATCTCAAAATGAGGAGAAATGCTCAAACTGTGACAGCCCTCATTTATGCAGTGGTCACGTGGTCATTGCTGGGACATAGCGTCACTTTCTTCTACCAGCCATCCTCTTTACCCTAAGCAAGCACTTGAGCTGCTTATGGTTCCTTGCCTGGTGGGATGACTCAAACATTCACTCTTAAAGGGCCTGGGTCATTCGCACTCCTGCCTGAATTGGGTTGTTGTAGATTTCCATTGACTTTAATCCTAGGAAATAGGACTAGTAAGAGGTGCCCCAGAGGGTCTCCTGCATTCCAAATATATTGTTCCTTAGCCCTATTTTGAAGTAATCCCAATTTCCCCATGATTCTTGGGAACAATCCCTGGAGCCAGTACCCGACCCTCTTCTCTGCTCGTTGATTCACTGGCACAAAGAGCACATAGTGTGCAGGTGGGAGTCTGGTTTTCAGTGCAGTGGACTCGTTGTGTCCCTTGGTGAAAGTGCTTTCCACCTTGGGTTCCCTTTGAAGCTAAAACCCTTACCCATCATGAGAAATGGCAAGGATGGGGATAAAAAATGTTGCCGTGAATCTCAAGGGGATAATAGTGATGAGAGTTGTCCCCATTTCTTCCCTGATTCCCACACCCATGAGTCCTGGCTATAGGATAAAAATCATATATTGGATATCAGTTCGAAGCATATACTGTATCCTGGAGGACATTGCCCCAGTCCTGCAAGGCATTTTCACCTAGCATCCAACTGAGTCTTCAAAATGCTAGTCCACTATTACATCAAGCCAGCTTCTTCTTTTTTTTTTTTTTTTTTTTTTTTGATTTTTTAGGGCTGAACCTGTGGCATACAGAGGTTCCCAGGCTAGGGGTTGAATCAGAGCTACAGCCGCCCACCTACACCACAGCCACAGCAAGGCAGGATCTGAGCTGCATCTGTAACCTACACCACAGCTTACGGGCTGTGATCCTTAACCCACGGAGCAAGGGTGGGGATCAAACCCGCATCCTCATGGATCCTAGTGACGTTCGTTAACCGCTGAGCCACGAAGGGAATTCCAAGCCAGCTTCTTTAGAATGATGGGAAATATGATAAGACTAGTGAATTTCATGAACACGGGCCCATTATTGCAACTTCATTTGTCATGAAATGAATTCTTTGGTCAGAAACAATGCTGTTTAGAATACCATAATAGTGGATAAAGCATTCTCTAAGTCCGTGGATAATAGTTTACATAGAAACATGGCAGGTGAGGAAAACAAGAAGAGAAATCATCCATACCAGTAAAAACAAACTACTGCTCCTCTCATTGTGGAAATCATCCAACACAGTCAACTTGTCACCAAAGAGTTGGCCAATCCCCCTCGGGAATGTTCCATATTAGGAGCTCAAAATCTATTGGAAATTTGGACACTCAGCAGCGGCTAGAGCTAAATCAACCTTGGTGACAGGAAGACCATGTTGCTGAGCCTGTGCATAATCTTCCTCCCTTCATCCTGACCATGGCCACGTTGTTCATAGACCACTGGACAAAGCCAAGAATAGAGAGAGAAGGATACTGATTGATGTCCACAGAAGAGTCATCACCTTTCTGTAAGCATTCACATGAGACACAGCTGTCTCACACTCTGTGCCCACTCATAGGAAGCTATCCACATACCTCTTCCTCAGATTTCCTTGTCACCTATTTTTCTTTATTCTTTTTCTTTTTGTCTTTTTAGGACTGCACCCACAGCATATGGAGGTTCCCAGGCTAGGGGTCAAATCGGAGCTGTAGCTCCTGGCCTATGCCAGAGCCACAGCAATGAGGGATCCAAGCTGTGTCTGCGACCTACACCACGGTTCACAGCAACACTGGATCTGTTACCCACTGAGCGAGGCCTGGGATTGAACCTGCACCCTCATGGATGCTAGTCAGGTTCGCTAACCGCTGAGCCATGATGGCAACTCCAGTCACCTATTTTTCAATCATGTTCCTTACAAGTCCCTACCATTCCTTCAAACCTTTAGCCATAACCCATGAATCACCGTGGTCATACCTCTGTCCATCTCTCCTTCTTCCTATATAGCAGGTGGTACAGACTGAGTTGCTAACCTAGGAGAGCTGACTTCGGCTATTTCCTAAGTATTCTACCACACTCCTAGGACATTCTTAGCAAAAAATGGTTTCCAACTTACCTTGGTTCATAAACATTAATCCTTGAATACCGTAGCACTTACACATGCACATTGTCACAAAGTCTTATACGTGGTAGGCAGGCCCTCCATCAGTATTTGTGCAATGAATGGATGGCCTCGACCATGCTACTGCTGAGCCTGTTGGAAAGTAGCCAAATGCAGAACAAATTCATGCATCTGCTCAGCAGCTGCGATTGTGACCACCTACAGCCAACAAGTCTGTATTGATCAACTACTGCAAACCCAGTTACTGCTACACAGTAATCTTTTTATACCAATTGTTGAACTAGGTTAATTTTAATGATGCATGACATCAATTACATAGTATTGCATTTATTTCTTGTTCAGGTTAAGCACATGTGTACCTCTGAGCCTGGGGTCATAACTACTGCCTCAGAAGGGCTCAAAGGGGGAAAAAGGAATTTATTGCTTCCTACTAATTATACATCTCGATCACTGAAACGATACACTCATAAGCTCTGGGAGGTTAAGGCCTGTGGCTGATGTTAGTCTTGTTCAATACTCTCAAGCTTGCTTTGGTGTTTGGCACATGATGGGGCTTTATAAATAACTGTGGGGAGAATGAAGGTGTTGTTCCCTAAAATCATGCCAGAAGCTTCCTAAGATGCCTCAAGGAGTTGAACTCTAGACACAGAGGGAGTGTAGCAGAGTAAAAAATCACCCGGCCAGGGCCAGGACAGCTGAGTTCTAGCTTTCGCTTTGCCTACTGCCTGGTTGGGTGTCCTTGAACAAGGTATATATCCTTTTTGGGCCTTGCTTTTTGGTCTGAGGATATTTGAGAATGGAGTAGCAGCCATGAGAGCCCTCTGAGGTTCAAAAGTGTTCCGTTTAGATTGCACAGTGTTCCAAAAAACTGTAGGCGGATGCCTCCTAGGACATACACATTCTCCAGTTTTCTGCAGTTACCACCCCTTCCTATCACCTTTGTGCATTTTTACTCCCAGTCTGGCCCCCGGAGCTATTTGAGTTTGTAAATTCTGAACACTATAGACCCCTGCTCTCACAGTCTCTGAGTTCATGCCACTGGCGTTTAAGTGCCCTCGGGGCAGGAGTTTGAGGATTTTGATCACCACTGGATTGCCCAATCCTAGAACGGTGTCTGGAACCCTGATAGATGCTTTGTGAATGTTTGATGAATGAGTGAATTCAGGAGTGAGAATGCAGCAGACCCATGTAGAAAGGGGGGTGGGGGACCATGTCAGGAGATGTCTCCTTCCAACATGGTTAAGTTCGTTTAGGCTTTGCGATGGCTTGGGAAGGTCTTCAGTCTTCTCTGACTCCTAAGCTTGACCTGGAGCTCTCAGGTTGATTGCAACAAAGAGAAATAATATCTCTGCAAAAGCTTCCAACATCAAGTAATACAAGTTGTTTTAAATATTACCTGGTGCCATTCCCGAGCGTTCCTCAGAAAACTGACACTCTGTGCAAACTGTGTAGCTGTGGGCACTGTCAGGCGTCCTGTTCCCGATGTCTCTGCCCGAACTTTTCTCCTATTTCCTGACCAAGTCAGTGCTGTCTTACTGCCGGGTCCCGTTGAACTTCCTATATGGGCTTCCTACTGTGAGTTTTGAAAAACTCTCCTTTCTGAGAGTTCAACCCGACAGCACTGCTGTTAACACTCAATAAAATTTTTTTCCCCCTGGTAGCTGTTAAAAAAAATTTTTTTTCCTCTTTAGGGCCAGACTCATAGCATATGGAAATTCCCAGGCTAGGGATCGAATTGTAGCTGCAGCTGTAGGCCTACACCACAGCTTATGGCAATGCTGGATCCCTGACCCTCTGAGTGAAGTCAGGGATCGAACCCACACCCTCATGGATAGTAGTCAGATTCATTTCTGATGAACCACAGTGGGAATGCCCAAGCTGTTAAACTTTAATATCAGATTCTAATACACAACTGCAGAATATTCCACCCCAGTCTTCCCTGCTAAGCAGAAGTGAGTCCCCTGATTCATCAGCTTTGGGGAGAGTAAAACCTAGCTCACTTTCCTAGCACCTAGCACCTGGGGAGAAATTCTACTAAAACAATGTCCAGCCCTTCAGAAACAGCCCTGGTGGCTAGAAGATTAAAATTTTTCTCAGATGGAGTTCGCATTGTGACTCAGTGGTTAATGAATCCGACTAGGAGCCATGAGGTTGCAGGTTCCATCCCTGGCCTTGCTCAGTGGGTTAAAGATCTGGCGGTGCCATGAGCTGTGGTATAGGTCGCAGACTCGGCTCGGATCCCCCATTGCTGTGGCTGTGGTGTAGGCCGGTGGCTACAGCTCCGATTGGACCCCTAGCCTGGGAACCTCCATATGCTTCAGGAGCGGCCCTAGAAAACGCAAAAAGACCAAAAAAAAAAAAAAAAATTTCTCAGATGAATGAACCAGATGGAATTAGAGGCTTGAAATGTAAAGACATCGTTTAAAATTACTCCTAAGCATGGATGCTATTTTCTTACATTTCCCTCGCTCTGATAATTTGTAGTACAAATCTCCAATTTGTGAATTTAAAAAAATAATTCACTTGACTAATTTTGTCTGACAAGTCCAGACTAATACTCTTCGGATTTATGAAGGGAAAAAAAAACCTGCATTCAAGATGCCACAGAGAGAGGACAGAGCAAAAAATTCTTCTGGTCTCTTCTAACTTAAAACTGCAACACTAACCATGGCCTGGACGCTGACAGCCTCAGTCAGCATTCCAGACCCCTCTGGTGGAGTAAGATTTCATTTACAACTTGGGCACCAAGGTGGCCTCTAGTCTGGGCTGACAGGGCTGGGGACAAGCAGAGCAGTCTTCACTGAGAATAGGAGGTGGAGGCTGCCAGCCGAATATTACCCCTCCAACACAGAGGGAACCCTGTTTTCCCTATGCTATAAATGTTTACTTGAAATATCCCAGCCAGGGGTGTGTGTGTGTGTGTGTGTGTGTGTGTGTGTGTGTGTTTAGGGCCACACCTGCGGCATATGGAGGTTCCCAGGCTAGGGGTCGAATCAGAGCTGTAGCTGCCCGTCTATGCCACAGCCACAGCAACACCAGAGCTGAGCCATGTCTGTGACCTACACCATAGCTCATGGCAACACCGGATCCATCACCCACTACAAACCTGCATCCTCATGGATACCAGCTGGATTCGTTTCTGCTGCCACGACGGGAACTCCAGCCAGAATTTTTTGGTTTCATTTGTCATTGGTAGATGACTCGGCCTAGACGCTTTCATTCTGCATGTCCGGCCTATCAGAGCACAAAGTTAGAGCTATCCTGGGAAGATAAACATGCACAACAGCCTGGCCCACAGATTCAAAGGCTTTGCAAATTAGACCTAGAGACAGCACAGTGCTGTGTCATGTCCTCATGAAGGAACAGCAAATTTGAGGTTTATTCATGAATCTCTGGCTTCTACTGCATTTGTTATTATCTGTATCTAACCACCAGATTGAAAAACAAGGGTGTGAAAATTCATTTTTTCTCTCCACAGATAGGCCCTTTATTTATTTTTATTTTTATTTTTCAAAATTTCATCAAAGTATGGTTCATTTACAATGGTGTGTTGACTTCTGCTGCATAGCAAAGTGATTCAGTTATACATACCTATACATTCTTATTGAAAAATATTCTTTTCCATTATGGTTTATCACAGATATTAAAAATAATTCTCTGTGCTCTACAGTAGGACCTTGTCATTTAGCCATTCTATATATAATAGCTTACATCTGCTAACCCCGACATCCCACTCCATCCCTCCCCCAGCACCTTCCCCCTTGGCAACCACAAGTCTGTTCTCTATGTCCACGAGTCTGTTTCTGTTTTGTAGATAGGTGCATGAAAATTCATTTTAATAGAGAGGGGGAGGAGTTTAGTAGACTTAAAATTTAAAACAAGAGGGATCAGCCGAAGTCCTTCCAAGCATAGAACATCACACAGTAGCCTTGAACAGGACAATGGGAGAAATTAGAGGGTAGGTTATAGAAATGATCCTGCAGAACCCTGTACTGATTTATATAGATTCAAACTATACCTTGGGCAGTTGAAGAAAAAAGAACTGTATCTTTTTCTTCAGTACCTGTGAAAACTATTATTCTTTATCATCATCATCTTCATCATCTCAGAAACCAACAAAGGTCATTCAAACTAATTAGATTTTAAGCATTTCTGGTATCAACCAAATTACAGCCAAAAGAAGACAATAGTGATGAAGACGGCCCCTGTAAAATACGCATGGATTAATTACCTAAAATATACATTGAGAGAAAATCCATTTCCGAGATGAGCAGTCATAAGAGTGTCTGATAGGTCTGTACCCACAGCATACGGAGGTTCCCAGGCTAGGGGTCCAATCAGAGCCGCCGGCCAGGGCCACAGCCACAGCCACAGCCACAGCCACATGGGATCCAAGCCACGTGTGACCTACACCACAGCTCATGGCAATGCCAGATCCTTACTGCACTGAGCAAGACCAGGGATCGGACCTGAGTTCTCGTGGATACTAGTCGGGTTCATTAACCACTGAACCACGATGGGAACTCTGAGGCGAGTTCCTTTTACATTCATTTTATATTGCCCATAGCAATGCCATTGCCTTGCACACGATTGGTGTCAGGAAGATTCTGTGAAGATGGAATATTCAAATTTCTTTGGAGACTGGTAGAAAGTTTACCTCCGAAGTTTACTTTCAAAGCTTTTATTCTGGCTCTCGTTTTATGTCTTCCCCCAGAACTTTCCTCTTTAAAATAGGGAGAAATATCCTCCCTCAATTTACTGCAAGTCCTTCCTCTTAAACTGGGATCCTCTCATGGTTTACTCTGCTTCTACCACTTCCTGGAAAGGCTTGTTTCTTTGGGGATACTTTTTAGTGGCTGCCTGCTCACAGGAGAACCAGAGACAAGTCTGGAACATCTTTCCTTGGAGCCTTCACCACATTGTCGTCTGGACTGTTTTATGTCTGAGTTGCATTGTCTGTGTAACTCAAACTGGAAAATTTCTCAGGGACTGTGCTTTTGAGTGAACTCTTTTGGACTGCTGACATTAGCTGCAATTGCTTGAAAAGGCCAGAAATAGCTCATGTTCTTAGTCTGGGTGGAGGTAATAAGATTATTACATGTCAGAGTTTTCATAACCAAACATGGAAAGTAAAAGCGTTCTAAGCCTTCTGGTTTTGATCTTATTATCAGCCACCCTTGCCACTGCATCTTTTTTGTTTGTTTTTGTTTTGTTTTGTTTTTATACCGAAGAGGTTCCCTTCTCATCACTCTGAAAAGACGGTGAGTGTGGTAACTTCCAGTTCTACCCCTACCTAATTAGCCTTACCTTGCAGACGTTCTGGGGAGAATCAGAATGGATTAGAAAACCATGAGAATCATATGTTTCACACTAGAACTAAAACAAATGGGTGCCTGAGACCACCAAGGCTTTTAAAAAGCAGCATCTATTGATCTGTATTCAGTCTCTAGTTGTCTTCAAGAATGTGCCAAGCAGAAGCCCTGCAATGATGTTGTTTTTTATTTAGTTTTACTTTTGTCAAATATACATGTGCACACATATAAAGAGGCAAGGAGCTGTATAAGGCTTGCATGAAAAGGAGAATTCTCCACCTTTTGTCTCTCCCACTTCTTAATTTCTAAAGGCAAATCGACTTGACTTTTCTAAAGAATTATTTATTTTATCTCTAAATCGCATGATTTTATTGCTACTTCTTGAATTTTCACTTTTAAATATTATCTATTGACTTCGTACAATAGACAATAAGGATTTTTTTTTTTTTTTTGTCTTTTGTCTTTTTAGGGCTGCATTCAAGGCATATGGAGGTTCCCAAGCTAGGGGTCTAATTGGAGCTGTAGCCACCAGCCTACACCACGGCCACAGCAACCCGGGATCTGAGCCGGCTTTGCGAACTACACCACAGCTCAGGGCAATGCTGGATCCTTAACCCACTGAGCAAGGCCAGGGATCGAACCTGCATGCAAATGGATGCTAGTCAGGTTCGTTAATCACTGAGGCATGACAGGAACTCTGACAATAAGGATTTAACACTTTTTCTCTTCCCCTCCTACTACCCATGTTCATGTGATCAGTCACCCTCCAACTCTGTCCTCCCACACTACATGCTTTTGGTTAGATCATTATATATGTTTCCATTTTACAACCCTTTAAAATGCTATTATCAGATAAGCTATGTATCATATGATGATTGCTTTTCCTTTTATTCACAGCTTACTGTTTTCCCTGGTATTAATAATTGCCTTACTGTTTCCTTTGCTTGTTTTTTTATACATTTGTCACCAAACAAGCCCCAAACTTTCTTCCATATATGGAAATCTCCCCTCAATGTGCTCAGACACATTAGATATTTCATCAGATGTCACTCCAAAAGCCTTCTAAACCTCTTCAATCTTGATTTTTTGGTCCCTGGGCTGGTTACATATCTGCTGTCTTGGGTTTCCCCTTAACCACATCTCAGATATTATCTTGGCCCCTGGCTTCATGTCAAAGCCCCTTTTTCTTGGCCCTTGTGTCTTTCTCTTTATTTATTCAGTTTTTTTTTTTTTTTTTTTTTTTTGCTGGAGCACATCCTCCAGGAGCATTCTGAGAATGGATTAATAGTGGTAAAGGTTTTGAAAATTGCATTTCTGAAAATGTCTTTATTCTACCACTCCACTTGATTCGTGTTATAGCTGGATATAAAATTCTAGGTTGGAAGTAATTTTCCCTCAGGAATAGAAGACATTTCCTTTTGGCCTTTGTATTTCTGGCATTGCTGTTGAGAAGTCAGATGGGATTCCACTTCCTGATACTTTGTAGTTGATTTTTAGAATCTTCTCTGTCCTAAAGTGTTAAAATTTCATAATAATGAGCCTAGTTGTGGATTTACTTTTATCCAATGTGACCAGCACCTGGTAGGCCTTTAACTCTGTTGACTTTAATGAGCTATTGGATGAGCTCTCCCCATCTGTTTTCTTTTTCTTTTCTTTTCTTTTTTTTTTTTTTTAGTGAACAGAATTTTATTTAAACTTTACAAATATCCTTTACATTTAGCCTGAGATTAGGCATGAGAAAGTTCAACCTGAAGTTAGACTTCATTGCCCAAACAGTTAAGCATCTGAAAATAAAAAGGATGAACATGCATTTATCAAACATAATTTAGGCATTCCAATGAACTTTGACAATAAATAGTGACCCAAACCAAACTTTAACTTACTCTGGTCTACATGATCTTCAGACCTAAAAGTACCAATTATTTAATAATGATTTTAAAAAAAGTCTTCAAATGACAAATTATGGTGTGTCCAGATGCAGAATTTTAGTTTGACATTTCTATAGCTGCTGCTTTAGACTAGTATTAAAAAAAAGACTCCCTGATCATTATTCAACATGTACTTGAAAACGTGTAGCAGCATGGTATAGTTTATTTTTATAAATATTAGTACTGCAGTAAAACATAAAATACAGAGTCTCCCTTTTTCAAATATTAGATCTCCAAATGCTTCATTCATCCTTAGGCTTCAAGCCCATATGAGGCACGCATATGACATTGGAGATTTATCATCAACACAGAACACCATACATCTGCTGGGGAAGGAGGGGTATTATGGGAATATACCAAAGCACTACTTACAGAAAGTAAATGCTGAAGCAAAAATACTTTCTGAATATATACTGTGCATTATGTAAACAAACATTCATAATAAGAATCAACACAGGCCAAAGTATCGTTTTCTAGGAAATCAGAATCTTTCTTCCTTTTAAATTGCACACATTGAAGATGCTTTTTGTTAGGAAAAGAATGGAGCCTGTTCTTATAGTTGCTTATGTGCTTAAATAGCTTGGAAATAAGGAATTATTACATTCATTTGCTAATGGTTTGTCCTCTTAGTTGGCTGGCTGCTACAAACAAGGAATACAGTACTGTTTCAGGACCTGTTTTTCTTTTTCTTTCTTTCTTTTTTTTTTTTGTCTTTTTGCTATTTCTTTGGGCCGCTCCCACGGCATATGGAGGTTCCCAGGCTAGGGGTCTAATCGGAGCTGTAGCAGCTGGCCTACGCCAGAGCCACAGCAACGCGGGATCCGAGCCGCGTCTGCAACCTATACCACAGCTCACGGCAATGCCGGATCCTCAACCCACTGAGCAAGGGCAGGGACCGAACCTACAACCTCATGGTTCCTAGTCAGATTCATTAACCACTGCGCCACAACGGGAACTCCCCCTTTTTTTTTTTTTTTTTGCTTTTTTGCTTTTTAGGGCCACACTGGAGGTATGTGGAAGTTCCCAGGCTAGGGGTTGAATCGGAGCTATAGCTGCTGGCCTATACCACAGCCACAACAACTCAGGATCTGAGCCGCCTCTGCTACCTTACCTACACCACTGCTCACGGCAATGCCAGATCCCTGACCCACTAAGCAAGGCCAGGGATGGAACCCGCATCCTCGTGGATACCAGTCAGATTCGTTTCTGTTGCACCACAATGGGAACTCCAGGACTTGTTTTTCATGTAGAATTAGCTGAGTAATATATAATTAACTCATTTTATCAGTCCGTATTAATAATATAAATGGATTAGATGAAGCAGTGAATTTCAAAATTTGTGCAGGGGAAATTAGTTGATAATTTGTTTCCAGTAAGGCTAGTGGCAAAATAATTACTACAGTCAGTCCAAGCTAGTTAGGAAACCCCTGATTTAGCAAGCTGAATCAAAGTTTGAAGTTAGGTCATTTTAATTTCTATATGATTGTGCACACCTAGAACTTCCTATGTAAGAGCGAGTGCTGGCAGCATCAAAGTCCTGCAATAGGAGAATGAAATACAGAATAGGTTTTCGAAATGCAGAGACACTATAGGAAGAAACATGAATGTCTTAATGATCTTGTCACAGTAATTGCCTCAGGATTTCCTTCGTGAATGAGAAACCAAGAAAGACAATTCATTGGTTGATCATGTTCTCAATCAAAAGCCTAAATTTGAAGCAAAAGATGACAAAGACACAAAACCCAAGATGCATTTTCTGCTATGACCTTACGCAGGAACTTCAAGCTTTATGTCAGCATTTTGTACCGGCAGCAGCCCCCCTCTCACGGGAAAAAACTTAGTCATGACTGTCCACCCCGGTTTGAAGCTTCCAGCCTTTGAAGGAGTGCATCTCCAAATGCTTCCTGGTCGGCAGGGCTGAGTGAGTCCAACAAAGAGTAGACCGTTTCGTGGTAGGGAGTTTGAAGATGGTCATCCACCTGGTCAAAAGCATAACCTACCACCCTGAGCCCTGCTTCAGTGAGCGCCAGGCAGTATCTGTTCCTTTCTCTTGTTTCCACATTGATACAGGTCACATCAGCAGCACAGCGTTAGGTTTGTTGCTAACAGCAAAGAGAACAGCATTAACAACTGCTTCAGCTTCCAGCCGCATGTCTTTCATATCTGTTCCTTCAAAGCCATTAAGTGCTGCATCTCCTTCGAATCCTGATAGACTGCTCAGCTCCATGGGATTACAGTCTGTTTCCATTCTGTGCTCGTCCCGCGTCTTCCTCTTCCTCCCTCTGGAGGCTTCAGGACCCAACCTGCCCCCACTTGTTTTCTTTACCTTTTCCTGGAACTCCTACTCATCAGATGATAGACATCCAGGACTGGTTCTCTAAATTTCTTACTATTTTTTTCTCTTATTTTCTATCTCTTTGTTTTACCTTCAGGGCTTTTTCCCCCCTCAACTTCCTTTTCAACACTTTTGTTGAGATTTTCACTTTTGCTTCCCACTTTTCATTCTCTGAAGATTTTTTTTATATGACATTTTGTTCTTGTTTCATGTATGTGATAATCATTCGTTAAAGGTTTTATCTCCCTGCATTGTTTTCTTCCAAACCATTGTATATTTGTTTGTTGGTTTGGCCTCTTTCTTTCCTATTAGAAGCCTTCCTCAAATGGTGGTAATCTTGACTATCTGTTGGTATATAAGAGTAGGGTGCTACAAAGCTGATAGGAAGTTCTGTATGCAAATCAGGGCTTGTTGGAGTTGCCTTGTGGCTCAGTGGGTTAGAGATCTAGGATTGTCACTGCAGCAGCTTGGGTCACTGCTGTGGTGACGGTTTGTTCCCTGGCCCAGAAATTCCCACATGCCCTGGGCATGGCAAAAACAAAAAACAAAAAACAAAAAACAAAAAACAAAAAACAAACCAAGGCTTGTCAGACTCTTCATAGCAGGGGTGATCTAGCTAGGACATTGTGTAGGTGAATCCCTGATGTCAGTTTCCAGGTCCTTTCTCTTAAGCTGGCCAGATTCACCAAAGAGATTTCTTCTAATTAGGAAGGCAAATTTCAGCATTCAGTGAAATTATGTCACTTATTCACCCTGTTTTCAGGACACATTTTTCACTTTGACGTCCTTTATCGTATCCTCTTCAGGGAATACATTTCTATCTTCTGTCAGAGTAGTGGAGGAGATGGTGGGGGGGGGTGTCTCACTGCTTCTTAAACAAGCACAAGCAGTCCTCTGGATTTTAGTCCCATCATTATCCCCACTTCCAGATGTAACCGGTACTGCCAGTTCTTAGACCTATTGGGGATTTCACGCCTCTCAGATTTTACTGCTTTCTG
Organism: Sus scrofa; assembly: GCF_054392235.1. NCBI lineage: Eukaryota > Metazoa > Chordata > Mammalia > Artiodactyla > Suidae > Sus > Sus scrofa. The sequence continues at coordinate 93,000,235 of NC_139384.1, read as the reverse complement.
GGGTCTGCTAAGTCATGACCACACTTCCAAGTGCTTTTCAGCTGCTAGAATGTTATTGATTCTTTGTTTACCTCTTCTCTTTGTTTACCTTTTGGTGTTTGTTTGATTCCTTAGTTGTCACTTCCGTGGAGTTCCTGGAGGAAGTGGAGGCAAATGTGTATCTAACCAAGTATCTTTAACTGGAAGTCCACTAAGTAATCTGATATGTTTATTAAAGAAAAAAGTAGCAGTAAAGTTCTACAAAGAAAGCTTCCCTCATGTGCCTGACATGGATAGAATCTCAGCCTTACTGTGAGTTGCTGAAGGAAAAGGAAAATCACACCTTGGTCTCTAGTATCTAGTGTCTTTATTTCTAGTATCTGATCTCTAGGTTGAATCCTTGATTCACATCACTGCCGTGTTGACCAGGGGTCCTATGGAAGGTCCATTGGGCCTTTACTGATGACATAAGAGTCTCAAGAAGGATCTCAGCCTCTCTCTTCTTCACTCTATTCATCTACAGCTCATTACTGGGTAATAACAGAGAGGCTACAAATAGGAGGAGAGACCCTAATTCGGAATGGACGAGGAGGACTTGAAACTCTGTGCCCTTCCTTCCCTCCCTTGTGGCATAGCCACACGTTTGCCCCTCCAGCTGCCCTTTTTGACCTGTCCTTTCTCCGGTCACCTTCACAATGCCAGGACAGAGGAGAGAAGCACATACTTGGTTAGTCTACTGAGGACTGCTCAGTGCATGGGGTCAGGAACCAGAATTCTGCAGATTATTATTCTCAGGAGCCAAGTGGATAAATACATGCCTGTAAGAGGATAATTTAATCTGCTCCCCCTCCCCCCATTTTCATTACTTTTTTGGAAGGGGAAAAGGGAAAAAATTAAAAGCCTTTGAAGGTAAGAGCTTCCAACAAGATCAATTATTTTTTAAAAAAATTTTTTCATTTTAACCATTTTTCGTTGTTGTTGTTGGCTGTACCTGTGACAAGTGAAAGTTCCTGGGCCAGGGTTTGACCAGAGCCATGGCAGTGACAATACCAGATCCTTAACCCACTGAGCCACCAGGAAACTCCCAGGGTCAATCCTTCATAGGAGAGTTTACCTGTGGGGTTTTCAGCTCTCTGTTATACACATGCATATGCCTCCTCTCTCTTTTTCTCTCTCTCCACTCAATGCTTTTATGTAGGGAACGTGAGACCTGAATAAATATCAGGCAAACCTGCAATGGGAGAGAACTGTCACAATGGGAATTGTGTATTCTCGTGAGGGGGTTTGTGGGGGTGGGGGAGGGAGGGCCCTCAGCTTGGCAGGCCTGGGATGAAAGTTTGAATGCACTGACCATATGTAGACAAGCCTCAGGATTGCCTGTGTGTTTGGTTTTTAAAGTTCCACCTGACTACCTAGTATCTTAAGCTCCCTACCCTGGGCATTTGTCAACCAGCCGTGACCCAGCAATATCTCTGGCTCCCAAGACTATAGCTCCAGAGTCAATGCTTGCTTGACTTATGACTTGGATCATTCACACAAAAAAAAACTTCTAGACGTTCCCGCTTGGGTATGAAGTGTTGGCAAGAGCTCTCATCTCATGGGGCCTTTCTTTCCCGTTCCTCTCCAGCTTGCTCCGAGAGCTCGAATGCAGGTTTCTATTCCTTGGTCTCCTGCAGCGCTGAAAGTCTCAGCAACTGGAGGGATTCCTGGATGTGCTGGGAGGCTCCTCAGGACATGTAACACTGCTTATTTCAGCTACTTGAGCAAGTGCTGCAGGCTCCATCCTGCTCTTGTTCCAAGCTGCTTTCAGAGCCAACACCATTTTCTGCATGTGTGTCTTTATATGTAATTTTCCTATTTAAACTTTGCAGGCAGTTGCCTTTCTACATAGGATCATCTGTCGGAAATGCAGGAAACCACACAGGCCAGAAACAAAAAGACACTCGAGGTATTGTTTAGAGAACACATGTAAGACGTTAGAAACCACAACATCCTACACCTGTAGCAACATCTACTGCAGATGGCTATGTGCTCTGCAGCCCTTTTCAGACTAATGCGAATTACTTCTAAGAAAAAACTCAAGCTGCTTTTCTGCCAAGTTCCCTGCGGTAGATGATTACTCCTGAAAGGCTGCATACATTACAGCTTTACTACCTCTGGAGCAGAGAGGAGATTTCATTTGCAAGGGTTTGCCAGCTCAAGCCAAGGTCATCAACTGAGGTTTCTGTCAGAGCAGTTTTGGCCCTGGAGATTCTGCTTGCTCTTTCAAAGTAAACAGGAAACCCAAACAAACTCTATAGGGCTCATGCCTAACAAAAAGCAGACCCAGCCAGTCTCTCATTCACTCATTATTGTCCAAAAGTAGCACTTACCACTTCAAGATTCGTTCCACCGAAGAGCACATTAACTCTGTGAGTTTTAACTCCCTCCTAATTGCGTTTTCTGAGACTGGGCCCAGGGCTCAGCGATGCACTCAAAGAACTCACTGTGCAACAGGGAAACTTTCCATTGACAGGGGTTTGCGCACCTTATCAAACAGAGATTTTATCTTTATTAGTTTCCTATTTAAACCCAAGCTATAAACACCATAACCATTAACAGTTTTCGCTGGTCAGAATATTTGAATGTTCTCAAAATTGATGACTATCTACAGTTTTGGGCAAGATCCAAGACCCATAAACTCCTGTGTGCAATGAGAACCAGAAGGGCAGAGAGGCTGGGAGCAGCAAGAGTGTTGTATATTGCTGACTGCCTCTTAGGAGATATTTTAAAATGAGGGACTCTTTGGGGATTTCTTTCATTTTTATTGTGTTTTTTACTGATTCTGAGTCATTGCGCCTGAGCCAACTGCTAAACAAGGACACTGGAAAGGCTTGGTGAAAGAGACCTAAAATGTTTTTCTTTTCTTTTTTTGTCTTTTCTAGGGCCACACCCGAGCAGCATATGGCGGTTCCCAGGCTAGAGGTTTAATTGGAGCTGTAGCCGCCGGCCTCCACCAGAGCCACAGCAACACCAGATCCAAGCCGCATCTGCTTTGACCTACACCACAGCTCACAGCAACGCTGCATCCTTAACCCACTGAGCGAGGCTGGGGATCGAACTCACAACCTCATGGTTCCTAGTCAGAATCATTAACCACTGAGTCACGACAGGAACTCCCCAAAATGTTTTTCTATTACTCTGGTCCCTGGCTGACTTTGAGTACCTTAAGCAAGTCTGTCTGATGATCACATTTTCTGAGATGACACTTCCCCTATTCCTTTCGTACGGTTGTGGTGAGGACCACATGTGTCTCCCTGAAAAACAGAAATTGACAAACAAATCTAAAATTGACAGACAAATTTATATATATATAAAACTCAATGAATTTTATTATAGTTGTACAATGATCATCACAACCAAATTATAGCATTTCTATCCCAAACCCCCAGTGCATTCCCCCACCCCCAAACCTGTCTCATTTGGAAACCATAAGTTTTTTGACGTCTGTGACTCAGTATCTGTTCTGCAAAGTTCATTGTGTCCTTTTCTTAGATTCCACACATAAGCGATAGCATATTGATGTTGCTGTCTCACTGTCTGACTAACTTCACATAGTATGATAATTTCTAGGTCCATCCATGTTGCTGCAAATGCTGTTATTTCTTTCCTTTTAATGGCCAAGTAATATTCCATCGTGTGTATGTTCCACATCTTCTTGATCCATTCTCTCTCAATGGACATTTAGGTTGTTTCCATGTCTTGGCTCTAAGGTCCTTTTTAGCCTTTCAAGTTGAGTTTATTCAGCTACCCAATGCATTAATTTATCTATTGCTCTGTACCAAATTACCCCAGAACCAAGCAGCTTAAAATAATAAACACTTGTCTCGAAGTTTCTGTGGATCAAGAATTTAGGAGTGGCTTAGCTAGATGGTTCTGGTTTAGGGTCTTTCGTGAAGGTATAACTGAGCATTGACTAGGGCTGCAGTCTGAAGTTTGATGGGGGCTGAAGGACCCACTTCCAAGGTGGCTCACACACATGTGGATATTGGCAGGAGGTTTCAGTTTCTTGACACACTGGCCTCTCCAGAGGGCATCTTCAGTGTGTGTGTGAAATGGCAGCTGAATCCCCCCAGAGTGAATGATCCAAGAGAAAGCAAGGCAGAAGCCATGATGTCTTTTATGGTCTAGCCTTGGAAGTAGCACTTTGTCAGTACATCCTATTGGTCACACAGGTCAGCCCTAGTCATTATGGGAGTGACCTACGCAAAAGCATGATTACCAGAAAGTGAGGATCATTGGGGGCCCTCTTGGAGGTTGGTTACCACAAATCAGAACTATATTGACAAATAATAAGTGAATTAAAAGTCGTTATTAAGTGTAGGTTTGCATTTTTCATATTCCAAACATTTTCCCATGCTCCATTCACATCTGTCTGAGCATAGTATTAGACTTAAACACTCAGACCTTAGAGTCAGAGAGTGATGGGTACAAATCTGGTTCATTCACATACTTGAGACTATGTGTCCTCATTCCCGAAATGGATGTAATTATTTATTTCACAGGCTTTCTATAGTCATTAAGCAGAAGAACAGTACCTAAGTACTCAATCAATGGTAGGCATTTTTTTTTTTGTATTTATAGGGCCACACCCATGGCACATGGAGGTTCCCAGGCTAGGGGTATAATTGGAGCTGTTGCTGCCGGCTATGCCAGAGCCACAGCAACGCCAGATCTGAGCTGCATCTGCAGCCTACACCACAGCTCATGGCAATGCCAGATCCTTAACCCACTGAGCAAGGCCAGGGATTGAACCCACAGCCTCATGGTTCCTAGGCAGATTTGTTTCCGCTGCGCCGCAACTGGAAACTCCAGTGGTATGCATTTGTATTAATTATTGCTTTCATGATATAATTCAACTTGAAAGATGAGCTCAAGTGCCCAGGGTTTGCCTTCTGGCACCCACACCATGAGAAGTCTGGATATTGCTTAAGTTCGGGCTTGATGAATGCAATGGCTCAGTGACATTATCGGGTACCTGGTTCTTTATATCTTTCCTCTCTGCAATCTTAATATTTGGATTCTCTCCTTGATAAGATAACTGCATAAAGTAACTCCTGCCACTTGGATCATCATGTCCTCCCACAACCACAAACAAATACTGGCTGAAAGCCCAAGTCCCCTCTTTATCCCTCTTTTTGAGTTGAAGAAAATCTTCCCGTACCCCTAGGAGACTTTTCCTGAGATTTAATTGATCTCACTTGTGTTACACACCCATTTCTATGCCAATCATTGGCATAGAAAATGCAGTTTGTTGGCTTAGATTAATCAAGGCTACTTTTCAGGCTGGGGAAAAGCTTGGCTTATCAGAGCACATGGCTAGGTGATGCCTTAAAAAATAATAAGAAAGATGAAGATGGAGTTTGCATGGGTCAGCAGTGTCTGTTTAAGGGTACAGGGACATAACATTTTGAGAGTTTTGCATGGTTGAAAATGTCTTTGTTCTGTCTGCACACTTGACAAATAGTTCAGCTGGTTATAGATTTCTACTGGAAATGATACTTCCTTAGACCTGTAAAGGCATTGCTCTATTTTCTTTTTACTTCTGGTGCTATTTTTGAGAAGATCAATGCCATTCTGATTTTTGGCATGGGACCTGTTTTTCTTTCTGGAAGGGTTTTGGAGTTTCTATTTATTCTTGATTTTCTGAAATCCTGTGATGATGTCTATTGGTACAAGTTTTTTTTAATCAGTCTCTGTACTAGGCATTCAATTGGCACTTCTAGTCTGAGAACTTAGTAAGTTCTGGGAAATTTTCTGGTACCGTGTCTTTGAAAAAAAAATTTTCCCTCCATTATCTCTGTACTTTCTTCCTGGAAGTCAATTTGCATGTAGAATTTCCTGTATTGATCGTCTAGTTTTTTCTTTTCCCCCTATTTTCCATCCATCTTTTTGTTCTTTTCTGAAAGATTTCTTCAGCTTCATCTGGAGTCTTTAACTGAATTTATTTCTGCTACTATATTTTTAATTTTCAAAATTTCCTTTTTATTCTTTTAATGTTTCTTTTTTAGAGCATCCTTTTTATATTTTATGGATGCAATACATTTTCTCATCTCTCCAGAGGATTTTACTTGAAATATTTGTGTCTGTGTTTCTTTCAAAATTTCCCTAATTCCTGGAGTTCCCATGGTGGCGCAGTGGTTAACGAGCCTGACTAGTATCCACAAGGATGTGGGTTCGATCCCTGGCCTTGCTCAGTGGGTTAAGGAGCTGGCATTACCATGAGCTGTGGTGTAGGTTGCAGATGCGGCTCGGATCCCGAGTTGCGTGGCTGTAGCTGTGGCCAGCGGTACAGCTCCTATTGGACCCCCAGCCTGGGAAACTCCATATGCCCCAGGTGTGGCCCTAAAAAAAAAAAAAAGTCAAAAAAAAATTGCTCTAATTCCTCCCAACTACTTGTTTTTCTAATTTGGTTTTTGTCTTTTGTTAAAGATTTTCCTTAAGTATCTGGTGATTCTTCTTCATTTTCTCACATTTAACAGAAAAAAAGACTTTACCCCACTTTGCTTTCTACCCATAAGATAAATTGTAATAGAACAGACAGGAATGTCAAAGGTGTAATGACATTACGTATGGTGCTCCAGGTGAAATTGAGAGCAGTCATTGCTGATGTTTATTCAGTGCATGTTATTTTATTTAACCTTCATAACTCCGTGATATATATATTATTACTATCCTCATTTTGCAGGTGAGGAAACTGAAGATCATAGGATTATATAACCTGTCCAAGGACTTACAGCCTGAGAGTGGTAATCATGGGCTCCAAACCATGATGTCATACTGCCTCTTCGTAGTTGAAATTTGTCCTTGGCATGCCTCGCCTCCCCGTCTTCCATCTTGGGGTGTTCTTGTTCCCTAATTCCTTGGCACCCTCCTGATTTCCTTAGGTACCTTCATTTGTATTGATACCCACCCCTATTATTTTTCAAAATCCTCTGCCCTTCTATACTTCTTCTTTTCCCCACTCCCTTTCTACTCCTCTCATCAAAATTTCAGTTTCTTCAATGGTACTATCTTGATGTGGGTTCAGAAGAAAAACAAATCTACTGACATAACTTAGAATGAAGCAGAATGAATGATGAGGGGAGAGTTGGTAACTCCACCAACCACCCACCCTCTAGCAATTAGTATTTTACAGGGCACTGTATTTATTCTAATTAGCTGTGGAGTCAGCACAGGCAACACTTGATATGGCACTGCACTGTGGGAAAGAAGAGGCAATTGGTCTTGGTCATTGCTCCTAAGGGTTGTGACAACATTTTAGTGAGGGTACACTAGTACACCTAGTCACCAGAAGAAACGGGGTCTGTGGCAGGGCCTTCCTGGGTAAAGCAAGGATGAGGAAGATGCAGGAATGATTCATAAATGATCTGGAATCAGCAGTCACACGGGTTGCTCCCAAGCTTGGTTCTCAACGTGAAACAAAGCTGCAGGGAAAGAGGCCTTCTTCAGAGTCTGGCTCTTCTGGCCTTTTGAGTGTTGTTTAGATGAAAGTGCTTTCTTTTAATATATCTGAAAAATCTGGAAGGAATAAGATGAACCAATGCCTTGAGCTTTATCAGCTTCAAATTTAGTCATGTTTCTTGCACAGAATTCCTTACAGTGTTTAAAGAGCAATAAGAGAGCAGAGCCACGAGCACCGGAGACTTCAGGAAGAACTACCAGATCGATTTTTATTCAAAACAAACAAATCCCCTTTCCACTTATATCTTTGGCTTTCAAAACCCAGCACCCAGTAGCAGATTGAAAATGCCTCCTGAGTCAGCCTTCCAGGCCCTCGCTGCTGCAAGGGATGGGTCCTATGCTCCACTACGCACATACTCGGTGTCTCTGGTCTTCCCTCCGTCCGTGCTCAGAAGGAACCGATTTGCTGTCCCTAAAGCTCGGCTGCTCAGGGCGCCGCAAAGACACCGAAGGGTCGCCAAGCAGCAACCCAACGACCCGTGTCGAGCACGCCTGGCCTGTGCTGCTGGGATGTTAACTGTGGGGTTTGTGTTGTTGGAAGAAAGCAGGACAGATGTTTCTCACAGACCAGCAAGTTTCCCTGGGCGGGCCTGCTCCCTCAGAGCCAGCGGGAGAGGGCGCGTGCTGAGCTGAGGGCGGCCCCGAGCGGGCCTCGACGTCCCCGGCCGCCAGGACGCCAGGCGGCCTCTGCTCCCGTGCGGGTCCCTCCGAGCGGCCCCGGGCTCATTTTCCACTCGGCTGCTTCCCGGCCGAGCTGTAAACCCAACCTGACGTGGGCTCATTAATTTGGCAGCGACTGGAAGGCTGGGCCAGGGCGGCGCACCCGGGAGGCCTTTGTGCGCCCAGGGTCAGGTCAGAGGGCAACCGAAACACGGCTGAACCCTGCACGCGGCTCCTGGGCGCGGGGCGGCGCGGCCCGAGCGGCTTCCTCCCGCCGGGCCGCCCCGCCAGCGCGGCTTCCGGAGCCCGGGAGCGCGGTGACCTGGGCGCTGTGCCGCGCCCGACGGAGCGCGGAGCCGGTGCGCCCCGCCCGGCCTCTCTCCTGCACCCCCGCCCAGGCATCCTCAGGGAGGGTCTCAGCCGGGCTGGGCCGGCCATTTCGGAGGCCTCCCGCCTAAGAGATTAAGTCTCCAGGGAGCAGGCTCGGGCCCTTGTCTCCGCGCCCCGCATCAGCCCGGAGGCGCGGGAAAGGCCTGGAGAGCAGGGTTCGCCGCAGGCCCCAGGGAAAGGCCCGGCTGCGGTGTGACCCTCGGGCCGGAGTCGGCCCGGAGTCAAGCCTCCTCCTGGCAACCCTAGGCCGGGTCTGAGGCTTCTCGGGAATTTCCTTGAGAACTTAGGCCTGGGGCCGGCGAGGCTGGGCTCCGTATTCTTTATGCACGTGGTTCAGCATCGAAGGCAGCCTTGCTGTCCTGTTTTCTCGCTCCTTTGGGCAGGCGTGCGGGAGCGGGGACATGAGACTCCGGGCCGGGAGAGGAGGCCGCGGCCCCCATGGCTCTCGTGGGCTGTTTCGCCTGCGTGCTCCTTGGACTCGACAGACTGGCGAGTGCCTGCCGGATTTTCTTTCCCTTCTCCAGTTTTCTCGATCGGTGGGTTCAGGCTTCGAAGCCCTAGAGCCTGGATCCCCAAAATGGCTCTGTCCTTCACAAAGGCTTGAAGTCCAGCGGTGGGGACGGGGTGTAGGGGGGCGGTGTAGGGGGTGGTTCTGCTTTGTACAAGTGGCTCCGGCACAGATTAATTTTAGCAAGTTTTGCAAAAACAGAGCGGCTTCCTTCTGTGCCTTTAGGTGACTTTTGTGACATTTAGCAGCAAAGAAAACTATTTCCTCTGCCATTCAGAGCTAACCACGTGTAATTGGCCCAGAAGTCTGTTGTATTTTGGGGAACCGTTTGCGATATCCCATCTGTTTTCATCTCGCGGTTCAAACGAGTCTGTGTTTACCCTTCTGTCGGGGAAATTGGTTTACATGCGCAGCAATTTCAGTGCGACACCGAAATATTCCCTTGAACTAACGCTCCGGGTCGGACAGGCTTTGTACTGCTAATAACCCTCCATTACGTCTGTCAGGAGACATTTACACAGCCTCTCGGTCGGTCCCTTAAAGGAAATTCAGATCCTAGGTTTATCTTAACTATTTGAAAACCAATTGGTCTCTGGCGATAGCCGGAGACTCAGACGCACGGGTCGGAGGAGGTGACGGGGGCCCGCGAGCAATCGGGTCGCAGGAGAGCGAAGTCCCTACGCGTTCTGGCTTCTGTAGGCTGACAGTGAAGGACCACCAGCAGCTCCCTCCTTCTGCTCCGCAGATGCATTTCACCTCTTTTCTCCGCACCGCGATCCGGAGCTGCGGGTCCAGCTCCCCGAGTCATACATCTCTAAATCGCAGGGAAATGGTGCAAGTCTGGGACGGATGGGTCCCTGATCCCTCCTGTTTCGCAGATTGAGGATGGATGGAGGCGTGGGCGGCTCAGGGGCCTTTCAGGAGCCGCGAGGAGACGATTCGGTGCTCCCAGGAGGCACAAACCTCCTTCCCAGGGCTGGGGGCGAGGAAATAGACCCAAACGGTGGAGCGCAAAGCTCCCGCCCGCAGCGGTGCTGGTGGGCAGCGGCCTCGTTTTGTCCCGCGGGCAGCCGCGAGGTGGCTGCGAACAGGGTTCCGCAGGCCGGGGAGTGTGCACTGGAGCCGCGCCCCGGCTGTCCTAGGGCTGAGTAATCGGAGAAATTGCTCTGAAATAGCGTCGGCTGTCCTGGCTGAGGGGCCCGTAATCAGTCCCTGGCATGTGTGCAAATGCTGATTTTGCGGGTGTTACTTAATCCACGCCGGCGGTGAAAAGCCTCGAGTTGGTGGCAGGCTCACCTCCCATCTCAGGCTTCTTCCCACTCTGGTGTGGGGAGCAGACTCTGCGCCCAGAATGGGGTGGGGTGACCGGTGAGGATCTGCGTCTACTTTTGAGGCTTCTTTTGCCCAAGGATTAAGGACTGAAAAAAAGAAAATGAAGCTGTTGACAGACATGTGCCGCCTTAATTCGGGCTGTCCTCCCAGTGTCTTGGTAGAAATTAGCCGTTTCCTCGGTATCCCATGCAGCAGCCTTGGTATAGTGGTGAGCATAGCTGCCTTCCTCTGTATCCCATGCTAATTTACTCTTTCAACGGAAGGGGCTGGGAACCATGATAATTTACACACAGTACAAAATGTAACCAAGGCCGGCTTGGGGAAGGCCCAAGGGCAGCAATATTCAGTTGTCCATTTAAATTAAATACCCGAGTTCCTGCCATGGCATAGCAGAAACAAATACAACTAAGAAGCATGAGATTGCGGGTTTGATCCCTGGCCTCGCTCAGTGGGTTAAGGATCCAGCACTGCTGTAACCTGTGGTGTAGGTTGCAGAATTGGCTTGTTGTGGTTGTGGCGTAGACAGGCAGCTGTAGCTCCAATTAAACCCCTAGCCTGGGAATCTCCATATGCCACGGGTGTGACCCTAAAAAGCCAAAAAATAAAAAATAAAAAAAATTAAATTAAACTTGAATACTAGAAACAGTCAAAATCATCTGTTGAAGGCCATAGGATCAGTAAAGAACCCTCTACCAAGGAAGACCACATTTTAGTCTTTAGCAGAGGCTTCAGTGAACCTTTGGTAACTCCATTAGGGTGGAGGCCTGGTTCTGGGTAAATGCAGGAAAGCAAAGATCTAAGGCCAGAACCCATGTCCCCACAGATAAAGTGTCCATCTTTTCCAAAATCAGCCCCTCATGATCACCAGCCCTCAATTCCCTCCACCACCCTTAATTCCTTATTTCATTTGACTTATTATTATACAGGCAATTAGTAGTTTTTAAAAGCAAGATATTGGGGCAGAGGGAGAAGAAGTGAGAATTCCAAACTACCTCATCCTTTAAATTTCAAAAAGCCAATAATCCATGAAGTCATGACCACGCCCCCTCCCCCAAGGAATGAGATTTTAAGTTCACACAATTACTTGAATATAGGTCTAAATTATAAGGAACAATATATCTTTTCAGCTCCTTGAGTGTTTTATTTTGTGGCATTTCCAGTACTTTCTACTAAACACAAGCCCGCAGAGGATGTGAAAGGATCCCAGCTGTAGAAGCTAGTTTTAGTCAATTAGTGAAGACTAATTGGAAGGTTTGCTCTGAAAAACAATGATTTTAAGGTTTTTTTTTTTCTTTTTCTTTTTGCCATTTCTAGGGCCGCTTCTGAGGCATGTGGAGGTTCCTAGGCTAGGGGTCTAATTGAAGCTGTAGCTGCTGGCCTACACCAGAGCCACAGCAATGTGGGATCCGAGCTGCGTCTGCAACCTACACCACAGCTCACGGCAATGCCGGATCCTCAACCCACTGAGCAAGGCCAGGGATCGAACCCACAACCTCATGGTTCCTAGTCGTATTCATTGACCACTGAGCCATGATGGGAACTCCAAGATTGTACTCTATTCATGATCAGCATAGCCACAAAGTGTGAGGAAAGAAAGACAGCAGCATTATCTCAACAGTATAGTGGTCACATATCAGGGCCTCAGAAAACCAATTTTACAAAGTTTAGTTTAACAGAGTTTCTTAGTAGAGGCTGCCTTGGCCTCACTAATTGTCAAATCCCGATGTTTGCTTTCTTTTGTCCTTGTTACCCATCTAGGACAACTGACAACTTAACACGAAAGAGCCTCTTGTTTTGGAGAGACTGCTATTTGCTTAGCACTGTGCCAGCAATAACGCAGGGCACAAAAGGAGCAGACGTATTTCCTGCCCTTTTGGAGTCTCTAACTTGCTTGGGGAGAAGAGACTTGGAAACCTTAGGACATTTGTGTCTGTTATAGAATAGGAAGAGTCTACACGATATTGCTGAGGGAACAGAGTGAGGCAGGCAAGTCACCCAAGTGGTGTTCAGGTCAGGACGGAGAGAAAACTAGATGAGGAGGTTGGGATGCTAGCAGCCAGATGGGTCCTGGCTCAGCTTTGTGCTTCTTTTCTGACCCCTTCTGCTCCTGCACTGAGCAAGGACAACAACTGCAGAGCCAAGCTGGAATTCACGGTGTGTGTCTGCATGTGTTGGGGTGATGGGGCAAGGAAAGGGCCACAGAGGCTTGATCCTTCTTTACCTGTGGGGAGGTTAGGGAGCTCCATTTCTGGCTGTTGACCCAGAGCTACTTGCCTTGCTATTTGCATTGAGATGATGCCCAAATGTAATCTGAGGAAAGTAAACTAACTGGATTATGTGCTAAAGAATCATGTGGCTTTTTTTCCCCTGCTAGGATCTCAGCAGCTGTTCTAGGACAAACATGGCCCAACAAGACTGCCACCATCACAGGATGAATCTAAAGGACTTAATTGCCTGTGAGTAATTTACAGAAAGTACTTGAAATTTGGAATGTGATTAGAAAGCATGACCGCAGTGGAACACCAGCTGCATTTCTAATCATGTTTGAGACCATTTTTACCTGGTTGGTGTTTGAAAGCAAAATAATTCTGCTTGAGAAAACTGTTTGATTCTGTCCCTGCACGTGCATTTCTTTGGGAGAGTTAAAAACAAATCTGGATACAGTTGCCGTTTCGATTCTACCCTCCCTCTCCCCTCCCCCTGACACCCCACCAAAACATAAGCTCTGTCTGGTTTGATTTTTCAGACCACACACACAGAGAACTGAATGTTTCATAAGTGATCATAGTCTTATCAGTTCTATAGTTGGCAGAAGGCTTGGTCTCTAACCAACCACCTCCTCATGGTATTGCTCTGTGAAAAGAGGTGCCCCCCCCAATTAATGTGGCCCATTGAGTCTGTCATTTAAAACATAGCTAATTTAAGTCCAATTGGTCTAAACTGTGCTTTCTTCAGATCTCGCCCACGGTCTATAACCATAATCATCTATAATGAGTGATCAGATCCACCCAGCCCCTGTGCCAGTAGACTAGGGCCAGGCAGGGTCAGCACCACTGCGGGCACAGCCTCAAAGGGCCTGGAGAAGCCCTGGGAGTGAGCTACTGCTTAGCACTTCCACATGACCCCGTTTCCCCCTCCCCATCGGAAGCCCTGTCTGCCCCTAAAATATCTGAAACAAAATGCACATTTAAAGATGTTTGTTGGAGTTCCTGGAGTTCCCGTTGTGCCACAGCGGAAACGAATCCGACTAGGAACCATGAGGTTGCAGGTTCGATCCCTGGCCTCCCTCAGTGGGTGAAGGATCCCGCATTGCTGTGAGTTGTGGTGTAGGTTGCAGGTGTAGGTTGCAGGTGCAGCTCAGATCCCTCCTGGAAACCTCCATATGCTGCGGGTGCGGCCCTAAAAAAAGGACAAAAAAAAAAAGACGTTTGTCAACCTGTACACAGTTGAATATGTCCCATTAACGAAATTATTAAGTAATTAATTTTTATTTCCTCCATGAATGTAGTCACATGTTCATAAAGATCTTACCTAGCACACGGAGCACTTGGCAATGTGTCTTCTTCTTTGGAAAATCACATGTGTGAGCCTCAGCTAGTGGAGGCCATGCTCCTGGCAGAGCATGGGACAGGGTAGACGGGGGCAGTGGATTTGGGGAGGGAGGAAGGTTGGCAGATGACCCAGCAATTCTAGTGTCTGATGTTTCTTAGAAGGTTTTGAGTATGAGAGCTTAGGCGGGTGGTCCTTCAGATACGGTAAAGGTTGTAAGTATTGAGTGAGAAAGAGCAAAAGGCCACTTAAAAAAGCAATTCAAGAAGAAAGAAAATTCATGCATGTTTTGATTGTAGTAAAAGAATGATTGTACATAAATAAGACATAAAATTATAATTATTCCTAACATAGATATGCTTAAGTTTTTCCATTTATATTTCCTCTATCTAGATACCCAGATAAAACGTAAAATCAAAGTCAGCATTTACCACGTATCATATCATTCACAGATACTTATTTTTTTTCCCTTAAAATATACAGAATTTTTATTCTATGAACTTCTTTTGGGGGCATGAAGCTGACTCTACATTCTGAAAACCACTTTCAGTTGTTCCTTTAGCTGAGTGGGCTTTGCCCATTTGATTAACTGAACTTTTATACATTATTTGTTTTTGTGATTTATAAAAATGTCCCCATCATTTTAATAGTCACCCCTGGGTGCATGGGCAAGGGTTTAGAAAACTTCCAAAATATGGTAATACCACTATAGCAAAACACCATTACAGCAACAAAAAACACAAACCCACTGAACATGAGCCCAGAACAACATTCCTCCAACTATCTGGGGAAAATAAACCAAAAAGAGCTATCTTTCATCGTGCCTGAAAGGTCAGCTAACCAGGGCTCTCAGGAGAACAAGAGGAATGGTATTTGACAGAGGAGGGCCCCTTGTGGAGGACACGCTGCTTCCAGCTCCCTAGAAATGCACTGCAGGGTGGGGTTTGGAGACTGATCTCATCTAAGAGAGGTCCTAGGAATCAAGCCGCAGAGAGCCTGTCCTGCCAGCGTCTGGGGCTGTATGGGCGAATAGACACATGGGGTCCATCAGCACTGATGCCCACGAGCTGAGGGCAGAGCTCTTTTAAAAAGGTTGCTGTTATTATTTGTAAAGGGCTGAAGGAACAATTGCTTATTTTTTGTGTCACAGCATCATGATGTATGGATTTTGAGTTCCAGCTATGATTTTTCACTAGAGGCGTGATCTTGGTTAAGTCACATAGCGTTTCTTGAATTCCAAGTATTTCTCTTAGTATGAGAGAGACAACAATGGCTGCTTCTCAGCATTGCTATGAGAATTAAATTAAATAACCCACGTGAAATCACGGATGTCACGTACTGAAAGTGGTCTATACATGACTATACTGCTATCTGGAGTTTTCCTTGTGTCCAAATCATCAGAAAGAATGGCCTGGATGCTCTCTTTGTCTTTATTTGGGTCCACACAGCCTTCACCATTGTGAATCGGATCTGAGTGAATGCCCGAGGAGCCCAGAGGAGGGAAGGATAGCTGGTCTTAAGAGCTGGCCCCCGAGTTGCCTTTTGCATCTGACAGCGCTGGGCATGCAAATAAAAACGGGGTCACTTGGAAGCGTAACGGGGCTTATGGCAGAGGCTGGAGTGAGAGAAAGTGTGATGGGGCAGAAGAACAGGTAGAGGGGACGTGAATATGTTCAGTTGACTTTTGGCAGCCACACAGAGCGGCATTCGAAGCAATGATCACAAGCAAGGGCTCTGGAGCCTGCTGGCCCGAGCTCTGCTTACCAGCGACCTGTCCTTGCCTTTCAGTGCCAGAGGCCCACACTTGCAGTACAGGGAGAATAATAACCCACAGCCCTGGAGTGAGGACCCACTGGGTGAATGCAAGCAAAGGGCTTAGAACGGTGCCTGGTATCCTGGGTCCTGGCACTTTTGAGAGGCAATAGAGACTCAAACTGGCACAGTGCACTCTGAGGGGCTGCTTGGGTCTGCCTTCACCCCGTACTGACTGCATGACTTTGGGGAGTTCCTGTACCTCTGTGCCTCAGTTTCCTCATCTGTAAAATGGGGGTGGTAATAATACCTACTCCCTAAGGTGATGGTTGTTATGATTAAATGAGTTAATAAATGTCAAGTATTTAGGAGTTCCCCTGGTGACTCAGCAGTATCAAACCCACCTAGTATCCATGAGGACTCGGGTTCAATCCCTGGCCTCGCTCAGCGGGTTAAGGACCCGATGTTGCCGTGAGCTGTGGTGTAGGTCACAGATGTGACTCGGATCCTGCGTTGCTCTGGCTGTAGCTTAGGCCAGCAGCTGCAGCTCTGATTTGACCCCCTAGCCTAGGGACTTCAATATGCTGCAGGTACGGCCCTAAAAAGACATAAAAAAAAAAAAGTATTTCAAGCAGTGTCTCGCAGGGAGCACGTATTTGTTGATATTATTACTGTTGTTTTTATTATTGGTTTTGTCAGCATGCCGCCCCTCCCCTTTCCCTCCAGCTCAGTAAATGTAGATTATCCCACAGCCAACCTGTAGGAGAAGACTGTGGATCACCTGGAGATTTTGCTGTGACTCTCAGCAGTGCCCTCGGACATTCCAGCATAATCCTAAAATGGCCCTTTAACAATTCTGCAGGAAGAGACACATCCATCCCTCCCAGCAGGCTAGCCCATATCACACCCGCCACTCTACGCTTGGATAAAAATCACAATTTTTCACCTGTAATTTTTTTTTTTTTTCCAACCTTCAGCTCTTCTACTTGTTTTTCCCCTCTTCCTGCTGGTTCCTGAGTGTGACCAAGCATTCTCTGAGTTCTGTAGACCCTCAGAGGGTCTTGCATAAATTGGACCAGGGCTGCTATTGGTCGGGATGAAACCCATGCAACCCATGGATAGACTCAGTACTTGATTTCTGATTTTTAGAAAATCTACAGGAAATGAAAAAGGAAGCATAAAAAGTTAAATGCCCTGTGGGTTTCTTGTTAATCCAATCATTTCATTCTTCATGCTACTATAGATCCAGAATGATACCACCCTTATTTGAAGAAATGGAGAATAAATACTAATACCTTCCCCAAACATTGCAGGACTCTGCGGTTTCCTTCAAGACGTCCTTTCCATTTGGGGATGGACTTGAACTTGACAGATGGAGGAGCATCATTGAGCTCGCTCCTTTTGTTAGCAGCTTGGGCTTCCCAGGCCCTTGGCTCACGGCATCCCTTTACGATGGACAGGATGTGGCAGCACAGGTTGGGTGTGCTGTTTTAGATGGAGCTCTGAATCTCCAGACTGTGAGTAGTTTAATTCATACCCTCCATGTAGCTTTGCCATTGACATTTATTAGCCAAGAGTGTTGCTGCCAACACAAGTTTCGAGTAGACTGTGGTGTAAACAGATTTCCTCTTTACACATTCTAATCAGCGCAGAAGGACTGTTTTTATTGAAACCGTATCTCAGCCAAGTTCTCCACACATGTAGGCACACATGTACAGAGTTTAAGTTGTATTTATGGTTGGTAAATGTTCTAATTATGGGGCTGCATGTGTTCAGAGACGAAAATCAAATCAGCGAGCATGGGAGGCCAGGATGCCCTTCCGCTCTGGTCTGGGTTCTTGATGCTTTTAGGCTTTGAGAAATCAATGCTGTAAAATGGTGGGTGACAAGCCAGGCAGACGTTTGACTCCTGGCTGATTTGCAACGTTATCTACAGATTTGCTTTGTTCCTTTGATGAGATGAAGTTTGATTCCTTACCGCCTGCTTCACCCTCACGTATCACAGAGCAATTTCCAACATGTTGCTCTTCTGGACAATGTCCTCAGCCTCAATTTTCCATATTAGGATACGTGAGATGCTAAAATAAAAAGGGACATCATGGACATTGTGCCCACCAGCTCAGTCCCATGCTACTGTCATGCTGCTGCTGCTGAGTAGCTTCCCCATCACCAAGCAGGACCCAGGCTTCTTTGGGACTCACCTAAGGAGAGGTTTTGACGTCTTCCCCATCGTCACTCAAGAATGCAGTTCTGGGAGTTCCCCTCGTGGCACAGCAGAAACGAATCCAACTAGTATCCATGAGGACGTGGGTTCGATCCCTGGCCTTGCTCAAGGATCTGGCGTTGCTGTGGCTGTGATATAGGCTGGCAGTCGTAGCTCTGATTTGACCCCTAACCTGGGAACTTCCATATGCTGTGGGTGTGGCCCTCAAAGGCAAAAAAAAAAAAAAAAAAAAAAAGAATGCAGTCCTGGCCACAGCAAACTGATACGTACTAAAGGGTTTTGCACGTAGCTACTGCTGCTGCTATAGAGTTCAGTCAAGGAGGTTTTTGTTTGCATAAATGGGCAAATTGTGTCATCCAAGGCTATGGAGAACATAATGTAGCCAGGGCTCTTCAACCGCAATACTTTTGCTGCTGCAGGCAAAATGCCTTTCTGGGGTAGCTTTGAGTTGACAGATTACCAAGGGAAATTTCTGTCTCACCCACACTCTCAGATTATTCAGTTTACTTTTTAACACACCACTTGGCCCTCCATGTAGACGGTGTGGTGCAGACGTGGCACCCTCACGTGAATAATTTTCTTGCTGACAACTAAAAAGTAAAGGCATCTGCGGCCGTCAGATGGGGCACCTCACGTTGGTTCCAGATGTCAAGCTGATTAATGGTAGAGTCAGAGCTGCCAGCATCTAGGCTACATGAGTGTGTAGATCCCCAGGAAACAACCCTGGAGGTTGTGGCATCAGCGGGTAGAGATATTTGCACCGATATTGAATAGCTGCCAGTCCTTCTGTATCAGCCTAGTGAATCGTGGATTCCTCCAGTATGCAAACCCCCACACATAACACTTGTCAGCCACTTTTCATGTTTCTTAACTCAGTGGGTTTGTTCCCTTAAATTAACATCTGTATGTCTATGCTAAGAAGTCCAACCCAGGAAGGCCTGAGTGGAAAAAGCCCAATATAACGTTAGGATCTTTGTGATAATGAAACAGTACATTTCTATGGTACTTCTGATTTTCTAAGCACCACTGTGTTTACTTGCTTTCTGACTTGTGGCTTCCGTCCCTGTGAGGAAGGTTGAGAAAGGTGGGATCATGTAAGCCATCCAGGGCTTGTGTTTTGAAATACTCTGTGGATATAAGGTGTCCTTGTCTCTCCCCATCTCCATGGGCCACTTTGAGATGGATGAATAGTCTAGCGAGGGTCATGCAGTTTAGTCAGCACAAGATTACAAACCCATTCACCACCCTGCTCATTCTCTGAAACCCGTTTCTCAAAGTGTGGTCCCTGGGGTAGCATCTGCATTACTTCAAACCTACTGGATCAGAGCTTCTGGAAGTGGGCCCAGCAGTGTGTTGGTAAAAGCCCTTGAGGTGAGGTGATTCTTTTTTTTTCTTAATTATAGCTATTGACAATGTTGTGCCAATTTCTGCTGTACAGCAAAGTGACTCAGTCATACATATTCTAATGCACATTTCAGTTCGAGAACCACTGGCCTGAGCCGATAGTTCCCAATTTGTGTTTCTTGGACCCCAGGGCCCAGTGGACATAATGATGAAACCCCATAAGCTATTTGCAAAATTGCATGAAACTTAATGAAAATCATACTTTTAGTGTTACTTTTTAAAACTGTATATATCTTTACATATGGCTGATAAATGAACATTTGGAAATTGATTATTAATCAATGCCATTTGGTATTCTTTCATCATGTAATCACTCTTTTTTATTGTTGTTGTTGTTACATTTTTTTCTTTTTCTTTTCTTTTTTTGGGGCCACCCTGCAGCATATGGAGTAACTGGGCCAAGGATCAGATCCGAGCCATAGCCACAGCTATGGCAATACCAAATCCTTAACCCACTGTGCCAGGCCAGGGATCGAACCTGCGTTCCAACGCTGTAGAGATGCTGCTGATCCCTTCGTGTCACAGCAGGAACTCTGATGATGCAATCACTCTTTTAATCATTTATAGATTATCTACTATCTCTGTGCTAGACACTGGCAGAGTCAAAGATGGTATGGTTCCCACTCTTGACATAATTATAGGCTTGTAAACAGATTGTTGCAATACAACACACTAAGTACTAATAGGCACATTTAAACAGCACTGTTACAGAAAAAATCTTCTGAAACACTTGGGGGAAATAATCTTCAGACTTGGCTGTATGGCTTCAAGGCTTTGTGCTTGAACTTGGATGATTAGAATGGGGAGAGATGGAATGGCAGGGCAACTCCCTCTTCATTCCTCACCCATCCTGCTGAGAACCAGCAGAAACAAAGGCCAGTTCTGGGTTCTGGGTTTGCCCTCCTCTTGGAACTTCCTGCCTTTCCTGGGCGACAGCATTTCTGATTATGAGATGCACTGATAGAGTATTTGAAAGACTCACAGAGGCTCTGCGTTAGTCAGGAGACCTGGAAATTAAGATGCTTAACGTATCTTTATAGACACCTCATCTTTTATTATAACAGACAATTATTTAAAAGACATTCTAAATTGGCTTGATTTGGAATCTCTTTAGAAAACATTTCAGTTTTATCTGGGTACAATTACTTCAGAAAATACGTAGTTTTCATTTCCGTTCAACTGTTTCACAGGTCTTTGCCTTAAAAAAAAAAAACAAAAACCCCATGATTATGTGGCAGGAAAAAAAATACTCGCTGGGTTCATTTTGCTTTCGGATTGCAGTGAGGTTTGTCCCTGTTTGTCAGGTTCTTGGTTCCAAAGTCTCAAGCCTAAGCAGATGACGGGCCCACTTCTGTGCTTCCTCTCGAGTTTCCTTTCTGTCTGTAATTCCACTTCAGAATGTCTGTATGCGCAAAGTACATCCAGCATAACTAATAGGAGAGGAAGGGGAAGGGGCAGAGCAGAGACTTTCATACCAGGAAACTTCATGTGCAGCAACTTCTATGGAGAACCTTAGCGATTGCTTTCTTCTGGTCGGGGTGTGCTTCTGGTTCTAAATGAGGTGTTAGTGTTTGTGGGGTGATAACCTTGTCCCACTGAATTATGATGAGAAAACAACCCAGTTGCCTACAGAGCCAACAACAAATCTCAGAACTGCGTAACTCATCCGTCAAACAAATTGTATTTTAGGAAATGCAGGACAGAGAAAAATGCACGGAAGAAAAGGAGGTTTATTTATTTGTACAAAAGTAGAACGACAGGCGTTTGAGTGGATCCAAATAGCATTTAGGGAGAAAAAAATGTGATTCATTGCCAGCTATTAAATCTTGTTTATCCTTCTTTAAACTAACCAGAAACACATTTTGGAAAAACGCTAGTTAACAGTTGAAGCATTGACAGCCTCCTGTTGTGCTGCTTTGCCTTCCCTGCCTTCCAAGCGGGAGGCGGTGGAGCCAGAGAGCGTTGTTTCCAGAGTCCGCGGCAAGGCTTGCATTCCTGCCCTTCTTGGGAAGCTCACCCTCAGACTCTGGGAGAACTCTGCCACTTTCTTCAGAGAGGGGTGCTCACCTCAGGGCAGTGGCAAGAAGGTCCACCTTTGCAAGTGCGCTCAGATGAAAGACCCAGAAGGACACCAGACATTACCCGGACACAGTGATGGATGAAAGGACATGTCCTTCAGACAGTGCCATGAACCAATAGCCAGTCACTGTCATAGTATCTCCTAGACCAAGATCTGACCTCTTCAAACCTCGTTCCAGACAGGGCTACGGGACTGAAATTCTTAACAGCATTTGACAAAGATCCGAGAAATTTGCTAAAGTCCAAGGATCTGGTGGGAGAAAACCCTCTGGGCTGTGGTATATTATGGTGGCCTCTTCCAGCCCTGCCCTGCACTCTTCCTGCTATAGGGGCCGTGAGGGAGCACCTTTTATAGCTGCTTCTGCTGCCCACCCCCCCGCGCTCTAGCGCCCCATTATTATGTATTTAAAAACTGGGGGAGTTCCCATTGTGGCGCAGTGGAAACAAATCTGACTAGGAACCATGAGGTCGCAGGTTCGATCCTGGGCCACGCTCAGTGGGTTAAGGATCTGGCATTGCCGTGAGCTGTGATGTAGGTCACAGACTTGGCTTGGATCCCATGTTGCTGTGGCTGTGGTGTAGGCCAGCAGCTGCAGCTCCGATTCGACCCCTAGCCTGGGACCCTCCATATGCTGCAGGTGTGGCCCTAAAAAGCAAAAAATAAAATAAAATAAAAATTGGGGTTGTCCATGCCCTTAGAATTCAAGGGACTGTGCCTCCTGCAGGAATTAGCTTGATTTGATTAATTATAAAAATATACGCATTTCTGAAAGAAGCTGCTAACATCTTTTTGTTTCCCAAGCAAACAGTTCCACCACTGGGATTATTTAGGGTTTGTGATCTCAGTGGTGTTGAGAGGGGTGACTGGGCTGAGTTTAAGGCCACAGAGTAAGGCCCAAGTGGTCTCATTAGGTCCAAGAACTGTTCTCCTCTTTCCCCTCCCACCGCAGTGGTCCACACAGAGAGAGTAGCTGCACAGTGGTTTGCTGACCTCCGAGCCTCGGAGCACTCAGCAAGCAAAGCGCTCTCTGCCCCCGCTGGCTGCTGTCCTTCCTCTTCCCTCATAACCTTCAACTTTTCTCTTTTGCCCAACGCATCACGTTCCCTCACATATTTCTGTTAGTATTACAAATTCCTTGAGGACAAGAACTGCATCTTATTCATTTTCACATCCCTTCTCTCATCTGAGTGCCTACCACATAAAGTCAGGCGTTGAAAACCAGTGGTGGGGGAGTTCCCATCTCAGCGCAGTGGAAACGAATCCAACTAGGAACCATGAGGTTGCGGGTTTGATTCCTGGCCTCTCTCAGCGGGTTAAGGATCTGGTGTCGCAGATGTAGCTCGGATTCCGCATTGCTGTGGCTATAGTGTAGGCCGGCGGCTACAGCTCCGATTCGACCCCCAGCCGGGGAATGTTTATATGCCATGGGCGCAGCCCTAAAAAGACAAAAAAAGGAAAAAAGAAAAACAGTGGTGGAAATGATCCTCCTATGAGCAGATGTAGGGCCTTCTCACCTGCCATCATCATGAGCCACCTAGGCTGGGTCTGCACAGGTTCAAGGTGCAGGTTAAGACACATTTCTCTCCAGATGGCTACCTAATACCTAGTTTGGGATGACTCTCTCTCTCTCTCTCTCTCTTTTTTTTTTTTTTGCATTTTAACTAACTCTAGAAACAGCATTTCAGCCTTTTACCCATGACAACAAAGAAACAGCCTTCGTCATCCTCCTGTGAGTTTCCTGAGCATCTGCACTTGTAGAATGAACATCCATCTGAATTACTGCAACAGTACCTACAAGTTTTATTAGACAAGAGGAACATCAAAGAGCCTGAGAGGTCAGAGGAAGACAAACTTAGAGAAGAAGAAAGTGTGCCTTCTCTTCTGGCTCTTTGGCCAGGGTAGAACTTGACAGAAGGAATGAAGAGAAAGGCACAGAGCATCATAATAGTTCAGAAGCGTCAGAGTGTGTCTTCTTCTGGAAGGTGGAGTTTAGCAGATTGAGCATCATTAAATCCCTCTTGTCTCAGAAGGAAAAATCTGGGTATGAGATGCACCAAGGCATGAGGTGTTAGTGGGGATCCAGCCTAGTCATTCTCTGATTCTCACCATAGAACACAAAGACCTTAAAAAGTCAATGAATAAAGTTTCTAGGTGCTATAGACTGAGTGTTTGGGTCTTTCCAAAATTCATATATCGAACCTTAATCCTCAATGTGATGGCATTTGGAGGTGGAACTTTTGGGAGGTGACTAGGTCCTGAGAACGGAGCCCTGGTGAATGGGACTGATGTCCTTTCGGAACAGACCCCGGAGAGCTCCCTCCTGCCTCCTGCCCTGTGAGGACACAAAGGAAAAACTGCTGTCTGCCCCCGGCCGAGAGCTCTCTCTGAACCCAACCCTGCTGGAACCCTGACCCTGGGCTTCGTGCTTTTAGAACTGTGAGGAATAAATTGTTGTTGTTTCTAAGTCCTCCAGGCTATGGTAGTTTGTTACAACAGCCTGACCTAAGACATCATACTGTACTTTACAAAATCTTGGTGTTCCTGCTGTGGCTCAGTGGTTAACGAATCTGACTAGGAACCATGAGGTTTCGGGTTCTATCCCTGGCCTTGCTCAGTGGATTAAGGACCATGAACTGTGGTTGTTGGCTGCAGACCCGGCTTGGATCCCGTGTTGCTGTGGCTCTGGTGTAGGCTGGCGGCCGCAGCTCCGATTGGACCCCTGGCCTGGGAACCTCCACATGCCGTGGAAGCGGCCCTGGAAAAGGCAAAAAGACAAACTGTAATTTACAAAATCTTAACTCTTTGCACCTAATCCCTTGACTACCTCCCCCATAGGCTGGTGTTTCTGGGAAGAATAGTGGTGAATGGAATGTGGACCGGACTGGAGGCTCAGGAGAGGAGCAGAGCCAGTAGCGGGAGGCAGTGGGAACTCCCTGCAAGGGTCCTCTGACACGGGCCTGGCTTCCTTTGCAGCGTTTCCTCTTTCCAGGGAAACTGTGGTCTCCACCAAGGGTTAGCATCAGACCATCACATGGTACCCTCTGTGCTTAGAGCTTCATATCCAGGAGCATGGCAGCAAGGACAGCACAGGGGTCATTTTGCCTCACACTCCTGCACTGAGGACAAGAATCTCAAAAAATAATTGCTGGTCTTCAACCCAGCAATTCCCCTCCTAGGTGCATATCCAAGAGACCTGAAAATGTATCTTCACATGCAAACTTATAAATGTTGACAGCAGTGCTATTCATAACAGCCAAAAAGTAGAAACAATCCACATATTCATCGCCTGATGAATGACTCAACAAATGTGCTATGACCATACACTGAATATTATTCAGCTCTAAAAGACATAAAATGCTGATACATGATAGAACATGGATGAACCTCAGGAACATCATGCTAAGTGAAAGAAGCAAGACACAAAGGCCATGTAGAATGTGATTCCATTCAGATGAAATATCCAGAATAGGCAAATCCATGGAGAATGAAAGCAGATTTGTGGTTGCAAGGGGTTGGGGGATGGGATCGTGGGGAGTGACTGCTAATGGGTGTGGGATTTCTTCTGGGGGTGATTGAAATGTTCCGATAGTGGTGATGTTTACTTAACATTGTGAATATACTAAAATGCACTGAATTATACATTTTAAAATAGTGAATTTGGAATTCCCATTGTGGCTCAGCAGGTTACAAACCCAACTAGTATCCATGAGGCTGCAGGTTTGATCCTTGGCCACGCTCAGTGGGTTAAGGATCTGGCATTGCTGTGAGCTGTGGTGTAGGTTACAGACACAGCTCGGATCCATGTTGCTGTGGCTGTGGCGTAGGCCAGCAGCTGCAGCTCTGATTCGACTCCTAGCCTGGGAACTTCCATATGCATGGGTGCAGCCCTAGAAAAGGGCCCCCCCCCAAAAAAAGTGAATTTTATCTCAATAAAAATGCAGTTTAAAAGAAGTAAACCAGTCAAGTTGCTGGGAAGCAGCAGCCCCCTCCTTTCTTCTCTCCCGCAGCCAATTGGGAACGTTGTTCAAACACTCGCCCCCATTCCCCACCCCAGACCTGCATTTTGAGCTCATTTCTTGGCTCTTCCATCTTTTCTTCCACCTTCTATCCACGTCACTGCACTTCAGTGACTATCCTTTGAGACTCAAATGGATATTCATTTCTTTTCTTTGTTTTTAAATACTTCACTGTTTCCTTGATTTGACATACTGTAACTGTATTTTATTTGTCTTTTTAGGGCCGTACCCACAGCAAATGGAGGTTCCCAAGCTTAGGGTCAGTATTCATTTCTGACTACTCCTTTTTGTGCCTTGGGTCTCTGGGGCTCTGTAGATCTAGACAGAGATCCCAAGTCACCACTCAGTCTCTGAGAACCCTGTGCCTCTGAGCTGCTCCCTGTGCAAGTTGGACTTCTCCAGTGTTGCAAAGCAGCAGGCGAGCTGCCTTAGGAGACTGACTGAGCAACAAGGCTTGGCAAAATGCCAACTCGGGCAATCTGTTTTTTTTTTTTTTTTTTTTTTTTTTTTTCTGTTGTCACTTCTGCTGTCGCAAGAGAAGCCTTGGGTTAAAGAGATGCCTCCATCACAGGATTCCTGAGGGCCCTCGGTTTGTTCTTCTACCTCTTTCCTCCCTGGCAGGTGCTGGCACAGGCCCCTCCCTCAGGCCACCTATGTGGGATCTACACATCTATTTAGCTATAAGAATGAGAGTTTTTCAAGATACAAACCTCACAAAAGTGGGAGTTCAGGCACCCATTGTGTCCACTCTGAGATCCCTTGGCTGCAAGCCTCTCTGCTCACCTCTCATATGTGACTTCCTGCTTTGCTCTCCAGGTGATGCCTTTCTTTCCTCCTGGTCTCAGGTCCTCAGTCCAGGCATTCCAGGTGCTCACTTACTTTTCACCCATTTCCAATAATCACATCCAGGAGTGTTTTTATTCCCATAGAGGACTCAAAAGGACAGACAAAATGGAAAGCTTCTTATCATACTAGTTCTGGGAAGAAAAGGGAAATCACATTCCAGCAGCGGCTTTTAAGCAGACACGCTGAGATGTGATGCAAATGAAGCGGTACTGCCTCATCCAGACCAAAAGAGTTTAAGCTGGTTCATAAAAATGAAGGCTTTGAGTTTATTTTTTTTTAACTAATGCAAAAGCCCAGAATAGTCAAGTAGGCCGAAGCGTATTCAATGATTCACATCGGATCGCTGGCCATTGTTTAGTCCGTGAGGAGCTCCCATGGAAAAGGCTAGTCGTTTATCTGCAGATTTAATGAAAACACATAGCTCTAAGCATTTCGTAGCTTACTGAGCTATCTCTTGCAGGCCAGAGAGAAGATGTTTGTGGAGTTAGTAGCATGTCTTCCTCAGTTGTGAGGGTAGGATAGTTAGAGTGCTGTGGTATAAGCAACAGAGATTCTGGGTGACCCATGTAAAAGGGAGCTTTTTGGTAGCTCTCTGGATTTCACAGATGGACAGGGGACCTGGAGAACCAGGCTTGGGGAGGGAAGTAACCAAGACTGCTCCAGAGGGAGGAAGCCTATAGTGTGGGAATGATACCACAGTCTGATAAGGCAAAGTTGCCACCCTTGGCTCACTCCAAATTCCAAGTTTTGATAGGAAGCATCCAATTGGTTGAGGGTGTGATGGTGCCTTTCCTACTGTGATGAGAAGGAAAGGATCTAGTCCCTCAGCTTCTGTGTGGGAAGTGGGTGTCGTCTTATCAAAATTACACACAGAGGGAAGAGGTAATTCTCCCCAAAGATATCGCATTTAGGAAGTGGGAGCAGATGCTTGGTGGACCAAAACCAATCATTGCTTCTTTTATTTGAAGTATAGGACCTCACTTGAAACAAACAAAGATAGCCTCTCTCTGAAGGAGGGTGTCCATTTAGCTGTAGGGAAGTGTTTACCATAAGACCCTCACTTTATGGGAATTCTGGCGAAGGTGATATATGAGTATGAGCCAAAGGAATATCTGAAACTCTTTCTAACTCTCCTGCTCAACTGGTTGTGCAGACTTGACTGATTCAGTGGAGAAAGTGAGGTAATATTTATACATAGACAGGTAGAGCATTTGTACAGTGAGTCTGAATTAAATTAGGTAAAGGTGAGCTGAATAAACCTCCTTTGTGAGGGTCTTCAGATGTTTTTTCCTATCAAAACTTTAATAGGTGATTAGCTCTTTAGCCACCAAGAGGTATGGCACAAAGAGACTCACGATGCACACAGAACCATCAACATCCACAGCATGTGGAGATATATATATCTCCACATGTGCTTTTAGCCAGTGACAGCAGCATGGCACCCAAGGAATGGCAGCCTCCCATCCTACACAGGCAGTCAGCCCAGAAGGGCCCTGCTGGATAATCCTGGGTAGAGCGTGTTAGGCAGTGCTGTTAAGTGGGCTATTTACTTTGCTGTGGTCTCTCCTGCCATTTACATTTTGTTCAGGCAAACGTGTTAAACGTTGGTGGCTGAAAAAGGTCTACTGTGCTGGTGCTGGACCTGTTCCAAAGAAACAGGCGAGGATCATGCTGGACCACATTGTAAGTTTTACAGCGACTCATGCCCCCTGAAGGATACGGTTGAGCAAACACCGGGTAAAGTTCAGCAGGCAATTAGGAACTGGTGGAAGTCCTTTGACATTGTGGAAGAGCACACATGTATCATAGCAAGCTGGGGAGATTTAGCGAAAATTATATGAACGAGAGTGGAAGAGCTGTGTCCAGAGACATGTCATGACTTCAGGGAACTGGAGAGAATGGTCGTGTGCTCCCCAAGGCACAGTCTTCACCATGTCCAGAGGGAGTGGCCAGGCAGTGCCCCCTCTCCTGGAAATGCCTCCTCCTCACTCCAGGGAGCCTGTTTGTCTCAAGGATTTGCTCTTTCCCCACTGGTTTCCCAGGGAATTGACTCAGCTTTTCACACTTGCAGAGCAAGTCAGTATTCAGCATGGTTTTGTGGTTGCAATAGGTATTCCTTTAGGATTCATGGTGGCTAAACCACAGATAACATTCTCCTTGCCTCTTTGTGTAATCTTAGTAATAAAGTGCTTGGCCAATATTTTATTGATTATTGAGAATTATGAATAATAATGGTTGTGTTTGCTGGAGAGCTTCTGGGGAAAGATAATTAGAAGCACATTTTTGTCAAGCAATGAAACAATTGTCATATATTAGTTTTTAAGGAATTCTTCTGAGAGAATTAGGATTGCTTCTTTATTAAGAAAAGCTTCTAAAATAAAGACCATGATGCAATGCTAAAGATTAATGTTTTGCTTGAGCAACTTAGACATAAGTTTGTTAGAAGTATTATTAGTAATGAAGAACTAAAACATAAGATTAGTTGCTATGGTTATACAGCCTCCCCCTCTAGAAAATTTTTTTGGCTTCAAAGACTGGGCACATTGAATAGAATCCAGCGATGTAGGTTTCTCTCATATTCTTGGGCTTCTTAATATAAGAATCATGCGGAGTTCCCGTCGTGGCGCAGTGGTTAATGAACCCGACTAGGAACCATGAGGTTGCGGGTTCGGTTCCCTGCCCTTGCTCAGTGGGTTAACGATCCGGCGTTGCCGTGAGCTGTGGTGTAGGTTGCAGACGCGGCTCGGATCCCGCGTTGCTGTGGCTCTGGTGTAGGCCGGTGGCTACAGCTCCGATTCAACCCCTAGCCTGGGAATCTCCATATGCCGTGGGAGCGGCCCAAGAAATAGCAAAAAAAAAAAAAAAAAAAAAAAAAAAAAAAGAATCATGCATTTTAATATGTTTATAAAACATTCTAAAAATACTTAAGTGTGTGTCAATATGAAGACTGAAATGGCAGTGGCTAAATTATTTGTTTCACATATAGTATAGCTAAAGAAATGGAGAAATGTGTGAGGAGTATTTCACAGACTGAGACAAATCACTTTTTAAATTGTAGATCTCTAGATCCAGCCGAGGATGAATTCTTTTTGAAATCAAACATTAAAATAGAATCAATATTATGTCTATGACCTCATATATTCCTCTTGGGTAGACCCATAGGAAAAACCCTTTCAAGTCTCTGTTAATACATGATTCTTACCATTTCTCAAGCTTTTAAATAAGGACATAAAAATGATAACATTTTAGCATGGTGGAAAGGATTGTTGACTGGGGTAGGGACACTAGTTAGGAGGCTATTGCCGGAATTTTTTTTTTTTAATTTAAAAATTTTTATGGGAATTCCCATCGTGGCACAGTAGTTAACGAATCCAGCTGGGAACCACGAGGTTTCGGGTTTGATCCCTGGCCTTACTCAATGGGTTAAGGATCCAGTGTTGCCGTGAGTCCATTGTTGCTGTGGTCTACATCACAGACGCGGCTTGGATCCCGAGTTGCTGTGGCTGTGGTGTAGTCCAGTGGCTACAGCTCCGATTAGACCCCTAGCCTGGGAACCTCCATTTGCCGCCAGTGTGGCCATAGAAAAGACAAAAAAAAAAAAAAATTATGGTCGCACCTGCAGCATATGGAAGTTCCTGGGCCAAGGACTGAATCCGAGCCACAGCTGCAACCTATGCCACAGTCATGGCAACCCTGGATCCTTTAACCCACTGTTCCAGGCTGGGAATTGAACCTGTGCCTCCATAGTGACCTGAACCACTGCAGTCTGATTCTTAACCCACTGTGCTACAGTGGGAACTCCTGTTGCAACAATTTGAGCAAAAAAAAAAAAAAATGCTGGCGGAGATAGTAAGAAGTTAATAGTTCTTGTTAATAGTTTTTGTAAGAAGACTCACCAGGATTTGCTGGTGGATTGCTTGTGAGTGTAGGACTCAAACATGACTGCAAGGTGTTTGCTCTGAGCAGGCAGAAGAATGAAGTTGCCATTTCCTGGCATAAGAGAGCTGTAAGAAGAGCGGATTTTGGTTGGGGAGTGGATGGTTCAGGAGTTTGGCTTTGGACCACTAAGTTTGAGATGACTTTACCCCTTCCAAGGGAAGACGCTGAGGAGTTAGCTGGACTAAGACTCTGGTATTCAGGTGAGAGGTCCGGGCTGGAGATGGAAATCAGTACGGCATCCATGCTTATGTGCTATTGAAAGACTTGAGAGGAGG
This sequence comes from Sus scrofa, assembly GCF_054392235.1. Lineage (NCBI taxonomy): Eukaryota > Metazoa > Chordata > Mammalia > Artiodactyla > Suidae > Sus > Sus scrofa. The sequence continues at coordinate 92,969,778 of NC_139384.1, read as the reverse complement.
GAAGCTGAGGACAGAGGACAAAGAACCCTGGCATATACCGGGATGCAGAGATCGGGCAGAAGCTATGAATCAGCACAAGAGACTGTGACGCGGCCAGAGAGGGAGGGAGGTGGAGAACGCAGACAGAGTGGTGTCCCAGAGGACAAGAGAAGAACGTCGTTTAAGAAGAAAAGAGTAATCACCCAGTCAATTGCTCCTGTAAAGTGGGAAAAGATAACTGAGAAATAGGGTGACCAAATGTCGTAGTTTGCTCAGGATTCTTCCAGTTTTTTTTTTTTTTTTTTTTTTTTTTTTAATGGGCCTCACCCATGGCATATGGATGTTCCCAAGCTAGGGGTCAAATCAGAGCTGCAGCTGCCAGCCTACGCCACAGCGACAGCAATGTGGGATCCAAGCTGCATCTGCGACCTACACCACAGGTCACAGCAAAGCTGGATCCTTAACCCGCTGAGCAAGGCCAGGGATCAAATCCAAGTCCTCATGGTTACCAGTCGGATTTGTTACCGCTGAGCCATGACAGAAAATGCAGGACTCTCCCAGTTTTGACATTAAACCAGATGGGGTGGCTGGTCACCCAACCAGTGAGAAAGGGCCATTCCTTAGCAGCATATCGGTCAGGAGTGATGTAGGCAAGAAAAGCTTGTTTGGAATAGTGGAGACAAGTGTGGACAAAGCAGAATGGAGTGGGTTGCTTTTAAGAGAGAAAAGATGGAATTATTGTTACATAACACATAATATTGTTATATCATTGTTCTTACATAATAAAGTTATGTAAGAATTATTTTATTTTTTACAGCTGCCTTCTGAAGTATTTAAGAGAGAGATGTCATGTTATCTGAGACTTGCTTTAAAATGCTTCAGCAAGGAAAAACAATAATTAATAATTCCATAATAATTAAATCTAGGTGATGTGATTATGGGGTTCATTAGAACATTCTCTATGTTTATATATGATTGAAATTTTTATGAGAAAAGGTTTTTAAAAATTGAAAGAAAGTGAACGGGAGAAAAGGAATTGGAGGCATCAGGAATACACAAATCTTTTGAGTTCTGCTGTAAAGGAGAGTAAAGCAATGGACAGTATCTAGATTGGTCTCTGGAGAGGTTTTGTTTTGTTGTAAGATGGGAGGGAGTTCCCATCGTGGCTCAGTGGTTAATGACTCTGACTAGGAACCATGAGGTTGCTCAGTGGGTTAACAATCCGGCGTTGCCGTGAGCTGTGGTGTAGGTTGCAGACGTGGCTCGGATCCCGAGTTGCTGTGGCTGTGGTGTGGGCTGGTGGCTACAGCTCCGATTCAATCCCTAGCCTCGGAACCTCCATATGCCACGGGAGCAGCCCAAGAAATGGCAAACACACACACACACACACACAAAGATGGGAGAAGTTACAGCATGTGTGCATGTTGATGTGGAAACACAGATGAGGCAGGTAAGGCGGGGCAAATGCAGGTGTGCTCTACTTGAGTCGGGACAAAGTAAGGGGCCAGTTCAGGGCAGGTGGAGGGCTCGGTCTTCGACGTGATGGTGCTGAGCTTATCCACAGTCAATAGGAATTTGGCGCATTCCAGAGGGCATCTGGTGGGGGTGTCTAGGGTGGTAGGGTGGGGGATTGGTCAGATTGGGGGAGTACACCAAGCTCAGTGGGGGCAAGTCCTAGTGAGAGATTGGGATTCTTGGGATTCTTATGGTGATGGCTAAATACCCAGAGAGTCAGCATAGATTGGGCATCATGGAATCAGCCACATCCGGCAGATGTGGGGGTGAGACTGAGAATTATGGGGAGGGGTGATACTGCAGAGGGGTGGGTCATCAGGAAACCCAGGGAGCTCTGCAAGTGTGTCCCCACCTCACCAAGTCCCAATTCTCCCTGTGAATCAACCTGTGGCGTTTGGGACCCACGGATGTTCTTGTCAGAAAGAGGAGGAAAGTCAAAAAACTGAGGGCAAAAGCAAGAGTCATGTACTAAGGAGAATTAGAAGGAGAAGTCTTTTAGCTCCCAGACCTGATGAGGCCAAGATGGGGACGTTGTGAAAACAAAAAGTGCCAATAACTTTACTAATGGGTCACAAGCCCATGAAGTTCAAGATCAGTTTAAGCTCTTCTTTGGTGGTTCTGCAGACTTTGCAGGGGCAGAAAATTAGTCATGTGAAATGGAATCTTCTCCCTTATGAGTTTAAGGGCTTGCTAACCACAATTTATGAAGACACCGAGCTTTGTCTTTTATCTGTAATCGGAATGGAAAATATAAGGCTTAGTGGCTGTCCAGTAATTTCCCAAAACTTGTGAACATATCACGCGGACCTCAAAAATAATCGTATTATATCGTTAAAGAGATTTCTGTACCCACTACTATATATAGAATAAATAATCAACAGGGACTTACTGTATAGCACGGGGAACTCTATTCAATATTCTGTAATAACCTATATGGAAAAAGAATCTGAAGAAGATTGGAAATATGTATATGAGCACTGCATCACTTTGCTGTACACCTGAAACTAACACAAGATTGTAAATCAACTGTACTTCAATATAAACTGGAAATTAAATGAAAAATATAGAGAGAGAGATACTGTGCACTGGCGTCTTCTGTGCTGTGTCCTGCTGGTACCTGCTGGTACCTGCTCAGGAGGACACAGGAAACCCAGCTCCAGGCCTAGACAAAGTTCTCCCTGATCCACTCATCCCAGACTCCCTGTCCTGGGAAGTTCTGCAGTGGCCTCACACCACCCAATGTCACTCTTGAATGACCCCTGAAAGCAACCTTTAGTTGTTTGGCTCAGGCCTCACATCTCTGCCTCACATCTCGGGCCTCACATCTCTTTGGTTTCTCATGGTCTCTCAAGGAATCTATTATTTTGCAGCTCACACATTGCCTGGAAGAAAGCAGGTATATAATGAATATTTGTTGCATGAAGATCAAATGAATAAGTGAGGTTACTTATTTATTGAGCACCTTCTAGTTTGCAAACACTAGGCACTGAGGGAATGGTTGTAAATAAAAGAAATAAAAATCTCTGCCTCATGGGTCTGACCTTGTAGAGGAGGAAATCAATGTGTGGAAGCCTGAGCCCACACAGGTGGGCCAGGTGGGTGGCACCACAGTTCCCAGGTGGGAGGCAAAAACTGAACTTCAAAGTGAGGATGTCTTTTTTTTTTTTTTTGTCTTTTGTCTTTTTAGGGCTGCACTCAAGGCATACAGAGGTTCCCAGGCTAGGGGTCCAGTCGGAGCTGTAGCTGCTGGCCTATGCCACAGCCACAGCAACACGGGATCCCAGCCTCATCTGTGACCTACAGCTCAGCAACGCTGTGATTCCTAGCCCACTGAGCAAGGCCAGGGATTGAACCTGGGTCCTCATGGATACTGGTCTGGTTTGTCAACCACTGAGCCACGATGGGAACTCCAAAAGTGAGGAAGTCTTTAGTGACTATTCACTAAGAGCCTCTTGTGTGCCAGATGTTTTAAACATGCCATATAACTGTGCACAGCAGTATGCAATAGGTAGCATCGATCCCTATCTGAGAGAGATTCGAAATGGGGCTCAAAAGGGTGAGTCTCCCAAGACAATGGTGCTAAATTTGCAGAGCAGGAATTTGAGTGCAGGTCTCTCTGACTTTAGAGCTGGTATTTCTGACTACTACACTGCCTTGCTTCTCAGTCTCTGTTGAGCACTAGCAGGTGTGTTTCTGCTGGGAGGGTGGGGGCACCAGTCAATTCTCCTCCTGTATCTTGGGCATTAACTTGAGAGCAGTCACCTCTCTTGAAACCAGCCTTTGACACCGAGGCTACTCGATAGCCTTTAGCTATCTAGCTCTGGGGTTAATTTCCCTTTAACTACACATCCCTATCTAAAAGCAAGACCCTAAGTATGGGAACTATTTCACAGTTTGATAAATGCCGGTTCCCACCGTATGACTAAGGAAAAGAGTGATGCAGCTCAACCATCTGCCCACATCACCTAAAAATCAGTAGCAGTGCCCTCATAATCCCAGTTCCAAGTCATGCTCTGAATCCTAGACAACACTCCTGAATTATTGTTATTATTATTATTATTATTATTGTCTTTTTTAGGGCCGCACCCGCACCATATGGACGTTCCCAGGCTAGGAGTCGAATAGGAGCTGTAGCCCTAGGCCTATGTCACAACCACAGCAACCTGGGATCCGAGCCACATCTATGACCTACGCCGCAGCTCACAGCAACACAGGATCCTTCGCCCACTGAGCAGGGCTAGGGATCGAACCTGCATCCTCATTCCCACTGAGCCACAATGGGAACTCCCTATTGTTATTATTTTTTATTGCGGTATAGCTGACATAAAACATTATATTAGCTTCAAGTATACAATGTAATGATTTGATATTTGTGTGTATTGTAAAAGAGTTACCACAATAAGTCTAGTTAACATGCATCCCCATGCATAGTTATAGGATTTTCTTTTTTCCTTTGATGACAACTTTTAAGATTTACTCTCTTTAGCAACTTTCAAGTATGCAATATAGTATCATTAACTATAGTCACCATGCTATATTTACGTCCTCATGACTTATTCATTTTGTAAGTGGAAGTTTGTACGTTTTGACTCACTTCACCCGTTTTGCTCACCATCTGCCCCAGTCCCTGCCCACCTCTGGCAACCATCAATCTGTTCTCTGTATCTCTGAGCTTGGCTTTTATTTTATTGTTATTATTTTTCAGACTCCATATATTAGTGAGTTTATATGCTGTTTGTATTTCTCTGACTTATATCACTTAGTGTGGTGCACTCAAGGTCCATCTATGTTTGTTACAAATGGCAAGATTTCCTTCTTTTTTACAGCTGAGTAGTATTTCATTTTATATGTGTATATGTTACATTTTCTTTATCCATTCATCCATCAATGGACATTTCAGTTCTTTCTATATCTTGGCTATTATAAATAATATGGGGTTCGTATATCTTTTTGACATAGGATTATGGGATACATGAATATGGGGATTCATACACCTTTTTGTTTTCTTCAGCTAAATACCCAGGAGTGGAATTACTGAATTATATGGTAGTTCTATTTTCAACTTTTTGAGGAACTTCCATACAATTTTCCATCGTGGCTGGAAAATAACTAGTTTGCATTCCGACAAATAGTACACCGGGGTTCTGTTTTCTCCACATTCTCGACAACACTTGTTATTTCTTGTCTTTTTGATAATAGACATTCTGATGGGTGTAAGGTGATATCTCACTGTGGCTGTGATTTGTGTTTTCCTGATGCCCGGGGTTGCTGAACACCTTTTCATGCGTCTATTGGATATCTGTGTGTCTTCTCTGGTAAATGCCTATTTAGGTCTGCTCATCTGTTGGATTATTTGATGGTGTTTTTTTTTTCTTCCTCGTTTTTGTTTTGTTTTGTTTTCTTTTCTTTTCTTTTTAGGGCTGCTCCCGTGGCATATGGAGGTTCCCAGGCTAGGGGTCTAATTGGAGCCGTAGCCACCGGCCTTTGCCAGAGCCACAGCAACCCAGGATCTGAGCCGCATATGCAACCTACACCACAGCTCACGGCAATGCTGGATCCTTAACCCACTGAGCAAGGCCTGGGATCAAACCCGAAATTTCATGGTTCCTGGTCGGATTTGTTTCTGCTGCGCCATAATGGGAACTCCTGCTGTGTGAGTTCATTATTTATTTTGGATTTTAACCCCTTAGCAGATATGTGATTTGCAAATATTTTCTCCCATTTGGTAGGTTGTCTTTTCTTTCTGTTCCTTGGTGTGTAGAAGCCTTTTAATATGATGTAGTCTCACTCATTTATTTTTGCTTTTCTTGCTTTTGTGTTTGGTGTTGAATCGAAAAATCACCTCCAAGAGTGATGCCAAGGAGATTACCACCTATTTTTTCTACTAGGGATTTTATGGGTTTCAGGTCCTGCACTCAAGTCTTTACTCCATTTGAGTTAATTTTTGTGTAGTGAAAAGGGTGATCCAGTTTTATTATTTTGCACATGACTGTCCAGGTTTCATAACACCATTTATTGAAGAGTCTGTCCTTTCCACATTGTATGTATATTCTTGGTTCCTTTGCCATAAATTCATTGACCATTTATGTATGGGTTTTTTCTGGGCTTTCCTTTCTGTTTCATTGATATGTGTCTATTTTAAGACCATTACCATATTAGTTTGATTACTCTAGCTTTGTAATATAATTCAAAATCAGCAGGCATGATGCCTCTAGCTGTGTTATTTTTTCTCAAGTTTGCTTTAGCTATCTGGGTCTTTTGTGATTCCATGCAAATTTTCGAACTACTTGTTTTATTTGAATGAAAAAATGCCATTGTAATTTTGATAGGTATTGCATTGAATCTGTAGATGGCTTTGGGTAGTATGAACATTTTAATAATTTTAATTCTTTCAATTCATGAGCAAAGAATGTTTTTCATTTACTTGTGTCTCCAGTTTCGTTCGTCACTGTCTTATACTTTTTAGCATATAGTCTTTCACTTCCTGGTTAAATTTATTCCTAAGTATTTTATTCTTTTGTTGCAGTTGTAAGCAGGATTATTTTCTTAATTTATTTTTCTGTTAGTTCGTTATTAGTATATAGAAATGCAACAGATTTCTGTATATTGATTTTGTGTCTTGTCACTGTTTTTGTTTATTATTTCTAATAGTTTTGTTGGCGGAGACTTTAGGGTTTTCTATATATAAAGCCATGTCTTCCACAAATAGTGACAGTTTTACTTCTTCCTTTCCAGTTTGGGTGCCTTTTATTTCTCTTCTGTAATTACTCTGGCTAGACTACATTTAATAGAAGTGTTAATAATGGGTATCCTTACCTTATTCCTTATTTTATTTTATTTTTAAAGTTTTCTTTTGGGCACCACATCCATGGCATATGGAAGTTCCCAGGCTAGGGGTCGAATCAGAGCTGCAGTTGCCAACCTATGCCACAGCAATGCCGGATCTGAGCCACATCTGTGACCTACCCTGCAGCTTGCAGCAATGCCAGATCCTTAACCCACTGAGTGAGGCCAGAGATTGAACAAGCATCCTCATGGATACTAGTCGGGTTCTTAACCCACTGAGCCACAGTGAGAATTCCTTATTCTCAATTTTAGAGGAATAGCTTTTAGTTTTTCACCATTGAGTATAATGTTAGCTGTGGGTTGTCATACATAGCCTTTATTATGTTAGGGTATGTTCCTTCTCTACACGTTTTATTGAGAGTTGTAAAATAAGTGAATGTTGAATTTTGTCAAATGCTTTTTTGTCAAATGCTTTTTTCAATATGACCATTGAGGTGGTCATATTATTTTTTAGCCTTCATTTGGTTAGTGCGGTGTATCACATTGATTGATTTGTGGATGTGGAAGCATCCTGGCACCCCTGGAACAAATCCCACATGATTACTTGTGTGATCCTTTTAATGTACTGTTGAATCAGGTCTGCTTATATTTTGTGGAGGATTTTTGCATCTATATTCATCAGGGTTATCAGCCTGTAATTTTCTTTTTGTGTGTGTGTGGTATCATTATCTGGTTTTGGTAACAGGGTAATCCTGACCTTGTAAAACGAGTTTGAAGTGTTCCCTCCTCTTCTACTTTTTGGAAGAGTTTAAGAAGGATTGGTATTTTACTCTTTAAATGTTTGATAGAATGCACTAGTGAAGGCCATCTGGTCCTAGACTTTTGTTCTGGGGGAATTTTAAAATTACTGATTCGGTGTCTTTACTAGCAATCCTCTGTTCAGATTTTATGTTTCTTCATGATTCAGTCTTGGAAGGTTATATGTTTTTAAGAATTTATCTATTTCTTGTAGGCTTTCAGATTTGTTGGTGTATAATTGTTCGTGTAATCTCTTATGATCCATTGTATTTCTGTGATATTGGGTATAATATCTCTTTCATTTCCGATTTTATTTATTTGAGTGCTTTCTCTTTTTTTCCTGATTAGTCCAGCTAAAGCATTGTCTATTTTGTTGATATTTTTCAAATAAGCTCTTGATTTCATTGACCTCTTCTATCATCTTGCTAGCCACTACTTTATTTCTGCTTTGATCTTTGATATTTCTTTCCTTCTAACTTTTGGATTTGTTTTTTTCTAGATACTGAGGTAAATTTAATTTGTTTATTTGAGATTTTTCTGGTTTCTTGAGGTATATGTTTATCATTATGAACTTCTGTCTTAGAACTGCTTTTGTAGCATTCTATACATTTTAGTATGTTGTATTTCCATTTCCATTTGTCTCAAGATTTTTTTTTTAATTTCACTTTTTGATTTCTTCATTGGCCCATTGGTTGTTCAGTAGCATGTTGTTTAGTCTTCATACATGTGTGCATTTTCTAGCTTTTTTTTCTTATAATTGATTTCTAGTTTCCTTGTGGTTGGAAAACATTTTTGATATTATTTCATTCTTAAATTCATTAAGTCTTGTTTTATGGCCTAACATATGACTGATCCTAGAGAATGTTCCACATGCATTGAGAAGCGTGTGTATTCTACTGCTCTTGGATGGAATGTGCCAAGAACAGTCAGTGTCCCAAAAGGGAGGATCTCAGTTAACATCTAGATTCAGGATAATTGGAAGCCAGACCCTCAGGCAACAGCTTTTAAAGAATGCAAATATATGTAGTTCTGTGGCACCACAAACTTAAGCCCTGTTGACTCTCAGAGTCAAGAGATCTGGAGGTGTCCCTTGGACAGCAGTCACAAAAATCAGGGCTCCAGATGATGATATAAGCTCCTTTCTGGGAGATACTGCTGAGCTGTAGTGAGGCAGAGGGAGAGCACAAAGATGCCATTCCCCAGCCTATATTCCCTGAGAGCACCTTCACAGCCTCTAGATGTGTGCCAAACCTGAAATCTGCCCTTCAGCCTACTGCTCTGGGACCAACAAGTAGGCCCCTTTCATGGAAATGCGGGGTGTGTTTCAGTCTGCTGTCTGTGCATTGCCCTTGTCTGTGACAAGGATTGTCTCTCTGTTTGTTGCAGTCCCATGGGAACCAGTAATACAAGCACTCTGGCCTCCAGAGCCAGGCAATCAAAAGGGCATCCCCTTGGGCAACAGCTGCAAAAACCAGGACACAAGACATAAAAACTGGGGTACAAAACACATATAAGAGCTCCCCTCTGAGAGATGCTGGCACTGTGGAGCATGGCAGAGGGAGGGGCTGAAGACAGCACTCACCCTTTGAGGCCTCAGGAAAGGATTAATGTCAGTTCTTAAATGTGTGTTTAATTAGAAGCCTGCACCTCAGGCTGCAACCATGATGGTAAGCTAATTGGCCTCTTTCCAGAAAGATTGAGCTTCTGGGTCTATTGCCTCTTGCTGTGTCCTGGTGAGGGAGCTGTTTAAGAACTCTTTCTTTGGTTACAGTCCTGTAGGACCTCAGAGCATAAGCCTCACTGGCCACCAGTGCCTAGAAGCAGCTGCAAAGATCAGGGCACCAGAGAAAGATACAAGTGCCATTCTGTAAGATACCAGCAAGCTGGAGTGAGGCAGAGGGTGATTGCAGAGATTGCAGGTACCACCCTCTGTTCCCAGAGATTCCCTCTATAGGCCTCTAGGAGTGTGCCAGACCTGAGGTCTGCCCTCAGGCAAGAGCCCCTGAAGAAACAAATAGACCTCTTTCTCAGAAAAATGGGGGTGTGTTTCAGTTTGCTGTCTGTGCAGTACCCCAGGAATAATTGTCTACCTAAAACTGTCTCTTCTAATTTTTAGCATCTCATGGGACCCAGGAACTCAAGCCTCTCTGGCCTCCAGAGCCAGGTGATCAAGAGGTATCTTCTGGGTGGCAGCCCTAGAACCAGGTCATTAGATGTAGAAATCAGGGCAGCAGACACGTGTAGACTCTGCCCTCTGGGAGATAATGGCACTCCAGTGTGGCGGAGATAGCGCAAAGATGGCACCCATGGTTGGGACAAGGCAGAAGGAGAATGCAAAGATGGCACTAGTTGGCAAAGGAGGGGAAGAGAAAATGAAAACAAGAGAAAAAGAAGAAGAAAAAGGAAAAAAAGAGAAATAACAAGGGACAAAAAAGATGCCAGCTGACTTTAGCAAGGAGAGGGAGAACAGGAAGATGGCACCTCCTTGCCCCCTGCCACCAGCCTCCATGCCAGTATTCCAGCAAGTCCCTGCCCCTCAGACCAAGGATTTAAAATTAGGACATGAGTGTCTCATATAAAGTCTGGGTGCTTTTCAAAGGGTTGCTTCTGCACTGGGCCCTGGGCTGGGGGAGTCTACGTGTGAGCCATCTAAGAGAGGTTCCTCTGTTCACCACAGCCCCGTGGGTCTTGAGCACAAGACACACTGGATTCAAAATTTGATGTTTTGGGGGCTCATATCTCAGGTGCCGTTCTTAAAAGCTGGGGTGCCTGATGTGAGTTACAATCCCTTCACTCCTCAGGACGAAGCTCTGGGTTTTGAGTTCCCTCCCAGTTTGGGGGATGCCACGCTGGGTGTGGGGTTCAGGAGAGACTGTGTTTTTGCATTTGTATCCACTGCAATGTGGTCTCCTTGCATGTCCAATGTGAAGGGGTTGCTCTGCCAGCTTTTACAGGTTTTTTTTCTGATGAAACTGTTCCATACACATCTGCAGATTCAGTGTGTCTGTTGGGAGGAGGTGAGTTCAGAATCTTCCTACATCACCATCTTAAGTGGGACCCTTCTGTATTATTATTTTCTTTTTTAAGATTAATTTTAAAACTTATCGATTAGTGACTCCTTGATTTTTATTTTTTTCCATTATAGCTGGTTTACAGTGTTCTGTCAGTTTTCTACCTGCATTATTATTTTAAAAGTATATTCCTACATGACTCTGAGCACAGGGAAAAGTAGAAACAGTAAAGGAAATTATGCAGCCAAGGAGGGTTATGGGACCCAAACTGTGTAGGTGTGTGGTAATTGCTTCCACACCAATAGTGGGTCACACTGCCTCGTATGTCCTCTGGAGCCATGCCACAGTGAAGGGGGTGGGGGCTGCCTGCAGGTATCCAGGAGCTGCCCCCATGAGGTGGGTCCAGGAGAACAGCTCCCCCGCAAGACGTCCCTAAGAACTCCATGCACAATAAGGCCTGCAGTGCCTGCTGCTCTCCTAGGATCCAGCCTCTGCCTCCCCCCTTTCTTTCACCCGCAATAATATGTTTCCCACTGTGCCCATGGGAAGCTGCAACTTGGGACTTAGGGGGAGGCTTGCCAGCCCCGGGGGTGCCAGCAGCAGGATGGCCCCACGACCTCCAGTTTGGTCCACAGTGGAGTAGGGATGTGGTCAGTGAGCGCCGACCCAGCTTCTCTCTTCAACCACCTCCAAGAAGGCTGGCTCTGGTCACCACATGCAGAGGACTTGAGGAAAAAGGAGCATTTTTAAAATGTCGAGTTTCCCTCTGGAAGTTAAAACAAGAAGTGAAGCTGCAGGGGTCTGCTCCATTCAGTTGCCTGAGAGCAGCTGCTGACCAGGTCTCGAGCCCCAGCGAGGGGAAAGCAGAGCTTGCCCCGGGAAGATACTGCTTCCATCCAAACCAAACTTCCCCTAAATGACTTCATTGAAAGCTGGTTTACATCATGAAGAGAAACTCCATTTATTTATTTGTAATAACTTCGGGATTTTTATGGACTCACAAGAGGATGTAATTTAAGAAAACTTTAGCAGGCTATTCCAAATACCAAGGTTTTGAAACTTGCTAGGCCAAATAATCATCAATGGAAATATTTCAATATTAAGATTGAAAAGCTGCAGCAGAGACTTCTTTCGAGCAGGGCTTCGGAGGTGGAGAGGTTTTGAAATGTATATTTTTGGTCATGACATCCTGGGGCCCTAAGAAAAGACAACTGGATTTCCAGGAACCCATTACGAACAATATATGATCTAATAGAAGTGGATGCATCTAATGCCTCCCTTGTGGGACTTGAGCCCCGTAAATAACTTAGAAACTTCATGGGCTGATCCACTCTCTGTTGCTTCACTTTGAACATGGTGTTGGAGGGAATTACATGATGTTTTTATTAGGGTTTTAAAGACAAAATAATTGAAAGGTTACCAGGAAAGAGGGTGAGCAAAGAATGGCCCCTCGCTGCAAAAATAGGATACTTTTCGAGTTACCATTTGATTAGCAATTGTATGTTAGTGGTGTGTTTATTTCCTTAAAGAGCCCAAATCATAAATCTTTAGATATCTTTTTGAACTATGTTCAACCCTGTCTTCCATTAGAAGCATGCAAGATCCAATGCTGGGGGATACGAATTCCCCACCTACCAAATCTTCCTCTTTTTTTTTTTTTTTTTTTTTTTGTCTTTTTGTCTTTTCTAGGGCTGCACCCGTGGCATATGGAGGTTCCCAGGCTAGGGGTCTAATTGGAGCTGTAGCCGCCAGCCTTCACCAGAGGCACAGCAACGCAGGATCTGAGCAGCATCTGCGACCTACACCACAGCTCACGGCAACACCAGATCCTTAACCCACTGAGCGAGGCCAGGGATCAAACCCGAAACCTCATGGTTCCTAGTCGTTAACCACTGAGCCACGAAGGGAATTCCCATATGCACCTACTTTTGTTATTCCGTAACAGCTTTATTGAGATATAATTCACATATCACAAAGTTCACCTTTTGAAAGATATAATTCAGTGGCTCTTCGTATACCACAAAGTTGAGGAATCATCATCTCCGTGAGATTCCAGAACATTTCATTATCCCTCAAAAGAAACCTCATACCCATTATTAGTCACTCCACAGTCCCCTTGCCCTTAGCCCCTTGCAATCACTGCTTTACTTTCTGTCTCTGTGGATTTGCCTATTGTGAATGTTTCATATAAATGGAGTCATGCAACACATGGCCTTTTGTATCTGGCTTATTTCACTTTGCACAATTTTCTCAGGGTTCATCCATGTGATATATGTAGCATGCATCAGAACTTCGTTCCTTTTCATGGTAGAACAATATTCCATTATGTGGCTATACCACAGTTTGTTTATCCACTCATCAATTGTTGGGTATTTGCATTATTCCATTTTTTTTAGAGCTACCTACCATGAACATTTGTGTATAACTTTTTATGCGAAGCTATGTTTTCAGTTTTCTTGGGTATATACTTCGGAGTGAGAATTGAGTCATATGGTAACTCTATGCTTAACATTTGGAGGAACTTCCATACTATTTTCCAAAGTGACTGTACCCTTGTGCATTCCTGCCAGGGATGTTTGAGGACTGCAATTTCTCTGTATCTTCACCAACACTTGTTATTTTCTTTTTTTTTTTTTTATAGCCATCCTGGGAGATGGGAAGTGATATCTCATTATAGTTTTGACTTGCATTTCTCTGATGACTAACAATGTTGTTACATGTGCTTGCTGGTCATTTGGCTACCTTCTTTAAAGAAATGTTGGGAGTTTCCGCTGTGGTACTGTGGGTTAATGATCTGGCTTGTCTCTGTGGAGGTGCTGGTTCTATTCCCAGGCTGGTGCAGTGGGTTAAGGATCTGGCATTACTGCAACTGTGGCATAGGTTGCAGCTCTGGCTTGGATTCAGTCCCTGGCCTGAGAACTTCCAGATGCTGTGGAGGTGGCCAAAAAAGAAAAAGAAAGGTTTATTCAAATCCTATGTCCACCTTTTAATTTTTTTTATTGTGTTTTTTGACTACCACAGAGCGGTGTAGAAGGATATAGGATTAGAGCAAGTTAAAACACTGAGCTAAGGAGTTCTCATTGTGGCTCAGTGGGTTACAAACCTGGCTAGTATCTATGAGGATGCAGGTTCAATCCCTGGCCTCGGTCAGTGGGTTAAAGGATCCAATGTTGCCATGAGCTGTAGTGTAGGTCAAAGATGGGAAATGGACATATATCGAACATCCCAGAGAGAAAACATTTTCACTTGTTCTGATTATATATTATGTGCACAGCACGTGTTTTCTCTGGGCGTGGGTTTTGACGGGGGCTACTTTGCAGTACGAAGTGCTGAGAAGATGTTGAGACCAGCCTGGCTTTCCCTCTTTGTGAAGGTAGGTAGAGTGAACCTAACACTTAGGCTTTACCCATATGTTACCATCTTGAACTTTCCCCTGAAGCCAGATTAGGATTTCTGATGACCCCCTGCTCATGGAGCAAGTTTAGGAAAAGAAATCCCTGGGAGACAACAGCGGATGGAGAAGTGGTGGGATTCCTGAGCCTTCCAAAGCTGCTTCCTCCTGCTTGCTTGGTTTATTCTGTGAGGAGTGCAGGCCACCAGGGAAGGAAAATTGGCTACTAGTTGTGAGGGATTTGGAACCTGCTCATACCTCCTACCCCAAGCACAGGGAAGCTACTTTGAGCCTGGGTATTCAGCAGCGCTGCAGTTCTTAAACGCCCTCTGGGCTCTTGTCAGGTGTGTAGGAGCCTGTGGGTCCTGTATAGTGAAAAATGTAACAGAAGCAGACAGCTGTGGGTATTTTTGGATGGCTAGCAGGAGCTTTGGTGGGAGACCTACTGGCAGTGTGCGCCATTTTGGAGGCTGCCGGGGTGGGGGCCAGTCAGAGAGGAGACAAGACCTTTTAACATGGATCTTAAAAATGGATCTTAAATGGACCTTTTAAAATGGATCACAGTATGATTGTGCTGCCTGCTAACAGCAGCAATGTTTTGTGGAAAGTCAGCAAGTCCATGGTGCTGGGAGATTGGTGCCAAACTTTGACCTCAAGGAATTCTTCCTGTAATACTTGCTGGTGGAAGAGAAATTTTACAAAAGCATCATGAAATCTTTAAAAGGCCCCTAGATCCTACAAGCTTTTGTTTCAGATGGTTCTTAAAGTAGCTTTAAGGTTTCCCTTTCTTTCTTTGGCTCATCCTACTTAGCCAAGTGAATGATACTGAAACAGATTAGCAGTGAGACTAGCAGGCTGGGGGTGGCTCCTGTTGAGAGTCTCCAGGATGCTGTGGAGGTAGGCTCCTTGGAGACCACCTAACTCTGAGGCCAGGGAGAAGAGCTCTGTGCAGGTCCCTGAAATTGCTTCCCACTTGACCTATCACCCACTGCAGTCTAGACCCCTCTCCCAGTGTGGCCCACTCACCCTACCTCCCAAGCGGGGGCTTCTGGATACCTTTATCCTCTTTGTTTAATTTCATTCCAGCTCGTAGGTTGCTAATGTTATATTAGCAATATACCTGCTGCATATTTTTTTTGCACATCGTTGTGTAACTATCACTACCATCCATCTCCAAAACCCTTTCCATCTTGCAAAACTGAACCTCTAAACTCATACCACAATAACTCCCAATTTCTCCCTTCCCCTAGCCTCTGGCAACCACCATTCTACTTTCTGTTCCTATTATTTTGACTGCCCTAGGTATTTCATGGAAGTGGAATCATACATTACATCCTTTTGTGACTGGCTTATTTCACTTAGCATAATGTCTTCAAAGTTCATTTATGCTATAGCATGTGTCAGAATTTCCTTCTTTTTGAGGCTGAATAACATTCCATGGTACGTCTATACCACATTTTGCTTATCCGTTCATCCACTGATGGACATTTGGTTGCTTTCATGTTTTGGTTATTATGAATAATGTTTCTGTGAACATGGGTGTACAAATGTTGATTTGAGATCCTGTTGCAATTGTTTTGGGTATATACCCAAAAGTGAGATTGCTGGGTCATATGGTAATTTGATTTTTAATTTTTTGGGAATCACCATTTTACATTCATATGAAGAGCACACAAGGGTTCCATCTCTCTACATCCTTGCCAACATTTGCTTATTTTCTGTTGTTTTGATCGTAGTCATCCTAATGGGTATGAGGTGGTGTCTCATTGTAGCTGTGATTTGCATTTACCTAATGATTATTGATGTTGAGCATCTTTACATGTGCTTATTGGTAATTCATATGTCTTCTTTGGAGAAATGTCTATTCAATCCTTTTGGCCATTTTTGAGTGATGCTGTTTTTTGTTGTTGAGCTTTTTTGAGTTCTCTCTATATTCTGGAAAACAATCCTTTCTCATATGTGTAATTGCAAGTTATTTACTCTTAGATATTTTTTTATGATAAACTATTTAAACCCTGCTAACCCAGGAATACTATTGATAACTACCATTGAGCCTTTACCATGTGCCTGGTCCTGCTAAGTGTTTTATATGCACATTCCTTTAAATAAGGCCAAGTGATTAGCCACAATTTGCAGATCAAGAGTCGGTGGTAAACTAAGTGCTGGGATTTGAACTCAGGTCTCCTGCCTGCAAAACCCTGCAATGACGTTCCATACTAGACTGCTTCATGGGGACATGTGTGATCCAGGGGCCTGATGTGGCAGCAGGCAAGTCCGAAGACCCAGTTCTAGTCCTGACTCTGCCACTGACTGAGGGACTATAGTAGGCTGAATGGCGACCCCCCCCAGAGGTGGTCCATGTCCTCATCCTTGTAACCTGTGACTATTATATGTGGGAAAATGAATACTACCTTATATAGCCAAAGACATGATTAGCAATTTTGAGAAGAGGATTTCATCTTGGTCTCTCCAGATGGGACCTACTTGCCATTACAAATGTCCTGATAAGAAAGAGACAAAGGGAGATAACACAGACGGCAGATGAAGATACTGAGAGCGTCACAGAGGAGAAGGCAGTGCGAAGACAGAGCAGAGGTGCAGCTGCGAGCCAGGGAATGCTGAGCGAGGCAAGGAAGACTCTTTCTCCAGAGTCTCTGGAGGAAGTGCAGTTGGGCCCCCACCTTGATGTCAGAACTCTAGCCTCCAGAGCTGTGAGCGAATAAATTCTGTTGTTCAAGCCACTCGGTTTGTGGCACGCATTCCAGCCGCCACAGGAAACAAACACGGAAACCTCGGACACATGAGTTCCTCCCCCATGAAATTGGCGTGTGGGGTGAGGACACAGTTTGGCTTGGCTGCTTGGTTGCGACATGGGAATCACCCACTGTGGGAGTCCCCCAAACTTCAAAACATTTTGAGGTTTGCACATCACCCCTAAGGCACTGAAGCGGAACCACTGGGGTGGGGGCTCAGAGGACAGCAACTCTGAAAGCCCTCCAGGTGATTCCACTGGGGTCCGGGGTGCACCCCTCCCCCCGGGTTCCGTGTCTACACCCTTAAGGCTCTGTGCGTACGTCTGTAATTCTCACCGAAGAGACTTCAGCGTCGCCTGTCATCACTTTCCTTCCGAATCTCAAGAAACAGCTTGAACTTCTGAGCAGGAGGGAACCAGGACTTGCCAGAATAGAAATGGATGTCAGAGGAAGTCTTTCCAGGACCGCAGAGGGGAATGGAGAGTTTGGGGAGAAAGGGAAGAAGCCAGCAGGCAGCGGGTGGAAACGAAAACGCCTGGGAGGTCTGGGGAACCTTCAATAACATTGGCTGGGACAGCGGAGGGGGCTGTGGGGCCAGGGGGAGGCACCTGTGAAAATAGCAAATACTTGAGCCGGAGTCGGTACACATCCTGCCCTGGCTCCTTCAGGCTCCCCGCAGAGGCAGGGAGCCCGGGGCCAGGGTGATGTGTCTCCCACGATGTCAGGGTCCCCGAGGGCCCCGTCAGGAATTTGACAGGGGAACTAACTCAGGGGCTGCAGAGACATCTGAGAAGCCATGTGAGAGAGATAGAGGGAGGACCGTCAGGTCACCCTTCCCAAAGATATGGCTTTAACCTCTGCCCCCGCCTGCCCGCCAGCTCTGGGAGATCCTGACAAGCCACGAAACTTCTCTACAAAGGGCTGGGTGGGGGCTGCGGGTTGGGGGAGGGCCTCTGCCAGGCGCCATCGTCTCCCCTCCAGCACACAGCTGACAGACACTTGAGAACTTTCCTTCCCAAGCCTGTATCCTGCTGGTTCGGGGCAAAGTGTGCAGCTTTCCCACCAGGATCAGTGAGGAAATGGCCTGGTTTGGACTCAAACAGACTGATTTGTTTTCCCAACCAGGCCTCAGCTCAGTTCAGGGAGCCCCAGCAATGCCCATTTTTTCCAGGGTGCCTCTCCCTCCCCGCCTCCTCTCCTTGCTCTGAGAACACATCACCTAGTGTCCGTAAGGCTTCTGCTTCTTGTTTGACATCCCTTATTTACAAAGCAAACAGAATGTTCCTTTTAACACACATCATGCTAAGTTTATTAATGCAGAAAACAATCCCAGGGGGCCGACCCTGGGGGACCCTTGAAACCTGCCAGCACAAACTCTTCAAACGCTCAGTGCGTCAGATCCTCCAGGACAATATTTCACACAATGGAGTAAAAATAATATTTTTCTTTGGGCCTTTCCAGCCGCTTTTGTGGCGAGCAGACAGAAATTATTTTCTTACTCTGCTCCCAGAGCAGAAATCTGGACGAAGCTGCGTTTATTTGTTTAACACAATGATTTCATCCTAAATGTCTCGACAGCAAATAGTTGGTGGTTTAATAAAGGGCCTTTGAGAGGAGTCTGGAGTGGGGGAGATGGGAGGCCTGTGGCTGTCAGGGGCTACCGCGGCTGGGGCAGAGGAGGGTTGGGTGCCCCCCTCAGGCCATCTGGGTGCTCTGGGACCATGTGTGCTGCTTTCATCCTGGACGAGGAAGGAGACTGACCCTTTGGTCACAAAGGCCAGGTCTTCCCCAAGACCAGCTCTGCCAAATACAGACAGACCCAAACCCAAAAGCAGATCCTCAAACTCGCTGGAAGAAAAGAAGCCTTTTGTATTCATTTCTGCTTTCCCCTGCTGAAAATTATGTCCATGTCAACCAAATGTTGGTTGCTGTTCTGATGCCAGTCCAGAGGTCAGAAGCCGGGGCTCTGATTAGGGGGAGAGGAAGGGTACAGCACCGGCTCAGGCCCATGGACTCCACCAACAAGCAGAACCTTCACTCCAGCCAGCCGGATCTTCGGACTTGCAATTAGAAGTGTCAGCAAAAACTCAGAAAGGCTTATTTGCACTTCACGTCTTCTCCTTGGGAAGAATTGGCAGAGGGAGTACAATGGAACAAATATACACAGAGTAAAGAGCCAACGGAAGGTGTGAATGGTATAAAAATTGCCCAGGTGGTCCCGGATCTTCAGAGTCCAGAGGAGGAAAGAAGCCCAGAGAGGGACAGTGACCTGTCTGAGGGCACACAGCTATTGGAGAGAGCTGTGACTGGAATCCAGGCATCCAACTTCCAGGATAAAAGGGGAAAGAGCCCAAGCTAGCCTCACGGCTGACAAAATCAAAAAGCTGAATTACAGGTCTCATTTTTGCCAGTTGGGACTTGGATGGAACATCTGATCCAGTTCCTGGTGACTGGGTTTTTGGAATAACTGATTTGGATCTGAATCAGTTCCCAGAATGGATGTAAGAACCAGTGAAGAAGAGAATATGTGTTTACACACAGGGATCCCTTTCCAGCTCTGAAAGTAATACTTATTCATTGAAGAGTATATAGAATGTATACAAGTACACACAAGACAACAGAGATTACTGGTAATTATCACAACCACTTCTAATAATGTATTACTGTTAACTTATTGGTAGATCTCTTCTCTGTCTTTTGTCCTTGCTTCTATATGCTTTTGTTTATTTACAAATTAAGATCCTAATTGCTTTTTTTAAAAAAAATTATTTAGTTTGTTCTTAATCACATCCCGTGTCACTAACAGTGTCTCTGAAGAATGACCTTAGAAAGGCCTCGTGGTATCCATCATATTATATGACTGTCATAATTCCTTTCCCCAGGACCCTGAGTCTGGTTGTAGGATGCAGTATCTTAGAATAGGTCTTAAAAACCAATCACTGAAAGACTGTCAGGCTGCGAAGTTCTTGCAGCAATTGAAATCTATTTCCTCTACCTGAGAGTAGCTTTAGCTTGCTCTCAAGTCTAACAGCCTGCCCTGCCCTCAGCTCTCTTTCGTCATTCCCATTTCTCTCTTTTTCCTACTTCCTTTCCAGACCTGGGACAGGCATATATTAATTCCATACATTCTGCATAGTATTTTACAACCTCAAAGAGTTTTTATAGCAATGGTCTCATTTGCTCTTCATGTTAAAAAAAAAAAAAACAAAAAAACCTACGACATGGGCAAGGCAGTATGATCTCAATTTTATATTCAATAAATGCTGCTTGAGTGCCCACTATTTGCCTTTTGGTAGTCATCGAAGGAATAAGTGTTTGTTTCAAGGGATTTTTAGTCCAGTGGGCACTTTTAAGAACTTCAGTAGGGGATGGTGGCTGTTCTTATTGGCTTAGATGACTTACCTTCTGTCACTGTGGCTAGTTAATGGCTCCAGGAAGTGACCCAGCTCATCTTACACTTTCTGCACACCTAATCCTCTACACCATGTCTCTTAGTTAGGAGTCGGATCAGGATTGGAGGGAATGGTCAGGGCAAGTCGTTCATAGAAAGCCTCTAACGTTTCCTCTATTCTTTCCTCTGAAGCCCTAGTGCAAGGTCCTAACATTTAAGATGCCAAATTTCCCTCAGAGGAGTCCATGAATGGAAGCTTTCTTTTGTTGGAGGCAGACATGATATAATTTAACCTTTTAATGAACAAGTGGTTGTTTGGGATTAAACTGCTTCTGTAGCCCTCAACGGATAAAGAGGAGAAGGGAATTAATCGCTTCTAAGCATCTCCCATGTGCTAGTCTCTGTACACTATGCTTTACATGTATTACTTTCTTTAAATTAGAACACACGAGGAGTTTCCTGCATTGCTGTGTTGCTTAGGACCCGGTGTGACATTTGCCACCTCATAAGCCTTGACTACATGCGAATGAATAGACCCATTTTATAGGTCAGAATTGGAGATTCCGAAAGGCTAGGCAATCCGTACTAGGTTACATAACTAGTAAGTAATGGAATTGGGATTCAAACCCAGTCTTCCTGGATCTAGAGACGCACTCTTCCTGCTCCTCCACCCTGCGTCCCTTGGTAAGCTGTGTACGTGCTTTAGGCCATGGAGGAACTGTTCCGTCATCATGGGTGTGGTGGCTTCAAGAGTCTGGTTCGCTGTGAATGGACTGCCATTTGGATCAGTGGATCAGTTTTGCCTCTTCCTGCAGTTCCTAGCACTTCACCATGAAAACGGTGCATGCCATTGTGTCTGCTGATGAGCCGTTCTCTTCCCCTAAGTCTCTCTGGATTCTCTTTCCTTACACTCCTTCCTCATCCCTTGCATTGGCAAATTGTCCCCTGAAGGGTGGAAAGTGTGTCGCTGTAAATACTATAGCGTTTTGACATTTTCTTCAGAGATGTGAATAACATGGGCATCCTTCTGAAGAAGCTAAAGCAAATTAAAAAATGTCAAGTCTTGCACTTGTGACAACTAGATGCAGACCTCTGCCGATCCTAGGGACCCATCGGCAGGGATGGGAGAGCTGCTGGCGGAGCCGCCCTTTTTCTCTGAGGATGTTGGTGTTCTTGTTTGCTTAGAGTGCTGGCCAGGGAGCTAACTGTTAGATCTGGAAGGAAATATTTGCTAGCAAGACTACCTGCCCACGTGCATGTCTTTAAATCCATCATGTGTGTCATTGTTTGGATGTCCGAGAGAATTTAGAATTCATTTCAAAGATATAACATTACATAAGATTTGGAAAATAGAGCCTTATGAACTAAAATCAGTCACCTACTAAGGCTGAACAGCATTTACCTCTTTCTTCTTTCTGAAGAGGGAGAGCTTTGCTGACCACGTAGATACCAACATAAGAAAACAATCAGCTCTAAAGGGTGACAAGCACTCTCTGGGGACATCTAGTCGATATTAAAAAGCTCTGTTGGGGCTGTTGGGACAGAAAAATGATGTGTGTCAAGGAGAGTTGCTTTCAGCTCTGGCCGAGGACACGAGTTGTCTTTTCCATTGTCCTTGCCCCTCCCCCATCAAGACTCACCCCTTGCTCAAGTACTCAGTGCTCTTGGCCTGAACCCCAGCTGAATAGTTCAACATCTGCAAAATAACTGACTGCCCAACCTCATTTTTTGCCTTCATCACCCAAGTCTGTGTCTCAGCCCAACAGTCTCTGAGAGTTTTTTTTTTTTTTTTTAAGGTGGGGAGGGGACTTTCCAAAAGGGATGGTTTTATTCTGCAACCAGCAAAAGGTAAATAGGATCCTTTCTGAAATATTTTTTTTTTGAATCCCTAAATATGGCCTGACACTCCAGATCATCACTGTCCCTTTACGGAATTTAGATCAGACCTTGGGGGCCCGGTAAGTTATCTAGTCAGCGCATTTGTTTCCAACCTGAGCCAGACGTAAGTGGTCCCATGTAGAAGTGACCCCAGGCAACTTTTTTCCCACTTTTGAGACTTTCTGTGTGTATTGCTGACATGCACACAAATAAGTGATGTAAGTGATTGGAGATATTAAGCAGACTATTCAGATATAGCCTCTGACTTAGAATAATTTACCTTCTGACTCAAAGCAATGGGGCATAGAATATTCCTAAAACCTCGGTGTTCTACGGAATATAATAAAATCTCCTTTACTTATCATCAAATCACTTAAAGCACAGTGACAGCTTGGCGCTTTTAATATTCTTTTTATGACATGTCATGTCTATCACAGGTCAAAAGCAGTCCTCTCAACAAAGCAATAACATTGAGTGAAAACTTATATAAAGTCTCTCTATTAGCAAAGTTAGTTTTGGCCCCCAAACACCAGCTTTTATGGATTCCTTTAAAGTCATGACTATTTCTTCGCAGTGGGATTTTCCAAGCCTTGCAGTGAAATTCTTAGTTATATTAGTTACTTTAACATGAGGAATGAGAGACTTTGACCTCAGGAAAGATGGGTTGGCATAATTTTCCCTATTCATGCCGCTAAATGCAATGAAAACCCTGACCCTATATATGAAACAAGCGTAGGAAGCCTCTGAAAGATGGAAAAGAAGAAGGCAGACCAGACAGGGACAGGAGGCCTTAAGGAACAACGTGGAGGTGAGTTCCCTGGGTTCTCTTGTTGCCTCATCTGTCCTAGACTTGGAGCTGAATAAGCTGCCTCAAGAAATGCCAGTGGATGCAGATGTAAAAAGCCCCAACAGAAGCTTGCTCTTTCCAGCCAAAGCAATAGGAAATGTGCAGCCCAGCAAAGCAGAAAACATAAAGAATAATCACTCTACTCCAGCTACCTACCCTAGAAAGAGCTATGGCCTTCTCCCACCCATGCCCACAAAGGCCTAGACCCACACCCTTCCAAGCTGGATCGAGGCCCCTACTCCTCCACCATGATGGAGTCAGTGAAGACCAAATGGGGAGCCAAGACTTTTATCCACAGCACTTGGTGGTGAGGCCCACCCCACCCTTGTAATGTCAGTGGAGACCACATGGGAGGCCTTCTCCTCTCGCCCAGCAGAGATAAGGCATCTCTCCTCTGCCCAATGGGGTGCTGTCAGAGGAGGCCTGGAAGAGTCAGAACTTTCACAATTGCCAATGGTAACGAGGCCACTCCCTCCTTGTGTGTCAGTGGAGATTGCACAGGGACACAGATTTACCACGTAGCAGCAAAAAGGAGCTGCCCGCCCCCCCCGCCCCCAACCCCCGGATACCAGCAGAAGCCATGCAACCCCTGGACATCTACCTCCCCCCTGTAACTAGCAAGGAGATGTCCTCCCCACCTCTCCCCGCCTGGCTTCTTTACCTGCTGGAGTGGTGTTTTAAAAAGGTGAGGGGATGAAGTTACTGTCGTGGCTCAGTGGTTAATGAACCCGACTAGTATCCATGAGGACACAGGTTCGATCCCTGGCCTTGCTGTGAGCTGTGGTGCAGGTTGCAGATGCACCTCGGATTCTGAGTTGCTGTGGCTGTGGTGTAGGCCAGCAGCTACAGCTCCAATTTGACCCCTAGCCCGGGGACCTCTATATGCCACAAGGTGCGGCCCTAAAAAGACAAAAAGACAAAAAAAAAAAAAAAAAAAGAAAAAGAAAGAAAGAAAGAAAAAGAGTGAGGGGAGCTGGACCTGGAGGTTTAAATAAGACTCAGTTTCAAAATGTAATTGGAAAATATCTAGGTTTCTCTTGAAATCACTTGTCATAGAAAAGCCAGGAAGATCTCAAACTGAATGAAGAAGGACAAGCAATGGGTTCTAACACTGAAATGACAGAAATGTTAGAATAATGTGATAACAATTTAAAAACAGCCATGATAAACATGTTTCAGTGATAGATATTGGAGATTAATTTACCAAAATCTCACAGCTAATGACATACCAAGTTCCAAACCCAGGTCTAAGCTCCTTCTACCACAGTATAGTGATGTCCAAGTCTCCTTAGATTCATGGTTCATGGGTCACCCTGCATTTGAGCATACAGGTCCTGTGCTTGCTTTGTTAGATTTAAACCTAAGTTTTGTTTTTTTGTTTGTTTGTTTTTGTTTGTTTTGTTTTTTTGTCTTTTCTAGGGCTGCTCCCACAGCCTCTGGAGGTTCCCAGGCTAGAGGTTGAATTAGAGCTGTAGCTGCTAGCCTACGCCAGAGCCACAGCAACGCGGGATCCGAGCCATGTCTGTGACCTACACCACAGCTCACAGCAATGCTGGATCCTTAAACCACTGAACAAGGCCAGGGATGGAACCTGCAACCTCATGTTTCCTAGTTGGATTCGTTAACCACTTCACCATGACGGGAACTCCTGTTCTTTTTTTTTTTTTAATTATTTATTTACTTATTTGTTTGTTTGTTTGTTTATTTATACCTAAATATTTTTTAATATCCAAGAACTCTTGTTGCTGTTCTGTTTGCTTCCTTTTCATAGCAACCTGTTCTTGTTTTGTGGTCACAATAAATTCTCAAGTTTCTCAAAACACATAAGTATGCAATTATGAAGCTTCTCTTTTATTTCCTGTCTGATATATGTTCTCTCTGTTGTAGACTATTTGTTCTTTTGGGTTCTCTTTTGTGGTGTCAGTTTTCCCCAAATGTCTATTGATTCTTGGTGATTCTTCCATATTTAAGGGTGAAGGACTAGATTAATAATATGGGAGGATGGTATGAATCTTCTTTGCTGTTGTGTACGTTTGTTGAGAGCTCTTAGTGACCTTTTTTTTAAAATTTGACATCTTCATTGGTTTATATTCATAGAATTGAAAAGTGAGACTTGGCTGTCTCTGTGACTTTGGCAATTCTTTTTTTATTTTATTTTTTATTATTTTTATTTTATTTTATTTATTTTATTTTATCACTCAAATGAATTTATCACATCTGTAGTTGTAGAGGAGACAGTTTGGGGGGTGGGGGGGCGTGCTTGGGTTGTGGGATGGAAATCCTGTGAAACTGGATTGTGATGATCATTATACAACTACAGATGGCAATTCTTAAATTTGCTGCTATCCACGAATTTTCAAAGACCCTCACCTTCAAATGGCAAACTGAAGTAGGGAAGATACAAAAGAAAGAATATTTTTAAAGGATAAAAGGCAAAAGAACATGCTTAGGAAGTGGTGGTGAGAGCAGACCCTGTCCCTGATATCTGAGTTCTTTATTTCCGTTGATTATAATGGAAGCACAATGCCTCACAGCCATAGGTGAGCTGCTCAGAAATATTTTTTGAGTTGAATTACTTCTCCCTAGTTCCTCCTTTCCTTTAAATGAGAAATTTCAGAACATTTGCAAGTACTTTGAAACATTTTTAAGCAAAAGCTTGCTCGGACCTGTTTGGTGTGCATACCATCTGGGAGAGTGATCACTCCATGCCAGGCGCCGTTTTCATCATGTTACATACTTACGTTATTCAGTGGTGACAAGAGCCCTGTGAGGTGGTGTAGAAGGAGCTGCTGGTGCTCTCTCCACATCCATGCTCACTCTTCTCTGTGCCATAGGCTGTTTATCATCTGAAATTCTCTGCTTAAGGAACCCCTTTTTCTCCTGGCTCCTGAAGCACACTCACCCCACATGCAGGGCACTGAGCATTAAGACCCTCAGAGACAGCCCTCGGCCAATGACAGAGGGGGACTTGGTGGTAACGCCCCAGCTTCCTTAGCCCTCGGCAAGGGGTACCTAGGGTGTGTGGGACACACTCCCCTGGAGTCTCTCGTGCAAAGAAGCTCTGGTTGCTCACTGCCGCCTCCCCTCCTCTGTTTCACTTCTCTACTCCCCCAGCGTGTCTTGGGAGCCCCTTCCAGATAAACTCGTTGCTCTCAAATCCCTGTCTCAGAGCTTCTAGGGAACCCAGCTCAGGGTAAGAGTAATCATACCATCCCCATTTGGCAAAGGAAGAAACTGAGGCATTGAGAGTCTGGTTTACATGACTTTTGATAGAAAGTAAGTGGCAGAGCCAGGCTCCTGAGTCCAAGTTTTAACCACCACCTTATAAAGCCGTAGTGCCTCTGAGTGCTCCCTGGGTTCTAGGCTTCACCGAATGAAGTGCTTCATACAACATATTTTGCAGGTAATAAAATAAGCTCAGGTAAGTTATGTGAAAAATCCGAGGTTATGAGCAGTAAGTGGCAGAATAAGAATTTAAGTTCAGGTCAATGCTTTAAAGCATCCTGCCATGCTGCTCTCCCTCGGAGTTGCAATATTTAGCTGCTTTTTCAACTAGATGGCTCTCGGGTGGAAGTAAGCAGGATCTAGGGTTCTCACTGGCAAGTCCAAGGAGACACAAATTATAGTCCTCAAACGAGCTGTAACCCTTGTCCTAAGTCTCAGTGCCATTTTTTGTTTTGTTTTGAGGGTTTTTGTGTGTGTGATTCTGATTCATGATTCTGCCAGCCACCCTGGATCAGAGTTTCCAGGCTATTTTCCTCCAGTAATGCCTTCTAGGGCTCACTTTCCTCTGCCTGGGAGTGTTTCCGGATGCTGGTCTTTTCCCTGAGGAATGGATGGGCAGAGGCCGGGGGTGGGGGTTGGTAAGGTAAGGTGGCCAGCCGTAACTGAGCTTTTTCTCTATGCTAGGGGCTTTGCATAAGTTATATCATTTAATCCTCTTGGAACTTCCTTAGTGTAGTTGCTTAATGTACTTCTTACCATTTTAAAGACCAGGAAATGAGGTTAAGAGAAACTAAGTAATTTGCCCAAAGAATTCATCCAAGGTTAAATGGTTCAAAACCCAAGTCTCTTGGACTCCGAAGCAGTCCTCTCTCCATTAAGCCTGGCAAATCAAGGACAGGTAGAAAGCTGCCAGCAACTCGCACGGCCCTCCTTGTCCAGCACCTGCTGAGAGGGGCCAGACCATTTCTGATGATGACCTAGCATAAAATCCCTGCTCAAATCCCAAGTGGCTGGTGTTAATGCCCATTGTGGGGGAAGATCTGTCATGCAAATCTTTTTGTGTGTGTGTCTTTTTAGAGCCGCTCCCGTGGCATGTGGAGGTTCCCAGGCTAGGGGTCTAATCTGAGCCGTAGCCGCCGGCCTTCACCACAGCCACAGCAACATCAGATCTGAGCCACATCTGCCATCTACACCATAGTTCAAGGCAATGCTGGATCCTCGACCCACTGATCGAGGCCAGGGATTGAACCCGCAACCTCATGGTTCCTAGTCGGACTTGTTTCTGCTGCGCCATGATGGGAACTCCTGTCATATCTTAAGCAAGTTTCTCTTCCATCCATGAGTGTTCTCTAAGCATTGGGCTCTATGCTGATCATTACAAGATGAGGATGAGGAAACAAGGAAAGATCTGGACCCTAATGCCCAGTTTGGGAAAATGGACCATGTGCAGATGAGGCAGCTAAATACACACATGACACTTGTATCTAAGTCTGGGGGTGGGGAAATAGTTGGGTTGGTCAGTGTGAATTCAAAGCCCCTTTCTGTACACTCTTGACCAATCTGTTCTACCCCATTTGGGATCCGATAGCTTAAATAAGACAGGAAAAATTGGCAAGGAACCAGAATAAATGTACAATGTGAATTGCTCTGTGACAGTCAAATGGTAAAAAATGTCACATTTATTTTTTTTAAATCAAAATAAACCTGGTACACATACCCGCTCTTCCAATTGCTGAGAATCTGTATCTCCTGCTTAGGTGAGACCTCTTGGGCTTGTGGGGCAGCAGGGTCAGTCCTCATCTGTCAGTCACCACTGTCCATTTGAAGGATGCTGTCTCCCCTAGCATCCTCTCCCTCCATGCCTCAGGGACTACTGGGTAGAGTTTGAGTCACAGGGCCTGGTGCCCATCTCCACAGGTCCTGGGCATCCTTGATGCTGCCACCTCACTGTCCCTGTGTGTGGTGGGCTCAGGCCTCTGTCATTCCTGGAATACCATCTATACAGACTCCTTCCAAATCTTGGGAGACCATCCTGAGTTGGCGGGGGTTGCGGGTGGGGGTCTCTTCTCTTAAACCTCAAGCTCACAGCCCCTATTCCGCCCCTACTATTAGGCCACCATCCAAATTCCCTCCCTGGGCCTTCATCTTTGAACTGTAAGGCTTAACTATGGGTGATCTCCCAGGCAAAACCACCCTACACAAAACTAAACAGAACAAAACAAAAACAAATAAAACACAAAGCAAGAACTTGTTTATAAACTCCCTCCATTTCCCTCTCTCTCTCTCTCTCCCTCCCTCCCTCTCTCTCTCTCTCTCTCTCTCTCACTCTCTCACACACACACACACACACACACACACACACAATGAGTAAACAAATCAAGTCCTTTGGAAATGAAAAGCTATCCCCTCTCCACATGTATAAAGGGCTTTTACACACCAGCATGTTGTAGTGACTAAGAGTATAACTGCTTCAATTTATGTCTCAGCCCTGCCACTTATTGGCTGACTAATCTTGGGCAAACCACTTAACCTCTCTGTTTTTCGATGTACAGACCGGGGGTAATGACCACATCACAGGATGTTGAGTTACGGCTGATAAAGCGTTTATTTAGCACAGCACTGCAAGCACCCATAGAGCGAAAGCAACCCACCTTTTTTTCCAGCTCTGCCAAGTGCAGCCAAGCCCCCTCCTGAGGTCTAGGCAAAGACAGAGCGAGTACTTCTGAGCATTATCAGAGTGTTTTACAATAAAACCCATCATTTATGGGCTGAATGGTACCTCACCTCCACATTCCTTTGTGGAGGTCCTAACTCCCAGAACCTCAGAATGTGATTGTATTTAGAGAGAAGGCTATTAAAGAGGTGACTCTGTTGAAGCTAAGGAGCGTTCGGGTGGGCCCTCTGCCAGTGTGATTTCCTTATAAGAAGAGGCGCTTAGGACCAGCAGGGAGACACCAGGGACATGCAGGAACACAGGTCAGCCTTATAAGAGGCAGCAAGAGGGTGGCCATCTGCAAGCCAAAGAAAGAAGCCTGGAACAGATCATTCCCTTATGGCCTGCAGAGGACACCAAACCTGCCAGCACTTGATCTTGAACTTCCAGCCTCTAGAACTGTGGGAAAATATATTTCAGTTGTTTAAGCCACAGAGTCTGGTATTTTGCTGTGGCAGCCCTAGCTGACTAATACACCACCTCAGAAATTCATGACTGCCAATGTCTCTCAAGTGCATCATTGCCAACCTTGACCCTTATTTGGGGGCCAGTGGGGGGCAGGGGAGGCACGGGGCAATGGCTGCAGGAATTGAGAATTTGTTATGCACAGTATAAACCATTCTTCTGTTTTCATCACTAACCTCCCATGGCAACAAGTTGGAAATGTTAAAAGGACACCAAAACAGCAGACCTGGGATCAAAAGTTCCCAGAAGGCACTGAGGTAAAGGAATTAGTGCTCCTTGCCTCAGGAGATAAAATAGTCCTTCTGGAAATTGAATCAAAGATTTATATATTGGTGAGGATGTGGAAATATAGGGAGAGGCTCTCTTCCTCATCCCATGATTTAAAAAAAAAAAAAAAAAAGTCACCAAAGCCCAGTCCCTAGGGCTTTTTGAGGGCCTACAAAATGTTTCAGAAAGAAAAATTAAATTGATTGTAAGATAATTTCTTATAAAATGGCCAGTTGAAAATAAAAAGGAAAATCGAAATAAAATTACAAAATGCTGGAGTTCCTCTTGTGGCACAGCAGAAACGAGTGTGACTAGTAACCATGAGGTTGCAAGTTCTATCCCTGGCCTCACTCAATGGGTTAAAGATCTGGCATTTCCATGAGCTGTGGTGTAGGTCACAGACCCGGCCAGGATCCTGCGCTGCTATGGCTGTGGTGTAGGCTGGCAGCTCTAGCTCCAATTGAACCCCTAGCCTGGAACCTCCATATGCTGCAGATTGGGCCCTAAAAAGCAAAAAAAAAAAGAAAATATATATATATATATATGTGTGTGTGTGTAATATATATGTGTGTAATATATATATGTGTGTGTGTGATATATATGTGTGTGATATATATGTGTGATATATATATGTAATATATGTGTGTGATATATATGTGTGTAATATATGTGTGTGATATATATGTGTGTAATATATGTGTGTGATATATATGTTATATATGTGTGATATATATGTGATATATGTGATATATGTGTGATATATATGTTACATATGTGATATATATGTGTAATATATATGTTATATATGTTACATAGATGTTATATATGTAATATACATGTGCTATATATGTTATACATGTAATATATGTGTTATATGTGTAATATATATGTTATATGTGTAATATATATGTTATATATGTGTAATATATATATGTTTTATATATATCCTTTCAAAGAGTTTTCAACCACTTTTATATTAAAAAATTTTTTATTGTTATTTCCCCAATACCATTTTTTTTCTACTGTATAGCATGGTGACCCAGTTACACATACATGTATACATTCTTTTTTCTCCCATTATCATGCTCCATCATAAGTGACTAGACATAGTTCTCAGTGCTACACAGTAGGATCTCATTGCACATTTATATTTAAAATAGGCTGCTGAAGCATTTTAATATAGTTGATATCATGGAGGAGGTACCAGTAAAAGTTAGCATGCCTTTGGATCTATGGGAGACTTAAATTGGTTCTGCTCTCTCCACTGTGGCCAAATTCATACCAGACATGCCTGTATTTAGGGGATGATGATGACATGGGGACAAGGGCTGTGATGTAGGATGGGGGTGGGGGAGAAGCCAAGGCTCCCAGTGAAAAACAAGCCGTATAGGAAGGTGGTCAGGACTCCACCTTAAACCTGGGCTCAAGCCTGAATTCTGCTGCTGTGTGACTCTGGGCAACTTAATAAACCCTCTAAACCTTAGTGTTATCAGTGGCACAAAGGGGATGAGAATGCCTGCCTCATAAAAGCTGCCAGAGAATTGAGAGGAGGCGTATAAGGTGCTTAGTTGCGCTAATGCTTAAATGTTATTGTAGCTATTGTAATTGTCATGGAATTCAGCAGTCTCACCCAGGAGGGAGAGGAAGGGAAAATATTCAGTAAGTGGAAATTGACTGGATGTTGTTCCCACAGTTGAGAAAAACAGCAGTGCAGAGAAATTATGTGACTTGCTGGATCCCAGGTCCCCAGTGAGGCCTGGGAGGAGGTAGGGCCAGGCCTGGGGTGCAGAGCCCAGCAGACCCAGGCCCACAGGCAGCAGGCAGGGCTTGGAAGAATGCTTCACACCACACCGGAGCCCCTGAAGCTATGCGAGGCCCCTGGGGGCTCAGAGCCGGTTCCCAGGCCCCTGTGGGCTTAGGCACCTCTTCTGCAGCTCCAGTACAGGGGGAGCAGAAACTGCCAGCTAGTATCCTAGGAATGTGGACCACTCTGCCAGGAGCAACAGGCCCACAGCCAGACCCCTGAGAGCTGCAGTCTTCTCACATGGGGCAGTGCCCTGGGGCAGAACTAAGTCCAGGCTGTGAATTCACAGACTGGCCGCCAGGGTCTGTGAATTCTGCGAGGGTTAAAAGGCGTTAGAAAGGTTGAAAGTAGCTTAAGAGAGTAAAAAGGGGAAATGCTGAGGCCATTGCTGATGGGCAAACATTCCACCAAAGTGGGGGTTTGGGAGTGGGAAGACTTTCCAATTGCTCTTTGGGTGCATGTGGCAGTCCTTCAGCGGCTGCAAGGGGGCAAGTGAAACAGTTTGAGGACATTTCCAAAGAAGGTTGTTTCGTGTTAGGGATGGAAGATATCTTGAGGCTGACCATTTCCTGGAACGAGTGGGGGGTGGGGGGGTTGATGGGGTGTTTTTGCTTTCAAGCTGTCATCATGGCCCCTATGGGGGCGGGGGGAGGCCTGCCATCAAGGCAGTTTCTCAGCAGAGATCCAGACCAGAAGGCCCCTGGCCAGGGAGCCAGAAGACCTGGATTCTAGGCCTAGCTGGTCACTCACTGAAAAGGTCTTTTCCGTGGTCCTGTTTATTATCTGTACATTGAAGGGTGGGACCACCCAAGAATGTCCAGTTGCTGACCCTTGAGCCAAATCCAACATGCGATTGTGTTTTCTTTGGCCTCCAAATGACTATTAAGGCTTTTAGTTTGCATGCCATTAGGAAGAGTGTGCCTTCTTCCATCACAGCCCCTCCGCTCCCTGCTGTGTTATACCTGCCAAGTTCCTGCCTTCAGGTACCCCTGCGGTCCCTGTAGGCCCTGGGCCTGCTGCCCCTGAACTGGATGACGCCTACTGCCTTCCCGCGCCATCTGCGGTTCCTCAATTCTCAATAGCACCTTCTCACTTTCAGTGCCTCCTGCAGTCACCTTACACCGCCCTCCACAAATATTTGACACTCCAGCTTCTTGAGTCAATTATTCCTTTCAGAAAACTGGAGAGAGAAGTGATATAATTAACTACTTGAGAGAAAGTGAACTGAGCAACAAGCTGTAACTACTGAGACTCACAATGGAGGCTGAAGCCTGGGGCCTCATTTGACCTCTCCCAGCGGACGGTGGTCGGATGCCTCCTTGGGTAGAAGGGGTCGGTCAGGCCAAGCCTAGTTCCTGCTCGGAGCCACCGCCTTCCCGCATCAGAGCAAGCAGCGGCCTCGGTCAGCCCCCAGGCTCCAGGCCAGGGCAGTAAGCTACGGGTTCTGTCCTTCTCCACCAAGTAGCAAGGGTCACCATCAACACCCCAGAAAGCAAATCCTTTCCTCATGCACTGTGCCCGGGAAACAGTTGCTCTGTCCCTAATTTGGGGTCTGGACACTGTTGTGTCGTTGGATCCTTCCATCCCATCCTCAAACCACGGACCAGATAAATCCAGTTGAACTGACTTCAAAGCAAACACTGAGCAGGGCCATCTGTGATTCATTCCTGAGCGGGCCCTTTGCTAGTTATGTAACCAGAGAGATCCAGACATAAAGACACAGATTGGAAGAACTTTTTTTTTTTTAACCCCAAAACTTTACAGTATTGGGATAATTATGGCTTTCATAGCGTTGATTACTTTAAGCTGTCAGTAATTCGAGTCTTTCTCAGAGTCAGTGACCAACTTTTTGTAATTGGATTCTCTCTTCCCACTTCCATCCCTAAGTGAGGGGGACAGAATCCTGAGTTCGCAGGGCTTTCTTCGGAGCACCTCACCCTGCGCACCTTGTCCTCAGGATGCTACAAGGCACACATCTCCCTCCAGGCATCCTCCTGGGCTCATCACACACCTGCTTTCCAGTCCAGTCTTGTTAGAGAAACTTTGTTAATCTCCTACCTGAAAGAAAAAGTGTGAAGCTAAATTGACCAAGGTTTTTGATGTGAATCCTTCACAAATCACCCAAAATACATATTGTGGTTTATGGATAAAGGGCAATAGCAAATACTAGAGACTTTAGGAAACAATATTTTCCACACATTTGCATTTTTAAAACATTTTTATGATTATAAAACTAATATCTATCAATAACAAATCAGTGGATATAACAAAACAGAAACAGACTCATAGGTATAGAGAAGAGAACCAGCAGTTACCAGTGTGAATTGTGGGGAGTGGGGGGCAATGGGCAAGACAGAGGAAGAGCATTAAAAGGTACAGACTACTAGATATGAAATAAAAAAGATACAAGGAGGTAATGGACAGCATAGGATATATAGCCAGTATTTTATAATAACTTTAAATGGAGCATAATCAATAAAAATTATCGAATGACTCTGTTGTATCCCTGAAACTAATGTAACACTGCAAATCGACTATACTTCAGTTAAAAAATAGACATATTAAAAATACCTGTTAATGTGAAAATTCTAAAAAGTATAAAGAAAAAAAATTAATATCCTTGCCTGGGAGGATTATTCACATGATAAATAATGCTAATTTTCCAGCACATTTCTCTCCAGTCTTTGTTTCATCTATGCTTATATTTCTAGAGTTGAAATTATATTGCACTTATCATTTTGTATCCCGAACTTCTACTTAAATATTTTCCCACATAATAAAAAACTTTATAATCTTAGTTTTCAATAGCAACACAACTTCAAATGCAATGGATGTACCATAATTTAAAAAAAAATCCTTTATTGGGAGTATCCTTCATGGCTAGCTCAGTGGTTAACGAACCTGACTAGCATCCATGAGGAGCGGGTTCCATCCCTGGCCTTGCTCAATGGACAAAAGATCTGGCATTGCCGTGAGCTGTGGTGTAGGTTGCAGACGTGGCTTGGATCCTGAGTTGCTGTGGCTGTGGTGTGGGCCGGCAGCTACAGTTCCAATTCAACCCCTAGCCTGGGAACCTCCATGTGCCATGGGTGCAGCCCTAAAAAGACAAAAAGACCAAAAAAAAAATTTAAAAATCCTCTATTGTAGAACAAAGGTCATGTCCAGTGTTTTGCTGCTATAAATGCTGCAGTGAACATCTTTAGCCATAAATTTCCATCTGCATTTCTGTTTACCATCTCTTCCTAGAAGGGTAACCAACTCTGCATCAGAGAGTATGTAAATTTTTGAACATTCTTAATACATTTCACAAAGATTGAACTACCTTTTCACCATTCTGCCTGAGTATTTTTTTAAACCTCACTATTTTGTACAAAGTAAAAATGGAGAGTCTCATGCTTGCATTAACTTATCCTTCTTTGGTTATCCGTTAAAATAGTTACTTTTTTCAAATCTTTCTTAGTAATTTGCATCTTACCCCTCCTTCAAGGAGACAGTGTGCAAGTCCATGGACTGAAGCTAAGGGTAATTGTGAGATTTCTGGTACAAAGATGCTCCCACCTCAGTGCAGACCATCCTAAGGCAAGAGCAGCGAGGTCTGAGAAGAAGGTTAGTTGAGCCAGCCTAGCCAGAGGAGGACTAGGTCAGGGGTGGTTTCCATTCCCGGTTATATTGGTTACCTATTGCTGTGTGACAAATTGCCCTCCAGACTTAATGGCTTACAACAATAAAAGGTTATTGTCTCTGCGTCTGTAGGTCAGAAACTTGAGGACAGTTTAGCTGGTACTTCTGTCTTGGGGTCCCTCCTGAAGTTGCAGTCAAGGCCGTGACTAGGGCTGGAGGAGCCCAAAGTGGCCCATTCACATGGCTGTTGGCTAGAGGCCTCAGTCCCTCCCACGTGGGTTTCTCCACAGAGTGTCCTCACAGCATGACAACGGCTTCCCCCCAGAATGAATGATCAGAGAGAGAGATGAAAAGGGAAGCTGCTGTATCTTTTATAACCTGGTGGTAAAAGTGATATACTGTCACTTATGCCGTGTTCTATTGGCCGTATAGAGCAATGGTCTGTTGGTCCCACCGTTACAGTGTGGAAGGGAACAACACAAGACCAGGCAGGAAGGCTCATTGGAGGCCATCCTGAAAGCTGGTGCACCCAGGCTATGAGTTTTCACCAGTTCCTTTTTTGAGGAGAGGCTTAGTAGCAGATAGTAGAAAACTTCTCTGTGATTTTCACAATATGCTTAACCATAATACAAATGTAGTTAACCATATATCGTTAACCATGTATAAATTAACCATATACAATTCTGTTCTCATCATAAGGCTGGTATCAGCCAGTTTGTTTTGTCCCCATAAATCTGTAATTAAAAGGCCCTTTGGAAGTTTCTGCTGTGGTGCAAACAGGATCAGTGGCATCTCTGGAGCCTGGGATGCACGTCTGATCCCTGGCCCAGCACAGTGGGTTAAGGATCGGGTTGCCACAGCTGCAGCACAGGTCTCAGCTGTGGCTGGGATCTGATCCCTGGCCTGGGAATTCCATGTGCCATGGGGTGGTCAAAAAAAAAAAGGCCCCTTTGCTTATAGTTACAGATAGAAGGAACCCAGTCCAGGGGCTCAGCTCCCATTACTTCAAGCAGTAAAGAAGCCACTCCCCCTCTGCTGGGGAGTGAGTGGACAGTACGGTAGTGACGTTATGGTCCCCTTGACTGGTGTAATTGTCCATGTGTCTAGCTGTAGCTGGAGAAATGGCTCAAGGTCAGAGGACTGTCCACCTTGCATTTTGGCACACTCAGCAAAGACGTGCAGGGGCACACGGGGCCCAGGCTGGACCGCCTCTTCCCAACACGGAGCCCCTTCCCCCTCCCCACAGGCGGCCCTCCCAACCTCAGCCCAGAGCCACCAGTGCTGAGAAATGGCCGTGGTTCACCTAGGAGATGTGCCTTTTCAGGCCCCAGCAAATGCCTCTTTGTTCTCCAGGCGGTGCATTCCAACTGCCAGGGCGCAAAACGTTCTTGCCCAAGGTTGCGAATTGGGCAGAGGTGTTCCCACTCGGGACCGCACAAATGCCCTCACAGTCTGCAGTGGGCCAAGCAAGGTCAGCGGGCAGCTATAAACGCTTCCCAGAGCCGAGCCTCAATCAGACCTCTGTGCACAGCAGTTTGGTGCCCACGAGAGACCTGGAGGCCAGATTGGCCGGGCCAGCAGCCTCCGGGGAGGGATGGGGGCTCACCCTCTTTTCAGAACACCCCCATGTGTTTCCATGGTGGAGGTGAGGTGTGCAGAAGGGAGATGGCCTTGAGCAATGTCCTCCCAGACAGCTTCCTCATGCCAGTGTTTGCCTTTACTCCGCAGAGGAAGCTACCGGGGCCCTTGGCAGTGATCAACTAATGCTGACTTCGGGGTTCCAGGAGTTTAGACTCTAGACCATCCAGGATTTAAGTGCGTGCACACACATGTGCATGTGTGCCCCCCCCCCACCATGGACACACGTGAAGTGAGAAAATCGAAGGCATTGATCCTTTTTCTCTAAGACATTATGCCTGAGTGTTCCCATTCCAGAATATTATCTAAGCCAGGCAGCAGTTTCCCTACAGTATGTGAGAACAGGCTTGCTTCCTGCTGAGGAATGTTTTTTTCTTGTGGTTGGTGGTCTGACTTAGGCATAACTTGGTGGTACGAGGGGGATTCCTAACCCCTCGCTAAACATTAAGGAACTCCAGCTACACTCAGTTACATGTCACTGGTCCTCAAAGGAAACAATGAGAAGACAAAGTATATTCTAGTCTAAACTCAAAGATGGAAATATCTTTTGGTTTCAATGAAGTTGGTAAAAAATGTATGTATGTAATAAATGTAGGTATAAAGTGCTATTGGGGAATATATTTGGTTGAATTAAATTTTAGAATTTAGTGTAGCCTGTGCCCAAGGACATTTGGCAGTCAGATGCTTCAGCCAGTAACTAAAATGTGTGTTTGCAAAGGTTCCAGAGGTAGGTGACAAGCATTTACAGGGAGACGCTGAGTGCCGCTTCCCATGCCCACGGGCTCTATTCCCCATGCCCAGCACACTGCCAGGTACAGTGAAGCCTCAGTAAATGTTTGTTGCGTTGGATGGATTAATGAAAGAGATCTATTTCTTTTTTCTTTTTCTTTTTTTTCTTTTTGCCTTTTTCTGGGGCCACTCCTGTGGTATATGGAGGTTCCCAGGCTAGGGGTCGAATTGGAGTTGCAGCTGCCGGCCTACGCCACAGCCACAGCAATGTGGGATCCAAGCCGCATCTGTGACCTACACCACAGGTCACGGCAACACAGGATCCTTAACCCACTGAGAAAGGCCAGGGACCGAACCCGCAACCTCATGGTTCCTAGTCGGATTTGTTAACTACTGAGCCACGACGGGAACTCCGAGATCTATTTCTTTGAAGGCTGGCCTAGACCCTGTTCTATCACATGAACTTAAAGAAACCTCACTAAGGACAAAGCAAACTGAAAAGCCATATGTATAGTATGATACCTTTTTTTGAGGCTTAAATGAAAAAAAAACTCTATATTTAGAAGAGCATAGAACAAAGCCACTGAAATATTAAAGTCTGCAATGTTTATACTGGTTACCTCTGAGGCCCAAGACTAACTTTATGTAAGATCACCACATTTTTGCACATTACCTGCCTTTTTGGCATTGTTTGACCTGGTAAAGCAAGTTTGTATCTCTTTTCTTGGTTAAAAAATAAGGATGTTTTAAAAAGACCTCATTTAAAATGTTCATAGCACTCTACTATGTCATTCTATGGGAAAGAATGCTAATCTTTTATCAAAAGAGAAAGCTGGAGTTCCCGTCGTGGCTCAGTGGTTAATGAACCCGACTAGGAACCATGGGGTTTTGGGTTCGATCCCTGGCTCACTCAGTGGGTTAAAGATCCGACGTTGCCATGAGCTGTGGTGTAGGTCACGGAGGTGGATCAGATCCCCAGTTGCTGTGGCTGTGGTGTAGGCTGGCGGATGTAGCTTCAATTCGACCCCTAGCCTGGGAACCTCCATATGCCGCCGGGGGCAGACCTAAAAAAAAGAGAGAGAGAGAGAGAGAGAGAGAGCAAAGTTGAGGAAGGTTTATCCGTTCTGAAGGTCATGGCAATTTCCTGACTTTTCATCAGTTGATCTTGAACCACCAGGCCAGTGGTAAGAAAGAAAAAAAGAATGCTATAAAACGTTAGGTGAATGTTGAGAACTACATTAGATGCCATATTTATTTATTCCACAAGTATTTACTGAGTGCTGTGCTTACTTGACAGGTTTGTAAACACAACAGGAACTATAGCACAAAGGGTAAAATCATGGAAAGAAGTCAGAATTCTAGATGGATTTTTTTTTTAAAGTCACCTAAAGTTCTAAAGAATGGGAACCTCAGACTGTGGCCTTTCCTTCATCAAAGTTCATTATTGCAGCCTGTTCCTCCTCTCGGTGCTTTATTTCTCCTCCTTATCAGGTGGAATGCCAGTTTAACATGATGTGGTCATGTGATGTTTTTCCTGTAAATTTATCATAATTGCAATTGTAGATACATAACAATCTGTATGGTCAAAGAAAATAAACCTTCTAATGAGGACTCAAGCTAACCACCTTAGGGAATTGCTCCCTTTGATTGTATTTTAAGGCCATTAAAATATTTGTTTAGTGATTTATTCGTCTTGGAGACAGATGTAAGGATTGGTCTATTTTTCACGTTACAGTGGAGTTTTCTTTTTAAATATTCTCCTTGGCCTTGTGGTGAAATGTACATTATGGTACTTCCTCACCATGACACATGCAAAAGCGTTATTCATCAAGCGGTATTTTCAAGCATACCTCTCATTATTCTTTCAAGTGTATAAACATAAGGAAGCCCTGTACTCTTCCCGCAGCATAAAAAGAATCAAAGATGTCCTGCAATTCCTGACCCACGTGGACTGGAGTTTAAGCGCAGGGTCACCATATTTCACATAAAGTTCTCTCTTGTTCTTTTCGCTTCTCCTCTCTCCCCCTCACCAAATACAGCACGGTACTTGGTCTGATGCTAAATCAAGGTAAATGAGACGTGACCTATTAAAAAGGAAATGAATAATTCGAAAGAGGGGAAAATTGCATTCCTGGCTAGAAGCGTGGTGGTCATGGCTTGAATGTGTAGGTTTATTCCGCCACTTCGCTAGATGACTTTGCTTTTGGGGTGGCATGTCTTCCATCATCCAAATTACCTCATGAAATCAGCAAAGTCAGTCAAGCCATGCTTTGGTACTATCTCCATTCTCTTTTTTTTCATGGTTATTTTTCATGGGGCCCTTTAAATTAATGGATATACGTAGAGCAGACCTGTCTTTGAGGGGTCTGTGGGAGTAGTTCTTAGGAAATTCCCTTAAACTTGATCCAAATCCGGAATTAAATAACCGGTGTGAGCAGGCACACAGGTCAATGTTTCATGGGCAAAACTGGTTAATAGAATTCCTCAGGGTCTTCCAAGTACCAGTGGAACCAGCCTTAGCCCTCTTGGCAGAACATGGAGGAGGTGGTGGGGTTGGGAAGCTTCTCAAGTCATCCCAGGCAGTTCTTACATGTGCCAGAGGCCAGCCTGAGCAGCACACGACTCATCCAAGGAGGCCAGGTCTACACAAGCAGAGTAAAGAGTCAGAGCACTGAGATTTTCTTGGCTGCAGGATGAATATCATGTTGTCTGGGTACCTCTATTAAGTGCCGTGGCCAATGTGGCTTTGATCAGGCAACTCAAGTAAAAACCACCAAAG
This sequence comes from Sus scrofa, assembly GCF_054392235.1. NCBI lineage: Eukaryota > Metazoa > Chordata > Mammalia > Artiodactyla > Suidae > Sus > Sus scrofa. The sequence continues at coordinate 92,929,688 of NC_139384.1, read as the reverse complement.
GAGGGAGTTCCCTTTGTGGCTCAGTGGTTAATGAACCCAACTAGAATTCATGAGGATGCAAGTTTGATCCCTGGCCTCGTTTCAGTGGGTTAAGATTCTAGCATTGCCGTGAGCTGTGGTGTAGGTCACAGATGCAGCTCGGATCCTGCGTTGCTGTGGCTGTGGTGTAGGCCAGCAGCTACAGCTTCAATTTGACCCCTAGCCTGGGAATGTCCATATGTGGCCCAAAAAATAAAAAAGCAAAGAAAAAACAAAACAAAACAAAAAACCACCAAGGCAACCCGTTCCTTAGGCTCTGTGTTCCTTGTCACTGTCTTGAAAATTTGCTGCATCCTGGTCTTTGCACAGCTTTTTGCTTTCTTTTTCTCTCTATTCACTTATAACAAGGAGGGAGGGGAGAAATAGTGTTTTGATACATTATAATCATCAGTGTGGTCTCCTTATGGAGTGAACAGGTCCTCTTATTTCTAGCCAGTGTTGAGAATAATAAGAGGAGTTCCCGCTGTGGTGCAGTAGGTTAAGGATCCTCCTGCAGTGGCTTGGGTCACAGCTGTGGCTCGGGTTCCATCCCTGGCCTGGGAACTCCCATATGCCAAGGATGTGGCCAAAAAAGAAAAAAGAGAGAGAGAACTAAGAAGTAAATTTTCCTTACTATGATTGAGGCAATCGTTAGAAAAGACTTTGCAAAAAAAGAAAGAAAGAGAGGAAGGAAGGAAGGAAGAGAACAGACTTTGTTGATGGGATTTTTTTGTATCAGCTTTTTTTTTTTTTTTTTTTTTTTAAGTAATGGGGTGTGAGGGGAAGAGCGCCCCCTCCAGCTGTAGGAGGCATGCAGCAGGGGGCCCAGGAGAGCTGCCATCAAGCCTGTGCTCCTTTCAATAAGGGAATCCTTTGGGCACTTACTTCTAAGTTACTTAAAGAGTCACACTCACACAAAGTCAAGAGCGGAGATATGTTTGTGGGTATCTTTACAAAACCTAATGATGAAAAGCTTGAGTTGCCTGTGACGGGCAAAAGCAAGGTGCTGCTGACCATAGTATGACTTCAGATCATAGCAAAAATGTTGTGAAAGCCAGTTCTCTTAGAAAAAGGATTCAGTTGTGCTGAAATACCGTGAAACAGTGACACTTTAGGCTTGATATATAAATGTCCCTAAATTTTTCAGAAATTGAGGAGGAACTTATTAAGAGGCTGGCATTTGTAGAATTAGCAAACAGTGTCAAGTCACTGCCAGAGAGCACTTCTCAAACGGAGCCTGTAAATGGGAAGTGTTATGCAAGCCTTTCGCTGGAACAATAATCATCACTTCGATCATGATGGAAACGGCTTACCTGGACTTCGCTCACAGAAATATTTGCCTTGGAAATGTGTCAGTTACTAAGTTCTGAAGTATATAGGCCTGAGCTCAGTTTGGATTTGCTCTCTCTCTCCCTCACCCTCACTCTTCGGGAATAAAAACAACTTAGCAGCTTTGGGGGCTATTTATAACAGCCCTAAACTGGAAACAACTCAAATGTCCAGCACTAGATGAGTGGACCAGTCAACAGGTGGTACCTCCGCATGATGGAATCCTACCCAGCAACAGAAAAGAACAAATCACGGAACGCAGCAACACAGATCTCCAAAACACCGTACTGAGAAGACACAAAAAACAGATCCAAAAAAGTACATGTTTCATGATTCAACTTATATGAAATTCTAGAAAAAGCAAAACTAATCTGTTAATGACAGAGGGCAGATCAGTGGTGGCCTGGGGCTGAGGTGGGAAATGGCCAACAAAGGAGCACAAAGGCACTTGTGGGGTGATGGAAATGTTCTGTCTCATGACTGCGGTGATGGTTATGAGGGTGTAAACATTCATCGAAACTCATCAAAAGGTACCCTTAAGATGGGAGCATGTAAGTAATTTTTTTTTTTTTTTTTTTTTTTTTGCTTTTTAGGGCTGACCCCTCAACACATGGAGGGTCCCAGGTAGGGGTCTAATTGGAGCTACATCTGCCAGCCTACACCACACTACAGCAACGCTGGATCTGAGCCGCACCTGCAACCTACACCACAGCTCACAGCAATGCCAGATCCTTAACCCACTGAGCAAGGCCAGGGATCGAACCTGCAACCTCATGGTTCCTAGTCTGATTCATTCCTGCTGTGGAACTCCTGTTGTGCGTAAATTTACGTCAGCAAAGTTGGTTTTAAAGCAAGGGCTGAAAACAGCATCAACAACAAAAACTTGGCCCTGGAGTGAGTATTTATTTGGATCATTGAAAGTGTCTGTGATCTGAGAGGAAACACACCAAGCTGTTAGTTTTGGTTACTCCCAGGGAGTAGGATTTGCGAAGAGGGATGAGAGGAATGTATCTTGTTTTTGTTTTCATATCGTGCCCTGCTTATAAGTAGGTATTACCTTTGTACTAAGGAGAAGGGAAAAAAAAGACAAAGTCCCAGATAAGATAATGGTACGCTGAGAGAGACCATCCTTGCTCTTTACGTGCTTACTCTTCTGGTAGGGGTATAGCTATGTGTGTGGTTATTGTGTGGTTAAATTAACATCAGGCTGTGGGCTTGCAAGGGGGCAAGTCTCTATAAGACCCCCTGTGTGGAGGCTGAGGGCCCATAATCTGGGTTGGGATGTGTTCATGGCACACAGCTTCCACAGCAGAAAATAATAGCGGACCAGCTACATAGCTGTGGGGAGGGCTGGGGAAGGTTACAGCTTCCCCACAGGGACAAGGGTGCAAATATCTTAGGCTAAGAGGCCTTGGGGCTTCCTAAAGTGCTTCTGATTTTACAGAGATCTTGTGTTCCTGCCTCCCATCCCCAGTGAGTTTTTTGTTTGTTTGTTTTGGTAATTTTTTTTTTTTTTTTGTCTTTTTGTCTTTTTGCCTTTTCTAAGGCCGCTCCCACAGCATATAGAGGTTCCCAGGCTAGGGGTCTAATTGGAGCTGTTGCTGCTGGCCTACGCCAGAGCCACAGCAATGTGGGATCCGAGCCGTGTCTTCAACCTACACCACAGCTCACGCCGGATCCTTAACCCACTGAGCAAGGCCAGGGATTGAACCCACAACCTCATGGTTCGGATTCGTTAACCACTAAGCCACGACGGGAACTCCCTGTTTTTGTATTTCTTTAAAAAAAATGTTGGCTTATCTCATCTGGGTTAAGGGGACTAAGAAACTTTTTGCATTGTTTCATTTGTTTTGTCACTGAGTTTGAGAGAAAAGGAGATCTGGGTGCCCTTGATGGCCAGTCTTGGTGGTGGTGGTGATGACCCAAGACATAAGAGTGAAGAAAGAGCCAAGACTGCTTCAACAGACAGCCCCCCCCGCCCAGGCCCCCGCAGCAGTTCTTCCAGGAGTTTCTGTGAAAATTTGGGGCTGGGGGTGAGGAGAGGGGTGCGTGGTTGTAATAATTTATATACCCAATAGAAACCAACGGTGTAAATAATAGCTGTATTGCAACGCGCCTTTCCATCTATGGGCAAGAAGCAAGTTGGGCTGGCCCGGGTTTGCCAGGCCGATTTACAGAAGCCTTTGAACACCGACGCTTGTGGCCCCGCGAAGGCGGGTGACTAACTGACCTGTCTGTGTACGGTCCACTTCGGAAACAGAAACTTCCCCGGTGGCATGAGAAAGAAAACACCAACCTAATCCTGCAAGGGTAACTTTAAACCAAAGCCCAACCGAGAAAGAGAGCGGGAGAGAGACTGCCAGCTGAGCCAGGCCAGAAATAAAAGTCCCATTGTCCCCGCGGAGGCCGCTCCAGGCGCGCGCTCCCGCCCCGCCCCACCCCTCTTGGCTGCTCCGCGCGCTGACATTTCGTGTCCCGGAGAGAGCGCATTCCAGAGGTGGGCAGCCTTTGCCCGAAACTGCAGCTGGAGGAGAAATCACGCAGGAGGCACAGGGGGGTCGGGTACCGGGAAGTTAGGACACGGAAAATCATTAAACACTGATGGAGCCAAATGCATTTCGGCCACAAAACAGGGATGCTGCATCTGGGAAGGTTGGGTCCATGAGAGGAGAGCCAGGGGTGGGTTGAGGAGGAGAGGTGAGAAAGGGGAGCTGTCCCAGCTCAGTGGAAGAGTGGAGGATGGACAGCTTGCTCCAGGGGGGAGTCCAGGTCTTAGAAAGTTTCAGTGGTTGCTGGGGCCCCTGCAGCCGCTGGGAGGGGTCTCCAGGAGACAGGGTGGAGGCGGCAGCTTCCCATCCGAGGCAGGGAGGTTTGGGGCCCATCTACTTAGTAAAGATGCATTGAAAGGATGAAAAGCCCCAAGATAAAAGTTTCATAGTAAAAGAGTGGATAGAGCATCGGCAGAATACGAAGTGGAAAGAGATGGGGTGGCAGTCGGGAGCCATGGATTTTAGTCTGTGACTCCAGCAGTCATCTGCCAGCTCCGACTTGAACATCTATTAGAGCAAAGGGGTTGGGCTCTGCCTCCACCATCCTTTCTCCATCGAGTGTTCTGAGATCCTCTGAGCTTGTGCCTCCTGGATCCAAAGAAAGGGATGGTGTCACCTGCCTTCCCTCCTCTTGTCATCCCATTCTCAGGACTGCCCTCTAGAGCTCTCCGAGGTCTCCCCTAGCTGAGAAATCTCTCCTTTCTGTGACTGAAACCTGCTCACACCGGAAGTCCCAACCCCTTAAACTGGAGGAAGGTGGAGGGGGAGTAGCTTGGAGGGCCTGAGGGTCCTGATTGTTGGGGAGGGAAGATGCTCCCACCATAGTGACAAGGGCCCAAGAGGAGCATGAAGGCATGCTTAGAAGACTTTGTAGCTTCACAGCCTGGGTCCTTCTACCTCAACTTCAACTTGAGGAGGACAAAACGGAAGCTATTCCCAGAATTTACGAAGGGTCTAAAAGTGTGTGTGTGTGTGTGTGTGTGTGTGTGTGTGTGTGGAATGGGCTGCGTTCCCAGAAGACTTCTTCATCTAGGTGTGATTCTGTGCGTGTTAGCAAGCAGCGCCTGGGCTCACATTCAAGCCTGGGTTTTGGCTCTAGCTAGTTCTGTAGCCTTGGCACCTCTCTGGGCCTCAGTTTCCTTATCCGAAAAGCCAGGGCCTGTCAGCCACTCTGAGCTGAGCCCTGAGGTGATGCAAACAGACTACAAGCACTTATTCAAGGTGAGTGATAAATCCATGGGTGGCCCTTTCTACCTGAGCTCAAAGCTGGTTTAAGTGAAAAAGGGTCCTAGAGAAACGCAGAATCTAGGCCCAGGAGGATAGAGAGAAGGGCAGATGCCCAAAATATGATTGCTCACATCCCCCCACCCCACCCTGCAGCCTCTAATTATTAAACAATAAAAAAGCAAGAGGCTAGGTGACATGAACAGTCTTTGCAGACACCCGCTGATGCTGTGAGCACAAGCCATCTTTGTTTGGTGTGCCTTCTCTCCATCTTCTCCTGTTTTTAGATCCTTGTCAGCCTGTAGAGGTGGAACTGGTGGGAACGTGAGCTCACGGCAGCAATATTTAGCCCGTGCCCTTGGTGGAGCCACCCAGAAGCACATTAGGGCAGTCCTTTGCCCTGATGCAAGTCCTTTCTCAGCAGCATGGACAGACAGGGCTGGCTTCACACATGCATGATCTTGGAGGGGCCCCTCACTAGGTTGAATGCTCCACTGTCATCATCTTGAAATTTTTTTTTTTTTTTTTTTTGTTAGGGCCGCACTTAAAGCATATGGAAGTTCCTAGGCTAGGGGTCCAATCGGAGCTACAGCTGCCAGCCTATACCACAGCCACAGCAACATCAGATCTGAGCTGTGTCTTTGACCTATACCACAGGTCACAGCAATGCCAGATCCTTAACCCACTGAGCGAGGCCAGGGATTGAACCCACAACCTCATGGTTCCTAGTTGGATTTGTTTCCGCTGCACCGCAACAGGAACTCCACCTGTGTTTACATTTTGCACTGAGTCTCACAAATTACGGAGCCTGCCAGGGGCAGGAAGCCTTGCCAGTGGGCGATTTCCTGGACTAGGAGCTACTGGGGACAGATCTGGACAGGGTACCCTTGACACAGGTGTCAGTTCCATAGACCAAGGGGCAAGAGATCCACGGGGTGTGTGGATATGGCTAAATATATGGGTGTATAAGCACACAACAGTGAAAATACACATGTAACCCTTAGGTAAGGGAGGGATATTTTTAAATGAAAAACACAAACAAATTCATATATCCAATATGAGTAGCTACACATGTGTGTGTATAAATATATAAGTATATACATATTTTTATCTACACACATACACAAATGCACACACAGAAAAACCTTAAAATAGCTAGAGGGATTTTGAGCAATTTAATATCAATAATGAATCAAATGTGGAGTTCCCATCGTGCCTCAGTGGTTAACGAATCCAACTAGGAACCATGAGGTTGTAGGTTCCATCCCTCGCCTTGCTCAGTGGGTTAGGGATCCGGCGTTGCCATGAGCTGTGGTGTAGGTTACAGATGCGGCTCGGATCCCACGTTGCTGTGGCTGTGGCTGTGGTGTAGGCCAGCAGCTACAGCTCTGATTTGACCCCTAGCCTGGGGACCTCCATATGCTGCGGGAGCGGCCCAAGAAATGGCAAAAAGACAAAAAAAAAAAAAAAAAAAAAAAAAAAAAAAGAAAGAAAAAGAAAAAGAAAAAAAGAATATATTGGATTGTAGAACATTAGACAACAAAAGACCACTGACTATTATCTAGTCCAACCCTTTCATTTTATAGATTGGAAAATTGAGGCTCAAAGAGCCAAGATAAGTGATGTGAGATCACCTAGCTAATCTGTGCCAGAACCTGGCTCTTCTGCCATCAAACCCAAGTGAATTTTTCCACTAACCCACCCTGCCTTAGGAATCAGGAAGCATAAATAGTCTTAGGTGTTTACTCACCACTTATATATAGTTTTCCTAACCCTTCATTACGGAAAAGAAAAACTTTACTGTTTTAATTGCCACCTGCAAAAGGACTTCACAATCTGCTAGAGTTGCTCTTTGGCCAGCCCCTGGGAAAGACAGTTTGAGATCTGAGGCAAAATGAGGAAAGACGGACTAATAAACGCTTTTTATTTGTAGATTGGAATTAAGCGTTCTGTGCCCAGGCTGTTGGCTGGCTCCTGACTTCAGTCTTGCTGCTTTAACGCTTCAGCGAGCAGAAAATTGGAGAGTAAGAGCATCAATCACTCAGTCCTGCCAAGCAACACCCCCTCAAACCTAAGCGAAATGCAGTATTTTGCTTGCTCAGAACAACTCCCAAACCACCTCAGCTCCATCCATACCACGGGTTTGGAGGAAGCGGCAATACAGTTATTTTGTGTTCTCAGGGCATCTATTCCTTTGTCTGATTCTTTAAAGCTGAATTTCTAAAAAGGATCGTCCTGGTCATAGGTGGCCAATCAGATGCAGCCCCTCATCCCCAAACTGCTGGGCAGGACCAACACCAGAGCACTGCTTTTGGGGAGGGTGGAGCAGTGACCAGACAGCATTTAGGCTTAGCCAGGAAATTAGTGAGGTGCAAATTGCACGGTGGTGGCTGCAGGGCAAGAGGAAAATTGCAGGCCACTGCCTGGAGAGAGAGAGAAATAGCAGGGTGGTATTTTAGGGCCTGGTGACACTGGGCCCCCGGGCCTGCTCATCATTGCCTTAACACACACACACACACACACACACACACACACACACACACCCGCACCACCATTCCAACAACATTTGCTTGAAGTACAATATATAAACAGAAAAGTACACAATCATAAAGTTCAATGAACCTAACGGGTCACCTGCACACAGATCAAGAAAGAAAGCATCCATTCCAGTCCTCTTCCAGTCGCCCCCACTCCAAGGGAAACTGCTATTCTGATTCAGTCCTGTCTTTTCAATGGAAGCTAAGTGGCAACCGAGGAGGAGACAGCCTGGTGGACTTAGTCCAGATTCTTCCCACAACTCCATCGCTGCAGGCCCAGCCTGGCAGCCTGCTGGGTCTTGGCCAGCCCAGCAGGGCCTATGGATCTCGACAGGGTCGGGTTGGGAGAGGAGGAGTGAGCGGCCCCTGGAGGTGACAAGGCCTGACGACAAGAGGGGGCAGCAGAGGAGGAGAGCCAAAGCCGCAGGCTGGCCATGCCCTGCCCCAGGCGGGAGAAGGTAGGGCGCCAGTCTCCTCCCAGAGTCCAGGCTCTTGGTGTACTTGACAGCATCGGGCTGTGCAGAGAGGGCTTTCTCTGTTTCTTTTTTGGTGTTTTTGTGGGTTTTCTCTCTTTGTAGGCTCTCTGACTTGCCTTATAGTGGTCAACCATTCTGAGGGAGGAGTAGGGCTGTTTTGCTCCACCAGCTTCCGGTCAGGCAGCAGGGTCAGGCCTCCATGGCTTGGCAGCTCGCGCCCTGTTTCTTGTGGCCTGGAGTCACGACTGGTTTTGCTTAGTTTGCCACCTGGCTGCAATGGACTATTTTACCCCGAGTTAGACGCTGTTTCTGAAACGAATCGTGTTTTAAACTGTTTTCGTGTTCTGCCCAGAGTTTCGGTTTGGCTGGAGTATCCTCGATGCTGGAGTATGTGTTTGCACCTGTGAGGGGAAACCCGTTTCCATTTGGGCATCAGGAATAACAGCCACATTGTTTTTACCTTTTCAGTGGTGTGGGAAAGAGATTTGTCCCAGTGATAGCTGCATCCTCGGCTTGGGGAAAGGACTTCCCTTGCCTCCCTGAGCTCACCCCCATATTCTTCTCAGGGCCCTAGCCTCACCAGGTGTCTCTTCTCAATAAGGCCACTCAAGACTTCTCGGCGTCAAGCCCAATGAAGACTTTGTGGTCCTGAGGTTAAGTCATCCCCGGGGCAGCACTGACACTGTGGACCTCTCAGTCCACCAAGACGTCCTCTCCTCCTTCAGCTGCCAGGAGATCATGCCTTCCGAGTTTTCCCCTGCCTCTCAAGGTCCTCCACTTCCATCTTTTGTCGTCTCTTCTTCCATTTCTCTTATTGGTGTTGTGCTCGCCTAAGATTCTGTGCTTCGCTCTCTGAGACTCTGTACCCTTTTCCTAAGCGATCTCGTGCACCCACCTGGCTTCCACCTTACCTCTAGATCTCCAACCCGACTTGTTTCCTTAAAGCTCTGGACTGACCCCCGGCCTCCTTGTGGATCTTCTGCAGGCATCTATAGCAATCACTTTCAACTCTGAATGCACATTAGAATCATGGCAGCCTGAAAACAGAACAAACAAAAAAGCCCCCAAACCTGGTGTGCACTTTACCACCTGAGCTCTTGATTCAGTTGCTCTGAATGAGATCTGGGCATGATTATTTTTAAATCTCCCCCAGGGGATTCAAATGAGCAGTCAGAAACCGGGACACTGAGGCACACAGCACATACAGTAGATAGCTGGAGTGCTTTGGACAGAACTCCTTTGCATTCCTACACTAGGCTCTCCTCCAGGAAAATAAATCACAACTCTGGTCCTAGACTTTTCAAACCTCTGTATAGGCATTAACTGATGACTCCATGGCCCTGCTGGGAACCAAAAGTGATCCTTGGGGTAGATATGGAAAAACTGAAAAGACTAGTTCTCCACCCTTTTCCCAGTGCAAAGCATCCTCTGACCCTGCTTGAATTCTGGGGCTGGTTTAGGTGTTTTTAAGGCCTCAAGCTCAGTTTTCCATTCTGTTAAGTGCATCCCACTTCTCCCAATGCCCTGAGGTCCTCTGACTGTAGAATGAACAGCAAAACATGAACAGAGGAGCTGACAGGAGATGGATTTCTGGGAGCAGAAGACGACACTGGAGGAATCAGAATAACCCTGGGCCTCATTCAGTCTCCCCAACTATCACAACGGAGGCAGCAATTCCTACTTTTAGAGAAGGTGTGAAAAGCAAGCAGGAGATAAATGCAGATGCTAAAATGATATCATGTGCAGTCCAATTTAATCCAGAATCGAGTTTATTCACACAGAGCCTTAACTAAAAGGTGTGTGCTCAGGAAACAACTTTCGAGCTAATCCTGTCTGATCATTTCATTTCAAGGACAGGAAACTGAGGCCTAGCAGTTAAGAGACTTACCCAAGGTAACACGGCTAGCCAGGTATCAGTTTTCCTAGCTCAATACTCATTTCACTCCAGACTTCCCTAGGGATCCAGGCCATACCCATGTGGCTGAGCCTGACCCTTCACCCATTACCTATCCAAACAAAGCAGTCTGCCTGGGGCCTAGGGCCATTTGGTGACCTACCTTTTCCAAAGAGAACCAAAGCTGTTCTGGTCCCCTTCTCCCCATCCTGCTTCCCTTCTACTCAAGACCTTGAATGTAGGTGGTCTGAGGTTCCCAGCCTGAAGTTTCAAAATGCCCATGGCCTCCCTGCCTCTGCCTGTTGGGACCTTAGGGTATCTCCCTAGTAGGGTAAAATTTGGTTCTTATATATGACTGTACATTGGAACTACCTCGGGAGCTTAAACTTACACACACACACACACACACACACACTAATGACTGGGTAATAACCGTAGAAATTGTGATGTAGTTGCTCCAGACATCTGAATTTTTAAATTCCCTCAAGAGGTTTTAATGCTGCAGCCAAGATGGAAAGCACGGCTGTGGAGGGCTCAGCATGGCATTTGGGCAGGTGACCAGCACTCATATGTTGAAGATTCAAAGCTCCCTTCCCTACTGCAACCTCAAAGCCTCTTTAAGGACCTTCTTCCTTTGGGGTTTTCTGAGAAGGATCTCCTTTCCTCTCCCTAACCCCAGTTCTGCGTAGAGCTCCCATCCTGAGTTTTCGGAAACACTGGACTGCTGACTTCTGGTTCTGAGATCAGTGGAAGTGAAAGGATTCCTGACCTCAGGAGCCTGCCCCCAGTCGCCCTTCCAGGCACCTCCTGGCTGTGTCTACTACCAGCAAGATAGTTTAACCTCTTGGGGTAGATCCTTGTATACAATGGGAGGAAATGGTCATGTACTATGCCTTCAGAAGGGCTGGCCTTTGTGCTAAACGACTAGGACAGAGTGTTTTCTGTAATCGGGATGATAACCTCTGCCTTGACAATTATTAGCCGCCAGGAGAAAATTCTTACAAAGAGCTTGGAGACAGGCTGGGCCTGCAGGCCGCTCTAGTAGGTGCTGTGATTTCTGCAAGTCACTGCTGCTCACCTTGCAGAGAGAGGGTAAGCTCGGGAAGGCGGAGGCCGCTCTCCCCCTGGTTTTCCCAACACGTGGCAGATGCAATCTCTAAGCCGCCCTCTCCTGGCCAAGGTCTAGGACCTTTCCCCGCCCTAGTCCACCTCTCAACTGCTCTCTGACTTAAGTTACAATTTGTGGCGCGGGGTAAGTGTCCACCAGTGAGTTGTGCCCGGGCACCGACCCGTGTGGGAGGTCGTGCACCTCCCTGGGGTGCACGCTGCGGCCGGCGGGAGCGCACTCCGAGGGCAGACTGAAGCCCGCCTCCTGGGCAGGGCGGAGGGTCTGGGCCGTCGGCTGGGGCCTGTCCCCACCTCTCTCAGTCTGGACCCCCGATTTCCCAAACGTCTCGTCCGTCCCCTGGAGGGTCGCGCCGGAGCTTGGGGCTCCGGCAGACAGACCCTCCGTGAGGTTCTCGCCACGTTTCTGAGAAAACAAACTGCTGCCAGGACGCGGAGAGTCGGGCAGCGGAGGAAAGCTTTCGATGCCGGGCGGGCCACACCACCCTTGGCGCTGGCTCCGTACAGAGCACAAGGTCCGCGCTTCCGGTTCTCGGCCATGGCCGCGCTGTGGACGACGCTGTGACCCCCCGACGGCAGCGATTCACTGCCCTCCGCGCAGCCTCCGGTGGCCCCGTGGGAGGGGCGTTGCACCGCAGCCTCAGTTCACTGCCACCTGGGTTTCCATCTCTTCAGGAACCTCCTCTTCTTCGCTGGAACTTCAGATAAGCCTCCGTTTCTCCCAGCCCGTTCCCTCTTTTTAAGCAGCATAGTGTAGCCTAACTAACATAGAGGCCAAGATTTCAAAGTCTGGGTTCCCATCCTTGCCTTGCTATTTATGGTCATGTGACCCAGGACCGATTATGTGATCACGGCTGCAATTCCTTGACTGTAAAATGGGTATGATAATATTCCTACCATGTCGGGTTTTGTGAGGAATAAATGAATGTAAAACCCCTCAGTGTGAGGCACATACTAAACATTGTATAAGTATTTGATATTGTTAAAAGTAGGAATTATAATATCCACCTTGCAGCGTTGCTGTAATAAATAATAGGTAAAATTGCCTTCAATAAGTGGGTAGTGGGTAAATAATATTTATTAGAATTACTATTATTCCCAGGGAATCGGATTTCTTTCTTCTTCTTCTATTCTTCCTTCTCCTTCTTCCCCTTCTCCTCCTCCTCCTTCTTCTTTAAATCTTGGCCTCCTCACATGTTCATTTGGGAAAGAACTGTGCGAATTGGGGCTTCAAGCTCAATATAAAACGGCCCCTACCTTCGTGCCCAGCTGTAATTTCCTTGGAGGTTTGGAAAGGTGCTCTTTACTGTTGCCAGGCTAGTGCTGTGCTTTTGTGTGCAATAGGGCAGTGAGTAAATTACATCCTGGGCTTAGCAAAGCAACAAATAAACACATCCACAGTAGGATTCTTTGGATGGACTGTTTTCTCCTTTGTATTTGTTCTTGGTCGTTGATGGTCTGCTGCAGACTAATGCGATGCTGATGTGTTTTAATATTAATGGTGCGGAGCTGAAGACAGCCTTTAGCCTTGCACCCTGGGGGCCAAGGGGCAGGGCTGGGAACCACCATGAGGCCCAAGGGAGGGCAAGTCAAGATTCTTACTGTCACCATCTCCCTCTCTCCTCCAATACCTCATATCTCAGTTCCTGGGGAAGCACCTTCTGGATGGGTAGCGAATTTCAGCATCATTGTTTCTGCAATTGTAATTTTCTGCTTGAGCCAAAAGCACTTCCTGTGCCCAGTACCCCTCTTTGCTGCTATTGGGAGCATTTAACCTTTTATATATACAACTTGGGCAGTTCCCCTCATGGCGCAGCGGAAACGAATCCAACTAGGAACCATGAGGTTGACGGTTCCATCCCTGGCCCCGCTTAGTGGGTTAAGGATCTGAGCTGTGGTGTACGTGGCAGAGGGGGCTCGGATCCTGCGTTGCAGTGGGTGTGGCGTAGGCTGGCAGCTGTAGCTCCGATTGGACCCCTAGCCTGGGAACCTCCATATGTCGTGGGTGCAGCCCTAAAAAGCAAAAAGCGAAAAACAAACAAACAAACAAAAACTTGGCTGGGCCCAGCAAACACATTCCAAATTGCTTCACCCAGAGCACCTGCTGTGAAATATTAAAAAAAGACGACCAGAGGCTGTCCTTGGCCAGAATATTGGTGATGCAGTATCCTAAAAACTGGCCTTGGTGGCTGCTGAGGCCCAAATCAGGTATTGTACTCGTCCTCCTTCCCCCCGGGGCGCTGCTGGCCTGGCAAAGCACAGGCAGTCAAGTAGGTGCCACTGAAAAAGAGAGAACTACCAGCTTCTACCTGTGCAGCTCAGTTAAGGATTTCTGTCCCTAGGGTGCTTCCGTATACATTTGGACTTCGTGCCCACACCCAGAGCTCTCCTCCAAGGTCTCCCTTGCGGCGGCGTCCCCCAACAGAATTGAAGGAGGAGAAGCGTCAGCGTCTAGGGTGGAGTCTCGGCGCCTCTGGCCGTGTAGAAGCCGGAGGAAGCAGGGTAGCAGAGTAGCGGAGGAGAGGGAGCGGTGCATGGAGAGATAGAGAGAGGCGTGCACATGTGGGTTCAGGGTACAGCCAGGTTTCTACATTTTAAAGGAAGCCCCCCAAGCGCCTGTCCTCGGCCTCACCAGAATGACAAATGCGAAACCAAAATTTTGCGGCGGGGCAGATTTCAGGAAAGAGGGCTCCGGGGCGAGGAAGCGGGTGCAGCGCCGCATGTGCACTGGGGACCAGACACACCCGGGGATGTTTGCCCGCGCGCTGCGTTGCCCGCGCCACAGACGCGCTGTTGTTTATAAACTCGTTTCGGGCATCAGGGCAGCGGCGACGCCATTCGTGTTGGATGCCTTTCCTCCTGGAAGGGAAGAGCAAACAGACCAATCTTTGGCAACTCTGAGCCTCCCCGTGGCATGCCAGTTCACGACGGTTTTCAATGTGAATGCATTTTGTAAACTCCAAGACGACGACTGTATTTATTTGTTTTGGTGCAGGAAGGTTAGCTAAAGCACCGGAACCATCCTTCGTGCCTCCCTTTGATTCTGTCTCAGATTTGCGGGTTTTCACTTGGCGACACAGCCCGGGCCATCCGCCTGCCCTCCCCAGGACCCGGCAAAGCGAACCCCAGGCCCCGGTCCCCGCGAAGCTCAGAGGAAGGCGGATTGTAGAATTTATCCACCCCCTCCCCAGGACCTCGAATTTCATCTCTTTCTTTCCCCCCTGCATGTTCAGTTTGTTTTCTCAGGACCTAAGCAATTTTTAATGTACTCTATACTTCCCGCTTAATCCTCATCGTTTATTGTATAATTATAGTTTCAAAGTGATTATGTAATTAAAATCATGTTTCGTGGCAGCAGAACTTCAAAAGGGCGGCAGACCCCCGCTCTGGCATTATTTTCTGGTGATGTAATAATTTCCCTGTGATATTTAAAATAAACACATTAGTTCAAGAATTCTAAACATGTCTCAAAGTATATAGTAAGCTTGATTGGCACGAGGCTGGGTTGTAAAGAAATGGTAAAACCTATCACTAGTTTAATATATTTCTATGCTCCCATGCAGGGTAAATTATAGGATAATGGGGCGCAGGCGATGGTAAGCTCTGTTTATATAATCCATTTCTTCACACGAGTTCCCATTGCTTTCCCTTCCCTTTGCTGTATGTGGTGGTTCTCTGATCCCCTGACCTCAGCCATGTGTTTTCACTTTTTCTTCTGATCTCAATTCCATGACCAGCGGGGAATAAAATACAAATTGAATAGTAACCATTCACAGGCCGCTCTTTTCAAACTGTTGTTAAAACCTCTTTGTCTTGTCTAGCAGTTGATAGATAAATGTGTTGTATTTCTCCCGACTTTTCCCCCCCTTCCTTTTTTTTTTTTTTCCTTGCAAAGGAAAAAAATAACCCTCCTTAGCCCAATTATGCTCTTTAAAAATTAAAACCCACACCTCTTTTCAAACCCGCTCCTGCGCGTCCTGCTCTCTCCAGTCGGCCCATTGGTGCCGCGGCGGTGGGAGAGGCGGTGGATTCACCACGTGGAATAAAGAAGCGGCGGGAGCCGAGAGGGCTGGGGGGAGGCGCGGTGCCCCTGTGTGAGGTCCGCGCCATTGTCCCACGGTCTGAAGGTTCATTTGGCGTCGAACCTGTACCTTCTCTGATGTCTGAACGAAGCGCCCAGCATTGGCTCCGAAGTTGGGGGCCGCCCCTCCTAGAAATCGGAGGGGGACAGTGGGTGAAGGAGCCTGGGAGAGGGAAATTATAGTGAAAAATAAGCCTCCTCCTCCATCGCCCGCCTTTTTCTTTGCATGGCTAGACCTGCTTTGAGGGCGACGTGGACAAGAAGCCCAGGTTTTTTCAGCTTTTCTCCCAAAGGAGAAGACACAATGGCTCCTGATTTCCGGGCCTTGGTTCTTCCAGATCTTTCTTCCTTCTACCTCCTCAACCTCTTTTCGGGGAACGTAAAGGCAAAAGAAGATAATTGTAGAAACTTCCATCCCGCAGCCTGCCCTCCTTTTCATCAGAGCTTCTTCGGGGTCAGCGGGGCGGCAGTGTCTTTGTCACTCAACTGCCAGCGCCCGGGGGAGAGAGGGGCGGGAAGGAGAACTTCTGTGGGCGCGGGACCCACTATCTCAGCATCTCCAAACTGCAGAGTGCTCCTCTCTGTTTAAAAGCGAGTGGACGCTCCCGGCCCCGGGAGGGGAGAGCGCCGCCGCAGGGGGTCTCGCCGCGCCCTGCCCCCGTCGCGCACCAGCTCTGCGGCGGGCGGGGGCGCCCAGTGGCGGAGCGGGAAGCTCGCCGCTAGCCGCGCCCGAGACGCTGGGCTGCTCGCGGCGCCCGCCGGGGTAGGGTTTCCCGGCGGCGCAAACCAACCCGCAGTCTGCGAGGCCGCTTGACAGCGCTCTTCGCCGTCGGCCCGCGTACCTGTAAGCTGAGCCCCGCTCACATGCTTCACATTAAACCTCCGTGCCCGGTGCCTTTTCTCTTTTTTTTCCTCCGAAAGGGTTCTTATAAACTTCCCTTCGTTTATTTAGCCTGGTTTTCATTGCTCCAGTTTTGCATGGGTTGCCTTTGTTTAGTTTATTAACCCACGGGGTTACTTTAACTAAACATTTGGGCTGAATACTTTGGGGTTGGATTTCAACGTTTTCTAACGAAATTACCGAGTTTTTTGAAGCCGCACAGAGAACGCTGTGTTGAGTTTATTAGTCAATTTAACAGACTATAAGGGAGGGCAAAAAATGAATTTAGGACAGTCCTGGGCGGAAGCAGCGCGCGAACCCTCGGGGTTGGGACTTCACCGGCGGTGCAAACAGAGCGAGGGGACAGGGCGCGGTCCCGCTTTCTCCGCGCGCCGGCCTCAATTCCCTGAGGCGCTCGCTGAGCCGGCCTCGCCTGGCCAAATTCGGGCCCTGCTGCGGGACCCCAAGGAACCCCGCTGCTGCCACGGAACTGCGGGCTGGAGAGGGGGCGACGCCGCGCGACCGCTCTGGGGCTTCTGTGGTTTCTCGGGGTTGTCACCCGCCAAGTGTTTGTTGGGTGCCCGCGGCGGGAGAGATCTTCGCCCCCCCCGCCCCCCGGTGAGATGGTCTAGGGAAAAGGGTTTGTGATGGAATCTATCAGAAAGATTGGGCACAGCGGGCGACCGTCCCGGGTGGGCGGAGAGGAGGCTGGAGGGTCCATCCCCTGGCCTGGGTGAACCCCCAGCCCATCTGAAGACTGGAGGGGCTTTGTCCCAAGCCTGAGGAAGACCTGGGGGCCCCAGACACAGACCCACTCTTTGAAAAGCGGCTATTCCAGGACGGAACTGCGCTTTCTCACCTCCTGCTTGGCCTAAGGGAGCAGGAACGGTGTAGAGAGAGATACTGACTCTGCTTCCCCATTGATCCAACAGGAATGGTGACCAGGACTTCTCCCCACAGTTCCCTTTCTGAGCCAGCCGCCTCCCCCACTTCTCACGCACTCTCTCATCCTCCACTAGATTTTGGCACAGTGATGCCCAGTAAGAGGCAGCCTAGCCAGAAAGTCCATGTCCTCCAAGCTTCTCTGAGGACGCTGAGAACTTTGCTGTTTCTTCTGTGGATAAACGGAAGTGGAAGCTAGAACGCAGAAAAAACCCTTCATCTAGCTGAGGCAGGATGAGCAGTGGGAGGCAATGAAACAAATTCCTTAACAGATGCACCAGGTTGGTGAGCTTCACGTGGATGAAAGGCAGGGTATCTTACTACAGCACGCAGCCACCAGGGCCCTGGACCCCAGCATTTTCCAATTTAATTATGAGGTAATACATACAAGAAGTTCCAAATGCATAGATACAAAAGGGTGTGACAGGAAAAGTCTCCTCTCAGCCTCCCCATTCTCTTCCCTAGAGGGAACCACCAGTGATAGATTCTGTGACTCACTCTGCAGAAAATCACAAGCTTTTGCAAAAGGCCTGTCCACTTCTTTCCTTGCTCTCTTCCATCTTCTGGCACTTGCTGTGGACCTGCTGACTGTTCAATGGCCTTGAAAGGGCAAGTTGCTTTCCCTAGTCCTGCCCACGCATCCACCTAGAGTTCTACTAGCCTGTCAAACTCCAGCAGAGTTGGAAGGGATTTACCTGTGACTTTTCCTTTACACAGAGGAGAAGCCGTCATCTCTCTCTGTAGTTCTCCAAGTCCACGTGTTACCTCTTCTATAGCATGACTTTAGCCGTTTCTTTCCCTTTCCTCTGCCACTGCTCCAGGTCCTCTTTGGACCATTGGAACAGCCTGCCAGCCAGCCTACTGTTCTATTCTCTTTCCTCTGAGCCACCTTGCATTTGCCATCATATCGATCATTTAAGGCCAATTTTGATGTCCCTTATCTGACTACAAGCCTCTGTGGCTTTCCACTGCCACTATGTTGCCAGGCTGCACACTGCAGCTAGATCAAGAACCCATCAGACCCGCTGCAGATTCTTTGTTTAAAAAATGTTCTGTGAGCATTTGTCTCACCCTCTCCTCCAGGATCCCTCCAGTTCTTCTGCCCCTAGACCTTTTCTCAAACGTTCTAATACCTGGCAGATTCTTGTCCCATCTCTACTGATCAAAATCCTTCAAGGCCTTGTTCAAAAAGGTCTCACTTCCCAGTCATTGTATTACCATTTCCTCCCCTTACTCTCAGAGTGACTTGTTTTGACACCACCTCTCTAGGTGCATTGGCTAATCATTTGGCTATTTGTCCTCTTTCCTCTCCTAAATTATGAACTCGTACAAACAAAGCAAGTCGTCTTTTTTTAGTTAAGAATGCTTCCCTCACTATTCCTCCTCCCCCCCAAGAGGGAAACACCAATAGACATTAGAATACCTTTCTCTTTAGAGACTAGAGATGTCAGATTATCTTATTAAAGTAAATCTCACTAAGGTCTGACCAGTGTATGGGATTAACCCTTTAGAATGCAAATGCATTTTAAGATACCTGGTTATTCCCTGGCATCTCCACGTCTGTCAGGGAGGTGGAGGGGGCCACCCTGGGTCACTGTTTGCAGCAGCAGAACAGTGAGCCATCACTTAGGGCTCCATTCCTGCAAGGCTGTAGATGTGAGGTGAAGATGCTCTCACTTAAGACTGCATAAATATTATAACTGAAGTTCTGGGTTAAGATGACTAGCTAGATTAAATTTCACAGATGTTCCTTCTCATGCTCTCTGCTCTTTAGGGGTATGGAAGCTGACTGCTGAGAGCAGAAGGAAATTCTCTCCCAAGTCCCCTGCATCTTTTTGGCCACTTGACTCCAGGTTCCCATTAGCACAGCTTCACGTGTCCAGTTGATCTGAGCCAGTGGGGTGCTGGGGAGTGGGGGAAGAAGTTTGAGCCCCCCTCTCCCCCTGACTCCATGAGGAACCCTAAAAGAAAACGCAGTGGAGGTAAAACTGTGTTGGCTAGACCCATGCATCCGGAAGCCCCAGCACCTTCTCCTGAAGCCAGATTGTGGTCCCTAAGCTTCTTGTACAGCTGTCACTGGTCTGACCAGCTTTTTGTTTGTTTGTTTTTTGTCTTTTTTAGGGACGCACTATGGTATATGGAGGTTCCCAGGCTAGGCATCCAATTGGAGCTGCAGCTGTTGGCCACAGCCACAGCCACAGCAACATGAGATCTGAGCCATGTCTGTGTCTTACACCACAGCTCATGGTGTTGCCGGATCCTCAACCCACTGAACAAGGCCAGGGATTGAACATACATCCTCATGGATGCTAGTCAGACTCATTTCCTCTCTGGTCCAGCCAGTTTCCTGGTCTGACCAGTTTTAATGCTTTGTGTAGAGATTCTATGAATATGCCCTTTCTCCACTCCCACCGCCACCACTGCAGGGGGCCTGGCACAAGGTAATTCATTACTCGACAAGTATTTGCTGCCCACCTGTTTTTATGCCAGCCAAGCAGGTGGTGGGGCTACCATGGTGAACAAGGCAAACAAAGGTCTTGTTATTGTGGGGCTTACTTCCTACTGGAACTGCTGCCCACCTGTTTTTATGCCAGCCAAGCAGGTGGTGGGGCTACCATGGTGAACAAGGCAAACAAAGGTCTTGTTATTGTGGGGCTTACTTCCTACTGGAAGAACTGCAGCAAAAGCATTTAGGGCTTTACTCATGGCACCCTGTCTCAGCTGATGGGGAGAACACTGAGCCGGGAGCCAACGTTGGGCGCCTTGAGTCCAGATGTGATCTCTGTGTCCCTAGAATGATTTGCTCAACCTTGTGGACCAGTTTCTCACCTCGAGACTTGGAAAGTTTTGTGCGACTGACCGAATCAATGAGCATTCCAATCCTCTAAACATGAAGGATTCACATGATCGGATCTGGAAGTTTAATTGTGATTATAAAAGGAAATCTGATCGGTTCTGCGTAATAGCAAAAACAGACATGCACTCCTCTCTCCCACTCCCCACCCCCGAGGAAAAAAAAAAAAACAACAAACACCCTGGAAAGAATCTGAAGTTAAAATAAAAAGCAGCTGGCAATAGGCCCATCGTGTGTGATGATAATTAGACAAATGTTTTCCAAGTATGGGATGATCCTGTGAAGACAATGGTTGGGAGTGGGGGGAAAAAACGCTTAGGAAATGGAATTTAGTAAAGCAGTGATTTCTGCCTGCCTGCAAAGGGTTTAAGTGGCACAGGATGTCACACAACCTCCAATTTGGTACCTATTATTCCTTTCTTTCCCCCCTCCATCCTGGGTAACATGTCTTCAGCTAAGAGAGTGAAGAAAAACTTGAGGCTTTGATTTACAGAAATTAAAGCCATGACTAGGCTTTGGATCAAGGTTGTGTCCCGGGCCTGGAAAGCCTCATCCTTCATTGTCTCAAACCTTTCCTGCCCCGAGGAAAAAGAGTTAAGAGTCTTAAGCTAAAGCAGCTCTTCTGCCATCTGGGGCTCTGACTTGGTTGACCCTCTCCCAAATTATTGTAATCCTGAGTCTGGAATGGATATAGATCTGGTCAGGGTGATGGGAGCTGCCTTCTGCTTCTGGGTGGCTTGGGATCTTCTGGACAGGCCTGCGTGGGGGTGGGGGCTGCGGTGGAGGGGACGGAGGTGCCATCACAACCTGGCCAACTCTGGGCGGAAACAGGGGCCTTTCTTCCCCTGTGCCCATCCCCCCATCGGAGCTTCCACTTTCGAACTTATATTAGACATTTACACCTTAGTGTGAATATTAAGGCCATGTGTTAACTCACCCGGGGTTATTTACATTTTTAGCTTGGGCTTTGTACAAGAAAGTACTGTATCCCCCAGTCAAAGAATTTGGAGTATGTGAGCTTGTGGAGGAGGCTCTGGGTGGGAAAGGGAGCTGAGGGAGAAATAGGAAAGTCTCGCACGCTGGGGAAGGCAGGGCTGGGACAAAACTGGTAGAATCCCTCAACCCGAGCCAAAGAGAGGTAGCGCCATGGTGGACAGCATACGGATTAGAGGCTGAAGAATGATAAATGGAGGTTACTTTCCTTTAATAAACGGACCCATCTGCTCTCTGCTTCAAAGGGAGGGAGAACAGGTCACCTGCAACTTCTATAGCATTTACCCTGAACTCCCGCAGACTCCGACCTCTCCCTTCGTCCACCCTCACATTTTTACCGTTTTCATGTCTGTTGGCATGAAAGACAGTGGCTGCTCTGTCCAGGACCAGCCTTGGAAATGCTTACAACCTGGCGCAGTTGCAAATCGAGTTAGAGGCCCACCGTGTATGTGTCCTGTCCCTGGTCACTTTCTTCAGTAGACTTTGGTCAGTAGACTTTGGTTTGCTTCTGGGGGAAATAAAAAGCAGGTTTTCCTTTTCCTTTTCATCAAGGAGGCGTTTTTTAAAAATAAAAACCATTCTCTGAGGATAAAGTGATGCATATGCTAGACACAAATGCAAACAAATAGAGAAGTATAAAACAGTCAAAACTAAACAAAAGTCACACTCCGACTCCAAGGTAAGCACCGTTAACCTCTACGAGAACTGTTTCCTGGAGTGACCTTCTTTTCATATAGGTCCTTAGAGCTCTGCTTCTGCAACTTAGCATAACTGGAATGACTATACTACAGGGGCGTACCTGTCCTCTCTGTGCTGAGGCCGGCACGTCTTCCCATGTGCCACGTCAATAAATGTAGATCTGCCTCCTTTTTCCTTTCTTTCTTCGTTTGATGTATCACATACACACAGGAAAGAGTGCAAGTCATATGTGTGAAACACCACACATTTTCAAAAAGTGAACACAGCTCTGCACCCAGGAAGCAGATCAAGAAACAGGACATTTCCCACATTTTGGAAGTTTCTCCTGCCCTCTCCCCGTCAGCACTCCTTTCCCAGATAACCTGTGTCCTGCCTTCCACCAGCCTGGGATTAGCTGTGCCTGCTTTTGAACTTCCTGTAAATGGAACTGAACTGCACAGAACGTCTCTTTCTTTCCTCTTTTACTCCACGTTCTGTTTGTGAGATTCATCCACGTCGTTGTGTGGGTTGTTGATCTGCCCTCACGGCTAGACAGCATTCTCGGCAATCGCAGTCACACGTGATCCAGTCTGCTGTTAATGGACATTTTGGCCCAGTTTGGGGCTATTGTGAGTTGGGCTGCTGTGCGCATTCTTTTGCATGTAGTTTGGTGGCTGTGCACATGCGTTCCTGGTGGGGATAGATACAGGAATGGGATCGTTGGGTCGGAGAAAGGGTACGTGTGTTTCCATCTGCAGCAGATACTCTCATTACCATTTTTAATGGCCAGGTCACACGGGATTCTGTTGTATTCATGCACCACATTTGCTTATTTATTTAACTAGACTCCCATTGATGGACACCTATGTTGTGTTTTGTTTTGTTTTGTGTTTTTGCCTTTTAGGGCCACACCCTCAGCATATGGAGTTTCCCAGGCTAGGGGTCTAATTGGAGCTGTAGCTGCCGGGCTACACCAAGGCCACAGCAACGCCAGATCCAAGTCGCGTCTGCGACCTACACCACAGCTCACGGCAACACCAGATCTTTAACCCACTGAGCGAGGCCAGGGATCGAACCTGCAACCTCATGGTTCCTAGTCGGATTCGTTTCTGCTGCACCACGACTGGAACTCCATGATGGAGGCTTACTTTGTTTCCTGTTTTTCTATGAGAAGCAATACCGGGACTGAGTCTGTGGGAGACTGGAAGATAAATTGCTCTCTCCTTCTTAGATTAGGGCTCTGAGCCTGCCAAAGCTTGTATAGCTTAGGTGACTTTCCCCTTTCGTGTCACCTGAGAGCCTGCTCTGCCCTCGACACAATCTCCGCAAATCCAATGTGGTCGAGTGGACGAAGGAGGCTTCTGCTCTCCTAGAAGCCACACTGTAGCTGAGGAGACATGGACCAGAAATGGATAAACAAGGAAACCTCAGGTGGTGCTGAGGGCCCTGAAGAAAACAAAACACGGACAGAGACAAGAGGCTGGATGGCTACTTCAGTTGGTCAGGAGGGCCTTTCTGAAGAGGTGATGTTGACACTAAGCCAGCCATGGGGAGATCTGGCAGAAGAAACTTCAGGAAGAAATCGTCTTTTCACATGAACTGATGAGATGACGGTGCTGTGGTTGGTGCAGCTGAAGCATAACAAGGAAACACAGGAGAGGCAAATTCCGCATCTTTCCTTCCTACTCAGCTTGACCCTCCTGTTTCTCGGACCTGCTCAGTGATGATATGAGTCTCCTGGGAGCTCCAGCAGGACCCCTCCCCACCCCTTTGTCTTCTCCTTTCCTTCCAGCCTTGCATCCAGCTAATCCCAAAGTCTCTACCATCTGTCTTTTTCCATGTCTACTGTCACCACCACAGGCCAGTCCTTACTGCCTCTCACTCCTGTAGGGGTGTGCTGAATTTTAAAAAGAAATAAGCCATCAAAGTGATTGGAGAGGATGACATTTGGTCAGTAATTAGGCCCCAAAGTCTTGTGTGGTTTTTTGTTTATTTATTTGTTCTTGTTTTTTGGTTTTTTTTTTTTTTTTTTGCTTTAAGGGCCACACCTATGACATGTGGAAGTTTCCAGGCCAGGGGCTGAATCAGAGCTGCAGCTGCAGGCCTGCGCCACAGCCATAACAACACAGGATCCATATCACATCTGCGACCTATACCACAGCTCATAGCAATGCCAGATCCTTAACCCAGTGAGTGAGGCCAGGGATTGAACCTGTGTCTTCATAGATACTAGTCAGGTTCTTTACCACTGTGCCATAATGGGAACTCCCTTGATTTTGTTTTTATTGCTTTTACCTGGTCATAACCTAGGGAGGGTAAAAACTAAATAATTTCAAATAATCATTTTGGAACTTTGTGTTTTGTTTGGTAGCACATTGTTTTAATGGAGGAAGGACTGAAGGGGAGGAATAGACAGGGAATAGGAAATCCCCAGCCTTTCCAAACAGAAAAGGACAAATGTGGCATTGAGTTGGGGACCTGGGCTCACATCACATTTCTCTTTCTAGATGGTCCTGTGCAATTATTCCTTAATGAGTGAAGTCAAGTCAAGCAAATGAGTGTTTTTACATTATTTTTCTCACAGTATTAGCCATTCTTTTTTTTTTTTTTTTTTTTTTAAGCCACACCTGCAGCGTACAGAAGTTCCCAGGCCAGGGATTGTACCCATGTCACAGCTCCAACCTGAACCACTGTAGTGACAACACTGGATTCTTATCCTGCTGTGTCACAGGGGAATACCCCATTCTTTTTTTTTTTTTAATTGAATTGAAGTATAGTTGATTTACAATGTTGTGTTAGTTTCTGGTGTACAGCAAAGTAATTCAGATATACATATTATTTTTCAGATTCTAGTCCATTATAGGTTATTACAAGGTAGTGAATATAGTTTCCTGTGCTATACAGTAAGTCCTTGTTATTTATCTATTTTATGTATAAGAGTTTGTGTCTGCTCATTCCAAACTCCTACTCTATCCCTCCTCCACCACTTTGGTAGCCATAAGTTTTTTTCTATGTGTGTGAGTCTGTTTCTGTTTTGTAAATAGGTTCATTTGTATCCTTTTTTAAGATTCCACATATAAATGATATCATATGGCATTTGTCTTTCTCTTTCTGACTTGCTTCACTTAGTATGATAATCTCTAGGTCCATCCATGTTGTTGCAAATGGCATTATTTCATTCTTTTTATGACTGAGTAATATTCCACATATATATATATATTTTCCATATTATATATATTCCGTATACATACACACACACACACACACACACACACACACACCCCACATTTTCTGTATCCATTCGTCTGTCAGTGGACACTTATTTCGTGTCTTGGCTATTGTAAGTAGTGCTGCTGTAAACATTGGGGTGAGCCATTCTTTAGACTTGGTGGGCATTTGGCTGAGCTTACTGATTAGAGTTCATTTGTTCTTTCAGTGTATATTTTATTGAGCACCTATGGTGAGCCAGGCACTCTTTAGGGTTGGAGCTACACCAGCAAAAAAAAAAAAAAGACAAAAGTCCCTGCTCTTGGGAGCTTCCTTTACAGCAGAGCGTACATATTTTAGAAACATTGAGAGTAGTTCCAGTTCACTTCCTTCATGAGAAGATCCTGGGAAAGTGTTTTCTTCACTTCGATGTTCTTACAGCTGTCAGAAAGTTTGATTGAAGCCTTTGGAGACTGCTTATCTGACTCCAGGCTCAGTGCTTGTCCTCTGAGCATTGATTTCTCTTCTGAAAAAATTAACACAATAAAGCCTCATTAGAGGAATGGTGAATACTATGTAGATTGCGTTATAAAGTACTGTGTCTGGTATACACTGAGCGCTTAATAAATGGCCACCATTACTGTGATTATGTGCTCTAGGTACCTAATAAAAAATGTAAACGTATGGTTTCTGCCCCACCAGGGTTCAATATCTACTCAGGGGGCCAGACGAAAATGCAAGAAATAATCACTGAGCGGTACCAAGAGGATGTAATTAAGTGGTTCAGTAAATTGCAGGGTGTTAACTATAAATGCCAGAGGAATTCAGAGAGGAAAAGATGGATTTGGGCTGGTGGAGGTTGGACTGATGTCTGGCTTTGCAGGAGAGGGATGAGACGGGATTCAGGAGGTCCTTCCAGGTTCCAGAGACGAGGTAGGAGTGAGCAAGAAGCTGGCCGGATGGAAAGGTAGCGTCCAGTCATGATGGGCGTGGAAAGGAAGGTCACGGAATTTAGATTTGGTATGTAAAGAAAGAATAGGCATCAGCCTTAAAAATCCCACTCGGGTCAATCTAGGTCAAGGGAGGAGAGGCGAATCCTCCTCTCTTTCATCCTGAGTCCTTGCCCTGCAGAAGGATGACTGGTGGGTAGGTGATGGAGGCGGGCTCCTAATTAGGGCTCGTGTGGGGAGACGGAAGACCCTCCTGACAACTTGCCACACTAGTCAGGGATTAAGTTATCTGGCTTGTGAAAAGCACTGAAATAAGCAGTTTGGTTTTTAATACTAATTTCAGGGTATAATGTAACCTACAAGTTCTAGCCCACGAGGATGGCATGTACTGTTTGGTCTGCCAGTTGGGGGCAGGATGTCATAAGAGTATTTGGCAGGGGCATCGAGAGAACAAACCCAGCCTTCTGTGCCTCTTTTCCGCCTCTCTGCCACCTTCTTTAGGAGCTGATGGGGCTCGGATGTTGACACTGCTTCTGCAGCTTCACCATCTGCCCCGAGGAGTCTGTGATCTCTGCTTCCTGCTTCCCCCTGGGTTCAGAAATAGTGCTCAGAAGACGTACACTCAGGCATGCTTAGTAGTCACAGGGACTCTTCATCCTCAGCCTTATTTAAATCTAGGAGACTTGAAACATTGCACAAATACTCTAAATTTCTCCAAAGCTTTCATCAAAGCCTTGGGTAGGAGGAAGGTCACAGAATGAGGTTTGACAATCTCGGAGGGCTGGTTTTATCATACTGGCTGGGAACTTGAGTGCAAAAGCATCAATATGTAATAATCCAATTAAGGTATCAGGATTGGGAAATCGTGTTCCTACTTTTCAGATTAAAAAATGAAAGCAGAGAGCAATCAGATCATCTGGATTTGCAATCAGATAATCAGAAAATATGGCCAAGGGAAAGGCCAGACAGAGAAGTAGATCCCTGAAATCCTCCAATACATCACGCTACCTGGCTGCAACCCAAGCCAGTCATAGGTGGGATGACGAAATCCATTTAATCAAGGGGTGGTCAAATACATATAAAGTTACATTGACCATCTTTCCATTTTTAGATGTGCAATTCAGCACGTGGACGCATTCACGTTCTGCCTACAGTCTTCACAATCCTTTTGATCGTGCAAACCTAAAACTCTGTACCTATGAAACAGCAACTTCCTAGTCCCCTCTCCTTCCAGCCACTGGCCACCACCCTTCTACCTTCTGTCTCTAGGATTTTTTTTTCCTGTCTTTTTAGGGCCACACCCGCAGCATGTGGAGGTTCCCAGGCTACAGGTCAAATTGGAGCTGTAGGTGCCAGCCTACACCACAGCCACAGCAACGGGGGATCCCAGCCATGTCTGCGACCTACACCACAGCTCACGGCAACATCAGAACACCAGATCCTTAACCCGCTGAGTGAGGCCAGGGATCGAACCCGATCATAAGAGGATCCTAGGAAAGTATTTTCCTCATGGACACTAGTCAGGTTAATTGACCACGGAGCCATGATGGGAACTCCTGTCTCTAGGATTTTGACTCCTCCCTACATCTAAGTTGATTCATACCGTGTTTATCTTTTTGTGTCTGGCTTGTTTCACACTTGGGTCCTTAAGGTTCATCCTTGTTGTACCTTATGGCAGAATTTCCTTCCTTTTTGAGGCTGAATAGTATTCCTTTGTATTATGCACCACATTTTGTTCATCTACCAGTGGACAGCAAGTAAGTGTTCACTTATTTTTTAAGACAAATATTCTTTAATTAGTATTTTGTGTTAAGTTACATATGCACATAGTTCAAAATTCAAACAGTGTAAAAAAGTAAACAGCAAGAGTCTCTCTTCTGCTCTTGTCCCCCAGTCACCTAGTTCCTTTCTCCAAAAGCCACCAATGTCGCTCGTTTCATCAAGATCCTTCCAGAGTTGTGTGTACATACATGAACAAATGGTAGCATACTCTACACACTGTTGCAACTTGCATTTTTGACCTAACAACATTTCTTAGCGATGCTTACATACGTGGGAAGTATACGCATGTGTGTGTACACAAACACACACACACGTGTATGTCCACACAGTACCCTACAACATAATTTTCTTAAGTCCTCCGCTGATGGATATTGAGGTTGTTTAAAATATTTTGCAGAGAACTTTGCAACAAAGAAGTAACATTACATGTGCCGTTTTGCACCAGTGAGAGTATCTGAAGAGTAAATTCTTAGAAGTGGAATTACTTTATCAAATGTTCCCTTGTCAACATGTGAGGTCGTGCTAGACATCGCCAGTTGGGGTTGCATCCATTTCTACTCCCATCAGCCATGTGCGAGGATTTGCCCCTTCACAGCTTTGCTTATATATTGAACCATTCATTTCTGTCGGGTTTTTTTGTTTGTTTGTTTGTTTTGTCTTTTTGCCTTTTCTTGGGCCGCTCCCACGGCATATGGAGGTTCCCAGGCTAGGGGTCTAATCGGAGCTGTAGCCGAGGGCCTACGCCACAGCCACAGCCCTGCGGGATCCAAGCCACATCTGCGAGCTACACCAAAGCTCATGGCAACGCCGGATCCTTAACCCACTGAGCGAGGCCAGGGATCGAACCCGAAACCTCATGGTTCCTAGTTGGATTCGTTAACCACTGAGCCACGACGGGAACTCCATTTCTGTTGTTTTTAATGTAAATAGCTCAGACTTTAGATATGTTACAAACCATGATTTAAGCCCAGCAAAAATTGCATTCCTCTTCTTTCTTTTTCCTCCTCTTTTCCTCGGGCCATTTTCAGGCTCAACTTCTGCATCTCTGGCTAGGCAGATTCAGGTGGCAGTAACAGGGAATGTGGATGGCCAAGGACTGGTACTGGGGTAGGGGGCATTCCCCTCGGGTCATCGAAGAGGACAGGTTGGTGGTGCATGAAGGCTCCTGTCCAATGGCTGTCCTCTGACGTCTGTGTACTGACCCTGCTGTCTGCACATAGCGTCCCCCGAGCAGATGGATGTCCACATCACAACATCGTCTCCGCAATTAGCCCTAATTGGCCACCTCCTTAATCTAAGCAGGAAATACAACTCCCAGGCTCTAGGCCTCTCCTCCAGGCCAGAGGCCTGCTTCCTGTGGCAGTGGGACCCACCAGGAAAGTCTATACAGCTACAGCCCAATTGGACTCTTGCTGGGGTATAAAGACCAACACCATCATGCCCAATTTTTGGCCAACACTGCCTTCTTTTTTCAAAAGCTATTTCAAAGAGAGGTGTTTTGTGTTCCCTGATTTCTTTGACAGCAAATGATCCAGGTGCCCTTGGGTGTTATAAAAACAGACAGCAGAAGGAGAAAAGCTGGGCTTGGACCTCGACAATCTCTTCTGGCTGAGCACACAGTAGGGGCTTATTAGGTATTCCTCAGGTATATATCCCTCACTCAATCCTCATAAATACTCTCCTGGGTATTATTCTGCCCAATTTGTCATCAAAACTCAAGAGAAGCAAAGCAGCCTTCCCCAGATGACAGAGCTAATGGATAGAAGGGGTCCGGCTTTACAGCTAGAGCTGTGCGCACAGCTCCACTGGCCTTCCTGCTGCAGCCTTTGCTTTTGCTGTGCCTTCTGCCCAGAGCGTCCCATCCCATCCACCCCATCTCAAGCAGGCCTGCGATGCACACAGCAGAGCAGCTGGTCGGCTCAGGCCAACTCCACACATACTTCCTCAGGCCCCTGGCAGATCCTGGGGGATTTCAGAGCAGCTGGAGGACAAGGGAGACAAAAAGAAAGTCACCCCTGGTATTTGCAGAGAGAGTGGGGGGTCCAAGCCAAGCTTCGAGTGCTGTCTTGGGTCTGGACTGCCATGGCCCCTGCACCCTGCCTCTGCACCCTGGCCCTGACTCCTCTTTTGAAGTCACCCTTGGAGAGGTGCTCACTCTGTCCCTGATCCGAGCCCTCCTCTTCTCCCTCCCAGAACAACCTCTCCGAATACATTGACTTAGGAAACTGCTGCCTCGTCTGTCACCAGACTGGGGAGCTTCTGGAGGACAATATGGATATTGTTCAATGCATGTTTTTGTTGCCACAGCTCCTCCCATGGAAATAGACCTCTGCTGACTTGAACTGAAATCACCTGCCTGATTCAACAGCAGGTGGCCCAGCAGAGGAAGCAAAGACGAGCAAAAGAACCAGGTCGGAAGGTGAGCAGCTGAGTGTGGGTGTCCACAGCCTTCATCAAGGGCTTGGGAAGTGCTGCCAGAGGCCCTTCTGCAGAGTGGTGGCCCCGTAGTCGTGGGTGGTGAGCTTCATTTAGAGGAAAAGTGTTAGACGATGCCCCAATGTCCTAAGTCAGGCCCTCCCCTCCCTAGAAGCCCATTCTGCCTACCTAAGGCTCTGACTTCTGACACAGGTCTTCTGTGTTCAGGTAATAACAGCTAACGCTCACCCTCATAAAGCATGTGTCCAGTACTGTCCTAAGCCTGGATATGGATTCACTCATTATCTCCTCACAGTGATTCTTTGGAAGGGACTTTTTTTTTTTTGTCTTTTGTCTTCTTAGTGCTGCACTCACGGCATATGGAGGTTCCCAGGCTAGGGGTCTAGTTGGAGCTACAGCTGCCGGCCTACACAACAGCCACAGCCCATCTGATCCAAGCCACATCTCTGACCTATACCATGGCTCACAGCAACGCTGGATCCTTAACCCACTGAGCGAGGCCTGGGATCGAACCTGCAACCTCGTGGTTCCTAGTCGGATTCATTTCCACTGCACTACAACGGGAACTCTGGAAGGGAATATTTTTAATGTCCTTCTACAGAAGAGGAATTGAGTCACAAAATAATAATAATAATAATAAGTTGCCCAAAACCACACAACTGTCTGTGTACATAGCAGGGCCCAGATTCAAATCCAAGCATTTTGGCTTCAGAATTCACTCTCTCATAACCTTTCTAAGTGGAAGCTCCTCAAGGGCCACAGTCCCATCTGCTGCCCATGCAGCCATGGGACCCCGCACAATGGTAAGACTCACAGAACATCAGTGGGCAACTGGGTTGCTGCCTCCAGCCTGCGATGGACCTGATTGTGGTTTTGTGTAAGTTACAGGGCCCTGGGGCTTCCAAAAGGCTCTTATTATGTCCTTTTATGGGTTTCACTTTTGGTTGTAGACGGTCACTTTCTATCCTCACAGTGCCCCCCTTTCTGCAGCTCTAGGCTGATGGGTCCCCTGTAGCATGGGAAGAACCCAGCAGCCTTGTCCCCTGAGGGATGGCAGCATGTGTGCCTGCTTTCCGGTCATGACACATCAAAGCCATGCCAGCCAGAGTCTTAGTACCCTGAAAGCCCAGAAGTCACCTTGAGTCTAGAAAGTGAACGCTAGAAAAACAGAGCAACAGAGCTGATGGGCTTCATGGGCTGGGGGTGTCCTGGGCTTGCTGAGAGTTCTCTCTGCTGCCTTAGGTGGAGGGGACTGCGGGTTGGAGGAAGCAGATCTTGAGCTTCATGCACAGATGGAGGTTTACCCAGTCAATTTCTGTCCTTGCATTCGTTCAGTGTTCTTAGGAAGGAGAGGAAGAGGGAGAAGAAAAAGAAGAGAGACTTTCTGGGGCAACATGAATTAAGTCCCCCGTAACAGGAATTTCTGCCCAGCTCACCCACAAGGTGGAGCCCAGCGGAGGTGCTCCTCGCCCCCCTAACCAGGCCTAGGGGGGTTGATTTGTAATAAGCACAGAGTTAGTGCCGGGAGTGTTTGGACTCTCACCTGGAAGCGGGGCATGCGTTCTGCTCTCCTGAAGGCAAAACCCAGCCTGAAACACCACACGAAGGGCACCAAGGTTCTCCTGAAAGCGGGCGCTGGCCCTTCATTCCAGCACACCCACCCCATCCCCTTGAAATCGAATCAGGGTGATTTATGCCAGATTAGAAGTAAAGAGGCTGCTTTTAGTTATTTCACTCCATGCACCTCCTGCAGGGTGGCCAGCTGCTGAAACACCCCGTGTGGGCTGCTCAGGTTTTCATATGGATTTGCAAAGGCTCCCACTGATCCAAATGTCATAGTGGGTCTGGTATTCAAGGTTTAAATTCCTCGATGCGGGTCAACTCTTTGGTGCAAACCAAACCTGATGACAGTCTGCACAGGATGAGTCGAGATGAACTCTGATTCTAAAATGACATGACAGATCTTCAAACAAAGAAATCAGAACTTGTTGCGTATTTGCAGCAGTCACCCGTGAGGTCAGCAATGATGTTTTTCTTGCTCAGAATAACTTCAGAATCTCTCTCTGGAAATCCGGGACTTACAGAGCTGTCTTTTGCATGCTTGAGGAGCAGCAAAGATTTATTTTTTTGAAGGTGGATTTAATTTTTGGAAACCTCAAAAAGAATGCAGGCCAAGTGTGGCCAGTAAGCATGTTGGGTGATGCCATTTGGGACTTGAAACCAGAAAGCATCATTATCCAGTGCTGGATCCAATGGTCCTTCTGGACTAGCTCTGAAAGCCTCCACAGATAGGAATAGAACTGTTTCAGGCAGCTGTAGCTTCCTACAGTATTGATATCAACTCTGAAGGGCTGGCATCTACTTGGTTAAATAGGTTGTGAATTGCTTATTTGAAAAAACGAATCAGCCTTATTAAAATCACATACATTTATGTAAAAACTCCTCCTCTTAAATAACCATGCGATTGTGTTGGCATATAAGCGTATTAACCAGGACTGTTTTTCCTGTATTTATCATAGGCTATGAATTTATTTCAATAGTCCTACCACTGCTCCTGAGTTTTCCTTGGCAGCAGTCCAGTTCCTGAATGTACTGCCGAGCAAGGAGCAAGTAGTTTATCATAACAAGGGGCTGGGATTATTGTTGAGAAAAGCCGAGGGAGGTCGCATCTGCACTGCTGGCCAGGGCCAGACCGGCTGAGTTGCAGACGCGAGAGGCCAGCATTTGCTTTGGGCTTCTTTTCTGTCCTGTGCAGTCTTCCAGGACCAGGCATCCTGTGCTGCAGTTCACTTCACTGTGAGCCACTGAGTCCTAAACCTTCTTCTGGCCTTGAGCTTGGCACCTCCCTGAAATGGTTTAAAGAGAAGGCAAGTATTGTGATGGAGGTGCAAATAAAAAAATGGCTCCAGGTAATCTGGAGGGAAAAATCCAATGGTGGAGGCAGAAGGGATCCCCGCAAGAAGTGACATCTGAGACCTGAGCAGCCTGCTGGTGGCTGGAACCCAGGCTGGTGCAGAAAACCTGTAGCCACCCGCCCTTCCTCTGAGTTCCCAGACCAGCACTGACAGCTGGGCCAGGGCTTCGGGATGGGATTACAGCATTAGGTGAGAAGTTAATCACAAACATGAATCAGCCTTGTTTTTTCCTACTCGGCTCGGCTCCCGAGCCCTGCAGGGGAGTGGGCAGGGCCCCTCGCTGGATGTACAGGAAATCATACTGGGGGGAAACATGAAGCCAGCTATTTCTCACCGGGGCCAAGCTGTTACCTGTGTTTTGAGATTGGAGGGGAATTTACTACGTTACATAGGAAGAGAGTCCCCTCAGCGTGGCAAGCAGGAAGAGAAACCGTTTCATGGGCCAAGTGGACTCTTGGATTCCACCCAGGCTGTGACCACTGGGTGGTTTTTCATTTCAGGGAGCCCCTCCCCCTCCCCAGCTCTGCAGCTCCCCCTGGACTGAGCTGCCCCTGGGTCAGCAACCTCCCCCCCTTTTCTTTTTTTTGCTAAGGGTTCTGTTCTTTCTCTTGTGTCCCACCCCTGGAAATTCAGTTTAAATAGAAAACTCACTTCTCATTCAAACCAGCAGGACTGGGTTAGGACCTGTGGTTCAGCCAAAACCCCTCCCTGCCCCAGCCCACTTCTGGAATGTCCAGCATTCTCAGCTACCCTTCTGTTTCCTCACATTCTTTCTCCTTCAGCTCTGATGCATCCCACTTACCACCTAATGTTTGCAGAGTGGCTGTCACTTGCATAGTTGGCCTCCTCTGCTCTGGAACTCCCTCGCCCTTGGCTTTCAGATTTGATAAATGCCGCCCCTGTCTCTGGGCTGACCTGCGGCAGGGCAGCCATTCAGTGAATGCTAGGCTCAGAGTCGCACCATCACGACATAGTTCCCTCCTGAATTCTGTTTACAAAAAGCCTCTGTTGCCAGCAGTTCTTTACAAAGAGAAGACCTCCATGTCATCAGAGGAAGAGGACCTTCACCAGAATCTTAGTAAATTTCCCTAGGTAGCCAGGACGGCAAAGGATTTCATTTCTTTGCCTCTTTCATGTTTTTAAAGTGTTAGTTA
Source organism: Sus scrofa (assembly GCF_054392235.1). Lineage (NCBI taxonomy): Eukaryota > Metazoa > Chordata > Mammalia > Artiodactyla > Suidae > Sus > Sus scrofa. The sequence continues at coordinate 92,895,664 of NC_139384.1, read as the reverse complement.
CTGCACGCAAATGATTAATCAGAAAATGTTAGCCAGTTTGACCTCATAGGTCATTGCACAAAGCCTGCCAAAGTTTAACCATTTAGCTCTAGGTTTGAATGTCACATCTCTTTATGCAGCCAAGGGAGGCTGATTCTCTTCTTCTGCCCCAGGAAGTCTCATCTGGGAAGCAGGCAGTAGGGGGCGCTATAACCAACAGGGTTTCTTACTATTAAAACAGAGCTGAGTTCCCTTTGTGGCTCAGGGGTTAAAGAACTAGGACACATGAGGATGTGGGTTTGAACCCCTGGCCTCTCTCAGTGGGTTAAGGATCTGGTATTGCCGTGAGCTGTGGTGTAGGTCGCAGATGCGGCTTGGATCCTGCGTTGCTGTGGCTGTGTGTAGGCCGGCAGTTGTAGCTCTGGTTCGACCCCTAGCCTGGGAACTTCCATATGCCCAGGCACAGCCCTAAAAATCAAAAAAAAATTTTTTTTGAATTTAAAAAAAACCCAAAAACCAGAGCAAGTCAGTCCCCTTGCTGGAATCAAAATAAAAATGGACTTTGGCAGTTTGATGCAGAAGGGAAAATTGGAAAAGGGAGTGGGATGGTGCAGATGACAGATGGGGCTGTGCACAGCAAAAGAGATGACAACCTCCAGGAGCTGCTTTCCCTTCCCAAGGAACAGAGCTGTTCCAGGAAAGGCTCAAAATGAGGTGCGTGACCAGACACCAATATGTGTCCTTTCAACCTGGACAAACAGACACCAGAGGTTATGCACACATGATAACCCTCACAGTCAAAATCTCTTGTTATCAACAAAGCCCACATTCACCTCTGGGCACAGGCAAAAAGATCACACACAGACACACACGCACAGGCTGACCTGAGAGGTGGATAAACAAGCATGCTGTCCGGAGCTGTCACCTCTGTGTAACAGACTGCAGGGGTCTTCTCTTGGGCCTCTCCTGGTGTCTTTCAAAGCTAACTGTTTTCTCAAACCTCTGTCTTGACATTCAACACAACTGAACACGTCAGCAGACTGGCTCAGGCAGGATTTGCCAGGACTGTGGGGTTGGCATCCTTCAGTGTGTGTGTGTGGGGGGGGTGGTGGCAGGGGTGCCCAGGAGATCTGGCGCTGGGGGGGTTGGGGGAGGGGATGCTGGGCCCACGGGGATTGGAGGTTGAGCACTCCCACTTTTAAAAATCGCTGCGCCAACCTCAGGAACCAAATCCACAAAAGTCCCATGGACGCTGGCTGCCGCATCCTGTGGCTACCTGGCCTGAGGTGCTGGGCAAGCTGGCCGGAGAACACCCCATAGCGCTGGTGGATGGGGATGCTCCATAGTTCTGAGAGTTTCCAGCTTTCCCTTGGTACTTGAAAACAGGCCCCTGGGAAACCGAAGTCACTCTAGATTCTTTAAAAACCCTGCAGCTTGTGTGACATCTAACCCAGAGTCTTACTCTTGTCCACCTGAAAGCCCCAAGAGTCACCTGAGTGAAGCCCTTCCACCCCCTCGCTGTTCAATGGCTGATGAACTCCAGCCCCAGCTGCAGTTCTTCTTCCAGGTAAGAATTGGCAATGTATCCAATTTCCCTCCCACTCATCAAGTGAAAAAATTCATCTTTCTTTCCAAAGGTTGGGCAGCAAAAATGCTACTGGACATTTCTAATCAGAAACTGGAAATAATTTCTATGAACTTTGCCGCCAATTTTCCAAATACTTCCCACTGATGCACCAAGAATGTGTTCTGGTTCTTTAGACATAAACACACATTTAAGTGACCACATTTAAGGGAACAAGATAGACACACACAATCCCCCATCCCTCCCCCCCGCCCCCCCATTGAAAGATTGGTGGTGTCTGGAGCCAATGTGTCCTGAAGATGTAGGTTCAAGGAAATATCCCGGTGGCAGCCACAGTGTGCTGCACGCAGTGCCTGCTGGCAGCTTCTGTGCCCATCCATTCTGTCCACTGGCAACTGCTCAGCAGCGGGAGGGGAGTCGAATTGCACACGTGAGGAACCAGAGGCCTTTCCAGAGAAGCCAAGGGCTTATCCACAAGGGAGTGGCCTGGTGCCAGCCCCTGAAGGGGGAATCTCAGAATTGAAAACATGTTGCAGAATGTTCAGTAAAAAAGCAATCTGCTAATGGCCTACAACCCCCAGAAGGCCCAGCACTTTTTTTTAGAGGCACAGCTTGAACAGCACAGAGCTCCTTCCTCATCCAAAATTTATAACACAATCAATCCATTCAGTGTGCTTCCCCAATGGGAAGAGACTTTTAGAGTGTGTCAGTGCTGATGAGAAAGATCCAGTGTAGAGAAAGAGAGATGGAAGGCAGGAGAGAAAGCAGATGATCCAGGGAGAGACATTCGTGAAGGGGTAAGAACAAGAGCAGGGATTGGCCAGAAATGCGGGTGGGGTGGGGGGGAGAGAGGACTTCTTTCACTGTTGAGGGAGGGGTGGTGGAAAGCCTGGGCTCAGATGCAATCGGGTTTGTAGGTCTGGTGATGGGCGTGAAGGAGTTGGAGGCTGTCACCATCACATCCAGTTCTGTATGTCAGCAAGCCGTCTTATGTCACCCGAGTATTTTTGCAAGTGCAAAATTAGAGCTAGACCAGCCCTAATTAAAGCGTACTAATTTTTCTAAACTTTTCCCTTTGGAGGGCTTAGAGTTAATTAGAGGAGCTGGAAAACATCCTGGGGCTGTCACCTCGTAGAGTGCTGGGAGAAGACAGGTCCGGCAGATTCTGGGGGCAGAGCCCCAGTCCAGGGAAGTCTCTAGGGACCATGGAGCAGCAATCAGCCCAGGCCTGGATGTAGTGCCTTGTGCTTAGGAAGGAGGCCAGGGGAGCTGCTGCGAGCACATACTGTCTTCTACCCAGAAAATCCCTTAAATGGGATGCCCTTTCTCTATTAAAAATGAACTAGTATATATATTCTGTTTTTTTTAAACATGAGAGGCCCTCTCAAGGTTTGTTTTTACAAGGCTCCTCACACACCTGGCACTCACTGAATAAATGGATGACTGTTTAAAGAATGAGAAAGTACCTGTGGAATAAAAAGGAAAAGTAATTTGCCAAGATTGAAAATTCACTGAAACAATCTCTCCTTCCTCTCAGTATTTAGCGAGTTAAGGGTTAGTTTTGTACTTGAATTAAGGAGCTTAAATCCTGAACTCCACCACCGATCCACTGTTAATATCTTGTTTAGATAACCTTTCAGGTATTTTTTCTGTGCATATATCCTTTTTCTTCTTCTCACTTTACAAAAACCAAACAGCACATCTTATTTTAGGACCTGCTGTTTTTCTCTTATGTCATAGATACATTTTTAATTTCCAATAGCAGGTGGGTAGAGTGGGTGCTGTGGGCAGACATAAGATTACCACCCCTGTGCCTGTGAGATGCTAAGAGAAGGGAAACCTGGGAGATACCTGCATTTAAAGGGCAGGTGGACGAAGAGGGACCCATGAGCGGCCAGAAAGTGGAACACAAAGATGGGGGGAAAGCATGGCAACATGGTCTGAAAGAAGTTGGAAGGAGAAAATTTCAGGGAGCCTTCCTTCGCCTAAAGTGAGGGTGTGAAATTTGTGTTTTGAAAGGGTCTGGGTTAGAGTTGCATTTAGTTGCCTTTAAGTGAAACCCAAAGTCTTAACCAAAGAGGTTTTATTTTGCTCAGCTGAGAAAGTTTCAGAGCGGGCAATCAAGGGCTGGCACCACTGTTCAAGTTCATCATCAAGGACCCCATGCCCTTTGTCGTTGCTTCCTCCACCATTCTTAGCATGAGGCATCATCCTCATGGCTGCGTGGCCGCTGCTTTGCTTCGAGCCGTCATTCCAACCAAGAAGAAGACAGAAAAGGCGCAAACGTCCCATATTACCGGAGTCTGTCCATTTTCATCAAAAGCTCCATCCCATAAACTTTGCTTTCAGAACGGGGTGGTGTGGCTGCTCCCATGGAACAAGAGTCTGGGGATAAGGAGTATGTTCACCTGAGCACTCGGCTAATCATTTCTTCTGGCAAAGAGGAAGGGAAGGGATGCTGGGGAAGCAACCCGCAGTATCTCCTGTGTGGTGATTATATTAGGCCCAAGCTCACAGCATGCAGCCTTCTTAGATTTATTGCTTTTTTGTGAGAGGCAAAACTATTACAGCATTCCATTTAATTCTCATTCTAACAGGAAGTAAAGAATAAATCACAATCTGTCCTGGGCTGGTTTTCCCCATAAAGTCGGGCACTTAGAGGGATCCGTGTCAGCTAAACCTCTGGGTTCTGGCTCTTTTGGTTTTATAGACAGGGCCCTCATACATACACATATATATATATATTTTAATTAAATTCCACCTTGCAAAAGTAGGTGGAAAATCTAAGCACAGCAAGTTGCTAGGAGACCAGAGGGGCTTGATTGGGTTGAGCTGTTTGCGGCTTGCATGACTCAATTTCTCTCACCTGAGGACAGACATGCCTGACACTGGTTTAATTTCCAAAGCTGGGGGCGGCGGGGGGGCAGAGTTGCAGCTCTGAGCCGAGGGAGAGGCCAGGCTAAGTTCTGCAGGATGAGCTGTTGCAGGGTCTCTGAGGTGAAAGGAGCAGGCCACCTGCTGAGGTGGTGAAGAGATTTCTCAACCTTTCTTCGTGAAGCAGGAAGTGTCCTGGAGAAGTTCCATTTTCCCCCAAGAACCTTGCCCTCACCCTTTTAGGGCTTTCGTCTCTGGGTGGCTGGTCTTGAAACAGTGAGCTGCTAGGAGAAAAAGTCTGGGAGCTGTAGTCTGCCATAGCCGAGGCCTTCCGTAGAGGTCAGGATGGATTTGCTTTTCCCCCAGCTCCCGGCCATTTCTCGGCCCTGTCTCCCTGCGCCCCCGTGTTGCTAGAAAACTACCTTTGTTAGCTACATTGAGCGCATGCCAGATGCAGTTCATCTAAATGAGCAAGTGCTTTCTGGGATCAGGCCCGGTGGGAGAGAAGCTGAGTGGAGATCGGTCAGCATGCCAACCCCTGGCTGCTGAAAGGAAAAGCGTATTATTTCCAGAGGACTGTGTGTGCCAGCCCATGGGCAGACACCAGGAAGAGGCAGGGTCCCTCGGCTGGATCTTTAGTCCTGCCCAGCACCCTCCAGCCAAAGAGGAGAGCTGGCGCTGGGGAATTTCCATGCTGTAATTCATTTCAGCAGGATAAACAGAGCTCCTCCTCTGGAAGGTTTGGCCCTGAGCGAAAGGCACTTGGAATCGACCTGGGAGGCTCCGAGGTCCCATGTGAAACTGAGAAGGGAAACAGAAGTCAGGTGACACGAGATGCAGCGGGCTCTGACACCGAAAGGCCACCGGACCTGAGTAAGTGATTTCACTCTCTCATCTGCGAAATGGCCACTGTGCTTTGTAGAGCCCTGAGGGCTGCAAAGGTTTTGAAGAGTTTCCACAGACATTTGATTTAAATTGCATTATTTTTTTCCAACTATATTAAAAAAGACAATTAGATGTGACAAGTGCCCGTTTTTAACTGAAGGGGCCGCCAACATGTTCATTATCATGTCATCCAAACACCTCTCTGTGGGTAAACCTTGGAATAAAGCTGTTCTGCCATCTCTCTGTTGGAAGAGTATCTCGAGGTGACAAGGAAAGTTATCTTTAAAAAACAATTGTTACCATGTGCAACTACTTATCTGAGTGAGGATCCCCCCCCCAACATTGTGCAACCAATTATTCCAGAAATAAACTGGACCCAGAGGCAGACCTGACTGCTCTCATCCGTCTAACTTCGATGTTGGGGGGGGGGTGTCCAAATAGCCTGATTATACTCATTTGCTTAACCTACCATTTAACTTCACTTTAACTTAAAGGCATTCATACTAATAAAATACTGCCCTGTCTCATTTTCTGGGTAAATGTTCTAGTCTGGCTGTTTTACTAAATGGTTGGAAAATCATGAGAGTGGAGACTGTTGAGGAGCCTCGGCTCTCGGCATCTGTAAATTTTGCTGACTGAGCGCCCTGCTGTGGGTCAGGCGGTCAGCAGGCGGGGGTTCCACGGGGAATGGGCAGCAGGGCAGCGGGCAAAAGAGGTTTGGGAGGGGAGACGGGCAGCTAGTGAAACCTTGCCTATATCCTATCAAGTGTTCAATTAATATCTGTTGGCTGGCAGAGCCAAGCCCTGGAACGGGATGTGGCCAGTTCTAGATGGCTGGAGATTCAGGAGCTCACGAATGGGCAAAGGCAAGGATGAGAAAGTAGCATAGCCAGACAATGCGCAGGTCAGACTGGCTGCTGCAGATAGTTAGGGGGCAGGGGGTCCCGTGGGAGAAAAAGGCAGCCACTTTAGGACTTTCAAGGTAGGCCTCCCAGCTGCTAAAGCTTGGTCCTTAATCCTTGCTGCTGATTTCAGAAAATTGTGTGTTTAGTCCTATAAAATTGGATCGTGATGGTCATTGTACAATTACAAATGTAATAAATTCATTGAGTAATAAAAAAACTGGGGGACAGCATGACAGCCCCTCATAATCAAACACATTAGTATTTCTGCAATTGAACCTTTGAATATTCACAGTAATGGAAATAAATAAGGACCATAAATTTTCAAAAAAAAAAAAAAGAAAGAAAGAAAAGAAAATTGTGTGTTTAGGACCTGAGGAGAGAAGAAAAGAAAATTTGTAATCTGCTGATTCTCTTTCCTTGGAAGGAGTGTGAAAAATCTCCCATCCCTGCCCCCTCATTCATACAGCTGTCAGCTAAGTGGTTCTCGTTCTGCTTAGGAATCACCTGGACGGCTTGTTAACACAGGTTCCCAGGGCCCCACGCAGAGCTCCTGCTTCCGTAGCCTAAGCACAAGGCCTGGGAATTTTCATTTCTCACAAGCTCTCAGGGAAGATCGATGCCGCTGGTCCCCAAACAAGACTGGGTGGCACTGATTTAGATATTGATGGGACAGGAACCACATCCTCAGCAGCATGCAGGGCGCCCAGGAAGACCGGAAGCGCCACTCATCCCTAAAGTAAAGGGGACAGGATGCTGTCCTTCCTGATGAGGGGATGGTGGGGGTTAAAGAGCAACCTCCAGTGGAGAGTCACAGGATGAAAGAGGGCCATCCCGGGGACACGCAGAAATAGGGCAGGGTCCCAGGCTGCGACCTATGGTCCCTACAGTTGTCTATCCCTGAGAACAAAAAGAAGATGGAAAGCCAGGTCAGGTCAAGAGCAAGCCCTTGGGAAATAAGTACGAAAAGAGAAGGAGAAACAGTGCTCAGAAAGCCTGGCCCAACTTGAGGCTAACAGGCTGTGCTCATCTGAGCAGTGTGATGAGGCACTTTCTTGAAAGTTCTGTTGGGAGGAAGAGCATTCATGTGATGCTAAGAACAATCTTCCTCAGATTTTCCCCTTGTGGCTCAGTGGAAACGAATCCAACTAGGAACCATGAGGTTGCAGGTTCGATCCCTGGCCTCGCTCAGTGGGTTAAGGATCCGGCATTGCTGTGAGCTGTGGTGTAGGTTGTAGATGTGGCTCAGATCCTGTGTTGCTATGGCTGTGGTGTAGGCTGGCAGCTGTAACTCCAGTTGGACCCCTAGCCTGGGAACCTCCACATGCCACAGGTGCGGCTCTAAAAAAAGGGGAAAAAAAGAACAATCTTCCGCCATGGTGGCCGGCAGAGCCAGAAGAGTTTTTTCACCTACAGCCCAGTCCCTCCCTCAACTCACTTTACACTCTCTTATTATTCCCACAGTGAATACCTTTGTTTGCTGGGAAGATGCCATGGGGTCTCCGTTCCCATCGTTGGTTTAAAAACATTAACAACAGCTTAGCAGGATCTTGTAAACAGCTGCTGTCCTTTGATGCAGCAACCCAGGAAGAAAGAGCCCAGCACTTTTGCCAGCACGGTGGTGAGTGTAGCTCTGTTATTTCAAATTTCCTCTAAAATCCCTTTCTAAACTCTTGGAAAGAGACGAACAGATGTCCTACAGTGCGGGGTGTTGTGCGTTGTGGCTTCGGTTGGGGAAATCATATGACTCATTTGTATAAATGTATTCAAGTATTTCTTACTCTCATAATTTGGCCACATGCATTAATTAAAGGATCAAAGAGTATGTATTTGGACCTATAAAATCTTTGTAACTGGCCAAAGCAAAAGGAAAAACTATCAAGCATTTGGGAACTTTAATTTTCTGAAGCAACCATATTGGAATTGAACATTTTTCTTAAGCAAAGTTAGACTCCAGAAAGGAAAACAAAAAATAAGACATGAACCAAATTGCTTTTAAGAATTATCCTGTGGCAGGGTTATTTATTTGACTTGAAAGAACCAACCTAGAAGGTATTTGTGCTGAGTGATCCATAGTTACATATGGCAGAGAGAGTCTTCAACTTAAAAAAAAAAATTGCAAAAGCTCATTTTAAAGTCAGTGTTAAGGAGAAATAATAAATTTTCTCATAGGGAAAAAAATTATTATCCATGGTGAGAAGGGTCTAGGATGGGTGCACACACAGCTGCATGGCTGATGTTTAAGTTGAAGAACAGACAAAGGGCGCTGCCTGGGTAGCAGAGCCTGGATCTTGTGAACAGACACTATGTGGGTGGCGGGGGGACTAAGGAAGACCCTCCTCCCCAACTTTTCCGGCTTCCTGAACCCTGGAAATAGGCTGTTTTATTTTTTTCAAATAAATGTATTTTTATTGAACAACCTGTATGCCAGGCATCATGCTGGGCCAACAGAGATAATGAGAAAGACTGAAAGATCTCAGGCATCAGGGAGCAAATATTTTAGTGGGAAAGACAGATAATAATAAATAATAAAGAATTGCACGTGGAAGCTTCTGAAATCATAGAAGCACCTGACTCAGACTTGGGGTATCAAGGAAGGCTTCCCAGAAGTGACATCCATTCTGAGACCTGAAGGAGGCAGAGCAGTTAGCCAGGTGAGGGGTCGGAGGGTCACCAGGAAGAGGCATGTTCTATACAGAGGACTCTCCTGGATAAATCCCCAGGACATGAAGCATCAGGCTGGTGGAGGGGGGAGAGAAGATGATGGATTCCATCCTGGAAGTGCTGGTTGACATGTCTGTGAGAGGTGGGTTGTCCTGAAGACAGGTGGGTGTGGGGCGGGCAGCTCAGGAGGGCAGTCTGGGCTGAGGGGTGGTGTCACCCAGGGAGAGAGGGACCAAGGAAGCCGTGGAAAAGAGTTAACAAGCAGAGAGGTCACCAGGTCAAAGGCTTTGGGGAGGTCATAAGCCAAGAACTGCAGCTTCCACTGCTTTCATCACAATGTCACCAAGCGACTTGGGCAAGAGCGTTGCAAAGTGGGGAAGGGAGCAGAAGAGAAACGGCAGATGAGGAGAGAGAGAAGGTGAGAACGTGGAAAGGGTGCAAGCAGCCCCTCCAGATGCCTAGCTGAGAGGGGGCATAGCAGGAGTGTTCAGTGGGTTTAGGGAGAGCATTTTGTGTTTGTTGGTAAGGTGGGAAAACAGGTTAAAGGCGCCGGTGAAGAGAGGACTGAGGATGCTGGGGACCGAGGGGAGGGTGCTAAGGGAGGTGGATGGGAAGGAAGAAGGTGGGATCTAGCAAGTGGAGGAGGATGGAGCCAAGATGGGAGAAGGATGGGAGTGCTGGGTGCAGTACAGGGGTGAGAGCTGACGGGGTTGGTGGCAGGAGGCTGAGGAACGAGGAAGGAGCAGTTGTCCTCTGGGAGTGAGGGGGGAGGGAGATTGGAGGAGGGTCTCTGCTGCTCCCCACTTACCTGTGTGCCTCTTCCCTCACGTCACCCCCAAGGTTGAAGTGCCCATCTGCTCCAGAATCTTCAGGCTGCATCCTTCCATCCCTACCTACCACTTACTCCCTTTATATTACATCAAAAGTCCCCTTTCTCCATCCAGCTTTCCAGGCATTCAAAGGGAAGCAACCTGATCAAATACATTTATGATCAGGTCTCAATGACCCCATGGCTCAGAACCCTTTTAGAGGCATTTGCATTTCTTTGGAAAGACTCTTGTTCCAAGTAAACCTCTAATTCAGGGGTTTTCAAGTCGAGGAACAAATGGAGTGAATAATTTTAGGCAGCGAACCAGGATAACTATCTGGAGTCTGTCTCTGAGGATATCTGTTATGCACAAAGTGATCCAAAGGACACGTGCCAAGGAAGCAGAAAGATCTGTAGGGGAGCCCTGGCCAGCTTCATGATGTGGACGGAACAGATGCCCAGAGCAAATTTCTGCTTGCTCTCCCGGCTCTGGCTGTTCCAGTCACTGAAATGGTCCAGGATCTAGAGATCAGGGTTCCTGACACCAGCACCAGGGCCCTGGCTTCCACACGGTGTGTCAGCTCCTGCTGTGTTAAGCTCGTGTTACGTGGCCCACGTAAGGTATAAAGCAGTGCATCGTGGACAGTTGGAACTGATCTCGCAGATGGTGTCCCCTGATGGGGATGGTAAGCACTTGCAAGGGGTCAGCACTAAAGAACCCTTTATTTTGTCATCTGTTACTGCAGCCTGGGGCATTGGAACTGTTAAAATATGTTTAGGCTGGAAAAGTCTTTATATCTGTCTGTGAGCTGTCTGCACAGTGCGTGGGAGTGTGTGTGTGTGTGCTCCCTGTTCCCTCAGGCCTGGAGGGCACACTAGTACAGAAAGAAACTCCAACAACCCTCAAGTCTATCCACGCACGTGCTCAAAGTTTAAAAATCATTGCATTTTTGAATCAGAAACATTTGCAAAATGTTTTATCAATTTTTATTTTTAAAAAACACACTTGGAGTTCCCTTCGTGGCTCGGTGGTTAACGAACCCAACTAGGATCCATGGGATTGTGGATTCGATCCCTGGCCTCACACAGTGGGTTAAGGATCCAGCGGGCGTTGCCATGGGCTGTGGTGTAGATGAACTTCCATATGCCGCGAGTGCAGCCCTAAAAAAGCAAAACAAACAAAAAAAAAAAAAAGAAAAAACAAAAAAACACGCTAATTGTAGCGTGTTTGGAAAACACAGAAGACCCAAAGACAAAATGGAAGTTACCTGTAATCCCTTTTCCCAGGAATAATCCCTTCGGTCTCTTTTGATCCATTTCATTTTAGTCTTTTACCTCTGTCTGTCTGTCTCTGTCTCTCTCTGCTTCACAGCCCCCTCTCTCTTTGTCTGCCTCTCTCTCCCATTAAGGATCATATCTCTGCATGATTGCGTGTCCTGCCTTTTCTACTTAACTAAATTAGGAAATGTAAAAGCAGTAACAGAACCGTTTTATTTCCACATTTTCTCCTTTATTTCTGTCTGCATCTTTCCCTCTTTTTTTTTTTTTTGCCAGTATTTCTTTATTTTGGAGTATTTCCATTTTTATCAAAGTTCAATTCAAAATGTAAAACAGTTTATGCTTTTTGAGTTTTATTTCCTCCCTACACTTGTTAAAATAGACCAGTAAAAGAGAAGTTTTCCAGATTATGATAGATCCACCTCCAACTATATAACTGGTTCAATTTAGAGTCTTAGGATAATGATCTGCCACCATATGTGGGTTATAACTTGAGGTTTGCATAAAAATGTGCCTGTGCCACAGCGCCGGGTAACTGGCTTGTTTCTAGGGAGTTAAATGCCTGACTTTTGCTCGATGTAGTCAGTAGAACTTTCTGATGAAGGCAAATAAAAGAACCAACGAGCGATGTGCCTTCAGGTGTGGTCTCCTCCTGGTAGAGGTGCGCTTGGTGTTCAAGATGATTTTCTACCAGGGAGGCAAAATGCTTTGGAAAGCAATTATCTTCTTTAAGCCTACACTTGTCTGGGGAGCTGAGGTCAGCCACAAAGCCGTTGGAAGCAAGGCTCTGTCTGCCCGGAGAAAGCAGTTTCTTTGCCAAGGGGGTGGAGGTGGGGGTGGTGGGTCAGTTTGAACAACTTTGCTTTTGAATTGCATGACCTCCTGAGACCAGGAGCCTTCAATTAAATGCAGAGCAAACCTCAGGACGAGGCCGTCCCCTCACCCTTCAAATCACTCCCATTTCAAAACAAAAACAAAAACAGAAATACTTTAAATTTTGCTTTCCAAAGCCAGTGCCCTCCCCCAAACCTGTCTGTTACTGCTTCTGCTTGGATTAGTTTCATTTGGGTTGTGTTTTTCTGACCGAGGGCCAGGCCCTTGTCTTTGTGTATTTGTAAAGTGCCTTGTCTACTTACTAGTCTTTAGAAATTACAGACAAAACCAGGAATGCAAGAGAAACTGGCAGCTAAAACCTTGCAGCTTTTCTGAACCGATGCTCTGCCCGAGAACCAGAATGGAATATTTTTACAAGGCAATATTGAAACATTCTAATCCCCAGAAACTAAATCAAGTCTACATTAGCTGAATATAAAACAGTGCCCCAAGCTGGCACGGTGTCTGCCACTCGCATGGCTCGTTGCGATGCCACGTTAATGAGCTATTGCTCTGCGGTCAGTATAAAAGGGAGCAGATCCTTTCCAGTGGGAGAGCCGCACGACAATTTCATGACAATGACGGCTGAGTTTAGACTTCACGCCGCCCTCTGTCCTTTTCTGTGCCAACCTCCTGGAGATCCAGAAGGTCCTTGGGCATGATGGTTTTCATCTTATGACTTGCATCTGGCTGCGCTCAACTTGCAAAATCTAGAAGCCACAGGAAAGTGAGCCCCTCATTGGAGGGATTGGAGGGATTCTGCTCAGAGGCAGCACCAGTGCAGTGGAAGCAAAATGGAAACAAAGTGGATAAAGCAGAAATTCCCTCGATTTCTCCTTTCCTTCTCTCCTTTCTCCTTCCTTCCTTCTTTCCTTCCTTCTTTCCATTCTTTCTTACTCCCCTTCTCTCCCCCTCCCCTCCCCTTCCCTTTTCCAGGGTTGAGTATAAAAGATGGGAGTCTGCACAGTCTTTCTCACTTGGAAATTCATTTTCTAGTTCTGTAAAAATGGTTGTATTAGATGTTCTTTATCATTTAATAATTGCTTATTAATAATGCTTATATAATGAACCTTTATCATTTAATAATTGCTTATTAATAATTGCTTATATAATGAACCCTTCCACAGAAAAGAAACGCATGGACTTGGTGAACAGATTTGTGGTTGCCAAGAGGGAGGGGGAGTGAATGGGATGGACTGGGAGTCTGGGGTTAATAGATGCAAATTATTGCATTTGGAGTTGATAAGCAGTGAGATCCTACTCTCTGGCACAGGGAGCTACATCTAGTCATTTGTGATGGAACACGAAGGAGGATAATGTGAGAAAAAGAATGTATATATGTATGTGCAGCTGGGTCCCCTTGCTGTACAGTAGAAAATTGACAGAACACTATAAACCAACTAGAATGGAAAAAAATAAAAATCATTAAAATAACAAAATAATTATATGGCTATAGACTAAAAGATCTAGGCACTATAAAATAATCAGCCAATTATGTTAAACTAGCATCTTTGCCTTTATGTTTGTTATTAACTTGAGTAGAAAGACCTAAAAAATTGATTTTTTTTATTTTTTTATTTTTATTTTATTTTTTATTATTTATTTTATTTTATTTTATTATTATTATTTTTTATTTTATTTTCCCACTGTACAGCAAGGGGGTCAGGTTATCCTTACATGTTGATTTTTTTTTTTTTAGAAATCAGATTTATCTATTTATTTGGAAAATGCATTTGAATGCATTTTGCCTGGTATTGTATTTTTTCAACAGAGAAATTAGGTTTTGTTTGTTTGTTTGTTTGTTTTCGTCTTTTTGCCTTTTCTAGGGCCGCCTCCGTGGCATATGGAGGTTTCCAGGCTAGGGGTCTAATCGGAGCTGTAGCCACCGGCCTACACCAGAGCCACAGCCATGCGGGATCCGAGCTGCATCTGTGACCTACACCACCGCTCACAGCAACGCCAGATCCTTAACCCACTGAGCAAGGCCAGGGATCGAACCTGCAACCTCATGGTTCCTAGTCGGATTCGTTAATCACTGAGCCACGACGGGAACTTAGTTTTTTAAGAAGTCTTCCCTCTTTCTTCTCTCTTCCTTCCCTCTCTCCCTTCCTTCCTCTCAAATGAATTTTATAGCACATTGTCTCTTCCCTCACTTTGGCTGTAGACATGACTTCAAAAAGGAAGAAATAATTGCAAAATGACATTTGAGATCTGGATGTGGTGAACTCTGTTGCTAGCCATGTTTGGAAAGGAATTCACATGTGAGATGTGGGTTGGACAACCGAATAGACCTTGGAGGAGTTTGTACCTAAATATCCTCTCCTCCGGGACACAGCGATGGCCTCAAAATCCCGGGAAGCAGGGGACGCAGCAATGGCCTTAAAGTCCTGGGGAAACAGAGCACTGTAATAAACCCCCTGCAGGCTGAACTGCCCTAAAATGAGCTGGCAGCCAGGGCAGCTTATGTCACCAGGGTGCCAGACCAGCCCAGTTAGGGCAGAGTGAGGCCAGGAAACTTTTAGTTGGCAGCACAAGAGTATTGGATTTAATGACCCAGGCAACAGCCGAGGTCACCGCAACAGAGCTCTCAAACCAAATCTTCCCACACGGAACACTGCTGTCTTTCTCTTTAAAGCGGCCCTGGAAAAGCATAGGCAGGATATAAATTTCTAAATTTCATTTTTCATTTTAGAGATCAGTAACTGAACTGTTTCGAAACGTGCAGCCCTCACAAAAAAAATCAGGTTTGGAAACTCACAGTTAAGCTTTCATCACAGATTTGGTTCCAAAGGTACATTGTTGAGGAGAAGCAGTTAAAATATAAGAGTTAGAACAATTGTTCTTATTATAAGTGGGGTTTTTTATGAGAACATTGTTCAGCGTAGTCACATTTCAGTTCTAAAAATAGACAAGTAACAAAAATGATTCACAGATGCTGATTTATGAGAAAAACTGTGAACTGTATAAACCCAAACGTATTCGAAGGAAGAGTAGAGCCCCTCATTAAAAACTGTTCCATAAAAAGTACCTCCTTCTCCCTGACTCCCCAGGAAATTCCAAGTCCTGGCTAAGCACACAGGTACAGGTGTGTACACTGGCCCCTGTGCCCCAGGACAGAGACCCAGGGTGGGACCTTCCAGTAATGCTCCCTGACAGGAGCCTGGTAAGGGTGGGTTCTCCAAGGTGGCAAGTCTCACTGGTTGGTCTACATCAGGAGCAGCGACAGTGCTCATTGCAATGCAGATTCCCAGGCCCCACTCCTAGAAAGGCACGTTCTGTGTATCCAGCATGGAACCCAGGTATCTGCATGTGAAACAAGACTGGGAGCTCGGGCCATCCTTTGAGAAACACACCTCTGAGGGATCCCATCTACGTCCTTTTTCCACTGTCAGGGTTCTGCAGTTGCCAAATAGGGTTCGTCTTGTCGTGCCAGTGGGTTTTGTTAGTACCTGTGGGAGTCTTTTAATACCTAGGTTGGGGGAGCCATAAAAGGAGTAATTAGAAATGACCAAGCCCTCAGTATGGATGGAGTCTGTAAAGTGTTCCCTATACAGTTAACCGAAGCATAGTTGTAGAGATCAGACTACCATTAACGGAACGTGCGGTTCTAGAAATAGACTGAAATCCTGCTGCTATATTGCATTATTGTCAAAATAGTCACTGCCCATCCTGACTCTGCTGCATATCAGCAGTTGTCCCTGGGAGATGGAACGTCCTTTTTGCAGGCAAGCTTGGCCATGTGACTCGTTTGGGCCAAAGAAATGGGGGTGGGAAGTTGAGGGCTGGGGCGGGGACACTTGGAGCAGAAGCTTTAAAAACCATGCCACAACCAGGCAGGTGGGGTTCAACCTCCCACTTCCTCTGTCATGCGAGCAGCATGTCCCAGATAGAAACTGCTCCTTCAGTCTGAACCCACTGGGGGAAGACCAGAGATCAGCTACAACAGAACCTGAAGCAGGCAGGTTCCAGGAGTGAGAGAGAGAAACCTCGGCTGCTCTACCTCTTGCAAAAACAGCCACTACTATGGCTAGTCATTAGCATTAGTTAAATACTAAGCCAGGCGTGGCTAAGGGAAATGTCTTGGTCTTGATTCCATCTGGAATTTTCTTTTGTCGTCCAAATGGTTTGTGTTCCGCACCAATCCGTGTTCCCTTTTCATAGCATACTTGACATTAACTGCAGAACGGCATGCACTATTTGTTTTTTTGTTTTTGTCTTTTGTCTTTTTAGGGCTGCACCCATGGCATATGGGGGTTCCCAGGCTAGAGCCACAGAAACGCCAGATCTGAGCCGAGTCTGCCACCTACACCACAGCTCAGAGCAATGCCGGAACCTTAACCCACTGAGCAAGGCCAGGGATCGAACCCACAACCTCATGGTTCCTAGTCGGATTCATTAACTGCTGAGCCATGATGGGAACTCCATCATAAATTATTCTTAATTGCACAGAACCTAGGAAGCTCCCTTCACTTCCAGTATACTTGGCAGAGTGACCTTCCACCACTTACTGATAAGCAGGACCATGAGCTCTATATGTGATATTGCAACTTTTTCTTGTCCAACTTTCTGCTCTAGACATGTGTGTCTGACTTAGTGTCTCCATAGCTATAGTGGTAGGAGATAGTGTTTATTTGCCTCTACTTTGTGATGAGAGGAAAAATATTTTTTCCTCTTGAGACCATGCTTCTAGAGCTCCAGTATGGGCTCCATAATATTTCCTATATCACATCAAATATTGGAGTTCCCATCACGGCTCAGAAATAACAAACCTGACTAGTATCCATGAGGTCGTGGGTTCGAGCCGTGGTCTTACTCAGTGGGTTAAGGATCTGGTGTTGCCATGAGCTGTGGTATAGGTCGCAGATGCAGCTTGGATCTGGTGTTGCTGTGACTGTGGTGTAGACCGGCAGCTGCAGCTCCAATTTGACCCTAGCCTGGGAATTTCATGTGCTGTGGGTGTGGCCCTAAAAAGACCAAAAAAAAAAAAAAAATTATCAAATATCTCTGTGGAAACTAGGCTTTTATTGTTTGACTATGTCCTGTCCCCACGGTGGTAAGCCAGTATCCTGTCACTGTCAGCACACACTTGAGAATCCAGAGGGCTGGGAGAGAGGGGGCTGAGTAGCAGCTAGCTCACTGAGAATTTCCCAGAGGTCACAACGCCCCTTCACCCCAGGCCTGCTGGTGATGAGTGGGCCACTTTTCTGGTAATCACACCTAGACGTTTGCCATGTCAACTTCCAAATTTTCTACCTTGCCTTGGCCTGGCCACTCTGTGAGCTAGCATAAGCACAGACAAAGGAACATATTTCAAGGTAGTGGTTTGTAGCTTGGGCTTGGAAAGGCCTGGGAGCAGGACGAGAGAATCAGTGGAGCCTGTGCAAATTCTCACTTTCCAGACCTCTCTCCAAGTGCCCTTGGTCTCCGCCTTCCCCTCCTCCTCAGCCCTGTGATGGGGTAAAGCCAGCCCGCAGCTCCGGAGTCCCAGCCTCAAGGACGGGAGGAAGCTCTCCATCATTCCCAGCCCCCAGGGTCATCCATTCAACAAATATTCAACAACTCTATCTTCACTCTGTTGCAGGCACTGTTGTCAGTGCTTGGAATACATGAAGGAAGGAAGAAGATCCCTGTCGGGTGGGAAATGGCAGCCAGAATTATGTTCTATAAATATGGTTGCCTGGAGGCCAATCCTATAAATATCATCAGGGGCCTCAGGAAGAAGCGTTATTGTCAGCTGGGCAGATGCCCCAAAAGGTGACACGCGCACAGCCAAGAAGGAAGTACCAAATGGGAAGACTGTACCTTTTTAGCCCACTCACACGGGCATGACCTCATAGAGCCTTTTTCATTCAAGTTTTATCAGTGCTTTATAAGTGTTATCACTCCTCGCTAGTTTTCTACTCCAAGCCTGGTTGGTGACTCAAGCTATTAACTTCATTTCTCAGAAAAGCGGAAAAAAAAAAAAAAAAAGAAAGAAAGAAAAAAAGCAACAAACCAACCAACAAAATGGGGGCAATTAAAGGACTTAAATGAAACCAGTGTTGCTAAGCATTCTTTCGAAACTGATGATTCTCAAAAATAGGCTCCAGTGACCACCAGGGTTCCCTTCAGAAATGAACTAAGTTTTTTTCACAGTGTTTCTCAAAGCCATCTCATCCAAAGCTACACTATTTTTTGGTGACGCAGTCTCTCCAGCTCTGTCTGCGAGAAGTGGAAAGAGATGGTCTCCTGCAAGCAGCCCTGGGCCACCATTCTAAACCTGCCCTCCGCCCCATCCCGGCTCGCCATAGGGCTCCAGGTGGGAGATTTATAAAGCTGTACTGTAAATGGCTCTTTTATAAGGGAGAATATGCATTTGACTTTGTCTTTGGGAGAATGAAAACAACCAGAAACTACCTGCATGAGCTGCTTCAGGCCTGCTGGGAAGACAGCACAGCTGAGAGGTAAACTAGAGCCCAGGAATAAGAATAAACTAGATTTGTTTGTTTGTTTGTTTATCTTTTTAGGGCCGAACCCGCAGCATATGGAGGTTCCCAAACTAAGGGTTGAATAAGAGCTGTAGCCACTGGCCTACGCCACAGCCACAGCCCCGCGGGATCCGAGCCACATCTGCGAGCTACACCACAGCTCATGGCAACCCCGGATCCTTAACCCCCTGAGTGAGACCAGGGATCAAACCTGTGTCCTCATGGATACTAGTCAGATTCGTTTCCACTGAACCATGATGGGACCTTCCCAAATTAGGTATTTACCTGACCCCGCCACAGAAGTTGGTAAGAAAATTGCAGAAACTCATTTTACTGGAATAGGCTGTGCCTTCCTCATAACGGGCAGTTTGGTTTAGGGGAAGAAGAAAACAGTTGCAAGCGGTAAATATGAATCCATGAAAGAGCGTAAGAAGGGTTGGCCCCCTGTCTCCATAGACAAGCATTAACCCAGCAACAGCTGGAATGCATGGGAGCCTCTGAAGCTACTTCACAGAATGCAAGAGGAACAATTTCTAGGGAAAGGAGGGGGAAATTCAGGCCAAGAAGATGACCCAAGCAAAGACCTAGAGGCAAGAATTAACCCAGATTGTTGAGGGGATGCAAATTATTTCTGACCCATGTTATGAGACAGGGAGTAGGGGGCACGTAAGGGGCAGAGGTGGACAGTGTCATTTACGAAACTGACTTTGTTCTGTAGGTACAGGGAGCCAGTGAACGGCCTGATTTAGATTTTGGCTGTTAGGAGACACTTCCCCATGGGTTTATTGCTTCTCTGCATGTCTTGTGAATAAGCTACTAACTACCCTTTTGTTCTGGTTTTTTTTTTTTTTTGTCTTTGTGTCTTTGTAGGGCCACACCGGAGTACACGGAAGTTCCCAGGCTAGGAGTCCAATCGGAGCTGTAGGTGCCAGCCTACGCCAGAGCCACAGCAACGCGGGATCCAAGCCTTGTCTGCGACCTACATCACAGCTCACGGCAATGCCGGATTCTTAACCCACTGAGCAAGACCAGGGATCGAACTTGCAACCTCATGGTTCCTAGTCGGATTCATTAACCACTGAGCCACGACGAGAACTCCTGTTCTGGATTATTTTGTAAAGGAGGTCTGTATGGCAAGCATCTTTGGAAGATGGAGATAGAGACTCAAAGGGCAGCAGCTTTGCTTGCAGCCCGTTATAAAAGATTCAGGGAGTTTCTGTTGTGACTCAGTGGGTTAAGAACCCAACTAGTATCCATGTGGGTTTGATCCCTGGCCTTGCTCAGTGGGTTAAGGATCCAGCGTCTCAGCAAGCTGCAGCGTAGGTCAAGGATGCAGTCCTGGCATTGCTGTGGCTGTGGCATAGGCCAGCAACTGCAGCTCCAATTTGATCCCTAGCCTGGGAACCTCCATATGCCGCAAGTGCAGCCCTAAAAAGAAAAGAAAAAAAAAAGATTCAGGACCCCTAAGCTTACGCTTTTTCACTGAGACAGAACCCCCACTGCATCTGTAGCATCTGCCTGGGTCACACCACGTTGCCTCCCGTGGTTCTTAGGAAGCAAACGAGTACTGAGATGAATGTGGAGTTTGGACTGCTTGCTGTGCTGGGGGTTATAAAGTCCTTTGTATCCAACCCGGAAGTCTTGTGTGTTCTGTCAGCATCCAAGAAACTGCTGGCATCCAGGCTAAGCAAGGTAAATCCTAGACCTTTCATAGTTCTTGACAACTGTATGTGGGTCCAATAGTTTGGAGGCTGTTGCAGTGATGAAGGTGAGAGAGAACTTCCTTAACTAGGGCTGTAAAAGCAAGCAGAGAGAGGAGGAAGAAATATTTAGGGAGTAAAGTTGCTATGACCTGTAATGATTTGAATTGGAGGAGTTGGTAAAGTGATGGTAGATGATCCCAGCTTTGAGCTTGGGTGTTTGGGTCATGAGTTGAGCTTCTAAGACAGAATTAGAGAAGGAATCTGGGTTGAGAGGAGAATGAAGAGTTCAGGTTTATACATGTTGCCTTGGAGGTGCTCATGGGACATCCAAGAGGGGGTGACCAGACGACACCTTAGTCTAAGCATCTGAAACTCAGGGGGAGATAACAGGACTGGTATCAGGACCTGGAAGGCCTCAGCATTTGGGTGGTGTGGTCACCAGCCTCCAAGATGGCTCCTAATGATCCCTGCCTCCCTAGTATTTGTTCTCTTGTGTAGCCTTTTGGTCAGAGTTGGTCTGTATAATCAATAGATTATACGTAGACCACCACGAGCACAAGTGATAGTATATGACTGCCAAGCTTAGGTCATAAATTGTGGTTTACGCCTTGGTCTCCGCCTTGGATGACTTGTTATAGGGGAAACTGGCTCTTGTGTAGTGAGGACACTCAAGCAACCTTATAGAGAGATGGATGTGAGTGAGCCATCGTGGAAGCAGATCCAGTGAAAACCTCAGAGGTCTGCAGCCCTAGCTGACATCTTGGTTACGACCTGACCACCGATCCTGAGCCAGAACCGCTCAGTTTAGCCATCTCCAGAGTCCTCACTCTTAGAAAGAAACTCTGTGAAATAATAAATGTTTGCTGTTTTAGGCTGCTCAGTTTGGGGGGCAATTTGTTACACAGCAAGAGAACTAATACAGGTGGTAATAGAAGTTGTAACCTCTTGCTGCCCCATCCTTCACTCTCAGCAGATGATCCCCAACCCTGGTTTTATAGAGGAAAAAATGCCAAAGGCTGTAACTCTTTCTATCCCCCACTCCTGTCCTCCTCATGTCTACAGGTATTAGTTCTGCACCTGCACTTACCTTTCCTCCAGTCTTAAGGGAAGACTTACCTGATGACTCTTTAGCTTTATTAATTTCCTGGGCCTCCTGCAACAAAGTACCACACACTGGGGCGGCCGAAAACAATGGAAATGTATTCTCTAGCAGTTCTGGGGGCTAGAAGTCTTAGATCAAAGTGTCAGTAGGGTCATCCTCTCTTGGAAAGATCTAGGGAAGGATCTCGCTCATATATTTTCCCTTATCTTCTGTGTTTGCCAGCAAGCCTGGTGTTCCTTGGTTTGTACTGCATGACTCCAATTTCTGCCTCCATTCATCTGTCCATATCTGTCTTTTCTCTTATAAGGGCAGCAGTCATATTGGATTAGGAGCCCACTTTACTCCAGTTTGACCTCATCTTCATTTATGTCTTAATTAATTAATTAATAGGCCACAGCCCCCTTTTCAAAGAAGGTCACATTCTGAGGTTCCAGGGCTCAGGGCTCCAAAATTCTTCTTGGGAGCAGAGTTCCACCTCTGACTCTGTACAGAGGAGAGGTGAGGATCCTTCCTAGTTCTCACTTCACTGGCTCCCCTGCAGCAGCATTTGACACTGTTGATCACACTTGACTCACAATTCCCCCTGCCCCGACTTTCAGAGAACCATTCTTTCCTTTCTACCCACCTCACCATTCCTTAGTCCCCTCTGTGGGCTCCTCATGTTCCACCCATCTCTGTGGGCGAGTTTTCTGGAGTTCAGTATTTGGCCGCCTGCTCTCCTAAAGCTACACCCTAATCTGTGTCAAGCTAACCAAGGGAAGGAGACTATGAACAACTCCATGCCCGTGAATTTGATGACATAAATGAAATGGACCAATTCCTTGAAAGGTACAAAATACCAAAACTTACATAAGGAGAAACAATCTAAAAAAGTCTTTATATGTTAAAGAAATTGAATCAAAAATTAATAACATTCCAAAAAAGAAAACACTGGGCCCAGATGGTTTCACTGGTGAATTCTATCAAATATTTAAGGAAGAAATTATACCAATTCACTACAACCTCTTTCAGAAGATAGAAACAAAGAAAAAATCTTCCTAACACATTCTATGAAGCCAGCATTATCCTAATATCTAAACCAGACAGAGATATCACAAGAAAGGAAAACTACAAACCAATGACTCTCATGAACATAGATGTAAAAATGCTTAACAAAACATTAGCAAATCAAATTCAACAATGTATGAAAAGAATTATGATACCCTGAATAAGTGGGATTTATTCCAGGTATGCAAGATTTGCTCAGTATATGAAAATCAATCAATATATTCCACCACATTAAGAAGCTAAAGACACATATCACAAGATCATATCAATAGTTGCAGAAAAAGCATTTGACAAAATCCAATCCTCATTCCTGATAAAAACTCAATGAAATAGGGATAGAGAGAAACTTCCTAACTTGATTTTTTAAAAATCTGCTAAAAAACCTATACCTAACATCATGTGAAGAAACTTGAAGCTTTACCATTAAGATTAGGAATTAACAGGAGTTCCTGGTGTGGCACAGTGGTTAACGAATCTGACTAGGAGCCATGAGGTTGCGGGTTCGATTCCCTGGCCTTGCCCAGTAGGTTAAGGATCCGGCGTTGCCATGAACTGTGGTGTAGGTTGCAAACTCAGCTTGGATCCTGAGTTGCTGTGGCTCTGGAGTAGGGCGGTGGCTGCAGCTCCAATTAGACCCCTAGCCTGGGAATTTCCATATGCCGTGGGAGTGGCCCAAGAAATGGCAAAAAGACAAAAAAAAGATTAGGAATAACAGAGTTCCCATCATAGCACAGTGGAAATGAATCTGATTAGGAACCATGAGGTGGAGGGTTGGATCCCTCGCCTCACTCAGCGGGTTAAGGATCCAGCATTGCTGTGAGCTGTGGTGTAGATCGCAGATGTGGCTCGGATCCCGAGTTGCTGTGGCTGTGGCGTAGGCCAGCGGCTACAGCTCCAATTAGACCCCTAGCCTGGGAACCTCCGTATGACATGGGTTTGGCCCCAAGAAAAGACCAAAATATATATATATATATATATATGTATATATATATATATATATATATTAGGAATAAGGCAAGAATGTACCCTTTCACCACCCCATTTTAATATCATACTCAAAATCCTAGCCAATGAAATACAACAAGAAAAAGAAAAGGTATACAACTTGGGAAGAAAGAAATAAAGCTGTACTTGTTTTCAGATGCCAGAGAAACTTCCAAAGAGTCAATAAAAACCTCCTGAAAGAAATAAGCAAGTATAGCTGGGTGGCAGGACACAGGTTAATATACAAAAGTGTCATCTTCGATGTGTCCTGTTTCCTCTCAGGCAGTCTTACCAACTCCTCCTCAGCCCTTATGTTATTTTACAGACCCCCTGTTCCAGAACTTTCCACACTATGAGGTCATGACTTGCTGACTTGTTAGTCGCCCCCAGGTCCTTGCATGTAGGAGCAAGTGTGGCTCAGGTATCCATCCAGATACTCAGCACCTTCCCTGGTGCACACAATCCTCGAATCTTTTGTTCAGTGTTGTGTGCTCATGTACAGAGAATGAGTTACTCCTCCAAAAACTTCTTCCTGGCGAAAATCTCATTTCATTCGCTGTTTTCCAATAAAACTTCTTTTTGCTAAAGTGCTAAAGAAAAGCATATAATAGTCTCATTTGGGTCACTTTCCTCTTGAGAAACATTATTTGACTTCAGTATTCAGAGATGTCAAAATCTTTGCTGGGACCTACTGTACCAGGACAATACCTCTTCATTTGATATATCTAATTATCTTGGACCCCGTAAGCAAATGATAATAATTCAGCCCCCAAATGTCCATATGACAAAGAGATGACATAATATCATGTCTGGATTTTAGCATTGTCTCAGTCCTTATGTCAACACAATGGTTTTGATACGATTTCAGGCTGTATGGTAAATCTCTGCCAAATGGCCTCAAAAAGAGCAATGTTCTGATACAAATAACAGAAATGATGAGCCTGTGATGACGTGGAGGGAGCCTTGCAAGGCCAGAGGGGAAGGTACAGCAGAAAGTCAGTGGGAACAAGCAGAACAAGGAGAATCAAAGTCTGAGAAGACTGTGTAACAACCCCGTCCCCTGACCCCGGTCTTGGCAGGCCTCTGAGGAGGCAAACGTGTCTGTTACACTCTCTCAGAGGTTTACCTTTACAGTTCAAGGTCACACTGGTGGAGGGAGAAGAGGGTGCCTGCAAGGGCATGATTCTGGTTAGAGGAAGCTGCTTCCCAACCGCTCCATGACTTCCTGTCTGCGCTAATTCCAGTTAAAAGTCGAACGGGTTTGTCTCCTTTCCGCCTTCCCAAACCAATCTCACTTTTGTCCTTTTTGCCCAGAACCACTTTTTAGAAATTCTTTTCTTTTTTTTTTTTTTGAAATTGAAGTAGCGTTCATTTTCAAGGTTTTAGATACACAGCAAAATGACTCAGCTGTACCTTTTCAGGTTCTTTTTCATTATAGGTTGTTACACACTATTGAGTATAGTTCCCTGGGCTATATGGTAGGTCTCTGTTGGTTATCTGTTTCATATATTGTAGTGTGTATGTGTTACTCCCAAATTCCCAATTTGCCCCTTCCCCTTTCCCCTTTGGTAATTGTTAAAGTTCTTTTCTATGTCTGTGAGTCTATTACTGTTTTGTAAATGAGCTCATCTGTATTATTTTTTTAGACTCCACATGTAAGTGACATCATATGATATTTACCTTTGTCTAAGTATGATAAATTCTACCTTTCTTCAAGAATCACTTTTTTTTTTTTTTTGGAGTTCCCATTGTGGCTTCACAAAAATGAATCTGACTAGCATCCATGAGGACAAGGGTCCCATCCCTGGCCTCGATCCGTGGGTTAAGGATCTGGTGTTGCTGTGAGCTGTGGTGCAGGTCACAGATGTTGTTCGGATCTGGTGCTGCTGTGGCTGTGGCATATGCCAGTGGCTAGAGCTTTGATTCAACCCCTATCCTGGGAAACTCCATATACCACAGGTATGATCCTAAAAAGACAAAAAAAAAAAAAAAAAAAAGAATCACTTTTTTTCAGTACCTCTGTGTAGCACTTATAAGGCATAGAAGAAAATGAGTTTATCATCAAACAAGTGGTTAATTTTTTAGAGCAATAGCCTGAAGCACATTACTGTAACACACGATACATAGCCCCATATCATTTCCACCTGAGTTGAGCTCAGTGTACTGGGTAGTGTGTCCTTGGGAGGCAGATGGGGGTCTTATTCTCTCTAGGCACTGTGTTACCTGGCACAGAGCAAGCTTTTCATAGAAACTTTTGAATGAATGAATTGTACCCACTTTTGTCTTCTCTGCAACAAACTTAAAAATTAAGATTCCTTTTCCATCTGCCAGCTAGGCTACATCTGAGATACTTCCTCAAACTAGCAGGGTAAGAATGCCCAGAGAATGGAAATTAATTTTCTGAACACTTTTCAAAAGACAAAAATATGAATACTCTCCCTTTCCAAATATAAATTTTTTAGACGAATGCAAATCAAAACTACTATGAGGTACCACCTCACACCAGTCAGCATGGCTATCATTAACAAGTCAACAAATAACAAATAATGGAAAGGGTGTGGAGAAAAGGGTACCCTCCTTCACTATTGGTGGGAATGTAAATTGGTACAACCGCTATGGAACACTGTATGGAAGTATCTCAGAAAATTAAATGTAGAACTAGCATATGACCCAGCAATCCCACTCTCGGGCATATATCTGGACAAAACTTTCCTTAAAAAAGACACATGCACCCACATGTTCATTGCAGCACTATTCACAATAGTGAAGACATGGAAACAACCTAAATGTCCATCAACAGATGAATGGATTAAGATGATGTGGTATATCAAAGTAGCAAAGGAATACTACTCAACCATAAAAAAGAACAAAATAATGCCATTTGCAGCAACAAGGATGGAATTAGAGACCGTCATACTAAGCAAAGTCAGAAAGAGAAAGACAAATACCATGTGATTATCACTTATATCTGGAGTCTGATATATGGCACAAATGAGCTTTTCCACAGAAAAGAAAATCCTGGATGTGGAGAATAGACTTCTGGTTGCCAAGGGGGAGGGGGAGGGAGTGGGATGGACTGGGAGCTTGGATAGGCAAACTATTGCATTTGGAGTGGATAAGCAATGAGATCCTGCTGCGTAGCTGTAGTCACTTGTGATGGAACATGATGGGGGATAATGTAAGAAAAAGAATGTATATATAGGTGTGACTGGGTCACTTTGCTGTATAGTCAAAAATTGGCAGAATACTGTAAGCCGACTATAATGGAAAAAATAGTCATTAAAAATTTTTTTAAATTAAGAATATATAAATTTTATCTTAATCCCTCTTATCTAACAGGGGTGAATTTTCCATTTCCATTGGATGAATCGTCTGTAGCACACCCCTTGTCCCCTTGGCCTGTATCCTTCAGAGTTAACTAAACACTTTGTCTGTAGGTTTAGACACATGTCTGATTCTAGATTTTGGGAGAAGAGTTGGTCCAGTTTATCAGCTGATTGTAATGAAATAAATGAGTTTTTGGACAGCTGACTCTGTATTAAAACCCTGGTCTACCACTTACAAATGCGAAAAGACCTCACATCAAGAAGTCATGGAGGCTTCTTAGAGCCCTATTTAAACTTTCTATTAGCATCAATTAGGAGGCGTTGTTAATGGGTCTATACAGCACTGATTTATTTCGAGTGTCATGTGCCTGAGAGTGGCCTTGGCCAGGAAATGTGCTAAACATAGAGATACACACTCCATGCCCACTGGGCTCACATAAAAGGGAAAAAATACGCAATAGGGGTTTACCTCAGTGGGGTGAGGCTTGATATTTTCCAGATGGTGACACCACAAGTGAGTTCAATAGAAATATCTCTAGAAAAAAAATGCTTGAATATTAAATAAGCAATGAATATACATCAAGCCCTGATCTGCTGCTGCATCTCTTTACATCTGGCCTGGGAGTGTCTCTCGTCCCTAGCTGCAGATGGGGTGGTCTCCTCTGTCAGTGGGAGGCCCCATTAGATGTCCCATTAGGAAGATTATTCTGGCAGGGTGAATTCTAGAACTGGAACGTTGTCTGCAAATAAATTCAGGGCTTTTCTTGGGGTGAGGAAGGGGGAAGGAAAAGAAAGCAGCAAAGGAGAGATCTGACTTGGTTGCAGGCGTCAAATTATATGCATTGAGTGTGAAAGAGCAGGAATTGCTCTCAGAGTCTGGGGAAAGGTCAGTAAACACAACAATTCGGAAGCAGAAGATGGAGGTGGTCAAAATAACGATTGTACCACTAGGCCCTGAGCTGACCAAGACTCCACAGAGTCATTGATAAGATTATTGAAAGGGAGCATGTGTGAGCTATCCAGGGGGCAGGGAGAGGCAAAATCAGGCATGTTATAAGTTTTTGATTTTGGGTTTTTTTGTTTTTGTTTTTTTTTTGGTCTTTTTGCCATTTCTTGGGCTGCTCCCGGGGCATATGGAGGTTCCCAGGCTAGGGGTTGAATCGGAGCTGTAGCCACCGGCCTATACCATAGCCACAGCCACACCAGATCTGAGCCGGATCTGCGACCTACACCACAGCTCAGAGCAATGCCAGATCCTTAACCCACTGAGCAAGGCCAGGGATTGAACCCACAACCTCATGGTTCCTAATCGGATTCATTAACCACTGAGCCATGACAGGAACTCCAAGGCATGTTATAAGTTTATATCTAAGGAAGTCAAGGCAGTGATGAGAGTCTCAGTGCATTATCTGCTTTGCCATGTGTGTGTGAGCGCAGATGGAGTTCAGTGGGCCCAAGGAGAGGACATGGAGGTACCTGCCTGATCCCCTTCTATGCTCACTGAGGAAGCATGAGGTCTCTATTCCAGTTTCTGGCTAAAATACATAGTATATAGCATGCTCAAATGCATGCTGCCTAAATCCTAGGTTTTCATGTCAGGGATTATTGGTGGGCCGTTTTACAGATGTATAGTTAGTTGTGTGCTGCTATCAACTATTCCAGCCCTGAAGGTTTAAGCCTCATCCACGTGAAAATAGAGCCAAAAGCCTTCCACATAGTCTTTATTACCGTCGGTGAAAGATTATTGAAAGACCTATTGAAATGTCTCTGAAATCCTAACCTCTAGCCGTTATTTCCCAAACTTCTTTAAGATGAGAATTACCTGGGTTACTTCTTAAACCACAAATTGCTGGATTCCAACCCTCATCTACAGAGACAGAATTTTCTGGAAAAGAGACATGGTAATCTATGTACTCAACAAATGTTCTGGGTGATACTTGTCATCAGTTCTCAACCCTGAGCAGTTTCTGAAAAGTGCCTACATTCAAGTTCAATTCTAACACGACAACTCATAGTTCCAAAGGACCTCCAGGAGGAAACTGTTCTCTCCAAGGGTCAGCCCAGAGCTTGCATTGCATCGCTTGTGCATTCTATTGGTCAAAGTAGTCCCAGGCCAGCCCAGATGCACAAGGAGAGGAAATAGGAAAATTAGCAAAAATTCATAGCCATTTTTAATCCAACACATCAAATAAAACTTTAATTTTCTTTGCCTTTAAAAGCTGGGAGTATAACACCCTGAGCTGTATCCCAAGTTAAATAGGCATAAGATGTAATTAGCAGTACCGATTAATTAGAATGGACGAAAATGTATCAAAACTTGAGGTCCTTGTAAAATCTAATAAAATGTAATAAAAAGGTAATTAGCACTCTTATGACAAAAAGATTGACAAGCATTCATTCTATAATCCTGATTCCCCACCATAGCCTACCAGCCCTCTGAGGTCTGGCCCCTCCGCACCTCATCACAGGTTGTGCTCCGTCCCTGTCATTGTGCTCCAACCACCTTATCTTCTTCTAGATCTTTCTCTCCAAGTTCTGTCCCGTGGTAGGGTCTTTGTGCATGACTTTTCCTCTATATTTCATTTTTTTCATTGTTGACTCTTTCTGAGAAAAAGAGGCCTTCATGTTCCAGCCCATCTAGGTAGGTTCCTCATCCAGCCTTCCCATCAGCAGTCATTCTCTAAGACTGCCCTACTTAGGCTTCTTGCAGTGTTCCTCATAAGCGCCCCTGCCTCTCCCCGCACGTTATTCCATGCAGGTAAGAGATTTACTGTTGAGCTCCTTGCTCTATCCCTAGCACCTTGCGCAGTTCCTAGCCATAGCGGGCAATCAATATGTGCCTGTTTATTTATTTGCTTTTTATGGCCACACCCATGGCATATGGAGGTTCCCAGGCCAGGGGTCAAATAGGAGCTACAGCTGCCGGCCTACACCACAGCCACAGCAGTTTGGGATCCAAGCCACATCTGTGACCTACACACAACTCATGGCAACGCTGGATCCCCAGCCCACTGAGCGAGGCCAGGAATCAAACCTGTCTTCTCCTGGATCCTAGTGGGATTCGTTTCCGCTGTACCACAGTGGGACCTCCAATAAATGCTTATTGAAGGAATGAACCTTCATCTCCGGCATCCCTGGAAAGCTCTGTCACCACCCGTCAGGAGCAGAGGAGGGGACTGTCTTGTTGGAATGATGCCACTCATGACTGGGCATAGACTATGCTGAGAGGGCTAAGCCCTGATCTTGACAAAATCATTGGCCAACAGAAGTTGCAGGTGAAAAAGTTTGATGGAAAATGTTGTCGAACTATGCGAAGCTGGAAGCTGGGCATTTGCAAGCTATATCACATGGCCAAGCTCCTAGTTCTACCCATCGCCTCTATCCTGTCTGTGCCCTGTATTCATCCCTGTGTTGCTCCATAGACCTTTGAAATCTGGGTGACTTGGTGTGATGCTGAAGAAATAGGAAACTATTCTGCAGCCTGGACTTCGCATTTGGTTTATGGAGTGATCTTCATCTGGAATCACTTGGGTTGTAAATGAGAGAAACCTACCTAGAGAACGAAATGGAATGAATAATGAGCAACCTCCCAGGCTTTCAGACCTAGAAATCTAGTCACCTGGCCATAGAGTCTGAACCAGAAAAGAGAGACCTGGGACTCCTTCCTTCTTTCTGTGCCTTGTTTCTGCTCTCCCACCTCTCTCCACAGAGCAGCTGCTACTGCTTGGGGTAGTTGACCACCTTGTGACTTCAACTGACATGTGGAAAAAAGGAAAACTATCAAGAAAGAAGACTTCAGCTCTGACTCCATATGACCTTTGGGCCAACATCATCCATCAGCAGACTGACTCAGTCTCTCTGTCTCCAACTCTAAATGCCCTTGGGAGGGGGATTGGCTCAGCTGGTCTATAAATTGACTCCCCACTGGGTCCCGTGCCTGTTCTTGGTCCAGTCATCTTGGGCCAGATCTCCAAGTAAAAGGGGCAGCTGGGGCTGGGGGCAGGGGTAGGGCTGAGGGAGGGAGAAAAGGGAAATGGACCAAAGAAAACAAAGTTCTCTTGAATGTAACTCTTGTACCACCCCACCTCCGGTGGTACTGTTAAACAGTCTCAGGGATGTGAGAAGAAAGTAAAAATAGCATTGCCATCATTTAAAACAGTTCCTAAATATTGGCCAGATTTACTAAGTCCAGTGAAGTCTTCGTTTAAAATAGTAACTGAAATTTTCTAAAGCAGTATAATATTCTTTATGATTCAAGCAGGTTCCATTCTAACCATCTAAAGCTTCTTTAGATTTATTCTAAAAAAAAAAATCTTTAAATTCCCTGAATGACTTCAATAGAAACAGGTCAAGTAACATATCATTTGACTTAAATATTTCATAAACTCTGTATGATTTTTATGTTTCAATGTGGTAAGGCAATATATATAGGTATACTTATATATATATATTTGTTCAGTATGCATATAGATCATTCCTTTCTGTGGAGTTAACCAAAGCCTAAGGATTACTTCTAGTGCCGAGTTTTTATAAGTCTGTTTCTTAAGAAACACTTTGAAAAGAATGAAGTCATGCCTCAGATTGAACCAGAAAGCCACTACGGACACAGAGGTTGGTGGAGATACAGAGCTGAAGGTGTCATAATTTCTTCTGCATCCTTGGTAATACATTCACAGGGGGAAAAAGGAAAACTATTAAGAAGGAAGACTTCAGTCTGGAAGATGAGATAGTAAAATATCAGTGTATTTGACCTGACTCAAAATGGAAACTCCAGAGTCTAAAGAGAGGTCCCTGTCCCAGCTCTCATGCACTTCCATGAGCATGAACCATGCTGGGTTGTCCTGGGCAGAGAATGGGAGGTCTAATTAATCATCATCAGAGGTCTATTTAGGAAGACTAAGTGAGTGAAGCCTTGTCAAGTACTTGGAATGCTACTCAGGGCATGGCACAGCCTCTGGGAACATTGGCTCTTGCTAGTTCATTGCTGCCATCCACCCCTTATCTGAGCTGAAAAGGTGGTGCCCACTTGAATCATGTGCTTTGAGCTCTCAGCTCAGCTTGCCTTCCCTCCAGCCAACTCCGTGGTTATGGACCCTGGTACCCTAACTCCTCCCTGTGGAATCAGCACAGGCTCTGGGCATTCTCTGTTACACATCTTTGAACCTGCAAGCTGCCAGCTTCCCTATGTTTGAAATCACTAGGAGGCATGAGTGGTGAGAACTGTCACACAAATGTGTCTCCACTTCCTCATGAAGTCAAATATTTAGATTCTAAAGGAAGTGTAACTTTTTCTCAGCTGCCTCTCCTCTTAACCACCTTGGAGTGGCGGGAGGGTAAAGAACCTCACAGAAGAATGGAATCCCAAAGAAAGGGCTTTAGGAGCTGAGAGAAGCCAGAAATTCCATATATTTAGGGCTCCCTTGTGAAAACACAACAACAAAAATAAAAATGCCTCCCGCTGTGTCAACATCTCTATTCCACTGATGTCCCCTCCGACCCTCTCACCCCACCATTCACTTTAAAACCAAATGGAAAAGCTGAGTGTTGATGACAGTCCCTGGGGGTTAGAGTAGGTCCCTCCTGGTACAGGAGAGGCGTGGTGCTCTTTCACAAAAGACAGCTCTGTCTTGACTGACAAGCTCTTAAAAACAAAAACCACAAGTCACTGCTGGTGTGTGTGTGTACATTCAAGCTCACGGGGCGGTAGGAGGGGGACTCGACAAGAGTCTGCATTTGATTTGCAGGATTATGAACTGCCTTGAATGTTTTGAGAAAAGTTCGAAGATTCGGTGGATATTTAAAAATTAGATGTTTTATTTGAGGGACATTTAAGGATCAAGAATTGGTTATTCGGGAAACATTTAGGCCTGACTCTGTCCTTAGCTATTTTCAAGAATCATCTTTATTTCCAGGAAGTTTGAAGTTTTTAAAAGAGGAATTTGCTCCTGAAATTCAGGGATAACAGTGCATGTGGTCTTGACTGTAAAGACAAGAATAAGACAAGTGAAAAATCTCAAATACTGCTTGAAGTTCTTGAACTGGATGGCCATATCTTCCACTGAAAATATGAGATTCTACATGTTGTATAAGTATTTTGAAACATCGTACTAACTCTTGGAGTATGTGGGACAATGTCTTCTCCTTTTAAGTGTTTTTTTGTATTTTTTTTAACAACTTAATAAATGTGATTACTATCTCATTTTAGTCTTCTTTGATTACTAAGGAGGCCATACATCTTTCTATGTGTGTATTTCCCTTCCTGTGAATTGTTTGTACATGTTGTTTTATATTGGAATTTGGGGTTTTTGTTGTTGTTGTTGTTTTTGTTTTGTTTTGTTTTTAGCCATGCCCACAGCATGTGGAAGTTCCCAGGCCAGGGATGGAACCCGAGATACAGCAGTAGCAACACTGGGCCCTTGACTGCTAGGCCACCAGGGAACTCTTATTTTGGAGTTTTAAGGGTTTTTCCCCTTAGTATTTCATAGGTCCTCTTTTATTAATTGTGGAATATTTCAGACATATAGAAACTAGCAGATACATTTACAGCCCTTTTTATAAACTTCGTGGATCCCACTTTCCACCCCGTCTTCCAGAGGTAACCACTTTCATTTGCTATATATCTTTCCATTTCACATTTTAGTAGTTTTAGTCTTTTAGTCATCATACACAGACACGCAGAATATTGATTCGTAAGTTTTAAAATTTTATGAGTGGTAATATACCAAACTTAGCATTCTGCAGCTTGCTTTTTTAAAATTCGATATTATGTTGCTGAGATTTATCCATTTTGACAAACTGTAAGAACCAGTTCATTCTTTTTAATGGCTAAATTGAATTCCACTGTATGAACATACCATAAATCATTTACTGTACGGTAAAGGACATCTTTATATGATTTATTTAAGTAGTATAAAGTAGCTGTTTATATGATTATATGTATTAAACCTACTTCTGGTTGAGGTGTGCGTGTTAGTTACACAGGTATTTCCCCCATGTATTCTTATTTTAATTATTTTTATTTTTAGAGAAGTATAAACTTTTTAATAGAGTTAAAATTGGGATTTCTTTTTTCTGTGCTTTCTTCTATTGCTTCAAAGAGTACAGTATATTCACCCCTCCAGAGAGGAAGAAGTATTCTTTCATATTTTATATTTTTCGGTGATTTTTCTTTCTTTTTAGTTTATTTATTTTATTTTTTTTATTTTTTATTTTTTTAATTTTTTTTTTTTTTGCTTTTTTAGGGCCGCCCCCATGGCATATGGAAGTTCCTGGGCTATGGATCGAATGCGAGCTGTACCCGCTGACCTGCACCACAGCCACAGCAATGTGGGATCCTAGCCGCATCTGCAACCTACACCACAGCTCACGGCAATGCCGAATCCTTAACCCACTAAGCAGGGCCAGGGATCAAACCCGCATCTTCATAGTTATTAGTTGGGTTCATTTCCGCTGTGCCACAACAGGAACTCCTCTTTTTTAGTTTCATTCTTTAGGTACTGTTAAAACTGGGAGGAGGGGGAATGATAGGAACACACATAAATTGCGCCCCCATATACTAATCAGCTGTCCTAGCAGGGTTTATTAAATTCTAGCTTTCTTTGGTTATAACTTCTTTATCACATAGCCTTATGTATGGTAAGATTTATTTCTGGTCTTTATATGGATAGGTTTTGTGTTATTTCAGTATTTAAATCCTATTTTATTGTTATTGTTTTAAAATATATTTTCTGAGGAGTTCCTGTCATGGCTCAGTGGTTAACAAATCTGACTAGGAGCCATGAGGTTGCAGGTTCGATCCCTGGCCTCGCTCAGTGGGTTAAGGATCCGGTGTTGTCATGAGCTGTGTGGTGTAGTTTGCAGACATGGCTCAGATCCCTAGTTGCTGTGGCTCGGTGTAGGCCAGCAACAACAGCTCCGATTAGACCCCTAGCCTGGGAACCTCCATATGCCGCAGGAGCGGCCCAAGAAATAGCAACAACAACAACAAAAAAAAAACAAAAAGACAAAAAAAAAAAAAAATTTCATGGAAAATGGTACTGGCTTTTTTTTTTTTTTTTTTTTGAGGTTGGGTTAAAACTAAGCATTAATTGGAGTTCCTGTCATGGCTCAGTGGTTAATGAATCCGACTAGGAACCATGAGGTTGCAGGTTCAATCCCTGGCTTCGTTCAATAGGTTAAGGATCCAGCGTTGCCGTGAGCTTTGGTGTAGGTTGCAGATGCGGCTAGGATCCCGCATTGCTGTGGCTGTGGCTTAGGCTGGTGGCTACAGCTCCGAATCGACCCCTAGCCTGGGAACCTCCATATGCCATGGGAGCAGCCCAAGAAATGGCAAAAAGACAAAAACAAACAAACAAACAAACAAAAACTACGCATTTGGGAGAATTGATATTTCCTCTGTTTTACTCTTCACTCCAGGGAAGTTTCCAGGTAGTTCTTTGTCTTTTCCTTTTATACAGTCACCTACAAAAATGCTATTTCGACTGATTACTTAAAATATTTCTTCATCTCATTTTTATTTAACTTGTAACATTCAAAATTTCCAAAATAATATCGATGTTATTAAAGCCAACTCTATTCTGGATTTTCAAAAGAGCATATGAAATTTATCTTTGCAAAATTCGGATACTGGCTTAAGGAAGTATCCTCTTTTCTGTTATCCTTTAATGTTTTTATGTAAACCTCCATTAAGTGACCACATTCCTTCTTAATGACTCATACAATTATTTTATATATATATATTTATTATAGTTGATTTATCATGTTCTGTCAATTTCTGCTATACAACAAAGTGACCCAGTTATATAGAGGTGTACATATATATACATTCTTCTCACATTATCCTCCATCATGTTCCATCACAAGTGACTAGATATAGTTCCTTGCACTATACAGCAGGAACTCATTGCTTATCCACTCCAAATGCAATAGTTTGCATCTACTAACCCCAAACTCCCAGTCCATCCCACTCCCTCCCCCTCCCCATTGGCAATCACAAGTTTGTTCTCCACGTCCACGAGTTTGTTTCTTTTCTGTAGATAGGTTCATTTGTGCCTTATATTAGATTCCAGATGTAAGTGATATCATATGGTATTTGTCTTTCTCTTTCTGACTTTTTTTACTTATTGTGAGAATCTCTAGTTCCATCCCTGTTCCTACAAATGGCATTATTTTGTTCTTTTTTATGGCTGAGTAGTATTCAATTGTGTATTTGTACCACAACTTCTTAATCCATCTGTCGATGAATATTTAGGTTGTTTCCATATCTTGACTATTGTGAATAGAGCTGTAATGAACATAGGGGTGCATGTATCATTTCGAATGAAAGTTTTGTCCAGATATATGCCCAGGGGTGGGATTGCTAGATCACGTGGTAGTTCTATATTTACTTTTCTGAGGTACCGCCATACTGTTTTCCACAGTGGCTGTATCACTTTGCATTCCCACCAACAGTGAAGGAGGGTACCCTTTTCTCCAAAACCTCTCCACCATCTGTTATGTGTAGATTTACTAATCATGGCCATTCTGACTTGTATGGAGTGTGAAAACAACCTCATTGTAGTTTTGATTTGCATTTCTCTAGTAATTAGTGATGTTGAGCCTTTTTTGTTGACTATCCATATGTGTTCTTTGGAGAAATGGCTATTCCAGTCTTCTGCCCATTTTTCAATTGGGTTATTTGTTTTTTCGCTGTTGAGTTGTATGAGTGGTTTGCATATTTTGGAGATTAAGCTCTTGTTGGTTCCATAGTTTGCAGCTATTTTCTCCCATTCTGTAGGTTGTCTTTTTGTTTTTCTTATGGTTCTCTTTGTTGTGCAAAAGCTTGTAAGTTTGATTAGGTCCCATTGGTTTAATTTGTTTTTATTTCTATTGCTTTGGGAGACTGACCTAAGAAAACATTTGTAAGTTTGATGTCAGAGAATATTTTGCCTCTGTTCTCTTCTAGGAGTTTGATGGTGTCTTGTCTTATGTTTAAGTTTTTAAGCCATTTTGAGTTTATTTTGGTGCATGGTGTGAAGGTGTGTTCTAGTTTCATTGATTTGCGTATAGCTGTCCAGTTTTGCCAGCATCACTTATTAAAGAGACTGTCTTTTTCCCATTTTATATTCTTGCCTCCTTTGTCAAAGATTAATTGAACAAAGGTGTCTGGGTTTACATCTGGGTTCTCTATTCTGTTCCATTGGTCTGTATGTCTGTTTTTGTACCAGTACCACTGTCTTGATTACTGTAGCTTTGTAATATTTTTTGAAGCCTGGGAGAGCTATGCCTCCTGCTTGGTTTTTGTTCATCAGGGTTGTTTTGGCCATTCTGTGTCTTTTATGGTTCCATGTAAATTTGTAGATTGTTTGTTCTAGTCATGTGAAAAATATCATGGGTAATTTGATAGGGATTGCATTGAATCTGTAGATTGTTTTGGGTACTATGACCATTTTAACAATATTAATTCTTCCAATCAGGAGCATGGAATATCTTTTCATTTCTTTGAATACTCTTTAATTTCTTTGATTAATATTTTATAGTTCTCAGCATATAAGTCTTTTACCTCCTTGGTCAGCTTTTTTTCCTAGGTATTTCATTTTTGAGGGTGTTGTGATTTTAAATGGTATTGTATTTTTGTATTCCTTTTCTAATATTTCATTGTCAGTATACAGAAATGCAACCAATTTCTGAATGTTAATCTTGTATCCTGCTATTTTGCTCATTTTGTTGATCAGCTCAAATAGTTTTTGTGTGGAGTCCCTAGGATTTTCTATATATAGTATCATGTCATCTGCATTGAGTGACAGTTTTACCTCTTCTCTTCCAATTTGGATACGTTTTATTTCTTTTGTTTGTCTGATTGCTGTGGCTAGGACTTCCAATACTGTGTTGAATAAAAGTGGTGAGAGTGGGCATCTGTGTCTTGTTCCAGGTTTTAGTAAGAAGGCTTTCAGCTTTTCTCTGTTGAGTATTATATTGGCTGTGGGTTTGTCATAAGTGGCTTTTATTGTGTTAAGTTATGTTCCCTCTATACCCACTTTGATAAGAGTTTTTATCATGAATGGATGCTTTTTCTGCATCTATTGAGATGATCATGTGGATTTTGACTTTTCTTTTGTTAATGCGGTATATGATGTTGATTAATTTGTGTATGTTGAATCATCCTTGTGAACTTGGGATGAGTCCCACTTGGTTGTGGTGTTATGATCTTTTTTATGTGTTGGTTGGATTTTGTTGGCTAAAATTTTGTTGAGAATTTTTGCATCTATATTCATCAAAGATATTGGCCTATAATTTTCTTTTTTGGTAGTATTATTGTCTGTTTTTGGTATTAGGGTAATGATGAGTTCTTAGAATGTCTTTGGGAGTGTTCCTTCCTCTTCATTGTTTTGGAAAAGTTTAAGAAAGATGGGTGTAAGTTCTTTGTATGTTTGGTAGGATTTGCCTGTGAAGCCATCTGGCCCTGGACTTTTGTTTGTAGGAAAAGGTGTTTTTTATTACATATTCAATTTCATTTCTAGTAATTGGTCTGCTCAATTGATCTACTGCTTCTTGATTCAGTTTTGGTCGGCTGTATGTCTCTAGAAATTTGTCCATTTCTTCTAGGTTGTCAAATTTGTTGGCATATAATTATTCATAGTATTCTCTTATGTTTGTTTTTTTTTTGGATTTTTGCAGTTTCCATTGAGATTTCTTATTTCATTTATTGGAGTTCTTTCTTTGAATCTGGCCAGAGGTTTGTCAATTTTGTTGATACTTTCAAGGAACCAGCTCTTGGTTTTATTGATTTTCTCAATTGTTTTTTGAATCTCTGTTTTGTTGATTTCCTCTCTGATCTTTATGATTTCCTTCCTTCTGCTGACTTTAGGTTTTGTTTATTCTTCTTTTCTAATTCTTTCAGGTGGAAGGTTAAGTTGTCGATTTGAGATTTTTCTTCTTTTTTGAGGAAGACCTGTATTGCTATGAAATTCTCTCTAAGCACTGCTTTTGTGGCATCCCATAGATTTTGAATGGTTGTGTTTTCATTACCATTTGTCTCGAGGTATTTTTAATTTTAATTTAATTTAATTTTCTGCTTTTTAGAGCCTCACCCATGGCTTATGGAAGTTCCCAGTCTAGTGGTCAAATGGGAGCTAAAGCCGCTGGCCTACACCACAGCCACAGATATGTGAGATCCGGAGTTCCCGTCGTGGCGCAGTGGTTAACGAATCCGACTAGGAACCATGAGGTTGCGGGTTCGGTCCCTGCCCTTGCTCAGTGGGTTAATGATCCGGCGTTGCCGTGAGCTGTGGTGTAGGTTGCAGACGCGGCTCGGATCCCGCGTTGCTGTGGCTCTGGCGTAGGCCGGTGGCTACAGCTCCGATTCGACCCCTAGCCTGGGAACCTCCATATCCCGCGGCCCAAGAAATAGCAACAACAACAACAACAAAAAGACAAAAAAAAAAAAAAAAAAAAAGAAATGTGAGATCCAAGCCATGTCTGAGACCTATACCATAGCTCAGGCCAACACCAGATCCCTGACCACTGAGTGAAGCCAGGGTTCAAACTTACATCCTCATGAATACTAGTTGGTTTGTTTATGTTTCACCACAATGGGAACTCCTCAAGGTATTTTGTAATTTCCCTTTTGATTCCCTCGCTGACCCAGTTTAAATTTTTTTTTTTTTTTTTTTTTGGTCTTTTTAGGGCTGCACTCATGGCATATAGAGGTTCCCAGGCTAGGCGTTGAATCAGAGCCGTAGCCTCCAGCCTACACCACAGCCACAGCAATGCCAGATCCAAGCCATGTCTGTGACCTACAACATAGCTCACGGGAATGCCAGATCCTTACCCACTGAACGAGGCTAGGGACTGAACCTGTGTCCTCATAGATACTAGTCAGATTCATTTCCTGTGAGCCATGACGAGAACTCCAACCCACTGTTTTTTTAGCAGCATGTTTAGTCTCCACGTAGTCAGTTTTTTCTCATTTCTTTTCCTTTGGTTGACTTCTAGTTTCACGCCATTGTGGTCAAAGATATTTGAAATAATTTCTATACACTTAAATTTGTCAAGGTTTTTGTGCCCCAGTATGTGGTCAGTCCTTGAGAATGTTCCATGTGTGCTTGAAAAGAATGTATATTCTGATTTTTTTTGGAAGTAATTGTCCTGAAAATATCAATTAAGTCTAACTTTTCTATTGTGTCATTTAGGATCTGTATTGCCTTATTGACTTTCTATCTAGAGATCTCTCCATTGATGTGAGTAGGGTGTTAAAAGTCTCCTACTCTTGTTGCATTCCCATCAGTTTCTCCTTTAATGTCTTAGTATTTGTTGTACATATATGGGTGTTCCTATATTAGGGGCATATATATTGATGAGTGTAATATTCTTCTCTTGAATGGATCCTTTTATTATTAAACAGTGTCCTTCTTTGTTTTTCTTTATGGTCTTCATTTTAAAGTCTATTTTGTCTGATATGAGTATTGCAACTTCTGTTTTCCTGTCTTTTCCATTCACATGAAATGTGTTTTTCCATCTCCTCACTTTCAATTTATATGTGTCCTTTGCTCTAAGATGAGTCTCTTGTAGGCAGAATATTGCAGGCTCTTGTTTTTTTTGTTTTTGTTTTTGTTTTTGTTTTTTATCCAATCTGCCACTGTCTTTTGATTGGAGCATTCAGTCCATTGACATTTAAGGTAATTATTGATAAATATGTATTCATTGCCATTTTTAACCCTGTTTTCCAGTTGATTCTGTTTCTCCTTTGTTCCTTTCTTTTTTTGGTTGGATGATTTCCTTTTATTCTATGCTTGTGTCCTTTTCTTTTTAGTTTTTGTGAATGTATTATTTGGCTTTTATTTGTGGTTGTCCTGTTTTTCAAGTATGTTAACTCCTTCCTATATCTGCGTGTTTTAGCCTGATAGTCATATAGGCTCAAAAACATTCTTAAAAAATTAGTTTAGATTTTCTTACTTCCTTCCCCATATTTTATGATTTTGATGTCCTTTTTTAACATCTTTGTGTTTATCGTTTTGCTGTTCCTTGTGATTATCATCACTTTTACAATATTTTTTTTTTTCCTTTCAGATCTGTATACTGGCTTATTTAAGTGATTACTTTCCAGTTGTGATTTCCTCTATACTGTTTCTTCTTGCTTCTTTTTTATTTAGAGGAGCCCTTTCAGTATTTCTTTTAGAATGGGTTTAGTGTTGTTATATCTTTCAGTTTTTGTTTGTTGGAGAAATTCTTTATTTCTCCTTCTATTGTAAATGATATTCTTGCTGGGTAGATTATTCTAGGCTGCACAATTTCCCCTTTTAGAACTTTGAATATATCTTGCCACTCTCTTCTGGCCTGTAGTGTTTCTGTAGAGAAATCAGCTGATAGCCTTATGGAGGTTCCCTTATAAATAAGTCTTTGTTTTTCTCTTGCCACCTTTAGAATCCTATCTTTAACTTTTGCCATTTTTATTATAATATGTCTTAATGTGGGCCTGTTTGGGTTCAATGTGTTCGGGCCCCCCTCTGCTTCCTCCTGATAATTTGTTTCCTTTAGATTTGTAAAGTTTTCATCCATAATTTCTTCAAATATATTTTCAATCCCCTTTCCTGCTTCTTCTCCTTTTGGAATCCCATTATGTGTAGATTGGCCCACTTTATAATATCCCATAGACCTCTTATATTGGTTTCATGTTTTTTCATTTTGTTTTTCTGTCATCCTGGGTAATTTCCATTATTCTATCTTCCAAGTCATTTATTTGTTCCTCTGCATTATTCATTCTGCTCTTCAGTGCCTTTAACTCAGCTTGTGTCTCTGCAAATGAATTTTCTAATTTTTCTTGGCTCTTCCTCATATTTTCTATTTCCTTTCTAAAGTAATCTGCATTACATTCATATTCATTCTTAATTCCTTCATATTTACTCTTAATTCTTTCAGTATTATCACTATCTCCTTTTTGAACCTGTTAGACTGCAGAGGTCTGTTTCATTATTTGCTCAACTTTAGGGGAATTCTCCTGTTCTTTTAACTAGGAATGGTTCCTGAGCTTCTTCATTTTGCTGATATATGTTTTTTATTCTGTGAGTTCAGGGAAAACAACTACTGTAGTCTTGGGTGGCTATTTATATATGAGAGTGTCCCTGGGTATCTTGTGAGGGCTTACTATTTATTTTTGGCATGAGGGCTGCTTTGCTGTCTCTTTCATCAGTGTGAGCAGGCTGTTATGCCCTTGATAAGGTGCTGTGAATGCTTCCAGGGAGATGGGGGCAGTGGGCAGGGTTAGTACCCAGTCCTTGATTGCTGGGCCCTTGACAGTAACAAGGACCTGTGGGAAGGTGGCTCAAGCTACTCCTAGTTCTAGGGCCCCAGAATGTGGCAGTGACCTTAGGCAGATATAGGCAGAGCCCAGAGCATTTGGCAATGGCAGCGACAGGGCGTGTGTGTTCCTAGAGGAGTGGGAACAACAATGGGTGGTGCTTGGTTGCAGTGCCCTTCTCTGTGTTGATCTCTGAGGGGACTGAAGCTGTAGGTAGTGCCTGTTCATGGACTCTTAGTGGTGACGGGTCATGCCTACCCCTGAAGTTTGAGATGACTAAATTTGCCCCTGCCATCTGTAGACCACATAAGAGGCACCCCGTCATACTTAGCCTGGGCAGGAGGCACTGCTGCCTGTATCCTGCACAAGAGGGGCCTATTGTCAGCAGCCCATGCAAGAAGCACCTTGTCACCCATAGCCTCCCCTCAAGAGTCCATGCAGGTGCAGGAAAGATATTCCTATGGTGATATGCCCCTCGTCCTCTTACCCTCCCAACAATGGCGCCTTGCTTCTTCCGTGGGCCCAGACTTCCTCCTAAGTTCCCTCATCTGTGACACTCTGCTCCCCAGGCCTTGCTGTACCCATCCCTAGACCCTCAGGCTGCCTCCACACCACCAACCCTAGTCCTCTCCCCAGAGCTGACCTCCAGAGCCTAAGTCTCGGCACCCAGCCCCACTCCGAGTGTCTCAGCCTGTGGTGTCCTGGGAGGTGGTACTGGTGGTCTGTGCGGCTCTCTCTCAGCTTTGCCCTCCCCAGTCCAGCTACCACCTTTTTTCTGAGGCTTCAAAGTCCCTCCATCTCAGCTGATCTCCTTGTCAGTAAGCCAGGATGTGAATTCCTTTTCTCTTTCACAGCTCCCTCTCAGGAGTGCTAGTCCCATACTGATTCCTTTCTCTCTCTCTCTTTTTTTTTTTTTTCCTTTTGATCTGCCCAGTTGTGTGGAGGGTTTCTTACCTTTTTTGGAGGTTTAAGGTCTGCTGCCAGCATTCAGTAAATGTTCTGTGCAAATCGTTCTGCAGGTAGGCTTTTTTTTTTTTTTGATGTGTTTGTGGGAGAAGCTCTAACTCATCTGCCATCTCGATCTCACCTCTCTGTGACTCATACATTTAACTCACTATATTTTATAAATTTTTCTAAACTACAATATTCTTGAAAATTTGGAGATAAATATATTTTATATATTATTCTTTGTATTCAACATATAATGTTCAATACTCTTGTCCCAAATTTTGCATTTTCAGAATATCTATCATTTTGTTTGCTTGCATTTTTTGGGTTTGGTTATCAGAATTGTGTTGGCTTATCAGATAATTTGGGTACCTTTGCAGGCATGTGCATGTAGAGGAACATCAGTCAATGTGACAATGTGGCTTCCGTCTGCTGGAGTGACATCTTATTGTTGAATTTGGGGTACAGCAGGCCCCTACCTCCTTCCCTCCTCTTGGGCATCAGTCTGCCCACAGAGAACATGTTTTCTGATCTACAACTCTTGACCCCACATTTTACAAGACAAGCTCCATGTGGGGAGCATATGGTAATTCATTGCTGCCTGTGACAGAGGGATCGTTCTAATTCTTAGGTTTAGTTCTGAAAGATCTATGGTTGTCACACATCTAAGCCACATCCTCTGACATAGCATTTATTAGCAATAGAGCTACTATGTTGATTTCCATCTGTCTAATTTCCTTGCCTATCTCTCAATTAATTAACTATGACTTTTAATGAGGGGCAGGGGCCCCCTCAAATTCCAACAGTGCAATATCTGTTTAAAAGTAATTCCAGAAAG
Organism: Sus scrofa; assembly: GCF_054392235.1. Lineage (NCBI taxonomy): Eukaryota > Metazoa > Chordata > Mammalia > Artiodactyla > Suidae > Sus > Sus scrofa. The sequence continues at coordinate 92,852,127 of NC_139384.1, read as the reverse complement.
AGAGAATAAGATGAATGGAAGTAAAACAGTAATCGATGGTAATGGCTACACAATTCTGTGAATATACTAAAACCATTGACGTGTACATTTTATTTTATCATTATTACTATTATTATTATTTGCTTTTTAGGGCCATATGGAAATTATTAGGCTAGAGGTTGAATCAGAGCTACAGCTGCCGGCTACACCACAGCCACAGCAATGTAGGATCTGAGCCACATCTGTGACTTATACCATAGCTCATAGCAATCCCAGGTACTTAATGCACTGAGAGAGGCCAGGGATCAAACCCACATGCTCATGGATACGAGTTGGGTTCATTTTCACTGAGCCACAATGGGAACCCCTAAAGTGTACACTTTGAATTTTATAGTATGTGAATTATATGTCAGTAAAGATGCTATTAATAAAAGGTAATGGCTGCATTCCCTATGGTTCAGCAGGTTAAACACCCAGCATTGTCACTGTAGTGGCTCAGGTAGCAGCTGTGGCAAGGGTTCATTCTCTGGCCCAGGAACTTCCATGTTCCGCAGAAATGGCCACAAAAAAAAAAAAAAAATTCAGATGTAATAGAAGTCACAAATTGATTCAGAAATTACACTAAGTCAAAATGAAGCCATCCCCAGGCAGATCACCATGAAAGAGAAACTCTTAAGACATAGAAAAGACCTTAAAAGCTACCAGAAAGAAACGTAGGTAATCTATATGAGAATGGCAATTAGGTTAGCAGACTTCTCAACAGAAGCCTGAAGGCCTGGAATAATAATTACAAAGCACTGACAACTAGAATTCTACACCAGCTAAAATACTAGGTCAAAAGTCAAAGTGAAATAAAGACCTTCTCAAAGTGAGGTAATTAGCCATTGATGCATCTCTCCTGAATAAACCCAAAGTAGAAAGAAGGAAATAAGACAAGAGCAGAAATAGATCAAAGACAAGTCAACTTAAAGAGAATCATCAAAGCCAGTAATAGATTGGGAGTTCCCATCGTGGCTCAGTGGTTAACGAATCCGACTAGGAACCATGAGGTTGCAGGTTCGATCCCTGGCCTCACTCAGTGGTTTAAGCATCCAGCGTTGCTGTGAGCTGTGGTGTAGGTTGCAGACGCAGCTCGGATCCCGCATTGCTGTGGCTCTGGCATAGGCCGGTGGCTACAGCTCCAATTCGACCCCTAGCCTGGGAACCTCCATATGCTGCGGGAACTGCCCAAGAAATGGCAAAAGGACAAAAAAAAAAAAAAAAAAAAAAAGTCAGTAATAGATTATTTGAAAAATAAAATAAAATAAAATGGACAAACTTCAAGATTGATCTAAAAAGAGAAAAAAACACACAGATACAAAAATTGAGACTCAAAAGCAGGCCTACCTGAAAATTAAGATTTTTTTTTTTAAATTGAAGGATAATTTTTTTTTTTTTTTTTTTTTGCTTTTGCTTTTTAGGGCCTCACCTGAGGCATATGGAGGTTCCCAGGCTAGGGATCAAATCAGAGAGGTAGGGGCCAACCTACATACACCACATCCATAGCAACACGGGAGCTGAACCAAGTCTGTGAACTATACAACAGCTCACAGCAATGCCAGATCCTTAACCCACTGAACAAGGCCAGGGGTTGAACCTGCATCCTCGTGGATACTAGTTGGATTCATTTCTGCTGCACCACAATGGGAACTCCTAAAGGATAACTTTTAACAAGCCATTAAATTTGAAACCCCTTAAAAAAGCCCCCTGCCAAATTTAAACCTTTAACAAAATAATCATTAATCCTAGAAAAATGTAAATTATCCAAGCTACAGATAAAATTTAAAACACCTGAATAGATTATTAGCCATTAAAAATTGAATCGTTAGTTTAAAAACTTATAATCATTTAAGGAACTGTCATCCAGGTATTATTCAAACTATTCCAAAGAAAGGTGGGCATGTCATTTTGTCTATGACTTCTGGGTCCTCATCCTCACTTCTCAACTATTTTGGCTCCTGCCTCTCTGTCTACCTTTCTCCTATCTTCATTCTTAGGGACTCCCATATACACTTGGGTGACCCTTCCAATGGTCTAAACACTCCGTTCCTCGTGCTCCCCTCCTCCAGGGCTCTTGTCCTCCACCTGTTCACCCTTGTAACTGGAACCCGCCACAAATTCAATGTCATGCAGCCCCTCTCTAACCACCACCTCCACGCACCTCCTGGTATCTTTCCAGCTCCTTTCCAGTACACTGAACTCAAAAGCCCTTGGACCTATCAGGACCCCCATCCATTGATCCTGCCACCTTTTTTTACTGCCTTTCATGCCCTGATGCTCTCCTCCCTTCCCACCTCACCCGTCTTGAAATCCTTCCATGCCACTGCCCCTTACTCCTTAGTCCCACTCACTTGGCAAAACCACGATCTAGTTAAATCCAACTTTCCACCTCCTCTGAGCCAGCCAAAGAAAAATGCACACCCAGTCTGAAGGATCACAAACTTCACGTGAGCCCTAAATGCTCCTGGCAGACATATGATATTTCCTAGGCCGTTTACTTCTTACTCTCATACTTGACTATTTCACACCTTTTCCTTTGTTCTCAAATTTCCAACACCTCATCCCACCTCCTTACCCACTAAACACCTTGCTTTCCACCTCCCCGAGAAAATGGAAGCAATCAGAACTTCTGATACTACCTTAGCCCTCTTCCTGGTCTAAGGGCCACATAGTCTGTCTTCTTATCTGCTACTATAAAGGAACTAGCCACATTTGCATCTGGAGTCAATCCCTCCACTTCAGAATCAGATATTATTTCCTCTGATCTAAGGGCTAGTAATGGACATCTCTCCAGCAATTGCTCGCTGTCTCTCCCTGCTGGATCATTTCTACTAGCATGTGGCTATTTCGTCCATCTTTTCTTTTTTTTTTTTGGTCTTTTTAGAGCTGCATCTGTGTCACATGGAAGTTCCCAGGCTAGCAGTCAGAACGTAGCTTCCAGCCACAGCCACAGCCACAGCCACGTGGGATCCAAGCAGTGTCTGCAACCTACATGACAACTCATGGGAACACCAGATTCTTAACCCACTGAGCAAGGCCAGGGATCAAGCCTGCATCCTCATGGATACAAGTTGGGTTCATTACCACTGAGCCACAACAGGAATTCCTATTTCTTCCATCTTGGAAGAAACTTTCACTAGACCTTACCAGCTCCCCTCAGTTTCTCTGCTCATCGTTGCGGCAAAATTCCTTCCAAGTGTTGGCTACACTCCCTCCCATTCCTTTCCCCCTATTCTCTTTGAGGTGGAGATTTCCATCAGGTTTTCCCCTGCATCACTCTACTGAAAACACACTTTTCCAGTCTCAGCAGTTTTTAAAAACAGTGGATCACTCCCTTTTCCTTGTTAGCCTTTCTTTACTCGGTTTCTAAGATATTTCACTCTGTCTTTCCTCCTGCATCACTGTTGACACCTCAGTCTGCTTAGTTGGTTCTTTCTCTTGTCCCTGATTTCTCAACATTGGAGCGTCACAGTGCTCAGCCCTTATCCTCTCCTCTATGTGTATACTTGTTCCTCCACTGTTCTCATTTAGTCACATGGCTTTACATGCTGTCAACATGCCACAGTTGCCAACCTCCCCTTTCCAGATCTCACCTCTTCCCTGTGCCCCAAGCTCATCCAGCCAACTGGAGCCAATGCCACTAGAGCATCTAATAGAAACCTCAGCTTAACATGGGAAGCATGGAAATTCTGGTCTTCTCCTGGGAACCTGTTCTACCCCAGTCTGCCCTATCTCAGTTGTTCGTGATGTCATCTACCTAGTAGCTCAACCCTCAACCCTCATAATCTAACCCCCCTTTTCTCCTAAGATTCCACATCCAATCCATCAGGAAATCCCATTGGTAATACCTCAAAATATATCTAAAATCTGACCATTTATCACCAATTCCACTGCTATTGCCCTGCCCTGAACTCGTCTCTCTCACCTAGACTCTTAACAGCCTCCCGATTGGTCCCCTGCCTCATCCTCACCCTTCTGTAGTCCAGAAATCCCTTAAAAAGTAAGCAGTAAGTCATGGGTTTTCTCTACTCAAGCCCACTAAGGCAGAAGGCTTACACGCCACACACACCCCCATACATTATCTTGGTTTCATCTCTGACCTCCTCTTCAACCCACCTCTGCTCCATCACTCCACTCCTGCCACACCAGCCTACCCGCTGTTCCTCCAGTAGCCAGGTTCCTGCCTTAGAGCTTTTGCTGTCACTGTTTCCTCTGCCTGTAATGCTCTCCTCCAGCTACCTGCCTGGGTAACGTCCTCACTTCAGCTTTTGGCCCAAATGTCATCTCAAACACGTCTTTTCTAAAAATGGCAAGCAAGGGAGTTCTTCCTGTTGTGGCTCAGCTGGTTAAGAATCCAACTTGTATCCATGAGGATGCGGGTTTGATCCCTGGCCTCACTCAATGGGTTAAGGATCTGGTGTTGCCTCAAGCTTCAGTGTGGGTCACAGACGCAGCTCGGATCTGGTGTTGCCCTGGCTGTGGCGTCAGCTGCTGCTCTGATTTGACCCCCAGCCCAGGAACTTCCATATGCCGCAGGTGTGCTTCTAAAAAGAAAAAAATAAATAAAAAATAAGAAAATAGAAATTGCAAGCAAACTTACCACTACCATTACACTCCTAATCACTGTGCCCTGATTTATTTATATGGGCTTTCTTGAGATATAATTCACATACCATGAAATTTACTCATTAACAGTATACAAGTCAATGGTATTTATTATATTCACAGAATCACTGCAATCAATTTTAGAACATTTTCATCACCCTCCCCCCAAAACCCCTGTACCCCTTACAGTCATTCCCCATCTCCCCCCACCCCCTCCCTTTAGCCCCTGGCAACCACTAATCTACTTTTGTGTCTATGGATTTGCCTCTTCCACGTATTTTATATAAATGGAGTCATAGTCATATGCTTTGTAACTGGCTTCTGTCACTTAGCATTAAGTATTTGTTTCCTCCATGTTGTCGCATGTATTAGAACTTCATTTCTTTTTTTTTTTTTTTGTCTTTTTGCTATTTCTTGGGCCGCTCCCGCGGCATATGGAGGTTCCCAGGCTAGGGGTCGAATCGGAGCTGTAGTCTCCAGCCTACACCAGAGCCACAGCAACGCGGGATCCGAGCTGCATCTGCGACCTACACCACAGCTCAGGGCAACGCCGGATCGTTAACCCACTGAGCAAGGGCAGGGACCAAACCCGCAACCTCATGGTTCCTGGTCGGATTCGTTAACCACTGCGCCACTACAGGAACTCCTCATTTCTTTTTATGGCCAAACAAAATAGACTGTATTTCATTTATCCATTTGTCCGTTGATAGACACTTGGACTTTTCCATGTTAGGGCTATTATGAAAAATGCTGCTACCAACATTTGTGTACAAGCTTTTGTGTGGACATAAGTTTTCATTTCTCTTGGGTACACACTTAGGAGTAGAATTGCTGGGCCTTAACATAACTCCGTATTTAATCTTTTGAGTAATTGACAGAGTGTTTTCCAAGGTGGCTATACCATTTTCATTTCTGTCCACAGTGTATGAAGGTTCCAATTCTTCTATATCCTCTCTAACACATTTCATCATCTCTTTTTCATACTTGCTTTAGTTTGACAACAGCACGTGTCATTTTCCAAAATGCTATGTCATTTACTTATCTCTTGTTGTTTCTTATCTGTCCTCCATAATGCAAACTCCATGAAGACAAGTATTTTTGCCTTTTTTCCTGTCTTGTTCACTGTTGAGAGTACCCAGAACATAGAGGCACTTGATAAATACGTGTGGGTTGGAATGGAATGGGTTTAGTATAACATACCAAAGCCAGGCAACAGCATGAGAAAGGGAAGACTGAGTGAGTCTCAGTTATCAATGCAGAGTCAAAAAGTTAAATAAATAAAATGTTACCAATAAAATAGATTAAGATTACAAAAACCATGTGTACCTCAGACAATATAAACTAAAAAAAAAAAAAAAAAAGACAAAGCCAACTACTGGGAGACACAGGGCCAAAGATTCCATGGCAACGTAAAATATAAAGTCATAACTGAATTTTACTTCCTGAAGGGCCCATAGCTCATTAACCATGAAAGAAGCAGAAAAACAAATCAAGGAACCAGTCATCCTCAGGGAGCCAGCAGACCAAAAGGGGGCCAACTTGGCACTAAGTTTTCTTATAATTCGGCCAGGCTTACCACCAGCCTTCTACACAGGCACACTGGGTCTTAGCAGAGCTAAAGTGGGCAGGAAAAAGTAAACAGGAAGGCGGTGGATGGACTAATTGCCTAGAAGCTTGATGCAGTGCAGAATTCTAGGAAGCATAGGCATCAGCTGGTATGCCATGGAGTCCAATCTAGTGTGAAGTGTGGATAATGAGTCAGGCAGTCAGGTCTCCCAATTTCCAGCCCATTCCCAGCAGGGCCCCAAGGTATAAAGAACCGGATCGTGTTCCATCTACCCCAGGGGTTCCTAGCCGGGACCAGGCAGGGTGTCAGACCAGCCAAATGGGTGGAGGGCAGGGTTCCAGTCCACGGGTAGGGATGGGGAAGGAGAAAAGGGACAAAGATCTGGATGGAAGAAGTCTAGATGTGGGAATTGACCAATATAGTGATATTGGGGGGGGGGGGATAGTGTAGGGAAAGATGACTGGCACAGTTTTACATATTTGGTACTTGTTTTTTTAATACCTTGTTTTTTGCAAGGGGAGATGTCTATCGGTCTCTGTAGGACCTTTCCAACCCCCATTTAAAAGTTGCATTTCCCTACTTCCACCCTAGCAGGCCCAGCAGAGGCCTTTGCAATTTATAAATTGGCTGAATAAAGAGACTTTCTGCAGCACAGAACCTGCACCCACACAGTCTTCCCAACACTTGTTTTCTTCCTTTGGGCGGCCCTCTGATCCCCCCCCCCCCCCCAGGCAGGACCGTGAGATTCGCGGAACATCTGAACTCTACCCACAACCCTCTTTAACCTTCCAGCTCCCCCTCTGACTGCGCTGACCTTTGATGAGGAGGGGGTGGGGGTGGGGAGGCTTCTTCTACTCCTCTTCATCCCACCCTGTCACCTCCGTTTTCTACAAAACACATGTACGTTTGAAAGAAAAAAAAAAAAAGTCTTTCATCTGGGATGTGTTTTCTTTACCAGAGCAAGTGTGGGTGGGAGGGGACGAGTGAGGAGAGAGGGCGGGGAAAGGGGTACCGCAGTGCCCGGCAGCAGGAGCACCTACAAAAACAACCCTCCCCTGGTGGGGCAGCGAGGGAAAATCTTACTAAGGAAAGTGACTTGCAACTCCGGGAAGCCTGGGCGGCTCACGGCAGGCAGTCCTGGGCGGCGTTGGGGGGCGAGGAGGGGGGAGGGGATGAAGGGAAAAGAGACGGGAAGGGGGGGAAGGGCAGGGGGAGGGGGAGGGGGGCGGTCCCGAGCAATTGAATGGCGCTTTGATTTAACAACTCCAAGCCCTTTGAAAACATTTTGCCAAGAAAAGCTTGCCATCAACACGTATAATCTCTTATCAGAGGCCCCTGAAAGCCCGGGCCCCGGGGTTAATTCCCCCATCGCAATGAGTTTGAATCAGCTCTAAACCCGCAGTGACATGAAAGCGCCCGAGCCTCGGGCCGCACAGAACCCACTGCGATCCGCCGACCGGGGAGGATTACGGGGCCTGTTCCGCGGCGAGCTCGCCGGTGGGACGGGCAGGCTCAAAAGAAAAAGAATAATTAGGGATAATTGCTTGTGTCCAAACACAAGCATTAAGGCCCCCTGTTCCCCTTTGGGACTTTGTGAGCCAGAATGAAAGAGACACCCCCTGTTTTGACAGCTGGACCAGCGGCCTGGATCCGTGACCGAGGGAGGAAGCGCTCCCGGCTGCTGGGAACGCGGCCGAGGCAGGCGGGGGGCCGCGGGGCCCGGAGCCGGCCGAGTCCACGCGCGGGGCCCGCTTTCGCGCTCAGCCCTCCCGGAGCTCGGAAAACAGTGGGTTATTTCCTCGCCCGAAGCCTGCAGCCTCGGAGCTTGCTTCAACCCAGGGGCCTGCGGTGGGGCTGGGCAGCCGAGGCCCGCGCCCAGCGCACGGCGGGTTAGCCGAAGATGGCCAGGGACGTGGCGCCAGAGCCGCCCAAGGAAGCGGGTGCAGTGGAGCTCCGCTGGTTCCACTGCACAAGTTTGCACCCCGAGCCCCAAGTGGTCTCTTCAGACTCGCTAAAGTTCACAAAGTGGGAATGAATATCCTATCCCATCTCGCTTGGCAGGGAGCGGCCTGCGCCACATTTGGAGACACCCGAATCTCAGGGTGGTCCCAGCCACATCCGGCTGCGCCCTTGAAGCCGAGGCCCGCGTGGGAGGCTTCCTTCATGGCTTGGAAGTGACAAGAGAATTAAACACAAGGGAAACGAGTTTAATGGACACCCGCTGCACGCCCTGGTTCGCCAACATGGCCCACAATCCTGAGACTAGCTTGACGTTGAGGTTTGGGGCCAGGTATCTCTGGAGGAGACTGAACAGGCCTTGGCCAACAATTTCAGGGGGCCGAACTTTCCAGGAGGTGGGCTGGTTTGCACCTTGGTTGTCCAGGATGCCACTCTGCCCGAGAAGGCCAAACCAGGCCTGGAGGGATCCTTGAAGTTGTGGGGTGGCAGCCAGAGGCAAAAAAGTGGTTCATGCCAGCTGGATGCCAGCTCCTAGGGTGAGGGGAGGGGAGAGGAGGGAGGAAGGTGGAGAAAGGAGAGAACCTGACAGAAATACGGTCTTTGAGACCACACGCAACACCTGGACCACCCAGGCCGAGGCCTGGAACTGTGAAGCCTCTGAGGGCTGCTAGGCCAACCGGCTAGAAAGGTGGGGTGGGGGGTGGGAGTGGATCTTCCAGAAGACCAGTCTCAGAGTGTCACCAACTGGGGTCTCTCCATGGCAGCCAACAGAATATACATACTGGCCACTCCCAGATGCTCGGCCTGCACTCAAATTCGGATCATATGAGGGGCTGAAGGAAGAGTGGGGAAGTGGCGAGGCGGACACGCAGGCATGAGTGATTAATTAAAGGGAAACCACATCCGACAAGAAAAGAGTTTTCTGAAAGGAGCCCAGTCCGAGAGGAGCTCCTGGCCCTGCAGCTGTGGCCCAGACGGATCTGCTTGCTTCTGAGCCCTCCCCACGCAGCAGAGGACACAAGCTGAGGCCTCCCGGCCCAGCAGAAGGGACTGGCTTGCAAAAACTGTGCGCTTTAAATAAAGCACAAGATTGGAAGTTTCTGGGTTGGCCTGGGACTTGGGGAGGTGGCGGGGCGATCTCTGGGCCTCCCCTGCCTGGCTGTGGCCACCTGGGTCCTCCACAGTGTCCTTAGATGGAGCACCCGCCGGCTAGATATAAGGGCAGGGGCCCCCTAATTTCACCCAGCCAAGCAAAGCCAGCTTGGGTTCCCCAGATGTGATTATGCTAGAGACAAAGATTTAAGATCGAAAACTTCAGATCCAGGCAAAATGCACCCTGCCTCACATTTTTTTTTCTCTTTGTCTTATTACCCCCTTCCTTTTGGGAAAACTCCATGACAGCAACATTACCAAGAAATAAGAGAAAATGCCATTTGCCAAATATCTATTTTCATTTTACGTCTAATTGCCAGTGTTAATTAAAATACCCTCACCTCATTAAGGATTACACACAAAATAAAGCTTACAACTGTAGGTAGATTTTAAACCTTGTAAAGTGTAGGCTTTGGATGGTTCTCAGCCAAAGAACAGTTGAGAAGATTCTAAATGAGGGAAGGTGGTGTGTTTCTCTGACATAAAAGAATGAGCGATCTCATCTGCCTCTTGTGCTTATAAAAGTCAGGACAATTTTTAAAAGCCTTGATTTGCAAAGTTTCCTTCCGTAGAAAAGAGTGATGCAATCTGAGGTTTTGGACTACATCACACTTTTCAGGTTAGGCCTCAAGTTTAGAGGCAATCAACGCTTTATTTATTTGTTCTGGGGGAAGAGGGGATATTCTGATGACAGCAAGGGAGACCTTCCTGCTCCTTTCTCCTGATTCCAAAATCCTTCCTCTTCTCTCTCCAGCTGCTTAATCAGGCTCCCCTAAAGAGAAGGCTTTGGTTTGGGGTTTTGTTTTGTTTTTGAGATTCAATACTGCATATATTTCATCACACCACACTGGTTTCAACAATATATAAAAGCCATGAAATTTAATATTCAATTTCAGAACCTTGGCCAAGAGATGAAATTAGTATACCAAGAAGAAGGGGGAAAAAAAGAAAAGGAAAAGGAAAAGATTCTTAGGAAAATGACAACTTCCACGGAATCTATACTTCCTCAAAACAGCGACACTTTTGCTTCAGCTTGTGGGTCTTTTGCCTTGGTGGGCTCAAAACAGGCGAGACAAACCAAAAAGGAGGTGTGAAAATGACGTCATAGCCTGAATCTGTGCCTCGCAGACGTCAGTGTGGTGTTCCGGAGTTACTCCTGCCGGCTGCACCCCAAAAGGCCCGGGAACCAAAGAGCGCGCTGCAGGAGGGCGGGTCCCTGCAGGCGGCGGCGGCGGCGGCGGCCGGGAGGCTGGAGGGCCACCCTGGGGAGTTGCGGGTCCGAACTTAGAAAGGGTGACGCGGGAGGAAGGGGGGGAGGGCGTCAAAAAAAGACCACAATTCAAAATCCAGAGTTTTTCTAGCGCCCCTCCCAGGGACGTGGAAGGGGTAGTGCAAGTTAAGGACCGGGAAGTTGAAGCTTCGTGAGTTTGATAAATTCGCTTTGGAGTTTTACAATTTTTAAAGCTGTTTGCCCCGCAAGTCCCCACCGGAGAGGCCCCCATACCGCTCCAGCCTGCGTGGAAGCCGGCTGGTCCCCCGAGGCGTGGGGTCCGCGTGGACGCTGCCCGTGAGCGGTGGGGAACCTGGGCATCAATTACGAATCTCCCCCCCGCCCGCCCGCGCCGCCCCCCAGGAGTTTGGGATTTTTTTAAGGAGTTTCCGATAGGGGAGCCCCGGGCGTGAGCCACTGCAGCCAGGATCCCCCGGGACTTTGTCGCGGATGGGGCCTCCCTTTCTGATCCTGCGGCCGGGGCTGTGCGGGCGGCGCTGGAGGTCTTATAGCGCGGGTCGGGACCCGCTGTAGTTGCGCTTGTGCTCCGCGAGTCCCGAGAAGGGCGCAACGTCCAGGTCGCAGGTCCAGCGACCCTTCGAGTGGGCCTGCCGGGGGCAGTGGTCTCACGGCCCCAGCCAAGCGCGCGCAGCTCTGGATCCGTGTCGCAGGGTGGGCCTAGAGGGGAAGAGGGCAGCAAACCATGTCTTTCCCGGAGTGGGAAGGCCCACTTTCCGCTGAACCAGGCCACGCAAACCCTCCCGGGAACCCGAGGCCCAGGGAGACTGCTGGTAGTCGCTGGGGCCGGCCAATGGCAGGCGGTCCAGTTTCAAAGCAAATCTCAAGCTTTGAGGTTTAGCTGATGGACTCAGCTGCTCCTTTTAAGACGCAAACCCAAGTTGGAATGGAAAGGGCTGAAAGATGTGGTCTACTTTCTCGTTTCTCCAAGGAGCGGCATATCCCCCATCTTTCCCAGCCGCCAGCGCTATTACAGCAATGAAATATTTGTTTTGTGGGATATGTTAGAATTTAATGACAATAAGATCTATATTTTTAAAAAAGAAATATATTTTTACGATTGCCACTATACACATTAGGTGCTTGCATTTATGTACCTATCCAGGCAAAACAGACACATGTATATTGGCTAGAATATATTCTAAAACTGCAAAAATAGTAACGTGTTCCATCGAATATGCCATATTTGAGGATGCTGATCTTCTCAAAGCCAATTAAAAATGCATTTTCTTTGATTTCTTATTTAATTTTGTCTTTTTAGGACCACACCCAGGGCATACAAAGGTTCCCAAGCTAGGGGTCCAGTCGGAGCTGTAGCTGCCGGCCTACACCACAGCCACAGCAACACAGGATCCCAGCAGCATCTGTGACCTACACCACAGCTCATGGCAACACTAGGTCTTAATCCACTAATCGAGGCCAGGGATGGAACCCACGTCCTCATGGATGCTAGTTAGTTTCATTAACTGATGAGCCACAACAGAAACCCCCAAAATGCTACTTCTTTTAGTTTTTATTCAGAACCTCCAAACCAGAAGCAAACTGTACTTGCAGAATGTAGCCATTCTATGTGAAAAGATATCTATAAATTGCATTTACAATGGAATTTTAAAAATTCATTTCTTTCTCTAATATTACCTGACTTCAGGGTATGGGAGCTTCTATTCTTGGAGGGACCCTTAGACACAGTCAGTTTTTGGCTCCCAGAGCAGTGTAAAACACTAAATCTGGGCAGATTTGCACAGAACAGAAGCTTTAATTTCACCATCCAAATTCCAGCCAAACAGCTTTGGGGATTTTTCTATGTTCCAGACCCCCTGAATGTTTTTCCAGGTTGTATGGTTGAGCCCCAGCCTATGGCAGCTCAACCAAAATCATGACATTTTTAAATACAGAAACAAAAAGCTGTGTCCACTCTGTGGAAAGAAGGCATTTCATTTTAAAGATGCAACTACTATAACATTGATGAGTTTATGTGTATGTGAAAAAAATTGGGGGATGGGCTGTATATGTAAAAAATGTATTATTTTATTTGTAGTCTTGAAACTGTCTTCAAATAGTTTTGTTTTGTTTTTTTTTTCTAAATGTTTTTTATGAAGGCAAGACATAAAGGAATTCAGGATCATTTTTCCAGATACCGTCTAAGTAAAACTGATTCCTTCCCATTGAGACAGGCATGAATTTTCCTCTGACTTTAAAATGAATGACTACTAAGCCTCATGCACTATTGGTGGGACTATAAATTGGTGCAGCCAATGTGCAAAACAGTATGGAGATTCCTCAAAAAACTAAAATAGAGCTACCATTCAAGCTAGCAATTCCACTCCTGGATATTTATCTGAGCAAAATGAAAATACTAATTAGAAAAGATGTATATACTCATATGTTCATTGCAGCACTATTTACAAAAGCCAAGTTGTTGGAACCAACTTATGCCCATCAATAAGTGAACAGATAAAGAAGATGTGAGATCTATCAATCTATCTATCTGTCTGTCTATCCCTCCCACCCCCATATACACACAAAGGAATATTACTCAGCCATTAAAACAGAGTGGGATCTTGCCATGTGCGATGACATGAGTAGACCTAGGGGATATTATACTAAGTGAAACAAGTCAGAGAAAGACAAATACTGTATGATTTCACGTAAAAGTAGAATCTAAAAAACAAAACAAATGAACACACATAACAAAACAGAAACAGAGTCATAAATTCAGAGAGTAAACAAGTAATTGCCACAGGGGGCAGGTATGGGGGAAGGAGAAAAATAGGCTAGGAAGTTTAAGAGGTACAGACTTCCAGTTGCAAAACTAATGAGTCATAGGTATGAAATGTATGGTGTGGGGAATATAGTAATTATGTAATATGTTTGTATGGTGACAGATGGTAATTAGACTTATCCTAGTGATCATTTTGAAATATATAGAAATATGGAGTTCACCATATCATATGCCAGGCACTAACATAGTTTTGTAGATCAATTATACTTCAAACTCATAGAAAAAGAGGTCTGATTTGTGGCTACCAGAGCTGGGGTTTGGGTGGAGAGGGAATTGGATGAAGTCAGTCAAAAGTTACGAACTTGTAGTTATAAATTCATAAGTACTAGAGATGTAATGTACAACATGATAAAGATAATTAACCCTGTTGTATGTTATGGATGAAAGCTGTTAAAAGAATAAATCCTAAGAATTCTCATCACAAGGAAAAAAATGTTTTTCTATTTAATTTTGTACCTAGATGAGATAATGGATGTTCACTAAACTTATCATGGTATATCATTTCATGACGCTTGTTAGAGCATTATGTTCTACACCTTAAACTTATACTGTGCTTTATGTCAATTATATTACAATAAAACTGGAAGAAAAAATTTTAAGTAAAATAAATGACTACTGTTTGCATTGGGAAGACCACTCAGAAAGCTGTTTTTCTCTACTGCGAATGAAATGTATATTGCATTTCCCCTGAGTGAAACCTGGAATTTTTAAGCTGGACTGGCAAGTGTATCACCATTAATAAATAGAATTTAAGTGCTAGTTTGGAAGATGAAAGTTCTTCTAGTAGGCCCTGACTACATAGTTATACTCTCAAGGTGCTTATAACTTATCACAAATATACTTCAGGATGTACATTGTGGAAAAAGATGTAAGTCAAATACATATGGACATTCTGCAAAAGCAAAGAAATTTACGTTATCAGAGGTAAGACAGAGAAGAGAGTAAAAATAATTCTCCCTGATGCTGAATCCATTCATAGCTGGTAAAATAATTATGGACATTTTTTCCCTCACATCAGTTTAGTCACAGATATGTGAAGCTTGGTGCCGCCACGAGATGTGCCAGCATTTCTTCAGAGCCCCCTCCACAGCACCCGAGAAGTCTGAAGTCATTCAGGTACCCCCTCCATCTTCCTTCCCCCACAGGCCCTGCTTGTGGAGAAGAGTGGAAAGTACAATGTACCAAGTTAAACAAATATTTAACTTGCTCCATGTCCAAGGCAAATTGGATTTCAGGCCAACATATGGGCTCCAGCTCAGGGCTGGAGACATGGCCTCAGGCTGGGTGTGGGAGTGAATGATGCATGCGGTCATTGCTGGGGGCTCCAGCTGGGCCAAACAGACTCTAGGTCACCCACCTTTCCCAGGACTGTGGAGAGGCTGAGCTCTACTTTCTTCCAGAACCCATCAGAGGCTAGAGCTCTCTGAAGGAGGAACAGAATCGTTGATGTAGATTCAGAATTTAACTTTGTACTTCTCTGGCCGAGTTCCTTTAAGGACAGGCACCATGATTTCTTGCTTTGGGGATCTCCGCATTTCGCACTGTGGTTAGCACTTGATACAGGTCTGCTGGATGACTAAAATCACTTTAGTTCCTGGTAGGGAAGGCCCCTTGGTTTTGGCCTTTGGGTCTTCAGGTGGCTACTGCCAAACTCCTTGGAATGGAGTGGCCACTCCTTGGAATGGAGCTTGTCCAAACTGATAGATGCCGTGAGCATAAAACACACACTGCATTTCCCCAGCTTAGAATGAAAAAAAAAAATGTAGCTATCTCAAACATTTATATTCCTTACATGTTAACTAATACTTTAAGTGTATTGGGGTCAATGTATATTTGTGGTGGCCACTTCTAAAATGACCGCCAGTGACCCCAGCCTCCTGGTATTCATGCCTGTGTGTAAGTCCCTCCTCTAGAAGGTGGGCTGCACTTGATGGCCTGATTCTAATGATTCTAACTTGTGGAATTTGGCAGGAGGGATGGGATGGAACTCCCAAGATTAGATCAGGAAAAGACGGCAGTATGACTCTTGGGTGCTCCTGCCCTCTCTTATTAGCTTGCCCCCTCCCCTACTCCCTTACTATCTCAGAGCCCAGTCCTCAGAGAAAAACAGACTCCTAAGCTGAAGATGCCTGATTGAGAAGAGAGGCCCTGGAGGATGAGAGGTCATGCAGAGGAGAATGGAGGCACCCCAGCCCCCAGCCGGAACCAACTGCCGGCTTTTTGGAAGCACCTATCCCAGTCAATTCAGATGAGGTAGCCAGGCTGAGAGCTTGAAGGCAAACTCAGAAGAAGCCCAGAGCCAGAACTATCTAGCTAAGCTTCTGTGTGTGCTGATCCATAGCAACTGGGAAATGATAGATGTGTGTTTTAAGTTAAGTTTGGGGGTAATCTGGTTCACAGCAATAAATAACCAGTATACTCTTATTTACATTAATTTCACTGGTTTCTTTGTCCTTTTTTAAATGTGGCTATTAGAACATTTAAAATTACTTGCGTGGAGTTCCCGTCGTGGCGTAGTGGTTAACAAATCCGACAAGGAACCATGAGGATGTGGGTTCGATTCCTGGCCTTGCTCAGTGGGTTAAGGATCTGGCGTTGCCATGAGCTGTGATGTAGGTTGCAGATGTGGCTCGGATCCTGAGTTGCTGTGGCTCTGGCGTAGGCCGGTGGCTACAGCTCCAATCAAACCCCTAGCCTGGGAACCTCCATATGCCATGGGAGCGACCCTGGAAAAGGCAAAAAGACAAACAAACAAACAAAATACAATTACTTGCGTGGTTCACATTGTCTTTCTGCTGGACATGGGTCTCTGTGGCTCAGTCCGGGCAAAAGTGCTCCAGGCTTCATTCAGGGCTCTAGGGACCTGGACTTAAACTGATGTTATAGACAACCATGAACTATTTAGGTTTAAATCTTACAAAAGAGAATCTCTAATCCCTTGCTAAACCAATTGACATGTTCAAGAGCTTTGGATTGAGCGTCCAGAGTTACTCCATTCCCAGTTGAGCCCCTCGTGAGCTGGACCCTGTAACCAGAGAGACAACTTTAATGTTCCTTCTGGCTCTACCATTGTACAGTTCAATAACGGCTCATTTCAGCATTTTCTTGCCACCCAGGAGTAAGAGCAGCATTGGTGGATGGCTAGCTCAGTGTTTTGTGTGATAATGAACCCATATCAGCAGCTCCGCTTGTCCCAGATGGTCTCTTAGCCGAGCAGTGAGGGGGTCAGGATGAGAGGTGGACACCTGGAGGCAAAAGCACTCTGTCCAGCACACCCCTACCTGCTCCCACCTTGCTCTGCGACCATCCCCAGCCTTTCCTGGAATTCTTAGCTCCCTGTTCCTCACCAGCCCCAACACCTAAAACACTGGGAACCTACCTATGTTTTCATTCCACGGTATTGGAGCTACGTGTGACATTGGGAAGAAATGAAGGACTCGGCTTTCCCTTTATTTGTATTTGCAGAACCACAGAGAGACAAGGTGCTAATTAGAAAAATATTTTAGAAAACATTTTGATTGGATTTTTTTTCTTTTCTTTCTTTCCTTCCTTCCTTCTTTCTTGTCTTTTTTTTAGGGCCGCTCCTGTGGCATATGGAGGTTCCCAGGCTAGGAGTCAAATCTGAGCTACAGCTGCTGGCCTACACCACAGCCCTACACCACAGCCACAGCCACGAGGGATCTGAGCCGCCTCTGTAACCAACACCACAGCTCACAGCAACGCCAGATCCTTAACCCACTCAGTGAGGCCAGGACTTGAATCTGAGTCCTCATGGATACTATTCAGATTTGTTTCTGCTGAGCCACAATGGGAACTCCTGGCTTTTATTTTCCTAGTACAGTGACAAGTTCTCATGAGTTTTCGTCTTTTGACCAGAAGGCCACTGACTGGAGTCTCCTCTACTCAGGCTCTTTATAGATAATTATAGAATAGGACTCCGTTGCAAGAATGAACATGATCTTCTGTGTATTTTTTCCTTTACTTAATTAATAAACTCTCTTCCTTATGTCTTAAATACGTTTTCTTTTGACAGTGTGATTGCAGATGTAAACATGGCCCTTCAAAGGGGGAGGACTTCTCTAGCAATATTTTGAACAAAAGCAGAGAGTCCACTAAAAGGTGGTCACTGATCATTCCAATCACTCAAAAGTGACCCTTGATACATGTTGCTGAAAATATTCCGGCTTTGGACTTATTGGTGATTAAGTGGACGGCAGAGACTGTTATGCAAGCCATTATTCCCGAAATGCTAGTGGATGGTGGCTGTTCTGAAATTTTGAATTAAAAAACGAAGGAGGTTAGCAATACAAATAAGCACTATTTTGGCAGGTGACATTTATTGTTTCGATATATTATTTCTCTAAGGTCTTTCCTTTGCAAATTTGTGTACCAATGCTTTAATGGATTTTCAATTTTCCTTTAGGGATGAGTTTTCGAAAGCTCTTGCTAAATGGTAGCGGTAACTCTATGAGGGACTGTAAAGTGATATCACTTATATGGAGACAAGTACAAAGCAGAGTTTTGTATTAAGTGACCGTTTTAATTTTAGATTTTGATTTTCTGTTTTCTAAATGTGCATCGTTTTTTTCTAAATAAAATCATTAGTGTTTTGTCTAAATACACAAAATAAGAAAGCCATTTCAGATGATACCCAAGCTTTCCCAAGTTTCCAAAATAATGGGATTAAAGTTGTGTGTGTTTTCTTCTGTTTTCCATAGGCACTAACTCTAGACATCGCTTCACAGAGCTAAGCAAGTTGGCTTTGAAAACATGCTCACCATATGCTTCTTATAACTTTCTAAAACAAGTAATGAACAGCACAGTATGTTAGAGTAGGCTGATGTAAATTAATGTCCAAGAAGTCATAGTTCTTAGTTTCTCATTTTTATTCTCATTTTAAAACCAATTTTTCTTTGCTTTAGCTTTTTTTTTTTTTTTTTTTTTTTGCTCTTTTTAGGGCCACACTTGCTGCATATGGAGGTTCCCAGGCTAGGGGTGAAATTGAAGCTGTAGCTGCCAGCCTATACCACAGCTCACAGCAATGCCAGATCCTTAACCCACTGAGCAAGGCCAGGGATCAAACCTGCGTCCTCATGGATGCTAGTCAGATTGGTTTCTGCTGAGCCACAATGGAAACTCTGGGGATCTTTTTTTTTTTTTTTTTTACATTTGCAGGCACCACATTTTTTTTTTTGTTTTAAATAAAGAAAGCCATTATTTTACCAGTGACATTCTATTACTGCCTTCAGGGAATGACGATTTATTGTATTAAGGTTTAGAACGTGGAATTTTATATCTTCAGCTCTTGGAATCCAATCAAACCACTTTCATGCCTTTGCCCCCTCTTTCATCCTCCTCCCCCCTCCTCCTCCTCCACCTCCTAGACTAGCTCACATCCCTCCCCAGCCACACAGCATCTCATTCTTCACTCTCCATAAATCTCTCTCTCCGAGGTGGACCCTCTGCCTTGGGTGAGTCTGTGACATCAGCCGCTTCTGGTTCCTGAGCCTCAGGCTAATCCAGCCTCAGGTGACTCATTCTGTTCTTTCCACCCCTGGCTCCCTCCACCTCCCCTACCCACATCTGGGGTGCTCTCCCTTCCCCTCTCCCCTAGGGGCTTGCTACGCAGACCCAGCTTCAGCCAAGGAAAGTGCTCAGAGGGCAAGGAGAGGAAGAGGGAGAACTTAGCAGGGCTTAGTTAATGTCAAAAACAAGGAAAAGTGGTGACAGGCAGCTTTAAGTATGTGCTGGGTGCGTGCACTTCTTTCTGAAGTCCTGCCTGCTCTTCCCTCACTGCCCCCAAGGCTCTCCTGCATAATTTGCTGTTACCAGCCATGCAAATATTTTTCTAAGTCCCAAATCTAACCCTGCACCACAAACAGGTGCCTTTTTGATAAAATACACGCGTGGCTATTATCCTTTCGCTTTGAGAAGGTGATGAAGGGCATAGGGCCTATCGCGCTAGGCCGTCCCTGGATAATTTGCCATGAGCCTCTTCGTGGATCCAGACCCTCCCTTTGTTTGAGATCAAGCACGTGATTCCTGCAGATGACTGACAAGGGTGGACTTTTAACAACACTATTTCAGGAGGATAATAACCAGCCACCATGCTTTCCTTTTTTTAAATAGTTTATTGCAGGTCGTAGGCTATTGACAATGACTTTAAGCACAAAAGAAAATGGTTCCTTGTGCCCGCTAGTCTCTGAAACCATGTTAAGACTTTTCAGTACCCTCAGAGAAAACCCAGGCTTTCATCAAATGAATCATAAATAGTTAAGAAAACGACTGCTAAATAGAGAGAGGAAGGGGAGAGGAAAAGAAGCATCTGAGAGGAGTTCCCGTCGTGGCTCAGTGGTTAATGAATCTGACTAGCATCCATGAGGATGCAAGTTCGATCCCTGGCCTCGCTCAGCGGGTTAAGGATCCGGCATTGCCCTGAGCTGTGGTGTAGGTCCCCGACATGGCTTGGATCTGGCATTGCTGTGGCTGTGGCACAGACCGGCAGCCACAGCTCCGATTCAACTCTTAGCCTGGGAACCTCCATATGCCCCGGGTGTAGCACTAAAGAGCAAAAGAAAAGAAAAGAAAACAAATATCTGAGATACAAATAAAATGTCAATCCAACTCTCATAGCCACTCTTCCACATCTTACTTTCCTGGGTGATAAATGAAATCAAAGAAAATTCTAGAAGCCTTTACTGTAACTATGTAGAAGAATGAGAACAACCTCATTTTCAGATTAGAAGGAACTTGACATTTTGTTTTATTTCTTGTTCTGTTGGACAATATCACTTCATTACTGATTCTTTGCAGTGGGAAAGATGCTACAATCTTCATGGAAAATCTCATGTTTTGTTAGGATTTCTACAGCTTGATTTCAAGTGTTGCTGCAAGAAATCTTTACCACCGTCAGTTCTTATAGTTTCAGACCACACACACCTATGCTGTAAATGGCCATATGAAATAGAAAAGAATTTTTTGGACCTTTAATTAGAGGAGTGAGTTTATAGGCGCGTGTGCATCTCTTTTCCTTTTTCTTTCAAAATGTGCTGTCTTTTATTGGAAAAATATATAATCCCTAAAATGTCTTTTTTAAAAATTCTTTTAAGACATGCGTAGAGTTAAAACCATGCAAGTCAGGTACATATGTGACGAATCATATTTTTGATATATCTCTCGGCCTAATCATTAACTTTAAATGCCATATAAGAATTTGTAATCCACAGTAAATTATTTCGTAGAATAATTTAAGAGGGCCGCTGACTAATGTGAAACATTCTAGTTTCCACCAGCAGTTGGCTGCCAAACGTTGCAGAAAAAAAAAGGGGGGGAGTCCCAGATAAAAGTTGACATAAATGATCATGACTATAAATCTCTAATGATCAAGTGGCGGTTAGAGATGATTGCGTTTAGAAGAAGGGGAAAAACACATCACACCACATGAAGTCTTTCCTGGTTCCATTTTACACGTTAGGCAACTAGATCTCTAAAAATCCCCTCAAAGCCTTTTCACTTCTCTCATGCCTTCGATCCAATGTCCTGTGTTTCCAAATATATTGTTAATTGGTCGAGTTTATAGAGCAGAGGAGAAAAAAGGGGAAAATCCTAATGACCAGAAAAACCGTCTAAGCTCTGCTTTTAAAATGTGAGCGAGAACAGTTTTAAACTAAAACTTTGAACTTTTTTCACATTTTTTTTCCTCAGAGTATCTTTTCGCAGCAAAAATCAGAATAACTCAAAGTGATAATTATCCAAATAATAGCGATGAGGGATTCCCCCCCCCCAAATGCTTAGGTTCTCGGCAAAGCTGGAAACATTTGAGTGGAAATAATGTTCAGATTATAAAAAGCAGCAGCACATGAGTGAAATCAGGCAGAATTGGCCTGACAGGGGGTCAGAAACCAGAAACAGTGACATGCCGCCCCTCACATGGCAGTGGGATGCAGGTAGAAAGCCATAATTAGCTGAATTTTTTTAGTTTAAAGGATTACTACGAAGCGCAGGGGGAAGAGAGCAAGTCTGGTCACGAAAATGACTTCGCTTTCCCAATCTTCATCCTTTGCTTCAAGATGTGGCTGTGAAGGAAGACAATTACGTCAAAGAAGGTTAGGGGCCTAATTCTGCACACTGCCTTTTAAGCACATTCTGGAGGCCTATTAGACATCATGTAAACTGTAGACAGCAGCTTCTACCACCCCAGTACTAAACATCTGGGCACCAGGTCCTTGGGAGCCGAAATGGAGACATACGCATTTTAACACAATCCAAGAATACAGTCACAGGGGAAACTCTACCTTTCACCATATATGGCCAACGTGCAACTCTATCCAAGACCTTGATGTAGATATTTATGTAATATCTCCACTCTCTCTCCCCTGAGATTGGCAGAGGTTTAAGGAAATACTTTGGGGAGGCCCCTGCAAAGTCTGTCTTCTAAACTATGAATGGTGCTGACGGGGAAAAAAAGCTGAAATGCTTTTTTGAGTGTGAATTGGACTCTCTCCTTGTGGGGTATGTCAGAGAAAGTTTTATCCATCTTTCTAAACATAGCTATAGATCTAAAATGTTGTCGGGATCATGTACACTTGTGACACACATTTTATTTGTGCCAGAGGTGGTTTGGTAAACTGTGATCCCGACCCATTTCTTCAAGGAAGATCTCTGGAGACACAAATGATTAAACAGAAGATCCTTGGGATAAAGTGACTCCTGGGTGATATTTTACAACTAACTTTAAGCGACTTTGGAAAACGGCAGCACAGCTAGATTAACCCCGTGCTGATGATTAGGGAAGAGAAATGCAACTCGTGGGCAAAATTATAATAATGGTTTTCCAAAGGACACTTTAAATGTCATTTTAAAATGACACTTAGGGGGTTCCTACTGTGGCCCAGTGGCTTGATGTCTCTGTGGATACGCTGGTTTGATCCCCAGCCTGGAGAAGCAAGTTAAGGATCCGGCATCGAGGCAGCTTTGGTGTAGGCTGCAGTTTTGGTGTAGGCTGCAGCTCTGGCTCGGCTTCCATCCCCGGCCCGGGAACTTCCATACCCCTCCAGGGCAGCCCAAACAGAAAAAAAAATATTAAAATGACTCACAATTTTTTTCATGCGTGTAATTTGCATAAATAAACCAGTGTGAAATGAGCATGCTTGAGTGAAATCAACATTGAAAGAATATGTAGCAGGCATGACAACGTTATCAAATGAGATCCTATGATGTTTTATTACAAAATTTCAAGTCTGTAGAGGGGGGTGTCAGAAGGTCTGGATTTTAATTCTTTTTTTTTTTTTTAAATAGCTTTCTGACTGTAGCTAAGTCTCCTCATCAGAAAGAAATGAAGCTATTTGTCCTTACCTCAGAGTTATCAGGAAGATAAAATCAGAGAACACATGTCACATTGCCTTGAAAACTGTCATTCTGCAGAAGCACAAGATACGATTCTCATCATATTCTCAACCATCCTGCAGTGACAGGATGCCATTTTCACGTCCCTGCTAATGTAGGGCTCCCACTGGGAAGAGAATAATCAAAAGAATGCCGCTGCCTCCACTCAGGCTCTCTGGAAGGAGCCCTCTGAGCACTGAGGAAGGGCTGAGCTCCTCTCCAAGCATCCCTCACTGCTCCCAAGAGGTTCTCTGGCCAGCGTGTTTACTAGGAGGAGGGTTGGCGAGCTCACGCTCACAGAGGAGGCACCCTTCCATGAGCCGCCCACCACCTGCCCGTCTCCCACACATGTTAATAATAAAAGCTCTTCTCACACCTCCGCCATCAGCAAGTACCTTTGGAGAACAGAGACGCTGCAACCCCCCAATGCTGCCTGGCCGTCCCTCTGAACACAGCTGCACTGCCCTTCCTGCTTCTCTACTCACACTTCCTGCCAAACGTGTTATAATTAAAATATGTTCAGTACATTGTTACTTTGGAGAGATTTTAGCTCCGGGGAAGAGTGGTGGTGGTGGGGGGGGGCCTTAAAAATGTTAATTATCTGGAGCATTGAGCTTAACATTCTGGACTCCAAGATGATTTTTAAGCCTATTTAGTTTTTCTCCAAATTCTTTAAGGCTCATGCAACTCCTGAATGTATCTAGTAATCTCTAATTATCTGTGGAAATGGTGGATGTGAGAAGACCAGATTAAATCCACAGATAATCCCAAAATCTCATTTTAGCCAACAGCACGGTTCTTTTCCCACCAAGCCCAGTACTAGAAGGACCATTAAGAAGAGTTCCAAGCTCCCTGCACTCCTGCCTACCTTCTGGTGGAAATGCTAATGCCTCAGCCAAACTGCCAGGACAAAAGAGCCAGGATACAGAGACGGGAAAATTGGGGGCCAGACTACTGCCGAGCTAGAAAAGCGGATGCCGAGGAAATAGAAGGCATCAGAGTCCTAGTGGAAAGGAGCTACCCACGAGCCTTGCCTTGGGAGTCCTGGGCTGGTTTCCAGAAGAAGCGAGGACATTCTACTCTGCAAAGCTGCCGCTTTCAGATCACGGCTCTCTGCCCGAGTTGGATCATCTGCATGTTCACCGAGACTGTGATCAGGAAGTTCCTTTCCCAATTCATAGACCAAGGCAGTGGACTGATCCAAGCCCTCGCCTCAGCTTGAGCAAAGGAAGGATGAGCAAAGGCAGAAGAAGACAAAGATTCTCTTTGGGGGACTGATCTGTGAATCCCACTGGCCCCCACTTTAGTGTTTTCCCCTTCTTGGTGCTTTTTATTTTTTCCAACTTGATGGTTTGTTAGTGTCAGAACAGTAGTGTTTCACAATCCCTTCAAACCCAGGTCTGCTTTTAATGAACATAAAACCTTACATGGTCTGTAAGGAGATGTGAAAACTCGAAATATCATCAGTGAGGAGTTCCCATCGTGGCTCAGTGGTAACCAACCCGACTAGTATCCATGAGGATGCAGGTTTGATCCCTGGCCTCGCTCAGTGGGTTAAGGATCCAGCAATGCAGTGAGCTGTGGTGTAGATCGCAGACCAGGCTAGGACCTGGTGTGGCTGTGGCTGTGGCCCGAGCTGCAGCTCTCATTCCACCCCTAGCCTGGGAACGTCCATATGCTGCTGATGCAGCAGCCAAAAGCAAATATATATATTCAGTGAAACAAATCAATCCAAATCATTTTTGGATAACTTTTTTGTTGTTGGGTTTTTTGGTTTTTTTTTTTTTTTTTTTTTTTTTTTTTGCCTTTTAGGGTCACACCTGCGGCATATGGGAGTTCCCAGGCTAGGGGTGGAATTGAGCTACAGCTGCCAGTCTACGCCACAGCCATTCCAGATCCCAGCCGCATCTGCGACCTACTCAGCTCATGGAAACCAGGATCCTTAACTCACTGAGCCAGGCCAGGGATGGAACCACGTACTTGCAGATACTAGAGGGGTTCATTTCCACTGAGCCATGACGGGAACTCCCAGATAACATTTTTAAAAAGACAAGACAGTTTTGTTAAACAATCTAATGCCTACTCAGTATCCACAATGGTGTCAGATGATTTTTGATGGGCTTGTGTGGCCCCCCTCCTTCCTTTCTGGGGCCATTTCCATTTCTGCTGGCGCTCTCTGGACTAGAACTTTTGACAAGTTTTAGCTCAAACGCGTCAGGAATACATTTGGATGTTGGGGGCGGTGGGGGCGGGGGGAAGAGAAATGGAAACGATTTGATGAAGGGAAGAAGACCGGGCTTACTTACAGTAACTTCCTGAGGGGGAATAATGAAAATGGAAGTTTGTACTAGAAGATAAAAGAGGCATAGAGGGAGGGGCCACGGTCGGAGGACACAGAAAAAGGAATGATGTCTGTCCAATTAGACATAAAAAGCTGGCTCTTGAGTTTAAACTTGCTGAACCACAGATCTCAGGATTAGCGTCATTGATTTATGATCTAAGTTATGTCATGACACCTCCAGGCCTGCGTATCTGCAAAACCCCGAGTGGGGTAGGGGGGTGAGGGAAATGCCGCGTCGCCAGATACCTGGAGGGCAGGTTTGCCCCTGAAGACAGCCCGCCACCTTCCTTCCTAGGGCGGCCTTCCTCTCAGAGGCTGCAGTCATTGTACCCTGGCTCTCCGGGCGGCTGGGCCCCTCGCCCGCACAGCCCCCTTGGCCCCCGATCGTGCCCAGCGCAGCCACTCCCAGGACTCCGGGCCTCTGAGCGCGCGCTGTTCCCCGCCAGCCGCGCACTCCGCGCGCGCCCGGCTCCTCCGCGGGCGGGTTCCTCGGTCCCTCTGTCCCGCCCCCCTGCGGCCGTCGCGGGGAGAGCAGCGCGGCCGGCTCCTGGGTGGAAAGGCTGTGCTCCTAAAAGGGCAAAGGTGAGTCCTGTGGGGCGGAGACCCCCCTAGGATCTTCGAGAAGGTTCAGGCAACCGTCCTCCACCCCCTCTCTGTCCAGAACAATGAGGATACACGGAAAAACCCTCTCCCAGTGCGGGAGGCCAGTGGATCTGCAGTGTGGAGGTAGGCGAAGCGGGGAGGGGTGCAAGCAGGGTTTTAGAGGAACTGTGACAGCCACCACCTTTGCAGTTCCGGGCTTAGATGTCTATTTCAAGGCCCGTCTCTCACTGCCTCTACCAGCCTAGAGGGAGTTGCAAATGACTTTTACATCCTGGTAGTACGTGGGTGCATGGCTTTTTCCCTGAGCCAACTCAGCCAGCCAGGTTTCAGCTGCCAGAAAATGTGTTTCCCATCTAACACTTCTCTCACAAGGAACAAAATATAATGTGTCTAAAAATGGTGAACTTCCTGTCTAGGCTTCACCCACCCGGGTTCCCCACCTAGGAATGAGAGGAGTAACAAAGATTAGTTGGAAACCTGTTTTCCTTTGTACATCCCAGATTTCTGCTGGTTCAGTGTCCCATGTCAGGTGAAATTATTCATGAGGCTCTGAACAGGGTAGATAAGTCTTACTCCTTCCCCCCTAGAAATTCCAAGTGGATTTAAATCACTCCCTGCTTGCTGCAGAGGGTCTGTGTTTTATGGGCGTTCTCTAGTGGGCTTTGAAGTATTTGCTTACCAAATCTGTTTCTCAGCTTCCAGCTTCTGAATAAATTACCCACCCCTCTCTCTCTACGGCCACTCCCCCTGCTCCCCTCCAACCTGAACAGTGGAAGTGATTCTCTGGACAATAGCTTGGAATGTGAGCTGTGGGACCTATTAGTCCATTGCCCGCCCTGGGACACCCATTCGCTCTGTACTTGACTGAGAGATTTTGATTGTTTAACGGGATGGGAAGGGACATGGGGCCCTTGGACCGTATTCTGTGCAAGGAGTTATCCCTTGCTTGCAGGATCCCTTAACCAGTGTCGCCATTTACCATCTTGAGCCCAATTGCCTTGTCAGGAAAACGGCCATTAGAATACTCATTTAGAGAACACGTCAAAATCCGTGGTGTTGAAAACATCTTGGAGCTTCTATGAGGACTGCCATTTGCCAGAGGTTAGTGTTAATGGATGTCAGCAGGTCTGTTGGGAAGACTGTAGACGTCTATTTATTTTGGTGTTTGTATAAGGGCTAGAGAGGGTAAAGGGAAAACGGGCAGCCCTTTGGTGAGCCAGAGGCATTTTGCATTATCGGCCAATCTACTTAAAAAAGCATTGTGGGAGTTCCCGGCGTGGCTCAGCGGAAACAAATCCGACTTGTATCCATGAGGATGTGGGTTCGATCCCTGGCCTTGCTCAGTGGCTTAAGGTTTGGGGCAATGCCGTGAGGTGTGGTGTAGGTCGCAGATGTGGCTCGGATCCTGAGTTGCTGTGGCTGTGGCGTAGGCTGGCAGCTACAGGTCTGATTCAACCCCCAGCCTGGGAACCTCCAGAGGCGCAGGTGCAGCCCTAAAAAGACCAAAAAAAAAAAAAAAAAAAAAAAGTATTGTGGTCCAGCCTTCTGTGTGAGTGGGACGGGGCATGGCTAAGTTGTCCATTTCCATGCCTGCTCTTGCTGTCCCCATACCCAGCATGTCACTAAAATCACCATTTCCCTCACGCGTGCCACATGCAGAGGAGGTAATTAAAGACTCCCCAGGAGATTCAAAAGCAGCCACTTCTGGGGTTGAGACTGGTCACGTTTTTTTGGCTTCCCCTCTCTAGGGCCCTCAGCTGCACAAGGAGTCTTTGATTCTCCAACTGGACCTTCCCAGGCCAGGATGTTACCCTCTTCTTATTTAGTTTTACTAAAACAACATCGTCCTCAACAACAACAAGTAACACAAACAAGAAATCAAAATATACAAAAGCATCAGCATCTGGCATGCGTACCACGAACAGATTTCTTACCCTAAAATAACTAA
This sequence comes from Sus scrofa, assembly GCF_054392235.1. Taxonomy (NCBI): domain Eukaryota; kingdom Metazoa; phylum Chordata; class Mammalia; order Artiodactyla; family Suidae; genus Sus; species Sus scrofa. The sequence continues at coordinate 92,824,480 of NC_139384.1, read as the reverse complement.
AGCCTGTCAGGCTTGGCTGATCCCGCCTCTGGCTGGGCTCATGCTTTCAGATTCCTTGTCACCGACCTCACTGATGCTTCCTTGGAAGAACAGGTCCCCACCACTTTGCTTCTTGGTCCCCTTCTTTGGGGCAGGTGGGGGGTCTCCAGCTTGGCTGGACTCCCCCTTTAGTGTAGCCCTCCATCCTATGGCTCTGAGCCTGAGAAAAACCTTTTCCCAGGCTGGGTCAGAGTTTCTTCCCCTGGCTCTTGGCAGTTCCAGGATTTCCCCCAAGCTGTGCCGGGAGGTTCAGAGCCCTTACCTGTCACTCTCTACTCAGGCAGCCAGCCCAGGCTTCAGCCTTGGGCCCCACCCTTCCAGAAGCCTGCCTACTTAGTATCCCCCCCTCCCCTCACCACTTCTCCCCCAGCAAGCCAGCACCACTGAAAACCACCTGTTTTGTGTTTTGAAAGCCTGGAAGCACCCCCCCCATCCTCCACCCCCACAGACCTCCCACCAAGTCCCAGTTTTCTATTCAAACTCCAGATTTGAGTTCTGAACTCACTTGAAGAACCTAAAAGCATATTCAAGTCTTTCCTCCCTGGCCAGGCTTACCCATGGTCCCTTACTCCGGGGAGGAGTGGTCTTGGAAGGTTCGAAGCCCAGCAGCCCCTAGGGGCAGTCCTCAGACTCATCAGAGGTTAGAGTGCCTGCAAAGTCACTGTCACCTCTGCAGGACACTGTGTCAGCCAGGAGTCCCCTCAGATGTGCTCAGACCCTTTTTTACAAGCAAAAGCCATGACACCTCTATGGCCTGTATTGTGCTATGACGTCATAACCACCAGTAAACGGGCTCACACACCCTTTTCCATCTCCAGGAACACTCATTCTCCTACAGTCAGAGAAATGTCTTTTTCTGCCTTGGTAGGTGAGAGGTCACAGTCAAAACTGTTTCTTGGAAAGCTCCTTTCAGTTGCAAAGAAGCTTGGAGCTGAGCCTTTGGCGAGGGATGTCATCAGAAAGCCTTAAGATGACACTGGCCTTAGGTTCCATTAATGCATTGGTCTGTTTGTTGGTACATGGGAAGAACATGTCTATTTCAAAGTGCAAAAGTGGGGAATTCAGGGCTCTTCTGAGGACCTCCGCCCTGTACCAGCTGCTCAGAAGCCCCACACCCCTGGGAGGGGTGAAGAAAGCACCAGGGAGTGACCTGACCGCTGTACCCTTTGCCCTGATTCAGTGAGTCTCCATCCCGACTGCACAGTCAATCCACCTCAGAAACTAGAAAAACACGTCCGCGTTGGGCCCCACCCCAGCCAAGTAAACCACACTCTGAATGGCGGGACCTGGGCATCAAGGTACAGGTCAAGGTCTCTCAGGTGATTCTAATGTGCAGTCAGGACCGCTGCAGGACCCTCACCAGGCAGATTATATCCTACACCTGAGCCGGGTAGACACCTGCTGCCATGGTGCATGCCTGCCCAGATGTGTCAGCTCTGCCGAGTCAATAACCAGGGGGCTTCAGAGTGCCCCTCTTGGAAGAGCAGGTAGAGCCATTCACAGGACACTGCACGGCCAAGAAAGCAGAAGGTCAACTTTAGGGTGACCAGCCATCCCACTTTGCCCAGGACTCTAGGGGAGAGGGGTGAGATTTTAAATGTTAAAAATCAGGAAAGTCCCCAGGGACAGGGAATGGAAAGTCTGAGGTCCTATGCTTGAGTGGGAGCACTCGGGCCTCAGAGGAGGGGTGTGTCTGCGCCTGTGTGTGAGAGAGAATGTGTGTGCACAAGTAGGTGCGTGCAGGCGATCCCGTCGTAGTGCAGCAGAAATGAATCTGACTAGCATCCATGAGGATGAGGGTCCGATCCCTGGCCTCTCTCAGTGGGTTAAGGATCTGGCATTGCTGTGAGCTGTGGTGTAGGTCGCAGACGCAGCTTGGATCTGGTGTTGCTGTGGCTGTGGTGTAGGCCGGCAGCTGTAGCTCCGATTCAACCCCCAGCCTGGGAACCTCCATATGCTGTGGGTGCAGCCCTAAAAAGACAAAAAAAAAAAAAAAAAGGCACATGAGAGTGTTTGTATCCATGAATAACTGTGAGAGAGTTGTGCATTTGTGCGTGTGTGTCCACTGTATAAGAGGACGTGGGTGAAAGTGTGTACATGAGAGTGTGGGTGAGTGTGTTTCTGTCAGAGTGTAGGCGTTCTGGGGACAGCAGACCTCGCCAGCCCAGAATGGCCCCGCTGTGGGGGCTTCTAACATATCTGAGCATGCGCCAAGCGGGCCAGCCCTGAGTCCTGCCGGCGGGCAGCCCAGAGTGGCTCAGTGAGCTCAGGGGTAGACGTTGTACATTTATTTGGCTCTATGACAGTATAATTAGCTTTTCCTCTTGTGAGGAATGAAGGGGCAGCCTGCTTTCTGACAGCTGTGGGAGCTGCCTTCCTGCCTGGATAAATCTAGTATCCCCTGATATTGTTACACCTGTTTAAACAAGGAACAAAATAGGTATTTATTTGAAGTTCAAGAGGCCATCTGAACCATGGTCTAAATATAGGCCTGGATATAATTATAAAGATACTTAATTCCTTGTTCTGAGAGACTTATGCAGCCTGCTGATTCCTCAGAGTCTTGGGTCTTTTCCTTAAACACATGCCCTTCCTGGAATGAGGCGAGGCAGGGCCTGGTGGAGGCTGGGGCGCACGGAAGAGCAGTGACTCTCAGCTGATCCTCAGAAGCTCGAGGAGGAGGCTTCATAAAGACACAGAACTTCTGGAGTTCCCGTTGTGGCTCAGGGGTTAACCAACCCGACTAGTATCCATGAGGACGAAGTTTTGATCCCTGGCCTCGATCAGTGGGTTAAGGATCCAGCATTGCCGTGAGCCGTGGTATAGGTGGCAGCTGTGGCTCGGATCTGGCATTACTGTGGCTGTGGTGCAGGCCAATGGCTACAGGTCCCCTAGCCTGGGAACTGCCATATGCCACAGGTGTGGCCCTGGGGAGAAAAAAAAAAAAAAAAGACACAGAACTTTGGCTCCTTCCCTGCAGACGTCTCTCCTTTGGTCTTGGAGTTGAGGACAGGAACCTACATTTGGAAAGCTCCCCAGGTGATTCTTTGGTGGCTACCCAAGTTTGGGAACCCTGAGTTAAGTTTCTGGGGGGGTGTCTCCTTCCTGAGAGGCATTTCTGGAGCTAGGTCATGGATGCTAATAATTGCCATTTCCTGAGGACCCCTCCCATATAGGCCCCCATCATTACTCGCAATTTACAGATGAGACTGCTGAGTTCGTCCATTCATTTCGGTGCTGATACCAACCAGAGAACCTCAGGGCAAAATTTCCTTATGTTTTTTTGGATCACAGGCCCTTTTGAGACTCTGGTGAAAGCTATAAACCCCCTCATCATAAAATTACACATACACAGAAGATTTTGCACAATTTTGCAGGGTTCATGAAGCCCCCTGAAGCCTGCCCAAGGATCTCTGGTTAGGAATGCCCATCGTGGAATTCCCTTTGTGGCTTAGTGGGTTAAGAACCTGACGAGTGTCTGTGAGGATGAGGGTTCATTCCTTGGCTTTCCAGTGGGTTAAGGATCTGGCTTTGCTGTGGCTGTGGTGTAGACTGGCAGCTTCAGCTTTGACCTGACCCCTAGCCTGGGAACTTCCAAATGCCCTGGGTGTGGCCTTAAATAATAAAAAAAGAATGCCTTTCGTAAAGGAGCTTCCTTAGGAGTCATCCACAAACAGGTATGGTGAGCTGGGCCCTCAGCAGCCTGAGGAAGAGCTTACAGGCACTCACTGTGGGGCTGGAGGGGTTTCAGGGCACTGTGAGGGGAACTGTGGATATGGGAAATGTGGGCTGGACGCAGCCCCTGCTTCCAGTTTAGTTGGAAAGACACTACTGCACAAGAAGAAAGACAATGTGAAGTTCAAGGTGGTTTATGCAAAGTCCAAACCAGGGCTGGCCCTGTGCACTGCAGCTCAGTGAGCTTAGCCGTCATGGTCTGAGGGAGGGCCGAGAGGTTGGGAGGTGACAGCTGAGCCTTGCAGGAGCCTGGCCTGAGATGGCCAGGAAGGAGAGGGTTCTAGGCAGGGGGAGTTTGGTAACTGTTTGGGAGAGGAGGTGAGAAATCCATGCCCACAGCAGAGCCAAGGAAAGCCGGGCCTTTAAAGGAGGGGAGAAAAAAAAAAAAGATTCTGTATCCTAAGCAATGAATCCCAACTCCATCCTCCCCAGAAAAAGGAAGGAAGAAAGAAAAGGCTATGATAAAGAAATGCTTAACAGAGTGATAACCTTTGTGGTCATTTTATAGTATAATTGTTTGGTGAACAGTTAATTAACATAAAACATAATGCTAGATAATTGTGCTTTATAATTATAGAAACAATTATGATTACAATTACAGAAAGATTACAGAATTTATTTAAAATGTGTTAATTTGTAGTTCCTCACAGATAATGTGGCCGAGTAACAGGACCTAAGACAAAGTTGCGTGGGGACATCTTGATCTCTGAGACTCCACGCATAACCCCCTTTGCAGATGACATCAGTAGTCTATACATTTGAGGTTCTTTGGGAAAATGGGGTTTGAGCCAAATAGCCGTCTTACCCACCCTCTCTACCCTCCACCCGCTGAGAGACCCTATCACAGTGTGGCTGAAGGTCTGTGCTAACGGGGGAGGGAATGAAGAAAAATAGCTGAGTGGGTTTGAATGTGATTGAAGGCGGTGCTGGGGTTCCGCTGCGCTTCCCCCTTTGTCCTGTAGTGGGAGCTGCTGCAGTTTTGAGGGAAGTACGCATGGAGCCCCAGTAAGGCAAAGGGCAGAGGACTCTGGGTGGGTGGGGGAAACTGGGAGGCTGGCCAAGAAGCAATTGCTAAGGGGCAGACACAAGGAAGAGAGGCTGGACAAAGGCCAGGGAAGGGCAGATTCCAAGAAGGGAGGATTCTGCAGCCCTAGGGACCTGGGGGAGAGGATGAGATGGAGAAGAGCCCTGTTTTTGCCGGAGGGTGACTGGGCAGTGGTGGCTCCACAGACAGAACCCGGATTACAGGGTATGGAGGGTGAAGACAAGCTCAGCACTGGTCCCTCCCCTGGCGGAAGGCAGGGAGGCTTGCCTAGGCTCTCTCAACTGTCATTCTTCCCAGAGTGTCTTAATAGTTATGTACAGGACAAATGCTGCAGGCAGAGTCCCCTGGCACTGTGTTACCTATTGGGTGTTCAAATTCTGGGGAGCACTTCTTTTTCCAGCTATTTGCTCTGCCCAGAACATGGTACTAATGTGAGACTTGGCTTCTTTAAATAGAAAAAAGAGGAGTTCCCGTTGTGGCTCATTGGAAACAGTCTGTCTAGCATCCATGAGGATGCAGGTTCAATCCCTGGCCTCACTGAGTGGGTTAAGGATCCAGCGTTGCTGTGAGTTGTGGTGTAGGTCACAGATGTGGCTCGGATCCCGCGTGGCTGTGGCTTTGGTGCAGGCCAGTACCTACAGCTCCGATTCAACCCCTAGCCTAGGAACCTCCATATGCCGCAAGTACAGCCCTAAAAAGACAGATAATCATAATGATAATAATAAATAGACAAAAGATTTCAGCAACTCCAGGGCAAGATGCCTTGTAGATAAATGCAGAATGTTTTCATAACAATTAAACATATGAAAATTAATAACAAAAAAGAAAGCCAGGAGTAAATCTGTAAGTTTGGGTGGAGGCAGAAATAGAGAAATGTACAGGCTGGGGTAGACTTTGCTCTTTGAGAACAGCAGGAATAAATACAGAAATAAGCGTGTGTGGAAGAAGAAGGAAGTGTGGAGTCAGATACCTATTTCCCACAGCGCTCCAGGTCCCTGGGACTTTCAGAAATGCACATTGCCACTGTCTGGAATAGTGAAACGATTTCTTAAGCAAATTAGTAGTTTCCTGCTTCTGAATGCAATTTCTCTGCATAACAATGAGCTTACTACACAGACTCAGAAATTATTTCAAGATCCTTGAACCCATTAAAAAAAAAAGATTGAAAACATGCTGTGAATCTGATTTTCCAAGTTTAGACAAAGCTACATATGACTGCTTTTAAAGAACAATAGCAACATAAAGCTACATTTAGCTCTATTTTCATTTAAAAGACCTTTGTGCAGCAGGCAGGAACTGTGTGACTAGTTCTGGCCAATAAAATGTGAATCAGCAGCTCTCAGCAGATGCCAGATCTGCAGGTGCCATGATCTTGGCCTTCCTAGCCTCCAGCCTGTGAGGAACAAATGTTTAAGGTATTTTCATTATAATGGCCCGAATGGACGGAGATGATGGCCATTGGCATTGCTGCCAGGTTTTCACTATTATTGACGATGCTGCACTTGATATCTTTCACGTATCTCCTTGTGCTAGGATATGAGAGTTTCTCTAGAGAATAGAAGTTGTTGGGAATATGGATTTTCAGTTCCCTGTGATATTGCCAAATGATTCTTAAAGAGGCTGGACCAGTTTATATTGAGGGCAGCTCTTTTTCAAGCTTACATTTATACTCCTAGCTTTGCCCTGGGTCCTAAATACAGACAAGGTTGTGCTTTTCCCCTTTAGAGATCTTCTAAACCAACCACTCTTATCCTGGATGGTTGCGTTTTACAATATTTTTAAACTTTAACTTTTTTCTTTTAAATGGCCACACCCACAGCATATGGAAGTTCCTGGGCCAGGGATTGAATCCAAGCCATAGCTGTAACCTATGCTGCAGCTGCCCTAGTGCTGGCTCCTTTAACCTACTGCACCGGGCCAGGAATCAAACCCCTGCCTCTGCAGCAACCCGAGCCACTTGCAGTCAGGTGCTTAACCTACTGAGCCACAGTGGGAACTCCTAACTTTTTAAAAACGAGCTAAGAAGTTCCTGTTGTGGCACAGCGGAAATGAATCCAACTAGCTTCCATGAAGATGCAGGTTCAGCTTCTGGCCCTGCTCAGTGGGTTAGAACCTGGCGTTGCAGACGTGGCTCCGATCCCACGTTGTTGTGGCTGTGGTGTAGGAAGGTGTGTGTTTTGTCTTCTCCCTCCTTAGGAAAGGGGGGCAGCAGTGTCTTCTTAAAGGCACTTGGCAGGGTGAGGGGGATGGGGGTGATCTGGAAACATCTTAGAAGGGAAGGGGAAGGGAAATGCCTCGGGGCAGGAGGTGGGGTGGGAGCAGCTAGATTCTGAGAGGGGCTTCAGATTTCTCCTAGGCTGATTATCACTAATATGGTTCCAGATATAATGGTTGTGATAAGGGTGGCGTAGATAATAGGGTTTATTAGTATGGGAAGGATATGAACCAACATCTTCGGGGTATGGGCCCAATAGCTTAATTTAGCTGACCTTACTGTAGAATGTGGTGTATTTTGGTAGCACGGAGGATTTTGAATTCTCAGGTGTAGGTTTGAGTCCTATTGTTCTAGAAATGAGGGCTTAAACCTCTATTTTTTACTCGATCAAAGTAACTCTTTTGTCAGACATATTTCTATGTTTGTGGGGGAATGCTTGCTGTTATAATGGGTAGTGAGATGTGTCATATACATAGGGCTAGTGTATGTAGCCCTAGACTCGGGAACCGTGGGAGGCAGAGATTTGGTGGCTAGTAGATGCCAAATCCGTGGTCACTGGGGAGGAGAGCTGCGAGGGCCTCAGAGTGTCCCAGAGACTGTGAGGACGGGGCCAGCTGTGGCTTCCTGTAGCCCACGAAGCTGGTAAAGGAGGAAACCACCAGGATCCTTCCCACCCCTGCCCTTGTTTTTTTTTTTTGTTTTTTTTTTGTTTTGTTTTTTTTGTCTTTTTGCTATTTCTTTGGGCCGCTCCCACGGCATATGGAGGTTCCCAGGCTAGGGGATGAATCGGAGCTGTAGCCACCGTCCTACACCAGAGCCACAGCAACGCGGGATCCGAGCCGCGTCTGCAACCTACACCACAGCTCACGGCAACGCCAGATTCTTAACCCACTGAGCGAGGCCAGGGACCGAACCCTCAACCTCATGGTTCCTAGTCGGATTCGTTAACCACTGCGCCACGACGGGAACTCCTCCTGCCCTTGTTTACAGCACATAAGCCCAGGTTCCTCGCTGGCTCCCAGGAAGAGGAGAGGCAACACCCTAATTTTTTGGAGGCTAAGTTTTGGGGGTTTTTTTGTCTTTTTTTTTTTTTTTGCCATTTCTTGGGCCGCTCCTGAGGCATATGGAGGTTCCCAGGCTAGGGGTTGAATCGGAGCTGTAGCCACCGGCCTACGCCAGAGCCACAGCAACGCGGGATCCGAGCCGCGTCTGCAACCTACACCACAGCTCACGGCAACGCCGGATCGTTAACCCACTGAGCAAGGGCAGGGACCGAACCCGCAACCTCATGGTTCCTAGTCGGATTTGTTAACCCCTGCGCCACGACGGGAACTCCTGTTTTTTTTTTTTTTTTTTTTTTAATTTACGATACTGTGTTAGTTTCAGGTCTACAGCACAGTGATTCAGTTATGTATGTGTATTTTTTCAGGTTATTTTCCATTGTAGGTCATTATACGATAGTGAATATCGTTCCTTGTGTTATACAACAAATCCTTGCTGCTTCTCTACTTTATGTGTCATAGTTTGTACCTGTGAATACCATACTCCTAATCTGTCCATCCCCCCTCCTCTTCTCCTCCTTGGTAACCGTAAGTTTGTTTTCGATGTCTGTGAGTCTGTTTCTGTTTTGTATATGGATTCATTAGTATTATTTTTCAGATTCTACATATAAGTGATGTCATTGCTATTTGTCTTTGACTTGCTTCACGTAGGAGAATAATCTCTAGGTCCGCCCATGTTGCTGCAAGTGGCATTATTTCATTCTTTCTTCTGGCTGAGTAATAGTCCATTGTATATAAGTACCACATCTTCTTAGACCAATTATCTGCTCTTGGGGGTTTGAGTTGTTTCCATGTCTTGGCTACTGTAAATATGGCTGCTATAAATATTGGGGTTCATGTATCTTTTTTAAAATTTCCCCAATACATTTTTTTCCTACTGTACAGCATGGTGACCCAGTTACACATACATGTATACATTCTTTTTTCTCACTTTATCATGCTCCATCATAAATGGCTAGATACAGTTCCCAGTGCTACACAGCAGGATCTCATTGCTTATCCATTCCAAAGGCAACATTCTGCATCTATTAACCCCAAGCTCCCAGTCCATCCCACTCTCTCCCTTTCCCCCTTGGCGACTACAAGTCTATTCTCCAAGTCCATGATTTTCTTTTCTGTGGAAAGGTTCATTTGTGCTGTATATTAGATTGCAGATATAAGTGATATCATATGGTATTTGTCTTTCTCTTTCTGACTTCACTCAGTCTGAGAGTCTCTAGCTCCATCCATGTTGCTGCAAATGGCATTATTTTGTTCTTTTTTATGGCTGAGTAGTATTCTATTGTGTATATAAGCCACATCTTCCTAATCCAGTCACCTGTCGATGGACATTTGTTTCCATGTCTTAGCTATTGTGAATAGTGCTGCAATAAATATGCAGGTGCATGTGTCTTTTTGTCTTATTAAGGCCACACCCATGGCATATGGAGGTTCCCAGGCTAGGGGTCTGATCGGAGCTGTAGCTGCCAGCCTACACCACAGCTCACGGCAACCCTGGGTCCTTAACCCACTGAGCAAGACCAGGAATTGAACCCGCAACCTCATGGTTCCTAGTTGGATTCGTTTCTGCTGCGCCATGATGGGAACTCCACATGTGTCTCTTTTAAGGAAAGTTTTGTCTGGATATATGCCCAAGAGTGGGATTGCTGGATCATATGGTAGTTCTATGAATAGATTTCTAAAGTTTCTCCATACTGATCTCCATAGGGGTTGTACCAGCTTACATTCCCACCAACGGTGCAAGAGGGTTCCCTTTTCTCCACACCCCTTCCAGCACTTGTTATTTGTGGACTTATTAATGATGGCCATTCTGACAGGTGTGAGGTGGTATCTCATGGTGGTTTTGATTTGCATTTCTCTAATAATCAGGGATATTGAACATTTTCTCATGTGCTTGTTGGCCCATGTATCTTTTTGAATCAGAGTTTTCATCTTTTCTGGCTATATGCCCAGGAATGGGGCTGCTGGATCATATGATAACTCTTTTTAGTTTTTTAAGGAACCTCCATACTGTTCTCCACAGTGGCTGCACCAATTTACATTCCCACCAAGAGTGTAGATAGAGGCTAAGTTTTATTTTGGAGAAATAGAGGGATGTAACATTCCTTGAATTTGACATTGTGGTCCTGAACTTCAGGGCTGATGATATGCACATGCAACCCGTGCGGGTCACCCAGAGTCTCATGCTTAGAAGAGCCCCACACTTGGTTTAATGCTGTGCTGTCACCATCCTGAAACTCTTAACTTCTGGACAGGGAGCCCCATGTTGTCATTTTGCACTCATGTGAGAATTAGGAGCCGGTCCTGCAAAAATGCATGCCCGCTGCTGCATCCCCATGTGAAGCTTCCAAGTCTTACATCTTCAGCAGAAATCCTCATTGAGGGCCGGAGCAATCAAAGAGGATGCTAACCATGGGCCAGGCCCCCGTGCACGCTGCGTGCACCATGCCCACCTCGTGTTTGTAGTGTTATATTTCTATAAGCAATGCTTGCCAAAGGGTCAGCTTCACATGTCTGAAAACAGAGCTGAATACAAAATTAATAGGAATTATTAGAAAACTCATGTGAAAACCATGGTGGGGGATAGAAAGGGAAGATGAAAGTAAAGCTGTGTGGGGGGTAGGGGCGGCATTCGTGGGTGGATTTCAGTGGAGAGGGCTTGAAAGTGCCAGGGAGGCCTGAATGGTTGTCCCAAGTGGCCCAGGCTGCTCCCAGTCCGAGCACCTGCCTCGTGATGATAGTTTGGAGCCGTTTTCCCTCCGGAGTTCCCTCTTGTTCCTTGGCCTTTCGTTTGCACAGATCTTCAGAAGTTATACATCAATGTCCACATGTAAAGTCATTATATATATTTGGAATGAAATAATCCATGTTTGGAGCCGTCAGATCCTGATGTTTATGACGTCTCTGCACTTGGTTCTCAGGTTCTTGGGGCTTACCTGATTTTTTTATGGAGGGAGGGCATTTTTTTTCCCCAAGGTCCTGAAATTCACGCTTCTCCCATCAGAGGCTTCCAGAAGCCGCTGCAGTTACCTGCAGAGTGTATGTAGATACTGGATAGAAATGCATCAGGGGTGAGGGATTTGGAGCCATGGGTGTGATCAGGACCTAGGAGACCAGGCAGAGGCAGGGGGCAGCATCCCTCACTCACCCTCCCTGACTGCAGCCTGCTTGCTCTGTAATTAACACAGACCCTGCTGCCTCTGTTTTCTTACAGGAGCCTTAATCACTCACCACCTATGTATTCAGGCACACACCAAAGTGCTAAGAGGAGGGAAATGTTGTCAGTGCCTTCAGGCTGGGTTTTATCAAATGTCTTTTGTGTTCCTGACGCTGCTCTAAGCTTCTCTCTCCTGGATGATTCTGTTTAATCCTCAAGACTACCTAATGAGGGAGGTCCCGTTGTGACTCAGCAGTAATGAACTTGACTAGCAACCATGAGGACACAGGTTTGATCCCTGGTTCTGCTCTGTGAGTTAAGGATCCAGCGTTGTCACGAGCTTCAGTGTAGGTTGTAGACGGGGCTCGGATCTGGCATGGCTGTGGTAGAGGTTGGCAATTGCAGCTCTGATTTGACCCCCCCCAGCCTGAGAACTTCCATATGCCGCAGGTACAGCCCTAAAAAAAAAAAAAAAAAGACTACCTAATGAAGCAGGCACTCTTATTAGCTCCTTTTAACAGGTGAGAAAAATGAGACACCAAAGAAATTCAAAACCCAGCTGAATCCCCCAGTGTGATTTCACACATGCTACCCAACAAGCAGGTAGAAAGATGAGGCTAATTATAACAAAACCCCCCAGAGCAAGGGTGTGAGCTGACCCCCACTGAGAAATTAGGGATGTTTGGGCATGAGCGAGGCTGGGAGGCAGCAACCTCATTGGAGAGATGGTAATGCCAAGCATTAGAGAAACACTGGCTCCCTAGACTCCCAGGCAATGACCAGGCGAGAATGGGACCCATGTGGGGGCCACACCAGGCCAGGACACAGGTGAGCAGTCAGTGAAGAGGGACCATGCTGAGCACTGCCAGCGCAGGTCACTCAGATTGTCTTCTGGTCCAGCCCGCCCAAGGGCTCTGGGGCCTGAGAAGGTGCTGTCACCTGTAACAAAGTCCAGCTTCATTGAAAGAAACTGGGAAACTGGAGTTCCCATCGTGGCTCAGCGATAACAAACCCGACTACTATCCATGAGGACGTGGGTTCAATCCCTGGCCTCGCTCAGTGGGTTAAGGATCTGGCGTTGTCATGAGCAGTGGTGTAGTTCGAAGGCTCGATTTGGATCTGGCATTGCTGTGGCTATGGTGAAGGCTGGCAGCTGTAACTCCGACTTGACCCCCAGCCTGGGAACTTTCACATGCCGCACATGTGGCCCTAAAAAGAGAAAAAGAAAAATAGGACCTGGGAAACTGAGAAGAGAGTGTGTTCTGCTTTGTGCCCTCATGGTGGAGGGGAAGGCAGGTGGGAAGGGTCTTTGCTGCAGGTAACCAGAGCAGCTATCAGAGCTAAATAGTGGTCCCATCCTGTGCAAGAGAGGGAGGATCAGGTGAGCCTCATGACATTGCCACTGAGGTCGGTCAAAAACAGAAGCATATCAGCAATTTCACTTGTTAATTCCAGTTCAACCCAGCCAGCAGCAGAGCATCAGCTGTGGCCGGGAGCGGGTAGCTTATCACAGTGGACCAGTAAGTTCAGGGAGCAGCATTTCCCTGAGCAGGAGCTGGAGGCTGAGGCCAGTGTCCTGGGAACATTGTATGAATCCGATCCTGAGTTGACGTGACCTAGGAATGCGGATTATGCCGACGCACAGGCAGAGGCTGTCGGTCTGACATCCGTGGGCTGGGTGATCGAGGGAGGCTTCTAGGAAGAAGTGGGCCTTGAACTAATCCTTTAAGGATAGGTGGAAATTAAAACAGGTGCAAAGTAGAGGAAGTGAGAGCTGGAGAGAAATCTACAATTCTACAGCTATTTTATTTATTCATTTTTTGTCTTTTTAGAGCCACTGGTGCTCTTTGGGAGTATATTTATTAAGAGGTTAACTATGTTGTCATTATTGGGTATTACTTTCTTTGCGCATTTCTGTATTTTCTAATTGCTCTGCAGTGAGCTTGTGTTATTCACGTAACACGTTTTGAAGGGTAAAGAGTCTATATAGGCTGCCTGAAGTCCTCTCATTGCTCTTTATGGGAGCAGACCGTTACCGGAATGTGAGTTAGAACTCTTTCCAGGTGTTTCTGAGGTAGTGAGCTCCACGGGATTCCCACAGCTCCTTGAATACAGAACATAATGCTTTCAGAGTGCACACTTTGCAGATTCAGTGATTCAGTCGACACACTTGCTAGTTAGTAAAATGGAATAATGATAGTACCTCCTTCTGAGGCTCTTCTTGAGCACTCAGAATATATTATTGGCTCCTCTGTCTCTCTGTGTGTCTCCTTCTGTCTCTGTCTCTCAAACACACACATGCACGCACGGACTCTCTTAATTGAACGCTGCTCTCGCCATCCACGTGAAGGTGGTGTGGACCAACCAGGGCTTCTCAAGCTTTAATATGCATATGAACAAGCTGGGAATCTTGTTAAAATGCAGGTTCTACTACCTCAGGAGGTCTGAGCCGGAACCTGAGACTCTCCGTTTCTAACAAGCTCCAGGTGAAGTCACGCTGCTGATCCACGGACCACACTTTGAGATGTGAAGGTGAGAATGAGTGAATGTCCTTTTAGAATGTCCTGGAAGAAAATGCTTTTCCATGTACTCAGACAGTACCTGCCACATGGATTCCCATCTCTCTTGGGCCATGTGACATCATCCTGTTCATCAGGAAACATAAACACCGACTTCTGTGTATGAGACTCTGTGCTGCATTCTTGGAAATCACGGTCTCTGTTATAAGCCTGAAGGAGCTAAATTCAGCACCTAAACATAAAAATGTAGGCAGCCAGTCAGAGAACTTATTCTGGCTGTTAAAGGAAGGCTGCAGACAGTGAAGGAGAGCAAAGCTCCAGGGTCTATTCTAAATTCTGTGGAGAACTTCAGTCCAAATACTTGCTTTGAAACGCTGCGGAGTAACATGCTCCAGATGCAGGATTGCATTAATAGGTCTTTGCTTTTAATGCGAGAGGCATGTCTCTGTATATAAATATTCATTCCCATAGGATATGTGAGGTTGTGGTGTATTGTTTTCATAGTTACCAGTCTTCCTCCTTCCTTGTTAGTGGGGGAACCATGGGTTGAGATATGGAAGTCATCTGGAACGTAAATATAAGGGCTTGGGGCCACACCACGCCATCGAAGCCATCGTCTGAGGAACATGTTTGTCTCATTCAACTGCGTTTGGTGGGGCTTTCAGCTCTTGCTCTTCCATTTGAATATTATTATTTGCTATGGAAACAGTGAGGTCAGACTGGTGTAGGCGGGGCCTGGGGCCATGAATAAACACAAAACTGTTCATCACAGGGCCTGCGAGTTATTATTCATTCTAGGAGTTGCCCGTTTGGGCAGGTCGCTCCTCCCAAGCACTGTGTTTTGGGCAGAGCCATCTGCCAGGCTGGGGGTGGCTCTCTTGGAAACAAGTGTCCATTTTATTTTATTTTTGAGTATTTTTTTCATTGAAGTATAGTGAATTTACAATTGTGTTAGTTTCTGGTATACAGCAAAGTGATTCAGTTATATGTGTATATTCTTTTCCATTATAGTTTATTACAAGATATTAAATATTGGTTCCTTGTGCTATGCAGTAGGTCCTTGTTGGTTACCTATTTTATATATAGGAGTGTGTATTTGGTTTTTTTTTAAGGTTTTTATTTTTTCCATTATAGTTGGTTTACAGTGTTCTGTCAATTTTCTACTGTACAGCAAAGTGACCCAGTCGCACATACACATATACATTCTTTTTCTCGCATTATCCTCCATCATGCTCCATCGTAAGTGACTAGATATAGTTTTCAGTGCTATCCAGCAGGATCTCATTGCTTATAGCAGTGTGTATTTGTTAATCCCAAGCTCCTAATCTGGCCCTCCCCTCCCCTTCTCCCTTTGGTAAGGGGAGGTTTGTTGTTTTCTATGCCTGAGATGTGGCTCAGGTTCTGCATTGCCTGTGAGTCTGTTTCTGTTTGGTAAATAAATTTATTTGTATCATATTTTAGATTCCACACATAAGTGATGCCATATATTGGTCTTTCTC
Organism: Sus scrofa; assembly: GCF_054392235.1. Lineage (NCBI taxonomy): Eukaryota > Metazoa > Chordata > Mammalia > Artiodactyla > Suidae > Sus > Sus scrofa. The sequence continues at coordinate 92,809,210 of NC_139384.1, read as the reverse complement.
TGCCTGATCTACTTCACTTAGTCTCATAATCTCTAGGTCCGAGAAAGTGTTCCTTTCAAATAGCACAAGTTTTAGAATACGTCAGCCCTGCTGAAAGAGGACATCATCTGCCCACAGGAGCTGGGGGAAGAGAAGGGACTTCTCTGAAATACATGATCAAATATTAGAAGCTTTTTCTCAAGTGGTTATTGACCTAGGAAGCAAGAGCTCCTTTTGGAGATAAGAAATTTGTCAGGTGGGGACCCTTTGGCATGTGAATTCCTGGAAAACAGGGCTCTCTGGAGGTCCTTGGAGTTGAGCAGAACTGAGGCTGGCAGGAACTGAGAGGCCATGGGGCCCAAAGAGACCCTCCAGACCTGGCCTCCTGGGAGGGGAGACTCAACAAGACTGCCCAGCAATATCAGCTCTTTTTCATCAGGTCTAATTATGGTCCAGGCATCGTGTCCTTTGACTCTCCCTATAGAACTTATGACCTGGACGGTGATGTTGCTTCCATCCCACAGAGGTGGAAACGGAGACCTACAGAGGGCAAGAACTTGCCAAAGGTCATAAAAGAAGATGGAGACAGATATGCCCGTTCTGATTCTAGAACTTACTTTCTCAAACACCATTCTTTGTCCTTAAAAACTGAATCACAACCTTAGACTTCAAGTGTAATCTGCTAAATATGTTTGCTATCGCAAGCCCTGTGAAACACATATCATGGCCTGGACAGAGCACCCATCAGATGAGGCCCCAGGCAGATCTGGAGGGTGACCAGGTTTTGGCTGCTGGTTTTCACCTGGTGAAGGCAGTGCAATCGTGGCCCTGCAGATGTGCTGGGTACCACTGCCTCCATTCACAGGGCTCCTACCACGGCTTTGGCCTCAGGTCTGTTCTAAGCCTCATGGCAACATTAAGAAAACCAGACTACCTTCCAGGATGGATAAAGGAGACAGTTTTGAGGGCGTACTCAAAGTCACTCAGCTAGTAAGGGGCCAAGCCTTTGGCACAGAACTTAACCCTTGACTGCTGTGCTTTGCTGCATTGAGGCAGGAGAACCCTCAGCCAAATTTACACCTATTTAACCACACATGTTCCAAACAATCCCAATCAAAAAAGGGGCAGAAGACCTAAGTAGACATTTCTCCAAAGAAGATATATAGGTGGCCAACAGGCACATGAAAAGATGCTCCATATCACTAATGATTAGAGAAATGCAAACCAGACCTATAATGAGGTATCACCTCATACTAGTTAGAATGGCCATCGTCAAAAAGTCTACAAACAATAAATGCTGGAGAGGGTGTGGAGAAGAAAGAACCCTCCTACACTGTTAGTGGGAATGTAAACTGGTGCAACCGCTATGGAAATCAGTATGGAGCTTCCTTTAAAAACTAAGAATAGAGTTACCATGTGATCCAGAAATCCTACTCCTGGGCATAAATGTGGAAAAGACAAAAACTATGCTTAAAAAAAGCACATGGGAGTTCCTGTCATGGCGCAGTGGAAATGAACCTAACTAGCATCCATGAGGATGCAGGTTCAGTCCCTGGCCTCGCTCAGTGGGTTAAGGATCTGGCATTGCAGTGAGCTGTGGTGTAGGTCACAGATGTGGCTCAGGTTCTGCATTGCTGTGGCTGTGGTGTAGGCTGGCAGCTACAGCTCCGATTAGACCCCTAGCCTGGGAACCTCCATATGCCATGGGTGTGGCACTAAAAAGACAAAAAGACAAAAAAAAAAAAAAAAAAAGAAAGAAAGATACCTGCACCCCAGTGTTCTCAGAAGCACTATTTGTAATAGCCAAGACATGGATACAACTCAGATGCCCTTCAACAGATGATTGGTTTAAGAAGATGTGATATAGATATATAGAAATAGAAAATATTACTCAGCCCTTAAAAAGAATGAAATCATGCCATTTTCAGCAACATGGATGGACCTAGAGATTATCGTACTAAGTGAAGTCAGACAGAGAAAGACAAATATCATGTGATATCTCTTATATGTGGAATCTAAAAAAACAAAACTTATTTCCAAAACAGAAACAGACTCACAGAGGTAGAAAACAAACCTATGGCTATCAAAGGGGAAAGGAGGGGGGTAAATTAGGAGCTTGAGGTTAATGCATACACAGTACTTTATATAAAATAAACAACAAGGTCCTACTATATAGCAGAGGGAACGATTGTCAAAAATTTATAATAACCTATAATTCTGAAAAAGAATCCCTGTGCTGCACACCTGAAACTAACACAATGTTGTAAGTCAACTAGACCTCAATAAAGTAAGTTAATAAATTAACCACGTGGTTCATTCTTTGCCAAGGTCATAGCCTCCCTCTCAGGGCCCAGGGCCTTCATTCTGACCTGTGGCTTCCCAGAGGGGCTTGCCACTTTATCATTCACCTGTGCACAGGTTCCACAAGCATCACTATGTGACTCCCTTTGGGCCTTTGGTGGGGGGCTGGCTGGGCCCTCTGATCTGGGGCCCAGTTTGAGAGTGAAGTTTGGTGAGGACAAGGCTACGTCACAAATGCTGATTTTGCCCTGAAACTCTGTCCTCTAAGTTTGTCCATAGGCATTGAAAATTCAGAGAAAAAGGCAAAAAAAAAAAAAATTCCCAGCGGAAACCATTAATGGAAAACCCATCCTTCTTATGGGTATTTGGATCTGACCAGGAAAGGGACTTTAGACTCCATTAACCAGGGCAGAGTCTTTACGAGGCATGCAGCCTGGTAGGGACGGCGGATATGCAAACAGTTCTTTGCAAAATCCAAAGTGACACTTGGGTGTAACTTGCTGTTTTGTTTTTTTTTAATAAGCTTTTTTTTTTTTTTTAAATGACCATATCTGCAGCACATGGAAGTTCCCAGGCTATAGGTTGAAGCAGAGCTGCAGCCACCATCTACACCACAGCCACAAAAACTCCAGATCCAAGCCTCATCTGCGACCCACACCACAGCTCACGGCAACTCAAGATCCTTAACCCACTGAGCAAGGCCAGGGATCGAACCTGCATCCTCATGGATACTAAGAACCCAATGGGGATCTTAACCCACTAAGCCACAAGGGGAACTCCTAGGTTGCTGTTTTAATGACATAAAATACATGTCAGAAAATATCCAAGAACTGAAGCTCAGGAACTGGGGCAGATTAAAAGGGAAATTTGGGATCATGCTAGCCATTCGGGAATCATACGGTGCCTTCATTTTTCACCCCAGTCACAGGTTGCTGGGTGGAAGCCCAATTTCTAGATTTCCTTTTGAGTTGTTGCTTTCCAGAAGGCATACCCCTCTCCCTCCTGTCCTCTGCCACCTCTTTTCTTCTCCACCCCCATCCAGGGCTGTGACATATGTCTGTGCAATTTGTCCGCAGCACAGCTGCAAGGGGAGCCATTCACATCAAAGCCGACATGAGTCGGACCATTGGTTCTTAAACTTGGCTGCACACAGAAATCACTGGGGGGATTTAAACATTATGGATGTCTTGGTCCCTCCTCCAGAGAGTCTGATTTTGTTGGTCTGAGATGCAGTCTGGGCAGTGGGATTTTTTTTTTTTTTTTTTAAGCTGATCAGATAGTCTCATATGCAGCCATGTTTGAGAAAAATGAGACAATGTTGTCAATGGCGTCCCCTGGGCACGTGAGGTATACAACCTGCCTGCCCTTCACCTTGGCCCTCCTCACGCCCCTCCATGATCTTCCATGACCTGAACTTGCTAGCGGGAGAGATCACAGACTAACAGACACTTTTTTGCATCATTTTTCCCTGGGGCTGGGGCTGAGGTTACGGAATGTATAGGTACTGACCTTGGAGCCTTTGAAGGCTCGCTTATGCTTCCTGCATCCTTCTGCGGGATGCGCCAGAGGCAGGGGTCTAATCCTGCTGAAAACTGGGACTGTTTCAAGCCTCGTTTTGGAGATGGCCCAACTCCAGTGCTTTGCCCAGGGTGAAGCATGCTGTTGTGATCCCCTGGCTGAGAGAGTGATTTAGGCCCTCGGAAGAATCTGGATTATGTCCCCTGGTGCCTAGGTCATTCCCCAATTATAAATCAGCCACTGTTAGCAGCTGCATTTCACTCTCCTGGGCCGCAAGGGAACTCTGCAGTTTTTACTGAATTAGCAACTTAATTGCACTAAATATAGCTCTAAGGCCCCCAAAGAAATTATGGCAGCTCCCAAAGGTGTCTGGCTTCCCACACTCCCCTCGCCACTCCCTCTCCGAACTCGGGGAGCAAGTCAAACTCTGAACAATTCGGGCTTATCAAATCATAGCTTCTGGAATAAACTCACTTTGTTTTGCATATATCAGTATCATCAGATCCTGCCATCTGAATTTAATGTCACCGTTTCCATGACAACTAGTGTCCTTCAAAAGGGATGATGACGGAGACCAAAAATTCCACACAACAGAGAAATGAGACAGATATGTGACACAAGCAAGTCCTCGGAGTTGCGGTTCAATCAAAAGCTCGCCTGTTTTACAACTTAGATGCTCTGTAACTCATTGATGCCCCACCCCCACCCCCACCCGCTGCTGGTGCATCTGTCATTCTAAAATTACACGTCAAACTTCTTTGGCTGAAATCTTGCATCTGGCATGTGTATTTACACTTGGCATTTCAAAGTTAATATTTTTGGTTCAGCAGAGGGATTTAAAACAAACATTTTCCTGAAAACTTCCAAATTCTTGAGCAGATATTTGAACATAAACTGGAGAGAGAGAGAGAATCAAGCATGGGAGGGGCTGCAAGAGGCTTATCCAGTATCTGCTCCATTCTTGCCCCTTCGTAATGGGACAATGGTAATGAGGAGGAAAAAAGCTACACGTCCCAGACGTCTTTGCAGCTTGGTATGGTCCCCAGACCAAATTCTAGTCAGAGGTCGAAGTAGAAATGGGGAGTTCCCGTCGTGGCTCAGTGGTTAACGAATCTGACTAGGAACCATGAGGTTTCGGGTTCGATCCCTGGCCTCGCTCAGTGGGTTAAGGATCCGGCATTGCCGTGAGCTGTGGTGTGTAGGTCACAGACATGGCTCAGCTCCCATGTTGCTGTGGCTGTGGCGTAGGCCGGTGGCTACAGCTCCAATTAGACCCCTAGCCTGGGAACCTCCATATGCCACGGGAGTGACCCTAGAAAAGGCAAAAAGACAAAAAAAAAAAATAGATATGGGACATGGGACTTCTAGAAAGGCTTTCTCTAAAAGAGTCCAATCGGGTGTGAGGTGTGTGCCCTTTTTCTTTTTCTAAAATGCAGGCATAATCTGGGGCTTCAGGGACCATGAGGTGACCTTGAGGAGGAGAGGCAGGTGTCCAGTGAAGATGTCAGAAAAATAGGCCACCGATGACAGGGGGATCAGCCCTGTACAACTAACCTCCGGATTTTTTATATTCAAGAGAGAAATAAACTTACCCTGTTTAAATTAAGGTTATTTGGGGGGTTTAGTTCTCTGAAAATAAATCTAATCCTGAAAGATAGATGAGGGTAGGGTAAAATGAATAGAAAAAAATAATTTCTTATGTTATATCAGCACATTTTTGCCCCAGTTAGTCCATCTCCTAGAGTGAGCAGCATTACTTGAGAACATGGATGTAACTCTTGGTTGTGCTCAGCAAGGTTAAACAATTTGCCTAAGCTCACCCAGCTAATAAGGGGCAGAGGCAGTATTCTAGTTCTGCCTTTGCTTTTCCTTGCACCTGCTGTTCCTATAGGAGGAGCATGAGTCAATAACTATAGCTCTGGAGTTCCCACTGTGACACAGTGGGATTGCTGGCAGCTCTGCAGCACAAGGACACAGGTTCAATCCCTGGCCCAGCACAGTGGGTTAAAGGATCTGGCATTGCCACGGCTGCAGTATAGGTTGAAACTGTGGCTCGGATCTGACCCCTGGGCTGGGAACTCCATATGCCATGGGGCGGCCAAAAAAGAAAAAAACAAAACAAAAAAAACCCTACAGCTTCATAGACTTTGCCGTGGTTTTTGTTGTTGTTGTTGTTTCCTTTTTGGGCTGCTGCGTGGCATATGGAGACCCCATGCCAGGGATCAAACCCACTGCAGAGACATCATCGATCCTGTGGCACCACAGCAGGAAGTCCAGATTTGCAGTTTTTAATGAACAGTAGTATCATGTTTAATCCTCAGCTGGCTGTGCGATGGTCAGGTCTGACCTGACGCCATCCCAAGGATCCAAGGAGCTTGGGAGAGTTTTGCTAACCCCAGAGATGCTGCCCCTTCTGGAATCTACTGGGCTTTGTGAGTAAGCCTTCTGCCTATCTCTTCTTCATCGAGCTCCCGCCTCCCATGATGTCCCCCTGTAAGTGGTAATAGACTCTGTGTAACAGAAGGGAAGAGCATGTGGAGGTTCCATGGAAAGTTGCCTTTGCTGAGAGGCTTTTAGTTACAGGTGGTGCATGGACAAGGTTTGTCGGCCTCCTACAACCAGACTTTCAAATCCAGCCGGTTATTCTGTTGATGACGTAGTGTGAGAGGACCCTTCACAACTGACCTGGCTCATCAGAGATTTGTCAACCCATCAACATCAAGGCGAGGGAGGAGGGAAGCCTCTCTATTTATTTGGGCCATTCTGGTTTAATGAGTGTGGGTGACAATGACATTTATTCGAGAGAACTTTAAGTCACGCCCTGGAAATACCAATTATGTGACAAGCTGTCTGCTTTTCTCTCCATGCCCAGAATAGTCTGCTCTCCTAACTCGGGGCCCGCAGCAGAGCTGTGAGGGCAGTGCTAGGTTCTGGACTGAGGCGATTCCCTCCACAAGGGCTCTGCGGTCAAGCGTACCCAGTGCCAGTAGGATGGGCTTCCTAAATGTTGGTGGCTCAAAGAGTTGAATGAATTGCTCAATGCCTGTAATACTAACCCTGCATCATGCTTTTTCAACATCACGCCTTAAGATAGTGGTTGGCCTGGTACTAAAACCCACTCTTAGAAATACCTTTGAAATAAATTATATGATTCACATAAAGATGGGTCCTTCGTAGCTGGTCTCAGCATTAAAGGGAGTAGAATTAGGTTCCACTCCCTGGAACAGAAAAACCAAAATAATAGTGGCTTAACCAATACTTCAAAGTTTATTTCTCTCTCATTGAAAAGAACTCTGAGGTAGATAGGCAGCATCTTAGTCATTGGGGACCCAGCCTCCCTCCCTCCTTCCTTCCTTTTTTATTTTTTAGGGCTGCAGGTGCAGCATATGGAAGTTCCCACGCCAGGGGTCAAATTGGAGCCACAGCCACAGCAGCGCGGGATCCAAGCTGTGTCTGTGACCTACACCACAGCTCATGGCAATGCCGGATCCTTAACCCACTGAGCGAGGCCAGGGACCAAACCCACATCCTCATGGATGCTAGTCAGATTTGTTACAGCTGAGCCACGACGGGACCTCCACCTTCTTTCGGCTTCATCTTTGTTAACAAGTAACCACCATCCTTAAAGTTACCTCATGGTTCAAGGTAGTAGCTGAAGCTTCTGTGATCAAATAGAAGTTGGTTGTGTTCTTCAAGGAAGAAAAACAGAACTTGTAAAAAGTCAGAAAAGGAATTCCTGAAGCTATCTGTTCTCCAGGCAGTCTGTGAGGAAGCCCCTTCCAAAAACTTCTGCGTACATCCAATGAGCCAGAACTTAGTCACGTGGCCAAACTTAGCTGCAAAGGAGGCTGGGAGGTGTGGGTACGTTGCCACCTCTCTCTATTCCCCTGATGATACAGACCAGCAGGTCTTGAAAACCTTTTATACCTGTGAAATTTATTGAGGAACCCAAAGAACTTTTGTTTATGTAATATCTATTAGCATTTACCACTTACCATATTAGAAATTAAAATCAAAACAGAAAGTATTTGTTTATTCATGTAAAAAGTACAATACCCATATTAAATCATCACATTGTACCCTTTAAATATCTTACAATTTTATCAATTATACCTCGATAAAGCTAAAAAAAATTTAAAATAGCCCTAGGACCTTCAAAAAATTAAAACATAAAAATTACAATTATAGGAGTTCCCATGGAGGCTCAGCAGAAAGGAATCTGACTAGTATCCATGAGGACTCAAGTTTGATCCCTGACTTCGCTCAGTGGATTAAGGATCTTGCGTTGCTGTGGCTGTGGTGTAGGTTGGCAGCTATAGCTCTGATTTGACCTGGGAACTTCCATATGCCATGGGTGTAGCCCTTAAAAAAAAAAAGACAAAAAAATTACCATTATAAATCCTTTCCATTTTAAATAACACGTTTTTCCAAAGCAAAAAAAAAAAAAAAAAAAAAAGTGAGACGTGATACTGTTTTCCATTTTTGCAAATTTCTTTAATGCCTGACTTAACAGAAGACAGCCAGACCCTCATATCACATATGCTTCTGCACTGAATCCATTACCATATGTTGTTCTGGTTGAATTGTATGAAAAGAAGCTGGTCTCATGCAGATGTTTGGTTGGAAGATACAGAAGTATTTTAAAGGATTTTTCAGATCATTGTGTATATTCTTCTTGGATACTAAACCCAAACCCAAAGGGTAATTTCTGAAAGGCCGGTCGCACTGTGGCCTCCGAAGCCGTATTAATGAGCATCTTGTTCTCTGTTACACTACAATCCTCACTGCTTTTGCTCACTGAATGCGTTTTTCCCCCCATGTGAGTTCAGAATGTCATGTCGTGATCACATGGAAAATATCCACTCACCAAGTTATGCAGCCCTTTCAGAGGCTGACACACATCACGACATACATTTTTTAAAATTACATTTTTTTTTGGTCTTTTTGCCGTTTCTAGGGCTGCACCTGTGGCATATGGAGGTTCCCAGGCTAGGGGTCGAATTGGAGCTGTAGCTGCCAGCCTACGCCAGAGCCACAGCAACGCCAGATCCGAGCCGCATCTGCGACCCACACCACAGCTCACGGCAATGGTGGATCCTCAACCCACTCAGTAAGGCCAGGGATCGAACCTGCAGCCTCAGGGTTCCTAGTTGGATTTGTTAACCACTGTGCCACGACGGGAACTCCAAAAAATTACATTTTAAAATAGCAATACCTCTATCAAAATAAAAGCCCCCTTTGGGAGATGTCAAGCTCATGATGGCAACGAGAAGTTTTCAAAAATTCTGCTTTTCCCTTGAAAGGTTGAATGTTGCTGTTGGCCGCAAACCCTGTCAGTTATTCCCCTTGAAGTGACAGGCTCACTTTGTTCAGTTTTGGGAACATGTCTGCCAAATGCAGAAATGAGTAACGACAGGGCCTCCTGCCACGGGCTGTCGAGGGCCCCAGAGTAAGCTGGCAAGTCAGCTGAGGTGTCCCTTGAGCACAGAGACCAGAAAGGTGACCCCCAAGGGTGAGCCCCTCCCCCCATGGCCTCTGAGGGGCTCTAATGAGGCACAGAAGCTCTAGGCTAAACCTGTCCACTTGGAGCTTGGTCGAGAGAGCTTTTGCTTTTCCCTTTACTACCTGTTTGCCTTCTGGAAAATTCCAGGAGTCCTTTCTGGCTGAAGTGGGATCAGACCAGCCCCACAGGCCCCGGGTCCCAGGAGGGAAGGGGCAGGGCACCTGCTGCAGTCGCTCTCACACCCTCCTCGAGGGGAGACAGTGCCGTCGAGGCCCGCAGCTCCTTCTGATGGGGGATCCGTTTACTTAGGTTACTCGGTTTCACCTCTGAAGGCCCAAAGGTGGTGGCTCTTCGGTAAGTGACTTGCTGTCTGCTGTGACCAGTTTTTCCAAGGGTGAAGGCGGAGGCTGGGTTGAGAAAAACCATCCAAGGAAGCCCTTGTGGAATCAGGTTCATGATCATGTGTGGTGCTGTTACACTGACACTGGGGGTTTACCTCGCCAGCGGAGGACTTCAGCAGCAACATATATATGTGAAAATTCTTCCCCATACACCATGAAAACTTCTCTCCCCCCCGAGACCTTATGTGTGCTGTGTGTCCATGTAGAAGTGTTACTCAAACTGCTTTGCATTTGTGTCCACATAGATGTATATAAACATACGACATTTGTTTCTATGTGTCTTATGTGTGTGCATTTGTTACATGTATAAGCAGCAGTGGCAGTGAAAATCATTTACTCTAGGATGCAAGAAGAGAAGGTTAATAGTAAAAGTACATGGAGAGGAGTTCCCATGTCCTAGCGCAGCAGAAATGAAATGGACGAGGAACCATGAGGTTGTGGGTTCAATCCCTGGCCTTGCTCAGTGGGTTAAGGATCCGGTGTTGCTGTGAGCTCTGGTGTAGGTTGCAGATGTAGCTTGGATCTGACGTTGCTGTGACTGTGGTATAGGCTGGCAGCTGTAGCTCTGATTGGACCCCTAGCCTGGGAACCTCCATGTGCTGCGGGTGTGGCCCTAAAAAGCGGAAAAAAAAAAAAAGAACATGGAGAGAGAGCATTTCCTTCTCGTATTTTGAAAATAATTTTATGAGCAGACAATATATGAACATGGCAAAAAAAATTCATTAATTAGCATGAAGTAAAGTGAACAATAAGTCTCTCATCCTCCACCCTGGCCATGATTATTACCCGTTCTTAGTCTTCTTCAAGAGATAGTCAGTATATTTAAAAAAGAATACATACACACACACAGGGCCTTTAACAAAAAATGTGGTCTTTTAAACGAAGGGAAGATTAGAACAGGAAAATCACATAAGCTTCATTTCCAGCCCCTTGTGTGCACGCAGACTCCAACACACATATTTGTGTCTATGATTTACACATGTGTAGGTTTTGTGCTGGAGGACACATTCTTTGTTATAAGGAAACTTCTGGAACCCAGAAAACTGATTTCCTTCCCAGTTCATCTGGTTATTAATCTTCCTAAAAGCTCAAGACAAAATTCCCCTATCTGAGACCTTTGTGGTGTCCCAGAGGCAGGTGAGAATCATTCCCGTGGAGTTGTCTTCACTTTCTGATTTGTCATCAATTCTTAGGAGCAATCCAGTAAAGGTTTATTTAGTACCGCTCGCTCTTGATTTTATAACCAACTGCTGACTGCTGGGGACATAAAACTCTTGATGATTTACAAGTAGTGAACGGGCAAGAAATCCATAAATCACCTTCTATAATAAGAGAGTATAGGTGAACACACACACACACACACACACACACACACATCTGTCTTCAAAGGAAGAGCTGTAGGCATGTCCAGAAAATATATAGGTTTTTAATTTGAGCATTGAGAACTCATCGGTAAGAGGCCCACAGTCAATAACCTCAGAGGGTTCAGTTGTACCAGGTGATATTTTAATGTACAGCAAGAGGTTTTATTTCTTAAAGAGGAGACTCTGGTTCCCACTTTCAAAATGGTCAAAGGAGTTTTTATGATCTCTGGAGGAAAGAACTTTTTTTTTCCCTAAAATGTTTCACCAACCAAGCCCCAAATGCTGACAGTTATCAGTTTTCTGATGTTATTGAAACTGTCTGCAGCAGCTATTTCTCCAACACTCAAATATCTTGTTTTTCTTTTCATGTAAATTTTTGTCTAGGACTGTTTAGAAAATCTCCTACAATATGCTAGAAGTGGAAAAAATCAGTTTCCAATACCAGGAGAATCCTAGAGTTTCAGGCAACAAAGAGGGAAATCTAAAGCGAAAAATCTTTTAACATGTTTTTGTTTGGAAAGTGAAATTTAATAAGTATGAATTTGCTACTATGAATAATTTGCCAGCTCCCTGTGTCCCCAGATCTCCTCCAAATATATAATATAGAGAGAAATTTAGGATCCATTTAGCAAAAAGCTAGTCTCATTTGGATCCTGACTCAAACAAGACAGAGGTAAAAAATGAAATAAAGTAGAGAAAATTGAAGAAGTTGAAGACTAAATATTTGATGACATTAAGGAATGAGTATACATTTTGGAAATATAATAGTAGTGTTGTCTTTTGAAGTCTATTTTTTTTTTTTTTTGTCTTTTTGGGGCCGTCTCCGTGGCATACGGAGGTTCCCAGGCAAGGGGTCTAATCAGAGCTACAGCTGCCAGCCTACACCAGAGCCACAGCAATGCCAGATCCGAGCCACGTCTGCAACCTACACCCCAGCTCACAGCAACGCTGGGTCCTTAACCCACTGAGGGAGGCCAGGGATCAAACCCGCAACCTCATGGTTCCTAATCGGATTCGTTAACCACTGAGCCACGACGGTAGCTCCCCCACAAGAGGATTTTTAAAAAGCAAATCCAAACCATCAAATCACTTCATCCTAGAATATTTCATTGTAAATCTTTAAAAGATAAAGACTTCAAGGAGTTCCTGTTGTGGCACAGTGGAAACAAATCTGACTAGGAACCATGAGGTTGTGGGTTCAATCCCTGCCCTCGCTCAGTGGGTTAAGGATCAGGCGTTGCCGTGAGCTGTGGTGTAGGTTGCAGATGCGGCTCGGATCCCGCATTGCTGTGGCTGTGGCTGTGGTGTAGGCCAGCAGCTACAGCTCCGATTCAACCCCTAGCCTGGGAACCTCCATATACTGCAGGAGTGGCCCAAGAAATCGCAAAAAGACAATAAATAAATAAATAAATAAAAATCCTCTTGTGTGGAGGGGGCAGTTGTTGGTGGGGGGATAAATTAAATAAGTTGGCCATGAGTTGAGAGTGGATAATAGCTACATAGGGTTTCCTATACTCGTCTTTCTACTCTTGTATTTATTTGAAATTTTTCATAATCAAAAAAAAAAAAGAGCTAAGTTGAACTAGAGTGGTCTATATATTGTTACCTATTTGAAATGTTCATTTTTTTTAAAAAAAAATGAGGTCCATCTTATTTGTTCCTCAATTATAAAGGCACCACTTTATCCCAGAAAAATCAAAATACACAGAAACAAAATGGCAGCTTGGAAATGCATTTTCCCCCCCGGTCTCCATGGAGACAACCACCATTGACCCCCTAATATTCTGCATGTTTTCAGAGATCTTCTATACTTTACATGTAGAACAAGGCTCATACTCTTTATAAGTAGCCTGATGTTTTTAACTTTAAATATATATTATAAATATTTTTCTAAGAAAAGTTCATTTATTCATTCCACATGTGTTATTCAACAGGAACTGAACTTGGCGTGAGGCCTCTGGTGACCACTAGGGGCGTGAGCTGCCCCCTCTGCAGGCTGTGCCTGGTTGTTGACAGGTGAGGACTCTACTGAGAACTCGGCCGCACCACCTCTCTTCTCTGGGTTGGTAAGAAGGCATCTACCCTTCAGCTACCATGAGGAGCTTCTGTGTAGGGGAGAAACGCCAGTCACCCAGGGGGTGTGGGGCTTCAGCTCAGCCCTATCCACTGACCGAATAGTAAACAAGGCCCATGAGGAGCGTCGGAGGTCAGAAGCTGAAAACAGACACCCAGGGCCAGCTCATCACCAATAAGAGGTTTATTTTTATCCCGTAACCCTCACCCCCTTAAAAATTGGGAAGCACATTTAAAGGGCTGTTTAGGATCAGAGACACTTGAAGCATTGGACCTGTGCCTGGCTCAGCGGAGGAAAAGGGGACAGGAATTCAGTCTCCGCAGGACAACTACTTCCCAGGGCCTGCAGACCCACTGCCCACAAGATCAGCCCAAGATGAGAGGGAAGTCTAAGAGCTTTGCAAAAATGTCTCCTCAGTGCCTGGGCCTCATTTCCCAGGCTTGGATGGTCCTTTCCTGTCCCATCAAGGTCGCCAGCTGTCATTGGTGTCTCCAGCCCAAAGGCCCAACCCAACTGGCTCCGAGAGATAGTAAGTTCTTAAGAAACCTGTCTCCTTTGAGTAACAAGAGCTTTTAGCTTTATTGTGAATGCTGTGTAGACCACCAGAGCGTGCCCAGACACAACAGCTCAGCCAAGACTGAGGGTGGAGGAGAAGGAATTCTCCCGGGGCTCTGGTCACTGAGATCTGGACGTCACTAGCAAGGCGAATATCACACCCCATGTGCCTCTGGGTCTATCTCTAACCAGCAAGTACTCAGAATCAGACTGCAGCTCCCTCCTCATTAAAACACTTCAGTAGGAGTTTCCATTGTGGCTCAGTGGGTTAAGAACCTCATTAACATCCATGAGGTTGTGGGTTCAATCCCTGGCCCCACTCAGTGGGTTAAGGATCCGGCATTACCATGAGCTGTGTAGGTTGCAGACACGGCTCAGATCTGGCGTGGCTGTGGCTTCGGCATAGGCCGGCAGCTGCAGCTCCCATTTGACCCCTAGCCTAGGAACCTCCATATGCCAAGGGTGCATTCCTAAAAAAATAAACAAACAACAACAAACCCCCATTTTGATGGCTTCCCAACTGCTCTGCAGACACAGACTAAGATGTTTGGCAAGGCTGACAAGGCCCCATGGGTTCTAGCCTGGACACCGGATCTTTGAGCCTGTGCGTAAAGCCTGGGCCAGATTCCAAACCAGTCGTCTCAGGGTGGGTGGCACAGCCAGGACCAGACAGACTCCAATTCACTATCCCCAGATGACAGTTCTCCATTCAGCCCTGGTAAGATACTGAGGGAGAGAATGAAGGCAGGCAAAAATCCAGACCACCTGAAACTCTGCCAGGAGTGTGTGCTCAGTGGTCCAAGAGAACAGCAAAGACCTGGTATCAGAGTCCAGGGGCTGCTCAGTGGGCTTCCCATCCTCTTGTACCCTGCAACTTCAAAATGAGGACAGAAATAGAGCTTTGTGGGTGGCGGGGGTGGGGGGTTGTCTCAAAGCTAGAGGGTGGGAGATAAGATTTCCCAGGTAGTAGAAGGCAGCTCTGTTTGACAGCTGCAGCAGCAGTGGAACAAAAATGTTTAAACAGAAGTTCCCTTCATGGCACAGCAGAAATGAATCCAACTAGGAACCATGAGGTTGCAGGTTTGATCCCTGGCATTGCTCAGTGGGTTAAGGATCCAGGTTGCCATGAGCTGTGGTGTAGGTCGCAGATGCGGCTTGGATCCCGCATTGCTGTGGCTGTGGTGTAGGCTGGTGGCTACAGGTCTGATTAGACCCCTAGCCTGGGAACCTCCATATGCCGTAGGGGTGGCCCTAAAAACACAAAAGACAAAAAAAACGTTTATACCACTGCAAGGTGTCTCCTAAGACTGCCTCCACTCTGGGATCTTGCCTGTCTACGTCCCCCCCACACACACCTTTGTTCAGTATTGGCTGCTGTTCCTTTAGCGCTCTCAGTCCTCAGAGGCCTAGAAGGCCCAGTGTCACAGCTGCCTATTAACAGTGAGCCCCAGGTTGTGCAATACAGTGACCCTGACTTCCCTTCCCCAAGTGACCCTCCCGATGAAGGGTGACCCCTCTCTTGCTCCAGGACCCCTTGGGCATCAGGGAATGAGTGATCAATATCAGTCTCCTCTCTAGACTGGAAACCCCACCAAGGCGAAGCCATTATCTGCTCTTCTGTGGGTTTGGCTTTTCACTGTTATATCCCCGCTTGATGGCCTGGGTCTGGACACAGAGGAGAAGCTCAATAAATAAGTGCTGAATTCCTATTTTCTGAGCCCCACCTCCCTTCTTGAGCCATCTGCTCTGACACACTGTCTCCAGAAGCATAAATGACCTCTCTGTTAGCACCTTTCCTGCTTTGGATCAGGGGCAGTCGTGCTGAATGACTGCTGCCTGGAGCTAAAAACAAAACCCTCAAGGCCACTTCCCCACATGTCAGACTCCAGGCATCACCAAGGCCATTGGCTGTTCTCCCCTCCTGCCTTCCACTCGTGGATGTCCTGTCCTAACAACTCTTTCCCTTTTGAGTGACCCTTGATGCTCATGGGAACCCAAATCCAGGAACATCAAGTCATGTGGTGGGTGAGGATGAGGAGGAAAGGGGTGAGGGAGGCAGGGGGTCAGGCATTGCCGGTGGGCGTGCCCCTGGTGACGCTCCACTATGTCTTGTCACCAAACTTCCTCCCCAGGACTGATGGCCCTCAGCCAGGAGTCCAGTATTTCATGAATACGTTGAGTATAAAGCTAGTTTCTATAAACAGAGCCGTATCTTTCAATGGCCTTCTATCATCAAACATGCAAATGAATTCTCATATAAAGAGGTTATATCCCTAAGATATCATACAAATTGCAGTAATAATGTCAGGAACTTACTTTAATTATATCCTTGGAATACTGGATACTTTGAATAAAGATTCGTAAAAATCATCCCCTAGACAAACACAGTACCAAACGTTAAAGACCTGCTAAATCCTATGTTCCTTGCGATGGGCCACTCTTCTTATTTTTGTAGCCTATGGAAAATGCTTTCTTTTAAACCCCGATGGTTTTACCTTTCTCTCCTAGAGTCTGTGAGTCTGTTCTGGTTGTTTCTTACTCAGCCCAGACTTGGGGAGATGAAGGGCACTAAGTTATTTTTTTAAATAAAGAAGGTGAGCTTATCTTTTATCTTGACCATAAAGATGGCTTTCATGATTCATGATTTTCCAGGTATTGACACGGAAGCAATTCAACAGATCTCATCTGTGTGTAGGGCGGTACCCGAGTCCTCTTGGCCCCTGGGCCCAGCACAGATTGCTTCCCATGGTGGACACCTCAAGTTTCAACCTTGCTGAAGAGAAGTCAGCCACCCAGGGTCCCTGTGACCCAGCGATAACTCAAGGATTGATCAACATCATTGTCCTATTTTTATTTATTTTGCATGTTTTAGCCAGCTATCTGATACTATTCTAACAGGAGATATTATTATTATTATTATTATTTTGTCTTTTTGTCTTTTTAGGGCCTCAATCACGGCATGCAGAGGTTCCCAGGCAGGGGTCTAATCGGAGCTGTAGCCGCCAGCCTACGCTACAGCCACAGCAACGCGGGATCCAAGCCGCGACTGCAACCTACACTACAGCTCACAGCAATGCTGGATCCTTAACCCACTGAGCAAGGCCAGGGATCGAACCCACAACCTCATGGTTCCTAGTCAGATTCGTTAACCACTGAGCCACGATGGGAACTCCCCAGGAGACATTATTTTATTCCATTTTATTATTATTTATTCTTTTAGTCTTTATTTATTTATTCAGTAGACTCGAAGATACCCAGAGTCCTCCAGGGACACAGAATGGCAACCAAGTGCTTTCAAATACGCAAATCCTGTTTGAGGGCTGAGAACAGGCACTGGAAGATCTCCAGTTGAGCCTGTTTTCTCTTCCCTTTTCCTTCCCACCCCCCACTTGCACTACTGTGGAAACTCCCAAAGTCACAGCAATAGTGATTTTTCCCTTGGCTGCTGAAGCTCAAATAAAGACACCAGTGCCTTCCAGTGGGAAGAGGGTGAGGGGAGGATAAATAGGTGAAATTCCTGATCCCAAACCCTAGGCAGGGGATTTCTAGCTCTCCTGGGAGGGAGTTTCCCTACCTCGGCCTAATTTTTACCAATCGGAGAGAGTCTACCTCCCACTTCCCCTCCCCCACCCTGAATGGTGTCTGTCAGGCTGCCTGGGCTCCTCTGCTGTCTCACTTCCGAAGGTCACGGCATCGAACACTCTCTAGCGGGGGAGGGAGCATATTTCCTCATAGGGGGGAGGAGAGAAACAGGTGGAATCCTCATCTCCCAGCTGTGTCTCTTCTAGCTGCTCAGCATCAGGGCTGGACCTGAAAGGGGAGCAGAGAGCACAAGATGCGTTACAGCCCACAGCCCCTCTCAAACCAATGCCACTGTCCTGACAATGAGCCACACAGATGTGCATTCTCCTGCCACCTTCCTTACAGCAAACACAGCCAAGGCTGGAAGGGGAGCGTCCCTACTGCACTCACCATACCTGTCATCTCCAGCATCCACGAAGGAAGGGTAGTCCTGGTCGTGAACAAAGGCAGCATTCTCTGGAGGGTAGATGGTGTAGTACTGGGGCGGGCTTGGCATGGCAGCCGCCAGCCCTCCAGGCGGGACGAGACCGCACGGGCTCACCACCGGCTGCAGGTAGGTGGTGGTCATCCCCAGGGGCTCTTGAGAGCCATAAGGGGGGGGGATATACTGCACCACCGTGGCCCCGTGGAAGGTGATGGGTTGGTTGATACCAGTGAAAACAAACGATTGTCCTCCGGCCGTCTGCTCCAAGTCCGGGACCCTCTCCTCACTCTCTTTGCACAACTGGCAGGAGAGCATTTTGAACTTGCACACGGCAATCAGGATGAACGTGACCCCCACCGACAGCAGGATGGGTCCAAGGAGCTGGGTCCATTCAAAGTGGGAGACTCCTTGGTATTTGATCCAGCCCATGATGGTGAATGTGATCCCCACCAGTCCCAGGAAGATGCCCGAGAAGAGCAAGGTGGCCCCCGCCTTGTCGTCATCCGACACCTGGATGTCAGCGGTACTGGGCGTGTAAGGGGTGACGGAAAACACATTGAGAGGGAAGTCCTCCACGCGGTTGTGGCCCTGCTCCATCGTCCTCATGCGTCTTCCAGGGGAAAAGGGGTTGTGAGAGCTCCTGAGAGCAGAGCACAGGGATCCCAGGTCCAGGTTAGTTATGGAAGAACTTTGGGCTTCTGTGGTTAACAGAGTAGAACATGCAGAGGCCTGAACTTTGTTTAGAAGAATAAAGGTCTGAGAAGTGAAGCCTGAAGTGTTTTCATAGAGGGTCAACAACTAGCGTCTTCTGATTTGCAATTCAGTGACCATCACTCTCTCTTCCACGTTCATTCATTCACTCATTCAACAGTATTTGTTGAGCCCATCTTACGTGCCAGGAGACACTTTTCTAGATGGTTTCGGCCCTGTGCCAAAGCTCTCTTTGCATCCTCCCAGGACCAAGATAGTAGAAATTGCAGGAGACCTCCAGGGCCTCTGGCCATGGAGGGCCCCTTGATTTTTCCGCCACACGTTCAGGAATCTAACCCAACTTTCCTGCTGGGTCAGCTCACTAGAAATAGGCAGAGACCTGCCTCATTGTCTTGTTTTCCTTCCCACCTTAGGAATCTCTAGCTGGGGTAACACTGAAATGTTCACAGCAACTCTCCAAAGCCCTGAGGTCCTGCTCTTTCCTGGTCAAGCACCAAGTGCCCTGGATTTCAGCATTTGGGGAATAATTCCAGCTGTGGGAGAGGAACAATTCCCCCTAGAAGCCTTTCCATGCACAGTCTCATTGGCCGAGCGTCAGGTATGACCCCAGGGTCTCAGGAACCCACACATCAGGCCCTTGGTCCGTGGTGGTGGCATAGTCTCCAGTTTCCACAGTGAAATGAACAGCTGCATTTTCTTTCCTTTTTTTTTTTTTTTTTTTGTCTTTTTAGGGCCACACCCACGGCATATGGAGATTCTCAGGCTAGGGGTCAAATTGGAGCTGTAGCTGCCAGCCTATGCCACAAGTCAGAGCAATGCAGGATCTGAGCCATGTCTTCGACCTACACCACAGCTCACGGCAACACTGGATCCTTAACTCACTGAGCGAGGCCAGGAATCGAACCTGCATCCTCATGGATGCCAGTCAGATTCGTTTCCGCTGAGGCATGACAGGAACTCCTTTTTTTTCAGCTGCATTTTCAAACCTGCTGTGTTTGGCTACCAAACCCAAGTTGATTTAGAGAAGAAAACTTGCCCTTCAGTGGCATGATTTGTCATTCCTAACTACAGAACCCAGCACAGCTCGGCTAATTTCCTCCCCCCGCCCCCGAATAGTAACTGTAGCCCTCTTCCCTGGAGAGATCTTCTCCGAACAGCTGTCCCTCTTCAGTGGTTAAATATTATATCAGCTCTCTTTTGTGGGCGTGAGCGCAAGGTCCAGGAAAAGAGCTGCCCTCTTGCCCTAAGGCAGGGCTTCCCAAACTTCCCTGATGATAAGAATCACCCGGCCCATATTTTTAAACAGCAACATCTGAGTTCCCAATTCAGCTCAGCAGAACCAACATTTCCAAGGGAGAGTAAGTGGCCCAGGTGTCTCTTATCATCAGGAATCCTTGAAAACCCTACTCCAATTTAATCCCAAGGCTCCTGGGAAACCAGGGGACTTTCTTCCCCTCCAGAATGCCTGGCCCTGCTACAGGACAAGGCTTGTGATCTTCAACTTTGCTGCCAAACAGATGGGAAGGCAAGCAGGTGACCCCATCAGGTACCTCCCTGCACGTGTCCTTGAACAGCAAGAATGAAGTGATGTTGCAATAGGAGAGGTCTGCCCCCCTTCCCACTGGGCTAGATCAGAGTCCAGGGAGCCAGCTTTTTGCTTTAATCATAAAAATTCTGGTCGGCTAGCCTGATGTTGTTTTCAGGCCCTTCACCCCTGAGTTAACAGTTGAAACAGTCCCTGGCATTTAGAAAGAGCTAGGCTGTCAAAATTGTTCTTTGAAAACACTCAGCTCATGCTTCCCATTTGTCTATAGCTATACCCTTTTGCAATTAAGACAACAACTGGCAACACTGAAACAGAAGAAGGAAATTACCTTCGTCAAAACAGCCCATGAATGCAAAACTGGAATGGCTTTCAGAGCAGACACATCAGGAAACTCTAGTTATGCCTTATTTTATTTTTTATTGAAGTATATAGTTAATTTACAATGTTAGTTTCAAGGTTACAACAAAATGATTCAAAGTTTTATGGACTGTACTCCTTTTAAAGTCATAAAATATTGGCTATATTCCCTGTACTGTACTGTATAATATATCCTGGTAGCTTATTTTATACACAGTAGTTTGTCCCTCTTAATCCTCTACCCCTGTCTTGCCCCTTCCTTCTTCCCACTTCCTCCTTCCCTCTCCTTCCTGGTAACCACTGGTTTGTTCTCAATATCTGTGAGTCTCTTTCTGTTTTGCTGTATCCATTCACTTGCTTTGCTTTTTAGATTCCATATACGTGATAACGTGCAGTATTTGTCTTTCTCTGTCTGATGTATTTCATGAAGCATAATACCCTCCAAGTCCATCCAAGTTGTTACAAATGGCAAAATTTCATTCTATCTTATGGCTGAGTAATATTCCATTGTGTGTATGTATATGTGTGTGTGAATATACATATATGTATTTCTCACATCATTATTTGTTCACCTCTTCATGGACACTTAGCTTGCTTCTACATTTCTACATCTTGGCTATTGTAAATATTGCTGCTGGAGTTCCCCTTGTGGAAACAAATCTGACTCCTAACCATGAGGTTGTGGGTTCGATCCCTGGCCTTGCTCAGTGGGTTAAGGATCTGGCATTGCCATGGGCTGTGGTGTAGGTTGCAGATGCAGCTCAGATCCTGCATTGCTGTGGCTGTGGCTGGCAGCTGTAGCTCCGTTTCGATGCCTGGGGACCTCTATATGCCTCAAGTGCAGTCCTAAAAGCAAAAAAAATAAAAATAAAAAAGTGCTGCTATGAACACTGGGATGCATGAGCTTTTTTATTGAAGTATAGTTGATTTACAGTAGTGTGTTAGTAGTGTACAGCAAAGTCAGTTATTTTATTTCAGGTTATCACAAGATATTGACTATTGTTCCCTGTGCTATACTGTAAACCCTTCCTCCTTTTCTATTCTATATAAAGAATTTTGTATACATACTCCTAATTTATCCCTTTCCCCTCTTCCCTTTCCCCTTTGGTAACAATACATTTGTTTATGCCTGTGTGTCCGTTTCTGTCTTGTGCTTGTATCTTCGCTTTCTTCAGATATATACCTAGAAGTGGAATTGTTAAATCCATATGGTGGTTCTATTTTTAGCTTTTTGAGGAACCTCCATACTATTTCCACAGTGGCTGATCCAATTTACATTCCTACCAAGGTGTAAGAGGATTCCCTTTTCTTCACACCCTCAGTAACCTTTGTTATTTATGGTTTTTCTGATGCTAGCTAGCCATTCTGACAGGTGTGAGGTGATAATTCATTGTGGGGTTTTGTTTGTCTGTTTGTTTGCCACACTGTAGAAGTTCCTCCACAATGAACTCGAGCCACAGTTGTGGTCTGCACCACAGCTGAGGCAACAGCAGATTTTTAACCCACTGTGCCACACAGGAACTTCCCTTTATTGTGGTTTTAATTTGCATTTCTCTGATGGTTAGCAATGTTGAGCATCTTTTCATGTGTCTGTTGGCCACATGCCATTTGGAAGAATATCTGTTCAGGTCTTCTTCCCTTTCTAAAATAAAGGGGTTTGTTTTTTGGTGTTGATTTGTATGAACTGTATATATTTTGAATATTAACCCCTTTTTGGCCATACAGTTTGCAAATATTTCCTCTCAATCAGTAGGTTGTCTTTTTGTTTTGTTGATGGTTTCCATTGCTGTGCAAAAGCTTTTAAGTTTAATTAGGTCCCTTTTGTTTATTTTTGGTTTTGTTTTCTTTGCATTAAGAGACAGATTAAAAAAATATTGCTATGGTTTTTGTCAAGGTGTTCATCCTGTTTTCTTCTGGGAGTTTTATAGTTTCTGGTCTAATTAGGTCTTTAATCTCTTTTGAGTTTCTTTTTGTACATGGTGTAAGAAAATGTTCTAATTTCATTTTTTATATGTAGCTGTCCAGTTTTGCCAGCACTACTTATGACGGGAATATCTTTTCTTCATTGTATATTCTTGCCTACATAGTCAGAGACTAATTGACCACAAACATGTGCATTTATTTCTGTGCTTTCTATTCTTTTCCATTGACTCATGTGTCTGTTTTTGTGCCAGTACTATACTGTTTTAATGACTGTGGCTTTGCAGTATAGTCTGAAGTTAGGGAGTGTGATATCTCCAGCTCTGTTCTTCTTTCTCAACATTTCTTTGGCTATTAGGTTTTGTGTGTGTGTGTGTGTGTGTGTGTGTGTGTGTGTGTGTGTGTGTGTGTATGCTATCATACAAAATTTTAAATTATTTGTACTAATACTCTGAAAAATTCCATTGGTATTTTGACAGGGATTGCATTAAATCTGTAGATTACTTTGGGTAGTATGGTCATTTTGATAATATTAATTCTTCCAATCCATGAACATGGAATATCTTTCTATTTGTATTGTCTTCAATGTCTTTTATCAAGGTCTCATAGTTTCCTGTATAAGGTCTTTTAACCCCTTAATTAAATTTATTCCTATTTATTTTATTCTTTTTGATGTAATTATAAATCCTTAATTTCTCTTTCTGGAGTTCCCATTGTGGGAACAAACCCAACTATTATCCATGAGGACATGGATCTGACCCCTGGCCTCATTCAGTGGGTGAAAGGATCTGGTGTTGGCTGTGAGCTGTGGTGTAGGTCACAGACATGGCTCACATCTTTTGCTGTGTTGCTATGTCTGTGACATACATAGGCCAGCAGCTGCAGCTCTAATTCTGCCCCTAGTCTGGGAATTTCCATATGCCATGGATGTGACCCTAAAAAGACAATAAATAAATAAATAAATTTCTCTTTCTGATAGTTTGCTGCTAGTGCATAGAAATGCAAATTTCTGTATATTGATTTTGTATCTGCAACTTTGCCAATTCATTGATGAGCTCTAGTAGTTTTTTGGTAGTGTCTTTAGGATTTTCTATGTGTAGTATTATGTCATCTGCAAAGAGTGACAATTTTACTTCTTCTGTTCCAGTTTGGATTTATTTTATTTCTTTGTCCTATGCCTAGGACATCCAATACTATGTTGAATGAAAGTAGCAAGAGTGGGTATCCTTGTCTTGTTCCTTAGAGGAAACACGTTAGCTTTTCACTGCTGAGCGTGATGTTAGCTGTGGGCTTATTGGATATAGCCTTTATTATATTGAGGTATGTTTCCTCAATACCCGTTTTGCAGAGAGTTTTTTTCAAATGTATATAACTGGAAGTTGAATTTCCTCAAAACCTTTTTCTGCATTTATTGAGATGATCATATTATTTTTATTCAATTTGTTAATGTGGTGTATCACATTGATTGATTTATGGATATTGAACCATCCTTGCATCCTAGGGGTAAGACTCATTTGATCATGGTGTATGTCCTTTTAATGTATTGTTGGATTCAGTTTGCTAATATTTTGTTGAGGATATTTGCATATATATTCATCAGTGATGTTGACCTGTAATTTTCTTTTTTTGTGATATATTTGGTATCAGAGATACTGGTCTCATAGAACAAGTCTAGAAGCAGTCCTTCCTCTGCAAGTTTTTGGAATAGTTTAAGAAAGATAGGTGCTGACTCTTTTCTAAATGTTTAGTAGAATTCACCTGTGAGGCATCTGGTTCTGAAATTTTGTTCATTGGGAGGGTTTTTATTGTTATAATTATTACTGATTCAATTTTATTACTGGTGATTAGTTTGTTCATATTTTCTATTTCTTCCTGGTTCAGTCTTGGGAGATTGTATATTTCTAGGGATTTGTCTGTTTCTTCTAGGGTATTCATTTTCTTGGCATATTGTTGTTCAAAGTAGGTTCTTATGACCCTTTGTGTTCTGTGGTGTCAGTTGTAACTTCTACTTTTTCATATCTGAAATTATTATTTAGGCCCTCTCTATTTTTTAATTTTTTTATTGAAGTATGGCTAATTTACAGTATTAGTTTCTGGTGTAAAGCCAAGTGATTCAGATATATGTATTTTTCAGATTCTTTTCCATTCTAGGTTATTATAAGATATTGAATATAGTTCCCTGTGCTATATAGATAGACCTTCATTTTTATACAACTGTAATATCTTTTATACAAAATGTGTATATGTTAATCCAAGTTCCTAATTTATCCCCCACCATTTCCTTTTGATAACTATAAGTTTGTTTTCTATGTCTGGGAGTCTATTTCTATTTTTTAAATAAATTCATTTCTATCATTTTTAAAAAGATTCCACATATAATATATGTTGGTTTTGTATCCATTTGGTCACTCTATGTCTTTTGATTGGAGCATTAGTCCATTTATATTTGAAGTAATTATTGATAAGTAAGTACTAATTGTCATTTTGGTTAATTGTTTGAGGGTTGCTTTTAAAATTCTCTTCGGTTCCTTTCATCTTTTTTTTTCTCTTCCCTTGTGATTTGATACCTATATTTAGTGTTACGTTTGGATTCCTTTCTCTTTTTTGTGTATGTATCTATTATAGATTTTTGCTTTGTGGTTACCATGATATTTATATGTAGATGTGTCTGTATCTATTTGTCTATCTATATGATTATGTTAAGTTGCTGATATTTTTGTTGTTGTTAAGTTGCTGAACTCTTAATTGCAAACACATTTTAACAGTCCTGCATTTTTACTCCCCCACAATGATTACAGTTTTTGACATCATAGTTTACACCTTTTGTTTTGTGTATCCCTTAACTACTTATTGCAGATATAGATGAGTTTACTGCTTTTGTCTTTTACCTTTCCTACCAGCTCTGTACATGGTTGATTTATCACCTTTACTGTATATTTGTCTTTACCAATGAGCTTTTTCCTTTTGTAATTTTCATGTTTCTAGTTGTGACCTTTTCTTTTTCACTTACAGAAGTCCCTATGACCCTTTTTGTAAAGCTGGTTTGGTTGTACTGAACTCTTTTAGCTTGTGCTCATCTGCAAAACTTCTAATCTCTCCATCAAATCTGAATGAGAACCTTGCCAGGTAGGATCTTTTTGGTTGTAGGTTTTTCCCTTTCATCACTTTAAATACAATGTGTCACTCCCTTTTGACCTGCAGAGTTTCTGCTGAAAAGTCAGCTGGTAGCCATATGGGAGTTCCCTTGTACATAACTTGTTGCTTTCCCCTTATTGCTTTTAACATTCTCTATCTTTAATTTTTACCATCTTCTTTACAATGTGCCTTGATGTAGTCCCTTCTGAGTGGATCCTGTTCTAGACTCTCTGTGATGCCTGAACTTGGATACCTATTCCCTTTCCCAGTTGAGGGAAGTTTTTAGCTATTAAGCTATATTGTGTTCAATATGTTCTCTGCCTCTTTTTCTCTCTCTTCTCCATCTGGGACCCCTGTAATGTTATCCCAGAGGTCTCTTAAATTGTCCTCACTTCTGTTTACTCTTTTCTGTTCATCTTCTGTGATTTCCACTACTCTTTCAGCTCGTTGATCCATTCTTTGTACTATTTAATCTAGCCTTGATTCTTTCTAGTGTTTTTTGGGTTTGTTTGTTTGTTTTGTTTTGTTTTGTTTTGATTTTTTAGGGCTGCACCTATGGCATATGGAAGTTCTCAGGCCAGGGGTCAAATCGGAGATGCACCTTCAGGCCTATGACATAGCCACAGCAACACAGGATCTGAACCACATCTATGACCTATGCTCACAGCTAGTGGCAACGTTGGATCCTTAACCCACTGAGTGAGACCAGGGATCAAAACTACATCCTCATGGAGACTACATCTGGCCCTTAACCTCATAAGCCACAATGGGAACTCTGTCTAGTGTATTTATTGCCTCTCTCCACTTCACCTAGTTCTTCTGGAGTTTTATCTTCTTCCTTCATTTGGAACATGTTCTTATGTCACCTGATTTTGCCCAATTTGCTGTTGTTATTTCTATGTATCTTGTAGGTTGGTTACATTTCCCAACCTTGGAGAAGTGCAGGAGACATCCTACACATCCTAGCAGTGTACTCCCTTCTGGTCACCAAAGCAATATGCTTTAGGGGTACCCTGTATGTAGGCTGCCTGGATCTTTGTGTTATGGTGGACTCACTACCGTGGGCATCCTGGTAGGTGTGGCTGGCCTCTGGCCTTGCTTTGTGTTGAGGGTTTGCAGGGCTGGGTCACAAGGAAACTGGCTGTGGAACTTCGGAGGTCCTGGAGCTAGTTCTAGTTCAGTGGTAAGCAGAGCTGGGTTCTGGGATGGGTAGTTTGAGGGCCAGCATTCCCAGACTGAGTGTCAGCCTGATGGTAGTTCCTGACACAGCTAGGCTCCAAGGTGTCCCAAACCTGGTACTGGCCCACTCGTGAAGGAGGCTGGATCCCAGGATCCCTGGTTGAGGTATCCAAGGTATCTCAGAACTGGTGTTGGCCTGGGGGCGGGCAGAACCAGGGCCCAAGAGGTCCTGGGGCTGGTACTGGCCTGCTGGTGTGTTGGCTGAATCCTGATAAGACAGGCTGAGACATTTTAGTGGTCCTGGAGCCAATGTCCACTCACTGGTATGGGGGGGCTAGGGTCTGGGAGATCTTGGGACTGGTGCCCATCCACTGGTGACTGAAGCCAGGTCCTAGGGCTTGGCAGCCCACTGGCAGGCTGAGTGAGATTGTAGGATCTCTGGTTTCAGGTCCCAGAGCTGGTGTCAGATAGCTGGCGGGTCATGCTGGTTCCTGACACACCTGGCTATGAGCCTTTTGTCCTTAGTTGAGCAATTCATTCATTCATTTTATCCAGAATTTGACCCTTTGTACTGCTGGAATATTTCTTCTGCAGTGAATAAAAGTAATACTTCAACTGAGTTCAGAAAATCTGGCTGGTAAGTTTTCACAATTACTAATCAATTTTAAACATGTTAAAAGCAGGTATATTCAATATGCCATTTCCTTTTATAACCGAAACCTACATCTATTTAATTCCTCTAAATGAAAAAATGAAGAGGCAAATTTTGGGGGGGTAGTGTTCTCAATGAATGCCATGGCTGCTGAAGCTATCGCAGGACCCCATCTTACTGAAAATTTCTGTACCAGGTGTTGTCTGATCAACTGGTCAGGTCCTCACATTATAGATGGCAGCTGTCATCCCTGGCGTCCCCTTGCTCTGTCCCTCCATCTCTAGTTGCCTCAGATATGTAACTAACTAAATCAGAGACAAAATGAGTCCTTAAGATGCAGTTACAAGTGAAAACTAGTCAACTAAAACTAAATGCTTAAAAGAAGAAACAAGTAAGGTTGGTGTGGTTTATCAAATTAATTATACAGCAAATCAGCCTAGATCTGTTATGATACATAGAAATTGTCTAGTTAAATCACTGATGTCCATGCTTTTATCAAAATGTTAAAAGTTAATCTCAGTCTCTCACTAATTATTCAAATAGGGCTTTGAGCAGATTAAAATGTATCTTTGGTTATGTGCACCCTTTTCAGTGTGGCTGCCTCTTTTGACCTAAATTTTTTTTCGGCCATATATGAGGAATACA
The DNA here is from genome assembly GCF_054392235.1 of Sus scrofa. Taxonomy (NCBI): domain Eukaryota; kingdom Metazoa; phylum Chordata; class Mammalia; order Artiodactyla; family Suidae; genus Sus; species Sus scrofa. The sequence continues at coordinate 92,781,364 of NC_139384.1, read as the reverse complement.
GCTAGCCACCACCTTCTGAAACAATCATGACACTGACTTTGCAGGAAATTTCAGGCTTTTTTTTTTTTTCTTTTCTTTTTTTTTCTTTTTTTGCTTTTTTAGGGGCCACACCCACGGCATATGGAGGTTCCCAGGCTAGGGGTTGAATCAGAGCTGCAGCTGCCCGCCACATCCACAGCCACAGCAATGCCAGATCTGAACCACATCTGTGACCTCCACCACAGCTCACAGCAACACTAGATCCTTAACCCCCTGAGCAAGGCCAGGGATCAAACCCACATCCCCATGGATACTAGATAGGTTTGTTACCTCTGAGCAACAATGGGACCTCCCCAGGAAATATTTTATTGCTGGTTTTATTGTGGTTTATAATTAGGATGGACTTTGCTTCTTATTGACACTCTGTGTCTATACTTCCAGACTTCTTTTTTTCCTTACAAGTTTACATGTTTCATAGAAAGGGAATCGCATGAAACTTTATTATTCTCGACTCTCTTTTTAACCTAGTAGCTCATGTCATCTTTCCAAAATCTGTACAATTTACTTTTTTAATATTATGACAAAGATCATTGTTTGATACAATTATAGCTAGGAGTTTCTCAAATAAGAGATAACAAGATAGCAAATAGAAATCAAGGATTAACTTTATTTTTTCTTCAATAATAAAATTCATAATGTGAACAAGAATCCAGGGTAAACAATTTTTAAACTTTGGTAAGTACTTTTGGGGCAAGAACATAGGAAAACAGTCATCTTTAAATATAATTGGGGAGAGTAAAACTTGACACTTTTTTTTGGAGGGAAGCAATTTGACAATATCTATTAAAATTTAAAATGCATCTACTGTACAACTACAAATGTAATAAATTCATTGAGTAATAAAAAACAAAACAAAACAAAAACGTAAAATGCATCTACTGTCAGCCATGAGGTTGCACGTTTGATCCCTGGCCTCGCTCAGTGGGTTAAGGATACTGCATTGCCACGAGATGTGGTTTAGGTTACAGTTGGGGCTTGGATCCTGTGTTGCTGTGGCTGTGATTGTGGCTAGCAGCTACAGCTCCAATTAGACCCTTGGTCTGGAAACCTCCATATGCTGTGGGCACAGCCCTAAAAAAATAGCAAAAAAAAAAAATGCATCTACTATTAAATCAAATTGAATTATAGGAATGTAAGCTGTGTACATAAGAGACACCTGCACAAAAGAGCATTTGAGCATAATAGACAACAAATCACTGTCTTTGGAAAAATAAATGTCCATCACCAGTGGACTGGATAAATAAATGAGAGTGATAAACAATGGGGTACCCTGCCACTGTTTAAGAGCAAGGCAGTTCTATATGACAGGTATGGGATAACCTCTAAGATGTATTGTTGATTTAAAAAAAAAAGCAAAGTGAAGGGTGTATTTACTATGTTGCCATTTGCATGGGGAGCAAGGTACACTTGTCATTGAATGTATGTGCATAAAATATCACTGAAAAGACACATAATAAATTGGGAAAGAGAATTGGGAGAGTGTTCCTGGTGTATAACAAACTACCCCCAACCTTTGTGGCTTAAAACAATTCTCTAAGTTGCTGAGTTTTGCTGGGCAGTCAGCTAGGGTTTTAGTCATCTGTTAAGTCTGAGTTGGACCCCCAAGATGCTTCACTCACATGGCTGAGAGTTCTTCTGGGTGTTTCTGAGAGTTCAGAGGGGTTGCCTACCAGACCTCCTACTTGTGCCCTTTCCACGTGATTTCTCCTCGCGTGGTGACTGGGTTTCAAGAGGGAGTATCCTATGAGCGAGGGGCGAGGGTTCCAGGAGTCCCAGGTCGAAATTGCAAGGCGTCTTGTGACCTAGCTTGGAAGTCCTAGCATATCACTTCCATTTCATTCTATTGCTCAAGCAAGTCACTAAGTCAACCCAGATACAAAAGGAAGAGAATTCATTCTGCCTCTCTAAGGGAAGAAGGTCAAGGTCCCAGCGCAGAAGGGCATGTGGGATGGGAGATAGTATTGCCACTCTCTGGAAAATACAGTCATCCACACTCTTTTGCTGCTTACTCCGTGCTACTGCTTGAATTTGGGTCCATGTGGACATCCAAGTGTGCCCCCAAACTTTGAGATCAGGCATGTCTGTGAACTCACTCACTCACAGCTGGCTAGTATCCTCCTTTACTGGCAAGTCCTGATGAGATCTTCATGTGTGACTCCACTGCAGTCACCCAATAACATCAGGCTCTTAATTGTCCTATGTTTCTTGTTTATTTCCCTTGTTTTTCAGACTTAAACATCAAACTTCTGATTTTTAACCACCAGTCCACACTCCTAGTTAAAAATTATAATTTTGACATGATGACAGTTCAAAGAGATAAATGAAAAGTGACCCTAAAACCACAGAAACAGTGTTTTCAGAGCTTATCAGAGAACTCTTGGGGGATATGAAACTAAATACAGTCATATATTTGTTAACAAAACATTTGACTGAACACATTGTGGTGGGAAGTAAATTGCTTTGTAAGCCGTGTGTGTGTGTGTGTGTGTGTGTGTGTGTGTGTGTGTGTGTATTATGTATCTGATCAAATGTCTTTTTTAAAGAGTTTGCTAAAATGACCACACTCTGGCTGCTCAGGCCATGATCCTGTGTATAACCTGTTTTTGCAGCAGTGTGGGCCATAGTCATTTTGATTTGACTGCAGATGAAATACCACCAGTTGGCTCATAATAAAAAAGTGCCAAATATGTCAACCATTCAAAACAAAAGAAGACACAACAAAGCCGTGAGCTTGGACAACATGGAAAAACAGCAATCTACTCGTTTTGCTTTCAAATATATGCCTCAAAATCCTTTAAGATTTCCAACATTCAGAAGTTCTTCCCAAACATTTGGTAAGAAATGACACCCCGTGGCTTCTCCCACCCCTAGCACACTGTGGGTGGGGGAAGGGGGGGAGGAGTTGGGGGAGCACAGCAAAGCAGCAGGAAGGGAGCGGACACTCTGCTCTGCACAGCAGGCCCAGATCAATGGCCATCATCATCCTGCAACAGTGAGAAGATGAACAAAATCAGAGAAGGTTGGGAGGGCATGACTGGCTTCTCAAGGAAACTGGTCCATGGGCTCAAATCTGCCTCCAGCTGCTGTGAGAAGAAACCAGGGTCGGAACCCACAAGCCCCTGACCCTGTATGGAAGTCCAGGCTCCAGACTGGTTCTGGAGTCCCACACAGGCAGGTACTACGTCTGGGACATGCCGGTCATTAGGGCCAGAGCAGGGAAATCAGGCAGCTCTCATGGAGAGGGATGGCTAGTGTCTACAAGCCATGCTTCAACCAGCTCTGTGCCTGCAGAGGGCCAAGGTGGCAGACTTCAGGGCACAGGGGCAAGACTACCTATGCTACTGGGCTGCACCCTCATAAGGACTTGTGGCAAAAGGGCATCAACACACAGTAAGAATGGAAGATGTGGAACCACACCCCTAAGTGGTGAATCTGCCCTGCAGTGACTGTCAGGTGTCTGTCAGAGGTATTTGGAGGAATCTTGATAGTAGGAATTATCTATGGCTGACTTGTTGAATTACATCTATGGCGGTAGAGAGTTATACTCCTCTTTTACAATAAAAAGACACAGTGGTTGAATCATAGTATCTATCATTTGTATGCTATACCATGTTGAAAACCAAAACAGTCCCCATATATTTTACTTAGTTATAAGAATAACAGGAATCTCTGGGGGCTGGGGTCATTGCCATACAGATTCCTTGCATTTATCCCATCCTCTTGCTTGAGCTTCCTAACATCCTGATGAGGGACATCTTTATAGATGGTTAATCTCAGAAACAGGAAAGTATTGGAGTTCCCTGGTGGCTCAGAGGATTAAGGATCCAGCATTGCCACTGCTGTGGCTCAGGTCACTGCTGTGGTGTGGGTTTGATCCTTGGCCTGGGAATTTCCATATGCAGTGGGCATGGCCAAAAAAGAGAGAGAGAGAAAGAGGAAAGTATGTTATCTGACCAGGGGCAGCACCGGAGGACAATCTCTTTTCCTAAACTGTTTTTAACCTGCTCTTCCATGAAGGGTAGATGTGTGCTGCTGGGCTATTTCCCAGGTTCTTGGGCCAGGCTCTCTGTGAGGGTTGCTGGGGCAGGGGGTCCTCAGGAGTTCTCTCCAACAACTGTAGATTTTTTTAAAAATTTCTTTATATTTTTTCTACTGCACAGCATGGTGAGCCAGTTACATACACATGTATACATTCTTTTTTCACACATTACATGTTCCATCATAATTGACTAGACAGAGTTCCCAGTGCTACACAGCAGGATCCCATTGCTAATCCATTCCAAAGGCAACATTCTGCATCTATTTACCCCAAGCTCCCAGTCCATCCCACTCCTCCCCCCTCCCCCTCCCCCCTCCCCCTTGGCAACCACAAATCTATTCTCCATGTCCATGATTTTCTTTTCTGTTGAAATGTTCATTTGTGCCATATATTAGATTCCAGAAATAAGTGATATCATATGGTATTTGTCTTTCTCTTTCTGACTTACTTCACTCAGGATAAGACTCTCTAGTTCCATCCATGTTGCTGCAAATGGCATTATTTTGTTCTTTTTAATGACTGAGTAGTATTCCATTGTGTATATATACCACATCTTCCTGATCCAATCATCTATCAGTGGACATTTGGGTTGATTCCATGTCTTGGCTATTGTGAATAGTGCTGCAGTGAACATGTGGGTGTATGTGTTTTTTTAAGGAAAGTTTTGTCCGGATATATGCCCAAGAGTGGGATTGCTGGATCATATGGTAGTTCTATGTATAGTTTTCTAAGGTACTTCCATACTGTTCTCTATAGTGGTTGTACCAGCTTACATTCCCACCAACAGTGCAGGAGGGTTCCCTTTTCTCCACACCCCCTCCAGCACTTGTTATTTGTGGACCTATCAATGATGGCCATTCTGACTGGTATGAGGTGGTATCTCATGGTAGTTTTGATTTGCGTTTCTCTAATAATCTGTGATGTTGAGCATTGTTTCAAGTGCTTGTTGGCCATCTGTATATCTTCCTTGGAGAAATATCTATTCAGGTCCTTTGCCCATCTTTCATTTGGGTTGTTGGCTTTTTTGCTGTTGAGCTGTATAAGTTCTTTGTATATTTTAGAGATTAGTTGCATCATTTGAAACTATTTTCTCCCATTCTGTAAGATGTCTTTTTGTGTTCTTTTTCGGTTTCCTTTGTTGTGCAAAAGCTTTTCAGTTTGATTAGGTCCCATGGGTTTATTTTTGCTCTTCTTATTTCTATTGCTTTGGGAGACTGACCCAAGAAAACATATGTAAGGTTGATGTCAGAGAATGTTTTGCCTATGTTCTCTTCCAGGAGTTTGATGGTGTCTTGTCTTATATTTAAGTCTTTCAGCCATTTTGAGTTTATTTTGGTGCATGGTGTGAGGGTGTGTTCTAGTTTCATTGATTTGCATGCAGCTGTCCAGGTTTCCCAGCAATACTTGCTGAAAAGACTGTCTTTTTCCCATTTTATATTCTTACCTCCTCTGTCAAAGATTAATTGACCAAAGGTGTCTAGGTTTACTTCTGGGTTCTCTATTCCATTCCACTGGTCTGTCTGTCTGTTTTGGTACCAGTACCATACTGTCTTGATTACTGTGGCTTTGTAATATTGCCTGAAGTCTGGGAGAGAGATGCCTCCTGCTTGGTTTTTGTTCTTCAGAATTTCTTTGGCAATTCTGGGACTTTTGTGGTTCTGACCAAACTGAATGTTACCTTGATGGGGCTGGAATTCAGATCAGAGCCACTGACCTTTTTGGCAAACAATAAGGCAAGCCCCAGGGGACCAGCTCGTGGTCTGAGGATCTGCTGATGGGGTGGGTCTGTGTCCCACAGCAGCTCCCTTCTGAACTCAGGAATTTGTGTGCCTGTTACAGGAACCATCAAAGAAAAGTAGGTCAGACATCATCTTACCTGGAGGTTCTGAGAAGAATTTGTTCCACGTTCCTTCAGGTTGTTGGCAAATTCTACCCTGTGCAGGTGCAGGAGTGAGGACCCACCTCCTTGCTGGAGGTCACTTTCTGCTTCCGAGTTCCTTCTCTTCGGTCCTCTCACTCATCACGACTTCTAGGACACTTCGTGGTGTTCTCAGACTAGGAATCTCTCTGACTTCTATTCTACTTCCTCTTTCTGCCTTACTCTCCTGCTGCCACAGCCACAGAAAGTTCTCTGCTTTGAAAGTCTGTGTGATTAAATAACACACACCCAGATCATCCCTTTTTAGGTGGGTTGTGCTATATAACCTAACACAGTCACAGGGCTGCTCTCCCATTCACAGGTTTGGGGATGAAGGGTGTGGGGTGCTTTTTGGAGGGTAGGGCTTTTGAAGAGTTCTTCCTACCCCATTCTGACTTATTGCTGGGAGCTCCAGAGTAGGAACAAGTGACTCAGCTAAGAATGACCCTGCTGGGCAAGTGTTGTCTAGGTTTTGTCGACATTGCTAAGAAAGCATAAGTTAACAGCACAACAGTGGGTCTTATGGTCCACAGTGAGTCCCGTGTACTCTTGTGCAGTGTTCTCACAGCACCGCCCCAGGACCAGCACCATCAGCATCACCTGGGACCTTGTCAGAAATGGACACTTTGGGCTCCACCTCAGAACTACCGAATTAGATGTTCTAGAGTTGGGGTCCAGAGATTTGTGTTTTAACCAGGTGATTCTGATGCTCGCTCAATTAAGAACTATTTTGGCAGAAGTTCCTATTGTGGCTCAGAGGTAACGAGCCTGACTCACATCCCTGAGGATGCTGGTTCAGCCCCTGGCCTGGCTCCGTGGGTTAAAGATCCAGCATTGCTGTGAGCTATGGTGTAGGCTGGCAGCTGCAGCTCCGATTCAACCCCTAGCCTGGGAATTTCCATATGCTGCAGGTATGGCTGTTATAAAAAAAAAAAAAAAAAAAGCTATTGCTCTAAGGCAAGTCCCTGTTTTCCATTTTTATAGAAATCGAAAGTCAGAGAGGGGTCAGACAGATCATCTCTAAGGTGACTTCCACGTGCACTAATCTATGATTCTGAGACTATTATTAAAATGATCACACTGTATAAAGCAAAGGGCACGTGTATACACCATCATGTGTCTGTGTATGTGTATGAGCTTATACACGTGTAATGGTTGAGACCTTAGGCTCTGGGGTATTTTCTGTGCTCAAAATCTGGCTCTACTGATTACTTGATATGCAGCTGGATCAGCTACTTAGATTTTCTGCGCCTTGGTTTCCTCATTTACAAAAGAGGTTAATAACAGTACCTACTTCATAAGGGTAAGAGGATCAAATGAGATGATATAGAAAGAAAATGTTACATAGTAAGCTCAGGGAGTCCCGTCGTGGCTCAGTGGTTAACGAATCGGACTAGGAACCACGAGGTTGCAGGTTCGATCCCTTGCCTCGCTCAATGGGTTAAGGATCCGGCATTGCGTAGGCTGTGGTGTAGGTCACAGATGCAGCTTGGATCTGGCGTTGCTGTGTCTGTGGCGTAGGCCGGCAGCTGTAGCTCCAATTGGACCCCTAGCCTGGGAACCTTCATGTGCTGAGGGCGCGGCCCTAAAAAGACAAAAAAAAAAAAAAAACCCAAAAACCATAGTAAGCTCAGCAACCACTGGCCACCATAATTATCTTGCTGCTTTCTTGAAACTATCCCCTTGGGTGCTTGAGGAGCTGGGGTTCTGGTCGGGCTGGAGCACCCAGGCCCTGGTCAGGAGGCCCTAAAGCCATTGCCTGGGTACTAAGGATTAGCTGCTATTAGGCCTGAAGACCAAGGTGAACCTTCTTTGATTCTTCCAGTCAGTATACGTCCCAGTACTGCAAAAAAGACGTATAGGTAACGTGTGTATGTAATGTTAGGGCTGCGTTTATCTCCCCTGGGGAGCTGAAAAACACAAGGTGGAGACCACATCTCTTAATATGGAATCAGCCAAAATATGGAGAGGGGCTGGAAACAATAGGTCTTTCTGTGTGTGCCTGCTTATATGTTTGTTTATTTGGTGTTTCCCATTTTGCTGTTTTTGTTGTTTTTGTATTTTCAGAGGAGCAGAAATAGTTCAGCCTGAAAGAGAGTCAAGATGTGCCTCTGTATAAGTTTAGGCGAAAAAGTGTGTCACCTGCGGGGTCGCAAGGCCCCCCCACCCATCCCATGACCTACCCTGACATCCAAGCCCCCATCAGCCAAGCCTTGTAGGATCTTGAGAAGCTTGCTGAGAGGCCAGAACAGAGAGGAAGACCTTGAGAAGCCAGAAGCCTGGAAGACAGGAGAGGCCCTGTTTCCTCCAAGGGAGCTACGCTCTTGTCAACCCTCTGGAGAGTTCTCCGTGGCGCTGACATGGGAGAAATAGCAGAGGCCACCCAGCATGAAGGGCTGCTGCCTGAAATGGAATCCAGTCTCCAGGCGGAGGCGGGTGGTGACATGACGGGCTGATCCCTGCAGCTGCTCCCCACCCACAGCCTTGTCCCAGGCACCACATGGCTCCTGGAGCCTCAATGCCACCAAGAGAGCAGTTCAGCCTGCAAGATGCTGCTCTGCTAACAGCCACTAATAAGCACAGCAACTCTCCAGGCAGAATGCCAACCGGGTTCTCTTTGCCTGGAAAGAGCTTACGGATATCTGCGCTGTTTGTGGCCCGTCCCTGGCGGAGGTCTTATGCAGCTGCTTTACTTTTCTGTGCCTGGTGAACTGGGAGCCAGATCCAGGGAACTCCGCTGCCTGGTGCCCCTAGGAAAATGCCCATCAGCCTCACGGGACAGATGAGCAGAGTTTGGAGGATCTGGGAGGTTTGCAGAAGGCTTCATAGTTCAGAGAGTCAGAGACACAGAGATGCATTTATAATCACTCTTGCCATCCAACACTTCATTTATTCCCAGTAATGTGCTCTGCATATTAATCCATTGGGTCTCCTTCATGCAGGCCAAGTTGTACAGTTCTGGAGGTGATAGAAGATACTCTGTCCTTCTTTCTGTCCCTCTAGAGAGCCCACTGATAACTTGATTCCGGTTAGCTAGAATTCTGGATAACAGAGCATCCTGCGATCCGAAACAAGGTTCATCAAATGTCGCTGTGGAAGGCGCTTTAGAGACCAACCCCGGGCAAATGGTGCAGAGCTAAAAAAATAATAATGATAATAAGATGACATCTGTAGCACAAAGTCATCTATGAAAATTTTAAATCCATACTTGAAACAATACTCAGATCTTACAAAACTACAAACCTATTCAAAGATAGATGTCTTTCGCATTGATGTGGTTGCCTGTTGGGAGAAAAAGGATCACAGGAACGGAGAACACAGGGAGGGAGGCGGGAGGGAGAGGGGACTGAGAAAGGGAGGGGAGGGAGGGGAGAGCCTCGCTGTGACGATGGTGACAGCAGACCGCGTTGAGGAGCATGAGTAATTCTACCCTCTGGAATGAAGTTCCAGAGCAAAAGTTTTTTTTGTTTTTTTTTTAAAAAAAGAAGTAAGCCCTAGTTTCATCCTTTCATTTTACAGGCGGAGTAACTGAGGCTCAGAAAGAGGAATTCTTTGGCTCTGGAGTTTTGTTTCTGCTTGATGGCAGAAACCAGGTCTTTTGACTCCTCCTGCACTGCTCGCGCTATCACATCAGGCTTCTGCACATGTCCTCACTGTCATCACCATTCCTCCCCTTCTAATGAGTAATTCATGCGGTTACAGTTTTAACTAGAGATGTCTATCGTTGTGGGCCCAGCTCACACCCCCTCCGCAGAGAAGCGAACCCATCCTGTTGACAGACAGCGGCCTTACTGGGGCCACACACACACACACAGATGACCCAGCCTTCCTCCTCTCAAGGTGGGCATTTGATCCAAGGGCATAGATAGAGGGGAAGGTAGCCGTCCATCAGAGTTTCTGGTCTGGTCTGGGGGTGGGGGTGGGGGTCCCAGGACACAGAACTTTCAGTGCTAAAATCAGAAAATTTCTAAGCCGACTAGGACAAGCTGGTCACCCTAGCAGGAAGGGACATATGACCTGTGTAGCCAGGTTGAAAACAATAGCAGAGACAAGCAGATTCTCAGTTAGAAACTGGGAAACTAAAACGTCAAGGCCATTGGCTGAAATAGAAGTGCTGTTGGTGATCAAGGGAGGGGACCAGGAGCATTGAGAAGCTGCCATATGGGTCACGTGGAAACAACTGAAGAGCAGAAACTATGAATAAGTGGAGGACACTAATTGTATTTTAGGAAACCTGACTTTCAGTGGCTTCTTCCTTAATAACCACCGTGGCCAATTTCAGATCCTTGCAGAGACTCTTTGCAAGATGTTTCTGTTTGCTGTTTGCTGCTGCTTCTGCTTTCCTTGCCAAGGAGAGGACTATAGCAGATGACTCTTCTATATTAAAGCCAGTTCTCTCCAGACCAAGGCTGCTTATCTTCCAAATTAAAAAGAAATAAGCAAAATCCAGGACACTTCAAAATTTCAAGTTGGCAAGCCCAAAAGTGGCTTCCTGACTCCCACATCACGTCTTCTAGAGCTCAGAAAGCTTTTAATCAGCCAGAGCTGGAGCAGCAGATTTTTTTCCCAAAGATGGCTTTGGTAGCACTTCCTATTTCTCATTCTCTTCTTACATTGTTACCTGGAGCCTACTCTCATTAAGAGATATCCCCTGCCCTTGAAACTGGTGGGCTTTGGTGACTGTCTCACAGAGTATGGTGGAATCAGCCTCCAAGGCTAGGTCATCAAAATCACCAACGTTTTTTGCTGTTGTTGTTCCACGTTGTTCATTGGAGCCCTCGCCCTGGAAGGCTTCAGTCATCATGTGAGTCGATTGCCTAGGGGGCCGCCATGCTGTGAGGAACCCCAAGCTGTTGCCTATGGAGAAATCATACAGAAGTCCTGAGACCCCATGAGCAAAGAGACCAGTGGCTGGCCAGCCCCCCAGCTGCTTTATGCCTTCTCTCCTCCAGCTCCAGCTAGCATGCAATTATAACAACATGAGAGATGGAGCTGGAAATGAAAGCCAAGCTCTTCCTTAATTCCTCACCCACAGACCCATTATTTATAAGGCATAATAAAGTGATTACTGTTGTTACATTAAGCCATTAAGTTTGGGGTTGATTTTTATACAGCAATAGATAGCAGGATCAGCTGACCTTGAAGAGGTCATAAAACCTGTGGCCTGATTGCTCCTTGGAACCACAGCTGCCACAGCAAGACCAAAAGAACTAGGTAAGTGCAGTAGGTAGCCTGACACCAAGCTGGGAATATGATTCCACATTTATATGAAAGACAAATTAGGGACTGGCCAATCTTTTAGAAAGAAGTATTCATTTTGCCAAATGATGCACAAAAACATTCTTTAGATGTGCAAGTGTTCCAAATAAAATTATTTTTATTTACAAAAATCGATCTAGGCTCAGCCTTTCAGGCATATGTCAGTATGTGCTGAGTTCACATGCCTGGCCCACCACCAGCAACCTGAATCACTTGTGTTTTCTAGGCACCAGACCCCAGGCAGCCAGCCCTGCTGCTGGCAGACACTTAAAGAACATACAGATAGCAGACCAAACGCAAGGCTGTGTGAGCCAAAGAGCAGAGTCTCTTGGAGGATAAAATAGAGGGGGGGCCCTTAGGGCTGCTTACTCTTCCTTTAACGAAGGAAGTTTCCAGTTTCAGCTGAGCGGGCACATAACTGTGCAGTTAGAGAACACATTCAGTTCAGTCTCCCTTCCAGCAGGTGTAGCCATGTGACTAATTTCTGGCTAAAGGAAGGTGAGTGGAAATGATCGGTACCACTTTAGGATCTACGCCCATAAAAGAAATGGACACAGTTCTGGAGCTAGATGGTGGTGATGGTTGCACAACAGCGTGAATGTGCTTCATGCCACTAAACTGTACACTTAAAAATGGCCAAGATGATGTTTTACGTTATGTGTATTTTAATGACATGAATGAATGAATGAATGAATGCACAAATAAATAACAGCAGTGTGCCCCTCTGGTGTCTCCCTCTCTCCTGGCTGCAGTGCAGACATGACGGCAAGAGCCGGGGCAGCCATCGCAAACCATGCACTGAAGCTGCATATCAGGATTGGCCGTGCAGTAACACCGACTGACTCTTGTTCCTGATCCCGGGCTCCTGGACAACCTCATGGGTCAGAGCCACCTCTCCAGCCCTCAGCTACCTGCCTCCAGGCTGTTTTGTGAGAGGAAAATGCACATCTCTATTTCTCCACAACCTTAGGGTCTGCTTGTTAGAGCAGCTCAGTTTGAACCCTGACTGGGGTCAACAAGTTGCAGGAATGATGTCTTTTCCCAAGGAGGGGCAATTCTAAGGGAGTGTCTTAGAATTGGCACTAAGACAGTAAGTAAGGGGCAGTAAGACATCCTGATCTCCTCCGTTCCCTGCGTTCTCTCTCCTCCTCACCACTAGTGGGAAGCCATCCTTCCGCTGAAGGACACTTCAAGGTTACACTGTGAAAGGTGAATAGTGCTGGTGGATGAAATGTTTGTTTCTCTGTGGGCATGCCTCTCCACAGAACTTGACCTGAGACACAAGAGACCACCAGCTGCATACGTTCCCTGTGGCCCTTTCAGCGGCATCAGTCATGATGTCAGCTGGTTGGAACCAGGACCATGTAGGGTTAGCCAAGAAGGAGAAAAGGGAAGAGAGAGGAAGACTAGGGGAGGCAAACTCCTGGAGATCATCAAAGATTAACTGTAAATGGATTAAAAATCCTGGCCCAGGGAATTGCCATTGTGGCTCAGCGGGTTAAGAAACCGGCTAGTATCCATGAGGATGCGGATTCAGTCCCTGGCTTCGCTCAGTGGGTAAAGGATCCAGCAATGCTGTGAGCTGTGGTGTAGGTCAAAGATGCAGCTCAAATCTGGTGTTGCTGTGGCCGTAACATGGGCCTTCAGCTGCAGCTCCAATTTGACCCCTAGCCTGGGAACTTCCATATGCCGCAGGTGCAGCCCTAAAAAAAAAAAAAAGAAAAAAAAAATCCTTGCCCAGATTTCCTTACTCAAGCTGGATACTCACCCTCTTAGTTGCTGTGAATGTCATCTGCTAACAGGTCCGCATTGTTTCCAGTCTGGAGAACTGCCCCCAGCCAATGGGAGCCTGCTCTTCCAGAGGTTACCCCACCCCCGAAGGAACCCCCAGCCAAAGTCAAGCTGACATGGGGGTACAAAAGGCCAGCCTCCTCACTTCATGGAGGACCAGCTCAGTGGCACAGTTCGAGCTCCTGTGCTCTGTGAGGTTGAGGATTAGGCTGATGCTGGTCTCCAGCTGAGGCCACATCCTTTCTTAATGTCTCCCCCGCCCCCCCTAACATCTTCTTTCCTCCCTCCTTTTATCCAGACAGCACTTCCTCAACATATCACAAGGACAGCTTAGAGCTTTAGAGCTTCCCTCTAAAGCCAGTTCTGGAAATCTCAACCTAGGACAGACTTCTGGGAAAGTAAATAGCAAGAGTATATACTATGGATTGAAATTGATGGGTGATTTTTAGGGATTGGCTACTAATAGGAATGCATTCTTTCTCATCACGTGCGGTACTGGTATTGGCCTCTAGACCTTTCAATGCGTGGTGAAGGGGTTATCCCACATTCACTCAGTTTCTCATTTAACAACGTTTATTGACCATCCGTGATATACATAGATGTGGAGGAAGACCTGGTTCCTATGGTCAAGGAGTATATATTGTAGTAAGAAGGACTTATGCGGAACCACAGACTCTACTCCAGGACAGAACAAAAGATGAATGACAACAAAGTCCAACACATCTGTCTGCAGTGCAGAGAACGGCGTGATAACTGATCTTGACTGAGAGGAAAGAAAGGTGCATGGGGTGGTAGCATTTTGGTAGCTAGAGGATGGAGGGAAGGGCGCTCCAGCAGAGGGAACAACATATAAAAGGCACACACTCCTGGGCTGCACGCCATGTTCTCTGGCATGTTCTAGGAACCATCGTGGTTCCTTTGGTAAATTTGCTTCTTTATGTTCTATCCAGTATGTATTGAGTGGGGTTTTTAGGTTTAACTCCCAAAGGACAATAGTATTTCCCTTATTTGTGAAAATTTGGAAGGAAGCCGATTACAGCCCCAAATATGGATAACCCAACCATTAAGTGTTAGCTTTGGCAGCTACCACAGGTCCTGCTAATGGTAAATGGCCATGGGAATGACAAGAGCCCCTTTTGGCTTCTTTAGCCTTAAGGCAGGAAAAGCCCAGTCCAGTGTCCACTTAAGAACCTCACTCTAGGTAATCACTACCTCTGAGCCCCAAACCTATGAACATCTGCCTCTGAGCCTGCTACCCAGCCTCCCACCCCACTCCAGCAGGCTCACTGCTGCAGCCCGCTTCACGCCTGTTTGCCTCAGGGACAGAGCCTCTTTTATTCATTTTTCTATCCATACGGCACTAAGATTGATGCTTTCCAATCAATGTTTATAAAATTAAATTTGATCTACCTGCTTTGCCAGTCTCCTCCCAGGGAGGAGAATGGATCCAAAGCAAATGAGAAACATTTTTAAAGCAGATGGACAGAATACCTGAGTCGGCTGCAGGCCATGTGACTACCCTCAGAGATGCAAAAAAAAGCATCAGCGGTAAACTTAAGAGACTAAAGGGGGACAGGAGGGTTATCCTAGGAAAGCCAATGATTCCAGACGCTCCAGATCTGCTTCCCACGAGGTGCGTGTGCAATCTGATGGTCCACCTCTGGTGGGTTCTTGTGTTCTTCCTTTGTATCTTTCTCTGCTTTGCTATTTTCTCCATGCCTTTCAATCAGTTCCTCACTTGACTCTCCTCATAGTCTCAGACTCCCAGTCACTTGTCTGTTTCATTATCCCGCCTCTCTCCCTTCTGACTCTCCTCTTGAATTAGCTATAAATAACTAGATCTACATCCATACATAAAAAAGGTTTATGTTTGCTATTCTTTTTTTCTTTTTAAAAACTGAGGCATAACTGACATAGAACATTATATTAGTTTCAGGTGTACAACGTAATGATTGGACATTTGCATATACTGCAACGGGATCACCACAGGAAGTCTAGTTCACATCCATCATCACACAGAGTTCTATTTCTTTTTTCTTGTGATGAGAACTTTTAAGATGTACTCTCTTAGCAACTCCCACAAATGCAGTACAGCATGATTAAGTATAGCCACTCTTATTTCTGAAGATGTGAAAAGAGAATGGGTGGATAAACGGCCTGGGTGGCACCGGTATCCACTCAGGACTTTAAAACACCCACACGTCTTTGTCCTGCTCTTTCTTTCTCCCCCATCAGAGAAGTCTCTTCTTGCTAAACTGCTTCCACGTGGGTTACGGATCTCAGGCCAGGGATCGAACCTGCGTCCTCATGGATACCAGCCTTTTTCGTTTCAGCTGCGCCTCAACCAGTACTTGGCCTCCTTGGCTCTTAACTATCCTGCCTCCTCCGTTGCAGCCTCTTCACTCAGTCTCTGGGCGTGCCCAGGTCTCCAGACCCCAAACCCCCCTCCTCCTTTCCCTGACCTCACACCCTCACGTTCAGCCATCACGGTGCTGCACCCAACTTCTCGAAAATTCCGTTGCCCCCTGTGCCCCCATTTCCTTCCCTCCCTTGCAATCTCTAAGCCCTCCTACTCACCACCCTCCCTCCACCAGGGGAAATTACTCAGGCCCACTCAGCATCCCTACCCAGTGACCTGTTATCAGCTGTTAACCTCAGAGAGGCTTCCGTAGCATCTCACGCAGGTACCACCCCTTCCCCCCCATCCCTTCCCTGGCCCCGCCCTCAACTCGCTAAAGGTGCATCTTCCCAAGGAAGAGCTGTGGGCTTCCCGCCTCTCCCCAGCTCCAAGACCTCACCTGCCCTAGGGTCTGGGCACCATCTCAGGGTACCAGTGAGTGTGAGGTCTAAGGAGAGACATGTCTACGTAAAAACAAGGCTTTTGTAAGGTGTCCCGCATAAACCTGGTTTTTCGCTGTTTAGCAAACAGAGCCTCCTGCCCTGTGTTTTTCCTGTGCCTTTGCTGTGAGACCTCGTTAGGCGAGCAGAGTTCAGCCAGGGAACGCCTGTGTGGGCTCAGAAAATGGTTCAACAGTGCAGGGATGGGTGACTAGTTAACCATGCACCTCCCTCCTACCAAGGACAGCAGAGAAGTGGCCCCCGCCCTCGTGTCCCTCCCTGCCCCATCGAGTTGCCAGGAGAGCCAGAAAGCCAGCCGAGCTGCAATCAGGTATGGTAATGCGCTTCGTTTGCGGGATTCTGTTCAAAAACGAGCACTTAGAATTTGGACTAAATTATGACTCTAGCGGTGTCTTCATAAACGTCCTTCTCTAAAGAAGAATTTGTAGACTTCCGGGGAAGCATAACACCTCGACGTTAACTTTTCTTCCCTCAATAATAATAATAACTATTATTATTTTTGAAAGTGGGTGCAAAATGTTGAAAAGTCAGAAAAGCTGAAAGTATGGTGAAACTCCACGTGCTCATCTCCATCAAGTATTAATATCTGCCAGATTTCTTTCCTCTCTATTTGTATACATATTTTTGTTCTTATTGAACTATTGAAAGTAAGTTGCAAACATCATGACATTTCAATCCTAAATACCTGAGCACGTATCTCCTAAGAATAAGGACATGCTTCTATTCAATCCCAATGGCATTGTTACACCTAAGACTATAAACAATCATTCCATAACATTATCCAATAACCAAGCCATAGTCAAAGTTTCTCAGTCATCTTAAAAATATATTTTAGAGCTTTGTTTTCACCAAATCAGGATTCAGCTGGAATTCACACATTGCATTTGGTTATTATTTCTCTTCGGCATATTAGAAATGGCTTACTGAAATAAAATTAACATTTAATTTTAATGCATCCATTTTAAATGTTTTGATGAGTACCTTGCAACAACCACCGAAATACGGAAAATATTCCCTCATGCCCTCTTTGCAACCATTCGCTCCTATACCTCCCACCTCAGGCAACCACTGGTTTGTTTTTTATCACTATAGATAGCTTTGGGTGGCTGAGAACTTCATAAATCAAATAATACAGTTTATTTCTTTTGTATGTGGCTTCTTCTGCTAAGCGCGTTTTTGAGATTCACCCATGTTGATGCACATATACGTAGTTTGTTCCCTTTTTATTGCTGAGTAATATTCCATTTTATGAATATACCAGTTTGTTTATCATTCACCCATTAATGAACATCTGGATTGCTTCCAGTTTTAAGCTATTGGGATTCAAGCTGCTCTGAGCATTCATATATAGCTGTTTTTTGTGTGTTTTCATTTCTCTTGGGTAAAAATCTAGATGTAAAATTACTAGATTATACAAGAAGTGTATGTTTAACTTTATAAGAAACTGCCAAGCTGTTTTTCAAAGTGTTTATAATGTTTTAGACTCTTACCAGGAATATATGAAAGTATTTTCTCCACATCTTCACCGATGCTTATATTATCAATCTTTTCACTTTTTTTCCATTTTACTGGGTGTGTGGTGGTATCTCAGTGTGGTTTTAACTTACATGCCCCTCATAACTAGAGATGCTTTACATCTTTTCATGTGTTTATTGCACATATATATATATGTTCTTTTTGTGATGTGTGTGTTCAAGTATTTGCCCGTTTAAAAATTGAATTTTACTTTTATTATTGACTTGTACATATGAGTCCTTTGCCAGGTTTATGTATTACAAATATTTTCTTCTAGTTGGAGACTTGACTTTTTATTTTTTAGTGGTATTCTTTTTGAAGCAAAGAAATCTTTGATTTTGATGAAATCCAGTTTATCAATATTTTCTTTTAAGATTGGTGCTTTTTCATGTCCTGTCTAAGAAATCTTTGCATACCCCAGGGTTGTTCTATGTGTTATTCTAGAAGGTTTGTTGTTTTAGTTTTTACATATAGGCCTAGACTCCATTTAGAGTTAATTTTTATATGTAATGTGAGATAGAAATTAAGATTTATTTTCACACATATATTCAGTTGTTCTAGCACCTGTTGTTGTTGAAAAGACTCTTTCCCCCACCCAGTTCCACCTTTGCAAAAAAATAGAAAATAAAAATCCATTGACCATATACTTATGGATCTCCTTCCAGATTCTATTCTAGTACATTCTTTATGTCAGTGTCTTGGTTGAATTCAATGTTTCACAAATGTTTCACAGTTGCTCTTTTTCAAAATTAATTTGAGTCTTCTGGTCCTTTACATTTTCACATACATTTTATAGTAAACTTCCCATTTTCTACTTTTAAAAATGACTATAGCAATTTTGATTGTGAGTGTATTGAATCTACAAATCTGTTGGGGAGAACTGACGTTTTAACCGTACTGATTCTCCCAATCCATGAACGTGGTAAATCCGTCTGTTTATTTGGAGATTGCTTAATTTCTTTCAACAAACTTTTGTAATTTTCAGTACACAGTTCATATATTTATATATAAATGTATCTGAAAACATTGGTTTTTATGTTATAGTAGTATTTCATTTTCCAGTTAATCGTGCTGAATACAGACATGCAGTTGATTTCTGTATGTTGACCTTGTGTTTTGCATCCTTGCTAGACTTACTTTTTGGTCTTAGTAGCTTTTTTTTTGTTGAATCCTTAGGATTTTCTATGGTCACGGTCATGTGTTACTTCTTCCTTTCCAATAAGTATCCCTACCCCCCCGCTGCTTGCTTTTTTGGACTGGCCAGGACCACAGCAAAATGTGGAATAGAAATAGTGAAAGAAAACTTCCTTTCTTGTCTCTGACCTTAGGAGGAAATAATCAATCTTTTACCAAAAAGTATGATGCTAGCTAAAAGTCAGTAGACACAGAAAAACATTTTACAAAATTCAGAATCCATCCATAATGAAAACTCACAGTAAATATGGAATCAAGCCAGAGGCATCTCTGTTGTCTTTCTTTATAGATTGTTGAGTTTTGTTTTCACAGGCAGTTAATTTCTATGTGGATTAACTTGATTTTTTTTCCAAGACTTATTTTTAAGCTTTGTAGCAGCAGCTTAGCTAGAGTAGATTAGCTCTAATGCTGAAACGTGACCTCTCTGGTAGTCTATTCAAAGCCCTCCATGTTCAACGAGGCTTTTCCATTCTGGTCGGTCAAAACTCAAGCATCTCCCAACTCTGTGGGCTCTAGGAGTTATCCTTATGGTTCCCTGATATCCTTTCTTTCATGGTTGGTTGTTTTTTAAACCAATTTGCAGTGTCTCCTGCTACACATGCACATCTTAGTGTTTAGCCTCATATACTCAAAGGGAGCCTCGTGGCCTAAAACTCCGTCTCTGTTTAGTTTCTTCCTCTATCCTGCAAATGCCAACTGCCTATCTTCCCCCTCATTGCCATTCAGTGTCTGTCTGATCAGCTCACTGAGAACTCTCTGTTCAGTTTGCCTGCCCCTCACTGGGTGGGGATCCAGCAAATGCCTTTGGTAGAAAGCCTAGGTGATTGCAGGGCTCACTTTGTTTCCTTTCTCTCAGAGTCCAGCCCTGTGCTGCCCAATTATTTAATGTCTGAAAACAATTATTTCATATATTCTATTCAGTGCTGTAATTGTGTACAGCAGAATGGCTAGGCAGTACTACTTACTCTGTCATCAGTGGAAGCAGAAGAGTCATTGGTCACTTTTAATTTAGAACGAGGGTCTAAACTTCTTCCAAAGGGCAAGGGAGGAAATATTTCAGGTTTCCAGGCCACTCTATTTCCGTTGCAATCAATTAACTATGTCTTTGTAGCACAGAAACAGCAGTAGACAATCCATAAGCTAATAAGCATGACTGTGTTCCAATAAAATTTTATTTACAAAAATCATACAGCTGACCTGCTGATCATCATTTGGCAGTCTTTAATCTAGAACAGTACCTCTGCCCATTTTTCCTCCATGATATAGGCTCTTTTGAGAGTCCAAGCCAGTCATCTTATTGGATTCCCCAAATTCTAGATTCATCTAGTTATCCTCTTAAGGATTCATTCTTTCATCCTACAAACTGTTAATTAGATCAAGAGGCTTCATGAGAGTCCAGCTAAATATTTTGGGGCAAGAATCATGTCTTAGGTAATGCTAGAAATATTAACTTTTGAAAAAGCATCATCTAAGTCGACTGATGAATTCATTCACTCACCCATCCATCACCCATCCATCGAGGTTCTGTGATGTGCTCACCCTCAGCCATGTGTGATGTAAAGTGCTCCGAGGGATACAGTGATGTGGTCCAGTCTGCCCTGGGTGGTTGGATGACAGAAAACACAGTGCTAGAAAGGCCAGTGCCTCGCTCTATCTTTCTGCGCCAGAGCCGGAGGGCTCGCTTTATCAGAAATAACTTGTAAAAATACAGCTTCACCACCCTCTCAGACTCAGTGAAACAGAAGCTCTTGATGGGGTCCAGAAATCTGCATTTTAACTAGTTCCATTGTTAGAAGAAGCCAAAGGAAAGCAGGTTCTGATGAAAGATAGTTCCTAAGGGGAGAAGCCATCCACCTTGGAGCAGGCTGCATGGGCCTCTGATTTACCATCTGGTCTACCAGAAAGGTCGCCATACTGGACAGGCCAGGAGTCAGGCAGTCCTGCAGTTATAAAAGAGAAAGCATCCTGTCCTCAGGGACTGTGGTGATTTCAAAATATGCCACAAATTCTTTGGGACTCCTCCCTTCCAGTGGTGGAAGTTAATTCCTCTCCCCTTGAGTGTGGGCCAGGTTGAAGGACTTTGTTTCTAACCAAGAATGTGGTGGAAAAATGATAATGGACCACCTCAAGGCTAAATTCTGACGAGCACTGTAACTTCCTCCTTGCTTTGTCTTCAATCTCTTGCGCTGAGAAAAGCCAGGCATCATATTGTGAAGACACTCCAGCAGCTCTGTGGCTGCCCCCATGGAAACAACTGAGGCCTCCTGCCTACAGCCTGCATCACCTTGCCAGCACCTGTGCGTGACCACCTCAGAAGCGGGCCCTGCAGCCCCCATCAAGTCAAGGCAGAGCACCAAGGCCCTGGCTAACATCTTGACTGCAACCTCATGAGACCGTAAACCAGAACAACCCACCTGAGCTGCTCCTGAATGACCCACAGAAACAAGTGAGATACCATATGTTTTTTCACTGAGGGATTGTTTTGCAGAATAGGTAATTGATAATACAAGCACATCACACATAGTTTTATGACTACTGCTGGGGTGGTGCCAGGGAGCCCCATCCGCCGCTCCCTCTGAGACAGCTGGAGGACGTGACAGTGCAGGGCTCTGCATGCTTTCGTGTTGGACACATGGATTGTCTCAATTGGCTGCTGAGTGCACAGTGAAACTTCCACTCAGAAACCTATGCCAGGCCTCCTAAGAATCAGGACTTGGGGCATCTACCCCCTGGGTGAACTATGTTTGGAGATGACACCATTGCCCCTTCCTTGCCCACAGAATATTCTTTTGAGTCTTCTGTCTGAATGGAAGGCAGCTTGGCAGCCCCACTGCTGGCTGAGGAACCGGGTTTTTCAGTGTAGAGCCAACAGCACATGTGGGTATCAAAACTGCCACTTTTGTTTCATTCACACCATGTTCTAGCAAAACCAGCTGACTGCCATGATTTTGAAAAATAATGAAACAATGCTTTGGTGCCAAAATACTCTAGTCAACTCTATAGGACCTATGAAGAACGGTTAAAATTTAAGGGATCCTCAATATTTTTTTGGTTTAGAGTGAGTTTAGGGGTAAGGGAGCAAAGGACAGTATTGTGATATTTTCTCATTGGTTTAATTTTTGTATACCTACCTACTCTCTGGTAGGTACAAGTGAAAAGTTACTCTGCTTGCATCAAGAAAGATTTGAGTTACATTTTTTTTAAAAAAAATTAAACTATAACTCAGTCAATAATAAGCAAAGAATATAAACATTTCACAGAAAAGAGGATTCGAAAGGCTCTTAACCTTAGAAAAGATTCTCAATCTCATTCATGGGTAGAGACATGTAAATGAAAACTGACCTGAAATACAGATTAGCAAAAATTCAAAAGATGGATTCAGATAACACACTGCAGTGATGAAGCTATCAGGAAATAGGCGCTCTCATGTGTGGCTAATGAGAGTGCAAAATGGCACACAGCTTGTGGAGGAGAATTGCACCATATCTAACAAAATTTCATACATGTCTACCTTTCAAAGTAGTGATGTCGTTTCTAGACGTTTGCCCTGAAGATGCACCTACTCAAATAAAAAGCAACATAGGCACAAGGTTATTCGTTGTGACATTATTTGTAATGTTAAAAAATTAGCAACACCCTCAATGCCCAGGAGGAGAGGAATGTTTGAACAAACTGAGATATTCAAGGTACTGTGTAGCTAATAAAAAAAAACTTGAGAAAGATCTCACAGAGTGATTTCCAAGAGATATTTATTAGCAAGGCACTGGGCAGCATTTACTAGTATACAAATAAATAACTAAAAATGCTATATGTTACACAGTATATATTAAATACATATTACGATGTATTAGTATATACTGCAACATTATGTACTATAATATATATTAGCATATATGTTGCAATATGTATTTATATATGAAAATATACATTATGTGTGTATATGCATAAAAATTATATGTATATAGACATATGTATAGATATACATATATTCGCACACACATATCTGTATGCATATATATGTATGTATGTATGTATGTATGTATACATATACACCAAAAAGGAAACCTTAAAAGAAAGGAAATACCTGAAAAGTAATAAAAATAATGAGGAGGAGGATGTGGAACAGAGTAGATGAGAAAGGGGTGGAACCAAGTCTTGTCTAGTGGACCTTTTCACATAGCATGTGTTTTCTGTGTTCAAAAATAAAATTAAAAACAAAATTATCTCAATATTTAATATAAACAGGACTAAATGATCCTAATTTTGTATCAAATCAGTAATATAAAGCAAAGAAAAATCAGTATTTAAATGGCTTTCCACACAGTCACAGTACTCTGTGTTTACATATGTGCTTAGCAAGATATATTTTCAAGATCTTTTCCTCAGTAGTTTTAACTGTAGCAATATTGCATTGTAATTCAAAGAGAGAGAATTCCCAAGCCAGTCACCTACTCTGGAAAGAGGAGCCTCTTACAGAGTGGGGTGGTGCTTCTGGCTCCCTTCCAGAGCCCAAGGGCAGCTTGGAGATGGACCAGGATGGAGCAGGGCAGTGGCTGCCCATGGTCACACCCAGCCAGGTGCGAAGGTGCCACCCGGTGCCCAGCTGTGAAGGACACAGGCCCTCATCTGGCTCTGCCAGATTCAACTGTAGGATTGATGACAACTGTCACTATTCAGAGAGCGGGGAGGAGTCACGGAGACCAGAGAGGAAGCAGGTCAGCCTGTCCTGGCCCCTGCAGCACTGTGCTCGGGCCCCCACCCTGCAGGCTCCTACAGGACAACTCCAGCTGGACAAATAAGCTGGGAGAGCAGAGCTTCGGGACCTGAGGAGGCAGATCTTGGAGGCAACTTAATGCCTAAGGCCTGAAAAGAAGACAGGAACACCAGAGGGGGTCTGGTGATGCCTAGGGGACTTGACAGATAAGGAAATGGCTACTTGCTATGCGAGGTCGTTGCCATCAGGAGGACCCTGAGTTTGAGGAAGAACCACAGCCTCGGTAGGGCCTGGCCCAGAACTTCCCCCAGCCTCTCCATCATGCTGGGTCCCCGCCCCTCCATCTCAAGGATGACACAGACCTCCGCCTGTGTGAAAACCCCTAATAAAGAAGCCATTTGGCCCACCCAGCACCTGTAGGCGGAATCTACTCTCTCGTCCAAAGGGCTTTAAGGAAATGTCCCATGAGTGATGGGGCACATGACAGCAGTGGTGGCTCACCCATGCCCGCTCAATCACCCTGTCCAGGTTCTGCCCCTTCAGGCCTGAGCAGCCACGGGAGAACACACAGAGCAGTTCAATTGCTTCCCACCTCCCTGCCCGCCGCCGGAGGGAGGGCGTGAAGTCGCCCTGACTCCTAGCATTGGCCCCACTCAGCCAGAGGGTTAGGGCGCCCCCACTGGGTGAAGCAAAGTGCAGACAGCATGTCCAAGCAGTCACATGCTTCACTCAGCAGGCATCTCCCCCCGCCCCCCAAAGCATTCCTTACTAGCCAAAGCTGCATCCAAGGCCTTCCACTTTGTTCCTGTTGGGGGACTTGGGTTGGTGGCAGCATGCATGATACTCCAGGAATCCCAGGTATGCAAGATCCTCATGGCATGAGGCAGACCAACTATGCCTGGTTGCCCACCAACAGCCAGAGGACATTTCACCCCTCCGGCCCGTTCACCACCCCTGCAGTGTGCTTCCCAACTTCTCTTGCCTTTGGAGAAGCTTCTACACCGAAGCTCAGGGATCAGGGTTTCCTATCTCCTGCGTGGCAGCTGGCAGAGCCCAGCCCCCCACACTGACCCGTCCATCCAGGGCTGAGAGGCACTGAGAGCCAGGGGCCCTGCCGAGGTGGTTATCACACTACCATCCCCTTGGACCACTCAGGCATGTTCCCTGGCAATCCAACCAGAGTTTCCTCCCCTCTGCCTCATCAACCTCTTCCAACACCACACATGCTTGCTTTCATTAATGGTCCAAGGGTCCCAGTCTGGAAATACAGGAGGAAAGGGCAGGTGACACGACCCTGCCTTTGTTCCCCCACTCCCTTGGGACTCTCCCATGAATCACGTGCAGAGTTGCCTACAAGGCTAAGACTGGGCAACCATTCGAAGTCCCATCACTACTGGAGGCTGGCTGTGAACCCCCATCTTCCCCTTCAAGGACCCTTAGCACAGGCTGGAATTGTAAACAGGACACTCCAGAGGGCCATGAAGTCACAAACAAGGAGCTCATAAGTCCAGATTATCTAGCCCACAAGGTATTGCCTCCACAGTTTCCCTCTCTTGTCCTCACAGGCAGTTTACCAGATTCCCAGATGATAAACTTCATCCCATGGATATTTGGATGCATGAGGCTAGACTGAAATGGGACTCGGGAAGTTAACTCTTTCAACAGTTTTCTTGGTTCTGATCATCGTGGATCCTTGCAGTTCCAACCAACTGCCATCTCTCTTCGCTCACCTAAGGCTACGGTCTGAGGTTACTTTTTATCTCTGGATCATTCCTTTCCTCTAACCTGCCCTGGAGTAATGACCTCCTTCTGGAGAGACCCTCCACTCTCATGGCGTCAGTCCTCTATGTTTTGTTTTTGTTGTTGTTTTTTCGTTTTAGGGCCGCACCCACGGCACATGGAGGTTCCCAGGCTAGGGGTCTAATCGGAGCTGAAGCTGCCGGCCTATACCACAGCCACAGAAACATATGATCCAAGCCATGTCTGTGGCCTACACCACAGCTCACAGCAACGCTGGATCCTTAACCCACAGATCGGGGCCAGGGATCGAACCTGTGTCCTCATGGCTCCTAGTCAGATTTGTTTCTGCTGCACCACGAGGGAACTGCCTCAGTCCTCTATGTTTTAACGATACCAGAAGGCCAACAGTGACATCACACGAGGTTGTCACAGAGGCCACCTTAACTCTTCCTGCCCTTTTCCTTATCCTACTCCAACTTCTGAGGTGGAAATTGGATGACCACGTTCTTGCCTTCCTCCTTGGCTTCCATCCTCTGAAAACGGCTTCGTTGGCCTGCCCTCATCCTCCACAGCTCATAGAAACACCAGAGACACCTTACCTCATCAAAAATTCCTTCCATTTCAGTAGAATTTGTTGATTGGGTTAGTCCCGTTAGCTGATCCCAGGAGAGCAAAAGACTTTACAAGAAGGGGTTTTCATAGTATAGAGGCAGCATGGTAGCACCTGGCCTGAGTAGTTCCACCTGAAGTTGCAGATTGTGGCACTCTTTTCTATAAGGGGTGGGGGACATCAAACCTCCCAACAACATTGGAGGAAAGTCTGGAGTAAGATTTCTTATGCTCCTGATGATAATGTTTGGTGTTCAAAACCAAGTAACACATGCAAAGCTGCTCATCATTATTAGTCATGAGAGAAGATGAAATCAAAACCAGAATGAGATACCACTTCATAATAAGATGACAATAAATAGTAATAATGGAAAATAAGTGCGGGTGAGGATGTGAAAGAATTGAACTTTCATACCTTGCTGGTAGGGATATAAAAAGGTGTAGAAGGGGGAAACAGCGTTCAGCTTCTCAAAAACTTAAAGTGAACATACGATCCAGCAATTTCATTTCTAGCTATCTACCCAAAAGAATTGAAAACAGGTCCTCCAACAAATACGTGTACAGGAAGGCTCATAGCTGCACTAGTCACAGCGCCAGAAAGTGGACACAAACCAAATGTCCATCATGAATAAACTGGAAATATGCATGCAATGGAATATTATTCAGCTCCAAAAAGGAATGAAGTCCTGATCCATATTACGGTGTGGGTGAATCTCAGTCATGTGCTACATGAAAGAAGGCAGACACAACAGTTCCCATATTGTATGATCCAGTGTATATGAAATACTCAGAAAAAGTCATCTCTAGAGACAGAAGCAGCTTGGAGGTTGCTGGGGGTGGCGAGTGACTACTTACTGGGTATGCAGTTTTATTTGTGGGGGATGAAAGTATTTTGGAATGAATGGGGTGTTGGCAGTATAACATTGTGAATGTGCTAAATGCTACTGAATTGTTGCCCTGAACGTGGTTAATCTTATATGATTAATTTCACCTCAAAAAAAAAAAAGTTAACATATATAAAGAAAAAAAGAAAGAAAACAGGTAACAGCCCACCAGATGGATTTTCAGAAGCTGTCAATCTTTGCCAGAACCTTGATGGGCAAAGGATACATCTTCCTTTGATCTGTCCTGACTCTGCTACCTGTGATTTAGTCCTGCAATAAGCATCTCATGCTTAGGGACCCTTTTCAATGCCGAGGCTTCATCAGTTCCCTCTTTGGCTGAATCCTGCAGAGACTGACGGAGGCAGAACAGACTTCCCCAACCAGAAGGTCAAACCTATACCCAAGCATTTCCAGCGGCCACTGACATTTACAAGCATATAAAAGCAAAATGCCCAGTTATAAACCCTAACTCCGAGCCCTTAAAAAGGCTCTTGATTATATATGAGAACTCACAAGTGTTCAAAACTAATTCTGCCTGGAAGTTTCAGCTTAATCATTTTAAATAACAGCAGAAGGAAGTGGTGATAATCTACTCTTTGTTTGAATTTTAAAATGTGAATAATTAACCTTCCAGGGGGAAAAAAAAGCAGAATTTTAAGAGCAGTTCAGTCCAATAAATATCCAGTTAAGAAATAGACTGGTACAGCCTGTTACCCCTGATTTATTGTGGCGGCAATTCCCATCAAATCAGTCATTGCTCCGGTCAAACTATTGGAGCATTAACGCCCTTTACATTCTGCCTTCAGGCACTTAAATGCTGGATAATACTGATTTTTGTGGGGATTATGGCTTGTGTAAAAGGCATAAAAATTTCACATTTTTGCTACATCAAATTTTGTTACCAAACTTCTACTTTCCTAAGAGACCTCAGATCCTAAACATCAGTTTGTCCCAGGTAGAACTGATAATATATAATGACTATTTTTTAAGGTTTATACCTAGAAGTAAATACTTATTATTGCACCTGACTATACAAATGGTTTTCTTCAGCAGTAGCCTGATAAGGATAAAAGTTGGTGGTCCACACAGTTGGGCAGCTTATAATACAGAAAGACACATTTGGAGTTCCCGTCATGGCGCAGCAGAAACAAGTCCGACTGGGAACCATGAGGCTGCGGGTTCAATCCCTGGCCTTACTCCGTGGGTTAAGGATCTGGCGTTGCCATGAGCTGTGGTGTAGGTTGCAGACATGGCTTGGATCTGGTGTTGCTGTAGCTCTGGCAGAGGCTGGCAGCTGTAGCTTCTGTTAGACCCCTAGACTGGGAAACTCCATATGCCTTGGGTATGGTCCTAAAAGGACAAGAAAGAAAAGAAAAGAAGAAAAAAATAAAGAAAGAAGAAAAGAGAAGAAGAAGAGGAAGGAAGGAAGGAAAGAAAGAGAAAGAAAGGAGGGAGGGAGGAAGGAAGGAAAAAGAAAAGAGAAGGAAGGAAAGGAAAAGAAAAGAAAGAAAGAAAAAAGAAAAGAAAAGAAAGAAGGGGGGGAAGAAGAAAAAGAAAGGAAGGAAGGAAGAAAAGGAAAGAAAGAGGAAGAAAGAAAGAAAAGAGAAAAGAAAAGAAAAGACATATCCTTCCTGAACCTCTCCAGGGGAATCAAGTTACCAAAATATCCCAAGAAATTTCTTCTCCAAAAGTGTCACATCTCTATAGAAGGCTTTTAGGGTATCAGCATGCTGGCAACTGTCCCAGCATCAATTACCAAATTATTCTAACTACCTTCTTTCAAAATGAAAAAAAAAAAAAAAGAAGAAAAAGAAGAGGAAGAGGAAGAAGGAGGAGGAGAGGGAGAGGAAAGGGAAGAAGAGGAAGAAGAAATAAAGAACTGAGGAGCTCCATCTGGTTCCTCCGCCCCTGAAGCAATTAACATTGGCAACCCCATGGAGCAAGCTAAACATTAACCACTGCTTTTGGCTGGCCTTTGACAGCACAGGGTAGAACCTGGCTTTCAGAAATCAGATGGTTGGGTTCAAAACCCAGCCTCACCATTTAGAAGCAATGTGACCATGAATAAGTTCATCAGCCTCTCTGAGCCTTTGTTTCTTCATCCGCCCATACAAACGACCCCACCCACCGACCTCTGGGAGTAGCAGGTCTCCAGGAGAGAACCAGCTTAAGTTCCCAGCCACAGGTGCTCTGCCCGCCCCCCCGCCCCCCATGGTCTGAAGTACTGACAACTTAATCTGCAAGGTTTGTTACTGATGTCGATGCTGTACCAGGAAATTGGGACATAGCCGATGCTACTGTGCTTTTTTTTTATTAAAAAACAAATTAAATAAAATAGTGATTGATTCTATATAAAATTGAACTGGAGTCCACGGTTCATGGTGGAGAAGGCTCAGAAGATGGAGACAAGGATGTGGTGGCAGCGGTTTCTTTTTCTTCGTATCTGGGAGGCAATTCGGATGAGAGAGAGGGAGTGTGTGAGGTCTCAGAGGTTGGAGCAGTCCCAGAAATAGTATATATAGAGTCACAATCTCTCTCAGAGGTCACACCTTGGCCCTCAGGAGGCGGAGTCCTACAAAGAACAAGAGAGAACATGAAAGGGAGCAGAGGGAATCCGTCACACGCCTGCAGTACTAGGTTCTTTTCGCATGTTTAATTAGATGCATTTAGAAGCATCTGGAAGGGTCTGCAGAGTAATTTCTTCCATATTCTATCTTGCATAGATACGTTTTGACTTTTTTTTGTTTGTTTGTTTTTTTAGGGCCACATATGGAGGCATATGGAGGTTCCCAGGCTAGGGGTTGAATTGGAGCTGTAGCCTCCTGCCTTCACCACAGCCACAGCAACACTGGATCCTTCACCCACTGAGCAAGGCCAGGGATCAAACCTGCGTCCTCATGGATGCTAGTCAGAGTCACTTCCACTGAGCCATGATGGGAACTCCCATTTTGACTTCTTACCCCTTACTGTCCTTAGGGCTGATTGTAACATTAAGACTGTCCCACTCCTGTTGTCATTCCCCTTGTCATTGAAAAGACATAGGGTACAAACGTATAGATGCCTTCTGAAAGGAACATACACGCAGTTACTCCGCTACTTCATCTTCTGAGACAACTAACAGAAGGAAGATAAGCTTATACCAATAGAAAATTAAATCGTTCAAGCCAAAAACTTGAAGGGGAGCAGGAAAGCATACTGGTTAATGGACGGGCTCTGGCAAAGGGCAGACCTGCATCTCTGCATTTCTTCTCTGCTGCTTTCCAGCTGTGTGACCCCCAGCAAATTCGTTAACCTCTCTAAACCTCCGTTTCCTCATCTGTAGAATGGGGGGTGATGACAGCACCTACCTTCTTTGTAGCCATGTCATGAGGTAATGTAAGAAAAGCCAGACTCAGAAGTTCCCATTGTGGCTGAGCGGTAATGAGCCCGACTACTATCCAGGAGGATGTGGGTTCGATCCCTGGCCTTGCTCAGTTAGTTAAGGATCTGGAGTTGCCGTGAGTTGTGGTGTAGGTCACAGACACGGCTCAGATCTGGCATGGCTGCGGCTGTGGCATAGGCCAGCAGCTGCAGCTCCTGTTTAACCCCTAGCCTGGAAGCTTCCATATGCCTCAGATGCAGCCCTAAAAAAAAAAAAAAAAAGAAAAAGAAGAAAGAAAGAAAAGCCAGACACTGGCATAGGAACAGCAGCAGGAGTAGTTCTAAGTAGCAGTTGTAATAGCCATTTAATTTAGGGCTCTGGGAAGTTCGTCATTGGAGAAAAGAATACAAAAATTCGCTAACAGAGTTCTTCACATGTCCAGAACCTAACCTCCCTTTCATCCACACAGGGAAACCCCTACCTCCATCCCTGGTCAGGTCTCCAGCTTACCACCTGATCTGAAGCACAAGAGCATGGGCCTTAAAACATGAATGACCCGGTAAGGCAGTACTGCCCCCAGCATCTCCCGGGTCCTGCTTCTTACGGCTTTCAAAAAATGCACATCTCAGGGTCTCAGAAGTCCATTTTCCCCCAAGTCCTGCCCATCCCTCCCACTCTGCCCTGTGACATTTGCCAGCCATCCTTCCTTTCCTTCCCACGCCCTGGTTTCCATTCAAGCAGGTAGAGAGCCTTTTCTGGGCCCACTCACCCTTTCCCAGAACACCTTCCCCTCCTCTCCGTGCACTCCCCGCCAGTCCCTGCTGCCTTGCCCTCTCGGCTTCAGCATCCTCTCAGCCCTTCCACCTCCAGCAGCTCATCTTGCTCCCGAGACCCGGCCCATGTGGTCCACAGCCGAGGCTCAGGCCTCGCTGCTTTCCCTCCAGCACCGGCTCGCTGTCTTCTCCCCGCTGCCACGAGCACCTCTGTCGTGGTCATTCCCTGTCACTCCCCCTTGATATCGTGATCTCTGCGCTTCTTGACTGTTGTCCTCCTCGCCAGATTCCCTCCCTTGCTAACCACCCAGGCTCCTGTCACCTGGGGCAAAGCACTGAGATTTACGCTGTTTAATCTGACCCCAGGCCCACCTCCATATCTGTGGCATGTCGTGGGAAGCATGGGGGCTGGGGCGGGGGTGATGCTTGTATTTCTCTTCATTCAATCCAAGAAGATGCTGAGGCCCGGAAGACAAATTCATATGAAGGGGAAAACCTCAGTGGGGCCAAGTCAGGGTGCAGCCGATTTCAGCTAGTCAGCTCAAATACCCCCAGTAGATACTGAAACCTCCTGTACCTGCTGGAGGTCCCCGGGACCCGCGCACCTCCCCACAATCTAAAGGAGCCAAGCCCAGCTGAGCTGGGGCCTCCCAAGTTCGGTTCTCGTGCTCAGCTGGCTGATGGGTTGTTCAGCAATTTGCAAATCAGCCCTGCTACGAGCACAGAAATGCCTGGAGAAGACTTCCGGTTAACCCGGCATCCCCACTTTTATCACTGTTGACTTGCGTGCAGCCCAAAGTTTCCTGAAAGGTATTGTGACTATTAAGGTAATAACTCTGACCTAATATAAGCAAAAAAGATGCTCATACTTGGATGGTTACACCCGTACCATGGCCTTAAAGCGGATGTGGCCTGAATGGAGGCACCGGCTTGCAAAGGTCAAACGTTCCTACCCTTGAAGTTCACACGGAGCGTCTTACCCATAGTGAAAAATACTGTAATACGAAGGTGGACTTTCGTTTGGAAGCAAATCATCAGCGCCAGGACCTTGAGACGCTGCAGCAGCCGAAGTCTCAGGAAAATAAGGTGGTGGAGGGGGTGGGAATATTATCACAGCATCGCCTGAGGAAACAGAACATTTCGTGGAAGACAGATAAGTAATACATGCAAGCAAAAGAGCAAGAGCCAAAGAAATTAATTCTGTATTTGGCCCCCAAGGTCAAGGTCACCTCTGCTGACTCTAGAACTTAAAAGTGAGCCTATCGGATTTATAGAGATGGATGGTAGGGGCTGCCGGAGGCTGGAGGCAGGGGCAGCTGGAGTTACTGTTTCATGGGAGCAGAGGTGATGTTCTGAATCGTGAAAAACTGGAAATTGACAGTGGTGATGCCTGCCAACACCGTGAATGTTCTTAATGCCACTGTCCATTTAAAATTATTAAATTTGTAAAGTTTATGGTATGTCTATTTTATCACATTACAAAAAAAATAGTGGGTCTATATTTCCCAGCAAGTCTGAGCTAAAGCACTCCTGGGGCCTTTGCTACCACTCCCTCTTACCTCTCCGGGGATGTCTACTGCTGTGAAGCTTTTCTCATTTGCAGCTTACAATTTGAATTCTCCAAAAGTCAGCTGCTGGAGAAGGTGCCTTTGTCCATCAAAGGCAGTTTCAGCCTCCGAACAAAGGACAGCACAGCCACACTACAACCCATCCTCATCCCTATTTCTGCAGCTGTGGCTTATGCTCTTGCAGAGTTTTTCATTGTTTGTTTTTGCATTTCTTGCATTTCTGTTGTTACTGTTCACTCCAGAACACATCCCTGTGTTTGGGGGAGGAGCACTAGGGATCAGATGCAAGCTCTAATTTGTACCCCGATTCCCATACAGAATGCACTAGATGAGTTGCCCAGAATATTCTAGACGTGTGGCAGCATCATCAGGAAGAGGTCTGAGGGTGGCCTCTGACAGGTTGACAGCACCAAATGACAGCTCGGGAAAGATGAAGGAGGAATGAGGACTTGACTTCCCTGCAGGGAGGAGACTGGTTCGAACTAGCGGCAGATCTGATGCTTATCCAGGTCGCTGCAGCCTTTTCTAAACCTCCCAGGGTTCCACGTGCCCATTAACTACCCCAGCAGGGCCCTGAACAAGTTGCATGCCCTCTCAAGGCCTCAGCCGCCACATCTGTCAATTGCAGGCCATGACTGCACCTGCCTTGGAGGACAAGTGGGAGCACTGGCTTTGTGCGCAGGGTGAAGACGGCGCTGAGCACGAAACAAGCTCTCTGGCTGTAGCACAGCCTCAGGGGGTCTTCCTTCACACCCATCAGCAAGGGGCACCTATCTGCATGTCCAAAGAAACACTCCCAACTGGAAGTCTGGCCCATGGTCACCTCCCCCCCGCCTCCCTGAGGTAACTTAGCCTGGCAGAGAATGCATTAATTCTGTCTTTCCTTCTGCAAGGAGACAGTGATTCGAGCTTAAAATCTGCATCACCAGCTGAAGCTTGAAGAAGCCTAACGGTTGTCTTGGGATTCTCATTTAATTTTTTCGGAAGGTCTTGGTAAGGCAGAGGAGGGTAGGTTGAAGGTAGGTTACATTACACATTATAGAATGAGGGGGCTGGGAATAAGCCTCTAAGCAGACCACTCACCTACTGAAGCAGACAAGAAAGGGCTCAAAGCCCTTTATCTCTGAGGCTTATTTATCCCTCTGCCGGCCCTCTTGTTCTCCCCAGAAAGAAGTCCCATCCCCTGAGTTCCCCTTTCCACTATGTCCTGCAGGACTTGACATCCTCTGTGAAGTGACCACACACCAGTTTGTGCATCCAGGGTCCAGCCCTAGGTGTGCCTGCAATGCAGCTATTATGCATCTTCATTTATGCATAATAATTTTGTCCTCCATTCTGGGGAGAGAGCTGCCTCTTATCACCCCAGTTTCCCTCATCAGCCAGAACTGACCATTGACGGACAATGTCTGGTGTCTTATCAATTGTGCTGAAAGGCATGATTTTAAAAATAAAAACCCTATTCCATATTATCAAAGGCAAGAAAGACAAGGAATTAGGGCACCAAATTTTCACAGGTTTGATAGGACTTACAGAGTTATGTGGAAAAGATTTTAAATGATGCAGTGCTAATTACAGACCCCCCAGAAGTCACTGCACCCCAGCACCAGCCCTGCTCCCTGCTACCCCCCAATTCCAGCCACGAGGAGGGAGGCTGGGCCTCGAAACTCCCTGATAGTAAACCCAGTGGGCACACCTCAAAGTGCCCAAACCAAGTAGAAGATCGTGAGAGTATTTTCTTGGGCCCTATTGTATTCCTCAGAAAGACTGAGATCATCTATAGTATTGGGTGAGCCCTTCTGTCATGTAACAGCTACTCAGGACACTTGGCCAGAGATGAAACCAGTGGAAATGGAATTCCATCAAGGGCCAGGGAAGGGCACTGTGCAAGGGCCATAGCATATGCTTCCATTAGAATCCTGGCTCTGACTCTTGCTAGTTTGTGACTTTGGGCAAGTCATTTGGGATCCCCTGTGCCTCAGTTTCTTCATGTTTAACATGGAGACACTAAGAGTATCTGCCCGAGTGGGTTGTTACAGGCATGAATAAAGGTCACATAACAGGCCCTTGAAGAGCACATCCCAAAACACTTTGGTACATATTTGGCTCAAGAACAAGCCCCATCTATGAGTTAGCTAGTGTTATTACATAGCTAATATTGGTGTTGTCACCACATGCATATAAATGCACAAATAAGGAGGCTGGGAGCTTCAACTCTGGCTGAACACAAGGACTGTCTATAAATCCATCTGCCCTTCCTCAGTGAGGTCCGTGCCATGCAAGGCCCACAGCCCAGGGACATACCGCAGTGAGTACTGCCGGCTCGACAGACAGCCCCACCCACGAGAAACATCTCACTTCCTCCTTCCCTGGCTTTCCCTCCTTCTGGAAAGAGCTTTATCCTTTCAAACTCAGGAAACTGGAATAACAGAGTGATTGGCAAAAGCGAGCAGCAATGGTGGTTTTTCCTTGACTGTGTCAAGGTGAGGCCAGAGCTACTGATGCTCTTCTGCGTGGGGCTGACTCTGGGCCGTGGCGATCTGGCTCTTCGGCAGAGCCCCCAAGGGAACCAAAGGGAATCCCTAGGCAGTCCATGGTGAAAAGAAGGGACCGATGCCGTCACACTCCATCTTCGTCTATGCCACTGCTTCCACACTCTGCCCTGCCCCTGAAGCCGAGGATGAAATTACAGCAAATGAAGAGCAATGCAGAAATCAGTACAGAAGACTCCCTCCAAACATGGCAGATCGACAGACCTGGGACAGACCCAGACTCCTAGGATGTGAATATCGAAGTGGGTCTTAGAGATGCATTGCTCACTGTCTAGATAGGTGAAGTAAGGCCAGGCGAGGTTAAGGACTGCTGAGGACAGCAGGTCAAGGACAGCCAGTGACGAGAACCCATGCTTCCACCAGCCAGAAGTGCCCTAAGTGTTTGGTGTGAGAATAAGAGGTGAAAGAGGGTCACGTGGCAATTCCCATGGGTGACAGATGGTTCCCAGGCCATCCGCAAGGTTCCTCTCACTTTCCTCTTTATTTGCCCTGTGACTGCAGTCAAGGTCACAACCTAATGCCCCAATGCTTTTACTAGATAATAATGAATTTGAGGAAGGAAATGATGGGTTCAAGGATCCTTATGGGGCTAATGACAGCAGCAGCACTGTGTGTACGTGAGAGACAGAGACAGAAACAAAGAGAGAGAAAAAGAAAGGCCAGACCCCAGCACAGCTCAGGGAGACTTTGATGCTACAGCCAGTGTGACGTGAACAAGCACAGGAAAGACAGCCACCCACCTACAGTGACCTGAACAGGCTCCATGTGCTGGGGCTGTCTCTCTTCACTTTCAGAAGCATCCTGGCCCCCATTCAAGTTGTTCCTCTTCTTAACATGAGCAACCACGAAGAAACACAGTCCCACAAGCACGATCAAGGGTCCCAAGATCTGCAGGGACAGGAACCCACAGATCTGGGACTCCGAGTCAGCAGTGTCTGTCTCATTCAGCGGTTCCTGCGCCCAGTCTGAGCCACACCCGGGAACCCAAATGCCCAGGACGCTGATGAGCATACCGCTCGTCAGAAACAGAAACCCAAAGATGAGACACTGGACAAACTGGCGGCTCTCCCCACAGAGGAAGGCTCGGTCGGAGTCCCCCTGGTTGCCTCGCAGACGCCCCTCACTTTGCTGAAGTCGTGCCCGGGAGCGGGCCAGGATCACAGCCCCCAGCCCGACCACGGCACACGCGGGCCCGGCGATCTTCAGCACCATGCTGCAGTCTGGGAGGGTTTCATACTGGCACGCCTGGAACCCGAAGATGGAGAGCAGGACTCCCACGCACAGCAGGATGGCGCCCATGACAAAAAGGAAGAAGATGAGCTTGCTGACATGCCTGTCTCGGTGGACCCCATCTGACTCGGCGGCGGCTACAGGAGACATGGCCAGAAGGAGCCCCTTCCCCAGGCGGGTGGAATGCGGTGTGTGTCTTCCCTCCAGTGGTTTCCGCGGCTCTGCAGACAGAACCAAACACCAAATTAAAGTGGGCACAGGTGTTCCTGACCCGCCCTGTTCTTTTTCACGAAATCACACTGGGATGAAATCATAGGGAATAGAACTTTATGCAACTAATAGGCTGCAGAACAATGAGCTGGCTCGTGAGTCAGAAGAACTGGCATTCAGAAACTCCTGAATATGTAATTTTATAAAGATATGCAAGACGAGGAAATGCAGTTACCATGCACCTAAGAGTATCTTGAAAAAACCCTTACAACAAAAGTAATTGGGCATGGCCTTTCCTGTTATGAGTCTTACAAACTCACTTCCCCAGGCTAAAAAAAAACAATGGTGAGTGAGAAAGGAACCACAAGGATTATTTCTGACACCCCACATTTCATCACAGTTGCTCTGAGAATTTTCAAGTCCATAAATTTTCGATCGGTAACTAACTTTCCATTTCCTGTTTTAGAAGGGGGCCACTTTCCATTCTGTACTTTATTCTAAGGCTACCTCCACAGGAGACCCAAGTTTCTCAGTCGCAATTGAATGGGAAGGAGGTTCAGGAACACAGTGGGTTTGGTGGATTTTCAGTTAATTCGGTTAAAATGTGATTCTTGGGTTCTCAAACAGGCACATATTGGGGCTGCCCTGAAACCTGGGGGCCCAGCTGCTGGGGTCTGGGATGACCCAGGGAATGTGGCACAGGGGGTCAGGTGGAGCCTTGTCCCCCAGATGGGCCAGTGGCCTCTTCCTTACCCTCCTCTGTGGTGCCACCCACTTCCACAAAAAGGTTTAGGCTCCATTAAAAATAAGCAGCTGATAAATCACCAATTCCAAAACACTAAACAGCAGCAGAACTTGACTTTGAAAGCAGAGTATCTGTGAAATCAAGTGGGAAAGCACCTTCCATAAGGCCACCGAAGGCCTGTACTTCATATATTAAATGTACCCTGTGTGGTGGGCAAAGAGTTGTCTATTTTACACAGACTGACATTATTGTCCAGTTATCTCATCTTACTCTAATGAATGGCATCTTTTTCCAGGACCCTTCAGGTTGAGGCACTCAAAAAGACAACCCAAGTGTGAAGGCCATTTTTACTTGCTCAAAGGAAGAAAACTTTTAAAAAACTTTGTGGTCACGTACAGGAGCTCAAGATTGAGGCAATAAACTCAAGGCCATCTTGACAAACACAAATCATGTCCAAGTCGAGTCAGTTTTGGTCAAGAAAGGAAACAGCTGGTCTTATGCTAGGAAGTACTTTTCCAGGAAAAAGTGCAATAGCATCAAAATGAAGTTGGAAAAAGAAGGAAATATGGCTGGGAAACAAGCTGCTTCTTTAAACTTGGCAAACTATGAAGGTGCAATTAAGCTGAGACAAAGTATTGCACTAATAAAATAAAAAAATAAAAAAAGAGGGAGTTCCCGTCGTGGCGCAGTGGTTAACGAATCCGACTAGGAACCATGAGGTTGCAGGTTCAGTCCCTGCTCTTGCTCAGTGGGTTAAGGATCCGGTGTTGCCGTGAGCTGTGGTGTAGGTTGCAGACGCGGCTCGGATCCCGCGTTGCTGTGGCCCTGGCGTAGGCCTGTGGCTACAGCTCCGATTCGACCCCTAGCCTGGGAACTTCCATATGCTGCGGGAGCTGCCCAAGAAATGGCAAAAAAAAAAAAAAAAGACCCTGTAATCCTTTTGCTGCTCTGAAGATACAGGTGAAGAGTGACTCTGCTACAAAATCCTATTAAGAATTCACTGTATTCCTGGTACTTTCGACTTTGATGTGGGTCATAAGGCCTCAACTGCCTTAGGCAAATTCCCAAATACGAGTATTAAAGTAGAGCCTAAAACTGGATTTGTAGCTTCCTTTCCATGGACTAGTGGACTAAGCACCTGGCACAGGTGTAAATCCCCCATCCAAAATAGCACAGTATGTGCACAGTGTTTTCTCTGTCTCTCTCCTGCTCTTTCTCTCTTCCTCCCCACCCCCAACCCGGTCCCTCTCTTCCACCCCTACTCTTATAGAGGCGCTCACAAAATGACACAGAGACATGGCCACTAAAAGGAAATTAAACCTTTTCCAAATAATAGCGCCCACTTCATTCTCCCAAAGCCAAGTCCGCCTTCTTAACACTGTTCACCAAAAGACATTTTCAAATCAGCAGCATCTCACCACGTCCAAAGCGCTGTGTGTTCGGGGCTCGACACAAAGAGAGCTGAGGTCCGTTACCGGAATAGATTTGCGGGTTTAGAGAGCCCCAGCGCCACACCAGCCCAGAGGGGCTTGGCGCGCAGCTCCCATGCGCTCGAGTTTAGCGCTGCGCAGCTCCTTGCACACATCCTGGATCCTAAACCGCAGAGCGGGGGCTCCCGGGTGTGCAGGAACGCGGGGACGGGAGCGCTTACCTGAGGCTCGGTCCTGCGAGCACGCTGCCTGCGCCGGCGCTCAGCGGGCAGCCCCGGCCGTGGGCACCGGGCACAGCGTGGCGCCCGCCTCCGCCCTCGGCCTCCCGGCCAGAACCTCACACTCCCACCTGCACGTCCGGGCGCGGAGGGCGGGCCGCGCAGTGTTTACCGAGGGGGCGGTGCCGGGCAGGGCAAGGCTGCAGGGGCGCCGGCAGGGCAGGGCGGACTGGCGGGAGCTGGCCGCTGCCGGGTGATACTCTTCGGGGGCCAGGGGTGCGCCCGGCGCGGGGGTGGAGAACGAGGGACAGACTCGGTCCCGGGCGGGTTGACCGGGTGGCTTGTGCGCCCGTGACCGTGCGCGCAAGGAATGCAGGAAAAGGCG
Organism: Sus scrofa; assembly: GCF_054392235.1. NCBI lineage: Eukaryota > Metazoa > Chordata > Mammalia > Artiodactyla > Suidae > Sus > Sus scrofa. The sequence continues at coordinate 92,742,334 of NC_139384.1, read as the reverse complement.
CCCCCTCCTCGCCGCCTCCCTGGCTGGGGGCCCCAGGGGCAGGGGCCAGAGAGTTGGGGTTCTCCTGGGTGTTCCAACTCGCGCAGCGACGGTGGAGATCCTGGAGGCTGGAAGGGAGCCGATTCCCTTCTGGGCCGAGAGCCCAGAATTCAAGGTGGGGGTGGAGGAGAAAGGGCAGCGCTGCCCCCTCTTCGTCGTGGCCGTTGCCCGAGCAGATTGGGGGCCCCCAGATCCCGCTGCCACGCCCTCCGGGACGGGTCTACCCAGTGGCTTGTGGCCCTCCTGCCGCTCCAGAGACCTTGACTGGAGCTCCCCGAAGAGCAGGTTATGGAAACACCAAATCACAGAAAAATGCGCTGCATTAGAGTGTGCGGAGACTGAGGCAGGCCCTGGGGAGACCCTTGGACACTCACATGTATGCTCACAGTCCCGCTTTGCCATCGAAGCCCCTTCCCGGTTCTCAGTCGCTAATGATTTGCCGGAATTAAACCTGTAACTTTCCCTGCCCTTGAACCAAGAGTTTCGGGATGGGTGTGCTAATCCCCGTGCTATTTGTAACCTGCCCCGTGACACGTGACACGGATCCAACTGTGCCAGTTTCCACACCAGAGGTCAGGGCGCCGCGAAAGGTGAGTCAAGGGCTCAGCCCAAACACAGGAGTGCTGTGAGCCCCAGGGCCTTCCCCATCGCTGCCGCTTCTCCCCCGGGGTCCTGCCCACTTTGTCTGAAATCCAGTCAAGGGTTAAGGGCCAACGGCATGAACCTTTTGAACGTGAGAACACTTTGCATACCTCGTACAGCAGTTGGTTCCCAGGCTCACTGTTCTCTCTGCCGGTAAAGAATGAGTTGGCTTAGCTGATTACAGAGGTTAGAAGCCAACGAAGTGATTGGAAGGAGACAAAGAGGGAAGGCTGATGAGCATGGGCTCTGGGGGTGGGCCGGCTGGGTAGGTGAGACAGGACTGCATCAGGGAAGCCAACTGTGGTAGGATTTGTTGGGCCACTTGCCCTGGTGGCCAAAGATTAGTACTGTCTTGAATATCAACACTCCTTGCTTTGGGCCAGGTTCCATGTTATCTGCCTTCCCTACATACGGCCTGCGGTTCCTAAGTGTGTGTTTCCAGCAACTCAGAGAAGGCTGCAGCCAGAAGGCAACAGGGGATCAAAAAAGGTCATTTTTCAGTGGAGGAAACTACAGCCCAAAGACCTCCACAGCTGGTTAATGTGGAGCAAGCAAGAGCCTGAACAAAATGTGCTGACTGATCCTCCTGGGTTCACCTGTCACCCAGAGGACATATGATGCCACAAACTCAAAAAAAATGGCTTTTATTGCTTTTTTTTTTTTTTTTTTTGATTCTTATAACAATACAGACACTGTATCCCAAGGACATTGCAGCAATTGTGTCTGGGTGTAGCTATTCTGGTCAAAGTGTCAGGATATACCACCTGCTGGGAGCGCCTGAGAGCACACCCAGCTAACCAGCAAATAACCAGCCGTGGTGATTACACAATAGCCAGGGGCACTCGGCTTTCTAAGAACTCAGTCCTGACCATAGGATTTGCCTCTCCACACAGGCCTGCTAGCAACGCCTTTCTGTACAAGGGGATTCCCTTCTCCTCTCCTACTCATTCTTTCCTTCTCCCTTGCTTGAAACTCAATCTCTGGCCACGTCGTGTCTGGACCTGCAAGGGGCCTGTTGATACAGCTGCCCCTCTGGTGCCACATGACTGCAGACTGGCCACACATGACAGATTCGAATGTACTGGCACCAAGGACAATCAGATTAGCCTCCACTTGGGATGTCTGCCCCTTGGACTGTTTGTGTCTTTTGGAGCCTGTTTGACTAAATTAAACTCCCTGGAAATCGATCATCGGTCAAGTATGAAAGACATGTCCACCAGCCCTCAGGTGCTGGTCTTTGTAACAGACCTGTTCCTAGGAAAGAGACTGGCTGACCTTGGCACGATCTAAAACTCAGTGGCCTTTTCCAGCCTGTGTGTTAGTAGAAAAAGATCAGCCCAGATGAAATCCTTAGAAAAAAGGCATCAGAACAAGCTTTAAAAGTGGATGGAGGAGTTCCCGTCGTGGCGCAGTGGTTAACGAATCCGACTAGGAACCATGAGGTTGCGGGTTCGGTCCCTGCCCTTGCTCAGTGGGTTAAGGATCCGGCGTTGCCGTGAGCTGTGGTGTAGGTTGCAGACGCGGCTCGGATCCCGCGTTGCTGTGACTCTGGCGTAGGCCAGTGGCTACAGCTCCGATTAGACCCCTAGCCTGGGAACCTCCATGTGCCGCGGGTGCGGCCCAAGAAATAGCAACAACAACAACAACAAAAGACAAAAGACAAAAAAAAAAAAAAAAAAAAAGTGGATGGACCTTGAATTCAGGAAGTGAATAAGGAGCATAAAGCTGAGGAATGCATTCATTTATTTATTCAGCAACTATTTATTGAGTGCTGACCATGTGCCGATACAAAACATGAAACCCTTTGCCTTGCGGAACATATATTTTCATGAGGATAAAGGCAATAAAAGAGATACATAAATATTAGAATATTACAGTATATTAGAAAGTAATAAATGCTATGGAGAAAAAAATCACAAGGGGGGAAATTCCAATTTCAATAGTGTAGTTAAGGAAGGCATCTCTGAGAGAGTGGTATTGCAGCAAAAACTTGAGGGTAATGAGAAAGCAAGCATCTTTATTTTTTTTTTTCTTTTTAGGTCTGCACCCATGACATATGGAAATTCCCAGGCTAGGGGTCAAATTGGAGCTGCAGCTGCAGGTCTCTGCCACAGCCACAGCAACATGGGATGAAGCTGCATCTGCAACCTACACCACAGGTCACAGTAACGCTGGAACCTTAACCCACTGAGTGAGGCCAGAGACCAAGCCCCTGTCCTCATGGATACTAGTCAGCTTCATTACCACTGAGCCACAACAGAAACTCCGCATATTGATTATTATTGCAAAAGAAACTATCACCAAAATACAGTGCTTTAAACAACAAAGATTTATTCTTTCTCACAGTTTCTGAGGGTCAGGAATCTGGGAGCAGCTTAGCAGCTTGGGTCTGGCTTGGGAGCTCTCATGAGGCTGCAGTCTAGCAGTTTGCATCCCCTGCCTGGTGCTGGAGGCTTTGTTTCTAAGGTGGCTCTCTCCCATGGCTCTTGGCAGGAGGCCTCAGTTTCTCAATGTGTGTACCTCTTCCCAGAGCTGCTTGGGTGTCCTTCTGACATGGTAGCTGGCTTCCCCTAGGGTGAGTGATCCAAGAGAGAGACAATGAGGAGGAATCTGCAGGGCCCTTTATAGCATGGTCTCTGATGTCCCACACCAGCACTTCTGCTTTATTCTATTCCTTAGAAGTGAGTCACTAAATCAAGGAGAGTGGGGTTAGGCTCCACCCCTTGAAGGGGAGAGTTACAAAGAATTTGTGTACATATTTTTAAATTATCACAGAGAACTGTGGTGATAATTTGGGGAAGAGCACTTCAGATGGAGAAAACAGCAAGTGCAAAGGCCCTGAGGCAGGAGCAGCTACAGCATATTCAGGGAAGAACAAGAAGCCAAGGTCACTGGAGCAGGTGAGCAAGGGCGAGAGGAGTAGGAGGAGGCCAGAGAGAAAAGGTGTGTATGCCACATCACCAGATTTCATAGAGCTTGGTGGGCCATTGTGAGTACTTTGAGTAAGATGAGAAGCCAGCCTTTGGAGGGCTTTTTCACTGTGTGGTGTGATCTGACTTATTTTTAAAAAGAAAACAGAGGCTTCTGTATGAGAATAGCCAGAGGAAGAGGAAGAGTGGAGATGAAGTGACCATTTAGGACCATTAGGGACCATAATAACCCAGGAGAGAGATGACCATGGCTTATGATAAAAGCGATTTGAGGGAGTTCCCTTCATGGCTCAGTGGAAACGAATCTGACTAGCATCCATGAGGATGCAGGTTCGATCCCTGGCCTCGCTCAGTGGGTTAAGGATCCGGTGTTGCCGTGAGCTGTGGTGCAGGTCGCAGACACAGCTCAGATCTGGCAGCTGGAGCTCCAATTCCCTAACCTGGGAACTTCCATATGCCGTGGGTGCAGCCCTAAAAACAAAACAAAACAAAACAAAAAAAGCAATTGGTTTCTGTACATATCTCAAATATCTCAAAGGTAGAGCCAGTGGGTTTTGACTCCAAGGTTTTTGGTCTGAAGGACTGGAAAGTTTGTTCTGTCATTAAACAAGACTGAAGGCAAGACAAGTTCGAGGGAGAGCTTTGGAGTTCAGTTGGGGGCATGTTAACTTTGAGATGTCCATTAGATGTCTCGTGTGCAGAAGTTGAGTAGGCAATGGAATAGATATGCCTGGAGTTCCGGAATTCTGGAGTTCAGTGGTCTGTCGGTGATGCTTATTACAAAGTCAGGAGGGCAGGGCCCATCCTCTGGAAGAGTTTACATGTGCCTGTGTGGCTCCTGAGGCCTAAAGCAAGGGACAGACCGGTGCCTGACACTTCCCAGGGCACTGCCAACCTGGAGAAGCAGCTCAGGACAAATGATTGGCTCAGGGTGGTAGAATTCAGTATGGTCATTTTTGGGGATTCCCAAGATAGCAGAAAGTCAATTCATCAGTTGAGTCTTCTGGCAGCTTCTCGTTTCTCTTTGGGTCACTCCCCGGTTCTGCCTCAAATTAATCTCGGCACCCAGAAGCCTGCATTCCTCTCTCCCAGTTCCTCCCTTGAGGCTAGTGTACAGGAATTTGCTCTCTAGCATTTGGTCTTCAACTACTATTCCCAGGGCTCCCAGTGATGCCTCTGAACCCAGCCAGGCTGCCTCTAGCTGCCTGCCCCTGCAAAGCGTGCTGCAGTCAGGGGAGGAGGGGGCTCCTGGTGCATTTTCCTCCCCCATCACCCCGATGTTGGATGTAGACCCCAGGACCTGAGAACTGTGTGTGGGGTCAGATTGATTGATTTGGCAAGTTTGAATTGAGGGTTTCAATTTGGACCCTTAGCTGACCCCCCAGTGAAAAGACAAATCCTTTGCAGAGTCCTTTTACTGCCTGGGTGGGTGCTGTTGATTTTGCCTGGCTGAAAACATCTCAGCTTGAGTGCAGCTAGCCAGACCCAGGGCTATGGAACACATGGAATTGTTTCAGAGAGAATGAAAGTAAGGATTTGCCACTTGATCATGTCAGTAGAAGCCTCCAGCTGGTGAGGGAGAGGGTCAGAAGTGGCAGTAGACTGGAGGAGGCCAGTGTGTTGACAGCAAGGGTTTTATGGAAATGCAGTGGTCTTCGGTCTCCTGGCATCTGCCATTGGCTCCATCAAACATCTATAGCTCACAGGGTCCCAAAGAATGAATTGTTCCTCCCTGGCATATAAAAGGGGGAGGAGTCAGACCTCAGTTTTGATCTTGACTTTGCCACTTACGAACTGTGTGCCCTTGGGCAAGTAAGCAACTTCTCTGTGCCTGAGTGCCCTCATCTGTGATATGGAAATAAGCAGATCTACCTCAAAGGAGGTCTGAAGGAATACATTTCTGGCACATGATGGGCCACCAGTAAACATATGCCAGCTGGTCACCTCATCTTCCACGTGCAGCTCCTCTCCCACAAGCTTCAGGAAGGTTGATCTCGCGAAGCCACGGAGAAGGAGGTACAGAGATAGGAGAGGAGGCGAGAAGGATGGTCAGTGAGAACACAGAGAGTCGTGTGGATGTTGAATGGCCAGTTTGCAATGGTTGGAGCCACTGCCAGCTCAACTGGCCTCTCCCGGAGGCATATCTCCCTTACGTCTCAGCATCTCGCAGGTATACATGTCATGTGATCTCAAAAACTAGCTGCCCAGAAGGTCACCCCATGTTATCTGCCTCTGCTCCACCACTGTCTCCAGCTGCCCAAGCTTCTGGAAGGCACCTTGCTACAGCTGGTGTCCCTGGTGGAATATGTGGGGCCCTGCTGGGGACCCCCCCAGCCAAGAGGCGGCTGCAGTTCAGTGTTGGACCTGCCTAACCTCTCCTATGTCCATCTCCGAATGTCAGCACCATCCCTGCACTCTGGGTTCTGGCCCTTCTCTTCCTGGCTGCTGCTGCTGATTCCAAAAGGATTCCGCATCCAGTGTTTCAAAAATATAGCCAGGTGAAATAAATATGAAAATAAACGAGAGAAAGAAAAGAGAAAGGAAAGGTTAACTGTATTTCCTGCCTCGTTCAAACGGCTCGTTGTTAACGTGTGAGGCGGGCTGGAATCCTTTTGACATTACGCATACAGGTCACTTACCCGTTTTAGGATCAGATTTGGAAACTTATGTGAGACACTTGGAGATGGCTCTCTGGATGGCTCAACCCAGGCACCTGGGAGAGGGCCACCTGACCACCGAGGCATGGAATATGGGGACCCCAGCAGCTGGCTGGGGGTCCAGTAGGCAGGGTGCAGCCTCCCCGGGTGGCCTTGGTCATCTCCTGACAGTCACACACTTGAGCTCTGGCTTCTCTGGCAGCCACTATTGGCCTACAAAGTGAAGCACGAAGGACCTGGACACTTGAGAGCTGGCGTCTGACAAATTAAAAGCAGTTTGGCAAGAAGCCACCTCCCCAGTGTCCCGGATTTTAACAAAAGGCTCCTTGTCACAGCCGCAGAATGCAGGTGAAGCCAAGGCTTGAGGCGGTGTTGATTCCGAAAGAAGGAAAAGAAAACTGCTTTGGGGGGTTTTTTTCCTCATTAACCTACCTCAGAGGGTTATTGAATGGATTAAATGAATACAGAAAGACCTACTGTAATTTGTGCTTGGATGCAATTCGGGGAGAAATATTTTCTCCTAAATAATGATAACAGCTAAAACCCTGCATAAAACCTGCTCTGTGTTTTCCACGATGTACAAGTCTTACTCGCTTACATTTCATAACAAGCCAATGAGGTAGGTATTGCTGTGCCCTGTTGTACAGAAGCACAGAGAGGTGAGTGAGTGGCTCCTGCTTTGCCAGGAAGCGGCAGAGCTGGGATGACGCACCAAGCTTCTGCCCTCTCGGGGTGAGCCTGAAGAACGGCCCACAGCATCCTTTCTCCCTGCACATGGCAGGTAGCCACAGCCATTTTTCAGTGTCAGTTTCGAGTCATTCAAGGGCAAGCTAACAAGCTCCCATTCATCCTTTCATTCTCCAACTAAATATCATTCCCCAGAGAGACCTCTTCATCTAAATTGGCCCCAGTCCCCACCCTGCCTGTTATTTTGGAGTACCTGCTATTTTTCGCTTAGGGCACTTATCACAGTACGATTATTTATTATCCCTTCGAAATCACTTCTTCCTACCCTTTGCCATTTAAACCATCATGGCATGTCACCTTCTACTCTTCCTGTCGCTATTATCACCAACCTCCCAGGTCCCCTCTCATCTGGCTCTGGTTTTGGCATGTGGCACTCAGTTCGCTTCCATCCCAAATCCTGCCTTAATCGTGGATGCTTTTGCCTTTGCGTGGATGACACCTGGCCTTCTCCTCTCCTGTCCTTCCTTTCTGTCCACTTCAGGGGACACCTCCTGCCAGCTCACCCTGGATCACAGCTGACCGAAACAGTGATTCCTGCAAACACGGGAACTGGACTATCTCCATTGCACTCATCTGACCACTTAGAGGAAGACTACGTCTTTCTTAGGTTCTGAGGCCTGCCAGGTCAGTGGTGCTCTTTCTGATGCCCTGCATTACTGGGTCTGTGTCTTTTTGTTCTTTTCTTTTCTTTTTTGGCCACCCTGGGGCATATGGAGCTCCCAGATTCCAGCCGTAGCTGCGACCTAAGCCACAGCTGCAGCAATGCCAAATCCTTAACCCACTGTGCCAGGCTGGGGATCGAACCTCCATCCCAGCACTCCCAAGAGGCCACCAATTCCATTGTGCCACAGCGAGAACTTCTGGGCCTGTGACTTTTCAATCACACCATCTGCCACCGTAGCCTTTGCTGTGCAACTGAGCACTGCTGGTAGAAGAACAGCTCTAGACTGGATTGCTCTCTTTCAATCAGTGTCCCCAAACCCTAGGGCCCTCAGCAGTGCCTGGCATCAAACAGCCCATTTTGTTCCTACTCACTTTGCAACAACTATTTCAGCAGGTGACCCAAAACCCAGGGAGCCATTTCCTCCATTTCCAATGATCCAAGTCCTTGACTGGCCAGTGTGGTTCTTCAAGGGAAGACAACCACAGGTAAAACCTTGAGCAAACATGCTCTACCTAGAATGCCCCTGGCAAGGGGCCCCGGGGGTACAGCTCTTGAACTGGTTCTCAAGTGCTCGGTTCCTCAGGTTCTAGCCTGAGTCAGGGGCTTCAAGCCCTAGCCACCTGCTGTGACAGTGCCTGCCGGAGGCCAGCTCCAGCGGCCAGGGAGTGTACACTTTCCCAAAGGAGAGGGATGGACGCCGGCTTTTGCAACAGAGACAGCCTCTTTGTCCCTTCTTTCAGGGCGCTGGACTGCTCAAACTTTATTGGCAACAGTGGTTGATTATATAGACAGTTTTTCACTACACATTACATCACAGTGTTAAAAGTACATTGGTTAACTATTACATGGTATAGCAGCTATATATCATGTTTTAAGATCTCTATCTTAACTAAACTTAGTGAGTACTTTGAAGAGGCCATAGACACAAGAACTTGGCATTCACAAACCTTGTTTGTAGACTGGTGCTTATCTTCAAAGTGTTATGGCAGGGAGATAGTGTAAGTAAATATAAACCAACTTAACTAAACTAGCTATCACTTAAAAGCTTTTAAAATCAAAGACAAAACTCATAGCTAGGTTTTTTGGATGATATATGTCTAACTTTTATGAACCTCATTAAGATCCTAACTCTAAAGCTTACTATATAAATAGTTAATAGATAAACACTATGTTTTAACTAAGTTGGATTAAAATAGGGGAAAGTCCTTCAGGATGAAATTCTTATTATATTATTGTTGTAACATTGTTAAATCACAAATCTCCACAGGAAAATAAGAATGGAAAATAAGAATAATAAATAAATAATCAGGAAAGACTGAGGAAAACTGAATAACAAATAAAACAACAGGAAAGACTAGGTCACCCGAGAAACAATCCATGTTCTCCAGCGCAAACATGGAAATTGTTTTCCCAGGAAAGCCCCAATTCTTCCCCATAAACATCAAAATGAGAGCTGTGTAACCTGAGGCCTGCCCTTGGCTTGTACTGTGCAGGCAGGCCTTCATCCTGACCAGAGGCCCACCTCCGGCTTGTATCGTTCAGGTGAGCGCCCTTCCTTGGTTAGGAACCTGCCTTCAGGTCTTTCTTTGCCATCAAGCAAGGTCCTTGTTCTGAGTCCCTGCATTTTCTCAGCTCCCCACAAATGCCTATTTTCCCTTCACAGTGACTTTGTCCTGACATGGGACCCAAGTCACCTTTCTAGGCTCCCTGCCTTGTCATGAGGTCTTCCTTGAGGCCTGTGAGTATTTCTTGCTGAGGCCTAAGTCAGAACCACCTTTATCCTTCAGCAAGACGTAGGAGAGGAAAGGTAATGAGCTTGAAGACACTGACTTGACTAGGGTGGCACAGCAAGGATTCTCTAGGACCCAGGAAGCATCAGGCCATTGGATGTCCTTGTCACTGGGCTGTTGGCTGCCCTATGACGGGGTGAGCCTCTGATGCCTTCCCTGTGGGCAAACTGACCTTGCTCGCATCCCCTCTAGGGTAAGGATGCCTCTGAAATCATAGTCAACCCACAGGTTTGCATACCTCTAATTCCCCAAAGAAAAAGCCCATCGCTAGCATTCATTGTGCCAGTTAACAGGCCACCGATTTCACCAAGAAACCACACTTTGGACCTTATGCTAATTGGCCCAGTGGAGGCTGCACCAGCCCCTATGGAAGGCCCCTGGCCTGTGGCCTTTCTGATCTTAGCTGACTTCCCGATCCCTGCAGCCTGGATATCCTAGCTGAGCTGGTGATAGTTTTACCCTAAGTGGCGCAGACACAGTATCACACTTAGCTGCAGAATTTTAAAGTAAATCACAGACTTTTAACAGTGAGTGTTGAACCACTGACGTATGTGTATCCTATTAGGCATCCTTTAAAATAGGTATGTTTTATTTTTCAATGTCAGCTTTTATAACATGATAAATATAAATCCTATTTAAATTTATGATGAAAATTTTACATCTAGCATTTTATTTATTTTATTTATTTATTTATTTATTTATTTGGTCTTTTCAGGGCCGTACCTGTGGCATATAGAGGTTCCCAGGCTAGGGGTCTAATCGGAGCTACAGCTGCCAGCCTATGCCACAGTCACAGCAATGCCAGATCTGAGCCTCATCTGCAAACTATGCCACAGCTCACGGCAAATGCTGGATCCTTAACCCACTGAGCAAGGCCAAGGATTGAACCCGAATCCTCAAGGATACTAGTCGGATTAGTTTCCACTGGGCCTCAGCAGGAACTCCTACATTCAGATTTAAATGAGCAAGAGGGTACATGGTTTACTTCATGGTCACTCGTGGCCAGGCTCTCTTGGTGGCGGTGGAGGATGTCTCCTTGGCCTTCCTGCCTTTATGGCTCACCCTCTTCCCGGAGCACTCAGAACTCTGGGCTCCAAAGCTTTAGGTGGAGATGCCTATACAACACAGCTGAGGTCCTGGGATACCGCCCAGCAGATGGGGCCTCTGGCCTTACAGTATATAGCTGAGAGACTCCTCAGGAGATTCTTCCAGAATAAAAAAGATCTGTCCTTGGGGGTGTGCTTCCTCCTCTTAAACTAAGAGGCACTGGTCACTTAAATAGCAACTTTTCTCTTTAAAAAAGAAAAGTTTTACTTTACCAGCACCCCCTTCACAATATAATTCTCAATGTGTTGGGTTTTTTTTTTTCTTTTTTCTTTTCTCTCTCTTTTTTTTTTTTTTTTTTTTGGTGTGTCTTTTTAGAGCCACACCTGCAGCATACGGAGGTTCCCAGGCTAGGGGTCCAGTCAGAGCTGTAGTTGCTGGCCTGTACCACAGCCACAGCAGTGCTGGACCTGAGCCACGTCTGCAACTTACACCACAGTTCATGGCAATGCTGGATCCTTAACCCACTGAGTGAGGCCAGGGATCGAACCTGTGTCCTCATGGTTCCTGGTTGGATTCATTTCCACTGAGCCACAATGAGAATTCCTATGTATTGGGTTTTGTTTTGTTCTGTTTTCTATTTTCTTTTTACAGCCACGTTTACTGCATGTGGAAGTACCCAGGCTAGGGGTCGAATTGGAGCTGCAGCTGCCAGCCCCTTAAGCCACTGAACGAGGCCAGGGTTTAACCACATCCTAAAGGAGACAATGTCAGGTCCTAATCCACTGAGCCACAACTGGAAACTCTCTCTGTTTTTGTTCTGTCATAAAGACTTGCGTGCGTTATTGTATGTTGAGCACCATGAGAGCAGGGGTGAGTCTGGCTTGCTTCCCACCATACTCCCAGTGTCTGGCAAAGTACCCCACAGGCCCATGGTAGGCGCTCAACAAATATTTACTGAATGAAAAGTAAGATGGGAGGAGTTCCTGTCATGGCGCAGTAGGTAATGAATCCGACTAGGAGCCATGAGATCGCAGGTTCAATCCCTGGCCTCGTTCAGTGGGTTAAGGATCTGGCATTGCTGTGAGCTGTGGTGTAGGTCGCAGACGCTGCTTGGATCCTGCGTTGCTGTGACTGTGGTATAGGCTGGCAGCTACAGCTCCAATTAGACCCCTAGCCTGGGAACCTCCATATGCCGCAGGAGCAGCCCTAGAAAAGGCAAAAAGACCAATAATAATAATAATAATAAGATGGGAGATGAGATGCTGAAAGACAGAAATGGAACAGAACCAGGAGATCCCCTGTGTCAAAGCTGACGATGGAAGGGGAACCAGGCCAGCCGTCAGCCAATCAGATCTAAGTGGATCTAAGGCAACTGGATAAAAGCCTCTGAGGATGGAAGACGAAGACAGACCAGCCAGGACAGGAGCAGAGAAAATCAAGAATCCTGGAAGTTCCTGAGTCTGAATTTACCTGACTGACTTGTGACATAAATAATAGTTCCTTCTTACTGGCCCCTGGTTGCAGGGCCTCTGCGTTCCCCATGACCACCCCTCTGCACTCTCTTTAGCGGCACCAGCTCATCTTTCATTTCCTGCTTTCTTGCCAGCCTTACCATGAACTCCTGCTTGTCTTCATTTTGTTGCTGTTCCATGGAGGTAATTGCTTCATGAAATTTTTAACTTCATCATTTTATATTTTTTATTTTTATTTTTTGTCTTTTTAAGGCGTGGGGAAGTTCCCAGGCTAGGGGTCGAATCAGAGCTATAGCTGCCAGCCTACACCACAGCCACAGCAATGCTGGATCTTTAACGCATTGAGGAAGGCCAGGGATCAAACCCGAGTCCTTATGGATACTAGTCAGGTTCATTACCACTGAGCCGCGATGGGAACTCCTAACTATGTTTCATGGAAACCCATTTCCGGTGAGTTTTGCCTGTCATGCATCTCCGTGTTTTCCTCTCTCCTTTTGGTTTAATTATGTAGACATTTTAAATCATTACTCTTTCTTCACAGGGAGTGCTTCACAGGCAAGATGTTTTTAGGAGTAACGTATGAAGAGAGCACTCCAGGCTGTAACAGGCACTTTCCTAGGACATAACATGAAGCACATGAGTTCGTTTTTTTAGACTTTACTTCTTCCAGACCAACCAAGATGGCAGCTATCGAGTTCCTCATGTGGAGCCGGGCAAGTATGGCTTGTGCCTGTGGTTCCACGTTTGACCCTTCCTCGCCACATTTTGTTGGAGACAAATCAGGTCAGAGAATCCTGTGCTGCCAAGGCCCCTGCTTGTTCTCATTGCTAAATAGCTCTCAGTTGCCCCCCCCCACCCCAATGGTGGTCACCTGCTTCTGGAGAACCACGTGTGATCGGTTTTGTGTGGGACTGGCACCTCCAATCCCAAAGGCAGCCTTCCCGCTGGAGATGTTTTCTTTCACCTGCCATGAGGGGAGGGGGGAGTAGCTCACCCTGCCTCACATCAACTGACACGGCTACTCAGGATCTGCTCAGACTGCCTGGCTCTCCTTGCGCTGACAACTCTTTATTACATTTTGTGATTTTGCATTACAAATGTCCTCTAGCTTTCTCCAAGGGGGTAACTTGCCTTTCTGTTTCTTGTTGTCATCACTGTCCGGGTACAATGTTGAAGGGGAGAAGAGGGAAGCGCGTGTTGTAAAGTGGACATCTCGTTGGGTGGGTAAGATTTTCAATTTCGATGATGGAGCAGAGGGAGAGACCATGATGGACAAAGATCAGAGGTTTGAAGAGCACTTTAGCATTAAGGACCAGACTGGTTTAGGCTAATGCATTGCATGTGATCAGGGGAAATGTGAGAGACATTTACTTGGCAGAAGTCAGAGGGGTGATTCTTTGGAAATCCTTCACTGCCAGACTGTGAGGTTTTTACTCCATCCTCTAGGCAAAGGAGAGCTACTGAGAGTTAATGAATGGGGAATTAGTAGGTTACACCGTGTAAGAGAGGTTGAAAAGGGAGCGGGCATCTGTCAGCAGAGAGACCAAGGACCAGCTGTGGCTGACACTCAGATGCTGAGGTACCAACCTCACACCCGTCACACACATACACACACTCTTTAGAGTTTAATCGAGTCATTCACACATTATATGGTTCAACAATGATACGGAGTTCCCGTTGTGGAGCAGCAGAAACGAACCCAACTCATATCCATGAAGATGCAGGTTCAATCCCTGGCCTCCATCAGTGAGTTAAGGATCCTGTATTGCCATGAACTGTGGTGTAGGTTAAAGACAGGGCTTGGATCTGGCATTGCTGTGGCTGTGGTGTAGGCCAGCAGCTGTAGTTCTGATTCGACCCCTAGCCTGAGAATTTCCACAAGCCAGGGGTGTGGCCCTGCAAAGCAAAACAAACAAACACCCCACAAAGATATAAGCTGGTTTACAAAAGACATAGCTCCAACCGTATGGGGTTAAATAACAAATACCAGGGCTATAGAATAGAATCCTGCCCACCCCGCCTTCCTGCACCTGATTTGAGTTCTTTGAAGACCAGGCCTAGTATGTGTGTCTTTCTCCTCGGTTTTGGGAGGAGGATGCATGAGAAAAGGGAGCGCTCATCTGACAGGAAGCCACCTGCCGTGTCTCTCCTGCACAGACCTGAACTTAGCAGGCCAGGCCACAGAAGGACCACAGAACGAGTCACGGAGAGACGCGGTGGACTTCCTTTCCTGGGAGGGGCTCAAAACTGGGGCAGTGGAGACCTCATGACATCTCCAGGTCCAGACTCACAGAGGCGACCCTGGGATTTGAGTGGAAAGGGAGGCGGGGCTTGGGGGCGCCAACCCACATGCTCACTTCAACACCCACGGGAGGTGATGCGGGGGAAGAACACCTCTTCTCCAGGCGCTGACCGAGGGCAGGAGCCATTTCTCTCTCTTTTGTACAAGCTGCCGAGTTTCATTTCAGGCATTCCTCTCCACCCCAGCAGGTAGATGCTTATCCAGGGGGGCCTGCTCGCCTCAGATGCATCTTAACCTGCTTAGATCTTTCTGGCATTTTTCAATTTAGGAGACCTCTTCTTTCCCCATGTGAAAACCCTTCGGTGGGGGTCCCAGCTGGGGAGCATCAACTCTACTTGCAAAATTTGTTTCTCTTTGGAGCCATTAAAAGGAACGTGGTTAGGCCAGAAGACGCGTGTCTCATCCTGGCCTTGAGTGGGAGCTGGACAGTTCCTTTAATCTTTCTGCGCTTCGGTTTCCCCACCTGCAAAACGGGGTGGTGTGATCCTTCTCCTTGTCGGCCTTTACCCCGAGGCTATGGAACAGCAGTGCTTGCCGGAGTGGGAGGGGCGGCAGGAGCATAAGAATTCCTCACTGGTCCCCAGACTGTGGAAAGTGGGCCAATGGATCCATGCTGGGGCCTTAGTCCCATCTGCTGACAGTTTGAACTTGGGTCAGGCAAGGAACAGAGGGCGCCAGTCGTGCCGAGTGTGAGCAGAAAGGCGCAGAGGCTCAGGAGGAATCCTAATCCCAGCTCTGCCGCTGCCTCACAGGCCTCGGGGGCAGGAAGGGCCCTGGAGCTGGGGAGCGGAGTCTGTTCTTTCAGCCCCAAACCCTTTACTCCAGCTCAGTCTTGAGGAAGAGCAACCAGGAAGGTGCAATGTGTTAAACAGACCTGGGGCTGGACTCCCTCTGAACACGGCTTGATCGCAGGGGTCCTATATGACCTGCCCTTTCGACCTACGCACACGGGAACTGGGAGCCAGAGAAGTCAGTATTCCCCTGAGACCACACAGCTGGTTCACGACAAAGCCAGAACAGAAGGGAAACAGCCCAGCACTCTCCCGTGTTGATGAAGATGGATTTGAGGACCAGCCTGGAGATGCGGGAAGGTGGGCGGAGATGGCAGCCAGCGGTAAGCAAGAAGCAGGGAGAGAACCCTTTCCTGGGGAGGATGAACTCCTGAAAGAAAGAGGTAACTCGACCTGTCCCCCAGGACGAGGGGAAAGTGATGTTCTCAGGAAAGGGAGGTTACGGGGAATGGAGTCAGTCCTTTGAAAGGGGGTGGTGGCAGGAAGCACCTCAGCTTTCAGGGTGAAGGCAGCTCTGTCACTGGGGAAAGAACGCCCAGACCCCGCCAAGTGAGCATTGCTGTAGGTGCAGAGCTCCTGGAAGTTGCAGGAACTGGGATTTACTACATGATGCAAGCGAGTTTGTTAGGTAAGTATTATCATGCAAGTAAAGGCTTCCTAGTGCCTACATGCATAAACTTGAATTAAAGCTATTGGGAATTCAAAAACATTAAGACCAAAATAATACAGGTGATAAAAGCCATAGTAGTCTGATCCTTATAAAGGCTAAGGTTACTCCTCAAAGTGAATTAATATGTGGCCAGCAATAATGCTGTTAGTTGTTCAGCTGAGGTTATTGGCGGAATAAATAGCCTAATGACTTCAATAATTACTAATATAGGAATAAGTGGGACGGGTGTCCTTCGGGGCAGGAAATGGGCTAGTAAGATGCTTTTGTGGGTTTTTTGGGGGATGGGGGAGCCAGTTGTTACTGTTGCTGTTCATAAGGAGATGGCAATTCCTAGATTTCTTATTTTTTAGGACCTCCCTCAGGTGCGGCATATGGAAGTTCCCAGGCTAGGGATGGAATCGGAGCTGCAGCTGCTGACCTACACCACAGCCACAGCAACTCAGGATCCTTAACCCACTGAGCAAGGCCAGGGATCAAGCCTCCATCCTCATGACCACTAGATGGGTTCATTTCCACTGAGCCACAACAGGAACTCCAGATTCTTCCATTTCTTGAGAGCTTGGAGTAGATGTGACTGTAGTAGAAGGCCTCCTAGACGTTTTGAGCCAATGAATAAAATCAGTGAGAGGAGTGTTAGGAATCACTTTTACTTGCACAATAATGACCCACCAGACATATACAGTAAATCCTAGTCCCTGGCCACTTACAAGAAGAACCTCACTTGGAAGGGTCCTAGTGCTTTTTCCCCAATGGCACAGCTGCCTTGACGGCAATGGTTGAGCTCCTTCAAAGGGCCACTATTTGTTTTGATGTAAGTAGAATTTCTCATCCTTGGATTGAAATTAAGCGGTTATTAATTAGTTGGGGAGGTATGGGAAATAAAACGCTTGGGAAAATACTAGGAAAATAACAATAGGTGATCCTGTTCCTGTTTGGGTGGTGAAAGAGGTGAGTAAATCTTTGTTCATTTTGTTTCTCGGTAGTGTTGGTGGTGTAGTGGGAGCATAGCTGCCTTCCATTTTGTTTCTCAGGGGGTGTAGTGTTTCGATGTTTTGATTGTTTTCAGTTCTGAGTTGAAAGATAAGAATGTTTTGAAAATGTGAATTGAAATATAATAGTACTATAATCATAATAGGAATAAATCATGTTAATGTATCTAGTTGTGGCATATCCTTAAGGAAAGGTTGAAACTCTTAGTCTTTCTTAAAGATTTTTATTTTTTCCATTATATATAGTTGGTTTACAGTGTTCTGTCAATTTTCTATGGTACAGCAAAGTGACCCAGTCACACATACATATATACGTTCTTTTTCTTAGATTATCCTCCATCATGCTCCATCATAAGTGACTGGATGTAGTTCCCAGGGCTATCCAGCAGGATCTCATTGCTTATCCATCCCAAAGGCAATAGTTTGTATCTATTAACCCCAGACTCTCAGTCCATCCCACTCCCTCCTCCTCCCCCTTGGCAACCACAAGTCTATTCTCCAAGTCCATGGAAACTCTTAGTCTTTAACTTAAAAGCTTTATGCTACTTTGCTTCTTAGTGATTTTATAATATGATAGTGATCTTTTTCATAAATGTTTTCTTGGAACTAAGTCAAAGTCAGTAGGCATAAGGCGATGACTTGGCCCCCAAATTTCTGAATGTTGTTCATAGTAAAATCATGGCCATGTAGATGTTAGGATTGTTTAAGGTGGCTGAGAGTAGTGTCTGTCTTTAGCCTATGGAGGGTGGGGGATGTCTTCAGATGAAATTAGTGTGTGGAGGATTATTTCTATAAGTGCAACTGCTCCATTATCAACTTCTAGTAGCTGTAGTTCTCCTGGCTTTAGATCTATTGTAGGAAATATTTAGGAATCTAAATTTAGATCCTTGTAGTGTGTGTATTCATAGCTTAACTGTTGGTGGGAAGGATTTTTAATGTCATCTGTTATTTAAAGGATTTGTAATGATAGTAGAGCAATTTCATTAGAATAAGAGTTGGTAGAATACTTCAAACTGTTTCTACTTCCTGTGCCTCTTTTGTATTTGTGGGAGTTAGGTTGGTTGTTAGTATTAATGAAATGATGGAAAGAACCAAAGGACTAATTGAGAAAGCCATTTTAAGTGTGTAATAATGAAAATGTAAAAGTTCTTCCATAATAGGCAGTGTTGTGTCTTGCATGCTTAGTTGGGACAGACACACATAAAAATATAAAAGGTTTGGACCTAAAATTTAACTTTGACAAAGTAGGTACTTTTTACTAATATTTCACTTATTGAGAAAGACACAGCAATTATGAAGTTGGTTTGAAACCAGTTGGAGAAGGCTCGATTCCTTCCTTTCTTAAATTTATGTAAGTAGGTTCTTCAAAGGAAGGATGCAGTGAGAGACATCCATTCAGAATTGGCAGTTCCACTGCTGATACGTGTGGTGTAGATGCAAAGATTTGTCATATTATAAAAATTATTGGTATTACTGCTGTTAATGAAATACTGAACCTACAGATGAGATGGTGTTTCATGCTGTATATGCATCTATATGGTCACGGTAGTATTGTGGTGTTCCTGAAAGGGCAAGAAAATGTTGTGGAAAGAGGCGTTCCTGCCGTGATGCAGTGGATTAAGAATCTGACCACAGCAGCTTGGGTCACTGCAGAGGTGTGGAATTGATCCCCGCCCAGTACAGTGGGTCAAAGGATCTGGCGTTGCTACAGCTGTGGCTCAGATTCAATCCCTGGCCTGGGAACTTCCATATGCCATGGGTATGGCCATAAAAAAAAAAAAAAAAAAAAGTTGTGGAAAGAAATTTATATTAATACATACAGATATTATTGTAAAATGAATCTTTGCTCAGGTTGAGTCTGTAGGCTAAAAATAGTGGAAAGCAGTGGATGAATCATCTTACAATGGCAGATACTGCTCCTGTTAATGAGATGTAGTAAAAGTGTGCTGTGCATAGTCCGTACCATGAAAAACGATGTCTAAGGATGCATTGACTAGGCCATTTCCTGTTAAGCCTTATACTGTAAATAAGAAAATAAAACCCAAGGCTCATAATATGGCTGATGATCATTTAATATCACCTCCGTGGAAGGTTGCTGGACAACTTAATGCTTTTACTCCTATGGGGGTGGTAATAATTTGAGTAGCCCATGTAGTACATGCTCGTATCAACATCTCTTCCTGCCGTGGACATGTGTTCAGCTCAACGAGAAAGCCTGGAAAGACATTATGGCTCAGACCATTCCCGCAGACACTAAATGTTCTGTTTTTCCTGAATAATATGAGACAATATGTGAAATGAACCTGAAGCCAGGTAAAATAAGGCTGTAAAACTCTGGGTGGCCAAAGAATCAGAATAATTGTTGATATAAAATTGAATCAACCTCCTCCTGCAGGATCAAAGAAAGGTTAATGGATTGTGGTCTATTAACAATATAGCGATTCTGGCTGCTAGAACTGGAAGTGACTGTATAAGAGGGTGGCCAGAATTAGGACAGGTCAAAGAAACCATGGTGTTTGGTACTCAGATATAGCTGGATGTTTTATATTAATAATTGTAGTAATAAAATTAATAGCACCTAGAACAGAGTATGCACCTGCTAAAGGTAGGGGGGGAAATGGTTAGGTCAACAGAAGCTCCCACATTGGCTAGGTTGCCAGTTAAACATGCTGTTTAGCCTGTAAGCCTATTCCAGTGCCTAAATCAACTAAGTGATATCAGAAATGATGGTGGAGGAAGTAATAAACATTATTTATTTGGGGAAATGCTATATCAGATACTTCATTATTAGTGGAACTAGTCAGTTTCTGAGTCCTCCAATTATAGTAGGCATAACTTTGAAAAACTATTATGAGTGCATGGATGGTACACTGTAGATTTGACATCTCCTAGTAAAGCTAAATCTGGTTTGGCACGATTAAAAGGCATAAGGTGATGGAAACAACCTAAATGTTCATCGACAGATGATGGAATACCATTCAGCCATAAAAAAGAACAATATAATGCCATTTGCAGCAACAGGGATGGAACTAGAGACTCTCATTCTGAGTGAAGTAAGTCAGAAAGAGAAAGACAAATACCACATGCTATCACATATCTGGAATCTAATGTACAACACAAATGAACCTTTGCACAGAAAAGAAAATCATGGACTTGGAGAATAGACTCATGGTTGCCGAGGGGGAGGGAGCGGGATGGATTGGGAACTTGGGGTTAATAGATGCAGACTATTGCCTTTGGAATGGATCAGCAATGAGATCCTGCTGTGTAGCACTGGGAATGTATCTAGTCATTTCTGATGGAGCATGATAATGTGAGAAAAAAGAATCTACATGTATGTGTAACTAGGTCACCATGCTGTACAGTAGAAAATTGACAGAACACTGTAAACCAGCTATAATGAAAAAAGAAATAAAAAGCATTATATAAAAATAAAATAAAAAAAGTAAGGTGGTACCTGCTATTCTGGCACAGACGTGCCAAAACAGATGCTAAATGTCCTTCACTTTATGGTTTGTTGAGAATAATCAGCAGTTTACGAACATACTAAAGTGCCTGAGCAAGCACCATAGACTGTAAATCTAAAGACAGAGGATGAGCCCTCTTTTTGCCAAGCCCTCTGGTGAGTAATGCAGTGAATTGCAAATTCCAAGAAGCAGCTTCAGTTCTGCGTGACTTCTCCCCTTTTCCTCCCCTGAATGGAGAGAGAAGTAGATGGAAGCCAGTTGACTAGGGTATTTAGATGTTAACTAAAATTTTACGGGATGAGAGCTCACCATACACAGTGAGGATTTATTATAATGAAAAGTGTTTGATTTGCGTTCAATTGATGTAAGATAAAGGCTAGCAATCCTTATCTTCAGGAATTAAGTAAACAATACTTCCTTAGGGCTTTGAACTTCTGGGTCTGTGCACCCCTAAATTCCTAGTCCAGGACTCAAAACATTGATTTTAGGGAAAGAAATACTGTTGATATTATGATTAGTGGTGGTAAAAATATTATTCATGTTTTCATATTGCCATTTTATTTACATGTTATTTATTGATGGGAATAAGGTTAGTGATTGTAGTAGAATAATCCTGTGTAGAAATAGATTGAATAGTGTTTCAATAGCTATTAATGTTGGCAAAATATTATTTCATTTTAGATAAAAACTCTGAAAGGGGTGGGAGGCTTCCTAATGATAATATAATAGTTAGGATAAATATAGCAATTTAGGGTGTTTATTTCATAAACTAAAGTGATAGAATTGTAGGTGAATTACATGTAAATAATATAAATGTAGTGTTATTATAAGTGTTGGATTATAAATTATAATAGCTGTTATTCAACCCATGTGACTAATAAGTAGGCTATGATTTTTCATAGTTGGGTTTGGTTGAGTCTTCATCCTCCTACTCTCATGGAAAAAATAGCTCTAATTAGTACCATATTTAGATTAATGGATGATGAAGTTCATATAAAATTGATAGTGGTACAAGTTTCTATCATGCTGAGATTAGAACAAGTGTTCGTGGAGCTTCGGGAGCTCAAAAGTGAAATGGAGAAAGTTCAAGTTTATTGACAAAGGCTGTTAGGATAATGGATGCTCTTGGATTAAATGCTTTTGTAATTGTTCATTGGCCAGAATATATTAGATTAACAATAATAGCTGTTATTAGAAGTATAGATGTGGTGATTGTGTCAAGAATATTTAGTGGATGTTTCTTTGGCTCATGGGTTGAATTTTTTATTAAAATTAGAGTAATAGCTAATATGTCATTTCAAAGCCAATTCAGATTATTAATCAATGTGAGTTTATTATAACAACTATAGTTCCTTAAATAATAGTGAATGATAGTAAAATAAAAGGATTTATTAGCACAGGAAGGATATAAGTCAACATTTTCAGGGTATGGGCCTGACAGCGTATTATAGAATATGGTACAATATGGTAGCATGGAAATTGTTGAATTCTTAGGAGTAGGTTCAATCCCTATTACACTAGAAATAAGAGGACTTAAACTTCTATAATTTACTCTATCAAAGTAACTCTTTTGTCAGAGATATTATGTTGGGAATATTTGATATGGATAATGATAAATGTCATATCAAAAGCTTGTATTACTAGTACGAAGACTTTTTTTCATAGAAGGTGTATAAGTTTGTCACATTGGACTCATGGATAGGATGCTTAAAATCACAGGGTGGAAAACATAGGGAAAAGGGTTTTGATAATAAAATTGAGTATAGTTCTGGTACATAGGAATTGGGAAAGGCTCCTAGGAATAGAATTATTATAAAAATGTTGGAGTTCCCGTCGTGGCTCAGTGGTTAACGAATCCAACTAGGAACCATGTGGTTGCGGGTTTGATCCCTGGCCTCACTCAGTGGGTTAAGGATCCGGCATTGCCATGAGCTGTGGTGTAGGTCACAGACACAGCTCAGATCCTGCGTTGCTGTGGCTCTGGCATAGGCTGGCGGCTATCGCTCTGATTTGACTCCTAGCCTGGGAACCTCCATATGCCGTGGGAGCGGCCCTAGAAAAGGCAAAAAAATATATATTTATTTTAGGCTCCCAGGAACAGAATTTTTATACACATATTTACTATAATAATGTGGCATATTCTGCTAGGAAGAATAGGGCAAATGGGACCTGCTGCATACTCAACATTGAAGCCAGAAGCAAAGTCTGATTCTCCTTCTGTTAGGTCGAATAGAGCTTGGTTGGTTTCTGCTAGGATTGAGATAAATTATACTATAGCCAGTGGTCAAGATGGAAAAATTAGACAAATATTCTTGAGCAGTGATTAATGTTGAGAGGGTAAATGATCCATTAATTAATAGGACTGATAATAACTATTGCTAGTGTTACTTCCTATGAAATTGTGCTACTGCTTATAGGACCCCAATTAATGTATGTTGTGAATTTGAGGTTCAGTGTGAGAAGGAATAAGAATATATAGTTAGGAGTTCCCATCGTGGCGCAGTGGTTAACGAATCCGACTAGGAACCATGAGGTTGCGGGTTCGGTCCCTGCCCCTTGCTCAGTGGGTTAACGATCCGGCGTTGCCGTGAGCTGTGGTGTAGGTTGCAGACGCGGCTCCGATCCCGAGTTGCTGTGGCTCTGGCGTAGGCCGGTGGCTACAGCTCCGATTCAACCCCTAGCCTGGGAACCTCCATATGCCGCGGGAGCGGCCCAAGAAATAGCAACAACAACAACAAAAAGACAAAAGACAAAAAAAAAAAAAAAAAAAAAAAGAATATATAGTTAGGCTTGATACAGCTAATATAAATAGTATCCCTAGCTTTATATTGATTAGTGGATATGGTGTGAGGAATGGGGTTCATATTGTTAGAGCCAAAGTATGGGCTGGGATTGATGCAATAATATAGTCTATATTGATGGAATAATATAATCATCAGTATAGAAATTGATTATGTTAATGGTCATGATAATTCTTTAATGAATAGCTGGACAGCACTGGCAATGGGTTGGAGCAGGCCATCAGGTCCAACAATGTTAAGTCCTTTAGGCATTTGTAGATAGCTCAGTACTTTTCATTGGATTACTATAAGAAAGCTGTGGCAAATAGAATGGGAATAATTAACAAAAGAAGGTTAATTATAACTAAATTATTAAGAAATTAAACCTCTGGGTTTTTTTGTAATTTTTACTTTCTATTAGAATATAGTTGATTTACAATGTTGTGTTAGTTTCAGGTGTACAGAAAAGTGGTTCAGTTATACATTTACAAATACCCATTCTTTTTTTTTTTTTTTTTTTTTTTAAGGGCTGCACCTGTGGCGCATAGAGATTCCCAGGCTAGGGGCCTACTGTAGCCACTGGCCACAGCCACAGCAGCACCAGATCCGAGCTGTGTCTGTGACCTACACCATAGCCCACAGCAATGCCAGAGCCTTAACCCCCTGAGTGAGCCCAGGGATTGAACCCACAACCTCATGGTTCCTAGTTGGATTCGTTTCCACTGTGCCACGACAGGAACTCCTATCCATTCTTTTTAAGATCCTTTTCCCATATAGGTTATTACAAAATATTGAGTAGAATTCCCTGTTCTATATAGTAGGTCCTTGTTGATTATCTATTTCATATAGAGTAGTGTGTATATATTAATTCCAAACTCCTGATTTATTCCTCTTCCTCTCACCTTTCCCCTTTGGTAACCATAAGTTTGTTTTCTACCTCTGTGAACCTGTTTCTATTTTGTAAGTTAGTTCATTTCCATCAATTTTTTAAGATTCCACATACAAGTGATATTGTATGATATTTATCTTTCTCTCACTTCATTTATTATGATAATCTCTAGGCCCATCCTTGTTGCTGCAAGTAGCATTATTTCATTATTTTTTAGAGCGGAGTAATATTCCATTGCATGTATGTTCCATATCTTCTTTATCCAGTTTTCTGTCAATGGACATTTAGGTTTCTTCCATGTCTTGGCTATTGTAAATAGTGTTGCAGTGAACACTGGGGTGCATGTATCTTTTTGAATTATGGTTTTCTCCAGATATATGCCTAGGAGTGGCATTGCTGGATGGTATGGTAGTTCTATTTTTAGTTTTTTTAAGGAACCTCCATACTGGCTATACCAATTTACATTCTTACCAGCAGTGAAGGAGGGCTCCCCTTTATTGTTTGTAAACTTTTTGATGATGCCCATTCTGACTCGTGCGAGGTGGTACTTCATTGTAGTTTTGATTTGCATTTCTCTAATAATTAGCATTTCTCTAATAATTAGTAATGTTGAGTAACTTTTCATGTTCTTGTTGGCCATCTGTATGTCTTCTTTGGAGAAGTCTGTTTAAATTGTCTGCTGGCTTTTTGATTCAGTTATTTTATATATTTTTTACATTGAGCTGCATGACCTGTTTGTATATTTTGGATGTTAACATGGTTGGTCATGTCGGTCACTTTGTTTGCAAATGTTTTCTCCCATTCTGTGGGTTGTCTTTTTGTTTTTTTGTTTGTTTGTTTGTTTGTTTTTAATAACTGGCAGACAATGTTAAAGCCAGGTGAGTCTTTTTTTTTTTTTTTTTTTTTTGTCCTTTTTAGGGCCGCACTTGTGGTATATGGAGGTTCCCAGGCTAGGGGTCGAATCGGAGCTGTAGCTGCCAGCCTACACCAGAGCCCCAGCAACCCCAGATCTGAGCCACATCTGTGACCTACACCACAGCTCACGGCAACGCCGGATCCTTAACCCACTGAGCAAGGCCAGGGATTGAACCCGCAACCTCATGGTTCCTAGTTGGGTTTGTTTCCGCTGCACCACGACAAGAACTCCTGGGTTTTTTTTTATTGTTTCCTTTGCTGTGCAAAAGCTTTTAAGTTTAATTAGGCCTCAATTTGTTTATTTTTGTTTTTATTTTCATTACTCTAGGAGATGGATCCAAAAAGATGTTGCTGTGATTTATGTCAGAGTGTTCTGCCTACGTTTTCCTTTAAAAGTTTCAGAGTGTCTGGTCTTATGTTTAGGTCTCTCTCTCCATTGTATATTCTTGCCTCCTTTGTCATAGATTAGCTGACTATAGGTGCATGGCTTTATTTCCGGGCTTTCTATTCTTTTCCACTGATCTATATTTGTTTTTGTGCCAGTACCGTACTATTTTGATGACTATAGCTTTGTAGTATATCCCGAGGCCAGGGGACCTGATTCTTCCAGTTCTGTTTTTTTCTCTTTCAAGATTGCTTTGGCTATTCAGCATCTTTTGTGGTTCCATACAAATTTAAACATTTTTCATTCTAGTTATGTGAAAAATGTCCTTGGTAATTTGATAGGGATTGCATTGAATCTGTAGATTGCCTTGGGTAGTAAAGTCATTTTCATGATATTGATTCTTCCAATCCAAGAGCATGGTATCTTTCCATCTGTTTGTGTCATCTTTGTTTCTTTCATCAGCATCTTATAGTTCAGAGTACAGGTCTTTTGCCTACGTAGGTAGGTTTATTGCTAGGTGTTTTTATTATTTTTGATGTGATGGTAAATGAGATTGTTTCCTTAGTTTCTCTTTCTGATCTTTTGTTGTTAGTGTGTAGAAATGCAAGAGATTTCTGTGTATTAATTTCGTACCCTATAACTTTACCACATACCTGATGAGCTCTAGCAGTTTTCTGATAGCATCTTTAGGATTTTCTATGTATAGTATCATGTTGTCTGCAAATAGCAACAGTTTTACTTCTTTTCCAATTTGGATTTATTTTATTTCTTTTTCTTCTATGATTGTCATGGCTAGGAGTTCTAAAACTATGTTGAATAAAAGTGATAGTGTTGATATGTTGAATAAATAAGCCATCCTTGGGTTATTCCTGGCCTTAGTGGAAATGTTTTCAGCTTTTCATTGTTGAGTATGATGTTTGCAGTTGGTTTGTCATATATGGCCTTTATTATGTTGAGTTAAGTTCCCTCTATGCCCAATTTCTGTTCCGGAGAGTTTTATCATAAATGGGTGTTGATTTTTTTTTCTTCACTTTTTTAGGGCTGCACCTATGGCATATGGAAGCTTCCAGGCTAGGGTTTGAATCGTAGCTACAGCTGCCAGCCTACACCACAGACACAACAATGCCAGATCCACGCCAGATCTGCAAGCTACACCACAGCTCGCAGCAGTGCCAGATCCTTAACCCACTGAGTGGGACCAGGGATCGAACCCGCACCCTCATGGACACTAGTCAGGTTTGTTTCCACTGAGCGACAACAGGAACTATTGGGTGTGAATTTTGTCAAAGACTTTTTCTGCATCTTTTGAGATGATCATTTGGTTTTTATTCTTCAATTTATTAAATGGGGTATATCACAATGTTAGATTTGCAGATATTGAAAAATCCTGGCATCCCTGGGATAAATCCCACTTGATCATGGTGTAAGAGCCTTTTAATGTATTGTTGGATTTGGTTTGCTAGTATTTGCTTGAGAATTTTTGTGTCTATGTTCATCAATGATATTGGCCTGAAAGGCTGTTTTTGTGGTATTTTTGTCTGGTTTTGGTATCCAGGTGATGTGGCCTCACAGAACGAGCTTGCGAGTATTCTTTCCTCTGCAGTTTTTTTGGAAGAGTTTCAGAAGAATAGCTGTTAACTCTTTTCTGAATGTTTGTTTGAATTTGCCACCTGGTTCTGGATTTTGTTTGTTGAAAGTTTATGATCAGAGTTTCAGAATTTTAGTATTTTAGTACTTCAGATTCAGAACAGTAGTCTGTTCATATTTCTGCTTCTTTCTTGTTCAGTCTTGGAAGATTGTACATTTCTAAGAATCTGTCCATTTCTTCTAGGTTATCCATTATATTGGATATCCATTTATCCATATAGTTGCTTATAGTAAGTAGTATCTTATGATCCTTTGTATTTCTGTGATGTCAGTTGTAACTTATTTTTCATTTCTGATTTTTGAGGCTCTAATTGATTTGAGCCCTCTCTTTTTTTCTTAATGAGTCTGGCTAAAAGTTTTTCAATTTTGTTTATCTTTTCAAAAAACCAACTTTTAGTTTGATTGATCTTTTCTATTGTTTTCTTTGTCTTTGTCTCATTTATTTCTGTTCTGATTTTTTTTTATTTTCCCACTGTACAGCAAGGGGATCAAGTTATCCTTACATGTACACATTTCCCCCCCCCCACCCTTTGTTCTGTTGCAACTTGGGTATCTAGACATAGTTCTCAATGCTATGTAGCAGGATCTCCTTGTATATCTATTCTAAGTTGTGTCTGATAAGCCCAAGCTCCCGATCCCACCTACTCCTTCCCTCTCCCATCAGGCAGCCACAAGTCTATTTTCCAAGTCCATGATTTTCTTTTCTGTGGAGATGTTCATTTGCGCTGGATATTAGATTCCAGTTATAAGTGATATCATATGGTATTTGTCTTTGTCTTTCTGGCTCATTTCACTCAGGATGAGATTCTCTAGTTCCATCCATGTTGCTGCAAATGGCATTATGTCATTCTTTTTTATGGCTGAGTAGTATTCCATTGTATATATATATATATATATATATATATATATATATATATATATACCACATCTTCCGAATCCAATCATCTGTTGATGGACATTTGGGTTGTTTCCATGTCCTGGCTATTGTGAATAATGCTGCAATGAACATGTGGGTGCATGTGTCTCTTTTAAGTAGAGTTTTGTCTGGATATATGCCCAAGAGTGGAATTGTGGGGTCATATGGAAGTTCTATGTATAGATTTCTAAGGTATCTCCAAACTGTTCTCCATAGTGGCTGTATCAGTTTACATTCCCACCAACAGTGCAGGAGGGTTCCCTTTTCTCCACAATCCCTCCAACACTTGTTATTTGTGGACTTATTAATGATGGCCATTCTGACCAGTGTGAGGTGGTATCTCATGGTATTTTTGATTTGCATTTCTATTATAATCAGCAGTGTTGCGCATTTTCTCATGTGTTTGCTGGCCATCTGTATATCTTCCTTGGAGAAATGTCTATTCAGGTCTTTTGCCCATTTTTCCATTGATTGATTGGCTTTTTTTGCTGTTGGGTTGCATAAGTTGCTTATATATTCTAGAGATTAAGCCCTTGTCAGTTGCATCATTTGAAACTTTTCTCCCATTCTAAAAGTTGTCTTTTTGTTTTCTTTTGGGTTTCCTTTGCTGTGCAAAAGCTTTTCAGTTTGATGAGGTCCCATGGGTTTATTTTTGCTCTAATTTCTATTGCTTTGGGAGACTGACCTGAGAAAATATTCATGATGTTGTTGTCAGAGAGTGTTTTGCCTATGTTTTCTTCTAGGAGTTTGATGGTGTCCTGTCTTATATTTAAGTCTTTCAGCCATTTGGAGTTTATTTTTATGTATGGTGTGAGGGTGTGTTCTAGTTTCATTGCTTTGCATACAGCTGTCCAGATTTCCCAGCAATGCTTGCTGAATAGACTTTCTTTTTCCCATTTTATGTTCTTGCCTCCCTTGTCAAAGATTACTTGACCATAGGTGTCAGGGTTTATTTCCGGGTTCTCTATTCTGTTCCATTGGTCTGTCTGTCTGTTTTGATACCAGTACCACACTGTTTTGATGACTGTGGCTTTGTAGTATTTCTTGAAGTCTGGGAGAGTTATGCCTCCTGCTTGGTTTTTGTTTCTCAGGATTGCTTTGGCGATTCTGGGTCTTTTGTTGTTCCATATAAGTGTTTGGATTGTTTGTTCTAGTTCTGTGAAAAATGTCATGGGTAATTTGATAGGGATTGCATTGAATCTGTAGATTGCTTTGGATAGTATGGCCATTTTTACAATATTGATTTTTCCAATCCAGGAACGTGGAATCTCTTTCCATTTCTTTACATCTTCTTTGATTTCTTTGATTAAAGTTTTATAGTTCTCGGCAGATAAGTCCTTTACCTCTTTGGTCAGGTGTATTCCGAGGTATTTGATTTTGTGATGTGCAATTTTACAAGGTATCGTATTTTTGTATTCCTTTTCTAATATTTCATTGCTGGTATACAGAAATGCAACTGACTTCTGAATGTTAATCTTATATCCTGCTACTTTGCTGAATTTATTAATCAGTTCAAGTAGTTTTGGGGTTGAGTCCTTAGGGTTTTCTATGTATAGTATCATGTCATCTGCATACAGTGACAGTTTTATCTCTTCTCTTCCTATATGGATGCCTTTTATTTCTTTTGTTTGCCTAATTGCTGTGGCTAGGACTTCCAAAACTATGTTGAAGAGCAGTGGTGAGAGTGGGCATCCCTGTCTTCCAGATTTGAGTGAGAAGACTTTCAGTTTTTCCCCATTGAGTATTATATTTGCTGTGGGTTTATCATAAATGGCTTTGATTATGTTCAGGAATGTTCCTTCTATACCCACTTTGGCGAGGGTCTTGATCATGAATGGGTGTTGGACTTTGTCAAATACTTTTTCTGTGTCTATTGAGATGATCATATGATTTTTGACTTTTGTTAATGTGGTGTATGACGTTGATTGATTTGCATATGTTGAACCATCCTTGTGCACCTGGGATGAACCCTACCTGGTCATGGTGTATAATTTTTTTGATATGTTGTTGGATTCAGTTGGCTAAGATTTTGTTGAGAATTTTTGCATCTATATTCATCAGTGATATTGGGTGATAGTTTTCTTTTTTGGTGTTATCTCTGTCTGGTTTTGGAATGAGGGTGATGGTGACCTCATAGAATGTCTTTGGGAGTATTCCTTCTTCTTCAACCTTTTGAAAGAGTTTAAGGAGGATGGGCACCAATTCCTCTTTATATGTTTGATAGAATTCACCTGTGAAGCCATCTGGTCCTGGACTTTTATTTGTAGGGAGTGATTTTATGACCTCTTCAATTTCATTTCTAGTGATCGGTCTGTTCAGTTGGTCTGTTTCTACTTGATTCAGTTTTGGCAGGCTGTAAGATTCTAGAAAATTGTCCATTTCTTCCAGATTGTCAAATTTGTTGGCGTATATTTGTTCATAGTATTCTCTTAGGGTTTTTTGTATTTCTGCAGTATCCATTGTGATTTCTCCTTTTTCATTTATAATTTTGTTTATTTGAATTCTTTCTCTCCTCTTTTTAGTGAGTCTGGCCAGAGGTTTGTCAATTTTGTTTACCTTTTCAAAGAACCAACTCTTAGTTTTATTAATTTTCTCTATTGTTTTTTGAATCTCTATTTTATTGATTTCCTCTTTGATCTTTATAATTTCCTTCCTTCTGCTGACTTTACGTCTTTTTTGTTCTTTTTCTAATTCGTTTAGGGGGAGGGTTAAGTTGTCAATTTGGGATCTTTCTTCTTTTTTGAGAAAGGCCTGTATCGCTATAAATTTCCCTCTGAGCACTGCTTTTGCAGCGTCCCATAGATTTTGAGAGGTTGTATCTTCATTATCGTTTATCTCCAGGTATTTTTTAATTTCCTTCTCCAGGTATTTTTTAATTTCCTTCTTGATTTCCTCATTGACCCATTGGTTTTTTAGTAGCATGTTGTTTAGTCTCCATGTAGTAGGTTTTTTCTCATTTCTTTTCCCATGGTTGATTTCTAATTTCATGGCGTTGTGGTCAGAGAAGATACTTGAGATAATTTCTACGCTCCTAAATTTGTTGAGTTCTGATTTTTATGATTTCATTCTTTATACTAACTTTGGGTTTCGTTTTTTCTTCTCTAGTTATTTTAGGTGTAAGTTTAGGTTGTTCATTTGAGTTTTTTGTTTTGTTTTGTTTTCTGGGATAAGATTGTATCCCTATAAACTTCCCTCTTAGAATTACTTTTGCTGCATCCCATGGTTTGGATTGTCATGTTTTCACTTGCATTTGTCTCTGGGTACTTTTGGATTTCCTCTCTGATTTGTTCAGTGATCCATTGAATGTTTAGTAACATACTGTTTAGCCTCCATGTATTTGTGTTTTTTAGGGTTTTTTTCTTGGAGTTGATTTCTAATATCATAGTGTTGTATTTGGAAAAGATGCTTGGTATGATTTCAGTTTTCTTAAATTTATTGAGGCTTGATTCTGTGGCCCAGAATATGATGAATTTTTCATGTGCACTTGAGAAGAATGTTTATTCTGGGGCCCTCAGATGGAATGTTCTATAACTATCAATTTAGTCCCTCTTGTCTAATGTGTCATTTAAGGCTTGTGTTTCCTTGTTGATTTTCTGTCTGGATAATCTGTTCATTGATGTGAGTGGAGTGTTAAAATTCCTTACTATTACTGTGTTACTGTCAATTTCTCCTTTCATAGCTGTTAGCATTTGCCTTGTATATTGACGGACTTCTATGTTGGGTGCATATATATTTACAATTGTTATAACTTCTTTGATTAATCCTTTGATCATTACATAGTGTCTTTTTGTTTTCTGTAACAGTCTTTAATTTAAAGTCTATTTTGTATGATACGAGTAACTCTAGCTTTCTTTTGATTTTCTATTTGCATAGAATACCTATTTCCATCCCCTCACTTTCAGTCTGTATGTGTCCCTAGATCTGTAGTGGGTCTCTTATAGACAACGTATATACAGGTCTTGTTTTTGTATCTATTCAGCCAGTCCATGTCTTTTGGTTGGAGCATTTAATCCATTTACATTTAAGGTAATTATCAATATCTATGTTCTTTTTGTTAATTGTTTTGGATTTGTTTTTGCAGATCTTTTTTCTTCCCTTCCTCTTTTGTTCTCTTCTCTTGTGATTTGATGACTATCTTCAGTGGTGTGTTTGGATTCCTTTCTCTTTTTTGTGTGTATATCTATTGTAGATTTTACTTTGTGGTTACCATGAAGTTTTGATATAGCAGTCAATATATATACAAAATTGTTTTAGATTGTCAGTCTCTCAATTTGAATTTGTACTGTCCTCACAATTGCTGGTTTTGGCATATTGGTGTGCAGATGATTTCCTGCCTTTGCTGTATTGATTACCCTTCCCAGAGAGTCTTCCTATTAGTAATTTTCTTGTTTCTAGTTGTGGCTTTTTCTTTTCCATCTAGAGAAGTTCCTTTGGCATTGGTTGTAAAGCTGGTTTGGTGGCGCTGAATTCTGTTAGCTTTTGCTTTCTCCATGGAATCTGAATGAGCACCTTGCTGGGTAGAGTATTCTTGGTTGTAGGTTTTCCCCCTTTCATCACTTTTAGTATATCAACCCACTCGCTTCTGGCCCACAGAGTTCCCACTGAAAAATCTGCTGATAACCTTATGGGGAATTCCCTTGTATGTTATTTGTTGCTTTTCCCTTGTTACTTTTAATATTTTCTCTTTATCTTTAATTTTTGTCAGTTTGATTAATATGTGTCTTGTTACATTCCACCTTGGGTTTATCATGAATGGACTTTACATTTCCTGGACTTGGGGTGAGTGTTTGCTTTCCCATATTGGGGACATTTTTGGCTATTATCTCTAAATATTTTCTCAGACCCTTTCTCTCCCTCTTTTCCTTCTGGGACTCCTATAATATGAATGTTGATGTCTTTAACCTTGTCCTTGAGGTCTCTTAGACTGTCCTCATTTCTTTTCAATCTTTTTTCCTTATTCTTTTTCACATCAGTGATTTCCACTATTTTGTTTCCAGCTCACTTAACTGTTCTTCTGCTTCATTTATTCTATTCATTTCTTTTAGTGTATTTTTTTTCATTCCAGTTATTGTATTTTTCAACTCTGTTCTTTAAATCTTCTAGCTCTTTGTTAAACATTCCTTGTATCTTTTCTGTCTGTGCCTCCATTCTTCCTTCCAAGATCTTGGATCATCCTCACTATCATTACACTAGATTCTTTTTCAGGTAGATTGCCTATCTCTACTTTACTTAGTTGTTCTTCTGGAACATACTTTCTTTTTCTTCTTTTTCTTTTTCTTTTTTTTTGCTTTTTTAGGGCCGCACCCATGGCATATGGAAGTTCCCAAGCTAGGCATCCAATTGAAGCTGCAGCTACTGAGCTTCACTACAGCCACAGCAATGCTAGATCCAAGCCACATCTGCGACTTATATCACAGCTCACAGCAATGCTGGATCCTTAACCCACTGAGCAGGGCCAGGGATCAAACCCCCAAACGCATAGATACTAGTCAGATTTGTTATTGCTGAGCTGCCAAGGGAACTCCCTGGAACACATTTTTCCTTTATCTGGAACATATTTCTCTGCCATCTCATTTTGTCTAACTTTCTGCATTTGCAGTCTTGTTCCACAGTTTACAGGATTGTAGTTCCTCTTGCTTTGGTGTTTTCCCCCTGGTGGGTGAGGCTGTCTAGGGGCTTGGGCATGCTTTCTGGTGGGAGGGACTGGTGCCTGCCCTCTGGTGGGTGGAGATGGGTCTTGTCCCTCTGGTCCCTGCAGGACCATGTCAAGGGGTGTGTTTAGAGATGGCTGTAGGCTCAGGAAGACTTCAAGTAGCCTGTCTGCTGAAGGGTCAGGCTATGTTCCAACCCTGTTAGTTGTCTGGCCTGAGGCATCCCAGCACTGGAGTCTGCAGGCTGTCAGGTGGGGCTTGGTGTCAGTGGCAAAATGGCAACCTCCAGGAGAGCAGACACAGATAAATATTCCCTGGGGCCTCCACCACCTGTGTCCTTGTCCCCACAGTGAGCCACAGTTGACCCCTGCCTCCCCAGAAAACCCTCCAAGACCCACAGGTAGGTCTCGCTAGGCTCCTGTGGAGTCACTGCTTTGCCCAGGATCCCAACGCACATGAAACCTTCTTGGGGCCCTTCCAGAGTGGTGTCTCTGTTTTCTCCAGTCTGTGGAGCTCCAACACTTCAGTCTCACTGGACTTCAAAGCCAAATGCTCTGGGGGCTCTTCCTTCCAATGCTAGACCCCCAAGCTGGGGAGCCTGACATGGGGCTTAGAACTCTCATTCCTGTGAGACAACCTCTGCAATATAATTACTTCCCAGTTTATGTTTGTCTGCCTGGCAGGTGTGGGATTTGATTGTATCACAGAAGTGCCCCTCCTGCCATCTTGTTGTGGCTTCTTGTCTTTGGATATAAATATCTTTTGGGGAGGTTCCAATCTTTTTGTCAATCGTTGTTCAGTAGTTAGTTGAGATTTTGCTGTTTTTGTGAGAGGAGGTGAACTCAAGTCCTTCTACTCTGCCATCTTGTCTCCACCCTCTTAAACTTCTGGTTATAAAGCTTTAAATTTTATGCAGTTGCCATGCTCTGCCACCCTAACAAGCCCTGTTCTTGGGCAGGTTTGATATAATTTAAGATTTTATTATCTACTTGTTTGAAGGCACTTTTGTAAAGCAGACCTTATTTCTCTTGTCCTTTTGTACTGAGAGAAATATGAGATATATAGAAATTGATCTGGATTACTTGGTCTGAACTCAGATCATGTCAGCCTTCAATCATTGAACGAATGACCATTAATAGTATGAATACCTTTGCAATGTGCTGATTTAATGAGGTTGTAAACCCTACTGCCAATATGAACCCTGGAATAGAATGATAAAATATTTTGACTAGTTGGTCTAGGTTTTAATCACTTGTTTTATTCTCTGAAGTAACCCTAACCAAAATTTTAGTCCATTTAAAGCTCTGTTATCTGTGATTTCATCAATTTAGAGGGGCTTGGGGGACTAAATCCAAGTTCTTTAGGGTCTTCTCATCTTATTCTGTCATTATGCCCCTTTTCAGGAAGATCAACTTTCTCCAATTAAAAAGTAAGAAGCCATAAAACCCTGGTGTTGCTGGTCACAAGTCCATATTTAGAGAGCAAATGATTATGCTACCTTTGCATGGTCAAGATACTATGGCTGGCTGTTAAACATGTGTCACAGAGCAGTTAGTGCCTTTAATACTAGAAATGTTAGAGGTGATAGTTTTGGTAAGCAGGCAAAGTTGGTGTTTGCTGAGTTCCTTTTACTTTTTAAAACCTTTTCTGAAGCAGATAGCTGTGTTAGGTTAACAATTGATTTAATAAGTAATTATTAGATTATATTAACTATCTGTGCTTATCTGCTCTGATATAGTCTAATGTGAGGAGAAATAATTCTTGTTACTTGTATCAGTAGCATTGCTTTTATTAATA
This sequence comes from Sus scrofa, assembly GCF_054392235.1. Lineage (NCBI taxonomy): Eukaryota > Metazoa > Chordata > Mammalia > Artiodactyla > Suidae > Sus > Sus scrofa. The sequence goes on along the minus strand of NC_139384.1, from coordinate 92,707,147 downwards.
AATTAATCCAGTATTAAGTGAGGAGTTAGTTTTTTTTTTTTTTTTTGTCTTTTGTCTTTTTGTCTTGTTGTTGCTGTTGTTGTTGTTGTTGCTATTTCTTGGGCTGCTCCCGCGGCATATGGAGGTTCCCAGGCCAGGGGTCGAATCGGAGCTGTAGCCACCGGCCTACGCCAGAGCCACAGCAACGCAGGATCCGAGCCGCGTCTGCAACCTGCACCACAGCTCACGGCAACGCCGGATCGTTAACCCACTGAGCAAGGGGCAGGGACCGAACCCGCAACCTCATGGTTCCTAGTCAGATTCGTTAACCACTGCGCCACGACGGGAACTCCAGGAGTTAGTTTTTAATTAGTGAGCTTGTATTCTTTCTTAATTGGTGGCTGCTTTTAGGTCAACTGTGATATTATTAATATGATATTAATAACTTATTAATATAATAATTTCCTTCTAAAGAAATCGGTATCCTGTATGTAAAGGGCTGTACCTCTTTGGATTAATGTTTAAATTTACTTTACGGAGTTCCCGTCGTGGCTCAGTGGTTAACGAATCTGACTAGGAACCATGAGGTTGCGGGTTCGATCCCTGCCCCTTGCTCAGTGGGTTAAGGATCCGGCGTTGGCGTGAGCTGTGGTGTAGGTTGCAGACGTGGCTCGGATTCCGCGTTGCTGTGGCTCTGGCGTAGGCCGGTGGCTACAGCTCCGATTCAACCCCTAGCCTGGGAACCTCCATATGCCGCAGGAGCAGCCCAAGAAATAGCAAAAAGACAAAAAAAAAAAAAAAAAAAAAAAAAATTAAATTTACTTTAGACTTACTTTTAGGTAAATTTAAAGTTGAACCAAAATTCTGTCCTGGATAAACAGCTATCACTAGGTTCATTAGGCTCTTCACTTCCGTCTGCAGATCTCCTAATTTTGCTACGTAGATGATCATAGGTTGCATCTGATTTCTGGGCATTTAACTTTTCTTTCTTCATTTGTTCTAGTGAAATCATTATGCAAAAGATAAAAGGTGTAAACTTTGCTATTTAGTACTTAAATACCTCTTTCACAATTCCCTTATAGTACTTTATAGCACTCATTAAAATTGCTATCTCCTATACTTTTATTTGTAAATAAATGTTTAATCTATATACTACAATTGAGCTTGATTCGTTTTGGGCTAGTTTGGGTTCAAAATGGTCATTTAAGATGAAACTCTTGTGAGTGTAAACAATGTGCTTTTAAGTTATACTTTGATCTGTCTGAGCACACTTTGCAGTATGCTTACCTTGTGACGGACCTGTCTCCTCTTACATATTAAATAGTTGTGTGTATATAGGTTTAGGTATCTGAGGAGGGTGACCATCTGTGTGAGTGCTTCATGGCCTGATTCAATTAAGCTATTTTAAAATTTGCGACTATATCCTGCTTTAGTTTTTAATTTCATAAATGCTTTTGTGTAAAAATGTTTTTAACAAAGAAACCATAGTCCATTTCTTTGCACCCCATAGCTACACTTGGAGCTAATAGCTTTGTATTGATGTTTGTGCTTGCCATGCCTCCTTTTTAGGGTTTGCTGAAGATGGCGATAGTCTGTGTAAGCAAAGAGTTGGTGAGGCTTATCAGGGTTTGTAGATGATAGAAAAGGCTTCTCTAGAGGGATATAAACCCCTACCCAGATATTGCTAGTAGTTCTCTAGCATATAATTTTGTTATTAGCTATTTAGGTTTAGGCTAAACATAGTGGAATGTCAGATCCCAGTTTTAATCTTAGCCAGCATGTAACCAGGGCTGTTAGTCATTTTTGTAGCTTATTTTTATTTTAGCTGCAGCTTTTTATAGTCTAATGAGAACGTAACTTTATTATAAGAGTATCTTTAGCATACTTTACACTGAAAACTTTATTGAGTTAACCATATGACCTTGGTGTCTGGCATGAAATTTCCCAACCCTGGTGAGCATCAAAATTATGTTCATGGTTTAATTTTTATCACTGCTGTTTCCTGCGGGGTGTGGTTAATCTAAGCATCATGAGCTGTTTGTTAGTGTGCCTGATGCATGCTCCTTTTGATCACTGGTAATTCAGAGGGTCTTCTCACTTGCATGTAGAATACTTGCATGAATAATTTTATCAAGAATTAACAAAAAGGGAGTTCCTGTCGTGGCGCAGTGGTTAATGAATCTGACTAGGAACCATGAGGTTGAGGGTTCAATCCCTGGCCTTGCTCAGTGGGTTAACGATCCAGCGTTGCTGTGAGCTGTGGTGTAGGTTGCAGACGTGGCTCCGATCCCGAGTTGCTGTAGCTCTGGTGTAGGCCAGTGGCTACAGCTCCAATTGGACCCCTAGCCTGGGAACCTCCATATGGCACAGAAGTGGCCCAAGAAATGGCAAAAAGACAAAAAAAAAAAGAAAAAAGAATTAACAGAAAGACCTGGACCAAACCTATGTGCTTACAGAGTTACTCATCTAGGCATTGTTGGTGTCTTGCTTTATGTATTAAGCTATAGTAACAAATTAGATGCAGGGAGATCCCTGTCCATCAAAATTCTGTGAATTTAAGTAGCATGCTAGTGTTAGTGGAAACATTTGAAACTACTGAGGAGTAAGTTTTTTGAGTCCATAAATTTAGAATTTTGGTGTTTGAAATTTTCATTTTGTTAAGGACCTTGGCTAAAATGTCTTACTTTGTGATTGAGATATTTAATGTAAAATGGGCAAAAGTTTTCTTTTACATACTATTGTATTTTACCTTATTGTATTTTATTGAAATTTGGCAAGATTGGTAATAAATTCATACTCTTTGAGGTCTACAGGGGCCAAGGGGAATTTGCTGTTTCATTTGGACACCTGCATGTACATGTGTATACCAATTTTCTTATGTGCTATAAGCATAAGCTAATGCACAATTTTGATGTTGGAAAATAATATTCAGTATAGGCTCAGCTACAAGTTGCTTGACTGTGTTAAGGCCTCAGATGGCCATATATATAGCTGAGTCACAGCATACCTCTAAATTTAAAAAATTCCAATTTGACACCATAATTATGTGTACACATGGGCCAATTAGTCATTAGTCCATTGAGATGTCTTACTAAGAAGAAAGATAGGGAGATTTTAGATGAGACGGTCCTGAAGTAAGAACCAGGTGCCAGGAGTTCCCGCCATGGTGCAGTGGGTTGGGAGTCCAAATTCAGTGGCTTGGGTCACTGCCAAGGTGCGGGTTCATTCCCTGGCCCGGCACAATGGCTTAAAAGGGTCTGGCATTGCTGCAGCTGTGACAAGGTCTCAGATGTGGCTTGGATTCAGCCCCTGGCCTGGAAACGTCCATGTACCATAGGTGTGGCCATTTAAACAAAACAAAACAAAAAAAAATAGATGCTAGATACAGTTCACTCAGTTCTAGAAACCCTGACGTGTTATAGGCCAAAGCAAGAAGGACATGTTTGTGGGATAAGTTGCTGATTTCTCAAAGCTTAGGATTAAGAGAAGTTGTTGGCTGTAATAAGCACGATGACTAGAGCTGACTTAACAGAGTATGAATAACTAATATTATGTCCTATGTAATATCAGTCATATCTACTGGTTTTGTGGATAATCATGTTAAGAGAATTTTATGTATGACAAACCATTCTGTGTATTTTGTAATATTTATAGTTTGTGCTTAGGCATGGGATAACAATGTATGATTAAATATAGATTATATATAATTATGTATGTACTGATACATTTTAATTGGACAGGTCATTTAATATACAAAGTGCACAGGAATGGGATCCTCTAGAATTTGTTTTTAATACTGACACAACATATGACAACGATATTGGACGGTTTATGTGCAACTTTCAGGGACTAGTTTAGATAGAATTTTAGCTTTAGGTGCTGATGGTGGAGTTGGAGCTTCTGCGTTGATGTTCTAGGGAGGTTCTTCTCCTTTTCTGGTTTACAAGGCCAAAGTGATAAATATCACCTCAATCTATATGACTGTCCAAATGGTGATACAAAGTTCAAAACCAATTATTCCTTATTTACCAGCTTGCTTTGTCTTGACATCTATGACATAGCTATTATCACTATCCACAAAAGTACCCAAAAACGCATAAACCGGCTGATAAATTATATATTACATGTTTATTAAGGGCACAACTTTTCATGTAAAATTTACATTTTTATGAAAAATCAAAAATATTTACAAAATTTTGTAAGATTTGCATTGTTCTAATTACAACTCCAAGTAGTAAATAACAATTCTTAAAAACTCACATTTGTTAGAGTTCTGTGTTTACAAATTCTTGTTAAAGAGGCAGCTACAAAGTTTATCACTATACATAAGCAAGAACCAGCTTGCTAAATACATTTCCCATTGAAAATCTATTGGTCTTTTTTTACACCATTAGTGGATTTTTAAATGAAAAAAAATCAATATAAACTCATATGGCTTCAACATTGTAACCTGCACCCAATACAAATTTATATATCAACACTTGGTATGAAGACTGATAATTAAGAAAGTGCAGAAGTTTAACCATTTCACTAATTTGTACATTTTTAGGTAATACTTGATTAAAAACAAACATGGTGAGTATAATAGTGTCTGAATTCCAATAATAAAATATTAACTGCCCAATAAAAGCAGTTTGACTGCAAAGCAGCTACAGTTAAAGATTCCAGTAAGGGACTGTAATTGGCATTTAAGAGAGTACAATGTAAGTTAGAAATTATAATTTTGTCCACTGTTTAGTAAAGATGAACGGTTTAGCAAATGGTCTTATGTATTGCTTTAGTCAAATCCAACTTTAGAATTGGGCTAACACTGAACACATTAAAAAAAGCACATATTGTGTTATATATATTGCTCATAAGTAGATTTTTTTGCTGTATTTAGCATAGCAAGTTGTTATATAAATGTGTTGTAGTAGGGGTTCTATTTTCTGTAAAGCTTAATGGAACAATTAGTGGTTTTATGTAAATTATCATATATAACACAATTTATTACTTCTATGCAAAATGTAGGACATGGGAACTTATAAAAGAAAATTCCCATCTATAAATTATGACACTTTGTCAAAGATATTTAACTCCTTCAGTTAACCAGGATGTGCTATAAAGTTAGGTTTTTTATTATTTAATATTAGTAGCTTTAAATGCTTAACCCAATCCATCATTTCAAATAATTTTCCTATTTTTCGCGGGTGGCAATTCAATAAGAACAAAACATACAAATTGATAATTTTTCCAATTGTTGAAAATGTCAAAACAAATCTTTTCCAAAGTGTGTTCCTTATGAACTACTATAAAGTTCATGCTCACAACACACTCTGTAAATAAATGTATACATTTCCAACAATAATAGTCAGAGTGAAGGGAAATGTTGAGAGGTAAAATACCAGTTACCAATTGAACATTACAGTTTTCCAGCACTCTCTGAGGACGTTAATGTGGACTCTCTGAAGGTAATGCCCCCCACCCCGCAACGTACACCATCAGTTCTATTTCCCCAGAGGCTACAGTGTATCACCAAAGAAGTGAGCCAGGGTTCTTAAGTATAAATTATGTTTTAGTTATTCTGAATTCCCTTTCCAATTGCAGCCAAAGGTATTTACAAAAATTGCAACTATCTTATAAAAATGCTTGACCACTCTTTTAAGAATTCCGACTAGAAGAATGAGGACTGTGAGAAAACAGTGAGGCACATTAATGAACACACACTGGATAGGCACATTTCTGGGTTTTGTTATTGTTTTAAAAGGCACACATTATGCAATCCATATAAAAATAAATTAAATCTACAGCATTAATTCACCAAAACAATCACAACTTCTATAAAGTTAACTGCAGAAGTATATTCTCTGCTGTCTTTTTGCAAGCTTATTTTAAAACACATTGCACTTGAGGATTAAAAAAATCATATAAAACACCATTTATACTTTATTAATGTTTATATGAGAATCAAATTATAAATTTTTGCATACATCTTGGACTCTGGTCTGATTACTTTATGGCACATAACTCAATTTGATTGAGTGTTCTAAATGAACATTATCTAAAACTTAAAATTCATGTTGTCATTTGTATCTGTTCAATATTAAACTTACAAAATTTCAAAGCTATCTCTGACTCTAAAAATGTATGGAAAGCTAAATTATTTTGTGCTTGCTCTCCTGAAATTTTAGGCCTGATATTACACTCTAACCCCTTTTTTCATCATAGACACTGAAGATAATTTAAAATTTCAGCCTATAAAAACTTCATTTTACTGAGAGTCTGAACAGATGTGCTTCCTGAATATTGCGGTTGATCACTTACAGCACTGAAAATCATTTTAGTGCTATTTCTTCCGATGACTCACTTCAAAAGTGCAATTTAATGTTTGTAGTCAGCTCTCAAAGACATAATACAAGTTAGAATAGTGTTTGGAAAGAACGGCTAATGCAGAATGGCTGGTGTGTACTACTCCCTTGAGCCAACCACTTTCCCGGGTTCATCAGCAATCCGCCAGGTAGCGTCCTGAAAAACACCAAGCAGACTTTTTGCAATTATAATTTCAAATGAACTCAAGGGAGGACATTTTCACTGTGGTTACAGACACAGAACCCCAGCTCCCATCTGCTGTTTACAATACATCTGAATCAGATCACAGGTGTTCAGCTATACTGACCATGAGTACTCTCTCTCCCAGGCGTGTCTCTACCTGGCACCTTGTACCAAAGGTCAGGAAAAAATTTCCATGCCTTTAGACTATAAACTGCTTGACAGCCGTTCAGTAACTTTAGAATACAAATGTTTCCCATGTACATTGAAAAGCTTGAAATCTCCCAACTTACCAGTGGCAAACCGCTTCTTTACTAAGGAAAGCCTATAGCCAGTGCCTACAAGTTCAATATCTACTCCTGAGAGGGTACTTCCCTCGCTGAGGAACTGCACTGCGAGTGTTGTGGGTTTACTGGGTCCTTCTGAAAGATCAAATTTTGCTCTGAGGGACCCAGAACCTACAAGGAAAAGAACAAAGAACTTACACAGGGTAACATATTTTTACACCAAAACAGTCAAATGAGCAAGTCAGCTAAACTGTGTCGGTCCTACGCCAAATTCATGAAATGTGTACAGTAAATGGATCCTCATCCTGTTTCCCAGACTTTCTTCAGTGAATCTGAACTTTGATTCAGTAATCTTAGTCCACGCTTCTCTTTGACTTACTAGCAATCTTTACAGGTACATACTGCTGAGATTCCTATGCAAGCTGAAGTGAGTCAAAAGACAAGCAAGTCTGAGGGCAGCTTAGAAAAAGCCCAAGAAGGGCTGAGTAGGAATGAAGTCAAAAGGAAATGACTGCTGGGTGCCATGTCATTGGGGGCGGGCAGGTAAAGAAGGAAAGATAGGTAACATTCCAAAGAGCTGTCTTGACATTAGTATTTTGTATTTATCTTTCTTTTAAAAATTTAACTTGTCTAACATCATGCCAAATAGTTGTGAGGGACCTTCTTGCCAATATAACCACTTGTTCAACATACCTCCGTCTAACAGCATGGCAGAAATAGTAAATCCTGGAATTGTGAATATGATAAATGCTGTAAAAACAGTCGGGAGCTATGGGCACAACGCACATAAAATAAAACGGTGGTGGGAATGATTTCAGGCAGAGGTGATTACAGGTACGGAGAGGGGAGACCTGAGAGAGCATGATGCATTTAAGGGAACTCCATCTATACCAGAAGAGCTGGAGAATAGGGCACAAGTGGAGGAGTGTGGCAGAAAAGGACAATGGCAGCAAGGAACAAGGCCTAAATGTCTTTACAAACCATGATAAAAATAACCACAGGGAGCCGCCAAAGATGAGGAAGACAAAACATTTCAGAGATAGGCAGAGAGGTAGGTACAAGATGTGAGGTAGAGAAATCACCTGAAGGTCAAGAAAATTAGTCTAGGACTCTAGGTGACAGGAAAGGGGGATCTGAACAAGACTGAGGGAAAGGAAAGAAGGGAGTGAGTTGGAAAGATTTTTAGGAGTTGAAATCAAGGGGTGAAAAGGAGGAGCCTAGAGGGTTCCCAGGGTTTCCAGCTGGGGAAAGGAGACAGAACTGCAAGGTGGTAGGAGGGACATTCTATGATTGCCCATATAGAAGCTGAGCACTACAGAAAGAAATTGGGAGGAAAATGTAACACTGACCCATCCTACACTATTGGGCCTGGTGGCACAGATCAACTGTGAAGATGAATTGCTATCTAATTCTTAACCCTTGTCCAAGCTCTCCTTAAAACTTTTACGGTTCTTAATATGAACTTTAATTCCATGCAAGTTCCACCACAGGCCAAGAGCAGCCACCTTGGCAATCTTGAGAATTATTTCCTGTCCCTCTTCTCAGCATAAAACCAAAACAGAAACAGATTTTTATTTTACAGTATTCTAATTTGATTATTTCTTTTTAAAGGCCAACTAACCAAATCAGAACCACGTTTATAATCCATTTCCTCACATAGACACTCTAATACCTGAACAGCAGAGGGAAACTATTAAAATATCTGGTTAGAAAACTTGTGTCTTGTTTTTCAGAGGACACGTTCCCGTCTTGGTAAATATTTACAATAATGTTTCATTAAATAGAGAGAAAATAGATCCTTTCTTCCTTGCTAACTGGTTGTAAGCCCTCAATTCAAGTAGGACTTCTGGTTTACTTCCAGTTTCAACTAGGAATTTCAGTTTTGTCTCTCATAGCCATACAGCTAAAGTTAAGTCAGTACAGTGTGCCACCTGAAAAGAGGCAATCTTTAAGTACCGAATAGCAACAAAAGAACTAAAGATTAGCTAGGCTGTTTCATCCAATGTGTGGGTCTCTCGTAGTAAAAGTCTGATGCAGCACAGCAGGTGTGAATAGAATAGACAGTACATACAGGTATGTTCCTAGTCTTTGATGCAAAAATACCTATGGAAAAAACTACTGATGATATGTTTTGATTACATTATGCTTAAAATACTCAAAAGGGAAAATGCTGAGCAAAACTTGAAAAAGGCAAAAAAACCTACTTAACAGAAAAAATGATTGGATATTAGTTAGGCATTCAAAAGACGGTAAGAGAATTCCCTTTGATTAAGAGAAAACACAAATAAAATGTTATAAAGACTTGACTGTCCTGGGAATTATATTCTAAATTGAGTTAGGGGATATACTAGGAGTGATCAACTAGCAGAGACTTTTCCTTTGCATTGTGAACATGAACAGATGCGGACATGGTGGGAGGAGGCAATTAACTTGCTTCCCCTTAAAATTATGATCACAGAATTGAAAGCTGCTTACAGTTAGTTTTAACATGGGTTGAAATGACCAAGGAAAGGTTCTCCAAAGAGAGAAGAGGCAAGAAGGCTGTTTAAAGCCTAGAAGCTTCTTCATGATTTCCAGGAGTCCAGGCAGACCTCATTAGCACAATGAGCTAGAGTGTGTTAGTATGATTACTTGTCAGTTTCAATTATCAGGTTACCTAGACTTGTATAAATCACTTCACTACGTATTTTATCTTAATGTTAGCATGTGAACATAAGAAGCATTACATAATATTTATAGAAAAACATTCATTTTCTCATAGACAAAGCATAGTCAATCTAGAAGAAAAACATGTATTCTGAATTGCAACTGGTCTAGTCTTATTTAAGGTATTAACTCCCACCTAGTGGTCAATTGTAGAACTACAAGCATGAGATCCCAGGAAGAAATTTTCCAAACATGCCTAAAAAATTAATTTTTAGTAACATATTATAAACAAGAACCCTTGCACACACTTACCTCCATTTTCTGATTTTTCTGAAATACCAGACAATTTCCAAAAGGCTTTCATCTGTTCTGCATTCCTATAAGAACAAGTATCTTCAGATAGTGTGTCTATTACCTTATCCATGGATGAGCATGCAATAAATACATCTTAAATATTTTACTATAACTACAGCACTAAATCTAATAGTACCACCTGGTGAAAATGTGTTTGTGAATAATAGAAATATAACACTGTATTTTTCTTCATTTAATAAATGGATAGTTAGCAAATTATGTAATTCTCATTTCTACTGGTCAGAGATAGGAAAATAATGTATAGGTGGCCCAGTACCTTCATTACTCAAGGAAAACATAGATTTATTATTAAATGGTGAAGAAAATATAAACAAAGAGTGGTTAGAGTCTATACTAGTATTAATAGAGGGAACAAGACAGGTAGTTAAGAGATGGGAATAATTAATACTAAATATTAGACAGACGTTCCTATAGATATGCTATATTTAACCCTCTAAAATTATGTTTTTTCTAAATGAAAGAAAAGTTTAGAGAAGTTATGCACTTTCCCTAATGGTAAACTAGTTTTGTTTATTTTTGGACTGAAGCTACTGTAGCTTCAAATGAAAAGAATCTTTTATAGCATTGTTTCTATGGGAAAATGTACTAAAACTTGACAACTTTCAGAACTTATAGATTCTAAAACTCAGGGACTGAAACAAGTTTAGTAGGAATTCAGAAATCTACTTAATTTACCATATTGCAGGGGGAAGGGACTGCATGTTTGTGACTCCTCCATCCACTGGTACCACCACTTGTATGTTAGAAAGCACACTTGGTGCCACCATAGCCTCTGGGTTGTACTTATAATCCACTCTAAGATCTGTGGTGCCAGCACTACATTTCCAATATGTTGCAAGATTTAGAGGAGTGGACTGAATACCATTTGATGACACCTTTAAAGAGAAAAACAAAACAAATGATTGCCTTTGACCTAAAAAGTAAACAAGTCATGTTAATGACATACACTTGAACACAAGAGCTCATATGTTCAAAAATAATAATGAGGGAGTTGTCTGTTGCTAGATGGATTGAAGCAGGCTCATCTCAAAGGCATAAGAGTGACTCTCAGAAGTATAGACCTGGGACTATACGTCAGACTTTCTGTGGTGCTTGTTTAAAATGCACATTCTGCTGGCTCCAAATGCAGAAAATCTGACTCAACAGCTTAGGTACAGGGCACAGAAATCGGTATGTCATCTTGTGATTCTCATGCATGTAATGTTTGAGAACTTCTCAACATTCAACATAGAATTCTAAGATTCTTTATAAGAATTAAAACAGAAAAACTGAGTCACCATGCAGTTCCTGCAAGCTTGGAATTAGAATACTTCCAACTTCAAATGTTTGATTTTAATCACATGAACCATGGTTAATGGTGCAATTACTTCCAATTCTTCAGTTCCTTGCTCAAATGACTCCTTTTCAATGAGACCTACCCTGATCATCCTGTTTACATTGACACTGAAACCTGCGTTTTCACTCTTCCCTTACCCTACAGACTTTGCTTGCCCCATCCCACAACATACATTATTTAGTACGATTACTATCTCCCCATGCTACTCACAGCAATTAGCAAGCACTGAATAATAAATACTTGTTGAAGGAGCAATAAATGAATACCTGGAATAAACTTTAAGCCAATTTAAGTGGCAGCACTTTTTCATTCTTTAAAGTTTTTATTTCCCATAAACATAGCCATTTTAATACAATAATCCTATTAAAAATTCAAACAATACCTAAGTATATGGACTAGGAAATTTATCCCTTGGCATTCTTACTCCCCACTGTTAACGACTTGGTATGTATACTTCCAAAGTTTCTAGGCATGCAAACATGAATCAATCTCATTCTTTTTTATCAATCTCTTCCTCTGTGGACGTGTACTTAGGTGGTTTCCAAACAATGCTGCAGTGAATACTTTGTACCTTTTTTTTTTTTTCTTTCTTTCTCATCTTGTGATTCTTGAACAGATTTCTGGAACTAGAACTGATGAATTAAAGATTACATCTATTTAACACTCTAAAAGAGTTACCTACTAAGAGATGCTACTAATTTGTATTCCTAGTAACAAGTGATCACACTTCTAACAGGGCACTCTTTTACATTTCTGTCAATCTGTGGGGGCTAAAACTGGTATCTCATTGTCTTAATATTCACTGCTCTGATTACAGCTGACATGGAGCATTTTTTTGTAAGGTATCAAGTTACTCATCTTTTGCTTCTAATTATAAGAGCTCTTTGGAATAAAACTTTTGGTCTATCTTACATATTACAAACACTTTTCCTTCAGATTTAATAACTGATTCTGTTTAAGGGTTTGCATGCTTCAACCAAATATACAAACACATACATTTATTTCTTTTTGTTTCAAGTATCCCATTCTTATTGCATCGCTTCTGGGTTTTGTATTATCCTTAGAAAGGTCTTCCATACTTCAGGATTAAATATGCAATAAACATATATTATACATCTATACAACACACACGCAGATATAATCATAAACATATATTCACCCATGCTTTAATTTACTATCTTAATGGTTTTATCTATTATTATTAAGGCTTTGATACATGCAGACTATTTTGGCTAAAGGTATGAAGGGTTCAGCTAAATTCTGTCCCAAATATCTAGCCTACTACCCCAATACCATTTATTGAAAAACTCATTTCTACATTGCCTTGAAATGCTACTTGGTCATAAACAATTTTCCATTATTCTTAGATCTATTTCTGGATATTCTTATCTGTTCCATTCATCTGGCCATCTATTGTTGTACCAGTTCCAAACTATTTTAAATACTCTCAGATTATGTTTTCCCAATAAAACTAGAAACATTATTCTACGTTACTGTTTAAAGCATTCCTTAGTTTTCCAAGCTTTATTCTTCTGAGACTTGAAAATGACTGTCAGGTCTCTAGACACAAATACATATACACCTCCACTAAGTTTCTGAGCAGGATCATATTAATTTATAAGCTAATTTAAAAACAGCCAGGTTTTTTTTTTATAACACGAGTCTTGCTTTAAATAAAGTACACCTTCCTAACTTTCAGTCAGTAGAGAACTGTTACGTTTCTTCTTAATTAGTTAAAAAAATGTTTTGTTGTATTTTTATTGTGGCTATAGGAAAGGATGCAATAACGGATCTTTAAATTTTTTAAGTGTAATTAACATTAGTTTCAAGTGTAGAAAGGACCAATTTCATATTTATATACACTGTGAAACGATCATCACAGCCCTGTCACCATACACAGCTACAAAACATTTTTTTCCCTTGTGGCAACAGCTTTTAAAATATACTCTTAGTAACTTTGAAATATGCAATACAGTTTATTAGCTTTGGTCACCATGCTGTACATTACGTCCCCATGACTTATTTATAACTGGAAGTTTGTAACTTTTGACCCCCTTCACCCATTTCATCTCCCCAACCCCTCTGCCTCTCAGCAATCACCAGTCCATTCTCTGTATCTATCAATGTGGTCTGGTCTGTTTGGCTTTTTTTTAGATTCCACATCTAAGTGAGATCATAAGCATCTGATCTCTGTCTCTCTTTGGCTCATTCACTTAGCATAATGCCCTCAGGGTGGCTGAACAGTATCACATTATATACACATAAATCTTTTCATATACACATATATAATCTTTCATATACATACACATATATATATGTGTGTGTATATATATAATCCATTCACTTATCAATGAATGCTTAGATCCATATCTTGACTACTGTAAATAATGCTGTGATGAACACTGGGGTGCAAAAATCTTTTTCAAATTAGTCTTTTCATTTTTTTTTTTTTTTTTTTTTTTTTGCCTTTTCTAGGGCCACTCCCACGGCATATGGAGGTTCCCAGGCTAGGGGTCTAATTGGAGCTATAGCCGCCGGCCTACACCACAGCCACAGCAATGCTGGATCCCCAACCCACTAAGCAAGGCCAGGGATTGAACCCGCCACCTCATGGTTCCTAGCCGGATTCGTTAATCACTGAGCCACGAAGGGAACTCCATTTTTTTTTTTTTTTTTTGGATAGATACCCAAAAGTGGAATTGTTGGATCATATGGTAATTCTATTTTTAATTTTTTGAGGAACCTCCATACTGTTTTCCATAGTGGCTACAACAATTTATATGCCCACCAACAGTACACAAGCTGTTCCTTTTTCTGCACATCCTCGTCTTCTTGATAACAGCCATTCTAACTGGTGTGAGATGGTATCTTATTGTGGTTTTGATTCGCATTTCCTGATGATTAATGATGTTGAGCAACTTTTCATGTACGTATTGGCCATTTGTACGCCTTCTTCAGAATAATGTTTATTCAGATTGTCTATTTTAAAATCATATTGCTTTGCTATTGAGTTGTATATTCTACTTTGGATTTTAACCCTTTATCAGATATACTGGTTGTAAATAATCTTTTCCCATTCAGTACACTGCCTTCCCAGTTTTGATGATATTTCTCACTTGTGCAGAAGATTTTTAGTTTGATGTAGTCCCGCTTTTTTATTTTTGCTTCTGGTGCCTCTGCTACTGGAGTCAAATCAAAAAAATCATCACCAAAGCTGATGTTAAAAGCTTAGGCTTTCTTCTATGAGTTTTACGGCTTTGGGTCTTACATTCAAGTCTTTGATCCATTTTGAATCAACTTTTATGTATTGATAATAGTCTAGTTTCATTATTTTGCATATGGCTATTTAGTTTTCCCAACACTTTCCCCAATGTGTATTTATTCTTGGTTTCTTTGTCATAAATTGAGTAAACATATCTGTGTTTACCTCTGAATTCGCTATTCTGTTCCACTATGTGTCTATTTTTTTTTACAGTACCATAATGTTTTGATTACTACAAGTATGCTGTATAGTTTGAAATCAGAAAGTGTGATGCCTCTAGTTTTATTCAAGACTGCTTTGCCTTTATTGGTTTAATGGTTTCATACAAATTTTAGGATAGTCTGTTCAATTTCTATGATTGCTTGGGGACAGTATGGACGTTTCTTGGGGGTAGGTGTGGACATTTCAACAACTTTATTCTTTCATTGATGAGCACAAAATATCTTTTTGTTTAGTTGTATCTTCTTTCATTGCTGTCTCATAGGTTCCAATGTATAGACAGGTCTTTCACCTTATTGGTTAATGTATCCCTAAATATTTTATTCTTTTCCATGCAAGTGTACATGGGTTATTACCTTGATTTCTCTGCTAGTTCATTATTAGTGTATAGAAACACAACAGATATTTATATATTTTGTATCTTGCAACTTTGCTGAATTCATTTAATGTAGTTTTATTCAGCTAATTCATTTATGATTCAGCGTTTATTCTAAAGGTCTTCTTGTGGAATCTAAAGGATTTCTACATATGTCATGTTCATATAGTGACAAATTTTACTTCTTCCTTTCTAATTTGGATGTCCTTTTTTCCCCCTTGATTATCTGGCTAGAACTCTCAATACTATGTTGAATAAAAGTGGTAGGAGTGCGCATCCTTGTCTTATTCTTGATCTTAGGGGAAAAGCTTTCAGCTTTTCACCACTGAGCATTATCTTCGCTATAGGTCTATCACATATGGTGCTTATTATGTTGAGGTATACTTTCTATACCCACTTTGTTGGGAGTCTTTTCATAAATGGATGTTGAATTTTGTCAAATGCCTTTTCTGTAATCCATTAAGATGATCATACCTTCACCTTCATTATGTCAATATGGTATATCAAGCTGATTTGACTTCTGGATGTCAAACCATCCTTGCATTCTTTGTGCTAGGGTAAGGAGGAGCCAGACTGGAACTCAAGCAGGTCAGCTACAGGGGTACTGTTCTTTGCCCATCATAGGAGCTTCTCTGGACGTCTGATCTGCAAGCCTGAGTTGAGATTCTTAATTAAGTCCCTAGATTGTCCTGAGGGCCAATATCTCGAGGAGGGTACAAGGCACTATGAAATGATTTAGTCCTGAGGGTGAGGGGCTAAAATAAAGATGGTACATGGAGGCCAGGAAAGAATTTGGAGATAACACAGCAACATGGTAAAAATACTGCTTCGGTGGGAGACACTGAGCTGGTGCAGAAGGGCATTCATTACAGTGATGCGAAAACATGACAAAAAGGCAGCAGTGGCAGAAGATGGGATGAGCCCAAGTCTGGGCCAGAAGCTAAGAAGAGTTAAGATGGGAGCAAAACAAAAAAGAGGCAGCAGGAGAGGGGGCAGCCCTGTATGAGGAGCCCCCCAGACCAGAAAACCTTACTCAAATCAGCCACACTTAAGATCTGCTCCTGAAATGTGGATGGACTTTGAGCCTGGATTAAGAAGAAAGGTTTAGATTGGGTAAAGAAAGAAGCCCCAGATATCCTGTGCCTCCAAGAGACTAAATGTTCAGAGAACAAACTGCCAGCTAAACTTCAAGAGCTGTCTGGACTACCCCATCAGTATGGGCTAACTCCTTCAGACAAGGAAGGGTACAGTGGTGTGGACCTACTCTCCTGCCAGGGCCCACTCAAAGTCTCCTATGATATTAGTGAGGAGGAACATAATCAGGAAAGCTGGGTGAATGTGGCTGAATTGGATGCATTTGTGCTGCTGACAGCCTACATAGCTAATGCAGGCCAAGGTCTGATGTGCCTAGAGTACGGGCAGCGCTGGGATGAAGCCTTTCACAAATTCCTGAAGGGTCTGGCCTCCCATAAGCCTCTTGGGCTATGTGGGGACCTCAATGTGGCTCATGAAGAAATTGACCTTAGGAGTTCCCATCGTGGCACAGTGGTTAACGAATCTGACTAGGGACCATGAGGTTGCAGATTCGATCCCTGGCCTTGCTCAGTGGGTTAAGGATCCGGCGTTGCCGTGAGCTGTGGTGTAGGTCGCAGACGTGGCTCGGATCCTGCGTTGCTGTGGCTCTGGTGTAGGCCGGTGGCTATAGCTCCGATTAGACCCCTAGCCTGGGAATCTCCATATGCCGCAGGAGTGGCCCTAGAAAAGACAAAAAAAAAAAAAAAAAGAAAAAGAAAGAAAGAAATTGACCTTCACAACCCAAAGGGAAACAAAAAGAATGCTGATTTCACTCCATAGGAGCGTCAAGGCTCTGGGAATTGCTGCAGGCTGTGTGTGCCACTGGCTGACAGTTTCCGGCACCTCCACTCAATACCACCTATGCGTGATCCAAAAAACGGTGGTTGGTAACTTGATTATTTTTTTCTCATCTCACTCTCTCTTGCCTGCGTTGTGTGACAAGATCCACCAAGGCTCTGGGCAGTGACTACTGTCCCATTACCCTATACCTAGCACTGTGACCCTCCCCCAAATCAGTTTGAGCCTGGGAAATAAGCCCATCAAACTAGCTTTAAATGTCTTACCCCAAAAACTTCTTTAAAAACTGTTCTCTAGAGAAATCTGCATTGTATTTTCCTTCTAAACTGAATCTTTTCACCAGACTTCTAGTAACAGACTTAGATTTCCTTTAAGCCCAAGGATTTTTGTGTGTGTTGGAGGGAGGGTTCTTTTTTTCCTTTTTCTATATTAAAAGCTACTGATGATTTCCTTTGAAATGCCCATGTGAAAATAAAGAGCCATAGTTTCAAAAAAAAAAAAAAAAAACCCATCCTTGCATCCCTGAAATAAATCCCAGTTGATCGTTGTGTATGATCCTTTTAATGTATTGTTGGAGTTGGTTTGCTAATACTTTGTTGAGGGTTCTTGCATCTACATTCATCAGAGCTATCGGCCTGTAATTTTTCCTTTTTGGCTTTTGGCTGCACCCATGGCATAAGGAAGTTCCTGGGCTAGGGATCAAAATCGCATCACTGCAGTGACAATGCTGGATCCTTAACCTGGTGTGCCACAAGAGAATTCTGTGATTTTTTTCTTGTAGTGTCTTTGTCTGGTTTTGCTATCAGGGTAATACTGGCCTCATGAAATAAGTGTGGAAATGTTCCAACCTTTTCTATTTTTTTGGAAGAGTTTGAAAAACAATTGATTTTAATTCTTTTAATCTTTCATAGAATTTGGTAGTGAAGCTATTTGGTCCTGAACTTTTGTTGGCAGGTTTCTGATTATGGATTCAATCTCCTTACAAGTAACTGGCCTATTCAGATTTTCTACTTCTTCATGATTCAGTATTGGAAAGCTGGCTGTATATTCGTAGAAACTTATCCATTTCTTGTAGGTTGTCCAATTTGTATTTCAGAAGGATTAGTTGTAACAGCTCCTCTTTCATTTGAGTTTATTCATTTGAGCCCTCCTTTTTTCTTAGTCAAGATAAAGGTTTGTCATTTTTGTTTATCTTTTCAAATAAGCAGCTCTTAGTTTCACTGATCTTTTTTTTTTTTTTTTTTTTTTTGTCTTTTGTCTTTTTATTGTTGTTGTTGTTGTTGTTGTTGCTATTTCTTGGGCCGCTCCCGCGGCATATGGAGGTTCCCAGGCTAGGGGTTGAATCGGAGCTGTAGCCGCCGGCCTACGCCAGAACCACAGCAACTCGGGATCCGAGCCGCGTCTGCAACCTACACCACAGCTCACGGCAACGCCGGATCATTAACCCACTGAGCAAGGGCAGGGACCGAACCCGCCACCTCATGGTTCCTAGTCAGATTCGTTAACCACTGCGCCACGACGGGAACTCCTCACTTATCTTTTTAATCCCTATTTCTGATCTGTTACTATCCTCCTTCTAAACTTGGGACTTTGCGCTTCCTTTTCTAGTTACTTGAGGTATAAAACTGTGTGAGATTACTCTCATTTCTTCCCTCTGTGAACTGATGTTGCTATATCCCATGAATTTTGGTATGTTGTATTTCCATTTTTACTTGTCTCCAGGTAATTTTAAAAAATTTCTCCTTTGATTTTTTTTCATTGACCCATTGGTTACTCAGTTGCATATTGCCTAATCCATACATATTTCTGTATTTTCCAGTATTCTTCTCGTAACTGATTTCTAGTTTCATACAACTTGTGGTCCAAAAAGAAATGCAATCTTCTTAAATTTATTATGACTTCTTTTTTAACCTAGCCTATAACCTATCTTGGAAAATGTTCTATATGCACTTGAGAAGAATGTGTATTCCCGCTGTGCAGTGGGTTAATGATCTGGCTTATCTCTATGGCACTACCAGTTTGATCCCCAGCCTGGAGGTTATCGCAGACAAGACTCAGATTCGACCCCTGGCCCAGCAACTTCCATATGCCATGGGTGCAGTCAAAAAGGGAAAAAAAAAATTTAACTGACCACTTTACTAAATTATCCTATATCAAACAGGTTTTCAGTCGATTCTCTTGAGTTTTCCAGAAACATATCAGCTATAATTAATAATGATTTTGGTTCCTTATAATATTTATCTCTGTTTATGTTATTCTCTTGTCTAACTGTACTAATACATCCAGAAAAACCTTATATACCAATAAGAATAATGGGTGTTTTTGCCATTCCTGACTTGGAACTCTTTAGGTGTTTTATTATTAACACTAATGTGCTGATCTTTTCAGGTGAAGGACATATTCATATATTTACTCAGTATTTTAATCAGTAATAGATAACAAATTTGATCTAATCGATCAAAATCTCCATAGGCTTATTAACAGATTTTTTGATTTGGAAACATCCTTGCACTGCTGGAAGGAACTTCATTTGGCCATGACATATTCATTTAATGATCTGCAAGATTCTATTAGAAATTTTTATAATGATAGGACACTTACCTGATACTTCAATACATCTACATTATAATAAGAAGCAGCTGGATTTTGCTCTGATAGCTTCTTGAGGTAGACAGTAACAGCCTGCATGTTCATCCAAAAATCTTTTGTGCTAGAATCACACTGTGATGGATCACTGTATATATAAGAAATATTTTCATTATTTTCTTTGACTTATTTTTATCCTCTGCCTCTGTGTAGTAATTTGGTGACCTGCGAAAGACTAGTAGAAATGAACCAAACGATGGGATGAGGGAAAACTAAAGTTAGGGGATAAAGAATGGAATATAGCAGAAAGTTGCCTAAAAGAAGAGAAGATGTACAGTAAAGAAAGACTTAACAATAACTACTACCACTACCAGCACAAACAAAACAAAGATGGCAGAAGCTTGTTTAATCATAATAAATAATGTTGGTATATTGTCTTCAAATTAAATTATTTTTGCTTCAAAGACGAGGGAAAAAGTTTCTTAAAAAGAAATTCCACCTTCAACACAAAAGTACACAAACCTGAACACTAGTTGTGCATTTGGAAGAATCTGCTCTAGTCTGCTGATGTTTTTCACCCTGAAGCAGAGCACAGCTGGAGATGGATTGCTAGTGAAGACTTTAATAACTCCACTTGGAAATGATATTGTCATGTCACCAGTGATCTTTACAATACACCTGAAAGTGAGGATTTTAAAAAAATGTAAACGGTTTAAGGCATTTTAATCTCCATTTAAAGCATATTTCATTTTAAAAGGGCTTCATTCAAAGTCATCATTTCAAACCCTTCAAATCATCTTCCACATTCCCTTTTCATTTTCTGAAAATTTTAGATCCTGGTCCATTATCAGGTCTGTCTCAACACCACTACTCCCATCATAAATTTTTAGTGATTTCAATATCCAGAGATAATCCTTCCAATTCTTTGGTCACCTAGTTCTTCAGATCCTGTCTTCCAGCCTACCTCTACCCCCCACCCCCACTGCAGCCCCACCATCATCTCAATGCGGTTCCCCATTCATCCTATCATCTCTATTTCCTCAACTCATTCCTGTCCATCTTCTTCACCAAAAACCTCCATAACCCACTGTTCCTACCACCTTTTTCACTAATCTTCACTCTTCCTTCATACCTCATTTCCTCCCATCTTGGGACTTCATGGATCATCATCACACACACACTCCTTGGCATAAACCCAGCTCCTCAGCTACATGACTGAGCATGACTAGAGAAAAATATATAACCATATAGCCAGAAGTCTCAATACTAAGAGTCCCCTTAGGATTACCTGGAAATTCTACCACATTCCCAAGCTCTTTTCATACCTTCTCCTTTCTCCTCTAATTCTAACCTGCAAAATTCCCAACCCTCACCTGCCACCAACAGCAGTCAATGACTTTCCTTCAAATTTTACAGAGGAAATAAAGTCAGAAAAGAACTTCCTCCTACTTTTACTACTAAAACCCAAATCTCCCTGACTCTGAATGCACCTATACTTTCTGCCTTTGCTCCTGTTTCAACATAATCAGTCTACATACCTAAGATCAATCCTATCACTTCTGCACTGAAGCACATCTCCTCTTACATACTGAAGGACTTCACTCATGCAACTGTCCCCTTTCCTGCACATTCAACATTTTCCATAAATACTGCATCTTTCCCATTAGCATATAGGTATGCTGATATGTATAACATCTTTAAAATAACACAAAAACTGATATCAATAAAACCTTCTTCTGACTCTACCATCTCTTGCTACCACCTTTCTCTGCTTCTACTTCGAGCAAAATATCCTAAAAGAACTGCCCAACATCTGCTCTTTCTAAATACAGTTGTCTGTATTTGCATCATCTTCTGCTCCTGAGCTCCCTCCAAGCAGACTTTCATCTTCACCAGTTTACTAAAACAGCTCTTGCAAAGGTCACTAATGACCTCCATATTGCCAATGATTAATTTTTCTTGACCTGACAATAGCATCAGATATAGCTTCACACCTTCCTTCATGAAAGGGTTATATTCACTTAATTTCTGGGATACTGCTCTACTGATCCTTTCCTCACCTCTCTCGTTGCTTGCTATCCCAAACTCCGTTGCTGGATCAGTCTCATCTTCCAGATTTTAAACAGAGGTGTGGCCAGGATTTAGTTCTCATCTCTATACCTAGCCCCCAGGCCAGGATTTAGATCTCTATACCTAGCCCCCATGGCCAGGATTTAGATCTCTTCTCTATACCTAGCCCCCAGATTTATGTAACATACACAAATTAATGACTACTAAATATTTTATCTATCTCTGAACTCAAGAATTAGGTATTTACCTGTCATCAACTCAATATCTCCACTAAGTTGTACTTCAAATTTAACAATCTACCCCCTCAACAAATGTTGACAACTCTGTTTTCAAAATATATTCAGACTCTCATTACTCCTCACCATCTCCTCTGCTAATACCTATACAAATATACAAGTCACCATCATCTCTCACCTGGACTTCAGTGGCTAACCCTTTCTCTCTGCATCTGTTCTGCCTCCTTCCAGCTTATTTTCCATATAGCAGGCAGAGTACTACTTCAAAAACATTAAGTAACTATTAATGGATAAGCAATGAGGTCCTGCTGTATGGCATAGGCAACTATATCCAATCACTTGTGACAGAACATGATAGAATGTAAGAAAAAAGAAGGTATTTATATGTATATGTGTGTGTAACTGGGTCACTTAGCTGTACAGTAGAAATTGACAGAACACTGTAAATCAACTATTAAAAAAAAAAAAAACCACATAGGTAACCTCTACTCTCAAACCTCTACTGGCTTCCTACCTCATCCAAAATAAATTCCAAACTCCTTATCATGGTCTACAATGTCCAGCCTGTTCTGCTCCCTCTGTGGACTTAATGCTCTTCACTCAGCTATCTGTAGGGCTTGTTCTTCCCTCAACATCTGTCAAGTGTCTGCATAAATCGACCTCAAGAAGGTTTTCTCTCATCAGTCAAAGATAGTAGCCCTCTCTTGTAACTGTCTATCCCATTACCCTGGTTTATTTTTCTTCATAGTATATATCAATACCCCTGCTTTTCATGAGTAACACTACTCACTCAAGATGCATTCATCAAATGTTTGAAGGCTTAGCTATGTGTAAGACTCTGTTGTAAGTGCTGAGGATACTTTAGTGAACTATCTTGAGAGAAAACTAATAAACTCTCTCTCATGACAATGCAAGCTTGTAATATTCTTACACATAGTATGCCATTCAAATATTTGATGAATTAATAATATTATACATGAAAAATAAGGGTGGTCATTCACCCAAAAATCATTTTCTTAAAAGAAATCAATCCTTCAAGAGTCTCCTATATATTAAATAAGCATTTTGGTTTTTTGCAAACATCACACATTCACCAAAGATATACATTAGACCAAGATTCAGAGTTCTACCCCATCTAGGTCAGTTGCTATAATCCTGTTGTACAGATATGTCAAACAACAGATGTGTCATATTGGCCATAAACCCTGGACAAAAATAGAAATAAACTGAGAAAAAAGCTATCACTACTGATAATTAAGTCATTTCTTAAATTTGAAAGACAATCTCTAAATTTGGTAGCAAAAAGCAGGTAAATAAGTAAAAGAAAACTCTAACCTAAAGAGAATTAAAATAAAACTCTTAAAATTTACCATCAAAGGCCCTCCACCTGCAACACACACACACACACACACACACACACACACATTTATATCTTTTAAAAACTAACTTGGTGGGATCTGCCCCTTTAAAGTAGGCATTGACAGATTCTGTAAGGGCGACTGCCACAGGTAAGGTGTCCTGATTTCCAAGGCTGACAGGACTGGGACCTCGTGACACACCTAGAGTAAACACAGTTCATTTGTTAAATCCTATAGGAAAATTACTAAATACTAAAACAGGTAGATTCAAAATGTTAGCTTGTCACAAATGACTCTATCATTGGTTTCAAAGATGCCCCAAGTATACATCTGGAGGTTAAAAAATAGAGCATAAAATAAGTTGGACCCCCCCCAACCCCCAAAAAATCAGGAAAACATGTCACAGTGACTTTAATTTTAAATGGAATGACACAGAAGAGCTGGGTTAAGGAATGTCAGAAGGAAAAAGCCCTTCACTTAAAGAGCTAAAATTACTAAAATATGTCTTCAAAACCATTCAGATTAAATTCTTTCAGGTTCTAATCATCACATACTTAAGTTCATTAAACTGGATTTATTTAAATTTTTTCTATCCATTGGGTATTTCTAACTAAGCAGTGAATCATAATTACTCATTATTACTGTATTTGTTTTAACTCTTCTTTGTCTAATGATTGTATTTTATTCCCATAATACCTTTCCTTGATAAATATGACTAGTATCATCATTTTGGGATAATGTTCCTGACATAAACTTCACTCAGTTACATGCCTTTAGAGTTAAATCATGTAAAGATCAGTGTTTTAAAAGCATAATAAAATGTAAACAAATTTAATCTATGCTTGTGTTGAGGTGTGTTTTTTAAAAAATCTAAACAAAGTATGTAGTTTTACTTCATAGCAGAAAAATCCCTTAAAACAGTGCATTGCCTTTCTTTTTCTTTACAAATGTACTTTTCTCATTTAAGCCTTACTATTGTTACTGACTGTTTCACTTAATATATGATGCAATTCTGTAAAAATAAGTCAAAAGGTAGTTATGATTATTCATTCTTATTTAAAGAAAAAAAGAATAACCTAGGTCAACATATATCTATGATTTGAATGTCTATTTTAAAACATAAATGCTATACAATGTTCACAGCCATCAGATATTTTTATTTCAGATGTGACTGCCTATTCAGATGTGAATTACCTTTGAGTTATCAGGAATATTAATTCTAACAAAATTAATATTAATTCTGACAAAAAATCAGCAGTACTGGCCTTCTCTGCCTCATAACTAAGCCTGGGCCTGGCATCCTACAAATAGTGAGAAAGAGCTTTTGTTAGCTCCAGAGGCCAGGAAGATTTTGTCAAGATTCTGAAGAATTCTGATTTAGAAGATTCTTTATAGTTTAAAAAAAAGCTCAGTGATTAAAAATACATGGAAACAGGAACTGCTGTTTCTAGGCCACTGGGAAAAGTAAACCCTCCCAAACAAGAACTTAAAATTCCATATGAAAATACACCCAATATTAAAAAAAAATATTCACAAAATCACAATAGCTACTATTTACTAACCACTAATACATGCCAGACACTCTGCCAAAGAAGCATGAAAGAAATGGTGCCGTTTTGAACCACAAGTAGTTTTGCAAAGCAGGAACATACTTTGTGGGTGAAAGGCTGGAACAATGAAGGAACATGAAAACGTGTCTGGAGAAGTGTTTATGACCCAAATCAGGGCATGGAGGACCTTTAATTTTATCCTTTTGGCACTAAAAGCCACTGAAAATATTTAAAGAAACATGAATGTTTTTCATTTGGTAAGATCACTGAACACAGAGTGGATACTGACTGAAGAGAAAAACGACTTGACAGGGATTCAAGTTTGGAGCAGGTAAGAGATAATTAAATGAAACATAGGGGCTTGGCCAAAAAGTAGTAATTTCTAGGCTACATGATTATAATTATGTAAAAAATACATATTTGTGCACTGGGAAAATTTCACTGTAAATCTAAGTTGGTTCAACTTTTAAAAAAATACATTGTTCGAAACTAGAAGGTCACTAGAAATTCAGGAAAGCATATTTTAAGAGAAAGATGAAGACTATAACCTTTTATTAGAGAAAATTATGTCCTCAAATATGAAATTAACCTTTTCCCTTAAATATCCTACACAAGTGAATATCTTGTGTACACACAGTAATGGGTAACATTAATGTCAGCTACTGCTTTGACATTAAAAATCAAAAGAAAACTATATGATCATTCTTTTTTAATTATTTGGGCATATAAAACAAAAATTCTTGAAATAGTTTCCCTGTAAACTCTTAAGTCCATTATTGACATATTGGCAAGAAGAAAAAAGTACTGGAGAGTTAAGGAAAAAAATTCAAAATCCACTTAACATTTTAGCATATACTCTTTTCTATTTCCATTTTTGTGGTTTTTTTTTTTTGCATACTTCAAAAAATGTTTGACATGGAAAATAAGTACTTAAAATCCCTTAAAAAGTCTACATTTGTACTATATTATTCAGAATAATTCATTTTTTAAGAAGTAAATTCCTTGGATAGTCTCTTTTCTTTTTAAAGATAGTATGTATTCCTGTTCTCTATAAGGATAATATGCATTCTAACATCTTGGTTAAATATGTTGCAATTTTAAACACTGTGTTTTGAAAAAATGCAGAAAGATAAAGCTGAAATAAAGGGTACCTCCCTTTAATAACAATTTTTTTGTGGAATTTCTTTTTTCAGCTCAGGAGTAAAAAACAGGGGCTCACTCCCAACTCTTTCCTACATCTGTGATTCTAACTTAAGCTCAATGTGTGTACAGGTTTTTGTACGACAGCCCTTGTGCTGGTTGTTTTTATATTACAGGTTTTTTTTAAACTGACATATTCTTTCTGCTTCTGACAGCTTCAGATATAGGTTTATCGATATTTCTTAATGTTTAGGAAAGAAGAGCAGAGAGATGAAAGATACAGCAAAACTTATGTTTTTATAATTTATCCATTGATAGCAATGAATCCTGTATAGAAACTGGACATAATTAGTACAAAACTGAGTTAAAACCTTAGAGTTATTCTTGATTTCTGAGACACCATACATTGCTGGAAAAGGAAAAATTAAAGTATTTTAGATACACTTTAGGATCATTAGTCAACACATACACTTGCTTTTGATACAATACCTTGTGATGTCTCACAGTGCTTTTCAATTTCAGAGAGTGTCCCAATCAAATTATCATCTTCTATCATATTTAAATAAAACAAAATATTGCAGGAAAAGAAAATACTTTCAAGAAACAAGAACAATCAAAAACTCAAATCTAAACAAGGAGCTGAATAAACATCACAATTTAAAAGAGAACTTTAAAAGCAGATTTAAAGAAACTTGGTTCTACAAAATCCGCATTACATCCTGCCTACCTGTATCAGCATTGTTACCTACTTACGGTTCTCCTAGTACCAACACTGGCTCAAACTAAAAACAAATATGTACCAACTTAACAAAATTAAAGTTTCCATCACAAAGCCTTCCAAATAATCCAGAGATAAGGGGAAAGGATTAAAGCAATTTTGGTTACCCAGACCACCTGGCAGGACATCTACGTTTTTTATAACCAAAATACAGATTCTGGAAAACAAAAGTTAGTAAAACCATATATAAAAACAAAATATAAGAATAAGGTGCTTGTTACAGCAAGCAAAAAGACTTACTGGATATATTGTTTACATAAAGTTAAAAGGTGGGAAAAATAGTTCACAAAGGTATATAAAATAAGACAGTACCATCATGTTGAGACATTTAGAAATCATTTATCTCATTTTATAAAAGCCTATACCACTCATGCCATCTTTACAATGGCTACACACAGAAGACGCATTTCTCTTGTGTGCGTTTTGACAAATCAAATTGGGTATGATTAAATCAGCTTGATTAGGGCTGGGATTCTCAAATTTAACATGTATCAGAATTGTCTGGAAGTCCTGTTCAGACTGCTAGCTAGCCCCACTCCAGTTTCTGATATAAAAGGTCTGAATTTCTAGTAAGTTCCCAAGGTGATGCAGACAGATGCATGTCCAAGGACAACACTGTGAGCACGACTGATTTATGCTCAGTTAGTGCAAACCAGTGATTTTCATTATCAAAGATGAATTCATAACTACTAAGCAGCAGCAAATGGGGCCAGTTACAATTCTGATGAGGAGTTGCTGCTCCTGAAACAAATGCTTTGAGTGGTTTTGTGCCTTGTATATTATATTAACAGCGGGTGAGGAAGATAGTAAGAATTTGTGGGAAGAACTGAATTAAAGTGATGACAGAAAAGCTCTTAAGCAAAATCTAGGTAAAATAAAATAGTGCATTTGTTCAATGAGGGTTAGGTTTATGAAGCTATGCCTTAATAGCTACTTTTAAATCTTTATGATTTAAATTCTTGTAGAAAAAAATAATTCATTGCAGTCACAGACACCCTTTCTTTCACTGAATTAGTTTTTAAAATCGATCTTCTTAGGATTGCAAGTTTCTATTCACAATAGAAGGTACTGCATCATATTCATATTGGTCAGTAGTTTATAAATTTGATGCATTCTTAACAGTGCCAATCATGGTTACAATTCTCTACTTAGATAATATAAAACAGGAAAAGGAAAATGTGGCTAGATTCATAATGCTAGGTGTGTCTCCAGAAAACCAAAATGTCTAGAGTTTAATTCTTCACTAGGCTCAGCCTGTTCATATTTTGGATGCTAACTTTTGCATTTGATACAAAACTGATGATAATCACTTACCTACTGTTGGAGTATTGGCAGCACTTAATGAAGCAGAAGATGAGATAGAGGAAGAACTTTCTGCCCGGGCTAATGGAGCAGCAGGAGGTGGGCTGGTATTGGAAGTTACAGGTGGGCTGAATGGCCTGGGCTTAAAAACAAAATGTCATTTACCAAAATGCTAAAACAATTCCCCTGTTATCAGAAAAGATTTGGGGGTATCAGGTAAGATTAATTTTAACATATTAAACCAAATTTATTGCGTTTTTTACAACTCACAATCAGAGATGCCATAGTCAAATCATTTTCAAGAATGTATTAAAAGCTGAAAAGGCTATCATAAAATAATGTCAAGAAAATACTTAGATTAATATAGAACATTTTCTGTATTTCAAAAAGTACGCCTAAGATAGCATCTCAGAAGTCTTTAAACAGTATGAAGGCTTTTCATACATAGTGCCAAACTGCTTCCCTTTTGGATTACTCACTTTACCCTACTGCCTATACATTATTTCTCTGTAATCTTGCCAGCAATGAACAGATGAGGCTTAGAAGAAAAAAAATTTTTTTAAGTTTTAGCTAATTTGACAGGTAAAAATAAAATTGGCATTTCCCTTTTATGAGCTGTATATTAGCTCTGCCTGATTTAGCATGGGGAGATCTTAGCACTACCTGAGCTTTCACTAACCTTTTCTTCATTTAATGAAAATATTTTCTTCCTAAATATTGCTTACCCTTTACTTTCGGTATTTACAAATCTGTCAACATTTTCCTTATAATTCATAGTAATGCTTCCTCATTGAGAATATTTACCCCATCTAGAGGTTTGAGAAAAATCTTAATACTATTGTCTTCCTACATTTCTGGTTAAAAATAAAAAGAAATATGAAAAATATGATTCCAATTCATTTATCTTTTACTTTGCTGAACAATTCCAAACTGTTCCAGTAATACACCAGCAATACTTCCTGAGGTGTTTCACTTTTTAAAAATATGGAATATTAACTTTGATTAAAAATAATCTTTTACTGGAGTTCCCATTGTGGCTCAGCAGTAACAAACCCGACTGGTATCCATGAGGATGTGGGTTTGATCCCTGGCCTCGCTCAGTGGGTTAAGGATCTGGCATTGCCATGAGCTGTGGTGTAGGTTGCAGATGCAGCTCGGATCTGGTGTTGCTGTGGCTGTGGTGTAGGCCGGCAGCTGCAGCTCTGATTCGACCTCTAGCCTGGGAACTTCAAACGCTGCGGGTATGGCCCTAAAAAGGAAAAATAAATAAACTTTTCCTGCTTATAAAGGTGTTAAGTAAATTCAATATATCATGCCTCCTATGTGTCAGGCCATAGGTACTAGATACAAAGCCGTGAACAAGACAGTTTCTGTCCCCACTTATTTGAGGAACATGAAAAATGGAAGGCAAAAAACTAATCAACAAAGTCTTATAAGCATTCATGCACTAAAATTATTCAACTCTATATTGCATGAATATAAATTTATATATATACACTTTTATAAAAATTAGACAGCCCAGGAGTTCCCATCGTAGCTCAGTGGTTAACGAATCAGACTAGGAACCATGAGGTTGCAGGTTTGATCCCTGGCCTTGCTCAGTGGGTCGAGGATCCAGTGTTGCTGTGAGCTGTGGTGTAGGTTGCAGATGTGGCCCGGATCCTGCATTGCTGTGGCTCTGGTGTAGGCCGGTGGCTACAGCTCCGATTAGACCCCTTGCCTGGAATCTCCATATGCCATGGGACCGGCCCAAGACAATAGCAAAAAGACCAAAAAAAAAAAAAATTAGACAGCCCAAAATGTTTTACACTTTATGCCTTTAGTTATTTTAAAGTATTAGTTCCAGACAATGGGCTTTTTTTATGGCTCATTTTTATGGACAGTAGGTTGAAAAAAATACAGCAAGGTATAAAAATGCAGCTTTGGATGTATACAGATGGAGATGGTGAAGGACCTGAGGTAAAACAAATATTAAATTCACCAGCTGATCTGACTTACAAGTCTGTAAAAAGTCTTGAGATGAACTACTGTGGGGGATATTTCTCCTGTGGCAACAGGGCCTCATGGCCAATATCATGTGGCTGTAGTTGACAATTCACAACAAGAAGGTGCATTTTATTATTTTATTTAGGAAAAAAACACACTTCTTAAGTGATTTTCTCTTATTTTATAATAGCACTGTCCAATACAGTAGCCACTAGCACTTGATATGTGGCTAATTCAAAATCTGAGAAGAGCTGCAAGTGTAAAATATACAGTGGACTTTGAAAATTTGCTATACACACCCCCCAAAAGAATGCAAACTCTCAATTTTTATATTGATTACATGTTAAAATAAATTTTAATACACTTAGTAAAATATATTAATTTCACTGTTTTTTTTAAAGTAGGACTAGAAAATTTTAAAGTATATGTTACTTGCATTATATTTCTACCAGACAGCACTGCTTAAAGACAGTACTTTTCAAATAATTGCATGCATCAGAATCACTTGGCAGGCTTGTTAAAATACAAATGCTAGGCCATTCCCTGGAACTTCTGATTTGTTTGGGGTGAGACAGAGACACTGCATTTATTTCTACCAAGTTCTCAGGTGATGCTAATGCTGCTAGTCTGGGGACCACACTTGGAAAACCATCACTCTAGAACAATGAGTGCTTCTCCTTAGAAGTGTGGGGAGGATGTGGTTTTAGACCCTTTGAGCATCTCGTGAAAGGTATGAGCCCCCCTCTCCAGAAAAAAGCACATACAAGCATGCAAGGAAAATGGTACTCCAGTGTATAGCTGGAGAGAAATCAGCATGACCCTTTTGGTGGGCAATACAGTAATAATCAATGCACATCTTAAAAATATGCATACCATTTAGTTCATGAATTTTACTTTTAAAGTTTTCACTAAGGAAACAATGTCTGCATAGAAGTAAAAAAATGTATTCATTAAGGCATTGTTATAATGAAATCTTAGAAATAAACTGTAATAATCAAAATTTCTAAAAACTTTTGGAAAATGTAATGCTGACAATGGTAAAAGAGACAGAGCATTTACACTCTGCAGCCATGTCAAACGATGTTCCCTGAAGTCCTCAGAGGGTGGTTTCTAGAAGGTTCTCAAGGCTGGGGCAGGAGGTAAAGGGTGATGTGAAAAATTTCAACAATAAAGTCCCACTTTTTAATAGACTTACGACTTAAGATTACTTGATAAAGGATTCTACCACTTGAAAGAAATTTGAAAATTATGGAATGATTCATTATACAGAAAGACATTCCCAAATATTTTCAAGTGAAGAATAGAAAATATGTAAGGTATGACCTTTTATTTAAAAATACACACAAACTATTCATGGCAACTAACGTTTTTGAGCAATTACTTGTACTTGACAAAGTTCTACGTTTTTACATAACTTAAAGTCTCAAAATAACTTATTATATTTATTTTACCCATACATTTGCTATGTGAAGCTGCTGGTGTGTGGCAAATTCAAGTTTTGCTTTTTGGAACTTTCTCGAAGTTTTTTTCCCCTCCGATATTTTTAATCCATGGATGCGGAACCCATAGATACAGAGACTCAACTGTGGGTCAACTGTATATACAATGTGATGTCTGCACTAGAAGAAACTCAAGCAAATGTATGGGTATAAAGAAGAGAATGATTAAACCCACTGTGGGGTGGGGAGGAGGAGTAATGATCAAAGAAGACTTTAGCTACATGGTGAGCAGTTTTTTACATAGAAAATTGAGAGGGATTTCAGACAGAAGGAGCACAATAAGAAACATGGATGCATAAAAGAGCATGATGTGTTTGGGAAAGAGCAGAAAGCTTCAAGTGGCTGGAAACTAGGCTGCAGAGGAGAAAGATAGACAGTTAGTCTGGTAATGCAGGGTGGGGCAACTTTATGAAAAGCCCTGCAGATTCAGCTAAAACATTCAACCATATGAATTAAGGGGTGCCACTGCAGATGTCTATCAGGAGGAAAAGATGGTGGACATTTAGAAATTTAATTCTTCCAATTGAACTGGCAAGTAAAAGATGAAACAGAACAGAGCCTGACTCTGAGTGGAATCCATGTATCTTCTTTCATTATCTGACAATTTTTGAAGACCAATGCCTTTTTCTTTCTTTTTTTTTTTTTTTAGGCTGAGAAAGCCGAGAAAGATTTATTTATTTAATTATAGTTGATTTACACGTTTTTCCTTTTTTACAAAAAGCAATATGTACTTTTAAAGTCAATTAAGTGATGGGAATTCCAAATTCCTTATGTATAAAATAAAGCTGGACTAGATGCCCACCAGGACTCCTCTGGCAATAAAAATACTTTTAGGCCTAAGAACAAGCCACCATTTCTTCCTTAATATTTGACTTTAGAATTATATTAAAATTGCTTCTTAATTATGATACAATAGGTACTAAATTTTTTAGGTGCTAACTTTCTCAGGAAATCTCTTTCCTCCTGAATAATGGTCTTGTTCCACAGGTCCAATCACTGAGATGACATGGGGATGCAAAGGAAGAACTTTTCTGTACTTTGAAGACTTAAGCAGAAAATTCCAAGCACTTAGCTATAAAGGGACATATAGGAAAATATCATTTGCATATTAAATCAAAACAGGTATAATTAAAAAAAAAAAACCTGAGTACATACTATTTCATTAATCCCACTGAGTTTGCCTGAAGCAAGCTTTGGTCTGGAAGCAGGTCTTGGAGGAGGGACAATGGTGCCTACAGAAAGAGGAGTTGTGGGCCTGGCTGGTAGGTAGAAAAAGAGAATTTGAAGAAAATCATTAGCATACAGCAATCCCTACATAAAAACATCCTATTATAGGAGAACAATTAAGAATCAAATTTCATTTTTCACTTCTTTTTCTTTAAAATGCAATTATAGCTATTTGTTGAAATGCTGGGAATCTACCAAATATGCTTTCTTAAAAGCTATCATTTGAATATTCCTAAAAAAGAGATTCAACTTTTCAATAAAACTGATACAAATAATATAAATTGGATTTGTTTCAATTATTTATACACGTAAAAATTAAATCTAATAAATTAACTGGTGAAAATAAATCAATTTAAACCACTTATGATGGAGCATGGTAATGTGAGAAAAAAGAATGTATACAAGTATGTGTAACTGGGTCACACTGCTGTATAGTGGAAAATTGACAGAACACTATAAACCAGCTATAATGGAAAAAATAAAAATCATTATAAAAAAATTTAAAAAACTGAGGCATGGGGAGATAAGAAAAAAGAAAATCAATCAATTTAAGGCCTGAGGTCTTTAGTTTACTGCCAATATTTCTACTTTACAGTTATGCAAGATAAGCCTTTGAATCAACATCTTCAAAATAATAACATTAACTCTAAATAAAACACTTACCTTATTTAAACTTGTAATCTCACTCTTAAGTTGAACTACATTGTACCATTTTATGACAATCAAAAATATTTCTTTACAAAAAAATTTTCCTAAGTCACTACAGTTTATGATATAAGCTTATCTTTTCCTAAATCTGATATAAATTTATCATTCAATATTTTTCAGTAGCATTTGCAAATGCTGCATTTTTAAAAATCAGAAATTCTAACCTCAGTATCCCTAATTAAAAATAACTCAGCATGGTAGAAATTAATGAATGAAATTCAAGCATACATCAAGAGTCACAAATGTATTAGCATAATTAAAGCAAGAGTAAAAAATGGAAGCAAATACATTTTCTTTTCTTTTGCTTTTTAGAGCCAAACTCCCAGCATATGGAAGTTACCAGGCTAGGGGTCAAATCATAGCTACAGCACACAGCATCTCAGAATCTGAGCCATGTCTGCAACCTACACCACAGCTCATGGCAACGCCGGATCTTTAACCCACTGAGCGAGGCCAGAGATCAAACCTGCATCCTCATGGATCCTAGTCAGGTTTGTTAACTGCTGAGCCACAAAGGGAAACTCTGGAAGCAAATACACTTTTATGATTTTTAAATTAGTTCATTAAAATGATCTTCAAATCCTTTTGGTCCACTGGAAAAGATGAGGTGATAAATCAGACTGAAGAATATAGTATGGGCAGGAAGAAATGTATTTCAGTAAGTTCCACAAGTTTACAGATGTGCAAAGTTAAAAAATAGAAGAATGGGCCTAAGTATGTACACGGGGAAACAAACAATAAAGCAGAGGGTTCTGGGTCAGCACTGGAGGGATGGAGGAGTAAAAGGAAGGAGCATGGAGGTGGGAGAAGAGAAAAAGGTAGTGACAGGAGTGAAAGTAAAGGCACAGAATCATTTAGAAAGGGGTATAGAATCATTTAGAAAGCAGATCATACAAAGAGATAAAAGATGCGAGCACAGTTCAGATTAACTGAAGAAAACAGTAAAAAGCTAAGAAATCAAGTTTAGATTCTAAGGCTGCTGCCTTCTTCCAGTCAGCACCAGCACTTTCATTCTGTATCCCTGCTTTACAATGCACAGTAGAAGATGGAGTTCCTGTCATGGCGCAATGGTTAAGGAATCTGACTAGGAACCATGAGGTTTCAGGTTCGATCCCTGGCCTTGCTGTGAGCTGTGGTGTAGGTCGCAGATGCGGCTCGGATGCTGCGTGGCTGTGGCTGTGGCGTAGGCTGGCGGCTACAGCTCTGATTAGACCCCTAGCCTGGGAACTTCCATATGCTGAGGGATTGGCCCTAGAAAGGCAAAAAGATAAACAAAAAAAAAAAAAAATGCACAGTAGAACTGTGCACTAACCTAAGGACTGCAACACTTCCCTATGCTGTACCATTTACTTTAAAGATATGTTCATTACCAATGAAACCAGCACTGACCAATACTCAAGTTATTTCAAGCTTGTGAAAGAGCTTAACATAATAACATTTACACCTGAAGCTTCATTACTGAGCAAGAGGCCTGTCCAAATGGCATTTAGACTGACTCCACCAAGCCTGGTAGAAGTGTTAAGTTTAGCTTCTGCAGATAATCAGAACTTGTTTTTTGATAAACGCTAATAACAAGTAGTTCCCATTGTGGTACAGTGGAAATGAATCTGATTAGTATCCAAGAAGATATGAGTTTGCTCCCTGGGCCTCAATCAGTGGGTTGGGGATCCGGCGCTGCCATGAGCTGTGGTGTAGGTCACAGACATGGCTTGGATCTTAAGTAGCTGTGGTGTAGGCTGACAGTTGTAGCTATGATTTGATCCCTAGCCTGGGAACTTCTATATGCCTTGGGAGCAGCCCTAAAAAGAAAAAAAAAAAAAAAAAAAAAAGTGAATAACAATACTAACAACATGTATATAACAAAACAATAAATTATAAATGAATCTATTTCCATATGCCAATTATTTATTCATTTTGTCTTTTTAGGGCCACACCTGCAGCACATGGAGGTTCCAAGGCTAGGGGTCCAATAGGAGCTGTAGCTGCTGGCCACAGCCACAGCAATGGGGGATTCAAGCCACATCTTCCGCCTACATCACAGCTCACAGTAACAGCAGATCCTTAAGCCACTGAGCAAAGCCAAGGATTGAATCTGCGTCCTCATGGATACTAGTCAGGTTCCTTAACCACTGAGCCACGATGGGAATGCCCATGTGCCAATTAGATACTGCTTTTAGAAGACTTAAGGAGATTACTTCAACTGTTCACAGGTTTAAGTATTTTAATTATGTTTTGTGGTGGAGCTCACTTCCAAGAAATGTCTACTAGATGCAGTATTTCAAGAAATATAGTGTCTTGTAAAGTATAAAAACAGTTGAAAAGAGCTCATTTAGATCTGCTCATACCATTTTTAATCTGAACAGAGACACAGACTAATTAGAATGCAGAAGCAATGATGACGCAGAAGAAAAATCAGCAGTTAGCTTGTTCTGTCAGTAGTCTTTCAGGGCATGTAATAATTATGGCAAAGGTTACTTTGGTCCTCAAAGACACAGCTGTTTTGTTTTGTTTTTTTGTCTTTTTGCCTTTTCTAGGGCCGCTCCCGTGGCATATGGAGATTTCCCAGGCCAAGGGTCCAATCGGAGCTGTAGCTGCCGGCCTACACCAGGGCCATAGAGCAACGTGGGAACCTAGCCGCATCTACAACCTACACCGCAGCTCACGGCAACGCCGGATCCTTAACCCACTGAGCAAGGGCAAGGGATGGAACCTGCAACCTCATGGTTCCTAGTCAGATTCATTAACCACTGAGCCACGACGGGAGCTCCCCAGAGACACAGCTGTTGAAAGATCTCTTATGCAAAGTGTCAGGGAACTCAAAGTTATTTTCAGCTTTACAGTGCAATCTCTGGAATGCCTTCTCCGTTCCACTTGAGTCATTAATTTCTTTGGACACACCCAAGGCATGTGGAAGTTCCCAGACAAGGGATCGAACTCATACCACAGAAGGGACCCAAGCCACAGCAGTGACAATGCTGGATCCTTAACCCACTGAGCCACTAGGGAACTCCCTAATCAGTAATGTAATAATTTACCACTAAAGGAAATCCAATGACTTTGCAACAGTGAAGCAAAAGGAAACTTACTCTGCTCCCTGGTGGTGTCATTATAGCAGAAGAGCATAAAGAGCTGATAGAAAAGTGGAGTTCCTGTAGTGGCTCAGTGGTTCACAAATCCAATTAGGAACCTTGAGGTTTCAGGTTCAATCCCTGGCCTCGCTCAGTGGGTTAAGGATCCAGCATTGCCGTGAGCTGTGATGTAGGTGGCAGACAAGGCTCGGGTCCTACATTGCTGTGGCTCTGGCATAGGCTGGCAGCTGCAGCTCTGATTAGACCCCTAGCCTGAGAACCTCCATATGCCACACGGGAGCTGCCCAAGAAATGGCAAACAGACAAAAAAATAAAATAAAATAAAATAAAATAAAAATCAATGGAAGAAGAAAGCAACTGAAACCTAGAGGCGAGATAGAACATGATGGAGGATAATGTGAAAAAAAAGTATGTGTATATATAACTGAGTCCACTTTGCTGTATGGTAGAAATTGACAGAACATTGTAAATAAATTATAAAAAAATTTTTAGGCGTTCCCGTCGTGGCTCAGTGGAAGCAAACCTGACTAGCAATGAGGATACAGGTTGGATCCCTGGCCTCACTCAGTGGGTTAAGGATCCAGCATTGCCATGACCTGTGGTATAGGTCACAGACGCGGCTTGGATCCTGCACTGCTGTTGCTGTGGAGTAGGCCGGCAGCTACAGTTCTGATTTGACCCCTAGCCTGAGAACCTCCATATGCCACAGGTGCAGCCCTAAAAAGACAAAAAAAAAAAAAAAAAAAAAAAAAAAATTTAAAGAAAATTGTAGAACTAAAATATAAATCTTTATAGCCAGATAGTTCTTATTCAGGTTCATTATTATTTTACTCAAATCTAGAAAAATTTAGTAATACATGGAACAAGAACATGAACTCAAGCTCTATATTAACTGAGGAAAATAATTACGAAAATAAGAAACTTAAAATACCTATGAGAAAAATTTAAGGTTCAAAAATATATAAAGGCACTGGAGTTCCTGCTGTGGCACAGGATATTAAGAACCCTACATAGAGTCCTTGAGGATGCAGATTTAATCCCAGGCCTCGCTCAGTGGGTTAAGGATCTGGCATTGCGTCAAGCTGCGGCATAGGTTGCAGATGTGGCTTGGATCCAGCATGGCTGTGATGGAGGCCAGCAGCTGCAGCTCCGATTCAACCCCTAGCCTGGGAAATTTCATATGCCACAGAAAAAAATGTATATACATATATCTGTGTGTTTATGTATATATGTGTGTGTGTGTGTATAATATAAAATATATATATAAAGCCAGAATTATTCTTGTTTTCTAAGAGGAGCAAAATATAATGCTAACAGTCAGTAAAATTCTAAAAAGATTTGACCAAGTGTCAGCATGGTGGTGCTATATTCATGTATTTCTCAACAAACTAACTAGTGCTAAAACTAAAAACTGTCATAAGAAGAAAGATAAGTCAGTGTTCGAGTTATTATAAAAACCAGCCTTGGAGTTCCTGTCGTGGTGCAGTGGTTAACGAATCCGACTAGGAACCATGAGGGTTGCGGGTTCGGTCCCTTCCCTTGCTGAGTGGGTTAACAATCTGGCGTTGCCGTGAGCTGTGGTGTAGGTTGCAGATGCGGCTCGGATCCTGCGTCGCTGTGGCTCTGGTGTAGGCCAGCGGCTACAGCTCCAATTCAACCCCTAGCCTGGGAACCTCCTATGCCGCGGGAGCGGCCCAAAGAAATAGCAAAAAGACAAAAAACAACAACAAAAAAAACAGCCTAATATTTTTCAAAAGATAATTTTATGGGCTTTGTAAAAGTGACAATTGCTCAATTAATCCATGGGTACAGAAGAAATAGTCTATTCTAAGCACTTATCAAAGGAAAGGAATATATGAGATATTTTATATTAAATTTTATATACATATATATATTTATTTATATATAAATTATATATATATAATGTTTACTTATAGTCTACATAGTAGAAGAAGCAACTGAAACTACTTGTGTACCAAACTCTAAGCATGCTTTTTAAATATAGAACAACACTGGAAGGTTTAAAATATCAGTGACTAACTGGTAGGAATTACTTTCTTAGACTGCTTTAGCTGAGATGGGATCATTAATGAATTAAGATTCTGAAAAGGAAAAAAGAGAGTAGGTAATAATCTGACTACCTGGCCCTTGCTAAAACGTGAAAATGTGTACGTGGGTAGATGATAAGGGAGCCATGCATTGCAAAAAGAGGTGGAAGAAAATTTAAGATAAAATGCCTATTTCACCATTTCACTTAGGGCCAGTCTTACAAAACAGGAGATTCACCATAATGTATTCACCAGTTTTATCAAAAATTATATTCTGTTCAAGTGAAGACAATAATAATCACTGCAAAGCAGAATGTCTCTTTGCAACATCACTAACATTCTTTGAAGGGCAAAATAATTTGACATTAAAAAAATTTTTATTATAGTTGATTTACAATGTTCTATCAACTTCTGCTATACAGTAAAATGACCCAGTTATACATATATACATATAAATTCTTTTTCTCATATTATCTTCCATCATGATCCACAAGTGATTGGACATAGTCCCCTGTGCTATACAGCAGGATCCCATTGCTTATCCACTCCAAACACAGTAGTTTGTATCTACTAACCCCAAACTCCCAATCCATCCCACTCCCTCCCCTTCCCCCTAGGCAACCAAAAGTCTGTTCTCCATGTTCCATGAGTTTCTTTCTTTTCTGTAGACAGGTTCATTTGTGCCATATACTAGATTCCAGATATAAGTGATATTGTATGGCATCTGTCCTTCTCTTTCGGACTTACCTCACTTAGTATGACTCTCTAGTTCCACCCATGTTGCTGCAAATGGCATTATTTTTTCTTTTTTATGGCTAATTTGACATTTTTCAGACTAAATAAAAAGGTTTTAAAAGGAAAACCAACATAAATTTAAAAACAAGCAAAAGTTTTAGTTTTACCTACCAAACATCAAATCACAACTAAGTGAAAGTATATCATTTTTTTTACTGAAAGTTTAAGTGATATAGATAAAACAGTCTTTAGATAGGTAGCAAGAGGCAAAGAGTACTTTTTTGAAAAGAAAGAGACTGTGCTAAAGAAAACAGTGAGAAACAATGGGTGGAGTTAAGAAGAAACTTCCATATAAATAAAACCTCTGTGATAATGTGAAAATTTTTAAGATTAAAAAAATAATAATAATTAAAAAACACTGCTTAGGAGTTACTGTCATGGCTCAGTAGTACGAACCCAACTAGTGTCCATGAGGACCTGGGTCTGATCCCTGGCCTCGCTCAGTGGGTTAAGGATCTGGTGCTGCTGTCAGCTATGGTATAGGTTGCAGATTCAGCTTGGATCGGGCATTGCTGTGGCTGTGGTGTAGACTGGCAGGTGCAGCTCTGATTTGACCCCTAGCCTGGGAACTTCTATATGCCTTAAACAGCAAAACAAACAAACAAACAAAAACCACTGCTTAGGACCCTCTTCATTCTAAAAACAAAATATGACAGTATTCTGACTTTTTACTAAACAAAAAAGGAACTTAACACAACTTTAGTTTTTCCTATACAATTACTTATAAAATCCATCAGTAAGATTAGTTTCCTAAAAGTAAATAGTAACAAATGCCAACTGAGAAAGGCTATAATGTCACTTCAGAATATGTTCAATTATCTAATGACTGTTTCTTGCTGTTTTACAAGTATCAGGTGCAGATCACCTTCTCTTCCAACTGGAGTTCCCATCATGGCTCAGCAGTTAACGAACTTGACTAGCATCCATGAGGACACAGGTTCGATCCCTGGCCTCACTCAGTGGGTTAAGGATCTGGTGTTGTCGTGAGCTGTGTTGTAGGAAGCAGATGCGGCTTGGATCTCACATTGCTGTGGCTGTGGTGTAGGCCAGCAGTGACAGCTCCAATTGGACCCCCAGCCTGGGAGGGGCTCCATACGCTTCGGATGTGGCCATAAAGACCAAAAAAACAAAATAAATAAATAAATAATTCCCAACTGTTTCAGGTTAAAGCTGTCTAAAACCCATTTATAATTTTTTTAAAATATTAGTTTCTAAACACTCCAATTTTAAATACCAGCACTTATATTTTATTACTAATAGTAAAATGTTTCAATATGCTTACTGTTTTGTTAATCTGCCAGACTATGACAAATAGAACAAAGATTTTGGAATTATTAAGATCGATCCAAGTTTAAGGAGTTCCCTGGTGATTCAGTGGGCTACAGATCTAGCATCCTGAATGCACTGGCTCGGGTCACTGCTATGGTGTGAGTTCGATCCCTGGCCCAGGAACTCTGCATGCCAAGGGCAGGGCCAAAAAAAAAAAAGATCCAGGTTTGAAACTATGCTTCATTTCCTAGTTACATGGTGTTGAGAAAATCCTGATCATCTTGGAGCTTTACTTTTTTCATCTATAAAATAGGGACAATAAAAAGGACTTTATGTAGCAGTTAATGAGCTGTAGTCAAATAGAATGTACACAGATCTCAGCAAAGACACAGCAGGAACTTGATTCCAGTTTTCTTCCCAACATTCCAGAACTTCCTTTACCCCAAATACAGCATTTCTGAAATCTCAGAGAAGGCTGAATATCAACTTCAAGTGATTTTATTTTCTTTTTAAACAAGGAGTTTTATCAAACATGCTTTGATTACTGACTAGTGGGATTTTACCTTTTGAAAGAAAAGAGAAATTTAATATATTCTTGCCAAAAACAACAACTAAAACACA
This sequence comes from Sus scrofa, assembly GCF_054392235.1. Lineage (NCBI taxonomy): Eukaryota > Metazoa > Chordata > Mammalia > Artiodactyla > Suidae > Sus > Sus scrofa. The sequence continues at coordinate 92,666,005 of NC_139384.1, read as the reverse complement.
CTATTCAAGTTCTTTCATGTATTTCTTAGCAAGCGCTAAAGCCTTTCAGGAAAGCAGTTTGGTAATAAGTATTAATGGGCATATCTTGTGATTCATAAATCATGTAATGATAATTATAAGGATATGAGACATATGAACAAAGTGTGTTTTATCCATAGATATCCATAATATTAGAAAATTAGATGCAACTTGAATGTCCATCAAGAATGGACTGGTTGGGAGTTCCCGCCCATGGCTCAGTGGTTAACGAATCCAACTAGGAACCATGAGGTTGCGGGTTCAATCCCTGGCCTCGCTCAGTGGGTTAAGGATCTGGCATTGCCTTGAGCTGTGGTGTAGGCCATCGGCTACAGTTCTGATTAGACCCCTAGCCTGAGAACCTCCATATGCCGCAGGTGCAGCCCTAAAAATAAATAAAAAATAACTTTTAAAAAACAAAAACAAAAACAATGGACTGGTTATGGAGTTCCCATTGTGGCACAGTGGAAACAAATCTGACTAGTAACTATGAGGTTGCAGGTTCAAGCCCTGGCCTCACTCAGTGGATTAAGGATCTGGCGTTGACTTGAGCTGTGGTGTAGGCCAGCAGCTACAGCTCTGATTTGACCTCCATATGCCACAGGTGTGGCCCTAAAAAGCAAAAAGACAAAAAAAAAAAAAAAAAGAAAGAAAGAAAGAAAAAAACGTACTGGTTATATTAATGCACATCTATACAGGTGAATAATTATTATTTGGGTACTGATATAGAAATGATGCCTAGAAATAAATATATAAATAAATGAAAAAAACTGGTGTTTGATGACTTTTTATTGTTAAAAGCCATAGGGTCTTTAAGCTAACAAAATCAGTATAAAATCACTTTTATCTGGTAACATGCCCAAAGGACAAGTTAAAAAAAATTCTGATCATTAAGTACAACATACAGAAGGTCCCGCTGTGGCACAAGGGGATCGGTGCGTCTCTGCAGTGCCAGGACACAGGTTTGATCACCAGCCCAGCACAGTGGGTTAAAGGAACCAGAGTTGCCACAGCTGTGGTGTAGGCCACAGCTGCAGCTCAGATCTGATCCCTGGCCCAGGAACTCCAAAAAAAGTACATTATACAAGAAATGAATAAATCAGTTAGAAAAAAGTACTGCATTACTTTACAGTTAAATGAATATATACACACACACATATCTATATTTACCTGAGGAGGAGGATGAAGTTAGTGAAGCTGAAGATGAATCAAGAGATGGTCCAAACAGGGGGTCCCAAGCAAGCAAATCACTGGCCCCCTTCCTACCACAACATTTTAAAAATAAAGATTTCAGCAAATTAATATTTTAATAGTAAAAATCTAATATTTGTTAACCTACTATAAGCAGAACCTATAATAACATTACACAACATTTGTAAGAGAGAGTAGAGAAGATAATCCCCACTGATTAAATCTTGTTAAACTCTTAACAATTTTAGGGGCTATCAGAATGGAAATGATTTCAGTTTTATACATGAAAAGCAGCACAGAGAGTCCAAATGAGTTGCCTAAGGATCATAACCAATTAATTCTACAGCAGTGTCAGGTCTGCTAAATCACATCTAATACCCAGTTTGAAAAGAAAATTTCTTAAGCATTATGAAATCAGGTAGAAATTTTATAAGCCCATACTTATTTTCAAAGATGAAGAAAAACAGCCAAGGATTTTCTTTTTAAAGTACTTTTTAAGTACAGGACGGTGACTTGAACTTCATCTATATTAACTTCAGAGGTCTGATCACTGCAGTACATCATGCATACATGGAATTTCTCCCTAGATAATCCACTGCCTGGGCCACTAAGGTGGTCTAGCAAAATGTTTGTGTCATACATGCCTACACAGTCATAGGTTACCAAGATTATAGACGAATTGAAAACATCAACATTCGAGTTTCAAGAACTCAACATGCTGCATAACCAAAGATTTTCCTCCACCGACCTCTTGGAATTCACTTGACTAGTTACTCTCAGGATTCAACTCTTGGCTCTTTACTACATAAGTCTTTCTCTTTTTCATTTTAGTCATACCCTTTTAAGATCTTAACATGATTTCTACCACCACCTCTTTTTTTTTAACCTCCCCAACTTTACTGAAGTATGACGACAAATAAAAACTGTATATATTTACGGCATGAAAAAGAAAATTAATCCCCATTTTGAAATAATTTAATGCATCAAACTACCATTACTTAAAATATTTTTCTAAATCTTAGAAAACAGACCCACTATAATGGAAATATTACAATTATCTATAAACAGAGTCTGGTATCTCAACATGCACTCACATGGAAGCACACATCTATGATAAAGTCCAGAATCAAAACTGCATAAATAATTCCTAAAAAACGAAAGTCTTAGAACACTAAACATATCTTTAAAAATGGTAAATCAGGAGTTCCTGTCGTAGCTCAGCAGTTAGCGAACCCGACTAGCATCTATGAGGACGAGAATTTGATCCCTGGCCTCACTCAGTGGGTTAAGTATCCGGTGTTGCTGTGAGGTGTGGTGTAGGTCGCAGATGCAGCTCAGATCCCGAGTTGCTGTGGCTGTGGTGTAGGCTGGCGGCTACAGTTCTGAATAGACCCCTAGCCTGGGAACCTCCGTATGCTGCAGGTACCCTAAAAAAAGACCAAAAAAAAAAGCGTAAGTCAAATGGATACCACCATGGTGTTCAATTAGTGCCTAGCTTCAAAGTTTCCATTTTAGGAGTTCCCGTCGGGGCTCAGTGGTTAATGAATCCGACTAGGAACCAAGAGGTTGCGGGTTCGGTCCCTGCCCTTGCTCAGTGGGTTAAGGATCTGGCGTTGCCATGAGCGGTGGTGTAGGTTGCAGACACGGCTCGGATCCCGTGTTGCTGTGGCTCTGGTGTAGACCAGCGGCTACATCTCCAATTAGACCCCTGGCCTGGGAACCTCCATATGCCGCAAGAGCAGCCCAAGAAAATGGCAAAAAGACCAAAAAAAAAAAAAAAAAAAAAGTTTCCATTTTAAACTATTCATTTAATTAAATCTACTTTTACTCATACCAAAAACATTTAAAGAAAGTATCTTATTGATAACTACAGAAGTGAAAAAAGACCAATGCAACAATGGCTTAAAAAAAATATATATATATATTTATATATATATTTTTTTTTTTAAGAAGAACTGGCAATGTGTCTTCTAGAACTCTTCCAACTTAAGACACTTCTTCATTTTGAGGTTCATAAAGCACATAGTCTATTTTACAAGGTCACAAGCAAAACTGAAGGAAAACAATGAGAAAATTTCCATGAAAATAATTAGTTGAAATATAGACATGGATGAATTTGGGATACTACCATTTATTTAGAAGAAATGAGGACACCAAAGCGAAATACAGCTGAATTGATTTTTAAATTATAATTATTATAAAAAGAAATACTGTCAAATGAGAAATAATTTAAAACATCTAAAAACTCCACATCAATGTTTCACAGCCTAGGAAACAGGATGACTATAAACACTCTACTGAGAAATAAAACTGCAGAGATAATAAAACTCTCTAGAAAAAAGAACAAAAGAAGGATATTTAAAATTTAAATGTAGTGCAGAGGGAAGGATAAACAGGTGGAGGACATAGGATTTTCAGGGCCGTGAAATTATTATGTATGATACTATAATGGTGGACACATGGCATTATCCATTTGTCAAATCTCATTGGATATATAACACCAAGAGTGAATCCTAATGTAGACCATAGACTTTGGGTGATAATGACGTGTCAGTATAAGTTCATTAATGATAACAAATGCGTTACTCTGGAGGAGGATGAATTCTGGTAGTGGGAGAGGTTTGGCACATTCAGAGTCAAAGTGTATATGCAAAAAAACTGTACCTTACACTCAATTTTGCTGTGAACCTAAAATTTCTCTTAAAAATGAAGTCTATTTAAAACAAATTTTTCTAATGTGGAACTTACTCATTGGATGCAGATGGCTTAGATTTTGTTAACTCTTCACCTAATTAAAAAATTGAAACATTAGAAAAAAAATTAATTATCCAAGTAATAAAATATCTTAATGTAAAGGAAATACTACACATATATCATAGCACTCTATGAACAATTTTTAAATTCTGGCATTAATAACATATAGAAACAATTATGAATAAAAGGAAAATAAGCCTTTAATAAGTTTTCTACCATGCCTAAGAATATTAAAATATAAGCTAAATTTCTGCTAAATCTTTATTTCTGCTATATCTTTGATAAAATCAAGTCAGGAGTTACCGTTGTGGCTCAGCAGAAATTAATCCAACTAGTATCCATGAGGATGTGGGTTTGATCCCTGGCCTTGTTCAGTAGGTTAAAGGATCCGGCGTTGCCGTGAGCTTTGGTGTAGGCTGGCAGCTGCAGTTCCAATTCAACCCCTAGCCTGGCAACTTATATTTGCCGCGGGTGCAGACCTAAAAAGAAAAATGAAAAAACAAAACAAAACAAAATCCTCAAGTCAATTAAACTATCACATTAAAATGCTGTTTCAGAAAAACAAAACGGGGCTGCAACTTTAAAAATTAGAACAAATAAATGTTTAAATACTTATGTATTACTCAAGAATTTCAACTGATGAATTATGAAAGCATTTTTCAAGCTCTGATATTATTAGTCATTATTTTACTGATCAAAAATAGTTATTAACTCTTGAAGGACACTCCATTTTGAAAAATAAATTTTTTTAACATCCTAGAGCAACAGTCTACTTTACAGATGGTCTGTTTTGCGACCTTTTGCATGTGTAACATGAATCACTTCGTAAGCAACTGGTACACAGAAGAACAGCACCAGTTATGACAAAAGTCCTGCTGGTTCATACGCAATTTTCACTGCACCTTAATGTTTCGCATCACCAAGCAATAATTGATGAATGCAAAACCTATCAACATGGGTAAGTGCAGCAAACTATAAGGAATACCACGTGAAGCCCACTCACATCACATTCTCCCATTTGTCTCAGTTTGGCCATTTGTTTTGCCTCAAAGTGCTGATTATGGTATTCTTCATCTTTCCCCTTTTTGCCCTCATCTTCATAACTCAGTAGCCCCCTTTTATACTCATTTCCCTCACATCCCCTGTCATCAAGCTACAAGCTACTTAGCATTTCTTTTTTAAAAGTAAAATCCTGAGTTCCCATCGTGGCTTAGGGGTTAACGAACCTGACCTGCATCCATAAGGACACAGGTTGGATCCCTGGCCTTGCTCAGTGGGTTAAGGATCTGGCATTCCCATGAACTGTGGTGTAGGTCACAGACACAGCTCGGATTTGGCATTGCTGTGGCTGTGGTGTAGGCCGGCGTCTACAGCTCCGATTGGACCCCTAGCCTGGGAACCTCCATATCCCATGTGTATGGCCCTAAAAAGACAAAAAGACACACATGCAAAAAGTAAAATCCTACTTTTAGTTTGGTATTTATTATGAATTTAATAGGGCTTTTCAACTGTGCTAGAATTTTTAATTACAACTGCTGTGATAGTTTTCATTATGCACTGTGCTCACAAAACTGCACAGTTTTTGAGTGGATTATGTCAACTCTATTTTTCCCACAACTCTTGTTTAATATGTGATTCTGCAAATGGGGTTAACACCTCAAAAACGTTTTTAGTATAATGAAGTTATTCTACCCAAAACCCTGTAACAGAAATTGCAATTGTAATATGACTTAAAAATAGATTGAACTAAAAACTCATCTTAAAAGTGCTTTTTGGCTCATGAGGAAGAGTTATTATGCCAGTTAAATATGATTTTATATGCTTACACAGAAACTAATCTTTGGTTTTGTTGATTTCTGAAAAGTTAGTCATGTATTAAATTTAAGGCATATCTCAAAACTGAAAGAAATAATACAGATAAATGGTCTTCTGTGGTAAAATAAATATCCTTCTACTCTGGCATTATGGCTCATGATGAGAAAAGACCATTTCTACAGATGACATGATACTATACCTAGAAAATCGTAAAGACGCTACCAGAAAACTGTTAGAGCTCATCAATGAATCTGGCAAAGTCTCAGGATACAAAATTAATATACACAAATCAACCACCTTTCTATATACTAACAACGAATGATTAGAAAGAGAAATTAGGGAAAGAATGCCATTTACCATCACATCAAAAAGAATAAAATAAGTAGGAATAAGCCTACCTCAAGAGACAAAAGACCTGTACTCTGAAAACTATTAAGATGCTGATGAAAGAAATACAAGATGACACAGATGGAAAGACATACCATGCTCTTGGATTGGAAGAATCAACATTATCAAAATGACTATACTACCCAAGGCAATCTACAGATTCAATGCAATCCCTATCAAATAACCAAGGACATATTTCACTGAACTAGAACAAGATATTGTAAAGTTTGTATGGAAGTACATAAAATCTAGAATAGCCAAAGCTATCCTGAGAAAGAAAAATGGAGCTGGAGGAAATCAGTCTCCCTGACCTCAGACTATACTACAAAACTACAGTCATCGAAACTGTATAGTACTGGCACAGACACAGAAATATAGATCAGTGGAACAGGATAGAGAGCCCAGAATTAAACCCACTCACCTGCAGTCATCTAAACTATGACAAAAGAGGCAGGAATATACAATGGAAAAAATAGTCCCTTCAGTAAGTGGTGCTTGGAAAACTGGACAGCTCCATGTAAAAGAATGAAATTAGAACACTTCCTAACACCATACACAAAAATAAACTCAAAATGGATTAAAGACCTAAATATAAGACTGGATACTATAAAACTCATAGAGTAAAACATAGGCCAAACACTCTCCAACATAAACCACAGCAATATCTTCTCAGATCCACCTCCTAGAGTAATGACAATAAGAATAAAAATAAACAAATGGGACCTATTTAAACTTAAAAGTTTCTGCACAGCAAAGGAAACCCTAAATGAAATGAAAAGATAGTTCAAAGAATGAGACAGCTCAAAGAATCACAGAAAATATCTGCAAATGAAGCGACTGACAAGGGATTTATCTCCAAAATTTATAAACACCTTCTGTAGCTCAATACCAAAAAAACAAACAACCCCATCAAAAAATGGGCAGAAGATCTAAACAGACAATTCATCAAAGAAGACATAGAGATGGCCAAAGAACACATGAAAAGATGTTCAACATCACTCATTATTAGAGAAATGCAAATCAAACTACTGTTAGGTACTACCTTACACCAGCCAGAATAGCCATCACCAATAAGTCTACAAACAAAAAAAAGCTGGAGAGGGTGTGGAGAAAAGGGAAACTTCCCACAATGCTGGTGGGAAATTAAACTGGTGCAACCACAATGGAAAACAGTACGGAGATTCCTCAGAAAATGAAAAATAGAATTACCATTTGATCCTGCAATCCCACTCCTGGGCATCTATCCAGAGAAAACCATGACTCGAAAAGATACATGTACTCCAATGTTCATTGCAGCACTATATACAATAGCCAAGACATGGAAACAACCTAAATGCCCATCAACAGAGAAGTGGATCAAGAGGATGTGTATATACACACAATGGAATAAAACTCAGCCATTAAAAGGAAAGAAATAATGGCATTTGCAGCAACATGGATGGATCTAGAAATTACGCTGAGTGAAGACAGTCAGACAATGAGACACCAACATCATATGCTATCACTTACATGTGGAATCTGAAAAAAAGGACACAATAAACTTCTTTGCAGAACAGATACTGACTCACAGACTTTGAAAAACTTATGGTTTCCAAAGCAGACAAGTGGGAGGAGGCTGGGGGTTTGGGATGGAAATGCTATAAAATTCAGTTGTAATGATCACTGTACAACTATAAATGTAATAGAATTCACTGAATTAAAAAAAATTTCTGTAATTACACAGGTTTAGGTTACAAGCTTAGCAAATCAGACTTAAAATAACCAATTTAAATATCAAACTTACTAGATGAATTCCGATTCATCTGCACCTAAAACAAAAATGCAAAAACTAAATGCCATTAAATAAATAATTTAATGTGTTATCATTTGGTAAAACGTTAATATTGGGACTCTAATTTTAAGTTGTTTTCAGTATATCTGCTCAATTACAAACTGAATTTATATTAAAAGATTACAGAAAAAACTTTCAGTAGTTTTTGTTTTATAATAAAAAAATAACCCCTTGCTGTACAGTGGGAAAATAAACAAAACAAAACAAAAATAATATGTATACCTTTAATCAGTCCATGTTTTAAAATACTGATATCTACAGCAAGATACTACAACTTACTTGCTAATGTAAAAACACATATATTTTGAAAATCAATATTCAAACACACAATGATTTTTTACAAGTCAATATGAAAAATACAAAATCTTGCACTTACTGGGCTATGTCTCTAGCAGTACATGGAAGGAAAAAGAAAAACATAGTGTTAAAAAAATATTCATTTTATAATTTAAAATACCATGTTTCCTTCCTCTAATAATCCACTATTACTTTGTGAATCATATCTAAAATCTATATACTTTAAAAGGCATACACTGTTGGAGGGGAAAACAACTTAAGCTAAATAAGCAAACTGGGCAACAAAATATATTTTCTAGATCTTCTTTTCAAACCCAGTATTAACAATTAAAATTTTACTGATTATTACTTAATTTCTGAATATGAAATTAATATGTGTTAACTCATTTTAAAAACAGAAAAGATCACAAAGCATCAATTGTCTCACTACCTCAAGGCAGATGCTTAACATTTTGATATATATTTCCTCTAGCCTTTTATTTATTTACATATATATTTAAAATTACTTATGCTCTCACATAATAAAAACTTTTTAATATGTTTTTACAACTTCTTACCTTATATATATACCATAATTTAATCTTGGTGTTAATGTTAAATAGTAATGGTAGAATAAAATCTCATTCCAGAAATTTCTTTTTGGTGGAAAAAAGTTTTCAAATTAAATTCCGGAACTGGGAGAAAAACAGTTTTTCCAAACAAATACATATAGATTGCTTAAAATGTATAATTAAATGATAATACAAAATGGTGAGAATTTTATTCTCCATTATCAAGAACAGATTTCAGAGTCCCCCTGTGGCATAGCAGGTTAAGGATCTGGCACTGTCACTGCAGCTCAAGTCACTGCTGTGGCTTGGACTGATCCCTGGCCTGGGAACTTCCACATGTTACAGGCACTATCAAAACAAAGAAAAAGAACTTATTCAATATTAACTACAGATAACTAAATCAAAATTCTAAGACATGCTTTTTTCCCATAGTTCAATGTTTCTGAATTTAAGAAAGTAGATCAATAGAAAGATCTACTATGGTGATTTTTTTTCTCCCTCATAAGTCAAGTTTAATAACTTAGAATTGAGGAATTAACCACTATTACTACGAATTCTTATCTTTGCCTTTTCTTATAGGAAAATGATGGAAAGACAAACATTAATTACAGTGACAGGGAGGAAAAGAAAAAAGCACAGATATAATTTAATCTTGAAATTCATTTTTATGGAATTCCCCTTTACATGAAGTTCACCAAAAAACTGGATGAAAAGCTAGTTTAAATTGGTAAAATTAGATGAGGAAAATATTAATACTGCCAAATCACAAAATTCTGCCAAGGCATATAGCTCTGTTTATGAAATATAACAAACAGCAGAAATAGTGGATTTTCTACATTTTTGTTTAAAACTTTTTCAAAAGGAAGCCAAACTTACATATTCACTTGCCTGTATAAAAATTTTAAACTATGTATCTCAATAAAACTGAAAAATTAGAAAGATTTCCTCATCCAACATGCTTATTAGTAAGTGATGTTTTCATTTTTTTTTTTCTTTTTAATGGCCCTACCCATGGCATATGGAAGTTTTCAGACCAGGGAATGAATGTGAGTCACAGCTATGACTGGCTTCTTTAACCCACTGTGCTAGGCTAGGGTTCGAATCCATGCCTCTGCTGCAATCCGAGCCACTGCAGTTAGATTCCTTTTTTTTTTTTCTTTCTTTTTATGCCCCCACCTGTGGCATATGGAAGTTCCCAGGCTAGTGGTCAAATTGGAGCTGCAGCTGCCAACCTACCACACAGCCATGGCAACACTGGATCAGAGCCACATCTGTGACCGACGCTGCAGCTTGCTGCAGCAAAGGATCCTTAACCCACTGAGGAGGTCAGGGGTTGAACCCGCACCCTTATGGATACTACATCAGGTTCTCAACCGGCTAAGCCACAACTGGGAACTCCTACAGTTGGATTCTTAACCCATTGTGCCACAGTGGGAACTACGAAGTGATGTTTTAATTTTTGTTAATCCTAAAACTAACCAGATGGAGGTAAATGAGCTAAAAAACAAACAGAATAGAAACTTGCTTATTTTCTTACAGATATCGCTGGAGAGAGTGTTATATTTCCTATGGATACTTTTAATTCATCCAAGGAAGCCATTGTGTGATGTGAGTTATTTGGATGCATAGGTTTGATTTCTATCCGATACTTCTTTGGTTCTTCATCTTCAGAATCAGAATCACTAGATGAGTAGAAATGGTTCTCTTTGGTATGTGAGCATCAGTTAAAGAATTTAGTTTTTACATTATCTTAATGTACAACCAGGTTTTTCACACACTGATAAAAAGGACACAAAACATTTTTAAGAAAGAAGACGTGGCTCAGACTCCAGAGAGCGATCTCCCTCTGAGCCCACTGGCATAATAAACCTGAGTTCTCCAAAAGAAAAAGAAAGAAAGAAGATGTATTTTACCAAAAATGCAACTAATAACTTTTAATAACATGTCAAATAAAGAACATATAGGCACATTTTATTACAATTAATTAAAAATCTGAAGTCTTTATTAAATAAGATTTTGTTATAACTATCTACTTATATGCCAACACAATCTATAAGAATATCCAGATGATAAAAGGATATCATTCTGATTTGCTTCTGGTTTTATACTGTAGCCTTCTTCATCTACATCAGGAATGTTCTATGGGGAAAAGCAAAAAAAAAAAAAAAAAAAAAAAAAGCTTTATTGTAACGATGACTCCAACTGCAAAAACATTAAAGGTTAGCAAAATAGCCTTAACTATTACTAAAGGGTTTTACTGTTTATCAAACATCAATACATTAATAAAATTATTAACTGTAAGAAAATTATGTCTTTTTAATTAATTAGCTTCAAGTCACATTCCATGCTTCAGATGTCTGAAAGAGAAACGCCTTGCACAACAAACAGGAGAAACACTGAAAGGAAGAGAACAGGTGTTTGGGTAGGTGTGCCAGCAGTTCCATGGAGAGCCAAATTTTCACCCAAATCTTCAAAGTGGAGAAATAAAAGCACAAGACTGTGTGTATTCAGGGAAGAGAGGTGGTAAAATCAGAGGACTGACAGCTTAAGAAAACAGAACTACATATCAAAAACATAAAACAAAAAACAGAAATAAAAAGACTACCAAGAAAATTTAAACTACACTAAAATACCCATGAGACTAGCAAAAATTCAAGTTTGAAAATACATTCTGTTGGCAAAGCTGTGAGGGAATTTACTCTTTGCTGGTATAAATACAAAACAATACAACTCCTACTGGGAGAAACACAGCAATATCCCAGAATTCTTTTTCTAGGAATTTACCCCAAAGATACTCCTCACAAGAATTTAAAAATACATAAGAAAAAAAAAAAGGAGTTCCTGTTGTGGCGCAGTGGTTAACGAATCCGACTGGGAACCATGAGGTTGCAGGTTCGGTCCCTGCCCTTGCTCAGTGGGTTAACGATCCGGAGTTGCCATGAGCTGTGGTGTAGGTTGCAGACGCGGCTCGGATCCCACGTTGCTGTGGCTCTGGCGTAGGCCAGTGGCTACAGCTCCAATTCGACCCCTAGCCTGGGAACCTCCATGTGCCGCAGGAGCGGCCCAAAGAAATAGCAAAAAGACAAAAAAAAAATAATAATAATAAAAAAATAAATAAATAAAAATACATAAGCAACAAAGGTTATTGACCAGAGGTTATTTGTAATGCAAAATCACAGGAAATTATTTAATGTCCAAGGATAGTTGAATAAACTATGGTATATACACTAAGTGAAGTACTATGCAGCTATATTTAAAAAAAAAAAAAAAAAAGACGAGAAATGTTTCCATAAACTAACATGGAGTGACTGCCATACTGCTAACTGAAAAGAGCCAAGTACAAAAGAACATATGTAGTCTATCATGTTTTAAGCAAGAAAGAAGGGGAAATTTAAAAAAAAACATATAGATATCTGCTTATCTTTATGAAAACAAAACAAACCACAAAAAAAAACCCCAAACCACTGGAAAGATAGAACACAATAAAGCTGGTTACCTAAGAAGGAAGGGCAATGGAACAGAGGGGTTTAAGAGGGATAGACATTTATCTAAAAATGCTTTTGTGGGAAGTTCCCATCATGGCTCAGTGGTAACCAGCCCGACTAGTATCCATGGGGATGCAGGTTTGATTCCTGGCCTCACTCAGTGGGTTAAGGATCTGGTGCTGCCATGAACTGTGGTATAGGTTGCAGATGCAGCTTGGATCTGGCATTGCTGTGGCTGTGGTGTAGACTGGCAGCTGCAGCTCAGATCTGACCTCTAGCCTGGGAACTTCCATATACCTTGGGTACAGCCCCAAAAAAGCAAAAAAAAAGAAAAATCTTTTGTGGTTATGTAAGAGAATATAAAATTTATGATCAAATGAATCAGAGAAAAAAAATTTTTTTTTTGTCTGTTGAGCAAGGCCAGGGATCGAACTTGTGTCCTTATGAATACTAGTCGGTTTCATTAACCACTGAGCCACAGCAGGAACTCCTGAAAAAAAATATTATACACACATAAGCACATGCACATATACAGAGAATAGAACTGTTAAAGCAAATGTAGTAAAAAGTTAAAAGTATACAAGCATTCTTTGCACTATTCTTATATTTTTTGTTTGTTTGTTTTTTAGATTAGAATTTATTTTCAAATAAAACACTTCGGGTTTCTTTCTGGATGCACTTGCAGCATCTGAAATTTCCCAGGCCAGGTATCAACCAAAGCTAGTGCAGTAACAACACCGGATCCTTAACCCGCTGCACCATAAGGCAACTCCTAAAACAATTTTTTGAATGGGGGAAAAAAATGGACTGCCAAAAAAATGCCAGGGTTTACCAGTTTTATGTAACTAGGCAGCCAATATCCTTCTACTGGTAAAGTTGGCTATTCTTCTTCCAATCCCCTGCTAAAGCTTAGCAAGAGAAATGTGACAGATTGTTAAGCTCACAGGCATAACACAAGGTTGACACAGCTATACCCTTCAAGCTGAACGAACAGTCTAATGCAGCCAGCAGTGAGTTAACAGAGTGGATTAAAATCCAGAAGTAAAAAAATCTAACACAGGGTAAAGAGCAGCTTCCATAGATAAGAAGATGACAAGTGATACAGTTATGACCCTACAAGTAGAACACTTTCTTTGAGTTCTATATGTTACTTGCTAATATGCAAATAATACTTTAAAATACTTAAAAAATAAAGAAATCTTGCCAAGTGTGGATTCATTAGAAGTCAGAATTTTAAAAGGCTTTTTTAAAAAATGATTTTTATTTTTTTCCATTATAGCTGGCTTTATACTGTTCTGTCAATTTACTACTGTACAGCAAGGTAACCCAGTCACACATACATTCAAAAAGCTTTTTCAAAATACTTTATTTCTATTCCTGGTACCCTAGAAACATACCACATATTTAATCTCCTAGAGATCCTATCTAGGATCTGCTACTGATACTATTTTTAAATTTGCTTGCAATACAGTATATTGTATGATGTACTAATTTAAAATAATACTGAGCTGTTTTCTCTAAGACAGAATAGACTACTTTCAAATCAAACTCCTGCAGATTACAACTATAAATTCTTGGTCAAAATAAACATAAACGACTATCTGAAGGTACTGGAGAGTGACCTACAGCATCCATTTAAAAGATACACAGGGAATTCCCTGGTGGCACAGTGGGTTAGGGCTCCAGCACTGTCACCTGGCCCGGGAACTTCTGTATGCTGCAGGCACAGCCAAAAAAAAATTTTTTTTTTTTTTTTTTTTTGTCTTTTTGCTATTTCTTGGGCCGCACCCGCGGCATATGGAGGTTCCCAGGCTAGGGGTCGAATCAGAGCCATAGCCACTGGCCTACGCCAGAGCCACAGCAACACAGGATCTAAGCTGTGTCTGCAACCTACACCACAGATCATGGCAACGCACTGAGCAAGGGCAGGTACCGAACCTGACCTCATGTTTCCTAGTCAGATTCGTTAACCACTGCGCCACGATGGGAACTACCAAAATTTTTTTTTTAATTAAAAAAAAAATACAAAGTGATATGCTCCAAAAAACCTATAAATATATCAAAATGAAATTCTAAAAAAAGGTTCAAATAACCCAGAGGAGGGCAGGAAAATAAAATAAAATTCTAAAAGAGAGACAGACAGGCAGAGATATAGAGAAGCAAATAGAAAACAGAAAGTTATATAGCAGACTTAAACCCCAACATGTCAATAATTACACTAAATGTAAATGGTCTAAATATAAGACAAGATTGGCAAAATGAATTAAAAAAACATGACCCAGCTGTATGCTACCCACAAGAAACTCATTTCAAATAAAACAACATAGGTAGGTTGAAAGGAAAGGATAGAAAAAATATACCATGCAAACGTTAATTTAAAAAACAAAAAAAGACAGTGACTTACTATTAGATAGAGCAGACTTTAGGAAAAAAAAATGACAATGTCAGAGAGAGACATTACGTCCACACAAAGACCTGTACACACCTGTTCAAAGTAATTTATTTCTAACAGCCAAAAACTGAAACAACTAAATGTTCTACAATAGGCAAATGGTTAAACAAACTCTGGTACATCTGCATCATGGAATACTACTCAGCAATAAAAAGGAATGAACTATTCATACATGCAACAATGTGGAATAATCTCCAGAAAATGTGCTGAGTGGAAAAAGCCAATCTCATAAGGTTACATACAATATGATTCCACTTAAATAACATTTCTGAAACAGCAAATTTATAAAAATGGAGATAAAATTAGTGGTTGCCAGAGATGGAAGGGGGGTGGGGAATGGAATGAAAGTGGCTGAAAAGGGGCAATCAAAATGAGATCCTTTCAACAATCCAGCAATCACACTCCTAGATATTTATCCAGTTGATTTGAAACCTTATTTTTACACAAAAACCTGCACGCAAATGTTATGCAGCTGCTTTATTTATAATCACATAAAAGAAGAAGCTACCAAACATCCTTCACGAGTAAACGGCAGTGTATCTATAGAACGGGATACTCTTCAGTGCTGAAGGAACGAATATCAAGCCATACAAAGATCTGAATAAATTTTAAATGCATACAATATTCCTGATAAATGATCCAGTCTGAAAAGGCTATATACTGGATGATTCCATCTGTATGACATTCTGGAAAAGGCAAAAATATAGAGGTAAAAAACAGATCAGTGACTTTTAGGGATTTGAGTGTTGGGAGAGAGTTCAATAGGTGAAAGAAAGAAAGCTCCTTGGCCAATGGAAATGTTCAGTTTTGACTGGATTAGTATCAAAATCTTAGTTATAATTCTGTAAGATGTTACCATCAGGAGAAATGAGATGAAAGGTACAGAGGACTTCTCTGTACTATTTTTGTAATGTTTTGTAAATTGAAATTATTTCAAAATAAAAAGCTTCTTGCATGTGCGCGTAAAAAAAAAAAAAAAAAAGCAATGATTCTCACTGTACCAGGTTTCCAATGCTAGAAGTATTCACAGAAACTTGATATTAAAAAAAATTTACATATCACCTGTTTACACCTTTGTCCGTTCAATCCATGGTTTCTGCATTAGGGCCCCAGGCCACACTGCTGGAGCAGAGCATTACGTCAAAAACAATGTGAACAAGAAAAGAGCAGATAACTTCACCCACCAATTTTAAAGGCAGTTTTTGTGGATAGCGGTGGTAGTAATTTAAAAAATTATTAGGATAGAGCTCACACACCAATGGTATGTTTCTTAATCTCTCTGCATAGGGGAAGTCTGCTAAAACTAAAAGAGCAATTTACACTTCCCTGGTCAACAAGATGTATAGTTCCTCAAAATAATTTTTTTTCAAATTACATTCTTTTTAAAAATAACCAGAAAATGATGGGTAATTTCTCTACCAAAGTAACCTAATAATATTTAAGTAAGAGTAAGACTGGCATAAATAAAAAGATCATAAATAGGCCATAAATAAATAATAGACCATAAATAAGTAAACAAAAAATGAAATCCTCCTTTCCCTGCTGACCATGACTGTAATCCTCTTCCTCAAAGGTAACCACATTTGGAGTTCCCGCTGTAGCTCAGGGGAAATGAACCTGACTAGTATCCATAAGGATGTGGGTTCAATCCCTTGCCTTGCTCAGTGGGTTAAGGATCAGGCATTGCCTGGAGCTGTGGAGCAGACATGGCTTGGATCCCATGTTGCTGTGGCTGTGGTGTAGGCCGCCAGCTGCAGCTCCAATTTCACCCCTAGTGTGGGAACTTTCATATGCCACGGGTGTGGCCCTAAAACACAAAGCAAAAAAAAAAAAAGATAACCACATTTCAATGTCTTCTAACTCATTCTTTTTTAAAAAAAGAGAGACTATATAAAATACACACAGACACACTTTTTGTTGTTGCTGTTGTTATTTTTATTTGCTTTTATGGCCACACCTGCAGTATAAGGAAGTTTCCAGGCTAAGGGTTGAATAGGAGCTTGTAGCTGCTGGCATATACCACAGCCAGGGCAACACCAGATCTGAGCCACAACTGCAAACTACGCTGCAACTTACAGCAACATCTGGACCCTTAAGCCACTTAAGGAAGGACCGGGATTTAATCCACATCCTCACAGAGACAACTCTGGGTCCTTAACCCATTGACCCACAATGGGAACTCCCATTTATATATTTTAAAAATCAATTACTTAAAAGATCATACTTGCTTTTATTTATTAAGTTCTTTCTATAGCAGCACAGAGTAACCTAGCTCTATAACATCTACTTCTTCAAGTACGTAATAATTTATTTAAACTATCCCCATTTTTATGGATGCTTTAATGTTTCCAATTTTTTGCTAACATAAACAATGTTGAAATAAACATCTCTGCCTTTTTTCCCTTCCCTTCTATATATGCATATATCTTGATCAAGCACACATATATATAAAATTCACACACACATATACACACACACAAAGTTTGTGAATATAGCTAGGACAGTAAAGCCCTAGCAGTAGGACAGTAGAGTCAAAAGAATATACGTTTCTTATTCGGGGAGATAATTGCCAAACTACTCACAAAACATACTGTACTGATTTACATCCCTACCAACAATACAAGTGTATCAAAACTTTTGCCAAAATGATAGATGAATACAATAATTTCATTCTAATTTGCATCTGAATGAGACTACTATTTTGAACAACGTTTCTTATGGTTATTCAACACTTCTATTTCTTATGAAAATTGCCTGTTTTTATCCTAATACCCTTTTCCTACTGAGCCACTTTCTTACCTTTTAAACTTATTTGTATAAAATATTTCAAAGGAAAATAATTAGCCCTTTCTTAAACGTCTTACAAATACACTTGCCCATCTATCTTTAGTGATTCAAATCTTTCTGTGGTGTATTTCTCTAATTATATAAGTTTTCCATTTCTGTACAGTCAAATTTATCAATCATTTATTATATGGCAGCAGAATTTTGTGTCCTCAAGAGACTTTTTCTAACCTTAAAAAAGTAATAACTAAAGTTCAAAACTGTTTGATGTTGATCACTATAGAATAGTATCAATGAACTGAGAGAATTAAAAATATTCTATTTAAGGGAGTATATATAAAATAAAACAAAGTATTAAAAGTTTTCATTCAATGCTGCAATCAAAATAATAAATGCTATAAATAATTCAGAAATAAAACACATGATGAACACTAAATTGCTAACTTTTTCATTAATTAGTAAAACAGGGCTATCAAAATAGGCAAGTGGTAAATGCTACAACTCCAAAACCAACATTCTGATTATTTTAAGCCTAGAGCTCAAAAGAAGTCTCTTTGTTTTCAAAATAAACTTAACAAATAGTAATTTTCTTATTTTTAAGTTGAAATATGAAACAAAATACTAGTTTTATCTTAACATAAAACACAATGTTTTATAGAATATGTAGGCCTTTATTTTGGTACACCAATATGCTGTAAAAGACCATAAGGCTGGGAGCCAAAAGAAACAACAGTTTCTTTTGAACAATAAAGGAGAAAGATAGCTTGCCTCTGGTACACTTATCAACATGACCAGTATCTAAGGAACAATTTGAAAAACATCTCTGTCTACATATTACTTACACCATTTGCTAAATCTCCTCTACCACTGTAGCCAAAGGGAGCTCCATTTGATGTTTCTTTCAATTATAAATAAATATATTTAAACAAGAAATATATAAAACAAAACAAAAGCATAGAAAAATACTAACCATGGTTGCTATTTTTCCTGAAATAACAGCCTGTTAAATAAAACTCAAATATATGAACAGATAAAGCAGTATTTTAACAGATCTAATAATCAATCAGTAAGAGCACATGTTAAAATAAAGTTTATTTTGAAATCTGACATATTTCCCAAGAAAAAGCAATATGCCTATGGCACCACTCCAATTTTAAAAGTAAAATGTCCACTTTCAAAGGTAGTTAGAAATACCTTCTATTTAATAGGAAAGCATCTAGCAATATAAGGGAAAAAAAAGCATCTGTAAAATAATTTGAACAGTGAATTTATAATAACATGGTTAGTATTTTTCTTAAAAGATTTGTAAACAACTCAAGCCAAATATACTGAGCATTTCCTAATGAAAATAGCTAAACTATTTATATAAAAGTAAAATCTACTTACAAGTGAATCTGCATCAGGGCATTCCCTATTAAAACAAACAAAATATCAGAAATAGTCAACTACTAGAACTATCTGGTAGGTATACTATATTGAAAGTGTTTACCTTAGTATTTACACATATAACTTTTATTTAAACTCCATAAAAATATTTAGAGAAATCAAATCATGAATATGAAAATATTTCAAATGATTTTAAAATTCAAAGACATTCCCCTATATTCATATTAGAAGACAAAATAAAGTAGCATGTAAATGTTTTTAAAACTTTCAAAAATACTTCTTTTCCATGAATATGCACATGAATCATGTCAAGGAAGCTGTCAGTCCTACAAGGATTTCCAGTGGCTTTTAATCCTTTGGGTAGAGAAAGTAAAAAAATAAAAACAAAAACAAAAAAAAAAACTTCCTTAAAGAAGAAAGTTTGGCTTTGAAAAAAGTCTGTATTTATATTTACTGGTAAATAATAGCAAATAACATTTTTAAATGAAAATGTTTTTAAACTTGTTTCCTCTGAACTAGTTTCCATAAGCTCATATATTACAGAAGTGAGATCACTTTTCTCCAAAAAATTAAATGAGTAGCTAGACTTCCAGTTGGAACAGTTTCTAATCTAATGTTAATATGTAGTTGAGCACTGATATTTTATCATTTAACTGATAAGCAAACACAAATTTGGATATAATCTAGTTAAAGCTATTATTTTAAAACTAAAACTAAAACATAAAAGACCAATGTTTTCAACTAACCAAACACACCCCCTATATACATATACACATATACAACTGGCTTGAGACAGTTAATGCATGCTGTATCAGATTCTGCCACTTTAATAACAACCTGAAAACAGAGACATTAGGTACCCCTTAAGAGCCAAATGAACAATAATTTTTCTAAAAAAACACTAAATTAATAGATAAGATAAACAGATAATCTGTATCAATCCAAAGACCAAGCACAAATCGGGAAAATCTATAACTTAAAGAACTTTGTTAAATAAAGATAGGATCAAAGAGAAATGAAAAAAGAGGGAGATAATTCTGCTCTTAATTCAAATGGAAACGCCAGGGTAAATGCAAACCCCATGTGTCTTTATATCCACTTAAAATTAAAAATTTTGAAAAACAGCCTCCTCATTAGGTTATAAGGAATATTATATCACAAGGCTTCGGCATACTCTGAGGAAACGATATAGAAAAGCTACCACAATAAATTCAATCTTTATAGAAAATCAAATCAATTAAGATGTTAGAACATTTCTACTTTTTTTTTTTTAAGATAAAGTTTAAATAAAAAAGTAAATGCCAAACCATTTCATTCTCTGGCTTTAAGCCAGCACTCTTCAGCCTTTGTGATAGAGCACTCTCATCTGTTTGCCTTCACAGTGTGCACTATGTGACCGGCAGATGAAGCCCCAGGAAGACCAGCTCTGATCAGGACCCCTGGTACACGACTGCTGGCATTTCAAAAGGCTTTAGGCTACGAGGAGAAGCATGCCAAGAGCCTCAGGCATTTCAAGCAAAGTGAATTCTAACATTTTTCCTGCCAGAGTGCT
This sequence comes from Sus scrofa, assembly GCF_054392235.1. NCBI lineage: Eukaryota > Metazoa > Chordata > Mammalia > Artiodactyla > Suidae > Sus > Sus scrofa. The sequence continues at coordinate 92,645,502 of NC_139384.1, read as the reverse complement.
GAAAGAAGGCGATCATGGTACAATGATTTAAGCATTGGGTTTCTGACCTAGTATTCTTATTGGTAAAAATATTCCAACATCCAAGTGACCTAATGATCATATTGGGAAATCACTGATCAAGAAAAACAATTTTAAAAATAGGAATATACAAAAATATTATAAGCTCCCTAAATGAACAGCTGTGAAAACCATCAATATAAAAACATCTTAAGTCTTTGTGATACATAGTCACTAACAGATGAATTAGCTACATTCTAAAAATTTACTTACATGGGAGTTCCCGTCGTGGCTCAGTGGTTAATGAATCCGACTAGGAACCATGAGGTTGCAGGTTCGATCCCTGCCCTTGCTCAGTGGGTTAAGGATCTGGCGTTGCCGTGAGCTGTGGTGTAGGTTGCAGACACGGCTAGGATCCCGCATTGCTGTGGCTCTGGTGTAGGCTGGCGGCTACAGCTCCAATACGACCCCTAGCCTGGGAACCTCCATATGCCACTGGAGCAGCCTAAAAATGGCAAAAAGACAAAAAAAAAAAAAAAAAAAAAAAAAAAAAAATTACAAACAAATCAATTGTTTAGACCTCAATATGTACTTCCAATGTTGCAAAAAGAGATTAGGGTCCATTCCCTTAGCAAAATACCTGCCTTACAATGCTTAAAAAAAGACATTTGCAGAAGAGACAGTAGCTATAGGCATATATACCATTTTGCAAATACTCTTATTTTGTTAACCAAAAACCACTAGGGAAGGGGAAAGAAACTGACATTCAAAATGGTAGCAAGAGTTTCTCCTCAGATGATAAGCATGTAACCAGGGAGGAGCCAAGAACACCCAAAGCACAAATTGTTCCCTTACATTGAAAATATGAGTTCCATCACAATATTCAATCTTGTGAGAGTTTTGCTGACTATGCTAGAGAAGCAGGGATTTTAAACAAATATTCAGTCAATGTTACTGGGTCAACAAATCATCCAAGGCTTTTGATTAGTGCCGCTTCAGTCTAAATGGGTTGAATAAATTAAGCAAAAAAAAAGTTATTTTAATTCCAATTTGGCTCTGGTTAATCATGGCTCAATGATTCTCAATCCCAGGTGTGTAATAAGAATCACATGGGCTGAGTTCCCTGCTGGTCTAGTGTTAGGACTCAGTTTTCATTGCTGTGGCCCAATTCCTGGTCTAGGAACTACAATTCCACATCAAGCCACTAGTTTAACTGGCCTGAGGCAGGATCTGGCAGAGATATACTTATTTTAATTTTCCAGGCAGTTCTAATGTGTAGCCAAGATAGAAAACTTGATTTAGCTAATAACAGCTTAATTTCTTGCACACTATTTATACTTCTTTGTATACCAATTTATTTTTAATAAAAGGTAAATGAAATTTATATACTTTCATCTAAAAATGACAAACTAGTATAAATATTTAAAATATGTTAGGGCTTTTTTTTCTCCCCCATTTAACATGTTTGACTTATGTACTCATATATCACTATGCTTAGAATTGTCTTGAAGGATCTGCATCAAATTGTTGACCATGGTGTTTTTCTTAGGGTATTAAGACTTAGAACAATTTTTAGTTTTCTTTGTATTTTTGTTTAATTTTTTAAAATATGCATGTATCATTTTATAAAATAAGAGCATCTTTAAAGTTTCAAAGCTTACACCTTGAAATCTTAAAATAATAAGAAAAGTTAATACTTTTAACTAAAACTAGAGAAGCTGGCAAATGTTTTTAGAAAAGTTTGTATAACACCTTAGATAGTTATTTCCAAAAGAATTTTTTCTTTTCAAATTCATCACAAGAGCCCTTATTCTTATTTATAACAGAAATGATATTGAAAATATTTAATATACTTACACAGACTCTGCATCCTTTTCCTTTTTAATTATTCCTGGTAAACCAAAAGTCATTCTTTTCCTTGGTTTTATACCTTAAAGATAAATATATATTGTTACGGAAATACAACTGTTCCTGGTAAGTGTACTAAACTTATGAATGCATCTTTTATCTTAACACATAATTTGCTCAGAAGTGTTGTTACTTAATTTGGATGAAAGAAATAAAAATATCAACTGCTAAACCCTAATATTTAAATCAGAGTCATAGATGGTTTAGATTTTTCTTACATTAATATAACATAGCCTGTTATTTACCAAAAAATTAAACAGAACATACACTTGACTGATTCACTTTTTCCCTCCTAAGTCTCTGATAAATCACATCAGGCAAAATATAAGCATTTTAGATATCTTAGAACTTCAAAGAAAGTACATTATTCCCTGAATTAGATTTTGTTGTAAATGCAGGTCAAATCATATTTCCTATATAGAAGGCCACAAAATATAAACATGTTATTTTAAATAAAAAGATGACACAACAGACCCATTAACAGTATAACATGGGAAACTTATAATATGGTATTCTCTTGTCCAAATGTTATCTGTAATATAAATAATGCTATAAGTGGACCCAACCATAAATGAGGAACAAATATCTTTCTTTTGCCAAATATGGCAGTTCTTCCTCTTCCTTCCACATGACAAATTGTTTTTTTAAAAGTCAATCATGCTATCAATTGTTAACAGAATTCAACACTGAACTAGAGGACATGTAACATAACTTCTCACCTTATAGATGAAGAAACTGAAAAGGATAATTTGTTTATTTTTAATTTGGTATTATACAACTAGTTAATTACTACAGCCAAGATTATAATTCAGGTATCTTAGAATAAAGTACTTGCTTTCATGCAAAACTACCTCCTTAAACTATATATCTGTAGAGCATGTTATAATATTTAAAAATAAAACATATTTTTATTCTCACAGTGTATTATTATAAACATTTTAAAATAAATTTAAAATTCCTTTACACCTTTGAAGAATTTTTATTTTTTTTAGGGCCACAAGCGCAACATATGGAAGTTCCCAGGCTAGAGGCTGAAGTGGAGCTAAGGCTGCAGCCTATGCCACAGCCAAAGCCATGCTAGACCAAATCGCATCTGCAAGCTACACTATAGCTTATGGCTATGCTTGATTCTGAACCCACTGAGAAGGGCCAGGGATGGAACCGGCATCCTCATGGATACTAGTTGGGTTCAATTCCGCTGAGTCACAATGGGAACTCCCTGAAGAATTTTTAAAGTTTAAATACACAGAATTTAAACAATTACTGCTCTTAGTCAAAAGTCTAGGCTTCAGAGCTCTTGAGTGCTCCAATAATAACCTCATGCACAAAAGCAAAACATCTCTACAAATTCTCACACACGTCTTGGAAAAAATAGAAGACTGCTTTCAAATTATTTCTAGCAGCTCACAAAGTGAGATACATAAAATATGACAAAAATTGCAGACATCTCTTGGGTTTCATACTATGAAAAACATCAATTTAAATAGGAAGGGTTGTGGACCCTTTCTCCAAGTCAAATCATCACCTATTTTGAATGACAGTAACATCAGCATTAATGCATAACCTTATTAATTACTGAAATGTCACCCCTTGTAGAATAAGCAGTATACATCAATATATAGTGATGAGTTTCATATTTATGACGTTAGAATGTTTAAAGATGGCTATCAATGGAGAAAACAATCTCAATGTATATCTGAAAACAAAGACACATTTATTTAATCTTTAAAAGATATATATTCTAACACACTAATATTCCTTTGGGCAAACCTACTGTTCATTAAGTAAACATTAATATCTGAAGGCCTTCAAACCACATTCAGATTTTTACGTCACTCCATAGACATGCTAACACCAATGGACAGCAGCCCCTCTACCTGTTCAATAAACAAAAGCTCGCTGCCACACATTACAACTAGTTGACTTACCTTCAACTGCACTAGCAGGGTCACATTCTTCAAATTCAATAAGGCCTGGAAAAAAAAAAGTACTAGTTAAAAAAAAAAAAAGCTGGTAGAAAACAATCAGATCAGATCCCATTACATCTTTATACCTGTTCCAAAAAGTGGCCCAGTGTTACCTAACAGTAACATCAGAAAACATCAGAAAATCATTTAAAAATCAAATCATTTAAAAATCAAATGAGCCTAGGGAGTTCCCTGGTGGCACGGTGGATTAAAGATCAGACACGTCACTATTGTGGCGTGGGTTAGATCTCTGGCCTAGGAACTTTCTCATGCCACAGGCATGGCCAAAATGAAAAAAAAAAAAAAAAAAAACCTAACAGTGAAAAAAACTGAGACTAGCCTATCATCATGATCACAATTTACTAAATACTCTTTATACAGAATACTGCAGAATTGGAGAAACAGATTTAACATGCAGTTTCCGCTTTCAAGAAACTTGCTGTACATACAGTTGAGAGAAAACTGTATCATAACAGGCAGCTGCTGAATTCTTGGTTGCGCTGTTGGGAAGAACAGGAGAACCAAGGTAGTAAATACTACTAGAATGGAAGCCTGGGACCCCTGTCTTGTTCACCACTGTCAACTAGCAAATAATGCCTTCCATAAATATTTGCTAAATAAATAAATGAGTTAATTACATACTAGATAATGGTGATGCTCAATCATAACCCAGATTAACTATATAGCAGGTCAAGGAATTTGAACTGTAGTTTGCAGGCAATGGGAAGAGTTTTCATGTGAGAAAGTGAACACACACATCCCTGCAAAGTGGTCTTACAGAAAAATTAACTCGGCACTGCTATGAGGGATAGGCTGTAGAGAGGGAGATAATGATAAAATGGAAACCAGCTGAAAAACAAAATAGTCCTGAAATGACAGGTTTACTGAAACTAATCTTAAATGCTGTAATGTATGGTATATTTTATCCATAAAATACCAAATTATTTAGACACTAAAGTACCAAAAAGTATGGATTACTCTACTCAAATCTACCCAAAGCTAAATATCAGACTAAAACATTATGTCCCACCAGATTGTCATCTTAGCCTTGTTTTATAATATATAAATTTATACAAGTCCAGCATTTTTTGTGAAATAATTTTCTTTTGGTTGCGCTGTGGCACATGGAAGTTTCTGGGCCAGGAAATCATATCTGAGCTGCAGGTGCGTCCTATACCAAGCTGCAGCAATGCCACAGGCTGCAGATAAAACCCCACCCCCTCAGCAGCAACCAGAGCCACCAGAGAGACAACGCCAGATCCTTAACCCACTGCGCCACAGTGGACACTCCTGTGAAATGACTTTTAACTTAACTAATAGTAATTGGACACTCTGCTACATCAAGAAATTTTAAAATACAGCTTAAAGTAAAGAGTAGGTAATAGAGGGTTTCATTACTGGTCCTTCTGAGATGTTAAGCTTAATATAACTGTATAAATTTGTCACAGTTCTCATTGATCATTCCATCATCAAAGAAACCACTAATGAACAAGAAAAAAATTTCTCCTGAAGTAGGAACATCTAAAAATATTGGTTAAAGTGTCCTTCTTGCCCCTAAATCGAAGATTTACTTCCTCAGTTCCAGTTTCTATTCAAATAGAGTGGATTAACATTTAGAGTAAGCAGAATAAGAGAGTCATAAATGTGAGTTGGTAAATAAGGCCCTAATCAATTAACTAGCACTATCTTATCTACTGGGGCAGTCTTATGATATATATCATATGGCTTAAAAAACAATTACACTGAACACTTCCATCCAAGAAATTCTTAGTCAGAAAAAGGCCTAATTAAAATTTTGAGGACTTCCAAGTCCCTTCTGTAAACCTGGAAGCTAAGAATTCATTAGACAAAAGGTAATGAGCTTGTTCTTAGAATCTTTTAAAGACCTATATTAACTGTTTACAAAGAGATGAGAACTGAAAAATCAGTAAAGGTAAAGAATTTTAGTAGTATGTGCATCTGATAAACAGCAACATTTTGTTTGGTGTAAAAATCATAAAGAATGAAAAGTATGTACCTAAATTACCAACAGCTTAATGCATATTATTAGTTTTATCACGTACTAATAAAGCTTGAGAGAGTATAACCACTCTCAAAAAAAAAGACAACAGAACTGTGGTTAGTCCAAAGTTTTCTTATAGTTACTGGGGCACATCATTTGTGCCCATTAGCTATTTACAGAATTGCTAATACTCAGGCTATGGGCTTATTCTAGAGAACCAAAAAAAAAAAAAAAAAAAAACCAATGCCAGAGAAACTGCATTATTTATAAATATTTTTAAATGCAGCATCTAGAAAAACTTTTACATCACCTTAGCAAATACGGTATATAGTCTTTTAAGATCTTTGGATGTCCTCATACATGTGGAAAGAGCAAGGCATTCCTTAACCCTCTAAACATCAATTCCTTTAAATAAAATTCTATATTTTTCTCTCAAACATTTTTGCTATACCAGACATACCTTGATTGATTTGCTCTTTACCTTTTTAAACACCCTCTTAAAATCCATTTGAAATAGAAAAATATCTGATGAAAATAAGCTATTCAAAATGACGTTTTTGAAACATTAAGATGCCGAAAGCTTTCAAATTGTATTTATATTAAAAAAATTTTAATTGAACTCTATCCACACATAAGCTTTTCTTTTAAAAATAGAAATACTAACAGTTTCTGGACTAATAAAACTAAACATATGCCCTTAAAAAGAAACCCATTAAATCATGCATGAAGATTTTCTTTTTCAAATGGCATACACTCCACATGCCGCTTCACATGGCAAAGCTTTGCGTGCCTGGCTCAGTGCCAGTTGACAGCTCAGCTGGATATCAATACACATTCTGACCCCCCTTGTAGAATGTCACTTCTGAACTGTTTCACAAGCAGAAAGTTTATTCAGCATCTCCCTCAAATGCAGTCCACTGCCCATCATTCTGCTATTTAATCATAAGACAAGTTACTTTTTTTGACAGTACCAAAGCCAGAGTGAGAGTCAGAAAGAATAGTGTGCTACAAATGGAATTTCAACTGTTTTAGGCTCAATTAATTCTGTTGTCAAAATGAATAACTGCTCTTAGTGCTTAGATTCTATGCTGGGCCACAAGGGCAATTTAGTTTGTAAAAGCAAATAAGACCATTTTGGCTCTGTCTTCAGATGCTCTTTTACACATTATCTAAAAATGCCATCACGAGTTCAATTAAAGGCAAAAGAAATTAAAGGCAGACCTCAAGGAGGGCAACAATCCAAAGCAAAACAATTCTTATATATGATGCTTTAATCCTCAGGTAGGAATGAATTATTGCTAGCAAAAGAAAAAGTCAATAACCTAAACAATTCACCCAAACCTAATTTGGATCAAAACTTTTAAGAAATGTTACAGGAGGAAAGAATTTAACAGTAATCCTTAATCACTACATGTATTTTGTGGAATAAGGCAGAATATAAAAAATGTGAAATATTTAATTAACAGTTTTCATTGTTTTGGAATCAATTCGAAATCTCACGAGGTTCCCACGTGGTGCAATGGGTTAAAGATCCCGCATTGGGAGTTCCTGTTATGGCTCGTTGGAAACAAACCCAAATAGTATCATACCATGGGGATGCGGGTTTGATCCCTGGCCTCGCTCAGGAGGTTAAGGATCCAGTGTTGCTGTGAGCTGCATTGTAGGTCGCAGATGCGGCTTGGATCTGGCGTGGCTGTGGCTGTAGCCCCAATTCAACCCCTAGCCTGGGAACTTCCATATGCCACACCTTCGCCCCCACCACCCCAAAGAAAAGATCCAGTATTGCCACAGCTGTGGTGCAGGCCACAACTGCAGTGCAAGCCTGGGAACTTTCACATGCCATAGGTCTAGCCAAAAAAAAAAAAAAAGTAAATCTCAGGCCACCAATAGGGAAAATTTGCAACTTTGTCTAGTTACAAACTCAAATAAGAAATCTGGGCTTAAAAAAAAAAAGAAAGAAAGAAAGAAATCTGGACTACTCAAATCAAGTATATTTCTGCATAAAACCACAGAAGACTGCTTCTAATCAGAAGCCAAAGTAAAACATACAAACATACCCAGACCCCAAAGTCTAACAAAAAGTGATGGGTGAGGGTTTTGAGGAGAGCGAGGGAGAGAGAAAAAGAGACAAAGGAAGGAATAAAGGGAAAGAGAGTATGGGAAGAGTGACTCATAAACAATGGGAGTCAATGCCATTTTCAGACTTGCTCCTGGGCCTATGAAACATAACACGGCCACATACCTAAGAGACTGGGATGATGAACAAGACCAGCTAACATGAAAGAGAGCATCAGGGAGTTCCTGTTGTGACTAGTATCCATGAGGATTCAGGTTCCACCCCTGGCCTTGCTCAGTGGGTCAGGGATCCAATGTTGCTAGGAGCTTCGATATAGGTCCCACACACAGCTCAGATCCCGAGTTGCTGTGGCTGTGGCTAGGCCAGCAGCTGTAACTCTGATTCTGTAGCTCCGATTTGACCCCTAACCTGGGAACCTCCATATGCTGCAGGTGTGTCTCTAAAAAGACCAGGAAAAGGAAAAAAGAGCATCAAACGCTAGTTGGTGGTGGTGGCATGGGGCACAGAGGCTTGAATCTTGGTTTTGCCACTTGCTGTTGGCTGATTACCTTGGACTAGTTACTTAACTCTTTTTGAATCTAGGTCTTGTTGTTTTTATGAATGATATGAGGTAATAATACCTTTTGCCATATTTGCCTTCTCTTTCTCTCTCTACATATACTCATTACACAGTTTTTTTTTTCTTTTTTCACTTGCTAAATCATCTGAAAGTAAGTTGCAACATCAATGCTACTTCACTTCAGGAGTATTTTTTTGTTTGTTTGTTTTTGGGTTTTTTTTTTGGCCTTTTCTAGGGCCGCTCCTGCGGCTATGGAGATTCCCAGGCTAGGGGTCTAATCGGAGCTGTAGCCACCGGCCTACACCAGAGCCACAGCAACGCAGGATCCAAGCCGCGTCTGTGACCTATACCATAGCTCACAGCAACGCCAGATCCTTGACCCACTAAGCAAGGCCAGGGATTGAACCCGCAACCTCATGGTTCCTAGTCGGATTCGTTAACCACTGCGCCACGACGGAAACTCCTGGAGTATTTATTTTAATAAAAAGCTTGTAGCAACAATTCTCTCAATCCAGTGGTTCGAAATTCCAACTCCTATTTGAATCTCCTAGCATGATGCTTCCTGAATCAGAACCACCTGGAGGGCTTGTTAAACCACAAATTGTTAGGCCTCACCCACAGAGCATCCTACATAAAAGGTATAAGTTGGTACTCAAGAATTTGCATTTTAAACAAATTCCCAGGTGATGCAGATGGTTCTAGGGTCACATTTTGATTTTTTTTTTTTTTTTTTTGGTCATTTTTGCTATTTCTAGGGCCGCTTCCGCGGCATATGGAGGTTCCCAGGCAAGGGGTCTAATCGGAGCTGTAGTCACCAGCCTACGCCAGAGCCACAGCAACGCGGGATCCGAGCCACGTCTGCAACCTACACCACAGCTCACGGTAATGCCGGATCCTTAACCCACTGAGCAAGGGTAGGGACGAACCCACAACCTCATGGTTCCTAGTCGGATTCATTAACCACTGCGCCACGACGGGAACTCCGGGTCACATTTTGAAAACTAAAGTTCTGGGGATCCACAGGGTCCATGCTAGATATTCAGTAAGTCTAGACAGTGCTTCTCCAATTTTACTGCACATACAAACTGCCTGTGGATCTTATTAACATGCAGCTTCTGATTCAGTAGACTTCAGGTAGGGCTTGAGGGAGTCTGCATTTATAACAAGCATCCAGTGATGTAATGCTATAGGTTCTCAATAATGGCTGCACATTAGAATCAGACAAGTTTTGAAACATGGTGATACCAAGGACATGCCCCTTACCAAGTGACATAGAGAGATGGGATTAAGATGGCAGAATAGAAGGACTGCAGCTCAACCTCTCTCCTAAAAACAACAAAATTTACAACCAAATGCTGAGCAATCTTCAACCAAATGGACCTGAAACCTTAAAAAAGATATCCTACTCCAGAAGACAAAAAGGAGGCCACATCAAGAGGTAGGAGGGGCGATTACACGGTATAAGCAACTCCATACCTCCCAGGTAGGAAGCCCCACAGACTGGAAACCCCACAGCTGGTTTACAGACTCACCTACAAGAGTCAGAGTTCTGAGCCCCACATCAAACTGCCACGTGTGGGGATCTGGCACTGGGAGAAAGAGTCCCTGGAGCATCTGGCATTGAAGGCCAGTGGGGCTTGTGTGCAGGAGCTCCATGGGACTCGGGGAAATGGAGACCCCATTCTCAAAAGATGCACACAGACTTTCACCAGCACTGGGTCCCAGGGCAAAGCAAAGTCTCCATAGGAATCTGGATCAAACCTGACTGCAGTTCTTGGAGAACCTTCTGGGAAAACGGGTGAATGTGGCTTGTTGCAGGGAAGGGCATTGGAAGCAATGCCCTTGGCAGTATTCAGCAGCATGCCTTTCTCTGGAGGTGGCCATTTTGGGGAAATCTGCCCCACCCCTCAGTGCTGAGAAGCCCCAGGGCAAACAACAACCCAGGTGGGATCACAGCCCCGCCCCTCAGTAAACAGGCTGCCTAAAGACCCTCCAGGCACACAGCTGCCTCTAATCCCATCCAGAGACAAAGCCCCACCCACCAGAGGGATAGGAATCAGCTCCAGCTACCAGGGACAAGCATCAGTCCCTCCCATCAGGAAGCCTACAGCAAGCCAGCACCCCCCCCATACCAACTTCAGCCACAAGGGAGGCAGACACCAGAAATAAGAGAGGCTACAACTCTATTATCTGTAAAAAGGTCACCACACCAAAAACCGATAAAAATGAAATGACAGAGAACTACAACTCAGATGAGGGAGAAAGAAAAACCCCAGAAAAACAGCTAAGTGGTCAGGAGATTCTCAGCCTCCAGAAAAAAGACTTTAGACTGTTGATGCTGAAGATGATGCAAGACATTAGAAATAAACTGGAGGCCAAGGCGGATAATTTACAGGAAACACTGAGCAAAGAGATTACAAGACACAAAACAAACAAGAAGAGATGCAAAATACAATAACTGAAATAAAAAATTCATTAGAAGCAGCCAATAGCTGAATACAGGAGGCAGAAGAACGAATGAGGGAGGTGGAGGACAGATTTGTGGAAATTATGGATGCGGAACAGAAAAAAGATTGAAAACAAATGAAGAGAGTCTCAGAGAACTCTGGGGCAATGTTAAATGCACCAACATCCCTATTATAGGGGTGCCAGAAGGAGAAGAGAGAGAAAGGGCCAAATGACATAAAAATTTCTGAGATAGTGCACTGTCTGTAATTTTTTTTTTTCTTTTTGCCTTTTCTAGGGCCACTCCTGCAGCATATGGAGATTCCCAGGCTAGGGGTGTAATCAGAGCTATAGCTGCTGGCCTAAGCCAGAGCCATAGCAACATGGGATCCGAGCTGCATCTGCAACCTACACCACAGCTCATGGCAACGCCAGATGCTTAACCGACTGAGTGAGCTAGGGATCAAACCCGCAAACTCAAGGTTCTTAGTCGGATTCGTTAACTAATAAGCCACAACGGGAACTCCTGTAAATTTTTTAGTATGAGAAAGAAATAAAAAGGAAAGGTTGGCAATCCCATCCTGGCTCAGCGGAGACAAATCCGACTAAGAACTATGAGGTTTCGGGTTTGATCCCTGGCCCCGCTCAGAGGGTTAAGGATCCAGCATTGCCATGATCTGTGGTGTACAGTCACAGAAGCCTATTGGACCTGGTGTTGCTGTGGCTCTCATGTTGGGTGAGCAACAGTTCCTAGCCTGGGATCCTCCATATGCCATGGGTGCGGCCCTGAAAAGATGGAAGAAAAAAAAAAATTAAAAAAAAAAAAAGAAGAGGAAAGGGAAAAAAATTTCCATGAATGATTCTCACGTGTACTCAAGGCTTGAGAAGCAGTAATGAGGCAAACTTAGGAAACATGGTCTTAAATCAAAGAAAAAGGTCTTTAACCATGACATTTCAGTCACTGTAAAAAACCTAAATTTTCCTCTAATTCTCCAAACACAGCGTATTGGCACTGAAGTATAATCTCCTCCTACATCCAAAATCTGACACTACCTCCAGACACCCAAAACTGAGTCATGTTTTCACTTTCCGTGATCCTGACAAAAACGTCAGGGAGGGGTTCCTATCATGGCTCAGCAGAAACAAATCTAACTAGTATCCACGAGAACGCAGGTTCGATCCCTGGCCTTGCTCAGTGGGTTAAGGATTGGGCGATGCCATGAGCTGTGGTGTAGATCACAGACAAGACTAGGATCTGGTGTTGCTGCGGCCGTGGTGTAGGCCGGCAGCTGTAGCTCCGATTCATCCCCTAGCCTGGGAACTTCCATAGGCCAAAGGTTCGACCGTAAAAAGCAAAAAAAAAAAAAAAAAAAAAAAAAAAATTCAGGGATTATACTCCACTCACTATGATCTCTTTTCTCTGGGAACTTCCCCATTTACAAGTGGTAGAAAAGCCAAGTTCAGACTACATGACCTGGTCAGAACTGACGAGACTAGAAAGATCACCCCAGCCCATGTTTACCTAGATCAGAACTGGTATAGAAAAGGAGCAAAAACCTGGATTAATTCTGAGCTGTGGCTAATATTAATTACTGGGAGGTCACCTTACATGACATACACCTGGAAAAGCAAAGAAGGCCACTCTGCGGAGTTCTCTTGTGGCTCAGTGAGTTAAGGATCGTGTTGTCACTGCAGTGGCTCAGGTACTTAGTGTTCCTTACTAGTCTGAGTTTCCTTCTGCCTGGCTATATTCCTCATTTTGGATCCATGGGATACCTCAGTTTCTTTCGTATAAATTTCCTTTTAAATTCAAATTGATTTAACTTCTTTTACATACTGCAAAAAGAACTAAAACCCCGTCCTCATTCTTATGCATGGGTAAAAATGTAATCTGCTTACTTTTTTACTTCTACTTTGTTGCCAGTGTTTATACATTGAAGATATTTTTAATGGCTACTTCAAATTAATGAACTAAGCTTTCCTTAAAGTCTACTCAAAAGTGTTTAATCTTTACTTCACAATTTAGGATTATTGTGATGATGACCAGTTACTATGCTGTGATACGACTGCACATGTAGTTGGTGCAGGATGTGAGATTAAATGATTTCCGAATCCGAAAAGAACAGCACGATCAATTTTTTGAAAAAAGATTAGGTATAATAAGCTACACAATTCTAATGTGTTATGACATACCTGCTACTATACCACACAAGAAGTACATTCTCTAACAAAGGGGAAGGCAAAGGTTGTCTGTAAAAAGTCAGTAAATATTTTAGACACTGTGGGCCTTAAGATGTCATAACTAGTGACCTCTGTTGTTGTACTGTGAAAGCAATACATAAATGAGTGTGACTGGTCAAATAAACTTTCATGGACATTAATATCTGAATTTCATACTTTTATGGATCACAAAATACTGTTCTTCTTTTGATCTCCCCTCCGCCCCCTGCTGCCCAGTTCTTTGCTTATGGGCCTCAAAAAGAGACAAAGCTCAGTCTGGTTCAATGGCCACATTTTGCAGATTTCTTCTCAAAAGTACATAAAAGACAGTCATTGTCAGGAGGCATATGCATCCCACAGAGCTCAATGCACTGTCCTAGGTGGCCAGGACACAATAGGTGGAGGTCTACTCCTACATAAATTGAAGGTTTTTCTATGTTATTTTCCTTGCAAGTTCTCCTCTTTTACTCTCCTATTTGTGCTCATCTACAGTACCCTCCTCACTAATCATCTATTCTTCTTTTCTCCTTCTCTAGTCATTCCCAATTATTGTCAAATAGAAAAGCCAAGCAATCATAGCAAATTTGGTATAGTTGGTGGGTCTTTGGCCTTCATAGCTACTTTTAATTTTGCCTTCTACACAAGGATTTCTGCCTCTCTGAATTTAAAAAACAAAAACAAACCAAAAAACTCTTTTGTGGGGGAAGTGATAGGAGGCATTATTTATAGGTTTAACATTATTTTAAAGCCTTGAGCGGTCTGGAAAGATGATCGCGAGATTTTAATTTTTTTTAACTATATATTCTACCCTACACTTAAAATAATATACCTAATGTAGAAGATAAAATACTCCAAATATCTACAATAATTAATTTCACATCTAGAAAGTCGACTACAAGATTCTCATTTTCCCCTTTTTGTTTGTGGCTCCTTGCATTTTATGTCTGGGGTTTTTTTTCTATTTGCATCTTCAAGGATAGCATAGTCCCTGGAAGTCCTCAAGTGGAAGCTATAAACCTATATTATCATATAGTGAAAATATAGATAAGCTTTGCAAAAAGTCTTTTATTGAAATATATTATACACTGGCGAACTTTTTTGCTTTTTAGGGCTGTACCCATGGCATATGGAGGTTCCCAGGCTAGGGGTTGAATCAGAGCTAAGCTGTTGGCCTACATCACAGCCACAGCAACACCAGATCTGAGCTGTGTCTGTGACCTATACCACAGCTCATGGCAATGCCAGATCCTTAACCCACTGAGCGAGGCTAGGGATCAAACCTGCAACCTCATGGTTCCTAGTTGGATTCGTTTCCACTAAGCCACGACGGGAACTCCTATACTGGCCAACTTTTTAAGTTATTCTTCTGTTCCTTATAAATGGAAACTTGCTTAACTTTTATGAATTATAGTTAGCATAGAGCAAAATTAGAATGACTATAGGAAAATATAAATATAAAATATTTCCTATAAATAGGAAATTTTTTAAATGTGGATTTTAATCTCCTTTTGCAATTAGAACACATGAGAATGGACAGGAATACTAAGATAATGTCATTAGAACAAAAGCATTCAAAATTAGAAAACATCTGTTTATTCATTATCCTTTCCGACCACAGGTGCTTTGATACTCAAAGCATCCACTTAAGTGGCTCAAATACCAGAAGAGTCAGACAGTATAACACTTAAAAAGTAATAACAAAAACATTAAGGAGGCTTCTCAAAAAATTAAAAATAGAACTACCATATGATCTAGCAATTCCACTTCTGCATATTTATCTGAAGAAAATTAAATCACCATCTTGAAAAAAAATATCTGCACTCCCATGTTCAACACAGCTTTACAGCAGCAAAGACATGGAAACAACCTAAGTGTCTACTGACTGAATGGATAAAGAAAATGTATTTTATATATATGTGTGTATATATATATATATATGTATGTATGTATGTGTGTATATAAAACAAAATAGCCATAAAAAAAGAAGGAAATCTTGCCATTTGTGACAACACAGATGTACCTTGAGGGTATTATGCTAAGTGAAATAAGTCAGAGAAAGACAAATACTGAGTGATCTCACTTACATGGAACCTAGAAAACAAAAAACAAAAAAACTGGACTTATAGATACAGCAGATACAGCAGATGGGGGGGCCTCCCACTGGACAAAATGGGTAAAGGTGGTCAAAACATACAAACTTTCAGTTGTAAGTCCTGGAGTTCCTACTGTGGTTCAGCAGTAGCGAACCTTACTAGTATCCATGAAGACACAGATTCAATCCCTGGCCCTGCTCGGTGGGTTAAGGATCCAGCATTGCCATGAGCTGTGGCAGAGGCCACAGGTGCGGCTCGGATCTGGTGTTTCTGTGCCTGTGGCGTAGGTCGGCAGCTGCAGCTCCAATTTGACCCCTAGCCTGAGCGCTTCCATAAAAGACAAAAAAAAAAAAAAGTCCTGAAGATGTAATTAATACACAGCATGGTGACTTTAGTTAACAATACTATATTAACAATACGATACCATGTATTTGAAGCTGCTAAGACAGTACAGTCATTCCTCATTATCCAAAGGCAACTGGCTCTAGGACCCCTGCAGACACTAAATTCCAAAGATGCTCAAGTTCCTTTTCTGGCGTAAGGCAGAAAGTCCTCCATATGCATGGATGTGGAAGCCTCAAAGAGAGGGCCAACTGTATTTCTTAAAAGTGCTTATCTCAAGAAAAAAATTGTAACTGTGTGAGAATAGATGTTAACTAAACTTACTTTGGTAATCATTTCCATATATACATATATCAAATCATCATGTTGTATACCTAAAAGCTAATGCAATGTTGTATCAATTATACCTCAATAAAAAGGTAACAACAAAAATGACACTGTGTATAATAAGTAGTATAAAATAGTTTCAATGAATAAAGAAAAGAGTTAAACCCTCTCCAAGTGTTTGATTTACATAGGAGAATTGGAAACAAAGTTACAGGTTATATCTTTCAACATATAACTGAAAAAATATTCATTTTTCAGTGCAAGAGAAATAGGTGAACTTTTATTTATACTAGGTTTTTTAAGAATTAAGCCTTTATGGGAGTTCCCGTCGTGGTGCAATGGTTAACGAATCCGACTAGGAACCATGAGGTTGCGGGTTTGATCCCTGCCCTTGCTCAGTGGGTTAACGATCTGGCGTTGCCGTGAGCTGTGGTGTAGGTTGCAGACGCGGCTCAGATCCTGCGTTGCTCTGGCTCTGGTGTAGGCTGGCAGCTACAGCTCCGATTCAACCCCTAGCCTGGGAACCTCCATATGCCGCAGGAGCGGCCCAAGAAACGGCAAAAAAATAAAAATAAAAAAATAAAGAATTAGGCCTCTAGGAGTTCCCATTGTGGTGCAGTGGTTAATGAATCTGACTAGGAACCCTGAGGTTGCGGGTTCGATCCCTGGCTTCACTCAGTGGGTTGGCGATCCGGCGTTGCCATGAGCTGTGAGCTGTCGAAGACACGGCTGGGATGTGGCGTTGCTGTGGCTCTGGCGTAGGTCGGTGGCTACAGCTATGAGTAGACCCCTAGCCTGGGAACTCCATACGCTGCGGGAGCAGCCCTATAAAAGGCAAAAAGACAAAAAAAAAAAAAAAAAAAAAAAAAAGAATTAGGCCTCTTGCTTTCTTTTTAAAATGTGTATCCCACAGGACTAAAACCAGCTTACAAAGGAACTTATCCACCAGAGGGAGCCCTTACAAAACAGGAGAAAAAAATGTTAACAGCAAAAATAGTATACACAATTAAAGGTCTGAATACATTTCGCAAAATAAACTCCTTTAAGTCCATCAATTCCCCACAATCACATGTGCTTTTTTCTGAGAAACACAGAATGTCCATCATTGTAATGTGCTCCCTCTAGTGCCCATAATCAGAACAAATACATACAAGAAAGAGCTGTAACCAGCCGCCCACAGCAAGTCATCTAGAGAATAATCTTTTCCATTCCACCCCCACACCACTCCTTTTCCCCACCCCTTAGTTAGTTCTAGGATCATTTATTTTGAAAATCATTCACCTATATATACGACATCAATAGTCATCCTGAAACAGTCACCTAATTCTGGGATTAGTAATTCTAGGAATGCCCATGTCATCACCCATCTTGGCCTGCCTCTTAGCATTTAGTTACAGAAATTTCCTATGTGTCTTAGTACATGTCTTGAGATCAGTTAAATTTAAACAATATCTAATAGTAGCTACCTATTAATCAGGGGTGTATTAATTTCTGGAAAATAACATTTATTAAGTACTCAATAAATGCTACATGATTATCTCATGTAAACCTCACAACAACCCAATGAGGTAGGTACCATATAATCCTCACTTTACAGATGATGGCATTGAGGACTATAGGTCTCACTGGTAGTAAACAATAGACCCCAAACTACAGGGCTAAGTTCTAGAAAGTGAACTTTTTCTTGAGATAACTGTAGATTCACATACAGTTTAAAAAAAAAAAATACGGCAAGACCCCTTGTAAACTTTGCCTGGTTTCCTGCAATGAAAACATTTTGCAAATGTATATTGTAATGTCACAAACAGGAAACTGATAACTATACAATCCACCAACCTTACTTATAGTTCTGTATAAGGCATTTTTAACCAGCCAATACACATTTGCTTTTATTCCATCAATACTTCTAAATGCCCTCTGTAAAAAAATTCGGTTGTTTTTATTTCTCAACTGGTCTTTACTTATTATTTAATCTTTACAATGAATTTTAGTGTTCCACACTATTCTGCAGTTACTGTATTTCAGCATCTTCATTCTCTTGAAGTATATAAACTTACTTAGTTCTATTTTTCTTTTCTGGCCACCCCAAGGCATATGGAGTTCCTGGGCCAGGGATCAGATCCAAGCCGCGGTTGCTGCAACATCCAATCCTTAACCCACTTCACTAAGCCAGGGATTGAACCCGTGTCCAGCACTCCAGAAACGTCACTAATCCTGTTGCACCACTCTAGGAACTCCTCACTTAGTTCTATTCTAATTTCTTCAAAGCATAGGCATGAAGGTCAAGGATCCTGAAATTTAATCCTGGTATTCTGCTATGTACTTAGTTTAGGCAAATAAATTAACCTCTTAATATTTCCCTCATCTGTAAAATGGGTATAATAGGACCTACTTCTACTTCAATAAGTTCCTGAAGAGCAAAGTTCGCCTGCAAAGCAGTTGGCATAGTACACACACAAGATGAGAAATCACCAAGACTTTTCTAATAGTAAATCCATCCATTCCAAACTCTCAACATTCTAACTTCACAATATATGCCTATTTGTTCATTCTTTCAACAAAAATGTACTGTTTACACATAAAGATAAAAGTACCTACCTGTATACAGAACTTTTCTGCTCAAGGACACAATTATTAAAATTTAAGGTACAAAGTTCTCTGTTTGATGGTAGAAGTAATACATGACCTGACGGTATGAACAGTAAAGAGCAAGCAGTTCAGGCTGGCTGCAGTGAAGGATGATGGAAATGAAATAATGGAAAGACATTAACCGATTGGGGGAGGCCAGATGCTGAAAAGCCTTTTTTGTGTGTCTTTTTAGGGCCACACCCATGGCATTTGGAAGTTCCCAGGCTAGAGGTTAAATTGGAGCCTCTAGCTGCCTGCCTACACCACAGCCACAGCAACACAGGACCAGAGCCACGTCTGTAACCTACACTGCAATTCACAGCAATGCTGGATCCTTAACCCACTGAGCGAGGTCAGGGATCAAACCCGCATCCTTATGGGTACTAGTCAGGTTCATTACCGCTGAGCCACAATAGGAACTCTTCCTTTCAAGGCTTTGAGTCTAAGTCCAGAATCTAAATTTCATTCTGTCTATAATGAAAAGTCAAAGATTTTAATGAGTAAGCAGTTATAAGTTCATAATCATGTAGCCATAACATCAACGTGCTCTAACAAGTAAAATATCCTAGAGAAGAAACCTCCACTGTGCCAGTATTTAGAAACCTGCTGCTGCAATCAATCAGGTAGGAAGAGCAAGCATGGAAAGAACATTTGAAGAGGAAAAAAAATACTACCATAATTGAATCAATACAATCTGAAACTTAAGAAAATGTGGGAAAAAGGAAGTGAAGATGATTTAGCTTTCAAGTCCTAATTCTGTGAATTGCCCCAAAGAAAAATGGCTCCCAGACTTCTCCACAAAGCACTTACCTATTCATTCCCCTGACTTTCAAACCTTATTTTAACTTCTTTACTGGACTAAATAATTTTTACCTGTGGAGTGAAATAAATATCTTGCAAGAATGTGGTATAACTAATAAATAGGTTCAAGAAATCTAGAAGACTCTAAGTTGCTAAGCAGGGAAAGGAAATGGTACTTATTACACTTGAAACACCATAATTAGCTTATTAAAAGTGAGATTAAGGAAATCTGTGATCATTTGTTTACAAACTAGGAACCAAGATTCCTATACTCAGTGTCTAAAACAGTACCTGGAATACTGTTAGCACTCAGTAAATATATTTGTTGAATACGTATGTGAATGGGAAAAGAAAAAAGCTATTAGATTTTAAGAAAAGTCTCAGTGCTCGGAGGGCTCGATATTCTCTCCCACTCCTTCTCTTACGAAAATGGCCTTCTATTGCTAAATCTACTTTTGAAACTATAAATAATTCTAATATTAATTTAGTAAAGGTATGATAACCACTTTAGGTTAACACTAAAGGTCAAAACAAAAATCGAATATACCATCAAACACTAAGTAAATGATATCTGAAATTGTACACAGATTTTAGATATCTCCCAAGCTCCATTTTGCCATTTTGGAATTTAAAGGCAAACATACTTGTTACTGGATGAGAACTTGAATATGTTTCCTTGCAGAGTTTGTCATCTTACCAGGTCTTTCCTTGCCAGTGCCTTTTGACTCAGAAAATTTTTGTATCAAGCTTTCAACTGTAGTGTTAGCCATGTTATTTATAAATTCTTCATGGACCTATTAAAATGAAATAAAGATGAATTTTTATCACTTTCCATAGATAGCCTGACTGTATTTCAGACAAAACTTACACAAAGCAATCAAAATTCATTACACCAAAATACATATTTTCTGACCCAAAGCCTTTGAGAACTTTCATTTACCTAACACACTCTGTTTCCTAACTTACACTGTTAGTAGAACTGTGGATACAAACCATTATTTACATGCACTCCTTAAAATATAGCCTCATAGCCTTAGAAGTCAAGGCAGTGTCCTGTTTCCATCTTTGAGTGTTTTAGAGACAGAAATCTTATAAATAAAACTTATACAATGATGAAAATAGTTTTAGAACTTTAGTAACAAAGAATAACAGACTTCATCTTTCTCTACTATATTTGAATGCACTCCAAATGTCATTTATTAAAACTCTTTTATATTTTTGTAAAATGTCTAAGCACAAGTTCTATAACTTATTGATGTTTCTATTCTAAATTTTAAAATAGTAAAACCTTAAAAAAGAACTATTCAAAGAATGGTAACTTTTATATAAAGAAGACTGAAGTTAATTTTAAAAATTAAGTTATCCTTGATAGCCAAACAATAAAAAATCCAGGTTATCTTATGTTTAATATACCTAAATACATATTCTTTGTCAGAAACAATGCAGTATCATGTTATGAGTCTGGATTTTTAAAGAGTTATAAAAGAACATAAAATTCTTATGAATCAGTTCAACAAGAGTAAAAACTTACCTGGCCTATTTGCAAATGAATTTCCTTTATAGCATTTGACAAGGATCCTATAATTTCCTTTATGTGAATGAGATGAGTTTCTTCAATATCTTGAAATTTCTGGGTAGCAAATACAAAAAAGTACACAAACACAGAAATAGTGTGAAATCAAAACTTTTTAGAAGTCATCTTAACATAGCTAACCAAATCTAGCAAGTTACCATTACTACAATGTTTCTAGACAAATGAGTCTAGTGAACATAGTAAAATAATAGCATCAAGAAAGTTAACTTTTTGTTATGCAATTTCTCAGGCAAATATGAATTTTTTCAGAATTAGAAGGAACCAGAAATTAAAATCTATAATCATGGTCAGAAAATTAGAAAGAGACCCAGAGGAGAAGAGTGTCATGAAAACCAAGGGAAAAGCATTTCAAAAAATGAAAAACAATTAGTTGGCTGAGCTAAAACTACAGTTTACTTCTTAAGACTTTACAATCTAACCCAAAGACTTTCAAAATGCCTAATTCTTGAAATGTTAATACAGAGTCACCGAAAGAGTCTGTGGTCAAAGAAATCTGGGAAAGCCTGAATATTCTATCTCAGCAATTCTCAACTGAAGGTAGGGATGATTCAGATGACCTGGGGAATGTTTTCAAACTACGAAACATATGATCCTCCATGACTACCTAGGTAATGAGCTGGAAAGAGGTGAAAAAGTTGCCTGGAAAACTCCCAGGTTATCTGATATTTATTCCTGGTGGGGGGACAATGCTACACTTGGCTTCAAAATAAACATACTAAAAACTGAAGAAACACTAAAGTAACAAAACTAGTTTCACTCCGCTAATCCGATGTCTTCCAAATTTCTTTGACCACACAACCCTTTTTTCTTCTTCTCTGAGTATCTATTAATAACTCATAGAAGAATAATTTTCCTCAAAACAGGATTTGGGAAATGCTGAACCGGCCATTTTCAAACAAAAATACAATTGTCATTTCCACTGCACAAATCTGATTACCCATTTTCTTGCCAAATCACATCAGTTCCAAAGAGTACGCTGAAATGTTTGCTATGTTTTCCTGGTTAGTTTATCAAATTAAATTCCCTCACCCCATATATAATGTCCAATTCTCTTCAGCACTGAGTTACATGATCAGAAATCACTAAGCCAAATGATCACATCCATATCTGTGTAAAGGGTCTGAACTTTAAAAAAAAAAAATCTCAATAATGGTGAAATCATAGTTTTGGCAGTAATGCGACAACAGTCTAAAAACTTAAATCAATTTTACTCACAAGGAATGTGAGTTAAAATAGAGTACCTGCTTGTCTTGACTAATTTTGCCAAGTCCAATGAGAATACCAATACTGTAAGATCCTGAATTACTCTTCAGAACTGAGCAGCAAGAACTACCACATGATCCAGCAAATCCACTTGTGGGCATATATCCTGAGAAACCCGTAATTCTACCTTTCTGTTTTTTCAAATTAAATAACTGAAAGGCAAAATTTTCATTGATAGAAAATTAACAAAAGTAAATGCCTTACAAATGAGCATTCCTAATGATTTAAAAGATAAAAGAGAACTTGCTGAAATCTACACTGTGGTTGCTATAGAAATTGAACTTTTAAATTTTTATTTAATATGGTTGATTTACAATGTTGTGTTAATTTCTGCTGTGCAGCAAAATGACTCAAATATATATATATATACATATATATATATATACATACACACACACACACACACATTCCTTTGCATCTTTTCTATCATAGCTTATCACAGGATATTGAATATAGTTCCCTGTGCTAAACTGTAGCACCTTGTTATTTATCCATCATATATAAAATAGTTTGCTTCTGCTAATCCCAAACTCCAATCCTTCCCTCCCCTATCCACCTCCTCTCAAGCCTGTTCCCTTTATCTGTGAGTCTATTTTTGTTTCATAAATATGTTGATTTGTGTCATATTTTAGATTCCACCTATAAATCTATCATGCGGAATTTGTCTTTCTCTTTCTGACTTCACTTAGCATGATAATCCCTAGGTCCATCCATGTTGCTGCAAATAGTATTATTTCATTCTTTTTAATGGCTAATACGCCATTGTGTGTGTGTGTATCATATCTTCTTTATCCATTCATCTTTTTTTTTTTTCCATCTTTTGATGGACATTTAGGGTTCTTCCATGCCTTGGATACTGTAAAAAGAGCTGCTATGAACATCGAGGTGCATGTATCTTTTCGAATTCATTATTGTCTGGGTATGTGCCCAGGAGAGGACTGCTGGAGCACACATCAACTCTATTTTTAGTTTTTTGAGGAACCTCCATACTGTTTTCCATACTGGCTGCACCAATTTACATTACAATTACATTACAATTTACATCAACAATGTAAGAAGATTCCCTTTTCTCCACACCCTCTTTAGGATTTATTATTTGTAGACTTTTTAACGATGGCTATTCTGCCCAGAGAGGTACCTCATGTAGTTTTGACTTGGATTTCTCTAATAATTAGCATCTTTTCATATGCCTATTGGCCATTTGTATATCTTCTTTGGAGAAATGTCTATTTAGGCCTTTTGCCCATTTTTCAATTGAGCTGTTTATTATTGAATTGTATTAGCTAGCTGTATATTTTGGAAGTTAAGGCCTTGATGGTCGATCACTGGCGATATTTTTTTCCCAGTTTGTAGGTTATCTTTTTGTTCTGTTTATGGTTTTCTGTGGTATGCAAAAACTTATGAATCTGATTAGGTCCCATTTACTTTCATTTTTATCTATTATTTCCTTGGGAGGCTGACCTAAGAAAACATCTGTATGATTTGTTGGAGAATGTTTTGCCTATGTTCTCTTCTAGGAGTTTTATGGTGACATGTCTTATGCTTAGGTCTTTAAGCCATTTTGATTTTATTTTTTGTGTATCCTGTGAGGGTGTGTCCTATCATTACTGATTTACATGTGGCTGTTCAACTTTCCCAGCATCACTTGCTAAAGAGACTATCTTTTTCTTCTTGCATATTCTTGCTTCTTTTGTCAAAGATTAATTGTTCATAGGTGGGTGGGTTTATTTCTGGGCTCTCTATTCTCTATTCTATTCTGGGCTCTGTATATCTGTTTTTGTGCTGATACTATAGTGTTTTAATTACTATAGCTTTGTGGTATTGTCTGAAGTCTGGGAGGGTTATGCCTCCTCTTTTTCTTTTTCTTCAGAATTGCTTTGGCAATTCTGGGTCTTTTATGGTTCCATATAAATTTAGGATGATTTGTTCTAGTTCTATGAAAAATGTCATGGATGATTTGATAAGGATCACATTAAATCTGTTAGAAATTGAAACTTTTTATCTCATTAGAGTTGAAGCCTCATTTAACACAATTAACTAAACCCTTCTTTAAACATTAAGATTTCCCAGTTGCCATGACATTTCCCAGTTTTCTTCCTTCTCTGGCTTCTCCTACTTGAATTTTATCATCTCTTCCTCTCCCAAACTGACAACAAGGAACTCTCAGAGCCTGGCCCTCACTTTCCCACACTATATCCAAAGGTGATATAACTATGGCTCTGTGTGACGACAAGACCCTCTTTTATAAAGGCCCAATCCCTTATTCAAAACCTTTGGAACCATGTCCTTTAGAATTCAAATATTTTAGATTTTTTAAAATAAAGATAACATGGAGTTCCTGTCGTGGCACAGTGGTTAACGAACCCGACTAGTATCCATGAAGACATGGGTTCGATCCCTGGCCTCACTCAGTGGGTTAAGGATCCAGCGTTGCCATGAGCTGTGGTGTAGGCCACAGAGGTGGCTTGGATCTGGCATTGCTGTGGCTGTGGTGTAGGCCAGCAGCTACAGCTCCAATTCAAGCCCTAGCCTGGGAACCTCCATAGGCCGCAGGCGCAGCTTTAAAAAAACAAAAAAAATTTTAAAAAGATAACATGGTGTTGTTACCATACATCTCATAAGACTACCAGCAGGACCAACAGTGGCATCCATTTATCAAACACTAAAGGAAAACACACATATTCAATCTAAGCAGGACAGAGACTATAAGCAGCCTTATAATAACAGTTCAAGTCAAGTTTTGCTCCCAAATGAGTACTGGAAAAAAACTGGTTTTCACGGCTTTTGGAGTTCAGAAGTGTGGATAAGGGACTATGAACATTATGTCCAGCCCAAATTACTGAGATCCTCCAAAATGTGATGTCTCCACTTAGGTACACACAGCTCAAAATAAACAGGTTCAAAACTGAACATCTGATCCCCTTGCTACCCCCTCAAACTAACGGCTCTTTATGTAGCTTTTGCCATTCATCTCTATCCACACAGGCTTACAAACCAAATCCTGGAAGGGATCTTGAATCCTCTTAGAATTCTCCCATCCACCCTAACCCTGCCATCTCCAAATGCATTCACTTCTGTCCTTCTCCAGGGCTACCACACTGACCCTCATCCTTCTCACCAGACAACTACACTGCCTTCTGGTTTACAGGACTCGCGATTCTCCTTTGGCCTCACCATAGTCCCTTCTTCATGAAACTGTCAGAAAAGGCTTTTAAACTGCAGATAAGATCGTGTCATATCGCTGCAGACAACTTCATCAGTGTTTTCGAACTGCTCTTATAAGAAAAACCTAAACCTTTACTAAAGCCTGATCCTTGACTATCTCCCTCCTTTTTTTTCCGGTCTTTTTTGTCTTTTTAGGGTCGCACCTTCACATATGGAAGTTCCTGGGCTAGGGGTCAAAACAAAGCTGTAGCCACCGGCCTACACCACAGTCACAGCAACCCGGGATCCAAGCCGAGTCTGCAACCTACACCATAGCTCATGGCAACGCTGGATCCTTAACCCACTGAGTGAGGTCAGGGATGGAACCCGCATCCTCATAGTTACTAGTCGGGTTCGTTCCTACTAAGCCACAGTAAGAACTTCTTGACTATGTCTTTAACTTCACTTCTAACCACCATCTCTCCCTACTCAGTGTTAGTAAGGATGTTTTACTTTCTAGAGTGTGACAGCTCTTTTATACCTCTGGGTCTTCATACCAATGGTTCCCAATGCCTGGAAGACTCTTGCCCTAGAATGAATCTTTTTCTGATTCTTCAGTCTCAGTTTTAAATGTCACTTCTCCAAAAAGTACTTTCTAACTCCCTAATCCAAATTAGGTCACCCCTATTATTCTATCTCATGGAAATCTGTTTTTTTCCTTTGTAATACTTAAAATAATTTATACTTTTTATTTAAGCATATATTTCATGTCTACCCCTTCCTCTATTACTATATACTCCATGTAGAGCAGAAAGAATTTGTTTTATTTACATATATACTGTATACACTCAGCCATCTAGCACAGTGCCTATAACATCGTAAGTAAAGATGGATGTACTACGCCTGCACACAAGCAAGTAAGCCTTTCGGTTTTAGAGGTGTGATTTATTCACCACTCTAAGTAAGAAGACTCCTTACAGTCCAAAAGTCAGATTCATAAAGTCCTTCTTCACACTTACATAGTGCCTACCATGAGCTAGGAACAGTTTTAAGTGCTGAAGAGATAAACAAATCAATCCCTGTTCTCACAGAACTTACATTTTAGTAGAAGACAGATAATAAAAAATATGGGTAGAAGAGCTAGTGTGCTTCACCACATTTCTAGTGGCTCAGATATGATGACTAAAAATGATCTAAGAAGGAGTTCCTTTACCAGCCTCAGTACCAGAGTGAAGAGCCTGACCCAGGATGAACAAGAAACATGATAAGAAATAAACTCTTGCTATTGTAAGCTACTGAGATTTGGGGCTTCTCTTTCACCTCAGCATACCCATTCTATCCTCTCTGACACAGTAAAAAAAATTTATGATGTTAGATGGTGCTAAGGAGAAAAATAAAACAAGAAAAGAAGACAAGAGGTAGGAGTGGAAGTTCGGGGTATGATTCATAAAAGGCACCTTTCTTAAATCTAGACCTTTAATTAAGGCTCTAGGAACATCAAATTGAATGTAACTTATCCCAAGCTGATGAAAGACAGACTTTTTTATTGTCTGCCTTTCATTACGAAAATCAAAGTGCTATGAAAACAAAGATTCTTGATAATTTTGTTAACCGCTATATCCTCAGCACTGAGTCATTTCCAGTTTCTTCTTAGGCAGAGATCCAACTTTAAAAGCCCATACATAGGAGATCCTTAGTCGCTAAGGACTCAGCTTTGTCATGGCTGTGGCGTAGGTTCAATCCCCGGCCCAGGAACTTCTTCAAGCTGAGGGCATAGCCAAATAAAATGAAATAAAACCCATTCATTAGGCTAAAAATCAGTAATGTCTTCATCATCTACCAATGTCCTCATTTTCTCAATATTCTATTTTTTTTTTTTTTGTCTTTTTAGGGCCACACCCGAGGCATATGCAGGTTCCCAGGCTAGGGGTCTAATAGGAGCTACAGCTGCTGGCCTCTATCACAGCCACAGCAACACCAGATCCAAGCCGCGTCTACGACCTACATCACAGCTCACGGCAATGCCAGATCCTTAACTCACTGAGCGAGGCCAGGGATTAAACCCACAACCTCATGGTTCCTAGTCAGATTCCTTTCCACTGCACCATGACTGGAACTCCTTGATATTCTTTAAAACATTCTCTTCTAGTCTATCTGAATAAACCTTTATGATATTTTAATTGTTGATTGGTCTTCAATCTCCAAAACAAGATATGTATTTTTAAAACAGCATTATTACAACATCGAAATTGTACATTTTAACATTTCTGAATAATAAAAAATTTTACAACAAAAATTACTTCATATAAGTAATTTTAACATTTTACATCGTAAAATGTTAAATTTTAACATTTCTGAATAATAAAAAATTGTAATAATAAAATTGTACATTTTAACATTTCTGAATAATTAAAAAATTGTAATAATAAAACATTAATTGTAATAAAATTGTACATTTTAACATTTCTGAATAATTAAAAAATTGTAATAAAACATTAATTGTAATAATAAAATTGTACATTTTAACATTTCTGAATAATAAAAGTTGTAATAATAAAATATTAATTGTAATAATAAAATTGTACATTTTAACATTTCTGAATAATAAAAAATTTTACAACAAAAATTACTTATATGAAGACAAAACAAAAAATTGAGATTTAAAGTGTTAAAAATACCAACCTGCGCTGTTTCTGTCATTTTCTGTTCAAAATCTGCTTTTGCTAATGCATATTTTTCCACATAGAGTTTATAGGTATCTGTAGCTTTCTTAGATTTAACAGCTGCCTGTAATAAGACAAAAACATTTTGAACTACATAAAATATTTGTTTCCTGATTATGAGTTAATAAGAAATAATAACTTAAGTGTATTTTAAGATGACCTCTGTTGAGTTCAAGATAAACTAACTTTAAAACTTTTTTTTTTCCAAGTCCTCTTTAGTAATATTTTTTGACATGGACACACAATAATGCAGAAATGAAATGCCAATTCTAACTGATAGAATGTGCTTTAAAAAGTTGAAATACTCTCATTTTATATGTCAGAGTAAGATCACACGACCACATTAGTACAGTTTTACTAAAAATCCAATGAACAAAAATGTGACAATACCATCAGAATATGCCTGACACCTCCTTATACACCTTTGAGTCTTCCTTCCTTCCACAACAAACAGATAATCCATTTAATTCCTGATCAGTGACTAGAAAGCTACCTAAAAGCTGAAAAATGTCAATTTTCCTTGATGCTCCTCAGTTTCCATTAAGCTCCAGAAAATCTATAATTTGTTTTTTAATCATTGCCTATTTTTCAAGACTTCTATTTTTTAATTGTTCCTGCAATATTACAGTTCTATTTTTATCAAAGCTACTTTTCAATAAAAATTTAACAATATGTTGTTTTGTTTTGTTTTTTGCTTTTCAGGGCCCCACCGAGGCATATGGAGGTTCTCAGGCTAGGGGTCTAGTTGAGCTACAGCTGCCGGCCTACATCACAGCCACAGCAAAGCCAAATCCAAGCCATGTCTGTGACCTACACCACACCTCATGGCAACGCCGGATCCTTAACCCACTGAGCGAGGCCAGGGATTGAACTTGCAACCTCATGGTTCCAAGTTGGATTCGTTAACCACAGGAACTCCAACCTTAACAGTATGTTAAAAATTACACAGTCAGAGAGTTCCCACATGGTGACATATGTTAAGAATCCAACTCTGGCACTCAGGTAGCTATGTAGGTGTGGGTATGCTCCCCAGCTAGGCGCAGTGGGTTAAAGGATCCAGCATTGCCACAGCTATGGCTTGGGTCACAGCTGTGGCTCAGATTCAATCCCTACCCCAGGAATTTTCCATATGCCGTGGAAGTGGCATTAAAAAAAAAAAAATAGGCAGTGAGGATAATATGATACATAGGGATATTTTCTTCAAAGACTTCATAAAGGAGAAGTATAACCTATACATAAATAGCTAGAAATTGGTGGAAAGTAACAAAGAAGTAAACATAAATTCTATGGAAGGTAGACATTCAGGAAGAAGATTATGTGTGACTTGCAATTTGGGGCAGACACATGGCTCTCTGACTATTCTCAAAGGATTGATCAATCTGGACACAGAAGTCTGAATGGATGGGATGTTGAAGATCAAAAAGAGAGAACTATAGGATTTCAAGATACAAAGATCTCCACTTTCTTGATAAGCTGAGATGGTCTGCTAAGAATGAAGAAGAGCAGGGTAGTGTTGGAACTTCAGGAGAATGAAGAGAGTTTCAAACCATGGTTGTAGAGGAGGTTGTGCAGTAATAACTACACAAGTGAAAGTATTGCGAAGAGCCACTGATGGCTAAGTAATGCTGAAAAACTTGAAATCTGTCCTGAGCCAATCAAAACCAGTAGGTAATTATCACCAGCCGTGTTCAGAAGATGCATACAGTCCTTTCTAAAAAATCAACTCTGTACTCTAAAATATAACAGCAATTATATATTAAACATATATGTTCTATGCTTTCCTGCCTTCTTAAATAAATAGAGGATGCCACTTTATCTTGAACTGTATCAAAACTATATCATGGATCAAAATTAGTTTTGAAGCCAAAAGATACTAGAATCAAATTCTATCTCTACAATTGACTACCTAGTTGACCTCGTCTTTGAGTTTTATATAGTTCTCATTCCTAAAGTGGAAACAATACCATCTACTTTTTAGAGCTTTGGCACAGATGATATGTAATTTATGTAAATGCCTCCGACCGGGACTATCATATAGTTACATTTACAAAATAATTAGTATCTGCTATTACTATGGTTTCTAAAAGGAACATCACAGAAACACACATCATTATATTTTGCTGCTGTCCTATTTAAAAGTTACACTGAGCTTTCCAGCCCTAGAGTAAGTGCATAAAATCTACAATGATTTCTACTTTGTTCCCATGGATTTTGTTTTAACTCTTTTCCCATTGTCTAGCCATACGACATTATTTTATACTACTGTTATTATACATCCTGGCCCTTTCCAATATTTAACGATTAGAGTGATAGATATACAGAGTTTACTAACTACATTCATGGGAAACCCAGATAACCATGTTTGTCAGAATTTATTTTAAAAACAATTTTAATGGCATAGTTATCTGGGTTTCTTTTTGGACTTTTTTATGCCAAGAGACTAGGAAGAAGAGAATTTCTTCTTCCAGCTACCTAAATTTTCAGTGTACACAAAAGAAATAAGCAACCCATGGGCCACAAAGTGATTTTTTTTTTTTCAGGGCTGCACCTGCAGCATATGGAAGTTCCCAGGCTAGGGGTCGAATCAGAGCTGCAGTTGCCAGCCTATACCACAGCCACAGCAACGCCAGATCCAAGCCATGTCTTCAACATACACCACTGCTCACAGCAACACCAGATCCTTAACCTGCTGAGCAAGGCCAGGGATCAAACCCGTATCCTCATGGATACTATTCGGATTTTTAACCCACTGAGCCACAATGGGGAAATCCCCACAAAGTGATTTTTAATGACGTGGTCTAGCAAAATGATATAGTCCTACTGGTACCTCCTTCTTCTTCGCTTGTTTTTCATCCTAACACTACTTTCTGTCTCTGCTGTCTATTACATTATTGCCTTATCACTGGCAACAGGCCCTGTCCACTGCCTCCATCTTCTTGGAAGCAAACACAGGCCTTACACCAGCACACCTCCTCTCAAGGGCATAACAGTCTGCACACACCGAGGAAAGAGATAGCAAGCATCCAAACCAAAAGCAGCCCTCCAACCAAAAAAAAAAAAAAAAAAAAAAAAAATATATATATATATATATATATATATATATATATATATATATTCACAAACTACCCAGGGGGGCTCTTGCATATAAATAGCACTCTAAGACTACAACAATTGTTCTCTCTAAACTCAAAGAATAAGGAGTTCCCGTCGTGGCACAGTGGTTAACGAATCCGACTAGGAACCATGAGGTTGCAGGTTCGGTCCCTGCCCTTGCTCAGTGGGTTAACGATCCGGCGTTGCCATGAGCTGTGGTGTAGGTTGCAGACACGGCTCGGATCCCGCATTGCTGTGGCTCTGGCGTAGGCTGGTGGCTACAGCTCCGATTCGACCCCTAGCCTGGGAACCTCCATATGCCGCGGGAGCGGCCCAAGAAATAGCAACAATAACAACAACAACAACAACAACAACAACAACAACAAAAATAAATAAAAAAAAAATAAACTCAAAGAATAAGAAAAATATAAGCTAAATGAATAAGCTCAGAAACCATTACAAGTTAAAAAACAGGAGAATTCCCCTGAAGAAGCAAACAATGAAACAGACCTCTGCAGCCTAACAGACACCAAATTCAAAAAGGAGACAGTGAAAATACCAAAGGAATTAAGAGTGGATATGAACAGTAATGCAGATTATTTTTGAAAGGAACTAGAAAATAAAAGAAGGAGCTAAGAAAAATTAGAAAATTCGGAGGGATCAGGAGCTTGGGCTTATCAGACACAACTTAGAATAGATTTACAAGGAGATCCTGCTGAATAGCATTGAGAACTATGTCTAGATACTCATGTTGCAACAGAACAAAGGGTGGGGGAAAAAATGTAATTGTAATGTATACATGTAAGGATAACCTGACCCCCTTGCTGTACAGTGGGAAAATAAAAAAAAAATCATGAAAACCCTATTAAATTCATGAAATATGAAAAAAAAAAGAAAAATTAGAAAATTCATTTGCAGAGATACAATCTAAGTTAAAGGCACTGATAAGCAGAATGAACAAGGCAGAGGAACAAATAAGTGACTTAGAAGATAGAATAGGAGTTCCCGTCGTGGCGCAGTGGTTAACGAATCCGACTAGGAACCATGAGGTTGCGGGTTCGGTCCCTGCCCTTGCTCAGTGGGTTAACAATCCGGCGTTGCCGTGAGCTGTGGTGTAGGTTGCAGACGCGGCTCGGATCCCGAGTTGCTGTGGCTCTGGCGTAGGCCGGTGGCTACAGCTCCGATTCAACCCCTAGCCTGGGAACCTCCATATGCCGTGGGAGCGGCCCAAGAAATAGCAACAACAACAACAACAACAAAAGACAAAAAGACAAAAAAAAAAAAAAAAAAGAAGATAGAATAATGGAAATCACCCAATCAGGACAGCAGACAGAAAACCAAATGAAAAAACGTGAAAGCAATATAAGAGATCTATGGAATAATATAAAGCAGACCAATCTAAACATAACAGAGATTCCAGAAGGAGAAGAAAAAGAGGATTGAAAATATATTTGAAGAAATTATGGCTGAAAACTTTCCAAATCTAAAGGAAACAGATTTAGATAGCACAGAGGGCCCCAAACAACCTGAACCCAAACAGACCCACACCAAGACATATTATAACAAAACGGCAAATGTTAAAGATAAGCAGAGGATTCTAAAGGCAGCAAGATAAAAACAAAGAGTTAATTATAAGGGGACCCCCCATTAGGCTATCAGCTGATTTCTCTATAGAAACATTACAGGCCAGAAGAGAGTAGCAAGATATAGTCTTAAGTTCTAAAAGGGAAAAAAATAGACAGCTTTCTAGAGACACACAGCCCAACAAAACTGAATCGAGAAGAAGTAGATCATGGGTCAACAAGGAAATCAAAACGGAAATTAAAAAACACCTCGAGACAAATAATAATGAAAACACAACCATTCAAAATCTATGGGATGCCTCAAAAGCAGTGTTTAGAGGGAAGTTCACAGCAATACAGGCCTTCCTCAAGAAAGAAGAAAAAATCTCAAATTGACAACTAAACCCACCACCTACAAGAATTAGAAAAAGAAGAACAGGAGTTCCCATCGTGGCGCAGTGGAAACGAATCTGACTAGGAACCATGAGGTTGCAGGTTCAATTCCTGGCCTCGCTCAGTGGGTTAAGCATCCAGCATTATCACGAGCTGTGGTGTACGATGCAGACGTGACCGATTAGACCCCTAGCCTGGGAACCTCCATATGTTGAGGAAGCGGCCCTAGAAAAGGCAAAAAAACAACAACAAAAAAACGACAACAAAAAAAGAGAATACTATGAACAATTATATACCAGCAAATTTAACAATGTTGAGGAAAGAGACAACTTTCTAGACGTAGAGCACACCAAAACTGAATCAGAAAGAACTACACCAACTGAACAGACTGATCACTAGAAATGAAATTGAACATGTAATAAAAAACAAAAGTCCAGGACCAGATGGCTTCACAAGCAAATTCTACCAAAGAAGAACTTATGCACATCCCTCTTAAACTTTTCCAAAACACTGAAGAAGGAACAATTCCAAAGATATTCCATGAAAAAAATAAGTAAACTAAGAAATAAAAATAAAAATAAACAAAAAAAGGAGTTCCTGTCATGGGGCAGCGGAAATGAATCTGATTAGGAACCATGAGGTTGCGGGTTTGATCCCTGGCCTCGCTTAGTGGATTAAGGATCCAGCATTGCCAAGAGCTGTGGTGTAGATTGTAGACTCAGCCTGGATCTGGCATTGCTGTGGCTGTGGCATAGGCCGGCAGCTGCAGCTCCGATTCAACCCCTAGCCTGGGAACTTCCATATGCTGTGGGAGTGGACCTAAAAAGACAAAAAGGCAAAAAAACCACAAAGACATTCTATGAAGCCACCATCACCCTAATACCAATACCAGAAAAAGATACTACAAAAAAAGAAAACTACAGGCCAATATCTTTGATGAATATAGACACAAAAATTCTCAACAAAATTTTAGTCAACTGACTCCAGCAACACATAAGAAAGATCATACACCACCCAGTGGGATTTGTCCAAAGTCCACAAGGATGGTTCAACATACACTAATCAATGTCATACACCATATTTACAAAATAAAAGTCAAAAACCACATGATCATCTCAATAGATGCAGAAAAAGCATTTGACAAAATCCAACATCCATTCATGACAAAAACTCTTAGCAAAGTGGGTATAGAGGGGACATAACATGATAAAAACCATTGACGACAAACCCACAGCTAATATAATACTCAGTGGAGAGAAGCTGAAAGCCTTTCACTAAAATCTGGAACAAGACAAGGATGCCTACTATCACCACTTTTATTCAACATAGTATTGGAAGTCCTAGCCACAGCAGTCAGACATGCAAAAGAAATAAAAGGTATCCATGGGGAGTTCCCATCGTGGCTCAGTGGAAACGAAATCTGACTAGTAATCATGAGGACACAGGTTCCATCCTGGCCTCGCTCAGTGGGTTAAGGATCCAGCGTGGCCATAAGTGGTGGTGTAGGTCACATGTGCAGCTTGGATCTAGTGTTGCTGTGGCTCTGATGTAGGCCAGCAGATACAGCCCCAATTCGACCCCTAGCCAGGGAACTTCCATGTGCCATGAGTGCAGCCCTAAAAAGACCAAAAAAAAAAAAAAAAGGAAAAAGAAAAGGTATCCAAGTTGGAAGAGAAGAGGTAAAACTGTCACTCTATGCAGTTGACATGATAGTATATATAGAAAACCCTAAGGAATCCATAGAAAAATCACTCGAACTGATCCATGAATTTAGCAAAGTAGCAGGATACAAGATTAACATTCAGTAATTGGTTGCATTTCTGTATACTGACAATGAAATATTAGAAAAGGAATATAGGAGTTCCCGTCGTGGCGCAGTGGTTAACGAATCCGACTAGGAACCATGAGGTTGCGGGTTCGATCCCTGCCCTTGCTCAGTGGGTTAACGATCCGGCGTTGCCGTGAGCTGTGGTGTAGGTTGCAGACGCGGCTCGGATCCCGCGTTGCTGTGGCTCTGGCATAGGCCGGTGGCTACAGCTCCGATTCAACCCCTAGCCTGGGAACCTCCATATGCCGAGGGAGCGGCCCAAGAACCAAGAGATAGCAACAATAACAACAACAAAAAAAGACAAAAGACAAAAAAAAAAAAAAAAAAAAGGAATATAAAAATACAGTACCTCTTATAATCACACCCAAGGAGTTCCCATCGTGACTCACTGGTTAACAAATCTGACTAGGAACTGTGAGGTTGCAGGTTTGATCCCTGGCCTCGCTTAGTGGATTAAGGATCCAGCATTGCCAAGAGCTGTGGTGTAGATTGTAGACTCAGCCTGGATCTGGCATTGCTGTGGCTGTGGCATAGGCCAGCAGCTGTAGCTCTGATTCAACCCCTAGCCTGGGAACCTCACATGCTGCAGGTACGGCCCTAAAAAAAAAAGATAAAAATAAATAAATAAATAAAATAGTCATACTACCTAAAGTGGTCTACAGATTTAATGTAATCCCTATGAAATTACCCATGATATTTTTTACAAAACTAGAACAATCCAAAATTGTATGTGGAGCCATAAAAGACCCTGAATTGCCACAGCAATCTTGAAGGGGGAAAAACAAAAACAAAAACCAAGCAGGAGGCATAACTCTCCCAGACCTCAGAAGATATTACAAAGCTACAGTGATCAAGACAGTGTGGTACTGGTACAAAAACAGACATACTGACCAATGGAACAGAACAGAGAACCCAGAAATAAACCCAGACACCTGAGGTTAATTAACTTTTGACAAAGGAAGAAAATGGGGGGATGTGCTGGGGTTGTGGGATGGAAATCCTCTAAAATTGTGATGATCATGGTACAACTATAAATGTAATAAATTCATTGAGTAATAAAAAAAAAGGCAAGAATATAAAATGGGAAAAAGACAATCTCTTCAGCAAGTGGTGCTGGCAAAACTGGACAGCTGCATGTAAATCAATGAAACTAGAACACAACATCACCCCATGCACAAAAATAAATTCAAAATGGCTTAAAGACTTAAACATACAATAAGTCACAATAAAACTCCTAGAAGAGAACATAGGCAAAACATTCTCTGACATCAACCATACAAATGTTTTCTTAGGTCAGTCTCCCAAGGCAAGAGTAATGAAAACAATAAACCAATGGGACTTAAACTTACAAGCTTTTGCACAGCAGAGGAAATCATAAAAAAAAAAAAAAAGTCAACCTACAGAATGGGAGAAAATAATTGCAAATGATGCAGCCAATAGGGCTTAATCTCCAAAATATACAAACAACTCACACAACTAGACAGCAAAACAACTCAACTGAAAAATGGGCAAAGACCTAAATAGATATTTCTCCAAAGAAGACATACAGACGGCCAACAGGCACATGAAAAAATGCTCAACATCACTAATTATTAGAGAAATTCAATTCAAAACTACTATGAGGTACCACCTCACACCAGTCAGAAAGGCCATCATTAACAAGTCAAGTAACAAATGCTTGAGAGGGTGTGGAGAAAAGGGAACCCTCCTACATTGTTGCTGGAAATGTGAACTGGTGCAGTCACTACAGAAAATAGTATTGGAGTTCCCATCGTGGCGCAGTGGTTAACGAATCCGACTAGGAACCATGAGGTTGCAGGTTAGGTTCCTGCCCTTGCTCAGTGGTTTAACGATCCGGCGTTGCTGTGAGCTGTGGTGTAGGTTGCAGACGCGGCTTGGATCCTGTGTTGCTGTGACTCTGGTGCAGGCCGGGGGCTACAGCTCCAATTTGACCCCTAGCCTGGAAACTTCCATATGACGCGGAAATAGCAAAAAGACCAAAAAAAAAAAAAAAGAGAGAGAGAAAATAGTATGGAAGTACCTCAGAAAAGGAAATATAGAACTACCATATGACCTAGCAATCCCACTCTTGGGCATATATCCAGACAAAATTTTCCTTGAAAAAGATATAGGAACTCTTATGTTCACTGCAGCACTATTCACAACAACCAAGACATGGAAAAAACCTAAATGTCCATCAACAGATGAATGGATTAAGAAGATGTGGTATATATACACAATGGAATACTACTTGGCCATAAAAAAGGACAAAATAATGCCACTTGCGGGTACAAGGATGGAACTAGAGATTCTCATGCTAAGTGAAGCAAGTCAGAAAGAGAATACAAATACCATGTGATATCACTACATTATATGTGTAATCTAAAATATGGCACAAATGAACCTATCTACAGAATAGAAACAAACTCATGGACATAGAGAACAGACTTGTGGTTGCCAAGGTGGGAGTGGGATGGACTGGTAGTTTGGGGTTAGTAGATGCAAACTATTGTATCTGGAGTGGATAAGCAATGAGATCCTGCTGTAAAGCAAAGGGAACTATATCCAAACAGTTGTGACGGAATGTGATGGAAGATATATGAGAAAAAGAATGTGTGTGTGTGTGAATATATATATGTATGTATGTATAACTGAGTCACTTTGCTGTACAGCAGAAATTGACAAAACACTATAAATCAACTATAATAAAAAATTGTAAATTTTTTCATATTTTTGCCTTATAATTTGTCAACTATTGATAAGGCCATGAACTGTGATCACTCCTAGAAATATCTGCAATCTGAAAGGAAATACATAAAAAATGTGAAAGTCCCCCCAAATACAATGATTACATCCACCCTTTTAAAAGTAATTTATTTCATGAGATCTTTCCTGTTTTTTCAGAGGTTTTACACAAAACAATTCCCCTTCCAGAGTTCCCATCATGACTCAGTGGTTATCAAATCCAACTAGGAACCATGAGGTTGTGGGTTCGATCCCTGGCCTCACTCAGCGAGTTAAGGATCCGGCATTGCCGTGAGCTGTGGTGTAGGTTGCAGACGTGGCTCGGATCCGGTGTTGCTGTGGCTGTGGCGGAGGCCAGCGGCTTCAGCTACTATTAGACCCCTAGCCTGGGAACCTCCACATGCTGCGGGTGCAGCCCTGAAAAGACAAAAGACAAAAAAAAAAAAAAAAAAAAAAAAAAAAATTCACCTTCTCTATTTACCTTTTTTTTTTTTTTTTTTTTTTTTTGTCTTTTTGCCTTTTCTAGGGCAGCTCCCATGGCATATGGAGATTCCCAGGCTAGGGGTCTAATCAAAGACATAGCCACCAGCCCATGCCAGAGCCATAGCTACTCGGGATCCCAGCCACATTTGCAACCTACACCACAACTCATGGCAACACCGGATCTTTAACCCACTGAGCAAGGCCAGGGATCGAACCCTCAACCTCATGGTTCCTAGTTGGATTCGCTAACCACTGAGCCACGATGGGAGCTCCTGTATTTACCATTAAAACTTTTCTCTATAGCCTCATTTCTGCACTATTCAATAAGTCTTAGCTTCCCCAAAAGAAGGCAGCTTCTTGAAGATAGAAGATAATAATTTAGCCTTTTTAATCTATATAACATCTAGCATTATGATAGGCACATGGTAGAAACTAAAACATTTATTTACTATAGCACACAAATTCATAATCCAGTAGTCATAAAATATTTGAATAAACCATTTAAAACAGGCAAGAACTGATTTCTGTAGCCTGTATTTAAAATAAACTATCAATTTTATTATATTAATAAAGAGGAAAAGTTCAAATAATATTTTGCTATAAAGATTATTTTTCCAAGTAAACACATATGCTGTATCATGGATAGACAATACAAAGGTTTCTCACTTATAAGAAAAGAAGAAAGAAGATACCCTTAACAAGTTCTAATGAATTTTTTTGTATCAGCTCTCACTCTTTAAAGGTAAAAATAATATGTCAGAATAAGGAAATTACATACCAACTTAAAGAAGCATCTTAGAAAACTGACAAAAGTAGTACTAGTTATTAATAAAGGGATAATTTTTTAAGAGTTTACTGACTCACAAAGTATTTTAAGGACAAAAATAGAAAAAAAAAGGCATAAAGTAATGACAAAAATAAATTGAAAGAAAACTAAGGGTATCCCATATAAGGACAGAGAGACAATTTTAGAATGTATTTGTACTGGAAATACCTATATTTTTTGAAAGCAATAATTATCTCCCACAGGAAACAACTATACAGCAATACTCAGTTAAGTCAAAATGACTTTTTAAATAATGCATCTGCTTAGTAAAACTATAGAATTCTTAGAGTAGAATCTCAGAAACTAAATGTCCCAGTAATAACAAACTTGACCACTTTTGTAAAGTCATTATTAAAAGGGAAGCCAGAGCAGCTGTTCTCAAATGAGGAAATTATGCTTTAAAAGCAAGAGCTACATTTCTTCTCATAAATAAAAGACTTTTAACTTTAATCAATTACCTATTGATAATGAAATAAATTCTACATTTTATTAATTTCCTTATCATTATAAATACATATTTATAAACAGATACATTACTGTTATACCAACAGAATACAGTATAATTATGTACTATATATAGATATACTAACAGAAATATTTAAGTGTCTATGATTTTTACAGTAAAATCCAATGAATCAAATATATACATATAAAAAAGTACTTAATCACAGTCCACAAATATGAGCAAGTTCTAAATGGTGCTTTATAAAAATAAGGCTTTGGAACAAAGATGAGCAGCACACCATGTCATAATAGCCAATTAGTATTTATGTTTTCAAGTTCACCAAAGGAAAAATGGTTGAAAGATCTATGATTAAAACAAAAAACACACAAACTAGGAGTTCCAATTGTGGCTCAGCAGATTAAGAACCTGACTAGGATCTCTGAGGATGCAGGTTCAATCCCTGGCCTCGTTCAGTGGGTGAAGGACTGGTTGTTGCTGAAAGCTGGGGCACAGGTCGCAGATGCAGCTCGAATCCCAGGTTGTCATGGCTATGATGCAGACAGGCAGCTGCAGCTCTGATTCGACCCCTAGCTCCAGGAGCTTCTATATGCCGCACATGCAGCCATAAAAAGAAAATAAAAATAAAAAATAAATCTACATTCATGTTAATTAAAAAGCTATTATAGGCTTTTTAATTAACATGAATAAATTATTACAAATAAATTATAATTAGACTTGCATTTCAATATATATAAATCAGAGACCTACTACACACTTAGTATCACAAGCAAAAATATCACTGAGCAGAACAATTAGAAAAAAGCACCCTTTCCTCTTCTTTTTGCTGATTTAGAAGATTTAGACTATACTTCTATTCTCTCTTTTTTTTTTTTTTTTTGCTTTTTAGGGCCACACCCACAGCATATGCAGGTCCCCAGGCTAGGGGTCGAATCGGAGCTGCAGCTGCCGGCCACAGCCACAGCCACGCCACATCTGTGACCTACACCACAGCTCATGTTTTTTCCCCACATAATATTACCTTCAATGTCGCCAAGAGAATTATTGACAGAGCATTTCTTTTTTTTTTTTTTTTTTTTTTTTGGCTTTTTAGGGTGAAACCTGTGACATATGGAAGTTCCCAAGCTAGGGGTCAAATCAGTGCTGTAGCTGACTGCCTACTCCACAGCTGCAATAATGCTGGATCCGAGCCATGTCTGCAACCTACACTACAGCTCATGGCAACCAGATCCTTAACCCACTGGGCAAGGCCAGGGATCAAACCCACATCCTCATGGTTACTAGTTGGATTCGTTTCTACTGCACCACAAGGGCAACTCCCAATGGAGCATTTCTTAAAATGCTTCACTATTATCTCCAAATCTTCTTCCAAACACTGGTTGCCCACATTTTCTTGATCTTACCAGATCTCAACAAAAGGTTTTCACACAACAATCAGAACTATTCCTTCCTCAAATGGTCTTAGGGAGTTCCCGTTGTGGCTTAGCCGGTTAGGAACCCAAGCAGTATCCATGAGGATTTGAGTTCGATCCCTGGCCTCACTCAGTGGGTTAAGGATCCTCAGTTGCTGTGGCTGTGGTATAGGCCGGCAGCTGCAATTCCAATTCAACACCTTGCCTGGGAATTTCCATATGCTGCAGGTTCCACCCTAAAAAGCAAAAACAAAAACAAATCAAATCATCTTAAAGTGGTCTGTTAATTGAAACATCAAAGCGTTGCAGTTGTCCAATCATGCCACCAGGTATGTAACAACCAAGGTCACAGGAGCAGTGAAACCACACCACAAATGCCACCTTACCCACAGTGACTCAACTGATAGCGTCAATTGAAGATGCATTCTGATTTCAGAAATATGAGGCAAAAGATAGACCTGATAGCTTTTAATATTTTCTTTTTCTCTGGTGTCTTAGTCTGAATTTACCTTTATTTAACCTCCTTTTTTTTATTTTACTTTTTAGGGCCACACCTGCAGCAGATGGAGGTTCCCAGGCTAGGGGTTGAATTGGAGCCATAGCTGCCAGCTTACTTCACAGCCATAGCAACGCAGGATCCAAGCTGAGTCTGCAACCTACATCACAGCTCACAGCAATGCCGGATGTTTAAGTCTGAGCAAGGCCAGAGATCGAACCCGAAACCTTATGGGTCCTAGCTCGATTCGTTTACACTGTGCCACGACAGGAACTCCGATTTAACCTTCTTAATACCAACAATGTACTTTCAATCTGAGAACTTCTGAATTTCTTTAATACTGAAAAATTCTGATCTGTTAACTCTTCAAATAGTACCTGTCTACTATCCTCTCCATTTTTTTCTTCTGAAATCCACAGCAGATATATCTTGGTAACCTTTACTTCTATGCACTATGTTCTGGGAGAGTTTCCTTAGTATTACCTTCCAAACTCAGTCTTTCTTTAAAGACTAAAGACAAGTCTAAAGTTTGTCTTCTCTACTTATTTTTTTTCTTTCTTTTTCAGCTGCACTGATGGCATAACAAAGTTCCCACGCTGGGGATCAAATCTGAACCAGAGATGCCACCTAAGCCACAGCTGCAGCAATACCAGATCCTTAACCCACTGCACGGGGCCAGGGATGGAACTGGCAACATTGCAGAGACAAGCTGGGTCATTAACCCACTGTACCACAGAGGTAATGTCTTCAATGACAATTTTTTTTAAATTTTCGATAACCACATATTTCATCATAAGTCTTCTAACTAGCTGTTTTCTCACTTACTAGATCATGTTTCATTATACCTCTTTTAAGTTTATATTCATTTATATCTCTGAACATCCTTAACACACATGTTTTTTATTATCTGCTTTATAAAATTAAATTTTATTTGGAGCAAATACTTACTCTAATTATTCAATTTATTACCATCTGTCTTAGTAGAAATATCCTCTCCTTTTCAAAAGTTTGCTTTATGTCACTTTGGTTTTACAAAAGAATTACATTAGCACCTATTTTCATTAACTGAAAAAAATCCAAAGATTTTTCACTTTTACAAAAAAGGTGAAAAGTGGAGTTCTTGGCATGGCTCAGTGGAAACAAACCTGACTAGCATCCATGAGGACACAGGTTTAATCCCTGGCCTCACTCAGTGGATTAAGGATCCAGCATTGCTGTGAGCTGTGGTGTAGGTTGCAGACTCGGTTCAGATCCCGTGTTGCTATGGCTGTGGCACAGACTGGCAGCTACAGCTCTGATTTGACCCCTAGCCTGGGAACCTCCATATGCTGGTACGGCCCTAAAAAGATCCAAAAAAAAAGGTGAAAAGTAAAAATAGCATTCAGCATTTGTTTTGCAGGAGCCATTAGAGGTAGAGCACACTCTGACAATAGTGAGAGTGTTGCCACCAAGCTCCCTCCCAGAACCTACAATAAGCATCTCAGCATCAGCCTCCATAGCTTTGAACTGTGTCTGTGAGCATTTTCTCTTTATCTTATTCTGTGTGTGGTCATTAACAAAATGTGTTCTAAGGTAACTGCTTCTCTGCTTATACCACTCTGGCTTTAAAAGGTTTCACAGAAACCCTCTACTGTTGGATAGCAGGGGAAACCTGTATTAGATTTTCTTAAGATATGCTCTAGATTTTTGGCTCTTAGCTCATTTCAGGTGAGAGGTTTCTTGTCCCCTGCCCCTCCTCTCTCCATCAGTGCTGCTGGAAAGTTCTATAGAATACAAAGTAAACACCGCCTCCTAGAATTGTGTTACCATCTATTCTTTCTGTACACATATCCCCATCTAGCAGTTTTCAGGTTATCTCCTGCCAGCCCTCCAGGACCCCAGTTTATTATCAGTCTTATAATGGTAGCTTTTGAATACTTCCCTGGAAGAATATTGGGGATATGATCAAAAACGTAATGAATTGGTTCTTTGGCCTGACTGCTAATTAGAACGGTGTCTTTAAGGCTCCAACTTCCACAAATGTTTTGGCCCCTCAGCAGTCTCAGGTTTTTTTGGGGTTTTTTTGTTTGTTTGTTTGAATTTTATTTTTTAACTACTAATGGCTTCACAAAGTGAATGGGGATCCTTGTGCTTCATCTCAAATGGGGAATATTTAGATGTCTTTAATACACAAAAGCTAAATACCGCTGCTTAACTTAGGACCTTAGGTCCAACAAGGCTGCATAACCAATCTAAACATTCCCCTCTGGGTTTCCCTATGTCTGGTTCACAAAGATAATAGTCTTCTTTTTGGACCAAGTTATTTTATTTTTCCTTTTTACAGTTTATTGATAACTGCTATGTCTGGAATGAAGAATGTTTTAATATCACGAACTTACTGTGCCTCATCTTTTACCTTCTCTCAATTTTTATTTATTGTACAAAACACTAAAGGAAACATATTACCCC
This sequence comes from Sus scrofa, assembly GCF_054392235.1. Taxonomy (NCBI): domain Eukaryota; kingdom Metazoa; phylum Chordata; class Mammalia; order Artiodactyla; family Suidae; genus Sus; species Sus scrofa. Next base: position 92,601,663 of record NC_139384.1, on the reverse strand, counting down.
TAATTCCATCGACTGTTTTGATTTTCCTGTATTCTCTTCTAATTTTTACCCAAATATGTATACTTTTATAATTATTATAATTGCAATAAAGATGAAATTTGCTTTTTTTTTTTTTTTTACTGGATACTTCAAATACTCTACAAAGCTTTAAAAATTATCACTCCCTATGGCTGGTTCCTAAATGATATATACCACATGAAACAAGTGGATGGTTAACCTGTTTTAAAAGGGGAGAAAAAAAAAAATCTACTTTCAATTAAAATGAGAGTTGGGGAAAGGGTTGTGGTTCACCACAATACTACATACATGTGCTCAGAGTCAGCAATAAATCACCCACAACATATATTTAAAGCTTACCCTCAAATATCTATTGCCTTTCTAAATATACCAAGGCCTTGCTTCAAAAATTTTTAACCTCATTATTATTTCTTATACCAAGCCATACCTCATCAATTATCTTTTAAAAATATCCTGCAGGGGTGCATGGGAGTCTGGGGTTAGCAGATGCAAACTATTACATTTGGAGCAGATAAGCAAGGAGATCCTGCTGTATAGCAAGGGAACTGTATCTAGTCACTTGTGATGGAACATGATGGAGGATAATGTAAGAAAAAGAATGTCACTTTGCTGCACAGCAGAAGTTTACAGTACATTGTAAATTATAATAGAAAAAAAATTATACCAAAAAAATAATAAATTAAAAAAACAAAAGTAAAAATATCCGTAAATGTATTACTAACAAAGAAATCATTCCTTTTTGTGTATTTGCTAATCTATTTACCACACACGACATATTCTGCAAACCTACTTTTGCTTCACTTAGGTAAATCACTAACACTCAGAAGCCAGAAGCACAGCGACCTCATCTTTAATATAAGATTATTATTAAGTGTTTGAAGATTAAATGCAGTCTCATATTTGAAAATGCTTTGAAACCACAGACACATTTTTATTACTATTACCTTTTCTATTTCCCTTTGTGTAGCTCCTTCCTTTTTCAAACGTTCCTGTTCTACACACTTGGCATTGTAATTTTCCTTGGATTTCTGGAGGGCCTGAGTTATGCTCTGAATGGTTTGAACAGCTTCCAGAGTTCCTGCAACTTCTTCTTTAGTCTGTTTGGTATGAAATGATTCATCAAAATGACAGAACTACCAAGCATTCAAAATCTGACCAGTCAATCCTTTAATAAGAAAAAACTGATACCTTTTTATGTGATTTTACTTGTTCTTCTCCATACTTCTGAACTTCTTTTATTAATTCTTGTAATTTTCTTACAAGATCCAAGTGACAGTTTGCTAATTTCTCTGTAGATGTTTTGAACACATCCCACACTGGTGCAAATGTTCTAAAGAAAAGAAAACATGGGAAGAATTTACTAAAAGGAAAAAAAAAAAAGCTGCAAAATAAAACCAAGGAAAATAATGTCATAATCAGCAATTTTAATTAAGCAAAAGATGAGATTAAAATAAATCACAAATGAAATGGCTGACACTCTGACCTTGATTTTCTTAATCCTTGGCTAATTATTTAAAATATTTTCAGGCAGTTCCCTGTCGTCCTGGCCAGCAGTTAATGAATCCGACTAGGAACCATGAAGTTGCAGGTTCGATCCCTGGCCTTACTCAGTGGGTTAAGGATCTGGCATTGCCATGAGCTGTGGTGTAGGTTGCAGACATGGCTTGGATCCCGCGTTGCTGTGGCTCTGGCATAGGCTGGCAGCTGTAGCTCCGATTAGACCCCTAGCCTGGGAACCTCCATATGCCGCAGGTGCGGTCCTAGAAAAGACAAAATAAATAAATAAATAAAAATTTTAAAAATAAAATATTTTCAGATCCATATACACAGAAATGAGTTAACTCATATTACAGGTCTAGCCATGACCCTCTCTTAATTATATCATGTCATTTACTGAGTTGATCTGGTTATTTAGATTTGTATCAGAAGCCTTTCTAATCATTGTCTATTGCCTAGAACTAACTTATTATCAAATCTCAATTTCAGACTTCTTAATGTTCCATTTAAAATGCTTCATCAAATATAAAGGAGGGAGTTCCCACTGTGGTTCAGGGGGTTAAGAATCCAACTAGTATCCATGAGGATACATGTTCAATCCCTGGCCTCACTCATTGGGTTAAGGATCCAGAGATGCCACAAGCTGCAGTGCAGGTCTTGGATGCAGCATGGATCTGGCAATGCCTGATCTGGCACTGCCATGGCTGTGGCTTAGGCTGGCAGCTGCAGCTCCAATTCGACCCCTAGCCTGAGAACCTCCATATGCCATGCGTGTGGCTCTAAAAAGACAATCAATCAATCAATCAATAAATAAATAAATAAATAAATAAATAAATAAATGTTTATTCTTCAGGAGGAATAAATTGATAAATTGGGAGAATGGGGTTGGCACATGTGCACTGCTATATATAGGGTAGATGACTAACAGGGACCTACTGTACAGCACAGGGAGACCTACTCAATGTTCTGAGCACAGACAGCACAGCTCAATCCTTGGCCTCACTAAGTGGGTTAAGGATCTGGCATTGTCAGAAGCTGCAGTTTAAGTGGCAGATGCGCCTGGAAGCCTGTGTTGCCATGGCTGTGGTATAGGTCAGCACTGCAGCTCTGATTCAACCACTAGCCTAGGAACTCCCATAAGCTACAAGTGCAGCCCTAACCCTAAATAAATAAATAAATAAATAAATAAATAAATAAATAAATAAAACTGCTACAGGAAACTTTGTTTCAGATTTTATCTGCGAACTTCAGCAAACATTAAGAGAATCCCCTTTCTACTATACTTGGTACAGAAGGTACTTTTCTACCACTTTTTCTCAACATCAAGAACTTAACATTTTCAGGAAGTTCAATTACCATCAAGAATTACCACATTATTATAACTTGGATAATACTCAGGATGTCAAAGGTTAGTTTAAACTAAGTCAATAGAGAATGACATAAGGACAATTGTATCTTAGCTTTTCTCAGGTAAGTCCTCAGATATTTTCAACAGCATTTGCTTTACTCTGTGATAAAAACAAAACAAACAGCAACAACGATCACTAAGGCAAGAGGGTAAAGAAAGAAATGTCCCTAATATGTACTCTGTGCCAATTACTGCATTTCCTACCCAGTAGGAAAGCTAACTGACAACAATCATTTTAAGCAATAACAAAAAAGTTCAAAGAAGATAATTAAAATACTTAGGACTATTCTGATTAGATCTTACCTCACACTTTTAAAACCTAATCAGCACTAAATCTGGCAAATAGTTAGATGGAAAATTTCCAGAGGGGAAAAGAACACCTGAAAAGTATCCTAAGGTTTATTTACTCTAAAAGGGAAGTTCAACATAAGATTTCTTTAAATACAGCTTTTTTTGAGGAATTTCAATATTTCTTTTTTTTTTTTTCTTTTGGATTTGTTGTTGTTGTTGTCATCTTTTTAGGGCCATACCCAAGGTATACGGAAGTTCTCAGGCTAGGGGTCAAATCAGAGCTACAGCCACCGGCCTACACCACAGCCACAGCAATGCAGGATCCAAGCCGCATCTGTCACCTACACCACAGCTCATGGCAACACTGGATCCTTAACCCACTGAGCAAGGGAATCAATACACATTAATGTATAATAAATAAGCACTAAGAAAGTAAACTGACAAATCCAAAATATGTTTAAATGCAACAATATACAAAGATTAAATTCAATTTCTTGTCTGAAATGCATCAGTAAACAATAAGGGACAACAATAACACAAAAAATAAAGTACACATTCCAAAGACAGAAATATTATCAGTAAATCTATTATAAGGAAACACCTATTTTTTTTTCTATCTTCTACCTAGTAACTAAAAATAAAGTAAACACTCCTATATTAAAACCATGGCCAAATGGTTTAGAGCTAGCTTCTGTTATTCCAGCTACTTTCTGGACCTTCTACTGTGGTCAATAAAGAAATTATGTTCTAGAAGACACATGTCTACATGGAGGAGTAAGAAACAGGAGGCTGTCAGAAAAGTGAGAAGAGATATAGAAAAAAGAACAAGGTTGTATTGGAGGAAGGAAGGATTGGAGGACAACTGGGAGGAAAAAAAAAAAAATAGCCATCAACTAAAGACTTCATTCTCCTGTAGGTGAAAAAGGTGGTAGTTCTCTAGGCTTCCTTGCTGGTACAGAGCTACAGAAGATCTTCTTGGTTGTGGTTTTAGCATTTATATAAACAGTGTCACCACCCTAAGGATGAAGTAAAAGTCCAACTCCTCTTTATCTGAGCCACAAAATAATAAGACTTTTGTTTAAACTCATTCAACTACACTAGAGAATACTTTCTTAAAAGTCATTCTTAACCAGTTTTTTATATCACAGAGCCATCTGTGAATCTGATAACTGGTATAGACCCTCTTCACCAGAATCATGAAACAATACCTAATCAAAATCTTACATAAAATTTCAGGGGATTCACAGATTCATCAGAGTCTCAGATACAGCAGAATCTTTTACTAAATATCATTGTAAAAAAAATCTTTAGGAGTTCCCAATATGGTCAGCTAACATCCATGAGTATGCGGGTTCAATCCCTAGCCCCATTCAGTGGGTTGAGGATCCAGCATTGCCATGAGCTGCAGTGTAGTTTGAAGATGCAGCTAGGATCCAGTGTTGCTGTGGCAAAGGCAGTTGCCTATGGCTCCAATTCAGTCCCTAGCCTGGGAATTTCCATATGCCGTGGGTGTGGCCCTAAAAACAAAACAAAAAAAGAAACAAAAAAACCACTTTATACATGTTAATCATTTTTAAATCTTAGTTAAAATGTAACATCTCCCCAGTTTTCCCCTGGATGGCCCGGTGGTTAACGAACCAGAACCAACTAGTATCAATGATGACTCAGGTTCAATACCTGGCCTTGCTCAGTGAGTTAAAGATGCAGTGTTGCTATGAGCTGTGGTATAGGTCGCAGATACAGCTCAGATCCCCCATTGCTGTGGCTATGGCATAGGCCAGCAGCTGTAGCTCCAACCCCTAGCCTGGGAACCTCCATATGCTGCGTGTGTGGCCCTAAAAACAAAGACAAAAAATATATATATTAACATCTCCCCAATTTTTAATTAAGTCAGATTAAGTATTCCTTCCAGAGTTGTTATTATGCAAATCATATAATTACGGCTTTCCAGAGTTAGAGTATGACTATAAGCACATCTCATTTTAAATACAGTTATTAATAATATTCATTCACTTTTCAAAGAACACATTTTCTGAGCACATACTTTTAAAAGATTTAAGGATAGTCAATAAAATCATAAGCAACATTTTAATGCATTTTAACCATTTCAGTAATAATTTCAGTGAGCTTTTAAAGATCACTGTTCAACGGAATTTAAATGAAATTACAGAAAACCACAATAATGTGCGTAACACATAACATTTATTTATTTATTTGGTCACTGGTTACATTTATTTCTAAATTCTTTGTTCCTAGTTCATTACTGGCTTGTAAAAGTTTTGTTATAATGTTCGGTTTTGTTTGTTTTTTTTTTTAATGGTTGCACCTCCACATCCCCACTGGAGTTCCTGGGCCAGGGATTGAATCTGAGTCACAACTGTAACCTAAGCCACAGCTGGCGCTGGGCAAGAGGATTGAACCTGTAACTCCACAGCAACCTGAACCACTGTAGTCAGCTTTTTTTTTTTCCTCACCTTGGTACACTACCAATTGAAGCAAAACAACACAACATGCTGCCGCTTCACCCAAAAGTAGTGTTTTCACTCTGCCCTTTCTTGACAGCTCAGTGGGTCATTATTGAAAGCCCCTCTGAGTGCTTTTAGAAAGGGGAACACATAAAATTTATAATCTCAAATTATACTACTGAATGACTGAGTTTAATAAAGGGGGAAAATGTTTCATTTACTTTGCATAAACTGATTTAGCAAGTTCAATTATATTTTCTATCAAGTCAAGAATATATTCATATATAGACATATTTTAAACAAATACATTATATACTATCATATTTATGAACTATTATACCCTTAAGGGGGACCTAAAATTCTCAAGATCTTTGCCTAAATCAACACACTGAAAGAGTTCTTCAAAGAAATCATTAACTCACCCAAGTTGTGAATAATTGCTTGCAGATTTTGCTAGTTTTGTCATTGACCTGGAGTATGCCTCTTCTATTGTAGCTCTGTTAAATCAAATTTCCATATTACAGCTCTTGTTTAATTACCAAACACACAGCAAAAAATATCAAAATACAGTTACAACTATAGAAACAAAAAGACACCTCAAAGTATATACTAAATGGTTTGTGGTCAGGAATTTCTGGCCTATCTTTAAATGCCCTTTGTGCACATCTACTTAAAGAACTAGTCTGGAAGTTCCCGATGTGGCTCAGTGGTTAACGAATCTGACTAGGAACCATGAGGCTGCAGGTTCGATCCCTGCCCTTGCTCAGTGGGTTAAGGATCTGGCGTTGCCGTGAGCTGTGGTGTAGGTCGCAGACACGGCTCAGATCCCAAGTTGCTGTGGCTCTGTCATAGGCCGGAGGCTACAGCTCTAATTAGACCCCTAGCCTGGGAATCTCCATTTGCCGTGGGTGTGGCCCAAGACAAAAAAAAAAAAAAATCTAGTGTGATACAGAACTAAAATAATTTACACCACCAAAAAAAAACTTTAGTGAAGTCACTCTTTAGTACCAATGCTTATGTGAACAGGAAATACAAAAGCACTGCTCCTTGTATTCTCTCTATAAACTAATTCAGTAGGAAAGTCATTTGTGTTATTTACTTGGTATACTTAATATAGTTTTATTATTCTTTAACATTGTAATTTCATTATTATGGATATTTAATAGAACAAGAGATTGATGATAGTCATTTGCACAAAACTAAATACAAATTATTAGCAAGCCTGAGAACCTGGACTTCAGGACTTAATCTGGATTGTGATTAGATCTAAAACAAGTATTTCATGCTAGAATACTGTGTTTTAATATAGCTGCTATTCAGAATACAGAATTTTAGGCTTAAAAAAATTTTTTAAGATTTTTTTAAAAATTTAAATCCAGTGTTGCTGCAAGCTGCAATGTAAGTGACAGATACAGCTTGGATTCCACGTTGCTGTGGCTGTGGCATAGGCCAGGAGCCGCAGCTCCAATTCAAACCCTAGCCTGGGAACGTTCACGTGCCATAGGTGTGGCCCTGAAAAAAAAAAAAAAATTTTTAACCAAAACCATTAAATATGGAATTTTAAAAATTTTCCCATAGGCACATAATATACAAATGAAAAATATGGCACTGTCTTGGCCCTCTTAGTGCTACAAAGGTCCTATCTTATCCTTCCCAAAATTACCCTGTCCCTTCTCAATCTGTGTCACCCTTAACAGTAAAACAATCTGCAACCACCACTACCTTTCACTTACTTTGATAGGTTCAACTAAAATTGTTTTTAATTTCCAAATCTAGATCTGCACACTGCTCTTGCACATCAAAACATCTGTTTAATATCTAAATGCTTCAAACATAACTCCCTATATATCTTAATCGCCTCAGACTCAGAATATCCAAACTAAGCTCATTTCCCCAATCCCAACGGCCCCAAAACCCAGCTCTTTAACAAATAGGAATTAGCACCAGTTAACTGCCTCTCACTGATGGTACTATGCCTTTTATCTGCTCCTTTAACCTTTTCTGTCTTTTTCATATACTGTATTACAATGGTAGTACTTTGATAATTTTTTAAAAGTTAATATAGAAATATCTCAATAAGTAAGTTAACAGCAAGGGAAAAAAATGGTTCAATTTCCAGTAAGAGTAAATTGATACAAAAACCTTCCAATGAGAAAACTAGAAAAGGCTGGAGGGGTGGAGGTGAGGGGTGGTGTGACTAAAAGACATCAGGGAACTAAAGAGGCAGTTAAGAATCAATAGGCCAAGAACCAAAACAAGGATATCCAGAGAAGAGAGTCAGATATGTAGGACAGCTTTTCCCTTGAGGGCATAGAGAAGAGGCAGCTGCGACTGAGAAGTAGAGCAGAGTCTCACAAAGTTAGGGAGACAAAACTAGCTTCAGACTTGCCAAAGGTAAGAAGCATAGGAAATCCCATATCCTTTAATTGAGACTTGAAGAGTAAGGATATAAGGAGTTAAGGATGAGCCACAAGGAGGCAAGCCCTCAAAAATTGCAAATCACATCTTTTCAAACTCTGATATTGGATTCTGCATGGCTGTCTTATACACAATCATAAAACCACTAGGTCCATAAGGAAACAAGACAAAATGAACAACAACAACAACAAAAACAGTGGAAACAAATTAACAATGTTTCAAACAGCTGAGATTATAAAGCTTAGACTTTAGAGTTTATGTATTATGTTCAAGGACCCAAAAGATTAAATCAAGACTTCCACTGGATAGCACTGGGAACTATGTCTAGTCATTTATGATGGAGCATGATAATGTGAGAAAAAAGAATGTATACATGTATGTGTAACTGGGTCACCACACTGTACAGCAGAAAAATAAATAAATAAAAGGTAAAAAAAAAAAAAGAATTTCACTGGAGAACTAGAAATCATTTTTTAAAAGTGGAGGAAGCAGGGGAACTCCCATCGTGGCTCAGTGGTTAATGAACCCCACTAGCATCTGTGAGGACGTGAGTTTGATCCCTGGTCTCTCTCAGTGGGATCCGGCATTGCTGTGAGCTGTGGTGTAGGTTACAGACACAGCTCGGATCCATGTTGCTGTGGCTGTGGTGTAGGCCAGCAGCTGCAGCTCTGATTCAACCCCCAGCCTGGGAACCTCCATATGCTGAGGGTGCAGCCCTAAAAAGACAAAAAAAAGGGGGGGGGGGAACACAGCAAATTTGAAAAAAAAATATATAATCCTGTATCTGAGAAATACAACTCCCAAAATTAATATCTCAATGGATAGGGTTTAACTTCAGATTCAATGAGCAGTGAGAATTAGTAGAGAGAGGTGAGAAGAATCTCTTCTGGAATAAAGCTCAGAGAAACAAAAAAGAATGGAAAACAGAGAAAATAAATAAAAGACAAAGGACAAAGCAAAAAGTCTAACCTATGTGTAAAGAAAGAATGGCTCATAAGAAATATCTGCAAAGATCATGATAGGGAACTTTCCAAAACTGACAAAGGACACCAAACAACAGGTCCAAGTAGCCCAACAAACCCTAAGAGAACCAATAAAAAAATATATACTCTTGGTCACATCATAGTAAAACTGTCAGAAGTCAAAGACGAAAAGAAAAACTTACAAGCAGCTAAACCCTCCCCTCACCAAATACTACCTTGGAAGAAAAAATAATTAGACTGTAGACTGATAGCTAACATTTCAACCGTAGATAAGGCAATAATCTTTCAAGATTTTTTAAACCTAACAAAACACAAAACGGGGAGTTCCCGTCGTGGCGCAGTGGTTAACGAATCCGACTAGGAACCATGAGGTTGTGGGTTTGATCCCTGGCCTTGCTCAGTGGGTTAAGGATCCGGCGTTGCCATGAGCTGTGGTGTAGGTTGCAGTCGTGGCTCGGATCCCGAGTTGCTGTGGCTCTGGCATAGGCCAGTGGCTACAGCTCCGATTCAACCCCTAGCCTGGGAACCTCCATATGCTGCAGGAGCGGCCCAAGAAATAGCAAAAAGACAAAAAAAAGACAAAAAAAAAAAAAAAAAAAAACACAAAACGGTAAAACTCCTAAAAGAGGAGTTCCCATAGTGGCACAGTAGTTAATGACCAGAATAGGAACCATGAGGTTGCAGGTTCAATCCCTGGCCTTGATCAGTGGGTTAAGGATCCGGCATTGCCATGAGCTATGGTGTAGATGGCAGACTCGGCTCAAATCCCTTGTTGCTGTGGTTTCCCTAGCCTGGGAACCTCCATATGCCAAGGGAGCAGCTCTAGAAAAGGCAAAAAGCCAAAAAGCAAAAAAAAAAAAAAAAAAAAAAAAAAAATTCCTGAAAGATAACATAAGAAAAAACTTAGATAACCTTGTAACCTTGGGTGTGGTGATGTCTTTTTAGATACCACACTACAGAAGTGACTTATGAAAGAAATAATTGATGAGCTGGACTCATTAAAATTAAAAACTTCCACTCTGTGAAAGACGAGGTCCAGAAAGTAAGAGGACAAGCCACAAACTGGGAGAAACTATCTGCAAAAGATGCATGAGGAAAAGAAATGTTATCCCAAATATAAACAGAACTCCTAAAATTCAACAATAAGAAAACAACCAACCTGATTAAAAAATGGGCCAAAAAAAAAAAAAAAAATGGGCCAAAGACTTTAAGACACTTCACCAAAGACGACATAAAGATGGCAGATAAGCATATGAAAAGATGTTCCACATCATATGTCATCAGGGAAATGTAAATTAAAGTAAGATACCACTACATACCTACTGGAATGGCCAAAATCAGGAACACTGACAACACCAAATACCAGTGTGGATGTGGAGCAACAGAAATTCTCATTCATTGACGGTGAGAATGCAAAATGATACAGCCACTTTGGGAGACAGTTTGGCAATTTTTACAAAACTAAACATACTCTTACCCTATAATCTAGTAACTGTATTCTTTGCTATCTACTCAAAGGGGTTAAAAACGTATTCCCAACATCTTCTCAGATCCACCTTAGAGTAATGACAGTAAAAACAAAAATAAACAAATGGGACCTAATCAAACTGAAAAGTTTCTGCACAGCAAAGGAAACCCTAAACAAAATGAAAAGACAATCCACAGAATGGGAGAAAATCTTTGCAAATGAATCGACTGACAAGGGATTAATCTCCAAAATTTATAAACACCTTCTGCAGCTCAATGACAAAAAAGCAAACAACCCCATCAAAAAATGGGCAGAAGATCTAAACAGACAATTCTCCAAAGAAGACATATGGATGGCCAAAAAACACATGAACAGATGTTCAACATCACTCATTATTAGAGAAATGCAAATCAAAACTACTGTGAGGTACCACCTTACACCAGCCAGAATGGCAATCATCAAAAAGTCTACGAACAATAAGTGCTGGAGAGGGTGTGGAGAAAAAGGAACCCTAGTACACTGTTGGTGGGATCATAAATTGGTGCAACCACTGTGGAAAACAGTATGGAGATTCCTCAGAAAACTAAAACTACCATTTGATCCAGCAATCCCACTCCTGGGCATCTGTCCAGAGAAAACCATGACTCTAAAAGACACATGTACTCCAATGTTCACTGCAGCACTATATACAATAGCCAAGACATGGAAACAACCTTTATGTCCATCCACAGAGGAGTGGATCAAGAAGATGTGGTACATATACACAACAGAGTATTACTCAGCCATTAAAATGAACGAAATACCAGCATTTTTACCAACATGGATGGACCTAGAAATTATCATGCTGAGTGAAGTCAGTCAGACAATGAGACAACAACATCAAATGCTTTCATTGACATGTGGAATCTGAAAAAAGGACACAATGAACTTCTTTGCAGAACAGATGCTGACTCACAGACTTTGAAAAACTTACTGTTTCCAGAGGACACAATTCGGGGGGTGGGGGAATGCACTGGGGTTGTGGGATGGAACTCCTATAAAACTGGATAGGGATGATCACTGTACAACTATAAATGTAATAAATTCATTGAGTAATAATAAAAAAAACATATTCCCATATCAAAAATCCCAAAGATGTTTATAGTAACTTTATACATAACTGCCAAAACTCAAAAGCAACCAAGATGTCCTCTGGTACACTAATGGATAAATAATTCACATCCAAACAGTGGAATATTATTCAGCATATTACTAAGTGGAAGAAGCCAACGTGAAAATGCTATTACATACTGTATGATTCTAACTACAGTTGACTTTAGAGCAGCACAGGTTTTAACTGTGTGGGTCTACTTATACACAGATTTTTTTCACTAAATACATAATACAGTACTACATGATCTATAGTTGGCAGAATCCGTGGATGCAGAACTTCAGATATGAAGTGCCCACCATAAAGTTATATGAAGCTATTCCACTGCACTGAGGGCTGGCACCCCTAACCCCTGAGCTGTTTAAGGGTCAACTAGATGATATTCTAGAAATGGCAAAACTATGGGGACATTAAAACAGAGCACAGCAGATTCTAAGGCAGTGAAAATACTGTGCATAATATTATAAAGATGGATATGTCATCACACATTTGACCAACCCATAGAATGTACAACACAAAGAGTGAACCCCTGGTAAACCTTGGATTGTGGGTGATGATGATGTAGCAGTAAAGGTTCATCCTCTTTTTTTTTTTTTTTTTCTTTTTAGGTCCATGCTCTAGGCATTTGGAAGATCCCAGGCTAGGGGTTGAATCGGAGCTGCAGCTGCCGGCCTATGCCACAACCACAGTAACGCCAGATCCAAGCCATGTCTGCAACTTACACTGCAGCTCACAGCAACGCCAGATCCTTAACCCATTGAGCAAGACCAGGGATCGAACCCACATCCTCATGAATACTTGTCAGGTTCTCAACCTACTGAATCATAATGGGAATTCCTGTAGGCTCATCCCTGGTTTTTAAAAAAGTACTATTCTAGTGAGCAATGTTAATAATGGGGGAGGCTAAGCATGTCGGGGAGGGGGGCAGAGGAAATATGGGAAATCTCTATATCTTCCTGTCAATTTTGTTGTAAATCTAAAACTGCTCTTAAAAAATGACTTTAAAAAATCTACCACCTAGGGAGTTCTCTGGTGGCTCAGTGGGTTAAGGTTCTCACTATTGTGACTCAGGTCACTGCTGTGGTACAGGTCCAAGCCCAGGCCCAGGAACTTCTGCATGGTGTGAGTATGGGGGGAAAAAAAATCTACTAACTAGAATTCTATACCAGCAACCCAGCAAAAATATAAATGAAAATAAACCCCTACTAAGACAGCAGACCTAGGTGATGAGCATTAATGGATACAAACATCGCACAAGATATATAGCCAGATATTTTATGCCACCAATGCAAGTACATACCACCACCAATGAAGTATTCTTGTCAAAATTTTGAACTGAATTTGATCTAATGGCTAGACTCAAATGACAGTTTATAGGAAATAAAGGGGTAAAGGAAATGTTATATAAAATTCTACATAGGCAATTAGCATGTTCCAGGATATGGGATCCTCTATAGAATAATTTGGTTTCTTTCAAAAAAAAAAAAAGTTAAGGAAAGAGTGGAGAGAATTACAAATTAAGAGACTCAAAAACCACATCAGTCAGGGAGTTTCCATTGTGGCTCAGTGGGTTAAGAACCCAACATAGTATCTGTGAGGATTGGGTTCAATCCCTGGCCTTGCTCAGGGGGTGAAGGGTCCAGCATTGCCAAAAGCTGTGGCGCAGGTCACAGATGCAGCTCAGATCCAGCATGGCTGTGGCTGTGATGAAGGCCTCAGCTGCAGCTCAGATTTGCCCCCTAGCCCCAGAACTTCCACATGCCACAGGTGCAGACATAAAAACAAACAAACAAAAAGAATCTGACTATAGTGGCTCAGGTCACTGCAGAGGTTCCAGTTCAATCTGCAGCCCAGCACAGTTGGTTAAAGGATCTGGCATTGCTGCAGCTGCAGCACAGGTTGCAAATGCAGCTTGAATTCAAGCCCTGGCCCAGGAACTTCCATATGCAGCAGGTGCAGCCATAAAATAAAATTAAAAAACAACAATAAAACTTTAAATTTCCATAGTACAAGGGGTGGGGGGATGCGATGGGGTTGTGGATGGAAATCCTATAAAATTGGATTGGGATGATCATTGTACAACTATAAATGTAATAAATTCATTCAGTAATAAAAAAATAAAATGAAATAATAAATTTCTATAGTAAAAAGTGACACACACACAAATGGCATACAAAGCATATAAGTCAGGAGATGTTGTTCTCAGGTTCTTATGCAACAAATATAAGAAATTAATAGTCAAGGAAGAATGTTATAATATCTAGGATAACCACTAAAAGAACGAGGATATTATTCCTAAGGTGATAGAAGAAAAAATATTTAATAGAATAAAAAAATATTTAAGGCTGAAAGGCAAGAAAGAGAAAGACAAAAGATAAAACAAGCAGAATAGGAAAAAAAAAAAAAGGAATTCCCATTGTGGCTTAATAGGTTAAGACCCAACTAGTATTCATGAGGTCACAGGGTCAATCCCTGGCCTCCATCAGTGGGTTAAGGAATTGGCATGGCCGCAAGCTGTGGTATAGGTTACAGATGTGGCTTGGATCCTGAGTTGCTGTGGCTGTAATGTAGGCCAGCAGCTGCAGCTCCAATTCAACCCCTAGCCTGGGAACTTCCATATGCTGCAGGGGCAGCCATAAAAAGAAGAAAAACAGAAACAAAACAAAAAATTGGCGTTCCCTGGTGGCCTAGCAGTAAAGGATCCAGTGATGTCACTGCTGTGGTACAGGTTGGATGCCTAGCCCAGCAATTTCTGCGTTCCATGAATGAGGCAAAAAAAAAAAAAAAAAAACCTAAAATAGAAGAGGTGTTGGGAAGCTGCAACACAATCAGCCAAATCTGGCCAATTGTTTGTTTTCCTAAAGGACATTTATTAGAACATATCCATGCTTATTTACCTACATGTTGGCTATGGCTGCTTTTGTACTAAAAAGAACAGAGCTGAATAGCTGTAACAGAGACCAGATAAGACATAACGCCTTATGTATATACTTTCTGGACCTTTACACAAAAAGTTTGACAACCTCTGACACAAGAGATTTGAACCCCAATACATATACTGTATGTAAAAGACCAAATGTTCCAATAAAGAACAAAGATTTTGTGAGGAGTTCCCATTGTGGCTCAGTGGTTAACGAATCCGACTAGGAACCATGAGGTTGCAGGTTCGATCCCTGGCCTTGCTCAGTGGGTTAAGGAGCCGGCACTGCAATGAGCTATGGTGTAGTTCACAGACGAGGCTCGGATCCCGAGTTGCTGTGGCTCTAGTGTAGGCCAGCAGCTACAGCTCCAATTAGACCCCTAACCTGGGAACCTCTTATATGCTGAGGGAGCAGCTCTACAAAAGACAAAAAAAAAAAAAGAACAAAGATTGTGAAAATGGCTTTAAAAATGAGAGAGAAACGTCTAAACCACAGACAGAGCTAAGAAAAAAAAATACAAGTGCAAACACTACCCAAAACCAAATTGATAACACTTTAAAAACAACAGTAAGAAAACTATGGAGTTCCTGTTGTGGTGCAGTGGGTTACAAACCCAATTAGTATCCATGTGGATGCAGGTTTGATGCCTGACCTCGCTCAGTGGGTTAAGGACCTGACATTGCCATATGCTACAGTGTAGGTTGCAAACACAGCTCAGATCCTGTGTTGCTGTGGATGTGGCATATGCTCGCAGCTGCAGCTCTTATTTGACCCCTAGCCTAGGATGCTCCCATATGTTTCGGGTGTGGTCCTAAAAAAAAAATTCAAAACACTGAAATGAAACAGAGTATGTTCTCTAACCATGACGCAATTAAGCTTGAAATCAATAGGAAAAATATACCTTTGAAAATCAACACATGTTTGGAAATAAAGAAATATACTTCTAAATAACCCAGGGAGGCAAAAGAGAAAATAAAAACCAAACTTTAAAAATATATTCAAACAGGAGTTCCCATCGTGGCACAGTGGTTAATGAATCCGATTAGGAACCATGAGGTTGTGGGTTCGATCCCTGGCCTTGCTCAGTGGGTTAAGGATCCAGCATTGCTATGAGCTGTGGTGTAGGTCACAGACGTAGCTCGGATCCCACGTTGCTGTGGCTGTGGCATAGGCTGGCAGCTACTGCTCCAATTAGACCCCTAGCCTAGGAACTTCCACATGCCGAGGGAAGAGGCCCTAGAAAAGGCAAAAAGACAAAAAAATATATATATATAAATATATATATACATATATGTATATATTTAAACAAAGTATAATAAAAATCTTATGTCTCAAAACTACAGGGGTGCAACAAAAGCAACGCTTAAGGGAAATTCATAGTTAAATGAATATATCAGAAAAGAAAAAAGGGGGAGTTCCCGCTGTGGTTCAGTGGAAATGAACCCAACTAGTATCCATGAGGATGCAGGTTCAATCCCTGATCTCACTAGGTGCAGCGGGTTAAGGATCTGGCATTGCCAGGAGCTGTGGTGTAGGTAACAGACGTGGCTTGGATCCCACATTTCTGTGCCTGTGGTGTAGGCCAGCAGCTACAGCTCGGATTCGACCCCTAGCCTGGGAAATTCCATATGCCGCAGGTGCAGCCCTAAAAAGCAAAAGAAAATAAAAAAGGTTGAAAATCATTAAGAATCCATCCCAAAAAAATTTAGAATAATAACAGCATATTGAACCCAAAATTGAAGGAAATAAACAATAGAAGTTAATGAAATAGAAAATAAGTATACAAAAAAAAAATCGATAAAGTCAATAATTGGCTCTTTGTAAAAACTATTAAACCAACAAACATCAAATGAGACTGATCACAAAAAAAAAGGAAGAAGGCAAAAATAACCAATGTCAGGAATAAAAAGTCAGACTTCAGCACAGATCCTGCGTAGACATTTTTAAAAGTTCATTAAAGGATATTAAGAATAATTCTTTGCCAATAAATTTGAAAATTCAGAAGAAATGAGAAAACTCCTTAAAATATAACTTATCAAACACACAAAAGAACTACAATACCTATAGTCCTTAATTATTAAAGAAATTAAATACATGATTTAAAAACTTCCTACAAAGACAATTTCAAACCCAGGTGGCTTTACCAGCAAATTCTATTAAACACACAAGAATTGTGTTTCTGTGTGAAACAAAAAGGAATTTTACACTTAAATTATCAGAATAAACAAGAATTGCCAGGCTTCTAGACAAAGTCAATATATAAAAATCAAGTGTGTTTACATGAACTTGCACATGTAACTGAAAAACTTCTTTTATCCTGAATATATAAAGAATTCCTTTGTTTTTAAAAAGGAGGAATAAAAATAGGCAAAAGGTGAAAAGGTATTTCACAGAAGAGAAGATATAAATGGCCAATAAACATATGACAGTATGTTCAATCATTATTTATCAGGGAAATACAAGATAAAACCACAATGAAATACTGCTACTTATCAGAATGGCTCAAATTAAAGGACAAACAAAACCAAATGTTGCTGAGGATATGGAGCACCTGGTACTCTCCAACAAGGCTGCTCCTGGCATAAACTGGTACAACCACCTTAGAAAACTCTTTGGCATTATCCACTAGAGTTGAACATACACAAACTCTAAAACCTAGCAATTCTGCAGGGTAAATAATATATATATGTGTATATGTGTACTGAGACGTGTACAAATATGGTCAAGGCAATATTATTTGTAGTTGCAAAGAAATGGAAACACTGAAATGTCCATCAACAGTAGTAGATAAATACAGTTGGTATATTTATATAATTAATATTAAATAACATTGTAAATAAATTATACTAAACACAATAAAAATGAATCTCACAACAGTGCTGAGTAATAGGAATTAGGCAAAATACACGCTATATGATTAAATTGATGTACTCAATACAAAGTTCAAAAAATAAGTACAACTTCCTCTGACAGAGGAATAAACAAATTACAGTATTACCATAAATGGAATCTACTCAACAGCAAAAGGAATGAACTGTTGATACATGCAACAACATGGAACAATCTCAAAATCATGATACTGAGTGAAAGCACCAGATAATTGAATGAAAGCATCAGACAATGGAGTATAGCCTATATGACTCCATTTACATAAAATTCTAGAAACTGCAAACTAACATGTCACAAGCAAATGAGTGGCTGCTTAAGGATGGAGAAGAGGGACACAGGAATGAATTACAAAGGAGAGATGAATATGTTCTCTTTCATACGGTGGTCATGGTTTCATGAGTGTATGCATATGTCAAAATTATCAAGCTGTACACTTTAAATATGTGCAATACATTGAATGTCAAGTATAACTTCAATAAAGCTGTGGGAAGGAAGAAAGGAAGAGAGGGAGGAAAGAAAGAATGAAGAAGGGGAGGAGAAAGGAAGGGAGCATAAAAGTGGAGAGGAGAGGATGAGGTATGAGAGAAAAAAATCTGAATGACTAATACAGGAAGTTTTAACCTTTCTGGATCCCATTTTCTTATCTATAAAACAGAACTTAGAGTTTTGACAGTTCAATGAAATAAAGTATGCAAAGTCTTTGGTGTATGGCATATGTTTATGCGCCTATTTTTTCTTCCTTTCTCATTCACTCCTTCAAGAAATATGAGTATCCAACTGTGCCAGGTTCTGTGTTAGGCAGTGGGATACAAGAGAATATAATATACTGCTCCTCTTAAAGGGGAACATATAAATAGAGAACAAAAATGAACAATTATAACATTTTACAATATTACAAAGAGATCTATGATGCTGAAAGAGATTATTATAGAGATTAGGAAAGGCATCCCTGAAGAAGTGACTACACTGCTGACTTCTAAAAGGTAAGCAGGCGTTAATTAGGTAAAGACAGGAATAAGCACGTATAAAACCTGAAATGAAGAAAGCCTGTCAATAAAACAGTCAATGTCTCTGGAGAGAAAAAAGGAGTCTGAATAGAGACAAGTCCGGTATGAGCTAAAGTTTGAAAGGCAATTTGGGGTCAGACTATGCAGGCCTGTCGTAGGAGCAATGGGAAGCCTTTGAAATGGTTTAAACAGGGAGGAGTCACTAACTGATCTGTAGTTTAGAAAACAAAAAACAAAACCTCCGATTACAGTACAGAGACTAAGTTGCAAGAGAACAAGAATGAATGGAGATAGACCAGTTAGGAGATGCTGCTGCAGTTCAGGCAACAACAATAATAGCTTGAACCAGCACAGTGAAGTCAGAAATTCATTCTATCAAAAAATCTTTACTGAAGGCCTGTTAAGGGCCAAGCTATATCCTAAGTGCAGGAAAAAGAGCAATAAGCAAAAATGACCAAAAAATTCTTGCCCTCATTGGCTCCGTATTCTAGTGGGGAGAGATAAATAAATAAATAAGCAAAATATCACTTATATCAGATGGCTGTTAAGTGCTATGAAGAAAAATGAAGTAGAGAAGGAGTGGAAGAAGTTGTTGTCTCACTGCCCACAGAATCATCAAGGGATTAGATTCTGGGCAAAGAAGGGATGACCCAGGAGCCCTGGACTTATATAGTACCCGACATCAATAGGGCTAAAAGGCATAATGACAACTGCCTTGTTGGTCTCAAGGTAGATAATTATAGTAGTGATGTAAGTGTTGAGGGAGAAGGAGGCTTAGGGGACGTGCCAGGAGATGCAGAGTTCTGGAGTCTACCCTTTTACTCTTTTCAGTGATGAAAAGTAAGCCAGTGAGGGGCAGCTTTATCCATAGTACTTAGGCCTTATGGACCCCTTTTAAATTCCAGTAGAAAGATGGCAGCCAAAGAGAACTGGTCTAACATGGAATAGTTTGTTCCCCAATTCCTATCAGTTGATTAAAAAAACTCCATGAAAGCAAAAGTATCCTTACCATATTCCAAAATCCAAACAAGTTCCTGGCACACAGCAGACACAGGATATACATTGTTGAAGGAATATATGAATGAAATATTGTGTCTAAAGGCAAAGTATCCCTATATTATCAAGGTAAAGATTTTAAATGTGTTCACACAAAAGTTACCAAGTGGGACCAGCCACAAAATAACTTTACTCAAACCAAATTACACTGATTGTTAATAGTTTTTAATTGACTTTATAAGAGGCTTAAAGAAAATTATGTTTCATAAATTTGGACAATTTAAAAACATATACTTAGGATATTTTTAAATAAAAACAAAAAAATAACAGTCACAATAATACATAATTAAAAATTTAATCTTAAAATTATTTTAGTATGCTTGTTCAGTGACATTTTGTTTAGCAACATGGTAATATTTTATCCTACAAAATTCCTCTGTTTTTCTACTGTATCACCTTGCTAGAACATTCAATGAAAAATATATAGCTAATATTTTCAAGCAGTGATTTGCAAACCAGGAGTTTATCAATGACGTTGAGAGCCACTGTTCAGCCCTCAGCGTGTTGATGACAGAGAACCACTACTTTAAAGTATAACACTCTATTACTCTAATACTTGTATGAAATGTACTTGATTGCTTTTATCCAAATTCAACCAAAATTTTCTCAATTATTTATATTCTGAAATTTCTCTTGATAATGAATTGTTAAGTGACTTAGGAAAAAATACATACCTTTCTCTTACAAAATCTGCTAGTTCTTTTGTCGATATCTGTCCATATTTCATATTATGGTAAAGGACATCAAAGCCACTATTTTTTTCCCCCTAAAATTTAAAAAGATTTTTAGTTTAACAAAAAAAGAGATCAAAATGATTTAGGAATAAATAACATACTCAAGTGAGCTGTTTTTCCTTAATTTAACTACTGTTGCTTACTGTATAACTTTAAACTTTATCAAAGGAATACTGTATGATTTGATAAAGTTTACAACATACTGCATACACATATACACACAACACACACAAGGGCATACACTATAATCACCCATAAGGATATATTAACAAAACTCATCTGGAATTTTAAGAAGTAAATGTAGCATAATTTAGAAAACATAAACATGGACCTCTTAAAATACATTACCAAATTCCACATCAATTCTTTAAAACTGCATTGAGGGATTATAATTACTTAACTCAGAATCAGTACTTTAAAAAAACTAAATCTTGGAGCTCCCTGGTGGCTCAAGAGGTCAGAGATATAGCGTTGTCACTGCTGTGGCTCAAGTTAGATTCTTGGCCTGGGACGTTCTGCATGCTGCAGGCAAAGCCAAAAAAACCTAAATCTTGACTTCTAAATCAAGACAGCATGTTACTAATTACATAAGCACTGAATAACCCAGAACACCTTATGATCCTAATTAAATCTTTCAGTATGTGAGAAAGGAGATAAAATTTTAATAGAAGAACAGTAAAACTCTTATTGGCTAGTGTGGGAAATTAACAGAACCAGACCACTTTCCCAACCCTAGAAAATCCTAATGCCATTTAATCCAATAAAAGCTAAATTAGCAAGTCATAGAAATATCAAACTTTAGAAATATTTCTTAAAATATTAGAAATACCAAAAACATTAGAAATATCAAGTTTACAAATGAAATGAAAGACTTTCATTAGTTTACTTATAAACTAAGCTTAAAATCTCTTCACAGTTAGCAGGTTTTATTTTTCTCCAGTGAAAATAATGAAGAACTGAATATATTTGTCGGAAATAGAAAGCATGCTGTAAGCAAGTATTATGCAATCTAATACTTAATTTTCCATAGTCCACCAAAAAGAGGAAACAGAAAACAGGAAGTCTGGCTATGCTGAAGCAATCCCTAATAAGCTTGAAAGCTAATACCACCAGGAGTTAAATTTGTATATACACAATAAATTAAAACATATTTGTAATGAGATAATATAAATAATACCCTTAGCATTTTGAACATCCATTTCCATTTATCAAGAATATAACACAAAGCTACAGTCTCTTTTAAATAAACACATTAATTTGGCCTCCAAAATTTTTTTTATTTTTCTTTTTTTTTTCCTTTTAGGGCCGCAGCTGCAACACAGGGAAGTTCCCAGGCTAGGGGTTAAATCAGAGCTGCAGCTGCTGGTCTACGCCACAGCCACACCGGATCTGAGCTGACCTATACTGTAGGCTTGTGGCAACACTAGAACTCTAACCCACTGAGAGAGGCCAGGGATTGAACCAGCATCCTAACGGACACTATGTCAGGGTCTTAACCCGCTGAGCCACAATGGCAACTCCAATTTTTCATGTTTAAGATAGTTTTTTTCATGCACATTTATTTCAGCCAAAAAAAATATTCTCTGAGCATTTATCAGGCCCGAATCCTCCAACAGATTCATTCCATTTTTTGGATATACTACAGAAACTACAAATAATTAAAGTATCCACCAACTCACATAAAACAATTATGAATCCTGAACAAAAATAAATCTGAAATCTAAAACCACAAAATCCAAAGTCTGGAGCGCTCTCTCAGGCCCCGAAGTTCTCCCCTGACACCTACCAGTTTCATTTGCACATAATTCTAACAAAGTCAGGTTACCTGTGTTCCCAAAGTGATCTATGCATATTCATTACACATATTCAAATTAGAAATGAGGGGTAGTGAGGGCTACTCAGACAGACACATAGACTATTAGAGGAAATAATATATATATATATTTTTTTTGGTCATGTCCACAGCATGCAGAAGTTCCGGGGCCAGGGATCTACCCTGCACCACAGTTGTAACCTGAACCACAGCAGTGACAACATTGGATCCTTAACCTGCTGAGCTACAAGGGAACTCCAAAAAAATCTCTCTTAAGGTGACAAGAAAACTTGGAAACAATCTAGTAACTGTGGCAATAAGGTCCAGACCATTTCATTTCACTGTTATAGTACTATAAACATTAAGGAATCAAGAAAAGGTTACATTACATTCAGAAATCTGGGTTATTAAAAAGTCCTTGAAAAAGTAAGCTCTTTATTTGGGAAGCTCAGATATATAAACAGCATATTACTTAAAATTCTCAGTAGAGAGAATAAGGTTTATTAATTTGTTTACCATTCAATATAACAACATTACTACAGTATCAATAATATAATATCCCTTATGAACAGTACTAGCTATTCCATTCCTCAGGTCTTCACTTGGTAAGAAAATAAAAACTCATCTTAATAAGGATATGATGCAGAAAAAGCTAGCTTCGAGAGGCACTGACAGCTAAACATAAACACCCTGCATGATTACAAATCCGTTTGTCATTTCTTCCTATATTTGAGTACTCATTAATTTACTGAGTTCTAAAAAAAATGTAGTAAATCTTACTCAAGGCACTATTTTCTTTTCTTTTTTTTTTTTTTTTTTTTTGCCTTTTCTAGGGCCACTCCCGAGGCAAAGGGAGGTTCCCAGGCTAGGGGTCTAATCGGAGCTGTAGCCACCAGTCTACACCAGAGCCACAGCAACGCAGGATCCAAGCAGCGTCTGCAACCTACACCACAGCTCACGGCAACACCAGATCCTTAACCCACTGAGCAAGGCCAGGGATCGAACCTGCAACCTCATGGTTCCTAGTCGGATTCATTAACCACTGAGCCATGACGGCAACTCCTAGGCACTATTTTCTTAAACAATTTCACAAACCTATTAACATAAATATTCACTGATCATTAACTTTTCCTTTGGCACGAACAAAGCAAATTTTTTTTTTTTTTTTTTTTTTTTGCGTTTAAGGGCTGCACCTGCGACATATGAAAGTTACCAGGCTAGGGGTCGAATCAGAGCTACAGCTGCTGGCCTATGCCACAGCCATGCCAGATCTGAGCTGAGTCTGCAACCCACACCACAGCCTACAGCAACATCAGATCCTTAACCCACTGAGCAAGGCCAGGGATGGAACCCGCAACCTGATGGTTCCAGTGGGATTCGTTTCCACTGTGCCACAACAGGAACTCCTACACAAAAATTTTAACACTTCAAATAGCTTTCTCACCACAAACACACACACACCACACTCACACAAATACACATGTATCTTTAAAAAAAAAAAAACAGGAAACTTCAGGAGTTCCTGTTGTGGCTCAGTGGGTTAAGAACCCAACCAGTATCCATGATGATGCGGGTTCAATCCCTGGCCTCACTCAGTGTGTTAAAGATCCAGCACTGACACAAGCTGTAACATAGGTCACAGATGCAGCTCAGATCCTGCATTGCTGTGGCTGTGGCACAGGCCAGCAACTTCAGCTCCAATTCGACCCCTAGCCTGAGAATTTCCATATGCCATTAAGCGCAGCCCTAAAAAACAAAAAACAAAAAAACTTCAGAAGTTCCCATCGTGGCGCAGTGGAAACAAATCTGACTGGGAACCATGAGGTTGTGGGTTCAATCTCTGCCTTTGCTCAGTGGGTTAAGGATCTGGCATTGCCGTGGCTGTGGCATACGTAGGCCGGCAGTTCTAGCTCCAATTAGACCCCCAGCCTGGGAACCTCCATATGCTGTGGATACGGCCCTCAAAAGACAAAAGACAAAAGACAAAAAAAAAAAAAAGAAAAACCTTCAAAGTCAATGTGCCTAACAAAGAACTCAGGTCTACTATCACCTTATCAAAAATTTACATTATAGCTCTTAATAAGACATGGCAGAAAAAAAAAAAAAACCTGCAGTAAATTTTTAAGTATTGATTTAAAAATCTTCCCAGAAATACATACTATTGGTGAGGAAAAAGGATGCAAAATTATTCGTAAAAGCCAAAAATAATCTAATAATGGAAACAACCTAAATGTTGCAAACTGGTGAGGTAGATCCACAGAATAGAATACAAATTAACAATAAAAGGAACACTGACACATATGACTTCACAGATTAACCTCATAAACACTTTACTAAGTGAAAGAAACCAGACACAAGATACCATATTTGTATGATTTCATTTATATGAAATGTTCAGAAGAGGCAAATCTATAGAGAGAGAAAATGGATTAGTGGCTGCCTAAAGCTGAGGGTATAAAAGAGCATTAACTGTAAATGGGCAAAAGGGACCTAATTACTGGGAGGATGAAGACTGAGGATGGCTGCACCACTCAGTAAATTTATTAAAAATTAATGAACTGTACACCTAAATTGGATAGATTTTATGACATATCAAATTTGCTTCAATAAAGTTTTTTTTAAAAAGACACAAAAAAATAAAAATAAAAAAATAAGACACAAGGTGTAAAACAGTACATGTAGAATTTCATTTGCATTGAAAAAAAATGCTGCATGTATGCATATAAAAGGAATCTGAAGGCAGATACAATAAACTATTAACAGCAAATTATTTCTGGAAAGTGGACTAATGAACATAGATTAACTTTCTAATAAATTTAATAATAAATAAGTCTTTAATAAAGAAATAATAGAATTAAAAGCTATTGAAAGAAATAATAGAATTAAAAGCTATTGTGATGAGCAGTTTTAAATGCAATTTTCTCCTAAATACACAATTATTGATATAAAATCTTGACTATTAATGGTTAGTTTTTTCTTCTCAAATTTTTATTCTTTTTTAGGTAACAATTTTATTGAGATAAAATTCACACACCATACAATTTTCTCATTTAAAGTACACAATGCAAAAAATGTTAGGATATTTACAGACTTGTGTCACCATCACCACAATCAATTTTAGAACACCAAAAGAAACCCAAACCCAAATAGCTAAATTTTAAGAGTAGGTATTTACTCATCAGTGATGAGCTGATTTTCAACTGGCTTATGCATTAATTTAATCAACACTTAAGAAAATATATACATTCACAAAAAAATCTGTACACTAATGTTTATGGCAGCATTATTCATAACAAGCAAAAGGTAGAAACAACCCAAAAGTCTATCAACTAACAAATGCATAAGCAATGTGATACACCCACGGTATATTATTAGAATATTATTCAGCCATAAAAGAAATGAAGTATTGACACATGCTGTAACACTGATGAAACCTGAAGGCATTATGCTAATATAAAGAATGCCAGTCACAAAAAAAATCGCTACATGATTCCATACTTATTCAAGTCCAGAACAGGGAAATCTACAGAAACAGAAAGTAGATTAGTGGGTTACTTAAGATGGAGTTGGGGGAGACAGGGTGTTAAAAGGTAAGAGGTTTCTTTTTGAGGTAGTAATGAAATCTTTGAGGTAACTTAAAATTTACTGTGATGATGGTTGCACATATATTAGCATTACCAAAACCAGTGAATTGTACACTTTAAACAATGAACTGTATGGTACACAAAATAAACTTCAATAAAGTCAAAAAAGTTAAGTAAATAATATATTTACCCTTTTTAATTAATAAATTCTAGTAACGAGTTTCTGCTGTGGCTCAGTGGTAACAAACTAGTATCCATGAGGACTCAGGTTCAATCCCTGGCCTCACCCAGTAGATTAAGGATCTGGTGTAGGTTGCAGATGCAGCCCGGATCCCACGTTCTGTAGCTGTGGCATAGGCTGGCAGCTGCAGCTCTGATTGGACCCCTAGCCTGGGAACTTCCATATGACATAGATGCAGCCCCAACTTATAAATAAATAAATAAATTCTAATAGGGAATTTTCAGTATCAACTACAAAAACAGCTACTAAACCAATGTTGATCCACAGACAATTACAGTGAAGGTTTACACTAAGATTGGATCTTTTCTCTGCCAATCTCAAGGCACTTTGCAAAGGGGTACCCCTGAATGTGACCTGAGGTAAATAAAATAGTTATAATTCAATATAAAAAGGTGTAAAGATATTTGTAATAATTCCTAATATGAAGTGGGGAAAAAAAAAAAACTTTCATTTCATCATCTTTTAAAGATGTGAGTCCACAGAGCTGCAGTTGTGGCTCAGCAGTAGTGAATTCAACTAGTATCCATGTGAATGCAGGTGCAATCCCTGGCCTCACTCAGTGGGTTAAGGACCCAGCATTGCTGTGAGTTGTGGTACAGGCTGCAGATGGAGCTCAGATCCCACACCGCTATGGCTGTGGCACAGGTAGGTAGCTGCATCTCTGATTCAACCCCTAGCCTAGGAACTTACATATTCTGACGGTGCGGCCCTAAAAAAAAAAAAAAAGGATCTAAGTGCAGAACCATACAGGTCCTTTAAGAGAACACAAACTTAATACCTATCATTTTCTCTATCCACTTTAACTGAAGTAAAATGACCACAATTAATAGTTTAATGTATATCAGTCCAGATTCTTTTTTGCATACTTAAGAAATGTTACTTTTTTTTTTTTTTTTTTTTTTTTTTTTGTCTCTTTGCCATTTCTAGGGCTGCTTCTGCAGCATATGGAGGTTCCCAGGCTAGGGGTCTAATTGGAGCTGTAGCCACCAGCCTACACTAGGGCCACAGCAACGAGGGATCCGAGCCTCATCTGCAACCTACACCACAGCTCACGGCAACGCTGGATCCTTAACCCACTGAGCAACGCCAGGGATTGAACCCGCAACCTCATGGTTCCTAGTCGGATTTGTTAACCACTGAGCCACGACGGGAACTCCAGAAATGTTACTTTTTAATATGAAAATGGGATCATGTTATGCACACTGTTTTACACCTAAATTATCAACTAAACTGAAATTCAGCTGAAAAGATAACCAAGTTATAAGTAAGGTCACCAAGTCACTGAAAATGTTCAGTTTTTTCTGGTCTAATATAGTCTGTGAGACATCCTTGAAATTTCAAGTTAAAAAGTTTAAGTAAGTCATCAAATTTATTTTGGCAACTCAAAAACATCTTTTTCTGGTTGATCTTATAACTTCATATTTTAAAAAATTGTAATAGCTTTAAAATATAATCAAAGTACAATTATTTCCACTTGAAAAAATGCTATGTAATTCCTATTTTAATGAAAATAGAACTGTTAACATAACTGGGTTTTTAAGAGCCACAAAAAGTAATAGTGGAAAAGAACAAAGCTATAAATCCCATAGATTTTAATTAATGCTTTGAAACTTTTCCCTCGAAAAACTTTCAAGAGTAAATTAAACACTAAAATTAAGAACCTGGACAATCTTCACTTTTGATGAGTCAAAGAAATAGAAGATAGGCAAGATTAAGAGTGAATACTGTATAATTGGGGTATTAATTAAAAGTTGATTTTCCCTAGTTTCCTTTTTAATTTAAAAAAACAAAAAAACCCTTTTTGGGGAAGGGGAAGCGAAGAATCAGGAGGTAATGTCATGTGAACAGCAATAACATGCCTAACCTTCCTCTCAACTCTAAACTGCCTCAAAAATAAACATCATAGTTCCTACCCCTCAACATTTTCCTTTTACTCTAGCTCTTATTGACATTTATTAGACAACCTTGGACAAGTCATTACAAAATATAACATTAATATGTGTTTTATATAGTCTCACTTTAACCTGCCTTCTCTGAAAAACATGATAAAACATTTAATTAATTCTGAAGTTATCTTTTGGCTTTGAGGAAAGGCCCATCTAGAGAAAAATCTTCTACACACATTTAATAGAAATTCAACTAATGTGCAACGACAGCCCTCGGAGCCATTTATGTCTTGAAAACTGCTAGGAAGAATAAAATACATGCATGTAATTTCTCTATAGGTAAAGAAGACATTCAAGCATAAGTTATAGTCTCTTCGATCAACATTCTCTTTATGCATTGAAATTTTCACACAAGTTCACTAAAACTATTTTGCAGAGTTCTTTGCAAGATATTGCACAGGCAGAAAACAGTCATTAAGATGTAGAATGATGAGTTCCCTTTGTGGCCTAACAGGTTAAGGACCCAACATTGCCTTTTTTTTTTTTTTTTTTTTTTTTTGCTTTTTAGGTCTGCACTAGCAGCAGGTGGAGGTTCTCAGGCTAGGGGTAGAAACAGAGCTACAGCTGCAGGCCGACACCACAGCCACGGCAAAGGGGGATCAGAGCCACATCTGCGACCTACACACAGCTCAAGGCAATGCCAGATTCTTAACCCACCGAGCAAGGCCAGGGATCAAACCTGCAACCTCATGGTTCCTAGTCGGATTGATTTCCACTGCACCACGACGGGAACTCCTCCAACACTGTCTCTATGAGGATTCAGTTTAATCCCTGGCCTTGCTCAGTGGGTTGAGGATCCCGCACTACTGCAAGCTGCAGCGTAGGACTCAGATGCGGCTCTGATCCAGTGTTGCCATGGCTGTGGCATCGGCCATAGCTGCAGTCCGATTTGATCCCTAGCCTGGGAACTTCCATATGCAGCAGGTATAGCCATTAAAAGATTATTTTTTTAAGTGTAGAATGAGTACTACTCTGCAGTCAGAACTACTTGGTATAGGCACAAAAATTACTTAAACACATTTGTTGACTGACTGAAGGAAATAAATCTTATTACTTTAAAAAAATTTTCTCACCTCTCAAATAACCTCCCTAATCTTTTAAATTATAATTCAGCTCTTTCATTTAATTAAATCCTTCAATCCATCTAAAAAGATACTACATGGATATACAACAAAAGTGGCAGAAGCAAATAGTTTTGAGCTAATTTTTTATTGTTTTATTTTTTAAATTTTCTGTAGTACTCTGTAAATAAATGTAACTTTCATTACTTTCACAATGAAAAATAAAACAATTTCACCTTTCTCAAAAGCTTTTCAATCTATACTTAGAAAGACAGCAAGGCTACCTTCTTAATCTGGCATTTTGTTCACATTAATACTTATAATTCATAAATCAAAAAATCAAAAACAAAAAGTAACCTAAATGTCCAAAAGAGAAATGCTAAAAAAAAGTACATCCTATCCATTTCATGAAAACCCACAGAGTCACCGAAAGTATTTTAAAAATACACTTAATCAAATGAGGAAAAGGCCTGGTGTTAATTAACATCACTTGAAAACACCAAAATACAGAACTGTATAGTAGAACCTGTTTTGAATTTAATATTTCCAAAGAAAATCTTAGAGGACAGAGGGAAAGGCTACAGGTAATTTCTATTTTCTTCTGTTTTAACAGTAATAAGGGTTATGATTAAAAAGACATCTCCACCAGCTATTGTTTCCACCAACCAAAAAATAACACTTCTTAGTTAAGTCCCAGCACCACCAATTTGCTTTCCATACATTGTACCTTCCTATCTTTTCCCTAAAAACAAACATGCTTGTCATATCTTCCATAACTTTTACTGCTGCAATTCCATCAAGGAGCATATGCGTGATGGAACTGAAGGAACTCTGTTCCTCGATTTCATCACACAGTTCCCTATTCACTTCCCAATGTATTTCTCTCTGCCTCTGGCCATTCCAGCAACACTCTCTTGCCTCTTTACCAACAGATACACAGTTGACCCTTGAACAACATGCATTTGAACTGTGCAGGTCCACTTACATGTGAATTTTTTTCAATAGTAAATACTACAGTACTACACAACCAGGAGTTGGTTGGATCTGTAGATATGGAATAGGGGTTACGGAGGAATCATGGATAGGAAGGGCCCACTATACTAACTATGAATTACATTCTGATTTTCAACTGCACAGGGGTTAGTACCTAACCCCCACATTGTTCAAGGTTCAACTGTAATTATAAGCTTCCATTACTGCTGTGTTTTTGTTTTGTTTTTTTTTTTGCTGTGCTAGTTTTGTTTCTCCTCACATCTAACCAATTTTTGCTTATCTCTGTGGACGAGATTTCTAATAAAATTCTTCCAATTTGAATATCATTCTACCACACTAGACAAATTGAAAGCCAAGCTCCTATTCCCTTCCCTCTGTAAGTTTCCATGTCACTATATTTCTATATAGATTTCTTAGGGTACCTCTGTTAACTGCTCTAGAATTATGAAATCAGGATGGATAATCTCAAGAGATATCCCATGACTCAAAAAGTTACTTACAACCCCCCTCCAAAACCTACTTCCAAAGGGCTTACAAAAGTGCAGGATGACACAAAGCATACTGTTCTTCTGTACCTTCGCCTAAATAACTTAAGTAGTTCTAAAAAGACTGGAACATTTAGGATTTAATCTGTAGGGCTAGAAAAGAATCCAGACAGCAAATTTTTATCACTCCATAACAATGTTCTAAAATTCTTTCCCTGGAGTTCCCGAAAGGGCGCAGCAGAAACGAATCCGACTAAGACCCATGACGTTAGGGGTTCGATCCCTGGCCCTGCTCAGTGAGTTAAGGATCCGGCAGTGTCATGAGCTGTGGTGTAGGTCGCAGACATGGCTTGGATCCTGTGTTGCTGTGGCCCTGATGTAGGCCTGCGGCTACAGATCCAATTAGACCCCTAGCCTGGGAACTTCCATATGCCAAGGGAGCGGCCCTAGAAAAGGCAAAAAAACAAAAAATAAAAAAATTTTAAAAATAAATAAATAAAATAAAATAAAATAAAATTCTTTCCCTGGAGTTCCCAAAGTGGTGCAGCAGAAACGAATCAGACCCATGAAGTTGGGGTTCGATCCCTGGCCTTGCTCAGTGGCTTAAGGACCTCACATTGCTGTGAGCTGTGGTGTAGGCCGAAGATGCTGCTTGGATCCCAAGTTGCTGTGGCGTGGGCTGGCAGGTGTAGCTCCGATTTGACCCATAGCCTGGGAACCTCCATATGCCATGGGTGCGACCCTAAAAGGACAAAAAGACAAAAAATAAATAAATAAATAAAATCCTTTACCTAAATTGAACTTATGGAGACTTAGTATCAATGTATTGATTTCAATGATAAAGGTGAAAATAAAAAACAAACCACTCCTCCACCCCCCTCAAAAAAGAGACTCTAAAGGCCTCACAATAAAATTAAGTTCCATCTAAAACACTATAATTTTATAATGTCTACCTGCAAAATCTACTTGAACTAAGTTACACAAAACTATAGTTTGGGAGTTCCCATCATGGCTCAGTGGTTAACGAATCCGACTAGGAACCATGAGGTTGCAGGTTCCATCCCTGGCTTCATTCAGTGGGTTAAGGATCTGGCATTATCATGAGCTGTGGTGTAGGTCACAGACATGGCTTGGATCCTTCGTTGCTGTGGTGTAGGCCGGCAGCTGTAGCTCCTATTTGACCCTTAGCCTGGGAATCTCCATATGCTGCAGGTGCGGCCCTAAAAAGTGCTTGCTCGCGAGTGCACGCACGGGGAGGGGGTGGGGGGTTCAAATCTGTAGTTTGCATTTTCATTGTTTGTTGAAGTTGAAAACAGTTTGGGCATGGCTAACAGTTTTACAACAATGAATTTTAACTTAGCCTATGTTATTTTCTTGTACATACATAAGTTATCTCTGGAAAGCTATTAAGAAATTGGTAACAGTGACTGCCTTCTGGAAGATCTTGATGGTTGAATAAAAGGAGGGAGATTTTAGACTATATTCTCTTTTGCACTTTATGAATACTGAACCATGTAAATTTTGCAAGTCTTTTAACATATATATGTAAATATATAAACATAACACTTTAAAATTTTTAGTATATCATTTGACGGGATCATATCCTAAGGCGGTACAATATTCATAAATTTCAAGAAAAAGAAAGTCTATATTCTGGGTTTCTATGGTCACCTCAACTAATTTCCTGAAGACGTATATTTTTTAAATTTTCATACAGATAAATAACCCCCCAAAATGTGTGCTGTATTGACTCTCAAGTAGGACACTAAAATTAGATTAAATGACCAAGCAAAAATATAACAATGTTTAGCATTCCAAAGTCCTATTAATAGTAATTCCAGATTTTTAAAAAACATTTTAATCCTCCCAGCTTATCCATGTAAAGACAGATCAAATTTTGGATATACAGTATTATGCCTTTTACATAAGGGACTTGGACATCATGCAGATTTTGGTATCCTTGGGGGGTGGAGGGGTTCTAGACCAATCCCCCAAGGATACCAAGAGAGAACTGAATAACCAAGTGCTCTGGATTTATTTAAAAGTAAAGTATGACAATGCCAGTGAAATCAAAAGATAAATGGCATGAGACTTCTGTACTGGTTAAACAGTAAAGGAAAATTTAAAAAAAGAAATAAAGAAAAACTTCAGGATTAAAAACACCTAAATTAACCGCTATTCATTAAATCCTGATGTGAAGAGAGATCTTTGGGAAAAGGCACCTAACTAAAAATATCACTTCATTACAATGTGATGTATGCTCAAGAACACCTGGTGTCTTTGGGAGAATACTTTATATCTTATACAGATTGGGAATGCTATGTAAAATGAGGTTTATAAAGGCATTAAAATCAGGTATGTTGTGCTCATTTGTTTTTTCCCTTTCATTATCACTATGAAATCCATTACTTAAAAAAAAATTAAGTCCTGAATTAAATAACCTGATCATCTTATATAAAAATATAAAGCCACTTTAATCACTATAGTGTAAGACTAACATATATAATCTCAGGAGTATTATAAACTAATACTTGACTCTTTGAGAAAGAAGCAGAATATGAAGACACTTCTTCAATGTAATATTTGTCAATACTTTTTTAAAGTGACATAAGCTTCCAAAGGGCTAACAACTGTTTTTATATATTAAAGGTAACAGAGTAGATTTCTACTATCAAAATTATTTTTGCTATCCAATTTTAAAAGAAAAAAAACATTTTCAACTTGATTATCTTTGTGACACTATACTTTGTGGTAAAAAACTGACTTATCAGCAACAGAACACCTGTTGTGTAGGAACTTGTAGATATATTTTTCTTTTCAAAGTATAGTATTAAGTAATTTGCAATGTGGTGTATAGTTTTAGTTAAGAAAAATTATAAAGAAAAAGGCAGGATGTGCTTCTTTCAAAAGAACTTGAAGAGAGTTTGAATGATTCAAACTTTCCTCTAAAAAAAAAAAATGCCACAACAAAAAGATCTCTCTTTTTATATGTAGGGGAAAAAAAACAATTAATAGTGTGTTTGGTTAGAAACCTAAAACTTTAAAGATTCCCTTAACTCACTTTGACAAGTTTTATTTTGTTTTGCAGATGAGGTGCCACTTTAAATGTTGGGAGGGGAAAAGGTGAAATTAATACTATAAATTCTCTATTTTAAGAAATTATTTTTAAATAATCCAGAAATATGTAAATTTTTAAGTTGTCTTAAATTAACAGTTACCAAATTCTGAGAAGTTATTTAGTTCCCTGGGATTCCTAGTTCATTTAGCCCTCCTTTGGAGCTTTTAAATATCCAATTTAGAGCTTTCAGCCCCAGTGAGTCTTAGAAATAAAATAAAATGCAGTCTATTTTAACTATTCATATTCAATATTGGAAATGAAGGCAAAAACCAAAACATAAATTAGACTTGGGGATTCTCTCTAAATTTCCAATTTCCAAATTTATTCCCATTCCCTTACTAAGAGGGAAAATAAGGGCCACACAAAAACCTGAACAAAAATGTTCATAGAAGCAGTATTCATAATAGGCAAAAACATCAAAAAAAAAAAAAAAAAAAAAAGCTATGTTCAAAACTCAATGAACAGGGGTTACCACTGTGGCACTTCAGGTTAATGATCTGGTGTTAACACAGCTGCAGCCTGAGTCCCAGCTGTAGCTGGAATTTGAGCCCTGGCCCAGGAACTTCCATTATGCCATGGGGGTGGCCAAAAAAGAAAAACAAAGGAAGAAAAAACCCTCAATGAAGAGGAAACAAAGGATAACCTTAAAATGTTAATGTGCAATTTGGAATTAAGCTAGCAAACTTCAAAAACACACTTATGCATCCAAAAAAATACAAAACAGGCTAAGAATGTCAGATTTTAAACATTCTTTATGTAAGTTTTATACATTGCCATTGTAAAACTTAAATCTAAAGTCAATAGGCTAAATCTAAAATTCATATGGAAAACCAAGGGACCCAGAGAAGCCAAAATAATCTTGAAAAAGAAGAAAAAAGTTGGACTTTCCCACTCCAAACTTACTACAAAGCTATAGTAACCAAAACAGTGTGGTACTAGCATGATAGATGATGGAATACAAACAAAAATCCAGAAATAAACTCATGCATCTATCATAACCTGACTTTCAATAAGAGTGCCAAGACTATTCAACATGGGTTGTGGGGGGGTATATTTTCAACAAATGGTACTGGAACAACTCAATACCCACATACCCACATGCAAAGAATGAATCGGTACCTCTTCTTGGTACACTACAAAAAAATTAACTTCAAATGATCATAGGCCTAAATGTAAGAACTAAAACTACATATAAAACCCACAGAAATGACACAGAAGTAAACCTTCGTAATTTGGGGTTAGGAAAGAATTCTTAGATATGACAACAAAAACATACGTGATAACAGAAAAATGAGATAAATTGGACTTCAAAATTAAAAAGAGACAACCCACAGAATGGGGGGAAATACTAACAAAATCATTTACCTAAAAATCAAAGCCACAATGAGATATTACTTACATTCCTCCACTACAATAAAAAAGATAACAAATGTTGTCCACCATGTGGAAAAACTGGAAGACTCAGACATCACTAATGGGATTGTAAAATGGTGCAACCACTTTGGAAAATGTCTGGCTCTTCCCCAAAATGTTCAATAGAGAGTTACCATATGACCTAGCAATTTCATTCCAGAAAGAAATGAAGACATTTCTAAGTTTTATACGTCCACATAAAAACTTGTACGAAAAGTTTATAGCAGCATTATTCCTAATAGTCAAAAAGCACAAACCACCAAAGATCTACCACTGATGAGTAGACAAATAAAATGTAGTATACATATGTGCGTGTCTGTATGCATACGCTGGATCACAAATTCGGGTAAAATAATGGAATTATGTCCTGACACATGCTATATCCTAGGTGAATCTTGGAGCCATGCTAAGTGAAAGAAGCTAGTCACAAAGCCACATATATGAACCCATTTATATAACTACGTCCAGAATAGATAAATCTACATAGGTAGAAATCTAGAGATTAGGACTAAAGAAAGAAGGAAATTGGGAATGACTGCTACAGGATACCGTGATTCTTCCTGAGGTGATGAAATTGTTCTAAAAGCGTGGTGACATTTGCACAACTCTATGAATACACGAAAAAATTTGAACTGTTTACTTAAACGGGTGTATTGTATGGCAGGTGAATTATACCTCAATAAAGCTGTGTTAAAAACAAAAACCCCAACGTCTAGTATTTATGTCGCGTGTGGAAAACAAGAAACATTCAAGACTAATAATTATGAACCGATGTGATTACTAAGCAAGTCCCCGCTTGAAACATTTGGAAATTAAGAATTTAAGACACACTCCTTACTCACTGAGAGTACTGCTTTAAATATTTCTACATCTTAAATTAAAATGGAATTGTGGCACATGCAACTGTCAAGCCATAAAATGGGATTCCTGAGATACCTAAGTAAACATGCTACTTTCCTGTACATGGCTGAACTGTACTTCCCATTACAACAAACAATAACTGCAGAAAAACACTCCACAGGGAGACTGGGAACTCATTCTCAAAGAACCAGCTAACACTAATACGGAGTTAAGAGGACGGGTGTGGAAAGAATGAGGAAGGGGAAGGAGCACAGGGCACAAGGAGAAGTATCGGTGCATTTAAGCCCAAGGAATCCAGTTACATTAAATTCAACTTTTCTGCGCTTTGTGAACAGGCCCAGAGGCAAAGTCCCGGGCACAGACCCACGAGCCGAGCTGCGAAGGCGAGAGGAAGTGCTGATCCAGCCCAAGCCCGCACGGGAATTCGTGGGGATATGGTGGGGGGGCAAAAAGGCTAAGATGGGGGCCTGCGGGGCTGGAAGGAGGCGAGCTCCCCCCGGCCGGCACTCGCCTGCTGCCCGCGTCTGGGAGCGGCCGCGCCGCGGGCCCGGCGTCCGCGTCTGAGCCGCGGAAGGCGCCCGGCGCCGGGAGTCTCCGGCGGGGCCGGGTCCCGTCTCCCGCCCCATCCGGCGCTTTGTCCCAGCGCGGGCGGCCGGCAGCCCCTCGGCGTCCCCGCCACGGACTGAAGGGCCGCGCTGACAACACCCGCCCCCCGCAGGGGCTGCGAGCCTGCGGGTCTGGGCGGCCGGAGACCAGCCACCCGACGGGCTTCACCCGGGCAGGACGCAGCAGGCGGCGGTCCGAGGACGCTGGCCCTGCCCGCGGAGCCGCCACCGCCCGAAGCGCACGCAGGCCGAGGTCAGCCGCCGAAACTCTCAGACTCCGAAACCCACACAATGTCCAACATCCTTCTCTTACCCAAAAATTCTCAACGAAATGCGCCATGACCATCGTGCCACCGCCGCCGCACCGGGTTCCGCGTCCGCGCCCTCCCGCCGCCGGGTAAACACCGGCCCGGCCCCCACGGCGCCCCCGCCTTTCGCCGCCGCCGCCGCAGCCGCCGCCTTCTTCCCGGAGACCGGCCGGCACCCTCTAGGGCGCATGCGCCACCTAGCGGCTGCAGCCGCGGGGCGAACACTCAAAAGCCGCGGCTCGCTTGCGCATGCGCCCCGGGCCCCATTCCCGGGATTTAGTCCTTTCCACTCCTGCCTGCGCGGGCGCGGCTAAGACAGTATTCTCTAGGGAGTGGTGGAGAATCCGGTCCCGGAGCAGGCACCCCGGAGACTGCCCGCACCCTTCGCGGTGTCATGAGTACTGGCTCAAAAACGGAGCGAAGAGAGGGGCCGGCCAAAGACGGTGGTACCGGTGCCGGCTCCTCTTCCTTCTCGGAAGACCCACTCCCTGTGCTTTCGAGGATCTCGAAGGAACCCAAGTCGGGCTAAACTGGGATAGGGGAAACTTGGCCTCTAGCCATAAGGAGGAGACTGAGAAACCTTTCGTCAACAAGGCGCCTTTCCTTGACAGGGAACTAAGAACCAAAACAAAACTTTTCGAAGCCGGAAAAGAGGAAACGCCCTGTCGCCTGAGAGCCCTGGGCGCTGCTGGAGACCCAGGCACCAAGTCCTTGGCCGAGGCCGCTGACCTATGGCCTGCCTGGAGCAAACCAGCCGGTACTGCCTGCCGACAGCTGGAACGTGACCCGAAACCAACCAATTTCCCCGACCGAGGCAGTTTTGGTTTTGTGTGTGTGTGTAAGTCTCTTGGAGAAGTTGTTCATATAAATCCATGCTTCTCTTAACAACTTGTACCTTTTGGACAAAAGAAACAAGTTTACACACGCCTCAGCCTAATAGAGACACTAAATCCCCTTCCCACGCCTTGTTTTCCAAAGGTTTAGGGGGAAAATATAAACCAGGTCATTTAAATCCACAATCTACCGTTCTTAATGCCAAACCCGACAGTAGATCTAGTGTAGCTTTTACCATACATGCATGTCACACCTCCTCAGAGCTTGTGACTTCAAACGGTAAACCACCACCGTTTCTTCATGGCAAATTATTTTCATCCTCAAAAGCAAAAACCACACAGTGCCTTACCCATAGATGAAGCTGTTGAAGTATTTGCTAGTGGGAATCATTGGATAATGGCCCTGTGATTATATCTTTTTAAGAATATCTTTTAGAAATATTTAGGATGTGTGAATAAAACATCTAGGATTTGCTTTAAAGTAAGTTAGGGAGAGAGGAGGACTGAGTAGGGGTATAGATGAAAAAGACTGACCATGCATTGGTAATTCTTAGAGCTTGGCAATGGAACAGTGGTGGTTCACTACACTACCCTTTCTCTTTGGTTAGGTCTGTGTGTTCCTTTCTTGAAAAGGTCTTCATAAAGCTATCATTTATACCTAGCTTGGGGGAATGTCAAACGTAGAAGTTCGCTACAATTCTCTAAGCCATTAGTCTAGTCCTCTTTCTCCATGCTGAAGAAATTCTAAGAAAAATGTAGCCATCTAGATTATCCTACAAATGAGCTTGGCATTAAATTCCTAGTATCACTGAGCACTACCCTGCTTAGACCTGGGCAGGAGAGGCCCCTATCCTGTATCCCAAACACACACATTAATTTATTTAAAACACACACACACACCCAGACACACATGAGTGTCTCTGCTACTCCCGAGCTGATGCTGAACACTGGCCCATATCAATGCCCTCTCCCGTGGCCAATACTATTTAGGCTCCTAGGAAATACTTCATATCTCTTGCCCTGTACCTTCAAAACAAAAGGTGAAACTCCAAAGGCAGTGAAAATTTGTGGGTGCTAAAGCAGCCCATATCAGAGATAGACTGCTTTGGAGTTCAGGCAGAATCTAAGCAGCAGATTCAGTGCAAGAATGATTAAGCCCAGTAGAATGTTAGAGTGGGAGTTCCTGTCATGGCTCAGCAGTAACAAACCTGACTAGAATCCATGAGGACGAGGGTTAAATCCCTGGCCCCACTCAGTGAGTTAAAGATCCGGCGTTGCTATGAGCTGTAGTGTAGGCCGGCAGCTGTAGCTCTGATTCGACCCCTAGCCTGGGAACTTCCATGTGCTGCAGGTGTGGCCCTAAAAAGACCAAAAAAAGGAAAAAAATGTTAGCGTGGATGGACTTTGGCTATTCAATTCCATTCTTCTTTTAATAACATACTTTTAATTGGTGCTAGATCTTAGGCCTTATAAAAATGCCTTCATTTAAGTTCTACTCGATTTAATTTTCTCACATTAATTTAGATATTTTCAAAAGAATTATTTTGAGCTTGTGTATACTTCAAAGGAGAAGTTACCTTTTTTGATAAAAAAAAATCAAAATAATAAGATTCAGTATTGTCTCTTCCAGGAGATCTATTGGGAAGGGGCCCATAAACAATTTGGCCTTCAATTTTTGGGTGACCTCACCTCAAGATTCATCTTCCTCTTAGGAGCTCTTTCTAATTATACCTGCTGTCCACATGCTGGCTTCCAGGGGATGCTTCTGGTCCACATTAAACTCTGGCCCAAGCAGGTGTGTTATAATAGCCCTGTTGAAAAGAAACAACAAGGAGTTCCCTGGTGGCCTAGCAGTTAAGGATTCAGCATTGTCACTGCTATAGTTTGAGTTCGATCCCTGCATGGGGCACAGCCAAAGAAAGAAAGAAACAACAGGCCCCAAGTGGAGTCATGGCACATTTCATTGAGAATTTGCGGGTAAGACAAAGATGTTGGAAATTATGTTGGTTTTGCAGTTCAAGGGTTTTAGCATCCAACCTCAGCCTGCACGGGCTTTGGTCAGCAGTGGCCTCAACTTGCAGCCTCACAGCCCTTTTGGGGGTGGGGGGCTCTCAATGTGGAGCCTCGCTGCTAATTTAATCCTTTTCACCAGTCCAAAGACCCATGAGAATTGTTGGTAGTTACCAGCTGGGATCAGACTGGCTTGATTTAAAAACTGGAATGGGTCCAACTTGAGCTAGACTGGGTCCAGTAGAAGCTACTGCTAATGGAGATCTTGGAAGCCAGAAAACCTAAAAAATTGGGGGGTGTGGGAGGGTAACTGGTTGAGCATTTAAAAGCTGATGCAATGGTTGTCACCTGAAGAAGACTTCCATGATAAGTTGGTTATAGAATAGATCAAGTTGACCCTAGTCTCTCACCAGTCTCAAGAAAATTTCTGTGCAACAAGACATCCCAGGCATGTCTCTCTTAGATATTGGTTTGGCTTTATGAAACCCAACGGCCTAGATAAAAAGAAATGACATCCTTTATATCCAGAATTGGTTACCAAACCAGGCTTATTTGCCCAACTTGCATCAAGCTAACTGCTGAGATGCTGAGGTTTGTAGTAGAGAATTTATTCACAAGGCAGCCAAGCAAGAAGACAGGAGAACAAATTTCAGATGCATCTCCCTAAAGGCAAGAGGCTTGAGATATGGGATGAAAAAGCAAGATGGTCTCAGGTGTGGGGAAAGTTGATTGGATGTAGGGAAAAGGCAAGATAATTAGTGTTCTGCACAGGTGTATCTGGGTTACATGCTTCTTCATGGGATGCATATTTTAAAATGGAGATGCTTAGCATGATTTGAGGGTGGACTTTTCAGCCCTCTGACATAAAATGTCACTCACCAAACACCTGTGCAGGCAGAGTTTTAGGGTCAGTGATACTAACCAGCTTTAGCCAGCTTGATCTAGACAGGAGCTGACTCCAGTTTCCTCAAGAACAACTTAAGTCCCCATTATTATAGTGACCATACATCAGAGCTGTTATCTATAGGGATGGTTAAAAAGTCTTGTGATTAGTTATATGAAGCTTGGAGCAAATGCAATTAAAGAAAGAAAAAAATAAAGCAAAAATAACTGAAGCAAGCTTAATCAGCAAAGGAGGTTATAAGCAGTGTTTTTAACAAGCTATTCCCTTATCTGCTGTTCTATAGGACACACTCAAGGATTTCTGTTAGGGCTCTAGCTTCTGTTAACCCTGTGGAGCATGGTTTCAAGTTGAGTGTTCTACATTCTGGCACATCTGCTAATTTTATATCTGAGAACTGTAGGCCCAAAGCTACAGATACCCAGAAAACTGGCACAATCTTATTGAAAACAACCTAGAATTTTGTCTCCTGAGAATTCGACTTGGTAACCATCAGATTGGGAGTCCCAAAATATGGCTAGACAGATGTGGACAGTACTCTATTTGCAGGAAAATATGGCTGGACAGAAATGCTGGTTAAACTCTGTCTATGACTGGGAGTCTTACCAAACTGCTGCTAACCCACCAGGGGAATTACAATATAGAATTACAACGGCCATTATGAGGAATGTTCCAATAGGATAAGATCATTTAAAAAGTGAGCTTAAAAGTAAGGGATCTCATATCGAACAGAATGGGACACTTATTTTATTTTATTTTCAGCCACACCTGTGGCATGTGAAACTTCCCAGGCCAGGGATGGAACCCACACCACAGCAGTGACCTGAGCCACAGCAGTGACAATACCAGATCCCTAACTGTTAGGTCAGTGGGGTATTTCTAGGACACCTATTTTAATTGGTATGCAGAATCCTCCAAAAGACTTTAAAATCCCCTGAAATAGCCTCATTAATATTCACTGTAAAAAGCTAATGAAAAATTATAGGAATGCCCATCATGACTCAGCAGAAAGAAATCAGACTAGTATCCATGAGGATGCAGGTTCAATCCCTGGCCATGCTCAGTGGTTATGAAGCCAGCATTGCCATGAGCTGTGGTGTAGGTCTCAGATGCAGCTCAGATCTGACATTGCTATGGCTGTGGCGTAGTCTGGAAGCAACGGCTCTGACTCGACCTCTAGCCTGGGAACCTCCACGTGCTGCAGGTACAGCCCTTAAAAGAAAAAAAGAAAGAAAGAAAAGAAAAATTATAAATATGTGAGGTAACTAAAACAAAAGACTGTGACTGACATAACTCCTACTTCCCCTCACCACCCAACCCCATGCTCCTTTGTATACTCATTCTAGTAATCCTCTGTCTGAATTATTTCTCCACTCTGAAAAAATGACATGTCCTCACACAAAAGTCTGCCAAGTTAATAGCTTAGTGCTCCAATATCTTCCTTCAAAGAGCTCCCCACTTTGGGCACTTCTCAAAGTTGTCTGGGTCTCTGAGGGAGGTTCTGGTAAATTGCTATGTTATTCACATAATCAACCAAGGGAAAACTAAAATTAAAATTAATGGAAAACTTTGCCAAATTCTGGTAGATACTGGAGCCTACAGATGGAATCCTGGGAAAACTGACAAAAGTGGACTAAGAGTAAGAATTCTTACCAAAGTCAGTTCTACCTGTAGGTCTCAGTTAAAAAAGGGAAATAAAATTTCATGTTATCCCCTCCTTTCCAATTCTAGACTCAGTGCTTATTGATCCTTTTTTCTCAGAGACAACTGTTACCTTCTTTTCTGTCATTACGTAAGTCTTTTTTTTTTTTTTTTTTTTTTTTTTTGGCTATCTTTGGGAGTGGCTCTAAGATCTTGGGTGGATAGTATCTTCTGCATCTCCTTGGGAATGGCTTCTAAAACCAAGGGTTTGTTCAATACTGCTAGAAATATTTACTCTTGTCCCAGTTGAAATCTGTCAAGATATATGAAAGGTATTTAGTAACTCTATGATCAGAAATCTGGGTGAGTTAGAAGCTGGTATTCAGAGCCTGATAGGAAATTTTTAGGGCTTCTTCTCTAAGCTAAATATACCCAGAGGGAAAAAAGGCATTCCAATAAGTGGATGGATGTCGACCATCCTTTGCGACCATTTAGATGGCAATCCAATGAATTAAAAATAGCTGTCCTTGTTTTATAAATCTAGTCTTTATAGGGCCAGAGGGATGGCCCCTGAAACAATTCAAAGTTCAACAATCTTTTTTTAATAACCTTAAACCCTCCCCTACTGATAAGGTGAGGAAAATATTGGCCTTAGGAAACCAAAGCCCTTTTCAGAGGAACTTGCATTCTTTGCCTATGCCTTTGAGATGTGATTATTAACTCTTACCTAGGCTATCATTTTAAGAAGAACAAAGAGAAAAGGTCATCTGAATTTGAATGAAAAGTCATGTGTCTTCTCTGAAAATACTTGCAGAAAAATCTTTAGCCATCTGAGCAGATGAACTTATCCCAACTGTTATTTTTTTTATAACCAGTGAATTTTGTGTTATTATACCTATCTCACGGCTAAAATTTTTAAATTAAGCCATAAGGTCTCTCTTTGTATCTGTCTATATGGTTATGTGTGTCTATAAATATGTGTGGTAAATGTATAGTATTTTCTACTTTCACATAGTATTGCCAGATTTGTAAAAAAGCTGTATATTTAATTGACTTAAAGAATTAAGCGGAGTTCCCGTTGTGGCTCAGTGGTTAACGAATCCGACTAAGAACCATGAGGTTGCGGGTTCGATCCCTGGCCTTGCTCAGTGGGTTAAGGACCCGGTGTTGCTGTGAGCTGTGGTGAAGGTTGCAGACGCGGCTCGGATCCTGCATTGCTGTGGCTCTGGCATAGGCTGATGGCTACGGCTCTGATTCAACCCCTAG
Organism: Sus scrofa; assembly: GCF_054392235.1. NCBI lineage: Eukaryota > Metazoa > Chordata > Mammalia > Artiodactyla > Suidae > Sus > Sus scrofa. The sequence goes on along the minus strand of NC_139384.1, from coordinate 92,558,279 downwards.
CCTGGGAACCTCCATATGCCGCGGAAGCGGCCCTAGAAAAGGCAAAAAGACAAAAAAAAAAAAAAAAAAAGAATTAAGCCCTCATACAGATTATACTCTCAGAAATAAAAAGCAGCCAGAATTAATTTCAAGTTATGTGATATGGGAAAATACTTGGTATTAAAGCTAGCTTAAAGCAATTGATTTAATTAAATCAGGTAAGTTTTCAGAGCAATCAATATTGACTATAATGTAAACAACTTTTCTTTCTCTCCTTTTTTTTTAAATTTATTTTTATTTTTAGGGCTGCACCTTCATCACTTGGAGGTTCCCAGCCTAGGGGTTGAATCCAAGCCGTAGCCACTGGCCTACGCCACAGCAAGTGGGATCCAAGCAGCATCTGTGACCTACACCCCAGCTCATGGCAACGCCGGATCCTTAACCCAAAGAACGAGGCCAGGAATCGAACCTGTGTTCTCATACATACTAGTCAGATTTGTTTCTGCTGAGCCACAACAGGAACTCCAGCGGAAACAACTTTTATTCTACTTGAATTTACTAGTCAAATTTATGTTTTCTCTGTTGCAAAACTGACTGGCAAAAAGTAATTTAGAATGATGGTTGATTTTTTCTAATGTTTCATGAAATTTTGTGGGTAATCGAAACATAATTGTTAGAAGCAAATGGTTTGGGATAAGAGTTTATAGGTAAACATTTTGGCAATAATTATAGTTTATGATATGTATACTTAAAAATAGCTTTTTGGTAACTTGAAACTTTAGAGTCTTGCTAAACTAAGTTAAATGATGGAAATTCATTGAATATCTAGGTCATATACAAATAAGATGAAATAGTGAAACATTAATTACTAACCATAGGTTTACCTGCTTTAGTCTTTAAGGGCTACACCTGCAGCATATGGAAGTTCCCAGACTAGGGATTGAATCGGAGCTGCAGCTGCCTGCCTATACCACAGCCACAGCAAGGTGGGATCCAAGCCACATGTGCAACCTATACTACAGCTCACAGCAACACTGGATCCTTAACCCACTGAGCGGGGCCAGGGATTGAACCACAACCTCATGAATACTATTTGGGTTTGTTACTGCTGAGCCACAAGGGGAAATCTTCTTTGGTCTTTTTGGTATAGAGAAATTGGAGAAATTTGGGTTTATTGTAAAGATGTTTTGTGCCTTATTGAAAGATTGTACTATGAGAAGCATGCATTTCTAGAAATTATGAACTATAGTCATCAATTTCCCAATCTAAAAAATGCTGGTAACAGTTCACAGTTGCTTACTTAGTTTGCACTGTGCATTAAGCTTGCCAAGGGTTAAGAATTCTGATTAGGGAGTTCCCGTCGTGGCTTGGTGGAAACAAATCTGACTAGTGTCCATGAGGATGCAGGTTCCATTCCTGGCCTTGCTCAGTGGGTTAAGAATCCAGCATTGCCATGAGCTGTGGCGTAAGTTGCAGATGAGGCTTGGATCCCGCTTGCTGTGGCTGTGGTGTAGGCCAGTGTCTACAGCTCCAATTTGACCTCTATCCTGGGAATCTGCATATGCCGCAGGTAGGCCCTAAAAAGACAAAAAAAAAAAAATCTGATTAGTGTATGTAATTAAAGCTATTAGAAATAATAAAAGAAACAATTCCGTATGCATGGAAAGTAGTTTTTGGCCAAGAAAAAGTATTAAGACATGAAGATGTATTTTTGTTAAGGGAAAAGAAACTAAATTTTTCCTAAAGTAAAAACTATTTCAAAATGGGAAAGGGGAGAATAAAGGACAAGTTAAATAGAAAGTTGGGAAGAGAGAAAGAATTTTACCTTGTGTAAATGAGCTGGATAAAATTTAATTGATATTAGAAGTGTGTTAAAAATAAGTTTTGGGTGTTCCCACTGTGACTCAGAGGGTTAAGAAAGAAAAAAAAAGGTTTTAATATCAATAACATACACACATAAAACAATTTTCTTTCATCTGCTAAAGAGATAAAGTTATTCTGTACTATTGATGTGATCTTAATAATAAGATATTGTGAAAGGTCTGTCTTTTTAAGTAATTACCTAGAAAGACTTTTGTTTCATTTTTTGTTTTGTTCTGTTTTTGCTTTTTAGGGCCACACCCACAGCATATGGAGGTTCCCAGGCCAGGGGTCGAATCGGAGCTACAGCTGCCAGCCTCCACCACAGCCATAGCAGCACCAGATCCAAGCCACATCTTCGACCTACACCACAGCTCACAGCAACGCCGGATCCTTGACCCACTTATCGAGGCCAGGAATTGAACCTGTGTCCTCATGGGACACTAGTCGGATTCATTTCTGCTGAGCCATGATGGGAACTCCAAGACTGCATACTTTAACTAAACATGAAAACTTCTCTTCTTCCCTTTATTTCCTTTACACTGGCTTTGGCCTGGAAAGGTAATGACATCACCACATCTCTTAGGCCCTTGCTAAGGGAGGTGACCTCTAGAACTTAGAAGGAATTTTTTTTTTTTAAACTCCGGATTTTTTATTTCAAGCCAGAAAATAAACATAACTGACCCCTGACTTGAAAAGGAAAATGCAGCACTGCCTGCAAATGAGTCCACTAACATCTTAGTGGAAATGCCCTGATAGGATTTATCTTTGTGCCCTGATAGGATTTATCTTTTGTCAGTAGTGGTTATCATGTTCTTTGAGCCTGGGCATACCTAGAAGGCTGGCACATGACCAGGCAATGCCTCTTAGGTTATCTAACTGTACTCCTGTCTACAAATAAATGGAGACCTCATTGGTCCACTGCCCTGAATTTACATTATCAAGTTTGAAAGGACTTAGCAGGAGGCATTTATGATTCAGAATTCACTTCTTTTGGCAGGGCTCTACTTTCACTCGTTAGGAGTAAATGCATATGAGGCTATAATCAGGAACCTCTCCTCGACTCTTCAAAATATTGCAGAGTCTGCTGCAAAAGCAACAGACGTACAATAAAACCCCTAGACAATCTGGCCAAAGTTGTTCTTGATAATAGCATAGCCCTTGATTATCTTTAAGCTGAATAAAGAGGTGTCTGTGCTGTAGGCAATGCCAACTGCTCCACCTGGATTAACAATTCTGGGGAAGTTGGAGTTCCCGTCATGGCTCAGTGGTTAACAAATCTGACTGGGAACCATGAGGTTGAGGGTTCGATCCCTGATCTTGTTCAGTGGGTTAAGGATCCAGCATTGCCTTGAGCTGTGGTGTAGGTTGAAGACGCAGCTCAGATCCCGAGCTGCTGTGGCTCTGGCGTAGGCCGGCGACTACAGCTCCAATTAGACCCCTAGCCTGGGAACCTCCACATTCCACGGGTGTGGCCCCAGAAAAGGCAAAAGGTTAAAAAAAAAAAAAAAAAAACCGCAATTCTGGGGAAGTTGAAACTCAATTACATATGATCACTGAACAAGGCTTTAAAAGGTGATTCCATCAAGAAGTTTCTTGTTTCTTCTTTGTCTTTTTATGGCCACACCTGCAGCATATGGAAGTTCATGGGTCAGGGGTTGAATTAGAGCTACATACAGCTGGGGCCTATGTCCACAGCCACAGCAATACCAGATCTGAGCCACATCTGCATCCTCTGCTGCAGCTTGTCACAATGTCAGATCCTTAGTCCACTGAGCAAGGCCAGGGTGTAAACCAGCATCCTCACAGAGAAAATGTTGGGTTCTTAACCCGCTGAGCCACGGTGGGAACTCCAAGAGGTCTTTTTAACTTATTTGATTTTAATTGGTTTGGGTCGTGGGGGGCATGACTCCAAGTACATGCTAGACATTGGGAATTATTCTGCTTATAATAATCATAATAATCTCCCTGCTGCATTGTAGTTTCTCAAGAGCTTTGAATCCATGTTCACAGCTTCTAACTGCCAAGCAAATGATCTCCAAGCAAGTGATCTCCCTAACACTGAAACATGGAAAGAGAAATAAAGGGAGTGACAACTAAAAAAAAAAAAAAAAAAAAAAGAAAAAAAAAAGTGAGCTTGTAGTGCAACCTGTGAATACCACAAAAGAGTCAGCAAAAAACAGGATCAACAAAAGCTTTAAGAAGTATAGACTGGTGGCTGAGAGTGGCACTAATGCCTTAAATTTTGGTTATATCTCTCAGTCTGAGAGTTTGATCAAAAGGGAAGAATTGTTTTTAAAAAAAAGAGGTGTTCCCGTCGTGGCACAGTGGTTAACGAATCCAACTAGGAACCATGAGGTTGAGGGTTCGATCCCTGACCTTGCTCAATGGGTTAATGATCTGGCGTTGCCATGAGCTGTGGTGTAGGTTGCAGACGTGGCTCGGATCCCGTGTTGCTGTGGCTCTGGCATAGGCTGGCGGCTACAGTTCCAATTCAACCCCTAGCCTGGGAACCTCCATATGCCTCGGGAGCGGCCCAAGAAATAGCAAAAAGACAAAAAAAAAAAAAAAAAAAAAGAAAGAAACAACAGGAGTTTCCACTGTGGTCCAGTGGGTTAAGACTCTGATTGCAGTGGCCCTGGTCACTTCAGAGGCTCGGGTGTGATTACCAGCCTGGTGCAGTGGATCAAAGGATCCAGCATTACCAGAGCTGCTGCATAGTTGCAATGGCTTGGATTCAATCCATGGCCTGGGAATTTCCATATGCTGTGGGTATGGCCATAAAATTTAAAAAAAGAAAAAAAAAAAAAAAAAAAAAAAGAAGCAACAGGCCCAAAATGAAGCCACTTATGCTAAGTCCCTATTACACTGTTGGTGGGAATGTAAACTGGTGCAACTACCATGGAAAACAGTATGGAGATTCCTCAGAAAACTAAAAATAGAACTATCATTTGATCCAGCAATCCCACTCCTGGGCATCTATCCAGAGAAAACCATGACTTGAAAAGACACATGCACTCCAATGTTCACTGCAGCACTATATACAATAGCCAAGACATGGAAACAACCTAAATGTCCATCGACAGAGGAGTGGATCAAGAAGATGTGCATATACACAATGGAATATTACTCAGCCATTAAAAGGAAAGAAGTAACAGCATTTGCAGCAACATGGATGGACCTAGAAATTATCATGCTAAGTCAAGCCAGTCAGAGAGTGAGACACCAACATCATATGCTTACATGTGGAATCTAAAAAACGGACACAATGAACTTCTTTGCAGAACAGATACTGACTCAAAGACTTTGAAAAACTTGTAGTTTCCAAAGGAGACAGGTTTGGGGGGGGTGGAGGGATGCGCTGGGTGTTTGGGATGGAAATGCCATAAAATTTGGTTGTGATGATCATTGCACAACTATAAATGTAATAAAATTCATTGGAGTAATTAAAAAAAAAAAAGACAATATATCCAGCCTAACTGCAGTTTCAGCCTTTCTCAGGAGTGGAATTTTAAACCAATCAGCCTAGAATTTTGTAAGCACTATTGAGGTAATCTGCCTAAGCGCCCGCCCCCACCCCAGCCCCAGCGCCTAATGAAAGGTGACCTCACCTGAAATAATCTGCTCTTTTAACTTCTTTGTCCCACTCTCCTTTTGCCCATAAAAGCCTTCCATTTGGTAATCTTCTTTCCGCTTGTTAGATGGGATGCTGAATTCTGGAATCTTTGAATAAAGCCACTTAGATCTTTAAATGTACCCAGTTGAATTTTTGTTTTTTAACAGCTAAAGCATATTTAGACTTAAAACATAACTTGATAAGTGGTAGCAAATAAAAGAGGAGAAACCAACACAAAATAACCTAAATCTAAATTCTTAGGTTTGCAAAATAGCTCTAATATCTGAGGGTAAGTCACCCAGAGAACTCCCCCCTTCTCAAATTCCTTAGTTGGAGCTCCAGTCTTAGTTGGATTTCCAACATTGGATTCAGAGCTCACGCACATTAATCAACATTTAGTTACAAGGACCATTTTCTCATTACATCATTTAAAACCAGTTCTACTCCAACAGAGTTGGCCACAAAGGAAAACACATTTTTTCCCCATTTATTCTCAACGTAACTGTGCAAATGAACTTCCACTTGTTTTCAGGATGAGAGTGGCAGAGGGGAAGCTCCTATGAAAAACCTCTCCAATTTCCTGCTAATTTCTTCAAGGGACAGCATCCTGTGTCAGATGCAGTAATCCTTCTCTTTACGCATCTTGTACTTGACAATAGCAAGCAGTGAAAAAGCTAAATTCCATGAAAAGACAGAAGAGAAACAGGCAGATCCCTGAAATCTGATGTTCTCTCATTTTCCACTACTCTAGAGCAGCATATTGAATAGAAAAGCTTTATGCAAAACAGAAAGAAAAGCAAAAGCTCGGCAGATGGCATCCAGACGGCCTGCTATATGAGGGCCAGGAGGTAGAAACATGTTCTTCAAACTGCAGAATGGAGCTAAATTTCACCCTCCGCACACTTTTCTCAGTTCAAGCAGCTCGTTAGACATATCCTTCCTCTCTCCTGTGTGCACCTGGGGTTGACTGCCTGTTCCTTGATGTGACATCATCTCCTCTAGAATGAGATGTGCTCTCCCAGGGACTCTCTTACTCTGCTGTTGGTGAAAAAAAGCTTAAAAACACCTGGCTGTTCAGAAGTTTATAGCGCTAGTGATCACAGGAACCCAACAGGGGTTTCAAAATTAGGGAAAGAGAAATTACTAAAATAGAGACAGTCAGAAGAGTCATGATAAGGTAAAAACATACCAAAGAATTAACTGTTCGTGTTAAGCAAAATGCGAAGATAACATGGAAAATACATTAATAATATTATAAATATGTGAAAATATACATGTAAATGGGAAAAAATCAAAAGAAAACATGGAAAATGTATACATGTTAGGGTAGTAGGATATGACAAACATTTAAAACTTATTTTAGTGTAATAACAATATGATTTAAAAACTAATCATTTTATTTGAGTATAAATGTAACTGGGCCAAATCTTCCTTAAGTCTTTCATCAACCATCTCCTCTCTTTCATTTATTCAGCCAGTAGACAATTATTGAACACTTAATACAATAAAAAAGATTCTGCTTTTAAGAAATTCACGATTTAGGAGTTCCCATCATGGCGCAGCAGAAACAAATTCAATGAGGAACCATGAGGTTGCGGTTCGATCCCTGGCCTCACTCAAGGGGTTAAGGATCCGGCATTGCTGTGAGCTGTGGTGTAGGTCGCAGATGCGGTTTGGATCCTGCATTGCTGTGGCTGAGGCATAGGCCAGTGGCTGTAGCTCTGACTAGACCCCTAGCCTGGGAACCTCCATATGCCATGGGAGCAGCCCTAGAAAAGGCAAAAAAAAAGAAAAAGAAAAAGAAATTCACAATTTAATGTAGACTTATGATTCAGACAATAGTGATGATGACAGTTATAAAATAATATGCCCAGAAGAGAGCCTGGTATATTGTTGGCAATATAAAATACGTGTTAAATATATATTATTAACAAAGTGTTATATTCCACTTTGTCCAGAGGAATAACCTCAAAAAAATTCAATTTGTACTTTTTCTTTTCTCTTGTTCTCTCTTTTCCTTTTGTTCTTTTTGCTTTCTTTCTTTCCCCCTTCCTTCCTTCCTTTCTTTTTCAAAGAAAATGACAGGAAATTGCCTGAAATCACAAGGGTTTCTGTCCACTAGCTGGGTTGGAGTCCATGGGACTGCTGGAGACCAGAGAAAATTCTGAAACGCAGTGCTCTGGGACAAGTTCATCCCCTAGGAAGTGGCTGTGTATGGCAACTGGAAGAATAGAGCATTAGGGATTGTAACCATTGGAACCAAGGAAAGAGGGACCTTTGACTGAGCTCAGAGTGAAGGGAGGGGCTTCGTCTCCCTTGAAGACTCAGTGAAGCCTGAACAGAGATCTCAGTCACCACCACAAGACTGCACCAACACCAGTAAGAAGCATAGCCCCTGAGTTTCCTGGTCAAATGTGGGGACGGAAGGATCCCCATCCATCCATTTATGTAACCTTTATTGAACACCTATACTAAGAGAAACCCTCTTGTAATTACTGGGGATATACAGCGAATTAAACAAATAACTCTGTGGCTCTTGTGGTGCTTACTTAATGTGGGAAGAGACACCACGAGAATGTAAATAAGGGAGATCCTTTTGGATCGTGAAACATGCTATGAAGTATAACTGGGTAAGATTGTGGCAGGGAGAAGGGACTTCTTCTTTACCCAGAGTGGTCTCGTTGAGGAAGTGATATTTGAGAGGCGACCTAAAAGAACGAAAGGAACAGCCAGGCAAACATCTGCAGAGAGGTCTGCATTGAAGGATCAGGTAATACGAAGGCCCACAGTTGGCAATGAGTTTGATTTGTTAAAATTAATGAAGGAGGGCAGTGTAGTTGGAGCGCAGTGATAAATTAGGAGAAGATCAGAGATGATGTCAGAGGGTAGAGAGGCTGGTTCTAGTCTAAGAGGCATAGGAAGCCAGTGGAGGGTCTTAAAGCAACAAATATGTGATCAATTTATATTTAAAAAGATCACATTGCCTGCTCTGTGCAAAGGGATTTGGGGGAGCAGGCAGTAACTGGGAAGCCACTTAAAAGATATCATAGCTCTAGCACGAGAAGATGGTGGCAGGAACTAGGTGACAGCAGTAAGTGGTAAGAAGTGATCAGGCTCAAGATCTATTTTGAATGAAAAGCCGGTAGAATTTGCTAATGGACTGGATGTGAGGTGTGAAAGGAAGATATCAAGGATGGTCCTTGTGCTCAAGCAACTCATGCCACAGAGATTGAAAAGAGATGGAGAGCAGCCGATTGGAAAAACCGGGGGAGACTCAAGGGTTCTGTTTGGATATGTGAGGTTTAAGATGCCTTTGGGAAATCCAGGTGGAAACATCTATCAGACAACAGACTACATGACTTGAAAGTTGAAGACAGAGGTTGGACTGAAGGCAAAAATTTGAGGATCATCAACATATATAGATGAAATCACATCAAAAGGGAGAGAGGAAAAGAATTGAACAAAAAGCTCCAAGGCATTTCTACCCTTAAATGTCAAGAGAAGTGGATAAGCCAGCACTGGGTGTTAAAAAAGAGTAGCAAAACAGACGAAAAGCCAGGAAGAAAAAGGATGATTTCAAAGCCAAGAGAATGTTTTAAGAACGGGTCAATGGATGGCCAATATAAGAAAGCCCATTTGGTTTAGCAGGATGGAGGGAGCCTTGCCAAGGGTTGATTCTTTGAAGTGGTGGGGGAAAAAACTGATTGCAGTGGGTTGAAAAGATACGGGGAAGTAAAGATGGCAACTAGAGGTAACATTCAAGGAGCTTTGCTGTGAGAGTGTTCCTGTTGTGGCTCAGCAATAGTGAACTTGACTAGTATCCATGAAAATGTGGGTTCGATCCCTGGCCTCACTCCAGTGGGTTAAGGATCCAGCATTGCCATGAGCCACAGTGAAGATTGCAGATGCAGCTCAGATCTGGTGTTGCTGTGGCTGTGGTGTACGCTGGCAGCTACAGCTCAGATTCGACCCCTAGCCTGGGAAATATGCCACATGTGAGGGCACCCTCCCCATTCCCCCCCCCCCAAAAAAAAGAAGCTTTGCTGTGAAAGGAGCAGTGAAGTAAGCAGATAGTTAAGGAAACATGGGATGAAGGTAAGGAACTTTAAAGTGGGCTGTATTAATTAAGTCATGCTTGGGTGCTAGAGGGAATGAGCCAGAGAGAAGGGAGAGAGGAAATAACTATGGAAATATGGTCTTTTATTTTATTTTTGCTTTTTAAGGCCACACCTGAGGCATATGGAAGTTCCCAGACTAGGGGTCAAATCGGAGCTACAGCTGCCGGCCTACGTCACAGCCACAGCACACAGAATCTGAGCCTGAACTGCGACCTACACCACAGCTCACAGCAATGTCAGATCCTTAACTCACTGAGCGAGGCCGGGGATTTAAACCGCATCCTCGTGGATCCTAGTTGGGTTCGTTTTACCACTGAGCCAGGCAGGCAACTCCCTGGAAATATTGTCCTTGAGTAGAGGAAAGGACATGGGACCCAGAGCAAAATCAGAGCTTTTTGAAGAGAGTTTCTGGATTTCCAGGTAATAAATCTAATTAGTTGGAAAAAATTATAATTGCATATGCAGTTTTACTTCTGCTTGGTAAAAGCACCTTTCATGTATTATCTTACCGAACCCTCACATCAACCTTATGAGGTCACTATTATTACTATCCCAGTTTTGCAAATGAGAAGATACACTCTATGAGATTAAATAAGTTGCCAAGGTCACAAAGCTAGTAAACGGTATACTGCTGTTAACTTGTGGTCGACTTATTAACAGTAGTAAACGACAGTACTGTTAACAGTGACGTGAACAGAGTGTTCTGAAGGAAGCTAAATGAGGCCTTAAGCAACAGAGGAGGTCAAAAGAAGATGAGTGGGCAAGGGCGAAGGTATAACTCACCCACCCGGGGCATTATTCATTTGTTTAAAATTCATTGTCTGGTGTTCATCAGTTGCCACATTCTTTCCATATAGAAGTGCCTCTTTGGTTATTGCTGCTCTAACCTAGGTAACCTAAATGGATATGAACACTAACTAATAAGGACCCCATAAAAGTTCAAGCAAATTTATTTACATCCATCTTATTATTTTTAAAAGTCTTTTTTTTCAGTTTTTTTGTTTTGTTTTGTTTTGGGGGGTTTTTCGTTTTGTTTTGTTTTTTGGGTTTTTTTTTTTTTTTTTTTTTTTTTTGGTCTTTTTAGGGGCACACCTGCAGCGTATGGAAGTTCCCAGGCTAGGGGTGGAATCCAGAGCTGCAGCTACCAGCCTACATCACAGCAACTAGGGATCCGAGCCACAACTTATACCACAGCTCACGGCAACGGGAATCCTCAACCCACTGAGCAAGGCCAGGGATCGAACCTGTGTCCTCATGGATACTAGTCAGGTTTGTTACTGCTGAGCCACAATGGGAACTCCCACACCTCAGCTCTGAAACGTGCAAGAAATATAATGGTCCAAAAACCCATATTCTAATCAAAATATAGACTTGTCCCACCCTAAACAGGGCATCTAGTCATTGTATTCAAAAACAGTCCCTTTTTATAGGCAGAAGAAAACAGACAACTAAATCAGCCTGTGGAGAGAACTGCAAATGTTCTCTATCAAATCTTTAAGAAACACCACTCAATTCTGACCAACTATCTTCAGGGAAGCAACAGATTGGGCCAAATTCACCAGATCCAAAGGTGATGAAATAAAATTTTGTTTTTAGTCTTGTAACTCCACTGGATGATATTTGCCTTAAAATAATTTCTAAAAATAGTGTTTCAAGAACAAACTGTGACTGATTAGAGGGTTTTTTTTTTTTCATTTAGGTCCAGAAGATGTATGTTATTTTTTCTTCTCACATTCCACATGCCAGCTAAAGCCGCTTCTTTCTTTTACTCAAAGTATCTTCAAATATATCGCCTCCAGAAAAGGAAAGTTGCTAAACCACTACCTTCTATATAACCTCACTTATATTTCTTTTTTCCTCCATATGCACTGATGCATCCTTTAGATTAAGTAGCCACACACACACACAAAAATGCATACTGTTCTTTGTAGCATCTTTCTGTTCTTTCTTTCTTTTTTTTTTTTTTTTTTTTATAAGTGTATGTGTTTGTGTTGGCATTTAGGGGTATTTGTTCTTCTTTCTTCATTCCTAAAAATGCATCATCTCTGGAGTTCCTGTCATGGCTCAGCGGAAATGAATCTGACTAGCATCCATGAAGACTGAGGTTCAATCCCTGGCCTCACTCAGTGACTTAAGGATCCGCTGTTGCTGTGAGCTATGGTGTAGGTCGAAGATGAGGCTCAGATCTGGCATTGCTGTGGCTGTGGAGTAGGTCTGCGGCTACAGCTCCAATTAGACCCATAGCCTGGGAACCTCCATAGGCTGCAGGTTTGGCCCTAAAAAGGCAAAAAAAAAAAGAAAAATTAATCTCCTACTTTTTCAGTTTGTCTGTGAGTACACACACATACACACAGTTTTATATCCACATTCACTCATTTAACAATTGTGTATTGTGTATTGTGTGCTGGCACTGTTTAAATGTGTGATTTGTGGTAGTAAAGAAAATAGGTAAATTCTGCCCTCAAAAATTTTAGAATCCAGTAGTGATATTAGGCAAAAATAAAATATAATAAAAAAGTAGATGTACAGTGTAATGTCTAATATATGTCACTAGATATATAATATAGTGATAAGTGCTATATTAAAAAATAAATCTGGGCAAGGGCAGTATATTATACTTAAAAATAGCAGATGAGGGATCTTATAGAATATGGCTCTGGAATTAAACTGTGTTTTAAAACTGACTCTGCCACTTATGAGCTCGGTGACCTTAGGCAATTTAGTTAATCACTTGTGTGATTCAATTTGTATATCTATAAAGTGGGGATAATAATAGCACTAACTCAAAGGGTTGCTGTAAGGATTAAATGATTTAAAATATGGAGAGTACTTAGAGTAGTGCCTGGAATATAGAAAATTCAATAAATGTAAGTTATTAATATTATTAAGGGGAATAGGGGGTGATGAAGGGTGATTTTTCAGAGAGAATGTTTTCAAAGAAGCCTGTGTTGGAGTTCCCGTCATGGCGCAGTGGTTAACGAATCCGACTAGGAACCATGAGGTTGCAGGTTCGATCCCTGCCCTTGCTCAGTGGGTTAACGATCCGGCATTGCCGTGAGCTGTGGTGTAGGTTGCAGACGCGGCTCGGATCCTGCATTGCTGTGGCTCTGGCGTAGGCTGGTGGCTACAGCTCCGATTCAACCCCTAGCCTGGGAACCTCCATATGCCACAGGAGCGGCCCAAGAAATGCCAAAAAGACAAAAAGACAAAAAAAAAAAAAAAGAAGAAGAAGCCTATGTGAGGAGGTGAATGGAGTAAAGCACAGACTCCTGTGATGTCTGGAAGAAGAACCTATCAGGCAGAAGGGAACACAAGTACAAAGAACAAGGGAGTTGGTATAGCTTGAACAGAACAAGTAGGCAGGAACTGTAGGGAATGAGGTGGAAATCAGGGGCCAGATCTGCCAGTGCTTCGTAGGCATAGAAGAACTTCAGGTGGTGTTCTGAGGAAAGAAGCCAGCAGAGGGCTTCCAGCAGGGGGTGCACGACCAAATGTTTAGAAGGATCATTCTTGCTGCTCTGTGGAGATTAAGCTAAGGAGGGGCAAGACAGCTGGCTGTGAAATACTTTCCAGCACATCATTGCCCAGTATTCAAGATATATTAATAAGCAGAAAAAAGCAAGGTGTAGACAGAGTGCATGGTGTATATCTCCATTAAAAAACGTGTGTGTGTTTGTGCAAACGTACAGACACATGTATATGTATGCACAAACATTATGTATATATACACATAAACATTTTTACACGTTTTACATATATATACACAATCTATGCATATTATTTGTGTACTTTTCATGTGTATTTACCCTACCTTGGGAAAGATATGTCAGAAACCATTAACAACCAGTGCTCTGAGAAATACGTGTGTGTGTCTACCTATGGAATTTTATTATAAATACTTGGATACAAAGATGTCTAGAATAAATTTACAAACGATAATAAATTATACAATACTCTTTTTATAAGTTTCACATAGGGAACTGAGTCTCACAAGATGCTTCATTGATTTTTACCAAGCTCCTATACTCTTAGTCAAACTATGACTGCAATTGAGCAGCAAGGTTAGTTCTGACAAAATATTGATTGATGTGGTAAGACAAAAGTGAAATAACAAAGATGTATATTTGAACTTCACTCAACCAATAATGTGAGCAATTTCCACAAATGAACTAAATATCTATCTCCAACCCCCATCTCAATGAGGTGGTTACTTTTATCTTAGTTGGTTAAAATTCACCTACCTTCCTGTTTTCTTGGGGTTGAGTCTAGTTCCAAGCCATGTTGGAAGGGCTCATTGATCATTCATTAATTCAAAGATGCTACTATTTTCACATTCACACACACCTATCAAATGTCAATATTTCTATATATTCCTCATTTCTATCTGTCATGACTTTGGCTCTGTCAGGTGTTTCCATAAGCCACACTTGAGAGTCAGAATCTCTATGAAGCTAAAATTCCATCTCCCTAGGTTCATTATAGCATCTTCCAAGGAAGCATGAGGCAGGTTCCCTCTCCCTGGAACATATTAATATCTAGATTTTCAACATTTCCCCTCTTCTCTCCTCTCCCTTCAGCCTGATAAAATCATTTCCTGTCTGGAACAGGAACAAATACTATACTCTTTAGTGCCGTAATCCACAGTTTAGTAGACAGTGTAGCGAAAACTGGCTCGTTCTTTAGAGAAAAAGAATGTTGAATCCCTACCTCACACTATATACAAAAGTAGATTCTAGGAGTTCCCCTTGTGGCTCAGCAGTGAACAATCCTGACTTGGATCCATGAGGATGTGGGTTCAATCCCTGGCCTGGCTCAGTGAGGTGTGGTATAGTTCGCAGACACAGCTTGGATCCCGAGTTACTATGGCTGTGGTGTAGGCTGGCAGCTGAAGCTCTGATTCAACCCCTAGCCTGGGAACTTCCATATGCTGCAGGTGCAATCCTAAAAAGCCAAAAAAAAAAAAAAAAAAAAAAAAAAAAAGAGAGAGAGAGAGAGAGATTCTAGATGGATTACAGACCTAACTGTGAAGGCTAACACCACACAACTCAAGAATTAAATACTGGATATTGTCTTTACAACCTAGCAATGGGGGAGATCCTCTAAAACAAGACCTCAAAATCTCAAAACCTAAGGCAACCAGTGAATGGCTTTAAATACATCAGCATTAAAGATTTCTGTTCAACAAAACACAGTAGATAAAGTTAGCAGAAGGATGATGGGTTGGGAGAAGATATTCTCAGTGTTTACAGTAGACATGGAACACCTGCAAGGAACAAAGACAGGAAACCTGATATAAACAATCAACCAAAAACTAAAAACAAACTGGCAATGAACATGATCAAGCAAGTGCTAATAATAAGTAAGGAGATAAAGAGATTCTCAGAATCACTGATAACCAATACAGATCAACAACAATGCAGAACTTTGTCATCAAACTGGCAAAGATCAGAGAGAAGAATAACGTCAATTCTTGGTAAGATCTGAGGAACAGGAGGTTTTTTGCACACTACTGGTGAGCGTTTGGATATTGCTGCCATTCTGGAGAGTCCTCTGACAGTACATATGTAAATTAAGTGTGCTTGTGTATATAGAAATCTCATCTAGAGTCTTTATTAAACACGACCATAATTGGACATCTGAGAAGGTGTTTATCACAGAGCTGTTTATGGCATTGAAAAGTAGAAGGCACTCTGTGCCCACACGCAAAGTGGAGGAGGAAAATATGGTGGCTCCACTCCAAGGAACTGTATCATCTGTTAGAAGGGACAAAAAATATATGTGAAAACCATAGGAACAGATCCCCAAAACTTAGTGGTGAGTGAAAGAGAAGCCAAATGAGATCTACAGCAGAGTAACATTTCTGTAATTTAAAAACCATTCACCTAAAGCAACATTCTACATATTCTACAAAGACAGAGTAGTGTGTTAGAGCTGTTTCCTACGGAAGAAAGGAAAACAGACGAGGAGATGGGGATCCAGTGAATAAATAATATAAGGGGGTGTTTCTTCTCAACATGGTTTGTTTTTTGCTTTTTTTTTTTTTTTTTTTTTTTTTTTTGTCTTTTTAGGGCCACACCTATGGCATATGGAAGTTCCCAGTCTAGGGAACTTCTGCAGAGAAGGCTTCCTGGAATAGCCTCTCTAAAATGAGCCCCTTCCCAGCCTTTCTTTGCTCTTTGCTCTATCATCTTACCCAGACCTCTTTTTCTTTTTTTTTGCTTTTTTTTTTTTTTTTTTGCTTTTTAGGGCCACAGCCATGGCATATGGAAGTTCCCAGTCTAGGGCTCAAATCGGGACTGCAGCTGCCAGCCTACACCACAGCCAAAGCAACACAGCATCTGAGCTGAGTCTGCGACCTACACCACAGCTCACAGCAATGCCAGATCCTTAACCCACTGAGTGAGGCCAGGCATCAAACTGGCGTCTTCATGGAACCTAGTCACGTTCATTAACAGCTGAGCCATGAAGGGAACCCTTTACGCAGCTTTCTTCATTTCACCTTTTAATCCCTGAAATCCTGTATGCATTGGATTACTGTCTGTCCCCCATGGGAGGGACTCTGTCTCATTCACAAGTACCTGTCTAGTGCCAACACAGAATAGATGCTCAGTAGGTGAATGTTGGGTGGATGAAAGGATTGGACTTAAAGAGCAAGCAGGGTATCATATTCTTCTCAGAAGAGTTACAGAAAGGGAACAGAAGTGAAATATTATTTCTTCCCTATTTCTGCTCTATTATGCTAAGATTAATTTGACTAACGAACCGGTTTCTTAAAACCCATAATGGAGTGACTCAGCTTTCTCAAAATAATCAACATTGTGTTCAGCCTCCAGGACCTATTTAAGACAAAATTGGCTTCCAACTGATATTTAGCGTTGCTTTCTTTTTAAACAAAGAGCCAATTCAAGGTGTGCTTTTCAGACGCTTTGGATGTGAGACACATTGTGTTTTCACTCCCGAACAAGATTTTTTGGAGATTATTGTCTGCATATTTAAGGAACAAAAGCCTAAGGCTGGAGTTCCCATTGTGGCTTAGTGGTAACGAGCCTGAGTGGTATCCATGAAGACGCAGGTTCGATTCCTGGCCTCAAGCTCAGTGGGTTAAGGATCTGGTGTTGCTGTGAGCTGTGGTGTAGCTTGCAGACATGGCTTGGATCTGGCGTTGGTGTGGTTGTGATGTAGGCTGGCAGCAACAGCTCCAAATCTAACCCTAGCCTGGGAACTTCCATATGTGGCAGGTGTGGCCCTTAAAAATTTTTGTAAATAAAATAAAATAAAATAAAATATAAAAAGCCTAAGGCCTGTCTGCCCACTGCCCACCATCCAGCTCCCAGCTTCCATTATGGGCAGATGGCAGGTCAACTCTGCAGTTACCTTCAGTCAACTCCCCCTCCTCAAGAACAGGATGGGCCACTCTGCATCAACTGAAGGAGGATACAGGTCTTTGCTGTTGTGGATGCCGTGGCATCCCTTTACTGCCATGGCTCCCATCTCCAGCTGTACATTGAAGCACTAAAAATCCAGATTCCAAGTCCTGCCTTTTAAGACCCTGATATAATTTTTCTAGGTTGCGGCCTAGAAATTTGGATAAAATTCACAAGTTTTTGAAAGCTCCACATATGATTCCAAGCTGCAGCCAGGGTTGAGTCACTATTTTAAGGACTAGGGCAAATGGCATGAAAGACTCCTGCTGCTTGCACTCTGCTTCCAGAAATTCTCCAAGCTGCCTATTTGTCCATTCTGCTTTGCCGGTCCCTCGGTTTTTCCTACCTGGGCCCTGGCCCTGCTGCATTCTCTCCCTAACCTTTCCAGTGAAGGAAACTGGGGGACTTTAAGACCTCTCCAAGGAAAGAAAACTCAAAAACCTCTGGCGAAGAAAAGAGTTCCCAGACACTTATCACTCACCTGTCTCATTGTAATGCCCCCCTCCCAACTTGAGCAACCTGGCCTACTCCTCCCTGCCCCCTACTAGGAAGGCATGTGACCCACTCCTCACCCCACCCTTATAGGAGCCTTTTATGCCCCCAACCAACCAGCAAGTGTATGGCAAGACCCTTCTTTCCCCAGCCAATCAGCAAGTCAGCTGGTGTATCCAAAGACCTCTCCTCTCTCCCTGGACTATAAAAACAGACATGCCCATACACTCAGGGTTGGCTCTCCCTGGTTATCAGGAAGTTGTTCCTCTGTGCTAGCAGTTGTTCCTCTAATCTCAATAAACAATAAACTCTTCTTTCTCGTCACCTCATTATGAGTCTGAAAATTCCTTTTTCCAACCCATGCATGGACCACAACAGAACCCACAAGGATATGTCTTCCAGCTTTGACCTCACCCCTCCTGGGGAGGATTCCTACATGCCTTCTAGCTATATACCCTCTCCAGTCTGGGTGGCAGAGGGCTACACCTGCCCCTTCTCCCCCTATACCCACCCCTTGAGATCCACAGCCAAGCCCTCCCCTCCCCATACCCACAGTTCCCCACATGGGACCACCCATGCTCACCTACTCAACTCAACTGGCTTGGCCTCTATGCTGCCAAACATACTACATACTGTGTCCTCTCCTGCCTCTTTACCTTGCTTTCTCCTACTTGTCCCTTAAGCCACCTATTACCTCTGTCAGGATCCCTTCCCTGACATGTATACAGAAAAGGCCAGTTGGTCCTTCCTTGGGGATCCATGTCTGCTGCTTAGTCTACCTGGCCCCACCTGAGATGGGCCCTGAGTGTCTTACTGGCAAGCGGACTGTGTCTAACTCAGATCAGTGTCCACAGTACCTTCCTGGGGCTTAACCGGAGAAACCATCAGAGAGCATGGTGAGTGAACCCACAAACAAATGGGATATCAGAGAAAACTAGTAGATTTGCCTTGGTTCTCAGGTGAATCCCTGTTGGGGCTACAAGCAGTCATTTAGCATTGTTATTTTTAACTTTCCAAAGTAAGAATTCTCAGAATGCAATAGATCATGATGGAAGAGAGTATAAGAAAGGGAATGTATACATAAGGATGTGACTGGGCCACTTTGCCATACAACAGAAATTGGCGCAACATTGTAAATCAACTATACTTTTTTTTTTAATTTTAAAAAGTTTTTAGAAATTTTTTCTTTTGTCTTTTTAGGACTGCACCTGTGGCATATGGACGTTCCCAGGCTAGGGGTCGAATTGGAGCTGTCGCTGCTGGCCTACACCACAGCCACATCAACGCCAGATCCGAGCCACATCTGCAACCTACACCACAGCTCACGGCAACACCAGACCTTTAACCCACTGAGCGAGGCCAGGGATTGAACTCGCAACCTCATGATTCCCAGTCGGATTTGTTTCCACTGCGCCACGATGGGAATGCCAACTATACTTTAATAAATTAAAAATGCAGGTTTGCATGACCAGATTTGATGGAAAAGAAGCAAGTTAGTGAAAAATGGCCTGAATTTAGCCCAAGGCATTTTTTTTTAATTGTCTTACCTTATATTTAGAAGAATAACTTACCAACATTCAAAAATTAGGGAACTTATAGCAACAACAACAACAACAAAAAGACAAAATAAATAAATAAATAAATAAATAAATAAAATGAAGTTCCCGTCCTGAATTTAGCCCAAGGCATTTTTTTTTAATTGTCTTACCTTATATTTAGAAGAATAACTTACCAACATTCAAAAATTAGGGAACTTATAGCAACAACAACAACAACAAAAAGACAAAATAAATAAATAAATAAATAAATAAATAAAATGAAGTTCCCGTCGTGGCGCAGTGGTTAACGAATCCGACTAGGAACCATGAGGTTGCAGGTTTGATCCCTGCCCTTGCTCAGTGGGTTAACGATCCGGCGTTGCCGTGAGCTGTGGTGTAGGTTGCAGACGAGGCTCGGATCCAGCATTGCTGTGGCTCTGGCGTAGGCCGGTGGCTACAGCTCCGATTCAACCCCTAACCTGGGAATCTCCATATGCCGCGGGAGTGGCCCAAGAAATAGCAACAACAACAACAAAAAGAAAAGACAAAAAAAAAAAAAAAAAAATTAGGGAACTCTACAGATTTGGTAGATTTCTGGTTTCTCTTGAAACAAATTGGAAGATGTGGCCCCTTGGAGCTCATATATCCACGGCAACAATTTGCTGGGCTGGGACCCTCTGGTGGGTGGTGGGGGTCCTGAGCATTTGGCCCGGCTCCACCCTCTCTGCTGCTCTCATTACCAAGATCCAGACCCTCGGGGCCTTGGAGCTCTAAACCCTGGTGTCCATTAACCTTGTGCACGGTGATTAGCATGTACTTCATCATGAGCTGTGCTGTTAAGAGCATTTGACCTGGAATCAGGCAGACCTGGAGTCACAGAAGCTGTGGCCTTAGGTATATCACTTCACAGCTCTGAGCCTCCTTCTCTACCTTCCAAGTCTCACAGACAAAAAGAGGAGGCAGACTATGATCACAGAAATTTATGGGAGGAGAGAATTGCTCTAACAGCATGAATATCAGACATCACTACCAAAGGGTGTACCCAGTGGAGGGTATAATGCAGAGCCTGGCAAATTGAAGGTTAGCTTCCTCTGGGAGGTGTCTTTCAGCGGGGCTTTGAGGGATGTGTATCAGTTTGTCCAGAAATTAAGACTCTGGAGAAAGGCATTCAGGCAAAAGTTGTACAAAGGCCAAGAGGAGGAAAATAACCTTGGTATATTCTGGAAGAAGTGAGCTGGTCATTGTCCCTGTATCTGGGTGCACAACAGGAGGTGAAACTGGTTGGAGGTTAGGATAAGTATCAAAGGAGTTCCCATCATGGCGCAGTGGTTAACGAATCTGACTAGGAACCATGAGGTTGTGGGTTTGATCCCTGGCCTTGCTCAGTGGGTTAAGGATCCGGCGTTGCCATGAGCTGTGGTGTAGGTTGCAGTCGTGGCTCGGATCCCGAGTTGCTGTGGCTCTGGCATAGGCCGGCGGCTACAGCTCCGATTGGACCCCTAGCCTGGGAACCTCCATGTGCCGTGGGAACAGCCCAAGAAATGGCAAAAAAGACAAAAAAAAAAAAAAAAAAAAAAAAGTAAGTATCAAAAAGCCTTGAATGCCATACCAGAGAGATCAGACTTTATCTGGAGGCAAGAACCAGTTTTCAAATGGGGAGTAACGTGAGCTTCAGATCATAGAAAGATCACTCTGGAAGCAGAAATTAGGTGAAAGCACATGCCCCAAACATTAGGAACTATATGCAAAAAAATATCTGCTCTTTTAGCCATAGAGGGATTGTTTGGGAATGTTTATATCACAGCTCTTTTATTCATAATAACCAAAAACCAACTTATTTATTCAATTGAGCACTAATCTAGGTGCTGCTGTGAATGCATGTTGTAGATGTGGTTAACACCTGCAATCAGTTGACTCTGCATGGAGAAGATTGTCCTCCATAATGTGGGTGGGCCTCATCCAAGCAATTGAAGGTCTTAAGAGCAAATTTCCCAGAGAAGTGTAGCCTCACATGACTGCAGCATCAACTCCTGAGTTTCCTGCCAGCTGGCCTCTCCTACCAATTTCAGACTTACCAGCCCCCATAATCATGAAAAAAAAAAAAATCCTTACCAGAAATCTCTTAGAAAGAGGGAGAGAAAGAAGGAAAGATGGACATATGGATAGAAGGAAGAAAAGATGGAAAGAAGGAAGGGAGCATGGGAGGAAGGAAGGGGAAAGGAAAGATGGATAGATGGACAGAAGGGTGGATGGATGGCTAACTAGCTAGCTATAGAGATATAGCCCATTGATTCTGTTTCTATAGTGAAGCCTGACTCATACAAGTAATTAACCCTGCACAATTTACTTGAGAACTAGAGATGTTCATGAAAGTGATTACTGTGTGCCCAGCTCAGTGACTGCTAATCCCCAACTTCCCTTCTACTATAAGGCTCTGCTGAGTTGCTGGAGCCAGAACCTCCAGGCCCTCTCTCACCTGAGAAAAAAAGCAGAATGCACAAAAACAAATATGCCTGAATGAATGGCATGAATGGAGTCTCCTGGTCCAGTTAGTTGAGTGTATGACACAGCCTCTCAGTGGACTGGTCTACAGCCTCTGCATTGAGAAGAGACACTTGCCTATAATATATCAACAAGACTCTACTGTACGGCACAGAGAACTATCATCAGTGTCCTATCATAAGCCGTTATGGAAAAGAATATCTTTAAAAGAGTGTGCATATATATATGTATATTTATATGTGTGTATATATATGTATAACTGAATCACTTTCCTATACAGCAGAAATTAACACAACATTATAAATCAACAACACCACAATAAAATAAAAGAGATAACTAAAAAGGACCTACTGTATAGTGCAGAGAAATCTACTCAATATTCTGTAATAACCTATATGGAGAAAGAATCTGAAAAAAAAAAGTATATATGTAACAATCACTTTGTTGTACACCTGAAACTAACATAGTATTGTAAACTAATTATAATAAATTTAAAAATAAAGATATTGACAAAGGTAAAAAAAAAAAAAAGACCCTCG
Source organism: Sus scrofa (assembly GCF_054392235.1). Classification (NCBI taxonomy): domain Eukaryota; kingdom Metazoa; phylum Chordata; class Mammalia; order Artiodactyla; family Suidae; genus Sus; species Sus scrofa. The sequence goes on along the minus strand of NC_139384.1, from coordinate 92,536,211 downwards.
TCCCAGAGATCTGTCCTGCTGTATTTATCCACAGCACTCACAGCAAGGTACTGTACTCATTCCTTGTGTTGATTGTCTGTCTCCCATTCCTAGAATGTCAATTGCCTGAGGTCAGGAGATTAAATCTGTTCCTTTTGATGTAAAAATCCCCAGTGCCTGGAGTAAGTACTAGTGTGCAATTGGTGTGCAATTAGCATTTATTGAATAAAAGCATGAACGAATGAATGAACAATGACGATTACAGTGCAATCTGAGAAAATGTTTGTGAACTATAACTTAAGTGAAGCCAGCAGATCATAAAATATGTGCATCGTGAGTCTGACCACATATTTAGCAAACAGATAGACTCTCCCACTGGTCCTGCATTGTGCTAGTCACCAGAAAAGCTGAAGGAAATTGAGTTCCTTATTATATTTTATTTTTTTTTACTATTTATTTTATTTTATTTCATTTTGCTTTTTAGGACCACACCTGGGGTATATGGAGGTTCCCAAGCTAGGGGTCCAATCGGAGCTGTAGCTGCCGGCCTTTGCCAGAGCCACAGCAATTCCAGATCCGAGCTGTGTCTGTGACCTACACCACAGCTCACAGCAACACCAGATCCTTAATCCACTGAGCGAGGCCAGGGATCGAACCTGAAACCTCATGGTTCCTAGTTGGATTTGTTTCCACTGTGCCATGATGGGAACTCTGAGTTCCTTATTTTAAATGGTTCATGGTCTAGAAAGAATACAGAACTATAAAACCATTAAATGCCACCAGAGATACTTGTGAAGTGCAGTAGGAGCCAGGAAGCATGAACCCTAATAACAACAGCTCTCAGTTATCTGAGTTTACAATGGACCAGGTGCCCTGCTAATGTTAGCACATAGACACACAGATCATTTCAGGTAATCCCTGCAATAGCCCCAAGTGGCAGGTCTTGGTCTCATTTCTATTTTAGGAATAAACTAAGGCCCAGAGAGGTTAAAGAAACCATTTGTTTAGGATCTCATAGCCAGTCAGGGCAGAAATGGAATCAGAAGCCAAGTTGGTCTGCCTCCAGAGACTTTTTTTTTTCCTTTTTGCCTGGTGTGGTATGTGGAAGTTCCCAAACCAGGGATCAAAGTTGTGCCACAGCAGTGACCTGAGCCACAGCAATAACAATGCCAGATCTTTAACCCTCTGTGCCACCAGGGAACTCCAGAGCCTGTCTTCTTAAGCTCTGGTGCATATGTGTCCAGTCATACACAAGAGAGTTAAACTCAAGCACAAAATGAACAGAAGTTTGATGAGGTCAGAAAATTCTAGAAGAAAACATACTAAAAATCTACCAGGGAGAGTACTGGGAATAGCATGGAATGTGTACATAAACTTTTCCATGTCTTTCAAATTCATATGATTATGTATTCCTTTTACAATCATAAATAACTTTGCTAATAGAATCTAGAATCTAGGGTTTTCCTTTAAATGCTAATTTAAAAGAAAATATTGAGTCTCACTGAATTCCCTTTTCTACCTTGAGGAAACTTTCGTCTTACATATTCTGCAAAGATCTTTTTTTTTTTTTTGTCATTTTAGAGCTGCACCTGTGGCATGTGGAAGTTCCCAGGCTGTGGTCAAATGGGAGCTGTAGTTGATGGCCACAGCCACAGCAACACCAGATCTGAGCCAAGTCTGTGACCTACACCACAGCTCATGGCAACACCAGATCTTGAACCCACTGAGCGAGGCCAGGGATTATTGCTCACCTCACCGAATTTTCATTCAGAAATGCCCCCCCCCATCTTTGCTGACTTAAGCGTTGTTTTGTTTTTGCCATGCCCCGAATGGTTCAAAGTCCATATTAAAATGCCAGGGTTTTGCAACCTTTGTTGATGCAAGCCTAGCAAGAATTCCAAGGCCCTTAGCTTCCTTATCCACAAAGCTGAAAAATACTATTTTAATTTCCCTGGAAGCCACTTCTGAAAGATATTGATTTAAAACAATGGTGGGAACACATGTGGATACTTGCTTTTTGTTCTTTAAACCTTTCACTCATTTCTTCTTCCTTCATCTGTCTTTTTTCCCTGATTTTTAAAATTTAGTTTCATTCAACTCAAACATCACTGCTTCTGCAAACTACTCCCCCTGTCAGTTAGAGACTGAAATCCAACTCAAAAGAGCTTATTATTAATATATATGTGTGTGTGTATATATATATATACATACATATATAGAGAGAGCTTATTATTTATATATAGAGCTTATTATTAATATATTAATAATTATATATATATGTATATAATGGATGTGGGTGGATTTATTCACTCTTATAACTGGAAGCCCAGGAGGAGATTTGGCTTCAGGATTGGCTGAGCCCAGGGGCCTGCAGTGATGTCATCTGAATGCTCCCTCTCTTGCATCTTTCAGCTTAGTTTCAATTCTGCAAAAGAGCAAAAAAAAAAAAAGCAGCCCTGGAAGGCCCTGGTTCACATTCTCCCCACTTAGCAACCCTGATAGGGGCAGAGGAAAGAGATGACTGCTCTTTTTCCCTGTTGCTATATATAAATTGGGGGGAGGGGGAATTCTGTTTGGCCAAGCTTGGGTCTCATACCCTTGACAGTGGCAGGCATGAAAAGATAAAGTCCCATGATTGACAATCTGACCAGGATCAAATGAAGTGAGAGTTGGGAGCACACAGAAAGAAATACTGGGAAGGCAAAACACACACAAGAAAGGATTTTTGAAAAATAATGCCTCCAATTCTCTATACACCACATCATTTGTGATGTCACCTGGTAGTTCCTTCCATCAAAGGATGAAGAATCTGGGGCGCTCCCTGGTGGCCTAGCTGTTAAGGATCCAGTGTTATCACAGCTGAGGCTTGGTTGGATCCCTGGCCCAGGAAAACATACATGCCACGGGTGTGGCCAAACAAACCCCCACCCTTTTTTTTAATGGCTGCATCCACAGCACCTGGAAGTTGCCAGGCCAGGGACTGAATCCAAGCTGCAGCTTCTATCTCTGCTGTGTCTGTGGCAACACCAGATCCTTTAACCCACTACACCACAGTGGGAAATCCACAAATCCTTTCTTTAAAAAAACAAAAATTAATGAGGAGTTCCCTTGTAGCACAGAAGGTTAAAGATCCGGTGCTCACTGCTGTGACACAATTCCATCCTTGGCCCTGGAACTTCCACATGCTGTGGGCAGGGCCCAAAAATAAAAATAAAAAATAATCTGGGCTGGTCTTGTGAATTGGTTTCACCAATAGGAGGAAGCAGAAGTGAAAGTAGCTATGGTATTCTCTCTCCATCATCTTACTGGAAAAAAATGAGACTTGGAGCCAAACCAACTTAGTCCACTTGTCCTGGCTGGGGTCTCAAACAATGAGAGCCCTGCCAAGACCCCACAAGCCACCAATGGATGCACACATGAGTAAGCCTTGCAGAACCCAGCTCAGAGCTAAAGAACTGCCAGCCAACCCATAGACGCATGAACAAAAATAAGTATTTATGATTGTATATCCCTGAGATTTTGTGGTTCTTCTGTAGCATCATTGTGGCAACATATAAAGATACACTTTGTAACTACTAGACCTGTCTTGCATCCCCATTCTGCAGGCAGAGCTAGTCAGTCCCTCCTCCATGCTCTCATAGCACTTACATAGCCCACATTGTACTGTTGCAATTTTTTATCCTGAATTGTAACCATTTATTGTAACTAACCTGTGTATGTACTTCCTTGCCACCAAGTTCACCAAGGGAGGAATTTTTTAAAAATTATTTTGAGCCCCAGAGGTTAAGAAATCTGACTAGGAACCATGAGGTTGAGGGTTCAATCCCTGACCTTGCTCAGTGGGTTAATGATCCGGCGTTGCTGTGAGCTGTGGTGTAGGTTGCAGACGTGGCTTGGATCCCGTGTTGCTGTGGCTCTGGCGTAGGCCGGCGGCTACAGCTCCGATTGGACCCCTAGCCTGGGAACCTCCATCTGCCGCAGGAGCAGCCCTAGAAAAGGCAAAAAGACAAAAAAAGACAAATATATATATATATATATATATTTTGAGCCCAACACTTGGCACAGGATGTGGTGAAGAACCAAAACTGGTTAAACGTTCCTAGGAATTCTGAAGATGAGGAGTAACACCAAAAACTATCTGTGAAACCTACGCTGAGTGCCCGAATCCCCAGCCCGGTGGAACACCTTTTGTTATGCATCAGACTCATTTGTTTTTCCTTCTCTGTGAATTACATGATTCATGTTTTTCCTATGTATTTCTACTGGATTAATTCTCTTTCTTCTTCTTCATTTGTAACAATCTGGTTTTTTTGTTTGTTTGTTTGTTGTCTTTTTCTAGGGCCGCAGCCACCGGCATTTGGAGGTTCCCAGGCTAGGGGTCCAATCGGAGCGGTAGCCACCGGCCTACGCCAGAGCCACAGCAACGCGGGATCCGAGCCGCGTCTGCAACCTACACCACAGCACATGGCAACGCCGGATCCTTAACCCACTGAGCCAGGCCAGGGATGGAATCCGCAAACTCGTGGTTCCTAGTAGGATTCGTTAATCACTGAGCCATGCTGGGAACTCCTGCAACAATCTGAATTTTTTAAAAATATTTTCTCCCGGAGTTCTCATCGTGGCTCAGTGGTTAATGAATCCGACTGGGAAACACGAGATTTCGGGTTCGATCCCTAGCCTCGCTCAGTGGGTTAAGGATCTGGCGCTGCCGTGAGCTGTGGTGTAGGTCGCAGCCGCGGCTCGCACCCCGTGTTGCTGTGGCTCTAGCGTAGGCCTGTGGTTACAGCTCAGATTGGACCCTTAGCCTGGGAACCTCCATATGCCTCAGAAGTGGCCCTAGAAAAGGCAAAATGACTAAATAAATAAATAAAATATTTTCTCCCTATGTTTTCTTTGTCAGATCCAGGTATTGACAATATTTCATGCCAATCTGTGTGAACTCTTTATTATGGGATCATTGATATACACGAATCTTTAAATTTAATGAGGTTTAACTTTTTACCTTTCCTTTATATTCCATCCATTTTTGTTTATTTAAGAATGCCCCAGGTCATAAACATACCCTCCTATATTGTCTGCTAAGAAGACAGGAGTTTTGGAGTTCCCTTGTGGCACAGTGGGTTAAGGACCTGGTACTGTTACTGCAGCAGCTTCGCTGCTATGGCACAGGTTCAACCCTGGCCAGGGAGCTTCCACACGTGGAGGACACCACAAAATTAAAAGGCAGGGGTTTTGTTTTTCATATTTGGGTCTTCAATCTGTATGGAGTTTTGTGTATGGCATAAGGTAAAGATTCAATGTCCTCAGTATCACTTAGTGAATATCTAACTTTCCCCTTCACATGGGATGAAACTAATAGTAGATTCCTTCTACTTGGCTGCACTAAGCTATTTGTTGCACAAACACACCACCACTCTATATTCACTGGACAAGTCACTCCACCTTGCTCTTTTTCTTCAAAATTGTTTTGGCTATTTCTGGCTCTCTATTCTTCCGAAAACATTTTACAGTCTCTTGTCAAATCATCACACTTGTACACACTAGAGTTGACAGAATTTTGTTTAGAATTGCACTATCTACTTATCTATCTATCTAATTTTAGCATCAACAGTCTAAAGTCTTTTTCCTGGAGGCTGAGAATCTCCTGATCACTTACCTGATTTTCTGGGAATTTTTCTTTCTCCCTCATCTGAGTTATAGTTCTCTGTCTTTTCATTTTTATAGGTTTTTGGTGTGGTGACTTTTTTACAGATAATAGAGTTGTAGCCTCTCTTACTTCTGGTGTCTGCCCCCCCTGCGGCTGAAGTTAGTATGCAGTTGGGGAGTTGGGGGGGGGTGGGGTGTGGGGGGGGTGGCTTGCTGTAGGCTTCCTGATGGGAGGGACTGATGCTTGTCCCTGGTAGCTGGAGCTGATTCCTATCCCTCTGGTGGGTGGGGCTTTGTCTCTGGATGGGATTAGAGGCAGCAGTGTGCCTGGAGGGTCTTTAGGCAGCCTGTTTACTGAGGGGCGGGGCTGTGATCCCACCTGGGTTGTTGTTTGCCCTTGGGCTTCTCAGCACTGAGGGGTGGGGCAGATTTCCCCAAAATGGCCACCTCCAGAGAAAGGCATGCTGCTGAATACTCCCAAGGGCTTAGCTTCCAATGCCCTTCCCTGCAACAAGCCATTCAGCCGTTTTCCCAGAAGGTTCTCCAAGAACTGCAGTCAGGTTCGACCCAGATTCCTATGGAGACTTTGCTTTGCCCTGGGACCCAGTGCAGGTGAAAGTCTGTGTGCATCTTTTGAGAATGGGGTCTCCATTCCCCCAGTCCTGTGGAGCTCCTGCACACAAGCCCCACTGGCCTTCAATGCCAGATACTCCAGGGACTCTTTCTCCCAGTGCCAGATCCCTACACATGGCAGTTTGATGTGGGGCTCAGAACTCTCACTCCTGTAGCTGAGTCTCTGTAAACCAGTTAGTTTCCAGTCTGTGGGGCTTCCCACCTGGGAGGTATGGGGTTATTTATACCGTGTAATCGCCCCTCTTACCTCTTGATGTGGCCTCCTCTTTGTCTTCTGGAGTAGGATATCTTTCTTAAGGTTTCAGGTCCATTGCTCAGCCTTTAGTTGTGAATTTTGTTGTTTCTGGGAGAGAAGTTGAGCTGCAGTCCTTCTATTCTGCCATCTTAATCCCATCCTCCTATCTATCTATTTAATTTTATGGCCACACCCACAGCACAAGGAGGGCCTGACTCGATGCCAGATAGGTCCCCAGATGCCAGATAGCCCACCGCCTTCTGTTTCTCCTCCTTCTGCTTCTGAAGTTCCCGAGGCGATATCACCCCCACAGCAGATTCTCCAGAACCTATGAGCAGGAGTCTCCGTTCAGCTCAGGGAGCAGCCACTCCAGCATTACAAATGCCCTTATGGGAGACACAGTTGCCCCTGATGGGACCATACAAGAGGGGGGACGTTTTTATTATTACCAGCCCTTTTCCACTGCCGATCTCCTCAACTGGAAACACCATACTCCCTCATATTCTGAAAAGCCTCAGGCACTGATTGATCTCTCAAAATTCATTTTCCAGACACACTGTCCCACCTGGGTAGACTGCCGGCAACTCCTTTTTACTCTATTTGACACTGAAGAGCGCTGGCGAATTGCAACAGAAACCCAAAAATGGCTTCAGGCCAATGCAGGGGGTCGAGCAGACTTGGCAAACTGGGTGAGGGAAGCCTTCCCAGAAGAAAACCCCCACTGGGACTATGACACTGAAGAAGGGAAACGTAACCTAGAGAGGTACCGGCAGGCCTTCGTACAGGGGGCAAAAGCTGGGGCTAAAAAGCCCACTAATATAGCTAAGATCAGTGAGATACTACAAGAGCCGAATGAAAGCTCAGCCAAATTCTATGAGAGACTATGTGAGCCTTTCCGAACCTACACCCCTTTTGATCCCGAGGCCCCTGAGAACCAACGGATGATAAATGCTGCCTTTGGGGGACAAGCCCAATCAGATATCTGTAAAAAGCTACAGAAATTAGAAGGTTTTGCAGGAGAGAATGCCACTAAACTGTTGGAAATAGCCAACAAGGTTTTTATTAACCGAGACCAGGTGGCCCGCCGTGATGCAGAAAAGAGAATGAAACAAAAAGTGACTCTTCTGGCAGCTGCCCTGTCAAAACCAGTGCCCCTAGTGGGACCACCCCGTAGGGGACAAGGCACAAGACCAGGGAAAAGGAGTCCCCTGGAACATGACCAATGCCCTTACTGCAAAGAAAAGGGACATTGGAAAAATGAATGCCCCAACCATCCTGAGAAAAAAACCAAGGCCCCACCTAGCCGGAACCGATATGAGCCATTCAGCACCAACCTGATCGGCCTAGCTGAGTCTGATTAGGGGAGACCAGGCTCTCTCCAACTGGGCCCCTGAGAGCCTATGGTCAGAATTCAAGTAGGGGGCCACCCCATAGACTTTATGGTTGACACAGGTGCCGAACTTTCTGTGGTTACACAACCTGTGGCTCCCCTCTCAGGGAAAGAAACCCCATTGTTGGGGCCACAGGTAACCAAACCCACAGGCCCTTCTGCGGTCCTCGACAATGTCGGTTAGGAGGCCATGAAGTAATACATGAATTTCTTTACCTGACTGACTGCCCAGTCCCCCTGATGGGAAGAGACCTGCTGGCTAAAATGGGGGCACAAATTTCCTTTTCTACTGATGGATCGGCCCACCTTAATTGACAGAACCCCCTTCTCCTTTAATCATGGCTCTTGCTGTAAAAAGAGAAGAGGAATGGCGCTTGTACTCTTCCCCTTCAGAAATGGGGACCATTCCCCAGAACTAGAGACTAAATACCCATTGGTTTGGGCTGAAAGAAACCCACCAGGACTGGCAAAACGCCACGCTCCTGTCTTGATTGATCTAAAAGCCGGAGCTCAACCGGTAAAGCTAAGGCAATACTCAATTCCCAGAGAAGCTCGACTGGGAATCCAGGTTCACCTGGATAGGCTGCTTCAGCATGGACTGTTAATAAAATGTCAGTCCCCTTGGAACACCCCTTTACTGCCCGTGAAAAAACCGGGAACACAGAACTACCGCCCAGTACAGGACTTGAGAGCCATAAATGAAACAACAGTCACATTACACCCGTCCATCCCTAACCCCATCCCTAACCCGTATACCCTGCTAGGGCTGATCCCCTCCACTGCTGAGTGGTTTACTTGCCTGGACTTAAAAGACACCTTTTTCTGCCTCTGGGTGGCACCTGCCAGTCAGCCCTTGTTTGCTTTTAAATGGGAGAATCCACATACAGGGACAAAGGAACAGCTCACCTGGACTAGACTCCCACAAGGATTCAAAAACTCTCCCACTCTTTTTAGCGGCGACTTAGCTGCTGACCTGGCTGAATTTCCTGGACAAAAACTGGGCTGTGTTTTGCTACAGTATGTTGACGACCTCTTACTGGCTGGCACCATGGAGGCTCAGTGCCTAGAAGGAACAAGAGCTCTCCTTTCCCTACTGATGGAGGCAGGGTATCGGGTATCAAAGAAAAAGACACAAATCTGCAAAAAACAAGTCAAGTATCTGGGCTTCAACATCATGCAGGGCTGATGAATGCTGGGGACTGAAAGAAAGCAGGCAGTTTGTGCCATTCCTGTCCCTACCACCCACTGGAAGGTTTGTGAGTTCCTAGGGGCAGCAGGATTCTGCCGGATATGGATCCCTGGGTTTTCAGACCTGGCCAGGCCTCTGTATGAGGCTCTAAAAGGGGAAGAAAAAGCTCCCCTTAAATGGGGACCAAACCAGGAGACAGCGTTTCAGACAATCAAAACCAAACTCACTGAGGTTCCAGCCTTGGGACTTCCTGATGTAACCAGAGAATTTAACCTTTTTGTTCATGAGAAAAATGGGATGGTTTTGGGAGTCTTAAGAATTTGGGCCTTGGCAGAGGCCAGTGGCATATCTGTCTAAACAAATTGACTCAGTTGCTGCCAGATGGCCTCCCTGTCTCTGAGCGCTGGCAGCTACCACCTTGTTGGTGAGAGAGGCTGACAAGTTGACCCTGGGACAAAACCTCAATGTTAAAGTCCCACACTCAGTTGTAACCCTAATGGATACCAGGGGCCACCATTGGCTCACACATGCATGAAGGACTCAATTCAAGGGTTACTATGTGAAAATCCACAGGTAAAACTGGAGGTTGTACGAACTCTGAACCCAGCCACCTTTCTGCCAGATGAAGAGGGGCCCCCAGACCATAACTGCCTGGAGGATGGGTAGAGGCCTTCCCTACCCGAACTGAAAAGACAAGGGAAGTAACCAAGGCACTCCTGAGAGACATTATTCCCAGATATGGAATGCCTCTGACCATTGGGTCAGATAATGGACCAGCATTTGTGGCCGAAACAGTACAACAGGTGGCAAAAGCTTTACAGATCCGATGGAAACTACACTCTGCTTATCGCCCTCAAAGTTCAGGGAAAGTAGAACACATGAACCGGACCCTTAAACAGACACTGGCAAAGTTATGTCAGGAAACTGGCTTGCCCTGGGTAGACATGTTGCTGGTGGCCCTACTAAAAGTGAGATGTTAAACCCTGAACAGGAATAGTATTCTCGCCATTTAAAATATTATATGGGAGGCCACCTCCACTAATCAGTTTAAAAGAAAACACCAGGGAGTTGGGAGACTGGGAATTACACAAACAATTATAAGGACTGGGGCTCACTATTTCTCAGATACATAAATGGGTCACAGAATACCTGTGTTCTTAGGTATAACAGTACACCCCCACAAGCCGGGGGACCAGATTTGGATAAAGGACTGGAAAAAGGAGACTTTGAGGCCCGTATGGAAGGGCCCCTGCACTGTAATTCTAACCACCCCCACTGCTCTTAAAGTAACAGGAATAGATGCTTGGATCCATCATTCTAGAATTAAACCGGCTGGCCCAGCTGACGCCCGTGGAGAGTGGGAGACTGCCCTCGATCCGGAGAGACCTCTTCGCCTGACAACACAGAGAAGGAGACGATGATCTCAAAGCCCTGCTCTGACCACACCAGAAGCTGGTCAGTCAACGCACGGCTGAAGCTTGAGGAATCAGCAGCCTGTGAGCCCAAATGGAAGGAGGGTTTCAAAATAAGCATTCACATTGATGGAAGAGGGCTTGACCCTGCAGCTGTGCTACATTTCCAGAGAATCACGTTTGCGCTCCAAGCTGCCTCTCACAGTGTCTTTCATTCCTTTTATGAAGAGATAAAAAACACCCCACCTCCCATTCCGGCCACAACTAAGAACTTGTTCTTAGCCCTGGCAGAAACTATTGCACAAACTCTCAAGGTCTCCTCTTGTTATGCAAGCGGGGGAACGAACACAGGAGACCACTGGCCTTGGCAAGCCAGAGAACTGGACCCATTAGAGCCTCATAATGAGACTGCATGCCCCCAACTCACCAATGGGGTATGACTCCTCAGAACTGCTATTATAGGGAGAAATTGTCTTGCGAGGCGGGGAGGACGGTTTAATGTTTCAGTTGGAAGCCTAACATGTTTAGGCCTAAGGTATTATAATCTGACTGCCCAAAAGACTCAATGGTGGTCAGCCTCCAATCGCTCAGAGCCCAAGCTTAATCCCTTGTCTAACTTTTCCCTCCTTCGACAAACATGGGAAGATATCAGTACTAATATCCAGTGGTGGGCACCAAAGGGATTATATTGGATTTGTGGAAAAATGGCCTATTCCATACTCCCCCCCAAATTGGACTGGGACATGTGTACTGGGAACAATCAGACCTTCCTTCTTCCTGCTCCCGCTGTCACTAGGGGAGCAACTGGGAGTTCCTATACATAGGGCACAGGGTGCCCAGAGAGACCGGAGGGCTCTCCAAATTGGAGACCGGAAAGATGATAAATGGCCCCCAGAATGGATAATTCAATATTATGGACCTGCCACCTGGGCAGAGGATGGCTCTTGGGGATATCGCACCCCTATCTATATGCTGAACCATATCATCAGACTACAGGCGGTTTTGGAACTTATAACAAATGACACTGCAAGGGCCTTGACTATATTGGCCCAACAACAAACTAAAATGCGCAGTGCAATCTACCAAAATCGCTTGGCCTTGGATTATTTACTTGCTTCTAAAGGAGGGGTTTGTTGAAAATTTAACTTAAGTAATTGCTGTCTACAAAGAGATGACACTGAAAAGGTGGTAGAAGAAATTGCTGACCGCATGACTAAACTAGCCCATGTACCTGTACAAACTTGGAAAGGATGGGATACAGACAGTGTCTTTGGTAAATGGTTCTCTTGGTTGGGAGAAATTAAGACAATGGTCGGAATAATTATGGTTATACTCGCAGGGTGCCTACTTGTTCCCTGCCTTGTACCTCTCCTGATAAATATTATAAAAGGTTTTTATAAAAAAACATGGTTGAAAGAAAAACAGCCTCCCACCTGCTACTTATTAGAGGCTACCAAAGGGTTATGACTGGTGATGATCTGTAAAGGGGTGCAGATGCACCCTGAACATCAAGAGGGGGGAATGAAATGGAGTTTTAACTAAAGAACAACCCCCCACCCCCACCCCTTGGCTAAGAAGGCAGCTGCAAGCCTTTCCAGCTGTGCTAATCCCTATGCCACCCTTCTTGTAATAATGTAACAACTGTGTGCTCTCTGTCCAAGCCAGCAGCCCTGCTAATCAGGTACCCAGTATTGCTTATCAGTTCTGCTCTGTAACCTTGCTTGCTCAGTTTCTTAGGGAGGAACACTGCTTGGGGATTGGGGAGGTCCGGGATGCTTACCTGGGAAAATCAAGACCTTGTAGTGTATAAAAGTTACTGAGAACAAAGACCTGGCGCTCAGACTCTGGAGGTGACTCCTCTGAGCCCGCACCGGTGCTGAATAAACCTTGCTTTTCCATATCTCCGAGTGCTGTTTGTCTCCTTCCGTTGCCACAGTTTTTGCGGTTTCCGCAACAATCTCTCCGCTGGTTAACCATGGTGGCAGCCTTCGTTCTGGCCTTTCTGCCTCAGCATCTCCTTCTCTACAGCCTATTCACACAGCAGTCAGCTTGATTTTTAAAGACACGAATCAGGTCGTGGCCCTTGTATTACCTAAAATCGCCTTGTAGCCCCAGTGGTGCCAAATTCCACACTTCGGGAAACAATGGTTTAAATGAGTGAGTGAGTGGATGCTGACTAGGAACAGAGAAATGGTCAAGTAAGAAGTCATCCCTAGGGAAAACCAAAATGGAAAACACGGCACTGGCCTCAGCAGAGACCTATACCACGGTGAGGATGAACTTGAGGTTCACGATGGAGCCAGAGGCTAAAGCACGGGCACTGGCCATCGCGCCTGAACCGGGAGGATACCGCGCGCAGGGCGCAGCGACCGGGAGGGCGAGTCCAGGGCCGCCTGCGCGCGTCCGCAGCCCGGCCCAGCCCGACCGCGTGGCTCCGCACGGGGACGCGCTCCGAGGGCGCGCTCCGGGCGGCGGCGGCGCGCGGGGCAGCCGTGGCGGGAGAAACGCTTCCGGTGGCGGAGGAGGCGGCGCCGAGCAGGTCCTGCAAGCGGCGCGAGTGGTGGCCCGCCGGGAGCGGTGAGTCGCGAGCGATCGGCCCGAATGCAGTGAGTGGGAGACGCGCCGGGAGCCTGGCAGAGGGACACGAGCTGGAGCGGGGGCGCGCGCCTGCGGAGTGGTTGCAGGGAGACCCCCGGGCTGAGAGGTCAGAAGCCCCCAAACCATAGCCGGGACTCCCCCGGCCAGGGGCGTCCCTGCACTTTGGGGACCCCTGCCATCCCGCTGCCTGAACTCCCCACCTCCAGCAGCCTGACCTACTCCGAGATCACCCTGAGCCCCCGCAGTGGAGTGGGTCACCCCTGATGGGAGGAGGCCCACCCATCCACTCCCGCAAGCGCCCTGCCACGCTGTCCCCACGGCCGCGTGACGAAACTCGCCGCGGGGGGACACCCAAGATGGCTGCCGCGGGGACAGGCCACGATGGGGACGGGCGCCAGCGATTGAGAAGTGGCCCAGTTGCACCGAACCCCTGCCCCTCAAGTTCCTAGCTTCCTGGCTTCTCTTCCTTGCGCAGAGCGGGGCTCCAGGGTCAGAGACCACCTGGCCCCTGCCCCAGAACTTGCAATATGGTAGGAAAGAAAGAGGCTGGTAATTGGAATAGTGGTCCTTCTGGGACCTTGCATTTTGTGCTGACCTCCTAAGCTTTCCCACATGTTACAGGTCGCTAACCTTCTCAGAATGACAGTAGCCGCAGTGTCTACTTAGTGTGGGCTGGTAATTCGGGTCTACCTACTTTACACTCATCCAGCCCCAGGAGGTACTTGGCTTTGCCTTCCTAATACAGATAAGGAAGCTGGGGCTCAGAGAGGTTGAGTAACCTGCCTTAAATCACACAGTTGGTCACCTATAATCTCAGCTTAAATATTACTTCCTCAAATATGCTCTCGCTTGGCTGCTTGTTTGAAATTGCTCCCTCATGCACACATTCTTTATTAGATTACTCCTGTGTTTTTTCTTTAAGAGCATTTGTCACCAGTTGAAATTAACTGTTGACTTGCTTCTTTGATTCTCTGTTTGTGATCATGGCCTCTGTTTTGCTTCTCTCACTGTTCCCTGCATCAGGTAGACCCTCACTGAGTGCCTGAATGAAAAAGCTTAGCACAAGTGACTTCAAAGCTAGGGCACTTAACCACTCCATGGGCCTTCTGAATTCCCCATGGCATTTTCTGGATACTTTTCTCAAAGTCGTAATCTCTATTCTCCCTCCTCTTCCAGATCTTGACTTGGGTGCCTCTAGCTTTGCTTGTCCTTTGCCCATCCCCAGTCTACTGAGCTGCTTCCATGTTCCAGGCATTGTAAAAGGTGCAAGGTGGGTAGACAGGTAGATAAGGAGGCTTTGCAGCTCTTAAGGTGCTGATCTTGCCATATACAAGCTGTAAGATGAGAGGGAAACCTGGGAGGATGAGTGGAAGCTCCACCATCAGGTTCTGGGACCTCAAGCAGGTTCTTTCTCCCCTCAGGACCACAGGTATCTGGCTTGTAAAAAATGATGGTGTTTGGGAGTTCCAGTCGTGGCTCAGTGGTTAACGAATCCGACCAGGAACCACGAGGTTGCGGGTTCAATCCCTGGTCTCGCTCAGTGGGTTAAGGATCTGGATGGCCATGCGCTGTGGTATAGGTCCAGACACAGCTCGGATCTGGCATTGCTGTGGCTGTGGTGTAGGCCGGTGGCTACAGCTCCGATTGGACCCCTAGCCTGGGAACCTCCATATGCCATGGGTGCAGCCTTAGAAAAGCCAAAAAAAAGAAAAAAAAGATGGTGTTTGGAGAGGAGGATCTACCAGTTTTCTCCCCAGCTCTAATATGTAATTGCTTTAAGTATGGATTCAGGGGTTAGATTGAGTGCAAGCATTTGATTTAAGTCCCATGGGCTTTCAGGAAAGGGCTATCTGTGGTTGCAGTTGTTCAAGGAGCTATAGAGCAAAAGGTAGAAATAATTCTGGATCGGTAAAATACTTAGAATGCTCCTAGTATTTCATAAAAGTTTGAATGAAATCCCACGTGGGTGGGTATGGAAAGGTGTTACCTGTGAAGGAGGGGGTGCTATTCCTTCCCCCTCCTCACTTCCTGCAGAGGAAGCTGAGGGGACAACTAGAGGAGCAGTGACCCTTGGAGCAGATCCATTATACAAATTCTTTGCTCTCTGATGCCTTAGAATCTGATGCCTTAGAAAAATGGCATCTGGACATTGTACAGCTATAAATGTAATAAGTTCATTGAGTAATAAAAAAAAAAAAAAGAAATATGGCATCCAGAGTTCCCTTCGTGGCTCAGTGATTAAAGAACCCAACTAGCATCCATGAGGATACAGGTTTGATCCCTGGGCTTGCTCAGTGGGTTAAGGATCTGACATTGTGGTGAGCTGTGGTGTAGGTCACAGACGTGGCTCAGATCCCACATTTCTGTGGCTATGGCGTAGGCCAGAAGCTGTAGCTCCAGTTCGGCCCCCTAGCCTGGGAACTTCCATATACCTCGGGTGTGGCCCTAAAAAAAAAAAAAGGCATCTATGGAATGATTGGCCAGTGGGGATCTGCCATACAGAATAGGGAACTCTACCCAATATTCTTTGATAATCTATGTGGGAAAAGAATCTGAAAAAAGAATGGATGTGTGTGTATGTATAATTGAATCACTTCATTGTACAGCAGAAGTTACCACAACATTGTAAATCAACTATACTTCAATAAAAGTTAAAAAAAAATAAAGAAAAGAAAAAAAAAAAAGAAATATGGCATATATATCCTACTAATGCAAGCAGTGGGTAGATACATTTAGTTGGGAGTATAATTATGAATGGGACTAACCTTTCGCTTGAGGTTAAAGATAAGAAATAAATATAGTAAGTCATTTTGCAAGGCTGACTATTGTCTAGAAAGTGAAAAATTAAGTTAGAATACATGTCAAACCTACACTTATTTATACAAAGTTCAAAGTTATTACAGTTTTAGTTAACTACTATTCCTTTGTGAAATATTTTCATAGTATATATAATCTGTGATTTGATCCCTTAAAGTTGGTGGTAAAATATCCAACTGAATTTGTCCCAAATCCTGTAGTTTGGTAGTACCATATTATTTTTATAGGCTGAAGCCACCATCTCAAGTATAAACCAGTAGAATTTTTTAAAAAATGGGAGTTCCCGTCGTGGCTCAGTGGTTAACAAATCCGACTAGGAACCATGAGGTTGCGAGTTCGATCCCTGGCCGTGCTCAGTGGGTTAAGGATCTAGTTGTTGCCGTGAGCTGTGGTGTAGGTCGCAGATGCGGCTCGGATCCTGCATGGCTGTGGCTGTGGCTGTGGCCGGTGGCTACAGCTCTGATTAAATCCCTAGCCTGGGAACCTCCATATGCTGTGGGAGGGGCCCTGGAAAAGGCAAAAAGACAAAAAAAAAAAAAAAAAAAAGATAAGGGGAGTTCCCATTGTGGCTCAGTGGGTTAAGAACCCAGCTAGTATCCATGGGGATGAGGGTTTGACCTCCATCCTCCCTCAGTGGGTTAAGAATACAGCATTGCTGCAAGCTGCAGTGTAGGTCGCAGATGTGGCTCAGATCTGGCATTGCTGTGACTGTGGGGTAGGCCTGCAGCTGCAGCTCTGATTCGGCCCCTCGCCTGGAAACTTCCATATGCTGCATGTAGCCAGAAAGGAAGGAAGGAAGGAAGGAAGAAAAAATGGATAAGAACTTCACTCATCGTAAAAAACCAATTAAGAAACCCAAACCTGAAGTCGATGTTGAGGACTACTGGATTATGAACAAGGATTGTATTGTCACCTAGATGTTTTCAGGGTTTATTTTTTGTTTTTGTATTTTTTTTTTTTTTTTTTTGTCTTTTTGCCATTTCTTGTGCTGCTCCCCTGGCATATGGAGATTCCAGGGCTAGCGGTCCAATCGGAGCTGTAGCTGCCAGCCTACACCAGAGCCACAGCAACACAGGATCTGAGCCTTGTCTGTGAACTACACCACAGCTCACAGCAACACCGGATCCTTAACCCACTGAGCAAGGCCAGGGATCGAACCCACAACCTCATGGTTCCTGGTTGGATTCGTTAACCACTGAGCCATGACAGGAACTCCTAGATGTTTTCAGATTAATCCAAAAATAGCATCCACCTTTTGGACTGAGAGGCAGGGGTGGGGAGGATGGTGGCAGGGAGACAAACAGAAGGCAATCATTCCTCACGTCTTTCTGATTCTACACTGGCCCCATATCTCCACCAGACCCATCCCTGGAGTGGAGGAGGGTATGCAACAGAAAGCCATTACTGAGCGGAAATGTCCTTTGGAAGAATCTCCTTTTTAGTATGGAATTCAACTTCTGATCTCTAATTTGATAAGAAAGGAATGCTTGTACAGATGAGCAGCACAAAGCCAAATTAGGAAATGTGCTCTTTGAACAAACGTTGATTGCCCTTGCTGGCCATATCACCTCTAGCCCCACAAGTGTCAGGATCGGGGTATAAAGTCCAACAGAACTGCCACTTCCAGGCTGTGCTATGTTGGCCATGGCACTTGATTTCTCTGAGTAACTATCCAAAATAGGGGGAAATTTCTTAGCTGAGGTGGAAATTTAGCAATCTAGTAACCCATGGAAAGCCCATTGCCTTGCACACAGTGGACCCTCAGCCATGTCCCCCTACAGTGACTTTGATAGGATGTGTCTCCCATATCTGGCCCAACCAGACTCTTTCTTAAGGCTTTCAAACTGCAGTTGTTTCAACTAGCAATAAGATTCCAGTTTAATAATCTAATTATCATTGTTAATCTTCAACCAGGGTTAAAGGTCTTAGACCACGTATCTGATAAAGCACATTCCCTACTGGTTTGTTTTCTGTGAAGTTTTGGAAAATTCCTTTTTTCTAGTAGTGAAGCATTTTCTTGGCCTAAGGTTTAAAGTAAAATTTATCTTAGAGAAAAATTATTTTTCTTAGACATGTCTGATCATTTTCAGAAAGCTCAGGCAGCCAAGTACCATTCCATTCCTCCCCTGATCCCACCAGGACCACCAGCCACTATGTTTATGGGCAGGACTTCAGCCACTGAAGACAGGAGATGCCATGTGTGGAGAGCGACTTGTTAGAAACAATCCTACCTTTGTTTAGCCCTTTACAGTCAATAAAGGTTAATAAAGTCCTCATGTCCACCTCAGTTTGCTAATTCTTCCAACTCTGTCAGCCAACTCTCATGTCTATTTTACAGATGAGAAAATTGAGGCTCAGAGATGTGAAGTGACTCACCCAGTGACATGCCTAGAAAGAATCAGGACTCTAATCTATTGCAGGGGTTCATAACCAGTTCTCATTCCATGGTTGTGAGGGTAGGTACTTAGGGAACCGGGCCACAGGGCAGAGGGGGTCTTCCTCAGCAGGACCTAGCCAGCAACTACTGTGACTGGCCATGGAGTCATCTAAATATTTATATTGCCCCTGAACAAGGATAAAAGTCTTTCCTTAACTGGAAAGGCACTTCTTTTAGGGCTATACCCACGGCATGTGGAAGTTCCCAGGCTAGGGATCCAAGTTCGCGAGCCACCATTGTGACCAGACTGTTATGAGGGTTACAATAAGTGATTATTAAACATTAGTGTTATTATCAGGCAATATCCTAATTTTTTTTTCTTTTTTTTTTTTTTAAGGGCCTCACCCATGGCCTATGGAGGTTTCCAAGCTAGGGGTTGAATCAGAGCTACAGCTGCCAGCCTACACCACAGCCACAGCAACACAGGATCTGAGCTGCGTCTGCAGCCTACACAGCTCATGGTAATGCTGGATCCTTAACCCACTGAGCAAGGCCAGGGATGGAACCTGCATCCTCATGGATCCTAGCTGGGTTTGTTAATGCTGAGCCACAGAAGGGAACTCCCTAATTTTACTGATAAAGATAAAAAAACTGGGAGTGATGGGATAATGTGTACAAGATCACAGTGTCCTCACTGGAGCGTTTGAAATCGGATCAATTGCCTCCTCAAGCATAAGCTCCTAACCACTACACACCCCTTCCCTCATCACCTCCATCTGAGATCCCAACTTCTAGGGCAGTTAAGGAGGTATGACTTGGAGCCAGGAATTCACATTCAACTAATCAACTGAACTTGGTTCCTATACTTATTGGAATGAAACTGATCACCATTGTCTAATTGGAGCAGACTCTTTACCAGCCCTAAAGGCTTATGTGTGGTGGGAGGTGGTCCCACCCTGGAGGCAGGGGATGGTCCTTGCCCTTGCAAAGCTGTGCACTGACTGTGCTAACATCTCACCTAAAAGGGAGGCAGTAGTGACCTCCCAGAATTGTTTTTGATTTGTTTTATTTTTGTCTTTTCTAGGGCCGTTCCCTCTACATATGGAGGTTCCCAGGCTAGGGGTCTAATCGGAGCTGTAGCCGCCCGCTTACACCAGAGCCACAGCAACACGTGATCCGAGCTGCATCTGCAACCTACACCACAGCTCATGGCAATGCCAGATCCTTAACCCACTGAGCGAGGCCAGGGATCGAACCCAAAACCTCTTGGTTCCTAGTCGGATTCGTTAACCACCGAGCCATGACGGTACTCCCCTCCCAGAATTGTTCATCCAGGTTGTGATGTATCTTAAATTATGACTTGAAAAAAGATGGGGTTAACTACCATTTCCAGTTGGCCTGTAATATGTAATGTATTTATACCCGGAGAATCTCTGTCATGACACTCATTTTGGCTTCAAAAGCTTATAAATTCTGTGACTGAGTTATTGTAGATTTTAAAGCAGGTTTACTCCATTGAAATAATACAAAGTTTTGAAAAGTATGTACAGATTTGGACACAAGAGTCATCCCCACCCCAGGTTAGTAATAAGATTTGCCCAGGTTAGTAATCTGATTATTCAGCTGAAGACTTCATCAGCAGAAGTGGGTGATGTCCAACCACTGTAAGCTCTTTATGGGGATGGTATCTATAAGGACATTCAAGGGAATTTAGGTTGCATATTTTATTTGTTTTTCAACTTATCATTTACTGCATGTTGTGTCTTTCCAAATCCAGGCCCAAGCCAGTGGTGGGTACAGGAGAGGACTTCAGGGCATATTGAATGCATACATTAATTTTGTTTGTGAATGAATGAATAAAAAAAGACTTGGAGAAATTCATTTTGATGAGATTTCATGATATTATATTTACCCAAAATTTTTACCAAGGTATTGAATTTTAACAGTCTCTTCCCCCTATAAGAGATGATTTCTGTCCCCTTTGAGGGTTTAATTATTATATCAACATATATAATATGTAAAATAATATCTGTAGGATTGAGTCATTTAACTGCAGTCTAATGCATAATTATTAATGGCCCCAGATAGCTGACCCCCTTCGTTTATTGACTTTAAGTGACAAACCTTGACTTTACTTTTTAGCATAAGCGTGTCAGTCACCACAGAAATTTTTTTTTTTAATCTCACTTTTTTTTTCCTCATGCAAATAAGTATGTTCAAGGAGTTCCCTGGCGGCCTAGTGATTAAGGATTCAGCATTGTCACTGCTGTGCCGCGGGTTCAGTCCTTGGCCTGGGCACTTCTGCATGCTGCGGGTGTGGCCAAAAATTAAAGGAAAAAAAACCCTTTCATATCTTTAAAATCTAAATTTTTCTTTAAAATCATTCATGAAAAAGATCAAGTCAGAATTAACACCTCAAACTGGTCAAGCATCAGGAAACTCTATTATAACTATTTAAATATACGGAGACCCTCTTTCACCGTCAGTTCCTCTTAATGCCTCAGTTCTGGAATCTTCCATCCTCCCTTGCTTCTCTGCACCTCCTATTCTATCATTTCTTCAGAGCATGGTCACTGAATCTGTTGGAACAGCAGAAATGGGTTGATATGAGAAAACTATAACCTTTCACAGTTGACCATCTGCAATTATTAAACCAGCTGGTCACTGGTTAGCAAATTTTTCTTTGGGAAGCTCCTTACTTAATCATCTGTAGCTGTGATATTTCCATTGTTCCTGTCTCTTCTTCCCCAGCCTCTCTGAATTTCTGAAGATATTTCAGCCATTTGGCATTACTGTCAAAGCCTCAGGTAGACATGGCAACACTTCCACCTGCCGTGGGTGCAGCCCAAAAAAAAAAGAGAGAAAGAGAGAGAGCGAAGATCCTCCCACTGATGTCTTCCAAGTCTCTCCATGGCATCTTTCACTTCCTCTGGTTGCTGTAAAGTGGACAAACTCCAGGGTTAAGGATCCGGTGTTGCCACAGCTGCGGCAGAGGTCAGCCAAAAAAAGCTGATAAACTCACTCATTCTTTTTTTTTTTTTTTTTTTTTTTTTTGTCTTTTTGCCTTTTCTAGGGCTGCTCCCGCGGCATATGGAGGTTCCCAGGCTAGGGGTCCAATCAGAGCTGTAGCCACCGGCCTACGCCAGAGCCACAGCAACGCGGAATCCGAGCCACGTCTGCAACCTACACCACAGCTCACGGCAACGCCGGATCCTTAACCCACTGAGCAAGGGCAGGGACCGAACCCGCAACCTCACGGTTCCTAGTCGGATTCGTTAACCACTGCGCAACGACGGGAACTCCAAACTCACTCATTCTTGAACATATACCTTGGCGTCCCACTTAATCTGTCCCTTTGAGGTGTGGCATTTTCCCTTGCCACCTCTGCAGTTAGGTGGCCTAACGGTTATAGGATCTGGCATTGTCACTGCATGCAGTGGCTTGGGTCACTGCAGTGGTACAGGTTTGTTCCGTTCCTGGCCTGGGAACTTCTGCATGCTTCAGGCATGGCCAAAAAAATGAATAAATGAAAGAAAATAATAAAGTACAATACAATAAAATAGGACTGGCCAAGTAACCCAAAGGATCAAATATATCAGTTTACTTTCACCACACTATTGCTGATATTATTGGCACTCAAACACAAACCTTGCAGGTTTCAGTTTCAGGTTTCCAAAAAAAAAGAAAGGTAACACACCCACACACATCTTGTCCTCTGTAACTATTTTGAACCATTGTGGCTTCGGGATCATTCATGCCTTTGCCAGTAGCATCACGACATAGTGACTTCTGCAGTCTACTCTGCAAAAATTCCTCGTTGAGAAGCACTTGTTCTAAAACTGTCACCGTCCATTGTCATGAAATAGTTTCAGACCTGCATGGTCAGCGGTGCTTAAGAGCTCCCGAAAAAGGTGTCTGATCTTTGACGGGTGCCAGCCTTGGTGGGGAGAGGGGGGAAGTTCAGGGATCGCAAGTTCCGGGGTGGCTGCGCTCTTTATGAGTAAACGGGACCGCAAGAAACCAAGTCCATTCCTTCCCCTAGCATCCCAGAGCCTGTGTTTCCTTCCTACCAAGGTGCCCCCAGTGGCCCCAGCGGTTGGTCCGCGAGTGTGGGATGGATGATCCTGAAGCGCAGATCCCGGCAGCTGGTGGGCGCTTTAGAGCGCTATAGGCCACCAACCAAAGTGACCCAATTTGCCACGCCCTGGCAATGAGGCGGGAGGTGGGTGGAAAGGCGACGCGCCTGAGGGGCCCACACTTCGTGGCCAAGGTCATGGGGTATCTTGGACCCAGAGGCCGCTACAGGGTCAGGAGCCCCAACCCTGGCCCCCCGCTACCCGGCCCTCAACTGGAGGAAGACCAGTGACCCAGGGCAGCAGCAATTTTTTTTTAGCGTGGAATAAGAAAAGAGTTCTTCTTTTTTTTTTTTTTTTTTTTAAATTTTCCCACTTTACAGCAAGGGGGTCAGGTTATCCTTACATGTATACATTACAATTACATTTTTTCCCCCACCCTTTGTTCTGTTGCAACATGAGTATCTAGACATAGTTCTCAATGCTATTCAGCAGGATCTCCTTGTAAATCTATTCTAAGTTGTGTCTGTTTTTTTTTTTTTTTTTTTTAAACTGGACTCCTGGAGTTGCCGCTGTGGCTCAGCAGAAGCGAATCTGAGTAGCATCCATGAGGATGAAGGTTCAATCCCTGGCCTTGCTCAGTGGGTTAAGGATCTAACCATGAGCTATGGTGTAGGTCACAGCTACGACTCGGATCTGGCATTGCTGTGGCTGTGGCGTAGGTTGGGGTTACAGCTCCTGATTCGACCCCTAGCCTGGGAAACTCCATATGCCGTGGGTGCAGCCCTAAAAAAAAAAAAAAAAAAGAAAAAAAAGAAAAATTGGACTCCTAATTTTACAAACTTTTTTTGGGGTGTTTTTGTTTGTTTTTGTCTTTTTGGGGCCGCACCCGTGGCATATGGAGGTTCCCAGGCTAGGAGTCTAATCGGAGCTACAGCTGCCAGCCTATGCCATAGCCACAGGAATGAAGGATCCGAGCCGCGTCTGCAACCTACACCACAGCTCACAGCAATGCCAGATCCTTAACCCATCAAGCAAGGCCAGGGATCAAACCCGCAACCTCATGGTTCCTAGTCAGATTTGTTTCTGCTGCCCCAGGACGGGAACCGCTCCAGAAACTAGTTTTTTTAGAGTGGAAAAAAGTGAAAATTCTTCCTGTGCTTGAAAGTTTATGTGTGAAAATGCCTGTCTAATTGGAACCTGGAAGTCACTGCTAATAATTAAAATTTTATCTGGTTTGAGGTCAGCTGTCTTTGTAGGACTGTTCATATGGCATCTTGATCCACCTTTATGACTTTGAAATAGTCGAGGGCGAGGGATAGGCTCTCAAGTCCAGTTGGTATTTCTTATGCCAGGGTAGAGTTCTATTAAATTCCTTTTAAAGTAGGGAAAATAGTGCTGTATCAGTATCCTATTACTACTTAACATAAAAAAACCGTACATTATCTTTTTTGTACCCAGCAAAGAACATACCTAAGAACTAGGGAAGCACTGAAAAACAACTTAATGCAAAATGACCAGGAAAAGAAAGCCACTATTAGAACCAGTATTAGAAATGTAGGAAGAGGAAATAGGTATAAGAAAGCAATGGTTTGAAGCCTTAATAGTGATAAGATCCTGCTACTATCCTGTGGAGAGGGCTAGTCTAAGGAGGTCACCAGCTCGGAGGAAAAAGATTAATAAGGAGGATACAGCATTATTTTTCATGGTGAAAAACTGAAAATCACCTAAATATTGAAGGTGTTGCTAAATACATGAATATGAATATTTAGGGCCATAGGGGGTGCCGTGACATGAAGTGCAGGAGACAATCAGGATATTAAAATATAGAGTATGCTGTCAACTTTATTTGTTTAATTAAATGATAATATGTATAGAAAGGGTCTCCAAGGAAATATACCAAAACATCGACAGTGGTTATTTCCGCGTGGCTAAATTATAACAGACTCTGTTCCTTTCTGCTTTATTTTCCACAGGAAGCTTACGTTATTCAGAAGACTACAATAAGCATGTATTACAACAGGATAAAGCTGTTCTAAAAATAAGCATGTGTTACTCAGAGAAAGAAATTAATTGCTTTTGGGAAAAAAGTAATGGTTCTTAGCCAGAAAATACATATTTTTATGAGGAAAATTATAGGCTCTGTGTTACTACTCTTTGTGGGGTTGTCAAATGCGTTTTTCCCACTATGGCCTTCTTAGATTGAAGAACATGATTTTTCATTTTTGATTGGTGCTTTATATGCTGAATCAGGCTAAATGAATCCGAGTCTTTATTTGTAGAATTTTTAGCATGTAAGCCTTTTTTTTTTGCATAGTCACATCTATTTGTAGGAATAACAAATTTAGTAAATCAAAATGCAGCCATAGTTTGACGATGGTTGTTACATCCAGAAACAGGGTTTCAAACTTCAGAACCTAGTACTGTAGATGTTATTTTTAACTTTTTATATTTTTACTTTTTCTTAAATTATTTCTAGGTTTCCCCCACGTAAGGGATGAAAAACTATGATGTACTTATAAAAGGAAATATGGGGGAGATTATTGAAATTTGGTTGAGATCCACTGAGAGTTACAAATTTAGCTTTGAATTTAGATCATTTTTCTGTCATTTACAGCAAAATTATTTTCATCACATAGGAGTGAACGTGACTATGTGAAGATTAGTGTGACTAATAAAGTTTCTAAATGTATAGTGACATTGTAAATCTGAACTAGGCTTGTCTTTTGGACCCTCCCTAGTCCAGGACAATGTCTGGAGAACTTCCACCAAACATTAACATCAAGGAGCCTCGATGGGATCAAAGCACTTTTGTTGGACGAGCCAATCATTTCTTCACCGTAACTGATCCCAGGAATATTCTGTTAACCAACGAACAACTAGAGAACGCGAGAAAAGTTGTGCATGATTACAGGTAACGTTAACACTTATGCTTTGGGGCTTAATATATTAATAGATCTTGGGAGCCTATCATCTTTCCCTTAGTGATTGTTCAACATGTTTTTTGCACTTGAATCCTTTTTACAAAAAAAAAAGTAAGAAATAGAAAGACATGTTTTATCCCCCATTGCTGGCCTTTAACACAGATCTCCAGGGTCCATAGTCACCTGAAAATACGACAGCCAGCCCTCCAACTCATAGGTTCCAATCTCTGAGGTCCCCTTTCCAAACGCCATGCCTCCTGCTCTGTAGTACAACCAGCCCTGCATCCGCATCTTTCTGTCTCCAGATGGAGGCAGCATCTTGCAAAAAGCAGGTTGTCAAGAATTAGGGTAGATTGGTTGCTTCTTCTATGGTAAAGCCCCAATGAATAAACCTCACAGATGGTAGCTCAGATTGGAAGGATGCTGGTGGCACAGTCTGTAGGTTTGAGATGGACTCTGTCAGTTCAAAGAGCAGGCATGAGGTGAGAGAAGAGACCTGCTCTAAGGCAGTGGTTGCAACTTGCATATTTATTTTAATTTTTTGAAAAAAGTTTTTTAAATATTTAAAAGTTATACTCCGTTTATGGTTATTACAAAGTATTGGCTATGTTCCCCATGTTGCACAGTGCAGCCTTGAGTATACCTTATACCCAGTAGTTTGCACCTCCTACTTCCCCACCGCTGTAGTGCCCCCTTTCACTGGTAACTGCTAGTTTGTGCTCTATACCTGTGAGTCTGCTTCTTTTTGTTGTATTCAGTAGTTTGTTGTGTTTTTTAGGTTCCACATATAATTGATATCATACAGTATTTTGTCTTTGTCCTTTTTTTTTTTTTCTTTTTGCCTTTTCTAGGGCCGCTCCTGTGGCATATGGAAGTTCCCAGGCTAGGGGTCAAATCGGAGCTACAGCTGCTGGCCTACACCACAGCCACAGCAACGTGGGTTCCAAGCTGCGTCTATGACCTACACCACAGCTCACAGCAACGCCGGATCCTTAGCCCACCGAGCAAGGCCAGGGATCGAACCCGCAACCTCATGGTTCCTAGTTGGTTTCGTTACACTGAGCCACGACGGGAACTCCCAAAATACATTTTAAAAGTCATTTAAACAAAGAATATTTTGATCTTCCCATCGTGGCTCAGTGGTTACAAACCCGACTAGGATCCATGAGGACGCCGGTTCCATCCCTGGCCTCGCTCAGTGGGTTAAGGATCCGGCATGTCTGTGGGCTGTGGTATATAGGCTGGCAGCTGTAGCTCAGATTCGACCCCTAGCCTGGGAACTTCTTTATGTGCTGTGGGTGTGGCCCTAGAAAGACAAAAACCAACCAACCAAACAAACAAAATCAAAAAACCCCATGAAGAGTATTTCAAAGTTGAATACTTCCCTATTATCCAAGGTATTTTTGTTCCAAATTATAAAAAATTTGAGAGGTATGGGCTTGAAATGCTCATTTTTAAATGTTTATTATCCTTTGTGTTATTAGAATTTCATTAACTCTACGTAATCGATTTGTCACTCTCTCCAGACACAGAGGTTTTAGGTAAATGCAAACTTGAGACCCTTCTAGCTACCTTGCTCTAGACCACTGGTGAGATATTTGGGATGAATGAACATGTTATTTGCTGTTGTTTTCCTAGGCAAGGAATTGTTCCTCCGGGTCTCACAGAAAATGAATTATGGAGAGCGAAGTACATCTATGATTCAGCTTTTCATCCTGACACTGGCGAAAAGATGATCTTGATAGGAAGAATGTCAGCTCAGGTTCCAATGAACATGACCATCACAGGTTGTATGATGACTTTTTACAGGTAAGTTCTGGCACTGTAACAACAGTTACTTTGCTTTATGTTACAGAAGCTTAAAGTACACTTTTGTATGTGAGTGGTTTTATTGAAATAAATAGCATTTCATGCAGAGCTTCATTTTGGATAAATGTCGCAACTCCAGGAAGTCGTTTTACCTTTTCCCTCTGTTGAATAGAATTCTCCTGGTGGCTCGACAGGCGACTGAATTTTTCCCTAAATCTTAGACCCAAAAGACAATGAGAAAGAAAATGAAAAGAGCCTCTAAGCAAATTCTCTTTTTAATCCGTTCATATGCTATATCAGTATAAGCAGAGGTGTAGGTGTGGACACACAGGCTTACACATGCAGTGAGAAGGGACTAAGACTGCTTAGCCTACCATGGCTTTTGTCCCTAAGAGAAGGGGCCTAATGTTAATCAAGTGGCTACTCTGTTCTGGGCTCTCTCAAATTAAAGAGAAACATTGAAGTAAGGTAAAACGCCACCCTCCTCATATCCCTCTGAGTTGGTTGCTCTGAATATGCAGTGAATGAGGAAGCTGAGAATTAAACACCTGCCCAGCCACACTCATCCTGAGCCTTTGACCCAGAAGGCGTAGTGCCCCCCCCCCCCACTTCCTCTCCTCTCCGGGGGCTGGTGTTCAGATCTTCCGTTCCATTCCGCACTGCGGCTAGATCACAATTGCCCGTGGGTGTGTGATGGCTTGCTCTGTTTCAGGACCACGCCGGCAGTGCTGTTCTGGCAGTGGATCAACCAGTCCTTCAATGCGGTGGTCAATTACACCAACAGAAGTGGAGACGCCCCCCTCACTGTAAAGTAAGGCTGGACGTTTGGACCGTCCTCCGTATTTCTCTGGCGTTCTCTTCCTATTCGGTGGTGATGCCCTCCTGTTTCAAAAAGTATACTCCTAACAAATTGTTTATATTCTTCAGAATCTTGAGGGGCACATTTTTCAGTTGATTCAGTTCACGTTTTTCAGATCTAGGGTATGAGAGATGTCTTCTCCCTTTCTATCAAGATCATGGTTTGGGGGAGTGCCCGCTGTGGGGCAGCAGGTTAAGGATCTGGTGCTTCTCTACTGTGGCTGGGGTCGCTACTGAGATGCAGGTTGGATCCCTGGCCCCAGAACTTCTTTACATAGCAGGTGTGGCCAAAAAAAGAAGTAATGGTTTTTGCAGCTTGTCTTCTCAGACATTATCCATTAATCCATGCTCTTAGTGGCTCCAGTAGGAGAAGACATCTCTCATACCCTAGATCTCATTCCCCCTGCAGGACACACAGCAGGCAGCTCAGGGCTGGCCTGTGGGAAACGACAGTCTGAACCCCCCTCTACTCTGTGTGTATGGACACATCCCAGCATCAAAAGGAGCGGCACCAACAGTGTGCTCTCTGCAGAAATCAAGGGGTCTTTTATATCTGATAGGTCTTTACAATAGGTCATTCCTGGAGTGACCAAAAGACAGTGGATGAATTTAAATTTTCGCCTATCAAAAAAAATATTCGAACAGATGAAATTTCACTAGTTAACTCAGACTTTGAACCTAACTTGTGTACCACTTCAAAGCATTTTCTCTTTTAACTCTTAAATGGCTTTTTTTTCTTTTTTTCTTTTTTTTTGCACCCTGGGCATATGGAAGTTCCCAGACTAGGTGTCCAGTGGGAGCTACCGGTGCCAGCCTACACCACAGCTCATAGCAACGCTGGATCCCTGACCCACTGAGCGAGGCCAGGGATCAAACCTTCATCCTCACGGATGCTAGTCAGATTCATTTCCACTGTGCCACAATAGGAACTCCTTTAAATGGCTTTTGACTATCTGCAGTCTTCTGTTGTCATCCTAGGGAACAAAGAATACTGAAATCTTTAACCCAGCAGCGTTTATCACACCTTTATTTCATCCAATCCTTGAATTAAAATTTGTTTTAAATAAGAGAGAACTGCTTGAACTTAATTATATTTTGAGGATGACTCTTTTGGTGTTATTAAGATTTCATTAAGATGTGATTTTTAGAATGACAGCACTGCATTTTTATTTTCAGCATGTATATTGACGTTTTGAGAAGTATTTTTTTATTTAAGCAAATACGGCACAGACATCTATGGTGACATACATTTCCCCACATTTGTAGCTTCCTCACAGCCACAGCTGCCTTCCTTCCCCCCAACCCCCATATCATCTGTACATACTTGTGTGGTGTGTGGTTAGGTGATGTGTGAAGAATGCCATGTTTGTGTGGGTCTGCTTGCTTTTTATATAACTCTCTCTATTTGCAGTGTAATGATGAATGCAGTTTTATGGAATCTCCATTCTTTTTTTTTTACATTTATTTAATTGAAGTATATTTGATTTACAATGTTGTGTTAATTTCTGCTATACAGCAAAGTGATTCAGTTATATATATATATTCTTTTTCATATTCTTTTCTGTGACAGTTTATCACAGGTTATTGAATATAGTTCCCTATGCTTTAGAGTGGGACCTTCTTGTCTATCCATTCTCCATCTAATAGTTTGGATCCACTAATCCCAAACTCCGAATTCATCCTTTCCACACCCCTCTGCCTTGGCAATTACAAGTTTGTTCTCTATGTCTGTGAATCTGTTTCTGTTTCATAGATAAGTTCTTTTGTGTCCTATTTGATGGCCTCTCTATTCTGAATCATGCTCTTCCACAATTTCCCCTTCATTTCTTCCAAAAATGTTATACTTCAGTTTCCTGAATACATTCTTTTATTTTCTATTTTCCTTCTTTTCAGCGAACTGGGAACAGCCTATGTTTCTGCAACAACAGGTGCTGTAGCAACAGCTCTAGGACTCAATGCCCTAACCAAGGTACTCAGATTTGTATTTCCGTAATAAAGCTTCTTAATTTGTTCTCAGCTGCCTGGCTCTAAGGCTCTCTATTATTTATCAAAATAGTGCCAGTCCTATGACTTTTTTCTTCTAGCCATTATCTTCAACTGCTTTTTTTCAAATAGCTCTTTCATTAAGCTAATATCTGCCAAGACCCTGGTCTGTACCTGCAACTGTGTACTTTTTTTTTTTTTTTTTTTTTTGTCTTTTGTCTTCTTAGGTCTGCACCTGTGGCATATGGAGATTCCCAGGCTAGGGGTCAAATTGGGGCTGTAGCTGCTGGCCTATGCCACAGCCACAGCAACAGCAACATGGGATCTGAGCCGCATCTTCGACCTACACCACAGCACACTGCAACACCAGATCCTTAACCCACTGAGTGAGGCCAGGGATCGAACCTGCCTCCTCATGGATGCTAGTCAGATTCATTTCCACTGAGCCACGACGGGAACTCCCTGGAACTGTGTGTTAAGTGCTAAAGGCTCACCCACCCATACAACCTACTAGAGGCTGGGTAGCAAGCAGGGTGCCTCAGGGCATTCCTCTGAAGAGAT
The DNA here is from genome assembly GCF_054392235.1 of Sus scrofa. NCBI lineage: Eukaryota > Metazoa > Chordata > Mammalia > Artiodactyla > Suidae > Sus > Sus scrofa. The sequence continues at coordinate 92,505,727 of NC_139384.1, read as the reverse complement.
GGAGGAGCCAGCCTCTGAACCCAAAATCTGGGGACTCCATAGCCCCCTTGTTCCATCAGCCACACAAAACCATCAAAATATCTTGGAAACAGAAATCTGCCTTGTCCCAGTATGCCCATGCAAATAGAAAAGGCCTCTAGAACACAAGTCCTGAATGTACTGCTGGTCTGAGTTTCTGTACAAATAGGACTCTGCATTTTTTAGCGGTTTTTAAGAAATCAGTATTTGCATTCAGTCCTCTAAGAAAAAGATCTTACTTTTGGAATTATCTTTTCCACAGCATGTCTCTCCACTCATAGGACGTTTTGTTCCCTTCGCCGCAGTGGCTGCTGCTAATTGCATTAATATTCCATTAATGAGGCAAAGGTAAGGTTAATATGCACTTTTTGAGAAGACTTGTCTTTGCCAGCAGGGTCTCTTGGAATAATTTGCTGCATTGAAACTTTAAAAAAAATTATCTTAATATTTACAGATGAAATTATGTAGGATCTGGGATCTGCTTTCAAATAATCTGTTGTTGGGGGTGAGGGTGAACCAGGCTGATGAACCAGGCTTCTCCGTGAGTTGCTAACTATTAAAGCAGGTTGAGAAGCATATAGGGGTTTAGAATGCTCTTCTACTTCTGTATGATAAAAAGTTTAAAAAACATCTCTCAGGAGTTCCCGTTGTGGCTCAGTGAGTTAACCCAGCATAGTATCCATGAGGATGCAGTTGCGATCCCTGGTTAAGGATCTGGCATGGCCACAAGCTGAGGCGTAGGTCGCAGACATGGCTCAGATTCGGTGTTGCCATGGCTGTGGTATAGGCTGGCAGCTGCAGCTCTGATTCAACCCCAGCCTAAAATAAAATAAAACAATAAAAATAAAAAATGTATCTCAGACTTACGTCTGTGCCCAGAAAGTGTATTCTCTAAAATAGGTTCTCTCCCCCAGCCCCTGCCAAATTTTCTTTTGGGGTTTAAAATCATATTAATTTATATCTTTGGAAGTATTTTTTTAGAGCTGGCAAAAATTAAAGGAGAAGAAAGAACGAGAAAAAGCATTTTGGAATGGATAACGAAAAACAGGGTAACGGTTGGAGCTCTAATAGTGTTAGTGACCATAGTTAAATACCCAATAGTGCCGTGTACTTGTGACCCTGTGTCAGTATAGTTAGTTTACTTAATAATTATCGTTTCTATCTCTCATTCGGAAAATTGCTCAGATTTGCACACAAGCATAGAAATTAGCCTTATCTTGAAGCTAGCGTATTCACCGGTTGAGCCTTATTGCTATTCAAAATGCCGTTCCTTTTTTTTTTTTAAACAAAGTTGACTCGTGTTATTTTACTTTTATGTTTGTCACACGAGGATTAAACTTGTTCTAGTCTTTTAAAATAGACTGGTTCCTGCCCAAAATGACACTTGAGTGGATTTTTGGATTGAGTAGGGACTTGGTCTTTCATAAGTACTGCTTCCAGCTGTTCCATGAAGACACCTGTGAACTTCTTTGCCCACATCTTGCTCTCTCTCTAGGGAACTCAGAGCTGGCATCCCCGTCACGGATGAGAATGGGAACCGTCTGGGCGAGTCGGCAAACGCTGCCAAACAAGCCATCACTCAAGTGGTCATCTCCAGGATTCTCATGGCAGCCCCTGGCATGGGTGGGTAGAACTCAGCCATCCATTCATTGATTCCATTCATTGATTCCGTACCTTTTGTTCTCCATGTTGATGTGACAGTTTAGTCTGATAAAAACCGTGAGTAAATAGAACTAACACTAGCTCACATTTGATGTGCATTATTGCATCTGATCATCCTGGCCCATTTGATATGCTTGTCCCTATTTTATAGATGAGGAAAACAGAAAACTGAGGCTCAGAGGAGTGAGGTAACTTTTCTGGCATCACTCAGCCAGCAAGGGGAACGTTTATACACCATTCCATGCAGAATGGACACCTAGGGAAGGTTGCATTTGTTTCGTTGGTATAGGAAGAAGTTCCTGATGTTTGCTCTGTTGCGTATTTAACGTTAAATGTAAAGTTCTCTTCAAGATGATACGATTTTCCGGTCAGCAAAGAGCATTGCGATATTCTTCCCAAATCTAGACAATGGAAAGAATAGATTTTACAAAATGCCAAGGTATTTTAAAGAAGAATTGCAATTACTTTTATTCTGCCAGTGTAAAAATAGCCCATGAGCCTTTTGTGCGATTGTTGGGGGTGGGGAAACATGAGCTGAAAAGAGACATTCATGAGATTAAAGTGGATCTCTCTTTACTTCCAGCCATCCCTCCATTTATCATGAACACGTTGGAAAAGAAAGCCTTTCTCAAGGTAAGCCCCAGTTCTACTTATCATGTCTCAATCCTTTCGATTCGTTTTCAGACTTCCAAATGTATGAACTTTTTTTTTATGTGAATAGTGAATAAAAAATTCAAAGGCCAGTGGCAGTTGGGCCCTTTTATGAAATATTTTTATTTCTTTTTTTTTTTTTCCTTTTTCTTTTTTGGCATCCCTGCAGCACTTGGGGCCAGGGGTCAGATCTGAGCCGCAGCTGCAACCTAGCCCACAGCTGTAGCAATGCCAGATCCTTAAACCACTGTGCCCAGCCAGGGATTGAACCTGTGTCATGGTGCTGCAGAGACACCACCTGTTGTGCCATAGCAGGAATGCTGAAATATTTTGTTTCTGATATCAGATCTTTGAAAAAGCTCTCATAAATCTCCATTTATTGAATGCTGCCCACTCCTCTTGAGAGGTTATAACTGAGGTACACACTCATCTTAGTATCAGTCAGATGCTTAGCAGGGGAATAATGAAGAGAAGGTGTGAATTTGGAAGAATTTGGAAGCTGCTATACATGCTATCAGAAAGGAAAAGATAATTTGGAGCAGTAGCTTCATAGAACACTGAATTTGGTGTATTTGTTTTTTGTTGTTGATCATATCTAGTAATGCATTTATCTTGTCAGCCGCCTCCTCTCAACTTCTGAAGATATTACTGGATGAAGCTCTCACAGAAAGCTCTGTGCATTTCCTGTGTTCCTTTGTAGCTTCCATGATTTAATGCAATCATAGTTATGCTTCATCTTAGCTTTCCAGTTCTTATAACAAGTAGGAAACAGTGGGACCAGGTGACTCACTGGTCTCCTGCTGTGTTTGGACACCAACACCATTATACCTGCCAGGAGGAATGAGTCTGGTTCCTCCCTGGAGGAGCAGGTGTACTGCCATGATCACTGTGGCTCTTTCAGGGTGAACTGTTTTGGGTCTTAGTAACAGAAACTCAACATTGAGGGGACACTCTCAGACTGAAAAAAAGGACATGGTTCACATACCAAACACTTCCAAAATGATTTCAGTGATTAGAAGATTCTAAACATCCAACATACATATTCCTTGACCTGTATACTTCCTTCTTAAGGCCAACACTAAATACTCTTTTTTTTTTTTTGGACCTCTAGGTTGGGAACCTCCATATGCCGCTGGTGTGGCCCTAAAAATAAATAAATAAATAAATACTTTTTTTTTTAAGTTTTTTAAAAAAATTTTTTATTAAAGTATAGTTGATTTACAGTGTTGTGCCAACTTAAGCTGTACAGCAAAGTGACCCAGTCATATATATATGTTTTTTCTCATATTATCTCCATCATGGTCTATCCCAAGAGATTGGCTATAGTTCCCTGTGCTGTACTACAGGACCCCATTTAAGTGCTTCCAATACAATCACCTTCTTAGAAAAAGAAGCCAAGAAAGTATCCTTTGAAGAAACAGGCTGAGGGCCTGATTTGACCAGCGTGTCAATGCATCCGCCCCGTGTGAAGGAAAGGGGACCCTCGTTCTTTCTTGGGAGCTTTGGGTACGTGAGCAAGTTGTGTTCCCTGAGCCTCTTCCTCTTGCCATCTTACATGTCTCTGTGATTTGCATGATAGGGTGTCACAGCCACTCTGTAGTGACTCAACTGTCCCGTTGCTCCGGGGAGCATTCCAGCGGGGGATCCACAGACCCCCTCCAGGCCATGACAGGAAGCCACACCCTCCTAAGCCCTGTGTCCCTATCCATCCTCTGTGTGGATTCCTACAGTCTTAAGTGTCAGATTCAACCGAAATATAAAACAATGGCACAGGTTTAATCAGTAACGCTGTTAGCAAAGACCAATATGTAATGGTGACCTCCTTTGACATTTTACCCACTTCGGTAAGCTTGTATTTTGAGGATTCATGAAAAGGCTTTGCTGAAGTCTCTTTCTGTTGCCACGTTTAGAAAAGAGGAATTCTTTAAAGCTGCTGAGGCATTTGTTTATGTGCTGGAACAGTGACTTGATCTTAAAATCACCAGATTATGTAAACAGATGAACTTTTCAGAGCTGCCAAAGAATTCCTGTAGGGGCCGGAACAGTGGCTAGATCTTCAAACTACCACATTATGTAAACATCTGGAACTCACCAACTTTGACATCTCAGTGATCTTCAGACTATCTGAAAAAAATTAATGTTCCTTCCTCGGTCCACCCCTGCTTTCCTAATGGAAAATGATTTGCACTTCGAGGGAGAAGACCTATCAAATGAATATGTATACATTCTTTTTCGCATGTTATCCTCCATCTTGTTCTATATCACAAGAGACTGGATACAGCTCCCTGTGCTATACAGCAGGATATCATTGCTTATCCACTCTAGTTCGCATCTACCAAACCCAAACTCCCAGTCCATCCCACTCCCTCCCCCTAGGCAACCACAAGTGTGTTCTCCATATCTGTGAGTCTGTTTCTTTTTCTGTGGATAGGTTCATTTGTGCCATATATTAGATTCCACATATAAGTGATATTATATGGTACTTGTCTTTTTTTTTTTTTTTTTTTGCTTTTTAGGGCCGCACCTGTGGCATATGGAGGTTCCAAGACTAGGGGTTGAATCGGAGCTACAGCTGCTGGCCTACGCCACAGCCACAGCAACACCAGATCTGAGCCACATCTTCAACCTACACTACAGCTCCCAGCAATGCCAGATCCTTAACCTGCTGAGCGAGGCCAAGGATTGAACCCGCAACCTCATGGTTACTAGTCGGATTTGTTTCTGCTGCTCCACAAAGGAAACTCCTGTCTCTCTCTTTCTGACTTCACTTAGTATGAGAGTCTCTAGTTGCATTGCAAGGGCATGTGTTCACCGAGGCAATGTTTGGATTCGCCTGGTTGTTCATTTCTTAAGTGATTGGCATGCCAACTTTGGAAGCCACGGAGAATTGAAAACCATGTTTAATAAACCCAACCTCCTCTTCCCATGGAAGTTAAGCAATATCAGGTTTTAAAGTAAGATGCGATTTCTGGGTGGATACAAGGTTTGGAAGTGGTTGTCTCATCATGTTTGTGTGGCATCCAAGTGAAATTTCACAAGAGAGGAATAGTAAGTGTGGGGCATTCCACCAACAGTGTACAATTGTGAGTTTGCAGGTGACTGTGAAAGCAGCGGGAGGCCACCTTCACTGGCAGTATCCCCATCACTGAGGCTTTCTCATTCCTTTCTTTCCACCTCTCAAATGCCACCCAGCACCCTGTTAGCAGAGGGATGTCAGCAGCCCAACTCTGGAGTAAAGACTCCAAGTCTCACCAGTGGCCACTGCGGGTGGGACATTATTCCATGGAGACTCACTGAGTGCTATGGCTCTTAGGCATACAGGGCTGCTAACATGTCCTGATCGTGCATTGGGATTCCAGAAATTCTACAAGAAAGGCTGCATTTGGACCTACATGCATGCTGAAGCGTTATGTCGCCAGAGAAAACATGTAAAATGAACTTGGTACTTCACTCTCCCAACCCAGCCACGCCTTTGAACTCCTGCGGTCTCAGTGTTGGAAAAAGGTGCCGCAGTGACTCTAATGTCTCTGTGACAAACACTGGAGAGGAGACATGGTTGGGCATATTGCATCATTTTCTTGCTGAGACAAACAGAACTTGCTATAGAGGCAGCCTGGCTTTTTCTTCCATGAAGCAACTGGCAAATGATATAAGCTCTTAGCCTACCGTTGCCACTCTGCCCTACAATGGATAAATAAATAGTGTGTTTTTTCCTCTCTTGTCTTCATTGGGGTTTTTAGCTTTGCTTGGTATCGTACCCTTCAATACTAATTTGGAGGTGTGCCAACTTGCTTCCCCTCTGCCTGCCCCCCTCCCCTGCTGAAGGGCTTCACTTGGAGCCAGAAGGGGCCACTGGCATCAGAAGCCCTGTGGCAGGGCTACGGGAGACGGTTAGAGTGGCTAGTGGGTCAGTCCAAGCGCCTCGCCAGCTGCAGAGTTTGGCTACAGCTGAACTGGTTCAGACCAGCGTGGAGGATGTTTTGAAAAAGGCAATGGCTGAAAGTGCTTGAGCTTCCCAGACAGACACCCCACTCCCACATTCAGGGTCGCTGCTACACAGAAAGATTGCATTTTGCCCACGGACTGAGCTCCGTAGGGTGAATGGATAGTATGGCCATTAGCAAAGCATAGGCAGAGGCAGCTTGTAGTCACATCCATATGTTTCCCCCTCCAATGCCCTTTCACATGCTGTTTGGAAAGGCAGGCTTTTCTGAGCCCCCTTGACAAAGGTTCAGAGATCATTTCCTCAGCGGTTAGTAAGGCCCACGTGGTTGGCGTCCCCCTTGGTCCGTGGACCCTCTGAATGTTCTCATAGCTCTGCAGCCAGATGCGCCTTCCCACGGGGATCTGCTTTTCTGGGCTTTTACCTTGGACGTGGCCAAACTCCTCTGCAAACGTGAAATGAACTGAACATTCTTGGCTTTTTTAAATGGTGAGCTTGGGGAACATTCAACATGACTCATCCTTACCCCCATGCCTTATTTTTTTCCCAAATTGGAGCGCTAGCAGAAAGCATCAGCTGCAGGCAGGTGACTCACAGAAATCTTTGCAGTAAACTGAAAAGCTTACTGCTTAAAAATCTGGTCCTTCGCCCAACAGTTTTCTTGAAGGACAGCTCCTGTGGTCTCTTTACCTTGCTGGCACTTTCATTGGGGAATAAAATTGGTATGGTTTGGGGCAGCTAAGAACTCCTCATTCCTTAGGTTCTAGTTCTTTTATATTTTCTTTTTTCTTTTTACTTTTTATTTTTTTGTTTGTTTTTATGGCTGTACCCGTTGCATATGGAAGTTCCTGGGTCAGTGACTGAGGTGCAGTTGTGACCTATGCTTCAGCAGTGGCAATACCAGATACTTTAACCCTCTGCCCCGGGCTAGGGATCAAACCCCCACCTCGGCAGCCACCCCGAGCCACTTCAGTTAAATTCTTAACCCACTGCCCCAGAGCAGGAATTCCATATTTCTTTTAATAAAGATGGACTGCTCTGGAGTTCCCATTGTGGCTCAGAGGAAACGAATCTGACTAGTATCCATGAGGATGCAGGTTCGATCCCTGGCTTCATTCAGTGGGTTAAGGATCCGGTGTTGCCTTGAACCATGGTGTAGGTCACAGAAGCAGCTCAGGTCCCACATTGCTAAGGCTGTGGTGTAGGCCAGCAGCTACAGCTCCGATTGGACCTCTAGCCTGGGAACCTGCATATGCCGTGAGTGCAGCCCTAAAAAGACAAAAAAAAAAAAAAAAAAAAAAAAAAAGATGGACTGCTCTGTCTGCTCAGTAGATTTTCAAGATTGTCTGCTGATTAAGTGTGAATGTAATATTTATGTGTTCACTCATTTCTTGTATTCAGCTGGATACAGACGTCAAAACTTACATTGTATGCAGTGGATGTGTGCATTTTATGTCATAAAGCTACTGGAGAAAAGGTCATTGGGAGCAGAAAGAATTTAGAGTCACATTAATTTTTGAGCTTTTACCTCATGGAATATATATCTGTTAAATTTATGGTTAGTGTCTTTAATTCATTTAAATTTTTCATTTAAAATATCCTGTTTGCAGAGTTCTTTGCTCGGTAAGATATGTCCCTCCCTCGAGGAGTTCTGTGATTGTCTAGGGGAAAACCTGAACTTCCACAGCTCACTTATTTCATCTCAGACTAAGTTCTGTTTAAAAAGTAGGGATGGGTGTTCCCACTAGGGCGTGTCGGGTTAAGGCTCTGGTGTTGATGCCGCTGTGGTGTAGATTGCAACTGTGGCTCGGATTCTATCCCTGGCCCAGGAACTTCCGTGTGTGGGAACTTTCGGATGCAGCAGAAAAAAAGATGAAGGGATGAGGGAGGCAGGAGGAGGGATGGCATCCAGGTTGGGTTTCATGGGAGGAGTCACAATTCTCCAGGATCCTTGTCATTACCGAGAGTCTTTGCAGCAAATCCCTCTGCATGAGCCGCTGTATCATCAGCCTTTGGTGTGTACACATCAGTCAAGATCACACACAGCTATTCGAGAGTCCACTTGAAATGAAGAGGCAGCTCTCATGGGCTCTCATGGGTTCATCTTCCTGCAGGATCTCATTCAGTGCGTAGCTTGCCTTCCCATCACCAAGTCTGTGGACCTACACAGATGACACACATCTGGGCAGTGCGAGGAGGAGATATGCCATCTCCTAATGAAAATCCTTCATCATCAGATGGAGCCAGTTACCCCAGATACAATATTTCCTTTTCCTGCTCTCTGAGGGGTGGGACCCCTCCTTGAGAGCTCTGTGGATCTGTCTCTGCTTGACGGCTCGTCTCCCTCCCTCTCTAGTCCACGCCTCTCCCTCTTCACATTAACCCAAGTGATGTACCTTTTCACCGAAGGCGTCTTCTCGGGGACCAGGGTACGCCTCTCACGCAAGCCTCCTTGGAATCATGACTTTTTAAGAGTGTGTGTGGACTCTTAACTAAGTTGGCTGATTTCATTACAACCAGTTCACAGCTTGGTTGCAGCCCTTTTGTGGCCTTATTTATATAATCTCTGTATCTCATCACTCTTTATATTGTGTTCTGTGCTTTTTGAAAACTCCCTTTTGAACACTAAAAATCTCACAGCATTATGCTCCCCAAAAGAGCAACCAACTCACTCATTTCTATTTAAAAAAAAAAAAAAAAACAGAGTGAAAGGCAAAAAATGTGTTATGCCAGCAGTATTTTAACCATACTGACAGCAACGAAGACCCAGAAAGGAAAGGTGTGGGGTGGGGTGGGGGGATGCTTGTTGGGTTTCTGCTGCAGGTCCAGGCACTGTAACAGGTGCTTTATGAATGTAATCTGGCATATCTTCACCCACAGGCTTTTAAGAAGCTGCTGTGATCCTCAGTCTACACAGAAGGAAACCAAAGCTTGGAGAGGGTGGGCTCTGCCTGTCCTTTCCCCGACAGTGGGGACACATTGGTAGGGGACAGAGTTGAATGCAGTTTTGTTTGTCTCCCAGCCTTGGAACCATGCTATGCTGCACTTCCCCAGCCAGGAAAGAAATTATAGCTAAGCAATAACAATTTCTCTAGCTCCTGTATATAGCCGGGCATCTCTCCAATAATATAGGCAAGGGGGGAAAAAAAAGAGAGGCTGCTTAATCTTTGCATGTGCATTCCTGGACAGGTCAGAGAGAGTTACAGGAAGTCAGAACTAACACATTTATTGCAGTGTTGCCCCCCCCCCCCGCCCCCGCCCCGCCACCGCCGCCCCACTGCATTTCACTAATCGAATTCTAGCTGGATCTTGTTCTGTGTTGGAGTTCCTTCCACGTAACCCCCAGAAGACATTGTCTCTAAGAGCCTGTATACAAAGTATTCAAAAGAATTTCTTTCTCAACACAGAGGTTCCCGTGGATGAGCGCACCTATTCAAGTTGGATTAGTTGGTTTCTGGTGAGTAGAATGACTTTGATGTCATTGATTTCTTTCTTTTTCTTTTCTTTCTTTCTTTCTTTTTTTTTTTTTAAAGACAAATATACGGCCTATGAAAGATGAGGGGAAGGGAGGATAATACAGGACGCAAGTTTTGAAAATGGGACTGTCCCAGAACATCTGAAATTTATGGTCCCAAATATTGGTGAGAAGTAAACTGTCTTTAGAGAAACCTACGACATTGGAGGCTATTTGCGTGATTCTTTTTAAAACTCCTTTTATCGCTTTGATTTAATTAAATTTATTTATTTATTTATTTTTGATAGGCAAGAAATAGATTTATTAAGACAGGACATTTATGAGAGATGCAAGTGGGAGGCAAGGTGGCTCTGCCTCTTTGATTTAAAAAAATTATTTTGGCAGTCCTTGGTAATAAAATTACACAAACAGGACATATTTTGTGAAGCAGTATAACACGCAAAAGAAAGAAGGGGGATTGTTATCAAAGTAAAATAGAAAAAGAATCTGAAAAGTCGACCCTTTAAAAATGCCCTGATCTGTCTTTTTTTTTTTTTTTTTTTTTTTAAGTTTGGTATTTGCTACACCTTTGTGCTGTGCTCTGTTTCCTCAGAAAAGGTATGTATTTGCTATTCTTCAGAACGATCACGAGTCTTAACTCTAAAACCAGTTGATGGCACAGGTCTGTTTCACTAGCAGGAAAGCTGTCTCAAAAACATACAAAGCTGGAGTTCCCGTCGTGGTGCAGTGGTTAACGAATCCGACTAGGAACCATGAGGTTGCGGGTTCGGTCCCTGCCCTTGCTACACCTGCAGCATATGGAGGTTCCCAGGCCAGGGGTCCAATGATCTGGCATTGCCGTGAGCTGTGGTGTAGGTTGCAGACGCGGCTCGGATCCCGAGTTGCTGTGGCTCTGGCGTAGGCTGGAGACTACAGCTCCGATTAGACCCCTAGCCTGGGAACCTCCATATGCCGCAGGAGCGGCCCAAAGAAATAGCAAAAAAAAAAACATACAAAGCTATGGTGTGGGTTCATAATGACATAATGACAACACTATGTGCTGTGTCTCAGGTCACTGCTGTGGTGTGGGTTTGATCCCTGGCCCAGGAACTTCTGCATACCACAGGTGCAGCCAAAAAAAAATAAAATTTTCTAAAAAACATTTTTTAAAAACAAATCTTTTTAAAAGACTACTTATATATCAAAATGTCAAAAGTTTCTCTGGACAGTTTCTCTTCATATTTTTATACAATAAGTATGCATTTATCACCAAAAAATAAGCCTTACTACGTATATACATATAATGCGTTCAAGTACATTTTTTAAATGCATAAAGCCAAGGCTAGCAGTGGTCACTCAGTAATGTGACTATAAGAGATGTTTTTTTTCTTGTACATTTCAGTATTTTCTGAAAGTTTTAGAATCGGCATGTATTATTATACATGGACAAAGTCTCCTTAGTGCAAGTGAGCTTTTAGTGCTGACAGTTCCACTGAGAGCATATATCTTCTTTCATGAATGGTGGACATTTTTACTGTTCTCCTTGGGAAGTGGCATGACCACAGATTTTTTTTTTCCAATACCATCAGGGTCTGAGAGTGTCATCACCATTCATGCTTGCCAGCGATGTGTGGTTTTTAAGGCTTTTAACAAGATGAGAGGTCAAAAAAGGGTATCTCAGAGTTTGGCTATCTCTTACCATGGCTTTCTTTGACTTTTTGTTGTTGTTGTTGTCTTTTTCTAGGGCTACACCTGCAGCATATGGAGGTTCCCAGGCCAGGGGTCCAATCGGAGCTGTAGCCACCGGCCACAGCCACAGTCACAGCAACACCAGATCCAATCTGCATCTGCGACCTACACCACAGCTCACGGCAACACTCAGTGGGATCCTTAACCCACTGAGCAAGGTCAGGGATCAAACCCACAACCTCATAGTTCCTGGTCGGATTCGTTAGCCACTGAGCCACGATGGGAAGTCCGCTTTTATATTTTTTTGCGGGGGGGGGGGGGGTCACACCCATGGGCATGTGGTAGTTCCTGTGCCAGGGATTGATTGAACCCAGGCCACAGCAGTGACCATGCCGGCTCCTTAACCGCTAAGCTACCAGGGAACTCCTCTTTGATTATGAACGCCAATTTTCTGAAAGTAACAGGGTAATCATTTCCTAGGCACATCAAGTATTTTTTTAGACAGGACTCTATTGCACCAGTCATGGGGTCAGGTAGGGAGTGGGGAGAGGTGGTCCTTTCTCTCCTCCCTTCAAGTTCTAATTCCCACCTCCACCCGTGCAATGACCTTGTCATTTCTCCTTTATCCCAGTTCCATGTCTGTGACAAGCTTGGAGGCCGAGCTGCAAGCCAAGATCCGAGAGACCTCTCCTGAACTACGGCGCGTGTATTTTAACAAGGGATTATAAAGCCCGGGGGGGTTGGAGGGGACCATCTTTGGCTGATCCTGCCCCCTGCAAGCTGGGTGTAGCCCAGATGGGTGAGGAACATCCTGTTTGCCCTGGGTTCTCCCGGTGACAGAGCCCTTTTCAAGATCCACATTAGCCTCTTAGAGTCACCCTACTGCTTACAGCACAGCACCTGGGGTGGGGCAGGTGTCCCCCACCTGTTGGCCCCCTTACATTTGAATCATGGGATAATTTACAGAAATACCCTTCCTATAGCTTTTATAGTCATTGTTTTTTCAAAGACGGTATCCCTCACCCAGAGTTTTCAAAAGCACTGGTAGGTGTAGAATAAATGTCCAGTCTATGCCCCACAAATATTGATTATCAGTGAAAAGGAAATCTGGGTAAAATACTGAATTTTTATCCCCCTCTTATTTCAAATCATGGAGATCTCAGTAATGAGTTGGGAAAACACAAAAGCTCTGAGATGTCACTGTGAAGTGACTCACAAATAAGAAGGGCAGTTTCCTTCCAGGTTGGGCAGGGGGCAACCCCTCCCCCCAAAAAATGATGAGTTTTTTTTGGATTTTTGGATACAAGCCCCTTCATACACCTCCTGAAAGTCATAGTAACAGACAGTCATGATGCAAGATCCCTGCAGTCAACAGCTGGCTGCTTTCGTAGTGCTGGCAGATTTCTTGTTGACTTTTAAACGTATTCTGTTTGAGATTCTTAGGAAGATATTGATCTGACCTTACACTTGTCTTTTTCTTCACTTATTGAAATCAACTAATCAAATAACTTCCATGTACAAATGTCCCGTTTGGGAAGTATATTCAAAGCCACTGCTGTATGGCTGGGTTCAGCCCAGCTTGTTTGATTTTTGATTTTTGATTTTTTTTTTTTTCCTTTGGAAGTGAGAGTACAGTTCCATCTACCTACATGTTTCTTCTTGTCATCCCGATAGCTCTCCTTGGCTTTCAGAGAGCTACAGGAACACTGTGTATGTGAATCACTCACTCAATGAATTTGGCTTGAATGCTGTGTCTGACATTCCACCCTCTTTGAAAATAATGAACCCACGCATCATTGTTTACATCATTTGTAGTAGTTGCACATATAATATATTTAATGGAACAGAGGTTGTGTTTTAATTCTATAAAGACTCAAAGGCAGATATAAGGGTGGTTATTCCATTGAGTGGAGACCACGCAATTCAATATTGTGACGACTTCTAAGTGAAAATCATGTAGAAACTAGTTTGGGCAGATTTTTCTTGACAATGTGACCAGACTGAATTTCCTCATAAAGAAAAAAATGTGTGTGCCTCGTGTCTGTGTTTCTCTTTTTCTCTGAAAGGATTAACGGACCTGAAGCTTTGGGTCACCCCGAGCCTTCTTTTATGCTGCCAACATTTTCTTATTTAGCTTTTCTGTCCTAAGCCATTGGAAACAAAAGAGCTTCCCCATGGCAATCTGGTCTTGGATATATTTTGTTGCCGTGGATGCTTCTCTTGAAAAATTGGCAAAAGCTGGAAATTCAAGGCAGATCCCCACGAGGTGCTTCAAGGGCACTTTTAACAAGACGTGAAAGCACTTGGGGTCTACCCCACTTGGCCCAGCAAACCCCAGAATTCTTCCCCTCCACCTCCAGTCAATTGGTAGCTCCATTTCAGAATCCTAACCATCACTGAAAAATTAATGACTAGTCAGAAGATTGACAAACTAACTGAAATTGTAATACACACTAGGATGGTATGACCAGAGTATCATTACGAAAGGGATAGAGCTTGGAGATGTGTCTTTTTAAACATCATTTATGGAAGCTTCTAACTCTCGATGCTTTTATAGAGAAATATGAACTGTATCGTTGAATCATAGTTTATAAAAAAGGAACAAAATGAACCAAGATTGGCAATCTTTGCTGATCTCTTAGAAATACCTTTTCTGGAGAAAAGTTCGCATGAAGTGCAATAAGCTTGTAAAGGTAAATAGTTATTAATATTTCTATGAGATAAAGAATTATGATTGTAAGTATTAACTGACTGGCAGTTTTTATTTCAGTATTAACACAGTGTCTTGCCAGCGTTGGAGTCAATGTATTATTTCGATTCAACTGGATGAAATGTTAAATAAACTCAGAATGAAAATAAATTCTCTCTTTTATTTGTATGTAAAGGATGGTGCAGTTTTTTAGTATTAGAGTCAATGGTACCTTTCATCCAAACTTAATGTCTGGGTACCATCAGTAACTCCTAATGGAGAGTTTTGTTTTTTGTTTTTTGTTTTTTTTTTCTTTTTACAGCCAGATCTGCGGTGTAGGGAAGTTCCCAGGGTAGGTGTTGAATTGAAGCTGCAGCTGCCGGCCTACACCACAGCCAGAGCAACACCAGACCTTGACACATCTGCAGCCTACACTGTACCTTGTGGCTATGCTGGATCCTTAACTCACTGCACAAGGCCAGGGATTGAACCCGCATCCTTTTGGAGACACTGTTGAGTCCTTAACCCACTGAGCCACAATAGGAACTCAGGGATATTTTTGTATTATGCCTTTAGCAGGAGATACATTTCCCGGCTTGGCTACCAGTCTTTCACCTTGAACATCACGGAAGCTGTGCACACCCCCCACCAGCCCCACACAGCATAATTCCAGGAATAATTATTATGAACACAGCAGGAAGGCGATTCTGCCTTAGACCTTAATGACTGATACCGTTGCACACAGTGGTGAGGTCAATTTGCTTTCATATTGTTTGTCAGAGTCTAATGTGGAACTAACCTTCGCCATAGTTCACAGAGAAAGTCTAAATTAACCCAAGGTCCAGGGAAGTGGGGGTGCATTATTAACAGACCTCAGGAAGAATTGAACAGTTGACTCTCCTTGGTCACCTCTGTTTTGCTACTGAAGCTCTGTTTCAGACTTGAAAGCCTTGTGAAGAACTCTCAAGAGAAGGTTTGAAATCCTACAAGAGTGTTGGGCATCTGAATCAATAGTCAAGTGTGAATTATAGGAGGAAAATCAATACTGAGTTTAAAGTTAGCTTTCTTAGGAAAACCTCTGATCTGGCCTCCTCATTATAACAGGTTATAATGATAAAATATTAAACCCCATTTTCTTTTTATCTCAAAATCTGTGCTTAACCAGTATTATTAGATACAGAAACACAATAATTTTAACTTTTGATATAGAAAAGACAGTGAATGGCCCAAAGTTGAGAAAGAAAATTTTTTAGCAGTGTAGTATTTATTTTTATAACCAAGATGAAATAAACAGCATAAAGTTATAGTCTCCCTATAGAAATCTAGAATTTTGACTCAGATATAAATAACAACCATTTAGAAGCTTTAGTGCTAAATTTAAAATTTGTCTTTTTGTCTTTTTATGGCCACACCCACAGCATATGGAAGTTCCCAGGCTAGGGGTCTAATCGGAGCTATAGCTGCCAGCCTACACCACAGCCACAGCAACACCAGATCTGAGCTTAGTCTGTGACCTACACCACAGCTCACGGCAACGCCAGATCCTTAACCCACTGATCGAGGCCAGGGATCAAACCTGCAACCTCATGGTTCCTAGTCAGATTTGTTTCGGCAGCGCCACAAACGGGAATTCCCCCAAAAGTTTTAGCATCATGAAAAGTATTGATCTAAACAGGATTTTCTGAAGTCAAATAAAAGTTTTAGTAATGGTTTTTATCTAATAAAAGCGTTGCAGAAAAATCAGAATTGTTACAACTGGACTTGCAAAAATGTATCTTTTTAAATTGAAGGCTAAAACTTCTCTTTCATTTTTACTTTTTTAAATTTTAAATTATTTAAATGTATTCAAGAGCTGAGGTCTAGGAGTCAGGGCCAGTACAATCTGGGTTGTATCCACTTTAAAAATATATGTATTTGGGCTACTGACATTCTCTGTGACCTTCAGTTTTGTGTGTCTGGATTGTTTGGAGAAAATAATTGGCTCTACCTCAGAGAGTTGTAGTCAACAAGGTAATTCCTGGATGTCAGGTGACAGACTGCCCAGCACATAGCAAACGTTCAACGGATGGATGCCTGTCGTGTATTTGTCTAGAGACACTGCACATGGATTCAGAATGCCAGGGCATCAATATGCTGGTAAGATTTCAGCATCCCAGCAGCTTCCTCGGGCTAACCCAGGGGAAGATAGTTTTTAACCCAGATTAAAATAGTTACAGGGAGACCCTTGAATCCATCCTTTTAAAATGTCCAGCAATTTAGGTTTTGCCTAAACAAGACAGAGGTAGGAAAAGTCTCTGCTCACAGATGAAAAACTGGGGCTTCAGTATTGCAAGTTCAAGGCTGTTTCTGGTCACTTGAAAACAATAGTAGGAGCCAGGGTCTGACACCCAAACCCACAGCCCTGTCCAAAAACGTAAACAACTGGAATGCTCTAATAAAATTAGTTTTTCAGAATGTGTGTTCTAGTATATTCAGAATGTCACTGAAGGAGTTCCCATTGTGGTTCAGTGGGTTAAGAACCTGACATAGCATCCACGAGGATGTAGGCTGGATCCCTGGCCATGCTCAGTGGGTTAAGTATCTGGCAGTACTGCAAGCTGTGTTCCAGGTCACAGATGCGGCTTGGATCTGGCATGGCTGTGGCCGTGGTGTAGGCCAGCAGCTGCAGCTCCAATTTGATCCCTAGCCCGAGAACTTCCATATGCTACAGGTGTGGCCATAAAAAGGAAAAAAACATCACTGAAAGCTGCAAAAAAATAAGATTACATTTGGTAGTGATGATACAGCCATTACTAAACTCTGGATAGGCAAATTATAGTCCATAGCCCAGCAACATCTGAGTTCGTTAGAAATGCAAGTTCTTGGGCCCCAGTCCTGACCTACTGAGCCAGCATCTGCAAGAGAACAGGAGTTCCAGATCCCTGTGAGAAGTTCCAGCTGTGTCTCACGGCCAGTGCTCCTGGAGACCTGAGCTCCACTGGGTCAATTTCAGATCAACCTCAAATGCTCTGTGAATTTGCCCATTTGCCCCTCATCAGATTCCAAGGAAACATCCAGCTTCAGCGTTGACATACTGAGGGACACAGGATCAACAGGCTTAAGAGGGCAGGGCTTTCTATCTTGTCCACGGCCATAGCTACATCCCCTAGAACAACTGGCACTAGCCCAGGAGCCCCCAGGGTCATAGTGTTCAACAGGGCACTTTTCGGGAATCTGAAGACATGTCCTCACATTGCTGATTTCCAATTGTGGAAAAGAAGCCACTTGGTGTGACAGAGAGGTCCTCACTAGAACATGAAAAGAACAGGGCGTCCCAGAGTTTCTGGGAACGTAGCTGGAAATGAACTCTCTTCCTGAGAACGGAGAGGCACAATGGCTGGAAGCATCCCAAGGGGTAACCACTGTTCTGGAGTCAGCCTGACTGGCACAGAGGCCACCACTGCCTCTGGAGCTTCTGGAGCAGAAGGAGCCCTTGGAACAACACACACAAGGGCTTGTTTAACCCTCAAGGAGCCCATGATGTGCCCAGAGAAGGCATTTGAGGCTCAGCGCAGTAAACAGATTTGTCTATCATCACCTTCAGTCACCATCTCAATCCAAAGTGTTTTCTGCTGTACTTCACAGCTTCTCCACCAATAGGCATAATTAGAACCGGCTTTGGTTCAGCATTTCACAGTCCTCAGTTCCTCTGGGTACCATCTCCATTAAAAAGGTGGGGAGGGAGTTCTCCAATGGCTTAGGGGGTAAGGCTCCTGCATTTTCGCTTGGATCTGGTATTGCTGTGTCTGTGGCATAGGCTGGCAGCTGTAGCTCTGATTTGACCCCTGCCTGGGAAAATTCCATATGCCTCGGGGGTGGACCTAAAAAAAAGAAAAAAGAAAGAAAAAAATAAATAAAATAAAAGAGTGAGGAAACAGTCTTGAAGAAATGAAAAACACAAACCTAACTTGGTGCATTCAAGAGGCTATGAAAGATCTATTCCCATTTCTCCCATATAGACCTGCAAACAAAATGTTCGTAGAACATGTACAATGCAAACAAGCACTCAATGGCAGGTGAGCAAGGTCGTTTCTAGAGAGTGATCTCGGAGAGACAGCAGTGAGCGAGGGCTTGAAGCAACATCTTAATTTTCTGCTCAGGAATTGAACCTAGGCAGCCTGGATGAAAACCAGGAATCCTAGCCACTAGACCAGCTAGAGGCTAAAAGCAGAACTGCCCTGATTCTTGCCCCTGTTGAAAACAAGAATGTTTCAAGGAGGCAAAGACTGTAAAAACTGGTACAAAGTTTATTATCAGAGACACAGGAGATGTGGGAGAGCACACAGGGAAGTACTTTATTTATTTAAGACAGCAGCAAGGCAGTAATACACACCCAAAGGAGGAATGCAGGTGCAGGCGTCACCCTAAATAAGGCATACGCCAGAGGGGCGATTTAAACCACTTATATGGGACATTTCTTCTGGGTCTTTGTTTTCCTTTGGCCAAGTATTGTGTTTTATTTCTCACACCTGACCGGACCCAGGGTCCTCCCTGATATGCATGCCCATCTTTTGGCCAAGATAGATTCCAGAGCAAGGGCTTACGGGACAGTTAACAGGACTTATTATGGCCTGGTGCCCCCTCCCCTTGGGCCCCTAAGAGTTTTTCTGCCCATGTGTAATCGGGGAGGTCTCCTTGACCCCAGAAGTGATTGATGTGGTCATCTAATCTTTTTCATTCCAGCAGAGCTCCGCTCCTGCCATTAACTTTCTCCTTGAGTGTCCGAGAGAAGCAAGGCCCAATTTATGCAGCCTTACAAGTCCCAGCTGTTCTCAGCCCAGAGGCCCATCAACCTCCTACCTCAATAGTATCCCATATGAGAATAATAGGAGTGATGGTTCTCAAGTGTGGCTCCTGGACCAGCAGCAGCAGCAAAAGCCCTGTGAACTAGAAATGCATGTTCTCAGGCCCTTTCTACACCTATGGAATCAGAAATGCTACCAACTTCTCACAAATCTCTCCAAAGAATTTTGATCCAATCCGTTCCAACTTGAGGATCACTGGGTGGAGGTGAGAATGAAGGCTAGAGTTGGATTCAGCTCGGTTCCCTGTACTGAGGCAGGCTAAGCCCTCTAAACCTCAGTTTCCTCATCTCGAAGATGAAGTGAATACTATTTCCATCATTGGGTTATTGGGAGGATTCAATGAGTATTACTAAATGGACAGCACTGCATCTGGTGTCTGGCAGAACACACACTCAGCCCATTGTAGGTAAAGTTATATGATCCCAGGGCCAAAAGTTTGACAACACTCTGTTGGTGATCCATCTGGGAAACCAGCCCTCTCCTGGCTGATGGTGGACATCCAAAGTGCTGTGATTTTCTTGCAAAAGAGTTTGGTGGTCTCTAACAAGATGTATAGGAGTTCCCACTCAGCAGGGTTAAGAGCCCAACACAGTATCCATGAGGATGCAGGTTCAATCCCTGGCCTCATTCAGTGGGTTAAGGATCCTACATTGCCACAAGCTGTGATGCAGCTAGGATCTGATGTTGCTATGGCTGTGGCAGAGGCCAGCAGCTACAGCTCTGATTTGACCCCTAGTTGGGAACTTCCATAGTGCCATGGGAGTGGCCCTAAAAAGCAAAAAAAAAAAAAAAAAAAAAAAAAAAGACTTACAAAAAGCATGTACTCTCCTTCTAAGAATTGATCCCATAGATGAATACACGCAGGCTCACAGGAGGCCTGGTTGCTCCTGTGGAAGCGGGAGCCTTATGAATGGAATGTCAGGGGAGGTGGAGGAAGGAGGGGTGGTGGAGAATGTTTCCAGAAGATGGTGAGAAACTGCTGGGGAGGGAAAAAAAGAAAGTGTACACTGTTGTGGGGTAATCCAAAGTATGAGAATACATTTTCCCTTGGGAAAAATTTTTTAATTTCAGAATTGGATTTTTGTAAAAGAGAAGGATAAAAAAGCATCAACTGTCATACATAGAAACTAATTTGGGAAGAAAGGCTATCTCTGGATGGTGGGATTTTAAGTGTTAAAATTGTATCCCCTTTGCTTTTCTAATTTTCCAGATTTTCTTCTGCTTCTAAATTAAAGACATATTAAATGCTTCACAAAAACAACACACACACACAAACCCAATTTTGTAATAGTAAGTGCATTGATATATATACACCTAAAAAGACATATTAGAAGGCTATACACCAAAATGGTTAACAGTTGGTGTCTCAGGACTTACAGGTAATCTTTCTTTTCTTTTCTTTCTTGTCTTTTTAGGGCCATACCCATGGCATATGGAGGTTCCCAGGCTAGGGGTCGAATCGGAGCTGTAGCGGCTAGCCTATGCCACAGCCAGAGCAATGCCAGATCCAAGCCTTGTCTGTGACCTACACCACAGCTCACGGCAACGCTGGATCCTTAACCCACTGAGCGAGGGCAGGGATCGAACCCACGTCCTCATGGATCCTAGTCGGGTTACTTAACCACTGACCCACGACAGGAACTCCAGGTAGTCTTTATTTTCTTTACCACTTTCTGTTTCTCAGGTTTTCTGGAACGCACCCGATTTGGTTCTAAAATCAGAAGGACATCAAGTTCAAGCCATTGAGTGACCTTGGGTCAAGCGTGGAAGCAGGTGTCTCTCAGTTCCCAAGTGCTGGGATTACTGAGCCATTCATCCACCTTCCCGTTAATTCCAGCTCCCCCGCTGGAAATGATGGAAACAGTATCTACCTTAAAGACAGACCTGAACCTGTTGGTTTGGAAGTGCCAGGCCAGAGAGCACCGCAGCGTCAAAAGACATCACCAGGGGGCAGCAATGGCTGCAAAATCGCGCGGCTGGAGCCCGCCAATCCCCCAACTGCCCGCAGGTGGAGCAAGGCTTAAGCCTCCAGAAAGAGCATCTGGGGATTTCTGAGGCCAAGTCAAGAAGTCGGTTTGGGAAGCTGCAAGAAGGGCATGATGTCTCCAGCTGCAGGAAGCTGGAAAGACGTCCTGATTTGGCGTCAGACAAGCAGGAATGGAGTCATCCATTGGGGCTCATTGTACAGGGGACCTGATTCCAGGAGGGGGGTGGGGGCTGGAACAGAGAACAATTTTAGAGCGGCCCAGATCCTGCCCCCAGGGCCACCTGGTCCTGTGACACAGGCCAATCACACCTGGACAAGGAATCTTAAAACCTTAAAGCCAGCAGGGGCGGGCAGCTGGAAATCAGAGAGGGCTTTAAGGAGTGGCATCTCAGCTGACACCTGGAAGAGGAGGAGAAATTTCTCACTGGAGGAGAAAAGGGACAGGAAGAAAACTATGGCTTCTAGGTACAGGGGTGAGTCCATGTGAAAGACCTGGAAAGACCACACACCGAAGGGAAGTATGGCTGAACGCCGTGTGCAAGGGAGGGAACTTTGGGGAAGATGCTACCAGGTTCTCAGGGTCGTGAAGGCCCTTCAGTGTGCAGTGAAGGGGGATGGGGGTGGGGGCAGTTTCATCCTGAAAACAGGGACTCAGTCTGGAGGGTTCTATGCAGCGGAGGAACAGCAGTCACTTTCTGCTTCCGTGATATGGGGCAAGTCGGTTCTCTCTGAGCCTCAGCCTTCTCATCTGTGCAATGGAGACAGTAACAGCCACCACAGGTCTTGCTGTGAAGCTTAAAATGAGTAAATGGTGAACTCGAAATCATGGCTGAACTTCCCTCTTCCATTTATTTCTCAACCCAGTGGGAAAGACAGACAAGCAGGCCATTTCCAGGAGGGTCCCAGTGTCAGAGGCAAACATTAGTCGTGCAGGGGAGGCTTCCCAGCTAGTATCCAGGGGCTAGGAAATGGTTTCATCATATGTGATTGCAATCAAGAGCAAGTTCTTTCCTCTTATGCCCATTTAGAATAAAAATGTATTTTAATCATGTGCAATCTCCAGGAAAGATGGTAGCATGAGAGAGCAAAAACTTTTAATAATAAAAAGCTAAATATAGAGATGAATTCCATTCGATTGAAATTCCAAAGGATGCCACCTCTGATACAAACCCTGAATAATAATTTCAGTCCAGAACATGGAAGGGGGGAGGGGATGCCAGGAACCCATGTCCCCAGCGGAGCCTTGTCAGGTGAAGCAAGAGAAAGGCTGGCCGGCTTTCCCACCGGACCTCGCAGAAGCTGACAGTGAAACCAGAAAGAAGCAAAACGTTTTCTTCCAACCTGGCCTCCTCCTCAGGGGAGGGAGTCACATGGGAAAATCCAGTGATGATGACCTGATGAGGAGGAAGAAGATGCTGTCACCAAGAGAGATGCTGGGCCTGGATTCCACTTCCGTGGCAAACTTCCAGCTTCCCGGGGCTCCTTTTGAAGGCAAAATATGGACAATGGGCTGCGGGGGAGGGGGAGTGCGGCGGAGGAGGAAAGGAATCCCAAGCTGCTAAGTAGAGCCCGCCAAGAAAAGATAGAGGGAGGCGGGCAGAAAAGCCACCTGGAGAAAGTGTGGACAGCAGCTCTCTCAAGTCTGGGAGTTGAGCGTGGGGAAGCGAGGGTTTGGGCGGGGCAAGGGGTGCAGAGAGGCAGCCATCGGGAACCGCCATGCTAGAAAGTGGGCGTGAAGAGGCCACCCCAGTTTGAGCGCAGGGCAGGGTTTCTCACCCCCGGTTTCAATTCAGGATCACCTGAAGAGTGTATCAAGCGTCCCAAAGCTCAGGCCCCGTCCTGATCAATTTCATCGCAGTAATTCAGAGGTGACCTGGGAATGGGCATTTCAGCCCTCTCCCCACCACCCAAGCCTCGGGTTCTGAGTGCAGCCAGGGTTGAGAACTGCCCTTCTGAAGATCAGGGGTGTACCCGGAAGTGATTTAATGACTTTGGAGGTGCTGGGGGAAGGGGAGGGAGAGTGGTTAATCGACTATATGATATGAACGTCCTGCTGCGAGCTAGGCATAT
Source organism: Sus scrofa (assembly GCF_054392235.1). Taxonomy (NCBI): domain Eukaryota; kingdom Metazoa; phylum Chordata; class Mammalia; order Artiodactyla; family Suidae; genus Sus; species Sus scrofa. The sequence continues at coordinate 92,482,720 of NC_139384.1, read as the reverse complement.
GGACGTGCATTATTTAAATCCGCTCCACCACCATGAGCCCCCATTACAGACAGTGATGGGTAACATTCACTGAGCAGTTCTTTTACCCTCATTTCCTCTCACGACCCCCTATAAAATAATTATGACTCTAGCTGTCCCCACTTCCCAGATGCAGTTGCAGCATTTCAGGGACTTGCCAGAGATCAGTCAGCTCACCGGTGGCAGAGCGAGGCAAAACTGAGAGCCGGCACTTTCAGCTAATACACCCGCAACCCTTCTGTCCTGCCCAGGCCCTCCCCTCAGCCTGCCTTCCATCGCAGGCAGGGGCCAAGCCAGCCTCTGATCCCAACGGAACCACGACTAAGGCTCCAGAGGGAAGGAATCTGGAATGTCCCTGGACGCAAACAGCAGATGTCCCCAGGACGGCAGCCCGTTAATCCTGGAGAACGTGGCTCTGAAACAGATACCAGTGTGAGTAAGAGTTTGAAAAATGAAGCTTCTGGAGCCCTGCAGGGTGTTCCATTCCCAGCGCGCACACCTGCTTCCGGCATCCTTTCCCATCCCGGCTCCATCAGGCTCCGCCTTGAGCTCCTCCTCTGCGCTCTGCCTTGCTTCAAGCCTCAACCTCACTGACCTAAAAAGCTCTTTATTTTTACCACCAAAATAATGCATGCTCATAGAAATAAACTAAGATGACACAGACCTGTGTACAGTGATCGCATCCGTCGTCTCTTTCCTAATCCCACCCCACCCCCACCCCACACACTACCATCTCCGGGGGCGACTGGTCTGTATATCGGTCTGTGTTCGTCCAGACATTGCACATGCTTCTGCAAACCTGTGTGCTCACCTGTAAGTGTATTCGGTTTGATTTTGTCTATACCAATGAAATATACATATTCTACTACAATCTCATTTCCCCCCATAAAACATATGCCATGACTATTTTTCAAGGGAATATATCTAGAGCCTCCTCATTCTTTTTTTTTTGAAATTTTATATAATTTTATTGATGCATCTTTATGAGCCTCATTCTTGTTAAGAGCTTCTTAAGAATCTGAAACATTAATTCCTATAATCTACTAATCATTCTTCTATTGATGGACATTTCTGTTCTTTTCATGTTTTTGCTACTAACAACAACAAAAAAAGATGCTGTTGTGAATATCTTTGTGCCTAGTTTTATATTCTTTTTCTTTTTTTCTTTCTTTCTTACTTTTTTTTTTTTTTTTTTTTTTCGTCTTTTTAGGACTGCACCCGCAGCATATGGAAGTTCCCAGGCTAAGGGTGGAATTCGAGCTGTAGCTGCTGGCAGACGCCACAGCCACAGCAATGCCAGATCCGAGCCACATCTACAACCTACATCACATCTCACAGCAACGCCAGATACTTAACCCACTGATCAAGGCCAGGGATCAAACCTGCATCCTCATGGATGCTTGGCAGATTCGTTTCCACTGAGCCACGATGGGAACTCCCTAGCTTTATATTCTTATGCTGTTGTTTCTTTAAGAGACATTCCTAGATGTGAGATTGGCTAGGTCCCAGGATGTGAACATTTAAAATTTTGATATGATGATGAAAGCTAGCTGTATTTAGTGTTTATTTTGATGTGCTAGGCATTATAAGCACAAATTGTTTATTATCCCACTTAAACCTCTCCATCAACTCTCTAAGATAAATTCTACTATTATCCTCATTTTTCGCACAGGCCTAGGGAGGTTGAAAGACTTGACCCAAATCACACCAGTCATACATGGTATATCCTCCCAAAAGGTGGTATTGCAGCTACAGATCACATTTGAATCCTAGCCTGGGAACCTCCATATGTTTTGGGTTTGGTGCCCCCCCAAAAAAAAGTGAAAAAAAAAAACTGTAACTATATAATAAACCTTTAGAAAAAGGCAGTATTGGAGTTCCCATCGTGGTGCAGTGGTTAACGAATCCGACTAGGAACCATGAGGTTGCGGGTTCGGTCCCCGCCCTTGCTCAGTGGGTTAGCGATCCGGCGTTGCCGTGAGCTGTGGTGTAGGTTGCAGACGCAGCTCGGATCCCACGTTGCTGCGGCTCTGGTGCAGGCCGGCAGCTACAGCTCCGATTTGACCCCTAGCCTGGGAACCTCCATATGCCGCAGAAGCAGCCAAAGAAATAGCAAAAAGACAAAAAAAAAAAAAAAAAAAGAATTTCGCCTTAGCAATGGGCCATTTCCTCACACACTCCTCAGCATAGGATATACTCGTCTTTGAAAGAACTAAACATCTAAAGATGACTTTTTTTTTTTTTTTTTTTTTTTTTTTGCTTTTTAGGGCTGCACCTGCGGCACATGGAGGTTCCCAGGCTAGGGGTCGAATTGGAGCTATAGCTGCTGGCCTACACCACAGCCACAGCAATGCAGGATCTGAGCCACATCTGTGACCTACACCACAGCTCACGGCAATGCTGGATCCTTAAGCCACTGAACACGGCCAGGGATCAAACCCCAACCTCCTGGTTCCTAGATGGATTCGTTTCTGATGCGCCACGACGGAAACTCCTAATGTGACTTTTAAAAACTTTACTTCTCACTCCTTGGGGTGAACCTTCTGAGCCTTTACTGCTATCATCTGTTTTGGATCATTATCTCCCTTTCTTGGACCACTGGCTCCTGCTGCCAGGGTTCCCTCTTCCAGCCCATCTTCCTCCACATTGCAGGCACAGCCTCTCCTGAAGCCCTTTGACAAAGTCCTGGCTCCTTGGTCTGACATATAAAACTCTCCATACCTTCTCCCTGCCAGCCTGGCCAAGCAAGTAACTTCTCTTTGGCCCTCCTGTCCTTTTCCATTGGCTTTTGCAAACCAATACCATGTACTTTCACACCTCTGTGCACGTGCTCTTCCCTCTTCCTGTCAGACTTTTCTATCTTTGATATGCCTGGCAAACTCCTACTCGTCCTTCAAAACCCAGTTAAAATGAGCCTTATTGAAAGTGGTATGAAATCAAGGAGAACACCAAAACATTAATAGTGACAGTGAGCCTGCCAGTGATATTTATTTCAGTTTTATATTTTTTGCACTTTCCACATGTTTTGACATGAGTAACTATTACTTTCATAATTAGAAAAAAATAAACTTTAATGTTTGAGCCTTTTTCAGAGAAATGGCTTAGTCTTTGTTTTCTAAAGTCGTGCTTTAGGGCTTTGACCTGGATAATTCTAAATTAGTCTCTGAGAAGAAACTTGGCCTTGCCTCTTTGTTCATATTCAGGTCCAAGGACGTGTCCTTTTCCTCTGAGAAAATTTCCAGCTGCATGGCATGTAGTTGACCCTCAATAAGTGGCTGCTAAATGCATTAATTAATTAATTAATTAACAAAAAAGTCAAAGGCTCGCACACACGCAAACACAGACCCTTGGCTAAATTCTAAAGCCTAAGCTTCTCAGAGGTCCTGTTGTGGCTCAGCAGGTTAAAGACCTGACATTGTCTCCATGAGGATGCAAGTTCGATCCCTGGGTTAAGAATCCCGTGTTGCCACAAACTGCAGCATAGGTCACAGAGGCAGCTCAGATGTGGTGTTGCTGTGCCCTGTGGTGAAGGCCACAGCTGCTGCTCTGATCTGACCCCTGGCCTAGGAACTTTTATACACTGTAGGTGTGGCTGTAAAAAGAAAAAAAATAAATGCAAAATAAAGCATAAGCATCTCTTGCATTCAAGAGAAAATTCCTTCCCTGGCTCCTCTCCCACACATGCAGGGATGGGCACGTCCTCAAGCAAGTCCTTACATGAGACAGTTTCCCTCTGAGTCTTCAGTAGCTGAGAGAGCAGATGTTACATGTCTGACTCAGTGATGAACCTTGGATTCATTCCCCAAAGCTAGGAGGCAGAGTCTGAGAGCAGAGGGATGGAGGAGAGGCACCGGGGTATTCGGGTCTGGCTATTTCTGTCCAACGTGGATTCTTCTAAAAATAATCTTTGCTCTAGAACTTGATGGTGCAATGGCTGAACATCAGAACTACCATGGCCTGCCTCCTCCCCCGTTTATCTTTCACAGGGATTATGCCCAATAACCCATTTGCTCTGTTAATATTGACTGAGACTTTAATATGCCTCAGGCACTGCTGTCCTCTGTGCCTGGCCATTTAGTCCCCACAGAAATCCTCTGAGGTAGGAACTGATGTCACCCCATTTTACAGGTGAGAAAACTGAGGAGCAGAAAGATGATGTGGCTCCCCAGGGGGCCAAAGCCAACGGGAGGTGGCGCCAGGCTTGGCCTTTGGAGGCAAAGTCTGCACCTTTCCCAAAGGGAGAGGCTGAGCAGGTTTTCAGCATTTTCGTTTCTCATTCCTCTCACCTGGATATTTTCCAGATTCTCTTTACCTTCAGATTTAAAAATATATATATATATACATTTTCCTCCTTGGAATGTGTCTAATTGGGAAATGAAGTTTCCTGGTAATCTGGTCATAAATTCCTTAGCAAGAGCTGAAATGAAAGGCTTGTCCCTGGTAAAGTTGCATCAGGAGTGCCACCTTGGAGACATGAGGCAGATGGGAAGGAGAGCATTCCCTGTGCACAGAGCTGACAGGGAGCAGGGTGGTGGGGGATGCCTGGGTTCCCCAAGATTCGCAGCCCTCAAAGGCCAGAGGCTTGAGTTCAAGAGATGCCCTAGGTTAGAGGAAGAGCAACGTTGACTGACCCCCTTGCATCAAAAATGCACCTCCAGCGTTCCCGTTGTAGTCAGCAGAAACGAATCCAACTAGTAACCATGAGAACACGGGTTCAGACCTCACTCAGTGGGTTAAGGATCACTGAGCCGTGGTGTAGGTTGAAGATGCAGCTCTGATTCTGAGTTGCTATGGCTGTGTCATAGGCTGGCAGCTATAGCTAGCCTCCATGAGGACATAGGTTCAATCCCTGGCCTTGTTCAGTGGGTTAAGGATCTGGCGTTGCCGTGAGCTGTGGTATAGGTCACAGATGAGGCTTGGATCTGGCGTTGCTGTGGCTGTGGCTTAGGCCGGCAGCTGTAGCTCTGATTCGACCCCTAGCCTGGGAACTTCCATATGCTTCCAATGCAGTCCTAAAAAGACAAGAGAAACCCCACCAAAAAACAAAACCTCCATAGAACAGTAGAAAGGGGGGACTCTTTTTCTCCTCCCAGTGTCTGTGCTGGGAGCTATTTGCTTTCCTGTAATAAAGACTTTTGCTTGCTTGCTGCCTGTGTGTTCAAGAAGTTCATTCTTCAGCTCCGTGAACAAGATCTTGGATTCCAGTAACATCTTTCCTGTAACAAAACCTGAGACTGTGAGCCCCATGGCAGAGCAGCTCTCCTGGGTTCTCTTGCCCTGCTGCTCTCTGCCTGAGGGCACCTTCCTGATGAAGTCTCTTGCTTTGTCAGCACGTGTGTCTCCCCGGATATTTCACTTCCCAGTGTTAGGCAAGAGGCCATTCTCCGGCCCTGAAAAGGGTGCAACAGAAGAACACAAAACCCAGGCTTATACCCCTGTCCCAAAGCCTGTGGGATTCTGTGCACATGGTGCCAACTCTTTGGACCTGCCTCTTGCTTTCAATCTTGGTTTTGCTGCTTCTGAGCTGAGCGACTCCACCTGGGTGAGTCTCCTCGTACCCTCCTCCATCTGCAAAATCTGATAATCTGAGCAAGAGCCCACTTCATGCAGCTGTTAGAGGATGAAAGCAGATAATACAGAATGAAGGCTTGGCACCATGCCTGGCATACAGGAAGTGCTCAGAAAATAAAGGTGAGCCATTATTTCCTCTATCAGGCAGGAAACTCCATCCTGCCCTGAATCTGGATGATGGAGTCTCTAGGAAACCAGGGAATTGGGTTTTGTTTTTAGTCCATAGCTGGCAACAATTGTTCAAAATGTATCTTCCCCCAGGGAATGGGGACCGCTTTCCAAAGAAAACAATTGGGGCTGTGGAGAGAAGTGTTACGTAGCTTCTGAGAAAAGGGGACTAGAGAAATGTGGACCCTTTATTTCTGCATCTGTGCTCCATTTATCCTAAGAGTCTCCATTTAATCACACAGGGAAAGGCGGACTCCATGGGGGGCGTATTTGCATAATAAAAGAGGTGATTGAATTCAAATATGTGCCGTCTTTACCTTTTAGAGGCTCCAATCCTTTTGTTCTCCGTTCTAATCATTTCTGGCAGTTTTTTCAAAGGCTAAAGCATGTGGCACTGGGAGATATCAATTCAGGAGGAAAAAAAGCATTCATAAAAGGGGTTAATTTGAATCGTGGGCAGAAAGCCTTTTTCTTTCCCTCTCCTTTTTTTTTTCCTTGTGAGGGGCCCTGACCTTGAAGGGGAGAGCGGTGACTGACAGCAGCAGAAGGAAAAGCACCTGATTTCCTGCTTTCTTTTTCCTTCCTTCTTTTTTTTTACCCCCCAGCTGGGGGAGGGGATATTTCTTCAAAAGTGGCATTTTAAAACATTCTGAATGCACATCTATCTTTTTTAAAACAAAACAAGCTGTAAAATGGTTCCATAAATGCAAACAAAATATTGGAAAATGTACTTGAATTTCAATATTATAACCAGTTGGTGAGGCAGAAAGGCACTCCTGGAGGATCTACCATAGCCTTTATCTACTCAAAGTCTTTGATGTGTTTCTACTACATCCATTTTACAGAAGAGGAAATTGAGGTTTAGATGGTTCAAGAAATTCCCAGGAAAGTGCCTGAGGGAGAAATTTAATCTCATTCTTTTAATTTTTTTTTTGTCTTTTTACGCTGCACCTGAGGCACACAGAGTTTCTCAGGCTATGGTTCGAATCGGAGCTGCAGCTAGCTGCTGGCCTACACCACAGCCACAGCAACGTGGGATCCGAGCTGCCCCTGCAATCCACTGAACCAGCGTCCTCGTGGATACGAGTTGGGTTTGATACCAATGAGCCACAGTGGGAACTCCTGAATCCCAGTCTTTTTACCACAAGACAAAGCAAGCAATACAGAAAAAGGCAAAAATAGATACTGCTGATCCCCAAAAGAAACTCACAAAGAAAAAAAAGAGGGGAATGACTTCTTAGCTTTTATAAAGAGGAAAAATATATAAAATATAAAGAAAACTATAAGCAGAGAGATTCTGAAACACAGAGTATCAGAAATAGACCCAGAAAAATACAGGTTATGTGGAAACAGCTCCTCCGGGAGTCAGGGAGGTAATAGGAGCTGAATGAGGAAGTGAAGCCACCTGGAGGGGACCCGGGCATTCTGTCCCATCCAAAAGGGTGTGGTCAAGGATGGGGGCGTGAACTGAAGTTTAGCCCTTGCCCTCAGCCTCTACCGCAGCTGCTGGCCCGCAGAACCCCCTGAGCAGAGCTCAGGGTGGAGACCAGGAGTAAGGCACTCTGTGCTCTGGGAAAACTGGAAGAACAGGTCTTCAGAGAGTAAGTTTTTTTTTTTGTTTTTTTTTTGTTTTGGTCTTTTTAGGGCCACACCACGGCATCTGGCATCTGGAGGTTCCCAGGCCAGGGGTTGAATTGGAGCTATAGCCACCAGCCTACCCCACAGCCACAGCAACACTGGATCTGCATGCCACTGAGTGAGGCTAGGGATCGAACCCGCAACCTCATAGTTCCTGGTCGGATTTGTTTCTGCTGCGCCACAATGGGAACTCAGGGATAGTTAGATATTTTTAGAAGATTTTATGAGCCCAATTCTTGCATTTCTCATCTCTAGATAAACACTAAAATCCATCAATGATACTGATGTCTGTGACTAGTCAGTAGCAATCGCCATGAGGAAACTCCAGCGGGAAACGTGTATAAAGTGTGTCCATGGCTGCACGCACTTCTCCCCTCACCTTTATGGCACATCTCTTGATACGTCTCCTTTCCTTTTTGGGACAGCATCTGAAATAACTGCCTCCTGAGCTGCAGTTTGTGGACAAAACAAAAGGAGTCCTCTGTGGGAACAGCCACTCCCTAGGGTGGGCCGGTGAGCCCTGAGGGAACTCAGGAAAGAAACACAGACTGGCCCGCAGCTGAGGTGCACATCAAAGGAGTGATTCCCGAAGCCCAGACCCTTCTGTCTTCCCTTAGAAATGGGTTTTCTGTAAATCGGGTTATCCGTAAATCTTTTGTTCCTACTACCTTCCCTTTGCTGCAAAAACTCCTATATCCTAGCTTCCCCGCTTGCCTCCTTGGAGTGGTTTCTCAGGGTGGGTTGAGGATAGGGATCTGGTAATTCTTGTCTTGGCCAGAAGCTTTGAGTTCCAGCTCCTTGAAGAGGACTTAAAGTCCCACAATAGTCAATAAAGCCAGGCAATGAAGTATCCAAGGATACAGAAACCACTGATGGGGACAAGGTCATCTGGGTTGCAGCTGTGTGGGAGCAGGTGGAGGGAGGACAAGTACCTCAAGAGCTCCTAAGAGCTGGGAGCTGCAGAGACTGACAACAGTGATGCTCTGAGAAGGCAGCCTGAAGGTCTGGGGCATAAATCCAAACACAGAGCTGGGAGGGGGCTCCAAGGCTCTGATTTGCAGTTGAGTGCACCGGGTCAGAAGGGATCTGGGAGCTGGGATGACCTGGGGCCTTGAGGCTCTCCTAAAGGCCAAGGAAAGACACAGAGCCGCTTGGGGCAGGGTGGGGTGGGGGTGTTGGGGAATTGTTGAGAATAGTATATGGTACAATCGGGGCAAAAATTTTGTGGGTAAAAGTGAAAAAAGATAAAGGTTTAGATACTTTAGTGACCCAAGGATACAGATTGCTGACAATAAAGAGGGATCTGGCAGCACTGAAAGATAATATTTTGTAATACTTGGTGGAAGCAACAGAGAAGAAAGAGGAAATTGTGGGGTGTCAAAACAAAACCGCACCATGCCTGTGTTAAGGGCGGCAGGACAGATTTTATTCAGACAGGGGCAGTAGGACAGAGAGATTCAGTCCTTTAATTTTATTTATTTATTTATTTATTTATTTATTTATTTATTTGCATTTTAAGGTCGCACCTGCGGCAAATGGAGGTTCTCAGGCTAGGGGTCAAATCGGAGCTGTAGTCACCAGCCTAAGCCACAGCCACAGCAACTCAGGATCTGAGCCTCCTCTGCGACCTACACCACAGCTCAGGGCAACACCGGATCCTTAACCCACTGAGCAAGGCCAGGGATCGAACCCATAACCTCATGCTTCCTAGTCGGATTCATTCCCCCTGAGCCACAACCCACAACGGGAACTCCTGAAGGTGAACTTTATCATGGTGACATCCACTGGCAACATTTGAACTTGCTGATTATTCTTCAAAATGTGGAACAACAGACATAATGGGCACTATGAGACCAGGCAATAGGAAATAAACAGCACCACCAATGAGTAACAATTGGGAAAAAAGAAAAGAATGAATTGACACCAACCAAGCCTCTAACTGGCTTAGAGGAAATGCAAAGACAGACAAGCATGCCGAAAACAGCAGGGGAAAACAATCAGCTAAACCTAGAATATGCTAAGTTTTACGGGAGAATGGCCCAGTTTCCTCAACAAATGGAAAAAAGAAGAGAGAGAAGTAAGTTTTATAGATTAAAAGAACTGTAGGAGACCCGTCAACCACAACAGTGTGTGGGTCTTACCGAACGTAATTTGGACATTAAATAGTATTAAGGGATTGTTTCCTAATTTTGTTGAGTGTGATAATGGCATTGTGATTAGAGTTTTTAAAAGTCTTCATTTCATAGAAAATCACATTGTTGTTTTTATGGGTGTAATCATACCATGTCTTAAACTTGACCTAAAATAGTCCATCCCTCCTCTCCCCCTACCAACAAAAAGTTTGGGATGGAGATTGAGGAAACAGAAAGGCAGACGTTAATAATTGTCAGGCTGGGGAGTTCCCATCAGGGCGCAGCGGAAATGAATCCCACTAGGCACCAAGAGGCTGAGGGTTTGATCCCTGGCCTCACTCAGTGGGTTAAAGATCCGGCGTTGCTGTGGCTGTGGTGTAGGCTCGCAGCTCTAACTCCACTTCGACCCCTAGCCTGGGGACTTCCATATGCCAGTGGGTTTGGCACTAAAAAGCAAAAAAATAAAGAGGGCACTCACTGATGCTTCATGGGAATCGGGGGCCCGTGTTTTCAGATATTCTAGTTTTACAAAGAAGCTTGGAATTGAGTTTTTATGGGAACTCTCCCAATGTTTGTGTTAGCAGATTCTGCATTTCAAAAGATCCCTGCACCGCCCCACTGTGGACCCAGTGTTAATTGTGAGCCCCTCATCTGGACTTGGGGAAAAAAAGGCCAAACTCCATTGCTCGGATGAAAAGTAATTCTTTCTACTCTGGGAATAACTTGTCTGCTTTTGGTTTTAAACCTCATGGTTATTTTTGAAATGCCGGTTTATTTTCTCAAGGCCAACTGAAACAACAATTGATTTTAGAAATGTATTTATTTCCAGGTCTCATTTTCCTGCTGTGCCTGAAAGCTGGACCCCTGCCCAGTCCTCCCTTCCTCAGTGTCCCTGTGACACTGCCCTGACTTCCTTAACCCTCCTCCTCCCCCATGTTCTTTTTTAAAAATTAAAAAAAAATTTTTATGTGTGTGTGGTTTTTTTAGGGCCACAGCTGCAGCATATGGAAATTCTCAGGCTAGGGGTCGAATTGGAGCTCTAGCTGCCAGCCTCCACCAGAGCCACAGCAACGCCAGATCCGAGCTGCATCTGTGACCTACACCACAGCTCAGGGCAATGCCGGATTCTTAACCCACTGAGCAAGGGCAGGAATCAAACCTTCATCCTCATGGATACTAGTGGGGTTCGTTACTGCTGAGCCACAACCGAAACTCCCCCATCTTATCTTTTTAATTGAAATATAGTTGATTTACAATGCTGTGTTAGTTTCAGGTGTATAGCAAAATGATTCAATTTTATGTTTTTGGTTTTTTGAGCTGCACCCATGGTGCATGGAAGTTCTCAGGCCAGGGACTGAACCTGCACCACAGCAGTGACCAGAGCCGCTGCAGTGACCATGCCAGATCCTTAACCCAATGAGCCACCAGGGAATTCCCAGTTTTACAGTTTTATATAGATTCTTTTTCAGACTCTTTTCCATTATAGGTTATTAAAAGACACCGAATATAGTTCCCTATGCTATATAATAGGTCATTGTTTTATCTATTTTATCTATATTAGTGCATATGTTAATCCTGAACTGCTAATTTATCCCTTCCTCCATTCCCCCTTTGGTAACCATGTTTATTTTTTACATCTATGAGTCTGAGTTGTGTGTGTGTGTGTGTGTAAATAGGTTCATTTGTATCATTTTTTTAGATTCTACATATAAGTGATATCATGATTTCTCTTTCTCTGCCTGACTTGCTTCAGTTAGTATGATAATCTCTAGATCCATCAGGTTATTGCAAAAGGCATTATTTCATTCTTTTTATGGCTGAGTAGTCCATTGTGTGTGAGTGTGTGTGTGTGTGTGTGTACCACATCTTCTCTATCCACTCCTCTCTTGAAGGCCACTTAGGTTGCACCCACAACTTGGCTATTTTACACAGTGTCAGCGCTGTTCTGAACACTGAGGTGCATGCATCTTTTCGAATTAGAGTTTTCATCTTTTCCAAATATATGCCCAGGAGTAGGGATGCTGAATCATATGGTAACTCTGTTTTTTGTTTAAAGAACCTCCATACTGTTTTCCACAGTGGCTGCACCAATTTACATTCCCACAAATAGTATAGGAACGTTCCCTTTCCTCCACACCCTCTTCAGTGTTTATTGTTTGTAGTTTTTTTTCTTTTTTTGCGTTTTAGGGCTACATCCTTGGCATACAGAAGTTCCCAGGCTAGGGGTCGAATCAGAGTTTCAACTGCCAGCCTACACCACAGCCCCAGCAACTCGGGATCTGAGCCACGTCTGAGATCTATACCACGGCTCAAGGATCCTTAACCCACTGAGCAAGACCAGGGATTGAACCTGCATCCTCATGGATCCTAATCTGGTTCATTAACTGCTGAGCCACGAAGGGAACTCCCTTTTTTTGGCAGGGGCACACCCACAGCATATGGAGTTTCCCAGGCTAGGGGTCAAATCAGAGCTGTAGCTGCAAGCCTACACCACAGCCACAGCAATGCACGATACAAGCCTCCTTTGTGACCTACACCACAGCTCACCACAACACCGGATCCATAACCCTCTGAGAGAGGCCAAGGATCAAACCTGCATCCTCATGGATGCTAGTCAGATACGTTAACTCCTGAGCCATGACAGGAACTCTGCAAACTCCCTGTTTGTAGACTTTTTGATGATGGCTACTCTGACTGGTGTGAGGTGATACCTCACTGTAGTTTTGATTTACATTTTTCTAATAATTAGTGATGTTAAACATCATTTCATGTGCTTGTCGGCCATCTGTATGTCTTCTTTGGAGAAATATCAACTTAGATCTTTTGCCCATCTTTCGACTGAGTTGTTTGTTTTTACATTGAGCTGTGTGAGTTATTTGTGTATTTTGGAAACGAATCCCTTGTTGGTCACATCATTTGCAAATATTTTTTCCAGTACGTAGGTTGTCTTTTCATTTTGTTGATGGTTCCTTATAAGTTTGATTAGGTCACATTTGTTTATTTGTGCTTTTATTTCTTTTGCCTTTCCTCCTCCATCTTTTTTTTTTTTTTTTTTTTTTTTCAGTGCCGCACCTGCAGCGTGTGGAGGTTTCCAGGCTAGGGGTCAAATCAGAGCTGTAGCCATCGGCCTACACCACAGCCACAGCAATGCAGGATCTGAGCCGCACCTGCGACCTACACCACAGCTCACGGCAACACCGGATCCATAACCCAATGAGCGAGGTCAGTGATCAAACCCGAAACCTCATGGTTCCTAGTCGGATTCATTAACCACTGAGCCACCACAGGAACTCCTCGTCCTCCCTCTTTTAATGCCCTGTTCGTTCCTCACTCCTCTTTGTTCCCGCAGGTGGCACAAGTCAGGGCCCCCATTCCATCTCACCCTCACACACTTCCATGGGCAGGTGCCCATGATTTTTGTCACCATCATCATGGCCATGACACCGACGTCCCTCTCTCCAGGCCAGCCCACTCTCCTGATGATCTTCCAAGATACCTCACTGACATCTCAACTTCACAATGATCCAACCAGGAGCACCATAGTTCTTTCCCTGCTATTTCCCTCTCCTGAAGTCACTGTGAACAGGGCCACCACGCTCAGAAATCATAACCTGGGGTACCAAAGAGCCGTCTGACCTCAAACTTGAATCTACATTCTTTCATTGATTCATTCAACAAACACGTTTTGAGTGCCTACTAAAAAGCAGGTACTGCCTGGGAACTGGGAACACAAAAACAAGACAAAGTCCTTGCTCTGATGAAGCTGACAATATAAAGGCAACTCCACAACACAGCTAAGCAAAAGCTGATAGTGATTCTGAGCAGGTGACTTTGGGGCAGAGCCCTGCCTGGGTGGAGTGAAGAGTGAGCCATGTGGATATTTGGGGAAGAGGATTCCAGGCAGAGGGAAGGGCATGTGAAAAGGCCCTGAGGCAGTGGTGTCTTGGCAGATTCTACAAACTGCAAGTAGGCCAGGAAGGTGGGAATTGAGTGAGATGGAGGCAGAAAGAGAAGGGATCAGAGAAGGAGCAAGGAGCTGGGTGGTGCAGGATCTTATCAGCCACGGGAAGATCATATTTCATGGACATTTGTGTGCTATCTCTCTGCGTTCTGCTTGGAGAATAAACTGTAGGAAACAAGAGAAGTAAGGGAAGTTCCCATCGTGGTGCAGCGGAAAGGAATCTGACTAGGAACCTTGAGGTTGCGGGTTCAAACCCTGGCCTTGCTCAGTGGGTGAAGGATCTGGCGTTGCCATGAGCAGTGCTGTAGGTCGCAGACTCAGCTCAGATCTGGTGTTGCTGTGGCTGTGGTGTAGGCCGGTGGCTGCAGCTCTGATTAGACCCCTAGCCTGGGACCCTCCATACGCTGCGGGTATAGCCCTAAAAAGATAAAATAAATTTAAAAATTTAGAAAATAAAAATCCCTGAATCCACCTTTAGAAAGGGTGAATTTCATGGGATATAAATTATATCTCAGTTTTTAAAAAAATGAACGCTAGAAGATATAGGGGCCCTCTGTCTTGCCTAGCCTGTCCACACTTCCTATGGCGCCACTCTTGTCCCAGCTTTGCCCCAAATTGAAGTCAGAGCCCCTGCACTAGTCCTGCTGTTCCCTCACTGGCCCCTGTGAGCACCCAGAGGATGACTTTTAAAATGCAAATCACCCTTAAAATTCATTTTGCATTTAAAATGTAAATGTCTCTCCCTTAGGTAAAGAGCTCTCATTGCCTTGGAATCAAATCCAATCTTCCTGTGGCCTATAGGTTTGTCCCCTGCCTGCCTTCATCTCACCCCATTCCACTTCCTCCCATCACTATACTCCAGACACACTGTCCTTTTCTGTTTCTCAAGCCCCAGGCTTGTTGCTACTTTGGCGCCTTCCACTGGCTGTTCTTTTGGCCATGGTTCCCATTCCCACAGATCTCTGCGTGGATCTAGCACAGTACCTGGCACGTATGTGTCGAATAATAAACAAATCGTCCTGCATCTGCCACTTACCAGGGATGTGCCCTTGATGTCAAGGTGCCTCACTGTCCCAACCTGTGCAACGGGACCTCATAGGACCAACTGTGGAAACTTGGTGAGATGATGCACGTGAAGCCCCAACGCTAACTTCTTTTCTTATGGGGTAAAATGCCCACGTAGGAGTGTTCTCAGGTGGCTGTAGGGTGAGATCACCAAACCCTAGCCACTGGACCTCAAGGGCCAGCAGTCTCCAAGGTTATAACCGAAATCTAGTGTCTGAACCAGAATTGGAAAGAGAAATGACCCCCACTAAACTGCTCCATGCCACACTCTTTGGTTTCTTTTAAATTTGTGTGTGTGTGTGTGTGTCTTTTTGCCTTTTCTAGGGCCGCACCCGCAGCATATGGAGGTTACCAGGCTAGGGGTCTAATTGGAGCTGTAGCTGCCAGCCTACACCACAGCTCACAGCAATGCAGGATCCTTAACCCACTGAGCGCAGCCAGGGATTGAACCCGCAACCTCATGGTTCCTAGTCAGATTCGTTAACCACTGAGCCACGACAGGAACTCCCATCTTTGGCTTCTTTTAACACTGAGCTGGGGCGGGGGACAATGTTTTGAAGGGCTGTTTCTTCGGGTGCACAGACCCAGTCCCTAGTCCTAGAGGTGACTCACAGCAGATGCTAAACATGTGTGCCCGTGTGTGTTTCTGCATGCACGCACATTTGTGTAACCGCCAAGCAAAGCAGGCCTTTCAGATATTCACAAGATTGTATGCTGTTAACATTATCTTGACAAACACATTGGCAACCAAGAACTGAAAACATGTCCCAACTCTTTGCCCAGTAGTTCTCCATCCAAGATTGTTTCCTCATGATATTATCCGAAATACGAAATACGTTTTTACAGGAAATTTTTCCATCCCCATGTTTCCTTTACCAGTGAAAGCTTGGAAACTACATAGGGTTCAAAAATAGCAGTGATTAAGTCAACCAATTCCGGACACATGATGAAAAATATTACGGTCATCAAAATTCTATTTAGGGAGAGCTGATAATAACTGGGAGGGGAATAGGATACAACATTGAAATTAAAGGATGGTTACAACCTTGACAACAGCAAAACCTTATACACAGAAAAATACCCTAGAAGGAAATCCAATAAAATAGTAAAGCGCTACCTTCGGGGGGTGGGAATAAAAGAAGATGCTTTTTTTTCTTTATTATTTTCTCAGAGAAAATTTCCTAAATTATCAAAACACTTACTTGATGATTTCAAACATTGTAGAGAAGTAGGTGAATACAGCGATGCATAAGGAGGACCACAATTGTGAAGACCACAATTTGGTGTCATGGGACAGGAGAATGCAAAGGGAAACTGAGGCACCGAGTGGGCAAGGAGAGGAAGCTACCACTGAGTCCTTCGTATGGCTTATATCTCAACATAAGGCAGCTAGTGGGTTTATGTGCTCCAAATCCATGCCCTTCCCTCCATGGTCACCTGTCCTCAACCATTTTCATCATCAGCATCAGAACCGTTATCATTATCATCATCATCATATCATTATTGTCCATTTCCTCAGTTCAAAGACACCTAAAAAACTGTATTTCATTGCAGTATAATGTTGTGTTATTTTATGCTCTACAGCAAAGTGACTCAGTTATACATATAGACACATGTTTTTATATTCTTTTCCATTATGGTTTATCACAGGATATTGAGTGTAGTTCCCTGTGCTATACATTAGGACTTTGTTGTTTATCCATTCAATATGTAATAGTTTGGGAGTTCCTGTCGTGGCTCAGTGGAAATGAATCTGACTGGCATCCGTGAGGACACAGGTTTGATCCCTGGCCCTGCTCAGTGGCTTAAGGATCCAGCATTGCTGTGAGCTGTGGTGTAGATTGTAGATGTGGCTAGGATCCCACATTGCCATGGCTGTGGTGTAGGCCAGCAGCTACAGCTCCCATTTGACCCCTAGTCTGGGAACCTCCATATGCTGCTGATGCAGCCCTAAAAAGACAAAAAAAATTAAAAATACATATGTAATATTTTGCATCTGTTAATCCCCAAATCCCAATCTTTCCCTTCCCCCATCCCCTTCCCCTTGGCAACCACAAGTTAGTTCTCTATCAAAGACATCTTTCTTCATGTTTTTTTTTTTTTTGTCTTTTTGCCATTTCTTGGGCCGCTCCCGCGGCATATGGAGATTCCCAGGCTAGAGGTTGAATCGGAGCTGTAGCTGCCAGCCTACGCCAGAGCCACAGCAAGGCAGGACCTGAGCCACGTCTGCAACCTACACCACAGCTCACGGCAATGCCGGATCGTTAACCCACTGAGCAAGGGCAGGGATCAAACCCGCAACCTCATGGTTCCTAGTTGGATTCGTTAACCACTGCGCCACGACGGGAACTCCTCATGTTTTAACATTTCTGAAATCAGGATATTTCATGCCATCGATGTGGCAGTTTTTCTTTCTCTCCAAAAGTTTGCTAAATGAATGATTCATCTATAATCAGTACTGTCCTAGAATCCAGGAAAAACTGTAATTGGTGATTTTTATTGAGTAGTTATTGTGTGCCAGGGACCATGTATAAGTTCATCAGCTCCCTAGAGCAGCTGTCTAAAGGAAACATTTCCTGTACTATGTTAGCAATGAAGAATGAGGCTCAGAGAAACCAGTAACGTGCCCAAGGCCACCCAGGAAGTAAATGGCTGAGCCAGGACTGGACCTTGAAAGCATCATGCACTCTAGTTTGTCTCCTCCAGAACTTTCCTCCTTGGCCACTTGGCTGCCTCTACCCCACACTCTCCTGTTCCCTGGCCCTGGCTCCCTGAGCCACACAGGTGGCTTCTACCTCTGCCTCACCCAACACACAGCTAAGGGAAGAGCAGTTTTTTTTGTGGATGTTGAATAGATCATTCCCAGGTGACTCATCAAATCTCCCTCTGAGGGACCACGAGTCCTCCACAGACAGTCCCTTTGTTTCCAGTAGACTCTAGCTCTTCCATAGACACATGATTTAAGCTTGACCAATCAGAATGTCATATTCCCTTAATCATGATGATTGGGTCAGAGATGGACACCTGACCCACTTAGAGTCAATGAGATACCCTTAGCCCATTTCTGTGAAGGTAAGAACTATCCTGTGGCCTCTTTCTGCCTAGAGAGGAATTAGAGAGAAGGTAGGAAGGGCTGGATCTGCTGTAGCCACCTTGTGACATGAGGCCTGGTAAGAAAGCAGAGGCAAGAGAAGGGGCGAGAAAGAAACTGAGTGCTGGATCAAGCCATGCCAAACAGTAATCACACTTAAACCACCTGTGTCAGTTTAAATACAATGTTCTTTGCTAATAATGTCCAAACGCCACCATTTGGCATACAGGGCCTTCCTGATCTGGCTTCAACCTGCAATTTGAGCTTCCAGGCTTTGCACATGTCTGTGTCATCCATTGCTCTGTCTGCTTTGCATCACTCACCCTTCAGCAACAAACCAGCGATTTCCCTTCCTCTTAAAAGCTTTTGTAGATGCTGTACCTTCTGCTTCAAATGGCCTTCCAAGCATACACAGTCTTAGACGTCCAAAGACAGTGAGTTTCCATCACAGGATTTCACAGGCAGGAAGAAGGGCATTCAGAGGGGATGTTACAGAGAGATTTCAAGACATCAGATAGGGATTGGGTTCAGCCTGGGGTTTCTCTGGCCTGGGGGTTGATGGCCACCTATGCCAGGATCACCCAGGGGTGACTGTCGAAATATAAATTCATCAGTTCAAAAATTCAGCCCAGACCTACAGAATCAGAATTTCTAGGACTGGGTCCAGGGAATGTGCCCCTTTCTCAAGATCTCCGTCCTAATGCTTTTTGCTAACATTTGAGAACTTCTGGCCTACAAGAACATCAGGCCTCTTTGGATCCTGTAATCTTACAAAATGTGGGTGTTTATCAAAGTCTCAATGTCCCTCCCACCACTTCCCTTCCCAGGGGAATTCCTGGCTCCCATCTTTTTGTACCCTGTGAACTCTCTTCCTTGGAAATCATCTCTATTGTGCTGCCTTAAATGGGAAGGGAGGGTTTGCCGTAAAAGGTTTTATCAGCTGGAACTCCATTGCCTCACCTTTTCCCTGAAATACCGTGTGTGTGAGCAGAGCTTCTCCAAGTGTATGCAAAATCTGCTTAACACAAATGCTTTTCTCGAGCCTGTTCCTTCTGCCAAAAATGTCATTAACTTCTGTGTCTTTTTAACACAGTCATTGAATACCTACCCTGTGCCAGCTATCTACTAGGTGCTGGGGATACTGCGATTAAAAACAGACCTAGTCTGGAGTTCCTGCCATGGCTCAGTGGTTAAGAAACCAGACTAGTATCAATGAGGATGCAAGTTTGATCCCTGGCCTCGCTCAGTGGATTAAGGATCTGGAGTTGCCATGAGCTGTGGTGTAGGTCGCAGACGTGGCTCGGATCCCTCATTGCTGTGGCTGTGGCGTAGGCCAGTGGCTGCAGCTCCGATTCGACCCCTAGCCTGGGAACCTCCATATGCCGCAGGAGCGGCCCAAACAAACAGCAAAAAGACAAAAAAAAAAAAAAAAAAAAAAAAAAAGATCCTTTGACAAATGGAGCATCCCAGGCTTAAGGTCAGAAGCGATCCACTTCTTGGCTGTGGGGTGGGCGTGGGGAGGTACCTCTGGTTCCTCCAGGAAGTCATGGGATGTGGAATGCAGAAGATGAGTTCTCAAAGAAAACCTGATGCTATCATCAAAGAAGGGAGGAGGGAAGCTGGGCAGCTAAGATCAGCAGACATCTTCTCTTCCTGGATGACCCGAAACCCCGGCATATCTTTCAAGAGACAGCTCAAAGGTCAAATTCTATCCGAAGATTGCCTTGACCTTCACAAACGAATTTGCAGGTTCCTCCTCTGTGTGCCTATGCTCTGAATTGTAAGCACCTGTGGGCCTATCATTTTAACCCCCCAAAACCCACCCATAGACAGTACACCCACCAAGGTCAAAAATGCACTCCTATTCATCAGTGAAACCCTAGCAGCTCACACAGGGCCTGGCATATCCTCAGAACTCAGTTAAAAAAAAAAAAAAAAAAAAAAAAAGGCTGCACTGAATGTGGTACCATCAGCTGAAGATAATTGGGATCACGGCCCTGAGATTTCTTTTAATCTATCATTCTATATTCATTTGAAAGTCCAGGGCGAGTTGAGTGACAAATTGCGGAGACCTCTCTGAAGTGCCTTTCAAGTCACACAGCCAAATCAGTTCAGCAAATTATATGTAATCAACGAGGAAATCAATAAGCACTGCAAGCGCATTAAAGAGTTTAGCAGATTCATTATGTATTTAGCACATTCAGTCCAATTTGCAGGAAGTTCAGAGAAAAACAGGTTTAGCATGTAAACAGTGACTCTGATTGAGTTTTTGGAGAGTCCTGGCTGCACAGCCCTTAGAGGTGAAAGCAGATCAGGAACCTCAGCATCCCCCCACCCGACTATTTAGTCCAGCCTGCCCCAGGCCAGTCCCATGAGTCAGGGGTTTCATCTCCAAAGGCAGTGATGAGTACCTCACAGGTCATCTCTTCTTGGAAATTCTCTGGGGGGAAAAGGAAGGGGAGGGAGGAAGGATGTATGAAACTTCTTGGGACTTTTGCCTTTCCCTCAATTTCTCAGCAGCCTTATGCCTCTGAAAAGAGGTCATTTACTAATTCATCCAACAAACCTTGTCTGAACACTTGCTGTGTGCCAGGTCACAGGCCAAGCTCTAGGCTCAAGCTGAACCAGACCTGGATCTGCCTTCAAGCAACTCACAGCACAGCAGCCCAAATGGAGGCTCTGAGCCCCTCTGTCTGAGGAGGAGGAGGGGACCTTTGAGCAGGGTGCTGAGGAATGAAGAGGAGTGCGTGATGGGACATCTCACACAGGGAGACAAATGTCCTCAGAGGGACAGAGGCAAAGCAATGTGTTTGGCGAATGACACCGAACTTTAAGACAGCATGGGCGATGCCTCTTGCACAGAAATCATAGGGCCTCCTCCAGTCTTACTGGTTCAAATCCCTCTCACTGCAGATTCAGTCACTAGGGCTGGGGGAGGAGAAGTCAT
Source organism: Sus scrofa (assembly GCF_054392235.1). Classification (NCBI taxonomy): domain Eukaryota; kingdom Metazoa; phylum Chordata; class Mammalia; order Artiodactyla; family Suidae; genus Sus; species Sus scrofa. Next base: position 92,462,129 of record NC_139384.1, on the reverse strand, counting down.
TGCCCAGCATCATCCAGCAAGTGGCAGACACTAAATGTGGCTTCTGGCCACAGCCCCACATCCTTTACAGATTCCCCTTCACCGCAGATGCCCCAGTCACCTCTGGCCACAAATCTTCCCATGTTCCTATTTCGTTTCTCTTTTTTTAAATGATTTTTTTTCCATTATAGCTGGTTTACAGTATTCTGTCAATTTTCTACTGTACAGCAAGGTGACCCAGTCACGCATACCTATATACATTCTTTTTTCTTCATGTTCCAATTTCTGAATCAGGCTGATTAGTAGCCCCAATTGGGGAAATCACAGGGCATACAGCCACTCAAATTCCCTTTTATTGATTTGGAACAGCTAACACCAATAGAAGAATAATTTACACTGGCAAGGATATAACATACACACCCACACTAGATTGTGGTTCCCATGGCAGACATTGCTAATCAAGCCCTGCATTGTTTCCCACTGATTTCTTAACCCCCGCACTCCAGGCAGCCAATTAGGAAAGAGTTGTCACTTAAATGAAAGCTGCCTGTCTTTCCCTGCACAGGCATTTAACTCTGCCAGCTATTACCAGGGTTCAAGCTGTAAAGAGTAAAATAATAAAGGGAAAAAGAGCAACTATCTAGCACAAATAATAAGAAGCCGAAGAAGTTCCAAAACAGTGGCCAAGCATTGATTGCAGAGCAGCGATGCGATACTCAGCAGCAAACACAGGCTTCAAATTTGGTACCTGCTGGTTGTATGGGCCTTTCTATCACTCTCTCTACAATAGAAAAGCAACTCAAGTTAATTTCAGCAGAAAACAGGAATCCACTGGCACATTAACGCCAAAGTGAAACTGGCTTTGAGGCAGGGGTTTACAGGATGTCATCTGATGTTTTCTTGGCCTCTCTTCTCTCAATCCTGCCTTCCCCCACTCTGGCTTCTTTCCCAGGCCACAATTGCCCTTTGAGGGGACAGGCTGGCCCAGCCTGCAGCCCCACAGCTCCTGGCCAGGAAGGAGAATGTCCTTCTTTCCTGTGGTTTCCACTCAGGTCCTAATTTGGGCTCGTATTGTTCCCAAATGGTGTGCACTGCACGTGGGGCAGGCTCCCCCAGGAAAGGGAAAGGGATGATAGCCAAAGGGGGTGGAATAGGTGACATAAAAATGGATGGCATTTAGAAAGCATGAAACAGGAGTTCCTGTCTTGACGCAGCGGAAACGAACCCGACTAGGAACCATGAGCTTGCGGGTTTGATCCCTGGCCTCACTCAGTGGGTTAAGGATCCGGCATTGCCGTGAGCTGTGGTGTGGGTCTCAGGCATGGCTTGGATCTGGTGTTGCTGTGTCTGTGGCGTAGGCCGGGGTCTACAGCTCCGATTAGACCCCTAACCTGGGAACCTCCATGTGCTGTGGGTGTAGCCGTAAAAAGACAAAAGACCAAAAAAAAAAAAGAAAGAAAGAAAACATGAAACAGCTCTCTGCCATTACGCTGAGGGCTGCCCACAGAAAGCAAAGGAAACGCTCTCAAAGCTTAGAGAGGATGGAGGGGGGAGGGGAACCTGGTTTGCTGTCTGTCCCTCCTCCTCCTCCCACCTAAGTGAAACAGAAAGTGAGAAGAACCCATTGTGCAGCTCAGGGCTAGTCCTGGGGGCAGGAGATGCCCCTGCAGCCTCAAACTGCAGGGATCAGCAGCCTCTGGATAAAAGAACTTCTCCTGACTCCCTGCCTTCCCTGGACAGCCAGGGGGACAGATGCAGACTCTGTCCTAACTGCAGGGCTGATGTAATTCAGTCCCTCCCAAACCACAGCCTCAGAATCCCCTGGGTCCTCTGCTGAAGTGCAGAGACCTTGGCCCCCTTTGATTCTGAGGTTCTGGTACACGACCCAAGAATCAATAGTTTAAAGGGGCTCCCCCGGGTGATGCCAAGGCAGCAGGCCTCTGTGCCTCACTTTGAGAGACTCCAGTAAAATTCCCTTTGGAGTCCAGTATCTGCAGCATTCAGTAGGTGCTCAGGAAGGGATAGCGCAAGGCTCTGGCAGCTGGCTCTGTCTGGCAAGAGCCCCCCAGGATGTCAATGGAAATGAATTCTCATCTGTAACAGACAGGCTGCACCATGGCTCCATCTGGAAAACTGCCCCATGGCGGCTGCCAACCCTCTCCCGCAGGGGCCAGCATGACTGGCCCAGGAGTGGATCCTATTCCAGGTGATTTGGGCCCGTCTGCTACTCCCTTTAAAGAGCTGGAGTTCAAGGAGTTCCCATCGTGGCGCAGAGGAAATGAATCCGACTAGGAACCACAAGGTTGCAGGTTCGATCACTGGTCTCCCTCAGTGGGTTAAGGATCTGGCATTGTGGTGAGCTGTGGTGTGGTCACAGATGCAGCTCGGATCCCCCATTGCTTCGGCTCTGGGGTAGGCCGGCAGCTACAGCTCTGATTGGACCTCTAGCCTGGGAACCTCCTTATGGCATGGGTGCAGCCCTGAAAAGACAAAAAAAAAAAAAAGAGTTCAGGAGTTCCCCTTGTGGCTCAGTGGATTAAGAACCTGACTAGTATCCATGAGGATACAGGTTCGATCCCTAGCCTCGCTCAGTGGTTTAAGGATCTGGAGTTGCTGCAAGCTGTGTTGCTGTGGCTGTGGTGTAGGCTGGCAGCTGCAGCTCAGGTTTGACCCCTAACCTGTGAACTTCCATATGCCATGGGTGCGGTCCTAAAAAGGGAAAAAAAAAAAAAAAAAAAAAGCTGGAGTTCAAAGTCATACGCCCTGCAAAGCAAGAGGGGTGGGACAAACATGAGAGCCAGGCCCAGTCTAAAGGGAAAACCTCTCAGAGAATTTCTGAGTTTTTTTTTAAAGAGAAGCCAGGAATCTGGATATTTTTTAAATGTTGAGTCTTATAATAATTAAATGTCTGATGATGTTTTTAAAACTTCAGAACTGTCAAGGCCAGCCAGAATATACCTATAAACCACAGTGTGAGTTTCTAATTTTGCTGAAATCAGTCTCATTCTCTGCCTTCTTTGTATCTAGGTGTAGCTACTGACTAAGTTCTGGCCAGTTGAAGTATTGAGGCCAACAGAAGTGTTGTGTAGGACTAGCTGCAAGTTTTCTTAAAAGGGACTTCCCTTCCTCTTTCCTGATACCTGGAATATAGGAGTGATGGCTGGAACCTCAGCAATCACATTAGACCCTGAGGTGACTTAGATAATAAAAGCATGTGCAGAGCAGAAAAGGAGGAGTCTGAGTCTTTTATGACATTGAGAAGCTGTCATACTAGCCCTGAGCTTCTGACTTCTATACTTTTTTCTATTTCTCATATATTTTATTTCAGTTATAGAGAGCCAAACTTAATCCCCTATGCCCTTCCTAGTTTCGATAAGGCCTGGCCATAATGCCTATCCGTAGGTTTCATAGTAAGACTCTGGACCATTCTAGCAAAACTCCTTTTAGTTGAACTAGTTTGAATGGGATTTTCTCACACAGCCTCTCTTTGCCCTCTAGTCATTCTCACCTCCCCATTCCTTACTCACCGAAGACTATGCTAACCATCATTTTCAAATTAAATAGTGGCTAAAGATCATTTTTTTTAAAAAAAGATATAATCATCACTGTCACACAAACACAAAATGAACATGTGTCAGAGATGTGATGTCGCTCATGAATCACAATGGAACGAAGATGATATAATGATATTATAAGAGGTTTGAGGGGAACCCAAGGAACAGGCTCTTGAATCAGCAGTCGGGAACACTGCCATGGATGTGTTCGCAGAGGCATAGCTAGCCTTCTGCGTGGCAGAAATCAATTGGGTCCCCACCGCAAATTTCACCTGCCTCGATGCAGACAGGGATCATTTGCTTTACTGTCCGCTTCTACAGCTTACAGAGATGTGAACTAGCTCAGCCACAGACCATGAAGGCCACAGAGCCCCAGAGAATCAGAAAACCTCAAAGGACCTGCCAGGTATTGTTTTTAAACCGAACAGCACCTGGTCATTCTCTGAGTATTCCTGGCCATTCTCTGAGTATTCTTGGCCATTCTTTGAGTATTCCTGGCCACTGAAGGACGTCTCATGTCGTCCCATGGGCACCCTCCCCTACCCCCACCACTTGACGTTGACCAATACCCCCTCCTGCAGGGCTGTCAGGCTTTAAATGACTCCACGCTCTCAACTCCCATGTTCACCTCTTCAGATCAATTTCTTGAACTCTGGCCTGTTTACCTAATAGACAAACTCCATCTGTCTAAACAGCTCCGATCTTCCTTCAAAACCCTGTTTGGCCCACAGCCTTCCCTCCCCTACCCCCACCACTTGCCCTTGACGTTCCTACCTCAAACAATACCTATGGACATTTCCCATCTGAACTGGGCTTTGGAGGAGGAGCAGGAGTTTGCCAGGCAGAGAACATTCTAGATTAGTGGGAATACTCATAGACTCACTGGAGGCGCTATTAAAAATGCCCAGACTCTGCCCTGAATTTCCTGTATTTGGAGAATAGCCTCAGTGCTTTTACCAGGACTCTCAGGGGGTTGGGGCATGTGAGGAGACTGAGTGGCTGATGGAGATGTGTAAATGGAGACTCACTGCCCCCTGCCAGTCCCGCAACTCACTCCCCTGCCCCACAGCACCAGCCTCCCCTGGGCGGCATCAGCGCTAAGTCATGGCCTCTGTGCATCTAGTTTGCAAATACCTGCCTGCCCAATACATAGAGCTCACTCTCCCGCCCCACCCCACCCCCAGCTCCCTCTCCAGTTTCTCTGTTCCCCTTCACCATGAAGGTTCTGCCTTCCATGCTTGTGGTTTCTCATTTTCTTGTTTGCCTTAAACCTGCTTCGGTCAGGCTTTTGGCCCAACCCTCCACCAAAACTGTTCTGCCAGTCACAGCCTTCCACACAGCCAGATCCCAGCTCAGTTCTCCATCTTCCCCTCGCCAGACTCTTGACACGTGGCATGTCACCCTCACCTCCTGACCAGGTGTCCTTCCTGGCTCAAGCCCCACCCTCCTGGTCCCCCTTTGCTCTCATTTCCCTTCTTCAGAATGTCCCTGGCCCCAGGACTCAAGCACCTTTTCTACCAATACCCCCTCCTGCAGGGCTGTCAGGCTTTAAATGACTCCACGCTCTCAACTCCCATGTTCACCTCTTCAGATCAATTTCTTGAACTCTGGCCTGTTTACCTAATAGACAAACTCCATCTGTCTAAACAGCTCCGATCTTCCTTCAAAACCCTGTTTGGCCCACAGCCTTCTCTGCCTCCCCATGAGGTCACCTGCTTCTTCCACCAGTGCAGCCAGAACCTTGAAGTCAGCCCCCTCGTCCCCCTGCTTTTCACACTCCTCGTGCCATCTGTCAGAAAATCCTTGTGCTGCCCCTGAAATGGATCCAGAATCCCATGACTTCTTGCTCTTGTTTTAAGCTGTTGTCTACTGACTTGGATCTATGGTAGCTCCTGAGAGGTCCCGGCTGCTACTGCCCTGGTCCCTTACACAGCACTTACTCAACACAATGGCCATGGTGAGCCTTTTCAATCACAGGTAGACCTCAGGGACAGCATGGCTTCAGTTCCAGACACCACAACAAAGCAAGTATTGGAGCATCATGATAAAGTGAGTCACACGAACTTTTTGGTTTCTCAGTGCCTAGAAAAGATACGTCCATACCACATACCATCTGTTATGCGTGCAACAGCTTTACGTCTAAAAAAACCAATGTACAGGAGTTCCTGTGGTGGTTCAGTGATTAATGAATCGGACTACCATCCATGAGGACATAGGTTTGATCCCTGGCCTCGCTCAGTGGTTTAAGGATCTGGCGTTGCCATGAGCTGTGGTGTAGGTCACAGATGTGGCTCAGATCCTGAGTTGCTGTGGCTGTGGCATAGGCTGGTGGCTACAGCTCCAATTCAACCCCTAGCCTGGAAACTTCCATATGCTTTGGGTGCGGCCCTAAAAGACAAAAAACAAAACAAAAAAAAACAACAACAACAACAACAAAACAAAGCCAATGTACATACCTGAATTTCAAACTACTTTATTGCTGAAAAATTCTAACCATCATCTTAGCCTTCGGCAAGTTGCAATCTCTTTGCAACAGTAAGTCAAAGATCACTGATCACCATAACAAACTTAATAACAATGAAAAAGTCTGAAATAGTGTGAGAATTATGAAGATGTAACACAGGGATAGGAAGATAGCCAACGATGCTGGAAAAATGTGCTAATGGACTGGCTTGCCACAAATCTTCAACTTGGAAAAAAAAGCACTACGTCTGGGAAGCTCAGTAAAGCAGTGTGATGAAATAAGGTCTGCCTCTATAAGTCTGATCAATGCCATTTTTCTGCTTAAAATAAATGCCCAGTGGTTCCCATTGCACTCAAGAGAAAAGCCTTTGTTCTAAGTTGGGCCCTTCCAGGCCCACAGGGTCTAAGCCTGTGCTCTTTCTAACCCTCTCTGTGCCACACTCCCCTGGCCCACTCTGTTCCAACAAGCTGGGTGTGCCCCCTTCAAGGGCCTCTGCTCTGGCTGTGTCTGCTCCTCAGAGCCACCCTTCCCCATATCTGCTTGCTAATGCCCCACTTCTTCAAGCCCCTGCACAAATGCGTCTTTCCCTGGTCACAGCAGAACCACCCAGCCACACCTGCCATTCATTCTCATCTTCTAAAATTCTGTGTAATATAAGGACTTATGGTGGGGTGTTTGTTTTGTTGTTTTGTTTTGTTTCGTTTTGTTTTTGTGGTCTGCATTTCCCCAGCTAGAATATAAGCTCCCCAAGGGCAGGGATTTTTTTCTGTTTTGTTCATCAATTTATTCCTAATGCCTTAAAGAGTGCCTGTCACATAGTAGTTGCTCAGTAAATAGCCATCATTGAATTTGTTCGATGCCAGGCCCTCAGCCACCACCTTACATGGCCATCCCATTTAAAGTCTCAACACTCCTGTGGGTAATTGCACAGGCAGCAGAGCAAGGCACGGCAAGGTGGAGGGACTTGCCCAAGGACACAGTGTAAGTGCCAGTCCAGAAGCTGACCCTAAATTTCGTTGGAGTTCAGGACAAGTTGCTGCCACACTGTAGGAGGGGCTGATGTCAGACCCTAAGGGTCCTGGACGCCCAGCTGATGATATTGGACTTTGTCTGGGCCAGGGGTTCCCACCCTTCAACAAGAATCAGGATCACCTGGGGGATTTGATAAAGATGGTTTTCTGGGTACTACTCTCAAGTCTGAGTTGGTAAGTCTGGGATGGGGCCAAAGATCTGCTTCTTTTCTTCATTCTTTCTTTTTTTTTTTTGTCTTTTTGCCTTTCCTAGGGCCACTCCCACCGCACATGGAGGTTCCCAGGCTCCGGGTCTAATTGGAGCTGTAGCCGCTGGCCTACGCCAGAGCCACAGCAACTCAGGATCTGAGACGCCTCTGCAATCTACACTATAGCTCACGGCAACGCCGAATCTTAACCCACTGAGCAAGGCCAGGGATCGAACCTGCAACCTCATGGTTCCTAGTCAGATTCGTTAACCACTGAGCCATGACGGGAACTCCTTTCTTTCTTTCTTTCTTTCTTTCTTTCTTTCTTTCTTTCTTTCTTTCTTTCTTTTTCTTTCAATAGCTGCACCTGTGGCATATGGAAGTAAGTTCTCAGGCTAGGGGTCGAATGGAGCTTCTGCTGCAGGCCTACACCAAAGCCACGGCAACCCCGGATCCAAGCCACATCTACAAATTATACTGCAGCTTGCAGCCATGCCAGATCTTTAAGCCACTGAGGGAGGTCACTCATCCTTACAGACACTATGTCAGGTTCCTAACTCCCTGAGCCACAATGGGAACTCCAGGATCTGCTTTTCTAACAAGTTCCCAGGTGATGCTGCAGCTGGTCCAGGGACCTCACTTTGAGAACCACTGGTTAGGGAAGGGGGGACAAGAGGGGCTTTCATCAGGAGAGGTGGGATCCGTTTCACTTTGGAAAGGGCCGTGCTCAGGCTGGATGGGAGGTAAGGAACGCCCGCAGGGCTGAGAACAGGCGGCAGCCTGAAGTGGAGCAGAGGGTGGCTGGGCTGAAGAGCAGGTTGGGCCGTCTCCATGTCCCCTTGTGCCCTCTCCTCCGGTGACAAGAATGAGACATCTCCTTGTAAGAAGATGAAGGCCTCCTGGCTCCTCACTCACTTGAAATTTTAATTATCTGCCAGAGCGTGATTTCCACAGCCACCCCCACTAGAGGCGGGTGTGAGACAAGCCAAATAATTCCAGAGCGCATGATTTCAGCAAAAAAGGAATCACAGCCTCCCTGGCAGCGCGAATCTAGAGGCAGTGGAGGAGGGAGTGGGCAGGGGCTGTGGACAAGCCCAAGGACTCAGTTTCCACAATTGTCAGATCAGTTACCTAAGAACTACCCAGCAGCACCTGCTCTGCCCCAGCCCTGGATGCTGAGGACTCACGATGGGGCTTTCCTGCCAGCACAGGAGGGACCGTTTTTATTTGCACTGCCAAAGTGTGAGGTACACACTGCAATCTTCATTTTAACAGCCGTGCATTTATTCAGAAGTCAGTGAGAAAAATGTGTGACTAGTATATCTAATCTGTGCTGTTAAGGAGAACGAATTTTTAGGTGGAGCTCACTCAAGTTTTTTTTTTTTTTAATTTTAATTAAAGTATAGTTGAAAATCATGACTTGCAAAGACACATGTACTCCAATGTTCATTGCAGCACTATTTACAATAGCCAAGACATGGAAACAACCTAAATGGCCAGTGACGGAGGCGTGGATCAAGAAGATGTCGTACATATACACAATGGAATATTACTCAGCCATTAAAAAGAACGAAATACCAGCATTTTTTGCAACATAGATGGACCTAGGAACTATCATGCTAAATGAAGTCAACCATACAATGAGACACCAACATCAAATGCTTTCGCTGACATGTGGGATCTTAAAAAAGGACAGACTGAACTTCTTTGCAGAACAGATGCTGACTCACAGACATTGAAAAACTTATAGTCACCGGAGGAGACAGTTTGGGGGGTGGGGGGGATGTGCTTGGGCTGTGGGATGGAAATCCTGTGAAATTGGATTGTTATGATCATTATACAACTGCAGATGTGATAAATTCATTTGAGTGATTAAAAAAAAAGGAAAAAAAAAAAGAAAATACATCATTGGTGCTAATGTAGACATTGGGAAGACATTTTGATACTCCTGAAACTTACTACAAAAATTTTAATGGCTCTCACAACTGTCTAGTTCTTGAGGCACAACTTGTACTTATTTTGGAGCAGAAATAACTCCTGATCATGCACATATTTTATAGACGATATCTACCACCTGATTATTTGTTGTTGTTTTTACAACATAGTAATTTCCCCTTTGGAAAAAAAAATTAAAGTATAATTGATTTACAATGTTGTGCTAATTTCTGATGTACAGCCAAGTGACCCAGTCATACATATATATACACTCTTTTTCTCATACTATCTTCCATCATGTTCTATCCCAAGAGACTGGGTATAATTCCTTGTGCTATACAGTAGGACCTCATTGCTTATCCATTCTAAATGTAATAGTTTGCATCTACTAACCCCAAACTCCCAGCCAGGACATGGAAACAATTTAAATGTCCATCTATAGATGAATGGATTAAGAAGATGTGGTACATACACACAATGGAATACTACTCAGCCATAAAAAATCACAAAATAATGCTTTGCAGCAACATGGATGCAACTAGAGATTCTCATACTAAGTGAAATAAATCAGAAAGAGAAATGATCAAATTTTTAAAGTGAGTTCATCTCAAGAAAATGTTCATTAAACAATGTGTATTCAGCAATTGTATAATGCTTGCTCACTATTCAAGGATGTAGTGATCCAATAAACAGAGCCGGCTCCTATTTATAATGTATCAACTTTGATGAGGAACAAAACACTCAGATGCCTGCTGGCTAAAAGTATAAAAAGCACAGGAAAATGAAAGGACAGAGGCAAAGAGGACCTTGCGTTAAAAACCAGCATCGGGGTTAGTATAAATAGATCATACTTATAGGTGATAAGAGCAGGGGAAATAATTTTTTTTTTTTTTTTGCTTTTTAGGGCTGCACTCGAGGCATATGGAAGTTCCCAGGGTAGGTGTTGAATCGGAGCTGAAGCCTCTGGCCTACACCACAGCTCACGGCAATGCCAGATCCTTAACCCATTGAGCAAGGCCAGGGATCGAACCTGCGTCCTCATGGATCCTAGTCAGATTTGTTTCTGCTGTGCCACCATGGGAACTCCTAAGAGCAGGGGCAATGATCTTAATTGAAGTTTGGTGAACATGCAGAGACGAATGGAATACATGGGGACCTGTGGCAGCCTCACAGACAAGCTGGACCATCTTTACAAGCATGATGTCCAGATAATTCCCTGCATTGTGACATAGGACAGGGTACCCAGAGTATCCTATAAAAATGTACCTTGTGCCTTGAAAGTTCAGTATACATCAAGGCAGACAGCTACGCTTAAAGACAGCTACGGATCTGTATTCTTGGAGAGGAGACAGGACATAGCATAGCATAAGGGCTAAAAAGAAAAATAGCAAAAACAGGGAGTTCCCGTTGTGGCACAGTGGAAAAGAATCCAACTTGGAACCATGAGGTTGCAGGTTCAATCCTTGGCTTCATTCAGTGGGTTAAGGATCTGGCATTGCCATGAGCTGTGGTGTAGGTCACAGATGAGGCCAGGATCCCACATTGCTGTGGCTCTGGCACAGGCCGGTGGCCACAGATCCAATTAGACCCCAGCCTGGGAACCTCCATATGCCTTGGGTGTGGCCCTGGAAAAGACAAAAAAAAAAAAAAAAAAAAAAATTAAAAAAAATAAAGAGGTAGTGTGTATAGATATATGACTGGGTCACTTTTCTGTAATTGACAGAACAATGTACATCAACTATAATAAAATTTTTTAAAAAATCTGTCACTCCACAACACTTCATGTTTCTGCTTAATTAGCATTGCAAGCAAGTCTTCGGCAAAGCCTGGCTCTGCACAATCTGGGTTTCTGTGAAGCCAACTCCGCTGGGCTATTTCTCCTCCAAGTTTGCATTGGCTCTTAAAGGAACTTTGCCTCTCACTCTCTGAAAACACCTTGAAATACACTTTGGATGCTCCTTCCTAAAAGGTTCACCCATTAGATTCATTTCCAGCCTCCTCTCCTTGGGGCAGCAGGTGGGAACTAGCATCCTATTTTAAGGAGCAGGCGCCTGGTGAAAACAGAGCCAGAGCTGGCGATGGCTTCGCCAGGGTCAAAGATGTTCTTGTTTGGAGCTGAGCAATGAGTCTCCACCTCCTGGACCTGACTCCCAGCATGCACGAAAGGGAAGGGACAGGAAGTTAAAAGTGGTGGAAAATAAGCAAAGAGAGTCTCCAGCAGCCACTGGGCGATCCTGAGAGGACATTTGCATGTGAGGGATGAGGGTGGACAGAAGCCAGGGACTGCCAGTCCTTCTCACAACAAACCACTGTCACTAATCCTGATTAACTCGGCTGTGGTGGTGCAGGTGGGCAGCAGAGGGGACAGGGAGCCGTTCCCAACCAGCGCCTGCAGAGCAGCAGGGGCCGGGCATGGTTGTCCCCCCCACTTCGCCCAGCCACCGTACCCCCCACTGCAGCCACAAAGGAGGCATCAGTTTTCCTCCTGAGTTCCCGGCTTGGAATCTTCAGAAGGCTGCTCAAATCTCTGGCCCAGCCAAGTGTGTGTTTTGTTGTTGAAGCCACAGAAAAATTCAGGGCAAGAGAAAAGACAAGTTGTGACCAAGATGCAGGGAAGGGGTGGGTCCATCCATTCTGCAAATTTAAGCTCCCTGCTCAGTCCAGCTCAAGTCCTGGATCCTAAATGCCCCAGAAGGGGGTCCAGCACCCTTAATAGGTGCTTGGAAAGTACTTGTTTATGGAGGAAAGAAGGAAAAGGCAGAAAGGCCTTTCTTTCTGGTTGGTCATCTTTTTCCCTCCTGTTTGTAGAGGGCTAGTGTTACAGCAGCTGCCCAGCAGCTCTGCACTGCAGTGTATCAGCTCTGGCGACAGCCCTGTGGCCGTAGTGTGCCAGCTCCAGCAGCTCTGTGGCTGCAGTGTATCAGCTCTTTCACCTGGCGAGAAACCACGCGAGCCCTCGGAGAGTTAAAGAACTCAGGTGTATTACACCAGCGGGCTCAGAGGAGATCGCTCTCCAGAGTCTGAGCCCCAAAGAGGGGTTTCACAAGGCTTTTATGGGCTAGTTCTTCCGGGTCCGTGCTTGGCAGACCAGAGTGAGAACTGTCCAGTTTACAGAAGCAGATGTGGGGGTGGGGGGGGTAGGGGTAATGGGCCGGGTTTTGCTTAGTCATCATGGCGGGGTCTCTCCTTTCTACATTTTTATCAGGGCATTTTCCCCTACATTTCTCCCTCTTGATGCTTTTCCACTTTCTTGGAACAAACATCAATTTTTAGAGGTCAAGTTGTGTCTGATGTGTCCAGGGGGGCATATTGTGTCCTGACTAACATTTGCAACCTTGTAGACTCTATTCATGTGGTTATGAAATGAGTAATTGCATTAAAAATTCAGGGCCCAAACAAGAGGGCAATGATGAGTATAGTCAGAGGCCCAGTTAAGTGTAGGAGCCATGAAGCCCAGTTTCAGTTCTTGTTCCAGTAGTTTGAAGATTCTGCCAATTCTTGCCTTCTCTTGGTTATTCGCTCTTTTAATTGTTGTGCCATGCCGCTGATTACTCCTGACTTGTTGGCATAAAGACAGCATTCTTCCTTAAGGAATAAACAGAGTTCCCCTTTTCTGCTGTCAGTAATTCTAGTCCCTTCCTGTTTTGTGATACCACCTCCGCCAGGAGTGCAGTTGTTGTTGGGCTTTTATGGCCATTACGGTGGCCTTCCAAGACTCTTGAACCATTATAGTCATGTTAAGTACTGATCTCTCTAACAGAGGTACTCCAGCAAACCAAAATAATCCTCTAAAGATAGAGGATTTTGAAAAGAGGCTGTTTTCCCACTTATATGCTAATTATCCCCATGGCTCTGCATGCTCCAGTTTTAGGTCTTTAGCAGACTACTGGATTGATGGTGGTGCTGGTGCTGGAGAGCAGGGTGTGGATGACGGCAGTGTTATTTACCTCTGTGTGTAATGTGTAGGTGAACCCACCTGGTGTTCCCTCCAGCTTGATGAGGTCCTCTACGGCTGTGGGGTGAGCCTCAACCTCAATGTCTCATACCCCTGTAGGGTTGTTCTCGTGCAATCATGCCCAACAATCAGTCTTGTATTCCAATTTTGACATTTGAGACACTATTGAACTCCATGGGTGGGGGAACCTGGATCTGTTTGTTGGTTATAAAGGCTGTTATTAGGGTGAAGAGCCCCCTCATTATATTTGTTAGCCAGTGATGAGGAGGACTCCCAAGGTACTGGAAGTCAGAAGATACGCCATACAAATAAACAACCTAGGGTCCTTTTCCCATTCCTGACTTCAAGTACAAGGGTTAGGGTGATTTCAATGGCTAACGTCCCCCACCAGAACACGAGTTCATGTTAAGCCTCGCATAGAACTCCTCAGGTTTCTACTGTGCATAGACTGACCAGCTTCCAGGGGTGACCAGAGCAGGGCTTAGCGCTCCCTAATGATGGCGAAGGGAGTCTCTGGAACTTGACCTTGAGGGGTTTCTCAAGGTGCTATATAGACTCCCAGATGTCCATGTCAGCAGCGGATGCAGCCTTCTTGACTCTGGTGTGATGGATCCATGGGGTAATACCTGTAACCTTTATAGCAGTTGGGGTTGCTCTGTGACACTTAATTTACAAATGTTAACCAATAACCACAAAGAATGTATTGAAGCCCATGTTTCTACACTGACTACCTGAATTAATATTCTGCCTCAATTCCCCCCTGAGTTGGAGACTGTGGGGAAAAGGGACGTCATTAGGGAAAGCAGTTAGGTCTCCACTCATGGGTCGGTCAAGTGGGCTTTGATACATTGCTTTGGGTACCCCCTCTATCAACATTTGAAGGTTGATAGCTTTTAATCAGGATGTAATGAAGTGAGAAATACAATTATACAGGGTCCAAATAAAAGGATCAAGATCACAATGAATATGGTGAAGAAATATTTTCACCACGAGGAGGAGGTCATCTGGTTCCACAGGGCAGCTCCAAAAGCTGGAGCCGGACATCTCATGAATCTACTGTTGAAAATCCAGCAGGGAATTAGACACATTCTGTGAACTATCAGGAATACAACATTTAGATTTTATAATAGCATAGGTAACTTGTATGATTTTTCTGATTTCTCTGGCTGGTTATGAAATATTGGTATGCCTTGGTCAGCATGTAATTAAAAGCTACCTTATGTCCTTGTGAGGGGTATGATTTATGGCACCACCTTACTTTTAAAGTTAACTTACTCAAATATATTCTAAACAGTTCCCACCATGCACAAAATTCTCTTCTCAGTGTCCACTTCCCACACACCTTGTATCATTTTCTGTATCCATATTAGTCTGTCCCTTATTTTCCAACCAGAGCAATCAGCTGAAGACAGACTATCTTTCTTTTGCCTTAATAAAATGCAATTTCATTCCTCATTCCTTCTATATTGAAAACACACACATTCTACTTTTCTCAAGCAACCATGAACTGTCCTTTATAATTTCTAAAAACACATGTTTTTCTTATAGAGACCATGTCAGGGTGGCACTGATCATATTGATTAATCATTCTTTAGTTTGTTTAGTGACTGATATCGCAGTGTCTCATTTGACTTCTGTAAAACCTAGGTATGATTAAGATATTTTACCTAATGTTGACAGCTGTAATGACATATTGTATTAATTAGATCAGCAAACTTCAATTCTAATTTAAGATATCAATTTAATACTGACTATTTCCCAGTTTACCTGAAACTAAAATTAATTCTGGCCAGTTAGTTACCTTTCATATTTTGAGAATTTATATATGTGAAGCCTTATATAAGGAAATGCAGGAAAAAAGGTATCTTTTAAATCTAATACAGTTATCCATGCTGCTGTTTCTGGAATTTGTGAAAGAGTGTAGGGATTGGGCACCACTGGATATAATGGGGCCAGTGTCTCATTTATTAGATGAAGGTCTTATACTAGGCACCAATCCGTTAAGTTTCTGCACTCCCAATATAGGAGTGTTACAAGGGCTGATACATTCAATTAATAATCTCTGTTCTCTTATGTTTCCTATATAATTGGGATAAGTCCCTGTCATGCCTCAGGTCTCAGAGGATACTGCCTTTGGCAAAGAAATAAATTCTGATCTTTAAGACTTATTTCCACCAGTTGAGTATTCTTTGCTCTTCCTATCTTTCCTCCTATGGCCCAGACTTCTGGGTCAATATATATTTCCATGAAGGCAGGCATAAACCTTGATTAGGCTTCATTGCCATGTACCTTTTTTTCCTTCTTTTTCTTTTTTTTTTTTTTTTTTTTTTTTTACGGCCACACTCATGGTATATGGAGGTTCCTAGGCTAGGGGTTCAATCATAGCTGAAGCCAACAGCCTACACCACAGCCACAGCCACGTGAGATCTGAGCCACCTCTGCAATCTACACCACAGCTCACCTCAGCGCTGGATTCCCAACCCACTGAGCAAAGCCAAGGATTGAACCCGCAACCTCATGGTTCCTAGTCAGATTTGTTTCTGCTGTGCCACAACGGGAAATCCTCCATTGCCATGTGAATTGGAGCTTTAACCTCTTACAAAATATCTCTTTCTAAAAGAGGAGTTGGAGATGGGATTAAGATGGCGAAAGAGAAGGACTGAAGCTCAACTTCTCTCCTAAAAACAGCAAAATTCACAACCAAAGGGTGAGCAATCTTCACCCAAATGAACCGGAAACCTTAAAAAATATCCTACTCCAGAAAAAAAAGAGGAGGCCACATCAAGAGGTAGGAGGGGTGATTTTGCGATATAGAAAACCCCATACCTCCCCAGTGGGAAGCTCCAATCTGGAAACTAACTGGTTCACAGAGACTCACCTACAGGAGTGAGAGCTCTGAGACCCACAAACTCTCATGTGTGGGGATCTGGCACTGGAAGAGCCCCTGGAACATCTGGCACTGAAGGCCACTGGGGCTTGTGCACAGGAGCTCCACAGGACTGGGGGAAATGGAGACCCCATTCTTTTTTGTTGTTGTTGTCCCCCCCCCCCCGCCAGGGCCACTCCCATGGCATATGGAGGTTCCCAGGCTAGGGGTCCAATCAGAGCTATAGCCACTGGCCTACACCACAACCACAGCAATGCCAGATCCAAACCGCATCTGTGACCCACACCACAGCTCACAGCAACACCAGATCCCTAACCCACTGAGCAAGGTCAGAGATCAAACCAGAAACCTCATGGCTCCCAGTTGGATTCTTCATTAACCATCAAGCCACAAAGGGAACTCCAAGACCCCATTCTTAAAAGATGCACACAGACTTTCACGTGCACTGGGTCCCAGGGCAAAGTAAAGTCTCCATAGGAATCTGGGTCAAACCTGACTGCAGTTCTTGGAGGACATCCTGGGAAAGCAGGGGTGAATGTGGCTTGTTGTGAGGGAAGCACATTGAAAGCAAAGCTCTCGGGAATATTCAGCAGGCATGCTTCAGCGCTGAGAAGCCCCAGGGCACCAAACAACAATCCAGGTGGGATCACAGCCCCGCCCCTCAGTAAACAGGCTACCTAAAGACCCCTCAGGCACACAGCTGCCTCTAATCCTACCCAGAGACTAAGACCCACCCACTAGAGGAATTAGAATCAGCTCCAGTGGGCAGGCATAAGCCCCTCCCATCAGGAAGCCTACAGCAAGCCCCCATACCGACTTCAGCCACATGGGGGGCAGACACCAGAAGTAAGAGAGACTACAATTCTATTATCTGTAAAAAGGTCACCATACAAAAAACCTATAATAATGAAAAAACACAACTATAACTCAGATGAGGGAGAAAGAAAAAACCCTATAAAGTCAGCTAAGCAATGAGATTCTCAGCCTCCAGGAAAAAGACTTTAGACTGTTGATGCTGAAGATGATGCAAGACATTGGAAATAAACTGGAGGCAAAGATGGATAACTTACAGGAAACACTGAGCAAAGGGATACAAGATATAAAACTTAAACAAGAAGAGATGCAAAATACAATAACTGAAATAAAAAATTCACTAGAGGCAGCTAACAGCAGAATACAGGAGACAGAAGAACGAATAAGCAAGGTGGAGGACAGATTAGTGGAAATTATGGATACAGAACAGAAAAGAGAAAAAAGATTGAAAACAAATGAAGAGAGTCTCAGAGAACTCTGGGACAATGTGAAACACACCAACATCCATATTATAGGGGTGCCAGAAGGAGAAGAGAGCAAGAAGGGGACAGGAAAAATATTCCAAGAGATAATAGCTGAAAACTTCCCTAACATGGGAAAGGAACCACTCACTGAAATCCAGGAAGCACGAGTACCATATAAAAAGAGGAGTTGGACTCTCTGGAACAATCAGAAAGGCATGAGAGAAAAAAATGGATTCCCAGTCACAACTCAAAGGTTGTGTAAAAATTTTTGTAACTTGCTTTCCAGAAATATGAATGTGGTGGATTCATGAGGGAGGGGCCCAGGATTGGAGATGAGGATGAAAAAGTGGCTCCCATATTCAGGAGGAGGTTGATAGTCTGTCTTCCTACATTTAGAGTCACCCAGGGCTCCTGAGTGGTGATAAGGACAGGAGCCGTTATGGAAATGTCCCATCAGTCTTGATCCTGGGCCTGAGGGCTCAACACCAGAGACCTCTATCTTTGGGGGCAGTCCCTCTCCCAGTGATCTCCCTAACATGTGGAGCATGGCCTAGGTGCTGTGGTCTGAGGCTTGGGGCATTCGCATTTAAAGGGTCCCTCTTTTGCACAAAGGCAACAGGCTCCAGGCATAGGTCTCTGCCCTAGTCCTCTTGCCTTGGAAGCTCCCAGGTTGACTCCCTGTAGCACCATTAACTACAGCCTCAGCCTTTTCTCTGTCTCTCCTCTTGTTCTCCTTTCATTCTTCCTGGCCCCAATTATAACATACTTGAGTTGCTTCTCTGAGGTGCTCTAGGTCCTGACCAGGGCCAAAAGCCAGTTTTTGGAGCTTTCTCCATAGATCTGGCACTGATTGTGCTATGAATTTATCCTTAAGAATAATTCGGCCCTCCATTGTTTCTGGGTTCCTTGGTGTATGTTTTCTCAATGCCTTTCTGAGTCTTTCTAAGAAAACTGATGGACTCTCTTGTTCCCCTAGTAAACCTCCAATAGTTTTTAACGGGTTTTACTCACAAGGCTTTTAATCCCTCAACTATACAAGTAATAAAATGATTTCTATGCCCAATTGTGGTTATCTCCCTCATCAGCAGACCAACTGGGATCACTCATAGGAACTGCCTGACACCCTGTGGGGAATCTTGTTCTATCTCTAATTTGCCTCTGGCATTTATATCATCATTCCATTCATCTTCCCCAGCTTTGAGCAGTTTCAAAGACTTTATGTATTTGTTTTTCACTTATAGTCAATGTCTGTTTTTGTAATAACATGACGTCCTTCCAGGCCAACTCAAAGGACTGCATGAGACCCTGAAAGACCTCAATACATCTGGGTCATCAGCAAATTTTCCCAAATCTGTTTTTATTTGCCTTAAGTCCTGAAGTGAAATAGGCGTATGGACCTGTATCGGTCCCCATTCTCTGTCTGCCTCTTCTTGTAAAGAGAGTAGAGGGGGATATAACTTTGGCACTGGAGGGGGAAGAGGAGCCTTGGGCGGTATTGGAGAAGGCTGATTAACTTCTGGAGGGTCTGACCCAGTTGGGCCAGGATATGGTGGGCACCTAGGTCTTGAGGGAGTTGGCATAATGTACTGAGAAAGTCCACAAGCCTTCCTCAGTGTAGTGTCTTCCCTCATTGTAAAGATCTGACATAAGGCACCTCTGACCATCCCCCTTCTCATCTACCAAATAGGTCTCACTGGAGAATAGTATTATCAGCTAGAGAGCCTTCAGACGGCCATCACTCTCCATCTGACAGATGATATAGTGGCCAGGCTTTTGTGCAAAAGAAAGTTAAATGTTTCTTTTTCAGAGCCTCAGGGTCAAACTTTTTCCAGTTCTTCAAGGCACATGTCAGAGGAGTTGCTATTGAGCTGTGCACCAGGCTTGAGGATGTGGCTCCCATCCGAAAAAGAGGAAAGATCAGCATCTAGTGCCTATTGTCCCTTCTTGGTTATGTGAGGCCGTCCCCTCTCTTAGAGGGAGCAGCTAGACATTAGTGGTCAAATATCCCATCCGACCTTAGGCTGACTGGAATTAACCACTCTTTACCAGCATAGCCTCTCTTCCCGTCATCCCTGCCCATTGCCTGTCTCTGGACAGAGGTAAAGAAAACCCAGGCATACAGGCCCTGCCCTGAGTTTTTGAATCCCAAGATTCGCTCTGACATGCCCTCTATTAATATTAGGAAAGTTTCTAAGCCACAGTTAACAGGTAAGTTGGATGAACCAGCTGTCGATTTCTCCAACCAGGGTGAACATAAATAGCAAAAAGCAAAACTGACATGCTCAGGCTCTGAGGCTAAACACTTGGCCTAAGTTGGCTGAATACTAGTTATGAACTCCTTTTCCCCCAGAGGCATGGTAACAACTCAGGGTGGTCTTAACATCTAGGTCTGTTTCCTTTGCCCCCACAGCTCTATTTGAGGTAACAGCAAAGGAAATGATGAAAGATCAGGTTAGTTAAGAAAATCCTTTTTGAAATCTTTGATCACACATTCTAGGACCATGGGTTTAGACTTGGGCGAACCCATGGTGTCTTTCTGTGGATCTTGTTTGTGGCCCGATATTATGAGACCTTCTCTGTCCTAGTGGGTGGTACCCCCGATAGTGTTGCCTCTGCTGTTCCTATAAGCAAGACAGCTGCCACTCAGCTCGCTCAATGGCCGGGGAGAACACCTGCTTTGTTGCAAGTGTCTCTGATCCACCTGGGCCCCGCATCTTGGGAAGGCACTCTCAGACAAGTTCTAATGTTTGGGCAAAGGACAGGGGGCCTCATACCCAATCCTCCTTATACCCTGAACTGAGACAGGGATGACAGGCTTGTCTCCCTGACTCAGATCCTGGGCCTCCATGAACTGACAAAATGGGCAGTCCCATGGTTTAGAATCTGGGATGGGAGTTCCTGGAGGCCCGGGGCCAAGGTCAAGTTAGATTGTCTCCTTGGAGGAATTTATGGCCCAAATGGCAGGAGCACAGGGGTCTCTGGCTCAGAGGCTTCTGGGTTAGGTCCCACCCCGTGTGGCCACCCTGTGCCGGTGTCGCAGACAAAACAAGGGAGGGTGCCCCCTTCTCAGAAGGTGGCCATTCAGGTGTCCGCCTGACCGCCCCCCTCTCGGGAGTTTAGGTGCCTCTTAGCAATTGGCTGGTTCGTATAAGCCCCGAACTTGGAATGGACTCGCAGGGAGGGAAGAGAACCCTCAGAGTCCGCTGCAGCCATAAGCCGTATGAGGTCACCACGGAACTGCAGGTTAGGACCCATTCGGACTCCGTAGCCACTAAGACCGTGGAGCCACAAACTCGAACCTGAAGCGCAAGCGAATCAGGCCGCTCATTCACCCGCACACACTCAGAGGTTATCACGATGCCTCCCACCCCCTGGGAGTCCCTAACTAGTAGTTCGATCAAGCACAACTTTCAATTGGCTACACCTGACAGTTGCTCCACCCAAGCAAGAGGTTCCTCTGCTTCCGATGTGGAGCACGAGGACTACTGCTCCGGTCAGGCACAGCTTGTAACCGGGAGCATCTCCTTCAGGGGGTGATCAGTCCCCTCTTCTGCCCACTGGGGCAAGACCTGACTGGGGTTGGCCCTGGGGCCTTACCTTGTCCGGATGCCTTCCTGGTGAGCTGGTCTGTCTCTCCACTGAGTCCGGTCGGTCGGGGTTCAGTCACCGGGGAGTCAGGAATGCTGCTCACGAAGGAGGACCCGGAATACCGTTGGGTGGAGCGCCACCTCGTTCGGTTGAGGCTCCTCAGCTCCCGGGCAGCCTTGCCTCCGTTTCGGTGGCTCAAGGGGCCCAGAACAGTTGAAATCTCACTGGGGCCTCCAGAAATGTTACAGCAGCTGCCCAGCAGCCCTGCACCGCAGCACATCAGCTCTGGCGACAGCCCTGTGGCTGTAGTGTACCAGCTCCAGCAGCTCTGTGGCTGCAGTGTATCAGCTCTTTCACCTGGCGAGAAACCATGTGAGCCCACGGAGAGTTAAAGAACTCAGGTGTATTACACCAGCGGGCTCAGAGGAGATTGCTCTCCGGAGTCTGAGCCCCAAAGAGGGGTTTCACAAGGCTTTTATGGGCTAGTTCTTCCGGGTCCGTGCTTGGCGGACCAGAGTGAGAACTGGCCAGTTTACAGAAGCAGATGTGGGGGGGAGGGGTGGTTAGGGGCAGTGGGCTGGGTTTTGCTTAGTCATCATGGTGGGGTCTCTCCTTCCTACGTTTTTATCATGACATTTTCTCCTACACTAGGATCTGTGTGAACTTCGCATATATTATCTTACTGCCTTCCAAAAGCCACCGGAACTTTATTTGCTTACTTATTTGTTTATTTATTTATTTATTTATTTGTCTCTTGTCTTTTTAGGGCCCCACCTGCAGTAAATGGAGGTTCCCAGGCTAGGAGTCCAATCAGAGCTACAGCTGACGGCCTATACCACAGCCGCAGCAACTCAGGATCTGAGCCACGTCTGCGACCTACACCACAGCTCATGGCAATGCCAGATCCTTAACCCACTGAGCAAGGCCAGGGATCGAACCCACAACCTCATGGTTCCTAGTCGGATTGTTTCTGCTGCGCCACAACAGGAACTCCTCCACCAGAACTGAACTTTAAACCTAGAGCCTTTGTGTTTTAGATCAACCAGATTGAAAATATCTGTGCTGGGAGTGCAATGGATAACCCCCTAAGAAATGCAAAAATTTCCAACCCTTTAAGTAATTAACTCTTAGAAACCCTTTACTTAAAAGGGAAAGAAATTCCTAATGAATTAGTGGATCCAGGCCTTGATCCACGACTGCTCCTATTGTCAAAAGGGAAGTCTTCCTGCAAAAGAAAGAAAACAAAGATCACTGGTCAGACAGATTCAGCCAGGAGAGGATGCAGCTGGCAAGGACTAAGACGTGCAGGGTACAAGGGACAGTCAGCAAACACAGCCTGGGGGAAATGCAACAAGACAAAGGAGCACATTTCCACAACAACAAAAAATTACTTTTAAAAACTGAGAGAGAGAGGAGTTCCTGGTGGCCTAGTGGTTATAGATCTGGTGTTGTCACTGCTGTGGCCCTGGTTCAATCCCTGGCCCAGAAATTTCCACATGTCCCAATCTGGGTTTTGGCTGGTTTTGAGTCAGAGGCATTTCAGTTTCAAGGAGGCCATGATGAAAAAAGGTTTGAAAACACTAAATTAGACCACACAAGTTGTCACATACATATAGATAAGAGGCAAAAGGGAAAATGTTGACTATTTACTGCTTATCTGATGGAGTATTGTTAAGGTTTTAGGTATGATAATGGTATTGTGGTTCATTTTTTTAGAGTCTTTATCTTTCAGAGACTACTACTGACGGAGTGACAGATAAAATAGAAAGTAGAAGAGAGACGAAGACAGAGATTGAGAGCCAGAGATAAAGGGAGTTTCATTGATGTTTCTCAGAGCAGCAACCTGTCTCATTGTTGTGGTGGGGATCCACATGCCAAGGGCATGTTCCATTCCCCCCCCCCCCAAAAAAAAACTGAGAGAGAAAGAAAAGAAAGAGATATGCAGGGAGAACTTTAAATAGGGTTTAGGAGAACACACCAACCAATTATTATGGTATGATCCATGCCATCCTTGGATCCCATTAGCACATGCATTTTAAAGAGAGATGACTGGGGGGGTCACCCCCTAAGGGAGCAAAATGTGCTTCTTGGGGGAGTGGAAGAATCTTAACTATTACAGCAGTATGTGGCCCTGCAAAGGGCTGCAATACCTATACAGTATATACACAGTTATTTGAAATATACAGTATATCTGTGGTATTAAATATGTTATGTATCTGTGGTATTAAAAAATTAAATATGCGGTATGAAATATAGAGTGTATCTGTGGTATCTGTAGTATTAAAATTTCATGGAGATGTTTGGCAGGGCTCTGTGAAATTTTAATACCGTGGGTACGGTCCTAAAAAGCAATTTTAAAAAAATCTATTTGAGCCAACATTTTCAAATGAGAGATTCCACATAAAACTCCCCATTTCCAGCTTCTTTTGAGAAATCAGATTCTCTGTACTTGTGAAACTGACAGCACTAATGGCCTGAACTTAGCCAAGACACAGATTGGGACTGGAACCCACACGCTGGGACTCAAACCCAGCCTAAACCCAGATTGGAACTTGAAACCACAGTTTTATTTTATTTTATTTTTTTTATTTATTTTTTGTCTTTTTGCCATTTCTTGGGCCATTCCTGCGGCACGTGGAAGTCCTCAGGCTAGGGGTCGAATCAGAGCTGTCACCACCAGCCTGCACCAGAGCCACAGCAACACGGGATACAAGCCTCATCTGCAACCTACACCACAGCTCATGGCAACGCCAGATCCTTAACCCACTGAGCAAGGCCAGGGATCGAACTTACAACCTCATGTTTCCTAGTCGGATTCATTAACCACTGAGCCATGACAGAAACTCCAAAACCTCAGTTTTAAATTAGAGTCACTCATCCTGTATCTGGACTTACTGAGGTTCAGGTTCTTCATGCCTCTTACACAGAATTCAGTGAGAGACAAAGTGATAGGCAAGAAACAGATTTATTAGGGTAGGGTGCTTGTGAGAGATGTAAGCAGGCAGGCCAGGAAGGATCCAGTGGGCTACAGTTTTATCATCCAATGGGAGTGGGGGACAGAAAAGACGGCCTCTTCCTCTTTTTTGGAGTAGTAGTAGCTCCTTCCTAGTCCCGTAAGATGTGTATTCAAATCAGCAGAAGGATGGTCCTCAAACTCCTGCCCTTGGTCTGAACCTGAATGCAGGCCTCATCCCATCCCCCATTGGTCACCATGGCTACCCCAGGTCATGTTGGAAATACCCAGGCTCACAATTCTGTTCATCTTCCCACCTTTCCCTTCCCTGCCAACCCTCAGTGTATGGAAATTATATTATTAACAATGGCCACTGACCCACCACCTGTGAACCAGGTAGAGTTTGGCCACATGATCTCATTGGACCCTCCAATCAAACCAGGTGTCTGTGCTACAATCATCTCTACCTTACAGACGACAACACTGAGGCTCAGAGAGGTGTGATGACTTAGTCAAAGCCACACAGCTATTTAAACCTGCTCTTTTGATCCCAAAGCCTGTGTTTTGTCATACCAGCTGCTGCCTCCTTCATGTGACCATAACACACAGGCTCGGTCTCCCAGATCTGTCGGCAGCCCTAATCTGAGAGTGGAGGGTAGAAGCCACTCCAGCCACCCCCTCCTCCCTAGGACCTGGCCTCTGTCTGGTTGGTTCCCTGGCAGGAGTGCATCTGCCATATTTGACACTTTTTGTTTTTGTTTTTGTCTTTTGTCTTTTTAGGGTCGCACCCAAGGCACCTGCAGGTTCCCAGGCTAGGGGTCCAATCGGAGCTGTCACCACCAGCCTGCGCCAGAGCCACAGCAACACGGGGTCCGAGCCACATCTGTGACCTACACCACAGCTCATGGCAATGCCGGATCCTTAACCCACTAAGCGAGGCCAGGGATCGAACCCTCAACCTCATGGCTCCTAGTCGGATTTGTTTCTGCTGCACCACAATGGGAACTCCTCCAGAGTGGATGATTTTTTTAGCATTCCCTCTTCTGTATGAGGAGGGTCTTGGATTATAATAATCTGAACTAAAAGAATATTCTGAAGTGAAATTGACATATTTTGTGTATAAACCAAAATTTGCACTATCAAATGAAAATATTATACCTCACAGTTTGTACTTTTTTCCACTGTTTTAAATTTTTAAACACAAATATAAGCTCTAAGTAGCCACATGGAATGATGGAACTGAAGAAACAAAAGTTCACTTTCTTCGTTTTTGCAGTTACTCTGCTTTCTCTTATTTCAAATCTGTTGCCCAAACATGGGAATATACAGCTTCATAATTCCTCCCAAAATGAACTTGAACAATTCCAGATCGTTATGAACTTACTCTCAAACCCAGGGTTTATAGCTGAGTCTGGGTGTACTGCTGTCAACGGTACGATGAGGAGTTCCCACGATTAATTTTACGTAGAATAATATATTTTTAAAGAGTAAGTAGTAAAAATGTGCTAATTTGAAGGTGATATGTTATTCCAACTCTCAGCAGTGACCAAAGCCATTGTTTAGGACTTAACATCAACAAATATTTTTTCAAGAAGGACTATATCATCACTATTTAGAATTGCAGGCACAGGGTGAACACAAGCAAACTGACTTTTAATTTGTCATTGTGGCTCAATTCTCAGACTATATACCCTGTTGTTCCCCTGGTCACCCTGAGTGCTCAGTCCCTCCAGAATAGACTTCCCTGAGCCCAGAAGGGACCCTGTGTGAGCTGCCCACTGAAGCAACAGAGGGAGGGAAAGCCCAAAATTTAGTGTCAAATTTGGCATTCCAAGCAAAAATTCTTTATAAACCACGAGTAGTGAAAACACCCATCAATACCCTGAACACACAACTGTTTCAGAAGATTCTAGCACAGTCTGAAGGTACATAGCTCCTGTGTGCTCACTATGCATCTGTGAACTCCTGTTTAATGTCAACAATCAAGTCTGATACGGACTCTCTGGACACTGAGTGTCTTATAATTCAATTCAGTTCTGACACTGGCCCGAATTGGTGCTGACCCCTTGTAAGGGCTCAGTCCCACAGACTGCCCCACTTAAGACAGCAGACGCAGGTCCCAGGTCGCCATGTGTGCTTCTCACCAACCAGCATTAAATTCAGGGGATTCCCACAACCTCCACCTCAGGTGTAATAATTTGATAGAATGACTCACAGAGTTCAGGGACGTGCTTTACTGATGCGAACCGGTTCAATGCTGCAACTCAGGAACAGCCAGACGGAAAAGGTGCACAGGACAAGGTATAGCGGAGGGGCAGGGGCTTCCACGCCCTCTCTGGACGCTCCGCCCTCCCAGCCCCTCAATGCGTTCACCAATCCAGAAGCTCTCTGAACTCCCATCATTTAGGGGTTTTATGGAGGTTTCATTCCGTAGGCATAAATCATCGGCCATTAGTGATTAACTCAATCTCTAGCCCCTCAGCCCTCCCTAGAAGTTAGTGGTGGCGCTGAAAGTGTGAACCCTCTAATCATGCCTTGGGCTTTTAGCAACCAGCCCCCATCCATAAGCAACTCGGGGCCCCGCCCACCAGTTATCAGCATATAAAAGGCTTTCTTTTTTAATTTAATCAATTACTTAATTTTTTTTACAGCCGCACCTGCAAGTTCCCCGGCTAGGGTCAAATCAGAGCTGCAGCTGAGGTCAGAGCCACAGCCACAGGAACACTGGATCTGAGCCACATCTGCAACCTACGCTGGAACTTTCGGTTCTGCTGGGTCCTTAACCCACACAGTGAGGCCAGGGATAGAACCAGCATCCTCACAGAGACAATGTTAGGTCCTTAACCTGCTGAGCCACGGCAATAACTGCCTTTTTATTTTTTTAATAAAATATAGTTGATTTACAATATTGTGTTAGTTTCAGGTATCTGTAGTGATTCAGGCTTTTTTTTTTTTTTTTTTTTTTTTTTTTGCAAATTATATTCCATTATAGGCTATTACAAGATATTGGGTATAATTCCTTGTGCTAAGCAGTAAATCCTTGCGGTTTATCTATTTTATGTAGACTAGTTTGTGTCTGCTAATCCTTTATGCCTAATTTGTCCCCCACCTCCACCTTTCTCCTCTGGTAACCATAAATTTGTTTCTATGTCTGAGTTTGTTTCTATTTTAGTATAGAGATTCATTTGTATTATTAAAAAGTCTTGTCTCCTCCCCACCCCACTCCTCATGAATATTCCAAGGGTTTTAGGAGCTCTGTGCCAGGAAAGGGAAAAAGAACAAATATATAGTTATTGTAATCTTCCACTTGGTATATACTATCTCATTTAATGTCTTCATCATAGTTTTGTCAGGGTGATACTGTCATCCCCATTTAAATGATGAAGAAACTGAACTGAGACTCAGAGAGGTTAGTGGCTTTGTCTAAGGCATCACAGCCAACCCAGGCTCTGGACAGTCCTGGGTCTTCCAGATCCAAAGGAGAGATGGCTTTACCTTGCTCAGCATGGGGTGAAAAGGAGGCTGGTTCTCTTTGACCATCATCCTGAAGCCAGAGGCACAGGAATCTATCTCCATTGACAGAGCCGGGGCTGTTGACCCTGGCAGAGAAGTTACCAGGGAGCTGACTTGAGCAGCAAGGAGGGAAGGTAGGGGTGCTTGTTTGTTCTTGCTTATTTAAAGGACGTTGTAGCCACCAAATGAAAGGGGGATCAAAGTGACCTTTTGGGAGTTCCCATCGTGGCTCAGTGGTTAACGAATCCAACTAGGAACCATGAGGTGGGTTTGATCCCAGGCCTTGCTCAGTGGGTTAAGGATCTGGTGTTGCTGTGAGCTATGATGTAGGTCGCAGACTCGGCTGGGATCCCGCGTTGCTGTGGCTGTGGCGTAGGCTGGTGGCTACAGCTCCAATTAGACCCCTAGCCTGGGAACCTCCATATGCCACGGGTGTGGCCCTAGAAAAGGCAAAGACAAAAAACAAAAAACAAACAAAAAAAAAACCAAAGTGACCTTGCGCTTTGGGCCAGGCAGCCAGACAGCTTCTAGATCAAGGAAGAGCATGGCTTGGGCGTCCAGGTGGCAAACTGCCAGTGCTCAGCCCTGGAGGAGACAGAGCCATAGGAGGACAGATCTGCATCCCTATTTTAGATTTTGGAAACTAAAGCTAAAAGAGGCAAAATGACTTGCTCAAGGTCACTCAGCCCCCAGTGCCAAAGTCAGGTGCTGAACCCCAGTCCCGTGACAGCATGGTCTGTGACGTATCCACAGTGCAGGGCGGCCCCAGGAGGGTCCAAATTTCTTCCTCGGAAGCCACAAACCCTTATCTCTCCCAGCAAGAAGTTGCCACAGCAGTGACGACTCTGCAGCCGCTGCCTACGACTTTTTCTATTCTGGGTACAGGGTGTGCAATTAACATAAGTCTGAATACATTTCTCATTTTTTAACAGGAAATAGAAAGACATGAGGAAAGAGATGAAAAAGCTCATGTTAACGAGTGAAATTGTGTGTCATCATTCTTTAGACTCCTTCTACCTCACTTTCTTCCTCCTGCCCAAGAAGCCCATCTAACTCACTCCTCTTTACCCCCCAGGCCCGGTTGAAAGGTCACATCTTCCACGGAGCTTTTCTGGAGCCTCCAAGGCAGAGTTGATGGCTCTTCCTTTCACACCATAATCTGCTGGGTATATCCTCTTCACACCCCACCACCCTGTATTCATCGCCTGGGGTTGTCCTGCCTCCAGTCCCCATGCTACTAGGGGAATGGCTTGGCCGAAAAGTTCTAGAAAGTTCTTTCAGGGCTGCAGGCTCCTTGACACTGTCTGCAATGCCCAGCTTCAGAGAGAAGAACCCCACACCCCAAAAGCTGTCGGGCTGGCTTCAGACTTGTTTGCACAACTTCCTGGTGGCTTTGCAGTGCACTCAGAGTCTGCGCAACCTCGATGAAAGGTCAATGGTTAGCCCAAGCTGCCGAGCGTCCTCCACGGAGTCCAAAGTTATCTCAGATGTGCCCCCAAATCAGATGGCAGCCCCCTGGGGATCCCTGGGCCTCCAGCCTCCTGGGCTAGGCCTGCTCTTAAATATTTCAATAAAAATAGCTCACACTCCCATTTGAGATATCTACATTTTCTCTTGGCAGCCTTTGCTCTTATCTCCTATTTCCTCTGAGTTCTCTCTCACCCTCCATGCTATCTTGGCTCCTTGCATCTCCCCACCCCAAGGCCCTGTGCTGTACAGAGGCCTAATCGATTTGCTCCTCTAAATTACCATGAACACAAGGTTCTGTGAATAAGAGATTTCCATGCAACATCTAGGAGGATGGAGGGTGGATCCTGCAACTCTCTCGGCACAGGGAACAGCTTTCATTTGAAGGTTACCCTAAAAGCCCACCAGGAGGATGCTCTCGCTGGTCACCTGGACCCTTCAATGCTTGGTGCTT
This sequence comes from Sus scrofa, assembly GCF_054392235.1. Lineage (NCBI taxonomy): Eukaryota > Metazoa > Chordata > Mammalia > Artiodactyla > Suidae > Sus > Sus scrofa. The sequence continues at coordinate 92,432,884 of NC_139384.1, read as the reverse complement.
GCTTGTTGACCTTCTTCTGCTCTTTCCCTTCCATGACAGCCTGGCAGCTCCTTTCAGCTTCTTGCGTTTCCTTTTTTTTTTTTTTTGCCTGCCCCTCAGCATATGGAGTTCCTGGACCAGGGATCAGATCTGAGCTGCAGTTGTGACCTATGCCAAAGCTGTAGCAATGCTGGATCCTTTCCCCCACGGTGCCTGGTGGGGATCGAACCTGCATCCTGGCACTGCAGAGATGCTGCTGATCCCACTGCACCACGGCGGAAACTCTGTCTTTCCATTTTAAATCTCCTCTCAATCAGAAAACTTCAGCTCCCTGGTCCCTCCTCTGTTAGAAGCTCAGGGCACATCCACAGCTCAGCCAAGGGCCCTGCACATGGAGCCACGGTCCTCAAGCTGCATGGAAAGCTGCAAGGCAGGACCATAACCATTTCCTTCTCTGTGACAAACTTCTAGGTCAGGGCTCCATCCTTAGGAACAAAGGAGGTCCCAGGGGCGGTGTGTGGCTGTTTCACTTTCCACGCTGTCCTCTGCATGGGGCCAGAAGCACTTCAAAGACAGAGACGGTCTGATGCGTTGCCCCAGGCCCATTTCTGCCCAGAACCTGGGAAGGATGATGGAAGAGAGGAAATGAATGGATGGATGATGACCCAGCGCAGACACCAAGAGGAAGGTGGGAGGAGCAAGGGGGCACTTTGGAGTTGAATTTACTGATTGTCACACATTCCTGGAGGGGTCCGGTCATGTGGAAAAGCACATGTCTATCTCTTTGGGGTATGGATCAATCATCTGACCCATCACTGTGGTCGACCGTATTCACTCCTTTCCTGCACCCCGTGAGCAGAATATACACCCTTAATCCATGGCCTTGGACTTGGCCGTGTGACTTGCTTTAACCAATGGGCCTGAGTGGGTTGACAGTGAGGCCATCCTGAGCAGAGAACTCCAGATGCATTGCCTATGGGTGTTCTTGCTCCCATGCCTCCAGTGTTGGTCATGAGATGATCTCACTCTGAGAGGACCAAGAACTGGAGACACAGGGGGTAGATTCAGATTCAAGCCCAGCTGAGCCACATACCAGGGAGTGAAAAATAACCATTTGTTGTTGTAAGCCACTGAGTCTAGGGGACAGTGTTTGTTATCTAGTACATACTGACTCATAAGGGCATCTAGTCTAACCTCTGCCCAATGCATAAACCACTCCTCACCATTTCTGCCAATTGGAAATCAAGCCTCGGCTTGCATACCCCCAGTGATGGTGAGCTCACACCTCACAAAGCTGCTTAATCCCATCTCTGGACAGTTAGATCCCAAACCATGTCCCCCTACCTGCATTCATGCATTAGTCCTAGATCCCTCTCTCCCTCCTTCCTGGCCTCAAAAAGCAAGACCACACCAGCACAACGTGACAGAGGCTAAAGCAGTATGATGTTGCAGCCCTACCCCCTGCCTCCTCCTCGGACCTCCAGCTGTTCCTATACCACAAGGTCTCTCATGCCTTCACCTCTCTACCTGCTTTCCTAGCCCACTGTCCTCCACAAACACAGAGCCTGAACTGACCATTGCAGCTCCTCAGCATGAGCAGTGGCCAGACCCTCATCTCTATCGATCTAGACAGTATGCCTCTGTGGGAAATGCCTGGTTAAAAGCACACTCTGGAGCTGGACAGACCTGGGCAAATCCCAGCCCAGCCGCCACCTGTTGTATCCTCTTGGGCATGCCATCACTTTATTCTTGGAACCTCCATTTTCTCATCTGCAAAATGAGGGCAATAATTGCCTCTACCTTATAAAAGCAATAGTACGCACCATACACTTAGCATAATGCCCATTGCATAGAAGGCACTCAGTCTTAGCAGAACAATTACAAGACTAATTGTTTACTCTGGACGCCTATTGAACGTACTCTTACCCACCTTTCTTGAACAATGTTTTCTTTGAAAATGGGTTTTTTGCATTATATTAAAATACTCGTACAACACCAGAAAGAACAAAGAGAGAACATCTAATCACCCAGAGACAACACTGTTAAAATATTAGCCAACGTCCTTTTGCAGAGATGTTTGATTTTTCCTGAGACAAGTACTACCCCTCGCCTGCCTCACGCAGTCCTGAGGGAGGGAGCAGGGGCAACAGAATGAAACAGCTTTTGGGGTTATGCAGGCTACTCGAATTCCAGCTTTGTCACTTTCTGCTGTGTGACCCTGGCTCAGTAATTTCACCTCTTGGAGCCTGATGGCATCTCTGGAATGTGAAGGGATTTTTTTTAACAGCTTTATTGAGATATAATTCACATATCATACAAGTCACCCTTAAGATATATAATTTTGGAGTTCCCACTGTGGCTCAGTGGGTTAAGAATCTGACATAGTGTCCGTGAGACTGCAGGTTCGATGATCCCTGGCTTCACTCAGTGGGTTAAGGATGCTGTGTTGCTGTGGTGGTGGTGTAGGCCCACAGCTACAGCTCTGATTTCACACCTGGCTGGGGAACTTCCATGTGCCACATGTGCAGCCATAAAAAAGCCATCATATAATATACTATCTTTTATGACTGACTCATTTCCTTAATGTTTTCAAGATGCATCCCTGCTGTGTGAGGGGATTTTTTTTTTTTTTAATTATTAACCTGGACGTTTTCACATGCCACCATCACTCCAAAGAACCAGGGCTGGCAATATTAACCCTGTAAGCATCCATAAATGGTAAAGTCCAGGTATCTTCCAACCTTTTGAATTCAGTTCTCATAACAAACCCATGAGAGGGTTTGGGGCATTTTACAGATGGGAAAACAGAGGCTCCTTAAGTGGGAGTCCAAGGAATTCCTGCAAAGAATGTTCACTGTCTGCTCACCTTGTACGGCTCTGTCCACAAACTAGACCTCAGCAGGCAGCAGTCGCCAGAATCCCCAGAGGATGCTCCAGCTGTTCCATCCTCATGGTTTCATTCCCCACACTCTTGGCTCTAGACCTCTGGGTCAGAGGTTTCCAAATCACACTGAGATCATGTTTATTTTAACGTCTTTTACTGGCTTTTAAAATAGCTGAGGGCTATAAAGCTCTTCGAAGAAAACAGGGGGAAACTTTACGGCATTCGATTGGGCAATGATTTCTCAGATTATGATACCAAAAGCACAGACAAAAGTAAAAATGAATATATTGGACTATATCAAAATTTAACACTTCGGCACATCAAAGGATACAAACCACAGAGTGAAAAGGCAACCCACTAGGAGAAAATAATTGCAAATCTTGTATCCAATAAGGGCTTAATATCAGAGTATAGAGAGAACGAATACAACTCTACAACAAAAGAACAAACAGCCCAATTGCAAAGTGGACAAAGGACTTCGACGGACAGTCCTTCGAAGAAGGTAACATGGAATGAAATCTTGCTGTTCACTACAACACGGGCGGACCCTGAGAATATTCTGCTATGAGAGATAAGGCAGACAAAGAAAGATGAATATGGTATGATCTCTCATACGTGGACTCTAAAAACATAAAACCAGCAAACACAAGAAAACAAAACTCATGGATCCAGAAAACAGAATGATGGTTACCAGGAGTGAAGGGGATGAAAGGGTGGAGGAAATGCAGAGGGTCAAGAGGTACAAACTTCTTCCAGTTCTAAAATAAATAAGCAATGGGAGGAGTTCCTGCTGTGGCTCAATGGGATTGGTGATGTCTCTGGAATGCTGGGACACAGGTTTGACTCCGGGCCCGGGAACTCCACATGCCGTGGGGCAGCCAAAAAAAAAAAAAAATTCATGGGATGTGATAGAAAAAAGAAAAATAAATTCACAGCAAATAAAAAAAAGAATATAATTTTTTTTAAAAAAAGAAGATATACCCACAGTCAACAAGCACATGAGAAATGCTCATCATTATGGCTCAGTGGTTAATGAACCAGACGAGGATCCATGAGGATGCAGGTTCAATCCCTGGCCTTGCTCAATGGGTTAAGGATTCGGTGTTGCCGTGAGCTGTGGTATAGGTCATAAATGTGGCTCAGATCCTGCGTTGCTATAGCTGTGGTGTAGGCCAGCAGCTACAACTCCAATTCAACCCCTAGCCTGGGAACCTCCATAGGCCGCAGGTGCGGCCCTAAGTAGACAAAAAGACAAAAGAAAAAAAAAAGAGAAAAAGAAAAATGCTCAACGTCACTAATCATTAGGGAAATGCAAATCACAATGAGGTATTTAGGATGACTACTGTCAAAAATAAACAAATAACAAATATTAGCAAGACTGTGGAGAAATTGGAACCTCTGTGCGCTGTTAGCAGGAGAGTAAAATGGTACAGTTGCTGTGGAAAACAGTGCGGTGGTTCCGTAAAGAATTAAAAATAGGATTACCATATGATCTAGCAATTTCACTCCTGAGAATATATACCCACAGGAACTGAAAGCAGAGGCTCAAGGAGATATCTGTAGAGCTAAGATCACAGCAGCAATATTTACACTCACCAAAAGGTGGAAGAAACCCAACTGTCCATTGGTGGAGGGATGGATAAGCAAGATATGATGCATACATACATTGGAAGATTCATCACACTTCGAAGGGAAAGAAATTCTGGCCCAGGCTGCAACATAGATAATCTTTGAAAAAGTGATGCTAATTGAAATAGGCCAGTCCCCAAAAGACAAATACAGCATGATTCTGCTTCTATGAGATAGTCAAATTCACAGAGACAGAAAGAAGAATGGTGGTTTCCCGGGGGCTGGAGAAGGGAGAAATGGGGAGTTATTATTTAGAGGGGACAGAGTTTTGGTTTTTCAAGATAAAAAATTTCCATGGATGGATGGTGGGGATGCTGGCACAACGGTTGAATGGGCTTAATACCCCTGAACTGTACACTTTGAAATGGTAAGAAGTTCAATTATATGTTATGTGTATTTTACCAAAATTAAAAGTACAAATAAGTGAATGAATGAATGAAAATAGCCCAGGGTCCTATATTTTCTTAGAAGCCACAGTCCTGCAAACTCTAAGAACAGAATGTGTCCTGTTGCTTCTTAGGCAGGTATGGGGTCTGCCACACCTGATACCCTTTTGGTCCAGGCCTGCTAAGGCAGCACAGGGCAAGGGATAGACAATAAGAGCAGCCCCACGCTCCCGTCACCACACAAAGGACTCACACTCACGCAGATTTGTTTCCCAGAATGCTGCTCAGGTGATGATTTTATGGATAAAGAAGAGGCTCTGAGAGGGTGAATCACTTGCCCAAGGTCACACAACTTTCTCAACGCAGAGAAAAGCCACAGACCCATGAGCCCTTTCCAAAGCCTGCACTCTTTCCTCAACCTCTTGGCAAACTGGCCCAGAGTGTGAGTGATGCTAACCGCTGCCTCAAAAAAACTCTCCGTTATCATTTCCCCTTTCAGGTCTTCATCCTCCCTTCACAGAAAATGAAAGGTCCAGGAGTTCCCGTTGTGGCTCAGTGGTTAACAAATCTGACTAGGAACCACGAGGTTGCAGGTTTGATCCCTGGCCTTGCTCAGTGGGTTAAGGATCTGGCGTTGCTGTGAGCTGTGGTGTAGGTCGCAGATGCAGCTTGGATCCTGCATTGCTGTGGCTGTGGCGAAGGCCGGCGGCTGCGGCTCTGATTCGACCCCCAGCCTGGGAACCTCCATATGCCGTGGGAGCGGCCCTAGAAAAGGCAAACACACACACACACACAAAAGGGAAAAGAAAATGAAAGGTCCAGGGCTAAGACGTCTGTGAATGTCACTCATTCAGTCCTTCAGCATGTATTACTGGGAACATCCTGTGCTCCAGGTACTTCTCTGGCCCCGTGGATGCAGCAGGGACCAGAGGGGCAAAGCCCCTGGCCTCATGGAGCTCACAGACAATAACCACATAAACATATAGGTGATTCTCAGAATAAAAGGGCCCCAAAAGACAAGGTCAAAGGTATCTGGGGAAGGCTGCCTTAAAGAGCAGCCTGGATAGGCCTCTAAGGAGCCAGCCATTTAAAGAGCAGCAGAGACCATTCTAGGCAGAAATAATAGCAAAAGTGATGGGAACAAATGTGGCTTCTTGGGGAAATAGCCAGGAGACCAGCAGAGCTGGAGGGTGGTGAATGAGGGGCGGGCAGATTGGAAATGGGTGGGGAGGCAGGTGCTGAGGGCAGGAAGCCAGGGAGCAGGGTTCAGATTTTGTTCCAACTGAAGAGGAGTGTCTTGGAGGAAGTGAAAGAATAAGGAAGTATCCTGGCCCTGAATGTGCTGTGCAAACTGTGAGGGCTGTGCACCTGTAAGAGGTGATACCCTTGCTCTCTTCTGGCGTCCCTTTTAGTATCAAGAGAAGAATTCATCTCCTGGGGGCTCTGTTTTCTCCCTTCAGGTCTGTCTTGATACTCTGGGCAAACGGACACACCTAAGAGCTAAATAAGCAATAGCTTGTTCTTCTCATTTCTTTCCCTGTTTACCTTTCTGGGCTCTGATAGGCTCTGGCCCTGGATTCTGACCTTTCCCAGGACCTTCCTACTTGAGCCTTCCCTGGGCAGGCAAGGGTGACCTTCACCACCTGGGCAGGGGAGTGAGCACCACCCTGGGCAGAGCTTGAAGGGAAAAAGACTTAGAAGGAAGAGAGCAGTGAGAAAGCTCCAGAAAGGGGGGAAATTAATGTTGGGTGGGACCTTGGAGATCAGCTGGGAAAACTGAGTCCTGGAGAGAGAAAGTGACTGTCTAAGGTCATATAGCAAGTTGACCCACGTGTGAGGCTCTTTCAACCATGGCCAGTAATCTGAGACACCCTCGTGCATAATAGCAATAATAACAATAACAACACTATAGCTAATAATCATTAAGTTTTCACTCTGTGCCAGACACTGTCCTAAGGCATTTACAAGTTTAACCTTTCTGCTTCTCAGAACAACGCTATGAGGTAGGAGCTCTTGGAGCCCCAGGTTCTGGAGGACACAGGCAATAGCTACTGGACAGGATTCACATTCACATCTGTTGCCTCCAGAGTCCCTCTCTCTTCTTTTAAATTGCAGCAGAGTTGATTTACATTGTTGTGTTAGTTTTAGGTGTACAGCAAAGGGGTCAGTTATATGCATTCTTTGTCAGCTTCCTTTTCATTATGACTTATCACAAGATATTGAATATAGTTCCCTCTGCTACACACTAGGACCTTGTTGGTTTATCTATTTCATATAGAGTAATGAGTATTGGTTAATCCCAAACTCCTAATGTGTCCCTTCACCTTTCCCCTTTGGTAATCATAAATTTGTTTTTTATGTCTGAGTCTGTTTCTATTTTATAAATAAGTTCATTTGCATCCTTTTTTCAGATTCCACATATAAGTGATATCATATGATATGTCTTTCTCTGACTTACTTCGTTTCGTACGATAACCTCTAGATCCATCTACGTTGCTGCAAAGGGCATTATTTCATTCTTTTTGTTTTTGTTTATGTTTTGTTTTTGGCCCCTTCCACAGCATGTGAAAGTTCTGGGACTAGGGACCAAACCTGAGCCACTGCAGTGAAAACATGGGATCCTTAACCCACCGCACCTCAAGAGAACTCCCTATTTCATTCTTTTTATGGCTGAGTGGTATTCCATTGTATATATGTACCACATCTTCTTTATCCATTCCCTTGTTGATGAACACTTAGGTTAGGTTGCTTCCAAATCTTGGCTATTGTAAACAGTGCTGCTATGAACACTGGGGTGCGTGTATGTTTTTGAATTTGAGTTTTCTCCATATCAATGCCCAGGAGTAGGATTGCAAGATCATATGGTAGTTCTATTTTTAGTTTTTTTAAGGAACCTCCATACTGTTCTCTGTTTGGAGGCCCTACAGACAGTGATGTGTTAGGACATACTGTTCTCCATAGTGGCTGCACCAATTTACATCCCCAGCAACCGTGTAGGGGCAGAGCCCCACGCCTAACAATTACACTGCCAAACAGAGGCTCAGAGCAGGGATATCGTTCGCTCAGGGTTGTTCCAGCTTACTCGCATTCATGCTGTAGTCACTGCCACACACTATCCCCCAAAGAATATGTCATGTGCATCTTTATATTGGTGGCACCAATATAAAGCAAAGGCTTGGCACTGAAAACACTGATTGAATTGGAACTAACTGTGGTAACAAGTTTTGCTTAAACGTTGCAGATTCATTTGGTACATGAAGGGGGAACAGAGGGAAACTGCAGGAAGGAAACAGATCAAACACCCAGCTGGTGGCTGCTGTAGTAGTAGAAAGAACATGGGCTTTTTGGAGTTCCCATCGTGGTGCAGCAGAACTGAATCTGACCAGGAACAATGAGGTTGTGGGTTCAATTCCTGGCCTTGCTCAGTGAGTTAAGGATCTGGTGTTGCTGTGAGCTGTGGTGTAGGTTGCAGATGCAATCCACAGCATTGCTGTGGCTGTGGTACGGGCCGGCAGTTGTAGCTCTGATTAGACCCCTAGCCTGGGAACCTCCTTATGCCAAAGGTGCAGCCCTGCAAAAAAATAAATAAATAAATTAATTAAATAAAATTCCCAGCCTTGGGGGCATGGGTTAACTCAGCTGATGGACATAAAGCTGGCCAGTTTTTTTCTGCAAAGGGCCGATAATAATTGTTCTCAGCTTTGTATTTGGTCTCTATCGCAACTTCTCAACTGCTTCTGTAGTTTACAAGTAGCCAAGTACAATGTATGTACAAAAACAGGAAGCAGCTGATTTGGTCCATGGACCATGGTTTGCCCACCTCTGAGACAAAGCACCTGGGCCAGTACACCCAGGCCAGGCACACACAGTGCTACATTTTTCTTTCATGAGCCCCGGGACCTTCTGCCTTTGTGGGTTTCTTCCACCACAATAGAATTACGTGGGCCCCAAAAATGTCTTTTTATGTGAAAAAAAAATTATTTTTCTTATGATTTTAGAATAAATTAAACTATTTTCAGGGGTTACTAAAAGTATTGTAGGCCCTAGACCCTGTGCCTGTGTGCCTGAAGGATGGGCCAGCATTTTGCACACAGCAGGTGCTCAATAAATGGAACTTTCTTTCTTGTCCCCTTTTCTTTGCCGGGTAGACCTATAATTTTGTTGGCTTGAGGTGCAATAAGAAAATACCAGGGACTGGGTGTCTTAAACCACAAACAATTCATTTTCTCATAGTTCTGGAGGCTGGACACCCACGATCAAACAGCCAGCATGGCCAAGTTCTGATGAGGCTTTCTTGGCCCTGGTACTCTCTCACTGTGTGCTCGCTTGCACACTGGCACTCTCTCACCGTGTGCTCACATGATCTCTTTTTTTGTGCAGAAGTGAAGGAGAGGTTAGAGAGAGAAGCTCCCGGCATCTCTTCTTACAAGGAAACCAATTTTATCAGATCAGATCCCCACCTTTATGACTTCAACATTCAACCTTAATTACTTCCTTAGGGGCCCCACCTCCAAATATAGCCATATTCTTGGTTAGGGCTTCAACATATGAATGCGGGGTTGAGGTAGGGGCACAGCGTTTTAGTCCATTACAGCCTGGAATTGAACAAGGAGGCAAGACAGCCTCTACATGGAAGGACCTATGAGTTCAGGCTTTGCCGTGAGGCCATCTGCGAGTTAAACGCGGGCTGGACCCTCGCTGGCCTTTGTCAGATAAATCATTTCCCTCTCCTTGTCCCCAGGTTCTTCTTCGATAAAATGGAGGCGATTATAATTTCTCTGTCATGGGGCTGTCATGGGATGTTTGGAAAGCATTCAGCCGAGACTGGCACATGGTAACTATGCCATGTTAGTAAGAGTGATAATGGTGGTGATGATGATGATGGTGATGATGGCAGTGGTGCTAAGGATAGTGATGATGGTGATGGTGATGGCGATGGTGATAGAATGATAGGATGGTAGTGATGGTGACGTAATGGTGATAGAGAAGATGATGGGATGAAAATGATGATGGTGAGGATCATTTTATTTAAAAAAAAACAAAAAACAGGGAGAGAGTGATTGGATGGCTCCAGTGTCTGGGGTTCCTCAGCGGAGCATAAATCATTTCCATCAGCAAGGCAAAGAAGGCCCACCAAAAGGAGTGTGTCCTAGCATCTCTGGGTGGGTACCGACACATCAGATACCTTTTTCTTGGTGTCCTGGAGCTACCATCCTACCATCCTACCCCATCCTAGCCTTGGCGCTCCTCCCCAAGGCTGCCTCCACTTGAGATGCCAGCCACAAGTCTCAGGAGCCACCCACACTTATGACTGGCTGGCTATAAATTTCCAGGTTCCCATGGCTCCCACAGGCTTGATAATTCTCTAGCATGACTCACAGAACTCACTGAAAGTGCTATACTTATAATTACAGTTTTATTTTAAAGGATGCAGATCAGCACGAGCCAAGTGAGGAGACACATATGATGAGGTCTGAAGAGAGGTATGCAGAGCATCTGTGCCCTCAGTTTGTGGACTCCAGATGCATCGCCCTCCTGGTGCATTGATGTGTTCCCCAACCAGGATGCTCCACCACGCCACAGTGTCAGAGTTTTCATTGTCATTTCATTAGGAAGGCGTAATTGAATAAATCATTGACCAATTAATTGAACTCAATCTCCAACCCCCTCCCCTCCCTAGAAGTCAGGCCGGCTCGAAGTTTCAATTCTCTAATCACATGATTGGTCTTTCTGATGACCAACCCCCATCCTAAAGCCACCTAGGGTCCCACTGTAAGTCTCCTCATTAGCACAGCAAAGATACTCCTATCATTCAGGAAATTCCAAAGGCTTTTAGAGTTCTGCAATGGGATGAAAACTCGATATATTCTTTATTACACCCCCGCTCCCTTGAGAAACCCCTTTTCTCCCTCCCCAAAGCCTTGATTGAATTTCCAGCTCTGCACTTATCTTTCTCAACCTGGGAGTTATCTTGCCTCTGGAAATGACCTTGGAAGGGGCTGAGCTTATCCTTCAACCATATGTAAACTCCTTCCGCTCACCTTTCAGTACCTACAGACCGTTCATAAATCTTCTGACCTGGATCTTGAGCTTCAGGCCTGAACCCCACTTCCTGGGCTAAAGCTGAGATCCCCTCACTTGCTTATATCATCTCCTGGATCTGCCCAGATTCCCCATCTCACCTGGCCACTGCTCAAGAACTCTGGCTGTGCTTTCTATTTTTTTTTTTTTAACTTAAATTCTTTTTTAAATTTATATTTAATTTTTAAAATGATTTTTAAAGGTTATACTCCATTTACAGTTATTACAAAGTATTGGCTATATTCCCCATGTTGTATAATATATCCTTGTAGCCTATCTTGCACCCAACAGTTTGTACCTCCCACTCCTCCACCTCTATATCTGCTGTGCTTTCTTAACGCATCCCAACTTCAAACTCTGAGCTTGCCTAGCCTCTAAGACAAGCCTGGAGTTATGGCTTGAAATGAGTCCTAAAAAGACATAAATTCAATTGCCAGTGGCACATACCCAGCTTTGCCATGTCTTGGCTGGATGACCTTGAGCGAGTCACTTCAAGTCCAGAAGGTTACATTTCCTCATCTGGAAAAGAGAAAAAGCATCCTCCATTAGTCAGGATGTAGGTAGGATTTGCTGTAGTAACAAATACCTCCTGACCATAATAAGGTTCTTTCTCACTCACACCCTCACTCATGGTCCTGTTCTTTCCTAGAAATACATCTAGAGCACATGGTCTCCAGATTCACCAGGGCAGAGGGAACAGAAGGGATGGAGGAGGTACACTGACTCTCAGCTGCTTTGGCCCAGAGGTGACTCATATCACCTCCACTCACACGCTAGTGATCCACAGTCATTCCATGGCTCCCACACACATACAAGGGTTGCTGGGGCAGGTCTATGTGCTATTTGGCAAAAGCCAACCATCTCTCCATGGACTCTTTGACGCACCAGGAGATGGGGACCATTGAGAAAGCTTCTGTAGGTAAAGACTCCAGCCAGGTAATCATGAATCAGTTACCTGATTCCCCCAAGAGCTCTGTCTGGCTTGGTGAGCCCTTTGGTCTTGACAAGAGAGGTGGGTCCCCTTTGTGCTGTTTCACAATGCAGCCCCCTTGCCTGCTGGCTGGCAGGGTAGGACAGGTCCTAGTGGTCTGGACACGGGAGCTGTCCAACTGGACTGAGATAAGCCCTGTAAAAATAACCACGTTATAGAGTTCCCGTCGTGGCTCAGTGGTTAACGAATCCGACTAGGAATCATGAGGTTGCAGGTTCGATTCCTGGCCTTGCTCAGTGGATTAAGGATCTGGCGTTGCCATGAGCTGTGGTGTAGGTCGCAAACGTGGCTCGGATCCTGCGTTGCTATGGCTCTGGCGTAGGCTGGCAGCTACAGCTCCGATTGGACCCCTAGCCTGGGAACCTCCATATGCCACGAGTGCGGCCCAAGAAATGGCAAAAAGACAAAAAAACAAAAAACAAAAAACAAACAAACAAAAAAACACACCCCGTGCCAACCTCCACACGGGGATCAGAGATCCTAACTTCCCAGCCCTCAAATCCAAGCCAGAGGCAGTGCTCATGTCAAATGTCACAGACCTTTATCTTGGCAGTCAAAGTTCAAAAACCATCTGACTTAGCATCGTCACTTCCTATTTTCTGGTAAAATTTCCTCCGTGCAGTTGCAACTGAGTGGGACAGAGGAATGCAAATTGTGGTGTCAAGAGAATGAGTTCATGGTCCAGGGTGTCATTAATTCCCAAAGAGTAAAAAAGAGGCTATGGGAGAATGGACAGGAGGAAACTAGACACTAGAGATGGCAAGAAAAGACGAGGAAAGGGCTGAGACATGATGGATAAATAAGAGTAAGGAAGCCAAGAAAAAGGGCAGGAAATGGCATGTGCCAAGGCAAAGAGGTGCACAAGTTCATTGTCAGGAGCTGGAAGGGGCTTGGTGTTACTGTAATATAAAGCCCAGGGTGGAACAGGAGATGTGACTAAAGGAGTAGCCAGGACCAGCTCCTTCCTTCCTTCATTTGTTTATTCATTATTTAAGGAATACCCAGAGTTCCTGTCATGGCTGCCTGTGGACATGAGTTAAAAACTCCCAGTTCCTTCATCCCAAGAGTTTAGAACAGAAGCAAACAATATCAATAATAACATATCAATAAATAATATCAATGCAATAAATAATAAATAATATCAATGCAACCAGATGATGGCATTCACAGAGGTGTGGGCCATCTTCAGTGGTGGCACTGGAGAAGAAGCAGTTAGTTCTGCCCAGGGCAGATACGCCAGGCTCCCCAGAACAGACAGGAACTGAAATTTGGGAGACCATGGGCCCTATTTAAGTATTGTACTTCCACAGCCTCCCTGCCTCACCTTCTGGGGGGTCCTGCCCCTGGGAACTCCTGATGCCAACTCCCAGCCTCGCTCAGCAAGCTGGCTCTACTCACCCTTGGCACCTTCCCCACTTCTCCTCTGGGGAAACCTCAAATGCTGGGCCCTCTCACCATTCCCCAAGTTATCCTTTGGCACTAGGCCGGACTTAGGCTTCCAGAAAGCTGGGGCCAAGTCAGATTCTGTGCCCTTGGAGGTTTTTTTTAAAAAATGTCCTTTTTTGACTTTTGCTCTGTCTGCTTCTGGAAGCTATGAATTCAAGTTTTCTACTCCCTCCAGATTTCACAAGCACACCAACAATGGACTTACCCTGGTATGCTCTCGTGGCCCAACAGGTTAAGGATCTGGCATTGTCATTGCTGTGGCCTGGGTTGCTACTGTGGTGCGGGTTTGATCTCTGGTCCGGGAACTTCTGCATGCCCCAGGCACAGCTAAAAAAAAAAAAAAAAAAGGCTTATCCTGCCCCTAAGAGTGGGTCCATCATTCACCTTTCAAAGAAGAGAAGACAGAGACTCAAAGATAAAAAATGGCAGAGGTGGAGTGAACTCCAGCTTCAGGGTTTCATGCAGCACAGCTGCCATGCCACCCACCACAGGTCAGTCAGGGTCAGGGCAGCTGCGAACTGGCCTTCAGTGAGAGCCTTAAAGCAATCGCTATTTATTCAACAAATAGTTATGGAGCTCCTACTATGTGCCAGATACTGTTCCACATACTGGCACTTCGTCAATGAATAAGGTAAACAAACACAGAACTTGGGTTTCAGTGAAAAATGATAAACAATAAATGAGCAAATAAATGAGTAAATAGGACCATTTTGGAGAGTGGTATCCTTATGAAGAAAATAAAACATGGATTTCCTCGGTACTGAGCCTGAATAGTATCCATAAGGATGCAGGTTTGATTCCTGGCCTCGCTCAGTGGGTTAAGGATCCAGCATTGCCATGATGCAGACTTGGCTCGGATCCTGCATTGCTGTGGATGTGGCACAGGCCTAGCCTGGGAACTTCCATAAGCCGCACTTGTAGCCCTAAAAAGTGAGGGGAAAAAAGAAAGAAAGAAAGAAAAGAAAACAGGTAATGGAATATGAAGTGATGGGAGGGGAGAGGGGATACTCATTTAGATATAGAGGTCAGGGAGAGCCGAAATGTTTAGCCATATAGAGAGCTCAGGCCAAGAAAGCAGCAAGTGCAAAGGCCCTGAGGTAGCATGAGCATAGCATGTTCATGAAACCCCCAGTGTGGCTGCAGCAGAGTGAGGAAGAGGCCAAGTGCTATGAGATGAAATCAGAGATATAGGTGGGACCTGGTCATGTAGGGCCTTCATTTGGGAAAGAGGCCAAGACTGACCACACCAGAGAAAAGTCAGATGGGCACTTGTCACAGAACTTAGTTGGGTTGTCCACTTGCTGGGGCAGGAGAGAAGGCTGCAAGATCTGAAGCCCCAGCTATCCACGTAGTGGCCTCATGGGGTCTGCTTACTGGAGGCCTCCTGGATTTTTGCATCCTTTTCTACTGTTAAGCCTAGTACTACTCACTCCACCAGCTTAAAACCTCTCTCTTTTATTTTCCCACTATGCACATGAATACCAGTTTGGCCTTAGAGGCCTTCTCTCTCTCTTTGAATTGTCCAACAACTCTGAAGTCTTTCTTAGTCCAAAGGTGGAATGCAGTCCTGCTTCTAAGCACCAGAGAGAAGTGAAAGTATGATCATTCATCAATGCTGCTTCTTCTGTTATTGCCACAAGGTGTCGCTGTTGAAAAGAGGTCTTGCACAGTCCTGTGGACAGCTATCTAAGGTAGCAACTCACCCTGGCAGATCTGACCTTCCTTGTTGGTGCTGCAGATGTGCTCCTTGCTTGGACTTAATTTCAGCTCTCTTGTGGAACATCCTATACTCAGCTCTTTCTGAAGCACCATCCCAAGCCAGCGTAGTTGGGTCCAGGGGGGCTTTCAGCCATGTGAACTCAGCTCCTCCCATGAGCCCAGACTCCCTTTTCCTTACTGATGAATCTTTCTTTGGAGGATGATTAGCAGATTCAGGTCAGGAACATCCCAATGAAATTTCCTAATTTTAAATATCAGGGAGTTCCCGTCGTGGCTCAGTGGTTAATGAATCCGACTAGGAACCATGAGGTTGTGGGTTCGATCCCTGGCCCTGTTCAGTGGGTTAAGGATCCAGCATTGCTGTGAGCTGGGGTGTAGGTTGCAGATGCGGCTCAGATCCCGCGTTGCTGTGGCTCTGGCGTAGGCCAGTGGCTACAGTTCTGATTCGACCCCTAGCCTGGGAACCTCCATATGCCTCGGGAGAGGCCCTAGAAATGGCTAAAATAAATAAATAAATAAATAAATAAATAAATAAATAAATATCAGAGAGCAGGCTTAGGGGTTCTAGTCCCTTCTTTTCCAAAAGACCCTTGTATAATTTGTTTTAGAAAAGAAATCAGTTGAAACTCATAGTTGCCAAATCTTCTCGTTTTTTTTTTTTTCAGTAAAAGAATTTATTTTTATGTGAAATCTCCAGACCTTAAAAATACCACCAAGGCCTGTCAGCTACAAAAAAATAAAGCACTATTAATAAATCATTTATTTAATTCCTGTCATACAAACACATCATACTTATATATATACTTGTGTATGTGTGTACTTTTCCAAATTTAGAAATCAGGTTTTTTTCCCTTCATCAATGAGAAAGTAAAAAATGGCTCGCTGTCAGCCAGACCGTGATGTTCCGATCTGAAAATAAATGATACTCCATGCTAACAGAATACAAACTCAATCCCCACGGTGTGGGGCTCACACTGGGCCACAGTGTATCTGTGTTTCAAACATAGCAGAGAAAAAGCCATTTAGAGCCACAGAAAAAAATCGAAAATTCCCCCTCCTTTGACAAAATGTGAATGATTCCTGCTTTTTTACTGCCTCCAAGATAAAATGCTTAAAGATCCCCAGTGATGACCTGCCCTTGCTCCCTGACAATATCTAATCCAGAACCTGCTTCCCTAATCCCACTTTGGAATCATCCAAGTCAAAACCAAAACCTCTAAGATATCTTCTCAACCCCCATTGCCATCCTCCACACCCCCATCCCCACCTTGTGCTTCCTCTGCGTGCATTCTCCCTTGCTGCAGCAAGACAAATACACCTACCTTTTGATTACAGGTGTGCTCCTGCTGGTCTTGGATGGGGGCTTTTAGCAACAGCGCATCTTCAGCACCATCCATCCACAGCTGTCACGAAGGCTCTCAGCACCCTCCTTAATGGCCACACCACAGCGCGTGTCGTTTGGATGGCAACGTCTCTGTGGCTTCTGTGTGTTCAATAGTCCCCAAGGAGTTCCCGTCGTGGCACAGTGGTTAACGAATCCGACTAGAAACCATGAGGTTGCGGGTTCGATCCCTGCCCTTGCTCAGTGGGTTAAGGATCCGGTGTTGCCGTGAGCTGTGGTGTGGGTTGCAGACAGGGCTTGGATCCCACATTGCTGTGGCTCTGGTGTAGGCCAGTGGCTACAGCTCCGATTGGACCCCTAGCCTGGGAATCTCCATATGCCGCGGGAGCGGCCCAAGACCAAGAAATAGCAAAAAGACAAAAAAAAAAAAAAAAAAAAAAAAAAATAGTCCCCAAGATCTGTTCTGTTAACATAATATCTCATCACACACTGTAACCATTTTGTTTTATTTTATTTATTTGTATCATGTATTTGCTTTATGGTAACTCTTGGCTTGTTTTCTGTCCTCCCCCCAGGACCATGAAGCTCCGTACAGGGCCAGAGACCCCCATCCTGCTCCCGACCAAAAGTCTGATAACAGCTGGGTGAATGGCGAACCGAAGCAGATGGGGACTGGGAGACTGTCCATCACCTAAGGGAAGAGAGCAAGAGGAATAGTGCAGGTTGCGACCCGGAGTCGATGGCACTGACCCTGGAAGGAAGCTGCAGCCTGTGAAGGAAGGGAAAGAGCAGTGCAGGCCTTGGCCAGCTGCCCACGAGCTGGGACCTCTCAGAGTCTATGAATAGCTTTCAAACAGGGGAGCCCAGCAATGCTAAGGTCCTGGGACCAGAATAAGTGTTCTACTAATAAGGACAGCAATGTGGTTGGACCAGAGGTGACACCCAGCCCTGGGACTGAGATTTTTTTTCCTCCTCATTCCCGTCAGCACCCCTGAAATTGTTGAGACAGAGAGCATTCTGTCTTTCAACTTACAGAATTGCAAAATGCCAGCGGTCCCCGCCATCTTTGCCTGCCTAGCTATGTTTTTAGACATCCCAGAAATCCAGAGAAACTCCCGGCCTCTGCCAGCACACAGAACTTAAGAGCAATGTCACTAACAGCTTCGTGGGTGCTGATTCCCTAGGGAAAGAAGGCTCCTCTGTGCTGAGTTTGGAAGGGAAGACGGAGCTCTTTGGAGCTGGGACAGGTGGGATAGAATCAGACAGGGGATCTCATACCTCTCTGTTCTAGGCAAGACATGAGCTGGAATTCAAATGTAGAAAAAGAGATTATGAACCACAGATGAGAAGTTACAAAACCAGAGTTCCCATCATAGCTCAGCAGTTAACAAACCCAACTAGCATCCTTGAGGACATGGGTTTGATTCCTGACCTTGCTCAGTGGGTTAAGGCTCTGGCATTGCTGTGAGCTGTGGTGTAGGCCAGCAGCTACAGCTCTGATTTGACCCCTAACTTGGGAACTTCCATATGGCATGGGTGCAGCTCCAAAAAGACCAATAAATAAATAAATAAATAAATAAAAGTTAGGAAACCAATTGTGGGGCTTTGAGCCAGCTGCTGCTCCCCGCCCGCCTGCAGCGTGCCATTCTAGAAAACAAGACAGTGGGAACACGTGGTTGCCGAGGGCTCTTTCCAAGCTGTGGATGGTCTGTGTTATGTGCTCTGGGACAAGTCACATGTGCTTTCTGATCTTCAGTTTTCCTGCCTGGAGGAAGGGAGACAGAGAGCAATAAATGCTGATTAGAGCAGTGTAGCTTCTGGGCCACACGTGGCGCTGGGCGCTGTGGATGCTGAGATCAAAGATGCTCTCCCAGTTCTCAGGAAGCCCGTCATCCGGAGATGGGACAAGAAAATAGCTCATCGTCATTGTCATAATGCTTGAGGGGCAATAAGAGGTGCTGATGGAAGGACGCTTCATAAAGATGTGACAGCCAAACCCCAAAGAATGAGTAGGAATTTCTCTGGGGAGGAAGGGGGAGGAACATCTGGGACAAGAAGCATGGCGGGGAAGCGTTTTATGTCAGGGGAGTATCTGCCTCACGGATGTAGGTTGGATATTTGCAGCAAAAGTCACAGGGTCCAGTGCCTGCAGGGATGGAAAGTGACATAGATGAGTGAGGGGGCAGTCGGCTGAGATCAAAGAAGATGTGGGGGAGTTCCAGCTGTGGTGCCGTGGGTTAAAGATCTGGTGTTGCTGCAGCTGTGGCATAGATCTGTGGCTTGGGAAATTCCATAAAAAATGAAATGAAATAAAATAATGAAATAAAATAAAATAAAGGGGTGGGGATGCAGAGACAACTCATGCCCTGTGGAAAGAGAGAGATTACTCAGTTCCCATCGAAGGCCCCTGGTAAGAATTAGCCCAGTGCCTGACTTTTCAGGAGGGAACAAAAATCTGAATTTTTAGCAGAAAGTCATCTAATTTGTAAATATCAGCTCCAGTGTGCCAGACAGGTAAGACAGGCTGGACACAACACTTGGCTCCTCAATTTGCAACCTCTGAGCAAGGTAGTCTCTGAGGTCCCTCCCAGCAATTCATTCCTAAAAAGGCAGGCATCTTAGGGATTGAGAGTGTGGGTTAGGGAGCTGAGAGGAGCTTAGTTCAAATCTTGGCACTGGCTCTAACCAGCTAAGTCACATAGTTTATGAATGTCACTGCCTGGAGTTGGGGGCAGGGACACTGTGGCCAGGCCACACCAGGCCCAGCATCGGTGAACCAGTTTTCCACTCCTGCTGCCCCTGACCCTGCAAGTGGCGGGGGGCGGGGCGGGGAGCTGCATGATTTCCTGGTGGGCTCAGGTCTCTGCAGGGCCAGGGAGTCTGGGGGGCCTGCAAGGGACCTGCAGCCTCCATGGATTTATTGCAGGCAGGTGCAGCTTAGAGGTAGATCCAGTTGCTGTCTGGAGATGGGGCCCCATGGAAAGACCTAGACAGATGTCTGCGTCAGGGAGGGGAGGTTCAAAACTTCCTTGCTTGGCCATTATGATATTGTGATTTATAATAAGAAATATATATATATATACACATACATATATATACACACATACATATATATGGTCTCGCTCTATATATGTATTATAAATAATATGGTCTTTGTCCCCATTTCTGGCACAGAACTTTAAAACCCTTGGAATTTCCTAAGCATTAAAAGCAATAAAAATGTCTTGGAATTCCCGTTGTGGCTCAGTGGTTAACAAATCTGACTAGGAAGCATGAGGTTGTGGGTTCGATCCCTGGCCTTGCTCAGTGGGTTAAGGATCTGGCGTTGCTGTGGTGCCTACTGAACCCCTAGCCTGGGAACCCCCATATTCTGCAGGTGGGGCGCTAAAAAAAAAAGAAAAAAAAGTCTTGATATTTGTAACAAACCTCTTTCAACCATACCTGAATTTATGTTAATGAGGTGACTAGTGGAAAGCCCCTAAGGTGGGGGGGCTGGTTGCCAGGGGAACCAACCACATGATTAAAGGTTGGAACTTTCAGTCCTGCCCACATCCGGGAAAGGAAGATAAATCAGAGGTTGAATCAACCTCCTAGGGCCAAAGATTTAATCAATTTTGCCTATGTAATGAGGGTTTTATAAAGGATGGAGTTTGTAGAGCTTCTAGGTTTGTTGAACTGGTGCGTTTGGAGAGGATGTGGAAACTCCGCCCCCTTTCCCTACACATCTCTTCCATCTTGGCTGTTAACTGGTGGTCTAGAAAGCAAAATATTTATTCTGAGCTCTGAGCCACTCTAGGAATTTAATCAAACCCAAGGAGGGGTGGTCCGTTGGAAGCAGAGGTGAGAATCTGCACTTGTGATTGGCATCTGAGGTGGGGCAGGGGGACAGTCTTGTAGGACTGATATAGGATCTGGTGCCACCTCCAGGTAGATAGGGTGAGAACTGAGTTGAATTATAGCACCTCCAGCTGGTATTGAAACTGACAACTTACTTGAACCTATCCAGAACTCAGATTGGGACTTGTACCAATGGTTTTTATTTATTTATTTATTTATTTATTTTTGTCTTTTTGCCATTTCTAGGGCTTCTCCAGCAGCATATGGAAGTTCCCAGGCTAGGGGTCGAATTGGAGCTGTAGCCACCGGCCTACGCCAGAGCCACAGCAATGCGGGATCCGAGCCACATCTGCTACCTACACCCCAGCTCACTGGCAATGCCGGATCCTTAACCCACTGAGCAAGGCCAGGGATCGAACCTGCAACTTCATGGTTTCTAGTCGGATTCGCTAACCACTGAGCCACAACGGGAACTCCTCCCACCAATGGTTTTTAAATTCGCATCACTCACCTGGTGTCTGGACTTACTGAGGTTCAGGTTCTTTGTGCCTCAGCGCAGAAGGAATTCAGTGAGAGACAAAGTGATAGGCAAGAAATAGATTTATTAAGATGAGATGCTTGTGAGAGATTCAAGTGGGCAGGCAAGGAGGCTTTTTCCCAAGAATTATGTGGGCTACAGTTTTATAATCCAAGGGAGGGCAATGGGGGTGGAAAAGACCGCCCCTCCCTCTTTCTCCCAGTAGTTGCTCCTCCTTGGTATCCGGTAAGAGAGTATTTGACCCTATAAGGTCAAACTAGGACTGTCGAGGTGCTTATTCAAATTAACAGAAGGGCAGTCCTCCCACTCCTGCCCTAGGTTGGCTGAATGCAGGCCTCACCCTGTTCCCCACCCAATGACCTGAGGCCTATCTCATGCCTCCACTAGTGAAGCAAGCCTGCCTTTTTTTTTTTTTTTTCCTCTTCTTCTTCTTTTTATGGCTGCACCCATGGCATATGGAAGTTCCCGGGCTAGGGGTCAATCAGAGCTACAGCTGCTGGCCTACTCCACAGCCACAGCAATGCCAGATCTGAGCCCCATCTGCAACCTACACCACAGCTCACAGCAATGCCAGATCCCTGACCCGCTGAACGAGGCCAGGGATTGAACCTGCATCCTCATGGATACTAGTAGGATTTGTTTCCGCTGTGCCACAATGGGCACTCCCAAGCCTGACTCATTCTGATGGCTCTCCCGAATGATCACCAACTCAGTGGCCCCTCTCCATCCGTGGTCCCCCAGTGGGGCCCCCACAACCACCCATGCAACTATCCTACTCCATCTCTATCAGCATCAGAATTGCTTGGTGGTTTTGGAAGAAAATACACATGGTAGCCACAAGGGTGAATAGGAATGGAGGAGATGGGAAGGGGTGGGATTTCCCTCCAAATCCTCTTGACATTGGACACTTCTGCTCTGTCCTCCTCTCCCATCCCCTGGTCTCTCAGTCCCCCTAATCTTATGCCTCTACCCTCCTCAGCCCTCCCAAGATTTCCTGTCCTCCAGCTCCAATCTCCATGTAGTCTTAGGCAAAGCACATTCACTTTTCCAGAGTCTCCACACCCAAGATCAGTATGACCTTCACACATCTGAAAGGTCATTACACTGAGTACATGCTTAGTAAACAGATAGGTCTCCCAGCTACCAAGGAGATGGGGTTGAGGAGAGGTTAGAAGTATTTTTTTGTATATAGTAATAATAAAACTCCTAGCATGAGAGCGCATTGCTTGGAGTTATAAAATATTTATGTCATTAATACTATTAAGAAATCATAATAGTGAACATCTGTTGCATATTTACACAGTACCAAGCAGCCCCCTAAAAGCTTTACCTACAATATCTTCATGTTTACAATGAGCCCGTGAAGCAGACACTACCTCTTCTCTGTCATAGACCAGGAAACCGAGACTCGGGGTGGTTGGGTGATTTTTCAAGGTCACACACTTACTAAGTGGATTCGCATCCAGATCTGCTGGACGCCAGAGCCAGGGCTCTGAACCACTGATGCCAGCAGGAGGAAACCCGATCTGAGAGCCTAGGTGCTCAGTCATTGTAGTAGACAAGAGGTGGCTTCAAAAGAGTGAGAAAAATGGTAGAAATACCCTGGAATGAACTTACAGGCAAGCAGGCAAGGCCAGTGCAGTTTAACAAAGCTCAACCAAGAAGGAAAGCTGGGATAAGGGAGCACAACTCATGTTCTTGAGGTTTTAACGTTGACGCTCCTCAAATTACACCATTAATTTGTTCGAATGCCAGTAAAAATCCCAATAGTGCTTGAAAGAAGATCTTGGCAAATTAATTAAAATTAATTTTGAAGAAAAGACTACTTAAGGGTAGCCAAGAAAATGTTCAAGAAATGGAAGAAGAAGGGGAGCTCAGGCTATGCATTTCTTCTTCCAGTGCATATTTATTGGGCACCTCTTACATACCAGGTGCTTGAAGATACAGACCATCTCTGTCCTTAAGAAGCTGACCGTCTAGTGGATACTAAAACATGCCCTAGAACTAGGTGCATGCAAATGGTGTGGCTCTGGGGCAGAAGCAGACAGGAACAGTGAGGGTCCAGACACAGGCTCTTGAAAGCAGGGGGTCAGAGATTTAATCTGGAAGATGTGTATTGACGGCTCTGAATGTGCTGCATCACTGCATCTCCCAGCAGTCCTGTTAATCAGGAAACTGATGATCCTCTCTTTACCCAGGAGGAGACATAAGTCCCAAGATCTCGACCTGCTCAAGGTCACACAGCCAGCAAGTAGCAGAGCAGGGCCCCAAATCCAAGCCTGTCCAATGCCTATGTCCCTGTTTGGAGGCCCTACAGACAGTGATGTGTTAGGATGTCAAGACATCTCAGATCAGTAGGAAAGGGTGGCTTAATCAATCAACTGTGCTGGAATAATTGAGAGATGATTAACTTGATTTTAAAAACAAATTTGAAATGGATTAGACTTTTTTTTTTTTGGCTCTCCCCACAACATGAAGAAGTTCCCAAGCCAAAAACCTGCACCATAGCAGTGACCCAAGCTGCTGCAGTGACAATACCAGTCCTTAACTCACTGAGCCACAAGGGAACTCCTGGACTAGATATTTAAATGTAAGGCAAAAATCATAAAAGCAATAGAGAAAATAAAGGGAAGTGGATCAGATATTTAAATGTAGGACCAAAGCCAGGAAAATAATTAGAGAAAATAAAGAAGAAAAAAGGTTTATAATTTTGACTTGAAAAAGGTGTTTCCCAGGGTGACATGAGGGTCTGTAATGATAAAAGATGGACAGATGTAACCCCACTGTGATTTAAAACTTCTTCATAGCACAGTGCACAGAGACAAAGAACAAAATAGAAGGTTTATTCACAACATATGTGATAGACAGTGCTTGAGATTCAAGGAGCTCTTGGAAGTCCATAGGAAGAGAAAAACCCCTAATAGAAAAACGGGCAAAGGACAGGAGCAGGCAACTCTGGAAGCAGAGAGAATCAGAGAGTGTTGGGCTGGTTGCTTGCTCCACACACGTCCCCTTCCATATAACAGAAAGTCATTGGGAATTAATGAGGCTCAATCTACATACACATGACAAAAGTGCAGGAAATTAACTGCGATAGTTTAAACTATACTTTAAAACTATATTAAAAAACATTTAATTTATGGTGTGTGTGTGTTTAGGATTCACACTGCCTGGGTTGGAATCCTGGCTCTGATATTATTAGTCATACAGCTTTGGGAAAATTACTTAATCTCAGTTTCCTTATCTGTCAAATGAGGAATAGTGGTATCATCTTCAAGAGGTTGTCCTCTGAGTATTAAAACCTGTATTATCGGAGTTCCCATTGTGGCTCAGTGGTTAATGAATCTGACTAGGAACCATGAGGTTGCGGGTTCAATCCCTGGCCTCACTCAATGGGTTAAGGATCCGGCGTTGCCAGTGAGCTGTGGTGTAGGTCGTAGACGTGGCTCGGATCCCTCATTGCTGTGGTTGTGGTGTAGGCCAGTGGCTACAGCTCTGATTAGATCCCTAGCCTGGGAACCTCCATATGCTGCCGGTGCAGCCCTAAAAAGACAAAAAAAAAAAAAAAAAAAAAAAAGAAAGAAAGAAAGAAAGAAAGAAAAAAAAAACAACCAACTGCATTATCTTGGAACAGTGCTAGGAACACACTAAATGCTCAGTAACTGGGAGCTATCATCACCATTCACAGAGAAAAGAAGCAAAACAAACAAATAAACAAAAAACCCCAAACCTAGAAGAATACACATCAAATTGTTAATGTCCACTCCTCTGAGAGAAGGGATGGGGGTGGGATAATATCAGCCTTCAGGCACATTTACTTTAATTAAAATTGTCATAACAAATATGTTTTCTTTGGAAACTAAAAGAAAGCAACGAGGAAGCTTTCTCCTCTGAGTGGAGAATAAAGAAGGAGAAGAAAGTGGAAACGATGGGAGGAGAGAAGCAGAGACCCCTCCTGGTCCCCAGAGGGTGAGCAGTGAAGGAAGTGGCTGTAGGGAGTGGGGAGAAGTGGCATTCAGCTCCCCACGAGGCAAGGTGGGGATTTGCTTGTGAAGCTGCTCCATGTTCTTACCAAAAAAAAAAAAAAAAAAAAAAAAAAAAAAAGCATTTTTTTTTTTTTTTAAACTTAGACTAGTTCAAATAGCTTTTTTTCCTGGTAACCAAAAAATCCTGATCAAAACAAGAGGCTGATAACATAAGAAAATAGACTCAGCCATACAGAGAAACAAAAAATAGCCAACTAGAACACAGAGTGATCCATTTTCACCTATCATATTAAAAAATATTTAACAGATTGTTAAATGCTCGGTGTTGAGGGGGGGCAGAGTCAATATTCACACATGGCTGCCACTGAAAGTATACATTTGGCCAACCTTTGGAAGAACACTTATCCAGGAATCTATTTGTTCTTAGATCTAGAGATTCCACCTTGGAGAATTTTCCCAAGGATAACTTGGATCACGTCAAGAAGATGCAAGTTCAAGATGATATTGATGGTATTGGTGAGAAAAGCTAGAAACAAACTAGATGTTCACTTGTAGGAGAATCATTAAATAAATGAGGTACCATAACCTAATGGATCACTAGCTCCTGGTAATCACGCTCTTGTTTAATGTGTGACGGGACATATACCTGGTGGGACCCAAAACTTGCTTTTAACCAATAGAACACCTCAACCTTGAGTGGATATGACTCTGTGATTGTCTTACTGAAGATCTCAACTTCTGTTTTGTTAGCAGATTCTCTGCCTTGTGGCTTTGATGAAGCAACCTGCTGAGTTGGGGGCCACCAAATGGCAAGCAATGGAGTGTGGCTTCTGGCCAACAGTCATCGAGGAACTCAGGCCATCAACCTCAAGGGGACTGAATCCAGTTAACAACTCTATAAGTAAACTTGAAAGCCAATCCTTCCCACTTAAGCCTTCACAGGAGTTTGGGGTTGGTAGATACAAACTATTATATTTAGAATGGATAAGCAACGACGTCCTACTGTAAAACACAGGGAACTATATCCAATCTCTTGGGATAGACCATGATGGAAGAGAGTATGAGAAAAAGAATGTATATATATGTATGACTGGGTCACTATGCTGTAGCAGAAATTGGCACAATGCTGTAAATCAACTATACTCTAAAAACAAGCCAAAAAAAAAAAAAAATCCAATCCAGCTGATACCTTGGTTACAGTCTCGAAAGAGACTCTGAAAGGAGGACCCAGCTAAGCTGCACCCAGACTCTTGACTCATATAAACTGTGAGATAATAAATGTGTGTTGTTTTGAGCCACTAGGTTTGTGGTAATTTGTTTTGTAGCCATAGATCATGGATACAGAAGCCATGTTACTGTTCAGAAAAAGGTACCTTAGATCTATCTACATAAATATGGAGAAATGTCCATGCTACATTTGTGTTTAAAAAAAAAAACTAGGTGTCAAAATAATATATGTGATATGATCCCACTTTTACAAATAAATGTCTAAAAATATTTTTATGAATGCTAAGGCTCTGGAATGAGATATAGATCAAACTATTTATAAGTGTCTCCCTGGAGGGAATAAGATTTCCGGAAATTCACTTAACCCATATGGTTTGAATTTTTCAACAAACTTTATTGTCTTGAGACTCAAAATGTAATGATGAAAGTATTTCCATTTAGAAGATACAATAATACTATTCGGTTAAAAGATCAAAGAACTCAGAGTTACTGCTGTGGCTCAGTGGTTAAGGACTGGCATTGCCACAAGCTGTAGTGTAGGTTGAAGACTCAGTTCGGATCCCGCATTGCTGTGGCTGTGGTGTAGGTCAGCAGCTGCAGCTCCAACTTGACCCCCTAGCCAGGGAAATTCCAAATGGCTTGGGTGTGGTCCTAAAAAGCAAAAAAACAAACAAAAAAATCAAAGAACTTAATAAAATATTTTGTCATTTGTGGGAGATGATGCTTCATGGCCAATCCAACACTCCCATTCCCAGCCCTCTTCTTGGCCTGCCATGCACACAGAGGCTGGAAGTGTGACCGTGTCACTTGGCAAGTCTCCTTGTAGGCAGGGGTAGCCACATGGCAGGTCTGGGCAAATGAGACAGAAGAAGTCCAAAAGAGAGACAAATGTCACTGGCTCCCTCCAGGCTCCCTTTCTGCCTGCCCCCACAGAGCACCCCCTGCTAGGAAGAGGCCATTAGAAAACCATGTGGCATGGGTTATAAAAGCAAAGGTGCGTCAAGCAAAAAAGGCTCGAAGGAGAGCCATGGGATCCAGGCTGGAAACTTGAGGCTGAACGTCCAGAGTAAGTAATACCTAAGCTTGGCAGGGGAGCAGATGGAGAGGAGAAAGGCAGAGTGGCTCCACAGAGGAACACGAAGTCACCGTATTCTCAAAGAACAGCACATTGAGGATGGCATCATATTTTCTGCACATGCTTGTGTTTCCTCCTTGAAGCCAGATGTGTTCAGCTGTAAATCATAAAAACCCTGACTCACAGGGGGTGTTTCATTATTGCACAAGTAAAAAGTCTTTCTGGAGCTGTTCCAGGAGACCCTCCAGCACGTGGGTTCTGAGTCTGTTTCTTTTCTTTTTCTTTCTATTTTTTTTTTTTTTTTTTTTTTTTTTTTTACTTTTTAGGGCCTCACATTCAGCATATGGCATATCCTAGGCTGGGGTTGAATCAGAGCTGTAGCTGCCAGCCTACAACACAGCCACAGCAATGCAGGATCGGAGCTGAATCTGTGACCTACACCACAGCTCATGGCAATGCTGGATCCCCCACGCAGTGAGTGAGGCCAGAGATTGAACCCCAGTGAGTGAGGCCAGGGATCGAACCCGCATTCTCATGGATACTGGTCAGATTTGCTTCCACTGTACCACCACAGGAACTCCCCTGAGTCTGTTTCTTTCGAGGATTTTTGGTTTTCCCCCTCATGGTCACAACATGGCTGCCTCAGCTCCACAGTCCAGAGAAGGAAGTAGCAGAACAGGCAGGCAGGGCAGCAGGAAGAGATGTGGCTTCTGTCCCTCTTTCTTGTTACAGGAGGGAAATTCGCCTCCCTCCCTCCACAACCCCCGTGCTCTAAAGATTTCCCCTGTGTCTCATTGGCCAAAGTGGTCAAATGACAATCTCTATCTGTACTGGAGGCAGGCAGAGCAAGTCTCTGACTTTCCAGCCTTTAAGATGGGTGAAGGGAGGACAAAGGCAGGGGAAATCACTGTGGTAGACCACAGCCATGCTCTCTGCCCTTGTTTGGTCCAGGGATAAACTGCCCAAGACTTCTTAAGCTGGGTCCCAGACTTAGCTCCAAACGCCTTGCTTCCCAGCTCTGACCCAGCCAGGCTCTCTGGGGATCAGCCCAACAGCATTCCCAGACCTGGCTTTTCCTTCATTCCAGGACGTTGTCTTCTTACCGGAGTACCCAGCTCTGGGATGCCTGTGTCCATTAACACTTCCTCCAGCTGCTTTACTTTTTTTTTTTTTTTTTTGTCTTTTGTTGTTGTTGTTGCTATTTCTTGGGCCGCTCCCTCGGCATATGGAGGTTCCCAGGCTAGGGGTTGAATCGGAGCTGTAGCCACCGGCCTACGCCAGAGCCACAGCAATGCGGGATCCGAGCCGCATCTGCAACCTACACCACAGCTCACGGCAACGCCGGATCGTTAACCCACTGAGCAAGGGCAGGGACCGAACCCGCAACCTCATGGTTCCTAGTCGGATTCGTTAACCACTGTGCCACGACGGGAACTCCCCCTCCAGCTGCTTTAAATATCTTCTCCCATCCTTGCTTCAGGACATGGCTAGTAGCTCCTATTTTGTCCATTAGTTCCGGTTCCCCAGAGAACAGAACCAAGAGAATGTGGAGAGAGAGAAAGAGAATTATTTTAAGGAACTGGCTCATGCCATGATGGAGGCTGACAAGTTCAAAAGCCACAGAGTGGGCTGGCTGGCTGGACACCCAGGCTGAATGCATCCTCTCCTACCCTAGATTCCCATGGTCAGTTTGTGTGTGCCTCTCTCTCCCTTTTTTTTTTTTTTTTTTTTTTTTTGCTTTTTAAGGCCGCATTCGCAGCATATGGAGGTTCCGATGCTAGGGGTCCAATCAGAGCTACAGCTGCTGGCCTACACCACAGTCACAGTAACACCAGAGCCAAGCCACAACTGCAACCTACACCACAGCTCACGGCAACACCGGATCCTTAACCCACTGAGTGAGGCCAGGGATCGAACTGGCAGCCTCATGGTTCCTCGTTGGATTCATTTCCACTGAGCCATGGTGGGAATTCCTCTGATGGAACGGTCTCTTTTGCTAGAGGAATGGGCTAGGAGAGAAGATTGGTTAAGAGCCGGGACTTTGGGGATGGCCAAGTGAATCCCTCAGCAAGCTGCAGGATATTGGAAAAAACTCTGACTTTCTGAGCCTTGGTTTCCTCACCCGCAATGTGGGGGAAATCACAGTATTGACCTCACAAGCGAGAATTATTGGAGATGATGTGTTACACAGAGAACATATCATCATATACAGAAGATGGTAGATACTCAACATGTTGTGTTTCTTCCTATCTAGTGAGCTAGAACAGAGGCATCTTGCAATCTTTTAAAGGCGCCGGGAAAATAGCCAAGTCCGGGCTCCTAGGAGTAGCATCTGTCTGGGGACTCCCAGCCCAGAGACCTCTCCAATGCCTCTCTCAAGACTCAGAGCACATGATGGCCAGGAAATTCTGCACCTGTCCACACATTCTAACCACCGTCTTGGGGACCCTACTACAAACCCAGAGCCATCCCAGAGCTCAGGACAGAGACAAGAAATAACTGATGACAAAAACCAGTGGGTTTCTTTAGAATTTTCCTCAGTCCGCTTCGTTAAATGTTATCACTCTGCCATGTCATTCATTATCTTAATTGTTGTAATCTTTTTTTCTTTTCAATTTTGAGCTGTCAGACTTGGCAGAGATTACTCATCCAAGAGAAAGCTTTTTTTTCTTTCTTTTTTCTCTTTTCTTATTTTGGTCAGATAGTGGTTTGGGTTTCCTCAGAATGAGAAGCTTCATTTGGCTTCCTTTGAAAAATGGTTCTTCTATATTCAGAGCAAGGAGGAATTTGAGGCCATCAGATCCCAAAGCCCTCTTGCAAGGTGGGGGGGTGCCTATTAGTAACAATGGTGACTTCCTATACGATCAACCTGCTCAGTGTCCAAAAGGCTTCAGATTTTCAGTAAAGAACTGGAAACCTTTGGAGCTGGAAGGGGTTGCGAACATCAACCCAAGCTGCTAAGTGGCCAACCACGAATTGCCGCACTTTATGATCTATGAAGGCTATCACTTCCCTCTTAAAACCCTTCAGTGGCTCATTTCATTGAGGATGAAATCCTCAAGCCTCACATGGCCTTGCACCAGTATTACCATCTCCAACCATGCACCCTCTTTCTCCTAGACTCCGCTGTGATGAATCCCTACATGTTCCTTACCAAGGCCCAGCCTGTCCCTACCTTGGGGCGTTGGCACCTGCTGCTCTTTCTCCATGGGACTCTTACCCCCCTTATCTTCATATTCCTGGCTCAGCTCAAATGTCACACGCTCAGAAAAACTTTCTCCAACTGTCTTAAACAAAGTGCCACCCCCAGTCACGCTCAGTTACATTACCCTGCTTTGCTTTTCTCATAGCGATTCTCTTTAGCTAAAATTATCCAGCTTGTTCATTGTCTTTTTACTTCTTCTAGCAAGTCAGATCCTTGAATATCTTGTTCATCGCTCTATCCCAGAGTTCACCCAGGGCCTGACACATAGTAGGTCCAAAATCATGTGTTGAATGAATGAACAAATTTAATGTCCATTTCTTTTTTCATGGGAGCCTTATCCAAACTCTTTGAGGCAGACATTACCATTATGTTTATTTAATGGTTAGCTGACGTGGTTGAAATAAAGACATTTTCACAGATAGCCAAGAAAAGCATGGGTGACTCTTCAGTTAAAGGTCATAAAATTAATTTTTACTAAACAATTAACTTCAGTTTTGTAAACCATCAAGTCATAATCCTGAGATCATTATAACAGAAGTACAAGACTGTTTCTGGGATTTCCCATTGTGGCTCAGCGGGTTGAGAATTCAACATCATGTCCACCAGAATGCAGGTTCCATCCCTGGCCTCGCTCATTGGGTTAAGGATCTGGCATTGCCACAAGCTGCAGAGTAGGTCATAGATGGGTCTCAGATCTGGTGTTGTCATGGCTGTGGTGTAGACCACAGCTGCAGCTCTTATTTGACCCCTAGCCCAGGATCTTCCATATGCTGCAGGTGCAGGCTTAAAATGGAAAAAAAAAGAAAAGAAAAGAAAAAAAAGAAAGAAAAAAGAAAAAAAGAAAAAGAAAGAAAGAAAATAATGTTTCTGAATGTTTGTAATCTGTATCAAGGATTAAATGTCCTACGGTGGATTTTTGAAAGATTTTTTTTAAGAATATTTTTCCACCGAGCCACAACGGGAACGTCTGAAGGATTTTATTTAGACTATGCGTGAATTAATATATGTAGATTAATGAAACTGAATGGTTTTTAATTTTTTTAAGACCATTTCCTAAAAGGGCTTAGAGATGCAGAAGGGGTTTCCCAAGGCCCCTTATTTAGCTATTCATTGATTTGTTAAAAAACCACTCCAGAGCTCACTGACTTAAAAAAAAACAAGCATGTGTCATTTCTCTCTCAGTTCTGTGGGTTGACTGCGTAGTTCTCCTGCGGGGCTTGCCCGAGCTCGCCAATATAGCTGTAAGAGCTGCGACAGAGGCCCTTCTGTCTCCACGTGGCCCTTCAGATGTCCTCACAGCCTGGTGGTCTCTGGGCATTACCCCGAGAGAGTAAAAGCTGAAGCTTCAAAGCCTTTTAAGCCCTAGCCTCAAAAATGGCACAGCATCACTTTTATTGTGTTCTATCCATCAAAGCAAGCCAGGAGGCAGGCCTGGACTAGGGGAAGGGACATAGACTCCACTCTCACAGGGAGGGGTTCTGTCGCATTGCAAAGGAGCCAAAGCCATACTGTGGCCATCTCTGAAAATCAGTCACAGATAGTAAGTGCTGGAAGCAGCTTGATTGACCTCTGCCTCAGCAAGGAAGACCATGGAACCCTGACTACCTGTGACTCTGGAAATACAAATGGCCTAATTTAAATCTACCTCTCACTCACATTATATGCCCACAGGGGGCTGGAAGGGCTTCTGAGACTGTACCCTGGGACCCAGAGTAAGGGACCCACCTCTTCCTGGATATCTCCTGAATAGAACCAGTTTTATGACAGACAGGAAAGGGATATGACAAGGACTCACTGGCCCAGAACCTCTGCCTAGAAGTGCCACAAATCAGAGTACCTGTCATGGCTCACTGGATTAA
Organism: Sus scrofa; assembly: GCF_054392235.1. Lineage (NCBI taxonomy): Eukaryota > Metazoa > Chordata > Mammalia > Artiodactyla > Suidae > Sus > Sus scrofa. The sequence goes on along the minus strand of NC_139384.1, from coordinate 92,400,700 downwards.
GGACCTGAGGTTGTCTCTGTGAGGATTAGGTTCCATCCCTGGCCCTGCTGTGTGGGTTAAGGATACTGTATGGCTGTGGCTGTGGCATAGGTTGACGACGTGACTCTGATTTGACCCCTAGCCTGGAAACTTCCATATGCTGCAGGTTCAGCCATAAAAAGAAAAAAAAAAAAAAAAAAAAAAAAGTCACCAATCACATCCACAAATCCAGCAGTGGCCAAACAGGTCAGAGACAATTTTTCTCTCTCTCTCTCTGGGAGGGACACTGAATATGAGTGGACAATAACCTCATCCACATGGAACCCATCTCCCCTCTTTGACAGAGCCAAAACATCCTTCACAGAGACAAAATCTGTCTTATTCTATTTCTATTATTGGTCCAAGTGCCGCTATCTCCTCTGCTCCCTCTGCCCCCAGAGCCCTGCAGGGAGGCAAAGGTCACTGGGGGCCTTCTCTTCCCCAGGAAACACATCCCAGCTCTTCCAGCCACCCAGTGTGAAAACCTACTACAGCCCGCCTGCTCACAGGATCAAGTCCAACGTCCTGCCTGTGTCCTTATAAGCCCTCCACGGTCTGATTCCTGCCAGCCTGGGAGTCCGCATTCCCTGAATGCCCCAGGCTGTTTGATGGCCTGTGTCTGTCTCCACTCTGCTTCCTCTGCCTCAATGGCCCTTCAGCTGCTCTTCACCTTGTCAAATGTTTGCCTTTGAAGATCTGCCTCCAAAACCATTCCTCTCTGAAGACCATTTTCATTACCCTTGGCAGGGTTGACCAACTTTTCCTTTTTCTAAACCCTGTCATGGTAGCATCTATGAATTCACTCACTTGGCCAGCACTTTTTTGAGCCTTTATTACTGCTCCAAGCTCTGGGAAACACAGGGAATAAGACAAACAAGTTTCCTCCTCCTTCACTCATTCCATTCTGATGAGCAAAAGCAGGTAATAAGCATGTAAACAAATGTATAGGAGTTCCCGTCGTGGTGCAGCAGAAACAAATCTGACTAGGAACCCTGAGGTTCCAGGTTTGATCCCTGGCCTCCCTCAGTGGGTTAAGGTTCCAGTGTTGCTGTGAGCTGAGGGGTTGGTTGCAGATGCGGCTCAGATCTGGCATTGCTGTGGCTCTGTCATAGGCTGGAGGCAACAGCTCTGATTCAACCCCTAACCTAGGAACCTCCATATCTCACACACGGCCCTTAAAAAAAAAAAAAAAAAAAAAAAGTATAAACAAAATAACTGGATAATGATAGGTGTCTTCACTATAGTAAAACAAAAGGTAGGGGTGAGAGGAAAAACACTGTGGCGAGGGGGTGACTGCTTTAGGTGGAATGATCAGGCCTCGTGGCCTCTCTGACATCTGAGCAGACAAGGGAAGATGAAGGGGAAGAGTATTCTGGGCAAAGGGAAGAGCCAGTGTAAACGGCCTGTGGTGTGGTCCAGCTTGGTCTGTTCCCAGCATAAGGAGGAAACTGCTGAGGCTGAGGCACACGGAGGAAGGTGGAGAGTGGTGAGACATGAGATCAGAGGGGTGGGCTGTGGCCAGATCATGTTGATGATGATAAGGCTCTTGGATTTTATTCTAACTACAACAGGAAGTGATGGAAGGGTTTTCAGCAGGGGAGTAGAGAGGTGTGATCTGATTCACACTTTTTAGAGTTGACCCATGTTGTTTTGTGAATGGCTGGTGAACAAGACTGGAGTCCCCAGGACAAGTCTGGAGGCTCTTGTTGTCCTCCCAAGATGCTGGTGACCTTGTTGCATGGCCTCCCCCCAAAAGCTGTGACCTTGGAGCTCTAGAGAACTGTGACTTTAGTCTCTGCATCTCAGTACATATGGAGCACAGGGTGAACCCAGAGTGACAGATTGCCTTAGGGTGATGTGTCAGTCATCAATAGCACGTGCCTAAAACAGACCCAGCGGAACCAGCTCTCTTTCCCTCTCTCTTGCCAAGTTTCTGTAGGAACCCTCAGAACCCCGTCCCCCATGTATCAGGTTCCCCAGGTACCCAGGGACAGCCCATCTGACCACCTGCCTCTCTTACCCAGGGTTAGCCACCCAGACTCAGCACAATGCCCTGGCCATCCCGCCCTCCCAGGGTGCCCCCTGCAGCTGAGGTTGGCAGGGCTATTAGCACAGCAGCCTTGACATCTGACATTTAAGAGAGAGTGTCTCCCATCTGAGCCTCCATTTTCTCATCTGGAAGTGGGCTTTCCTTACCCTCCAAAGCCCCCTTTCCCCAGACTCTCTTACCTGCCTCTTTTCTCTCAGTTCATTCCTTCCTTCCACTAGAACAAATCCACCCTGGGCTTTTCTTTTTTTGTCCTTTTTAGGGTCGCACCCAGGGCATATGGAGGTTCCCAGGCTAGGGGTCAAATCGGAGCTGTAGCTGCTGGCCTACACCATGGCCGCCGCAATGCGGGATCCTTAACCCACTGTGCAAGGTCAGGGATCGAACCGGCGCCCTCATGGATACTAGTTGGGTTTGTTAGCGCTGCGCCACCATGGGAACTCCTGCCGCTGGGCTTTTCTGGAAGTCCCCTTGCACTCAGCTAGTAGCTAACAGCTGGACGCTGGGTCCCAAGCCAGGCAATGGTGTTGGGGGGCGGGAGAGGAGGGTGTGGGCGACAGGCAGGGAGAGGGAAAAAGTGAGAGAAAGAGGGGGCAGTTGTGACAGAAAGAAAGACGCAGGGGGACATGTCAGAGCCAGAGAGAGGAGGAAAGAAGGTCCGGCAGAAAGAAAAAGAGAAAGTGTGGGAGAGTGTGGGAGAGAGTGTGGAGAGGGAGAAAAGCCAAGGCCAAGAATGTGAGTGTGTGCGCGTCGCGCGCGGAGTGGGGGAAAGAGAGGAGGGAGCGAGGGAGCGAAAGAGCCTTGGAGAGGGAAGGAAGAGAAGCAGCGGCCGGGAGCCAGGAGGAGCGAGTTGGGGGCGGAGACGAGGAAGTGGGCGCGAGGCGCAGGGCGCGGGCGGAGCGCGCCGCCCGCTCCATCCCTGCCCAGAGCGGAGCCGGCGCGCGCGCAGGACCTCAGCGAACCGAGCGGAGCCACCTCAGCGGCAGCAGCTCCAGGTAACGCAGCCGCCACCTCCCTGCGGCGTCTCGGCTCCGGGTGGGGTCCCCGGACTAGAGCTGGCCAGGCCGCCCCTGGCGGCTGCGCTCTGTTTCCCACGGCCGTCGTGCCCCTGACCCTGGGTTCAAGCCCTCGCCCCGCCGCGCGAGGGCGGTGCTTGACCTTGGGCAAGTCTCTCCCACCAAGTTAACCTCTGTGACCCGCGGGGGCGACGCCCTGGGGGGCCCTTGCGAGCAAGGGATGCAGCGCTCATCTGTCCGCTGCGGTGCCCCTGGCGTGAGAGCGGGTGTGTGTCCCCTCCGCCCCCTTGGGGGTGGATTTGGAAAATCCACTTTCGCTGAGAAACAGCCACTGTTTTGTCCCCGAGTCTGGGCGCTGGCGTTTTCTCAGGGAGGAACCGCTTTCTGCATAAGGAAAGGCTGTAGAGCTGGAGTCGGGGAGGGGGCCTCTAGCTCTTCAGGGAGGCTTGGTCCTCCCGGGCTGCCGCCCCATGCCTGGGAGCGAGGATCTGGCAGCGCACCGCCGGGCGGGAGCATCTGGAGGGCTAGCTTCCAGGATGAGCCGGGCATGTGGCCTCGGCTTGGAAACCCAGTTCAGCCGCTTAAGTAGAGCCATTGACCTTGAGCATGGGAGCCTCAGTTTCCTCTCCTATAAAAAAGGGGCGTGCTTAGGCTGCCTTCGAGGTGGTTGTGAGGATTAGGAGGTCGGGCAGGAAAGTATTTGTGGTCGTGGTAGTCCCCAGGGGCAGCTGTCATACCCTAACTCCCTGGCAGAGTCCTGGCGCTGGTTGCCTCCTGGGAACTCATTGGTATGTGCCAGGTCCTCTCTGGTCCCCTTTGCCAGAGATGGTCAGTGGCCCAGCTAGGCATGAAGCAGGGCCCAGGAGCCCCATTCCCCGGCCCAGAATCCTGAGGGTTCTTTCAGACATGAAATCTGTGAAATGACAGCTTATATCCAGTGAAGACTCTTGGCTGAATCTCTGTGAGCCTCAGTTTCCTCATTTATTATAGAAATTTATGAATTCTTCCCTATTCGTGAGATTCCTGTTACTGGAGGTGATAAAAGGCAATTTATAGACTACCTCAACTGCTATCTCTGACCCTGAGATGTGAAGAGAATTGAATAGAATGAGGACATTTCTCTTGCACCTGCCGTGTGCAGGCCAGGGACTTGATGCCTTATGTATATGGTATTGGCTGTAGTCATCACCATAATGGCGGGAAGCCAATGCCACCAAATCCCAATGTACAAATAAGAAAACCAAGGGGTCCGTGATTTCCGCAGAGACACACTGGTGGGAAGTGCCTGCACTGGGATTGGCCCCAGTTCTCCTTGACCCCAGAGTGCTTCTGACAGTACCAACCCACCGCCCAACGATGACTGTGAATGGTATCTAGCACAGGGACTGGCACCTGGTTAGTTGGTTTCTTGTTGGCTGGTTTCTTGTTAAACATATAACAGGAAGAGCCGCTGCATAATCACTGGAGAAAGTGAGTCCGAAGGCTCCAGTGGGGTGGCAGGAGTGCTGTGGCCAAGTGATTTCTCTCGGGGTCCAGAAGGACAGAATGTCACTATGCAACAGCATATAAGAAGCAGACATCAGGCTGACTCAGTCCAGCCCCCCAACTTCTGTTCCTTCCTCTACCACCTTGGTCCAGTTCACCTCACCACCGTTAACCTGGGCCTAGGCTGCTTCTCTGGGCTTCAAGGGCAATTTTTCTTCTGCGTCCTCCCCTGATGACCTGCAGAACTGACCCTCTCAGCTGATGTATCTAAGGAGAAAACAAGGCCAGCTGTGGTCCATCTCCACTAATGCCCCAGAGAGGGGGAAGCAGGGTTTAGGTCCCAATCCCAAGGATTTAGCTCTGCTTGGGGGCGGGGGGGAATGTCTATTGATGGGAAAACCGGTGTCCCAGCTCTGTGAAAATGAGCATCCCGGCAGGCTGGAGAAGTTCCTTTGCCAAAAATATTTTAAAAGAAGAGGAGGACATCCAAACAAAATGATGAGAATACGAACCCAGGCTCTTTCAAATGGAAAGATATTCTGTCCAATCTCTTGGGACAGACTGTGATGGAAGATAATACGAGAAAAAGAATATATATGTGTATATATAGATGAACGACTGGGTCACTTTGCTGTACAGCAGAGATTGACACAACACTGTAAATCAACTATAATTTTAAAAATTGATATGCTTTTCAGCAAAAAAAGAAAAAAGAAATAATAAGACTATGAACCAAGGCTCTTACAAATGGAAAGATATTCATCAATAATCAGAGAGCGCCTAAATTGCTGACAATAGGGGATCAATTAAGTAAATTGTGGGACAGCCACATGGCTACTGAAAATGTTTAATGGATGGAGACATGCTTCTGCATGTTCAGATCTATGGCATGGTCATAAATTGGTGGCAAGTGCTTAGAAAAAAGACTGGAAGGAAATAAGTCCAAGAATGTTAAGTGGGAGATTTATTCCCTCTGTATCATTTCTGAACTTTCTAGATTTTTATGCAAAGAGCATATACTATCATTAGTGGACATAGAACTGTCTGTCTACTAATGATAATAGACCCCACCCACTTCCACCTCCTCTTGGCCAGCGCCCAGGACAGGGCTGGCATATGGATGCTTGTCAGTAATAGGGACACCTCTATGTTGAGGCCTGGCAGTCACCTGAGAAGGAAGAAGGAATATTAAATGGTTAATATCACTAATATCGGACATTTGTTATGCCCTCACACTTGTGATAGTCCTATAGGGCAGGTACTATCCATACCCCATCTGACAGAGAAGAGACTGAGTGTCAGATACTTTCAGCCACTTGTTCAGCATCACACAGGAGTTAAGCCCAGGCCATCTAAATTCAGAGCCCACGCTCCTAGCCAGAGTCAGGAAAGATCAGCAGGTTCCACTGGCTGACATTTTAACCTCTATCACCGAAACCCCCGGGGAAAGCCACGCATCTCTGGCTTTACACGTAAAGAAATGGCTCAGCCATGATCTCCCAAGTGCCAGGCTTTGTGCTGGCTGCCGGGGACCCAAAGGTACCTAAGGTGCCCTTTCTACCCAGGTGTAGGGAGGGTATTGTGTAAACAGTGTCCTCAGGGCTTTGATTGGGGGGCGGGGGGGAGTTGTTTAGGAAACTCTGGGACCTCAGAGGACCCAGGGTGAAGGTTCCCCAGAAGAGATGCTATCTGAAATGGTTCTGGAAGGGTAAGCAGGGATCTACCAGGTGAGCAAGAGAGGTTAGAACAGTGCTTGGAAACTGGGCACAGTTTGGTGGTCCAGGGGACATGTGTCGATGTCTGGAGATATCTTTGATGGTCACGACTGGGGTGAGGGGTATGCTGACATCTAGTGGGTAGAGGGCAGGGATGCTGGGAGACATCCTGCAATGCACAGGACAGCCCCCACGAGGAAGAATTAACCTGTCCAAAACAGCAGTGGTGCTGCGTTGAGGAACCCTGGGCCAGAGGAGAAGGACATTCCTGAGCAGGGATGAGCCCGTGCAAAGCCGCCACACATGCTTACTCAGTGCATCCTTTGAGCCTGTGATTGCACTGCTGGCCATCTGGCCTCTTGGCTGCCATTCTGCCCCCACCACCAACCAGAATAGTCTCTCTCTCTCTCTCTTTTTTAAACATAAAAGCTTTATAGAGATATGATTCATGCCATAAAATTCACTTGTTTAAAGCTTCCGAGTCAATTGCTTTTGGTATATTCACAGAGTTATGTAATCATCACTGCTATCTAATCCCAGAACATTTTCATCACACTGGCGGTCACTCCCTATCCAAGCCTGCCCCCCTTCCCACCAAATCCCCTACCATTTACTTTCTGTCTCAGTAGATGTGCCTCTTCTGGACATTTCATACAAAGGGAATCCTATAGTGAATGACCTTTTGTGTCTGGCTTCTTTCACTTCACGGTATGTCCTCAAGGTTCATCCATGTCGTAGTGTGTGTGTCAGTACTTCGTTCCTTTTTATGGCCAAAATGATGCTCCATTGTATGGAGAGACCACATTTCGTGTCTCCATTCATCATGTGATGGGTATTTGGGTTTGGCTACTATGAATAATGTTGCATGGAATATCTGTATACAGGACATACATTTTCATTTCTTTGGGATATATACCTAAGAGTAGAATTATTAGGTTGTATGATAACTCTGTGTTTATTCCTTTGAGGATTTGAGGGTTTAGTCCCAGTGTGTTTTCCAGAGCAGCCGCACCATGCTACCTTCTCATCAGCAGTGTCTAAGGATTCTGGTTTCTCCACATCCTCACCAATGCTTACAATGTGACTTCAGGATTCTAGCCATCCTAGCAGGTGTGAAGTGAGATCATCGTGGTTTTGATTTGCATTCTGCGGATGGCTAATGAACCTGAACATCTTTTCAGGTGCTTATCAACCATTTGTATATCTCGTTTGCAGCACTGTCTATCCAGATCAGAGGCAGCTTTTAAAGCTTGGTTGTGTCCTTCCCTTACTTAGATTGAAATGCAGACCCCACAGAGGCGTGCAAGCCCTACACGACTGGCCTTTGCCCCTGCCTTCTACTGCATCTCCCCTCACTCTGCGAGCTGGTCCCTGTGCAAGTCCTTTGCAGAGTTGTTTCCTCTGCCCGGATCATCTTTTGCATAGCCTCAGAAAGGGCTTCGCTGTTCTCTTGATCTCCAGGGCCTTCCCTGCCCTCCCTTCCCGAGCACATCTCCAGGTTTCTTCTGATCATTCTTTTTACTATCTGCTAAGATCCAGAGGAACTGGCCCTCCTCTGTGACCCTGGGCAAGTGGCTGCCCCATCTGAAAAGCAGACAGGGGCATCCTGGCTGACCGTACAAGGCCTTTCCAACTCTACCCTTCTTTGATGCTGGCTTCCCTGTGACAGCGCTGCCAGGAGGGCGCCAGCCTGGCGCCGTGGCAGTGAGAGAAAGGTGGCTGGAGCCAAGTTGGTCATGGATTGGAGCAGGCGGCAGTGTGGCTGATTACTGCCAGCCCCGTGGGGACGGTCTCCAGGAGCAGGTGGCAGCCTTGACCCAGTGCCCAGCCTCCAGGAACAGCAGGAAGAACTGTCAACAGTTCCAACAAGGACTGGACACCTTGGCCACTTTCAGCTCTGGAATCACTCACTTTTCCTGTGAGAATAAGATTCTAACCTTCAAACCCTCTCTGAGTAGGGGAGCCATTGGGTCCCTCATTCAGCCACTCAACAAACACAGGAGGGTGCCAGCTTGGTGCCACGGCCCGTGAGAGAAAAGTGGCTGGAGCCAAGTTGGTCATGGGTCAGGGCAGGCAGCGGCATGACTGGTTTATCCATCTCTCTGTGTCTTCGACACACTGCCCAGGAGTAGGCATAGAGATGGATAAATATGACACCTGCCAAAGAATTCAGATGTAGTGGGACAGGCAGACAGGTAACAAGTGGCAGGACAGATGCAGCCCTGAAGCTGTGCTCAAACCTCAGAGACTGGAGAACCCACTGCCCTGGGGGAAATCAGGGCAGGATCCACAGAGCTGGGTGTGAGGTGAGCAGGAGAGCAGCGGGTAGAAAGAGCATGGCTGGGTATTCTAGGTGGAGAAATGGGTATGCAGAGACACAGAGCTGCAATGCCTCCAGGTGTGCTCAGGGCATTCAGAACAACTAGGTTTTACCTGAGGTGCCAGGAGCAGTGGAAAGAGGCGATAGGGTTTCCAATTCCCCAGGGCTCTGAGCATAAAAAGCCTGTGATGCCAGGCTAAGGAGTTTGGACTTTGTCCTGTAGGCTGCAGGAGCCACGCAAGGATTTTTTTTTTTTTTTTTTTTTTTGTCTTTTTGTCTGTTTTAAGGCCATACCCGAGGCATATGGAGGTTCCCAGGCTAGGGGTCCAATAAGAGCTGTTGCTGCCGGCCTACGCCACAGCCACAGCAATGCCAGATCCAAGTCGTGTCTGTGACCTACACCACAGCCACGGCAACGCTGGATCCTTAACCCACTGAGCAAGGGCAGGGATTGAACCCACAACCTCATGTTTCCTAGTTGGATTCGTTTCCTCTGTGCCATGACAGGAACTCCTTAAGTAGTTACCTTTAACCAGTGTCCCCATTTGGGGAAATACTGCCTTTTTCTAAAGGTTTATTATATAGTTACAGTTTTTTCTTTTCACTTTTTTTTGGGGGGGCACCAAACCCAAAACATATGGAGGTTCCCAGGCTAGGATTCAAATCTGATCTGTAGCTGCCGACCTATACCACAGCCAGAGCAATGCCAGATCCTTAACCCACTGAGTGGGGCCAGGGATCAAACCTGCATCCTTGTGGATACTAGTTGGGTTCTTAACCCTCTGAGCCACAGTGGGAACTCCCCTTTTCACTTTTTGATTGGATAAACCATTGAGGTGGTTCAGAAGTACAATATGCAGAGTTGCAGAAGGAGCGGCCCCCTCCACCCTGGCCCCATCTGCCTTGTCCCCTACTCAGAAGAGGAGGTCAGTTTTGTTATTTTGCTGTGATGGATCCTTTCAGATTTTCTTTATGCACAACCTATACTCTTCATATACAAACAAATACATATTCTTAGCCTTTGACATATTGAGAACGTATTACACACACTTCTGCATCTTTATGTTATTTTTCAGTCCCTGTAGAATTAATTCTCAAGGTTGAAAACTTTGAAGAAGGACATGTGGGAGAAGACAGTAACAAATTATAGTATCGCCATCCAAAGAAAACCACTGATTAGTAACCATGAGGTTGCGGGTTCAACCTCTGGCCTTACTCAGTGGGTTAAGGATCCGGCATTGCCGTGAGCTGTGGTGTAGGTTGCAGACGTGGCTTGGATCTGGTGTTGCTGTGGCTGTGGCATAGGGGCAGAATGAAACCTACAGTTTTGCATGTATTTAGACTTGAGTTGGGTGAGCATGTTTAGAAAGCCTGGCATCTAGACCAGAAGCCAAGAGGTATGAGTTGGTCCCCCAGGGATGGGGGCTGGGAGAGCGTAGCCGCGGGAGGAGACGAGGATGGCGTCTTGGGAAGAGAAGGGACAAGGAGGCCAGTGGGCAGTTGGAGGAAGGATGCTTCTGGGTCCAGCATGGTGCATCCCATAGAGCACTCACATCCACGGAGCCCTTTGTGAGTGACATTTGCCCAGTTAACCCCTCACAACAGTCAGATAATATGAGGACTATTGTCACATTTCATCTTCCCAGCACCGCACGTTGCGATTTTATTCCCATTTACAGGTGGGAAAACGGAGCCTTCGACAGGGTCCTGGCTCCTTTCTGCTACGTGGTGTTGACTTAGTGTGGGACAGGCAGCCCTAGGGGTCCTGAGGCGGACTTGGGTGGTTCAAAGATCAAACAACCATGCTGTCATATAGTGAATGGATTTGGTTTTGGTTCTCCTTCAGACTTTCCTCTTTAGATCAAAGAAAGGATCTCTAACACCTTTACAGCACAGCCTTTTTAACTAGGAGAGGGTTAGGCAGCAGTAGCTGCTCGGAGTTTAAGAACATTTGTTGTGGAGTTCCCGTCGTGGCACAGTGGTTAACGAATCCGACTAGGAACCATGAGGTTTCGGGTTCGGTCCCTGCCCTTGCTCAGTGGGTTAACGATCCGGCGTTGCCGTGAGCTGTGGTGTATCGCAGACGCGGCTTGGATCCCGCGTTGCTGTGGCTCTGGCGTAGGCCGGTGGCTACAGCTCCGATTGGACCCCTAGCCTGGGAACCTCCATATGCCGCGGGAGCGGCCCAAGAAATAGCAACGACAAAAAGACAAAAAAAAAAAAAAAAAAAAAAAGAACATTTGTTGTGTGTGTATGTGTTTTAAGTGTAGTTGGTTTCCAGTGTCGTGCCAGTTTCTGCTGTACAGCAAAGTGATGCAGTCATATGTATGTGTGTGTGTGTGTGTGTGTATCTCTCTCTCTCTCTCTCTCTCTCTATATATATATATATATATATATACATATATATATACATACATATTCTTTTTTTCATATTCCATCATGGTCTATCCCAAGAGATTGGATATAGTTCCCTGGCTATACAGTAGGACCTCTTTGCCTATGTATTCTAAATATAAGAGTTTGCATCTATTAACCCCAAATTCCCAGTCCATGCCATTCTCTCCCCGCTTCTCCTTGGCAACCACAAGTCTGTTCTCCATGTCTATGAGTCTGTTTCTGTTTTGTAGATGGGTTCATCTCTGCCATATATTAGATCCCTCATATAAGAGATATCATCTGGTATTTGTCTTTCTCTTTCTGATTTACTTCACTTAGCATGAGAATCTCTAGTTGCATCCATATTGCTGCAGATGACATTATTTCATTCTCTTTTATGGCTGAGTAGTATTCTATTGTGTATATGTGCCACATCTTCATAATTCATTCATCTGTCAACGGACATTTAGGTTGTTTCCATGTCTTGGCTATTGTGAATAGGGCTGCTATGAACATAGGGGTGCATGTATCTTTTTGAATTGTAGTTTTGTCCAGATATATGCTCAGTAGTGGGATTGCTGGATCATATGGAAATTCCATATTCAGCCTTCTGAGAAACCTCCATACTGTTTTCCACAGGGATTGTACCATATATTTTTTTAATTAAAAAGAATTTTTTTTGGCCATGCCTGTGGCATACAGAAGTTCCCCGGCCAGAGATTGAACTCCAAGCCACAGCAGTGACATCACTGAATCCTTAACCACTGGGCTACCAGGGAACTCCCCGGTTGTGTTTCCGCTGCCTTTATTTTCAGGGTAACCTTTGAGGGAAAGTAATCCAGGTGGTTACTGTGATGATAAAACAATTCCTTTTGCAATGCCATCACTTTAAAGAAAAATATTAAGTACAAAATAGAATTGGGTATTTTGTGGGTATGGCAAAAGTCATGGAGGTGGCACATGAGCGTGTGAGGTTTGGGAAGCACGGGAGGCTTAAGACAGGGTACACTGTTGGGGACTGGAAACAGAGGGTTTTTCCCACTTTCGTCCAGCTTCTCTGTGTGCCTTTGCAAAGTGGCCCTCGGCCCAGGCATTTGGCTTCTCTGTGCCGCCTTTGCAAAGTGGAATAACCATGATCACCCTGAAGGCTCCACTGATTCTCCTGCAGGACTCAAGATGAGGTCATGGGTATGTAGAGGGGCTGTGGAAAGTGGGGTAGGGCAGAGAGGATTACATAAGATAACCAGTGTGTGTGAATGTTCCTGGCAAGCCTTAGCTGTTTGCCATTGATATCTTTAAGGTGACCAGCTGGCTGCAGGACTTTTGCCTTGTACAAGCAAGCTGTACCCTGCTGGAAGGGCAACAACACCTTTCTGGAGTGAGGCTAGGGGAAAGAAGAAGAGAAGGGAAGGAAGATGCAGTGTTGGCCAGGAGGTTCTGGTGCCCGGCTGGTGTGGTAGCCGCTGCGACCGATGCTGATGGTGGTGATGATGGCAATGGCGGCGGTGATGATGATGATGATGATGATAATGGCAGTGATTATGGTGAGGGCGGTAGTAGCTATGATGATGGCTGGGATGGGGATGATGATGATGCTAAGGTGTCCAGGTGGAAGGCCTGAGAGCTTCTGTATCACGGAGAAGCAGAAACTCAGTTCTCTGGGGCTGCTTGGAAAAAGGTCTTAGATTTGTTCTCTGGCGCTTCAGAACTTTTCAGGAGCCTAAGAAAAATGTCTGCAAACTCACACACACATGCATGGAGACACAAATGCCAGATCTAAAATACCCAACATCCCCCCCCACAAAATTGCAAATAATAATTGTTTAATTGGCAGTCTATGACAGCTAGTCAGTGGCAGCTCATTATACCAAACAGCTAAATACAAATTCTGTTTTCTATGGAGTGTGCATATATTACAATGCCTTTATTATCTAGAGGGGTAGGCCTCTAAAAGAAGGAGAGTGAAGGGATCTATAAGGGTTTTAAATGCTCATGACCGATGGGCAAATAATTTGGAAGGTAGGAAGCCCCCCATTGTTGCAAGTATGCAAGGCAGTCAGGGATGACTGCCTCTCTGGGAAGCTGTGGAAGGGGTTTGTGAACATCAGAGGACCACTGAGCTTTGTTTCTACCCAGAGCCCTCCTAGTTTATTATTTTGGGGGCTCATGATTCTCTCTCACCCTCTCCAGACACACACACACACACACACACACACACACACACACACACACACACACACACACACACACAAAGTTGCCAGAAGAAACCTTTGAAACATTCTTAGCCCATCTCCCCAGTTTTCTGCTGAGGAAACTGGGGTGTGAATCTTGTGGGAAGAACACAGCAAGTCAGAATCACACCAGGGACGCAAATTCAAGGTCCGCATCCCCAGCCCTGTGCCCTTTCCACCCTCCCCCTGCCCTCTGAGCAGGTTTGGCTCTGGGTTTGCTGAGATTTGAGCTCCCCCAACCCCACTCTGCAAACATTGGGAATCCAGGGTCTCACCTTTCCCAAAAGAACCAAGGTAGAATTTTCATTTGACCCAGTCCTACCCTGAAAAGTTCCTCCCTGGGCCTTTCCCACACTTGCCAACCTGACTTGGCTGTGGGCTTTGGCCAAGTCACAAACACCGTAAACCTCAACTTTCTCATCAGTACAATGGAGATGAATAATGATGTCCATATAAGAGGGTTGCAACAGAGGAATTAAATGGGATAAAGCGTGTAAAATACTTAGAACATTGCCTGCACTTTCAAAGCACCCTGAAATGGGATATTATATGGTTAGGATGGTTGTTTCAGTATGCATCTGCTAAAGCCAATTAAGTTTAATTGAACCCTTATAAAGTGCCTGTCAGGGAGCAAGGCCGAATAGATCCTGGTCCCCACGCTGCTTATATTCCCATGGGGAGGGAGATATAATGGACAGATTGGGAAGCAAGACTAATGCCAAGAAAAAAACAATGTGCTCTGCAGAAAGCCACATGAGGGGAGAGGATGGAGGGCTAAGAGAGCTGCTTTGGCTTCAAGGAGGGCTCCCTTCACACAGCGGAGATTAACTCCAAGATGCCAACGTCCACATCAGCAGCAGATCACAGACCCAAGGAGGAGGGTGTGGCACGTTCAAGGCACTGGAGCAGGGCCAGTGTGGCCAGGTACCCACTGAGGTCTGAGGGTAAAGTAAGAGGTCAGAGGGGTGTGGCGCAGACCCCATGGGGCCTTGGGAGCCGAGGGGAGGGTATAACAGGAGAGTGTGGGTGTGACAGAAGCAGGAGGGTGGTGTTGGAGGTTAAAGGGAGTGCAGTGAGGTGGATCGGGAGCAATCACAAAAGTCTAGGCAAGAGATGGTGTCAGCTTGGACTAGGACCAAGATGGCAGCAACCAAGGAAAGTAACTGTGTCATGAGGTAAGTATTTTAGAGGCAGGATCCACTGGGTTTGCTGATGGGTTGGATGTCGGGGATGAAGGAAAGCGGACATCTAGGATGATGCCTAAATAGGTAGCCTGAGCCCCTGGTGGATGACAGGGAGGCAGAGGCTAGAAAAGAGACTCCGGGACCCTCCCTCAGCCTTCATTTATACACAATGTCCAGAAAAGGCAAATCTGTGAAGCCAGAAAGCAAGTTGGTGGTTGCCAAGGACCAAGGAGAAGGAGTGATTGCTTAATGGGTGTGGAATTTCCTTTTGGGGTAGTGAAAATGTTTTCAAACCAGACAGAGATGGTGGCTGCACAATTCTGTGACTGTGCTGAAGGCTACTGAATTGTCCACTTGGATTTTATGCCATGCGCCTTTCACTTAAATTGAAAAAAAAATGAAGGAGAAATAAAGACTTTCTTAGACAAGCAATATATCACCAAGGGAATTTGTTGTCACCAGATGTGGCTTCATGTTCCCACATCAACCATTGGCAGAGGCCAGGAAAATGGTGTGGTGTCTCTCACTGATAAGAGAAAAAAATAGTCAGTGAATGAGCTGGACTTGATGCATGTTTTGGGCTGGAGTGGTTGGCTGTGGACACTCAGAAACTATGGAGTCAGGCCTGGTTCAAAGCCCTGCCTGCCTCTTTACCAGCTGTGTGTCCTTGGACAAGTGACTTAACCTCTCTGACTTGAGTTTCACCATCTGTCAAATGGAAATAATAATTTCTGCCTCACAGAGATATTAAGTTATCTGTAGCTGCTCAGCAAATGGAAGGGGTCATTGTCTTGGCTTCTGGTTCAGGTCACCTTCCCTCACTGTGATGCCCAAGTCATGACACTCATCATAAGAAAATGTCTCCCTTCAGAGTTCCCATCGTGGCGCAGTGGAAACAAATCTGACTAGTATCCATGAGGTTGCGGGTTTGATCCCTGGACTTGCTCAGTGGGTCGGGGATCTGCAGTTGCCATGAGCTGTGGTGTAGGTCACAGATGTGGCTAGATCTGATGTTGCTGTGGCTGTGGTGTAGGCTGGCAGCTGTAGCTCCGATTTGACCCCTAGCCTGGGAACTTCCATATGCCCCAGGTGCAGCCCTCAAAAGAAAAAAAAAAAAAAGAGAAAAAGAAAAGACCTCCCTTGGAGTTCCCTTTGTGACTAAGCTGGTTAAGAACCCTACGTTGCATCTGTGAGGATTCAGGTTCCATCCCTGCAGCTTAGATCTGATCCCTGACCTGGGAACTTTGTAAGCCCCAGGGCCGCCAAAAATGAAAAAACAAACAAAAAACAAAACAAACAGACAAACCCACTGATTTGAAAAGATATATACACCCCAATGTTCATAGCAGCACTATTCACAATAGCCAAGAGATGGAAACAGCCTAAATGTCCATCAATAGAGAAATGGATCAAGAAGATGTGATGCATATATACAATGGAATACTACTCAGCCACAAAAAAGAATGAAAATTTGCCATTTGCAACAGCATGGATTGACTTGGCATTATGCCAAGTGAAATAAGCTAGATTGAGAAAGACAAACACTGTATGAAATCACTTGTATGTGGAATCCAAAAAATACAACAAGTGAGTGCAATAGTCCTTTTGATGACTGCCTTGCATACTGTCACAGGCACTTTTACACCATTTCCAGGTCATGTGATGAATTCTGAGAAGTGCTACTGCTGGCTCAGGAGTCTGAGTGTTTTTAACATGCATGGGGTTTTCCAGGCCTGATAAAATGTTGCCTTCTGCACATCCACACACAAACACACACACACGCAGCTGTCACTTGCCACTACCCACAGCATCAAATTTCATTCCTCCCAGTGCCCACAGCCTCTCGCTGCCCCCCTGCCACCCCGCCCCACCATGGCACGTGCTGCTCATTGCTGGGCTGCGTCTGTACTTCCAGGGGCGTGACCTGCCTTGTCCTTTCGGTTAGTTTCCTGGCCCCTGCCCCCTAGTTAGGCTTCTGGGTGAAAGGAGGAAGGAGCCCCAAATGGCTGTCAGCCTTTCTGCAGTGGAGCTGCACCTCGGCCTGGTGGCCTCTGTCAGTGGGAATAAAGGGCCCCTGGGAAGGCCAGAGATCATTTCAGTTCCTGCCGTCTGTGCCTCAGTTACACTGCTCAGCACCCCATATGCTGCAGCCACTCTAGGTCTTGCAGAGCTTCATCCTCCCTCCTTAAAGAATGAGTCACCGTGCAAGGTGACTCCCACTTCTTGGGCCCCTTTGGAACTCCTGACAGGGGCAGGGCTCCTGAGGGGCTGATGGCTAATGCTGAGACCGCTCTCTGAGGCTCTCAGCACCAGGTACCCAGAACACTTGAGATGGCCAATTACAGAGGTGGGGGGATGTTCTGAGAAATTACAGCCCCTAAAGATGAGAAACTGCCTGCCCGGGGACCCCGGGACATCAGCATCTTATTACCCGCAGTGATAACTGGACACACACAGTCTGCAGGGCCCAGCTAGGCCTAACCCCAGCTGCCACGCCCCCACCCCTGTTGTCCCAACCGGACAGCTGGGCCCGGAACCTTCCAGTTCTGTCACCCTTCCTTCCGCTCACATGCCCCCCGAGGTTTCCCAAAGCTTTTTGGTTAAAATCCGCCATCTTTCTGCCTCCAAGTTTTTGTTTGTTTGTTTCAGTTTTGGCCAACTTGTGGCATGTGGAGTTCCCAGGCCAGGGATCAGATCTGAGCTGCAGTCACAACCTAAGCCACAGCTGTGGCAACGTCAGATCCTTAACCCACTGTGCCAGGCCAGGGATCGAACCTGCATCCCAGCACTCCCAAGACACAGGTGATCCTGTTGCACCACAGTGGGAACTCCTGCTTTCAAGTTTTTATAGAGGCTGTTCCCTCTGTCTAGAATCTGTTTGTTCCCTCTCTCTGGAATCTGCTTGTTCCGCATTGTCAGTGAGTTAGCTTTTTTCTTTCTATACAGATCTCAACTCAGTATCCCCCACACCAGGTCAGGTCCCCCCACTATATATTCCTGTGGCTCTCTATATAACTGTTAACCCCTTTATATAACTGTTAACACACTGCAATTAAATCAGCAGCTCTGCCATAAGTTACTTCATGTCCCGCTGCCACCCACCATGCTGTCCAAGATGTGTCTGCTGTGTCTATAACAGCACAGTGTCTGCCCCGGGAAAGCGCTCAGTAGATATTTGAAGTATACATGAATGCTATTTCCTGGCTGTCTGGCTTTAGACAATAGTAAAAAATAAATTTTTTGTTATTATGAAATAATAACCCTGTACTATTATTATATATACTGTCATCTGCCATGTGCCAGGCATTAAGTGGTTTTTGTAGTTGTTTGTTTGTTTGCTTTTTTTGCTTTTTAGGGCTGCACCCGAGGCATGTGGAGGTTCCCAGGCTAGGGGTCTAATCAGAGCTGTAGCCGCCAGCCTACAACAGAGCCACAGCAACACCAGATCTGAGCCGTGTCTGCGACCTACACCACAGCTCACAGGCAACGTCAGATCCTTAGCCCACTGAGCGAGGCCAGGGATTGAATCCACAACCGCATGGTTCCTAGTCGATTCGTTTCAGCTGTGCCACGATGACGGGAACTCCGGCACTAAGTTTTTTATAGGCCTTTACTCTCTGCATTTTCACCTCTGCAAAGTGAAGAATGACATACTAGTATCCCTATTTTACAAAGGCGAATACCAAGGCTCGGAGAGGCCGCAGTCACGTGCCCAAGGTCACAAAGCTATTAAATGACAGCTTTGGGATTAAAACCCAGATTCATCCAAAGTTAAAGTCCTTGCCTTTCAGCCCCCACGGCTCCCTTCACTTCTCTGAGGGTCAATTTTTGCAGAATAAGGATCCTTACTACCCACTCCACAGGCTCAAACTGTCTTCCCTAGAAGGTGCCTAGCACACAGTGGTTGCCTGCCAAATATGCTTTTCTTTTCCTATTGTAATTGATGGCCTGGAAAATCAGATTCCTCCTCCAGGCCAAGTACAAAACCCTGAGCACTAACTCCCCCAACTGATTCCTCCAAATTGCTGGTTCCCTGAGTGACTGCCTGGGACTTAGGTACGCAAACCGCACAAGGGGAGCTTCGTTTCATTTCCAAAGGAAAAGGGCAAAAAAAAAAGTGTTGACTTGGTTTGATCAAATTTGATGAGAGGAGACCCCAGCCTCTAGATGGGTGGCTCTTCTAGATAGCCTTGTCCCTCTGTTGGCAGGCAGAACACACCACCCGTGGCCTCTCTTCTGGGATTTTGTGGGTGAGGAGCAGTGAGAAGGGAGTTAGGGTATCAGGCAGACCGGGGTTGTCCCTGGGCTGTACCTCTGCTGGTGGGCTGACCCACAACCCCTCAAGCCTCCATTTTCTTTGCTGCCACAGGGGAGGCTTGAGACAGGAAATGGAATCCCAGGTTCTACCCACCACAACTCAAATGGGGAAATCACCAAGGACCACGCTCGGAGGAGAATTTTCCTAGGGCCCTGAAAACGCAGAATTCTACCCACTGTGCACCCCCCAGAAATCACAAGGCTCTGTCAGAAGTGAGTATGAATGGGAGGTGGAGTGAAAGAGAATGGAGTAAGGACCCCCGGAGGACTTCCTGGAGGAGGTGATAGAGGAAGCTAGGTCTTTAAGGAAGAGCAAGAGCTCAGCAGGCCTGGAAGGGAGGAGGGGCATTCCAGGCAGCAGGAACAGCCTGTGCAAAGGCACAGAGTCAGAATGGGCCTAGGACTTTCCAAAGTAGGAGGAATTAAAAGCCACCAGAGCTGTTTCTCAAAGTGTTGTCTAACTAAAGGGCACTAAGCAGGCAGGAGCTAGGTCTGGAGAGAAAAGACGGAAGAACCTTGAATGCCACGGCGAAGATCTAGCTACACTTAGAGACAACCAAGGCCGGTAATAGGAGGTGATCAAAGCAGGTATCCCCACCCAGAGCCCAGCACAATGGACTTAACACATGACTGTGAGCACACTGATGGCACTTAACACACTCAGCCGTGGCTGCTCTCAAGGGCTAATTGGCCAGGGTGGCCTCCCAGAGGCACCTGATGTGATGAGTCAGACTCTGAGCTGGACCCTGCTTTTTCCTACGGCCGCATTTGCTAGATGGTAACCATCAGTAACGGTCAGAAGCCGGCCCAGGGCATCAGTGAGGGACACAGCCACCCATGAGCAAATTCTCCAGAAAGTACCTTTGCAGAAGATCTTCAAGCAAAGATGAGATGATGGAAGCAGAAGCAGTGTGACTCGTACAACTGCAACATCTGTGGTCAGCCTGTGGGAAGGGGAGAGGAAGTGGCTGAAGCCTATTTTAATGAATTCCACATAATTTTCACATGTACACATATACAGAGAGAGAGGGAGGGAGGGAGGGAGAGGTCGACCAGACAATTATTTCATCTACATGGACAGTGGGACAAGATCTAATGTACACTGTAGTGTTTTCTCAACATTTTGTGTGTGATTGAAATGTTTCACTATAAAATGCTGGGGGAAATTGGCCCATTCTCACATATCCATTCAGATGTACTAACTAGACCCATCAAATGCCAAGCTAAGGGCCTTTAGGTTTCCAAAGTTGGGAAGCCGCATACGCACACATACACACTTACATGCACACACTCATTCTGTGTACCATGGACCTCTCCCTTATATAGGCAACGGGAAGTATTTACTGTATGGATGGATGGATGGATGGATGGATGGATGGATGGATGGAAGGATGGATGGATGCAAAGTGGAGGGAGGTGGTCCAGATGCAGGCCCTACTGGAGAACAGACACAGAACCACACTAACAACGCAAGGTGTCAACAGTGATTCAGTCCAAAGCGCGGGGGTGGGCGCCCCTGCCTGCAGGCACTCAGGAAGTCTTCAGGGAGACGGACCCACAGGCAAGCCAGTTTTCAAAAGTTTCCTTTACCCCACTTCTCTTTCACAACCTACATCAGTACCTGTTTTTTGCTAACCGAAAGAAATCCAAAGAGAATTTTCACTTTTACGAAAAAAGCTGAAAAGCGAAAACAGCGTTCCAGTTTGTTTTTCGGCAAGCCATTACAGAGGCAGCCTGCACCCAAGGCTAGGATGGCACCACCAAGCTTCTTCCCCAGGAACCACACTCAGCATCTCGGCATCCAGCCTCCATTGCTCTGAACCTTGTCTGAGCATCTGTGCTCTATCTTGATTTATTTTTAGCACAATATGTCCTAAGATAACCTCTTCTTTGCTTGATGCCATTTTGGCTTTGGAAAGGTTTCAAAGGCATGCTCTCCTTTTGGATCACAGGGAAACTTGTGTTTGGAACGGGAGAGACTGAGGGAAAAACAGGGAAGGGCGGGACTCCAGGTGAAGGAGACAGCAAAGGTGAAGGCGGGAGGGAGAAGGCGCCCTGCATTTGGATGAAGTCCCAGTTGCCCCAGTGGCCAAGTTGGGGGACAATTACAGGGCTGTTTGGGGAGATCCACTTAGAAGGGCAAGCTGCAGACTGGTGCAAGCACAGGCCTTAAGGCAGGCTGGAGGAATGTGAACTGAGTTGGGATCCAGTTCTCTCTGGCCACTGTGCAGGGGCATGGCATCACTTGACTTCTCCTCAACCATTCAATAGAGACAGTGATTCCCCTCACGTGGGATGGTTGTGAGGATGAGATGATATTTCATCTAATATGCCTGAACTCACCTTGCTCAGAACTCCCCTGCAATACAAGTGTGCCATCGCTGGTTGAACCACTCCCTTGCTGATGGACACTCAGGCTGCCTGCCATTGTTTGCTGCTTGCCAACCTGCTGATGTCCTTCTCCATGGGTCTTCTCATGATGCTGGTTGTATTGCCACAGCCTAGGTTCCTGGAAGTTTCTTCATTCTCCCCACAAGTTACAAGATGGACTGAGCTCCACACAAAAGTTCCTGATTTCACAAAACGTCACTGGAGATTTCTGGGACCCAGGCTATAAAACAGAAGAACAATGGACAGAAGTGGTTCTTCTTTGAAACTCCATGAAAAGGGGAACCACTGCTGTTCTGTTCATCTTTGTCCCTCCAGCACCTGGAACAGCATTTGGCACATTGTAAATTCTGAAAGGCATATTGGCTGAAAAGAACAGAGGGAGGGAGGGAGAGGAGAAAGAGAGGAGTTCATTTTTAATTATATGAGAGACTGGTTTATTTAGATTTGAAAACCTCCCAACATTAACTAAAATGTCAGTTCAAAATACCTCATCCTGGAGTTCCCGTCGTGGCGCAGTGGTTAACGAATCCGACTAGGAACCATGAGGTTGCGGGTTCGGTCCCTGCCCTTGCTCAGTGGGTTAACGATCCGGCGTTGCCGTGAGCTGTGGTGTAGGTTGCAGACGCGGCTCGGATCCTGCGTTGCTGTGGCTCTGGCGTAGGCTGGTGGCTACAGCTCCAATTGGACCCCTAGCCTGGGAACCTCCATATGCCGCGGGAGCGGCCCAAAGAAATAGCAAAAAAAAAAAAAAGACAAATAAAATAAAATTAAAAAAAAAATACCTCATCCTGGCTGTTAAGGAAAGTCAGAGAAAATTTTGATCAGAAATAGGGTTTCTCAAAAAAAAAAAAAAAATCACTCTTGCTGCTACCCCCTCCAAAGTTAATTAAGTGTGGCGTCAAGAGCCATGCTGTTTAGGCTATTTATGTCATGAAAAGATCTTCTAAAAATAACACCCAGGGGCCCAGCCCACTAGGCTAGGTGGCTGAGCCAGCTGGAGAGGCAGAAGGTGACCAGGAGCCGTGATCCCGGCACCAACACAGTGGTTATGATTAAATGATGCTTCTTATATTCAGGTTGCCAAACCGCTCTAGGCAAGAGCCTGGGAGAGGCTTAATTTCTGTCACACACTGATGAGCTTGTTTCTGAGAGGGGTTCCGCTGTCGACTTGATTTTCTGCACACTCCTACATCCCAGGAGACTGACTTGCTGGCTGCTCTCTGGAAAATCAGGATCCACTTAAGAGAAAGGGTCCAGGAATCAAGCAGGGCCTGAGCTTGTTTGGTATCAAATGGAATCACAGAAAATCAGTGCTAGGAGGGAATTTCACCTGAGAAGCATCATGTGTTCAGCCACTATGTTGAAGTGATGTTTGCAATGGGACAGGAGCTGAAAAGAGAGGAAGGAGAGAAGAGAGGGAGGGAGGGAGGGAGGGAAGAAGGAGGGAAGGAACTAGAAACCACTGAAATACCGTGATGCGGTGCTAATAAATAAACCACAGCCACCACCCAGCGGACTGTTATGCATGAGAAAGACTGAGTTCTGTACCAGCTGACCTGGAAAGTGAGGTTTAGAGAGATGTTTCAAGCAGGTGTGGGGTGGGGCTGAAGTTGGCATACTACCACAGCAGACTAAATCTGGTCCTCTCCCTGGTTTTGTGCAGCTTAAGAATAGCTTTTACGTTTTTAGCCCAGAAATGGCTTTAAAGAGTTTGAGGGGGGGAGAAAAATCACAAGAAGAATACTATTTGGCAACACGTGAAAATGAGGTGGAATTCACATTTCAGTGTCCTTAGTAAAGTCTTCTGGGAGCACAGCCACTTTCAGTCACGTGCATGTCGCCTGGAGTTGAGTAATTATAACAGAGACCGTGCGGGAGGCAGAGGGGAAAATAGTTGCTACCTGGCCCTTTCCTGAAAAAGCTTGCCGGGCTCCTGGTTTTGAGTTTGATGGGATTTTGTAAAACAAGACTGTAGAGCACTGTTCTCGGCACTTTGTCAAGAGTCCGTGTTTTACGTTTGCTTGTTTTTTCATTCCTTTCATTGTCTCTTCATCAGATGCTTAATGCCTGCCCGTGGAACCAGGCACTGAGAACCAGCAGTGAGCCAAGAGAGGCAGCCCCTGTCCTCATGGAGCTTAGAGTCTGTGTCTAGATCTTTCTTTCCCCAGTATAAACAACCCTAGCCCCGCCCCCTCCCATGGTATCTCACGTGGTGACCTGGTGGTCCAGCCCCCTTGCATCCTGCCCCGATTCCTCCTCCCACTATGCATCCTGATGGCCTCAGTCCCTTCTGAGGGGAGGTACAAGACTGGCCCTGTGCTTCCTGGCATCGGAAGGTGGGAGTCAAGGTCTAGAAGGGTCCATCTTCTTTTTTTCTTTTCTTTCTTTTTTTTTTTTTTTTTTTTTTTTGTCTTTTTGTCTTTTTAGGGCGGTACCCACGGCATATGGAGGTTCCCAGGCTAGGGGTCCAATCAGAGCTGTAGGTGCCGGCCTATGCCATAGACACAGCAATACAGGATCCGAGCCACGTCTGTGACCTACACCACAGCTCACGGCAATGCCAGATGCTAAACCCGCTGAGTGAGGCCAGGGATTGAACCCAAGTCCTCATGGATGCTAGTTGGGTTCACTAACCACTGAGCCACGACGGGAACTCCTAGAAGGGTCCATCTTGAATCGGGTCACCCTCTCGGTCTGGTTTCAACAGGGTCAACACTCAGCCTTTGCCTTTTCAGCCCATGCTCTCCCGTGGACCGCAGATGGAGAGGCCGTAGTAATTGACCCCCATCACGTTGTGGATGGGAGCAGCCGCCTGCTATGGAAAAGGCTGCAGCCATGTTTCCACCTGATGCCTCCCACAGAAAACCAAAGCCACCTCCAGACTCCTGCCCCAGTGCCTCAGTCTCCACGCCCAAACTGGAGAGTGGAAATCTGCCCCGCCCTGGGAGGAAACCGGCTCTGCAGGAGGCTGTTTGAAGAAGGGGTTTGAACCAGGAACCTCACTTCGAGGACTCGCTGTCCCTCATTTTTATTCAAACTCATGCCCGACGCCTCCTAGGAAACGGCTTTATTTATTTCTAGGAAAATAGCACCGGGTCGATCACTGCAGACTCCCCAGATTTGGACACTTCTTTGGCTCTGCCCGGGAGCCTGGAGCCCAGAGGTTGACCTCACTGACACACTGGAGAGCAGGAAGAGAATCATCGAGGGGCCTTGGGCAAAGGAAGGAGCCATAGGGTCCCAGGATGGCATCCAACAGCACAGCCTCTTCCTCTTGTCTGGACCCTCTTGCATTCAAGGTCACTGTCAGCTTGATCCTCATCCTCCTTATCTTCATCACCATCGCTGGCAATGTGGTGGTCTGCCTGGCGGTGGGCTTGAACCGCCGGCTCCGCAGTCTGACCAACTGCTTCATCGTGTCCTTGGCTGTCACTGACCTGCTCCTCGGCCTCCTGGTGCTGCCCTTCTCGGCCTTCTACCAGCTGTCTTGCAGGTGGAGCTTCGGCAAGGTCTTCTGCAATATCTATACCAGCCTGGATGTCATGCTTTGCACGGCCTCCATCCTCAACCTCTTCATGATCAGCCTCGACCGGTACTGCGCGGTCACGGACCCGCTGCGCTACCCTGTGCTGATCACTCCTGCCCGGGTCGCCATCTCCCTGGTCTTAATTTGGGTCATTTCCATCACCCTGTCCTTCTTGTCTATCCACCTGGAATGGAACAGCAGCAGGATGGATCCCAGCGGGGTCAATCACACCATCTCCAAGTGCAAAGTTCAGGTCAACTTGGTGTACGGCCTGGTGGACGGGCTGGTCACCTTCTACCTGCCTCTGCTGGTCATGTGCATCACCTACTACCGCATCTTCAAGATTGCCCGGGATCAGGCCAAGAGGATCCATAACATCAGCTCCTGGCGGGCAGCCACCATCAGGGAGCACAAAGCCACAGTGACTCTGGCCGCTGTGATGGGGGCCTTCATCATCTGCTGGTTCCCCTACTTCTCTGTGTTTGTTTACCGTGGGCTGAAAGGGGATGAAGCTGTCGACGAGACTGTCGAAGCCATCGTTCTATGGCTGGGCTATGCCAACTCGGCACTGAACCCCATCCTGTACGCCGCTCTCAACAGAGACTTCCGCACGGCGTACCAGCAGCTCTTCCGCTGCAGCCCCACCAGCCACAATGCCCACAGAACTCCTCTGAGGTCCAACAGCTCTCAGCTGATGAGGAATCAAAGCCAAGAAACCAGGTGGCAGGAAGAGAGGCCCCTGAGGCTCCAGGTGTGGAGTGGCGCCGAGGTCGCCGCCGCCCAGGAAGCCACAGACAGGTAACTGCCCTGTGGTTTGTGTGCGGGATGGGGCATGGGGAGGGGACCCATGGTCACAGCTGTTCATGAGGTGCTGGTTTGGACGTTTGGTGCTGGGAACTCTTCGTGAGCACTTTGCAAATCACATGTTGTTCCGGCCTCCCAAACGCCCCCTGAGGTAGGCCTTTGTACCTCTGTTTTAAAAGAACAAGTCAAAACTCAGAGAATTTGGCCAAAGCCACATAGCTGGGATCTGGATAGAGTGCCCCAACTCCAGAACTGGCGGGGGCCCTTTTTTTCTAGTTACCTTGTTCTAGCAGTTGGGAGTCTTAAGTTTGAGGCCCAACACTGCCACTTAGTTAGTGGTCATTAAATGTTCGCTAAAAGCCTCCAGGACAGCCCTCAAGGGGCCACACACTAATGCTGCCTCGTACAGGTTAAATCAGCAACCCTGCTCTGGGCCCAAGTCAATGAGCACCTGTTACCCATCAGCTCTTCCTTTGGAGGTGCTCAAGTGGGAGAAGAAAGAGGGCTGGCCGGGTTGGGAAGGCAGAGCCTTGAAAGCCAGGCTCGGCCATTGTACTATGGGTCTTAGGAGGAGAAAGAAGGATTAGAACAAGGATGGGGGTAACCCAGACAGCTCTGTGCTTTGGAAAGAGGGCTCTGGTTGCCCCCTAAGACGTGGACCAGAAAGATGAGATGGGGACATCAGTGAAGGGAGGTGTGGCACTCGTCCATGAGAGAAGAGAAGAGAAGAGAGCAAAATCTAGGAGGCTATAAAAATATATATATATATTAGGCTCAGAGACCATTGGATGCCCAGGATGCAGGAGATGCAAGAGAGAGGATGTCCCAGGATCCCACCCCCATATGGTATCCAGGCTGAAAAGATAACAGAATCAGAGTGAAACTGAGATCAATTCACTGGTGACAACGCTAATGCAAGAGATTAAGGGGAATTATCACCAAAGACATAATTGGCCCAAGAAAGCTCACACATGGAGAGAAAATTTATAGGTCTGAGCAAGCCCTCACTGTTGAAAGGCGTTGGTAACAGGATGCTGGTAGACCACACACAAGGGCTCAATAAATGTCACTTCGTTTCTCTTTCCACAGACCATGCCTTTGTCCCCTAGAATGCTGGTCTATGTGCCTGACCCATTCATCCATCCATTCATTCATCCATCCATCCATCCATTCATTCATTCATTCATTCACAAACATTTGTCAACTTTCCACCACATGCCTGGAACTGTGCTGAGGGCCAGGTTTGTAGAAATGACATTTGGGGCATCTATTGCGATGAACAGGTATGGAAAGTCAGCTACACAGTCCCGGTCTCAGCTCTGCCTTCCTCATTTTGTGGCTTGAGCGAGTCTCTTCCCCTCTTGGGCCTTGGTTTGCTCATTTCATAGAGTGTAGGGTCTGTCCTCAGGCAGCCTGCCCTGGGCACCCCCTCGTCCTCTGAAGCACACATGAGTTCAGGGGTGCGGATAGGTTCTACCACCCCCAGTGGATACTCATCTGCTCTTGAGCATCGAGCATCGGACTTGAGAAAAGCTTGGGGGGACACTGCACACCCACACCCTCTGGATGCTGGTCCCTGTGGAGTGTTGTGGTGGTGGTGGTGGTGGTGGGGGCAAAACTGTCCAGTTGGACCCCTGGGCCTCGTGTCTCTCTGGTCCTTGCAGTGGCCAGCGTAGAGACTTGGGTCTCAGGCCCTCCACCCATCCACTGCTATCCTTTAGAGCAAGCCTCATTGCTCCTGCATCCTGCTTCCTCCCAGCCTCCCTCTCAAATCCATCCCCCAAGCCATCTTAAAGGCATCTCTCCAAAATGCAGATCGGGACGCTTCCAGTCTGGCCCTGATAGATCAGTTGACTCTGTCCTTCCTGCCTCACTCAGGAAGTGGCCTCCAATATAAAGCTAATTTAGTTCACAGAGCAAACAAAGGACAAAGCATGGGGTGTGGATTCTAGAGAAGGCAATGGGCGCAATTTAGTCGAGCATCATACCACTTCCTACTGCTCTTACTTGTGTGACCTGGTTAACAGGCTGCCTTTACCTTGAATCCTTAGGGAGACACCCAGTAGGTGTTCACCAGCAACGGCTAATCCTCACTGAACACTCACGCCTCATTGAACAGCCAGTTTTATGTTGGCCACTGTTTCTATGTATTCATCCTTCTTATCCCAGTCTTAAACCCATCTGTGCCAGGTGCTAGCGTACAAAGGGAAATAAACCAAGCTCCCCACTGAAGGCCACCACCCTTGTCACCTGTGATAGCTTATGGTGACAGACTAATAGTGGTTCCATGCAGCAGGTGCCAAGGATTGAAACCAGTGCGCAGGGCACCCACAGGAGTCAGCGCATGACCCAGAGAGCCCATCCCTGGGAGCAGACCTCAGAGCTGAACCTAAAATGCAGATGGAAAGGCCCATTCCTCCAGGGTGGTGCTGGACCCTTTAGACCCATGGCCTTGTCTCATCATCTGCACAATGCTGTGAAGGAGATGCTTGTATAGTTTCCATTTTACAGATGGGGAAACTGAGGCTCTGAGAAGTTAAGTTGTTAAAGGGACACAAGCTAGCAACACAGCCCAAGCCAAGGTCTGAGCAGAAACAGAAAGCGCAGCCCCCATTACTGACATCCTCTGGGTTGCAATCAGCATCCACCTCCTTTTCTGATCATCACAGCCACGCTGGCCACCAAGGCCAGCTGGGAGGCTGTGCTTGCCTGGGTCAGATAGCAGCTGCAGAGCAGAAGGGTCCAGCAGAGGAGGAGGGGGAACCAGCTGGAGGGCCTCGTACTTTGGGGAAATGGGGGTTCAGGAAACCAGGAACAGCCAGAGGTTAATTTTCTCAGGGAAGCTGCCAGGGCGATCGGGGACTTGTGTGGCCCTCCATGAGGTGGCTTCCATTATGACGATAGAGTGTCCTTCCTGTTCCCCATCTGGGGTCAGAAACCAGCACTGACCTGACCTAGAGCCCTTATCACTACCAAGGGGCTGGAGGTGCCTGCCTGAGCTGAGAATTCCAAGGGACTGATCCTACCTGCCCTAGTTGGTGATGGCAGAGGTGGAGGTGGGGGGGTCAGGAACAGCCAGCGAAGGTGAGATTTCAGGAGCGAGCGGCTGGCTGAGCCGAGTGGTCCTCTCTTCCCTGAGGCCAATCAGTAGCCTCCCCGGCAGGATGCTCTGTCTCCCCTTTCCTGACCCTGATCGGCCACCTTCAGGCTGCCCCTCATCTCCTCTCCCCTTTGCTGATCCCAAGCCCCCAGCTTCACCCCGTCCGCTCCCCTGACTCTGCTCAGTAACCTCCACTAGATACAAGCCTGCATTAGTTCCCAGGTTAGGGCTGCTGCAACAAATGACCATGAACTTGGTGATGGAAAACAAGAGTTTTCGATCAAGAGTCTGAGATCAAAGTGTTAGCAGGGCTAGTTCCTTCTGGAGGCTTCAGAGGGGAATCCACTTGCTTGCCTCGGCCACCTTCTGGGGGTCACTCACATAACTTGGCTCATGGCCCCTTCCTCCCATCACCCTGACCTCCTGCCTCCACGGTCACCTTTCCTTCCCCTCTTCTGTCACTAAATAGCCCTCTTATAATAAGGGTCCTTGTGATGATGTCTAGGGTCCGCCAGGATAATCCGGGATACCCTCCCCATCCCAAACTGCCTCACTTAATCACATCCACGAAGTCCTTTTTGCCATCTGAGGTCACATTCTCAGGTTCCAGCCATGGGACGTGGCTTCTGGGGGCCAGGTTCAGTGACCACAAGTCCCAGCTCCCTGGCCTGGCCTTAGAGGTCCTCCACCATTGGTCCCTGTCCCCTCCTGACACCATCCCCAGGCCCACACCCAGCCTCCAGCCCGTTCTGCCCCCACAAGACCAACCACTCCGAGTCCGCTCATTCACAAACATTCACCAAGAATTTGCTCCACTGTTGAGGGGGAAGCACTGAGCTGAGCAAAGGCCATCTTTGCAGAGCGATGTTATTTCAGCTCAGTGATTTTCAAAATGTGGGTCCCCAGCCAGTAGTAGCAGGCTTCTGGGAGCAAACTAGCCCACACTGGACCACAGGGTGGCCTTACCTGAGGCAGAGCTAGGAGTCCAGCCCTAGCTGACTGACCCCAAAACCAGGCTCTTTCCATGCTAAGATGCTGCCTAGACTTGAATTTAACCCAGACTCAGTGCTAGTCCCATAGACAGCGGATGGGGAAACTAAGACCCAGGGAGGCAAGTGACCTCTCTTGAGGCCCAGAGAGAGCTGGGGAGGGGCTGGGAGTAGACCCCTGGATCTCTGGACTCCTGCCCAGGGCTCTGGGGTCCTTTTCTATACCCTCAACTTGCCCAAGGCAGGGAGCTAAGACTCCTGGGCACCTGGAGGAAGAGTCTCTTAGGGTAGGGTACCTTCTTTTCTGCAGAGACCCCAGGCCTGCCGCTCTGCTACCCCCCAAGGCCTGCAGGTTGGAATCAGAGCTCAAGGAAGCCGAAAAAAAAAAAAAAAAAAAAAAAGGCACAACCTAAAAGCTGAGAGTTATTTGGGGCAAAGTGAGGACTATAGCCTGGGAGGCAGCCTTTCAGAGAGCTCTGAAATACGGCTCCAAAGAGGTAGGAGGAGAGTGCCAGTGTAGATGTGATTTGGGTGAAGGGGGAGCCCCACACAGCCATGCCCACATTTGAGAGAAGGTCACTGCTGGTCTCGTAAAGGTTACTACTCATCACATGGAGCAGATGTCACCATGGAGGGTTTTAGTGCTTTTCTAGATATGAGAAAGGGCAAGAATTGGGCTCATCCAATCTTCTCCTGGCAACATCTACCCATCTGAAGACCTGTCCTGCCAGTTTTCCCAGCGCACAGAGTGCCTCACTCTTGCTCCCCACTCTGAGCTCCTTTCAGGGGGTGCTGGGGGTCTGCAGCTGCAGTGGCTCCCGATTCAATCCCTGCAGAGGCAGATGACAAGTGCCAGTCTCCAGTTCACAAAGCCCTGGGGAGAAGAGGTCCAAAGTCAGGCAAGGACCCACGGGTGCCCCTGCCCCTCACAGTCCCCTTGCTGGGCCTCTCCTACCTGCCCTCCTTCCTCCTGCGGCCACACAAAAGGGAATGGGCTTTGCCAGATGAGAATGGACTTCCCTCTGCCCCTGCTCTTGGCATCCAACACAGAGTTCTCATCGGGACCAACAGGGCTGGCCCTGCCCCGCCTATACTCCCTAACTCCTCCTCTGGGCCCCTGGATCCTGTCCCTAAGCCTTGTCCCACCCCACACCCCCTCCTTCTTACCCCTCTGTGCACGGTCTGCTCCCCTCGACTGTAAGCCCACATCTAGGTGTTGGTCACCACTGTGTCCCTAATACCTAGCACTGTGCCTGGTTCCGGAGGTCCAGTAACACCTGTTGACTGCACAAGTGAATGAAGAATGAATTGATAAATGAATATCTCATTCTAGGTCCCCAAGAGCCCCAAGAATTGACTCATACCATCCCTGCTCTAGAGATCAGGGAACCAATTCTCAAGGAGGGAAGTTCCGGGGCTCAGTGGGAGCTCAGAAATTGCTGCTTCCCCTTTTCTCACTTTGACGTCACACCATGGCCTCCCTTCAAATAGTGGTGTCAGCAGCGGGCCTCGCAGGGGAATCCACCCACCCACCTGCTCTGAATCACAGCATCAGGGCGGGTGGAAAGAGCCCCACCCTCTCCCCAGCCCCAGGAAACGTGACAGGATCCTTGAGGTGCTGTAGGAATCCAGAGAGTTCCGACAATCTTCCTGACATCTGCAGGCAGTGTCCTCGTTTGGCCAAGGATGGGGGGCCCCAGGGGAGGGAGGCTGGCTTTCTCTTCTGCTCCAAGTCCAGTTTCCAATGGCAGAGGGAGTAAAAAATTTAATGACTGAGGTACATAGGCTTCTTAAGAAAGAGCTGTTGAGTTCCCGTCACGGCACAGTGGAAACGAATCTGAGTAGGAACCATGAGCTTGCAGGTTCAATCCCTGGCCTCGTTTAGGGGGTTAAGGCTTCAGCGTTGCTGTGAGCTGTGATGTAGGTTGCAGACACAGCTAGGATCCTGCATTCCTGTGGCTGTGGCTCCCATTGTACCCCTAGCCTGGGAACCTCCATATGCCCTGGGTGCGGCCTTAGAAAAGAGAGGAAAAAAAAAAAGGAACTGTTGCTCAGAAAGTTCTGCATGATTTATCCCTTCTGAAGCCCAAACTAGTTTACTTGAATCATTTGGACCGTTGAATAGACTTAACTTTTTGGCACATTGATTCCAGTATTTCATAATGAGCTCTTACTGGTGCTCTTTTGCAGAGTCGCCCAGAGCAGCTGGCCACACACACCCCTGCCCCGCCACCCCCAAGCCCTCCCAACCCCCACCCCACCCCTGACCAAGGGGTCTAGGTGCCCCCCAACACTGGAATCCTCCCGGCTGCTGCTTTGTCACCTCTGCCCTTGGGGGTCACACCACAAATCTTCTGAGGTTTCTTCCTGCCTCAGCGTGAAAGTTAGGGAGCCCAGTGAGTCCTGGCCCCTCACCAGTTAGAGGCTGGGTGATGCTAAACGAGTCGGGACAGTCTGAGCTCAGTTTCCTCACCTATAATACTATGGCAATTATCAGACCTCCTTTGCAGACTTGTGACAATAAAATGGAGCAAGGCCCTAAGTGCCTGTGGAGGCCTTTAGCACAGTTCTTGGCAGGTGGCAGGTGCTTCTTCAGACGTAACAGACATGAATTTTCCTTCTTTGGTCCCCACCTCTTCCTCTTTTTCTTTCTTCACATTTTGTCTCTTTTCTATCATTTTCTTTCATTTTTTATATAACAGTCTTATTGCGATAGATGCCACATACTGGACGTTTCACTCGTTTCAAGTGTCCCATTTCCTGGTTTTTAGCCCACTCAGTTGTGTAGCCATCACCACATTCAACTTTAGAACGTGTTCATCACACCCAAAGAAACCCTGTAGCCTTCAGTTATCACTTCCCCATCCTTGCATTCCCCAGACAACCACCCATCTGCTTTTCCATTGCTGTGGATGTGCCTGCTCTGGATATTTCAGATAATGCGTGGTTTCCTGTGCCCGGCTTTTCCACTTAGCCTGACATCGTCGAAGTTCTTTCTTTCTTTTCTGCCTTTTCTTCCATTCTGTTCTGTGGTTTTTTCCCCTCTCCCTTCCCTCCATCCCTTCCGTCCATGATCCCATTTCTCCTTCGCCACGTGCTTGGGCTTCAGGGCAGCTCTTGGTGGTGGCTAAGCCCTGGCCTGGGAGCTCTAGACGTGAGGCTATGCCATGGACCCCCAGGTGGCCCACGTCCCTACCTCCCGCCAGGGTGGCCTCTGGAAAGCCTGTTCTCAGGCCTGCGGAGGCTGGTGACCCGGGCGCGTACTTCTGCGCAGCGGCCGTGGGCAGAGCAGATGGGCTACAGCAAGGAATTAATCCTTTTCATCTTCTGTCTCTTCAGAGAGTTTGGGGAGTGAGACCCCACCCCCAGCCCCGGAGAGGAGGTCAGGGGAAGGAGAGCAGAGGGAGAGGAGGTGGGAAGCCTTTTACAGCCTCAAAAGTCAAGGAGAATAAATCGCGGCCCCCCCAGGAGTCACTTGAAAGGTAGAGAACCCCTCATTTACCCTCCTGCTGATTGTCCCTTTGAAGCCACCGGCGCCCCACCGTCACCCAGGTCATCCTCTCTCACTCCCTCCCTCCCTCCCTCTGGCTTTGCCCAGACTCTGCTCCCCGCCCTTCCCCCACCTTCTCTCTGGCTCCTTGGGACACAGAGCTGACAACTGCTGTGGGGCTGCCTTCCAGGGGCTGTGATGGGAGGGAAGGGGAGCCCCGCCTTTGGGGCAGACACTAGTAGCTTCGTCCCTATTAAAAAAAAAAAAAGAAGAAGAAGAAGAAAGAAAGGTGACCACTCTAGGTGCACAAATCAGGAACAAGTCCTTTCTCCAGTGGTCCCAGCCCCAGGGGCACATGGCTTGTGAAGCGGATGGAAGTCTGGGTTTCAGCCCTGATGGTTGCATGCAGAGAAGAGCCTGCACAACCACAGGGAGGCCCTGCAGACCTTCCAGACCCATGGAGACGGCGTGGGCGTGGTGGAGGGCCGGGCAGAGCAAGCCTCTCCTGCAAAGGGCCAGAGAGCAAATATGCAGCCCCCAGCTTCTCTGTCACCTCTACTCCATCCTGCCAGTCTAGGTGAGTGCAGGCAGAGACAATACATAAATGAATGAGAATGGCTGTCTTCCCATCAACCTTGATTTGTGGGCGCCAAATTGTGAATTCCATATCATTTTTGCCAGGCACAAAGTGTTATTCTTCTATTCATTTTTTTCCCCAACCATTTCGACAAAACAGGTGGTAGACCACAGGCTATGGTCTACCAACCCCTGGTGTGGGGGAAAGAAAAGGATGCCAATTCCAGCCCCAGCCCTGGAATTGGCTCTGTGACGTTGGGCAGGTGCTTGCCCTCTCTGAGCCTCAGCTTACTCATCTGCAAAATGGGGCTAGAAATACCTCACTGTAAGGACTGGGATGAGGCTTAGCACCAATTTATACAAAGTACCCAGATAGATGCTTGTAAGTGGTAGTTTTTCTTTCTCCTTCTTTCCTTCCTTCCTTCTACCTCTCTCCCTCCCTTCCTCCCTCCCCCACTTCCTTCATTCCTTCCCTCCTCCTTCCGCCCCCCCCACCCCCCTGCTGTGGCCCCTGTGTATAAACAAACAGCTGAAAAATCCAGGGCATGCTTGGTGGACTTGGGTCTCAACTGTGCCACTGAATCACTCACATTTGGACCCTGACCCTGAGCCTTCTGTCCTTATCTAAAAATGGGGAACTTGGATCTGTCTCCAGGGACCGTTCCAACACTAATCATATATAAATGCTCAACAAAGAGAGAAATTATGCCACCCCCCCAACTGTGTTTGTGTCAGGACTCTTCTGGCAAGGGCAGGGAGGAACTTGTTCCATACTAATGAATCGTTCTGAGTGTGGAGGCAGATGCAGTAAAACATGTCCTTGTCGTGGCCTGAGCTTGGAGTGCAGGGTCCCTGGCCGGTGCAGGGGCAGGCTGGGTGCAGGACAGGGTTCCTGGGAGCGCCCCAGCCTGGCAGATGGGGGCCCTGGGTTTCTCACTGTCCCTATCCCTGACTGGCTGTGTGGCCTTGGGAAGATCCCGTGCCTCTCTGAGCCCTGGTTTCCTCCTTGATCAAAGAGAGTTAAGGCTTATAGAAGCTGCCATTGCTCCTAAAGAAACAGCCATGAGTCACAGGGTTCTCTGGGGGGTGCTGCTGTGTTCTTTAAACCCATGGTAGTTGTTTGTGGTGGTGTTGGAGGACAGGACATGGGGTGTACCTGAGACCC
The DNA here is from genome assembly GCF_054392235.1 of Sus scrofa. Taxonomy (NCBI): domain Eukaryota; kingdom Metazoa; phylum Chordata; class Mammalia; order Artiodactyla; family Suidae; genus Sus; species Sus scrofa. The sequence goes on along the minus strand of NC_139384.1, from coordinate 92,365,950 downwards.
AGTGGGCATTTTAGGGTGCACACAGCCGCTGAGGCTCTCCTGGCATGTAAGGACCATTCCTTCCCTGCCCAGAGATGGGCGGGGAGGTGGGGAGGAGTTTGTCCCAACTGCCAGAAAGTGACAGGTGGCTCTGCTTGTCCACATCTAATCATGCGAAAGGCTGCATCTTGCAAGGAGGGTTATAAGCTTTGGGGTTCAGGGGCTCGTGGATGAAACCCAGGCCTTCCTCATTGTAGGAATGCACACATGCATTGTCACCTCTGGGGGCAGACACTCTACATGGGTGGCAGGGTGGTCCCTGGTGGCCAGAGGAATTCCCCTTTCCACACTGATTTGGGAGACATCGAATATGTATAAATGCTTCATTATCATTGAAATGGAACATGAATTTTTCTTTTCTTTTCTTTTCTTTTTTTTTTTTTTTTTTTTTTGTCTTTTTGCCATTTCTAGGGCTGCTCGCTCGGCATATGGAGGTTCCCAGGCTAGGGGTCTAATCAGAGCCGTAGCCGCGGGCCTGCACCACAGTCACAGCAATGCGGGATCTGAGCCGTGTCTGCAACCTACACCACAGCTCATGGCAGCGCCGGATCCTTAACCTACTGAGCAAGGCCTGCAACCTCATGGTCCCTAGTCAGATTTGTTAACCACTGAGCCACGACGGGAACTCCTGGAACATGAAAACTGAACATCAGAGAGGAACTCCATTCCTGCTGCCCTCTTCCCCAAGCCCTGAAGTCATGCTCTCTCCTCCCTGTCTGTCCCTCCTGGGCAGATGTGGTCCTGATACCACGGCGACAGGAGGATCCCCCACACGAAGATTCTAAGCAGCTCTCTGTCTTAGGGGCTGCCGTGTCCTACTAATTCCTTCACTCACTCCTTCTCCTGTTACTGAGTCCAGGTTCAGACTGCTCACCTCATGACAAGCCAATAAATCAAGAGACAAATTGTTGGCACAAGCAATAATGACTTTTTCAGCAGGTCAGAAAACTGAGAAGACGGTAGACTACTGTCCCAAAGAACCATCTTACCCAAGTTAGAATTCAGGCTTCTTTTATACTGAGAGGGGAGGGTGTGTGGCTGGTTGTTGCGAACTCCTTGGTGTGGGAATCCTTTGTTCTTGCAACAGGTCACATAGGGCTGCCGGCTGCTTCAGCCCCCTGGTGTTTCCACCTTCCTCTGGTTCTGGAAAACCAAATGCCCTTGGACTCTCTCACCATTGTTTCTGCTGTGGGTGATGCTTAAGACATCACCTGCAGTTACTGCCTGAGCAGTCGGGGGCAGCACTGGCAATGAGGACAAGCAAGGGTAAGAACCCATGGCAACGCCTAGAGATCTCAAAATAGTGTCTTATCCCGTCGCACCTGAGCAGCACTCCACACCTGACACTGGGCCCCCATTCAACAACCCACTACTGGTGACGGTAACTTGTACCCACCACTGCTCTGGAAATAGCTGAGCTGGGTAGATGTGGGGTTGCCTGGGCACAGATGGTCCTTGGGCACCTGACCGCGCCATGCCTCTGGTTCTTCATCTGTAAACTGGGAATGTTGCTGGTACCCACTTCCCAAGGCTGTTGTCAGGGTTAAAGGAGAGACTAGAGGAGACATACAGGCCTGTGATCTGACCCGTGGGGAGCCCCAGTGAACACCAGTAGCTCACTGGTGGAGGAGGGGTTGCACGAGGAGGCTCGAGATAGGCTGCAATGTACCCCTGTTGTATTTTGCCCTTGTCTCCACATTATTTTTGCTGATATCAGCAACCCTGTGACCAACGTCTCCATGCAGAGAACATTGTGTTTCCTTCTGATTATTTCTCTAGAAACTGAATTTCTGGAACCAGAATCACGGCTGAAAGGGGAGGGATATTTTCGACCTTTTGTTACACTTCTCTTAATTGTTTCTGAGAGACAGGCTTATGGAATCCCGTGCCGCTAGCCACAGCTAAAGGCATCACTTCCCAGAAGCCACACAGGGGAGAAGGCGAAAGTCTTCTGAGAGGGGCTGACTAGGGCAGAGGGTATAGTCAGCCAGGAGAAGAGGTCTCTGGAATTTAAGGGTGGACCCAGGGGACAGGGAAGAGAGGAGAAGAGTCTCTGAAGGGGCTGAGGAGGGACCCTCAGAGGTGAGCCCACATCCGGAGCCTGAGATGTTCAGAGACAAGAGAGCACATAAGTCTCAAATCAGAAGGACCAGCATGGTGATGCCAGGGGCTGAGCCCAGGATGCAGCACCTGGCTTGCCTGGATGACCCTGAACAAATGGCACAGCTTCTCTGAGCCTCAGTTTCCCATCTGTGAAATGGGTGTGTGTCTTACAGGGGTGGGATGGAGTGAGGGATAGCAAATGCCTTGGAGAGTTGCCTTGGGTACGTGGGTTCTTTTCCCCTGAACACCCCCACAGGTGTGAGTGGGCTTTGGGGCATCCTTCAGCTTTAAAAAGCATTCCAGAGTTTTAGAGAGAGGATTGGGCAAGCCAGCCAGTCTCAAAGGTTCCTGGAGGGTTGGAGAGAGGGGGAGCGTGACCTGAGGTCTTCCCCGTGACTGGGGAGATCTGATCAGGACCCAGAGTTCACAGGCATGGGATAGGGGGTGGGCAGGGAGTCTCCAGTCTTGCAGTTTGGGGCCAACCTGGGCTCTTTCAAGGCTCCACCACTTGTTTCCTGTGAGTCTCTTGGGCAAAGGGACTAAAGCTCTTTGGGCTGTGATGTCCTTATCTGTTGGAGATAAGACTGATAGCTGGTAACTCTATCCTAAAACCAATGACTCTATCCTAACTCTATCACATGGACTTTGTGAAAGTTCAGTATTAAGTGCCTGACCCCGATCACTCTCATTGTTTTATTATTCTGCCATCTCATTCATCAGCAAAAAGTGGGTGGGAGTTCCTCTCGTGGAGCAGTGGAAACCAATCTGACTAGCATCCATGAGGATGCAGGTTCGATCCCTGGCCTTGATCAGTGGGTTGGGGATCTGGCATTGCCGTGAGCTGTGGTGTAGGTTACAGATGCAGCTCAGACCCCAGGTTACTGTGGGTGTGGCGTAGGCCAGCAGCTATAGCTCCAATTCAACCCCTAGCCTGGGAACTTCCATATGCAACAGGTGCAGCCCTAAAAAGCCAAAAAAAGAAAAAAAAAAAAAAGGTGGGTGATGTGGAGTTAGAGGAAGGGTTGAGTGGAAGTAGGGCTCTCCACGCCTTCACGCCTCCTTCAAGCAGCAAGCCCAATGTGCTGTAATCTTCTCAGTGCCCCTTACTGACTGGGTGACCTTGGGCAGTTTCCTAACCTCTCTGTGCCTTAGTTTCCTCCTTCATCAAATAGCAGGACTAACAGTACCTACCTCCTGGGGCTGATGTGTGAATTAACTGAGCTAATACTTACAAAATGCCTAGAGCCAGTTCTGGCCTGCAGGAGGGGCTCAGTGGATGGTGGCTGTCATTTGGTTGCTCTTAGGGCTCAGAGCACAGGCTTTGGACCGAGCAGTGGTGGCACAGAGGCCTGTCCCTCCACCCCCTGGCTGTGTGACCTTGGGCAGGTGCTTCACTTAACTCCTTGAAGAGCTAGTACCCTCACCTGTAAAGCAGGGGTGTGGCAGTGGCCAGATGGCACGCCAAACACACAGTAGAAGCTGGATGTGACTGTTGACTAGGGGCCTTAAAGAGGACCCCATGAAAACAGTCAGACCCACGCCCTGCAGCCTTGGCTCTCCCAGGGGTGGGTGTGTGCTCCTCCCCAGAGGGGCGCACTCCCAGCCCCCACTCCCCCAAGGGCACCCAGCCATGGGCAGGCACCATCACCCTGACCTGGGTAATCATAAATTCTTGGAAGAGGGCCAGTCAGGCCACAAGCTGAGACCATTCCTTGGTCAATTCCTAACACTTCTCAGTTCCAGAGCCTTTGGCAGGGCTCCAGCACCTGCCCGATTGTAGGTAGACCCCTCTAGCAAGATCGGCCCATTCTGCCTACTAAATCCCTTTCGGCGCTCTGCTCTTGCTGCAGCCCCAGGCTCCTCCTCCAGCTGAACCTGACTATTCTCAGAGCACAACCCACAGCTTGTGCTGCTCCCTTGGCCTCAAAAAACTTGTCCCCTTCCAAACACCCCTGTTCAATTTCTACTCGTTACCTCGGACCTAACTCCAATGAGGCCCACTCCATGGAGCCTTCCCCAATCCCCCGTCCCTGGGGCCAGAAATAGTTCTGCACACACCATCCTGTCCACGTACACTTAGAGGCACCTCCCCCATGCACACTCAGGCACTGACACACCCACTCTTGGGCGCTCACACACATACACACTCAGGCACCCCCACTCACACCCTTGAGCTCCCTGAGACCCGTAGCCCCGCCCTGTCCATCTCTGCCGCTCTCATTTTAGCTCCCAGTCAGTCCCCCTTCTGTCGTTACTGATTTATTCTGGTCCTCAGGAAGGAACCTACCACATTTGAGCATCCACAGCTGTGAGTTTACACCTGAGCTTTGCAATCGCATGATGGGCGAGGGGGTGATTTACCTGCCCAAGGCCTTGGTCTCCAGGTCTATGAAATGGGACACCTGCACTTGCCTTAGAGCACCACTCGCTAGAAAAAGGATGCCAGACACCCCTCTGGGGACCCAGCTCATGGGTGCCCAGTGCTCGCTTGTCAATTACTTACTACTCATTCACCAGTATAATTCACAGATGCCAGCCATGTGCCAGGCCCCACCGGGATACTCAAGTCATAGTTAACCCTTTCTTTAAGCTCCTGGTCTGGTCTCAGGTCTCCAGTGTTCAGGGGTGGGTATCCTGGGAGGTCCTTAATCAAGATCTTTTTTAGGGGCCTAAAGTGCCCTGATCCTCACCATCTGTCTCCCTTGTCATGGGGAGAATGTTAAAAGGGAGGAGGAGACTTCCCGTGGTGCAGCGGGAACGAATCCAACTAGGAACCATGAGGTTGAGGGTTCGATCCCTGGCCTCACTCAGGTTAAGATCCGGCATTGCTGTGAGCTGTGGTGTAGGTCACAGATGAGGCTCAGATCTAGCATTACTGTGGCTGTGGTGTAGGCCAGTGGCTACAGCTCTGATTCTCCCCCTAGCCTGGGAACCTCCATATGCCGTGGGTGCGGCCCTATAAAGGCAAAAAAATAAACTAAAAGGGATAAGGGTTTGTGACTGTTACCTATTATCTCAAAAAGTCCCGGGCAGGTCTGCGGGTGCCTTGCTTGGGTGAATCTCACCTCATTTGGCATGAAAACGAACATTTTTTTGCAGAGCTCCTGCAGGAAGCCTTTGCCCAGCCTGCTCTTGAGGCTTGAAAGACAGAATGACAGTTCCATCTCTGGACGTACAAGCGGGAGCCCATCATCCTGCCCCCTGCCCTCCATCCGCAAAGCAGATGCTGGTGGAGGCAAACCCTCTGTGTGTACGTCCAGAAAATTATGAGAAGGACCTGAAAAAAAAAATCACTTCTTTCATGAGCAGAGGGCTGAAGTTTGGTCATTTTAGGCAAATACTGGGTAATACTGGTTTGTGGTAAAAACCAAGTTTTTTGTTTTGTTTTGTTTTGTTTTGTTTTTGGCCCACCCCTGGGCACACGGGGTTTCCCTGGCCAGGGATCGAACCCTCACCACAGCAGCAACCCTCAACACAGCAGTGCCAACGCTGGATCCTTAACTAGCTGCACCACCAGGGAACTCCCCAACAAAGTTATATGAAGCTAACACGCCTATGAGTGGACACTGAGTAACTTGGCCTCTTGAAATTTCCACTTTGTGGCTTATGTTAAGACAACCAGAAATCAGCTCCACTTGGAGAAGAGGGACAGCCTTGATTTGAGCCAAAGCTTAAAGCAAGGAGACAGGGACGTGATGTGTTGTAGCTAGCTCCCAGGCCACTAGAGAGCCACTTCTCCCTTCTGGTCTCTTCCACTTCCCTTTCCTCAAGAAGGAGAGGGGACTTTCCTGTGATCGAGTTCCCAGGGTGTAGGTGACACTGCCCATCTGGGTGTGGCGGTTCTCCCAGATGATTGAGTGCACAATAAACAAGGGTCTGGGTTCAGGGGTCAGTCCCGCCTTCAACACCTGGTCCCTCCAGCCTCGGTTCTTGGTGACCCTTGGGGCAGAGCAGCTAATAGCTGTATCCATTATGGGGAACAAAGGAGGAGGGAGAGAAGGAGAATCTTCCAGAATTACTAGACATTTCATGTCTCCCATCTCCTTTCCTGGCTTCCACAGCCCTTCCCCTGGGTTCATGCCCATTTTACAGATGCGGAGATAGAGATGGGCTTCAGCAAGGAGGTGCGGTTGTCTAAGCCCCGACAGCACCGGGGTGAGGAAGCCTCAAACTTGAACGCAGGACTCCAGGTCCCAAATCTCACATTTTGTCCCAATCATCTTAATGCAGGGCTGGTGCTCAGAAGCTGAAACAGTAACCACCCCTCCCTGTCTGTCCCACGGCCCCTGCCCACAGGGCTCTTCCAGGCTAGTATCTGTGGGAAGTTACATATAAAGCCAGCATGAGGCACGCCACAGGGGGGTAAGGGCTGCCCCACTGCCAGGGAAAGTGCTTCTGATGCTGCTGATCTGTGAACTTGGGAAGTCAGAAGACAGGAGAATCACTGTCTAAACTGAGATTTATTGGGTTTTTCATTCGTTAGTTTGCACACACGATAGAAACCTGCTGTAAACTTGCACAGTGGGGGTTGTGATGAAAGCTCCAGAGCTTGCCTTTGGTCTGGGAGACAGATGGGTAAACCGATGGTTAACCCAGGGAGGTGAGTGCCTGAGTAGAGGGGCTCTAGGAGCCAGGCGGGAATCAGTAATCCTGGGAGACCTCAGCTTCCCTAAGGAGGTGATGCCTGAACAGAGCCTTGAGGCAGAAGTAGATGTTGCACAGCAAAGATAAAGGTGCAGATATAAGAAATAGATTAATGTGTGCATGTTGCAGTTCTATGGGACAATTTGTACTATAAGCAGTAGAGGGATGGAAAAGGGCACTGACCTTCATTATCTGTAGTCCTTACAGTAGTCTCGTGAGCTTGCTATTATTAACACATTTCACAGATGAGAAAACCGAGGTTCAGAGAGACCTGAGCAAGGCTTCTCTTACAGAGTAGCACTGTATTGAGTCCTGACCCCTGGTGGCTGGACATACTATAGCACCCTCGTGTGCAAAGATGGAGATTTAGTGAACATTTATTTAGGGATGATATTAGGACAGTGTTAACTGCCAATAGCAGAAACCCAGTTAAAAGATGCTGGGCTTGGTGGAGGTATGGAATTGGCTTAGAGAAATGAAGATATCAAGAGTATCTCCATGCTGGATTCAAGCACTTATACATCATGATAAATTTGTCATTATCAGACTTCTCACTGTGGTACAATGGGATCATCAGTGGCTCTGCAGCACCAGGACGCGGGTTCGATCCTTTAACACACGGTGCTGGGCCGGGAATCGAACCCGCGTCCTGGTGCTGCAGAGCCACTGACGATCCCATTGCATCACCTCACCCCACAAGGAGAGAGTGGGGACCTTTGGATCTCAAGGAAGAATCAAGGTCCCGTCATCAAGAGAAAGGGAATTGGTGATGGGAAGGTGAAAATGAGATGCTGCAAGAAGCACATCCTAGGTAACAGCCACAGTGTCATGTGCTCTTCTAGAGCCCCATTAACATCTCCTATCTTCAAGTGTCAAGGTTCAGGACAAAGATGGGCCATGGGGCCAGGAATGGAGTCAAAGGATAGGAAATCTATTAGAATCTCTAGATGTGTGTAATGTAATAGAGTCTGCACATTGTGGGAATCGAGATTCATTAATCTCTTATCCCAACTTACACTTGGGATGGATGGCAAGTAAGGGAGGAAGGGCTCCAGACCACAGGATTTTTTTTTTTTTTTTTTTGTCTTTTGTCTTTTGTCCTTTTAGGGCCACACCCGAGACATATGGAGGTTCCCAGGCTAGGGGTCTAATCGAAACTCTTGCTGCCAGCCTACACCACAGCCACAGAGCCAGATCAGAGCCGCTTCTGCGACCTACGCTACAGCTCACAGCAATGGCAGGTCCTTAACCCACTGAGTGAGGCCAGGGATCAAACCCGCAACCTCATGGTTCCTAGTTGGATTTGTTTCTGCTGCGCCACAACGGGAACTCCCACTAGAGATTATTAAGTGAAATAAACATGGTACAAAATTTTTATAAGAGGATAGAAATTCCATATGGTAAGGAGGAAGGAGAAGGAGAAAAACAGGCAGTTTAAAACAACAAAGACAAAGGGAAATTTTAGAAAAGCTAGAACAAATATAAAACACAGAAGCACATGGAAGAAATTAGTCAAAATACATCAATAATCATAGTACATGTAAGTGGAATAAGCTAGGTAGGCCTTTTTCTTTTTTCTTTTTTTTCCCCCATCTTTTTAGGGCCATACCCACAGCATATGGAGGTTCCTAGGCTAGCTTGAATAGGAGCTGTAGCCACCGACCTATGCCACAGCCACAGCAGTGTGGGATCTGAGCCACATCTGTGACCTACACCACAGCTCACGGCAATGATGGATCTCAACCCCCTGAGCGGGGCCAGGGATCGAACCCACATCCCTATGGATACTAGTCCAGTTCATTAATGCTGAGCCATGGTGGGAACTCCAAAGTAAGCCATTTTTATAAAAAAAAAAAAATCATCATACTTGATATTTTAAAATCCAAACAAATACTTTTACAAGAGATAGACTTAAGGAAATAAAAATGTTGAGAGTATAAGGAAGGAAAAATAAGATATACTAGGCAAATACTAGCCAAATGAAATCTGGGTGGTTATATTAAAATCGGACAAAATGAATTATAAGCAAAAAGTATGACTAAAGATAAAGATGGTCACCATCTTTTGAAAAAGAGTCAATTTACTAGAAGGATAAGAATTCTTAAACTTGTATGGACAAAATAAAACTAGCTTCAAAAAGTAAAATTGACGAAGTAAAATTGACAGAACTACAAAGATAAATTAATCCTTAACACCCTAAACAAGCAATATTAAGAATGAAAGAGATACGCTTACAGCTTCTGAGTGATTATAAGAGAGATACTAAGAACACTGTGATCAATTTATGCCCCAAACGAGGGAAAACTCAGAGGCAGTAAGCAAATTCCTTGCAAAAGGGAACTTGCCAAAACTGATTTGGGAAGAAATAGAAAATCTGAATGGTCCTATAACGATTAAAAATAAATGAAATGAATGAAACTCTGGGAGTACTTGGTTTTGCCGAGAAATTCTACCAAACACTCAAGGAACAGATCCACCCAGTCCTGCCGAAACTCTTTCTCGGGAAAGAAAAAAATGCAACTCTCCCCTGTTCATCTGATGAGGCCAGCGGATTGTAGATTCAGAAGCAAGTATGAGAAGGGAGATGATAAAAATGAGGGACAATGCAGATGTCCCACAACAGGCGACTGGATAGATAAACGGGAGCGTCTTCCCTTAATGGAATATTTTCTGACAGTGAAAATGAACTATGGGGCCGCATCAACACGTGTTAATCTCCAAAATACAATGTTAGACACCACCTGAAAAAAGGTAGCTACAGAAAACATCCTAAAACCTGAGCACATTTATATGAGTAAGGCAGACAGAATAACAATACATTGTTGAGGGATATATACCTATTTGCTAAAACAAGTTGGTTGCTAGTTAATTCTCTTTCTGAGAGGTGGTTGCACTGGTATCCATTTTAATATTCTTTAGCATTTTTAAGCCATGCCTATGTAGTTTTGTTTTTTTTGGCTTTTGTTTTTTTGCTTTGTAGGGCTGCACCCACGGCATATGGAGGTTCCCAGGCTAGGGGTTGAATCGGGGCTGTAGCTACTGGCCTACGCCACAGCCACAGCAATGCAGGATCCGAGCTGCATCTGCAACCTATACCACAGCTCACTGAAACGCCGGATTCTTAATCCACTGAGCAAGGCCAGACATCGATCCTGTGTCCTTATGGATGCTAGTTGGGTTCGTTAACCCATGCATACGTGTTTTTTATGTAGTCTCTTTGAGGTATTTCATTTAAAAATATCTAATGATGGAATCAGCCATGTGGCAAAAAGATGCGTCCGAATAGAGGAGCTATTTGAGATGTTTCTTTTCTTCTTTTTGTTGGTCTCTGCATTCTGAATTGTTTACTATGAACATGTGATAGTTCCACAATAATATTTTAAGTGATTTCGTATTAATATTGCAAGCCTTTTAGAAGAAGTGGTTATTTCCGGAGTTCCTGTCGTGGTGCAGTGGTTAACGAATCTGACTAGGAACCATGAGGTTGCGGGTTCGGTCCCTGCCCTTGCTCAGTGGGTTAACGATCCGGCGTTGCCGTGAGCTGTGGTGTAAGTTGCAGACGCGGCTCGGATCCAGCGTTGCTGTGGCTCTGGCTTAGGTCGGTGGCTACAGCTCCGATTCGACCCCTACCCTGGGAACCTCCATATGCCGTGGGAGCGGCCCAAAGAAATAGCAAAAAGACAAAAAAAAAAAAAAAAAAAAGAAGTGGTTATTTCCTAGCTTAGGGTTAGCTGGTCTTCGATAATTTCACTGATTTATCAGAGTTCAGGCTCCGTCTGGAGTGTTAATCCAAGGGTAGATACCCGCCTGCTTGGTCAAATATGTACCCTGTTGGCACAGAGAAGGGCCAGAGCCTCTGAAGTGCCAAGGATGTGACCTTGAGGTCCAGGTGAGGGCAGGTGTTCTGGGGAGGGTGGGACTGGCCAAAGCCACAGGGGGAGCGTGGGCCAAGCCAGGACTCCTGCATTGGCTAAGCCGGAATGTGCAACGCACTGAAGGAGGCTTGGGTGTTGGCCGTAGCTGTTGGCCGTGTCCTTGTTCACAAAGTCAGGCATCTAAATCTACAGCTCCTGTCTGATGGACTCTAAAGGGAAGCATGATGCTCCTCCCTCTCATCATGAGGAAGGGAGACGTGAACTTGATTCCTCTGGGGGCCAGAATGCCTTCCCAGATGATGGCTAGAGCTGAGGCCAGGCACAAGCTTCCCGGGACATCCAGAGGACCCACAGTGGGTCTCAGGTCCAAGGGAGGAGTGGTTCCCAGCTTGAAACTCGACCAGGAATGCTACCACTCCACCGCAGGCAGGGAAGCAAGAAACTAGGTAGCTCCTGTGGCTTCAGACAGAGCTGAAACCAGATTTTGTCCTGACCTGGCTGCAGAGACTCCAAGCAGACTTCTCCTTGCTCAGCCTCTCCTGCACTGGGGCCAAGAGGGAGCTGGCCTGGCCGGGAACTCACCAGGACACTCCCCAAACTGAAACCCCACCCCTCTGGATGGGATGAGACTCGAACCCAGCTGCACCTCAGATTGGGACTTGAACCCACTATTCCTGACTTGGGAGGGGACTCAAACCCACTGTCTTTTCATTGAAACTGTTCGCCTGGTCTCAGGACTTACTGAAGCTCAGGTTCTTTTGTCTCGGGGCAGAAAGAATTCAGCGAGAGGCAGAGACAGGCCAAGAGTAAGGTTATTAGCATAGGATGCTTGTGAGAGACACAGGCCAGGAGAGCAGCTCCAAGAACAAAGAGGGCAACATTTTTATAACCAAAGAGAAAGTGGGGAGGGAAGAAGGCCACCTTCTTCCTCATTCTTGGGTGGACATCAAGGCTTACATCGTTACTTCCTCCTGTAACCCTATATGGTCTAACGGGACTGCCAGGGTGTTATTTATTTATTTATTTATTTATTTATTTATTGTCTTTTGAGGGCTGCACCCATGGCATATGGAGGTTCCCTGGCTAGGGGTCTAATCGGAGCTGCAGCTGCTGGCCTACACCACAGCCACAGCAACATGGGATCTGAGCCTCGTCTGCCACCTACACCACAGCTCACCGGCAATGCCGGATCCTTAACCCATTGAGCAAGGCCAGGGATGGAACCCGAAACCTCATCATTCCTAGTTGGGTTTGTTAACCACTGAGCCACAATGGGAACTCCTGGGACTACCATGGTGCCATGTAAATCATATATGTGTATTAGCCAAAAGGTGGTGACATATATGAAAATATGGTAATTCATCTCAGGTTTTGGTATAATGTCCCCTTTCACTTAGTTTCTTTCCCCTGTATTTCTGTCTTGGCTCCATGTAAGGATATAGTTTTTCCAGAGTCCATTATCTTACAGACTTCTCAAGGCCAAAGGCAGGTCTTGGATCCCCTTTTCTGTGGGAATGGCCGAAGTCACTTTAGTTTCAAAACGTTCTGGCTGTTGCTTAGCTGCCAGATGTCCTGGGCACTTTCTGGTTGGTGTCTAGCTCATGGCAATCTCCGGAAGTCTCTCTCTCTCTTCCCCTGGTGGAGTCTCAGCTGTGAAACTCTTACTCTGTCCCTATCAAAGCCATAGTCACTTGCAAGTCCCCTTCCCCCGTGCAGCCCATAGTCAACCTCTCACCTGCATTATATGCACCCGCATCTCTATCCCACCTGACGGTTTTCGTTGAAATATATTTATAAGAAAACTTTATATCATCGCCATAAATGGAAATGCAGGGTCACTCGTGGGAAATTGAAAGTACTTGTGAACATAGATGAAATGACACAAAATAATGCCATCCAAATTTGGCCAGATCCCATTGTCTGATTAAAACTCTGAGCCTGCCCTGATCCCTGTGATAAAGAGAGAGACCTGCATGTTGGATGCTGAAAACACAGGCATGTGACACTGAGCCTTTCCCTCTGACCTCAGGGGTCTTGCAATAAAAGCGATAAAGGAATTCTTTCTTTACCAAAGTGTAGCTGATTTACAAGACTGTGTTAGTTTCTGCTGCACAGCAAAGTGATTCAGTTATATGTACACACACATTCTTTTTTATATTCCATAAAGGAATTCTTATTCACTGAATGTTGCAGAAGGAATAATCAGGTCAGCCATCCACTTCTTCGCAGGCAACAGGGCAAAGGAATTTTGTAGGCCCAGAAGTGGAGGAAATCCTCATCTTTCTGAAAACATACATCAAACATTTTATTAAAAAATTTCCGGGAGTTCCCATCGTGGCGCAGTGGTTAACGAATCCGACTAGGAACCATGAGGTTGTGGGTTCGATCCCTGCCCTTGCTCAGTGGGTTAACGATCCGGCATTGCCGTGAGCTGTGGTGTAGTTCGCAGATGCGGCTCGGATCCAGCGTTGCTGTGGCTCTGGTGTAGGCTGGCAGCTACAGCTCCGATTAGACCCCTAGCCTGGGAACCTCCCATATGCCGCAGGAGCGGCCCAAGAAATGGCAGAAAGACAAAAAAAAAAAAAAAAATTTCCTCCCAAGTGTTTGGCTAACTCACCTTCAGGGAGCTTCGATCAGATTGACTCAACAGATATCATCTGAGGACCTACAGTGTGCCAGCCACATAGTAGGTCTGAAAGGCAAGAACCTGGCCTTCAGGGACCATGCATTCTAATAGAGAGACAGACATAACTCTGTCTGATTTTAATGCAGGCTGAATAAATTTTTGTGTCTTCTTCTCCCAACCTGCCCCCAACTCATGCAAAACATGATGTCAGTGCTCAGGAAGCATGTCCTTAACACACAGGAAGAGCAGACATTAATTGGGATCCTCCTATGAGCCAGGCAATGCATGGGATACTTTTAGACCTATTTTATGACACTTAATCCTTTCAAGAACTGGAAAGGTGGTTATTTTTACCTCCACTCAAGGTTCAGAGGGGTGAAGTAACTTGGCTGAGGATACACAGCATGTTAGAAGCTCAGTTGGGATTTGAAAGTGAGTCTCCTGGATGGGGCGAGAAGTCCCTGTTGCATGTGGGAGGTCCCCCCCCCCAAACCCACCCCACCCTTCCCAGGGCCAAGAGTAACAGAAGCAAAGGCCAGAGGCTGGGTCTGGCCCCAGGGGCCTTGCTCAGGGGTCCCTTCAGCCCTAACCTGTGCTTGTGTCTCCCCAGGAAGCCAGCACTGTCCTGCACCGTGTGCTCCAACAACCTTCTGAGCTGCTGCAAGAGCCTTTGGGCACTTAGGTTCCTCCAGAGACACGTGGGAGGCCCCTCCGAGGAACAGCCAGGGGAGCCGCTGGCCGAGGAGCCCCCAAAGACACCACCCCAGGAAGCGGTGAGGACGCTGCCCTCTGAGGCTGTCTAGACCCAGCCTCTGGACACTGAAGATATTGGCTCTTGGTCACCAAGATTTGACTCCTGGAGCCACTAAGGGTCCAGCAGCACCCCCTCCCTCAAACCACCTAGCCTGAGCCTGGGGTCCTCCCACCTAGGGTGGGGCAGCCTGGTCTGTGCTCTGACTCCCCTGGGTGCCTGCAGTTGCGCTGAATCTCATGGGTTCAAAGCTCACGCTGGTGCTGGCCCTGAGTCATGAGCAGAGACCCGAGGACTTTCAGGGATGCAAGCTCAGGTGTGTACACGGACGCGAATGTGCGGAAACACGCGTGCCTTCTGAGCCTGACAGAAGGTGTTGCCACGAAGCGAGAGGGGAGAAGGAAGGAAAGGACAAGGAAGGACGTTAGCCTTTGATGAAGACCTACTATGCGCCAGGTACTTCACCCACAGGAGCTCATGTAATCCTTACAACGTGCAGCAGGGACCACCTACCTCCCTTCACAGCACTGGAGACTGAGGCTCCGAGAAGAACCAGGCCGGCCCGGGGCCGCTCAGCTAGAAAGTGTGCCTGGAACGTGGGAGGCACTTGAGAAGTAGTTGTTGAAGGAAGAAAGGAACAGATGAATGGACAAACGGGAGGATGGGTGTAAATCCAGGCCTCGAGCCCAGGCTCTTGACACTACACTGCCTCTCTAGAGAGGCCACGGTATGTCCTTGACTCAGCCGACCCTCCTGCTAGCGAGGCTCAGACCCAGAGCCTGGCTGGTGGGGGTGGGGGGGTCCCTTCATGCTGCAGTACTCACCCTCTCTGGTGCTTTCCATAAAGAAGGAGTGGCGTGGAGCAGACTTGCTGGGGAAAGTGTGTGGGGCCACGAGGAGAGGCAGCTGGAGGCCGGGAGGGACGCAACAGGTGTGAAAAGGTGAATTAGCCCTGCAGCGCCCCCTGCTGGATGGATGTGTGATCTGGGCGTGGCAGTGGATGTCTATGAGCGGCTCTTTACTCCTCGGTCCAGTGGAGGGAAAGCTCCCCTTTCCTATTTACAGGGTTGTCGAAGAGACCCAAGGAGGTGGAGGAGGTGACAGCTCCAGAAAGATGAGGGTGTCCGGGGGCTCTCCTCGCTGCTGCTGCCTCTTCCTGAATCCACCCTTCCCTGGGTTCCAAGGCTCCTTTCTGGCGTTCCCCGCCCAGTCCACTGGTACCTTTCAAGCCCTCTTCCTGCTCGCCATCCTCTCCCCAGCCATCAGATGTGGCCACTCCCCAAGGCTCTGTCCTGAGCCTTCTCCTCTGGCTGCAATTTCCAGCCCTATGAGGCCTCGTCCACTCTGTCTCATCAGAAGTTACCAGGAGTCTTATCTCTAAGGAGATTACCTACAGCTTTGTATCTGGGTCCAGGCTCCTTCTGTGAGCTTTCGACCAACTTTCACAGCTGCCTGTCTACAGCTGCACCTTGCCCTTCTTCCCGCACCTGCTCCTCTTCCAGGGTCCTCTTAGACAGAAGCTCTGCCATTGGCTTCCGAGGTCAATCTTGGTACCACCGTTCTCCCAGCTCCTCATAGTCCATCCTCTCAAATCCTGACTCCTCTGTGTACCACCCTTTACCTGGTTCTATCCACTTGCCCTGTCATCCCTCAGTCCCACTGCCATCCCCTCAATCAGGACAATTGAAATGGCTTCATGACAGGTGCCCGTATTCCCCACTTGCCTCCCTCCAGTCCACTCTCCACCCTGCAGCCACAATGGAGCTGTGTGAACCACAAAACCATGGAGATTCCATCTTACAGGAAGCCTGCCCACCCCACAGGGTCAGCCCTGACTGGCCCCTCCAACCTCCTCCTCCCCACGCTCCCCTCCATCTCTTCACCCAACTCCACCGGAATTCTCCTTCGAGCTTGTTCATCTCACTGCTCCTTGCAGCTACCAGATCACACAGCACTGTTCCCATGACTTGGGAAGCTTCTCTTGCCTTTTCAGCCACAGGATCTCAGATGAAATATTACTTCCTGACCCTGTTAGTCCAGGCTTCCCACCCCCACCCTCCAGAACTGTCCTTGGAAGCCACAGGCATGGTTGTCATTTACTGTCATCTGAGTGGTTCCCTGATCCCTGTTCATCTCCCCCACTCAGGAGGTCGAGTCCTGCCTGTTTTGTTGACCACTGGTGTCCAACCTTGTTGAAGACTGTTTGGCCTACATAGTAGGTGCTTAAAGTAGCTTATTTGCTAATATACCTAAAGGCATGATTTGCCCCAATGGCCCCCAGAGATGCTCAGTCTTTTGGCTGGATTCCTTCTGGACATCCCAGAATCCCCTCCTTGGAAGTTTTCCCAGGAGTCTGAGTCTCTAGGTCATGGCCAAGTAAATGGAGCATAAAACTGGTCTGTCTGATTGATCACAGACTCAGCTGGTGAGGTCTGAGGTCCAGGTGCCCATGTGCCCTCTGCCACTGCAGGTCTCTGAGCTGCCCCCACCCTCCTGGCGCCCCCCTATTGGCTGCAGAAGTGGGGCGCATGCTGCCTGGAGGAGAAGCATCTGGAGTGGGACCCCAAATCCATGTTTTGTGTTACCATCATGGTCCAATAAAGCTATCAAGACAGATGCTGCCTTGTGGTTTTATTTTTTAACTTCCTGATGAGGAAATACTCCCCAAATTTCATAATACGGTATGTCTTGATTTAGAAAAAGAATCATGATAAAATCGTTGGGGGTAAAGGCCAACTAGAAAGTTGCCTTAAAAAGTAAAAGAGTTTCCTGAAAATGACGTCTCATCTGGAAACACTATTAGAAATGAGGGATGGGCTGGTAGGAAGGATCAGACCTTTATCCTGCTCACCTGGTGACCCAAGTACATGGTAGCACTCAGTGTGTGTGGAATGGAATATTTCTGAAATTTTCAGATTCAGAGATGCTTTTGTTAGGTGGGAGAAAAAGGAATCTTTTTTTTTTTTTTTAATGGCCTCACCCATGGCCTATAGAAGTTCCCAGGCTAGAGGTCGAATTGGGGCTTTATCTGCAGGCCTACACTGGATTCAAGCACATCTGTAACCTATGCCGCAGCTTGCAGCAACGCGGATCCTTAACCCGCTGAGCGAGGCCAGGGATCAAGCCCACATCCTCACGGAGACAACACCGGGTCCTTAACCTGTAGAGCCACAATAGGAACTCAAAGAAATCTTTAAAAATGGACAACTTAACGCACATGAGAGAGGGTGCATTAGGTACAACTTTAAAAAATCAGGCCAATGGAAAAAAATCGTGGATTATGTGCAAGAAATGAAACCCACAGTCCCCCTTTGGTTTGGGAAAATGGAGGGAGGGAGCTGACCAGGGTCAAGATCATTGACCACAGCGTCAGCAGTGAGCAGTGTCCCCTGGGGTGGAAGGAAGAGGCAGAAGGACCAAGACACACCTTGGTGAATTTCCACAGGAGGCAGAGGAGAGATCGTGAGTCATCACAATCAAAGCTTAAGGGAGCTGATCCGCCTGAAATGGTTTCTCATGTATTTCAGGACAGAGAATACAAAGCGTGTTAAGGGATCCTTGGGGAAGATGAAAGTAGCAGACTGATGGAGTCATTAGATGATGTCAAGCAGTTCTCTGAAGATGGTATAAAAAGGCCAGGAAAGTGTCCCCTGCATGATAACCGTGCATGTGGTGAATATAAGGGCACTTCATAGAGGCCACCAGCCAGGGCTGGAAGCCTTGGAAACACAATTTCCAGAATCCCATGCCAACAGCTTTAGATCCCACCGCTGGGAAGCAGGGGAGAAGCAAAACCATAGTTGCTCAAAAGGCCAAGGGCGGGGGGTGGGGAGGGAAGGGAGGGAAAGAGGGCCCCCGAGTCAGGGGGCTAGAAGGAGCCACCGCAGGGGAGTCTGCGTGGAGCACAGCGAGCACGGCATCAAGAGGGCACTGAAATGACGAGGTCTGTGCTATGAAAAGATCATTCAGAGACTAGTTTGGGGACATCCACTGAGGGGGCAGAGGGTGGAAGCAGAGCGAGCGCAGGCAGCTCCATTGCAGGGGAGGGTTGACAACCACATCTTATTAGGAGCCACTCCAGACTCTACAGCTGACTTCAGGCTGTGGGCTGGGGACCCAGCGGAAACAGACCTTCCCTGCCCACCCCAGCCCCCAAGAGAGATGGGCTTATACTGAAACATTACCAGGCAATCAGGGAAGGAATGGGACACGGGGGCCATAGGTAAGGATGTGGGCCAAGGCAGCCGTGAACTTGTAAGGAGAAGGCTCCCAGGGCACATTGGGCTGCGTTTAAACTCAGGTTAGAAGTTTGCTGGGTGGTAGGAAGTGCTCAGGTGCCTGGATCGGGGGTTGGGCGTCCCATCTCAGCTAAGCAGCTGCAGTTCACATGCTTGGCTGATCAAAATCCATCTGGACCTTTGTGGGGAGAGTTTATTGTCTTCTCTCCATTTTGGGGGGCTTTTTCCATGTCACTCAAGCAGGAAATGACAGCCAAGGACACCCTTCTCCCACCACAATTCCCAAACCTCACCGAAATTCCAAGCATTCCAGGGATAACTCAGGAGCCATCAAAGGTCACCAAGAGCCCACTGAGAAAAGCCCCCTTTGCCCCACCAGCAGTCCTATGGGGCTCATGATTTTGTTATTTTGGAGGTCGTTGCAGATGTTGGCACCAGGTCCCCAACCTTCCCACTCAGGGTCACACAGAATAACCTGTTCTTGTGCCCTGAGATGCCACCACGTGAGACAAGGCACAGGCTTGGCTGGATCACGCTCTTCACTCCCTGGAGCTTTGTCAGGGCTTTCATGTCCCTGGTGGGCCTGGCAGGATTCCCAAGGAAATAGGGCTCCAGAGGGACCTGCCATCTGGGCTGTGTGACTCCCAGATAAACCTGTCCTTCACTTTCAGCTGACATACACAAGCCCTTCCATGCACCCAGACGTTACGTCAGCCCCTCTACTGGCACTGGTCCAGTTTTTCCACTGGGTACAGGTAAAGGACAGTATCCCCACCATCTGGGGTCTGAAGAGGGACAAGGATGCCCAAAGTGAAAAATCTAGGGAGGTGATATCACTGGAATTCCAACCCAGACCTGCTTGTCTCCAAAATCCATTTTATCATTCATATGATGAAATTCACTTTTAAGGATTAAGTGATCATCAGAAATCACCTCTTTTCAAAATTGTGACCTTACAGAGAAAGCCAGAGTTCCTTGGACCACCCCCATCCTTTTTCTCTAGGGATTCGCAAGGCAATCACTGCTACCAAGTGTGCTGGATGGTGTTTGGCTCAGTGTTGTTTGGTTTTCAACATAACAGTTCTGATGAACCTCAGGAACCGAATTTAATAATTTGTCTTCAAAGTTCAACCACATTCCATTTAGCTGTTCCCCTAGCTGGGGCCATCTGAATTGTTTCTACTTTTCGGCTTTTTATTTTATTTATTTATTTATTTGCTTTTTAGGGCCACACCTGCAGCATATGGAAATCCCCAGGCTAGGTGTGAAATAGAAGCTACAGCTGCCAGCCTACACCACAGTCACAGCAATGCCAGATCCGAGCCGCATCTGAGACCTACACCACAGCTCACGGCAATGCTGCATCCTTAACCTGCTGAGCAAGGCCAGGGATCAAACACGCAATCTCATGATTCCTAGTCGGATTCATTTATCGTTTCTGTTGCACCACGACAGGGACTCCCTAATTTTTGGCTTTTTAGATAATAATATGCTGGAGTCCCTGTTGTGGCTCAGCAGGTTAAGAACTTGACACAGTGCCCATGAGGATGCAGGTTTGATCCCTGGCTTCTTTCAGTGGGTTAAGGATCTGGCATTTCCTAAAGCTGCAGCTCGGATCCAGTGTTGCTGTGGCTGTGGTGTAGGCTGGCAGTTGCAGCTCCAATTTGACTCCTTGCCCCTGGGAACTTCCATATGCTGCACCTCTGGCTATAATAAATAAATAAATTAATTAATTAATTAAAAAATGCTTTTCCATTATAGGTTATTATAAGATACTGAATATACTTCCTTGCACAATACAATAGGTCCTTGTTGTTTATCTAGTTTATATAGTGTGTCTGTTAATTCCATCCTCCTAATTTATCTATCTCTCCACTTTCCCCTTTGGTAACCATTTGTTTTCTATGTCTGTGAGTCTGTTTCTGATTTGTAAATAAGCTCATTTGAATCACTTTGCTGTACACCTGAAACAAACACATTATAAAATCAGCTATACTTCAATTAAAATAATAATAATATGCTGATCATCTGAAACAGTGTTTCTTTATGCACATCTGCAAGTTGTGTTGTTGTTGTTGGAGTGTGTGTGTCTAGTATGCGTATGTGTAACTCTGGATCTGGAGCATATGTGTTGTTGAATAGTACTCCTGAGAGGTGCGGCTCATTCTAGGTCCCACCACCAACACTAGGGGGGCCTGGCTCCCCACCATCCACTTGTGCTTTTTCTACCTCCTTGCACACTAGTTTCTCCAAGCATAAGATGGGGATAATTACAGCATCTCCCAGGGTTGTTGGGGGAGTCAATGAAATCATACTTGCAAGGTACTTAGAACAATGCAATAAAAGAACTTAGATATTAGTCCATGCTCAATAAATGTCCACAGTGGCTACTACTAAAAAGCAAGTCATTCTAAGCACTCTTGTGCTCAAACACCTGCGTGGCTTCTATCACTCATAGATACAGACCAGGTTCCCTGGCTTGGCATTCACAGCCTTGCCAGATCTAGGCCATGTTCCCTTGGTGCTCCCATGTGGAAGTAGGTTCCAGCCATGAGATGTACCCACCCCACTCTGAATGGCTGCGCCTTCTTACTCTGTCAATTCTGAGCTTTTGAGATGCCAAGCCCTGGCAAGCTACCCCTCCCCCAAAGTTGGGGAACTCCCTCACCACCCTGGGAGCTCAGTCCAGGATGGGAGACCAAACCAGAGCTAACCTGGACACCCAACATCTCATAGAGATTTAGGGATGAAGAGAATTCTGAGTTTACTCCAAGTCTTTTTCCCAGGGCCTTGGGGTACATCTGACCTAGTGGGCTGAGCCCAATAGGACATTGAGAGTGACAGGTACAGTCCTCTCTGACCCTCATTTTCCCATCCATGAAATGGTGCTGCATACATTTTCCTTTACACTATTCTAACCTAAATGGCCTTTTAAAGAGAAGGCCCCTTCATTGTTAACTGGGTTCCCCTTTTTTTTTCTGTTGTGCACCTGGATGAGTCTGAAAACGAATTTATCTGCATAATGATGGAAGAAGAATTTGGAGTTCCTGAGGCACAGTCTGGAGTGGCAGATGGTGAGGAGGAGGGATGGGAAAAGAGGAACGAGACGAGAGCCACCAAGACAGGGACCATGCACATTCCCAAAATGACACTTCGAGGAAAAGGGAGTGCCTAGTGTTCATGTTATTTTCGTGATACGATGCAAACCCTTCGCCACCTCTCTTCCTACAAAAAGATCTCCAGAGAAGTCCACTGTCCTCATGCATATGTCAGATGAGGGGCTTTGGGGGGAAATCTAAGAAGAGGGTGGAGTTTCACATCTGGGTTCAGGACAGAAGGGACCCTAGAGGAGGTAGGTACCCAGAGGCAGGGGAAGACGATGAGAATCTGAGAACTTGAGCCCTTTGGGAAGTTACCAGAGTCTTGGGGAGGGCTGTGGACCTCCTAGATGGGAATGAATGAGTGGGATCAAACCAACCTTGTCCAGATCACAAGGGGCTGGGAGCCTCAGATGTCATTTCGGTTACACAGGGTTCATAAAATCTACTTGATAGCATTAAGAGATATAATGAGTAAGAGTATCCGATGGATACACAGAGACATAATTATTTCAGGTAGATTTTCTTCCTGGTTACACCCTCCAGAAAATGGCTGCCCCACAATGCCAGACACAATGTAATAGAAATTTCCAAGTTGAGGATCAGGCCTCACACAGCATCAAATGCTAAAGCACTGGGTGAATCTAAGCAGGTGTTTCAAACAGCCTGAAAAAGTTTAGACTCATATTACATGTGAGAAGAGGAGATGGGGGGGTGGTCTCTGTTCTTGGAGACTGTATCCTCAGAAATAGGTCACTAAAGATAGGCTCAGCTCCAGCTGAATTATAGTTTGAGTCAGCCAGGCAGGGTAGGGAGCTCTGAAACATCGTGGAAATAAGCCACAAATGTGTCCACTCAGATATCCGGGCCATTTTTTCTCTTAGCTGGCAAAATGTGCAGTGACCCTACACTTGCAACAAAATTAATGGCACCCTCTTTTGGAATTAAAAAAAAAAATCTCTTGCTGTGCTGACCTTTCTTTGGGTTTTTACTTTCTTAAATGATATAATTCACATACCACAGAATGATTCACATACATTCATTGAGATATAATTCACATGCATTTTAAAGTATGCAATTCAGGAGTTCCCATCGTGGCGCAGTGGTTAACGAATCCGACTAGGAACCATGAGGCTGTGGATTCGGTCCCTGCCCTTGCTCTAGGAACCATGAGGTTGTGGGTTCGGTCCCTGCCCTTGCTCAGTGGGTTAACGATCCGGCGTTGCCGTGAGCTGTGGTGTAGGTTGCAGACACGGCTCGGATCCTGCGTTGCTATGGCTCTGGCGTAGGCCGGTGGCTACAGCTCTGATTCGACCCCTAGCCTGGGAACCTCCATATGCCACGGGAGCAGCGCAAAGAAATAGCAAAAAAAAAAGACCAAAAAAAAAAAAAAAGTATGCAATTCAGTAATTTTTAGTATATTCACAAAGTTGTGCAACCATCACCACTAATTCCAGAACGTTTTCATCACCCCAAAAGAAACCCCATGCCCACTGGCAGACACTCCCCTAGCTCTGACAATACTCATTGCCTTTCTGTTCTCCATGGATTGGCCAATTCTGGATATTTTGCCATATATACCTGCAGTCAGAGAGCACTTGGAGTCTACAGTGATATCTGCTGAAATTCAAAACCCCAGTGGTCATTTTTTCAGCTTACCAATAAAAATCATGCGCTTACCAATAAAAAAACAACTTATTACCTAAAATTAAAACTCTTTACTATACCTCCCACTAAGTTATTTGATTTGGATACTTCCCAAAGGCAACCTAGGAAAGGAACCGTACACACACACACACATACACAAAATGGGAAATGTTTGCAGCATATTTTCAGAACTGACTCTGCCGGGACAGGAAGGAGTAGGCAAATTTCTGTTCATAGTTCTTACCAACAGCAAAATAAATTTTCCCCTGACCCAGATGCATAAATGTGAAACAGAGATTGAAAGACCTAGATTTGAAGGGATGCCAAACTATTTACCTGCCTGGGTACCCAAGCAGCTAGGGCCAGCCTTGATCCTGGTAGATTTGCTCAGAAAAGCCCTTTTCTATTGGAGATTTTACTCAAAACTTGGGAATAAGGCTAAAGGGTACCAGCATGTCCTCTGAGGGTCACATAGGAGTGTACTTAGCAGGCCTGGCCAGGATTATCTGATTCGCTAGAGGAATGTCCCTTCGTTTGATTTACTATTTACAATTGATTAGGGACCAGATTCTGCAAGTCACACATTAACTTGTATAAGAGTGATAAGTTGCAAATAATTTTCTTCTGACTCAGGAGAAATGCAAAGGATTTCTGCCCAGCAGAAAAGGTAAAGCCAAAGGTTTTGGTTTATTGTTTGGTGGAACACCAATTAATTTTGTGTTTAACTTAGCAATCTTATTTCAAGATTCTTCCTTTCTACATCTACAGCTATCTCTCAGATACTTCTTTGATCCAACTTTACCTTCTGTTTTTCCCCTCACTAATGGGTTTAAATTAATCTGTCGTGTGTTGACTATACATTTGTATGAGTCATTTTTTTTTTTTCTTTTTAGGGCCGCACCTGCAGCATATGGAATTTCCCAGGCTAGGGGTTGAATTGGAGCTGCAGATGCAGGTCTATGCCACAGCCATAGCAACATAGGACCTGAGCCACATCCGTGACCTACACCACAGCTGCATCCCTACCTTACAGCTTAACCCACTTAAGCCATCCTTAACCCACTGAACGAGGCCGGGGATTGAACCCGCATCCTCATGGATACTAGGTCAGGTTCTTAACCCACTGAGCCACAACGGGAATTCTTGAGTCATGTTTTTAATCTTTTAAACGTTGTACTTTGACAGAATGCTGGGTTTCTAACCACAGCCACTGCAATGCTGCTGGCAGGGTCATCCGGTTCATTGGACACAGTGAGGACAAAAATTTCCAAGACGTACAAAGATACTGGGGACCTGAAAATAAATTCAGAGCCTCCAAAATATGAAAATAAAAATGTAAATTAAAGAATCAATAAATGCTTACTGAAATATCTACAAGAAACAACATTTAAAATATCTATATAAAGTATAGCCTGTTGACTGCAGCTCACCTCAACTCATGATTATACAGAAATTATTTTAAGATGGAATATTCTCCATGGTCACAGCTTCTGATGTTAGGAATCCCTCAAGACAGAAAGGGAAGGCATGTGTTGATTTCACCCACTGTAAAGTAAAGTAAAAATAGCTATGTACTTGGAGACCATCTCTTAAAGGGACAGGCAGTCCCACTCACCCCATTTCTGAGATGAGATTGATATTGGGCTATGGAAACCCGGCTCCACCTGCCAAACCCATCTGGGCTCCCCAGGACCTGGCAGGAGAGGGTAAGAACCATTCCTGCCCCCCTCTGACTTCCTTTATCTCCAGGATACTGTGTCCTTTCTCTGCGGTCACTTGCCATGCGCCAGAGTCTCTGGGGCAGGCTGGGGTCATGATACACATCAGCCGTCCAGCCTGGCAACAAGACCCACTTCGCCTCTGCATGACCCACCAAACTCCATGGGAAATTGTACTAATAGGAGCCTCCTTTTACTACCTAGGGGCAACAGCCA
The DNA here is from genome assembly GCF_054392235.1 of Sus scrofa. Taxonomy (NCBI): domain Eukaryota; kingdom Metazoa; phylum Chordata; class Mammalia; order Artiodactyla; family Suidae; genus Sus; species Sus scrofa. Next base: position 92,340,995 of record NC_139384.1, on the reverse strand, counting down.
TCCAACCTATTTGGCTTCGTGGAATCTTTGCCCCAGGCTGTGATGACCTGGCACTAAGAAATACCAGGAATGTTCTGATTTCGAGCTGTCTTGTGGGTCATCCATTCACTGCTGGTATCCATGGTAACCCCTTAGGGGCAAAGAAGAGATCTCAACAGGGATTTCATATCCTCATGTCCACACATCATCAACTATTTTTAAAAAGATCCTCATTTCAATTTTTGATCATCCAGAAGTATCCATTTTGATCTGCCATGGATAGCAAGTGCGGTTATCAAATAGCATTACCGCCTTTTTCAAGCACAAGAAATTGAACCACACCAAGATCATCTTAGAGCCATGGGGCGGGAGTGAAGGCTCTTGTTCTCACCTCCCTGAAACTGTGGTCAGGCCCACATTGTTTCATTGTTGACAAAGTCAAATTCTATTTTGACCCAAGGTAAGAGGAGAAAGCAAATATGCAAGCTGTGGGTCTCAAGGCTTTTACCACGAGGGACCCCACTCCTCTCTCAGTCAAAACCCTAAGACCTGAATTGCGCTGCTGATCAAGTTCTAATGGAACTTTAGGGCGTGTTATTTATTCGTTTACACCTCAGTTGCCCCAACTGTAAAATGGGAGTGGCCATTAGTGTAAGGATCAGGTCATGATAGAATGAGATAATGTCCCCACAGTGCCCGGCACTTATTTGGTACCCAGTAAATATTTACTTTAAAACTCCCACGATTTTAAAATAAATAACTATTTCACATATCACCAAATAAAGGTCGTCAAGGTGTCTAGGTCTAAGATAATCCTGTAGTTTGATGAATGATGAAAAAATGCTAACCTGGGGGGACTTATTCTGCACTTTATCAGAAGATGTTTTCGGACCCTACCTTAAATGACTTTATTAGTATTGAATTCAATTGCAGTTCACCAGCTGGCATAATATTCCTGCTTGCAGAATATGTTTAAATATAAACATTGATTAGTTTTGATTTTGCAGTCTTATTTTTATTCTGGAATAATACGCAGGCAGAAGCTAGACAGGGGGAGGGTGACTAAAGCAGTGAGAAGGGACAGAAGGCCCAGAAGGGCCAGAAAGCCTGAGCTGGAGGTTATAAACTGCAGAAACTGCTATAGGAGCCCTCATGGGGTTGTTTAAATATTTACCCAATGTTTAAATAGAACACGACTTGGAAAGAATTGGAAAGGATTGAAATCCTTTATTTGGCAAGATCAGATCCATCCTTCTTCTTCCAACCAGGGGTCTCCAAAAACAAAAGTGACATGCTATTAGGAGAAAATGTAAATGCGTCACTTTCGTGCACTGCTGAGTTAAGGCTGCTGGGTTTACTCCCACTAAACTTGTTCTTCTGTCTATTCAGTCTATTTCTTGCCCCGCAGGCAGCTGTCAATCATGGTTGCCCAAACCTGTGGGCACCCTCTCCCTTTTCAGGTGGCTTCCCTTATTGTGAATTCCTCCTGCCCAAGGGAGAATGCAAACAGCCGCCTTTGCCAGCCTTCTTCGCCCCTCAGGTGCAGGCATGTGACTAAGACTTTCCCCATCAAAGGCAGGAAGCACCTTTCATTTAAAAAGAAGCTCTGTGCAGAAAGCGGTGGGCGGCCACAGCCACAGCTCCTGCCAGCCTGTTCTGCCACGAATCTGTGAGCTTTCTAATAACCCCTATGCGAATAAATCCTTTCCTGCTTAATACCCAGCTCCTGGCACAGAATGGGTACTCAGTGAATCCTAATTGAATGAGGTCTGGAGAACCAAAACCTCTGCTGAGCATGGCTTTTTGAGGACATGTCTGCAGCCTTGGGAAGAAGAGCTGGGTCCACTTCGACCTATGTCTTCCCTGATTCACTAGGAAAACAGGGGCCATGTCCTTCAAACCCTTGGTCTGGCAAGAGTTGGCACAGAGTGGACCCCTCCAATGAGTATTGAATCAGGGAGGAGGGAGCAGATGTGTGACACCAGCCCTCACCCCTGACTGGTATTTTTTCATGCCCTCTACCTCTTCCTGTCTCTCCGGGATGGCTTTATGTCCCTGGGGCACATGACCCATTGGAGAAGGTGGGACAAGGGGCTCTTCCAAAACCACCCTGGACTCCAGGCAAGGGGAGGCCCCTGCCTTGATTCCTGTGCCTTGTAAAATCCTCTCTTGGCCCTCCAGCTGCAGCTCCCTGGCGTCAGGAGTCTCTGGGGTCAAGAGGACGTGTCTCCTCCCCTTGTAAAGCATGCCTGGGGGAATTTGACCCCTGGATTTCCTCAGCCAAATGATGGGCCTGTGCAGGCTTCCGGCCAGATCCAACATCTAGAGGGCAGGCCAGGCCCCTTCTACAGAGGGGTCCCAGGGCGACTACTTGCAGGGGGAGTTGTATGGAGTTTTAACGCTTGAGTACAAACAAGACCTGGGGTGGAGGGAGTGGAGCCTGGGTGGGAACAGAAGGAGGGTGGCCTCACACCAAAGTCCAGTTCTCCCCTCCCACCCTATTCTGGTGCAAAACTCCAAAGAGTCCAAAAATTCACCTTCCAGGGAAGGGTTTTTTTGGGTTTTTTTGTTTGTTTGTTTTGTTTTTTTGCTTTTTAGGGCTGCATCCGCAGCAGTTGGAGGTTCCCAGGCTAGGGGTCAAATCAGAGCTACAGCGGCCAGCCTATGCCAGAGCCACAGCAATGCTGGATTCGGGCCACATCTGCAAACTACACCACAGCTCAGGGCAATGCCGGATCATTAACCCACTGATTGAGGCCAGGGACCAAACCTGCAACCTCATGGTTCCTAGTAGGATTCATTTCCCCTGCGCCATGATGGGGAATTCCACAGGGAGTCTTTAGGTATACTATGTCAAGGTCAAAGGATAGAAAGTATTGAATTTTAATAGTTTGTCTGTGTCCTTGTTACCTAATGCTCTATAACAAATTACTCCCAAACTGAGCACCTTAAAATAGCAGGCATTTATTAGCTCACTTATTAGTCTCTAGGGTCAGGAATCCTGGACCTGCCAGGCTGAGATTTCTGCTTCAGTCTCAGGAGGTTATGATTAAGGTGTGTCAGCCCAGGGGCTACGGTCTCATCCGAAGGCCCGACTAGGCTCACTCCGTGGTAGTGGGCTGTGCCCTGTCCCTCTCAAGCCGTGGATCATTTCCTTGCCTCATGGGCCTCCCCTACCTGGCAGGTGATTTCATCAAAGCATGCAAGCCAGAGGCAAGAAAGAGAGTCTGCCAGCAAGTCAACGTTTTGTCACCTATCACAGAAGTGTCACACATCACTTTTGACTATTGGTTGGAAGCAAGTCAGTGGGCCAGTCCATACTCAAGGGGAGAACGCAAAGCACCCCATTGCTGGGCCCAAAATGTCCCACCCCGGGGGCTCCAGCAGATGCTAGATGCTTCACTTAGAGCCCAGCCCTGGGCTGAGTGTACAAGGCTCCCACCACAGAGCCCAGAGCTCCCAGAGACCCACCCTGTACCCCGGACAGATGAGCAAAGCCCCATTCCAAGGGAGCTTCCGTGAAGGGCAGAAATTACCACCTCCAGTTCCAATTACCAGCTGAGCTAATTGCAAAAGTAATTGCAATTGAAGGATCTAATTATCAGGCTGGGCCAGTGAAAGCGCCTCCTCCCCGCCTTTGGGGAGACTCCCTCTGCCTCCTGGGGGCTGCAGACATGGTGGGAATCCCATTCTTGAGGAATCGGGAGGTCTGGCCTGTGTCCCAGAAATCAGATTGCCAGAGATAGGGCACCCCCAGGGAAGGCTCCCCAGCCCTCCGAGTGCCCTCTCCCCTTGGGTTTTGGTCCCAGCCCTAGACTCTTAAGCCACTTGACCTGCTCCTGTGCTACACACACAGGCACCAAATATGAGCAGAGGGCGCTCTGTGCTGGCATCTGCGTCTTGCCCTCCCCCTTACTCTTCCCTCCCCCATGGGTCTCTACACCAGGCACGGTCAGCTCCAGCACTCTGCCTCCCCTGTCTGGCCCGGAGCTTGTCCCCTGCCTGGCTTCTCTCAGAATATCCCTCCTGCTGTGTACATTCCCAGCCTGGCTCCCACAACTCACCTTCAGGACCCATTCTTGGCACTTTCCACCAGCAACACCCAGGGCTGCAGGGCACATCTGACCCAGGAAGGCCAGCCTGGCCTGGCCCTGCATGAGTTCCGTGCAGGGCACAGTGCAGGAGCTCACACATCATTGTGGAGAGGATGAAGATCAACGAACAGAGGCCACAGAGGTAGCCATCCTCCCCTACCTGATAGCTGCTCCAACTGCCTGCTGCCCTCCACTAGGCCACCTCCAACTCCTGCTCACACCCTTAAGGTAGCCATCCTTGGGCCAAGCCCTACATACACCATCAACACCCTTGGGAGGTTGGAGCTGGGCCAAGGCCTGCACAGATCCTGGACTCAGGTCCCAGTTCTCCAGGGGTGATCTGACAGAGGGGTTGGCAGTGGGCTCCAGGGGGGCTCATCCTCCTGGGCCCCGACTCCTTGCCCATGGGGGGTAGCACAGCTGGAGGGCAGGACAGGGTCTCTCAACACATGGGAACCATGGCAGGGGTCCCTCTTGTCTGGGCCTGAGGGAGGCAGGGGTAGGCACTGGGAAAGTTCCCGGTTCTGAAGAGAACTTTCCAACTCAGGAGTGGCCTGGCCACTCTCCTATTTTAATCTGTTAATGGGGCCTCATTGCCCTTACGACAGAATCCACACTGGTTTTTGTTTGTTTGTTTATTTTGTCTTTTTATGGCTGCACCCATGGCACATGGAAGTTCCCAGGCTAGGGGTCAAATTGGAACTGCAGCTGCCTGCCTACACCACAGCCACAGCAATGCCAGATCCTTAAGCCACTGAGAGAGGCCAGGCATCAAACCTGCATCCTTGTGGATTCTAGTCGTGTTCTTAACCTGCTGAGCCACAACAGGAACTCCAGAATCCATACTCCCTGACTGGGCTGACCTGTGGCTCTCTGCCCCATCACTTTATCCTCTGTGTTCCCCCCTCTCCCGCCACCGCTGCCACCATGGCTCCTCTAGGTTTGGTGGAGACCCTGAAAGCTTCCTCAATTTGGGGTGGATCTCTTGAATGAAAAGAATGCAAAATAAATGCAACATGGATTCCAGAGCCCTGGAAAGTGGAGAATCCACCGAAGCTCTGGACCATAAGTCTCACAGCTGACTTGCCTCTCCCTTCTGTACCCATGCGACCCCAGCTCCCCTACAATGCTCACCCCACCTGCTACCTTCCTTGACCAGCCTTTCCCTGGCCCCTCCTTCCACTCCCCATTCCTGACCAGTTTAGGCTCCCAGGATGCTCTGGGAGTGGCTTTGCCATGCCCATATATCGCTGTATCATGGTATCACTCTGAGAGTCCTATCCTCCCACTAGGCTGGGGTACCCTTCCCCCACAAGGGCAAGGGCTGTGCTGTCATCTGCATTTTGGCCTGGGGCATACAGGTGTCTCTGGAGACCTGTTGAATAAATTAATGGAAGAACAGGTTTCCCACAAATAAGTAAATCCATGAACATCTGTTACCTGTTCCAGAAGGCTTAAACATATCCAAAAGCCAGGGTGACCCCTTCAGAAAGTTCTCCTGGAACCCACCCACAGCTGCAACCAGCCTGAAATTCCCAAGCTCCATACTCCCAGACCCTGGAGACCAGGCATGGGAAGGCCACCAGGGGGCAGTGCGGGAACACATATGCTCATCCAGCAGGACCCGTAACTGCCCTTCCCTAAGGCTTCTTCCCTGCAGAAGCATCTCTGCCTGCCCAGCCCCACCACCCTGCGGCTCTGAGTTCCAGCTACTCCTCTGCACTGTTCAATGAGAAAACCAGGACTACAGCGTCAGACAGGTCCAGGATCAAACCCTAGCTCTGCCATTTCCATCCAAGCTGTGTGAATTTATGCAAATTCCTTCCTTTCCCTGAGCCTCGGTCTTCTAAACGGCAAGGTTGTTGCTATGCCCTCAGGAGTCTCCAGAAATGATAAACTGCCAAATGCAGGTTGACGATTGGTTAATTCATCATTAACCAATAGATTCAGTCCGCTGTCTGACTCCCAAATGATGCCACATTAACCCAACTTTAGCTTTAGGGGAAAAAAATGTTGAAAATGCCAATCCCATAATATGGTTATAAAAAGCTCTGATTTAGTCTCTATTAAAGACATCATGAACAGTTTATTGATTTTTTTTAGGGGAAATGAGAAGAAACAGAAGCAAACCCTTCGGGGTGCCAATTGAATTAGCAGTTGGGAGTTGATTACACAGGAGACGCAGCCAAGCACTGACATGGGTGCCTGTCCCTCCACTGTCTCCTGCCCTTGCCCATGGACAGTGAGCTTCCCAGGCTGCAAAAGAGGCTGCATGCCTCTCTGGAGCCCCAGCGGCCTGCACAGGAGCCAGCACACAGTCAGGTGCTCCACCAATGTGTCCTGCATTGCTCCGAGGAAGGCTCTGGGAAATACTTTTTCTCCCGCTCTCCGCTAGAGTTTCTATCTGCATCATCAAGAGTGCTTGGCTGCAAGCCCTAAACCCTGACTTGAGGGAACTGAGTCTATTGGAAAGATGTCAGGTAGCTCACAAAAATGAAGGGAGTGCTGGGGGCGTGGAGCTCAGCCCAAGTCCATGCCAGAGGAGCTCTGGGGTGGGGGCGCAACTGGGGAGAAGGCTTCTACTCTCTGCCAGGCTGCCCCCACCGGGATGAGGGGCCTTTGGCATCTCACCCTGAGGTAAGACCACCCCCTGGCCTAGCCTGGCCTGCATCTTGCTGGGCAGCCCTAGGACAACCCCACACAGAACTCAGGAGAAGCATATCTCCCGGAGAAAGGAGTAGGGAGGCTAAAGAATAGCAAAAGTCCACGGCACAGTCCAACAATGAGTCCAGGCCCCTGGAACTCCCTCTTATGTCCCTGGGTCCAGCCCTGCAGCGTGGAGCATGGCAAGTTGGAGATTTGCAGGCAGGAAGCAAGATTCCTCCTTCAGAGTACCTGAGAGCTGGCAAGACTCATGGAGGATGGAGAGGATGGGAAGAGAGAGAGATGGGTGGGAACTTGGGACAGACAGTCCTGGGAATTCATTGCAGCTTGCCTGCCATTTGCTGTGCAACCTCAGGCAGACCCCTGGCTTCTCTGGGCCTCAGTGATATCATCGGTTCATCATGGAGTTCCCTGGTGGCCTAAAAGTCAAGGATCCAGCATTGTCACTGCTGTAGTGTGGTTCAATACTGGGTTCAGAAAATTCTGCATGCCAAAGGTGTGGCCAAAAAAAAAAAAAAAAATCAGTTCATCTTGTTCTCAGCTGCAGGACACAAGTCCCCAGCCTTCCTGCCTGTGATCTCTCCATCCTCCCCACCCGCTGCCCAACCCCAGGCCAGGCCATAGATTTCAGGCTTGTTGTTATGGCAACACCCTCACTTCCAGGTACCCATTCATGTATTAATTAGAGTAATACAAGCCACTGAAACACAGATCCAAATAAAAAAGGGCTCTACACATCCGAATTTGATTTCTTCTTCACATTCCAGCCCTGAACCTGGATTCCTGGTCAGTAGGAGTTTCCTCTTCATCACTATGGGGGAGCGGGCTCCACTTATAAACAACATCCTCTTGAAAACAAGAGCCTTGTCTCCATCTTTCAAGTTAGTTTTTTGTTTGTTTGTTTTTTGCTTCTTAGGGCCACACCCGCGGCATATGGAGTTTCCCAGGCTAGGGGTCCAATTGGAGCTACAGCTGCCTGCCTATGCCACAGCCACAGCAACACCTTATCTGATCCGTGTCTGTGACCCACACCACAGCTCACGGCAACACCGGATCCTTAACCCACTGAGAGAGGCCAGGGATTGAACCCACAACCTCACGGTTCCTAGTCGGATTCGTTAACTGCTGAGCCACAAGGGAACTCCTCCTTCCATTTTTAGGAGGGAAAGAAAATGAGGAGGGCCACACCTGCTCCTTAAAAGCCTCAGCCCCCAAAGGGAGACTATTGCTTCTGCCTGCATTTCACTGGCCAAAATTCAAAACTCAGCCCATGGTCCCATCTAACTACAGGGGAGGTAAGAACCAGGGTGAGAGTGGATTTTGCCGGAAGTGGGCAGCAGTCAAGTCCAACCTCATTTTTGGGGGGCATCTCTCTGACCTACCCCACATCCCTAGCGGTGCATCTACTGTCATTCACTCATTCAGTAAATATTTACTTAGCACCTACTACGTGCAGACTCTGTGAGGGGAACCAGTGACACACTGATGAATCAGACGTCATCAAAGGCCTCAATGAGCTCAAGATCATTAGAGGCTATAAAAATGTGCAATGACACCCCACTGTGATCTGAGCTGGTAGGGAGTGTGTAGGGAAGGGGGGCTGATAGCATGTTGAAGGAACACAGGAAAAACCCCTCAGGGGAGATGACATTTAAGCTGAGTCCTGCCAGGTGGGTGGCAGTTGTCCCAAAGGAGGATGACAGGGACAGTCCAGAGCATGGTTCAGCCTGCTGTGTGGGGTGGGGCTGGTCAAGAGGAACAGACCTGAATTCTAACTTTCCTTTCTGGGTGAGCTCCTGGGAGATGATTCTGCTTTTGGGTAATGGATGGAAGGAAATCAGTGTGGAGTAGGAGATTCAGGTCGGATGCCAGGTCCTAAGGGGTATATTGATTCCCCGTGGCTGCTGTAACAAATTCCCACGAGCTTAATGGCTTAAAACAATACAAGTGTATTAACTGACCATTCTGGAGGGTCGGAAGTCCAAAATGGGTCTCAAGGAGGCTCCAGGGCAGAATCTGTTTCCCCACCTTTACAGCTTCTAGAGGCAGCCTGCATCCCTTGGCTCATGACCCTCAGCCTCCAGCTGCATCCCTCCCGTCTCTGCTTCTGCCCTCAGATCCCCTCCTTGGCCTCTCCTGCTCCCTTCCTTCCTTATTAGCACCCTTACCTGACTAGGTGATTATAGAAAGCCCACCCAGGTATTCCAAGAGATCTTCTCATGTCGAGATCCTTCACTTAATCACATCCAGGAAGTCCCTTGTGCTATAGAAGATCACACGTTCCAAGGATTAGGATGTGGACATCTCTGGGGGGCATTATGGTCACCAAGAGGATGCTCAGACAAGAAAAGGAACATCTGTGCAGGGGGCCAAAGCGCAGTGACAAGGAAGCCAGGGGTGTGCAGGAGTCAGAAGGAAAGGTTTCAGAAGCTGGTCTGCAGGATCAGGACCCCCAGCCCGCCACAGACATGTATTCATGCCCTGCCTACATCCACGCTCCCTCATCTGGTAACCGAACCTCAGCTTTCCTTATGAAAATACTTTTGCACATTCTTAACCCAGAGGTTGGCACATGAGCCAGCTGATGCCAACCAGAGCCTTCCATGCCTGGTTCGGGGTGGGAGTGACCCAAGCCAGGACCTGAGACCTTACTTGTAAGTTATTCCGGAGTGACTGGGGAATAATCGGCTGCTGCTTGTCATCTTTGGCCAACTCCTCTGAGACAATACACATAGAGAAAGAAGGCTTGAGTCATAAAGGAGACCGTAACATTGTCTGAGAATCTGCATCTAGCTCTGCCTGAAGCCAACACTGAACTTCTCAATTACGTGAACAATAACAACAGCAAAATCCCATTTGGCTTTAATCTCATTTCTTGCGGTGGCAACCAAGTGGATATTGACAAATGCAGCCTCCAGCACTGGTCTCTCTGGGGGCTGTAGGCAAAGTCTCTCTCCTTTTCCTCAATCTTCCCCATCTTTCAAAACCGTTTCATGCAACTTTCCAGGGAAGCTGCCCTTGATGCTCCACACTGTCAGCTCACTTGGTCCTGCTTAGAACACTTCCCATAGGATCCTGATCTCTGCAGTGGGCCACCTCACCCAAGTGCCTTCCCAGAGCCCCCTTGGCCTTCTCTGTCCTTTCACCCTTAGGTAAGGAGCTGCCCACCTGCTCTCTGGCTACTCTTACCTCCTAGAATATGACCTTCCATGAATCTGTGAGAACCAGATGCTAAGCTGCAGGAGAGTCAACAGCTGCCATCCTTGAGAAGGGGAAAGGGAAGCATTGTTGATGCTTTGCCAAGATTGCTGTGCCTTGTCCTTGTTAAGCCAACTCAAAGCTTCTCCCTCTGGGGTCTTCTCTGCAAGGCCGAGGTCAGCCAACAGAGGATCATCTGGCATCTTTTAAACAGAGAATCAAGAAGGGTCCTTGATGTTCCTGATGTCTCAGCCCCTCCACGTCTCTGCCTGACAGTCATGAATATCTACTTGAATGCCTCCAACAACAGGGAGATTACTACTTCTCTGGCAAATCATCCTCTTGCTGTACAGTGGGTCCAAGTCTGCTCCATAAACTTACTTTTCTTCCAGCCCTCAGGGAAAGCCTGACTGGCCACCTCTCCCTGCTGCCCCTCCACTTCCCAGTGCTGGCCCCAGCCCCAGCCCTCACTGGCTGTGCACTGGGACAGTCTCTTGAGTTTTCCACCACTACTGCCTCCCACCATATTTCCATGGTCCCCTCCCTCCTACTCTAAATATCTCCAGCTCTTCCCTGATGAGTCCCTGAATGTCACCTGGCTCTGACAGCAGGAAATGAGGGCCCAGCACCCCCAGGGTTCCCAATCTCACCCAGCTAAGTCATAACCTTAGCCAGGCCAAGAAGGAGAGTCCCCACCCACAGACCTCTTTCTTTCCTTGAATCTTTTTTTTTTTTTTTTTTTTTGGTCTTTATAGGGCCACACCCAAGGCATATGGAGGTTCCCAGGCTAGGGGTCGAATCAGAGCTACAGCTGCCAGCCTACACCACAGCCATAGTGACATGGGATCCGAGCCACATCTGTGACCTACACCTCAGCTCACAGCAATGCCAGATCCTTAACCCACTGAGTAAGGCCAGGGATCAAGCCAGCATTCTCATGGCTACTAGTCAGATTCGTTACCACTGAGCCACGATGGGAACTCCTCCTTGAATCTTAAGAGATCCTCATCCAGGAGTCAAATAGTCACTCACCTGGGGGCTCCATGCTGAGGGAGTCCAGGACAGTGCATTTCCTGGCAAGAGATCTATGATTATGTCCAGATCAGGAAACTGAGCATGGGAGAGGGGACCTCATATTGGAATTAGCCCTGATCCTTGTATCCAACTCCAAACGCTATAGCTCTTTGGGGATTCCAAAGAACCTATCCTCCCTCTGCTACATCTGGTTCCAGGCAGGCTCTCAGTAAATGTCTCAGGAAGAAAGGGGAGTGGGAGGAAGAAGGAGAAAGCATTTCTGAGCACTTATGTGCTAGGGGCTTTTACTGACACTTTATTTCATTTGAAACAAAGTGGTGATTGCTCCTGCCTTCGGAGAGGAAATGTGACCAGACCAAGGTCACCCCAGTTGGTGGATGTCAGAGCCAGAGTTTAAATGCAGCCTGTTCAATGCTGAGCCACCCCATGCTACGCCTCTCTCCACCCTTCCTTCCTTGGCGGGAGCATAGGCTACAGATGCTCCAGCAATGTCAGAGGCTGCTGCTGAAAGAACGTGCATGGCTGCTGCAGCTCTTCCCACGGAAGGAAGAGGATGTAGCTAAGAGGAAGATGCAATGAAAATTTGGGATGGAGGTGGGGGGTACAGCAATTTCTCCAGATCAGAACATCAGATTTCGTGAGCTCAGCGGCTTCTCGGGAGGAAGCTATTCTGCCCCAAACCAGCCTACTTCCAGAAGCCACCCCAACTCTGGTGGATGGAGCCACACTCTCCTCCCAAGCCAGTCATAGCCCCAGTAACTGTCCCTGGGTGAGCTTGGTATTTAGCAAGGACCAAGGGGCCTGTGGTTTCAGTTATTCTGTGAATGTTTGTCATTATTATAGATCCCCTTATCGAATTCCCACCATTGGATGCTGTAGGGTCCAGCTGTGCAACTCTGGGCAAATCAGTTCTTCTCTCTCAATCTGTTTCTCATCTATAAAATATGCATGATTCTAGTGCCTGCCTTCAAAGATTGTTGGAAGAAATAAATAGAATGAGTAAGCCCTCAAATGATGTGAGTTACTACTGTTATACTCCTTCTATCCTGATGACAATGTGGCTGAGAAGGTCCTGTTATTCCCATTTCACAGAAGAAAAAGCTGAGGCTCGGCAAGGTTCAGGACCTCTGCTCAAGGTCCAATAGGGAGATCTGGGCATGATACCGGAAGCTCCCTTTTTACCACTTCATCTCCACTCCTAGTGGTACATGGGGGACCAGGGGCTCTCAGGAGCATCAGGCCTGATCCCCCAGGCCAGTGGGAGAAGACAGACACATAAATAGACAGTTACAACTCCAGGGAGTAAGAGCTGTGAAGGCAGGCCTAGATGGGAGGTGGGGGGACAGAGAAGAGGCCCTACCCAGCTGGGGAGTCACCGAGGTATTGCATGAGAGGTGAGCTCTCCGCCAGGTCCGACAGGTGAGGGCTGTACATGGGAAGCGACTGCCACAGTGGTAAAGACATAGGCTCGCAGCCTAGCTCTGCCCCTCAGCTCTGTGATCTCAGAGGAGTGAGTTTGCCTCTCTGAGCCTCAATTTCCTCATCTATGTAGCTTAGTGACTGTGAGAGCGTGTCACTGAAAACACCTGATGCCCAGTAGATATTTACGGCTTACAAAGTTCTTTCTCCTCTCCGTCTCCAAATGCTTACTGAGCGGCTCATGCCTTCCTGAGCCTGGACGCAGGATCATCATTTTTTCCTGCTACGGGCAGAGTTCAAGGAGCTTCTGCGACTCGCCTAAGGTCACATCAGTTCAGAGTCCACCCTGCGTTCAAGCACCACAGAACGCTTGTGAAGAGCTCCTCACTTCAACGAATCCTTCAAACACCTCTGGGAGGATGAAGGGATTGGCTTTCATTTCACAGATAAGGAAATGAAGATGCAGAACGGAGGTTTTGCATGAGATTGTCAAGGACCCCGCCCCCTTGACAAGGCTAAGAACCCCGTGCCCATCCCCATCAGAGCACCTCTGCCACCTAGCCCCACAGAGAGCCCTGGACAGACCCCGAGGTCAACACAGGCAAGCTGGTCCCCCAAAAGGGGGCTTTATAAGTTGACTAGTTGTTACCGAGGTTCCACCTTTTGGAGGAAATAAGCTTACCAGGGATGGTTGAATTAGCTGCTAAAAGGCACAGATTATTTCTTCATTTGTAAAATAGTAGTGAAAATAATCCTTACTGCTGCTCCCTGCTGCCTTGACTAGCAGAGCCCTGACCTGATTTCCCTCTGGGACCCATCTCACGCCTCTCGTGGCCCATGAGACTTGCATGTCCCCATCCCCAGCTGCAGGCACAGGACCTAGCAGGGTTGGCCAGCATGTCACAGTTCTCCAGCTGCCAGCTTTGGATCCAAGACCCAAGATTCTTGGTGACTCTTCATGGGAAAGGAAAACTCTTTCCAGTGGTTCTATTGTGAGAAGAGGATGGAAACAAAATGCTGGTCTCCCCAAGAATGAGGGCAACACAGGGGAACGGAGCCAAGAAACAGACCCTGCATCCTGGGCCATTGTCTGATTGGGTGCAGCCTTGTCTTCAGCTAAAACAATCCTCTAAAATATTTCATTACAGACACCAAATTAATCTCCCCTTTTCCTTAAGCCACATTGACTCAAATTTCAGATACTAGCAACAGCAGAAACTTGACAAATCCAGTAACCCAAAGTGGAGCTAAAATATCACATTTGCCATGACGAAAATACAAGAAAGCACTAACATCTTAATGGTAGTAATTAAACAAACAGGAAAACAATCAAATTAAATACGAGAGTTTTATTTATCTAGAAGGCAGTACTTAAGGAGAAAATCATTTATTTAGGGAAGCATAAGGGGAAAAATGGAGATGTCTGTACTTCTGAAGAAGGCAGGAGGGTACTCAGAAGGCAAAACCATCATGGTTTGAGAGCTAACCATGTGTTAGGTGCTTCTCCAGCTGTGATTGCTTTCTGTCCTCAAACACGCAGCACTGTTGGTGGTTTTCTACCCTCTTTCACAAACGAAGGAATTGATGTTCATAGAAAACAGACTTGTGGTTGCCAAGGGGAAGGGGAGAAGGAGTGAGATGGATGGGGAGTTTGCGGTTGGTAGGTGCAAACTATTACATTTAGAACAGATAAGCAATGAGGGCTTACTGTACAGCACAGGGAACTGTATTCAGGCTCTTGGGATACAACATAATGGAAGATAATATAAGAAAAAGAATGTGTGTATATATATATATATATATATATATATATATATATATATATATATGTATGTATGTATGACTGGGTCACTTTGCTGTACAGCAGAAATTGGCACAACAGGGTAAATCAACTGTAATTACTTAAAAATTGCGTAAAAAGAAATCGATGTTCAGAGGGAATGGACACATAGACAAGCACACGTATAATTCGTACCCAGTTCCACTCTAGTCCAGTCCAAGGCTATTTCCTCATTAAACAGAGCCTTCAACAATAACTTACTAAGAAGCTAAGGCATATGAGAACTGAGGATGCCTCTGTGATCCCAGTCTCTGTTGGGCAACATAGGAACATCCTAGAAAGTCTCCCAAGTCCATGATAAAAATCAGGGCCAGCACCAATGGTGACAGGGCTCCAGAGGCCACCACTATCCCCAATCCCTTCCAGGATTTCCAAAGGACAAGGTGAAGGTTCAAGGGTGTCTGAGTGTAGAGCCTATGCATGTCCCATACGACCTCTGGACCCATGCAGCTCCTGTCTTTGGAGCTGGCAAATTCTCTCTGCTCTTGAGAAAAGCACTAACAGTCTGGCCTGAAAACCCTTTGACATTTCCCTCCATAAACAAGAAGAAAGCCCTTGAAGATCATTATACAACCTCTACCCACTGGTGTAAATGAAAGGCAAATCTTTTGTAAATTGTTTTCAAATTTCCATCCAGAAACTCTGCACCTGTGGGAGACACAAAGAACTCAAAGCCACGCTTAGCCAGGACAGGGTACGGGGCTACCATCGAATGGACATTTACGGTTGCAGCCAGTGCTGGGCTTCGAGCTTTCCTGAATGCCCCAGCCCTCTGTAAGGGAGGACACACTGGTCTCTGTTGCCCAGATGAGAACACGACAGTCCAAAGCAGGGGGGAAGCACAGAGTGACCCAGGGCAGAGCAGCTCCCTCTGTCTCCAGAGGCTCTCCTACTCTCATTTTACCACCCTTGCCAGTACACGAGAAACAGTAGCCAGGCAGGAGAAGAACTGAGATCTTTGTAGCTCTTTGTTGCTGCAAAAAGAAAGGAAAAGCACTAACAGTCCCCCTCCCTGGCATCTGCAGAGTAGGGTTGCAGGAACTCTAAGGAACAAAGTCACTCACATTCTGCCCTGACATCCTCAGAATATATCGCGGCGCTCTGGGAACACGTCTCCTTAGCCCCATAAATAATTGAAAATCCAATGCGTCCCATGGCATTTCTGCTGAAATCATCACTCACCCACACTCCCCGTGCTTCCTGCAGAGCCAAAGAAATTCTTTCTGATTTTTTTTTTTTAATGCAGCCTTTGGCTGAAAGGGGTTTTGGAATTCAGCCTCCACGGAGTGCCTATTCAGTACCATGCCCAGTCTTAAGCATTGGAGGCACAGAGATGACCTGGACTTGGCCCTGCCCTCAGGGAGCTTAGGTCCTGCAGAGAGGAGAGAGATTCAACAGACTATTAGGACTGTCACTGTAAATTATTTATCAAAATTCAGAGGAGGGGCCATCAAGAAAGGAGGAAAGCATGATAGGTAAGTGCAGACTGGACTGGCAGGGCTGTGCCTTGCAGGGGCAGGAGGGGGAGTCAAGGGGAGCACCACACTGGGAGAAAGGTGTTCTTGGAAAGGGGCAGGAGGCAAGTGGGGAGCCAGCCTAACAGCAGAAAGCTCTGCTATGAGCCATATGATTCTTTCTTAACCCTCAGATCTTGCTCAAGCTATTAAACTCATAAAATCACAAGTGTGATGGGGTTTTTTGGTGGAGATGGAGGGTATGCAAGGTGTGCACACCAATAGCTGATCTGAGGGGACAAGCACAGAGGCAGGAATTGAGGGCCATGTGGGCGGAAAGCCAGGGGCATGCAGAAATCAGGGAAGGTGTGAACTGACACAGGCTCTGCAACTGGCCAGTCAGTACATACTAGCTCCCATAGTCATTGGCTTAATAATGGACACATGATCCTAATCAGCCAATGAAAATCAGCCCTGTGACTTTTGCTGGAATGTCTAGAAAAGAGAATTTTGTCTCCCTCGCTCGCCCCCTCCCCCAGAGCTGCTGCTGATCACTGTAAGGGGAGCGCCTGCCTACGAAATGAAGCCGACATAGGGGAAAACATAGTTTTACATGCATGATTTAAGCTTCTCAGCATGACTGAAGCTCCCTGCACCATGAGATATTCAACTACACAAGCCAATCATTTTTCCTTTTTTGTCTAAGGGTATTTGAGATGGTTTATCACACTGGTGACCTCTAGGGTGGTGACAGTGGGTGCAAAGACCTATAGGTGGAAGATGGTCGGTGTGTCCAGATGCTCCCACTCAGCAGGTTATAGAAGGAAATGCAGTTTTGTGTAGGCGGATGGTGGCTAGGTCATAGAGAGCCATGATGTGAAGCCAAGCATGGGCTGTGGGAAGCAGGAAAGGACTTTAAGCAAGGCAGCGGTACAATCAGATATATATATATATATATTTATGGACTCACTCTGTTTATTCAAATGTGTTTAAAACCTAGAAAGAATTCCCCAAGTAGAATGTGAGCCAGACATTTTTCTTCTCCAGTTTTTCAGCATGAAGGTGCTATCCAAAGTACTAAGATTCCCAAGCGGACTCTTCCAGGAAAGGGAGCTTGCTGAGGCTTGTGGGAGGAAATTGGCATGCTGGCTCGTACATTTGAAATGCCAGCTAGTTCCCGTCCCTTGTTTCTGCACAAACTAAATCAGTCCTGAGCTGTTTGTCTCCCTGCTCCCATAGACAGGGAAGAAAGTCTATTTGTGCATGGCTGCTCCCTGAAATCAACCCCAGGACACACACCAATCTTTTGTCCTTGCCTCTGCCTGGGCTGATGGAACAAATACAACTTATAGACAAGAAGATGGGGTAATGAGTTCTTTATACTGGATGTTTGCAAACAGCCAGAATGATTCATACTTGTCTAGGGTTGGTGGTAGATGGTATTATTGGCCCCAATTCTTCAGTTTTTCCTACATCCAAGCCCTTTGTCATGTGATGAGTCTCTCTCATTTAAAGAATAGGGCGTAGGGAGTTCCCATAATGGCTCAGTGGTAATGAGGACTCAGGTTTGCTCCCCGGCCTCGCTCAGTGGGTTAAGGATCCAGCATTGCCATGAGCTGTGGTGTGGGTTGCAGATGCATCTAATACCTGGCATTGCCACAGCTGTGGTGTAGGCTGGCAGCTGCAGCTCCAAATCTACGCCTAGCCTGGGAACCTCTTTACGACGAGGGCACAGCCCTAAAAAGACAAAAAAAAAAAAAAAGAACATAGTGTATTTCCCCTTTCTTTGACTTTGGGCTTGGCCATATGATTTGCTTTGGCCAAAACAAGTGGATAAAAGTGACCAGGAGCCTGTTCCAGACCTAGACACTAACAGACCTAGGCATTTCCACTTAGCTTCTTGCAGTTCTGACATCACCAGGAAGAGTGTGAACCAATCAGGCCACTGTTGGAGGATAATTCTCCATTCTCCACACATCTTGTGAGCAGAGCCACAACAGGCTACAAATTTTCAGGTTCCACTGCAAAATGAAAAGGCAGGGTCTCTTATTCAAAAAGTATCAATAATCATTCAAGATCAATGATTGCTATATTCATGGCCCTGTGCATCTGCACAGTTCACACACCCAGAAAGTCAACCTGGCAGAGGCAGCGATAGCTTTTGTTTCAAACCAGGGGCAAGCAAACTACGGACTTCAGGTCAAATCTAGTCTGTCACTTTTTTTATTTGGCCCTAGAGCTAAGAATGCTTTTACATTTTTAAATGGTTGGGGGAAAAATCAAAAGAAAAACACTATTTTGTAACATACAAAAATTATGTGAAATTCAAATGTCAGTGTTCATAAATAAAGCTTTATTAATACACACATCTGAAAGGCACATTTCTTTTACATTGTATTCAGGGCTGCTTTCACACCACTACAGCAGAAACAAAGTTTGTCAATGCAACAAAGACTGTGTGGTCCATAGAGTCTCAATTGTTACTTGTTACAGAAAAAGTTTGCCAGCCCTCTTCCCTACTAGAAAGAAGAGTCACCTAATCAATTCCTGCCTGGATGGGCTGAGCACCAGCTAAACCACAGAGCTCTGAGAATGAGGGCTGTGGTTGTACACCCCTGAGATGTTGCATCTCTTGTGTAATGAGGCAGTCACTAACCCATCAGGCTTCAATCTAAGTTAAGGTTTCTCAAAGACTGTCATGTGGGATGACTTCACAAGTAGGTGGAGGAGTCCTCCATGGCATTGAATTGCATCATAAGAAAGCACTACTGTTTTCCATTCTCTTTAAGTCTTTATTTCATCAAGTAGAAAGCCTCTGTTTGTTTCTGGTAAGTCTTCAACGCTTTCCTCACTCCCAGCCATTCTTCAAACAGAAACAGAGCAGACCTTGAGCTCAGTACCTCTATCAGGTAAGGCATCTCTAGAATAGATACGAGTGTTGTTTTCATTGTATTTCTTTTTATGATTTGCCTTCTATTTCTGGCAAGCAATACTAATTTTCTATTTATGCCAGTGTGTTTGTTTCCTTTTAAAATGCAGTTGTTGATATAAAACTGGTGAGTTTATTTGAACAATAATTAGAAAGGGGGTATTATTTAAATCAAAATATTGAGCAAATCATTGTGAAGGTACAAGTAAATATGAGAAAAACATTACAAAGGTGGGGGACAAATGGTTGAGGTTTGGAAAGCATGGATAGAGATGACTTCTGAGAGGAGTCCCCATTGTGACACAGCTGAAACGGATCCAGCTAGTATCCATGAGGATATGGGTTCGATCCTTGGCCTCACTCAGTGGTTAAGGATCTGGCATTGCCATGAGCTGTGGTGTAGGTTGCAGAGGAGGTTCAGATCCCACTTTGTTGTGGCTGCAGCATAGGCAGGCAGCTGCAGCTCTGATTCAACTCCTAGCCTGGGAACTTCCATATGCTGTGAGTGCAGCCCTAAAAGAGAAAAAAAAAAAAGGGGGGGGAACTTCTGAGAGCCTCTCTTCTCTGGTTGCAGAACATGATGCTAAGCAGGTTAAATCTGGGATGAGTGAGAAAAAAGAATGAATATATGTAGGTGTGACTGGGTCACCTTGCTGTACAGTAGAAAATTGACAGAACACTGTAAACCAGCTATGATGGAAAAAAATCAAAATCATTTTTAAAAAAAAATCTGGGATGACCCTCCCTGGTTCAGGCTCTCTCTCTGATGCTCGTTAGCTGCGCAACCAGAATTGCCTCACCTCTCAGAGCCGTTATCCCATTGCCACAAAATAGAGATGATGTACTTGTCTCTAAACTGCAGTGAACACTGCTAGCTGCCTACCAGCGTGCCTCTTCCTCTGGCTCCTGTAAACAGAACCTCAATTTTGTTCAGGTATTTACTATCCCCCAGGTAAACACGAGCTTCAGGAAAGCTGATCCCAGCTCCAGATGTAGCCTAATTACCCTTGTCAATGATTTGTCCAGAGGTAGATTATAATCCAACGCTGGCACTGAAGCACAAGAGACTTGTGTGAACATTTCGTAGCTCCCAGGAGAGAGTCACTGGAAATAATGTTCTCTTATCTTTGCCTGGATATTATTGGTTCTGGATGTGATTCCTGGAACCAGTGTAGCTAGCTGCTTCTGATGAAACCAACAGCAGAACAGATGGGTGGACAGACCCCAGGCTTGGCAATATTGCTGAACTGCCCAGTCCACCGACCCCGAAGCTAACCTTCCCCTTGGAAGTAAAATATGTGGCCTCACAGAGCTGGGGTTTCTCACACAACCACACATTGGCATTTTATATTCCAGGTTCAAATCACTATGTTAGTACATCTGCCAAATGGTCCATTTATACCATTCTGGTCTGTGATTATACAGACAATCTTTGCACATAGGCATCTGTAACAGAGTCTCCCATTTGCCAGCCAGTGTTCCTTCCTCTTCTGCCTTACAAACAGAACCCAGATTTATTCAGGGTAACAATGTGTCCAGTTAAAAGGCTATGTTTCCCACTCTTCTTGTGCAGGTAAGTGCAACCACATAACTAAGTTCTGTCCAAGGATGTGCAAACTAAAGTGAATTGCAGGCATTCCAGGAAGACTGCCTCAAAGAAGCTGATACAGCCAAAGCACACTCCTTTCTGCCCTTCCTCTCTTCCTCTTCCTCCTGCCTCCAGTGGAGCTGTGAGAGTGGGAGGTCCGGGAGTCTTCTTGGATCACGTGGTATCCTTGAGGATGGAAGTCTTGTGCAGCAGAGCACAAAGATGGAAGGAACCTGGGTCCCTGATGAATTTCTGAAGCTTCTATATCAGCCCTGCACTCTACCTTCCTGCCTATTTGATACAGTAAAATAAACCCCATGTGTTTAAGCTCCGGTGACTTTGGGATTTCTGTTACATACAGTAGCACCTAATCCTCCCTGATATGTTTCTAATTGGAAATTCCTTGTTCTTTATCAAGAGGCTCATGTCTGCAAATATATAACAGTGTGGCTGGAATAATTTTCAGATACACAAAGAGCTAAGATTTAATACGATTTTTATTGACACTCAGATTCTTCAAAAAAAAAAAAAAAAAACCTTAAGAGCTGTTGGGAGAGTGAAAATGGATGATTTATGTCATGCCCTTAACTCAGAATCTCATGCACACAAAGCACCCAAGCAGTGATGCCTTCTAGGTAATTATTATTGTCCGCTGGTCCAATGCCTTGATTTGACACATGAGTAAATTGAGATCCAAAGAGGGAGAAGTGCCTTGTCCAAATCTTGTAGCCACTCAGCAGTGCAGGCAGGACTAGAATTCATACTTCTTTGCTCTTGCTTCAGAGGTCCTTCCCCTCTCCTGTGCCCTTTTGCAAGGTAATGCATTCTACCACCAGGGAAGTGTGTGGGGTGGGCGTGAGGAGGGGGGCTGGATACCCACATCCTTCCAGAGACCCTTCTTGTAGTGATCTTAGTCCACTGAAGCTGCTATAACAAAATAACACAGACTGAGCAGCTTATTGATTGCTCACAGTTCTTGAGGCTGAAAGTCTGAGATCAAGGTGCCAACATGGTCAAGCAAGGGCCCTCTTCCAGGTCACAGGCTTCTCATAGTGTCCTCACATGGCAGAAGGGGCTCGGAAGCTCTCTGGAACCTCTCTTACTAGTGCACTCATCCCGATCCTGAAAGCATCACCCTCGTGATCTAATCACTTCCCAAAGGCTCCCAATCTCCCACTGCTATCACCTTGGGGATTAGGATTTAGACATTTGCATTTGAGGGAGATACAAACATGCCAACCATAGTATCCCTCTCCTAGGCAGCCAGCCCGGGGAACACCTCAGTTTTCTTCCAAGTCCAGGATTCCATAACTTGTTCAGGACCAGGATGAAAAGGAAGAAGTGAAAATCCTTCGCTCTCCCATCTGTGTGCTTCCCTGTTTCTATGATGCCTGTCAGTGGGTATAATAAATGTGTGATGGAATGAAAACAAAATTGGAGAAAGTAAAGAGTCTAAACCTCAAGTTTTACCAACACCAGCTGCCCATGGAGGTGGCAGCCATCTCCTGCCTCCGCTCTCAGACCCCTCTTGAAGCCCAAGATCATCAAAAAGAGGACCAAGAAGTTCATCCGGCCCCAGTCAGACCAATATGTCAAAATTAAGTAGAAATGGGGGAAACCCAGAGGCACTGACATAGTTCAAGGGCCAGATCTTGATGCCCAATATTGGTTATGGGAGCAACAAGAAAACAAAACATGCTGCCCAGTGGCTGCCGGAAGTTTCTGGTACACAATGTAAAGGAGTTTGAAGTGCTGCTGATGTGCAAAAAACCTTACTGTGCTGAGATTGCTCACAACTTCTCTTCCAAGAACCGCAAAGCCATTGTGGAGAGAATGGCCCAGCTGGCCATCAGGTCACCAATCCAAATGCCAGACTTCACAGCAAAGAAAATGAATAGACAAGAGTTCTGCTGTGGCTCAGAAGGTTAAGAACCCAGCTAGTATCCATGGGGATGCTGGTTCGATCCCTGGTCTCAGTGAGTTAAGGATCTGGCATTGCCACAAGCTGTAGCAGATGTGGCTTGGATCCCGAGCTGAAGTGAATAGTGGGCTCGTGTGCACATTGTATCTGTGTTACCAAAACCATGAAACTTGAAAAAACTGTTTTACCAATACCTGGAACACAAGCAGGGTGGGTTTCTAACCTACTTCCTCCTATCTTTGGGGTTTTTGCTTGCCTTCCTTTCATTCGCTCTGTCTCCTGCTGGGAAGGTGGGCGCCATAGGACTTGGGGGTAGATAACACCCCCGTGGAAGAGGGGCTGGAGGTGTCTGATCTCACTCTAAGGCCTAAAGAGAAGACTCAAAGGCTCCAGAAACTGTTTGGATGCTGCCTCCCTGCTGAAGGAGTAGCTGTTATTGGCAGGACTTTATCAACATTTTCTTGGTGCTGTTATTAAGGCAGCCAGCTTGCCCCAAGCTGACGAAATTTAAAAGCAGCATAAAATGTTTTTTTTGAAAAAAAAAAAAAAAAACCTTAAAGCTGAGAGAGTAATGAATGTTTAAAAGCTTGGTTCATTTGAAACTTCTCTCTGGAGGAGATTAACCCATTCACTGATTAGGGGTTCCAAAAAAATGATTATTAGTGAATTCCCAAAACCATGTTAGACATTAAAATATCTCCAACCATTTAATTCTTAGAAGAACCCTATGAGGCAGGAATTACCAATCCAGGGGTAGCTGAGGGAGCTAGACTCACACCTGGGCCCATGAGATGGCACCACACACTCTGGTCTCCACTCTGGGCCCTCCTGTGTTCTGGTCTCCACCATGGGTCTGGCCTGGGATTCAGCCAGGACAGATGGCCAATGCAGCCTGCCCAAAGGCAATCTCTCATACTTGCCTGCCAGTTCTCAACTCTTCCAGCTTGGCCAAGAAGGTCAGAAAGCTTTTGGGGTGGAGCGTGGGGGAGGGGAGGGGAGAAAAGGGGATGCCATGGGGCATCTGCTTGGGCTACTTCCTCCATTCTGGTTCTCATTGCCTCAGAGGAGAAGGCTGCCACACTCCAAGAGAGTGGAGGGAAAGCTAGTCTTGGTGGCCCCCAGGGCAGAACTAAAGACCCCAGAGAGGACGCCCACAGAGAGGCAAATTTGAATTCCATAGATAAGCTTCTAACAGAGCTGTCCAACTAGACCGTAATGAATGTCCTGCCACTAGAGGTATGCAAGCAGAGGCCATGCCGCCACCTTCCAGGAATTCACTAGGAGCCTTGGGTGATCTGAGCACTCACTCAAAACAACCTTTTTTCCAGGAGAACATATCACAACCGACCTTGTGTTAGTATGTGCTGAGCACTTGCCCTGCCTGGCTCCACTCTGGGTGCCCATTCACTCCTAACAACTCTGCAGGGAGGGGTCATTGGATCCATGTGCAGAAGCTCAGAGAGGGCAAATATCTTGTCTAAGGTCACACCGCTTGACCCACGTCCTACTGTCTCCTGCATCTCTGCGTTAGTCACTCTGCATCCTACTTGATGTCAGCCCCATTGGCAGAAGGCAACATTTCCATAGGGGAGAACTTGTCTTCCTAACATTGAAAGTCACTACTATTTATTGTAAGTTTGCTACGTGCCAGACACTCTCCCATGTAGATGTTACGTAACTTAATTCATCCATTAAAATCATCTTTCTCCTTTGATATGTGAAGGAACTGACTTCCAAAGTTGAAGTCACTTGCCCAAGGCCACAGCTAACTAGTCAGTGGCAGAGCAAGCCTGACTGTGAGCTCGGGCTCTGCTTCATTTTGATGCTTAACTGTTCAGGCAGGGGGCAAATCCAGCTGTGAGAAATGGAGAATAAGAAGAGAACAATGAGAAAGAGGGGGAAATCGGGATGGTCTGGGGCAGCCATATGAACAAGCAGGGCTTATAGGGCTGTTGGGAGCCTGAGGAGGACCCTTCCAAACAAAGCTTGGCTGCAGAACAAGGGAGGCTGCCCAGGCTCCACTGGTTTGTATGGCTAGCTGTGTAGCCCTAGTCAAGTCACTGCTCCTCTCTGAGCTTGGAATAGTCCATGGTTTAAAGCAGAGCTCCAAGCCCAATGGGAAGAGGACAATTTGGGAAACTGAGGTAATTAGGCAGAGTTAGAAAAAGGTAAGAATCCATAAACCCAGACCCTCCCAGTCCCACTCACCAGTTGGCCATCTGGGAGTGCTAACTCACCTCCCTGTTCAGGAGGTACTTGGAAGTGGAGATCCCACCATCTGCAAAGCATTGAGTCCCAGCTATTCAGGGAAGGAGCTGCAGTAGCTCTTAGAATCTGTCTTAGGCTTCTGTACTCTCAGATCTTGGATATTCATGTACTTTGCCTTCTTCCAACCAGAACCTACCAGGGGCTCTCTTTCCCAAACCAACCAGCTTCTAGGGAGTTGACACTCTGGGTCTCTTTCATCCATTTTTTTATCCATTCAACAAACATTTGTTGGGCACCAGCAATGTACCCATCCCAGAGTTAGGCATGTTCAGGTTCATACTCTTGTTACTCAGGGGTAAGGTTAATTATTCCCCTTGGGCCAGAAAAGAGAGAGCAATTCAGCTATGGTCATATGACTAGGAAGGGGCAGGGTCCATACTTGAACCCACGACCTAGCTACCACACTGGCCAGCCCTGGTTCCCTGTGACTGAGACAAATCCACAACCCAGGGCCTGCTACTGGTACCATGTGCGTGTGGGTCTGAAGGTCCTGGATTTCCCACCGTCCTGGCACCTGTCACAGTTTAGCAGGTTACCATGGTATCGCTCCCCAGCACCCCGGGCAGCGGGGACCACCATCTGTTTACACGGCTGTCAGAGGAATTGATGTCATGCGAAATTGTCAGCTCAGCAGGATGGGAGGAGGAAGAGTGGGCGGCTCTGAAAGCTTCCAAGCCATCAAAACTCATCTCAATCAAAGCCACGAGCAAGTGCTGCTCCCCCGGGTGGAATGGAAGAGAAGAGGATAGGCTGAGACCAAAAAAAAAAATCCCAGGAGGAAGAAGCAGGTAGCAAGAGTAATGGTTAGTATCATTCTTTCCATTCTTACATTCCTTTACAAATCACAAGCTCATTTTGGCCTCTCACAGCTCTGGGAGTTGAGCATCACCATTAGCTCCATTTGACAGATGTTCTCAAATATACAACTGAGGCTCAGAGATGTGAACTGCCTGCTCAAGGTCATAGAAAACTGGATGGCAGTTCCAATAGGAAACAGCTCCCTGTTCCTCAGACTAAGAGGCAAAGAGTTGCTTTTGGACAAGATGAGAGGCAGGCCTGCTCTAGGTGGCCCTGCTTAGGGATGCAAGGGCATTTTGCCTGTTGATCACACCAACAGACACTGGAAGCATGAAGAGCATGGGCTGAGAGTCCCAACCTCTGATTATAGCTCTGACACAGCCGATGCTGCAATAAGGGACAAAGCAGCTGGTGGTTGCCCAGGACTCAACTAGGAGACATTTAATATCCCTAGAAATATAACTGGAGAGTGGAAATCCGATACTTGCTGCTCAGCATCCAACCCTCTTCCTCAGCAACAGCCTACTGATTCTCCTCTGGAAACAAAAAACTCCTTGAGTCTCACTCTGCTGGGGTTTGAGAGAGGCTGGCCCACCACCTATATAACTCAAGTCTAATCCAATAAATATCTCAATTCTGGGCCGCAGTGACTGTCTCAGGCATAGGCACATGACCCAAAGTGAGCCAATGACAGCCAGGAAGGAGACCTCTCCCTCCCTCTCCCTTCTGCTGGGCTGATGAAAGGAGATGATGTGGGCAAGACACGGGCCATCATCTTGTACTAGAGGGCAGAGCCTGCCTGAGAAGGGAGACAACATCAGTGAAAGCAAGGCCAGAAAGGGGAAGAGGTCAGATTTCCCCTGTATCCAACCAATCCTGAAGGAGAACCTATTGGACTTGCATGGACCAACACATTTCCGCTTTTGCTGAGATAATTGAGTTGGGTTTTCTGTCACTGGCATCACCCCTACTCATCTCAGTGAGGGTGCCCTATGGGATTGGGAGGAGTCACTGAAGAAGCTGGGGTAAGAGTGAGACCTCCAGGGCAAATTGAATAGCAGATGGTTGCTAAACTGACTTCAAAGGAGTGTAGGCAGGGTAACTATAGGATTTTGGTCCTACTGGGTGGGTTATGCAAGTTGGGACTGAAATGGAATTGCTAGAGTGAAGGGCAGACTGGGGCAGCCACCAGAGTCCCCTTTCTCCACCCTTCTCTGTGTAGCACCCAGCTTTGCCTCTAAATAAATGCTGACCAAATATTTTGAAAATACTGATTTGAAGGAACCTAAAATATTAGCCCACTTAAATGACCTGCTTGTCTCCAACTAGCCCAAGTACTATCAAATCTGGTAACCTTGAAAAAATCCTGTTCTTTTTCTGGGGCTCAGTTTTCTCATCTGTAAAGTGGGGACTCTCCTTTGCATTTTGCTGATGAGGAAAGGGAAGCAGTGAGGGGACAGGACTTGATTGACCTGCACTGTGGAAGCATCAGGAAGAGCTTAGAATCTCTCATCCCTCACTGAAGATCCTGGTCTTCCATTTTCGAATAAGCAAAGGCTTTCAGCTGGGAAGTTTTCCTTACTTTAAAAATAGAACTAAATAGAATGTCTTTCCTCCACTGAACGTTCCTGCCTTTTTTTTGCCTTTTTTTTTTTTTTTTTTTTTTTTTGGCTTTTTGGCTTTTTGGCTTTTTGCTATTTCTTGGGCTACTCCCGCAGCATATGGAGGTTCCCAGGCTAGGGGTCGAATCGGAGCAGTAGCCACTGGCCTACGCCAGAGCCACAGCAATGCGGGATCCGAGCTGCGTCTGCAACCTATACCACAGCTCACAGCAATGCCAGATCCTTAACCCACTGAGCAAGGGCAGGGACCGAACCCGCAACCTCATGGTTCCTAGTCGGATTCATTAACCACTGCGCCACAACGGGAACTCCTGTTCCTGCCTTCTTTGTCATAGATTAGTTGACCATATGTGCCTGGGTTTATTTCTGGGTTTTCTATCCAGACCACTGATCTCTATTTCTGTTTTCATGCCAGTACCATACTGTTTTGATTACTGTAGCTTTATAGTATAGTCTAAAGCCAGGAAGCCTGATTCCTCCAGTTCTGTTTTTCTTTTTCAATACTGCTTTGGCTATTCATGGTCTTTTGTGTTTCCATACAAATTTTAAAATATTTTGTTCTGGTTCAGTGAAGAATGTCATTGGTAATTTGATGGGGGGAGGGACTGGGATGGACTGGGAGTTTGGTGTTAGTATATGCAGGCTATGACATTTAGAATAGATAAGCAATGACATCCTACTACATAGTACAGAGAACTATATCCAATTCTTGGGATAGAACATAATGGAGGATAATATGAGAAAAAGAAAGTATGTACATGTATGACCAGGTCATTTTGCTGTATGGTAGAAATCGGCACAATGTTGTAAATCAACTAGTCTTTAATTAAAAAATAAAATAACTCTGTTGCTCATTTATTTTATATAATTAAAACTAATATAATATTGTAAATCAACTATACTTCAGGATAAGTAGATATACATGTAATTACTCCCTTAAGGACATAAACTGAAATATTTATGGGTAAAGGATTTGCCTCAAGATCATATGGAAGAGAGATCATAGATTAGTTGACCATATGTGCCTGGGTTTATTTCTGGGTAGAGTTAAATAGTAAAGAAGAACAGCCAGGAGATGTTGAAAACGGGGTGATGAATACATAAGGGGTTTATTATACTGTTTTTCTGCTTCTGTATAAATTTGAAATGTCCATAATAAAATGGTAAAAAATAAAAATAAGCCCCATGGCCTCCTATCAATGTGAGCTGCTCTGACATGTTTTAACACATTCCACCCGCAACCTGGGACAGGTCCAGCCCAAGGGAGTTGAAAAGAAGTGTTCCAGGATAATTAATGGAGATAATCATTTGCGCTTTTCTCTTATTGTGATTTTTGTCTTCCTGCATCTCAAACACATTAGTGACTTTGTGCTTCCTGACTTGCAGGCAGGCTGAGGCAGGGCAGGAAGGTAAGGTTGCTTGGGTCTTCAGTGAAGGGCAGGGGGAATATTATTGAAGTTGGCAAGAGGGGAATAGAAGAGGCTTCCCCAGCCTGGATGGGGTCCCACCTTGACAAAGCTCCTGAATCTCAAGGGCAGCATAGAAACCACAGAACCACTAGTTCTGCTGGAGCCGGGACTGGAACCATTTCCGTGGTGACCAATGGGCACCACTGATGCCTGGTGACAGAGGGGACCCTTTGGAAGCTTTGGCAAAGAACATGTGGTTTTATCTTAAACCAGGGGGGAAAGCTGCTCCCCTGAAGCCTGACATTGACCTTCTTGTCTGTCAAACAGGTTGGGGTGTTTGGATTTTAATTTAAGCCAATTTAAAGAAAATGGAGGAGTGTAGACATAGTGGGCACACAACAGGGATGGCAAAATAAAGCAAGAGGCTCTGGAGGCCAAAGAGCAAGATTCTGGTCTGGTTTTGCTGCTTTCAGGGCTGTGAGACCCTGGTCAAGTCTTTCCCCCTCCCAAGACCTAGCTTCCTCACCTGTAAGATGAGGGTGACGAACGGACACAATGGGCTTGCTGGGAGGAGGGGGATGAGGAGATGCCCTGCACAGTGCAAAACACTTTCCACTACCTTCTCTCTCCACCATCCCACCCGCCCCCCACCACCCTGCCTTTAGGAAGAAGCCATTTAAATGGAACTGTATGTAATCAATACACTGGCTGCAGAGGCTAATTCAGAACTTATTTCTGTTCCTTGATTAAATGACAGTTTAAAATCTGGTATCTCATTTTCTGGGTTGGCTCCACAGAGTCCTCTGGAGTCTTCTGCACACAGTGAGGAGACCCCCCCAGTTAAATCCACACACAAGGATAGGTCATCTGGAGAGCCAACAGCCCGGCTAAGAACCATCTTGCCCTCCAGCCCCCACATGGCAAGGAAGACGAAACTCACACTGTGACAACTCCTGATGTCCTCTAGTCTCGCTTCTCTTCTGGACTGCTCTGTCTCAGGAAATGGCATCCCAGCCCCCACCCTGAATCATCCTTAATTATCTCCATTCCTCACATCTCCACATCCCATCTATCAGCAAAGCTGCTGGTTTCCCCCAGCTCCTGCCATCCACCCACTTCGCTCCATCCCCACGCCGCCTCCCAATGCAAAAGCTGCCATCTTCTCTATCTAGAGCCTCCTCACTGGCCTCCCAACTTTCCCGGCCCCCCTCTCCTCCCTCCACATGACAGCCTGAGTTTGTCCAAATATAGAACATACTTAAAATATTAATCAAAATCCTCCAATGGCTTTGTACTAGGCTTAAAATAGAAAGCCACTTCTCATATTGGCATACCAGCATCTCCTAGCATCCACCTCATCTCATTGATCATGGACCCATCTTTGTTCATTCAGCTCCAGCCCCTCTGGCCTCGTTCTGTCTCTTAAACACACATGCTAAGCCTTTTCCTACTTACGAGGCTTCTGTATCTCCTCAGAGCTGCCTCCTTCTCATTCCTCAGGTGTCAGCTCAAAGGTCCCTCTTCAGAGAGGCTTCCCCTGACTGCCCCACTTAAAGCAATCCTCTCATCCTAACCGAACTTCATTGTGTAAGTGAGCCAAAGATAGTCGCTGTATATTAGCCACCTAGGTTGTTTCTTCAAGGAGGGCTGAGATCTGCTAGCTTGAAAGCCCATCAAACTCACATTGTTAGGCATTTCATTACTTTTTTATTATTTATTTATTTATCTATTTTCTTTTTAGGGCTGCACCTGTGGCACATGGAAGTTCCCAGGCTAGAGGTCGAATCAGAGCAACAGCTGCCAGCCTATGCCACAGCCGCCAGCTTATGCCACAGCCATAGAAATGTGGGATCCTACACTGTGGCTTGTGGCAATGCCAGATCCTTAATCCATTGAGCAAGGTCAGCTCAATGGATTGACCCACATCCTCATGGATACTATTCTGGTTCTTAACCTGATGAGCCACAGTAGGAACTGCCATTTCCTTATTTTTGAAAACTAGCAAGCAGGTTTTTAGCTATTTAAGACCTGCCTGCTTTTCACACTCCATAAAACTACACCGCACATCTGCTGGCCATTGATAAGGTAGAACTGGTGGTTATAAGACCTCAAGCTACTATGGCTGTTCAGAGGTCTCTGACCCAGGGGCTCCCCACTGTGATGCTGAGTGACACCACCTAGACTTGTAACCCTCATCTATGTCCCCCCTCCCCCAGGAATCCCTTCCGTATGTGACCCCTTTGCCATGAGGCTCTGGGCAGGCTCCTCCTATGAGAGACTTCCCCCGCCTCATGAAACCCTATTGAAGTCCCACCCAATAAAGCCTGCTGTGTGTTACAACCTCTCAGGGTCATATATTTTTCCTTAATGAGGCCTGAATTTCTTGACTCCTCTCCTCCCCCCACCCCAGACTCTTATCCACTACCTTGTTTTATTTTCTTCATAAAACTTATCACTCTCTGAAATTAGCTGGTTACTTTGCTTGCTTGCTTTTTGTCTCTCTCCTTTATTATAACGTAAAAATCCATGTAGTCAGTCAATAAGTCTATGAAAAGGATACATGCCCACTCTAGGAATCAAAGAAATTGCAGAGTACAATAATGAGATGTTATTTTTTCACGCACGTTGGTAAAATGTCTAAAGTTAAGGATGTGTTATTGCAAGAGGAAGGGGGAAAGGGTTACCCACATACTCTGCCAGGGGGAGTGTGAATGAGCATAGCATCAGGGAGGATAATTCAAAACTTAAAACATATACAACCCCTGACCAAGCAATTCCACTTTTCAGTAGCTACCCTTTTATTTTTTTGTCTTTTTGCCATTTTCTTGGGCCGCTCCCACGGCATATGGAGGTTCCCAGGCTAGGGGTCTAATTGGAGCTGTAGCTGCCAGCCTACACCAGAGCTACAGCAACGTGGGATCCGAGCTGCATCTGCAGCCTACACCAGAGCTCACGGCATCGCAATGCCGGATCTTTAACCCACTCAGCAAGGCCAGGGATCGAACCTGCAACCTCATGGTTCCTAGTCGGATTCATTAACCACTGAGCCACAACAGGAACTCCTTCAGTAGCTACCCTTTAAAAATCCAGGAGTTCCCATTGTGGTTCAGCAGGTTAAGAACCAGACATAGTGTCCATGAGGATGTCCTTGATCCCCAGCCTCATTCAGTAGGTTAAGGATCCAGCGTTGCCATACACTGTGGTGTAGGTTGTAGATGCGGCTCAGTTCTGGTATTGCTGGGGCTGTGGTGTAGGCCAGCAGCTGCAGCTCCAATTCAGCTCCTAGCCCAGGAACTTCCATATGCCACAGGTGCAGCCATAAAAAAAAAAAAATCCTTATGTCTGCATAACGAGGAATGTTAAGAAATAAATCAACAGAAGAGGACTCACACTTCCAAGAAGATGGAGTAGTTACACTTTCCCTATTCCTTTGTTAACTACAACTAAAAACCCTGGATGCTATATATAAAAGAGACATTAAAAGACTCTGAAAGGTGAAAGAAGGTAAACTGGCTAGGGACTTCAGAATCCAAGCAACAATACGGTGGTGAATTCCCTTGGGATTTTTGTTTGGTTTGGTGTTTTGTTTTTCTGTTGTTGTTTTTTTTTTTTTGTCTTTTTTTGCCTTATCTTGAGCTGCTCCCTCGACATATGGAGGTTCCCAGGCCAGGGGTCGAATTGGAGCTATAGCTGCAGGCCTATGGCAGAGCCACAGCAATGTGGGATCCAAGCTGCATCTGCAACCTACACCACAGCTCACGGCAACACCAGATCCTCAACCCACCAAGCAAGGCCAGAGATCGAACCTGCAACCTCATGGTTCCTAATCGGATTCGTTAACCACTGCGCCACGACGGGAACTCGTGGTGTTTTGTTTTTCTGCTTTCATTGGTTTTGTTTTTGCCTCATACATCCCAGACTTAGAGCCAAAAAAGCCAGCAACCAAGAAATGCCAACAGGCATAGACAGAAAAGACCCAACAAAAGCCTGCTTTCTCTAGCCAAAAGACTGGGGAAAGGGCAACCTAGAAAAACAGAAAACTTCTGGACAATAAACACTACTCTACCAGAGTCTCACCCTCACCCATACCAGAAAAGACTAAGTGGGGAGCCTAGAACTCCATCCTTAGCAGGCTATAAAGAGGCACCCCAAGCCCCCATCCCATCAACCCCAGCTGATGTCAAAGAAAACCAAGCAGGGAGAAGAAATGAGCAACCCCCTCCATCCATGGTGTCATGGAGGCCACCTGAGGAATAGTAACAGGGCACACCCTTCCTTCCTTACCAGATAGGTGTCAGTGGGGGCCACATGGGGAACTAGAACTCCCTCACACAGCCAGCAGTAATGAGGAGTTCATACCACCTTGGGTGTCAAGGGGAGCCAGATGGAGAGTCTGGACTTCCGTCCCTATCTGGCAAAAACAGAATAGCATTCAACTTCCCTTGCCAGAGAAGTTTCAAAAGAAGCTAGCTAAACTGGAAGGCTTAAGTAAGATACAGAGCCTAATAATTCCCAAAATGTCTAGGCCTCAATCAAATCATTTATCATACCAAGAACTAGGACAATCTCAAATTGAGTCATAAAAAGCATTAAGAGATGCTAACACTAATATGGCATAGATATTAGGGCTATATGACAAGGATCTTCAAGCAGCCATCCTAAAGATGCTTCAACAAGCAATCAGGAATATGACTGAAGCAAATGAAAAAAAATTGAAAGTTGGGCAGAGAAAGAGATAGTCTCAGCAAAGGGGCAGATAAGCGTAAAAAAGAATTGAATGGAAATTTCAGAACTGAAATATATAATAACTGAAAATTTAAAACTCAGCAAATGGGTTCAGCAATAGAATTGGAGAACAGAGAACCCAAAAATAGAACAATAGAAATTAGCCCTTCTGAACAACAGAGATAAAATAGATTGGAAAAAAATTTAACAGAAACTTGGGGACATAGGGGACTATAAAAAAGACTCAACATTCATATCATCAGAGTCCCAGAAAAAGAAGAAAAAGAGGGCAGGGCTGAAAAGGTACTAGAAGAAATAAGTGGCTGAAAGTTCCCAAAGTTGGAAGAGACATAAACCCACAGATTCAAGAAGCTGAGCAAACCCCAAAGACCCAGCAATGAAACCTCGGATATCACTTTACCTATAGAGGAAAAATGATTTTAATGACAGCATATTTCTCATCATAAAACATGAATGCCAGAAAGAAGTAGCACAATAGTTTTCAAGTGCTGAAAGGAAAGAATTGTATGCATCAAAAATATTCTTCAGGAATGTAAGAAAAATCAACATCCTCAGATAAACGAAAACTAAGAGAAATTATTACCAGCAAAACTACCCTAAAAAATGGCTAATGGAAATTCTCTACATAGATAGAAAATGACAAAAGAATAAATCTTGAAAAATCAGAAAGAAAGAATATTGGTAAGCAAAAATATGGGTAAATACAGTACAATTCCTTCTCCTCTTGAGTTTTCTAAATTAATCAGGAGTAGTGATAGTAATATATCAGCTGAAGTGGTTTCAGAACAAAGAAAATCACCAGAGACAGAGAAGGATATTATGTAATGATAAAAGAGTCAGTCCACCAAGAATACAGCAATTTTAAATGCATACGCACCAAAAAACAGAGCTGCAAAATATAGGAAGCAAAACCTGATAGAACTAAAAGGAAAAAAAATACAAATCCGCATATTCATTTGGAGGCTTTAACACACTCTCTCAATAATTGAGAAAATCATTAGACATAACAATTAGGGAGAAAATCAGCAAGGATATTAAAGAGCTTACCAACAACAAACAGTATCTAATTGACATTTATAGAACCACTCTACTCAACAACAGCAAAATACACATTCTTTTCAAGTGCGCATAGGACATATACTAAGGTAGACCATATCTGGGGCCATTAAAAACCAAAAGAAAGCAAACAAACAAAAACAATCTCAACTGGTTTAAAACAATTGAAGTCACGCAGAATATGCTCTTCAAACACAATGAGATAAAACAAGAAATCAATAACAGAAAGATAATAGAAAAATCTCCAAGTATTTGGAAACCAAACAACATGCTTCCAAGTAATTCATCAATCAAGGGATAGCAAAAAAGACAAATGAACCTACATATAAAATAGAAACAGACTCAGAGAGAGCAGGCTTCTGGTTGCCAAGGGTGAAGGGGAAGGAGTGGGATGGATTGGGAGTTTAGGGTTAGTAGATGCAAATTATTACATTTAGAATGTATAAGCAATGAAATCCTACTGCACAGCACAGGGAACTATATCCAACCTCTTGGGATAGAACATGATGGAAGATAATATGAGAAAAAGGATGTATGTGTATATACATATATACAACTGGGTGAGTCACTAAGCTGTATAGCAAAAATTGGCACAACATTGTAAATCAACTATAACTTAAAATTTAAAAAAAAAAACTACATTGAGCTGAGTGAAAGTGGAAATAGGGTATATCAAAATTTATGACATAACATAAGCAGTGCTAAGAGAGAAATTTCTAGCACTAATGCATACCTTAGGAAAGAATAAAAGTCTCAAATCAATACTCAAAGCTCCCACCTCAAGAACTTAGAAAAAGGAGAGTAATAAACTCAAATAAGCAGAGAAAAGGAAATAATAAAGAGAAGAGGATAAATAAACGAAATTTAAAAATAACAAAACAATGGAGAAAAGTCAATGATAGAAAGAGCTTGTTCCCTAAAAAGATCAATAGAATTAACAAACCTCTGGCACAATCAAGGAAAGGAAGAAGAGAGAATGATGAATGAAGCCAGGAATATTACTACAGACCCTGCAGACATCAAAGGGATAAAATACTCCAACAATTCTATACACATAAATTGACAACTTTGATAAAATGGATCAATTCCTTGAAAAACACACACCTCCCCCAATCACCAAATATTAAGTGATCCCCTGAATAGCTCCAAAACTATTAAGGACATTAAATTCTTAATTTATTTTTAGAACTTCCAAAAATAGAATCTCCAGGCCTGGATCACTGGACGATCTCCTGCTAAACATTTAAAGAAGAATGAATATCAATTCTCCACAATCTCTTCCAAAAAACAGAAAAGGAGGAAAGACTTCTTTTTTTTTTTTTTTTTTTTTGTCTTTTTGTCTCTTTAGGGCCGCATCCACGGCCTATGGAGGTTCCCAGGCTAGGGGTCTAATCAGAACTGTTACTGCCTGCCTATGCCAGAACTACAGCAATGCCAGATCCAAGCCGTGTCTGAGACCCACACCACAGCTCATGGCAACGCTGGATCCTTAACCCACTGAATGAGGCCGGGACTCAAACCCACAACCTCATGGTTCCTAGTCAGATTCATTTCCACCACACCAAGGCGGGAACTCCGGAGGAAAAACTTCTTAACTCTTTTTTTACGAAACTACTATTACCCTTATAACAAAATCAGATAAAGACATACAAAAAGAAAAAAAAGAAACTACTTACCAATATCCCTCATGCATATAGACACACAAAAAAACTTAACAAAATATTAGCAAATAGAATTGGCAGTATATGAAACAAATTATACACTATAACCAAATACTGGTCAATATTTTAAAAACAATTAATGAGACTCTTATTAACAGC
Source organism: Sus scrofa (assembly GCF_054392235.1). Classification (NCBI taxonomy): domain Eukaryota; kingdom Metazoa; phylum Chordata; class Mammalia; order Artiodactyla; family Suidae; genus Sus; species Sus scrofa. Next base: position 92,305,155 of record NC_139384.1, on the reverse strand, counting down.
CTAAAGAAGAAATATTGCAGGATGCATCAATTGATGCAAAAAAAAAAAAAAAAAAAGTATTTGACGAAATTCAACAGTCATTCATGCTCAGAACTCCCAGAAAAATAGGAATGGAGGAAACTTCCTCAACTTGATAAAAGCATCTACACAAACTCAACAGCTAACATTCTACTAAATGGTGAAAGCCCAGTGTGTTTTCTCCCTGTAAGATTAAAAACAAGGCAAGACTGTCTGATCTTGTCATTCTCCTTACTCAACACAGTGCTGCAAGCTTTAGCCAGTGGAATAAGGCAAGATAAGGAAATAAAAGGCATCCAGGCTAGAAAGTAATAAATAAAATCATAATCATGTCATCTGTCAGTATTAGCAGATGACATGATTACGATTTTACATGTAAAAAATTCCAAGGAATTTAAACCAACAAACCAAACAAACAAAAAACCCAAAACAAACCTATAACTTATTAAGTATAAGCAAGTTCAGTAAGGTTGCAGGATATAAGATAAACACACATACAAATACAATTACACATACAATTACACACATACAATTACACACATACAATTACACATACAATTACACACATACACATACAATTACATTTTTATATACTAGCCATACACATGTGAATGCCAAAATTAAAAACACAATAATGTTTAGAATCACTCAAGAAAAGAGAGAATATGTACAAATCTAAAAAGATGTGTATGAGATTTACATGCTGAAAAATATAAAATGCTGATGAAAGAAATCAAAGAAGATCTAAACAAATGGAAATATTTATTCTGTCCATGGATTGGAAGACTCAGCATAATAGGTTATTGTTTCCCCAAATTAATATACAGGTTTAACAAAATTGCTATCAAAAGCCAAGCAGTTTTTTGTGGATATAATTTCGATTATTCTAAAATTTATGTGGAAAGGCAAAGGAACTGAAATAACTAATGCAATTTTTTAAAAGAAGAATAAGGTGGAGGAAATCATTTTACCTGATTTGAAGACTTATTATGTAATTATAGTAATCAGGATTGTATGGTATTGGTGGAGGTAGACACACATAGATCAATGGAGCAGAATAAAGAACCCAGAAATAGACCCAAGTAGATACACTCAATTGACTTTCGATAGAAGTTCAAAAGGAATTCGGTGGATTTCAGCAAATGATGCAGAAGCAATTGGACATCCCTAGGGGGAACAAAACTCAACCTAAACCTCACATCTTAAATAAAAATTAACTCAAAATGAATTATGGATTTAAACGTTAAAATTATAAAACTTTCTGGAAAAATAATAGAAGAAAATCTTCAGGGTCTAGAGCCAGGAAAAGACTTCTTAAATTTGATGCCAAATGTGAATCCATAAAAGGAAAAATTGATAAACTGAATGGATCTCATTAAAATAAAAAAAAATATTTCTCTGTGAGAGACCCTGTTAATAGGATGAAAAGACAAGCTAAACACTAGAAGAAAATATTGCAAACTATGTTTCCAACAGGGATATCTAGGGAAAAGAAGTGTGTGAGCGTGTGTGTGTGTGTGTGTGTGTGTGTGTGTACATATATATGTTTATATATACATACCCATATATGTAAATATGTATTTTTGTGTGTATATATATATTTGAGAAGTTCTGAGAGTATGTAAATTATATATAATACAAACATACATAATATAATAATATAGTATATATATCAATCATCTTGTGATGATAGAATGGTTCTGTATCTCTACTGTACCAATGTTAATACCCTGGTTTTGGGAGTTCCCGTCGTGGCGCAGTGGTTAACGAATCCGACTAGCAACCATGAGGTTGCGGGTTCGGTCCCTGCCCTTGCTCAGTGGGTTAACGATCCAGCGTTGCCGTAAGCTGTGGTGTAGGTTGCAGACGCGGCTCAGATCCCGCGTTGCTGTGGCTCTGGCGTAGGCCGGTGGCTACAGCTCCGATTAGACCCCTAGCCTGGGAACCTCCATATGCCGCGGGAGCGGCCCAAGAAATAGCAACAACAACAACAACAACAACAAAAAAGACAAAAAAAAAAAAATATCCTGGTTTTGATATTTCACTATAATTTTTCAAGATGTTACCATGGGGGAAACTGGATAAAGGGCACATAGGCTCTCTCTGTATTATTCCTGACAAGTGTATGTCAAGCTACAACTACCTCAAAATAAACAGTTTAATTAAAAAGTAATTGTTTGCCGCATGGAAAATATTGTATTCAGGAGAATAAAACTGGAAACAGCCTACATCTTCTTAAGAAGCAAAATGGTTGTCTATAATGTCAGCTCCATAAAATAGAATATTGTGTAAAACCAAAAGGAAAGAGAAAAAACTTATCCCTGACCTGAAAAGCTGGGTTGCAGAACTCTGTATAGCATGGTGCTATATTAAAAGGCACACACACAGTGTGGCTATCTAAATGCTCTCACACTGCATTCTCTGTGATGGCAATATTACAACCAGGGGGTCGATACTTAATTTCAGGGAAGCTAAGAAGTCTTACTCTTCTTGTGTATAAAGCACAGCTATACCCAGAGTACATAGCAGACAAACAATATATCTACAGTATTAAAATATTTCATGGGGAGGGGAGATGTGTTAAGTATCAAAAACCAAAAATGTTTCAGAATTCCCTGGTGGCCTAGCAGTTGAGGACCTGGTGTGGTCACTCTTGTGACTCGGTTCACTGTTGTGGTACAGTTCTGATCCCTGGCCTGGGAACTTCCTCATGCTGTGCCTTTGGCAAAAAACTTTTAAAAGTTTGGGAAAAAACAAGAGAGAGATTCTTTTTTTTTTTTTCTTTTGTCTTTTTGCCTTTTCTAGGGCTGCTCCCATGGCATATGGAGGTTCCCAGGCTAGGGGTCTAATCGGAACTACAGCCACTGTCCTACCTCAGAGCCACAGCAATGAGGGATCCGAGCTGCGTCTGCAACCTACACCACAGCTCACAGCAATGCCGCCAGATCCTTAACTCACTGAGCAAGGCCAGGGACCGAACCCACAACCTCATGGTTCCTAGTCAGATTCATTAACCACTGAGCCACAACGGGAACTCCAAGAGACAGATTCTTTAAAAGGGCAATAATGAAAGAAGTTGAGAACTCCTAGCCTAGACTTGAATTTCTCAACCTCAGCGCTGCTGACATTTTGTGCTAGATAATTCTTCATCATGTAAGGCTGTCCTGTCATTGCAGGATGTTTAGCAGCATCCCTGACCTTTACCCACTAGATGCCAGTAGCACCGACATGCAGTTGTGACAATCAAAAATGTTTTTAGACGTTGCCAAATGATTGCCCCAGTTGAAAGCTACTAGACAAAGACTGGAAGTCACACACCAAACCCCAGCTGTGGGGCAGACAGTGCAGTAGGAGTGATGAATCCGTAGTGCTTTCATTTTTGACAAGGAGAATATATTCAAGGTTCACGTGTGTCATTAAAAATTAATTTTTCAAAAATTGCTCTAGCTGGGAAAGGCAGTCCTAGAGGGGGGAAGGGACATGGGTAGCCCTTGGGACTTGGAGCTAATCCCAGCCCCTTCCCTCCCTGCTCTAGGACCACCAGCAAGCGCCCCCAGCCCCCAGCGAGCCTCTGTTTCTCACCCTCCTCTTGCACATGCACCCCCATGCTGACACTCTCCACCAGGCCCTCCATTCTCCATGCTTTGCACCCAAACCCCCATGCTCAGGCAGCTCTCTGTCAGGAATGCTGTCTGCCTCTCCTCTGCCTGGAAAGCTCTTACTCATCCCTAGATTCCTTCCTCCAGATAGCTCTCATCACCTCCCATCAGCATTTAAAAGGGCCCTGTGCTGGGATCCCACAGAATGGTCCCACCATGCAAGATACACACACCATACCTGCCTGGTGGATAATCCACCTTGACTGCCCCTCCCCCTCCACTGCTCTCCACCTGGCCCTCAGCTGGGCTCCTCTACCCTCTGAATCTGGTTGGCTCAGCAAATGTGAGGCACCAGCAATGACGGAGTGGGAGGGGGGAAAGAGTGAGGTGGATGTTGAGTTTCCCGCTTCCTCCCTGCTGGCCAGCCCCATGGCCCTGCCTGGAGTTCTCTTCCTAATACCACAGCTCTGGCAAGACTCCTTCCTCTTGTCCTCTATCCTCTGAGGGTAGTCGCGGCTTCCCTCTTGCTACCCCATCTCTTGTTAGTGCCTCAACCTGGTCCCCATGCAGTAAATGCTCCTTTCACTGTGCCCACTTCTGCTGTCCTCAAATTGTTCTTGACAGGGCCCTGATCTGATACCCATCTCCATTCCCACAACTCTAATATGAGCTCCCAGGGGGCACAAGGGCTGAGTGCTTTCATTCTGTTTGATTTTGTTTCTAATCTCAGAACCCCAGTGGTCAGCACTGATAAGAACTAGAACATGGGCAAGGTTCAGGGAAAGCTCACTGAAAAAATGGATGAAAGAATAAAGAATGGATGGATGCACTTGCCAATAGAGGGAAAGACAGATGGGCGGGTGGACAGATGCATCCATGTATGATGGCAGGACGTTCAGACTCCACTTTTGCAAACATTAATAACCACTGAAATTCCTTGAATGCTCGCTACTTGTCAGGCATGGCTCCAAGCCTCCACCCGCTCTCTAGCCCGTAAGGCAAGAGAGGTTTTCATGAGAAAAGAGAAGCTCGGAAGGGTTAGGTCACTTGCTCAAGGTCACAGCTGGGAAGTGGCAAGGCCAGGATTTGGTCCCACCAGCCTCCAGAGTCTGCAAGTCTGATAACAGGGAAATGTGGCTGGATGACTCCAAGGTCCAACACTGCCGCAGGGATACTCCCCCAGGGCCTCTCCTATCCCATGCCTGCCTCTGACCCCCAGGCCCTGGGGGGCCCTTGCTCTTGGCACAGTGGGTGTGGCTTCAGATGCTTCCCTCTGAGACCACCCCCACCCCCACCCACCCTGCACTCTGAGGACATCTGGTTTGTACCTGTGGGGCCCAGAGAGGCACCAGGCCCCTTCCACTCCAAACTGACGAGACCTTGTTTATCTCTTAAGCAGGCAGGAGCTTTGCAGGTCTTTGGGTTTCTGCTCAAAGGAAAAATCTCCTCCCCAGGGAACTGCTGGGCTTGTGAAGAACAGCCTTAGGCACCTGCTCCCAGTTCTGGCTCTAGAGACACAGGCGTGGCCCATGATCCCAGCTCTGGAGTATTGTGCTGGACCCTTCCCCTCTGAGCCTCCGTAAACCAGGACCCCTAGTGCTTCCCCACTGGAAGGTGCGAGCAGGAGATGAGAGGTCATATAATTAAACTGCACAGGTAGTGAACAGCCATCACCATCACTCTCTCACGTGCCTGGCTCACCTGCTCCCTTTTCCACAACCATTTCGGCAGAACTGTTTGATTTAGCCATCTCTGTAAGGACAGCCAAGAACCTTTCCTCCTCATTTGGCAAATTAGGAAATTGAAACACAGAGAGCTTAAGGGGCCTGTCAGAGGTCACGCAGCAGGACGGAGGCAAAGCAGGGCTCAAACCCCAGGAAATCCCTGCCACTTCCCAGCACCCCATGTCCCCCACCGCACCTGGCCCCAGGCTCAGCTCTGTTGGGGGAGCAGCAGGCATTATTTATTTCCTGCATTATTTATGCATGGCACGTTTGGAACAGGGCCCTTGGTGATTAAAGCGCCTCGGGACAGAAAAGCCGAGCTGAAACATGAGTGAAAATATTAAAAGGAAAACAAAACAGCAGCATCAACAGGGATGTCTCCCGGTGAAAGCGCAGGAATACTGCTGAGGACGTGACCTCATCTCAGGCACTCAGGAGGTGACAGCGTCACCTTGGATTCTTCTTCTGGATTCTAGTCACCCTAGGATCTGGTCAACCAATGTCATCATCTACAATCTCTAGAGTTCTGGGGTCAGGCACACCTGATTTGCATCCCAGCTCTGCCAGTTCTAGCTGTGTGACCTTGGACAGGTGAACTTGCCTCTCTGGGCCACAGGATGCTGGCTGCTGGGGGCAGCTAAGGAGTAGGTGAAATGCTGGAGGTGAAGGCACAAGCAGAAGACCTGCTACATTTTAGCCTGAATCAGCAATAGATTTCTATTCTTCGTTTACATTCTAAAAAGCTTTTTTATATACAGTTTAGAGAGGGTGAGTATTCAAGCTCTGCAGCAGGAGGTCTGCAACACAAGCCTGGCTCCAACTCTTGTGATCAGAGAGAAGGTTATATAACATTTCAACATCTCATTTTCCATGTTTTTAATTGGGGCTAACCATCACCTCTATACCTGAGTTGTGTGAGGTTTAAATGGGATAATACATACAGGGGCTTGTCACAGTGCCTGACACAGGACATGCACTCCATAACTGTTACTAATATTTCCCATCTTCCCAACATGCATCCTTGGTAGTCAGGATATGGATCATTGTCCCTTTTTGCAAGTGATGGAAGTCAGGCTCAAGGGGATGAAATGGCTTGACCAGGTCACAAAGCCAGGTACTGGCAGGGCCGTGACCTCTGCAGCGGGCTCCTGACTCTGTCGGTACCTGATCCATGACAAGAATCCTAAGGTCATTTATTCACAGAAGCCTGTGTTCTTGGTCAGCTCTGCCCAAGTGAAATAGACTGGAAGACCGTTCGTTTAAAAAAAACAAAAACAAAAACAAAAACAAACAACCCTAGTCCAAGCTTCAGGCTGATTCTGGTTTCAAACCCTCTCCCTAGCTGTGTGACCTTGGTTGGTTTACCTAACCTCTCTGGGCTTCAGTTTTTCAGATTTAATTTGGCGGTATGATTACTGCCTATTCCTCAGGGTGGCCACGAGCGGGAAATGAGGATAGGTGTAAAAGTGCCCAGTACTGTGCCAAAGACACAGCGAGGGCTCAGAAAATGCCATCATTCCCTCCCCTGCCCCCATCAGTGCATCTGTTGTTGCCTCCCCTGGGGCTCCTGGCACCAGCTTCATGCCCAGCCAGAGGGACCTGAATGACTGGCGGAACCTGACATTCTGGCTGACAGAACAGCTTCGTCTCCATCAGCCTGCCCCGGCATCCCAGGCACCTGCCACAGCAGGGTCCTTCTACCTAGACACGGGGAGCTAATGAGACCACGAGGGGGCTGGGACAGGCCAGCCCAAGCCCCCAGGTCCTGCCTTTCTCTTCCTTTCCCCTTTCCTTCTCTCAGCTCTGATTCCTCTCTCCTTCCCTTCATCCCTTTTGAAACTTTCAAGGAAGCAGCCTAAGCCCTCTGATGATGATTCAAAAATGATTAACATCAAAGATGTACAAGGGGACTCAGAGCATCTTACTCTGCTCAAGGGGCACTGAGAATGCAAAGGCGAATCGTACACTGCGTTGCCCTTGAGGATCTCCAGAGAGAGTGATGCTTCAACAGAAATGTGCAAAACTCCTGTGGAGTTCCCATCAGGGCTCAGGGGAAACGAATCTGACTAGTATCCATGAGGACACAGGTTCAATCCCTGGCCTTGTTCAGTGGGTTAAGGAGCTAGCATTACCATGAGCTGTGGTGTAGATCGCAGACATGGGTTGGAACCTGCATTGCTGTGGCTGTGGGGTAGACTGGCACCTATAGCTCTGATTCGACCCCTAGCTTGGGATCGAATGGGAACCTCCATATGCCAAGAGTGTGGCCCTAAAAATTCCAAAAAAAAAAAAAAAAGAGAGAGAGAATGTCCGGTAATAAATTAGAATGATAACAACTGCCTTTTATTTATTTGGCGCCTTGTATGTGCTACTATTGGAGGTCACAGCTCCAGTTCAGAGAGGTCATGAGTATTACCTCAGGTCACACATCCAAGAAAGGTTAGAATTGGAATTCAAAAGCAGGAGTTCCTTGTCATGGCTCAGTGGAAACAAATCTGACTAGCATACATGAGGACAGGTTCGATCCCTGGTCTCGCTCAGTGGGTTAAGGATCCGGCATTGCTGTGAGCTGTGGTGTAGGTCGCAGATGTGGCTTGGATCTGGTGTTGCTGTGGCTGTGGCATAGGCCAGTGGCTACAGCTCCAATTCACCCTTAGCCTAGGAACCTCCATTTGCCATGGGTGTGGCCCTAAAAAGACAAAAAAATAATAATAATAAATTAAAAAACAAATCTCTCTGTTCTCAAATTCTGGGTTCCTTCTACTTCATCAAGTTTATCTCTGAATGTCTAAAACACAAAAGAAATAGTTATCGTGCAATATGCAAAATGAAGCAGAGCATGCGAGTTCCACGGTGGCCCAATGGGTTAAGGATCAGGCGTTGTCACCGCTGCAGCTCAAGTCACTGCTGTGGTGCAGTTCTTCTGATCCCTGGCCCAGGAACTTCTGCATGCTGCAGGCATAGCCAAAAAGTAAAAACAAAATAACAGCACAAAGAAAATAAAAAATTAACAATAAAAAACAAAACCTATATTTTAACTTTTTTTTAATTTAAAAAAAATTTTTAAAAAGAAAGTGAAGCAGAGGACAAATGACAGAGTGAATGCTTTTAAGGCCCAGGGAGGGGGCAGGAAACACTTCACAGAGCATTCTCATAAGCTGGATGTGGAAGGACGGTGGCGGCGAATGTATCTCCCTACGCCTATGTCTTTATTTCCACTTTCCTATCTCTGTGTCTCTGTAGATATATCCTCCTACCTCTAGATCTATAAGCTGGCCTCCCAACTTCTCAGCGACCTGAACAAAAAAGTGTCACCACTCCTCACTGTGTATGGTGATTACAACTGAATTCACAGAGTTGGGGCTGGTTAATCAGAGTTGAGTGGTTAATCCAAAAAGTCCATTAAAACAGGAAATAATGTAAATGAAATGTATGCTGCCTGTCTTAATTCACTCAGGTTGGTATAATCAAATACCTCCCACTGGAGAGCCCATAAGAACAGAAATTTATTTCTCAGAGATCTGGAGGCTGGAAGTTCAAGATCATGGTGTCAGCATGGTCACGTTTCAGTGAAGGCTCCCTTCCTGGATCATAGCAGCACCTTCTGGCTGTGTCCTCACATGGTGGAGGGGGCTGGGGAGCTCTCTGGGATCTCTTTTATAACATTAAGCCCATTCTGAGGGCTCCATCCCCATGACTTACTCACTGCCCAAAGGCCCCACCTTTGATACCATCACATTGGACACTAGTATTTCAACATATGAATTTGAAGGGGACTCAAATATTCAGACCATAGTTCTGCCTAAATATCTTATTCTAACTTAGCATATACATGTGCCTGTATCTGAACAGTATTTAGATGGAGGCCTTGAAGAATAGGTCTGTTGATGGAAATCTGCCTCTCTTTTCTCCATAAACTGTAGCCATAGAGTTCCTATTGTGGCTCAGCGGTAATGAAACTGACTAGTATCCATGAGGATGCCAGTTCCACCCCTGGCCTCACTCAGTGGGTTAAGGATCTGGCATTACCATGAACTGTGGTGTAGGACACAGAGGTGACTCGGATCCCATGTTGTTGTGGCCGTGATGTAGGCCGGCAGCTGCAGCTCCAATTCGACCCCTAGCCTGGGAACTTCTATATGCAGTGGCTGTGGCCAAAAATAAAACAAAACAAAAAACACCAAAACCCCACAAAACTGAAGCCATAATATGTCTAACATTTACCATTTACATTTTAGGCACCCTCAAAATGAAATAAGAAAAAGCATCCTGAATGCGGAATCCTTCTGGATTTTTATGCATATTTTCCTACTACTTTACAGGTCTCTCATCCACACATAATTGGACAGATTTCTTTTTTAGCAACTGACCTTTATGGAGTGTGTCCAACACATTCGGCTTAGTTCTTCGAATAGAAATAGAGCTTTCTTTCCTATACTTGTATTGAACTCCTTATTGTAAGTTATGCAGTTAAATATGATGTGAACTCATAAAATATGAGTGCAGAAAAGAGAAAGTGGTTGTTCCCAGGAAAGCTAAGTTGAATGCTTTGGATGCTCTCCATAAAAATGAGTTATTTCAAGGTAACAAGTACAACTGATTCCTGCTACACAGCAACTTGACTGGCAGAGCATATAGACTTGTGGCAACTCAACTAGAGAGTAACCTACTAGCCTTGGTTTTCACCCCCCACCAGCTTCAGAGTGGTGGGTCTAGTGACTCCAAGGAGTTTAAGACATTTTTCATCTCAGTTCAACAAGATTTTCCTGGGCTCCCCTGGGTGCTGGCAATTTAGGATGAGCTTCCAGTGTTTGCCATCTTTCTCCCCACTACACATGCACACATCTAAGCAGACGGTAGTGATCACCAAGGGGGGTTCCCCCCAGTTGCGTAAGAGCTCTCAAGGGCAGAGTTAAACAGACACTGCACGCTGGGCCCTGGGCACAGCAAGAGGAGTTGTGCCAAACCTACACCCTGGGGGCTTAGAGCCCAGTGCTGGGCATCAGTGAGTCTTGAATGAGCTTTTTCTCCAGGAACCAGTGTCCACCCCCGCCTCAGGCTCCCTGCCCATGCACAAGGCTGCCAGCCCATCTGTGTCCTTGAGAACATGCTGGGCTCCTGACCCAGGCAGCAGCTGGTCCACTACCTGCAGCCCCCAACCCGGCACCTGTCCAACTCTGAGACAGTGAGGACAGAGAACTGGAATCTGTGCTGGGAAGGAATGTGGAACTCATCCAGGGCATGGAATGTGCATCTCACTCAACCTGGAGCCAGAAAAAGCCCTGATTTTCAGCAAATTCGGCTCTCTACCAGCTCTGCAGAAGGAGGCAGGCACTAAGTTTCAGTTTCCTTATCTGTGAAAGAGGCATAATAAATGTCTACCTCATAGAGCTATTGTAAGTACTGAATAAGAGAGATGCCATTAGAACTCTTTTGATCGGAAATGACAGACATTCATTGAATTCTGGCTTAAGGGGGAAAAATGAGATGGTGTATATTGGTTCAAGGTGTAATTGAAAAGTTTAAGAGTCCATCTAACCTGAGAAACTAGGTTCTCAAATGACATCATCAGAAATCTTTCCATGTCTCTGTCTGCCTCTCCCTCTCAGTTTCTCTGTGTCTTTGTCTCTCTGTTTGTCTCTCCATCTCTCTCTCTCTCTTCTACTGTCCTCCAAAACAACCTTTATTTTCAGACAAACTTTCCCTTAAAGCAACCCTAGGCTTATTTTCACCAGCAAAAAGATAGTGTTTCTTTACCAGTAGTCTTTTATATACATATATATGTAGTGATTTTTATTTTTTTCCATTATAGCTGGTTTACAGTGTTCTGTCAATTTTCTGTTGTACAGCATGGTGACCCAGTTACACATACATGTATACATTCTTTTTTCTCACATCATCATGCTCCGTCATAAGTGACTACTACCAGTAGTCTTAAGATTGGCTTTAATTGGGCTTTGCTTGGCATACTTTAGGTTAAATGTCTACTCCTCAACCAATCACTGTGGCCAGGGAGGTACCATATTCCCACTGGCCAAGCTTAAGTAGATGTGTCTGTGTTTGAAACCCCAATTCCAGGTTGGCTCAACCCCACACAGTTAACAAGGACTGGTTATGAAGAAAGAGGTATCCAATAGAAAAATCAGGATGCTATTATACTGGACATGTCAAAATAATAGATATCGATAAATATGTATAGGAAGTCTGTTAAATTTCAACAAATGGGGTTATTTGCCATCCTTATCAACATCATCATCATTATCAGTCATCACTATTAACATCACTGTCATCCCTGTCATCCTCACAGGCACATAATAAATCCTACTTGTGTTCCTATGAGCCACTGCTCCCGTGTATCTTCTTCTACAACAACCCTATACCTAGAATAGGGCTCTTTGCACTCAGATAGGGTCTCTGAGAGCTCAAGGCTCCTCTGTTTGCCTGATCCCCTGAAAGTGTCCAGCCTCTGTCCTCATCCTTTTTCTGTGTTCTGAGATAGATAGGTGTGGTCACTGCTCTCACCCCAGCATCAGACCCCAGCCTCTACTCTCCTCATATCCTCATAGCTGAAGCCCCCTGACCACCACTCTACAGACTCAATTCTTCACAAAATCAAGAAGTTTGACAGAATTCCAGCCCCATCCTCTAAAGCACATCACACACAGTACCACAGTCCTGCCCATGACATTAGGACTTGTTTTCAGCAGTGGAATTTATCCTTGGCCCTATAGGCTCTCTGCATTGGAATTTATTCTGAGTCCTAGCTGGCTATCTGTATTGGATGAATACATCAGCAAACTTTTGGTTGCAAATAACGGAAAACCTCACTCAAAATGACTTTTAAAAATAAAAGGAGGAGACTTCCTGTCATGACTCAACAGTAACAAACCCAACTAGCATCCATGAGGACATGGTTTGATCCCTGGCCTTGCTCAGTGGATTACGGATCCAGCATTGCCATGAGCTGTGGTGTAGGTTGAAGTGAACCTGGAGGTGAAACCAAAGTTTGCCTATATTCCCAGGGACAGCCTGCCCTCTCTTTTCACTTAAACTCTCTTTTGGAGTTGGGAGACAAATAGTTTAAATTCTTTATCCTGAGTCTGGGTAAGGAATAAATTGAGTTTCTTTGTACTCCACTTGCTATTTTTCTGTAAGCTTGAAATGATTTCCAAATAAAACAAACAAACCAAAAACCCGATAGGACATGGCCCCCATGTTTCTTACCCCCAGGTGAGATTCATATAATCTTGATATTTGCTTTATCTTTGCCACAGAAATGATAGGAAAAGGGGAAAATCGACAAAGTTGTTCAGAATACAACTAAACAACTGGGAGTACTGGTCTGGGAAGGAACTTCTGAGCTTTAGTTGGCTAGATGTACATAAAGGAACAAAATAATCAAAGCCTTCCAGACAAAGATTAAGGGAGGGAACCAAAAAAATAAACACCTCCAAAGTGGAGCCAAATGTTACTTTATCAGGAGCACGTCTCCTGTCTAACTACCCCAAAGATTCATACAGGATGTGGGTTGATGAAAAGAGACTGACTTGTTTTCTCCCTTTCCCAATGGAAGTGTTTATAGCAATTATACTGTGCTTGCCTCATCATTTAGGTTGAGGGGAGGAGCATATAACTTGTCTGTTTAGTTCCCTGGTCTTTAGATCGAGAGGAATGGCACTCCAGGAACTGTACCAAGACACTGCAGCTGAGGAGCCTTGTCTACACCTGAACCTGATTTAGAAGACATGATCCTAAACTTGAGTCTCTGCCTGACAACACAGTAGATTTGGGGGGAAGTACTAGCATGAGTGAATGTATTTTACACATGGGAAAAACGCAAACTTCTGATTAGAAAGAGGACCATGGTTGTTTTAAAACATGGCCCCCAAACTCCTTGATGTTCCTCCCATTGAGAGGTTGCATCTGTGCCCATTCCCCTTGAATCAAGGTCAGGCATAGAGATGGGTTGACCCATGGAGTTTGATAGAAGTGACACTATTTGACTTCTGAGGCTAGATTAGAAATGGCCATGCATGCAGCACTATTCACAATAGCCAAGACATGGAAATAACGTAAATGTCCATCAACAGATGAATGGATTAAGAAGATGTAGTAAATACACACAATGGAATACTACTCAGCCATAAAAAACAACAAAACAATGCCATTTGTAGCAACTTGGATGGAACTAGAGACTCTCATACTAAGTAAGTCAGAAAGAGAAAGACAAACACCATATGATATTACTTATATCTGGAATCTAATATATGGCACAAATGAACCTATCTACAGAAAAGAAAAACTCATGGAGTTGGAGAACAGACTTGTGGTTACCAAGGGGTAGGAGGAGGGAGTGGGATGGATTGGGATTTTTGTGGTTAGTAGATGCAAACTATTGCATTGGGAGTGGATAAGCACTGTGATCCTGCTGTATAGCTCAGGGAACTATATCTAGTCACTTGTGATGGAACATGATGGAGGATAATGTAAGAAAAAGAATACATAGATATATAGATAGATGATATATATATATATATATATATATATATATATATATATATATATGACTGAGTCACTTTGCTGTATAGCAGAAATTGACAGAACATTGTAAATCAACCATAATAGAAAAAATGAAAATCTTAAAAAAAAAAAAAAAGAAAGAAAGAAAGAAAAGAAAAGAAACAGCCATGCAGCTTCTGCCTAGTTCTCTTGAGATGCTCACTTTTGGAATCCAGACAAGAGGAAGGCTGACCAGCCTGTGGCAAAGTCAAGAGGAAAGATATCCCTCAGTTCTCAATCCCAACTGAGCCCCCAAATGACCATCGACACCAACTTGCCAGCCATGTGAGTGAGCTGTCTCGAGGGTGACATCACCAGCTCCAGTCAAGTGTCCCCCATTGATGCCACATGGAGACGAGACCAGCCTTCCCCACAAAGCCTGCCCAGATTGCAGATTAGTGACCTAAGTAGATGATCATTTCTTATCAAACCACTGTCTTGAAGTGGTGTATTGTGAAGCAAAAGTAACTGGATCACCATGCAAATGGATGCAAAGGCACTTCAAAAGAGAATGATTTTGATATCAAGTATTGAGATACTCTTGGGAAAATTTTTTTAAACCATGAATATTTGTTCAGAAATGAGTCTCTTGGAGTTCCCGTCGTGGCGCAGTGGTTAACGAATCCGACTAGGAACCATGAGGTTGCAGGTTCGGTCCCTGCCCTTGCTCAGTGGGTTAAGGATCCGGCGTTGCCGTGAGCTGTGGTGTAGGTTGCAGACGCGGCTCTGATCCCGCGTTGCTGTGGCTCTGGCGTAGGCCGGTGGCTACAGCTCCGATTTTACCCCTAGCCTGGGAACCTCCATATGCCGCGGGAGCGGCCCAAGAAATAGCAACAACAACAACAACAACAAAAAAAAAAAAAAAAAAAAAAAGAAATGAGTCTCTTGATAAATGTGCTACAAAAATCAAATGAAAAATAAAGAATGTTGTAATGAACTGTCCAATTTTACTGAAAAAAATAAACTTCAGTAGTTGATGCAATTCTCACCTGTCCTTAAAATCAACACGGAGTTTTAATTACCACCTTTGTTAATTACATGCTATCATTAATCTTATTATTTTTAAACTCTTGGCAAAGTCCAAATCAAATCTGTTAGCCTGCATATATTACAAAAATGGTTCCCTACTTGAAGTCATTTTTATGGAGTGGGATATTTTTCTCCTGGTCCCCAATTATTCTTAGAAAATCAGATCTTCTTGGGAGTTTCCATTCAGTGACGAACCTGACTAATATCCATGATGACATGGGTTCAATTCCTGGCCTTGCTCAGTGCGTTGCCATGAGCTGTGGTGTAGGTCACAGATGCAGCTCAGATCTGGCATTGCTGTGGCGGTGGTGTGGGCCGGCAGCTGTGGTTCTGGTTCAACCCCTAGTCTGGGAACCTCCATATGTCATGTGTGTGGTCCTAAAAAGACATGGAAAAAAAAAAAAAAGAAAGAAAGGAAGAAAAGATCCTCTTCGATGTGCCTTGACCATGTCATGCTATTGTTGTATCCTTTGGCTGCCAGACTTGCTTCTTCCTTAGCACCAGAACGAGAGGATGTTTCCCAATCTTCCAGGATACCCTCCCAAGGCCAGCCTGCCCATCCTACAGCATATGTCCAGCCCTGCTTCACATCCACTGAGAAAGGGCATCAGGGACACCACAGCCCCACCATGCCCTGCGCTACCTCAGTACCCTGCCTCCGACTCAGCTTTTCCATTTATCTGAACCTCCCTGGTCTTTCATCTTTCTTCACCCTCTTCTCTGTGCTGTCCTCGGCTCTCCTCTTCATTGCAGATGTATACTTGGATTTTACCATCCTCTTCCAGGAAATAACCCAGACCTGTTCCAGCCAGTCCCCAGTGCCAGTTCACAATGCTGACATTTCTGCCAGATTGGCCTGATTTTTCACCAAGACAAATCAGTAGTAGTTAACCACACATTCTCAAGGAAAACTGAGGTTGACAAACTTCACACTGCCTTGGGGCTGGGTCTTGGGGCAGGAAGCTTGTGGATGGGACTTCACATTAGAAAATTCCAGCAAGGCATCTCGAGGGGGTGGCAATCACCGAAATAATTACCAGCCATACTAAAGGGGGACATTGGAGAAAACAGCGAGAACTTCATTGCAGGCCGTGTGTCACCCTGATCACGTCTATCTCTGGGGGTCGCACGTTTTCGGGCAGAGCCCAAGGCATACACCAGAAAACGCTGTCCTGTGGAGGAGATTGCTAGAGTAACCCATCTTGCAGAACAACGCTGAAGATTGGTCTTCCATGATTATTTTGTAAAAGACTTTCTAGTGTACAAGACACAACTGTGCCCAACTGTATATAGCTGCCAATTAGTTTCCTTGGTTTTTACTTTGTCTTTTGCTATCTGTGTTATGACTCAGTGTGGATTTGTGTTTATATAAATTTTATTTGTATGATTTCATGTTATTACTATTTTTTTTTTTTTTGTCTTTTCTAGGGCCACTCATACGGAGGTTCCCAGGCTAGGGGTCTAATCAGAGCTGTATCCCCAGGCGTACATCACAGCCACAGCAACGCAGGATCTGAGCCGCATCTGCAATCTATATACCACAGCTCACGGCAACGCCAGATTCTTAACCCACTGAGCAAGGCCAGGGATTGAACCCACAACCTCATGGTTCCTAGTCAGATTCGTTAACTACTGAGCCATGACAGGAACTCCTGTGTGATTTCATGTTAAACCTCAAATAAATGCTTCCTTATGCGATTGTTAAAAAAAAGAAAAAAAGAAAATTCCAAATCTAGTCCAACCTTCTTTCATCAAACTTCAGGGGCCCAGAACCCATATATAGGGGTTAGAATTCTTTTTCTTTTTGGATTTTGATTTTTCCATTATAGTTGATTTACAGTGTTCTGTCAGCTTCTACTGTACAGCAAAGTGACCCAGTCATATATATATATTCTTTTTCTCACATTATTCTTTATGTTGAAAGTATCAGAACACCCAACTCCAATTGGTTTAAACAATAAAGGAAAGGTGTTGCCTCATATAAACTGAAAAGGGCAGAGGTTGGCCTAGCTCAGGTCAGGCTTGACTCAGACTCTCAAACGATGGCACCAAGAATCCAATTTCATTCTAGCTCTCCTCACTACAACAGTAGATGCATCCTAAAGCTGGCTCCTCTCTTGTCATAGGATATCTGCCAGTATCTCCAAAGATTACTAAAGTCCTCTCACCAACAGCTCAATACAAGTCTCAGAAATAAGTCTTTATGTTAATTCAGCTCCATCAGAGAGACCATTATCTTCCCCCAACATTCTCCCTGCACTTCCAACACACACATGTGTACACACACACACACACCCTGAAAAGTATAAAGGGATGTAAAGAAAAAAATGAACACTCATACCATCTTAGCGTATGTTTTTTTCAGCATTTAAAATATCTGTATGTCTATATATCTATATTACTAGAGAGAGAGATTATATGTATTATATATATATACATATTTGTATACAACAAAAATGTTATATATAGTTTATACCTAACAAAACATTTACTCTATGCACTCATTTTGAACTTTTCCCCATGTTAATTAATATTCTTTTATAATATAATTTCTAATGGTACCACCTAATTCTGTCTCCTGTATCAGGGACCAAGTACCTGTTTATACATATCATTGAGTTTTCACAAGGACCCTGCCACACAGGCATCTTTGTTTCCATTTTGCAGTTAGGGAAACTGAAGCTTGGAGAGCCCATCATCTCTGGTCCCTGAGACTGGATAAACACTCACAAAGGACTTGCCTCTCAGTTGCCCCAGAGAGATACGAATAATGGTGTCCTTAGTCCCTGGATGCCACCCATAAACAATGAGCCAGGCTCTGCTTATCTGCTATTCTCTCTGTTAGGACTATGCCTCCCACCTAGTCATTAGAACCCTCTCTACCCCCAACCAGGCAGTGCCAGAGAAGTTGCTGACCCTGATCAGCTGGACTGCTTGTCTACTGCTACAATAAGCAGCTTGGTGGAGAGATAAATGGATGTGATTATTAGCTCAAATGAGGTTTAGGGATTATCTCTGGATTTTCTCTATCCTTGTGGCAGACACAATGGCCAAGGGAGGGACTGTGATTTCAGAAGCCAGGGGAGGGGATCTTTGTGACTTGAATTGTACCAAAGCTTGAGAGTCAAATGGGTTTGGGTTGGGAGCCAAGCTCTATGACCTTGGACAAGTCAAGATCTCTCTGAGCCTATTTCTCTGTACAAAGAAGTGGAGACATGCTCAGAATGTTCTTTCCCATCAGAAAAAGATCACTGTCAAAATTTGAAGGATTTTGTGTACAATTCTATAAAGTTCTACATGAGTTACTGTGAAGCATCTCATCTCCTATTGTGACTTCTCAGCAACATCTTAAAAGAGCAACTGAATTACTATTCAAAACAACAACAATAATAATAGCAGCCATGGAGTTCCCTTTGTGGCGCAGCAGAAACGAATATTGACTGGTATCCATGAGGATGTGGATTCCATCCCTGGCCTCACTCAGTGGGCTAAGGATCTGGCATTGCCATGAGCTATGGTATAGGCCACAGATGTGGCTCAGATCTGGTGTTGCTGTGGCTGTGGTGTAGGTTGGCATCTGTAGCTCCTATTCGACCCCTAGCCTGGGAACTTCCATAGCCCTAAAATGCAAAAAAAAAAAAAAACCAACCAACCAAAAAAAAAAAAAAAAAAAAAAAACAGACAGCATTTACTGAGCTCTTTTTTCTTATTTATTTATTTTGTCTTTTTAAAAATTTTTATTTACTTTTATTTTAGGGCCACACCTGCAGCATATGGAGGTTTTCAGGGTTCGAACTGAAGCTGTAGCTGACAGCCTACACCACAGCCACAGCAACACCAGATCTGAGCCACATCTGTGACCTGCACCATAGCTCATGACAATGTGGATCCTTAACCCACCAAGGCCAGGGATGGAACCTGCGTCTTCATGGATATTAGATTCATTTCCACTGAGCCACAATGGGAACTCCCTGAGCTCTTTTTATATGCAGGCACTTGACAGGCATATTACCATTTAATCCTCTCAATAATCTTAAAAAAAAAAAAAAAAAACAGATTCGATTCTATTCTCACCTTATGTATGAGGAAATTTGGTTTCATGTGGCTTGCCCAATGTCACAAATTTGGTAAGGGGTTAGACCAAGCCTAGAATATAAGTACTATTCCACAAAAGCAATATATATATATATATATATATATATATATATATTTTTGTTTTTTGTCTTTTTAGGCCCACACCAGCAGCATATGGAGGTTCCCAGGCTAGGAGTCTAATCAGAACTATAGCCGCCGGCCTACACCACAGCCACAGCAATTCGGGATCCGAGCCACGCCACGTCTGCGACCTACACCACAGCTCATGAAATATGGGACCCTTAACCCACTGAGTGAGGCCAGGGGTTGAACCTGCATCCTCATGAATACTAGTCGGGTTCGTTAACCACTGAGCCACGATGGGAACTCCCCCAAAACCAATATTTAAAGCTTCTGCTAAATTCCTTACTTGCATGTGCCGTGAATCATGTGGAATATCTTTTTTTTTTTTTTTTTTGTCTTTTCGTCTTTTCTATGGCCGCACCCTTGGCATATGGAGGTTCCCAGGCTAGGGGTCCAATTGGAGCTGTAGCCACCAGCCTACACCAGAGCCACAGCAATGTGGGATCCGAGCCCTGTCTGCAACCCACACCACAGCTCACGGCAACGCCGGATCCTTAACCCACTGAGTGAGGCCAGGGATCGAACCTGCAACCTCATGGTTCCTAGTCGGATTCGCTAACCACTGAGCCATGATGGGAACTCCAATCATGTGGAATATCTTGATATGGACTTGAACTGGCTTCATTTGACCCCTAGCCTGGGAACTTCCATAGCCCATAAATTCCACAGTAATTTTTATGCAACCTGATTGTACTGTTTTATGAGCATTTACCATTCTTGCTTCTCTGAGTCGTTGTTTCTTTACCTGTAAACTGGAGGTGATAACATTTCCCTTCAAGTGGCTGTTTAGAATTGAGTAAGGTAAAATAAGTGTTCAAGAAATAACATTTTTCCTTCTTTTCTCCCTCAACAATTAGTACAAATTGATTTGTTGGAATAATGACAGCTAGGATCTTAAGAACATCAATAAAAACAGGAAAACAAGTCATGTGTGAAATTGATAATGGTGGAATTTTTCAACCTACCTAGTCAGTGTGTCACACTGTGCCACAACTTTTGAGATGCTCTGCACCACACAGACGTAAGAAGTGGATGGCCTGGAAAATAGAGCGGAGAAGGTATCATTCTCATTGAGTCAACCAACATTCATTGAGCCACTTTTCCCAGCTCTGTGGGTTCAGAGAGAAACACAGCTGACTTGTTCTCATGGAGATTACATTCTGATGAGAGAAACTGAAAACAAATAAATGTCTCAAAGAGTAAGAAGTGTTTTCAAAAACGAAACAAGGTAATCAAATAGAGTGTAACTTATGATGAGAAGGGGCTATTTCAGAGAATGTAGACAGATACAACTTCCCAGAGAAGACGTTTGTACAAAGGCCTGAATGCTGAGAAGTAAGCAACAATGAAAAGAGCCGAGACCCTGAGCTGTGAATGAGAGGTGCACATGAGGAATGAAAAGACACTGTGTGGCTGGTGTGGAGGAAGCAAGAAGGTGAGAGGTGGAGCAATAGGATCTGAAAGATAGCTGGGACAGACCATGAGAAATTTTAAAGGCCTTGAGAGGAACTTAGTGTTTTATTCTGAGTTCAGTAGGAAGATTTATTAGAGGGATAGGAGGCTAATAACTTTATCTGTTTCATATTTTTATTTATTTTTATTTATTTTTTATGTTTTTGTCTTCTTAGGGCCACACCTGAAGCATATGGAGGTTAGCAGGCTAGGGGTCAAATCAGATCTGTAGCAGCCCACCTACACCACAGCCACAGCAATGCGGGATCCAAGCTGTGTCTTCGACCTACGCCCAGCTCATGGCAATGCTGGATCCTTAACCCACTGAGCAAGGCCAGGGATCAAAACTGGGTCCTCACGGATACACATCAGATTTGTTTCTGCTGAGTTAGGACAGGAACTCCTGTTTCATATTTTTAAAAGCCACATAGGGCCCAAACAAATACGAATACTTGATTTATGACAAAGATAGCATGCAGAACAGTGCAAGGGAAATTGGTCTTTCTTTCAATAAATGGTGCTGTATCAATAGGGTAGCCATATGGTCAAATAAAATTAATCTTAACCCCTACTTCACACCACACATTAAAATCAATTCTATGTGAATCGTAAATTTGAAGAAAAAGGTAAAATAATAAAGATTCTAAACGACAACAAGGAGAATGTTTTCATGACCTTGAATAGATAAAAATTTCTTAAACAGAAGACAAAAAGCACTAACTGTACAGGAAAAATTGATAAATTGAACTGCACTAAATTTAGCAACTTTTGTTTTTCAAAAGACACCATCAAGAGAGCAAAAGAGAAAACCACAGACTAGGAGAAGACAGTAACAATATATCTAGTCTCAAAGGATTCCTATCCAGAATATATAAAGGATTCCAGTACATCAATAAGAAAACAACAGATATGACAGTAGAAAAATTGGCAAAAGACATGAGCAAGCACTTCACAAAAGAAGTTTTCTAAATAATTATTAAACATGTAGATAAGTACTTCACTAGCCATCAGGTAAATTCCAATTAAAAGAACTACATGCACAGAATGGCTAAAAGTAAAAACAGATTACAATGCCAAGTATTGGTAAGGATATGGAGCAATGAGAACTCTCATACACAGCTTCTAAGAGTATAAACTGGTATCCCTGCTTTGGAGAACTGTTTGGAAATATCTACTACTAAAGTTGAGTATATGTACACCTCACACATTTGTTTCATTCATGGGACAATAAAAACGCTTACATATATATATATATAACAAAAGATTTTATATATAAAAACTCTTACATATATATATATATGCACAAAAGATTTATACAAAGTTTGAAGGCAAAAATTCATCAACAAATTGAGATATAGTCATAGAGTAGAATAATAGAGCGATGAAAAGCAACCCATTGCTGACAAAGGCAGCATGAATGAATCTCACAAACACAATACTGAGGAAATGAGGCCAAACAAAAAATACATTCTGTATGGTTCCATAAGTCAGCAACACTAATTTAGTGTCAGAGGTAAGAACTGTGGAAGAATAAGGTGATAATAACTCTTCTTTGAGGAAGAGTAAGGTGATAATAACTCGGGTGTCATGAAGGGGACATGCAGTGTTCCGTTTCATTCTCTGGGCACTGGCTGCACAGGTGTGATCACTTTGTGGTAATTAATCAAACTTGTTTTCACGATTTGCATTCTTTTCTGTATGGGGTATTCCTTTAATTCCTTAAATTATAGTTGATTTACAGTGTTATGTACATTTCTTCTGTACAGCAAAGTGACCCAGACATACACACACACACACACACACATACATACACACACATACATATATACCATATACATACACATATATATATATATATATATACACATTCTTTTCCTCATATTATCCTCCATCATACTCTATCACAAGAGATTGGATATAGTTCCCTGCACTATACAGTAAGACCTCATTGCTTATCCATTCTAAATACAGCTGTTTGCATCTACTAACTCCACATGGGATATATGTTTTAAAAATCACTTGGGGGGGCAAGAATGGAAACCAGGGACACCAGTTAAGAAGCTGTTGTAGTAGTCAGCTGAAGATGAGGATGATGTATACAAGATGGGATGTAGAGGAGAGGGAAAGAAGTAGACTAATTTAAGATATATTTTGGTGGAAGAGCTTAAATGATTTGCTGATGGATGGGATACTGAAGGAAAGGAAGAATTCGACAGCGGACCAAGCAGCTGGGCAGATGTGGAACCAGTGGTCCAGATGAGGAAGACCAGGAAAGGAGCCAGCACCATTTAGACACCTTCATATGTTACCTCATTTCCCACCCATCCCCAGCAACATTCCTTTTTATCTCAATTTAACAGAAGAGGAAACTGAAGCTCTCAGAGATTAAATTATTTGTCCAGGCTTATACAGGTCTGGGAGGAAGCAGAGTGGGAAAATCTGTACCTGGGAGGCAGCCATGTACAGAGTTGGCGCCTACAGACCCAGGTCAAACAGCCAGGGTTTGAAGCCTACCTCTGACAGGGTGCAACCTTGGGCAAGTCTCTTGATGTCTTTTTTCTTTATGTGTAAAGTAGAGATGAGGCACACCTCATAGGATTAATATATGTCAAAGGCTTTAAAGGGGCCTGATAAAAGTCAATTGTCTGTAAGTTAGCCATTATCAGGGTCCATGTGGACTTCCCAGAAGGGTGGAGAAACAGAAGGTAGATTTAATTCTGGAGCCAAGACTGAGTTTCATTAACATGGTGATTGGCCTTTTAAAACACTGAAACAAAAAATGGCATGTAATATTATTGCCACATAATAGAGACCATTGAGACCAAAATCCAGGAGCCAAAAGACCTAAAGTGCAGAGGAAATCCTGGCTTGGCTGGGTGTTGGCCGCCTAGGTGCCAAGATGATTTTCTGTATGTTGGAGAGGAAAACTGTTGCAATTTTTCAGCAGCCATTATGGATAACTAAATTCCAGCCTCCTCAAAGTGCTCAGAGGTAAGGGCCATGGGTTTTTAATTTTCCAGAGTCAGTAGTTCAAAGAATTCTGCGCTCTTAATTAAATGATGCTTCTCTCAAACCTCTCTTACTTAAATGATTACAGCAGCCTCTAAACTGATTCCTCCAATTTCTTCCTCTTCAACAAATGCTTAGTGAGCGCCTACATTGTACCATGGTCTCTGCTAGGTTCTAGGAACAATAAGAACAAGCCCAAATGTATGGACTCCTCATGGAAGTTCACGACCACATCACTCCAGAGTGATATTTTTGTTAGTAGAAAGCACTTTACATACTGTAAAGGACGGACCCAGTGTTGCTACTGTGAGATGATCAAGGTGATGATGCCAGTTGTTAAAGCAGAGCTCTTGCCTTTCAATGGCTCTCCATTGCCTGTAGGATAAAAGCATACAGTGAAGTCCAAACTGAATTCCACACTCATTTCCCATCTCTCATCCCTTTTGCCAGGTTTACTTTCCATTTCTATCGAAGCACAACCAGTCCCCTGGTTTCCATACCTTCGAAGGTATGGAAAGGATCTCGAATATTCCATTTCCTCTGTCTGAAACACTCTACCTCAGTCTGCCTGGAAACTCCCATTTAATCCTTCAAGATCCAGTTTCGACTCTGTAACTCCTCCCCACAGACAGTGTTCATCCCTCTGCCTCACCGTCTACGTGAGCATTTCTCAAATGGGATGAAGATATAAAAGAATGACCTAAGAATCACCTTAAAATCCTAGGTCCATCCCTACTCACCAGACACTCGGATTCAGTAGATCTGGGGGTGCATAATGATTGAGAACTCCAGCTTCAAGTCAAACAAACTCAGGTCAAGTCCCAGCTCAGCTCTTTACCGGCCTTATGACCTTGGCCAAGTTACTTAACCTCCCAAAATCTCTGTTAGCTCTGCAAAATGGGGATAGACATAGGCAGGAATGATAAGTTGAGACATCATGTGTAAAATACTTAGGACAGTACCTGATACCTGGAAAGGGCTGAACAAATTGAAATTGTTATTGAGAAGAATTCTATTCTGACCCTAGCAGTCTATCCATTTCTTTTCCAACCTACCCATCCCCAGCTTGAGAACCACTGCTGGACTATTTATAAAATTGTATTATGATCTATTGTTTCTGTGCCGTGTCTCTTACTAATGTTAAATCCAGGAGGGCATGGGCCATGTCTTAGTTCTAGATCCTCAGCACACAATACAGTACTGGGAATAGCATCACCACATAGACTGTGTGATCTTGGTCAAGTTAGTCTTGCTCTTTTAGCCTCAGATCTTTTCAATGTTGGAGAGAATAATATCTATCAGATAAGGTTGTTATGAATATCCAATGAGATTATGAATGTGAAAGTGCTTTTTATGATGTGGAAAGTGAGTTGCTATGGTGAAAGGGGACTGTGACTCGGACCTGTCATCTCACAGTCACACATCTATAACCCTCCACCTTCTCTTCTTCCCCAGCCCATGGAATATAAATGTGACCTTCTTTCCTTAAACATTCTCGTTAATTTATACCTAATAGAAGATTGCATGATGACATGCACAATAGCTCAAACCATTCCAGGAAGAAGGGGACTACAGATTCATTGGTGTGAGGTTAGTGCTCCTCAGAATGCTAACTACTGAGAATACTGCAGGGAATTAGACATTCACAACCTTTGCCCTAGTAAAGTCTCAGTCCCATTTGAGGGAAAGCCAATGATAGGCAAGAAAACATATAAATAAAATTTTTTTTGTTGTTGCATTTTTAGGGCTGAACCCGAGGCATATGGAAGTTCCCAGACTAGGGGTCCAGTCAGAGCTGCAGCTGTCAGCCTACACCACAGCCACAGCTACACCAGATCCAAGGCATATCTGTAACCTACACTGCAGCTTGCGGGAATGCAGGATCCTTAACCCACTGAGCTAGGCGAGGGATCAAACCCGCATCCTCATGGATACTACTTGGGTTCTTAACCCAAGAGCCACAATGGGAATTCTTGACCTCTCTCACATGTACATTCACTCAGCAGATATAATTCAATTCTATTATATGTCAGTCACCATGCTAGAAGATGGAAATACAGAGAAAAATAAAATATGCAACCACTTTTTATGAGCCTGGTAACAGAGAATATAGATACATAAGTAATTACAATACAATGTGACAAGAAGCCTTGTAGAGAGATGTAGAGGCTGGGGGATCTTAGAGAAGAGAATGGTTGTGCCTTAGGGATTAGTTAATATTCTTTGAGAATGAGGACATTTTAAATTGAAGATAAAGTACAAGTAGTAAAGGGAAGAACATTCCAGACAAAGGGAGCAGCAGGTGCTAAGGCACTGGGGTAAACCTGTTCCAAAAGAGTGGATATCTGCCCTCGTGGGAACAAGCTGAAGAGGAGACGCTGAGTCTTCCTGGCAAAGGGTCTTAAATGCCACAACGAAGAGCTTGCATTGTATTATAGGTACACGATACATATGGAAGGTTTAGAATGCTCCCTCTCAGGAATGGTGGGTGAAGGACTAGAGTGAGGGGCTGTAGGCAGCTGAATCAGTGAGTGGAGTTTGCAACAGAGAGGGTACAAGATCTGCATTTGGTCGTTAGTCACAGAAATGGAGAGATAGATATTTCCAAGGCAGGATGTCCTTTGTTCCCTAAGTAACAGGACCCCATTTGTCCCCGAACTTCACGGCAGACACGACTGTATGGGGAACTCCCACATGCCTCCCTCTTGTTTTCAGACACCTCTGCTGGCGCCCTCTCTCGTCCCCGTCGCCAGCCCCCGCCTCCTTTCTCTGGAAGCTTGGGTCTCCCTGGGAGCGGGTCTGCCCTTGGGGGAGGCCTCTCGGCTCTGTGCCCGGCAGCTCGGCTGACATTCGGGGCGGACGGAAGAGGGGTTCAGTGCCCCCAGCGTGCACATGTGCTAGTCGGGGCAGGAAGGAGCGCCTCCGCGGAGGAGTCCAGGAAGAGGGGGAGGGAGAGGCGCTCCAGAAGCTCGGTCCCGGGCACCCTGGTCGGCCGCGGAGGAGCTGCAGCCTCCAACAGGTTCGTAGAACGCGCGCGCGCTCTCTGTTGCTGAGCCACCACCTCCTCCGCTGGAGAAGGTTCGCCGGAAAGACCCCAGCCATAGGCCCCGCGCTGCGGGGCTCCCAGAGGGCGGTTTCCTCCGCCTGCCTGCCTTCTCCCGGTAGCGCTCAGCTGCCGCCGGCTCTTCCGGGGCGAGGCGGAGGGCGCCTCGGGCTCCTTCTCGCTTCAGCACCACCTCAGGGACAGCTCCCGCTCCCGCGGGGGTACTCCCCCCGGGTGAGCCCTTCCACGGGCGGACAGCCGCCGCCCCGCCAGCTCCTCTCCTGCTTTGGTTCGGGTTCGGTACCACCGCCGCGGAGGCCGGTCCCTCGCCCCCACGGGCTCCGCTCCCCGCGTCAGCACCGTGGCGGCGGGCAGCTCTCGGCGGGCGCCAGCTTCCTGGCGAGCAGGGAACAAAGACCAGGAACTGGGGCCTCCCGCGTTTCTTGGGAGTGGATGGTGGCACTGATGGGGGAATTTCGGCTACCCCAGAGCGGTGTCAGGGGCGACCTGGGAAGGGGGGCCTAGTCACAATCGCTCATCACCATCTTGGCTCTGTAGTTCGCCAAGGCCTGGCCATGCAATGGCGGGTCCCGGCTGGAAGTGGGAAAGAGGGTGGGAGGGAAAACAGCACAAAAGGGTCCCGGGCCACAGTT
This sequence comes from Sus scrofa, assembly GCF_054392235.1. Classification (NCBI taxonomy): domain Eukaryota; kingdom Metazoa; phylum Chordata; class Mammalia; order Artiodactyla; family Suidae; genus Sus; species Sus scrofa. The sequence continues at coordinate 92,277,851 of NC_139384.1, read as the reverse complement.
GGGCAGCCTGGGCCTAGGCTGGGAAGAAGGAGCGCGCCACCCCCTTTTTCCTCCAAACCCCCACCTCCACCCTAGCTCAGGACCACGGACTTCCTTCAGAGAGCCTAACTAGCACAGGTGCTTGAGGCCGGCTGCTGCAGTCACTGACTCTGGCTGTCCCCGGAACATCCCTAGAAAGTGTGAGGCTGAGTTTCCGTGGGGGGAGGGGGCCGAGAAACCGCGGGGAAGCCTCACGAAGCTGGCGGCTACACGCTCCCCCTCCCTCCTCCCCAGGGTTCCGCCCCCACCTCCAGAGAGACGCCTGCAAGGAAGGAAGGGGGAAGAGGGGACCTGAGCAGCAGGTTGTGAACAGGGCTTGGTTCTGGGAGGTTGCAAGTAGCAAGAAAAGAGGTGGAGAATCTCGGAGGTTCCCAAACAGGAAAGCCAGTTCAGCAGCAGGAGACCAAATGTGAAAGAGGAAACCTTTTCTCTGCTAGCGAAAGCTGGGAGGGCCCTTGACTCACGTGATCCTCTCCCTCACCGGGGAGAGTCTCCTGGGGAGAAGGGAAGACTTAGCTTGGGGGCAGAGGTGATTTGCCCAAGGTCACTCAGCAGTTTAGCAGCAGAATTGAGCCTAAACCCCGGGCTCTGCAAATCCTGGGCCTGTTGTGTAAGATTCATAGAGAAGTCTTAAAATTCCAGATGCTGGGAGAAGGGCAGAGTAGTTTCAGTTCTGAGTCCTAGTCTCAGCTCTGTCACACTGTCACCTGATCTTGGGAGAGTGACCTTTGGAGAAGACAATGGGTTAATAGTACCCATTTATAGTGAGGATTTAACGAAATACCTATATGAGATTAGGGCAATCCCTGGCACATAGTAAGTGCTCCAAAAAAAGGTAGCTACCATTCCTGCTAGTATTCCCTCTGTAAACATGTGCTGAGGACTCTTAATGCACTGGCTGTGAACTGGGGAGACGGAGAAATATGCCAAGAAGGCCACAGACCAGCACAGGAAGCAGAAAACAATTGCAATGTGATATGATTTGTGATGTAATCAAGGAGAGTATATAAGGCTGTGGGATCTCAGAAGCAGGAGTGATGAACTGTGGGAAAAGAGGAGGAAAAGTACCTTGGACAGATGGAACCATGTGTGAAGGTCCAGAAGTATGAAATCACAGCCACCAGGGTGATATCTGTGTGCCAGAGGCTCCTCGGTATGGGGACTGTGAAATGAGAGTGGAGAAAAAGGCTGGTGTCAGTCTCCAAAGGGCTTTTTGTGATGAAATATTTCAAACATAGTTTTTAAAATAGAAAGAATAGTATAATAAACCCCCACATACCCATCATCCAGCTTCAACAGTTGGCCAATTTTGTTTCATCTCTACCCACACCCACTCTCATCACACATACACATGCACACACAGGGAGGGAGGGAGAGAAACTTATTTTGAAGCAAACCCAAGATATATCATTTCATGCAGAAGTATGTTAAATATCAATAACGATTTCTGCCATTCAAATGCGGTTCCACTTTGGAAGTCATTAACTCAAATCATGACTTTCTCTCCTCAGTGTGTTCTGAACATTCTTATCCTTAGCAGAAAGTTTTGGTAAGCCACATACATTAGAGTAACTGTTTCAGGAAAAGTAAGGGGTATATCAACCCGCAACAGATTCTTCCAAGCCAGAATGATCTCCACTACCTACGCTGTGCCCAGAGGCCATGACTGTTGGCAAGGTTGATCAAAAGAAAAATAAAAGAGTGAGAGCTTTCCGTTGAAAGTAATCTGAATCATAAGCTCATAAAGATAGAAGACTTGAAATGGAAATCATTGATTTAAAAATCAAGCCCAACAGCCACATGAGGCAAGGATCAGAGACAGAGAGGAATTTATCCAAATTTCCACAAGGCTGAGACCAGAGCCAAGACCTTTGAATTCATGATCAAGAGTTCTATTCAGTTCACCATTTTGCTTAGAAGATTAAGCCTTAGAGTTCCCCAGCTCGTACATTTGGGATGCTATTTCCTTCCCCATCTCAAAGAAGCTTGAAGGAAGAGGTGGAAATGAACAAGAAAGGTCCCTCCTGATTCTCAAGAGGATGAAAATGTATGGAAGTTGGTCTCTCAGGTACCTTGACAAATTTCCCTTCTATATCCTTTTGGAGAAGGTTGAGGATGGTGGTACTTATATTCTGGCTGATGCACATTAGCAATGACCCTGCATTCAGACACTCGGACCTTATTTCTGTGCCTTTTTTGTCCATCCTGCTCGCTTTAACCAGATGCATGTGAAGCCTCTCTTTTCCAATTTGCCCTGAGTTTGGCTGCACATCCCTGTAGGCAACAGACCACCATTCCTTTGAGGTCTTAAATGAGGAGTGTTTGGCCCAGGAGGCCCTGGCAGGACTCAGAGCTCTTGTGCCTTCCTGGAGCATGATGTCTCTCCTGTTACTGATAAAATGTGACAGCCGTGATGACTGTGTGTGCGTGCTCCCATTGGGTCCTGAGCACCTCTAAGCCAGCATTTTTGCTTTTCAGGATGTCCCCAGGTATTGTCCTTGTGAGGGCAATACCTCACAAGTTTCCTTGAGTCTTAGGTAGACAAATTAAAATGTATGTAAGAAGTTCTAATCATCCCTGATGAAGAGAAGTCAGCCGAGAACAGTCAATAAAATTGCCTTATTTCTGGGAGTATGATTGCAGGTAAGACATAGGAAGATGATAAAGATAGTGAATTTCAGCTTGTGAAATTATCCCAGCTTTTAGCCTGAGATGAGACCAATTTAGATATAACATATTATATTATCTGAGCCTAGCTGAATTGTAGCATCACAAAGGGCCTTGGTGAGCATCTACCTTCCTTCAACATGGACTCATCGAATGGTTATTGTGTGTCAGGCACTGTTCCAGGTGCTGAACAAGACACCCCAGATCCCTGCTCTCATGGGGCTTATAGACTTCAGGTAGACACAGTCATTAACAACAATGAAAAGGTACATATGAAAACATTTAAATAAACAAACAATAGGGGAGGTGTGTCTGCAATGGTGACATGGAACTGAGGCTCAAATAATGAAAAGTCAGTTTGTAAGAATGTGAAGCAGGGCGTTGCATGCAGGGAAAATAGCTCTGGCAGAGGCCCTACTGAGAGCCTAGACTGTCTGGGATAAAAAAGAGGCCTCTGTGGCTGGAGTAGAGTGAGCAAAGGGGGAGAGTAGCAGCAAATGAGGGCAAGAATGAGGCAGGGACCAGACTGTGCAGAGCCTTCTAAATGCAATCAGTTGTCACTGGACGGGTTAAGCAGAGAGGCATGATAAAAACTGGTTTTACTTTTAAAAGCTGTCTCTGGTTGCTGCATAGAGAATGGATGATATTGGGATGCTGAACTGGGCAAGAAGGGGCAGAGAAGTTGAGTTGCAGCCTCCCTGCTACTGAAGTGCTCAGGATGCAGCAGAGAAGACAATGCAAAAACAAACAAACAAAAAATACAACAATAGTCTATGAGAAGGGCTGCTTTGAGAAGGGATGTGCAAGGCATTGTGGGAATAAAGAAACAGAAGAATTCATTCAGCCTGAGAGGCATCAGGGAAGGCGTCCTATTAGTGGACAATGGCTGTTGAATTATATCTAGAAAAGGAGAGCAGTAGAGTCAGTGCCCAGGAGAGAGAGGCAACAGAGCAGCAGTGGAGTTCATGGAGTGGGTGCCGGCTTGCCTGGGTCCAAATCCCAGCCCTGCCATTTAGCAGCTGTGTGCACTTAAGCAAGTTACCTACCTCTCTGTGTCTCTGTGGTCTCATCTTTAAAATGGAGATGATGAGAATCACAACACTAATTCCAAGAGCCTTCTGTGAGGATTAAACAAGTCAAAATTTGTGAAGCATTTAGACTATGTCTGGCACTTAGAAAGTGACAATAGAGTGGCGGTTAAATTAAAATGGAGCAAAGAGGGGGTGGGAGAGCAGAAAGCACATGCTGGAAAAGATTGAATAGAGCCTAACACTGAAGGGCCTTGAAGATCAGGCCAGAGATGCTCATCTTGCTCTATATGCAACAATGGGTCATTGAAGGCTTTTAAGCAGGGGGGTTAGGAATGAAGAAGATAAAACCCGAAGGCCCAGAGAGGGAAGACAACCTATCCCCAGTCACACTGCCAGTTACTGGACATTGTTATCTGTCTCCCCTACTGATCCAATATTATAGGAGGGCAAGGGCAATATATATTTTGTCGTCCCCCCCCCCCCCCATTGTAGCCTCAGGATTAGAAGAATGCCTAGGATATTCTCAGGAAATATTTTTGGATACATTGCTGAATCAATGACCACCCAGGGCAGGGAAAGTCAGAATCCTTGAATCTTCGAGAAGGTCAGTGCATTTTTGGACAGCGGAGAAATTGCTCTCAGGAAAATAGAACAAACTCCGGGGGATGTTGACTTGGGGACAGAGAGCTCTTCCAAATCTTAGCTTCTCCTGTGACACAGACACTGCCACCCACACTCCCCCAGGCGCCCCCTCCAGTGGCAGCAAGCATTGCTACATAGGGTTCAGAAGTTAATCTTGGTAAAGTGCCTGGAAGATGAGAATCGCTCCCCAGACATTCAGCGTGGTAATTGCCAGTGAGGAGAAAATGTATCTCTCCATTGGCAAGAGGCAGGACTTTGTGTTCCACAAAACCCAGCCATTAGAATTCCTGTCTCTGTCTCATCAGGAAGCTGTGACAGCCAGGCAGGCAAGTAGGGTCTTACAGTTCAAGCAGCAGATGGCAAAAGATTCAGAGGCACTCAGATCCAGCTCTTATGTTGCTGACCACCTACTCCAAGCAGGGAATGGGGCCAGGTGCTTCTTCAAACTGGAGAGAACTCCAGCCCTAGCACTTCTGAGTTGCGTGCTCTTGGGCAAGTCCCACCATTTCTCTGAGCTTCAAGTTCATCTGCTATAAAATGGGGATAACAGTGCCAGCCCACCTAGGTCATTTTGCTTTTTATTCTGACCATGTGTTACCTCTTCTCACAAATGTGGAAACTGAAGTTTCAGGGTACAGCTCATTGATTTGTCAATGCTCACTGAGGACTTATGATGGGCCAATTACTCTGCAGGAACTGGAAAGACAATGAAGACTAAGACAAATAAGACACAATCCAAGCTCTAGCAAAGCTTGTGTTCTAGTGAGGAGACAGGAAACAAGCGAGTGAACAAATTCCACCAAGTTATCTAAGTTCTAGGAAGGAAATAAAAGAGGGGGTGTGCTAAGGAGGGCAGGGGCTGCGGGGAGACTTGAAAGAAGACACACTGAAGCCGACACCTGGACGGGGAAAAGCAGCTGGCCATGAAACAAGTGTCCAGGCAACAAGTGCAAAGGTCCTGAGGTAGGAATAAACCTGATAAGGTCATGGGACAGAAACCTAGTGAGCAATGGAGGACGGTAGACAGGAGGGCAGAGAGGTTGACCAGGACCAGAGCAGGCAGGTCCAAGCAGAGGGGTGGCAGAATTTAAATTCCAAGTCACTTCTCGCCATCACCCCACTGGTAAAGGACCTAATGTGGCAAATCCCACGTCAGAGTGATCCCTGGACCACCCTCAGGCCCACAGTCCCTGCTGCCATCCCCAGAGCAGGTCAGCCAAAGGGCAAGCAAAGGGATGGATTCCCCTGCTGGGAAATAAATCCATCAGCTGGCTGGCTGCCGGGTGGGCACCCCAGTGCCTCACAGGCAGCATCCTAATGCCATGAGGCAGGAGGGGGAGGGAGGAGACACAGGGCCAGCCCGAGCTGAAGTGACTGGGTAGGAGAGGCACCTGCCTCAGGTGCCAAATGTAAGGAGATGCTAAAAAAAGAGAAAAAAAAAACCCTCAAGTCATGAAGACAAAAAACATTATGTGCAATACTTTTAAATAAAATTAATGCAAAAAAATCCATGATGAATCAAATACAAAACATTTTCAAATAAAGGCAGGATTCCAAAAGAGTCAGGTTGAGGGGTGAGTCATTTGTGTGCAGACTCCAATCCTGATCCTAAGATGTTCACTCAACTGCCAGGACACTTCCTGGGCCAGGGCTTTGTTCCCACTGGGAGCCAGCATCCAGAGCTGATCTGTTAATGACGAACCCAAAGAAGCAGTTCCCAGCAGGGGCCTCAGAGATCACTGCACTGCTTCAGTTGCAGAGGCAGAAGTCCAAGCAGGAGCCACACAGCTAGGAAGCGTTTCTTGCCCTGTAGCCCCGGTGCTGTGCAACATCAAGCAGTTCAAACCCACCCTTTGTATGTGATGGGACCCTCGGTAAGGCACACTGCCTCTCAAGAGTCAGTTTCCCCATCTGTGACCCTGGAACTAGTAAGATGTGCTCCCCGGGATTCAAGAAGATGATTTTTAAAGTCCTTTAGCACCTTGCTACTCATGTGGTCCACAGTCCAGCAACATCAGCATATCTTGAGAGCTTATTAGAAATGGAGAAGAGGGAAATCCCAATGTGGATCAGTGAAAACGAGCCTGACTAGTATCCATGGGGCTTGGATCCTGCATGGCTGTGGCTATGGCACCGATTTCACCCCTAGCCTGGGAACTCCCATGTGCCACAGGTACAGCCCTAAAAAGCAAAAAAATAAACATAAAAAATAAAATAAAAAATAAAGAAATGGAGACTAGTAGCCGATTATCAGACCCACAGGATCAGAGTCAGCATTTTAACAAGACCTCCCAGGTATGGGCATTCATGTGAAAGCCCAAGAAGCTGGTCAATTCTCGGCACATGGATGTTGCTCAATAAATGATAAGGCTACCCCTCTACCCACCAAACCTTGGGTTAGATCCCGACTTCAGGCAATTGGAAAAATCCAAGATGGAGAGAAGAGGTCCTGACATGGCCACTTCATTAAATTTTAAAAGGTCAAATTTTGAAGCCAGAGTCCGGCTGAGCTCCTTCTATGCATAACCATATAGAGCCTCCATTTGTTCATCTGGAAAATGGGAATAATAATAGCAGGAACCCTATAGATCATTGCAAAGATAAAATGAGTACAACCCTCAGCACAATGCTTAGCACAGAATAGGTGCTCACTAAATGCTTGCTCTTGTTTCTAGTGGAGGGAGGGAGTGTGGGGGATCTCAATACATTGCTGAGCACAGCCCATGTGATGAAATAGATAACACTTGGGAGTTCCCATTGTGGCTCATCGGAAATGAATCTGACTAGTATCCATAGGCTCAACCCCTGGCCTCCTCAGCAGGTTAAGGATCCGGCATTGCCGTGAGCTATGGTGTAGGTCACAGATGTGGCTCGGATCTGGCGTTGCTATGGCTGTGGTATAGGCCAGCAGCTACAGCTCCAGTTCGACCCCTAGCTTGGGAACTTCTATATGCCACAGGTGCAGCCCTAAAAAGACCAAAAAAAAAAAAAAAAAGAAAAAAAAAAAGAAAGAAAGAAAAAGAAATAGATAACATTTGTATAGCTCTTTGGCATTTACAAAGCATTTTCATTCATGTCATTTCACCCAACTCTCAATCCTTTAGGTGAGCTGGCACGAAATTTATTTACTTTACAGAGAAAAATAATCTAGGCTCTGAAATGTACAATGATGTGTCCAAGCAAACCAGGGTTTAAATCCATGGAATCTGACACTAAAATCCATGTCAGCAATGAATCATCCAACCAATAACCATGAAAAAGATAAAAACGGAAAGAGACAATTAATATTAGGCTCTAGGGATGGTGTCGTCCAATCTCCTCGTTTTATAGAAGGGCAAACTGAGGCTTGAGGAGGAAAAGAGACTTGTCCAAGGTCACTCAGACAGAGCACCAGCCCTGGGGTCAGAACCCAGTTCACAGAGTTCCCAGTCCAGTGTCCTGTCCAGAATCCAGACCCGTGTGCTTCATCTGATAGACTAGCCTCCATCTGATGAGCCCAGGGGTGCAGGCTGCAGGTGGCCAGGGCTGGTCCCCTGGGCAGGGGAACAGAAGGTGCCCCCAGCCCCTCTTTCCACTCCAGCCCAATCAGAGGAGGAGACTGCAGAAGCTGGAGTTGCCAAGGCGAGGCCTTTGGGGTTGCTAAGACACAGTTTGTGAGCCGTCAAGTGGCAGAAGAGGACTTGGCTGAGGCTGGGGCTACGAGAGAGCAGGACCTGCCACAGTGATCTTGGGAGCTGGGGAAGGACCTCTAACTCTACAGGGTGTATCAGCCAAGAGGAGGGTTGACTCTCACAGACAACCCTGTATCTCCACTCTTGACACCCCACCCCAGCCAGGAAGCCAAGTCAACTCTCCTGGCAGAAGGATAACCCCCCCCATCAGCAATAATCTCATCAAGCACAAGTCCGCAGCTCACTCCTCCCATTCCCCAAAACTCCCCTGACCCTGGCCCTAGGAGGAGCTCTCTAGAGCACAAAGCCAAGCCCTGCAATGCCCTTCATCACCCTTGGGATGAAGCCCACACCCTGCTAAACGTATCCCCTCAGACTTGGTCCCCATAACCTCCCAGCCTCGTCTTCCTCCCCAAGGCTCTGGCCAAACCAAATTCCTCCAAGTGCCTGGAAGACCATGCCTTTGCTGATATGGTTCCCACTGCCTAGAAAGCCCTTCCTGCCCCACTGTCCTCTAAGCCTCAGCTCCAGACTCACCATCTCAGGGAAGCCCTCCCTGCTGCCTCTTGGCAGTGAGGCACCTCTGACCAACCTGCCTTCTAGAGTTGGGTGTCATGTTGTATTTACACTCTCCGCTTTCCTGTTTGTGTCCCCATCAGGCTGTGAGCTTTTTACATCTCATTCCTAGAATAAACCCAGGTTCCAACTGTGCAAGATCAAGACATCTCTGAGCCTCCCCGCCCTCCTCTGTGCGATGGAGATTATGACCTTGGCCTTGCCAAGCTAATGAAAATATTAGAGATTATGGATGTGAAGGGCTTGACATAAGGCAGGTGCACTGAAACTGCTGCCATTGCCCTGTTCTTCATGTCGACACCACTAGCGCCCAACACAGAGGGCTCACTCATATACCTGCGCCTCTGAGTCCTTCACCTATTTTCTCACTGAATAATCACCCACTGTGTCACTAAAAGGCTCTATAAACAGCAAAGCCCCATTCAAGTATAGGTCGTAATAATTCTGATCATTAACACTCTTGATTCCCTTAAGCCCCTAGACCTGTGTCATCCAGACTTGCTCTCTATCCACCCTTCATTCACAGAACAAAATTTACTAAGTACCTACTTTGTGCCAGGTATCTGCCTAGCTCTTTGGGACTCAGCAGTAGGTCAACATGAAACACTTAACTGCACCACCAGCCTCTCTTTCTTCGACTTCTTAAAGGTCACCCTCCCGACCCAGCAGGCAGGTGGTCCTGCCTGAGGCCAGGGAGGTTCCCATTTGCACAAAGATGCCGAAGATGCTGGCACTGGGTGGTCTGCAGGCTCCACCCACACCCATACCTCCCTCCCGGCTTGTGCACCTCATCAGTCAGGAAAACAGTAAATCTGCCCAGTTTCCAATCCAGTCACTAGCTTTAAATTCAAGTACTGTCAGATCCCTGAGAGCAGGGAGCACGCCTGCCCTTTTCACTGCAGTTGTCACCAGCATTTAGAACATGGCCTGGCACAGTCATTCAGCGTCTTATTACTCATTCATTCACTCACTCAACAGATATTTATCAAGTCCTGCTAAGTGCCAGACTCTGGGGAACCAGCAGCAGGTCCCTGCCTCACTGAGCTCCTGTCTTAGAGGGATTAAGGGGGTGGGTGGATGGAGGAGATTTTATTAGGAAGTAACGGTGCCTTGGGGGAGCTGAGACTGAGGGATTGGGTGCTGTGTCACCCAGAGTGGTCCCAGAAGACCACCACTAAAGGAAAGAGCCTTGAGACAGCTGATCTGTTGGAATCCCTGCTTTGCCCCGTACCAGCTCTGCAATATGGGGCAAACCCCAGTCCCTGTCTCTGTTGATGAGGCCAGAATCTCTGCTTTCTGAGTCACCATGAGCAGGAGGAGAAAATATTTAAGGAGGAAGGGATAGGTTGTGCTCAGTTCCCCCACCCCATCCCCACCCCTACCCCCATCCTGAGCGAACACTGCGGGTCCCTGCCATTGCCAAGCCTTGGCATCCAGCCAAGAGCAGAGCTGACTGCAGTGGGTTGAAAAGGGTGAGGGCTGCAGGTTCTCATCAGACTCCACACACATCCCTGTGGGAAAATGAGCAGATCATTTCCCCTCTTGGCCCCTGTGTGTTCTCATCTATAAGATGGGAGTGGAACATTGACCTCCTTCTTCCTAACTATGTGAAAGCAGATCTAGCAAATTTGTCAAGCATTGACCAATGGACAAGTACTTACTGGGTACCCATTGCCTTTATGGGAATGCTTGGTGCCTCCCAGGAGAAAGAGGAAGGTAACTAAAATTTGAGGGGCTGCCATGTAATAGAAATCTTCACAGTCCTTATCTTATTTAACACCACCACCGATAATAATAAGCATTTATATGGCACTTCATGTATGAAGTTGGTGTTATCAGTAGCCCCATTTTATATATGAGGAGACTGAGGCTGAGCAAGATGGAATGGATTTCCCAGAAGCCAGAATTCAACCCCCCATATGACTGACAGTATATCCCACCCATCGACACCAGTCAGAAATCAGAGTTAAGCCAGAAAGCAGAATGGTCAATGGTACAAAGAGAAGCATTGTCTGAACCAGTGACCAAGATGGGCAACTGCTGCCAAGAGTAGGGGAGGTGGGGACAGGGGGATTGAGTCTGATGCCACGCAGGGCCCCATCCTGCCCAGCCCCTTGCTGGAACCCAGAGGATCAGGGTGGCTTTAGCACAGGTGAGGGGCACGCCCCTGGAGGGGCCTGGGGTTCAGTGCCCATTCAGGAAGCCCACTCCCCCCAGAAGCTCTCTCCCCTCAGGACTTAACACCCTCTCTCCTCCTCCAGGAAGTCGTGTGTCTCTGGCATGCTACCTGCTCTGCTCTGTGACTGAAGGCTCCGGCATCACAGCCCAGCCGAAGGTAAGAGTGCCGCCCAGGGTCACACCCATGGACGGTGTTCAGAGTGCCCCCCTACACCTGGTGAAGGGCGTCATGATGTCACTTCCCCTTTGCGATTGCCAAAAGCGCTCCTAAGCAACATGTTGGAATGATGTTAGCTTGTGTTACAACAGGAAAGTACTTTCTTGTGTGTGATACCTTATTCAATGATGCTCTTCAAAAGACCTTAAGGAGGTATTGTTCTCAGCTTCTGGACAAGGAAACTGAAACACAGAGAGGGAAAAGGACACATAGCTGGAAGGTGACTAAGCCTGAATTCCAACCCACTTTTTCTTGTCTGTATTCCCAAGTGGTCTATGCACCTTGTAGGTGGTTGGTATCTGTTTGATGAATGAATGAGTGAATTAATGAATTGCCCAAGATCAAGGACTGGAGGCTGGCTCTCCTCTCCCTCCCAGTTCCCAAGTTTTTCTGCTGAACTGTGGCTTTCTGTGTTGATGAGCTCAACACACCCTTCCACACCCCCACCCCAGAATCTCAAGCATCTCACGTGTGATGTTTTATTACCCACCCCCATGCTGCAGACAAAAGGATGAAAGGTGGACCAGTCAGCATTGGTCCCTCTCCCAGGTGGCCCCCAAGCTCCGATCGCACCCAGCATCCCTCCATCCACATCGCCTCTTCCCCACCACCCACTACCAGTAATCCAATGTGCATAGTTGTAAACTTGTTTCTTTAAATAAACAGTCTTGAGTTTCATACCAAATAGTCTTTTAAGAGGAGGAACGTCTCCAGGCCACCTCGTATTTAGCATACAGTGAGCCACATATTTGCACAGAGAGAGAGTGTGTGGATATAGAGATCGCTTGATCGCTATAGATATCGTTGCTCATCCAGATGGGAGCTATTTATGATGCTGAGTCACTTGCAGAGAGTGCCACTGAGGGAATCTAGGCTGGGCTCTGAGCCCCAGCATCACAGACCTCATGGCTCTTTGCCTCATCCTCACTGTTCACACATGAGAGAGACAGAGAGAGAGAGACAGAGAGAGTGGTCTCCCCTCGTGGTGCAGGAACAGAAGGAGACATTTTGGCCACAGTATATGAAGACTTTCTCATAACCTGATCCTGTTTCAAGGCATTGTCCTCCATCCAGAACACCGCACGCTTACAGAGCATCTCATCCAATTTATTCATTATATAGGAGCAAAACCTGAAACCCAGGGAGGAAAGGGACTTGCCCAGTGTCACACAACAAATCAGCTGGTCCCACAGCTCAAATTTTCTGATTGCTGTCTGGAGCTCTTCCCCAGCCCCCAGCAACCTTCTTCAGTGTACCTTCAATATCAAGCCATTTCAGCCCCTCTGGTGCTTCTGTTCTCTGTAAACCTGGAGCTGTCATTAAGCACTTCCTTCCCTGGGCTCCTCCAGGAGGGGAGTTGAGTCTGACTCATTTGGGTATCGGCCATGCTCAATGCAGGACCTGCACACACTAGGCACTCAATGCATGGGCACGGGGTGTTATATAAGACCAAACTTAGTACTAATTCCTGGGAACCCTAGTTCTCCATTTGGAAAAGCACCCATTTATCTCCACTCTCTCTTTCTTTTCTCTAAGCCAGTTCTCTATCTGTGCAAAAATAGACTCCCTCCCACTCACCACCCACCTCTACCCAATTCTATAATGAATCAATTTTATTAATAGGTTTTGGGATGGAAACTTGACAAAGGCTTTCTGTGAAAGTCACCCTTTATCTCTGTATATAGTTCACTTCTCAAAGCATTCTACTAAACTGGTCAAGTGGGATTTCGCCTTACATAAAATATTCATTAATCCACTCTTTCCCTCCATACAGAATGTGTTTGTTTAAGCATTTGGTGATCTCTATCCTTTATTATGGATTCTATTCAATTGTTCTAAGAGACAGTGGGATGAGATAGAAAGAAAGCGGGCTTTGGAATTAGGACTTGGGTTGCAACCTAGCTGCCCATTTAATGGCTCTGCATTCACACTGATTGCTGTGAGAATTAAATGACATAATGTCTGTAAGCTATCTTGCACATGTAAGTGCTTAATATAGGTTTGTGAATGAACAAATGAATGAATGAATTACTCAGGACTCTCATAAAACAGATCCTGAAGAGTGAGAAACCAATTGACCCTGGGGTCTGAAGTCTTGAAGTCTGACAAGTCCAGGAGGGTAGTCTGAGATGTCCTGTGAGGCAAACCCCAGGGATTAAGCTTCTGGTTGGATGGTCTCCAGGCCAGAAAGGGAAGTAAGTTCTTTCTGGTGGCCTCTTGTGGAAGGGATTCCCTCGGCTCAAGGAAATTTGAGTGTTGAACCGAGGTCAAAATAGAAAACTCCTTGAGAGTAAAAGTTGTGTCTTTTTAACTGTCAGATTCTAACTTTCCTCCAACCAGAGCCTGGCTTACGGTAGTAAGGCATAGATGAAGAGATATGCAGTAAGTGTGCATGGAGTTGAGTAGAATTGACTTGAGCTGACTTGGCTTGAATTGACTTGAGCTGTTTTACATTTTCCAATGGACCTAATACTATGGTCTCCCAAGAGAGAAGCTTCCTGGAACTCAAGCTTAGCTTAGACCTGGTCCCACAGCACATGCCTGGTCCCCAAGCCTGATGTACTGGGACCTTTGGAGCCTTCCAAAGATGGAAGCATCTCAGAGAAGACCATGGCCATAGCCAATACTGAGGTAAAAGTGTAGCAACTTGGCTGGGTCAAGGGGCACCACAAGGCTATGTCCTTTAGGAATCTTTAAAACTTACTGGAATTCTGCCAGGACCTTTCCATGTTTTTAGGGCAACAGATTCTTCTCTTCCTGACAGAGAAAGGCCCCTTGGAGGGGGGGGTACCCAGTTAAGTGGCATATGGCCTCTGGCTTTGAGGGGAGAAAACAGGTGGAGGCCAGAAGTTACACAGAGCCCCATACTGCAGATTCTGGCACAGCTATAAACTGGTCCTCCTGTTGAAGTGAGGGTTTGGGAATCTGAGTGATGTATGATTCTAGACTTCTATCAGGCAGTGGTTGCTAAAGGGAACAGTGACCCAGGAACCATAGTGAGGAATCAGACTATACATCTGGCATCATAATATAGAGGTCAGCCAGCATCACTGGGGTCTCCTTTACTGGCTCCATCTCAAGCACTGCCCATCAACAGGATGCAACCAGTCATCTGAAGGAGAAATGCGGGAACAAATGAGACTCAGCTGAGCAGTGGCTGCTCGAACCCTCATTGTATTTAGCTGTATTGTATGCATCCCTCTCCCACACTGGCTTGGGAACCCATCAGAGGCACCACATCTATTCTTCTCAGTACCCCCCATGTGCCATCTAAAAATCTTGGTACAGGTTAGATATTAGTGTTCAGTAAATGAATAATTAGGTCAGAGTAAGGCTTACAATGCCAGTGGAAGATTTCAAGAGGGAAAGATGGAAAATTTCAAGATTTCGAGATGGCAAAAGTCCAAGGTAAAGATATCCAGCCAGGAATCACAGCATAGATTCAAAAGTTGCCCCTCAGCAGTGTGGCTTAAAGGGAGAATTGGACTAAATGGAGTCAAGACAGTGTGATGCAGTGTGGGCTTAAAACAATGTTCCTCAGTGTCTCAAACTTCTGAGACAGGCTCTTGGGGTCATCAGAGGCTGAGTTTGAGCAAGAGACATTCCCCCAAACAATCCTATTTACATTTTTTAAAATCTTCAATTTTATCTGTTTTATATATCGGATTTCCACACACATTTTCATTTTTAAAGGACTCTTACAATTTTAAAAAAATGCATTTGGAAAGCACTAGCATTAAAATAGCCTAGGCATTTGGAGTTAGACTGCCTGGATTCAAGTCTCAGCCCCAAGCTTTGACATCTGTGGGAATTCAGGAAGGAACCCTTTTGAGCCTCCGCGTTCTTATCTATAAACCATCCTTCCAGAGATGTGTGAGCAGTAACTAAGATATTACAGTATTTCCCAAAGGCTAACACATGTGTGATTGATGGTGCGCACAATGGCTTTAGGTGGTATGTGGATGAACATTTATTATTTTAATAGCTCACAATTGATGCATGTTAGAAAAACATAAGCAGCACATTAGACTCTGTGATTTATGGAAATAATATAGCATTTCCTTTTAAAATAAAATTCTGTGCTTTTTGAAAGGCAAATCACTAAGTAAATGAATAGTACTGACATAGCAGAAATCATGAAGGTGGTACATGAATAACTGAAATGTGGGGAAAGTTGAGATAAACTATATAAAACCCTATCACAGTGTCTGTCATTCAGGAAGGGCTCAAAAGATTAGCTCATGTATCCTTCTTCTCTTGTTTTAACTTGCTGGGATGGCTGGTCCTAGAACAAAGCTCATCCATTTGGGCAAAGTAGCTGCCTAGGCTTGGTCAGTCTGGAATACAGTGTGTGGTGCTGCCCATGGGCAGGCAGCAGTGGTCAATTCAGGGCAGGACAGCAGTAATCAGGTGCCAGCAGCCAGCTGGCCACAGAATCTTAAAGCAGGCTGAGGCTGCTAAAGCAGCATCCACAGAGTGGACACCAACCATCAGTGGTCCATGAGATCACTTGAAGGATTATTCAGGCACCAGTTAAATACTGGCAAAGTGTTACCTCCTTTTTGGTTGACTGAATCAAAGATGAAGCCTCAACTAGAGGTTAGCATCTCCTAATGCCTCTTTGACACTTGTTGATCTTCCTTTTCAACACTGAAGCCCAGCCTTCAGCTGGCTAGAGTCTCTAGCTGAAAACGAATAACAATGTTGTATTTTCTGTGTATTTATTTTTACCATTACCTTCCATTTCTAGAACACAATACAGGTGTCCTATTTCTTAGAATGATCTCACGTTCCCTTTTCAAATATATGTATTAAAGGTTAAAAGGTGAGGATGTTCCTTTTGTTCAGTACAAAGTGAATCATTGTACTAGCAGGATATATACACAGAAACAAGATAAAGGTGATGCTTGAGCCAGAGAAGTTTTAGCCTGGCAGAGGCACAGCTCCAGAGCTCATGCTGGGCCCATAGGCAGGATGTCTTCCGACTCTCCCTACAAGGTGTGGGGCAAGCTAGGTCCTGGGGAGGGCAAAAGAGGCCCCATCCTAAGAAGGAGTCAGTTTGCTGGGCAGATGACCCAAGCCTCCGGACTGAGCCAGGGGTCCAGGGACCAGCCAGCAATCAGTAGAGTTAGGATGGCTCTGGAAGAGCTCCCAGCCCTCTAGTTTCTGGGTAGGCTGGGCCTGCAGAGGATAACCCAGTGGCTCCGGCAGGGAGAGGAAGGAGCTAAGTATCAGGACCAGGCAAGGCCTGACTCCACAGCCTGCATTGGCTAGGCGGTCAGGGGAATCTGGTGTGAGCACAAACCATTCACCAGCCTTTGAAGGGGCTGTGTACAAGTTAGGATGCACTGGTAGCAGGCAACAGAAGCCAAATCTGCCCTATGCCAACAGAAGAGAGGTTATTAAGAGATCACCAGGCAGCACCCAGAATCAAAGGGCAGGCTGGCAGTCAGGCTCAGGAAAGGACAGAGTGGACTAGGGGAGTCTCAGAGCAGAAACTAAGGCCATTCTTTTCAAAGCTCCTCTTGGGGATGCACCAGCCACAACTATTTTTTCCTCCTTGCCTCAGTCTGCTCGTGATTCACAGCCCCAGGAGTATATCCGCTGGCCTGCCATGTGCTTCATGCCCTCCTCTTGGCCAACAGAGAGCATGGAGGCTTCATTAACCCCCCTCCAAGTTTGAACACTGAGGAAGGGGTGGTTCCCAACAAGAAAATTAAGGAGCTGATGCTAACTGGAGGAGGAATGGAATCTGGGCAGCCCAAACAGCAAATGTCTACTATGAGGAGCCAAGACGGGGCCCGGCTATGTGGCCCCCTGGGCCTGACTCTCTGGGACCATCTCTGGGGCTTCCATTCCAGTCTGGGGCCAGTCGTCAGCCGAGACAGGGGCCTCTCCTGCTTCTCATGAGGGGCTCCTGGATCCTCTGATGGTCTGTGGGAGGAAGAAGCCTAGACAAGTCCAGTCTTGGGCCGCCTGCCTGAAAAGGATCTGCTGGACTGGGAAAGTCCAATGACAATTACTCACTCAGGGGTTGCAAACCCAACTGTCCTCCGGCTGGCAGGGAACAAATGCATGAAGATAACTGAGGTGACCTGGGATACGCATGCCTCTCTAAATGGCAGCCACAGTAGCTCCAGCCAGTGGTTGCCATATAAGCATGTGGATCCACCCAGTGTTGATTAATACCCTGGGAGGTTTTTTTTTGTTTGTTTTTTATTTTTTTTAATTTTTATTTTTGGCTTTTTAGGGCCACACCCGCAGCATATGGAGGTTCCCAGGCTAGGGGTTGAATTGGATCTACAGTTGCTGGCCTATACCACAGCCATAGCAATACCAGATCCGAGCTGCATCTACAACCTACACCACAGCTCACAGCAACACCGGATCCTTAACCCACTGAGCGAGGCCAGGGATCAAACCCGCAACCTCATGGTTCCTAGTCAGATTCGTTTCCACTGAGCCACAACATGAACTCCTATCCTTTTGTTTTGTTTTGTTTTGTTTTAAGTGAAGTCCCAAAGCCTGAATTTTATGAGACTCATTTTTTTTCTTTTTAAAAATGTTTTTAGAGTATAGCTGATGCACAATTTCTACTTACAGCAAAGTGACCGGTCATTCATACATTCCCTTTCTTATGTTATACATTCCCTTTCTTATGTTGTCTTCCACAGTGGAGACTCCCCATTTTTAAATACTGTTAACTACCAGAAAAACGTTTTAAATATTGTGCTGACCAAACAGTACAAACCACCAGTTTGTGGTCATTGCACTAACTTCTGTTCATCTACTACAACCCAACTTCCCAGCTGAAAAGCCCCACCCTCTGCTTGCCACCCTTTCTTTGGGTTCCCACAGACCCTGGATTTCCTCCCATCACAGCCTGGACACTCCGCCTTCTAAAAACTCATTTGTCTCCTCATGGGTGAGGATCGCCACCACGTCTTATGTCCATGCTCAGCACAGAGCCTGACACATTCTGAGGTGCTGTGGCATCACTTAAAGGGGGCCTGTGGGTACTGCGTTTGTCAAAGTGGCTAGGGTATGCAGTGTTAACGAATAAATCCTGAAATCCCTGTGGCTTAGCACAACAAAAGCTTGTTACTCTCTCATATGAAGCGCTCCAGGCAGCTTCCTTCCAAGCCGTGACTCAGGGATCCCGACCAGGAACACCACTCAGAAGCAGGGGAAGAGTCAGTGGAGAACTCACACCCCCTCTTAAATACCTCAGCCTAGAGTGACACTCATTGACTCTCTTCACAGCCATTGGCCAGAACTAGTCCCATGACCTGTCTATCAGGACCTGGAAATAGGGGTGGAATGCAGCCAGGGCCCATCATGCACAGGAAGCCATGGAGCTCTCATGGTCAGTGCGTGGAAGCACCTTTTAATCTGTGGGAGAGAATTTCATTAGCTTGAGCTTTTCATCTTTCCTCATTTTTCCAATCCGTAAATGTCAGGGAATGAAAATCAAATTGATGGAAAATAGAGGTCAAATGCCAACGAGCAAGCTATTGCTAGTGAGATCACACTGGCCCCTTGGCATCTCATTTGAGGTCCATGATGACCTGGAAGGGATGGCAACTATTCAAAGGGTCTCCTGCCTGTGTTTAGATGATGGTACATTCAGGGATCGTAACCCGCACTGTCACCTTGGCCAGAAATGTGGCTGATGGTGAGTCAGTGGGCACCCCCAGGGGCTCAGAGGCACACACCGTGCCTTCTACAAGCTGGGCTCAGTGCTATAGCAGATGCTTCCCTTAGAATAGACTCACAGGATCATATCTTATCTAGAAAGAGGGCAAGCTTGGGAACCAGAAAGACCTGAGTTCAAATTCCAACTCTTTCCTAATAAGTCAAAATCCCCAGCAAGACTCCACTTCTCTGAGATTTGGTTTCACCATCTCTAAAATGGGGACAACGATAACACCTTCCTCCCAGAATAATTTTGCAAAGTCTATGAGGTTATACCTGTAAAGGTAGTACCTCAGCTGACATCATTTCTCTTCCTTGTCCCCATTTGGGGTTGGAGGGACCAAATCTAACCTCTCACCAATAGCATTCCTGACCGCAGTCAGCCAGTCCCCATTTGCATGCCTCTGGAGACAAGAAACTCAACATACATCTGCTCCCCCAACCCCCAAACACCCTGCTCCATTTTTTGAACCACTCCCATGGTGTTTGTGATGAGAGGATCTGATGCCTCTAGGATGCTGCCCTGCTTCTCTGGGCCTGCAGAGGCCGACCCAGGGGCTCCGGCATCAAGAGCTGTCTGAGAACTAAGTGTGGTATGAACAAAGGAGCGGAGGGGTTCAGAATAGGGGAATATGTGTCTATTTCCAGTTTACAGAGAGGAGACAGAGAAACCTAGCACATGGGAGACTGCATCCCAGAGAAGAGAAATCACTGGAAGACCATCACACAATAACAATGGGGTCCAGCCTGGGAGTAAATGAGGGAAGCTGCAGAGGAGAAAATAGGAGCTCAAAATAAGAATGAGCATTCCACAGAGTTCCCATGGTGGCTCAGCAGGTTAAGAACCCAACATAGTGTCCCTGAGGATGTGGATTTGATCTCTGGCCTCGCTCAGTGGGTTAAGGATCCGGGGTTGCTGCAAGCTGCAGCGTAGGTTGCAGATGCAGCTCAGATTCAGTGTTGCTGTGCAGAATAGTTGGCAGCTGCAGCTCTAGTTAGACTCCTAGCCTGGGAACTTCTGTAGGGCACAGTTGTGGCAGGGAGGAAGGAAGAAGAGAAAGAGAGAGAGAGAAGGAAAGGAAAGGAAAGGAAAGGAAAGCAAAGGAAAGGAAAGCAAAGGAAAGGAAAGCAAAGGAAAGGAAAGCAAAGGAAAGCAAAGGAAAGGAAAGCAAAGGAAAGGAAGAGAGAGGAAGGAAGGAAAAAAGAGGGAAAGGAAGAAGAAAAGAAAGGAAGAGAGAAAGGAAGAAAAAAAGAATAAGAATTCCTTTAATCATTCCACAAACATCCTGTGTCCACCATGCCAGGCCCCATGCTGAGCACTGGCAGCAGCACCATGAGTCAGCCATAGGCCCTGAGCTTGGGGGAGTAGGTCAAGCCTGTGATGATAATATTAAAACCATATGGGAATCGTTGAGATGAAGGGAAATGTGAGAGCTCAGAGGAGGGCTACCTGGTCCACCTGGGCATAGGGTGTTAGGGAAAGGATGAAGAGGTAGACACAAAGGGGAAGGAAGGATGCCAGGTGGAGGGGCAACACTGGCAGAGACACAGAGGTGAGACACAGCCTGGCCTGTGGAAAGACCTACCCACTATCCTTTGCTGCTTAAGGCAGGAAGTGATGACAAGGAGGCTGGAGCAGGCAGCAGGGGGCCTTGAATGACAGCCATAGAGCTGGAACCTTGCTCCAGGCTAGAAGGGAGCCATGGAAACGTGGGAGGCTTTGCATAAAAATTGTTACTGAAATACAATCTACATTCATAAAAGTGGTTGTATCACATGTTTACAGTTCAATAAATTTTCACAAAGTGAACATACCCCTGCAGCCAACCAAGAAACAGAAACCAGCATCACACAAAGCCCCTCTTGCTCCCCTTCCCAGTCACCATCCACCCAAAGGAACCACTGTCTCAACTTCTAACCCCATTGATTAGCTGGCTTGTTTTTGAACTTCCTGTAAATGAAATCATGCAGTGTTTGTTTCTGACTTCTTTCACTCAACATTATGTTTGAGATGCTTTCCTACTGTTGCATCATGTTGCATCTTTTCACGGTGTTCATTCTCATTGCTGAATTTTATTCTGTTGTGCAACTAGACCAAAATCGGTCTAGGTGGATACTTGAGTTGTATTCAGTTTAGGGCTCTTATGAAAAATACTGGAGTTCCTATTGCGTCACAGTGGAAACAAATCTGACTAGGATCCAAGAGGATGTGGGTTCAATCCCTGGCCTCTCTCGGTGGGTTGAGGATCTGGCGTTGCGGTTAGCTGTGGTGTAGGTCGTAGACGAGGCTCAGATCCCGCATTGCTGTGGCATAGGGTGGAAGCTGTAGTTCTGACTCAACCCCTAGCCTGGGAACTTTCATATGCTGCAAGTGTGGCCCTAAAAAGCAAAAATAAAATAAAATAAAACAAAACAAAACAAAATAAAATAAAATAAATTAAAATAAAATAAAAAACCTTCCTCAGAGCCTTGTAGAGAAAAGCCGGTGAGCCAGCTTGGTAGCCCCTGGTTTATGTAACATATGCCCATTCCTTCCCTTGACCCTTCCAGGACTAGGGGGTTGGGGCTCCCCATCCTGCCCAGGGCCTAGTACTTTGGCTCTTGTCTCCCTGAGTAGCAGGGGCAGCATCCTTTTGTTTCATGAGCCACAACAGGCCCCTAGCGGGTTTCCTCACTGCTGGAGAGCAGGTGTGGCAGGGCCAGGAAGAGCATTCTCCACCCCATCCCCCACCCTGGAGCTCCAGCTCCCGCCAGCTGTCCACACTCAAGCTGATGCCACACAATGAGCCCCAGAAGGACCTTTCTCTTCTCAAGGGCCCTCATCTCAGAGCCCAGACACCTTTATTTGGGGAGACTTTCTTGGCAGAGTGTTCTGTCAGCGCCACCTCCAAGCAACCCTCCCACCCCCACCACCTACACAACACACAATGCCTTTCTGCCTGCACTTCCATCATGAACCCACTCAACCTGTAGTGAGCAGTCCAGACACCATGCTAGGCATAGGGACACCCGCAAGGTCTCTGTCCTTGTGGAGTTTCCCCTGCAGGGGGAGGGTTGGATCATAAACAAGCAGATGGAGACAGTAGAGAGGAAGACTTCAGATGGCGCCTGGGGCCATGAAGATGGTGAAAGGGAAAGCTTTGATGGAGAGGGGCAGCTGGGCAACCACTCAGTCCCGGCTCCTCTGCCTGCAAGCATTTGTCCTTCTCTGGCTTGGGCTCCACCTTCTTAAAGGGAAGGGTCACACTGCAGCCACGACTGGGGGTGGTCCCAAGATGTAGCACCAGAAGGTCCTGGCTGCAGCTGACCTCCAACTACTTTGCCCTCTTCCCTCCGTCATTGCCAAGTCTGATCAGCCCCTTCAAGGTCTGCCTGCTCCTCACAACTGTCTCTCCTGCCCCCAGCAGTGGAGAGAGGGGTCACAGGAACTCTTCCTTGACCCATCAGCTTTTCCTCACTCATCCCATAGACTTATCCCTCCAACTCTACCAGATTCACAGCAAACTGAGTGCTTTCCAGATGGTTCCCCCAACAAAGCCTTAGGGACAAGGCCAACTGAGCCCAATCGAGGCCAACAGACCCTCCTGAATCTCCACACCCAGGACTCTCTCTGTTTCTCCTTCTCAGCACTGCTCCCCGCTTCCCTCTGTCTTTTACCCTCTGGCTGACTCATTCTTTCTCTGTTTGTCTGTCTCTGTATCTCGTTTCGATTTCCCCCTCTACCTCCCTGTTGCTCTAATTCACATCCTAAATGTACTTCTTATCTGGACGTTAATTTACTTCAAATACTGATTTTTTTTTTAAATGCATTGAGCCCCTACTGGGTGCCAGGCATGGGGCAAGAAGCTTGGGTCTAATCAAAGATGAGTAAAGCATGGACTTCCCCGGAAGGGAGATGAGTCATGCACTTAAATAAGTGAAATGGGGAGGCTGAAAGTGACCGATGTTATAAAGGAGACACTGATGGCAGCTGAAGAACACCAAGGAGGGGGTTCCCGGGGACTTCATGGAGGAGGTGACTTTTCAGTCAGACCTTAAAACGTGGTCATCCCACAGAATGTTGGCTTTCTGTAGGGTGGAAGGTCATCTCCCTCAGACCAGTTGTAATTCAGTGCCTTCTTCTCTCAGATCTAAATCCTACTCTCCAGCATCTGTCGTATTTAATCTCTAAGGCATCCTGAATAAAGCATGGACTTTGTATCTGAAAGACCTGGGTCTGAGTCTCACTGACTCAACATTCTTGAGCTTTCATTTCATCATCTATAAACAGCTTCCTAGGGCTATTGTGAAAATCAAATAAGACAAAGGATGTAAAAAACGCCTTCCTACTGTTAATGAGGCTCATTACTGTTAATGAGGGCTCTTTTGAATGCAAGTGACAGAAACCCAACTTAAAATGGCTTAAAGTAAAGAAAGAAAAATCTAACATGGCTAGCTAGCATCAGGCACACCTGGATCCAGGGGTTCAAATGATGACCTCGAGACTCTTTTTCTACGTCTTCAATTCTGCTCTCCTGTACATTAGCATCACTCTAAGGCAGGCATTCCCCCTCAGCAGGGCAACACAGCAAACACCTTTCCACCAGCTGAGTGACCCCAATGGAAATAGAATACCCCATTCCCAATGGTTCTGGGAATCGGCAAGCTCTGAATTGCATCTCAGTGATCTGATTCCTAACCCACCCCTAGAGCCAGGCCTGGGTCACACACTCAACCTATGGGACTGGTGAGGACATGATCCTCCCACCCAATCCGTAAGGACCAGTAGTGGAAAAGGAGTAGGTCCTCCCAAAAAGGTGCTGTTACACTGTTCTAAGAAGAAGGGGTAATGGGTGCTGGGTATCAATTCGTTGGGTAATGGAGACAAAACAGAGGAAAAGAAGGTTCACTCCTTCTTATCTCTCAGGCCTTGGCCTAGCTGTTATTTCCTCCAAAAAGTCTTCTTTGATCTCCCAAGGCTGTTTTGGGTACCACAATCACCACCAGCCTTGTGCACCTACAGCACCTTCCCTTAGCATCATATTCATCACATTTATTATACCTTTCTATTTACGTGTCTGTCTCCTTTACAGTACTCTAAGCATTGGGAGGAAAAACACAGTGCCTGTCTTGTGTGTTGCTGCCGCCCTCATGTTGACAAATGCTGGGATACTTAGTAAACAGCGATGGATGGATGGATGGATCAATGATGGATGGATAGATGAGCGGTTGAATGTAGGCTGATGGATGGAGGATTAGATGGTTAGATGAATAGATAATGGATGGATGATTGAAGTAAATGAATGAATGAGTGGTTGGATGAATGGATTGGTGGATGGATGGATGGATGGATGGATGGATGGATGGGTGGATGGATGGATGTCTAAATGAATGGTTTAGGAGAAAACTAATGAGATTAATTTGAGATGTGGTAAGTTCAGGCTGCCTGTGAGCACAAAGAGATGTCCCTCAAGCTGCTGACAGATAAACTTGGAGTTCAGAGCTGGGCTGGAAAGAGGTTTGAGAGCTATTAGCATGGAGACTGTCATGGAGGCCCTGAGAGTGGATCAAGATCACCAGGGAGGAGGCAAGTGGTGCCTTCAAGGTCACACATCCCATAAATGACACTTGAACTCAGGGCTGCTGTGGTGTCTTTGGGGTCAGTCTGCTCTCCTTCCTTCCTTCCAAGGCCACCTGGCCACTAATTGAGGTGGCAGCACGGAGTTAACATCTCTCTCTCCCCCCTCCCTCCCCCTCCTCAAACCACTCAGCCAGAAGGGAGCAGCTGCCTGGGAGGACAGAGAGACAGATTATGTAAACTGTGATTGCCACCCACAGGAGGAGGAGGAGAGTGAATAGGTATTGAAATGCGCTTTCAATAATGCATGTCCTCCTCCGCAGAGGCCTGGGGCTAGGTGGAGGGGAGAAGAGCCTTAAAGGGACCAAGCTTCTGGTCCCCAGTGGCACCACCCACAGACCTCAGCCACATGGGCCTCTGTCTGCAGCTGGACAGAGGTGGACATCCACCCCAAGAATACTCAACCTTTTACCATCAAGTACACTTTTTATTTTCCCTCCGGGTCCCAGCAGATTTGAGTTTTTAAAGATTCTGTTTCCCCAACACACTGCATTTAAGTCATGATTAATTCATTTCCCCCATTTTTTATTAATCAAAGACACTTAACTGCCAGTCAGAGCTTTGTTCGGCAAGAGGTAAGTCACGAGGTGCCATCACTCCAACCCAAAGCTGAAATATGACAACATTTTTAGCCAGGCCCACCTTGCTGCTGGTAAGTGCCCTTCTTCCCCATCCCCCATGCGTTATCTTTGGAAAACCCCAGGTAGAGGAGCAGGTATTCTGCCCAGCACTCTTACTTCACAGAGAAGAAAAGTGAGATCCAGAAAGGTGAATGGATTTGCCTGAGGTCACATGATTAGTGGGAACTGGAGGCTGAGGCCTGACCTCTCCAGTTTCAGTTGACTTAGAACTTGGCAATGAGATAAGTCATCCAAGGGATGTGACAGCAAAGAAGGCAGCAGGGGGAAAGGCCTCAGAACCAGCACCTTCATCACACCCCTACTATGCACTTGATCCAGTAAATATCTTCTCCCACTTTGTTCTCACACAATGGCCCTGAGAGGTGGGATTACCAGTACTGGTGTGCCCATGAGGAAACTGAGCATTAAAGAGGATCTGTGGGTTACATAATCCACTTGGCTGGAAAGTGAAAGATCAGGATTGCTGCAGGTTCGCCCACTGACTGTGAAACTCATGCTCTTTCTACCTCACTGGCCTGGTGGGGATGAAGGCGAGAGTCACTCAGACTGGATCTGAACTTCTGCTCACCACTTAGCAGCAGTGTGAGTCTGGCTAACAATCTTACCTCTCTGAGCCTCATTCCCTAACTGGGATAGCACCTCTTCCTTAAGTGATGATGGAAGGTAAGAAGAGATGATGGGGTTCAAGGCTCCCATATACTGTTGGGGCACAGTGTTTGGAGATGGCATCCTCTCCCTCCTCTGCTCCCTTTTCCTTGTTTAAAATCCTCTAAGCTGGCAGAAGCCAGAGTGAGGGATTGATTGCTTATGTCTTTGGGGATCTCCTAGGCTGGGAATTAGGAAAACATTGCTCTGTTTTCCCTCTGTTATCAATTAAATGAACTGTCCTTCTCTGGTCCAATAATTCTAAGACAAGAGCTGAAAGGTGGGATGAGGCTCTCTCCCTCCAGTGTGAATGCTCTCCTGGTCATCACCATCTGCTTCCACGTCTGGTTTAGTTGGCTTCAGGTTGAGATGTCTTGAACATTCCCCCCACTCTCCTGGCAACCCCATTTATTTCCCCAAGGCAGGCTAACAAAAGATGAAGTGGAAACCTCAGCTCCCAGCAGCTGAAGAGGGTGACCTCCTGCCCTGCCACAGTTGTTCCCTGGACAAGGTGGTGGTTGAGTAATTGACTCCCTGGTCCCCTCCTCCAAATGGTTTTAAATGATGAAGTTCAGTAAATGTGGTAAGTGGGATAGGGCGCTAACAACTCCTTGGGCACTATGCAATGTATCAGAGGTTTGTGGGGCTCCTCCTGGTGCCAGATGTAAGCTAAGCATTGAAGACTCAGGGATGAATGGCACCTGGCTGTGTCCTGAAGGAATTCCCAGCCCAGAGGGAGAAACAGACCTGAAGACGAGCTAGGACCACCAGGCAGTTTAGGAACTGTGACAAGGGCTATGCAGCGTCCCATAGGAGCCCAGAAATGGGTGGGGCTGACTGAGTGAGAAGAGAAGCACAGGGAAGGTTGACCTTTAAGCTGAACCTGATGGAAAAGGCAATTTCAGACTGTGGGACAGATGGTAAGACAGGAGCATGTGAGAGCATTTGAAGGAGGAGTCTAGATTGTTTAAAGGTAAAGGGTTGAACAAAAGGAAAGGCTAAGTTGGGTCAGATGGTGAAAGGTCTTGAACGCCATTGCCATTGGTAATAGACTCCAGGCTTTGGCTAGGGAGAACCATGGCACAAGAGTGTGGACAGACTACCGTTGAAGAAAGACCTCTCTGTAGGAAAAAAAAAAAAAAAAAAGATTCATAGGGACTAAACTGGAGGCAGATGTTCTAAAGCCTGAGTGACAGTTCATGCAAAAATCAGAGGAGCCTTGAACTAGGCTGGAGAGGTTTTAGAGGGTGAATGAATTGAATTTGATGGTTGATTGGATATGGGGATGAGAGACAGGAAGGAATATCTCAGGATGGCATCCTGCTTTTTTGGACCTTACCTGCCCCTCTATTCTGCTTGGCCAACAAATATCTGGGCCAGCTCAGTTCCCCAGGGAAGCTTGGATAAGGATGGCTTCCTATCAGCTATCTAACAAAACTGAAGGAGAAGTTTACCTCTTGTACTCTCCTATTAGCCAACACACTTCCAATTGCAAGTGAAAGAAACTCAATTCAAAGTGACCTTAGCAAAAAGGGAAGTTGATTGGCATATGCGATGAGAAGTTCAAGGAATGATTTGTTTCCACCACAGCTAAATCAGACAACTCAAATGATGAGAGCAGATCTCAGTTTCCCTCCACATCTTGGCTCTGCTTTCCGCCCTGTTCACTTCAAGTTCAGGCAGCTTCCGGCCTCTGCATCTGCAGGCTTAGATGCCACAAAAGGAGACTTCTCAACAGCTCCAGCAAAAGTCCCAGAGCTCAGTCTCATTGGCCTCTCATGGGTCACATGCCCATCCTTGAACAAATCACTGTAGCCCAGAAGAATGGGCTGCTCTGATTGCCCAAAACCTGGTCATGTGCCCTCTCCTGGAGCACTCAGGCTGGGGGCTCAGCCCACCTAAACCATATGGAAGGAGATTGGGGGAGGAAGATTTTCCCCAAAGGAAATCAGGGGGAGCCTTACAGAAAGGGAAATGGATGCTTAGAGTACAAAATCACCAGCTAGCTTCTTGATTGCTTTTCCATAACAGTTTGGAGCTATCCAGAAGGACCACCATACCTTTCAGAGTTTGGCATCCATATTATGTTCTTGTACCCAGGCCTGTTCAACACACCTCTAAGGTCTAGGAGATCAATGAGCAGGAAGATGCACTTGACCTTTTGCACATTCCAAATAACAGCCAACTGAAACTATTCATTCATGTATTCATTGGCCTCTCATGTGCCCAGGCCAGCTCTGGCTGCCGTGAGTGATAGAAAGACTCAAACTCTTCTCTAAGGAGTTCAGAGTCTATTTTAGGTATATTTTTCTGATAATTTAGTACCGTCAGGTTTACCCTCCAAAAATTACATTTCACTGCATATTTTTGTCTGGCACTTGGATTCTTTTATTTGCTTTTAGATTAACTGCCTCACATGAAAATCACAAATTGAAAAGGCCTTTAAAATTCCCCTTTCACTTCTGAGTTAATTTTGTCTTCACTCATTTAAAAAAGAAATCAATTGTTATTGCATTTATTGAACATCCTCACTGAGGCAGCCTCTGGTGTGTTTGTGATTTATTCTTTGGAAAGCTGGGTATGAACCTTGAGAAGGTGTGGTGGTCCCTTCACAGACTAAGAGGGTGAAGCTCTGTCCTATGAGACCAGGGAACTGCAAAACAGAAGACTCAGGCATATGATCTCTATTGTCATGTCTCTACCTGCAGAAGTCCTTGCATGTTGATTCTGAGGGCATAGTTTGGAGTGATTGGGAATACATTTTTAGCTCAGTATGAATGAGAAATATCTAAGGACTGGAGCTGTTTACAAAATAAATAAGCAGAGTTCCCATTGTGGCTCAGCAGGTTAAGAACCCAACTAGTATCCATAAGGAGGCATGTCCGATCCCTGGCCTCACTCAGTGGGTTAAGGATCTGGCGTTTCCATAGGCTTTGATGTGGATTGCAGATGTAGCTGAGATTAGGTATTGCTGTGGCTGTGGTGTATGCTGGCAACTGCAGCTCCAATTCGACCCCTAGCCTGGGAACTTCCATGTACCATGGGTACAGCCCTTAAAAGCAAATAAAATAAAATAAATAAAATTTAAAAAGCTACCATAAGACAGTGAGCTCCTTATCCTTGGACCCGCGTAAACAAGGACTCTTAGATGGGAAGATGGGAAGTTGGACAAAATGATCTCAGCCTCTTCCAACCAAGAGATTTCTGAACCACGGGTTGAGGTGTACCTCAGCCATTGCCTTGCTGTGTGGCCTTTGGAGAGGGGCCACCCCTCTCTGAGCCTCAGTGACCTAGATAACTCTGTAGCTTCTTCCTCTTCTAAACCTTGCCTCAGGCATTCATACCTACCTCAGCACACTTGGGCAATTTCTGTCCCATGTATATCCCCAGGCGCCTAATGCCTGAGAAAAGCCGGGCAGTGAATCTTCAGGTGTGAGGCACCTTCTGTTCCTAGAGATGCTGTGATTCACAGCCATGGGAACAGACGGATCTGGGGGAGGAATCCAGCCCCTGGAGCAGGATGCAGCCCCCACACGCCTGACTTGGCCTCTAACACAGCATCATCTCCCTGCCCAGGACTGGTCCTCAATTCACAGACAATCTTGGGATTTGGCCTTGCCCATCAGATCAGGCAAAAAGCAGTGGAGGCTGGGGATCCCTGGTGGTTCAGCAGCTTAAAATCTGGTATTACCACTGCTGTGGCTCTGGTCACTGCAGTGGAATGAGTTTGATCCCTGGCCTGGGAACTTCTACATGCCACAAGTGCAGAAAAAAAAAAAAAAAAGAAGAAGAAGGCAGAAGAGGCTGATGCAGATACCACCATTGTGGAGGAGGAAAGTTTTCATGAGCAGGTTTCAAGCTTCTATCATTTGATTTTCTCAACAGCCCAGCAAGAGAGGCATTATCATGCCCAATATTAGGGGAAATCTGAAGCTCAGAGATGCTGGTGATTGTCAGAGGGAAGCCAGCAAATAAGCAGTGGAAAGGGCACTGGATGAGGCCCACCTGCCCCACACCATGCTTCTTCCCCAAGGATGCTCATAAACTCATTTTCCAGAAGGAGGCATAGCCCCTCCTAGGAAAGTGCCTCTTTGCCAGGATAATTGGCCAGAGATGGACCAGAATCTCATATCCCTCTGAATTGTGCTGGACCTTTTGGAGAGGCCACTTGCCCTCTCTGGGCTGATGTAGGCTCTCCAACACTAACACTCTAAGAGGCCGTGGTCCAAAGTCTCCTCACTCCGAGGTCTCCATCTGGGTGGGGAGGATGCCTTCTGGCCATGTATAGGCTGACACAGTATTTTCCACACTAAGATGACTCTGAGATGTGGACGAGAGAGGTCCCCCTGTACAGGTGAAGAAGCGAGAGACTGCACATTGTACCCAAGCGCACACAGTCAGGAAAGCACAGAGCCAGGTGTGAGGCCCAAACCCTTAATACTCTAATGGCGTCTGCCCAAAACTCACAGTCAGCCCAGGGCTGGCTGCTATAGGCTCCAGAGATGCAAAGTTCAGCCAGGGACAGGCTTGTCAGCCCTGGGTGCCACCAGCAGCCAGCTCCCCCTTCCCAGGGCCTGATTCTTGCACCATCAAAGCTCCTGAGTCAGTCCCAGGTCATTGCCTGGTGGCTCCCGTGACCCCCAGACAAGGCCACGCCCCTCAATGCACTCTCTGGGGTTCTGAAAGCAAGAATGCACAGTGCCTGGTTATCCAGAGGAGAGGCCACGTGGGCAGAAGAGGCTGAGGAAGAGGACAAGAAGGGCGAGCAGGCTTGAGGATGCCCGTGGGAACCAGGCCCATCCCCGCCCCCAGGATGGGGTTGGAGAGCAGCATGGGGTGGGGAGCAGCCGAGCAGGGGAGAGAAGACTAGACCTATATATACGGTGGCTTCATTTGCACAACTCATGAGAGAGTGAGAGGGGATTCACCCGCATCTTTCCATTGAAAACACTGATACTCAGAGACATGAAGCAATTTACCCCAGGTCACAAAGCCAGGGGATGGCAGGTATAAACCACTATGTCACACCACCCCCAGGAGGTACATGTTGCTCCCACCCAGGGTTGCAGGGCCAGCAGCCTTCCTCCAGGAGGGGAAGGTTTGCAGGGGAAGCACACCCCCACCCCAGCCATCCAGACACGCTCAGCCTCTGCCTCTTTGACTCAGGCCACAGGGCATGGCTGGGGAGACTGAGCTGCAGGCTGGTGGTCTCTTGAGGGTCCCTTTGCATACAGCGCCACAGGCAGGTGAGGAGCAAGTAAAATCTAGTCTCTGGAGTCCTTATTCCCCAGAGCTTTCCTGGAAACGGCAGGAAGCTATTTTTAAAAGCTGCATCCATAGGCTGTAACCTGGGAGATGGGTCCCTAGCCCAGTCTGCACCCCTGTTGACCAGGAGCAGTGTTTATCCAGCTCACCACTCAGCCCAGAGGTAAGGAGCCCTGGGCACGCCTGGGAGAGAGGGCAGGGGGACAGCCACCTGCCAGGGGAAAAGATGTCTGTCAAATTCCAATCATCCCCACCCTCCCAGCTGGAAGGAGCCTTAGATCCCCAAATGGAATGTGTGTGTGCTTGTGCACGCACGCTCGTGGGTGTCAATGAAGCTGTGTGTCTGTAGAGTATTGTAAAGTCGAGTCTTGTGGATCTGGGGGTGGTGTGTGTCCATGGAAGCCCAAATGTCTTTGTATCCTGTGCAAGGTGCCATGTAGGCACCTGGATATCTCTGTGCTTCTGAGGATCAGTCTGTTGATGCGAATCTGGGTGTGTGTGTGCGCGTGGGGGGGGGGGTAGGCTGTGTCTGTTTGTTTCAGTGTGTAGGTGTGTATACACATCAGTGTTTATATGTGTCTGTCAGTCTCCAGGAAGCCCAGGAAATAAATGTATACAACTTTAGATGCTGGAAGAGCGTTAGCTCTCTCTAGAGCTCAGTTCCTTTTTTCCCCAAGCCTCAAGTTACACAAGGAGCAATCAAAACTCAAAGAGAGAAAAGGACTTGTCCCTGGCAAGTCCCCAGGTCAGGCAGCACAGAGAGGACTGGAACCCAGTTCATTTCCAAAGTCAATAGCTGCTCCCTCCCTGCCTCCAAGCAATTAAGGACCAACTGAGTCCATCATCCATGAGACTTGGAATTGGCTGCTGAGAAGGAGGACGTGTCTAAGCGCAAGTGCATCTGTTCTAGGCTCTGAGTGGATGGATCACTCACTAGGACAACACGCCTTTGCTGCAGAGAAGGAGCATGAGCTGAGCCTACTGGCTACTGAACCTGGGGCCCACAGAGATCCTGAGAAAGTCTGGATGGTGCTTGCTTTTAAGGGGTCTGCAGGAGGTCAGGCAGGTAAACTCAAAACGATGACGAGGGGTAAAAGTGCTTACTTGAAGAGTTCCCTGATAGCCTAGCAGTTAAGGACTCAGTGCTTAGCTGTCACTGCCATGGCTCAAGTTACTGTTGTGGCTCAGGTTCGATCCTTGATCTGGGAACTTTTGCACACCCCAGGCGGAGCCAAAAAAAGAAAAAAGAAAAAAGGTGCCTACTCCAGGCAGATTCCTTTTTTTTTTTTTTTTTTTTGGCATTTTAGGGCTGCGTCAACTGCATATGGAAATTCCCAGGCTAGGGGTCGAATCAAATCAGAGCTACAGCTGCCGCCCTACATCACAGCCACAACAACTCGGGATCTGAGCCGCTTCTGTGACCTACACCACAGCTCACAGCAACACCAGATCCCCAATCCACTGAGCAAGGCCAGGGATCAAACCCACATCCTCATGCATACTAGTCAGATTAATTTCCACTGTGCCATAATGGGAACTCCCATGAACAGGTTATTGAAGGATTCTGTACAGAGAGAGGGGTAACTGATTCTGCCCAGAGGGTTGAACAAAGCTAGTGAGGAAGTGACATTTGAGTTGGGATTTAAGAGATGCAATGTGAGAGTTCCCATCATGGCTCAGTGGTTAACAAAACCGACTAGGATCCATGAGGATGAGGGCTTGATCCCTGGCCTCGCTCATTGGGTTAAGGATCTGGTGTTGCCGTGAGCTGTGGTGTAGGTCCCAGACATGGCTTGGATCTGACGTTGCTGTGGCTCTGGCACAGGCTGGCAGCAATAGCTCCGATTAGACCCCTAGCCTAGGAACCTCCATATGCTGCAAGTGCAGCCCTAAAAAGACAACTCCCCACCCTCCAAAAAAAAGAGAGAGGCAATGCCAGTAAGTGAATAAGTATTTCGGACATTTAAGAGAAAGGGCATTTCAAGCTGGGGGCGCAGATTATGCAAAGGCATCTTATGCACTTCCTGATACTTTGTTCTGGCAAGATCCAGCTCCTTCTTAGGCTACCCTAACCCTCTGCTTAGTCTATGCTCCATGTCTCTTGTCTGTGCTCCTGTTACTCCCACCATCTGAAACCAAATCATTCCTTCAACATATGTGTCCAAAAAGGTACCCAGCCCTGACAGTGGTATAGGAGATACAGAAGGGAATCAAGCACAGTCTCAGCCTCTAAGAGCAGGAGACAAGGGTAATTAACAGCCAACCAACCACAGCTCCTTGTTTTCTATGTGCCTGGTCCTGTGCTTAGGGCAACGAGGGCTGAGAAGACCATGGGCAAGAGGAAGGAAGCTCATTGGAGACTTTGCTATGCCAGCCGTGAGGTCCTGCCACAGCACAGAAAGTTAGGTCCTGATGATGCATTTCTGGAAGAAAGTTGAGGCTCAGAGAGATGAACTAGTTATTTGAGGTTGCACACAGTGTGCAGAGTCAAGCCAGGTCTGTGGGACTCTGGAATCTGGGTTCTTTCTGCCAGCTCCAGCTGACTGCCTGCATGACCAGGAACATGGGCTTTGGAAACTGCTTTTTCTGCTATTCTTTTGCCTGTAGCCATCTCTTTCCTGGGTCTCCTATGCTTTTAGTTATGTTCCTTTCAGAAATGCCAGTGAATCATCAGTATGCCCTGGAGCATACTGGAGCAGGCAGCAGAAGGCAGCCCAGCGTCTGGGTGGGATTTCCAAAGAAGAGGCTGGCTATGACAGGAAGGGAGAGAGAGAGTCCCCTCCAGTCTGGGGACCAAGTGACATCAGATGTGGGATCCCCATCCCCTCTCCAGTCTTCCATCCTGACCCCAGGTCCTTGTTGCCAAACCTTTCCAGAACCAATCCATTGACTGGATATGTTAAACCAAGGCTTCACGGGCCCCAATGCCAGGCTCTATGCTCAGAGCCGGAATCTAACAACGAACTGAGTAGATCCATGGGGGTCTGTCCTCAAGGATTTTACGGTCTGAAACAGGGATACACAGAGGCAAGTTCAATCTAATGTGATTCATGCCAGGACAGTGACTACCTCAGCCTGGGAAGTCAAAAAAAGTTTTGCAGAAGCAAGATCCCAGTGGAGTGAGGTAGGGCAGGATCAAGAGCGAAAGCTCCGGAAAGAGGCAGCAACACGGGCAAAGGTGAGGAGGCAAGACCGAGGGGGCAACTGGGGATGCCGCAGAGTGAGAAAAGCAGCTGAAAATTAAGCAGGGCATAGCCACTTGGAGATAAGATCAAAGTTAATTGTTATTATGTTAATATCTTTTAAGCAGATTGCAAATAATGTGGTGATTTTTTTTTAAAGGAAGAGCAGAAAACCATGACACATAACTTTAGATACTAAATACTATATACATACTAGATAATACGTACTAGATAAATACTAAATATTAGATACATAATACTAAAATTATTGGAGCCTGGTGCAAGCCAAAGCAAGAATTTAGGTTGTAAAATGACGCCATTAAAACCACGTGTTTATCCTAGCTCCAAGTCAGCTAGAAAGGCAGGACCTCTTTCCTGGTAGCATCTTCTAAAGGCTTAGGTTTCATTCGGATTGGCTGGGTTTAGGCCATGTGGCCTCCCTAAACTAGAGAGGTGCAGTGATCTGACGGGCTGGATTCGGGAATAGCAGGTCGGACAGTATTTCTTCAGACAGTAGACAAGGGGCTGTTACCAGAAAGGACACAGAAAACAGTCAGGTAAAGTCAGCCATGGTGACTTGGGATTTTGTCCAATCCTCCGACCTCCTACCACTGTCCTCCACAGCCTGAAAGACAGAGACCTGGAGCAGAAAACATAAGCAAACAGTAGCAACCATTCCCACCCATGCTGCCCTTTCAAGTTTATAAAGCCCTTGTCTCAGCTAATCTCTACCCTGCAAGGGAGCAGACAGGTGCCAGCATCATGTCCACTTCACAGATAAGGAACATGAAGTCCAGGCTGGAGGAGATCCCCAAAGTGGTGAAGCCATGGCTTGTGTTCAGATTTCCTAGAGTTGACGTTCCAGGGATCTTCAATTCTCAGAAACCCTCTCCAGAGGAAGTCCCAAGCTTGGGGTCCTAAGGAGTCACGGGGAAGGGGACCATGGTACATTGAATGCCTAGGGGGCCCTGGGTGCCAGGGCCAGTGCCAGCACTTTCTCACAGCCTCCCCATCATTCTGAGGCTTTGAGAGGAGCATTGACCTGGCCAAGGTCACACAGCTAGGAAGGGGAACCCAAACCCCAAGCCCTGCTTTTCCATGACCTTCACTCAGCTTTTACAAGAAAGACCTCCCAGCCACCGGCAGAGTGTCGCCCTGGGCTGCCGCATCAGGCAGGGGCGAATTGGAAGGCGGAGCGCTGAAAACTCCCCGCTGGGTGAGGAGTGGCCCCACCCTCCCCCTCTCCACCTGGAGCCAGGGCCATCTGTTCCCTTTTGTCAGGATGCAGGAGAAGATGAAACTCAATTTAAATACTAATAATACTTAACATTTGTCTGGAAAATGTTTTGCACACTAATTGCTGATTAATCCTCCCCAGGCCCCAGAGAGATTTGGTCTTTCTGTCCCCATTGGCTGATGGGACCTGGACCGGGAGGCTGGAGGGTGGGGGTTTACTGGGCAAGAGTCTGGTCAACCACCATCTCTCCTCAGCAGGATAGGGGTGGGTGAATATATTCATCCAATTCATTGTTGCTCCACAGCTAATGATAAAGCTGAAGGCAGAGCCCTGCCAGTTGCAGCCCCTTAACCTCTCCAAGCCTTGGTTTCTTTGTCTGTAAAATGGGAATGATGTTCCCTTTTGTTTCAGTCAATCATTCCCCATTGTTTGCTGAGCACCCACCACATGCTGGCCACAGGCCAGACCCTGGGCCTCCACACTGAACAGAACAGATGAGGTTCCTGCTCCCTCGAGACCCCGAAGTCTGGTTGGGGGACACAGATCAATTACAGCCGGTGATAGTGGTGTTGTTAGGAAACAATTTATGAGCATATATTTTTTTAAATCGTGATACACCTCAAAATTCTTCTGGGTGATAAAGTGACTCCTATTTTCCTGCACTGTTCATCTAGAAATCAGCTCAGTTCCCAAACTGGAGGCAGTGGCCACAGTGGATAGAATCATGGGCCCAGGAATTTTGTTGGGGTTGGGGACACCCTCATATATCCTGGCAAATCCAGGGCATCAGCAGCTTCCCACCATTTCTAGAATTTTCCACATCTCCCTTCTTTTGTCAATCACCTTTACACTTCCCCAGGGCTTCCAGAGCTGGGCCTTTCTTGTGGAGTTGGAGGCCAGGGGCATATGGACTTCCAGCTGTGTTCTTTGAAACCCCAATATTCCACAGGAGGCCCTGGGGGTCAGGGGTGAGAAGGGGCCCCTACATGGGTCTCTAAGCCCACCAGCACCCAAGCCAGCACAGCTTCCCTCTAACCTTCTTATCAACTTGCCTTCCACATCAAATTCATCTGAAAATAGGATTCCATTTCTTTAAAATAGGTTGGAGGGTCCTCACTGTGGCTCAGCGGGTTAAGAACCTGATACAGTGTCCCTGAGAATGAGGGTTTGATCCCTGGCCTTGCTCAGTGGGTTAAAGATCCGGCATCACATATGCAGCTCGGATCTGATGTGGCTGTGGCTGTGGCTGTGGCTGCGGCAGGCAGGTGCAGCCCCAACTCAACCCCAAGCCTGGGAACTTCCATATGCTGCAGGTGTGGCCATAAAAACTAAAATAATAATCATAAAATAAAATAAGTTGGAAAACAGCCACCTTCTTGGACATGGAGTCAGGAGACCCAGATTTAAATCTAGACTCTATCACTTAACAGCAGTGACCCTGAGCAGGGTGGATGTTTCACCCATAAAATGGGGTTGCAATCTAACCAGAGAAATGAGACCACATGAAGACACACCAGGGCAATGCTTGACTCAGTGGGGGCTCCGGAAGAGCATATTTTAATCTGAATCTCTTCCCCTGGGTATTTACAAGATGGAATAGAGCTGGGTTGCAACACCCAACTTCACCACCAGGTGGACCCTGTCTGGGCAGGTCATAAATTCTCCAAAACAAACTCATACCTTGGTTTATCAAACCTGTACCTTCGAAAATTCTGTGTGACCCATACATTTTAAAATGGGAAATGCCTCTCTCTTTTGTTTAAGAACTTAATGTCTACCCTTCCACAAGGGGTGAAAAAGCAGCACAATTCATGGCAGGGCTAAGTCACAAAGCGCACACAAGCCACATTGTCCCAATACAAAGCTGTGCAGTTATTCTGAGACACAGCAGGTCTGAGAGGGTCTGGTCTCTTCTGCATTAGTTAGTGCCAGAGAAAAAGATGAGTGTTTCCAGGAGGCAAGGAAAATGTTTTTCAATTGTGTTGCGGAAATATCCCTTGCTTCCACACGTGTGGGGAAGCAGGAGGGATCACATGTGTGCTATCTATAGCACATTGCGCTCAAAGAATCTCCTCCAGGCTAGGCACATGGGTGTCATCTCCGGTCGTCACCACATTTTGACAGAGAAAACCAGGGCCTGGGAATGTGGGTAAATTACCAGCCTCCCGCAGAGCAGATGGTGGAGTTGGGATTTGAACAGGGAACTCTCTAACTAGAAAGGCTGTGCCAGAACTGTTTGAAGGTAGAGACAGGAAAAGTATTGCATTCCATTACTGACTGATTCAAGAAGCAGAGAGCTTGAGGGGGAAAGTGAGGCTCAAACAGTGGCTGCTGAAAGTCCCCATATCTCTGGCAGCTTCTTACCCTACATCCCAGCCCCCCCCCCCACGTGGCCAAACGTTTCCCCCCAAAACTGCAAACTTATACGTGGATACAAACACTCAGTCAGAACCCATGGCTGCACAGGTGCGGGCTTTGTACAAAACCCCAGCAGGTGCACACAGGCTTACCCATGTGCTTACATAGTGATGCCCTGCCACACACACACACACACACACACACACACAGACAGCACATACACACAGGACACACACCAGGAACACACAGCCTGAACCTGAAGGTGGAGACAAGCCGAGCATGGAACTGCTGTGTGCCTGCTCCTGCTGCAGAAAAAAACCCGACTTCTGACCCCTAGATACCAGGGCCCCCCAAACCTCTTCCTCCCCACCCCACCCCCGCCCCCTGCTGTGCCAGAGGACTGAGGTTCTGGCCCAGGAGGGACACACAGGCCTCTCTATTGCAGAGGTGGCTCTCAGACCCATCCAAGGGCAGTGGTGCCTGGAGGGTGGGGAGGCAGGCAAGGGGCCTCCCTTCTTTGCCTTGGACCAGAATGGCATGGCCATTAGAAACACAGACAGAATGGAAATCCAGCTCCCTTTCTGCCCAGCTGCGAGTGACCTCAGACTAGTCTCTCTTCTCTCTGAGCCTCAACGTTCTCATCAGCAAAATGGGGGTATGACACCTGTCTTGTAAGGTTTTAGTGAGACATGAGATGAAGTGTGCAGAACACTTAGCAGGAGCTGAATGCATGTGAATCATCTTCCCCTTGACCTTGCACTTTCTGAGCTCACTGCTCGATGCAATAGACAGACACCCTTCAATGGGCCACCGGCATTTCTGCCCTCATCTCCAGGAGCTCTGAGAATGTGGAGAAGACAGAGATCCAAATTGATAATAACTGTCTAACAGGAAGGAGGGTCACAGGACACTCTGGGAGCCAGGGGGAGGAGGATGCAGCAGTGCAGGCTGCCCAGAGGAGGCGGTGCTGGGGCTGCAGGCCACAGGGGCCACATTAACATCAACAGCAGCAGGTCTCTCGTGGTCATCTCCTTGAACACCCTCCATGTGGATGCTGACTGAGCACCGACTATGTGCTGGACACTTTATATCCAAGTCCCTGTTCAATGAATCAACACTCCCAGAAATTCAGCAGAGAAGCTATTATTATCTCAGCTTACAGAAAAGGAAAGCAAGAGAAGGAATGTGAATTTCTCAAGGTCACAGAGATCAGGGCCAAGCCTGACACCAAACCCCATACTATTCCACTCCACTCCCCTCTCTCAGCTGCTGTCACAAAGGGCCCCCCCACAACAAGACTGTCTTCCTCCCCAAGTTCATGGGAAGCCACATGGCATCCTCCTGACTCGACATCTCTTCAGATGCTCAGTGCATGTGGAAGGATGGTGTGGGGTCGGTGCTTCCCGGTCCCCAGCCCTGCTCCTTCCGCCCCGTCTGGCCCCCTGCCTTATCGGCCCTGCTTGGCCACCTGCAATTGCCAGATGGTCTCTCCATGGCCCCAGCACTGGCCCGGCCCTCTGGGAGTTGAGACAGCCTCTCTTCCATCCTTTAGGTGACAGGTCTGGGCGGGGAAACCTCTGCCTCCCTTAGACTCTCTCACTGCACAGGCAAAGTGTAACAACCATTTCGCAGAGGAGAAAATTGAGGAAAGTAACACCAGAGGCCTCAGAGATGACAGCCAGAGGCCCCGGGGTGGGGGTGGAGGGAACAGTGGGTCTGAAGATCTAAAGAGCCTTCTCCTGGAGTTCCCGTCGTGGCACAGTGGTTAACGAATCCGACTAGGAACCATGTGGTTATAGGTTCGATCCCTGGCCTTGCTCAGTGGGTTAAGGATCCGGCGTTGCCGTGAGCTGTGGTGTAGGTTGCAGACGTGGCTCGGACCCCTAGCCTGGGAACCACCATACATCGTGGGAAGCAGCCCTGGAAAAGGAAAAAAAAAAAGACATAAAGAGCCTTCTCCTTCCTGCACCCAGAGAATCAGGAAGCATAGCTCAAAAGAGCAAATAGCCTGCGGGCTTCCCACGGCCTGGGCTGCTTGAAAGAGCGAGTTGCCCAGCCCAGCAGGGTCAGGCAGCCACAGGGAGGGTCAGGGGGCCAGGCAGACAGCATCAGCGACCCACTGTCTGGCAGCCCGGCTCTGAGTCAGCCAGACAAGGGGCAGCCGGTCAGACTATGACAAGCCAACAAACCGCCCTGGCTCACACCCTCGTCCACATCTCCCTCTCCAGCCCTGCCTCCTTGGGAGCCTCAGGAGAACTGGCCAAGCTCAGAAGCATCGTCATGAGGGCCTGACCTTCCTCAGCTCTTGATGAGGCCGTGGCGTACCAGCCAGAAAGCCCGGAGCTGCCGACTGCGGCCCAGGAGCACACACTGTGTTCTTTCTCTCTCTTCCACTCTTTCTCTTTCACACGCACACACACACACACACACACACACACGTGCATGCTTACTGTGTAATAACACATACATGCACTTACACAGTCATGCATATCCTCACACACCCGCACCTGAGGCACACAGATGTGTGCATGCACATACCTGCCTGTACACACATGCCTTCACCACAGCACACACAACACCTCCTCTCTGCTCACGTTTTTGCAGTGAAGGCACTGAGGTTTTCCCACCTAAATCCATCACTTAAAGGACTGAAGAAGCCTTTCAAGGGATCAAGGAGGTCACTCCTCACCAGCAAGGGGTTAATGAGAGATCAAGAGCGTCAGACAGGGGGTGGCTGGCTCTGCAGGGCCAGTGATGACCCTTCAAAATTGGGGGGTGGGGAGGTAGGGGGACCAAACCAGCAAGGAGAGGGTTTGTAGGAGCCACTGAGCTCTGGGGAGACCTCATACCCCACTCCACCCCTGAGATCTCCCTTCCCTGCTCCCCACACAGAGGTCTCTGTTTTGCTGCCTGCCCCTCTGAGGCCTTCCTGGTGTGGCCCTTCCAGCGCTGCTGTTGCCCTCCTTTTCCTTGTCAGGGGAGGGGCCATGGGAGGGGGTCACTCTAGAGAGAGCAGCCCTCCTGAGAAGGTGATATTTGAACTGTGGGATAACCTGCCAAGGGGAGGAAAAGGCAGATGCAAAGGTCCTGGGGCAGGAATGAGCTTGGTACTTCAGAGCAATAGGCAGAAGGGCAGTGTGGCTGGAGCTGGGAGGGCAGGGGGAGAGTTGGAGTAATGAACCATGGGTGGCCAGCAAGGGCCTGGCCACACAGTGCCTTGAGGGTCCCAGAGGGGCCTGTGGATTTTAGTCTAAAAGTAGTGGATCATGCAGGGTTATAAGTAGGGGAGGGACAGCTTTTCTTTTCTTTTTTTTTTTTTAGGGCCATACCTGTGGCATATGGAAGTTCCCAGGCTATGGGTTGCATCAGAGCTGCAGCTGCCAGCCACAGCCACAGCCATAGCAATGCAGGATCCAAGCCGCATCTGTGACCTACACCACAGCTTGCAGCAACACTGGATCCTTAACCCATTGATCAAGGCAACCACTATCCTCATGGATAGTGGTTATGGTCTTAATCCACTGCACCACAACAGGAACTCCTGGTTTGCTTGTCTTTTTTTTTTTTTTTTTTTTTTTTTTTGTCTTTTTTTGCTATTTCTTGGGCCGCTCCCGCAGCATATGGAGATTCCCAAGCTAGGGGTCTAATCAGAGCTGTAGCCACTGGCCTACACCAGTGCCACAGCAACACGGGATCCGAGCCGCGTCTGCAACCTACACCACAGCTCACGGCAACACCGGATCGTTAACCCACTGAGCAAGGGCAGGGACCTAACCCGCAACCTTATGGTTCCTAGTAGGATTCGTTAACCACTGCGCCACGACAGGAACTCCTTGCTTGTCTTAAGAAGACCTCTCTGGCTGCTGTGTGGACGACAGGTGAGGGCAGGGGCCTGAAAGTGGGGAGGTGGGTTTAGAAAGTAGTTGCTGCTTCCTGTGAGAGAGGGACAGTGGAGATGCTAAGAAGTGTTTCGTTCAAAAAGATACATGCACCCCTACGTTCACTGCAGCACTATTCACAACAGCCGAGAAATGGAAACACCCAAATGACCATCAACAGATGAATGAGTTAAGAAGAAGTGGTACATATATACAGGGGAATACTCAGCCATAAAGAAAGGATAAAATACAGTGAGATCCTGCTGTATAGCACAGAGAACTATATCTAGTCACTTGTGATAGAATATGACGGAGGATAATGTGAGAAAAAGAATGTATATATATAGGTCTGGGATACTTTGCTGTACAGCAGAAACTGACAGAACACTGTAAATCAACTATAATAAAAAAATTTTTAAAGGACAAAATAATGCCATTTGAGCAACATGGATGCAACTAGAGAGTCTCGTACTAAGTGAAGTAAGTCAGAAAGAGAAAGACAAACACCAGATGATATCACTCATATGCAGAATCTAAAATATGGCACAAATGATCCTATTTACAAAACAGGAACAGATCATGGACATGGAGAGAAGACTTGTGGTTGCCGGGGGTGGGAGGGGGTGTGGGAGGAGGGAGGGGGAGGGAGTGGGATGGCCTGGCAGTTTGGGGTTGGTAGATGCAAATTATTACATTTAGACTGGATAAGCAATGGGGTGCTACTGTACAGCACAAGGAATTATGTCCAATCTCTTGGTAGATGGAGATGGAAGATAGTATGGAAAAAAAGAATGTGTGTGTGTGTGTGAGTGGGTCATTTTGTTGTACAGCATAAATTGAAGGAACATTGTAAATTATGCTATACTTTAGTAAAGTACTATTTACTATACTTTCATGAAAAATAAAAAAAAAAAAAAAAGAAGAGTTTGGCCTCTTACACTTGCTGGTTGGTTAGGGGCATATAATGCCCTTGTAGGGGCGGGGCAAGGAGTGAGCCATCTACCTTTCCCAGTAGGCAGCAGAAAGGAGTAGGCCAGGTTGCTCAAGGTGGGGGAGGGCATTAAAATGAGACAGGTGGGGTGATGATAAGGGTCTGGTAATTCTTGCCTTGGCCAGAGGCTTTGCGTTCTATCTCCTTGAAGGGGCCTCGATACCCCACAAGAGTGATACAGTGGCCTGTGTCTGAGACCACGCCCCTCCCCGAAATCACTGGGACCAGACCTTGGTTGGGGGACAAGCAATTCTCCTGCCACATGGCCCC
Source organism: Sus scrofa (assembly GCF_054392235.1). Classification (NCBI taxonomy): domain Eukaryota; kingdom Metazoa; phylum Chordata; class Mammalia; order Artiodactyla; family Suidae; genus Sus; species Sus scrofa. The sequence continues at coordinate 92,235,051 of NC_139384.1, read as the reverse complement.
CATGGCTCTTTCCTCCCCTCCCCCGGAGGCTTACCTTGCAGCTACTCACTGCTGGCCTCGCCTCATGCATCCCTCAGCCTGGCCAGTCCTCTCCAGGGCTGGGTGACAAGCCCAGCACCAGCCATCCTGTGCCCCCAGGATCCCAATCTGAGACTCCACAGGACAAGCCCAACATGCCAACTCTCCAGGCCTGTGGGTTCCCAGGGGCTCGGGGCACATGTGGCCAGCCCTGCATTGCGTTAACAAGGTCACAGGGTGGGTAAGGAGCCCAGGGACCCAGGCTCCGGGCTTCCCACCGCCCTCTAGCTGCATGACCTTGGGCAGGGCATTCCCTTCCTCTGAAGCTCAACTCCCTTGTCTGCAAAAGGAAAAGAGGGTGGATTTATTGATCTCTGAGGGATTTTCCAGCTCCAAAGAGAAAGAAAGGGCAAAGCAAATCTGTTCCCCTCTCTGAGTGTCAATCAGCTTCCTTCCTCATGGAGAGGGTACTTCTTGTCCTGGGGGACATCGAGATGAATGGAGGAGGCAAGGGTCCCAGGGACACAAAAGGGAGACTCCAGACGGGACCCTGAGTATAGACACAGAGAAACACAGGGCTGGGGTTGGGGGGCTGGGGCGGGGGAGATGGGCTCATCTTAGGCAACGTGGGGCCACCGCAGGAAGCTTCTGAGCAGGGGAGTGATATGATGGAAGTATTTTAGGAAGATTCTTCTGGCAACACAGCACAGGTTGGATTGGAAGAGCTGTGTGGAGGAGTGTGAGCAGCATGCATGCCTGGAAAACGTTTATAAATGAGGCTCCCCTCTCTTCCAGCCCTCAGGCATCCGAGGCAGTCTGAGAAGCATGGGCTGAGGCTGGGGGCTTCCTCTTCTCCCACCCAGATTGCTTCCAAGATCCAGGGAAACTCAAACGGGCTCCTCTTCTGAGCTGCACTGGCCCCTTTGCCATGATGAAGTGCTTTTTTGGTGTGGTTGCAGCTGGGAACTGGGAGTTGAACCCAGGTCCACAGGACACAGAATCCAGGGCCCCTCCACACAGAGTCACAGAGACTCCGAGGTGGGGGCAAAACGATCCCTGGAGCCCAGTCTGAGCCTCTAATGGGCATCTTCTGTGCTCACCTCTGTCCCAGGCAGGGTTAGACAGAGTGGGAAGCCTTGCTCAGCCTGAGGCTCTCCATTCTAGGATGGGTGTGAGCCAGCAGTGGCAGATACAGACAGACCCCATTACTCAGTACCACTCAGGACGGATTTAACCCCGGCTTCCCCAAGTCCCACTAGTCAGCAGAGGAAAGAGAAGGCCACAGGCAGCCACTGAGGGGCGGGAGGTGGGGATGCTGCTGGCCCTGCCTGGGAACCAGGGGTCCAGTCTCTGGCACTGGCAGCTCTCTGCAAGGCCCAGGCCTTCTCGCCATCAGCGAGCTTCCTGACCACTGGTCCCGGCCATGCTGCCCCCTCTCCCCATCTGGCAGCTGCCATGCAGGGTTGATGATCGCTGCTGACTCATTCTACCTGACCTTGAGGGGCTCCCAGCCCAGCTCAGTTGGGAGCAGAGGCTCTGGTTGAGTGGGGGAGGCCCTGTCTGTGAGATGAGGGAGGGCTCCTGGAGGAGAAGTCCTGTGATGTGAGTCCTGATTGGATACCTTATGGGACGGCTGGGCTTTGATGCCTCCCTCTCTGGGTTCGAGTCTCCACATTATCACTTTCCAGCAGTGTGAGCTCCGGCAGGTCCCTCAACTGCTCCACTCCTCTGGGAGCTCCCTCCTGGCACCATGTGGGTGTTACAAAGTACCAAATACAGTGCTCTCGTAAACCTTAGCCTCCTCCTGGAATCTTACTAAAATCATCCCTTTGGGGGGATGAACACGTGACTCTGTGCATGACAAGCGTGGCTTTGTGCGCCTTTTATTTGCCATGTGGATCGAGGGCTTTCGGGGCCCCACATACACTCGTGTCCCCCTTGGGCGATGTGCTGTCTGAGCAGCGGCTGCAACCACTACAGCAAGATCTGTCAGCTAAGCATCATAAGTGAGGGGCCTGCCCCAATGCTGATTAAAATCTCCAAGTTTGTAAAGTTTTTTAAGCAAATTAAAGTGGATCCAAGATTTCCTGATACTAGTGTCACACTCAGAGTGACCTCAGGGCAGCAAGACTTGGGGCCGTGGGGTGAGAGGAGGCTGAGAGGACTTCCAGGCTGCATCGTTCAGAAAGGCTTGGGAAAGGCGACATTTGGGCTGGACAGTGAGAAAAACGCATATCTTGATGGACAGAAAGAGTGAGCTGGCAGGAGGATGTGTGGGTGGCAGACAGAGGCAGGAGAGCCGCCGCAGGCACAGGAAGCATCTGGAGGTTCTCTTTGGCTGGAACTTTCTGCATGTTAGGGGACTGACTGGCCAGAGCAAGAGCCGGAAAGGTAGGCATGGGCTGTGCTGCAAAAGACCTTGACCTTAGAGTTCACCTTGTGGCTCAGTGGGTTAAGAACCTCGCATAGTGTCGGTGAAGATGCAGGTTCGATCTTGATCCCTGGCCTCACTCAGTGGGTTAAGGATCTGGCATTGCCACAAGCCACAGTGCAGATCACAGATGCTGCTTGGATCCGATGTTGCCGTGGCTGTGGCGTACGTGGCAGCTGCAGCTCTTATTCCACCATAGCCTGGGAATTTCCATATGCTGCAGGTGCAGCCTTAAAAAGAAAAAAAAAAAAAAAAAAAGCTGACCTTGACTGCCAAGGCAAGGCACTTGGGCTCTGCCACCACTCCAGCAAATCTCAAAGCATGTCCCTCAGAACATCCCTTCCCGGGATGTTCCACAATGAAAGGTATCATGATTAAATAAGCTGTAGAAATGCCACACGCAGCTCTGTCGCCTCTCTGAGGATCATAATCCAAGTAGTACATCAAAGATCCTGAACGTTCCTGCAGGGAAAAATCTGTGTGACTTCATTTAGCCCTGCAATCCCCTCTCACTTGACCAAGGGCTCCCTTACTCACGGAATGCCTGTTAACACCTGCCGAATCCACTTGGAAAAAAAAAATGCCAGTGGAGAAAGGAGTGAGCTGCCAGCTGTTTGGAGCAGGGTCAGCACTGCGTGGTCAGCACTGAGCTCGGAGAGGAGCTATGAGTCAGCCCCACACAAGGGACATGAATGAAGATGCGGTGGAGGGAGCAGAGGGGTGGGGGTGGGAGACACATGGAGAGGCTGTGGTGCGGGAGCAGCTTATCAGCCTTAGGAACCTGCAGGGAGCAGGGACAGAGGGAGGGAGGCAAGAGATGGCACAGGCTGAGTGGTCCAGACCGGGACCTGGATATCCATGCTGACCAGGACTTTGGGCTGGAGGAACCAGGGAGATGGTAGAGCCGCCACCTGTGGCAGTTCTCGTGGGGGATAAACGAGACCAGTTAGGGGTGTCTTGTGTGGGAAGAGCCTGTGGGCAGGTGGCAGTACCTCTCTGGAGCTGTGAGCCTGTTTGCTTGTCTCTCTAAAGCTACCCTCAGGTTAGGGAGCTGGAAGGAGGTTCTACACCCTCTCTTCCCTGACCAAGCGCACGGTCACCATCAACTCCCATCAATTCCCTGTGGTTGGAGCGAGGGAACCCCTCAATGGAACACGCCAACGCCATTCATGCCTTCAGTATGTCTGGCCCACCCTGGGCAGGTCAGGCCCAGCCCAGGGCCAAAGAGATGACTCTGTCCTCTCTGGGACCAGCAGCAGTGCCAGGTCACCAGGCAGGCAAATCAGGGCCACTTGGAAGCTTGCGCAGAGTCCCCATGAGGCAGGAACCGACTCTGCCCAGGATTGTTCATGTCCTGGTTCCTGAACCGTCCTAAGAAAAGGAAAGGCACCCCAGGCAGAGAGGCAACAGCAGCTCGAGGTGCAGAGGAAGGCTTGGAGAAGAGGGCTGGAGGAAGAGCTCAACACAAGAAGTCACTTCTTGACCTGGGCCTCAGTTTTCCCACCTACGAAATGGGTGTAACCACCCCCATTGCAGCCTCCTCTGCAAGGTCCACAGAGGAAGGGCTGTTAACCCTCCCTCATCCACTTCCCAGGCCCTGCCAGGCACTGTGCCAGCTCCAGGGACCACTGAGATGAGTAAGCCTGGAGACCCAGGTGGCTTCCTTCACGCTCGCTACTGACAAAGGATATCTATTTTTTGCCCTCCGGGGCTTGGGAAGTGGCTATTGTTGGAAACAAAAGCCAAGCCTATCCTCAGCTCCCAGGGGCCAGGTTCCAGATGTGCGCGACTGGCAGCCGCGCTTCGGTCCTGGCGCGAGGCTGAGGATCCGTGGGCCGCTTGGGAAGAGGCAGATGTATTTTGACAAGGCTGCCACAGCTTCTACAGCATCCTGAGTCAAAATAAGCCCTTCTCATGGGCAGCCCCTGGGACGGGCTATTTCTGCACTATGTTCACATGGGGGGTGGGGGTGGGGACTCAGCAGCAACGGTTCCAGCTAAAAACAGAAGCTGCCTCAGCTGGAGACCACGACGTTCCTCTCAACAGAGACATCAGCTCGCCGCCTGTCGTGAACTCAGGAAGTCTTTGGTGTGGGCTCACACTCAGATGATTTCCCCTGAGGGTACAGACAGTCCAACCCCCGGAACCCTCTGATAATCCTCCCATCCCAGAGGGTTACAAATCATACAAATAAGTCTTTATGTGTGTACAAAACTTTCATGGGTGATGGTGTTTACTTGCCCATACAGTAACACAACGAGGTGACTGCAACTGTTCCCATTCTCAAGATGAGCAAACTGAGGCTCGGAGAGGTAACCTGACCCTTGAGGGGCTGAAGGAGAGATGATCTGAGTCCAAGGCTGTCAGAGTCTCTAGCGGAAAAGAAAGAGCCCCTGAGAACGGAAATGGAATTGAGGCAGAAGGAGCAGGGGCAGTTTCTGAATTTTATTGGATCAGGATTCAAGGGCAGGAAGGCATGTCACCAGAGTCTCTGCTCGCTGTGCCGGGCACCACACAAAGTCACTCCAACACAGAGTATCTCACTTTCATCTTCCAAACAGGCCTGGCCATTGGAATCATTATTCCCATTTTCTAGATGGGGAAACTGAGGCTTCAAGAGACAAAGTGCATTCCCTACTTGGGTATAAGGAAAACGGTTTCAGCCTGGGATCTTGCATCCAGTGACTGAGCTGCAAGGTCTTTGCTTCCTTGGTGCTGGAGGAGCTGAGGCCAAGGAGGGCTCAGGAGGGAGGGGAAGTGAACGTGGTCCCAGAGAGAGCAGGGTGGGGGGTTAAGGTGTCTACTGGTGTTTTCCGGGACACAGAACCCTGGCTCCCTCAGTGACTACAGGTGCTCCAGCGGTACCACTTTAAAGAGCAGGTAGTTCGCTGAGGAATTTATTCCTCCTTTTTAATTCTCTTTCAATGTGTCAGTGGCGCCTGTGAGAAAGTCTCAGGCTGGGTCCTTAGAATTCTCCAATCAGCCCCTCCCTTTCACTGATCTCAGGCTTGGGTCAGCAAGGGGTCCCCAGAGCACACAGCTGGGCAGAGCTGGACGTCTGCACATGTTTCCTTTTCACTGCGCGTGTGTGTGCATCCTGACCCTCTTACAGCAAGTGACACTGGGTTTCCGGTGTGAAGTGACAAGATGAGGCTTCCTTTCTAAACAAACACCATGAAGGGTTTTATTTTTGCAAGCGAGTGGAATTAGAGGGTGATGGGAAATAGATCGCAGAGGTGGTATGTAGAGACAAACTCATTGGAGGTACTACTCCAGGGAGTGAGGTGGGCTCCTCACCTCTGGACTGGGGCCCCAGCCTCACGCCGTGCCACACAAACTCGCTGGTGAGACCCCTGAGAAACCAGCTCCAGCACCCCTCCCTCCTGCTGAGCAGAATGGGCGCCAGGTCCTGTTTGTCTCTGAGCCCTAGTGCCAGCGCAGGCCACCGCAGGTTTGCTGACAGATGTCCCCTGAGTTATGCTGAAAGAAGGGGAGTTGGCCCTTGGGGGTAAAACCATGAAAAGAGAAACTTGACACCTCAAAGAGGCAACAGGACTCAGCAAGCAACTGTCCACTGGACCACTTTCCCACCAATATTCAAGTTCAGTTTCTAGAGAAAAGCAGGATGCTAAGAGGAGGTGCTGGGTCCACGGGGCCAGAGCTCAGGTCCATCTGCCTTTCACGTGCTAGATGACCCTGAGCAAGCCTGCCCAGGCTCCTCCCCCGCAGAGTGGCATCGTCACCGGGCCCACTTCCTAAGGTCCTGGGGAGGCGCACATAAATTCATGCAGGTAAAGAATTCACAGCAGCCCCAGCATGTGGCTTGCCCCCCCACCCTGCCCCCCGGTACACAGTGCCTGTGACGCCATGTCAGGCCCTAGCTCAGCAATTTTCAGGTGCTGTGTCAAGGCTGGTGTCAGTCCTGCAACACGGGCTCAGAGAGGTGCAGTGCCTTTCTCCAGGTTACACAGCCAGGAAGAGCTGGGGCCGGGGAGGAACCCAGACTCTCTGGTTTCATCCCCGGGGCACCCTTGAGCTCTCCCCAACCCTGGTTCCCTTGTCCTGTGGGCTCCTCCCTCTCCTCTCTGCTCATCCCTCCTGAGACCTTGACAATGATGACTCTTTTCCTTTCAACAGGGTACAGCCAGGCCTCCATCTGCTGGGTCAACCCTTTCGCTCCCTTTCAGCCTTTCTACTACTCTTTGCTTTTTTGTTTGTTTGTTTACCCCATGGCATATGTCTTCCCAGGCTTGTGGACGAATCTGAGCCTCAGCTGTGACCTACCCACTGTGCCAGGCCAGGGATCAAACCTGTGTCTCAGTGCTCCAGAGATGCCACTGATCCCGCTGTGGAACAGCGGGAACTCCCCTTTCTGCTATTCTTGCTGCTTTCCCCAGCCCACACTCCACCCCACCCCACCCCCATTAAAGTCACTGGGAGAGCAAGTTTTCTTTTGATTGCATAAGACAGAACCTCAACTCAAACTGAAGAAGCAAAAGAGGCCACATAACCTCTCTGAGCCTTAGTTTACCCTTAAGTATAATGGGGTCATAGCAGTACACATACCTATAGTTGATAAAAAGGCAATGCATGTTAAAGCCTAACAGAGAGTAAGTGCTCAGTATTAGTATCATTCTTTGTATTATTCCTTATTATTATTACTACTACTCAAGGGATGATGGTACTGCCCCCATCTTCAAAGAACTCACTATCTAATATGTACACAAAGATATGTAAGTATCCAAGATCACAGATGCCCTACAATAGAGAAGAGCTTGAGCGAATTTTGCAGTGTCAGAATGATAACAACACTGCAGTCAAACAGGTGCACAATGATCCAGGGCCACAGTGGGAGTGACAAAATTGCACAATTCATTTATTCAGCAAACATTTACCAGGTGCCCACCAGGGCCAGGCACTGTGCCAGGCATCAGCACTGCAGCAATGGCCAAACAGACGTCATCTCTGCCCCCGTGGGACTCCCACCCAGTGGAAGAGATAAACCGGGAACAAATCATTACTGAAGTTCAGTGGAGCTAAGAAGAAAAAGTACATTGTGCCATAAAAATGTCTACCAAGAAACAGAGCTTAGGCTGAGGGTGTAGTTGAAGAAGGCTTCTTTCCCGGAGGAAGTGGGGATTAAAGGGATAAGAAAGTAGAAACAGGGAGAGCAGCTGGATGAGATCTGGAAAGGAGAGATTACAAAAGATATTTAGGGGGTAAAACCAGCCTTCTACCATAAGGCATAGTGATCAAGGTACAGTTTAGGGCCCAAAATGCCTGAGATCTAATCCCAGCTCTGCCAGTACTGGCTGTGAAAACTTAGCCAATATAATAAATCTCTCTGAGCTTCAGTTCCTTCATCTGCATAATGGGCAGAATGCCAACTACCTCATAGGATTAAATGTGATAACATACGTTATCCTATTTTAGATGCAAACGATAGAAAAATTAAAATGGTTTAAGGTCACAAAGGGGCTGTATTAGTTCATGTAACTAAAAATTCAAGGGCAGATTTGGGTTTCAGGAAGAGCTTGATCCAGGAGTCATGCAATATCATGAGGGCTCAGTCTCTCTATTAGTTCTGTTTCTCTATGGCTTGGTTTCTCCCTTAGGAAGGCTCTTTCCACACCATGACACTGTAGCTCCAGGCTCACACTTTCTCAGTTCAGTAACTCCAACAGTAGGAGAATTTTTCTAATATTTCCAAAACAAGCTCCAGGACTGAGTACCCCTGGACCATCTTGAGTCCCATGTCTATCCCTAAATCCTAGTCCTGGGTTATGTACCAATCCCTAGGGCTTGAGGAAAAGAGGATTGGAGGACTCCATCCAAACTACATGGCCAGAGAACAAGGGAAGTCTGGATCCTCAAAGGAATACTAAGACGCTATACAGAATCAAAGCTATGGAACAAGATAAGACAGCCTGTGTCTGCCATAGCAAATCCAGAGACACAAGACAACCGTGCTATGGTAGTCAGTGATACACTGACAGTGTTGAATAATAACTCAGCATCTCCTCAGCCTGCACCCAGCCATGGAGTGAGCCCCATCTCCCATGGAGACAGCCTGGTCCCAAAAGAGCAGAGAAATGAGGGCAGGCTCCAGGACCAGACAGCCTAGATGCAAATCTTTTTTTTTTTTTTTTTTTTTCCTGTTTTTTTGGCTGTACCTGAGGCCTGTGGAAGTTCCTGGGCCAGGGATCAAACCTGCACTACAGCAGCAACTTGAGCCGCTGCAGTGACAATGCCTGGTCCTTAACCCACTGTTCCACAGCGGGAACTCCCTCGATACAAATCCTGAATGACACCTTGTAGCTGTGTGACCTTGACAAGTTTCGTGTCCCTCTTTGCCTTCTCTTTCATCTGGGAATTGGGGATAACAGAAATACCTCATAAGGCTATTGTGTAGCTTAAACAAGGTAGTATGTATAAAGCACATGGAACATTGGCTAGCACACAGTAGCCCAGTAAAGCTGGCTCCTGTTATGACCATCATTCCACAGGCTCTGAACCTCAGGAGTCACATTCATTCATCCCTCCTCACAGGTAAAGCCCTTTCCCATTTCTTCCAGAACATTCGCCAACAGCCGATGAAAGCCCACATTTGACCTCTCCCTTCCACTTGGTGGAATTAGATGTCAATACGAAACTTTGGGGTGGCAGGAAATCTTAGTGAGTAGATCCTGAAATCTGGGGGAGTCTGCAGCCAGCCCTGTGTTAGAGGGCACTCTTGCTAGAGGGCATCAGAGACCTCTAGACCACCCAGGCCCTGTCCTCCCAGAACCAGCACCTGTCCCACCCCAACCCGGGTTCAGGTTCTGTGCTAGTCTACTCAGGAAGCCAGCTTCTTCCCAGTCCATTTCCAAGGAGTCTAGTGGACTCCTGCTTGGCCCTGCAGGTATCCCGCTGTATGGACCCTGCCCCCCCATGCCCCACACTGCAAAATATCTAGGATGCAGAACTGATGAAAGAAGGAAGAAATGAGGAAACTCACTTTCATGAAGCACTCTGAGCATGCCCCACACTCAGCTGGGCCCTTGTTTACAGGTCCTCATTTAATCTCCATTGCGACGTTAGGTCCCACCCCGCCCACCCAGCCCCTGAGCTTCCGGTGAGGAAACTGAGGCTCAGAGAGGTGGACCCCAAGGTCACCCAGCCAGTGAAGGAAGGAGTGGGGTGGGGGGTGCCCTAGGCCTTCAGATGCAACTTGTCGCCACTCCCGCCATGCTCAGCACTGAGCCACGACGGGAATCTAACAACCGGCAGCCTGAATCCAAAGAGAGAGCAGGTTTCCAAGGAGAAGGAGGAGAGGTGTTGGGAACATGCAGTTATTTACAGGATGCCGTGTGGGTTGTTGCAGGAGAGAGGGAGATGTCCCGAGGTGAGGAAGAAGCGGGAGATGCTGGGTCCTCAGTTTCCTCATCTACAGATCACACCAGCCTCTCTGGGAGATGGAGCGGGAAGGAAACAGCACATGTGCAGGGCCAGCGCTGCACCTAGAGCACAGCCGGGTCTTGGGAGGGAGCCCGGTGGCTGTGATCTCCCTCAGGTCCAGGGTCTGACTCAGTTTCCCTAGAAGTGAAAAAGGAATCTGCTTCGATCCTTAACAGAGCCACTCAGTTCTCCAGAAATTTGTTAAAGAAATTGACCAGGCTAATGACAGCAGGGAACTTGGGGCTGGGGACAGGAAAATTCCACCAGAGACTCACCAGGGATTTGACCTGCTACTTGAAATCTCCTAGTCAATGTCCTTATCCAAGTTTGATAACATCCAGACCCCTCAGTGTGGCTGACAAGGACTCAAAGGACCTGGACTGCTCATCGCTCTGACCCCTTGCTCCCTCCACTCCCTCCCACCTGGGCTCCGTTCTGTCCTAGGAACAGGCCACTCAACAAACCAGTTCAGAGGGGGTCCTTCAGGCCAAATCTTCTGCCCCAGATCTTCCCACGTTCAGGTCAATCTCCAGTGTCATGAAAGGCTTTCCCATCTTTTTTTCTCACACCTCCCCCTTTTGTTTCTTCAGAGCACTCGCCCCTCTCTGAATTATCCATCTTTCCACTTACTTGTTAATTGCCCGTCTGCTCCCACCAGAAACAGCAGGCAGGGACCTCTTCTGTCTTGTCCACCCCTTATTCCAGCACTGAGACATGCCCAGCCCTGAGCGGGTGATCAGGAAAGAATGTGGAATGAGGGCATGGAAGCTGATCTTTCCAAAGCAGGGATGGGATGGCTAATTCTAGCGGCCATATCCTGGATGCCTTCATGTGTACGTGCACTATCCCAGCTCTATGGCGTACCTGCAAGCAACACAGCAATACTGCACTTTGCAAATGAAGAGGCTTAGGTTCTGACAGAGAGGCTGACTGGGACTAGGCTGACTGGGACTGTGGACTTGCCCAAAGTCCACAGTCAGGATAGGAACCTAGCTCCTCCCATTCTGCCATGCCCCAGGAGAGAAGTTTTTAAAGAGCTGTGAAAGGTGGTACACCCTATGAGGTATGGGCCCTCATTTGAAAGACCTTACCAGGATGCCAGAGTGCTCTGTGCCCAGGACTGGGAGCTATGTGCCTGAGGTGGACTTGACAAGAGCACACCCACACCCTGCTTACCTCTGTCCCTGAGTACAAGTAACACCACGCTTCCCAGCTCCTTGAAATCAACAGGTCCAAGGTATAAGGTCTGGCCAATCAATGTGAGCAGAAGTGTTGATATCAGCGAGAATCCTGGCAGGAAACATGGACTGGTTCATGTAGGCTATTTGGGGAGAGCTTCAGGAAAGTGTGGGCAGGACAGGCAGGTCCCACTGGGACAGTGCAGTTCCCCAGGGCCAGCAATTGTGGGGATCCATCATCACCTCTAAGCCTGAAGGGCAAGGAGGGAGTGGTTGCCAAGCCTAGAAAGGATACCTATGTGGAAAGGACCACTTGACAGGAGCTGAGACCTTCAGCCAAGGGATACCCTCATCTAACTCCTCTCCCATCTATAACCCCTGCCAGTAACTCTCATTGATAAAACCCAACCAGAAGCCCAAGGGCAAAGTGAGCCTGTTTATTGGTCCATATGGATGAGTCTCCAGAGCTGGGTGGAGAGAGGATCTGGAAGAGCAAACAGAAGCTAGCCTACAAGAGCACCTCCCCACTGGGGCCGTGGGGACCTCTTTGACAATCCAGCTCTCCATTCCTGCCGCATATTGAGACGGCAGCATCACCAAGGTGGGAGGGCCCTTCATGAGCCTCATCAAGCTTGCACAGAATCTCCCTCCTCCAATCATAGCATGGGGTGGTCTGACCATTACAGTGAGAAACAAAACAAAATAAAACAACAAGCTAAAGAGAGGTGTTGCTGAGGAAAAAGGCATCTTTTGGAAAATCTTTAAAAACTGATGACTTAGGATCAGAAAGCTTACCCAGGGCAGTGAAACTTTGAAATGATGCAGTCCAAAAACACCCCAAAAGTCACCTTGAGAAGGCCTGTGGGGCCAAGAATCAGAGGCCTTTCAAATCCATCAAATGGAAAGAGGTCAGATAAAGGACCAGCAAAATGCTTAATGATCATAGCTCTGAGAGAGAGCACAGAGATGAAAAGGAAGTATCCAGAATATCTGAGGGAGCCTTGGCCTTGACTGAGGAGGACCTCAGGGAAATTCTTGCTCCCAAATTGCCTTTTGGAAGTAGGGGCGCCAAAGGCACTGCTCTGACAGGCAAATGTTCCAACTCCAATTGACAAACGAGATGCAGACAAATCACCAGAAAAGGATGGCACCCGCCCAAGAATGCTGATGCCACTCAAGGGTGAAATTGCAGAGCTCTTAGCCAAAAATATGTGCATTTTTGAGGGGATGTGGCTATGTGAACCAGGATCTGTGGGTATGAACTTTGAGCTTAGGCAAAGCTTTGAGCAAAGACCCACAATGTGAGCTCCTCTCACTGAAGTCAGCATGACCTTGGGGACCATACTGCACAGGTGAGGAGGTGGCACAGAGATAGAAAACAGGGACCAGAATAATCAGCTCCTTCATGGAATGTAAGAATATTAAACAGAGGGTCCTGCCAGGGTCAGAGTCTGCTTGATTAGGCATTTTCTGGAGGAGGGGACACGCAGCTCCAATGTACAGATTCCAGCAGGTCTCTCACAGGTGGCAAAGCTAGAACCCTCATTCAGAACAACTTGAGTAGAAAAATGGCATTTACTGGTTACAGAATGGAAAAGTACACGAGCAGATTATGCTTAAAGGCACATTGGGATCTGGACACTCAAACACTGTCATCAGGAATTTGTCTCCCTCTCTTCTCTTGGCTCTGCTCTTCTCTTTGTTGGCATCACCCTCAGGCAGGCTCTCTGGGTGATGGCAAAAAGGTCCAGCTGCTCAGGCCAATAGTTTGCCAGCCTTGCAAATCCCATAGAAGTAGAAAGCTTCTTTCTCATTGGTTCCAGCTAAAGTCCCAGAGCTGACTCTTACTGGCTTAGCTTGTGTCACTTGCCAACCCTGAGCCAATCACAGTAGCCAGAGCTGATAGTGCTCTGATTGGCTATCTATGGGTCTAATGCCCACCCATGGACGTAGGGTATGGAGTCAGCCCCACCCAGACCATAAAGCCTGAAAGTGGGGGAGAACAAGATGCCAAAAAGAGACCAAGCAGGCCAAAATGTGTTTCACAACAGCAAATGATGCCAAAAACACCCCAATGACAAAATGTCACAGTGATGGGGCCAAAACATGGAAGGAACTCTTGGGGTTAATGTGTATGGACTAAGAAATGCAAAAAGGAGGTCAAATACAAGATTTAACAAGGATGCCAGCATGTAGTCTAAGGCCCAGCAAGGAGCCTAGGTCTTCAAGTCCCCCTCCTCCCCAGGATAGGGACCTCAAGGCCCATGTGCCAGGACAAGCCATTTCAACCCTGAGCAGGTAGGGCAATGCCATGAACAGATTTTACTTCTGCAAATACTCACTGAGCGTTCAGGAAGGAGGTCCTAAAGTTCGATGTTGGGGATTCAGGGAAGAACAAGACATAATCTTTGCCTTCAAGCAGCCTACCCTTCAGGAGAAGGAGACGGTCAAATTTATAACAGAGGAGCAAAATGAACATTGAGATGTCAAGTGCTCCCTAGAAGGGACTGGCATGTAGGAGAGGAGTCCTGGTAAACAGGCCAGCAGGGGAGGCATAAGCAGATCAAGGGAGGCCCTCCTGGGTCTGGACTTGATGCCGTGGGCAATCATGAGTCATCGAAGGCTTTGGGGCGTGCGAATGACACAAGCAGGAAGAAGTTTCATCCTCTTAATGGAGCCAGATCAAGCCCAGAGGAGAGTTACAGAGATGATCAAAGGGCTGACAATGGGCGGGTAGAGGGAGACGGCAGAGTGAGGACTGGAAAGATGAAGGCCAGGCAGAGCCGTGATCAAAGTCAGGCAGAGGAACACACAGCTTCCTGACGCCAGCCTGAGATGCGGATGGAGTGGCATCATGAAGTCAAAGAGAACATGGCTTTGTTCAACTCCTGTCTGGAAAGGTTAGTGTCATAAACACACACAAAATGTCGTTTATATAATGATGACCCCTCCCCCCCAAGAGGGGCTGTCGGCTGGAAATGGAGAATAAATCACTAACAACGCAGTTCTGGTAGAGTTCAGAGTGACAGTCATAAAGGAAGGCTGAGGGGCACCAGGGTGTCTGGGGATGTTCCCTATTCACTCATGAAAAGACCACTTCCTGAGGGTCTGCTTTGAGCCCGGCCTTCCTCTAGGCTTCCTCTTATCTTATTACATCTTACTCCTACCGAACTTCCGAAACGACCCTGTTCCATGTGTATTTACTGGAGCAGGGTCTGCTTCACCTCTCAGACAAGATAGGAATTTGTTGGGGGGTTTCTCTTGGTTGTATCCCCAGGACATAGAGGAGTCCTGGCACATAGGAGACACTCAACACATATTTGCTGAGTGAATGAATCCCTTAGGCTCCGTGAGTCCTCCTCCTTCCGGGCTCAAAATCCAGGGAGGAAGTCAGACAAGAAAACCAACATCAAGCAGCAAAGTTTCCTTTCAATGGTGCTACAATGAAGAGGTCCATGTGGGAGCACACAGGACACCCCTGACTCAGCTTGCTTCCCGGAAGGGATTCCTTGATGCTCTAGCTGAGCCATGCCGGTCAAAGTAAAACAGAGCAGGCAAGGCTCCTCTGGGAACAATCAGCATGGGTACAATGCTGCAGAAACACCAGGTGGCAGCGTGGCCAGGAGTGACAGAGAGCCCCGGTAGTTATTAATAGAACTGGAGAGAGCAGTTCTGATCATGAAGGGCCTTAAGGGCCAATTTAAAGGATTTGCACTTTCTCCTGAGGGCAAACGGAAGACATTAAAGGATTTTTGTGTCAGTCAAGATCCTTTTGTTTGTAAGAAAAAGAAGAAAAAAAGCCATCTAAGGTGGCTTTAAGGAGAACAAAAGGGAAGGGGCAGTTATTGGCTCATAAATATGATAAGACCTAGGAGAGCTGTAGGTACAGCTTGATCCAAGGTGGAAACAATGTCACCAGGCTAGGGTTTCTCCCTCTCCTTGGCTCTACTGGCTCAGCGCTGGTCCCCATTCTGAGGCTCCATATGGTGGCTCCTGGGAAACCCAATTCATACCTCACTGAAGCCAAAAAGAGAGTCTGTTTTCCTTAGCTCAAGCAAAAATCCCAGAATTGAGTGTCCCTGGCCCTGACTGGTCTGATTTGGGTCCTGGGACTATCCTGGGGAGGTCAGGGAGACCTGAGTGCTGATTGGCTTAGCCCAGGTCATGTGATCCATCCATGGCTCCAAATGAAATAGACAGGTTGGCTCCTCCAAAGCTGATGCCACCCGAGGGAGGAGTGGGCGCTAGGTGGCAAAATAAGCTGTGACCACCATGTGTTGTAAGGAGGGGAATGATGCAATCAGACCCGTGTTTTAGAAAGCTATGATTCTCCCACAGATCTGGAAGCCAGTTAGAAAGCCAATCTGAAGGCAAGAGCAGAGGCAGGAGCAATGGTTAGATGGCTGGAGTTCAGAACCAGGCTGAGCCGAACTGAGCAGAGGTGAGCAAAGGATGGCCACAGAGGGTTTTTTATTTATTTAAATCCTTAGGGTAGTGTTCCAGGATCCTGAACTATAGCCCCCATCACTTTTTGGGTTTTGTTTGTTTGTTTGCTTGCTTTTTTTTTTTGGCTTTTCTAGGGCCACTTCCCATGGCATATGGAGGGTCCCAGGCGATGGGTCTAATTGGAGCTGGAGTCACCAGCCTACACCAGAGCCACAGCAACGCATGATCCAAGCCATGTCTGCAACCCACACCACAGCTCACGGCAACGCCGGATCCTTGACCCACTGAGCAAGGCCAGGGATCGAACCCACAACCTCATGATTCCTAGTCGGGTTCATTAACTACTGCGCCACGACGGGAACTCCTTGCTTGCTTGCTTTGTAGGGCTGCACCTGCGGCATATGGAAGTTCCAGGGCTAGAGGTTGAATCAGAGCTGCAACTCCCGGCCTACACCACAGCCACAGCAACATGGGATCCTAGTGGTGTCTGCGACCTACACCATAGCTCATGGCAATGCCAAACCCTTAACTCATGGAGCGAGGCCCGGAATCAAACCTGCGTCCTCATGGATACTAGTCAGGTTCATTACCGCTGAGCCACAATGGGAACTCCCATCCCTCACCACGTTTATAGACCTTGGAACACCCAGTCCTATTAAGAACCAGCCTATGGCAAGGTCCCCATAGAGGTGACCTGGCAGGGTCACCCACATTCTGCAACCAGTTGCTCTAAAGCCGCAGACCCTGGCTTAGCTCCAGAAACCCACCTAAACACCCCCCACCCTGGAAAATGTGGCCACCTGTAGAGACACATCAAGTTCCAATGTTGCTGATGCCACCGCTCCTCAGCTGTGTTCCCTTGAACAAGGCGCTTAACCTCTCTGAGTGTGAATATCGCTATCTGAATATAAAGTGGAGGTGATGATATTTAAGGTAAGGCAGGCGCCGGTGTGGGGATTAAATCAGATAAAGATTATGAATCACCTACCACAGTGAGAGGCTTAGTACATGAAAATTCCTTCCTCTTCAAACTTTTCAGCGTTTCCCTGGCTTCATCTTCTCCAGACTTCTCCAACCCCTTGTCTGTTTGCCAAGTAAAAGGTGGTTTTGTTTTATTTTGTTTTTCTGCCAGAAAGAAACAAGTGGAGGGTGAGTGGCACAGAGAAGCCATTTTTAGATTTGTGGGTGGAAAATTCCTCCTGGTCTTGGGCCTGAACTCTAAGCCCTTTCTGAGCTTCCTTCAGATGATTCCCATTTGGGGACATGATACCCCGGTCCCTTGTGTGCTGGAGAGGAAGGGAGCAAGCTCAAAGCGAGGGTGAAGAAGGAGGAGAAATGCACTAACTTTTTTGTGCATTTCATCTCCTCCTTTGGCTCCACTCCCCCCTCTCAACTGTTTCCTCTAAGCTTCGAATTCTTCCTTCTCACTCCAACTTAAATGAACCCAGGGGACTCATGAGGTAGAGTTCTCTGACCAAGAAAATCATAAAAGGAAGCTTTGCCTAATGGTTGCACTGTCCCAAAGTCCAGAAGAAATCCCTGCCCTGCTCAGGTGTTGGAGAGAAAGAGGATCAACACTTGCTGAGACCACGCTGCTATTTCCTATTGTTTCAGCTGAGCCTCACAAAACCCTCAGAGGTCGGGATCATTTCCCTATTTCACTGAGTTGGAAACTAGGTCCGAGCAGAGCCACACGATCCGGAAGGGGTGGCAAGATCTCCCCGGTATCTCTACATGACCAGAGCCCAACATTGATTGTCTCCTCCTCGGCGCCTCTGAGGTGACTGGGGCAGCCCTGGAGCCAGCCTCCCTGTCCCTTCCCTGCTTTGGGCTTCCCATCCCATCTGGCTTGCAAGCTGTGTGTTTTTGATTCTCCTCCTTAGAGCTGCCTCTTCACAAGGATAGCACTTAGCATGCTGTATTATCGTCAACGGTTGGTGGCCATCTCTCCCCGCTCACTCCTGAGTGCTTCAAATCAGAGGCTCTGATCTGAAAGGATCTTGAACTTGTGAATTGGTCCATGTGTTATCTCTCTGGGGTATTTGCATCTCTCACTCTAGCATAAAGAGAGGGAAGAGAAACTCTGAAAGTTCTTATCCCTCTTTGCCTCGGAGAGTGCCTGGTGGGTCACAGGCTCTCCATCTATGTTTAATAAATGAACAATGGAGTAAAAAAGACCTACTGCATAGGGTTGTCATAAGCTGGAAGGGCTGACATCTGTGACATCCCTAGAACAGTGCTTGGCATGCTGGAGGTGTTTTAAGAAATGTGGTGCTGGAACACTGAGTTACAACTGGGAAGGAATACCTGACCCAGGAGTTAGGACTTTCATTAACTTGCTGTGTGGCATTGAGAAAGTCCCTTCCCCTTTCTGGGCTTCTGTTTCTTCAACTAGAGGACCAGAAATGTAGCTCTTCAGCACTAACATTTTATGTATATTTCATCTCCTCCCTTCATTCCACTCCTCCCCAAACACACACACACACACACACACACACACACACACACACACACACACACCTTGCATGCTTGCCCATCAATCTCCAGGACGGCATTCTATTGCCCCTCAGTTCTTTTTCTTTTATTTCTTGACCAGTAGCTCCATAAGCTTATTAACCTCTGTTATCCATGTTCCTCAGCGATGCCTGCATTAGTAAAAACAGCAATAATATCCCCTCAGATTAATTTATCAAATTGTATCAAAGAGCAAAATCTGTTTTGTGGGCCAGGGTGTGCTGGTCCTAAGTGGAAAGTAAAAGTCATGTCCAGCTCACTTGCTCCGTAAATGCAGCGGTTCTGCCGGCTGCCTTTGCACCAAGATGGAAAGAACATTTATCTTCACAAATGTAGGCAACACTGCGGAGGCAGCCCTGCAAGGGACAGGGGGGGAAAAGCCTTCCATTCCAAAAGGAGCGGTGAGGCTGAAAAAGAAAAATGTCTCCCAGAGCAGGAACAAAATCACATTGCACGATCACTTCCAACTCTACGATTCTAGACATTAAGATTCATAGAACTTAAGGTTCTAAAGTTGTGAGTGAAGGTGTGTAATTAGTTGAATCTAGTTTCTATTAATCCTAAAATATTCTGTGATTCCATGGTTCAATACTTGTTCCCTATAAGATTAGGACCCAGGCTCATATGATTCTCAGATTCTATTGACCCAAAGACAAGGGTTTTTCATCTAGGGGATGTATCCCAAACACCTGAGGTCTTGGTAACCATCAGAGATTCTTGGGATTTCATCTCTGAGATTTGGTTCAGTCCACATGAGATGAGCCCCAAGAATCTGCAGTGTTTTTAGTAGGTCTCTCCACCCCAGTGGATCTGAGTAGGAGGGGGCTACTCTTGGACATATGGTGTTTAGATAGCCTGTCATTCTAGATTCTGTGATTCTAAATGTGATTCTGAAATGGACCTTTACTTATGATTTGAATATTCCAGAACCCTTATTCTGATCCCATATGCTTAAGGACAAGATTCCAAGGTGTAAAGACTACCTTTCTGAGCAAGGCTTTCCCTGGGGGGCGGGGGGTGAGGAAGGGAACCAAGTGTCACAAGGGTGGAGGGGCATTCTGGAAGGGGGACCTCCTGAGGGCAGAGGGTAAACATTGATGCTGCATTGATTGCACCTGAGCAAGTCCAGTGCTAGGACTCAAATGAAGAGTCTTGGTGGGGTGCACTGGCTGGCTATGGGATGACATGAGCATCTGGGGTCATCACAAGGAGTTCCTGATGGACAGGGAGGGCCAACCATGTCCCAGAGAGTTGGAAAGGCTGACGTTGGAGGAGGGGAAACAGATGTTACAACAGAGAGCTGGAAAAGGAACCACTGGCAAGGAGGAAAGTATTTATCACCAAAACATTTTCCCGTGCCTGTACCAGATAATGGGGGAACTGCAGACTGGTGGGGTAGACATGAAAATGTAAGGTTTCAGGAAAACTCAGGATGAGAGGGAGTTAACTGTGTGGGGATATCCCAGGGTACAATGTGTGGGATGAAAGAGGACTGCCTTGACATGCTAATGAGTGCCTGGATCTGGGAGGGTGGGGATGGGATGAAAAGTAGGAGAGAACCTCTAAGGAGCTGGTAGGCAGATGCAGGACTAGGGAGGGGCTCTGAGCTGGGGGGGGAGGGTCTGGAATAGAGGAGGGCTCTTCAGGATGTTCACATACACAGACTCCAAGCACCACCCATGAATCAGGATGCAAATAGGGAACTTGGGACCCTCTTTCTAAGAAACCAAAGGGAAGAATGGAGAATCCAAAGGTTTCTGCCACTTCCCAGGTAGGGCATGAGCCAGCTGGTTAGGTTACCAAGGGTTTTTTCCCTGGTGGTGGGGGTGGTGGAGAATGAAAAAGAAAGGATCAGTCACTCTAGGTGCCTCATTTAACATGTATGCCTGCACGGTGGTGATGACACACTCCTGGCCACACATACAAATCCCTCTGCCCATACAGTGACAGTGACATGTATCCCAGCCCATTGTGACACACACCTGCACACTTATCAACAATGACGGCACCACTTCATATTGATGGTAACACACTATCGCCTGCGTCACCTCTCACTGACAGCAACACTTAGGACATACACCATTACACAGAAGCGGTGACATGTCCCCAGAACCTTTGCATCTGGCACCGTCTTTGTCAATAAGACCCTCTGTAGTTGTGCACGGCACAACCTGCATAGCCACTTATGGTACCTGTGCCTTATACCCAAAATATCACACAATGCCATTGACATGTTCCACTGAAACGACAACCTACTTAGTGCTACACCCCGTAACAAACTTGCACCAGAGTCAGTTCAAATCAGGAAGGATACACCACCACACACTGGGAGTCATGTGGTGACAGATCCACACCTGCCCTACTAGCACCTGCGTCCCTCCACATGGTTGCTGCCCACTTCCACTGGCATGGTCCCCAGAGGTGGGCATACACACAAATGCATCTGTGCACACCCGTGAGTTTGCCTTCACGCTGTGTCACTCCATGTTGAATGAGGCCGATGGGGACCCTGCCCTCGCAACCTGACAATGATGGCAGCCTCACCATTATTAGTGACAAGAGGGGAGGCACTCATCAGATAAGCAAGGTGGCCCAGAGCCCTTCCCTGTGCCCTACCCCCAGAGTTCTGTTTCTGCCTCTGGCACATAGCCACCCGCTCAAACCCAGACCAACTCTGCCCCTCCAGGCTCAGGCTAGAATGACAGGATGAGGAGTCAGGTCTGGAGCATTTCAGATGTCTCCCCTATACTGACCAGCTCACCTCCTGGCTGAGGTCCGGCCCAGCCGGCAAGCTCTCCCTCATCTCCCAAGTGACATCCAGAGTGCCCTTTGGACTGAGGCAGCTGCAGGGAAGAAACGGGCTGACCTTTGGACAAGCGCCATTCTCACTGATCACATTTATAGTCTGTGACAGTTGTCATTCCTCACACGCTGTTCCTCAATCCTCACACAAAGTACTGACATTAGCTCTCTTGATTGGCTTTTTAGTGAACATTCAAGGCATGTACATATCATTTTAAAAATCTGTTCAAATCTGGCCCCCAGCCCACAGGGCTCATAAATAAAAGTGGAAATTCAGTACCAGCTAGGGTAAGACGCTTAAAGCAGAGCCACATTCATATTTTACCAGGTAACCCTTAGAAGCTGTCTACAGGGCAGGCTCTGCAAGGACCAAGGAGTGGGGCGGGGGGGGGAGGGACTTGCAGCGGGCTGGATTAGAAATGCAGGAGATGAAAGGAATGCTGGCAACCCACATGACATGAGGACCCCAATCTGAGTGTGAATTCATGGCAGGTTTTTTTTTTTTTTAAGTGAGAAACTGGAGAACAGGGAAGATGATAAATGTCAATGTAAAAAAATACATCGGCAGAGCAAAAGTTACATTTCCATCGGCTGTGGGATGTGTCAGAAGAGAAGCAGCTCAGACTGGTGGAAGGACCCTAAGCTCAGTGTCAGGCAGGCAAGGGCTGGAATCCAGGATCTGCCAAAGACTCACTGTATCTCCCTGGGGCTTGCGTTCCCCATCTTGAAAATAGAGGTTTATATGAACTAAAGGAGAGAATGTAATTTATGCAGAGTACAAAAATGAGCACCTGAGACTCATTTGGGGTCATAATGGGGGCCTGATGGTTGTATGATTAGTAATATTATAATCATTAAGAAATGCCTATAACATTTAGTGGCATTTCTGCTGTCATAAAAGAGTTTAGAAATCATGTCCAGGCTGGTAACACCGAACAGGAGCAAGTACTCATCTCTCCACCATCTTTTTTTGGCAGGCACCATCAATGGCTAAGAGGTCATGATTTACCCTTAATTGTTCAAAGGATGAAGCCATCGAAATTGGACTGTGCTGCTGTTTTATTCACAAGCAAGATTTTCTGCAGCTAGACATGATTCATGTCAGTTCATGCAGTTTTTAATAGGCTCATGGAAGCTGAGGTTCAAAGGGAGGTTTAGCTATTATTTGCCACCCAACTGCCATCTTCTAGGGATGGGGAACTCACCACCTCACTGGAACTCACCATACTATGGCTAGACAGCTTTAATTGGTAGAAGGTTCTTCCTCTTAGAGCTTCTATCTGCTTTCCTTTACATTTCCCTCATTGCTTCAATTCTGTCTTCTGCTCCAGTAAAAACAATAGTCTTCCTTTTTCCTTGTAATAGTCATATATTCATTCAACAGGCATTTTTTTTTTAGCTCCTGCATTGCCAGGTTCCATGCTAAATGCTGGAATTACAAATTGAGCAAGTCTTACCAGTCCTTCAAAGGCTAATAATCCCCCTTCAGCATTCTCTCCTCCAGGTCAAACATTCTCAGATTTTTCAACCTTCCCTCATGCAACCTGATTTCCAAATACCCACCACCAAACCACTCCCTTCTTTTTTTTCTTTCTTTTTTTTTCTTTTTTTTTTGGACCGCTCTCATGGCATATGGAGGTTCCCAGTCTGAGAGTCCAATCAGAGCTGCCTACACCTCAGCCACAGGAACATAGCATCCAAGCCATGTCTGCAACAGCTCACAGCAACACCAGATCCTTAACCCACTGAGTGAGGCCAGGGATCAAACCCACGTTCTCATGGATACCAGTGGGATTCATTTCCACTGCGCTATGATGGGAATCATAAACCACTCCCCCTCTTTTCTAGCCATGCTTGAGCCTACTAAAGTCCATCTTGAAGCATTATGTCCAGAACCGTGCTTGGTATTTTTCTCAATGCTAAGTTAGATTTTCAGCCCAGCTTAGTCAATGTCTGTGGCAAAGGCAATGCCCATTGTGGAAAAATCCCAGTTGTAACTAGAGTGCTGCCCGCCAGGGCCCATTCACTGAGTTTCTGTTCTGGAAGAACAGGGAAGAAGGAGGGAGGAGGAGAAAGGAGGACTATGACTCTTGAAATGACAAGGATATCAGATCTCCCTGCCCAGAACTCCCCTCAGGCATTAGTGGCAAGTCTAAGTCACTCTAATCAAACAGCCTCCCCTCTGTCCCTTCCATTAGTGTCTACCTCAGGAAAAGGAAGAAAAATATAAATGCGCCTGCAGATGGGCCAACACAGCACAAAACAAAAAACTCATCCATAAAGGAAGGGACTTCCCTATAGCCAGCCCCAGAACCTATAAGAGGAAAACAGATGAGTTTCAGAAAGTGACTCTCCAGGCGAGGAAGGTGGGTCCATCAATGGCTTCTGACTTGTAGAGGGTCCCCCATTTTGAGGCCTTTGCTGTGAACAGGCATAAAGGAATAGTCCCCCTTGTTGGAATAAAACCATGCCTCCTTCCTCTCTCAGATCCTGTCCTTCCGCAGCTCTTGCAGCTCCCTTCTTGGAAGGAGGCCATCCCCTTACAGAAGCAGAAGTCGTTTCCACTCTGACATAACCCTGATTGATGCATAAACTCCTGCAAATCTTTCAAAGGCCTGGTGCAAGGCCCCTCCTCTCTGAAGCCATTTTCTTACACATCATGCTGGATTAAAGGAAGGATTTTGGAGCCAAAAGATGGCAAGCAGAATGGAGAAGTTCATTAGGATTGAGGAATAAAATGAAAAGTGAGTGTGAGAAGAATAGGAAAAGCAGGGGTGGGGGCCTACATTATTGCCCTGTCTCTTGGTTGTCCCTTTTCTTTCTGGGCAAAGGAGAGAAACACATGGCATTCTGGAATAAAGTTTGCCAAAGACTTCTTTATTCTTCACAGGATATCACATCTAGAAGGGACTAGAAAGTGACCAGCCCCAGCTCTATGGCAATTTTGCAGTAGTGTCCCTCTGGGTCCACATGGAAGGCTCCTCACCCTCTATGAGGGCCTTCCCCACATGATCCATCAATGTTTTCTGAGTGCTCCTGTGGCAGGACAGAATGCTGAGGGGCTGCAAAGACGATCAGAGTGTGGTTCCATTGTCCTGTAGGAGCTCACAGGCAAGAGGCATACAGAGGAAAAGGGGACCCTGAAACAGGTGTGTGCCTAAGGGTGGAGGGAGCTCTGAGGAAAGTGTGACCAGTTCTGCCTGGAGGAATCAAGGAGGCTTTCCTGAGCAAGTGACCTTAGAGTTCTGATAAAAAACAAAAAACATAACACACACCAAAAAAACCCTTCCTCCATCCCCTTACCCCACTGCCACCGTCAAGCTTGAAGCAGCAAACCTGAGGTCCTAAGAGCTGTGGCCAGGATAGGTGGATGCAGGGGGATTGCTGGGGGTGTCTGCAGGAGAGGGTGGAAGGAGAAGTGGAGGAGGAAGGGAAATGGAGTTTTTTTAAGAGAGGGGAAAGGAAGGAGAAAGGGAAAAGGAGCCGGAGGGGGAGGAGAAAGAGGGAGGGAGAAAGGAAGGGAGGGGAAGAAGGGGGAGAGAGGAGGGAGGAGAGTAGAGAAAGAGAGAGAGAGAGAGAGGGGGAGGGAGGGAGGGGGAGAGAGAGAGAGAGAGGGAGAGAGAGAGAGAGAGAAAATTTGAATTTCCCATCTGGAAGGGGAGAGGCAGCGCGTCAGGGACTGGCTGACGGGCGTGATTGGAGGGCGCCTCCGGCAGCCGCCCGCGGCAGTAGCCGTGGCCCCAGCTCGCCGGGCGGAGTTGCACGAGGCAGCGGCGGGAGCTGGAAGAGCCGAAGGAACCGCCTCGCTGAGTTCGGCCGGAGCCCTGCAGTGGCTCAGACGGTTGCGGGGACCGCCAGGTCGGTGCTGGCCACGGGCCGGGAGGGCGGAGCCGGGCTGTGGGCATCAGAGTCCGGGCTCTCGTCTTGAGGCCGCAGCGCAGCCGGGGAAGCTGCGGAGTACGGCTTTCGGGGGCATAGCTCCCCAAGATTGCCCGGGCGCGAGAAAAGGAGGCTGCGCGGTAGCAGCAGGCACTCTTCCGGGCGCGCTCGCCGTGGTGCTGAAAGGACAGCTCCCCAAGAGGGGGAAGCGAGCTGGCGGAGGGAAGGGAGTGAAGCAGGAGCCAACTGGGAAGGTGGGGTGGGCCCTGGAGCCGGAGACCCCCGGGCAGAAGCCCGAAACTACCCTGCTCCCGGGGAGCCAGGACCTCCCCGAGGGCGGCGGGAGACTCAAGTCTTAACCTAGAGAACAACTTCGAGCTCTTCGGGTAGGGATGGAGGCGTCGATCTAAGGTCCTTCAGGCTGTGGTTTTCCAGAAGCCCGCCAGGGCCCTCTTCGCCCGGTAGGCGAAGGGGTACAGTTCGGGTCCCGGAGTGAGTCAGAGGGCGGCGAGAGTAGGGCGAGCAGATCGAAGGGGGAGGGGGAGAACCTAAACGTTGACTGGGTGGGGGGGCCAATAGGACTATTTGTCACGAGAGGAGGAGGAGCCGAGGTTTGGTAGCACCCGTCCGTTGCCTAGGGTCATCAGGGACAATCTGTTCTACGCCCTCGCCGGCCCCGCTCTGCCCCCTCCCTCAGCAAAGTTTGAGACCGGGCCGGGTCTTGAGGTTGGAGCTCTGAGTATTGGGGGGAAGGGCACTCTCAGTGGCCAACGGTGAGCTCAAAGCAGAACTGGTGGCTACGGTGATCTCCTCAAGGGACCGATAGAGGGGATCCAAGACTCCTGCTCCCTCTTTTGCCGGGTGAATGCGAAACCCCCGCCACTTCCGCTCTTTTGCAGGATCGTCTCTACCCCCTCCCATCCTCCACTACCCCATCCCCCCCCAGTGCTTTTCCTTTCTAGGGGTGTGGGGTGGAGGTGGGGTGGGAGTAGAGGGACATCTCCTGTCTCTGTCACCGCCATTAGCGTAGGGTCCCCGCAAAAAGCAAATGAGTGCTGAAGTGAGTTGCGGTGAATGTAGTCTGGACATAAGCCATTAAAAAAAAAAAAAATTACGGAAAAACAGCCACAAGGACAAACACTGCAGGTTTGTCTGCTTGTCAGATGGCGGGGCCCAGTCCCGAAAACCCCCTGGGGTTTCTGAACCTGAGGAGATGCCTCAGCTGCCTTCGGGTTGGGATGGATTGGGAGAAAGCCTGGGAGGGGAAGCTGAAGGCGCGCCCTGCATCCTGGGCGCGCTAAAGGCACAGAAACGTGGTGCTGCTGCAGCAGCATCCCTCCCCCACCCCCCGCCAGTTTCCCCTCCCCCAGCCTAGCGTCCCCACTACCACCACCACCATCACCACCCTTCCCGCGCAGGGATAGTCCAAGGCTTCCTGCAGACCCGCTGAGGAGCGCCTCCTGGCGGTCTAGTCAAAATCCTTAACTGCACGTAACCTGCTGGACCTCAGCACTCCTACAGGCATATGGCAAAACATCTACAGACACACACACACACACATACGCCTGCACATACGCTCACGCAGAATTACAACGATGCCTAAGTTCAGAGTTAGATACGCAGGACCATACCTTGAATGAGCACACTCTTACTTGCTGACACACATTAAATTCAATCCAGCAAATACATCCTAAGGATCTACCGTGAGCTAGGAGATGTTGTAGATTCTGGGACAGGAAAAATGTACAAGATACAAGCCCTGCTCTGGAAGGAGTTCAGAGTCCCTGGGAAGGTAAAGACACATAGCTAGATAGAGTACATGAGCTGGAGGCAGGAAGGGCTGCTCTAGAAAGTGCCATGGGTCTCAAAAGAGGAAAACACCATCCCATCTCAAAGAGGAGAACTGGGAAATTTCATGGGAGGAGTGCTGTATGAGGGGGACCTTTGAAAATTACTGCTGCTGCTTCTGATGATGATGATGATGGTGATGGTGGTGATAGCTAACATCTACTGAGCACCCACTATGTGCCAAACACTAGGATGAGCACTTTATTTGCATTATCTTATTTAATACCCACAACATGACTTGGGCATAGGCATTATTGCCTCCATTTTATAGATAAGAAAAGAGTCATTCATTTGCTCAAGGTCACACTTAGTACATAGTGGAGCCCAAGATGTGAACTGGCAGAGATGAGATTAAGAGGGTCCAAGGTTGTGGAAATAGCATGAACAGATGCTCTTGGAAAGAATATGTGTGGAGGTACAGCTGGCACAGAACCACATGCAAGGGGTGGGAAATGAATGGTGAGGCAGGCAGGTGCTAGACTGTAAGACTTGAAGGTCGGCACAAGGACTCTAGTTGGTTTAACGAGGCCATGGGGAGCCATTGCAGGGTATGTTTGAATGAGCACATCTGCCCTTTAGGAAGATTAATCGGACAGCCATGTGGAGGATGGATGAAAGGTAGGAGAGGGATAGAGTTAGAGGTTATGCACAAATTCAGAATCTTGAGGCCCTGAACCAAGGCATTAGCAGCCGCAGAATAGGGGTGTGTGGATGCAGGAAACAGTGTGAAGCTATAGTCTCTGGACTTCTCCCTCAGCACCCAATTATAACTTGCCAATTCCTTGTGTGGTTTTTTGGTCCGATGTCTACCTCCCTAGCTGACTGAATGCTGTAAGAAGAAATGCTGTGATCTCCTTATTCCCTGCCACAAACCCGGCACCCAGAACAATGCCTGGCAGATGGTAGATGCCCAGAAAATATTTATAGTGTGAATGAATGAATGGATGGATGGATGGATAAATGAAGAATTCACTGACTTTGGAGTTTTCCATTGAGGCAGTTGGAAAAAGGCATGCTGGAGGAAAAGAGTTGAGTGGGAGAGGGAAGACTGAGCTGTATCTTTGGCTAGATTCAATTTGAGAATATCCAGGAAAGAGTTAAGTGTGCAGGCTGGGGGAGAGAGCGATCTGAGGCTGAAGAAGGGCAGAAACCAATATAGGTAGGTGAGATTCCCAAGGAAGACAGTGAGGGAGGGGCAGTGGGAGAGGGAGGCAGCAAAAGAGAGAAAAGACCGTCTGAGAAGCAGGAGGATGACCACAGGAGTGCTGTGTCATGGAATTCAGGAGATTCAAGAGGAAGGCAGAAAAAAGTGGGTGGGAAGGAGGGCGGTAAGGGGTCTGCATGAGCATGTGATGCTACACAGGAATGGAGGAAGAGGAGAAGGGCTGTGAAAATGCTTCCGAGTCTGGTGACTAGGAGGCCTCTGGAAACTCTGACTAGGGCCGTTTTGGCAGCAGTGCAGGGGCTGCAGATCTCTGATCTCAGAGAGCCATTGGGTTTGGCAGGGTGGTGAAGTAGTGGTGACACCAAGTGGAGACCATTTGGTCAGGAAGTTAGCGGGCAGAGATCAGAAGGATGAGGTTCAGAGCCAGAGCTAGAGAAGGAAGGGGATATAAGAGATGAACAGAGAAGAGATTGAAGATGTAAGGAAGAAGGAGTGATGAATGGATCAAGAAGGAGGTGTAGAGAGAGAAAATCTGGAGCTCAGGCAGATGGATTGGCTAAGAGCAAAGGAGGGAGACCTCTTCCTTAGCAACTGGAAGGGGAGGTTGCAGGAGTTCCCACTAGCTGGCATTAATTGTTTTGATAATGATTACGGCCATCATTTACTGAGCCCCCATCATATGACAAACTCATTCCATAGATTATTCCTAAGCCTTCAAAGTGGTGGTTATCATCCTCACTCTATAAAGAAAACCAACACTCAGAAAGGTTAAGTCATTTACTCACTACCACACAGCTAAAAAGGAGCAGATTCGGGCTCCAACTCAGATGTGCCTGACCCAAGAGCTCGTGAGCCTCCAACTGCACCGCACACCGCATGAAGTGGAAAGGGAATCACCTGATGAGTGGAATGGGGTAAGAGGAGATTGGGCCTTAAGAAATTGGTTAGGGGAGTCTCAACAGGGTGAAGACATTGCTTCACAGCTGGAAGGACCATGCTGGGAGTCGGCAGCAGGACTTTGGGGTGGACCCAAGAACCTCATCTAAATAATTCCGGCAGGCTGGGAGTAGGAGGCACCTGGAATGTTGGGAATGTAAGCATGCAGAAGACTCAGCCTTTGAGTAGATATCCTTTGCATGTGGGGGAGTCAGATGGTTATGTTTTCTGAATGAATGCAGGAAATAGAGGAGTCTAGAGAAAGAGGTGGTTTGGTGATAGAGAGGTGGCATGTTGAGTTTGAGCAGTGCCATGGGACATCCAGGGAGAAGTGTGCAAGAGGGAGGCAAGAGTATTTCTTGATTTCCTTTTGGCCTATTTCACCCCTGCTCCCCCCCTGCTCCCCCCCCCACACACTCACACATCCCAGAATGTAATTTGCACGAGGACAGCACTTCGTCTTTCTTGTTCACTGCTATATCCCCAGTGCTCAACACACTGCCTGACACATAGAGGCTCAACTAAAGGATGAATGAATGAAGGGGTCCAGTGCCCAGATAAGACATCTAGCCCCTGGAGAGGATGTGTTATCCTAGAGAAAGGTTAGAGACAGGGGCTAAGGTCAGAGTCCTGGAGAACATACTTTTGAAGAGACAAGAGGAAGGAAAGAAGCAGTAAAAGAAGGGAGGGGAGGAGGAGCCCTAGGAGAGGAGGGAGGGCAGGGGGAGGTGGAGGAGGGAAAAGAACTGAGTCACAGAAGCAAGGAAGGGGAGAGGTTTGAAGACACAGTGCGGTGGCCAGCAGTTCAAATGCTGCAGAACTGCTTCAACAGAAGCTCTGGGAAAAGGGCCCAGAAGATCATCTGGTCCAGGAGAGAGACTTGCCAGAGAAGCAAGTTAGGGATGAGGCGGGAACTAAAGCCCAGGTGCCCCTGTGGACCAATTTGAAACATCTCAAATTAGAGTCCTGCATCCTCTACCATCACCTGGCAGTTCCTTGAGCTGCATGTAAACACAGAAGAGGAACCCAAGAGTCCCTGAAATCATTCCATTATTAAAGTGTTCGTTTCCTGTTCTTAGAAATGCCGTCTCTTTACAATGTTTCGAGTCAAATGAAAACATCTTGATTGACTGAGCAGAGCCGCCTTCAAACTGGGGATTCTGGGTCAGGGTGTGTTCCCCGGCATTTCCTGGAAATCCTGTTCCTTTTTGGCATATCCTCATAAACATGCAGTCAGCAAAAGCTGACATTAATGAGCATCTGCTACCCACCAGGCACCTGACGCGTGTCTTCTCTTCCCCGTCAAACACTAATTACAAGGGTAGCTTAATACCCCTTCGTTTTGCAGGAAACAAACTGAAGTTTTTCCAAGGAGCCACAGCCAACGAGTATGGGGG